>NC_139462.1:196270000-198792500 GCF_057233095.1 Heloderma suspectum
CTCCCTGAAGCTTCTGCTAGATGGTGAAATCGCCCATTTAGCTAAAATGCTCTGCACTGGATACTCGTAGGCCTCTGTGTTTGGAGGCTTACAAGTACCTAGGGATGTATGAAACTCACTTACCTTTTTGCGGAATCTTTCGCAGCGGGGGGATGGGGGGAGGCGCTCCATCCCTCCCCCCGGAATCCTCGACGGGGGGGGGGGGAGGCGATCCGGTCCTCCCCCTCGGAATCCTTGACAGCCGGCTCCGCTCCATGGCCAGGCTGCAGAGCAGCTGGCCAGTGCCATCCGCAGCTGGATTTCCAGCTGCGGACAGGTTGCTGCGGACGCAAATGGCAGCCGCCGTAGCAACCGCCATTTGCATCCAGCCAGGCAGCCGTGATAGGCTACGTAAGAATTTACTCAGCCTATCACGGCTACCCCCCTCCAAAAAAAACCAGCGTACGCAAATGGCAGAGGCTACGGCGGCCGCCATTTGCGTTCTCTATTTTTTGCCAATTTATCTTACGTAAATATTTAAATATTTACATAAGATAAAAAGGCGGAAAAAAAGGGGAACGCAAATAGCGTAGTGGGTGCTATTTGCGTTCCTTTATTTTTAGCTGTTCCAGCCTACGTACATATTTACATAAGATAAATCGGTGAAAAATAGGGAACGCAAATGGCGGCCCCCATAGCCGCCACCATTTGCGTACGCTGGGGTTTTTTTTGGGGGGGGGTTAGCCGTGATAGGCTATGTAAATTCTTACATAGCCTATCACGGCTGCAGGGATGGCAATGGCGGCGGCAGCAGCCCGGCTGTGGCCAGCCAGGAGACCAGCCGCTGGAGCCGCCGCTGCCGGAGCCACCGCCGGAGCCGCCGCTGCCGGAGCCACCGCCGGAGCCGCCGCCGCCAAATCTGCCGCATCCGCCCCAGGTAAGTGCCATCCCGGGGGGATTCTGCGGGGGGCAGGAGGCCTTTCCGCCATGGATTCTGGGGGGCCGGATTCTAAAGAATTCTTTAGAATCTGGCCTCACTGGAATCCGTGGTGGAATTCTCTGCCATCCCTACAAGTACCCAGGGCACAACCCATAGGACTGCACCCTAAGTAGCTAATGTAAGTACAAGCAAGGGTTTATGCACACTTCCTGAGATTAGGAGGAGTTTTTTCTCTTCAAACTAGAGTTGTGTAGAAATGATCTCTTGAAATTCTCCACCCTATCTGGGGGCAGAGAAATTGGGAGCACTATTTCAGCAAATTTCTTCAGGAGATGGAGAAATTGGACAGTTTCTCACGGGTGGGGCTTAGCATTAGCAGCAGCAATAAGAAGTATTATAGGTTCTTCCTTTACTCTTAAGGTTTTTGTGTACATGTACCACCACTGCAAATGGGAGCAACAGTAACGGAAGGCTGGCTACCATTCTGCATCCTACCTGGACTTACTGTCATTCCAGAGCATCGGATACGTGTGTGCGTGTGTGTGCGGGGGTAGCCACCAAAGTAATGGTGGCCACCAAAGAAAGATGGAGAATATTTGAAGAAAATGCTGCAAGGTGGCCTTACTTTTCTAGTGGGGAAGTCAGGAAGAGAAATACCTACAAACATTTTCCAGAAAAAGGTCTTCTGAGAAACCTTGGCTTGCCTCTACTTTTAATAGTTCCCTCTCCCTCTCCTCCCTCCTCTCTCTCTCTCACACACACACTAATTCACCACCACAAACAAACATTGTTTAATTCACAGGGATTCAAAGCCAGTCTTTTAAGAGGTAAGCACTCAACTCCCTTTGCCTGGATGGGTGAGTCTTTCAGTTCTACTTTCTCTCGCATTTGAATTTATTAAATTCTCTCTCATTTGTGAAGAAATTTGCCAATTTTATTGGTTTATTATTACATTTATATCCCTCCTTTTTTCCTCTTGCAAGAAACCCAGGTTGGCTTACATGGTCCTCCTCCTCTCCATTGTATCCTCACAACAACCCTATAAGATATTGAGGCTGAGAGTCATTGACTGGCCAAAAGTCACCCACTGAGCTTCATGGCAGAACCCAGATCTCCCAAGTCCCAGTCCAACACTCTAACCCCTTTCAAATAAAAACAATAACAAACTGAATGAAATTCTCACCCATCTCTACGTATCACAGACTATTTGTTTTATCTCCCCTCAACATGTGATCATGCATAGGAACACAGGAAACTGCTTTCTACCAGGTCGGATTATTTGTCCATCTAGTTCCATATTGCTTACTCTGATGGCATCAGCTCTGGAGTTCTCTTCACATCACTTGCTCCCTAATCTGTTCCTTTTAGCTGGAAATGCCAGGTGGTTGAACCTGGAACCTTCTGTATGCAAAGCATTCATGCATTCTGCTCCTGAGCTGCAGGAGCAGAATGGACCTTCCCAAGCACCAGCAGGAGGGGGCAGACATGCTCTTAAAGACACATGCATAACCTCATGCGGGCCCATGGAAGTAGTTTCATAGGACTTGGGATGTTGGCCATAATATTTGGTAGAAACGTTTTAGAATGGAATTGCAACTGGTAGGAAGCATAGGAAAGATTTGTCCCTCCCCTCCATTATTCAAGTATATGATGCTCTTGTAGGGAAATTGCGACAAGCCACTGTTTTCCATCACAACGACACATATCTGTATAGGAGTGGGATGTTAATTCTCATTGTGAGAATCAATGTTCATCTCTTCGGGGAAAACAGACCCTTAAAACGGATCTAACTATGTATGCATAACATGCTTGCTGGGAGTCAGAAAAAAAGAAAACAGTCAGATTATCTCCTATCTGACATGAGAATGTAGTGAGGCCTTAAGAATAAAAATGAATGAAAGGAGTTCTGTATAGTCTGACACATTTTTGTAAGATAGACAGACATATCTGTCTGTGTGTCCAAGACACACAATTTAGTATTTTGAAAAGCTGGGGCAGGGGGGACCAAGTCAAAGTTTGGTGTACAGTCTAATAGATTTGAATGACTTTATCAAATGCTATTTTCAGTTGAAATTCTTGTTCACGTCTAGGGTCTGAATGCACAGCCTTTCTGCTCACCTGAGTGCCCTGCGTTTTGGAGGTTGATGCTAATGTAAAAGAACGTTTCAGTGGAAATTGTCCAAAGACTTCCACTCCCATTCATGCAGCATATTAGATGAACTCATTCCTGTGAACATTTCACTGTTAAGTGGCACATTCAATGCAGCTGGGGCTTTAGAAACTGGGACATTTATTTTAGTATCTCCAGGATCTTCATCACAATCATCTTTGAGATAGACGAGCCACCACTAGCTGATTTTTATGGCCCAACAGCTATATACACAATCCAAAGCCTCACATCTCCCTTTCCAAAGAGGTGGCATGGCGAACTTCTTCATCTGTGTAGCATCCCTGGGAACTGTTACTCCTACCATGATAATTTAAAAAAAAAAAAGCCTGGCAGACAGATTTAGTTTAGATTTAGCTCATGCACACACAAGAAGAGAGGCTTCAGTCTCACATCTTTAATTCACTATCAACAGGTTCATTACAGATGAAAATCCCCGAAGACTCTCAGGCTACAAAGGAATAACAGCAGGGAATCCAAATGAGAACTATGATGCTGCTAGCGGTTTGAACAGGGACTTTCTGGCTAGAATAACTTAGGGAGGGACACCCCTCCCATCCAGTGATGCTCCCCTACGTCGACCCTCACGCATCACCAACCGGGTCAACCGTCTGAGCTCCACCTCTAACTTTTCCCACTTCGCTCTGCGCCACACTCTAGCATCCCTCAGGTCACGCCCCATGCTCTCCTCCTCCCAGATTCTCACGGGGGGGGGGCTTCAGGCCCAGCTATCTGGGTGCTAGCATCCTGAGAAGCATGCCTAACCATATCTGAACTGGCTGGGGAAGATGCCTCCCCCAGTTCTTGCTGTTCCCCTTCTGAATCTAAACTGCTAACTATCTCCACATGCTCAGAATCAATCCTGACACTTCCCCCCTTATCCATAGATCTCAAAGGAAATGATGGGACAGCAGGCCATTAGTGCAGCCTTCCCCAACTGGTATGTATGTATGTATGTATGTATTACATTTATATCCCACTGTTTTTCCTCCCCCCTTCATGGATCACTGCCATGATCCATGTTTTTCCTCCAAGGAACCCAAGGCGGCATACATAATTTTCCTACTCTCCATTTTTTTATTTTTTTTATTTATTATTAAATTTATTAATCGCCCATCTGGCTGGTCACCCAGCCACTATGGGCGATGTACAACATACAATAAAACAGTTTAAAACACTAAAATTCTACAATAAAAACATTTCCTAAAATACCCTAACCCACCCCAAATGCCTGCCTGAACAACCACGTTTTTAATGCACGATGGAAGCTCATTAAAGAGGGGGCATGACGGAGTTCCCTAGGGAGGGAGTTCCACAGAGTGGGGGCCACCACAGAAAAGGCCTTTTCCCTCGTCCCCACCAGTCTAGCTGTCCTGGCTGATGGGACAGACAGAAGGCCATCCGAGGCTGATCTTGTTAAGCGGCCTGTCTGGTGCTGCTGGAGGCGCTCCTTAAGATAGGCTGGGCCGGAACCATATAGGGTTTTAAAGGTCAAAACCAACACCTTGAATTTGGCCCGGAAAACAACTGGTAACCAGTGCAACTCCTTCAGCACTGGAGTGATGTGATCTCGCCGGCGGCTGCCATCTCCAAGCTCCCAGTCCAACACTCTAACCACTGCACCACACTGTACTTTCCAGGTGTGATGGATTGCAACTCCCATCATTCCCAGCCAGCATGGCCAATAGACCAACACTTGTGGAGGACACCAGGTTGGGGAAGGCTGTGTTCATGCATCCTTTGGTTTTGTTAGCTATATTATTAGATCAGTGCCCATTTACCTAATTTTAAAAAAATACTGGCAGGTAACCTTTTGTACTGGGAGTTGTCAGGAGAGAGTCATGAGCCATCAGTTATTACTGTCAAAGGCAGTGGTCTGCCAAGAGGAATTGCAAAATATCTATGTGACCTCAGAATAGAAAGGAGAAAATACAAAAGTAATGCGGATGACAAGAACCCTGTGCAAAGACACTACGTGGTAATTGATGCTGAGAACAACTGTACTGAAACTGCATATCAGAAACCATTAAAGAATTGATTTTCTTTGATTGACATCCCCCAAATAGCATATTCTTTCTCCTATAAATATGGCCTGGAGAATGTAGGTACTAAAGTGATACTGAAGAAATGCATTAGTATGCAGGCATTTTATATTAACTTTACCCCTTTTCCAGAGGTAAGGAAGAAATAATATCTTAGTATTTTAAAAGTAACACTCACTCCACATTGCTTCAAAGAGCCTAGTCAGGAATCAATAAAATCCCCACCCCCCACCCCTTGATACCATATACTGTGATGGAACAGTCAAACAGCATCATTCTTTCTATAGTGGTTCAGACAACACCTACAAGCAAACACGACTTTTATCAGCTTATTCTGCATTTAGAACACCAGTTATGGTCACCTTGTAGTTTGCCACCCATGCTCTTGTAACCTCCAGGATCGATTATTGTAATGCATTTTACACGAGGCTGCCATTGAGGAGTGTTCAGAAGCTTTCGCTGGTATAGAGTGCTGTGACATACCTTCAGACGGAGGCAGGCTACTGGGATCAGATGAAACCAGTTTTGAATCAGATGCACTAGCTACTTAGTAGCTTATGGGCACAATTCAAAGTGCTAGTTTTAATCATAAATAACTCTAGAGAGCAACTTTTCCCCCAAATTAGCTCTCCAGTTCATTAACAGCTTCGGCTATTGGGCAGTATAGAAATGAAATAAATAAATAATCTCATCATTCTGCTGCATTAAATCAGGGAGGGCACAACACAGAGCCTTCACTGCTCTATTACCTCCATTTTATTGCAGCATGGGCCAGAATTCCCTGCCCAAAGAAACATGCCAAAGCCCTACGCTCCCAAACTTCAGAAAAAGACTGAATATATTATTGTTCAATGGTTAGAGTTTCTGCTTTTCATTAGGGGTGCTTGAGGAAATCAGTCTCTGTGATTTTTGATATGAACTGCTCTGTTCTGCATCTTCTGAACTAAAGTGCAGATTTCATAATAGCTAATACTATCCATCAGATTTCACACTTCTTCAAATTTTGAGACAGATCTCAGCTCACAAAATGTAACAAAATACATCTTAACGTGAATTTTGAGAGAAAATATGTTCAGAAATACAAACTTAACTGTGATTTTTGTGTGCATGTGCAGATTTACTTATTTTGTCACCAATTAAAGGGGAAATGGGACAGAACACACTTAGGAGTGAACCGATGTGGAAGTGACACAGAACGGAAAAACACTGATTCTTCTATCCCTATTTATGGTTTTAACCTTATTATTGACTTTGGGGTTTTATTTCATTGTAAATCACTTAAAGTTTTAGTTGCTACCTCAGTTTTCTTTATAAAAAGGAAATAAAGGTGGGATATAAATTTGAAGTAAATAAAAATATTCCTTTCAGATGTATAACTCCCTGACATAAAGGTGGTTTTCACATTTTCTTTCTTTTTCTGCCTGTCACAGCAGGCAGCTTAGTCTCTTAGGGATGATAAAATGGCTGCAGATTGACTATGCACAGGGATTTTCAGGTGCCTGAGGACCACGTCTATCTATATTTGTATAGGTACACATAGTCTAATGGTTTTTGACTGCCCATCTGTCTTGTTGAAACCCCTCAAAGGGGTTTCAACTCACAAGTGTTGCCTGATTTTGCTTTCCCCTGGCAAGATTTCAGATCTGTTTCCTACATTTATGATATCACCTTGGTTTGTCATAGCTGTAAGGTCACCTGAGGCCGAATTTCATGTATCTGACAAAGTCGGCTCTAGTCCATGAAAGCTTATGCCACAATAAATCTGTTACTCTTTAAGGTGCCACAAGACTTTGTTGTTCTGCTGAAACAGACTAACATAGCTCCCCCTCAGGAATTTGAAGCCAAGAGCATCCCCCCACCCCCAAACTCAGTCCTAAATAACTTTCCTTTTGATATATTACATAAAGTAGAATTAACTAAAGGATTTGCTTTCTATATTATATATTCAGCATGGTTCATAAAAAAGAAGTATGCTTTAAAAGGTAATTTCTCTTTGTAGTGGCAAATATCAATATAATAACAGTGCTATTAATCTATCACACTTCACCCATGACTTTATTTATATATAATTTGTACCTTCAGTCATAACTATTCTGTGGAATTATAACTGTTGCATTGTCAACTATGGGCTATCTGACAGTGCTTCATTTTCATCAGATTCCATTGGTGTATAAATAAAGGCAGTACAGTACTTGTGACACATATCGAACTGAGCACAGAAATGTGAGTGCACAAATCTATGAAGATGTTCATCCATCAATGTGGGGAAGAGGAAGTGAGATAAATATTCAGAGACTGCTTTTATTTATCCTTCTGTTTGTGACAAATGAAAGTTGGAACATATGTTATGGTCATCACAGGGAGGCCACTGAAAACCTCCTTGTGGCAAATTACCCCAACTCTAGCAATAATGTTTGCAAATACTCACCACATATCTTGCGCCATCTTGCTTTGCACCATGGTCTGCATTCCCAGCAGCCACTGAACAGCTCACAACATGAAGGATGGGGTGAGCAACTTGTGGCCTTCCAGATGTTTTGGCCTACAATTCCCATCCGCCCTAGCCAGCACAGCCAGTGGTGAGGGCTCATGGGAGTTGTAGGCCAAAACATCCGAAGAGCCACAAATTGCCCACCTCTGGTGAAGAAGATGAGTCATGAGACTTACATATGTGACTTCTAATACAGTTTTTGGCAGTATCCTGATAGCAACTACCATACCTGAGTTGAAAGATTGCTAAATATTTTTGAGGCCAAAGCTGTTTCATACATTTACTGTTCAATTCTATGCATGTTTAGACATAAAAAAGGCCTTCAGCTCCCAGAATTCCTCAGCCAGTATGGCTGGCTGGAGAATTCTGGGTGTTGTAGGATTTTTTTTCCTGCCTAAATATGCATAGGATTGCACCCTTATAAAAACAAAAGGAAGTTGCAGCAGCCTAGTAAACAAGGTTAAGATCTGCCATCCAAAAGTCAGAAGTATAAACTGTTGGAAGTGTAGCTATGGAAAGGCCTCCCTCTTTCATTAAGCTTTCTCTTTTAGATATGTACTAAAGAAACTAAATAAACAAACAAAAACCAACCTTCTTCAGCCAAGCCTTTCCTGAACTACCATAGACTTGCCTTGTCTATACCATTAATGCATTCAAACACCCATAGCCCCATCCCAGCCCCATTATCAATCCCTGCCTTCTCCCCACATTCCTGTCTTGCCAGTCTAATGTAGTTTATGAGCTGTCTGAGCAGGGACTGTGTCATTCCCATGTTCTGTACAGCATGCAAAATAAGTGTTAAGCCTTCAGAGCATTAGATAAGTTCAGAATCTCTAGGTCTTCGTTGCAAAAGAGCTCACAAAATCAACAGATGATCCAGTGAAGAAATGAATAGTACCAGTGCCAGTCACAGATAATGAGAACTTACATTAGAAGTCAAGAGTCCAGAGGCAATCCTCACTAACAGATTCTTGCTGACACTTGAAAGGCCAAAAGCAAAGAAAACCATTCTCTGCTTAGTGAAGGCTCCTGATACAGCTGACAACAGCTGACACCAAGGTGACCAGTACCTTGGGCCATGTAGGCAAGTATTTGATCATTCATTGAAAGTGGAATAGCCACAGAAACAAATGTGATTCCACCAAATTGAAGCAGGCAGATGAGTGGCATTGACATGGAAAAATGGAATAGTTCTTCCATTCAGATTCACTCAGAGGTCGACCAAAATATATATCACATAATCCTCATGCCTGCCAGAAGTATTAGTGTGAACCTGCTCCCATGAGACATTTCCTTCAAAAATTATAGGAATAATCCCGAAAGTGCTGTTTTTCCAATGTATACCTGCAGATATGCTGAACTCCCCAGAGAATGGTAGGGTTGGGAAAGACTTCTTTCTGAACCCTGGAGAGATGCTGCTAGGGACTTACTCCTAGGTAAGCATGTATAGGGATGCAGCCCAAATCTGCAAGCTCAGAACTTAGGTCATGCATGGAAGAACTGGAGAAAAGTATAATCTCTACGTGGACATTGCAATGGCAGATAAAGAGGAGGCTGTGAAAATGAAACCATTTTTATTCTTGTTTGGAGAAAGGGGGAGAGAAATAGTGCAGTGTACTTTAGCTATCTTCAGCAAAGGAGATCATTACCTTGTCATGGTGCTGGAGCTTGAGCACCTCAATGATGTCATGAGCTAAACCGTGAAGGGACACCCAAGACGGGAAGGTCATGGCAGAGAGGTCAGACTAAATACGATCTGTGGGGAAGGAAACGGCAACCCACCCCAGTATTCTTGCCATGAAAACTAAATGGATCAGTACAACCAGAGATATGTCGGTACACCATCGGAAGATGGGACTCCCAGGTCGGAAGATGGTCAAAATGCTACTGGGGAGGAACAGAGGATAAGTTCAACTAGCCCCAGATGTGATGACGCAGCTAGCTCAAAGCCAAAAGGATGGCTAGCAGCCGATGGTGCTGGTGGTGAACGACGAATCCAATGTTCTAAAGATCAACACACCATAGGAACCTGGAATGTAAGATCTATGAGCCAGGGCAAATTGGATGTGGTTATTGGGGAGATGTCAAGATTAAATATAGACATTTTGGGTGTCAATGAACTGAAATGGACTGGAATGGGCCACTTCACAGCAAATGACCACCAGATCTACTACTGTGGACAAGAGGACCACAGAAGAAATGGAGTAGCCTTCATAATTAATAATAAAGTGGCTAAAGCAGTGCTTGGATACAATCCAAAAAATGACAGAATGATCTCAATTCAAATTCAGGGTAAGCCATTTAACATCACAGTGATCCAAATATATGCCCCAACCACAGATGCTGAAGAAGCAGAAGTAGATCAGTTCTATGAGGATCTGCAGCACCTACTGGATAGTATGCCAAACAAAGATGTTATTTTCATTACAGGAGACTGGAATGCTAAGGTGAGGAGTCAAACGACACCTGGAATTACAGGCAAGCATGGTCTGGGAGAACAAAATGAAGCAGGACATAGGCTGATAGAATTTTGCCAAGACAACTCACTGTGCATAACAAACACTTTCTTCCAACAACCTAAGAGACGACTTTATACATGGACTTCACCAGACGGTCGACACCGAAATCAGATTGACTACATCCTTTGTAGCCAAAGGTGGCGGACATCTATGCAGTTGGTAAAAACAAGACCTGGAGCTGATTGTAGTTCAGATCACGAACTTCTTATTGCACAATTTAGAATCAGACTAAAGAGAATAGGGAAGACCCACAGATCACTTAGATATGAGCTCACTAATATTCCTAATGAATATGCAGTGGAGGTGAAGAATAGATTTAAGGGGCTAGATTTAGCAGATAGGGTGCCGGAAGAACTATGGACAGAAGTTCGCAACATTGTTCAGGAGGCAGCAACAAAAAACGTCCCAAAGAAAAAGAAAATCAAGAAGGCAAGATGGCTGTCTCCTGAGACACTGGAAGCAGCCCAAGAAAGAAGGAGAGCAAAAGGCAACAGTGATAGGGGGAGATATTCCCAATTAAATGCAAAATTCCAGAGGTTAGCCAGAAGAGATAAGGAATTATTTTTAAACAAGCAATGTGCAGAAGCGGAAGAAGATAATAGAATAGGAAGGACAAGAGACCTCTTCCAGAAAATTAGAAACATCAGAGGTAAATTCCAGGCAAAAATGGGTATGATCAAAAACAAAGATGGCAAGGACCTAATAGAAGCAGAAGAGATCAAGAAAAGGTGGCAAGAATATACAGAAGATCTGTATAGGAAGGATAATAATATCGGGGATAGATTTGACGGTGTGGTCAGTGAGCTAGAGCCAGACATCCTGAAGAGTGAAGTTGAATGGGCCTTAAGAAGCATTGCTAATAACAAGGCAGCAGGAGATGATGGTATCCCAGCTGAACTGTTTAAAATCTTGCAAGATGATGCTGTCAAGGTGATGCATGCCATATGCCAGCAAATTTGGAAAACACAAGAATGGCCAACAGATTGGAAAAGATCAACTTATATCCCCATACCAAAAAAGGGAAGCACCAAAGAATGTTCAAACTATCGAACAGTGGCACTTAGTTCACATGCCAGTAAGGTAATGCTCAAGATCTTGCAAGGTAGACTCTAGCAATTCATGGAACGAGAATTGCCAGATGTACAAGCTGGGTTTCGAAAAGGCAGAGGAACTAGAGACCAAATTGCCAATATCCGCTGGATAATGGAGAAAGCCAGGGAGTTTCAGAAAAACATCTATTTCTGTTTGATTGACTATTCTAAAGCCTTTGACTGTGTGGATCATCACAAATTGTGGCAAGTTCTTGGTGGTATGGGGATACCAAGTCATCTTGTCTGCCTCCTGAGGAATCTGTATAGCGACCAAGTAGCAACAGTAAGAACAGACCATGGAACAACGGAGTGGTTTAAGATTGGGAAAGGAGTACGGCAGGGTTGTATACTCTCACCCTACCTATTCAACCTGTATGCAGAACACATCATGCGACGTGCTGGGCTTGATGAAGCCAAGGCTGGAGTTAAAATCGCTGGAAGAAACATTAACAATCTCAGATAGGCAGATGATACCACTTTGATGGCTGAAAGCGAGGAGGAGCTGAGGAACCTCATGATGAAGGTGAAAGAAGAAAGTGCAAAAGCTGGGTTGCAGTTAAGCCTCAAAAAAAACCAAGATTATGGCAACCAGCTTGATTGATAACTGGCAAATAGAGGGAGAAAACATGGAGGCAGTGACAGACTTTGTCTTTCTAGGTGCAAAGATTACTGCAGATGCTGACTGCAGCCAGGAAATCAGAAGACGTTTATTTTTGGGAGGAGAGCAATGACAAATCTTGATAAAATAGTGAAGAGCAGAGACATCACACTGAAAACAAAGGTCTGCATAGTGAAAGCAATGGTTTTCCCCGTAGTAACCTATGGCTGTGAGAGCTGGACCATAAAGAAAGCTGAGCGAAGGAAAATAGATGCTTTTGAACTGTGGTGCTGGAGGAAAATTCTGAGAGTGCCTTGGACTGCAAGAAGATCAAACCAGTCCATACTCCAGGAAATCAAGCCAGACTGCTCACTTGAGGGAATGATATTAAAGGCAAAACTGAAGTACTTTGGCCACATCATGAGAAGACAGGATACCCTGGAGAAGATGCTGATGCTAGTGAAAGTGGAAGGCAAAAGGAACAGGGGCCGACCAAGGGCAAGATGGATGGATGATATTCTACAGGTGACGGACTCGACCTTGGGGGAGCTGGGGGTGGCAACAGCCGACAGGAAGCTCTGGCGTGGGCTGGTCCATGAAGTCACGAAGAGTAGGAAGCGACTGACCGAATAAACAACACTTTAGCTATAATAATAGGTTGTTTGGATGCCCACTACAGCCTCCAAAGAATGACACAGTGGAAAGATATGGCTTCTTCAGACCAAGCAATAGGAAGGCCCTGAAGTACTGCACCCATTTAAGGATGCTAGCAGCCCAGTCAGCTGCACTTCTGAAGATATCAAAGCCTTATTGATAAAGGACCAGATAGTGTGTGGGATCCAGCAGCACACTCAAATACAAGGCATTGCTGAAGAAAGCCAACTAGTCTTTAGAGAAAAGCTTGCAGATATGCAGGGCAGTTGAGTTATTCAAAGACAGGATCACGGTCTTGAACAGGGGTGGAGAATCCCCACCTGTGGGCCAGAAGTCCCCTACCCAGCCCGGCAGCTTCTTCCCCTGGCCCTACCTATGCTGCCATGGATGGAAAAGCTCTTGTCTTTGATCAGCAGCTCCTTAGTACTGAAAAAGGCTCTCTTTCTCAGTAGGGATGTTGTGGGAGTCTGAGAAGGGGGTGGAGTCTGGCGGACATTCCCCCACTCAGCCTCCCAGACTCCAGTTCATGGACCACCATGCTTGACCAACATGGCGCATGCCAAGCCAGGCAAGCATGGCAGTCCCTCTGGTCCGCCAAGCCACCATTTTTTACCGTCTTGCATAAATGGCTGCTTTACAGCTGCCATTTGAATAAATGGGGATTTACGAACTGGGACTTTATGGGCTATCGTGTTTTCTCAAGAGGCTCCCAAGAATTTGCATAAGATAGATTATAAACTGAATAAACTATGCCCTTTACATTTGAGGCATGTAAAGAAGGGATTCTGTGCTACAGGCATGACAGTGGTCCATCAACGTCACTGAAAATCTGCTGTACACTAGGCTCTGTATGCTTGACTGCAAGCTCTGATCATGCAGGATTTATCCAGCTGTACAAACATGGAGCTGCATTATCACCTTTCCCGGAAAGTGCAGAAGTCAAGAGCAGAGCTAGAGGGTGCATGCCTGCTTATCCTCTACACATTCACCCTACGCATGGGCAAAAGGTGAGAATAGGGCTAGCATGAGTATCCCCACCTCCACTCTGCATTCCGATGGGCTGTGAAAGGAGCACTGAGGCAGCGATAGGTGCTAGCAACAGAGACACACTCTAAACCTTCCACTCTGCTAAGAACCATGTCTTTCCTGAAGGCAAGCACACTTCCTGACACACAGCTACCTGCAGCAGTTGTCTGCTTTGAAATCCCCTTGGAAAAATGCATGTCTCAGACATAGGGATGTATGAATTGTGAAAAATCTGTTCCATTAGTGTTTCATGGATTATCAGGTATCTTTCATTCCATCATCTGCCCATCGATAGAATCAGATTTTTTTTGTTTCCGGATTCGTGCAAATACACATTTGTACAAATTTGCAGGTGCAAAAATGTGCAAATTCCCCCCCAAATGCACATTTTCACACTTTAGCCTATGGGGGAAATGTACATGTTTGGGTGGGGTTTTTTATTTTGTTTATTTTTCTATGATGAATTTTGTGCAAAATTTGGGAAAGTTAGAAAAATGGTCCTCAAGTCCACCCAACAACGGAGAAGCTGGTGTGGAATCCACAAGCCAGATGCATGAAAATCTGAACGCATTTGGTTCTGTTGCAGATTTCTCCGACATCCCTACTCAGACAACACCTGCTTCCCAGTGTTTGAATTATGGGGCAACAGAGAGGAAAGCCTTAATGAAATTCACACAACCCACACCCAATTTCTGCCAGATCATTCCAACCCACTCCCAGCCATGTAAAAATAGTAGCTGTGGGGCCAATGCAAAAGATAACGAGGCCAGTGCCCCTCTGGATCCCCTGTAATTTGAGCACTGCTTCCAATGTGGCTTTAATATTATTAGTCAACAACAAAAAAGCTCTACATCACTTGCTGTAAATTACAGTACAATAATATACAGTGGGAGAAGTCTATTGCACAGCTATTGTACAAAATATACATTATGTATTTTATTGCTGTAAGCCGCCTTGGGAGGGCTTCTGCCCTGAAAGGTGGCCAAGAAATATTTTAAATAAATAATAATACATAATATACAAAATCATCCAGCAGGCAATAACCTGTATTTCACAGTCCCAGACAGAACTGATACAGTCATAAGCACATTTTTATCAGAGTACACTAGAGCTTAGAAACCAGGGTACCAAAAAGATCATATGCTATTAAAAATTAATTAATTAATTGAGGGACAGTTGTGTTTTCAGTTGGTTCATATGGATTCATTTCTTACATTATTCAAGGGCCAATTTTAAAACTCCCTTGACACTATTTTCACTCAGTACTTGTTCCCCCATAATGGCTGTGTATGTAATAAAGACAGTGAAATTGGCACAATATTAAGGAAAGCAAAATATTGCTGTTTCTCTAGGAATATGAACATGCTTATATTCCCCAAAGTTACGTTATATAGGAAGCTCCTTTATACTGAATCAGATCATTGACCCATCTAGCTCAGTATTGTCTACACCGACATGCAGTGATCCATGAAGGGGCTCCTTTTGAATACATGTGTGTATATTAGTGCTGTGCCAAAAAAATCAATTCTTCCATTTTTGGTATTTTGGGCATGGGGGAAATGAAAACTCTGGTGAAAGAGGCTAGGAGAGGTGAAAATTTAGGATAATTTTATCCTTGGGGAGGGGGACAGGATTTCCACATACCTTTTTTTAAGTTGAAGCGATTTTTGAGGGGTCTTCTTTCTTTTCTTTTTTTTTAAACACCGCCTGTACTTGGAGGACCTCAGGACTCTTCTCCAGCCCAGCAGTTCTTTCTGAACTCCCAGGAGATGATTCAACCTTGCCCTCTCCAATAGACATTCAGGAAGAAGTCCCAGCTGGAGAAGAGTCCTGGGCTCCTGCAAGTGCAGGGGGCATTTTGTTTTGTTTTTAATAAAAAAAAAGAAAAGAAAGAAGACCCCTCAAGCATTGCTTACACATAAAAAAAGTTATGTGGAAACCCTGTTTCCCTCCTTGAGAAAATTCTCTGAAACTATCCCACTCTCTGTGAAAGAGGCAGAAAAAACAATGCCTCTTTCAGAGAGAGTGAAAAAGTTCCCCAAAATAGGGGGCAGGATTTGGCATAGCACTAGTGCATATACCTGCCAAATGAGGAGAACACTTCATCTTTAATGTGTTCTTTGTTTCTTGGCTTTGCTGCAACAAACAAATATGGCTATCCTCTGGAAAATCTGTAGATCAGTAGGAGTTGGCTTTTGAGCAGCAGCAGAAAATACAGCCCTTTAGGGTGCAATCCTATGCAGGTTTAGACAGAAATAACTCCTATCACTCCCAGCATTCCCTAGCTAGCCAAACTGGGAGTGGTAGGAGCTATTTCTGCTTAAACTTGCATAGGACTGCGCCCTTAATTTCCTTCCAAAGTGTCAGTCTTCCTTTGAGTCTGCTACTCTGCCTGGGAAGTCCTAAACAGCACCTTTTCACATAAAAGTTATATTTCAAATGGACATGATAAAATAATTTAAATTGT
Organism: Heloderma suspectum; assembly: GCF_057233095.1. Lineage (NCBI taxonomy): Eukaryota > Metazoa > Chordata > Lepidosauria > Squamata > Helodermatidae > Heloderma > Heloderma suspectum. Next base: position 196,285,975 of record NC_139462.1, read on the forward strand.
TTGTTTCTTAAATGCACTCTCACTACTTGAAACTACTACCCATCTCTAATGTCAGCATATTAATAATGACTCAATAGAAACCACTTTGAAAAGAAAGGTCATTGTTCATATGTAATTTCAAGAAGGATAAATAAGGTGCAGTGAAATCACTTTCATTCCTTATGGGTCATGTCCATGTAAGGGTTGTTACAAGCCTGTAATCTGTGCTGAATTCTACTTGTGCTGGGAAGTAGTTACACAAGAAGTAAAATATATTGCTTTCTTTTTAATTTTTCCTGGGCTGGCTTGGTCCTATTTTAAGAGGTCATGGCTTCTCTAGGGGTCTTTGGCCTCATAGCTTGAGAAGTTGTTTATTGGCTTCTCTGCACTTTAAAAAGATGCAACAGATATTGTATTTATAACTACATTACAAAAACAACCTTTTAACCTCTGGAACCTACTTTCACTGAAATATGATAACCAAGAGGATATAGAATTCTGTACTAAGGAACAAGAGAATCTAACTGTGGCAGTATACATTTATAGATAAGAGCTTTTCTACATCACACCATCATTTGGGGAGTGAGGGTCAACAAATGTGCAGTTGTGACTTGTTTGTTACAAGTATACTCCTTTCCTCCAGGTCTGCTTTAGTTATGGGTACAGCCTGATTCCTAGGGGGATTCAGGAACTAGTTAAGAGCAACATCCACTTCCTCTTGCTGGAGAACAGAGAAGCCACAGAGAGCTCTGTAAAACCTTGTTTAAATAAAACTTAAGTTGATTTATAAAGCAGAGTTTGATGCTGTAAGCAATCCTGCAATCCTAGACAGAAGAACAAGAATGAACAGTGAATTGGCAAGACAAAACAAAAAGGAAAGGAAAGGAGAGTGAAACTACAGGGTCTGAAGCTGCCAAGGACATTAACAGCACAGTCCTATGCCTTTCTACTCAGGAGTACATCCCACTGAATTCAATGGGACTTACTCCTAGGTAAGCATGTATAGGGATGCAGCCCAAATCTGCAAGCTCAGAACTTAGCTCATGCATGGAAGAACTGGAGAAAAGTATAATCTCTATGTGGACATTGCAATGGCAGATAAAGAGGAGGCTGTGAAAATGAAACCATTTTTATTCTTGTTTGGAGAATGGGGGAGAGAAACAGTGCAATGTATTTTAGCTATAATAATAGATTGTTTTGATGCCCACTACAGCTTCCAAAGAATGACACAGTGGAAAGATATGGCTTCTTTGGACCAAGCAATAGGAAGGCCCTGAAGTACTGCACCCATTTAAGGATGCTAGCAGCCCAGTCAGCTGCACTTCTGAAGATATCAAAGCCTTATTGATAAAGGACCAGATAGTGTGTGGGATCCAGCAGCACACTCAAGTACAAGGCGTTGCTGAAGAAAGCCAACTAGTCTTTAGAAAAAAGCTTGCAGATATGCAGGGCAGTTGAGTTATTCAAAGACAGGATTACGGTCTTGAACAGGGATGGAGAATCCCCACCTGTGGGCCAGAAGTCCCCTACCCAGCCCGGCAGCTTCTTCCCCTGGCCCTACCTATGCTGCCATGGACGGAAAAGCTCTTGTCTTTGATCAGCAGCTCCTTAGTACTGAAAAAGGCTCTCTTTCTCAGTAGGGATGTTGTGGGAGTCTGGGAAGGGAGTGGAGTCTGGCAGACATTCCCCCACTCAGCCTCCCAGACTCCAGTTCATGGACCACCACGCTTGACCAACACGGCGCATGCCAAGCCAGGCAAGCATGGCAGTGCCTCTGGTCTGCCAAGCCACCATTTTTGCCATCTTGCATAAATGGCTGCTTTACAGCTGCCATTTGCATAAATGGGGATTTACGAAAAAGGCTAAGCCACCATTTTTATGCAAAATGGCATCTCAGCAAGGGATCGGGTGGCCATACACCACTCACCAGGTGCCCACGGACCGCCGAATGGCTTGCCGTGTGGGGCAAACAGGGTCAGCCGGTCAGCAAGGGTCTGGCAAGTGGCGAGCAGCATGCAGCACAGACAGAGTGCATTCAGCCATCCCTATTTCTCAGTGCTTAGGAGAGAAAAGCACTTATCCTGATCAGCTGCTGATCAGAGATAAGGGCTTTCCCTGTGGCGCAAGGGGGGAAATGGCTGAGTGATTCAATCCTTCTTCCTTCTAAGCCTTTCCCTGCAGAGACTTTCCCTACTTACTTCTGAGCAGGCATGATATTTCTGAGTAGAATGCTATTTGACAGTGCTGCTGAGTGATCCAGTCCTGTTTCCTTCTAAGCCTTTTCCTGCAAGGCTTGTCCTGATTACCTGTGAGTAGACATCATGCTCACGCTTACTTCTGAGTAGACATACAGAGACTTGGTGTTTGGGGCGCTCTTTGAAAGTGCTGTGGAGTTATTATTTCTTGCTTACTTCTCAGTAGACATACAGAGGCTTGTCCTTATTTCTGAGTAGCCATGCTGCTCATGCTTACTTCTGAGCAGACATGCTTCCTACCATAAATTGGTAGCAGTGGAACTTTGGGGACATTGGATTTTTCAGCCCTGCCCGTTTTGGCCTTGCCCACCCCTGGAATGCAACCCTCAAGAGCTCCTCTAAAATGGAATCCAGCCCTTGGGCCAAAAACAGTTCCTCACCTTTGCCATAGAAGGCCAGACAATAAAGCCTGTCCACACAGTCCACATGAAAGACAGACAGACCAGATGTAAGGACAACAGTAAACACCACAGAGTAACATAATGCTCTATGGCAGAAAACATGCAAGACAAGAAGAGAGATGTCCAGTTTATGGGAAGAAATGCCACAACTACGGATGGCATGGGTGCTCGACTAGGTCTGGGAGTCCGTTGGGCTCCCCCTGCCTTTGCCCCTGGACTGTGCCCGCCGAGTGTCTGGCCCGCTTGCACCCTCCCAGACATTCCCCACACTCACCCAGACCCATCCGCAAGGGCCTGCCATTTTCCAAAGCTTGTTTTTATGAAAGAAAGAGGTCTTTAAATGCACATATTTAAAAATACGCAAATTCGGGCTGGGAAAGGCTGATCTATGCAATATTAGAGGCATAAATGGCCCATTTACATTTTTAAAGACCTCCTTTTTTTGTAAAAACAAGCTCAGGAAAATGGTGGGCACTTGCAGACAGAATCCAGGGTGAGTGCAGGAGCCTCAGTGAGCTTGTGGGGGCTCGAGCATGGGTCATGGGGGAGCTCGAGCAGGGGCAAAGCTTCAGCGGGAACCTGCTGAAACTGGACGGGGTGGGTCCATGCCTCCCTAGCCACAACTTTAACTTTAGTGACAAGCTTAATTAGTTGCATTCAAGTTTCTATTGAAACAAAAAACCCGAATCTAGAGTTCACACTATAAATATGGGAGAGTGACAGTGAATGTGAATTCTGTGGGTAGCAGATCAAGTAATACATGTGTCACAGGGAAAGCCAACAAGATCCAAAAAACAACTGTATGAACCAAGAAACTTGGCGAAATAACACATTACCATTCCAATTGGACTGGTGTCAGCTGCAACAGTATCCCCATGCACCTCAATATTCCATTGGAAGAGAGCATCTGCTTTTAAAAATATATATAATCACACTCCATTAAACCCGTGTGAAGCTGCAAACTCAAAATTGCTAACCCAAAGACAAGCAAAAGATACAGATTAGAGTTTTGGTTGCAGATAGCCAGGGAGCAGAACACTTTGTGGCTCTTTCATACTGCTACAGTGGGGATATTTTTCTTTCCAACAACTCGTTCAAACCACAGTATTATGTCACTAGAAAAATGCAGTTCTTCTGCTGGATAGTACATCGATTGCTATTGACAATATTCAGTGTTGCTGACAGCTGGACATAGAACCCCCCCTTTTTTTTATAACCTACCCAACTGGCATGGCTGCCACCTCTGTAGTTGCTCACATTCCAGATTGACCCTGTATTATTTAAACCAACAAGAGTTCCCCCAGGTTTGGACATAAACAACTTCAGTTACTTTGAAAGCAGAAGTGAATGCTTGTGATGTCTTCACAGAGATACCAGAGGGGATCAACGAAGCCCAAGGTTCGTCAAGGGTTGTCCTCCTAATATCCTAGTTTGGATATTAGTTTGGGGTTTGGAGCTCGCAAGGGAAGAGACAGGCTATGTCAGACCAATCCAAGTGAAGTAAATCAGATTATGTCAAGAACATCAGTCTGAATCAGGCTTTCTTTACATGGAGCTTTTATCCTGTGACTGAGATTGCTCCTTCGTGGAAGTTTGCGGGCTCTTTACATGATGCCATGATCATTCAAGGCATCTCCTGCACTAAATGCCCTTTGTTCTGTTTTTAAATAGATGGCAGATAATGAGCTATCAAATTACCCCATTGTGTTCTGCTTGAGTTTCCTCTGTGAAAAGAGTAAAAGTGGCAAGAAAAGGAGCGAGATCAATGAAAGACAGTGGAAGGCTCAGATACAGGGGAAAGGACGTAGGGGGAAAGGAAGCATGTGAAAAAGGGAGTCATTGTGATCCTGCATTTAAAATGGAAGCAGAAAACCCCATTTTAAATGCAGGATTTTAGGCTGGTGTAGAAATGCCCTCAGTCAAGTCACTATAAGTCAAAGACATGGAATAATGGGCTCAAGTTACAGGAAGCCAGATTCCAGCTGAACATCAGAAAAAACTTCCTGACTGTTAGAGCAATACAACAATGGAACCAATGACCTAGGGAGGTGGTGGCCTCTCCCACACTGGAGGCATTCAAGATGAAGCTGGACAGCCATCTGTCAGGAATGCTTTGACTTGGATTCCTGCATTGAGTAGGGGGTTGGACCCAATGGTCTTATAGGCCCCTTCTGACCCTACTATTCTATGATTCTATTATTCTAAGTCCAGTCAGGTTAAAGTCAGTTAGGACATGGTAAGTCAGGACAAGGCAAGCCCAGCCAGTTCAATACTGGCTTAGTCTTGCTGGGTTGAGGCAATGGGCACCATGGATAGTTTTCAGTATGCTTAGTTAGCTGAGAGCTCGAAAAAGATGTTCAGCTAGTTCACACAATCACCGGTGCTCACCATGGCTTAAATAAGGCATGGTGGATTGTGACGTATCCCGGTCACAATTGTGAATATTCAAGCCAGCATCTTTGGCAGCACCACCACCCCTCCCTTCTCCTGCCCCAGGTACATTTGGGGGCTCATAGGGAGGCAGGGGAAGGGTGAGAAGATGAGGGTGGGGGGCTTGAGGTCTTGAGGGCTGAGCACACCTACCTGCAAGTGATCAGATAACAGTGAGCACCTCTTACGGTTTACTTGCAACTACCCTAGTAATGTTGACTCTAGGCTGTGACCCAATTTTATTCAATTTATTACATTTCTATACTATTCAATATGCAAAGCTCTCTGAGTGGTTCACAACCCCTCCCCATCCTCCGCGCTTGGAAGAGAAGTGCGGAGCGACTGAAAAGGGGCATTCTGTGGGGCATTCTGGGGTGGGAAGAGTGCAGCTGTGTGTACAACACATCCAATGTGTCATACAGCAGCCTCCTCTCCAGGTCAGCCCCCCCCCCCCCCGCAGCTAGACAGCAGAAAATGGCTGTCTAGCAAAAAATGGCAGGGCAGGAGAGGCGCGGAGGGAATGATTCCCCCCCTCCCGTGCCTCTCCTGCCTTACTTTGGATAGGCGGTTGCCTCCGAGTTCAGAGGCGGCCGCCTATCTTGATAGGATTGCGCCCTTACCATGCAAACTTTTAAAAATATTTGAAACAGCTAAAAACCATAAAATACCAGGAGCTGATAAAACAACTAACATTACCAAGTCCCATCATATGCTATCAATTCTTATAGAGTGGGATAGATAGAAAGGGTTTATACAGAGGGGCATGATGTATTCCCCAAGGTTGGCCAAAGCCAGTAAAAAGGTGGAGCAAACCAAAGACAGTCCTGAGGAAGAAAAAAACAATGCTTGACCCAGACCCAAAGGCAAAAGAAGCCTTTTAAATGAGAACCAAAAACATACCTTTGTCCAAGGTTTGCTGTAAGGCAGATGAAATATATGGCAAGCCACAGTGCCTAATGAATGCCACATTTATCCTAGAATGTTGATGGAAAACAATACCAGAAAGAAGCTCTAGCTGTCTACAATTTCTTGGTATTGACTTTTTTGTGACAAATGAAGTTGGCCCATAAAATGTCAGAAGCTTCTTTGGGGGGTGTTCAGTAAGAACTAAGAGAGAAAGTAGGGAATGGTAAGGAAGATAAAAGGAGTTTCAGTGCCATGGTGAGCATAGCATTAAGCATTTATCTTTATACTTAACCATACTGAATTTTATTGTACGAGTACAACCAAAGATGTGAGTTACAAAAGCTAAGCTGAGGTGACCTTAAATAAAACCCATTAGATTATTTGTAAAAAAAAAAAAGTCACAAAAAGAAAAGTCATATAATGTTGATTCTAGATGTACTTGTAGAATTCAACTCAGGGCTTCAAGTTAATTATCCTTACTACATTTCCTTTCTGCCTCTTCAGATTAATTGATAGTTTTCAAAAACAGCTCATAGTTTCACATAAATCAAATCCAATTTAAATTTTCCATTTGATTGCACTCTATTATATTACCTTTTGCGAATAGACAAGCAAAACAAGAATATGATCTGCATGATATTTCTGTAATAAATTATCCAAACCTTTGTGCTGTGGATCATTGCCTTTTTCATACTTTTCACTCTTCTGTGTTTATTGACTTAAATTAGATCTGATTACTTTTTACTATGTAAAAAGTAATAAAGCTAGCAAGAAAGCATTCAAGTATATAATAACTTGTCTTTGTAATGCAACAAAAACTCAAATCGGATTTCCAGTTTATAAAAGCTGCTTAGGCTGTTGCCGGAAGCCTTTCCCCCAGTCACCGGCAAAGGAGGAGATGAAAGGTGTGCAACTATAGTGGGCAGTCAAAATAAAATCTAAACTACAATCCATTTTCTACACAGTTTCTCCATTTAAACTCAATGCCACTACTTCAGAGCAAGTGAATGTAGCTCATATTTACCTACAGTGAAGAGGAACATAGGCACCTCTCTTATATTGAATCCAACCATTGGTCTATCTAGCCCAGTATTGTCTACAGTGACTTGCAGCAGCTCTTCAGGAATTTAGAGAGGAGTCTTTGCCAGACCTACCTGTAGATACTAGGAATTGAACCTGGAACCTTTTTTATGCAAAGCATGAGCTCTAGAACTGAGCTGTCAGCCTTCCCTAAGAGCACTGCCCATACAAATAAAAATCCACTGCATCTACCTTGCTAAATGCATGCTACAAAGCTGCCCTTCGCAAGAGCCAGATTCAATACAATCTTCATGTAGCTTCTGCTCTGGAGAAAGATGTGGAAGCCTTGAGAAATCAGTTTTCAGGAAGTCGGCAACCTTGCTCCAGACTCAACAGCAGAGAAATTAAATAGAATTTGTAGAGTTTAGCAAGAATATACAGCTGAATTTGGATGTAGGAGTGCACAGCAGGGCTGTATAGATAAATTATTCTATAAGAACAGAAATCCAAACTATTTTCAGTAGATGAGAAAGAGCAAAAAGGGATTTATACTCACACCATTTGAGCATCAGTAACTTGCATGAATTTAAGTTGTAAACAGGACACTGATAGCCATTAATGTTCCTGGACTTTACGACCTTGATCTGTTCATAAGTACAGATTCTTATCAGTGGGACAGGGGAAGAAATTAAGGTTTTGTTGCCACCACCCCCAGTTTACAGAGACTGATAGAAAAGATACTGAAACACTGCACTGTTCTGTACTATCAAATTACATAATGGGATTGCAATTTAGATTACATGTGGGATTTACTATAAGGCAAGTTTCCAACACTACATTCTATAGGCCACACTGAGGAATACCAAGGGAGCTACATGAGTTACTAATGAAACGTCCTATAGAAGTGCAGGAGGAAATCTACACAAACATACCTCTGGAGCCTTAAGCATGGCTTTTTAATCTGCTACCCAAAATCCACAATTCAGATAATCCTGAATACCCCATGATGTCAGGCACTGGCCATTCACAGCAAGCAAGCATGTCTGCCTAGGTAGATGCATGCTTCCATGCTTCTAGTTGCCATCCAGACCACACCACATGTTCCATTGTCTACAACCAAGCCCTGTGAGAAGCCACATTTGTTCCAATCCTTTAGACAGGGGCGATGAAGACCTGCAAGTGAAGGAACAGACTGGCAATCCTAGAGGAGTATACAGCAATCACACCTACTACATGATAGGCCTGTCAAAGAAAGTAACATAAAGCCTCTTCTCATCACCCACAGCTCTCAACTAAAGTCTTTCTAGCACATCATCAAGGATCCACAACCCATCCTGGAAGATTATGTTTCCTTCCCATAGGCCTTGGGTAGAAAGCCTGTGCTTGCTTAAAGACAGCCCCCTAGCCTAAAGCAGGTACTCACCAGCAATAGTGGGCCACTAAGAAGAGAGATACAAACCCAGGAATGTGCCCCTGCAACACGACCCATGCCAGCTCAGTCCACGTATCTATTTGTGCACCACTATCATGGGATCAAACAGCCTTAAGGACTTATTCACTTCATCATGCTCTCTAACATGATACATGCCATCTGCCAAATATGTCATCTACGTCAGCCAAACAAGTCTGTGCCTACACAGGAGAATAAATGAATGCAAATCAGATATTTAAAACATTCAGAACCAATGGAGGCCCATTTATAACTCCCAGAACATTCTGAAGCAGCCCTTAAAATCACCATACTCCAATAAAAAGTTCCAAATGCAGACTCTAGCATGAATTTATCAGCAAGTTTCACAGTGTTAGATTCAACTAGGGATGGGCAGATACCCTACCTGCCAGTCTGTGGGGAATCTGACCTTGGGGGGAGGTGATCCGTTCCTCCCCCCGGAATCATCTTTGCCCGGCTCCGCTCCACAGCAATTCCACAGAGCTGCCGGCCGGCTCCAAAACGCCAGCGATACGGCCACCATGCCAAATTGCTGGCTGAGGGGTACTGACCACAGATGCAAGTGGCATCCAGGACGGCATTTGTGGCTGTAAAGGTCTTAATTTAAGGTAAATGCAGCCGTAAGTGGCTGCATTTAGCTCAAACTAAGACCTTTACGGATGCAAATGGCATCCTGGATGCCATTTGCATCCCCGCTTTTCATTCACACGATAGGCTACGCAAATATTTCTGTAGCCTATCGCATGAAAAAACAGGGCTGCAAATGGCATCGAGGATGCCATTTGCATCCCTGTTTTACGTGATAGGCTGTTTTACATGATAGGCCATTTACGGCTGCATTTACCTTAAACTAAGACCTTTACGGCCGCAAATGGCATCCTGGACACCATTTGCATCCGCAGTCAATACCCTTCAGCCAGCTTCATTAGAGTCCATGGTGGAATTGTCCACCATCCCTAGACTCAACAGAAAGCCAGTGTGGTGTAGTGGTTTGAGGCTTCGACTGGGACTTGGCAGACCTGAGTTACAGAGTCCCCACTTGGCCTGGAAGCTCACTGGGTGACTGTGGGCCAGTCACTGACTCTCAGCCTAACCTACCTTACAGGGTTGTTGTGAGAACATAATGGAGGATCATGTATGCCACCTTGGGCTCCTTGGAGGTAAGATGGGACATAAATGTAACAAATGCATAAAGAATAAATAAATGAAGCCTGGGACCAGCAAGCTCACCACATAAAGTAATTGTCCCTCTTTAGGTTTTTATTTACACTATTCATTTTGCTATACCAATTCATCACCAGTGGCCTTTGATTGGGAGTGGATTCACTCTGTTTGGATTGTGTATTCATTTGATTGGATCATGTATTAATATCTGCTTTGCAATGTAGTGTGACAACCTACTGTACTGCTTGGCCTTGCTTTGTAAAAACAAAACATGTATTTCCTTTCTCCTCTCTGTTACGTATGTGTGTGTGTACAAACACACACCACTACTTGCCCACTTAACCAATTAGGTGACCACTTCATGCATCTGATAAAGTGAGATCTAGCTTTTAAAAATTCATATGCCACACTAAAGGTTAGCTAAGATCTTTTGGGGGTGAAGGTGGGCAGAGTGTTACAGTGGTCCAAAAGAATTATCCTTCCAGAATTTGACAAAGTATGCAGACAGCCAATGTGGGACAAGAGCAGCTATTGCATGTCTTGCTGCCGCCAGATATTGTTTTACAACAGGCACAGCCTAACCTCATCAGATCTACAAATCACATTTTCCTTTCCATCTTCAGACTATTTGCAACTTCAGACTGGGTCTTTTGCCTGACAACATTATTATTATTTTTGCTTATCATCCAATCTGAGAGCAGAATTATACATAATGTTGGAGTCCCATGATTGGAACTCCCAATGTTTCCTTTCCTTTCCTTTTCTTATAAAAGTAATAACAGAGACCCCCAGTTTGGATTGGGGGCACAGTACAGGGGAAGGGCGTCCAATCCTATCCTTCTCCACTGATTCCTAAACTTAAACCACCCTTCCTAAAAGCTTCTATAAGCATCAGAATGTAAATACAGGCACAGTTTTGCTTGATTGTCTGAGATTGTCAAATTTGCAATAAATTCCAACACATTTATAAGATAGAAATGATGCTGAAATACTGTAGCTGTAATGTTAAGCTTGTATTTTAGTTACAGAAAACAATATTCAGAAGTCCTAAAATATAGTTTCCCAGTGTTAGTTTTAAAAAGTTATTTGGATTTAGAACCTTAATCCAGAAACGTTCAGTTTCCATACTAGATATATTTTAACTTTCTTTGTGATGCAACTATCAAAGGAGGGATGGCGGAAATATCCAAGCAGAGCTATACAATAAATTGTACTAGTAATTCTCAATATATATCACTATATGCATCCTAGATGCTTGTTTTCTACAGTTCATGTGATTGTCTAAAAATTATGGGCACAATCCAGCAAAGTTAAACACTTTGAAGTTTCATTGATTTCAGCTGGAGAGGTAACTGTGTGCTTCAGGGCGCAATCCTATGCATGTTGGCTGGGGAATACTGGGAGTTCTGGGACTTTTTTCTATCTAAACATGCATAGGATTATGCCCTGTGTTTCTTCCACCAAAATCCATTGGACTTCAAAGTGTTTAACTTTGGCTGAATCCAGGAGCCATAATAATAATAAATACTGGCTGGATTTGGATTAAAATACCAGTGTTTCTGAAGGTTAACAGCATGAAAAAGTATGCCCCATGCCTGATAAATGGAAAAACACATGCAAATGTATATATATAAACACTTAAAGATGACACAACATAGCAGCGATAAATCAGAAGCCCCACAAGGCAAGTGAGTTATATAGTTTGCGTACATACACTGCCAAATGTGATTAATACATGTAGTCAAGCCCAGCATCAGCACTCAGCCAGATGGGGCAAACGGAGGGCCCACCGCTGCTGCACCAGAGTACCCTCCCCCTCCCCCTTGGCCCTGTGCTCTGAAGAGCCATTTTAGTTTCCCCAGAATGCCTCTCTGCCCTGACATGAGACCTAAAGATGATCTGGGGAATTAAGATGCTGCAGCTGCTTCACCTGGTGTTTCTCCTTTCAGCACTGAGCTGCTCCCCATGGCTTCCCTCTGTTGTTTCCTACAACAGCACTACCAACCACTCCACTGCCACCCTAGTAAGCTCATGGTGTCCAGTGGGGAAGCACTGGGAGGCACCTTGGTCAAGCCCCCCGTAAACCAGACACCTCCCTTGGACTGGGTATAGAAATGTACAATCGTTTGCTTGATGAGAATCAAATAAAAATGTTAATTTCTCTTGCCTGTCACTAAGCCAAAACTCCAACGGATATTTCTCCAAAAGTTATCAATGACTGAGTTAACCTCCTTAAAATAAAAACAAGAGAAAAATCAGTGCATCGACATGGCTATGCAAACATAATGGCCTGGTTCGGCTGTAGTGTTCCATTTCTGACGAACTGTCAGCCTGGGAACAAGTGGTGTGCACATACACTCCCTTCCCGCCTCTCTCCTAACCTCTTGCGCCCAGCTTCTGCAAAGCTTACTTGTTTTTTTAAACCATGTGTCACATTATGTCTATACTGGGAAACTGTGGTTTAAGGGCTTTCTTCAAAACATGATCAGATCCCGGTTTCACTTCCCAATTTGGATGTAACAGGGAACTGTGGTTTAAGTAACCAAGATCGTTTTGCTGAAGCCAGATATAAGAAGAAGGAAAGGGACAAAGTGGGAGCAGGTGGAGCATTCCCAGGCCAATAAACTATGTTTGTTCAGGCTGGGATCATTACATCATTAACCAGTCTGGTATGAAGGCTTTCTAGTTTATCTCTTGTGCTCAGCTTGCCAAAGGAAAGGCCTGTAGCTTTTCCCACACTTCCTCATCCTATTGCAGAGTGTTCTTCCCTTCTCTCTAGTCTCTACTTAATTCCTGGAAGCAACCATGACTCATTTCTGTAATTACTGAAAGGCAGATGGAGCTCTTGACTCCAGACTTATTTTATTTTTTGGTTTGTTTGTTTGTTTGTTTGTTTTCTTATACCACAGCTTTTTCTCTTGTTGTATGCACACTACAGACTTGAACTGGTTTTACTGTCATGCCCACTTCCCAGGGAACTGTAGTTCTGTGAGGGGTGCCTACATACAGTTCCCAAGCTTCTTCAGGGGAAACCATAGTATAAAACCAGGATATGTTTATTTAGTGTAAACATCCTCAGCATTTCAGTCTCCAAAAGTATACAAAGCATAAACAATAAAATTCTGAAATACTGGAACCTTTATGATCCTGGTTTGCAGATCAGAAGCTCCTTGCTCTTTTGAGGATACACATCTGAGTAAAGCACAAACCACTTACAGGTATAATGTAAAGTGGGTATAAGGAATGTGTGGGGCCAAGCATCAAAGTGCCAGGCTCCACCCTAACCTACAGGTATTCATTATAACATTTGTAGAGTGCCCTCCACATGTACTTTTGCCCTTGCGATACATTCATGGAGTACTTAGGGCTTCACCATACCAGGCCTTTTCTCCCGCAACTTACTGGGGCTTCTGCTTCCAGATTCTTTACAGGATTAAGATTGGCTCCTTACATGGCCTGACATAGAATAGAATCATAGAATAGTAGGGTTGGAAGGGGCCTACAAGGCTATCGAGTCCAACCCCCTGCTCAATGCAGGAATCCAAGTCAGAGCATCCCTGACAAATGGCTGTCCAGCCTCGTCTTGAAGGCCTCCAGTGTGGGAGAGCCCACCACTTCCCCAGGTAATTGGTTCCATTGTCGTATTGCTCTGATACTCAGGAAGTTTTTCCTGATGTTCAGCCGGAAACTGGCTTCCTGTAACTTGAGCCCATTATTCCGTGTCCTGCACTCTGGGATGATCAAGAAGAGATCCTGGCCTTCTTCTCTGTGACAACCTTTCAAGTACTTGAAGAGTGCTATCATATCTCCCCTCAGTCTTCTCTTCTCAAGGCTAAACATGCCCAGTTCTTTCAGTCTCTCTTCATAGGGCTTTGTTTCCAGTCCCCTGATCAACTTTGTTGCCCTCCTCTGAACCCTCTCCAGTTTGTCTGCATCCTTCTTAAAGTGTGGTGCCCAGAACTGGACACAGTACTCCAGATGAGGCCTAACCAGTGCTGAGTAGAGGGGAACTAGTACTTCCCGGGATTTGGAAGCGATGCTTCTATGAATGCAGCCCAAATAGCATTTGCCTTTTTTGCAGCCACATCACATTGTTGGCTCATATTCAGCTTGTGATCGACAACAATTCCAAGATCCTTCTCGCTTGTAGTGTGGTTGAGCCACGTATCCCCCATCTTATAACTGTGCATTTGGTTTCTTTTTCCTAGGTGCAGAACTTGGCATTTGTCCCTATTAAATGTCATTCTGTTGTTTTCTGCCCAGCGCTCCAGTCTATCCAGATCACTTTGAATTTTGTTTCTGTCTTCCAAAGTATTAGCTATCCCTCCCAATTTTGTGTCATCTGCAAATTTGATCAGCATTCCCTGCACCTCCTCCTCCAAGTCATTAATAAAAATGTTGAAGAGCACTGGGCCCAGGACTGAGCCCTGCGGTACCCACTCGTTACCTCTCCCCAGCTTGAGAAGGTCCCATTGATAAGCACTCTTTGAGTCCGATTCTGTAGCCAACTGTGGATCCACTGGATCGTTGTTTCATCTAGCCCACTTCGAGCTAGTTTGCTCATCAGGATATCATGGGGCACTTTGTCGAAAGCTTTGCTGAAGTCGAGGTATATGATGTCTACAGCATTCCCACGGTCTACAAGGGAGGTTACTTGATCAAAAAATGAGATCAGATTTGTCTGGCAGGACTTGTTTTTGACAAATCCATGTTGGCTTTGAGTAATCATGGCATTGTTGTCAAGGTGCTTCCAGATGGATTGCTTTATGATCTGCTCCAGAATTTTCCCAGGGATTGATGTAGGGTTGGCGGAGAATTTCTCCCCGAAACTTCAGGGGGCCGAGCGCCAACGTGTTCGGCCCCCCAAACAAGTTTTGGGGAGAAATTCTCCGCACACCCCCCCGGGACAGGACTTACCTTTCCCGAATGTCCCTCCCGGCGGAGGGTCCTGGCGACGGTTCGTCGGGTCTTCGTCAGGGGCGGGGGCGGCAGCCGATCTTTCGACCAGCTGTCGCCGCCGCCATTCTAATAAAACTAAAAAAAAAAAAACGCCCCCGTTATAGGCTACGTGACGATTAACGTAGCCTATCATGGCTAGATTTGCAAAGTCAGCCGTGATAGGCTACGTAAATCGTCACGTAGCCTATCACGGGTGACTTTAAAAAAAAAAAAAAAGCACGTACGGATAATGGCGGCCCACATAGGGAGCCGCCATTCCCGTTCCTTATTTGGTCGCTGTAGTCTACGTAAAGATTTACGTAGACTACAGGAACCAAATAAGGAACGCGAATGGCGGCTCCCTATGGGGGCCGCCATTTGCGTACGCGCTTTTTTTTTTTTAAGTCACCCGTGATAGGCTACGTGACGATTTACGTAGCCTATCATGGCTGACTTTGCAGATCTAGCCGTGATAGGCTACGTTAATCGTCACGTAGCCTATCATGGGGGCATTTTTTAAAAAAAAAAACTTTTAATTTCGCGGCCGGGCGAGGCGAGGCGCCTCCTCCCCGGCCTGAATTTCGGCCGGGTGAGGCGGGAAGTCTCCCCCCCGCCTGAACTTCGGGGGGAGAGCAGCGAAGTGCCTCCCCCCCACTGCGAAAAGCTGCGAGACCAGGTAAGTGGGTTTCGTGCACCCCTAGATTGATGTCAGACTGACTGGTCTGTAGTTCCCAGGTTCCTCCTTTTTACCCTTTTTGAAGATAGGGACAATGTTAGCCCTCCTCCAGTCATCTGGCACTTCCCCCGTCCTCCATGATTTCTCAAAGAGAATAGACCGCGGTTCTGAGAGTTCTTCTGCCAGTTCCTTTATGACTCTGATGCAGTTCATCTGGCCCTGGAGATTTGAACTCATTCAAAGTAATGAGGTGTTCCTTGACCATATGCCCGTCGATCTCAAGCTGCAATTCTGCCCCTTCAGCCTGCACTTCGCCTTTGCCAGGGGGGTCATAGACCCTCTTTTGGGAGAAGACTGAGCCAAAGTAGGAACTGAGCACCTCTGCCTTTTCTTTGTCATCTGTTATCATTTTGCCATCCTTATTTAATAGCTGAACCACCATTTCTTTCCTCTGCCTTTTACTATGCACATAGCTGAAGAAAGCCTTTTTGTTGTTTTTAACATCCCTTGCTAACCTCAGCTCATTCTCAGCTTTAGCCTTCCTGACTCCATCCCTGCAATTCTGTGCTATCTGCCTGTACTCTTCCTTTGTTACTTGGCCTTCTTTCCACTTCCTATATGTGTCCTTTTTTGTTTTCAGGTCATCCCTAAGCTTTTTGTGAAGCCACATTGGCTTCTTCTGTTGTCTTCCACCTTTTCTTCTTAATGGTGAAGTGATTGAGCTGTCATTCAGGTAGCACTTCAGTTAGGGAGTTAAAAGTGTCAATAAGAGTCCAAATCAGATGAATCTGGTAAATTGAGGATTCTCTTACTGGACAAAAAGGAAGTTATATCTACAGTCATACTAGTTCTTTTCTTTTCAAAGAAGCCTTCTGCCTTTGAAGCAAAAGCTGCTGTCTGTGAATTCTCTATCAGGTGGAATGATGTGTTATTGATTATCTAAATTCTTCACATATTTTCTTTCAAAAGCTTGCCTATTATGCCATCCCTCTAGTACAGTGAGAAAGGCTGTTTTGATCTCCATCACTGGGGAAGCTTTCTTCCGAGTTCAATGAAAGCCTCAGTAGATAAAATAATTTCACAGTTTTTAGCACGATACGCATAGGTAATACAGCATTATGATTGTGACATATTAAATAAGGCAGTCATGTATACACTATAACCAAATCATTGTTATAGTGTATACATCCAACTAAGGAAGGACAAGTTGATCTGTTTCACTTTCTATAATCTTTGAGTGTTTTGAAGCACAAGGTTGTTCCATCCCATTCCCACAACAGTTTGTGAATTTTTTGGTTAAAAGTCTTCAAAAATTTGTTTGCATTTTCCCCTAATCTATACATTTTTTGCAAGCAATTTTCTCTAATGTATGTGGCAATTTTCAATCCTAAACAAAATCAACCCTGACTGCTCATTGGAAGGACAGATACTGAAGCTGAAGCTGAAATATTCTGGCCACCTAATGCAAAGAGAAAACTCACTGGAAAAGACCCTGATGCTGGGAAAGATTGAAGGCAAAAGGATTCAGTCTGGAAAGACTGAATCCAGTAAAGGTAATTAGGGAAAATATAGGGCAACATGCGCAAAAAGAGAAACAAAGAAAATGTTCAAAGCCAGGGCTTCACCACCATTATTACAGGCACATAAAGAGAGAAAGTATAAAGGCAAGCATGGAGTGACCAAGCAACTGTAACTAGGCAGCTTGCTCCACATTCTTATGATGCAGACAGGGACAATGGAAGAATGTACAAGAGAAATGCAAGACATTTGCAACATATTATACCTGCTCCTCAAGGAAATAATGAACAACCACCCACCTCAAGTTTAGAGCACTTTTGACTATAACAAGTCAACATGCAAAAACATATTGAAGAGTCTACTGGATCATTGTTCATAATTTGTAAATTTAGTATTTGACATTTATATTTGCTACTGTGTAAATATTACATGTAAACTTGTAAAGGGAAAATATAATGGTATCAGATATGGTCACTTAGAGAATGGAATCTTAATGAGCTGTGATAAGCTGCTAATGCGATACATACATCCAACTTGGTGCACGCAGACTCTTGCTCATGCAACCGAACTGTTCTCATGCAACAGAACCTCTTCTCCCCACTCCATTCTCCTTGCATCTTCCAGATAAATTGGGGGGGGGGAGGGGGAATCCACTCTGCTAGTGGATGCTGTTCTGCTGGTGAAAGGGCACAACTGGATTATGATAGTTGATCTAGAACAGCCTTCCCCAAGCTGGTGACTTCCAGATGTTCTAGACTGCAACTCCCATGATTCCTGACCAAAGTTGAAACAGCCATGCTGGCTGTTACTGATGGGAGGGCCCAAATATAAGGAGACCACCAGGTTGGGGAAGGCTGATCTAGAACATTGATTCTAGTGCACTTTAACGTAAACCTCGATATACCTACTTGGTTATTTTATCAGTATACCTGTGTCACTTTGATGCAGAGATAACAGCACAGTTACCACCTAATATACAAGAACTGTTTAGATCTGATAGAGGATCCACTAATTTAGATGGCTTTAAAAGCAGGTTAGACAAATTTATAGAGGATAAGGCTACAAATGGTTACTAGCCCTGATGGCAATATGCCACCTCCAGGATCAGAGATAGTATGCCTATGCTGGGGTATACAATTGTTGTGGGTTTCCCACAAACAGCTGGTTGGCTACTATGTCAACAGAATGTTAGACTAGATGGACCTTTGGTCTGATCAAGTATGGCTCTTCTTATGTTCTTATGGTTCAAAATAAGAACTAAATAGGAGCTTTCTGGGCCAAACTTGGAGATAAATAGGAGTTGCTTTTCTGATGTTGGACAATGGATAGGGTAGGTAGGATCAATATGGATATCCTCTTGGGATATCCAAAGTCATCTTCCACAACAGATCATGACTTTTCTCCATATTTCTTTGGATATAGTTGTTTTTATGCTTCACAAACTTACCCCACAAATCCTTTACCCCTTCAGATTCAAGTTGCAATAGATCAAAGTAATCTGTAGTTTTCAAAAATAAACTCAAAGTAGTAAGAGATTAAAATGGAGGCTTCTTTTATAATGAACTCTCCATGTTAAGTTTAGCATACATTTTACATTAAAATATTTCATTCCTGCCATCTCCAAAGGAGCGTTTTGCCAATTTAATAAAGTTGATTTTTGTCTGAAACATCAGTAGAGTGGCCCTGCTGAGTCAGAAATGAGTCTTTTGGCAATTTGGTGCAATTTTACACCCCACTGTCCACAGAGAGCAAGCAGCAGCCAAGTACACTTTTCCAGCTGTTTGGAAAGCGTCTGGATTTAGAAAACAAAGTATTTTTCCATGCACTCAAAAAGAAGAAAACAAAAGAGAAAGAACTGTTTCTTGCTTTGTCATTTGGCTGAATATTTCAGAAGTCTAGGATCTTTAAAAGCAAATGTACAGGATGCATATTTATCTCCCACACTCCCTGCCAGATCTGCTTCACTCAAAATGACTGCCATTACTCCATTTTGTAGATCCCTACAGCACTTCCTTGCCCAAGCAGTTCCATAACAATGTGTGATTCTGAACCCCAATCCATTGGTGCCTCATTGACTGCAATGGGGGAAAGGTTATTAACTTCTGGTCAGTGCCTCTTCTGTCTGGTTGTGGTTCATGGGATGCTACATTATATTCTTTAAACGTATGCAGCCTTTATAGTTCAATGTGGCCTTGTGTGTTGTAGTGGTTAACAGGGATTGGATTGGGGGGGACCTGGGGTTCAAATCCTTGCTCATTCATTATTTATTTATTGAAAACATTTTATATCATTCTTTATAGGAACATAGGAAGCTGCCTTATCTTGAGTCAGGCCATTGGTCCATCTAGCCCAGTGTTGTTGATATTGATTGGCAGTGGCTTCTCTCCAGGGTTTCAGGCAGGAGTTTTTCCAGCCCTACCTAAAGATGGTGGGGATTTCCAGCCCTACCTGGAGGTCCCAGGATTCCAGCCTGACCTGGAGATGTGAGGGATTTGACCTGGGACCTTCTGCTCTACTACTGAGTTCTACGACTGAGCTACGGCCCATCCCCAACACTACTTCATTCTATTTAGAATCCAGGGTGGTGTTTAATCCATTAAATTATAATATAAAGTACAATAATAAAAGAGTTAAAATGGTTAGAGAGCAATCCTATCAGACCTAGACAGTGTCTGAGAGGCCAGGATGCTGCAGATCTTCTTTTCTGACAGAGCTCCAACCTTGGTCAAGGAGATCTGAGTGTGCATCTCTCACCACACCCTAGCTACTATAGGAAGCTCTGTGGCATTTCTTTCTCCTGAGATCACTGTCACAACCTTGAGAGGGAAGGAAATGGGCATTTGGGGGGTGGGACTGTGGGCAGAGAGAAGAGAGGAGGTGAATTTGCTGGATCCACAAGCATCTCAGCCTCCACCCCCACCCACAGCAAGACAGGAGAGTTAGATGGGCTCCAAGCCCTCCATCTAACAAGAGTAGATTGTGATCATCATCCATATATCATACACAAACTAAACTACCTGGGTGAACAAGAACGTGGGTGCCAAGCTAGCCTCCTCAGCAAGGGTGGGAAACTTTGGAGGGTCCAATTTCTGCTCCACAGAACCCACTGAGGGCATACTTCCCCCCTTGCCACCTCCCGAATCAGTGATGCCACATTGCCACCGAATTTCAGCAGCAATTCAGCAGTGAAAAAACTCCACAGTTTTGCCTTAAAGCAAAGCACACAGGGAGCAGGTGCCTTGTTCAAATGCAAAGTTGCACTCCCAGAACCCCCTCACACCTTGTTTCAAAGCGGAAATGCTGCTTTTTTCATGAGGTCACACATAGCCGAAATTCAGCAGCAATTCAGTGGCATGGCCATGGCAATTTAGGGGACAATGGGGGCTGCCAAAAAAGACATGAGGGTCACATGTACACCATGCGTTGCCCACCCTTGCTCTTCAGGGAGGGAATTCCATAAAGTACATTGGGTGGACTTGAATTATTCACTCTCTCTCAGGCATTTTTTATTTATTACACTGAACATGAGGAGATGGAGCGGGATCACATGTACCATCTCTGCACCTGACCTCCATGTAATAGCATAACATGTGCATAAATCCTAGCCAATTACAGCTGTATGTAGGGATGTTGGAGAAATCCTCAACAGATTCAAATGAGTTCAGATTTCTATGAATTCCACAGCGGACCAGCTTCTTCCCAGTTGTACAGATTCTGTGGACTTGTGGACCATTTTTCACTTTGGGGGGAGATAAGCACTAATTCACATGTGCACATTAGCACTAATGAGAACTTGCATAAATGCATTAATTCGTATTAGCTAATGTGCATTAGCACACTTGAACCAGTTAATGCACATTAATGCTAATGTGAATAGTGCTAATGTGAATTTGCACTAGAACAAAATTCTGGTTTAAAAAAAAAGCCATCAATGAGCAGATGATGTAATGAAAGACACTGGACAATCCATGAAACACAGATAGAATGAATTTAACAAAACTTGTACATCCCTAGCTCCACTTGAAGAAGGGCAGTTGGGCTGCACCACTGGCCCTGCTCCCAACAATGTGCAGCTTTCTGACCCCACATGCAATATCCACGTGTTGAGCATAGACATCTGCATGGCAAACCCACATGCATAGGTTTCCTTGTGGAGTAGAACCCCAGTCACATGCAGTGGAAACCCAGTCACTTGTAGGAGTGCATGAAAGCCACTTACCTGGTCTCGCAGCTTGCTTCGCGGTGGGGGGGAGGCGCTTCGCCGCTCCCCCCGAAGTTCAGGCCGGGGGGGGAGGCTTCCCGCCTCACCCGGCCGAAATTCAGGATGGGGAGGAGGCACCTCGCCTTGCCCGGCCGCGAAATAAAAAGTTTTTTTTTAAAAAACGCCCCCGTGATAGGCTACGTGACGATTAACGTAGCCTATCACGGCTAGATCTGCAAAGTCAGCCATGATAGGCTACGTTAATCGTCACGTAGCCTATCACGGGTGACTTTAAAAAAAAAAAAAAGTGCGTACGCAAATGGCGGCCCCCATAGGGAGCCGCCATTCGCATTCCTTATTTGGTCGCTGTAGTCTACGTAAATCTTTACGTAGACTACGGAGAAAATAAGGGCAACGCAAATAGCGTTGCAATTATTTTCGCCATAGTCTACGTAATCTTTACGTAGACTGCAGCGATAGTCTACAGGGATTCTGCGGAGCCGCCGGCCGGCTCCGCCAGCGGCCGGACATCCGGCCGCTGGCTAGCAGGGACGCAAACGGCGGCGGCTGTAGCCTCCTCTGTTTGCGTCCCTGCAGTCAGCCGTGATAGGCTACATAAAAGTTTACGTAGCGTATCACGGCTGATTTTAAAGGGAAAAAAACGCGCGTACGCAAATGGCAGCGCCCATGGGCGCCGCCATTTGCGTTCCTTATTTTGGGACATTCCTTATTTTGCCTTCCTTATTTTGGTACGCCTTAGTCTATGTAAACATTTACGTAGACTAAGATGGCGAAAATAAGGGGAACGCAAATAACATAGCGTAGCGTCCATTTGTGGAGCCAGCCGACCAGGATTCGGGGGGGGAGGGACAGAGCGCCTCCCCCCCCAGGCAGAATTTCTGGGGGAGTGACGGAGCGCCTCCCCCCCACTGCGCATGTCACCCATCGAAAAGGTAAGTGACTTTCGTACATCCCTAAGAGGAACTAGAGATCAAATCGCCAACTTTCGCTGGATCATGGAGAAAGCAAGAGAATTCCAGAAAAACGTCTATTTCTGCTTCATTGACTACGCTAAAGACTTTGATTGTGTGGATCACAACAAACTGTGGCAAATTCTGAAACAGAAGGGGGTACCAGACTACCTTACCTGTCTCCTGAGAAAGCTGTACGAGGGTCAAGAAGCAACAGTAAGAACCAGACATGGAACAACCGATTGGTTCAAACTTGGGAAAGGAGTACGACAAGGCTGCATATTGTTGCCCTGCTTATTTAACTTACATGCAGAGTACATCATGAGAAACGCCAGGTTGGATGAATCACAGTTCGGAATTAAGATTGCCGGGAGAATTATCAACAACCTCAGATACGCAGATGATACCACCCTAATGGCAGAAAGGGAAGAGGATCTAAAAAGCCTCTTGTTGAGGGTGAAAGTGGAGAGTGCAAAAGCTGGTTTGAAACTCAACATTAACAAAACTAAGATCATGGCATCTGGCCCCATCACCTCCTGGCATATGGAAGGGGAAGAAATGGAAGCAGTCACAGATTTTATTTTCTTGGGCTCCAAGATCACCACAGATGGTGACTGTAGCCATGAAATTAAAAGATGCTTGCTCCTTGGGAGGAAAGCTATGGCAAACCTAGACAGCATAGTAAGAAGCAGAGACATCACCTTGCCGACAAAGGTTCGTATAATCAAAGCTATGGTTTTCCCACTAGCAACGTATGGCTGTGAGAGCTGGACTATAAGGAAGGCCGAGCGCCGAAGAATTGATGCCTTCGAACTGTGGTGCTGGAGAAGACTCTAACGAGTCCCCTGGACTGCAAGGAGGTCAAATCAGTCCATCCTAAAGGAAATCAACCCTGAGTGCTCATTGGAAGGACAGATACTGAAGCTGAAGCTGAAATATTTTGGCCACCTAATGCGAAGAGAAAACTCCCTGGAAAAGACCCTGATGCTGGGACAGACTGACGGCAAAAGGAGAAGTGGACAGCAGAGGATGAGATGGCTAGATAGCATCACTGATGCAATGAATATGGACTTGAGCACGCTCCGGGAGAGAGCGCAGGACAGGAAGGCCTGGCATGCTATGGTCCATGGGATCACGAAGAGTCGGACACAACTGAACGACTGAACAACAACAATTGTTTCTAAATGTGCATATCTACTTATATATAAGCAAACGTGTGTGCCCCTATTGTCCTCTTTTTTAGTAATGTGTTTCCTCTTTTCTGGCAGTCCATAAGTGGCCACCTTAAGCACATCCCAGGCATATAAAGCCATCTTATGTTGCCTGAAGGCATGACTAGCAACAGCAACCACAAAGAGACAAAACTTCTAACTGCAATTTCATTCTTAACCCCTACCACCACTACAAAGCTAGGAAGATACTGCTATCTGTCCCACATACTACATGCCTATATTAATAACCCATGCAACAAAATTTAGGTTCACCACTTATTCCTTCCAAGTAGTTCAACTTCATCTGAACTTGAACTATAAATTTTCAAGGGCTGCAAAGAAAAATAGGCAGTAATCCTAAACGCAGGGATCAGGCTTCAAAAACTATGCATGGACATTTTTCATAGCAGTTTCTGCTGGATGCACCAGCTCCCAAAAATTTAGTTGTATTTCTGTGGAATCAGGAGTCTCCTATTGCTGTTTTTGTTCTTATTTGAGAGAGACAAAATAGTTCTTCTCGGGCTTCCTGACTGGAGTGTCCTTGAAGCCTTCCAGGGCATGCATGTAGGTCACTGATGAAATTTAGAGGATTTTTACCTGCTCTTTAGCCAAAAAGGCTCCATACAGGGAGAGACTTGCATACCCTCACCTACTGGACATTGCAAGGCTGTGACAGAGTGGCTTCCAGGTCAGCACCATGCAGATACATGGCTACTGAGGGGCCAGAGAAGCCAGAACATGCCACTGACATCTATGACTCTGTGGTAGGGGTGGACGAAAGTCCCTTACCTGTCCTCGAAGGACGTTCACGGTGGGGGGGAGGTGCTTCGCTGCTCCCGCCGCGAAGTTCAGGCCGGGGGGGGAGGCTTCCCACCTCACCCCGGCCGAAATTCAGGCTGGGGGGGAGGCTTCCCGCCTCGCCCCGGCCGCGAACGCGAAAGTTTAAAAAAAAAAAAAAACCCTTATAGGCTACGTGACGATTCACGTAGCCTATCACGGCTAGATCTGCAAAGTGAGCCGTGATAGGCTACGTCAATCGTCATGTAGCCTACCACGGGTGACTTAAAAAAAAAAAAAAGTGCGTACGCTAATGGCGGCCCCCATAGGGAGCCGCCATTCGCGTTCCTTATTTAGTCACTGTAGTCTACGTAAATGTTTACGTAGACTACGGCGACCAAATAAGGAACGGGAATGGCGGCTCCCTATGGGGGCCGCCATTATCTGTACACACTTTTTTTTTTTTAAGTCACCCGTGATAGGCTACGTGACGATTGACGTAGCCTATCACGGCTGACTTTGCAAATCTAGCCGTGATAGGCTACGTGAATCGTCACGTAGCCTATTAGGGGGCGTGTTTTTTTTTTCCTTTGATTGCAATGGCGGCGGCGGCAGCCGGTCGAAAGACCGGCTGCCGCTCCCACCCCGCTCGAACACCCGCCGAACCGCCGGCCGGACCCGCTGCCGGGAGGGACATTCGGGGAAGGTAAGTCCCATCCCGGGGGGGGTGCGGGGGGCGGGGGGGTTTGGAGGATTTCTCCCCGAAACTTGTTCGGGGGGCCGAACACGTTGGCGCTCGGTCCCCCGAAGTTTCGGGGAGAAATTCTCCGCCAACCCTACTCTGTGTTAGGGATGGCGGAGAATTTCTCCCCGAAACTTCGGGGGGCCGAGCGCCAACGTGTTCGGCCCCCCGAACAAGTTTTGGGGAGAAATCCTCTGCACCCACCCGCCCCCCGCACACACCCCCGGGACGGGACTTACCTTCGCCAAATGTCCCTCCCGGCGGCGGGTCCGGCCGGCGGTTCGGCGGGTGTTCGAGCGGGGCAGGAGCGGCAGCCGGTCTTTCGACCGGCTGCCGCCGCCGCCATTGCAATCAAAGGGAAAAAAAACAACACGCCCCCCTAATAGGCTACGTGACGATTCACGTAGCCTATCACGGCTAGATTTGCAAAGTCAGCCGTGATAGGCTACGTAAATCGTCACGTAGCCTATCACGGGTGACTTTAAAAAAAAAAAAGCGCGTACGCTAATGGCGGCCCCCATAGGGAACCGCCATTCCCGTTCCTTATTTGGTCGCTGTAGTCTACGTAAAGATTTACGTAGACTACAGCGACCAAATAAGGAACGCAAATGGCGGCTCCCTATGGGGGCCGCCATTAGCGTACGCGCTTTTTTTTTTTAAAGTCACCCGTGATAGGCTACGTGACGATTAACGTAGCCTATCACAGCTGACTTTGCAGATCTAGCCGTGATAGGCTACGTTAATCGTCACGTAGCCTATCACGGGGGCGTTTTTTTTTAAAAAAAACCTTTCGAGTTCGCGGCCGGGCGAGGCGGGAAGCCTCCTCCCTGGCCTGAATTTCGGCCGGGGCGAGGCGGGAAGCCTCCCCCCCCGGCCTGAACTTCATGGGGGGAGCAGCGAAGTGCCTCCCCCCCACCGCGAACAAGCTTCAATGAAAGGTAAGGGACTTTCGTCCACCCCTACTCTGTGGGGAACGCCTGGCTCTGGGGTCTCCGACAAGGGGCCTGTGAGCACCAATGTGCCCAAGGACTCCTCTCTTGGCAGCCACCAGGCTCCCTGCCCCTCTGATTTTTATTTCATTTTACACACACACACACACACTTGGGAAGCTAACATGTTGCAAAGTGAACTGCTGCCCTCCAGTGCCATCTTTATTCGTGTTCAAAAGAGTGGGTTGGTGTTTTGGAACTAAGACCCAACCCCCACCTTGTTCTTAGGTTCTTGGGTAAGTTACTTTTTTTGGTCTCACCAGTTTGCCTTCTGGGAAATGTTTGTGTCCAGCCATACCTACTACAGCAGCCATTTTGTGAATGGGCAAGCCACCCCCCTCCCATGGCAGCTATTTTGTGAGAGCACCTATGACTAGGGATGTCAGAGAATTCCGCCACGGATATCGGTGAGCCTGAATGCCAGTGCATTCAGCCCCCCAAAATCCATGGCGGAATGAAGCCCCCCCACCCCCACCCCGCGAAAGGCACACAAAATGAGACACCTACCTGCTGCTGTTCGCGCTGCTTTGCGAATGGTGGCCGCGGACGCAGACGCCATTTGCTTCATTACTATAGCCATGATAAGCTACATAAATACTTATGTAGCCTATCACGTCTAACAGAGGGACTCCATTTGCGTAGTGGCCATTTGTGCCCCTGTCTTTTGCCATAATAGGCTACATAAATATTTATGTAGCCTATCATGGCAAAAATAAAGGAATGCAAATGGTGGCCGCCATAGCCACTGCCATTTGCGTTCACTGTTGTTGTTGTTTTCCATGATAGGCTACGTAAATATTTACATAGCCTATCATGGCAAAATACAGGGATGCAAATGGCAGCAGCTACAGCAGCCGCCATTTGCGTCCCTGCAGGCTGCCCAGCAGCCAGATGTCCGGATGCGGGCGACCCCGGCTGGCGGCTATGCAGAATTGCCACAGAGCGGAGCCGGCCAGAGGGAATTTCATGGGGAGGGACGGAGTGCCTTCCCCCCCACCACGAATGTCACCCTTCGAAAAGTAAGTGACTTTCGTACATCCCTACCTATGACTCTCAAAATTCCAAATGTGCCCACTAACCTAAAATGTTGGGGAACCTTTGACTGCACATCTACACAGCATTGACCCAGACACCACAGTGCATTTTCATGTTTTGTGAGGTCCACCAGGTATTACACCTCCTGGCAAGTCACCATTGACTGGTGATATCACAGACACTGTTCAATAGGTACTCAAGACCTTCACAGAACCACATTCCACAAAGCAGCCGTCTAGGGATGGGTGGATCACTTACCCCGTTCCAGCTGGAGGGGTCCGCAGGCAGGGGGAGGCAATCTGTGTCCCCCCCAGAATCCGTCCAGGCCAGCTCTGCTCCGTGTTGATCCTGCATAGCCAGCCCCTTGCTCCACATCACTGGTAGGGGTGTACGGAACTCACCTCCAAGTCCGCTGGGGGGTCTGCGGGGGGGAGGCGATCCATTCCTCCCCCCGAGATCCTCCCCAGCCGAGTCTGGCCGCTGCCAGACTGCTGGTCTTCGGATGCAAATGGCATCCGGTGTAGAGGACGCCATTTGCGTCCCTGCTTTTTGCCGTGATAGGCTACATAAATCTTTACATAGCCTATCACGGCAAAAGGCAGGGATGCAAATGGCATCCACTATGCCGGACGCCATTTGCATCCGAACACAAGCAACAGCGGATGGGACAGGCGGCAGCGGACGGACGGCAGCAGGTAGGATCCGGCCAGCACGGATTCCCCCAGGTGGCGTAGGTGAGTCTTTCATTCTGCTGCAGACTCCGGGGGCCAGATTCTTAGAATCCAGCCTCATTGGAGTCCATGGCGGAATTCTCCACCATCCCTAATCACTGGCGGTACGGCCGGCAGCCATTGCCATGCCATATCGTTGTGCTAAGTGATAGTGCGTAGTGGGCACCACTTGCGGCCATAAAGCTGTTAGATTAGCCTAGGTTAATTTAGGTTAATCTACCAGCTCTACGGCCACAAATGGCATCCACTATGCCATTTGCATCCAGAGGCTTAGCACAGCGATATGGCAGGGCAATGGCTGCCGGCCGTATTGCCAGTGATGCAGAGCAGGCGGCTGGCTCCGCAGGATCAACGCACCGAGGGAGCCAACCCGGATGGATTCTGGGGGGAGGGGGAGGGGAGTGCTCTATTCTGCCATGAGCCCTAATGGGGCCAGATTCTTGGAATCCAGCCTCATTGGGGTCCATGGTGGAATTCTCCCCCATCCCTACAGCCATCACACTGCATGTGCTAGTTGGAGAAAAGATCTAGCTTACCCAGCAACAAAATACTGAAGTTTGAACACTGGGGAAATTCAGTATTTCCACAGCAGAGCTGCTTTCCTGACCACGTCCCTTGCAATAATAAGTAAGAACTTGTCAGGACCTCAGTCAGGCCTAAGAGCAGACCCATGCCTCATGACAGACAAGCACACAGGCAGCAGGCAGATAGTAAATGCTTGGGCAGAAGTCAATCAAGCAAAAGATTGGTAGTTAGACAGTGAAAATGGATAACTTTGTGGCCTGTCTCAGCAACAAGCTGCTCAGACTAATCTAGGGAGTTTTATATCAGACACGGGCACAGGATTGGCTCTCTGTTGTCACCTGATTGCCTCAGCAAGGAAGATTCTGGGCTGCTGTGTACCTGTCCCAGTTGGTGTGAAAGAAGATCAGTCATCTGCAAAGGACCCAAGAACTCCTGTGAGACACAGGTATAAGCATAAAAAAAAGATAAAAGCAAAATACTTTGTGGGTTGGTATTCGGCTTCGGCTATTGGGTGGTATAGAAATGAAATTAATAAATAATAAATAAATAAATTGGCAGATCTTTTTTTCTTCTCTGCAAGGATAAGCTACATGTTGCTATACAATCAGTCATTTCTATTGGGATTTTATCCTAGGGTGGACACTTATGCATTGCCAAAAACGAGGAAATGCATTGTCAAAAAGGATGGCAGAAGAAGACACAAATTTACATTAAGTGTGTGTATACTAATGTATATGCATGGATGCATATTTAGAAATCATTACTAATTTAAATAGAAATGCAGTACATCTCACTATAGTGCAGAAGGCTGTAAGCAAGCAGGTGAATTCTGTGCCTGCTCAGTCTGCTGTCCAGGTACTAACTGTTGAAGGGCAACTTCAACGCCCCTGCTGCTCTCCCGTCTTGTAATTCTTTATCTTTAAACCAGACACCCCTTCAAATAGAGGTCACCTTTAAAGAGCGGACTGTCCTTTCTGATATAAAACACATAGCCACCCTACTCTAGATTCATAATATGCACCCAGGATTACTCTATTAGTATTTATGCTGTATTATGATATAGTAGCTGTAGGACAGAAGACATTATTTGTTTATGTAGAACAAACCAGTTGTAAAATTCATCAAGAATTGAAAGTGTGTGTGTTTGGGGGGAGGGGTGGATTTATGTTTATTTGACAGTATTTGACAGGAAAGAATGGATACATTTTTATTGCATTAAGCATACAAGCATCTTATAATGCTAGAAAAGAAAACAATCCACATATAGAATGTTTCAGTGGGTTACATGTCTAAAAATACTACTTTACTGTTTAGCTTTCTACATTGGTTGGTCACAAAGAATAGGAAATTAAGTGATATTGTTTATCTAGGTTTACACACTATCTTTCCTGGAACAATTCTAGTTTCTTCTCATCAATCATATTAATCTGATTCATTTACAATGAAATGAATACAGTGAAACCTTTAAAGAAGCACACTGTTGCTGTGGTAAGAAGATTTAAAAAATTATTTAAAAAAAGAATTAAAAAGCACCAGGTAAAACCACTTTTATTCTTTCAGGCCTTATAGATCTATGATTGTCTTTGCTTTTAAAAACTCTGCTTTTATCTGGTTATACAGCTGTTCTGTAATAATTTATTAGTTTTGGACAATACCCTATTTGGTACTAGCGCTAATGAAAATTACGTTGAGCTAGCATCAGCTAGGTCTAGCACAACACCAGTAGCATTTGTTGGTGTGACGGGTCTCCCCGGAAAACCTAAATTGCCTGAGGTGAGGTATGCTAGTGCAATGTAATTTATGTCAATGCTAGTGCTGAATAGGCCCATGGTTTTAATTCTGTTGTTGCTGTTGGTTTGATTTTATATTGGGAGCTGTGAGAATTTGTATTGCAGAGCAGGATATCAAATATCCAAACTAAATAAAATAAGTCCTCATTTATTTTTGAGTTTTAGGACATTCACACAATGTTAAAATAAAATAACAGAGGTCCTCATTTATTTTCTCTCTGTGTTTTAGGACATTCAACCATGTTATATGAAAAACTGTGCAAATGGAAAGATGGATACAAATACATTCAAATGGGGCTTCCCAGGACCTGCTGTGCTCAGTTTTTCAGGACAGACAGAGAGGAGAAAAACTTAACAGTACATGCAATACACACCAAAAAATCCCTTTTCCTATAATAACAATCAGCAGGTAATATCACTAATAAAGTAAAAATACTGAAAAAATAACAGCCACTTCTGAAAGTTCCAGGGAACACACTTAACCATGACAAATTGTCCAGGCATAACCATTTATTCAGAATGTACTTTGCCATCTTGAGTTGTGTAACGGAAAAACTAGGCACTTTTATATATATATATATATATATATATATATATATATATAGTTGGTGCTTTCAGGTTCTTTGTTCTGCTTCACAGATTTTTGACTGTTAGAATGATTCTGGCTGTCTAGAAGAAAGAGATTTATAATAAATACTGTAAGGTTTTACATATTTTGTCAGCCATAAAACTTACAGTCTTTGGCTCCTTTGTTGCGTTGCGGCAGAATGAACTCAATTCGTCGCCTGAAGCCTATGCTTCAGAATCAGCCACTTCACTCTGTAACATGTTTCCCTTATAATTTTTTTCTAAGTGGTGTGGTACAGGGATACCATAATCCCATGTCATTAATCCAAAAAGTAGTCACTTAATGATGCTGAATTTACATAAAATACAGTACTGCTGAAACAGCAGAAGTAACAAATAGATGACTTCACAGCTGTAATTTTGTATTACTCTATACCGTAAACAGTTTTGTAGGGTCTATACAAAGGGTTCTTAATTCACACTCTGTGCCATTTTAAACTGTCTCAGAGAAGCCTTTTGCATTTAAAGAAGAGCTTTACTTCTGTCTTTTTTTTTTCTTTTTGCAATGGACTGAATTTTAACTCCTTTCTGTAGTGTACTGCAGACTGCTTCCTTGTGCTTGTAGAAAGAGAAATAGTCTAATTCATAATGTCCATAAATCCTGGCAACTCTCAGTATCACATGCATTTTCAGAAATAATTAAACAGGTCCTGGCCCACTCCTCTCTACAGAATACAGGCTACCTACAGAAATCTAAATTATATGTACCAGCCTTCCCCAACCTAGTGCCCTCCAGATATTTTGTACTATAACTCCCAGCATTCCTGACCATTGGTCATACTGGCTGGGGCTGATGGGAGTTGAAATCCAAAACATCAGGAGGGCACCAAGTTGGGGAAAGTTGGTCTATATATGCAATTGATTTTTTCCAGCTATTTTCTGGCTTCCCTCCCGCTCTCTCTCTCTCCCGCTCTCTCTGCACACTCTCTTCTTACAGGAAAATGTAATTTAAAAGCCCATCCCCTTTCCACATGACCAATGGGTAGGAGGAGTTCCATTGTGGTCACTGCCTGATGCTGGAACTGTATTGCCTCAATTAAACTTACAGTCACACTGATATATCTTGATGCTATACTTGAAATCTATAGTGCATATGGAAAAGAGACAAGACACAGTTCTCAAAAGCTTTCAAGTTTGCTGAGGGCCAGACATACAACAGTGTAATGCAGGCCTGCACTACCTTCTAGCCCACCAAGCCCAATGCAGTATGGTATCAGTCTACTAGGTTGTTGCATCTCTCAATTTTTGCAGCTCTGGGTAGGCTTCAATAACTGAGTTTTATTGAGCTATATACTGTAGGCTACAGCAGTATTCAGCCAACTTTGCCACAAAGTATACAAGCCTTATATAGTGTGCAGATGAAGATATGGACTAAAGTATGCAGATTCTCTTGGTGAGGCAGTCATGTTATTATTTACTGGGTTCCCAGCTTGCAAGTTAATCAACATTTATTGAAATGCCACCAAGCTGCCAAAATTGTCTGGTGTGGCACAGTGAATGCTGGTTGAGCTAACCTGAGCATCAGGCTTGCCTTTCACCATGAGCTCAAGCATTAGAGAGGTCTATGACTTTAGCATGATAAAAAGTCCCATTAATTGGCCCTGGGCATGTAGCCAATTCAGCAGTATGTGAACCGAGAACTACCAGAAGTACAAGCTGGGTTTCGAAGAGGCAGAGGAACTAGAGATCAAATTGCCAACATTCGCTGGATCATGGAGAAAGCAAGAGAATTCCAGAAAAACGTCTATTTCTGCTTCATTCACTACGCTAAAGCCTTTGATTGTGTGGATCACAACAAACGGCATTCCCTTATTTTCGCCATAGTCTACGTAAATCTTTACGTAGACTAGACATGCCAAACTAAGGAACGCAAATGGCGGCGCCCCATGGGCGCTGCCATTTGTGTACACGCTTTTTTTTTTTTCAAAGTCACCCGTGATAGGCTACAGGACGATTTACATAGCCTATCACGGCTGACTTTGGAAATCTAGCCATGATAGGCTACGTAAATCGTTACGTAGCCTGTCACGGGTGTGTGTTGTTGTTGTTTTACTTTACTTTTTTTTTCGTGGCCGGGTAGATGGGGCGCTCCTCCCCGGCCTGAATTCCGGTGGAGAGGGATGGGGCGCCTCCCCCCCGGCCTGAATTTCAGCCGGGCGAGGCGGGGTGCCTTCCCCCCCTCGCCTGAAGTTCGGGGAGAGAACCGAAGCGCCTCCCCACCACCACGAAGCAAGCTGCGGGACCAGGTAAGTCCCTTTCGTCCATCCCTATGCAGAGTACATCATGAGAAACGCCGGGTTGGATGAATCACAGGTCGGAATTAAGATTGCCGGGAGAATTATCAACATCCTCAGATATGCAGACAATACCACCCTAATGGCAGAAACAAAGAGGATTTAACGAGCCTCTTGTTGAGGGTGAAAGTGGAGAGTGCAAAAGCTGGTTTGAAACTCAACATTAGCAAAACTAAGATCATGGCATCTGGCCCCGTCACTTTCTGGCATATAGAAGGGGAAGAAATGGAAGCAGTGACAGATTTTATTTTCTTGGGCTCCATGATCACCGCAGACGGTGACTATAGCCATGAAATTAAAAGACGCTTGCTCCTTGGGAGGAAAGCTATGGCCAACCTAGACAGCATAGTAAGAAGCAGAGACATCACCTTGCCGACAAAGGTTCGTATAATCAAAGCTATGGTTTTCCCAGTAACAATGTATGGCTATGAGGGCTGGACTATAAGGAAGGCCGAGTGCCGAAGAATTGATGCCTTCGAACTGTGGTGCTGGAGAAGACTCTTACGAGTCCCCTGGACTGCAAGGAGGTCAAATCAGTCAATCCTAAAGGAAATCAACCCTGAGTGCTCATTGGAAGGACAGATACTGAAGCTGAAGCTCAAATATTTTGGCCACCTAATGCGAAGAGAAAAGTCACTGGAAAAGACCCTGATGCTGGGAAAAATTGAAGGCAAAAGGAGAAGGGGACGGCAGAGGATGAGATGGCTAGATAGCATCACCGATGCAATGAATATGGACTTGAGCACACTCCGGGACAGAGCGCAGGACAGGAAGATTTGGCATGCTATGGTCCATGGGGTCACGAAGAGTCGGACATGACTGAACGATTGAACAACAACAATAACAACAACAACAACAACAATGTAGCCAAAGATCAACTGCACACATTTGCTCGGATGTGTTGCATCTGGAACAGGTTACCCAGCCAGCACAGTCTGTACTCCAGTCCTGCCTGTCATGAACCCGTTATCATATATCATTATATTTTTTAAAAAAACAACAAGACACAACACCTCCGATATCTGTTTTGAGCATGAACATTGCATCCTTCTGAAATATGACACCACAATGTGAGAAATGACATGGCAGCTAACCAAAGGCTTCTGATGCATAAGAGCCAAAGCTCAAATGAGAGCCAAAGGGAATTTAGTGTTTGAATGTGTCAGGGTGGACACTGAGCCCATAGAACTTCAGATCAGTTCTGATTCTGTGGAGGAAAAGCCGTCCGTGGAAGAGGAGTGCGCTCTTCCCTCCCAGGCCCTGCAGCTGGCAGAGATTCCTCCTACTGGCATTCCAAACATAGATAGCAGTACTGGGAGTGAAAGAGCACGGGAGGAGGACTGGCTGGATGCTCGACACAGACTCAGAGAGTCTGCAGGGCATAGCTTACTCTGCTGTTCATAGCTTAGTCGCTGGTGATAGAGTTATTAAGTTGTAAAAGGAATAAAGCCTTGAAAAGAATCCTTTGTCTGTGTCTGGAGTTGGCTACTGGAGTAGACTGAAAGAGGCCGGCTAGGTCCTCCTGACAGCTTGGTCCCCGTTTCTCTTTTTTTTCTCTCTCTCTCTCGCTCTCCTCCTACTGCCAGATGGAGGGTGCTGGAGACCCGACGGTGCAGGCTCTGGTGCAAGAGAACCAGATTCTCCATGATCAAATGGCTCAACTGATGGCTGCTGTGCAGAATCTACAAGCTGCGGTTCAACCCCTGCCACCTCCGATTCCCCCCCGCCACAAGTGCCTGGTGGCCTTGCCAAAGACGTTTTCTGGGGAGAAGGGACTTTTTCATATTTTCAGGGCCCAATTGGAGCTGTACATGTGCCTTCGACCTGAGGATTTCCTGACGGAACAGGTTCGTGTGGGTTTCATCATTAACCTACTTTCCAGCGTGGCCGCTAAATGGGCTTCGGGACTCCTCGCTAATGACCCCCTGCTCGGGGACTTCTTGGGAGATTCGCCACCTCAGGCAGGGCAAGGACTCAGTTTCCAGCTATGTGACAACTTTTCGCTTGCTGATGCAGGATTTACAGTGGAATGATGCCACACTCGTGGCTCAGTTTTTGGACGGTTTAAACTACGAGAACTTGGATGAGTTGGCGAGCATGCCCAGCCCACTGACTTTGGAGGACCTTATCCAGACCTGCCTCCAGATAGATAGTCGGCTGGAGGGGTGCCGGAAGACCCGGCAGGGCACCGGGGGCTGAGATTTCCCCCCTCCCATTCCCCCACGTTTCCTGCCCCCTCCCCCACCCCCTGCCCCTGTGGTGGAGGTGGAGGAGACCCCGATGCACCTGGGAGCTACCCGAGCCCCGCTGCCGCCAGAGGAGCTTGAGCGCTGGCGAGCTGAGCGCCGCTGCTTTCGGTGTGGAAAACTGGGCCATTTCACCAAGACCTGCCACGTTAGATCTGCAGCTCCTCTGCCTCCCCCTCCTCTCCTTCCCCCTCCTCCTCCTCCTCGTCCCCAGGCCTGACTAGACTGCCCCCCTGGCTAGACTGTTGGGGGCCTCCAGTGTGGCGATCGGTTGCCCACCGGGTGGGTGCCTTCCGCACACCCCCCCACCCTCCCATCTGCTATTGCTGGTTCACCTACGCTCCTCCCAGTGGGGTGGGGTGGAAGCCCTGGCTTTAGTGGACTCTGGAGCTATGACCAGTTTCATGGACTAAACGTTCGCTCTCTTCCACAAGATTCCTACCCTGCCCCTTCCTTGGCACTGGAGACCATCGATGGGCATCCTCTCTCTTCAGGTGCAGTGACCCGTATTACAATTCCACTCACTCTCCACACCCAGTCCCATGTTGAGCAGATACAGTTTCACTTGGCCAAGGTTCCCCTATACCCAATCATGCTGGGTGTTTCCTGGCTCCCTAAGCATAATCCTCAGATTTCTTGGGGGCTTCAGCAGGTGGAGTTTGCATCTCCCTACTGCCGGGAGCATTGCCTCCCGACTGAGGCACGAGTCCCAGTCCAGGCCTTAACCCTTTCCTCCCCTTCCTCATCTGTTTCTGGCAGTTCTTCAGCTACCGTCATCCTCCCAGAGAAGTATGCAGCTTTTCGGGATGTTTTTGAAAAGAAGGAGGCCGACCAGCTCCCCCCCATTGCCCTTTTGACTGTGCCATTAACTTCATTCTGGGGGCGACCATCCCCACTGGCCGGCTGTATTCGATGTCGGAGCAAGAACTTCCAAGCTCTGCACGAGTTTTTGGACACAAATCTCAAACGTGGCTTCATTCGCCCTTCCTCCTCCCCCGCCTGCGCCCCTACTTTTTTTGTTGCCAAACGATCTGGAGAACTCTGTCTGGTGCACGACTATAGAGCCCTAAATTCGGTCTCCATCCCTGACAAGTACCCCCTCCCCCTCATACCTGAGATGCTGGAGTGCCTAGGGCGAGCCAAGATTTTCACGAAGTTGGACCTGCATGGCGCCAACAATTTGATTCGCATCCAGGAGGGGGATGAGTGGAAGACCTCTTTTGGAACCTGGTACGGAGAGTATGAATACCTAGTGATGCCGTTTGGGCTCGCCTGTGCCCCCCCCCCCACATTTTCGCGTTTTATGAATGCCATCTTCCGGGACTATTTGGACACTTTCCTCATTGTATATCTCGATTATTTACTTATATTTTCTGAAGACCCCCACACCCGATCAGCATCATGTCTCCGCTGTCCTCCAGTGCCTCCATGAGAACCATCTGTCTGCCAAGCTGAAGAAATGTGCATTTGTCCTAACCTCTTTGGACTTTCTTGGCTACATTATCTCAGCTGACGGAATCAGGATGGATCCTGCAAAGGTCCAGGCTGTCCTCTCCTGGCAGGCTCCATCCACCAAGAAGGACTTGCAACGTTTTCTGGGTTTTGCTAATTTTTACAGGAAGTTCCTGCCCAGTTTTGCTCGGCTCATTTCTCCTCTCTCGGACCTCCTTAAGGGCAAGAAATCTCCTTTTCATTGGACAGCATCTGCCCAACAGGCTTTCGAGGAACTTAAGAGGCTTTTCAGTTCTGAGCCGATCCTGTTACATCCCGACCTGAGGAAGCCTTTTGTAGTGCAAACTGATGCCTCTGACTTTGCGGTGGGGGCAGTGATTTTTCAACCAGATCGGGCGGGCGGCGGGTTGCAACCCTGCGCCTGCCACTCCAGGAAGCTGAACATGTCTGACAGGAATTATACCATCTGGGAGAAGGAACTGTTGGCCATCAAGTCCGCTTTGGAGACCTGGCATCATCTTCTAGAGGGGGCACAGCACCCAGTCAAAGTTAGAACCGACCACCACAACCTCGAACATCTTCAGACAGCCCGTGCCTTAAACCAGAGGCAGATTAGGTGGTCGCTTTTTTCCCCCCAGGTCCACCTTAAGATTTGCCATGTGAAGGCCTCTGACAACCTACAAGTGGATGCCATTTCTCGTAAGCCGGACCTCCAGCCAGGCGTTGAGGGAAATTCCCCCCCCTCTGATTCTTCCCCCCCAGAGCCTGGCGGAAGCTGCGGTACCTCACTCTTGAGAGGAGCTCCTTCACTCTGCACAGGCTCAGGATGATTTTGTTCACACAAAGGTGGAGGAATTGGGGCTAGCCTCTGCCCTCCCCACCCCACCCCCTTCTCTTTGCAAGGTGGCCTACTTTACCATTCCAGCTGGGTCTATGTCCCTTCTAGACCGCCCCACGAGAAGGTCCTCCATCAGTGCCATGACTCCCCCACCGCTGGGCATTTTGGCTTTGCCAAGACCCTGCACGGAGTGACGCGGGATTTTTGGTGGCCTCGTGTGTGTCAGGATGTCAAGACCTATGTCGCCTCCTGCCCAACCTGCCAGCGGGCGAAGGCCCCCTCAGGTAGGCCCTTGCTTCACCCCCTGCCTACCCCCTCAGGACCTTGGAAACTGCTCTCCCTTGACTTCATCACTGACTTGCCTCCCTCACATGGTAAGACCACCATTCTGGTGGTGGTGGATTTGTTTTCTAAGATGGCCCATTTCATCCCCTGCTCTGGGTTGCCCACAGCCAGGGAGATGGCAGAGCTGTTTTTGGCGCATGTTTTCTGACTCCACGGATGGCCCGAGGGTCTTGTTTCTGATAGGGGGGCCCAATTCACTGCCCATTTCTGGAGGGAGCTACTGGCGTTGCTCCATGTGACGCTCCGTCTTTCCTCCACCTAGGGATGGACAAAAGTCCCTTACCTGGTCCCGCAGCTTTTTTCAGGGGGGTGGGGAGGTGCTCCAGTTCTCCCCCCGAAATTCTTGGTGGGTGGGGAGGTGACCCACCCCTCCCACCTGAAATTCTGGCCGGGGGGGAAGTGCCCCATCCCTCCCTGCCAAAATTCTGGCAGGGGGGAAGCACCCCGTCTCCCCGGCTGCGAAAGAAAAAAGTAAAGTGTAAAAAAAAAAAAACGTGATAGGCTTCGTAAAGATTTACCTAGCCTATCACGGCTAGATTTTCAAAGTCAGCCGTGATAGGCTACGTAAATCTTTACGTAGCCTATCACGGCTGACTGGGGGGGAAAAAGCGCATACGCAAATGGTGGTGCCCATGGGCACCGCCATTTGCATTCCTTATTTGGGCACGGGTAATCTACGTAAAGATTTACGTAGACTACGGCAAAAATAAGGGCAATGCCATTTGCGTTGCCCTTATTTTCGCCATAGTCTACGTAAATCTTTACGTAGACTACCCGTGCCCAAATAAGGAATGCAAATGGCGGTGCCCATGGGCACCACCATTTGCGTACGCACTTTTTTTTGTTTTTTTTTTCCAAAGTCAGCTGTGATAGGCTATGTAAAGATTTATGTAGCCTATCACAGCTGACTTTGAAAATCTAGCCGTGATAGGCTAAGTAAATCTTTACGTAGCTTATCACATTTTTTTTTTTTTACACTTTACTTGGAAATGGCAGCGGCGGCAGCCAGTCGGAAGACCGGCCGCCGCTGCCGCCGAAACGCCGCCGGGACACGCCGCCGCGAGGGACATTCGGGCAAGGTAAGTCCCATCCCGGGGGGGCAGGGGGTGTTGGAGAATTTCCCCACCAATTTCTGGGGGCCGAATGCATTGGCATTCGGCCTCCCGGAGATTCGTAGAGAAATTCTCCTACATCCCTACCTCCGCCCACCATCCACAGATGGACGGTCAGACCGAGCACACCAATGCGACTCTGGAGAAATATTTGTGCTGTTATGTCATTACCAGCAAGATGACTGGTTTTCCTTGCTGCTTCTCGTGGAATTTGCTTATAACAATGCCTGCCATTAGGGATATCAGAGAATTCCGCCATGGATCTCGGTGAGGCCGAATGTCAGTGCATTTGGCCCCCCGAAATCTGTGGCGGAACGGCCTGCCACCCCCTGCCCCCCCATGGATCCCCCCCGGGACAAGACTTAACTGGGGCGGATCTTCCGGGCGGTGGCGGCTCCGGCAGCAGCTCCAGCGGTGGCGGCTGCGGCAGCTGGTCTTCCGACCGGCTGCCACTGCCACCATTTGTCTTGTAAAAAAAACAAAAACAAAAAACGACGTGATAGGCTACATAAAGATTTACGTAGCCTATCACGGCTGGGTTAAAAAAAAAACGCGTACGCAAATGGCGGCGGCTACAGCCGCCGCCATTTGTGTTCCTTATTTTTGGCCGTCTTAATCTACGAAAATATTTATGTAGACTATGATGGCGAAAATAAAGGGGAATGCAAATAGTGTAGCGGGCGCTATTTGTGTCCCTTTTTGATTCACCACAAATAGTGCTGGCTACGCTTTTTGCGTTCCCCTTTATTTTTGCCGTCATAGTCTACGTAAATATTTACATAGATTAAGAGGGCAAAAATAAGGAACACAAATGGCGTAGCCGTAGCCGCCGCCATCTGCGTACACAGGGTGTTTTTTTTCCCCCAGAGCCCTCCGCGGCTGGAAATCCGGCTGCAGTCGGCTCTGGCCTGGCTGGCTGCTCCGCGGAGCTGCCGCGGAGCACAGCCGGCCGTGGAGGATTCCGAGGGGGAGGAACGGATCTCCTCCCCCCCCTGTCGAGGATTCCGGGGGGAGGGACGGAACACCTCCCCCCCCACCATCAACATAATCTGCGAAAGGTAAGTGACTTTTGTACATCCCTAACTGCCATGCTTCTACCCACCAAACTCCATTTTTTGCCAATTTTGGTTACCACCCCAAGGCTTTCCCGTCCACCCTAGCTCCCTCTTTGGTGCCAATGGTAGGGATGTCAGAGAATTTCGCCACGAATCTCGGGGAGGCCGAATGCCAGCACATTCGGGCCCCCGAAATTGGTGGCGAAACGGTCTGCCCCCCACCCCACCCCCCCGGGACGGGACTTACCTTGGGCGAATCCTCCTGGCGGCGGTGGCGGCTCCGGCGGTGGTTCAGCGGCGGTGCGGTGGCGGCGGTGGCCGGTCTTCCGACCGGCCGCCGCCGCCACCAATTCCAGTAAAAAAAAAAAAACAACAACAAGAAATGTGATAGGCTGCGTAAAGATTTACGTAGCCTATCACAGCTAGATTTTTAAAAAATACCATGATAGGCTATGTAAATGTTTACGTAGCCTATCACGGCTGAGTAAAAATATAAAAAAAAAGTGCATACGCAAATGGCGGCGCCCATGGGCGCAGCCATTTGCGTATGCACGGTGTTTTGTTTACTCAGCCATGATAGGCTACGTATACATTTATGTAGCCTATCACGGCTGACTGCAGGGACTCAAACAGCGGCGGCTACGGCCGCCACCATTTGCGGCCCGGCCGGCCAGGTTTCGGGGATGGAGGGACGGAGCGCCTCCCCCCCGCCAGAATTGGGGGGGGGAGGGATGGAGGGCCTCCCCCCCTGGCCAGAATTTCGGGGGGAGGGACAGAGCGCCTCCCCCCCACCTCGAATCAAATTCCATTACAGGTAAGTGACTTTCGTACATCCCTAGCAAGCGGCCCATGACTTTTTAGAGGAGTTGAGAGCAGTACAACACCTCTTACGGGACTCCCTCAAGCAAGCCAAGTCAGCCTACAAGGCCTCTGCAGACCGATGACGCCAACTGGGTCCATCTCTGCAACCGGGGGACTGGGTTTGGTTGTCCACGCACTACCTCCCCTCTCACTCGCCCGCAAGGAAGCTCGCGCCTTGTCACACGGGGCCTTTCCAGATTACTGCCCAGATTAACCCTGTTGCTTTTCGCCTGGCTCTCCCCGCCTCCATGAAGATCCATCCTGTTTTTTATCGGTCCTTGCTGTCCCCCCTGCTTTCTGGCAACCCTCATCGCTCAACCGCCCCCCCCGCCACCAGTGCTGGTGGAGTGGGAGGAGGAGTTTGAGGTCACGGAGATTCTGGATTCCCGCCTTTCTCGCGGATGCCTGCAATATCTGGTGGACTGGAAGGGGTATGGGCCAGATGAGCAATCCTTGGAACCTGCAGAATAGCTACATGCTCCGTTGCTACTGAGGTGTTTCCACCAGCTGTAGCCCCACAAGCCCGGGGTCGGGAGGAAACGATAGTCGGGAGGAAACGACTGTGCTACAGGAGAAGCATAAATAATCTGAGATGTTTCAGTGTTTAACTAAGAATGATTTTTTACCACAGTCTGAAAAATCCAGGCAAAACTTAAGACTGGTGCAGCCAAATTACTAAACACTGTCGGCCAGTCTAATTCTCACACAGAATCCTTCAGATGTTCATGCAGCATCTAACTACTGCCTAAAAACAGGGTGTACATTAACTGAATCCAATTGCTGCATGTGTATAGTACAAATAAATACCTGCATGAATTCAGTAGAGCTTGCATGAAACATTATGCAATAAAGCATAAACTACCGCTGAAAAAATGCAGTAAGACATAAAAACAACCCAGCACACTTTCTTAGGCATCCACTCCCCAACCCTACTCTTTCACTTCCCTGCCAGATCCAGAGCAGGCCTGCATTTCATGGTGAAATGGGGCGAGTAAGAACAGCATGAGATTTCTTACTAAGGACTATTAGTATGCATATACACAGAAGTGGCACAGGCCCAATGCTCTGTTGCACTCAGGGCCAAAGCAGACATTACTTTAAATCCATAACTAGCAGCTGTGTCTTTGTTTTCATTTTCATTCTAGAAAAGCACAGGGGCCCCAGTCCAGATCAGGACCCTAACTTGGGGGGTAGGTGGACTTTTATATTTTATGCTGTGTGGGCATGTTTATTAATTTTATACTATGGTTTTTTCTTACTGGGAATTTATTTGCACCATTATTATTGTGTTTTAAATTGTAAATGCCTAGAGAAATTTATTTGATGAGGGGCTCAGTAAATGCAATCAATCAATCAATTTTAAGATCTGGACTGGGGCCCCTGTGTCTACGTTAGAGTAAAAAATGAAAACAAGACATAGTTGCTAGGTAGTACTGATTTAAAATAATGTCTGTTTTGGTCCTCAGAGTGGGTGTAAAGCTTTGATAGCTAGACCCTGCTCTGATCCAACAAGGTGCATCTTCTAAAGGCTGCAATTCTATGCATATTCACTTGAGAGTAAGACCCACTTCACTGAATGAGGCACACTTCTGAACATATATGCACACATATGCAAAGGGCTGGGATGGAAGTCTCATTGGGCTTAAACCAAACAAGTGTACTGTGCCAGGACTGATGACAGGTTCTTCTACCAATACAGTAAGGCTCAGCTGCTTCTTAAGGAAAGACGGGGCCAGGACAACGTGGAACACCTTTGCTGGTCCCAGACACTCCATCTTCCCCGTCTGGATTTGGGGCTGGAAAAAAAAAAGGAAAAGTGTAGGCCCGTGGAGAGTAATTTGTAAGCAAGCACAATTTGTGACATTGCACAACATCATTACTCATTATGTGGCATGTCTGTTAAGGCAAGAGCCTTAGCTTCCAATGTCCTGGCTTTGTGGAGCTTGAGCCAACATGAGAGAGCCTTAACTCTAGTCTTAAACTGATAAGTTTTTGATAATTTAATTCCATTTGCTTGAGTAATGCTTTTCTCAAGTTTTCAAGTGCATCACTTTGGGTCTGTTTAATGACCTTGGGTCATTAAATATAATTCTCTGCTTGGAGCTAAAATTTATTTAGATGATCAAACATGTTCTTTGAATGCATCCAATCTCTGCAGTACATGGAGCAAGGCTGCTTCGGATCACATTGGACCCTGCTGGTCCACACCACAGAGAGGGACCATTATGGGATCTGGCAGAGGCTGTGTAAGCTTTTGATGAATCCTAGGGAAAAAAATTTATGCTCCTGCTTTTATGCTACATTGCAAAAGTTGAAGTAGAGCTATGTAGGCATAGCTTTATTCCCATGAAGTGTCATTTAAACACTTTGGTATTTAAAGCCACCTTAGCATCTTATTTTGCTTTATCTTGCTATAAGCAAAATGAAGCACAGGCCTGTATGCAAATAGACAGTTGTGGCTCTGCTGTTGCTGTGTTCATGAAATCACACCAATCCTCCTGGTTATCTCGGTGGATAAATATGTCTGGATAAAGTTAAGACCACAAATGTGAAACTATTTAAAAGTACTTCCAGATTACAGCATTAACATTTATACCTATGGTTTCCAAAATGTCTACAGCTTAAAAGTTTTAGGAAAAAAGCTTTTTGCCGCATCTATGTTTTAAAGCTATAAACTTTCCTTTTAAAATGTCATATTTTGAAATAACCTTTCAAGGGTGTATTACTGGGATTCTAATATAAACATATTTCAACAAAAATCTATACATTTCTAGAAGACAGTAACATTCTGTCATTGCTTTCTTTACAATAGAAACTGTACGTCTCCTTTGCCCTTCAACTGAGTGCTTATTTTAAGAGCAAGAAGTTTCTAGCATGGAGTCAAGCAAGACGGAGTAGTAGGCTTTTATTTTTAATTCTACAATACTTGGTGGTTTGGGGAAAAAAGGTTATTTCTATGTCTCATTGAGGCAAGTTGCACTCCTATACTTAACTTACCTAGGAGTAAGGCCATTGTTATCAATCTGACTTACTTCTGAGCAGACATATATAGTACTGCAGACTCAGTCTAAATATTTAGTTTCATGGGTCTATTTTCCCCAAGTATATTTAGAATCTTATACATTATAAGACACCATGGTATGTCATTAGGCTTGTGTACAACAGGGGTGGGAAACCTATGGCCCTCCAGATGTTTTGGCCTACAATTTTCCATGATCCCTCACTATTGGCAATGCTGGCTAGGACTAATGGTAATTGTAGTCCAAAACATCTGGATGGGCACAAGTTGCCCAGCCCTGGTGTAAAAGATACTGGGTTGGATTGAGACTAAATTACTTGAACTCAGGCCCCATTGAAATCAATGGGACAAGTTAGTAATGGCTTAACAAGTCCTACTGATTTCAATGGGATCGAAGTGCAACAACGTAAATTCAACAGGTTCCTGTGCATCATATTTATTCAAATAAAAAACAGTGAATAATTCTCATAATGGCAATTCCTCCCTCCCCTTCTCCTTAAAAGAGGTTTCCCACCTTTTAATTACTTCATTAATTTGACTGTACATTTATGCAACAATCCCCATGAATACAGTTTATTCCTTGGGGGATGAGGGAAGGGGACACTTTTCCCTTGTACAACTTGTACAAATGATAGGATATCACATTAAAAAAACACATTTTTTTAATGATTCCTATACAGAGAATGCTAGTATGTCAGAGAGATGGCTAGGTTATCATCCTTCTCCTTGACATCTAGTTTTC
The DNA here is from genome assembly GCF_057233095.1 of Heloderma suspectum. Taxonomy (NCBI): domain Eukaryota; kingdom Metazoa; phylum Chordata; class Lepidosauria; order Squamata; family Helodermatidae; genus Heloderma; species Heloderma suspectum. The sequence continues at coordinate 196,330,275 of NC_139462.1, forward strand.
TATGTCAAAGGGGGCAAATGGAGGAGCATTCAGCATGTATGTTAGCCTCTACCTGCAGTCTGTAGTGCTACTGTCCAAGTAGGTTTACCACCTCATCTGCTGTTGGTCCATTACATCTGGTTGGAGCACAGGAGTGTGGCACCACACAACTAATGGGATAAAGAGATGCAACACACACACACACACACACACACACCATAATCTACTATGCAGCATGCAAGAAAGATCTTCAGCTAATGTGGAGTTCTTATAGAAACCAGGGTTGTTTAGGATACTTGAGTAATTCCATTCTGCCTTTATTAAGACAGCTTCAAGTAAATTGATTACTAATCTGGAGAGTGTGATATAATGCAGAGTTTTTAATAGTGTGCCATCCCTTCTCTTCAGTATAATTATGATATCATTTGCCTGAAATGATGAGTTGAGAGAAACAACCCCAGTTCCCTCTCAAGCCACATGACACCTAAATGTGACTCACTGGGAGAGAAGGAGGTGCACAAAAAAACCTGCTTTATTTAAAGTAAGAAAAGAATGTTTTTATAAAATGCAAATGTATATGTTACTACAAAAATCAACATGCTGGGGTAACTAACTGTAGACCGTCTCCCCCTTACTGATTGTTACAGTATGATAAATCATGAAACTAAAACATAACTTGGGATACAGTATAACTGGCATATACAAAGTCAGAATCATCCTACAATAAGAATATATTCAAAACAGGGTTTGGAGGTGGAGGAGGCGTTGTTGTTGAATAATCTTTTATTCATTTCCCTGCAATCATTGCAAATATCCTGAGGCAGCCAATTAAAACACAGAGCACACAGATTAGCAGAATAGCAATAGCTTTGCCAATTTTCCCCAAAAGCCACAGAAACCTGGCAAAAAGAATTTCCCCAAGATAAATATAGATTGCAATCTGGAATGCTAATGAGCATTTCAGTGGCTGAGATGTGTGTTTAAAAATGGTCAGCCCAGTGGGCCTAAGAATAGGTTGTTGCTGGTTGGTGGTGGAGACATGTGCAGTGAAGGGAGGAGGCACAAGAGCAGATGACTATCAGACTGAGTTTCCAGACAGGAGATCCATGATCAAGATCTTCCAAGGTTGCTTTTGCTTGCTTGTTTTAAACTTCAAAGCAGCTGCACTGGGCTACTAATTTGTCTGGGGCACATGATAGGGTGTCAGTTTCTCAATCTAAATCCAGCCAACCACCACCATGGAACTGCTATCAGCTCTATGGTGGAACAAAAAGACTGGTGAAGACAGAAAAAAGGATAGGCCCTAGGGCTAAAAGAAGCTTAGTACAATTCTATGCATGTTTAGACAGAAAAAAAAAGTCCTACAACTCCCAGCATTCCCCAGCCAGCATGGGTAAACATGTATAGGATTGCACACATAGAGGGGTATCTAGACTGAAAATATGTAGGGATATATGAGAATTCCATTTTGAGGTGAAATCGTGATAGATTTTACTGGTTTGGCCCCGGAGAAGTTCATTCCATTTCCCCCCACTGGCATTGATTCGATCTGTAGCATGTCAATCCAATATGTGGATGTTGGATTATTATTATTTTTTGCTGCAGCAGCAGCAATTTGAACACATGGGGTGTCCCCCCCCTTTGAGTCTTTAAATTTGTGCAAATGGGGGTCACAATGTTTTAAATATTTTTTATTAGAGATATTGTGCAAGTGCTCCTGCTGCTTCTCTGGGGAAGTGCCAAAGTGGAGAATAAAATTGACAAGTTCCTTGACAAGTGCAGAAAATGGTTCTGCTGGGCTAAATGAAGTTGTATGTGGAGAGAATGAAACTGACAAGGATATTTACAATGGGAATATGCCTCAGCAGGGCTACATAGCAGACAGGCAGATGTGCGGTTGCGCAGACTTGTGCAAGACCCCCAATAAAAAACAGTAAAAAAAATTATGATCCCATTTGCACAAATTTAAAGACGCAAAGAAAAGGGGGAAAAGATCCCATTTGCACAAATCTCCAAACCTGAAAAATGAAAACAAATAAACACAATCCCATTTGCACAAATCATGGGACCTCAAAAATGCATCTATTTAATGTGTGCAACCCCCCCACACACACACACACACAAACACACATTTCCAGAATCAGAGAAAAAATCTGCTACAGTCCATTGCTGCATATCAAACCGAAAACACTGAGAAATTTCATCAGGCTTAAACAGAATGGAATTCCCAGTGTCACATATCCCTAAGAATATGGCATTACAGGAAAGAATTAAGCCCCCTCTCCCCACAAAACTGCATTTCAATTCAAATCAGCAGTCTCACACAGCAACTTTGAAGAAGAGAAAGAAGACTTGTAGGATATCACAGATCTCCCACATCTCATCTAGTTTGGCCGTGAGTATTTGAACAATTTGTGAATGAGAGAATGGATTATTAATGGGCTTTGTGAGTAGTTTGAAAGGTGTGCATCTATGGTGTGTTTGTGTGTGTGTGTGTGTGTGTGTGAGAGAGAGAGAGAGAGAGAGAGAGAGAGAGAGAGAGAGAGACTAACAGTTCAGTACATTTTCATGGATCATTCCCCACTTGTTCCACTTATTATTTAATGTCCACCTATTGTTTCAGCCAATGCACCTAAAAAATGTTCCTTACTTTTGAAATTCTAATCTGAAAAAACACTTTAGACCCAGAATGTTCCTTAATTGTGACCAGGGCTGGCCCGACTATTAGGCAGGGTGAGGCAGTCATCTCAGGTGGCAGATGCTGGGAGGTGGCTGCAAGGTGGTGGAGGAGAGAGCTGTAGGACACATGGCCTGGCCTGCACCCCCTAATCTAGCCTGCTGCCTTCAAATATCCCATTGCCAGTTTTGAAGAAGGATTAAACTGCCAGTCTTGTTAGCTTTTAGCAGCAAAATGTCTTGAGCTGACCCTGATTGTGATGTTCTGGTTATAGAATGTATAGCTATGTTATACAAATCAGCTATCTGAATTCCCATTTGTGATCTTAAAGAGGACCTGCTATATAATGGCAGATGGGAACAATATTCCTTTCCCCTCACTGGAAAACAACACCTAATCACACACCACACAACAGCTCCTTAAATTTTGTAGAGACTTTTTCCATATTTTATTTTCCTTTCCTAGTCACTTTTCAACAAACCATTAAAACAAATCATGCTGGCACAGTACTAGAAATGTCAGCGAACAAAATGAAAGTTATATAATCATAAATCTGTGGGTAGAAGGAAGGTGGCCTGTGTATAAAAGAGGCACTTTGGTTTACAATGAACTGCACTTCTGAAATCTTCAAGAGCTAGAAGCAACTTAGGAAAACGGCAGCCATATACCATACATATCTAATTAAGATAATACGCAATCATCATAATGAGTCTTCTGTTTCACTTGTAGTTCTCAAACCACCTTTTCTGGGGCAGCCTGCCAGAATTCACAAGCATATCTTGCTATACACTGCTGCATCCTTAAGGTCTAGTCCTCTGGGTCTCTGCACCAAACAAAGCAGCCATCAGGACCATGGACAAGAACCACTGCAGCTTAGGGATGTACAAAAGTCACTTACCTTTTCGCAGCTTGGCTTCGCGGTGGGGGGGAGGCACTTCGCTTTTCCCCCCGAAGTTCAGGCGAAGGGGGGGAGGCTTCCCGCCTCGCCCGGCCGAAATTCAGGCCGGGGAGAAGCGCCCCGTCTCCCCGGCCGCGAAACAAAAAGTAAAAAAAAAACAAAAAGACCCCGTGATAGGCTACGTGACAATTTACGTAGCCTATCATGGCTAGATTTCCAAAGTCAGCTGTGATAGGCTACATAAATCGTCACGTAGCCTATCACGGGTGACTTTGAAAAAAAAAAAGCGCGTACGCAAATGGCGACGGCCCATGGGCGCCGCCATTTGCATTCCTTATTTTGGCACGTCTAGTCTACGTAAAGATTTACGTAGACTATGGCGAAAATAAGGGCAACACAAATAGCGTGCCCTTATTTTCGCCGTAGTCTACGTAAATCTTTACGTAGACTAGACGTGCCAAAATAAGGAACACAAATGGCGGCGCCCATGGGCCACCGCCATTTGCATACGCGCTTTTGTTGTTGTTGTTTCAAAGTCACCCATGATAGGCTACGTGACGATTTACATAGCCTATCATGGCTGACTTTGGAAATCTAGCCGTGATAGGCTACGTAAATCGTTATGTAGCCTATGCATGGGTGTGTTGTTGTTTTTTTACTTTAGTGTTTTTTTTTTACAATGGCGGCGGTGGCAGCCGGTCGGGAGACCGGCCGCCACCCCCGCCCGCAACGAAACGCCACCAAACTGCCACCGGGACCCACCACCGGGAGGGACATTCGCCAAAGGTAAGTCCCGGGGGGGGCGGCGGGGGCAGAGAATTTCACTGCCATTTTCGGGAGGCCGAATGCATTGGCACTCGGCCCCCCAAAGATTCGGGGAGAAATTCTCCACCATCCCTACTGCAGCTGCACACTCTTTAAACGTGTGTTCTTGTGCCATAAACTCTGCTAAGGAATTGTGGTGGTACAAGAGGGTGGGCCAGGTTTAGTGCAATATCAGATGCCAGATGGATTTATTTAAAGCTCTTACATAGCAAAGAAAGGGGGTAGAGCATGGTGAAAGCAAAATGGGGCAGAGCTCTGACTACCGCTCTTACACATAGAAAAGAAAAATGAGAATGAAAGCACCAAATACAGTGCGGGGGGTGGGGGGAGAGGAATGCTCCAGGATTCTTTTGCAACAGAGCTGGAGGCCAAAGACAAACTGGTTCTTGGCTGTGCCTAAGAGTGCCCCTGTGTACCTAGAAGTTTCCACCTTTTTTTTCTTCTACCACACCTACACACCATCCCAAAGCCATTCCATTTCAACTTCCATGTCTGGCTGTTACACTTCACACAAGATGCAGCTGTGGCTACATTGCTACAAACCACTCTTTGCACTCTCATAGCTGTGAATATCTTTCTGAAATTTTGGACTGCGATACCAAATGCACTGTGATATGTTAGTCAATATTTAAGGTGCCACCTTCTAAAAACATTTTGTGTGTTAATTCAGCACAGATTCCTGTGAAATCTGTCTAATTCCATAAGACTAGTTTCTTATATTAGTAGTCACCTCATATTTACTCATGTTGAATTTTTCATCCATGTCTGAGCTCAGCCCTAGGCAGCCTTCAAAGGGACGCAAGGAGACAGGAGTTGTGTCAAGGAGTCAGAGCAGGGCCGGCCGTGCCATAAGGCAGGGTGAGATGGTTGCTTCAGGTGGCAGATGCTGGGAGGTGGCAGCAAGATGTTGCAGAAGAGAGCTATGGGCATTGCAGCCTGCTCTGCACCCCCTACTGCACCCCCTAAGTTAGCCTGTTGTCTTCTGGGTGCATGGATGATGTTGTCCCACTGCCAGTGTTGAAGAAAGATTCAAGTACCAGTCCAGTCAGTTTCTGTATGTGGAATGGCAGAGGGCGCCATCTTGCCTCTCGCCTCAGGCAGCAAAATATTTTGTGCTGGCCCTGAGTCAGAGCCAAAGAACACATTGAAATACACGAAAGCCAAGAAGACTATTGTCATTCAGGCAACATCTCAGCATCAACAGGAAGTCCTTTATAGTCCTTCCTGCCTAGCAAGACCTAATGGCTAACCTCAATAGGTGGAACCAGTCCAGAGCCTGACGATACTTCACTGCTCCAAAGTACAGCTCTGTGACTCACCACATGGGATAGCTTCACACAGAGAAGTTCCCAGTTCCCAGTTCTGGCCCTGTACAAGTTGTTCCTAAATATCAGAGGAGCATGATCAGATTTGACATAACACCCTATAAGAAAGCATCTCAGGCTCCAAATTCCCTCTTCTTCTCTTTCCATGTGCTGTGATAAGTAATTTCCAAATCTGGTTTGCAGCAAGCCATAGTATGCCTCCCAGTAGTAATGTATGGCTGTGAGAGCTGGACTATAAGGAAGGCTGAGCACCGAAGAATTGATGCTTTCGAACTGTGGTGCTAGAGAAGACTCTTACGAGTGCCCTGCAATGCAAGGAGGTCAAATCAGTCCATCCTAAAGGAAATCAACCCTGAGTGCTCATTGGAAGGACAGATACTGAAGCTGAAGCTCAAATATTTTGGCCACCTAATGCAAAGAGAAAACTCCCTGGAAAAGACCCTGATGCTGGGAAAGACTGAAGGCAAAAGGAGAAGGGGATGGCAGAGGATGAGATGGCTAGATAGCATCACCGATGCAATGAATATGAACTTGAGCACGCTCCGGGAGAGAGCGCAGGACAGGAAGGCCTGGCGTGCTATGGTCCATGGGGTCACGAAGAGTCGGACACGACTGAACGACTGAACAACAACAACAACAACATAGTATGCCTGCTCGCCACAAGCCAGGACTGGAAATGACCAATAGTGGCATTCAAGGAGAGGATGGAGCATGATAGCCTGTACTTTGTGCATTAAGTTAGAAGACATGCACTTCAGTAAAATGTCAGTGCAACAAGCATCTCATTTAACTGTGTGTCAGGTGATAGCATGCCTTGGAGAAAAGAAGCACTAAAGCCCAAGGCTGCACTTGTAAAAGATTGCATTTCATATGTGCAACTCCTCTTGGAATGATGAAAAACAGTGTCTGATGTCGAGTACCTTGAAAACCTACAATCTAGAAAGCCAATGACTTGATAACACAATCCTAAAGTACCACCCCAACCTGCTCTCCAACCTCACCTAAAACAAGCCATTGGCTGAGGTAGTCCATCTATCCTAACTTAAATCCTAGGAAAGAAGAAGCAGGGTCCTCATTGCTCCCTCAAGCATTTCTCCAAGTGTCTGGCTTGTAGGGCTGGGGCAGGGGTGCAAAACACACATGAGGCTCACAATTCCAGAGATTCCTGCACTAGCACTACCAAGGGAATCCTTTCCCTTATCAGAGGGAAGGTCAGAGAGAAGGAAAGATATCCTTGCTAGTGCTACTGCTAAGTGCTAGCAAGAGAATCTCCTGGCTTGTGTATGTGTGAATGAGCATGTGTTAGTGTATATGTGTACACATGTGTGGCCCCCTGGCACTGCCTTTTGCAGCCCTCTGGACTAAAAAGGTACTCCTGGTCTAGCGACATGTTTCTTGATTTGGGAACAAAAGGTCTTGGAGTCAATCCCCAGAGCCAGGGGTGGGGGGAGAGGCTGCTCCTAGTCTCAGGACAACAGAAAGAGGAAAGCCAGCCATGCTGGCTGGGGAATGCTGGGACTTGTAGGCCTTTTCTCTGTCTAAACATGCACAGGATTGTGCCCTTAGTTTCAGAATGATGTTCTTCTGCATTCCCGAGGGCATCTGATGATAATTGTCCCCTAATAAGGATGCTCTATCTTTGCAAACCTATTTTTTCAAACTATTAATGCCTATCTTACATGCCATCGCTAATCATCTTCAGGCTTATCTATAACATATTTTCAATAAATAAGGAGTGGATAATAATCAGATATTTCACGCATGCCAGATGAGATGCTCTGAAAATAACTTGTGTCTCTGGCTGAACTTTTCCAAGAAAGTAATTTGCAAATGGAGGTGTGTATGTGCTATAAAATAAAATAAATCAAGGCGCAAAACATAATTTAGAACAGTTTTCTATTATTAGTATTAGACTAATATACTGTTATTATTGTATTATTCATTGCAAGCAACCATTCTTTCAGAATGGATTTTTAACATTTCTGAGTTCGGTTTTGGGGGAAGTTTCTTTAAAAAAATATTTTGTACTCACTTAGTTGCAAGAAAATGTATTAACATGCTCAGAATATTCTGGTTACACAGCTTGAATTAATTAATTACCCAGAGTGGCTGGGTGACCAGTCAGATGGGCGATTAATAAATTTAATAAATAAAATTAATTAATTAATTAATTAGCATATGTGAAGGAACTGGCACAAATTTCTTACTAACTTCTAGAACAATGGGCATAAACTGCTATTTTCAAGTTTTTTACTCTGGAGTACCCCCACAGACTTTAGTGAAACTATTTCCAGTGGAGGGGTTTGAAGACCACTGTCAAAAGTGAGCAGAGCATGAAATTAATTTGGGATGTAAATTCTGGCTTTCAATGATCTTACTCTTAATTCATTTAGGGTGCCATCCTTTCAAGATAGGCGGCTGCCTTCGAACTCGGAGGCGACTGCCTATCCAAAGCAAGGCATGAGAGGCCTGGAGGGAATCACTTCTTTTGTGCCTCTCCTGCCCTGCTAATTTCTGCTAGGCAGCCATTTTCTAGCCGTCTAGCCACCGGGGGTGGGGGCATCTGGTAGAGGAGGCTGCTGTACAACACATAAGATATGTCATACATGCAGCTCTGCTCTCCCCACCCCAGAACGCCCCAAGCCCCACCCCTTTTCAGTCGCTCTGCGCTCTTCTTCCGAGCACGGAGGGTGGGGCTTCTCCGCACTGCCTCAGAGGCAGCGTGGATGTGGGGGGAGGTCAGTTTTCCAAGAACTGACCTTGGAGCGCAGTCTCCAAGGTCAGTTCCCGGAAAAGAGCATATCCTATGGCCATCTTGACAGTGTCTAGCGGCCATAGGATTGTTCCCTTAGGCAGGCTGAAATGCTGAATAAATATCTCAGATTTCCTACTCCAGCTTGAACCTAACCAGAGATCACTATGTATGAGGCCCTTATTTATGTGCTCCAAAATAACACACACTTTTTTAATGAGAGTCATAAGAAACTCACCCTCAGGTGCTTGCATATGTTAATGTTCTGGAATATTAGCATTTCATCCAAACAGAACGAGTGGAGCTGCTGTTGATGGTAAGCTAGGAGTTCCATATAACTCATGGCACAGTATGTATGGGTTATGACCACATATACTGTGGGGGCCATTTTTTAATAATTCCAATATCTGGCTCAACTGCAGGGCAATCCCATACATCAGGGCTAGGCAACCTAGCACTCTACAGATGTTTGGGGCTACAATTCAGCTCCCATAAACTCCAGCCAGCATGGCCAATGGTCAGAAATTTGTTGTAGGCCAAAACACTTGGAGGGCACATGGTTGCCTACCTTGCAATACACATCTGTTTAGAAGACCCACTGAGTTCAGTGGGCCCTACTTCCAGGTAAGTGTGCATAAGACTGCAGACTTAATGATTACATCTTTATTTGTTTTCTGTGTGCTTTTTTTTCAGAAGGAAAGCTGTGCTACCAGAATATATACACAAAGGATAGTTTTACAACTCACATCCCCATTTACTACACTTTTGAACATATTCATATTTTATATGCAATTCCTTTCAGTATTGTTTTCTATCACTCTTTCAGCTCTTTTCTCAACTGTTCTACTTCAACAAATATTTATTATTTTTATTAATAATATTTAGACATTTCCTTTCTGCAAATGTCATGAAGGTACAACAATTAAAATAGAAACAATACATAAAAACAATAACAGCAGTAACAATGATACTAAACACATTAACACAACAATGAAACATTAAAAACCACTACTCACAATTTAAAGGGACAAATTAAAGAGATGTGTCTTAACTCCACATACCTTTCTCCAGTAAAATTCTGCCTTCCACATCCAGGGTAGGAGCAAATGCCAATCTACTCTATAGAAAGCAATTGTTTAAGCAACTTTTCCAGATCCTGGGGTCATTGTCAAACAGAACTCATTTTATCCAGTTCATTCAAGGAACTGCTTTTCAGCAATGTCATTTCTAAGGCCCATCTAGCTGGGCAAGATACTTTGCATTTTATGCAAATCAGTTTCACTATATTAGCATACTTAATTAGTATAATTGTTAGCAAGAGAGTCACCTCTGGTCCTATCATGTACCAGAGTCAGCAAGAGAAAGGGCATTTGAAGGACCTTCCAGCCAGCCTGTTTTTCATTGCCAGAGAAGAGAAATATGGCTCATCAACCTGATTTACTTCCTCCAAAATACAGACATCCCTGATTCTCTATCTGCTTCAACATGCCAGAGCCTCCAAAACCTTCCCCCACTGCAAATCAGTCCCACCTCTGGGCAAGGACAGGTAGGTAAGTTTCTCATCTCTTAGTTCAGGCATTTCTACATTGTTTTTCAAAGGGCTCAGGCACAAATCCCTCCATTCCTGATGGGTGGGGTAGCAGAACTGGAAATCTGTTTGCTATATCCAGTGGCGGCGGGGGGGGGGTGGAGTCAAAGTACCCCACATTTTGATATTGTTTGTTCAGAAAAGGGTATCAAGATGGTATCAAGATACACTTTTCCTATACCAAGTGGAATTAAGTCCCACTGATTTTTGTGTAATGTCCTGGATGATAACCTGAGGGGATCATCCATTTATTCCAAGACATAATATCTGCCTGCCTCTTCTTTTGTAAACTAGATCCAAGGTATAACATGCTTAGATATATGTCACCTCCTAATGATCTAAGCACCTATATATATAGCAATTACAGTGAAGCCAGAAAGATTCAGTTCTAAGTATATTGTATTCAGGATAATCATGCCAGAGAAGCATCCTGGCCAAAACCCAAGTCCACCATTACACGTTTTCCAAAGCAGATAAAATATATTGCTTCATGGAAAGCATGAAGCAATATATAGAGAAGAGAACTCTGGAGAAAATCATCTGTGCGTTTATGAGTGTACAGATTGAACAAGTATTGTGGGGGCACAGAAACAAGCACACAGGAAGTACCAGATACATGGCAACAGCACTCCCATCAACACTTTCTGAAGCCCTAAAATGGCTTTGCTCCAGAAATCTCTTAGCAATACTTCCAGCCATCTCCAAGCTTTGAATGTTCATTTCAAGTTTTCCCTCACATACACTTTGCCTTCGTACAAAACTTTTCATCCTGTACATGGACAGATTGCTACAAGTCACATTCTAAGTTGCCTTTTTAGACAAAGGGAAAGCTAATGGCCCATTAATGACCATGCCACAGGGGGGCTTGCATAATACAAACAACAGTGTATTATATTATTGACTTCATTTTTCAGAAAGCTGTGAAAGTGCTATAATGTGTATGACGGGGAAGCCTACTGAATTGACTAAGAATACTTTTCTACAGAGCCCTGACCTATTTCCTAAATCTGTTGCAAAATGAAAAGAAACATGCAGGGTGGTGAAAAGTACACTGTAATTTAAACGTGTCCCTATACTTTGAAGATAACAGCTATATTCTTCTTGGTTATAAAGTTTGCTGTACCAATAACTTTCACTGTTCAGATATAAAATGTAATGGCAGACAATTTACCCCCTTTTTTTAAAATGAAAAAGAACATTCTGTACAACTCTATTTATTACACAGAGTTTTACCAAAAAAAACAAAAACAAAACAGAGATAACAAAGAGGAGCTGTATGGCTCTGTTCCAGACAGTTTGATTTGTCTTAATGGGGAGAGCGGACTTATTTCTTTGTTGTTTCTAGGCAGCAATGTAGACAGTTCCTTTGTTGTTCTTAGATCCTGTTGTCTAAAGGGGATTCACAGTCCAGCAACTCCACAAAGGTCATTTTCTCAAGTGATGCTTTCAATATTATACAGCCATAAAAGTGGCTGCATATTTAAGCCAGACAGTGTGTGTTTTTCTAGTATTCTACTATCATAGCACCTAAACATTCTATCAGTCATAAAATAAAGACAATTTTGTCCACCAGGATGACATTTGGCATGGGAAATCCACACAGTGAGTGGTATCAGCTGGCCAAATTTCTCAGAAAAAGATCAGATGAAAATTGCTGAACTCTGGCCCCAGCTTCTGAGTTTTCCCCAGCCTACAGAGGAAGAGGATTGATTCTGAAAGGCCAAGGGAAAGGGTGCATCCACGGAGGGTAATGCGGTTGTTGTGCAGTTCACAGAATTGTGTGGCTGGTCCAGACATGGTTTTTCTCGGTTTGTAATCCTTCTGTGTTTCCCAGCTTATTCTTCCATCTTTTTTCTTACCACAGAAAATCTGTTCAGGAGGAAGAGATGGAATAGCTGCACAATGTCTTTTGCCTGGTGGTGCTAGGAGCTGTCCAAGCACCCTAAGTTGTAAGTGAGCACAGTACATAAATTGTGACCTGGTTTGCACGTAACGCCAACCCAGAGCCCTCAAATGTTACTCCTTTTTCATTTTTGTAGCTGGAAACACTTCTGTGCCACTTCTATCTTAACCCTGCTCAATTAGCAGGAACACCCTGGGTGAGATAGCTCATGCTATCTACCCTTTCTTAGGTTATTGCTGGAAACATGCACCATAGCACACTTCTGATTTACAGCTAACATTTTCCCTCATTGACATCAGATGCACCTCTCAGATTCAGTCTGAACAGAATATAGATAGGGAATTACTGTAGGCACAAATGCATTCTGTATGCTTTAGATGGTATTCCAATGTATAAATAAATCAGTAAAAAATTCACACTCTGAGATCAGTTAGAGCTGATTAATGTATGCAGTATTTCATACCATGCTCACTCTTACTGAAACTTTTCATCTTAATCTCGGTTGCCAATTATGACTATATATAAGTATGAAACTGGGACAGAATTCTGAAGAAAATGTTTACATCTTATCCATTATGCATATATACTTTAAAATTACCAAAAGTCAAAATGTTATCAGTTTATCTCCATAAAATACCAATAGTTATCTTGATAGTAGATTCACTGAAATTAATATTCAACAATAAAGCCTGTTCTCAGATGTGTAGACATGCATATCTTCTTCAGTAACCCAGGGATTCTTAAAGTGTGGACCACTTGGACCATGAGAGTGTGATAAAAACAACAGAAGACAAGTAAAGTCTTTTCCAACAAATGCTTATAAACAATGACTTTAAACTCAGCTCCTTCTATATTCCAATGCAGCTGTCCTAAACACAGACCAGTGCACAGGGCTGCCCATTCAGCAATCATCATTGTTAGGAGTAAAGTGGCTGTAGCATCTTTAGGACACTTTAAAAAGTGATGTCTGTGGTCTAGAAAACATTATTTCTGAATGCAGTTAATGCAGTACAGAAAAGATAAATTTGCCATTTTTAAATTGGCGTGTATGTTCTGGTCAATGTGGCTTTTCACAGTTATTCATTTTACAGATGAGCGAGAATTCAAACACTAGGTTTAAAATCCCCTGTGAACATGCCTTTTTAGAAAGACTGTTACTTCCTCTGGGTTGTTGGGATGGAATTGCCTAAGAAAAAGAAAGCAACTCCTTGCTTTCTATTGCTTCTGAGTAGCCAAGACTGGTCTAAACAATACACTTCTGAGATCTTTGTAGCAAGGCTATGAAGAGACAGGGAGGAAGCAATCCTATGGACCCTAGACAGAGTCTGGAGGGCTGTAGGATATTTCATATTCCTGGATCTGAGGTCGGAGGCAGTGCTCCAACCTTGGGCCCAGGAATCCAAGTTCCCCACTGCTCCCCCTTGCAGCTGGCATGGAGAGAACAGCACTGGCCACCCCTCCAAGGTCGAAAAAGCCTCAGAGAGGAGGTAAAGGGGGTGTCCTGGTGGGCAGGGAGGGGAGGGGACTGGAGAGGCTGGCTTACGCAGTATCCTAAGGCCTCTCCAGCCTCCTTCCTTACCCTTCCATGATGCCTCAGCTAGAAGGGCAAAAAATCCCATCTAGCTAAAATGTAGAGCAGGAGGTGTGGCATAGGCGAGGATCGCACCCACTGCACTTCCCACTCTGCACTGGATGCTCATAAGCCTTTGAGTTTGGAAGCTTATGAGTATCAAGGGTGGATCACATAGGATTGCACCCTAAGGCTTGGAAGTAAGTCAACAGGACTTATTTTTGAATAGACGTGCATACGGATTGTACTATTAGGCTGTAACCCTATCCACACCTACCTGGGAGCCACAGGAAAATCATAGGAAGCTGCCTTATACTGAGTCAGACAATCACTCCTATCTACACCAATCTTCCCCAACCCAGTACCCTCCAGATGTTTTGAACCACAACTCCCAGCAATTCTTGACTGTTGGCCATGCTAGCTAGAGCTGATGGTAGCTGAAGTCCAAAACATTTGGAGGGCACCAGGTTTGGAAACATCTGAGGGGAACCAACTGGCAGCAGTTCTCCAGGGCTTCAAACTGGAGCCTTTCCGAGCTCTATCTGGAGATGCCAGAGATTGAACCTGGAACCTCCTGCATGCAAAGCATGTGCTTTACCACTAAGTTATGGTCCCTCCCAAATGGAAGCAAGTCCCACTGAACTAAGTAGGGCTTACTTCTGAGTAGACTTGCATTGGAGTGTGCTGTGAAACAAGCCCATGGCTTGCAGCATAAAATCCACACCTGATGTTTTTCTAACTCCTGCACTTCAGACAAGAACAGGGAATCTTGCTGGAAGGTAACAACAGCAGGCCTAATGGGATAGACCAGAATCGCTACTGTTGTGTAACCCATCCACAGAATAGCTGAGTAAGGAACACCACATTGAAAAGTCGAGACAATGCTCTAATCTTTACACAAGTCACCAGAGCTGGACTGAGGCATTTATTTATTTATTTATTTATTTATTTATATCTATTCTATTTACAATATTTATATACCAGTCCACATCTAAACAGATTCTGGAGCAGTGAACAAGAAAAGATAAAAAGAATAAAACACCATATTAAAGCTTTTTCATTTTTTTTAATACAGAATACCAATAAAAACCATGGGTGGTCAATCAAGGAAGGCTTGTTGAAATAAAGATATCTTCAGCAGGCATGGAAAACAACACAATGTTAGTGCCTGCCCAACATCTGAAAGCAGGGAGTTCTACAGAAAGGGAGCCACCACACGTCAAAGCTCTTCTCTGGATGGACTCCAATAGGGCCATAGGTCCGTACGGAACCAGTAGAAGCATGTCATCTGATGACCTCAGTGACTGAGTAGGCTGATAAGGGAGAATGCGTTCTCTCGAGTATCATGGTCACAAGTTATTTAGGTTTTTGTACACTAGTAGCAAAACTTTAAACCTGGCCTGGCCCAGTAGTGAATGGGCAGCCAGTACAGTTCCCTCAGCAAAGGGAATGCTGAAGGAGTTGCATGCTAATTTGCTAAAAAGGGGCAGCTCCTGAAAATACCCAAGCTGCTGCATTCTGCACAAGTTCTGGCTTCCAGATCAGCCTTAAGGGCAGCCCCACATTGAGCATATTGCAGTAATCCAGTCTTGAGATTACTAGCACCTGTACCACTGTGTAGGGATGTACGAAAAGTACTTACCTTTCGCGAATTATGTTTATGGTTGGGGGGGAGGCGTTCCGTCCCTCCCCCTGGAATCCTGAGCAGCCGGCTGTGCTCCGCAGTGATTCTGCAGAGCCGCCAACCAGTTCTGCCAGCAGCCGGACATCCAGCTGCTGGCTAGCAGGGACGCAAATGGCGGCGGCCGTAGCCGCCGCCGTTTGCGTCCTTGCAGTCAACCGTGATAGGCTACATAAATGTTTACATAGCCTATCACGGCTGACTTTAAAAAAAAATGCGTGTACGCAAATGGCAGCGGCCACGGCCGCTGCCATTTGCATTCCTTATTTTGGCACGTCTTAGTCTACGTAAACATTTACATAGACTAAGACGGTGAAAATAAGGGGAATGCAAATAGCGTAGCATCTATAGAGATCCGTGGCGGAACTTTCGTACATCCCTACCACTGTGGCCAAGCTATCCCTGTCCAGCAGAGGCCAGTCAAATCTGGCAAAATGCACTCTGAGCTTCCATAGCCACTTGAGACTCCAGTGACAATGATGGATCTAAGAGTACCCCAGACTATGAACCTGATCTTTCAGAAGGAGTGCAACCCAATCCAGAACAGGCAATGAGCCTATCTCCCAGACTCAGGAACCACTCACACAAAGGGCTTCCATCCTGCCAGGATTTATCTTCAGTTTATTGGCCCTCATCCAGCCCATCACTGAGTCTAGGCACTGATCCAGGACTTGCACAGATTCACCAAATTCAGAAGTCACAGGGAGAGAGAGCTGTGTGTCATCAGCATACTGATGGCACTTGGCTCCAAATCCCCTCATGGCCACTCCCAGCAGCTGCATATAAATGTTGAACAACATTGGGTAAAAGATGGTACCCTGTGGAACCACATAACTCTATTGCCAAGTGGCCAAGAAAAGGATACCCAATGTTGATCTCTGAAATTGACCCCACAGGTAAGACCAGAACCACTGTAACACAGTGCCTCCATGGAGTCAATCCAGAAGGATACCATGGTTGATGGAATCAAAAGCCAGTGAGAGATGGAGCAGAATTAATGGGGTTGCACTTTCCCTGTCCCTATCCATTTTCTCCTTTGTGATCATCCATCAGGGCAACCAAAGCTGATTTGGTCCTGTAACCAGGTCGAAACCGAGACTGAAATGGATCTAGATAATCAGTATCCTCCAAGAGGGCCTGCAGTTGCACTGCCATGAATCTCTCAAGTACCTTTCCTATAAAAAAAAAATGGGTATTTGTGACTGGGCAGTAGTTGTCAAATATCATTGGCTCCATTACTGCCTCCTTAAGGTCAGCAGGAACCACCCCTTCACACAAAGATTCATTTACCACTCCCTAGACTCACCCAGTCATACCCTCTCAGCTAGCTTTTATTAGCCAGGAACAGCAAGGATCAAGAGGGCATATAGTTGGTCACAGTGCTGTTGGTCACATCTTCAGGCCACAGCAACTGAAAATGATCCCACAAAATCAGGCAGATGGTGGCTTCAGAGACTTCAACTGGAGATGAGCTTACAACAGCATCACATCTGCTGCAACTTCACCACAGTCAATGAGAAACCTTTCACAACGAATATTGCTAACTTGAGCCTGAGGATCAGACACAGTGCAGACAACCTCAAAATGTACTACAGAGCAGATGACATGCACACTTATGGAGATCTTATTCATTAGTAGTTTTGCTGTTGTCAGAACAGATATTTTGGTTATTATTGTACTGTCTATGTAATGGAACAATAAGGAGGATAAGTTCCAAAAACAAAGAAAGCTAAAAGTAAATACAACAGAAAGAGTTAAATTCTTATTTCATTAATATAAATAGTCTACATTTCAAAGATCAATTTTTAAAGAACATTTTAAACATGTGGGACAGAGAAGTATTTTCATGCAAATGCAATACAATATTGTGAGGAAAGGGTAATTTTCTTATGCCAGGGACAGTGATGATGCTTTATGATGTTTTCCCCCATAGGAACCAGAAGAGATGGAAGATTAGGGCTTAACAAACATCCTTAAAAGCATTATTTATCAAAAACCAAGAAGAAAGGTTGAAGTTATTTCAAAGAAACTAAATGAATGCAAAATAAATAAATAAATATTTACACCTTTAAAAGCTTTCACTGATTTGTCATTTTGTTAAGAAACCTTTACAGGACATTAATCTCAGAGATAAAGCAGTCTCTGAATCAGAAGGTATGCCATCAAGCAAAGTTCATGGAAACAGTGTAATTCCAAAATGGAACTACTCATTTGAATAATGCTACATATTGCTTTGATATCTGTAAGATAGGTTTAGATTTTATTGATTTAATCATTGCATTTTGCAAGTCACTATTGTTTCTGTCTTTTCCCTTGTTTTGTAATGCTACAAAACCAAGTTTGCTAACCTCATAAATTGAAACTTAGTTTAAATTGGAGCCACCAGCTGATTTATTTCCTCATATATGCCTGAAGTGCTTATCTATACATACATCTACTGACAAAAAGCCCTTCCCAGCCAACAAATCTTGTGTTCCTAAAAAGTCTGTTCAGTGTTCAGACTCCAGTGTTACAGCAGGTGAATCAGGTGAGATATCCAGAGCACAACTCTGTCCAGTTTTCTTGCATAAGTTTTAGTTGGTACAGCTTGAGGACATTGACAAGGTGCTTGGACTGGTTCATGCAATCACTTCCATATTGGATCCTTGCCCCTCTTGGCTTATAAAAACTGACAAGGAGGGAACAGCCAGCTGGGTCAGAGAGGTGATTAATGCCTCTTTGTGAGAGGGGTGGTCCCAGGCCACCTTAAAGAGGTGATGGTGAGTCCACTCCTGAAGAAATTCTCCCTAGA
The DNA here is from genome assembly GCF_057233095.1 of Heloderma suspectum. Classification (NCBI taxonomy): domain Eukaryota; kingdom Metazoa; phylum Chordata; class Lepidosauria; order Squamata; family Helodermatidae; genus Heloderma; species Heloderma suspectum. The sequence continues at coordinate 196,348,264 of NC_139462.1, forward strand.
CCCAGAAAATCTTAATTTTAGGCCATAGGTAAATGTTCCTTTCCTGGGCAAGGTCCTTGAGCAGGTGGTTGCCAACCAGTTCCAGATGCTCTTGGATGAGATTGATTATCTGGATTTTGGCACAGAAGCAGCCTTGGTTGCCCTGTATGATGACCTATGTCAAGAGAGAGACAGGGGGAGTGTGGCCGTATTGATTCTCCTTGATCTCTCAGCAGCTTTTGATACCATTGATCATGGTATCCTTCTGGGATGAATGTCTGAATTGGGAGTGAGAATTACTGCAGTGTAGTGGTTTCACTCCTACTTGGAGGGTCAGCTCCAGAAGGTGGTGCTTGGGGAATATTGCTCAGCCCCATGGATTCTCCAGTATGGGGGTTCCACACAGGTTGGTTTTGTCCCCCATGCTATTCAATATCTACATGAAACTGTTGAGTGCTGTCATCCAGAGTCTTGAAGTGCATTGTCATCAGTAAGCTGATGACATGCAGCTCTATTTCTCCTTTTCATCTTCATCTGTGGATGTACTAGATCAGTGCCTGGCTGTGACACTGATCCGAGGTGTTAAATGCATGCATTTTTTTGATCCGCAGTGGTGAAATCAGATATAAACTCTTTCACAGGAGAAATATCTGGGAAAGATATATTTAAAGCCATTATAGCATACAAAAAAGTTCTGTATCCAGTTAAGACAGACTCCCATTAAATCCCACAGATCCGTTATCAGACATTTCAGTAGGGAAATCACCATGTCCCTCAGTGAAGCAAAGGTGTCTTTGATATTGAATATATTGTATAATTAACACACTCACTAATCATCTGGGGAAAGGAGTGGCAGTTACTATATTCTATTGTCATTTTGAGGAAAACCTTATGAAAGAAGAATATACATTCTACCTTGGGTATGAATTACCCATTTAACTTTTTTATACATGCAGAAATGTAATTTTTAATAACTGTAACTAAAACTGACTTCATTTTATGTCCCAGCTGAAAAGCAGCCCAGCAGTGCCGGATCAAAAATGGATGAGAAGAAACAGAGCCATCTGCTGAGTCATCAACACCACTGCAAGACCCAGATCAAGTCAAACTTTTCTTCTGCAAAGATACTGGTAAGTCTGGTAAGATACTGATGGAGGTAGTTTTGTAGCAGGCAAGTATTAAATGTATCCATCACAGGTAAACGAAAAAAGCTGCTGGCCACTCCAGGCAATCCAATGATCAATATGATATATTCATGGCCATAAGTATTCCTCACAGAGCTTTACAAATCCCTGGTAAATGCTAGATTTTTGCATATGGGTCATATTTCATTTAGCAAGGAGATACCTTGGAATGGATCCTCAAAGAGCATTTGTTATTCTCTGAAAAATTGGAAGGACAAAGTGAAGCATCTGAAAGCACCTCTTGAACAAAACATTTCTCTCTCTCAGGATTCCACAGCTTTTGACTCCATTCTTTTAACTCAGCATTTCTCATCACCTCCCTTTAATCATCAGTTCAAGACCCTTATACCAGGCTTGAAGTTAGCTACTCAGTCCTCTAGAAGACTAACCATTTTGTTCAAGCAAGCAAGCAATGTACCAAACCCCTCATCTGAGCCAGCAGTTCTCAAACTGTGTATCAGGAGAGGCCATAGCTCAGTGCTTGCGAAACAAACCTCATTTGTAATTACCATGATCTTCTGTCAATCAGCTCTTGAGATGGCCCATTGTCAGGGATGCAGTGACAGGCGAGACAGTGGTAACCAGTGCACCGCAGCGGGACCATATTACACCTGTCTTGAAAGACCTGCACTGGTTGCCAATTGCTTTCTAGGCTCAATTCAAGGTGTTGGTTTTAACCTTTAAAGCCCTATACAGCTTAGGACCTGGCTATCTAAGGGACTGCCTGTCTCATTATGAACCTGCCCAGGTATTAAGATTTGCAGGAGAGACCCTCTTGAGGGCACCATTACACGAAGAGGCTCATTTGTTGGGCATGCATGAAAGGGTTTTCTCCTGGGTTGTTCTGAAACTGTGTAATGCACTCCCTCACAACAATTGGCCCCCACTCTCTTGGCTTCTAGACAGGATCTTTTTAATCTAGCCTTTTAAATTATATAGTTGTTTTAAAGTTCTAATGGTTTAATGTTCTTACTTTTATTGTTTAAAGGTTTTATTGTTTTGAATTGGTGCGCACCATCTTGATGGCTTTTTAGCAAATAAGGATGTAATCCCACCGAGGATGTTCTTGGTGATCAGAAGCCCCTGAACTCAGAGGCGGCCGATCATCCAATTAAGGGCAGGAGAAACAGCAGAGGTGATCTTTGCCTCCCCATCCTCCCACCCTGTGGATTTTGCCAGACAGGCTTGAGGCTTTTAAGCCTGTCTAGTGAGGACACTTTTGAGGGGCAGGGGGGAAGGATGCTGGAGGAAGCACAGGATAACTTGTATCCTGGCCTATCTGGTCTCCTCCCCTTCCCACCCACCAGAACGCCCCCTTTTCCCCCTCTCCAAAATCAAGTTTCTGACCTCAGAGAGGCAAGTGGTGCAGTTTTCTCCATGCTGGCTATTGAAGGGGTGGGGGAGGGGGTTGGAATGCCAACTCCCCCTTCCAAGGTCAGAGCACTGTCTCCTACTTCAGAAGGATTTTAGGAGCAACCCTATGGTCCCTAGGATGCTCTCCCGGGGACCATAGGATTGCTGTCTAAGATGGTATACCCTTTACCATATACCATGTTAATAATATATACAGTAAATAAATAAAATAAAATAAAATAAAATAAAAATAGCTGAGAAATCATAGCTTTCCATGCAGAAGGTTCCATATTCAATCCTTTCCACCTTATAGTCAAAAGGGTCAGGTAACAGGTAATGGGAAAGACCTCTGCCCAAGGTCCTGGAGATACTGCTGGAGCAGAATATACTGAGCTAGATAGGTCAGTGGTCTGGTTCAGATAAGCCAATGATCTGGTTCACAAGAACAAATGGTACCACTCTATACTGCATTCATAGGATTTCACCTGCTAGGATATGTCTAGAAGAAGATGACAATGATGGTGAAGAGCCTGGGGACCAACCCCTGTGAGGAAAGGTTGAAGGACCTAGACTGCAGAAGACTCAGTGGTGATACGACAGCCATCTTCACAGACTGTCACATAGAATGATGTTGAAGCAAATTTGTTCTCCATTGCTTCAAAGGGTAGGACCCAAACTCAGCAGGTTCAAATAAGAGAACTTTGGCTATTGGGTGGTATAGAAATGAAAAATAAATAAATAAATAAATAAAATAAAGGGTATTTTGACTAAACATTACAAAGAACTTCCTGAGGGTACAAGCTGTTCAAGAGTGGAACATATTTCCTCTGAAGGTGGTGGAGTATTGAGACAAACATAACCCCTGAAGCACCCAACAAATGAGGGAGGTGCCTGATGAACCTCTGCATGACTTGCTTGCCTCCTTCCAATCAGCTTCTGCTGGAAAGGCAGGTAATACTGCCCTGCCCTTGCACCAGGTGTGATTGGATTAATAAAGCACTCCTAAAGCAGAGATGCTTGTTGAATATTTGCTCTTGGTTTGCTTTCTTCCATTCAGCAGCTAGGATCAGAAAAGAGATTTGCATACCAACAGAAGCTCCTCTGATGATTTTATTCCTCCACACTCTGAAAGTAAACATTTTCAGGTGAAGAAACATGAAACGTGCCTCAAAATTTTAATTCAGGAGGAAAAGGTGGTTTAAGCTGTTTCTTACCCAAGAGGCTGTGCAAGTGACCTGGGGTGTGGTGTCTCTGTGTGACTGAATTTCAAGTTTGCACCACTATGCTTGAATTCACATCAGTATCTCCTGTCAGGAATTAATTGACAGAAATTCATGGACATTTCAAATGAAACTTTTTTTGCCAGCATTCAAAAACATATTTATTATGCCTGTACTTTTGTTTTAAACCTGTACCTGAAGATATTTTGCATAGACTTCTTGCCAAATCTTGTTTATGGGGCAGGGTGGAGGTTCTCATAGAAGTAGAATCTGCTACCTTCTCATCTTCTTCTAAGCCTCCTTCAAGCATTCACTCGTGCGCAATGAATGCCAGAGATTAGCAGTGGTATCATAGGAACACAGGAAGCTGCCCTATACTGAGTCAGACCATTTATCCATCTAGCCCAGTATTGTCAACTGGCAGTGGCTCTACATGTTTCAGGCAGGAGTTTTTCCTGCCCTACCTGAAGATGCCAAGGATCAAACCTGGGACTTTCTGCATGCAAAACAGGCACTCTGCCACTGAACTGCAGCCTCTCCCCTACCATTGTGGAGCTTACCATCACAGTCGTAGTCTCCACAATTCAGGCTGGACATTCTACACGCATTATAATGAACAAGCATAGGCTGGAGCCTGCTGTCCCAGTGCCATTGCCCCTCTATACATATTCATTCTACATGAATGAATGTCTGAAAGGTTAAGAATAAAAGAAATGCCATACTTGATGGGACCAAGGTTCCATCTATTTCAGCATTTTGTTCACACAGTGGCCAACCAGCTGTTTATAGGAAGCCCACAAGTCACAAGTGCATAGCACCTTCCTGCCTACGTTCCCCAGCAACTGGTATACAGATGCATGCTGCCTCAGATACTGGAGGTGGTATATATCCATCATCTTCACCCATTATTGAAATCATTGTCTGAGGCTCTCCTTCTTAGTTGTGGCACCCTGTCTTTGCTCTCCCCAGGGAGGGTCACCCATCGCCTACATTAATGTCATTTTGGCACCAAGCAAACACCTTTTTATTATTTTCCTAGTCTTTGAAGACATTGTGGTCACATTTGGACATAATAATAAACAATCGTTGATTATTATAACAAGCCTTAGTGAGCTTTGGGCTCACACACTCCCTTTCCCTTCTCCTCCTCTGGCATGGCCAGGAGGAAATTGGAAACTTTACCTTTGGTTTAGAGTAACTGTAGCTTAGAGTTATAGAATCCTAGAATCATAAGAGTTGGTAGAGACCTTGGAAGTCATCTAGTCCAACCCTTGCTCAATACAGGAGCTGCAATGCAGGATTCAGATTCAGCATTCCTGAGAGATGGCTGTCCAACATCTACTTAAATACTCCCAGTGATGGAGAAACCACCATCTCCCGAGTTAGTCTTACCATTAGGAAGTTCCTCTTAATGTTTAGCTGCAATCTGCATCGCTGCAATTCCCACCCATTAGTTGTGTCCAAACCTGGGTTAGATCCACAAGAGTACTTTTTATCGGTATTGAAGTGCGCTGAAAACTATTGGGGCACATTAGGCATTCCGTATACCACTTTTCTAGCATTATTTCCCTCTTTTTATTTTGTATTATCCAAAATACCACAACAGATGTCATTGTGTGCTATGAAGTATAAATGCGCACAAGAGGGATATAACGTCACCATGTTGGGATCATATCAATATCACATGAAGTGTAGATCTACAAAATGCAGATAGACTGAACTATGATTAGTTGAAACAAGTTCATTAGTTCATAAACATTATTTATGAAGCTGACTTGTTTCAACTAACCATATTAGTTATGTAAACCACAATTTAGGTTTTGGATGTAACACTAACTGTAGTTAATTGAAATCAGAAGCACTAGCTTCCAAGCTCCATTTCACAGCTATGCTGGAAATGGATGGGGAGAGTGCATGGACCTGAGCCTTGCCTAGGCTTGTTATCATAAGAATAATCTATTGTTTATTGTAATATTTGAATGCAGCCTGTGTATGTATTTAATCTGTTGTGCTTTATTTATTATGTTTTATTCTGCTGTTTCATTCATTTTATGTGGTTGATTGTATTATGTTATTCTTCCATTGTGACCTGCGCTGGGAGCATTCCCAGGACATTATCTGAAGGCACATGATGCAGCTACTGGCTGAAGGTAAGCAAGTTTGGGTCTAGTCAGTGCCTGGATGAGAAGTATCTTAGAAGACTTGAATTCCATGATGGAATAAAGGTGGGATAAAAAGGTAATAGACAAATAAAAGAATGTGTGAGGTACAAATTTAACTAATACACTAAACATAAATAAAATGGAAGGGTTCTAGTAATTGCACATATCACCATTGTGCAACACATCTGTGTTTACCTCTGCCTTGCATGAATTCCCCCAACTTTTTCTAGCTCATCTGCCAAATTATGCTCTGTTGGAAATTACTAATAAGGAGCAGATTTTGTCTCCCATGGCAATACATAAACACAGAACTATGTCCATGTAAATACTCCCCATTGTCCCAAACACAATGGGCTGGATCCAGATTTAGTCATGTTTAGAGGAGACCCACTGAAATCAGTGGGATAAGTGAATCATGACCAGCTTAAGTTCCATTGATTTCAATGGGTCTACTCCAGGGGTAGGCAATGTTGTGCCCATGGACACCAATGCTCTCCTGTACTCCTTTCCTGGCACCCACCATGGTGCCCTACCCCTCCTTTTTTTAAAATTAACACATTTTCATACTGGCAGCTGGGATTACTGTGTCATAAGTTTCTGTTTTTGCTGAAAAAGGTGGGTTCAAATGAGTTGTGAGGTCTGAACTGCAACACAATAAACCTCTGCCTTATACTCAGTCTTTTGAGCAGACTTCTGCTTTACTTCTCCTTTGCCACATCTCCCATAGTAGCCATTTTGTGGTAGTGCCCAGGACAGTTTCTCTAATTGCCAAAGGTACCCATGGCCCAAAAAGGTTGCCTACCCTGGTGTACTCTAAGCAATCCAACCCCATGAATATACCAAGTACACATATATCTCTATCTCTTTCCATAAACATCTATGGAAAACTCATGCCCTAAGGATCGAGACCATTATATTATAGTATATATGCACATTGACAAAGATGAAGTGACACACAAATATCCAGTTGGATAAATCTATGTTCACACACCCATGAAATTTCATAAAGGTATTTAAAATATTTACTACTGTTCTCATATCTGAAAGCACAGCCATAAGCCTGCTGGCATTTCATGGTCTGTTAACAGAGAACATTTTAAATATAGAAAGGTACACATTATACATTAAAGACTACACAGGGCCATGCATGAAGAGCCTGTACAGTATAAATGTAGGATTCTTTAGGCTGCAATCCTATACACACTTCCCTTTGGAAACAATGGGACTTATTTTTGCACAGAGGTATGTAGGATTATGTATGTAGGAACCATTAATGGTTCAAATACTAAAACAGAATATTTATGATTATATGAAAGTTCAAAGACCTTTCCAAATGAAATTCTATAATGCTGCATAAGCCCCCAAAAATAAAGCACTACACTCACAAACAAATGTGTCAGTCAGGCATCTTTTTTTAAAGCTATACCAAGATTTTCCAAAATAAGTTTGGAATTATAATATTAGAATAATGTAAATGATAAAAGAAACCAGAAATTTATCAAAGATAGATAGTCTGGTAATTAATTTGAAAGTGCTATACATCTTACATCCTGTTCATGGTGCACCATCACATAAACTATGGTGTGTCCATTCATATTTTCTGTTGGAAATGAAGTTAGAGATTATACACACATAGTATATGGTTGGAGGCACATTTTCAGATCAATCTGACATTTTAAAATTTCTTGACTTTTGCATGCAATCCATCACACCGCAGGGGTTTTTCTATAATTCCAAAACCCTGAATAGCCTTCAAACATCTTTAAAATCAGCTTTAATTTCTCAAAAATGAGAGAGAGAGAGAGAGAACAACAGTTATTCGGGATGAACGCTCAACAAGAAGGGCAAAAGTTAGTGTTAAACTGGTTTCCTAGACATTACAAATACTGTTTGGGTACTGCATAGCTTTCAAAGCTAGAAACAGAAGTCCTTGTGTCAATAACCGCTGCAAAGGGAAGCCAATATTGACAGTGAAGTTCTATCCATATCTATCCAGAAGTAAGCCCTGTTGAGCTCAATTAGACTTACTCCCAGGTTTGCTGCCTCAGTGTTTATGGGCCTTGTTCTTTGATTGGCTTTTAAAGTACCCAAGGACCAAACTACAAGTGATGTTAAATTTGTGTGAGCATCTAATATGTAGGTTTATTATTCTTTAAAAAGCAGCTGCGGGAACAGGGCAAGCAGGATCATGACCTCAGCATACAAGGGGATTTTTTTTAATGTTCAATCTACATTTTACAATTCTACGAAAAACCTCCCCCAAACCTTTTATTAGTCCTTGAAGGGGAGTTCCCATTGGCATCAAATGCCTAGATAAGGGGTAGGCAATGTGATGCCCTCCATCTATTTTGGATTACAACTCCCATCAGCCCCAGCAAGCATGGACAACGGTCAGGGATAACGGGAGTTGTAGTGTAAAACATCTGGAGGGCACCATGTCACCTACTCCTGGCCTAGAGAATTATGAAAACACAGCCCTAAACCTGAAGCCCTTTTTTCTGCATAAATTCCCCAAGTTCTATCATTATTTGCTTGTTTGTTTTTAATGTTATAAACTTTTATCAGTTTTCAGGATTATAGAAGTACAGCTCAACATTGCCTAAAAATGTTTAACAGAAATAATCACACATTCTTCTCCTGTTCACGTCTGCCTCCATTTCCTTCCCCTTCATCTGTTGTTTGCCTTATGTCTACTTTTAGATTGTAAGTCCTTGGGGTAGGGACCTGTCAAACCTGTTCACTGTAAAGCACCATCTATGGATGGTGATTTTATGGTTTTTAGTTTAGGTATGGTTAGCTCAGCTGCTCCACATTCTCATTTGTGGAAGGCTACAAATCCAAATAAATATGATATGTGTCCATTAAAAACTAATGCAAAGTATGTCCTTTATTACTGTCTTTGTATACTGGCTGCATTATAGGATACACATTGAACATATTACTTGTAGATACATATTTCAGCTGCTATACTGAAGTAATGCTCAAACTGGAATCTTAAAACCATATTTTTACAAGTTTTATTAATTTTGTAGGCCACCTTGAGAGTGCTCTTTTGCCCTATAGGTAGTATATAAGCATCCATAAATAAATAAGTGTGTGTGTGTGTGTGTGCGCGCGCACGCACGCACGCACTTATGAAGTTGTGTTCTCTGGGATTCCAGAGAGAAAAACAGTTTTCAGAAGAGAAAGATAGTAAGGTGGGTTTCCAAAGTGGGATCGTTCTTAAAAGACAATGCAGTGGAACAGAGAATAAATTATATGCATAGATAATGTGGTAAATTATCATCGGCCTGTTGTGTTCATATTTTCCAGTTATTGATATTAAAGGAAGGCCTTGCTAATGCATAATGCCACAATCATGATTGCCTGAGTAGCTACCACAGTTTGCAACTAGGTAGCTAAGCAATAGTAAAAACATATGCATCATGGTTCAGAGTGCCCTTGCTCAAAGTGCATCCCTACCATTCAGTTGGATTCTCAGCCTCCTACTGTTCATTCCCAATGGCATTTCTTTGACATTCCATAAGTTCTCACACATCCCTGTAACTATCTCCTTGTAATTCCAACTGTTTCCCATCACATCTTCTCTGTAGCTCACAAAGCTATCTTCACAGCCTTTCCTATCATTTCACCAACTCAGTAATATAACCTCCACTTTGTTTTTCCACCATCTCCCCCATTCTCCTCTTTATACTCTCTCATTTTAATTATGCCCACCTTATCTTTTCCAGCTATTGAATTCTATTCATTCTTGGAACCTCCTTGTAAGCATCACATATGCTCCCACTATCTATCCTTTGAAGCACATCCCCCCAATAGGTTCAAAATGGTGGATGCACCTTAAAAATTGCAACTTGCAACCCCAGACATCTCCTTCCTAGTACAACCTACCTACTATAGTTGTACAAAGATTTTGCTTGTGAAGCATCATCCAACTATCATTCTATTATTGTAAAACTTGTTAGCTTCTCATCATGTTTCTTTTATCCTATAATGAACACCATCATTCCACCTATGGGTTTTGTTATTTCATATTAATACTCTAGTCATAGTGTGTATGTATGGTGGGGGGCAGGGGGGCTCCCTTCAGAGGCTCCACTTTATTCTACTTGAACATTTTAGTTCTTCTTTCTAGTTCAACTCTCTAGACTTTCTGCTTTGGACACCATTATTTCACTGTTCTGGCCATTAAAACAATTCTATGCACGCTTAGTTGGGAGTAAGCCCCATTGAACTCAACAGAACTTTTGCATAAACATGCATAGGATTGCACTGAAAAATCACCTGGGCATACCTGGTATTGTACTGATACTGTAGGACCCAATCTAAGGTGGCATGCACAAGCAACAGCATTATGTTCTAACGTACTTTTTAAAAATAAAAGAAAAGAAGGGGGTAGAATACCAGGAAGAACAGCACCAGAGAAAGAAGGAAAAACAATGAAAAACAATTAAGAATGCAGAGTAGATACAGATATATTGCAAATATTTTGAAGTGGTCCCATACTGCATGCTGGGATTAAAGTCAATCAAATCCTGGTGTTGAAAAAGTTGAAGGCAGAATACCCTGAAGTTCCCTCGTTGTTGTTTTTGCTTCCCTGTGTCAATTTTTATAATCCACACCAGCCTTCCCCAAGCTGGTACCCTCCAGATGTTTTGGACTACAATTCCCAGCATTCCTGGCTATTGGCCATGGTGGCTGGGGCTGATGGGAGTCGTAGCCTAAAACGTCTGGAGGGCACCAGGTTGGGGAAGGTTGATCTACACCATTTTCCCTTTAGCGTTCTGCTAATTCCACTAAATCTTGTTGCCAATCTCTCTGGTCTGGTCTGCACGCGCCTTCTCTGCTTTCCCTTCTTTGGCTGCGTTGCTCTTACGCGTGGCTTTCAGAGCATGCTATTCGTCTACCGTAATTCAATTTCATTCCTATAATTTTCAGCGGTCACTGCAGATGCTCCCATTGCTTCCAACTGGCGTTCAACTTCCTTATTTCAACACGCCCCAGATCTCTTCCCACCAACTTTCCGCCGCCATACATCAAAGTCGCTATAACTTTTCTGCATGCCACAAAGCCCTCACAACATCCACCGGGCCAAGTCAGAGCCACCGTACCGAACACAAGCGCCCTTTTAGCCTACGATCTCTCAAAAGTTTTTCTCCATCGAAGCCAATGGATCCGCTCCTAGACCCCCGTCTCTTCCTTCCTCTAAGCCTTAAGCATCACTGGATTCAGAAGGCGGAGGGCAAAACCCAAGAAGCTTTCTAAAAAGTCAGGCTAGGCAACACGAGCTAGCAGAACGGACAAATCGGGGGAACGATAGAAGCTCCCCCTCCCCGCGTGCATTCTCCTCCGAGGCACAGATGCTACAGACCCTCACACAGTGGCATGCACCTCCATCTATCTATCGATCTGTCTTATCTGTATCATATGTCCCCTCGTGTATGTAGATCGAGTAGGCTGACTGAGGAGGCGTCAGTTACCGGGGAGGCAGAGCCGTTCTTGCAGAGGGGTCCCCTGAAGATCCCTTTAATGCCACGATAGTGCCCGTTGCTGAGATGCCTGGAGCTGATCACCAGGTAGCACGCCATGCGGGTCCGGGCGGGGTGGAGAACGGGGCACAGGGTCAGCCCGCAAGACTCTGGTTCCTGAGGGGGCGGGGTGGGAAGCCAGCGGGCTTCTCCGCAGCCGCCGCCGCCGCCGCCGCCACGACAAGAGCCGCCAAGCGCTGCTCCGGCGCCCCGCCGCCGGAGTAGAAGCCCCGAAGGAACAGCCGCAACTATTTGCCCCCCTTTCCACCCACCCCCGGCCTCTCCCGCTCTTTCATCCAGCGCCCGGATTACTGCTGCCAGCAGCAGGGCGAACTGAGGAAAGCGGCGGCGGCGGCAGCCAGAGCGCATCGGAGGGAGCCGGGAAGCCAGTCCACATGCTGTTCGGCTGGGTAGCTCCGCCAAAGAATCGAGGGAAAGAGCAGCGAGCGCGCGACTTGGCGGGACGGGAGGCACCGCAGCCGGCGCTCGACTCTCCCCAGCCCCTGCCCGCTCCCGCTCTTCACAGCGACGTCCTAAGGAGGCACAAACATCCACAGGGGAGGGTCTCGGAAGCGGCGGCTCCCCATAGCTGTTCCTTGCGCCGGGTCAAGCTGCAGCAGCAGCAGCAGCAGCAGCAGCAGCGAGCGAGCGCTTGAAGAAGAGCCAGTCCTTGGCACCCAAGTCCTTCGCACGCCGCTGCAGGCGGTGTCAGTCAGTCAGTCAGCCAGCCAGCCAGCCAGCCGGCCGGCCAGCCAGTCAGGCGGCGGAGCCAGCGGCTCCCTTCGCGCCTCACCTTAGCGCGCGCGGGCTGGTGAGGGGAGAGGGGGAAAGGGCGCGCGCCAGGCAGCCGAGGATTCCCAGCCCCTCTCCCCCAGTGGCCGCCCAATGGGAATTTGGAGGGGGGCTGCAGCAGCAGGTGCAGGGCGCCAAGCGCTAGCCCAGCTTCGCTCCTCCTCCTCCTCCTGGAGAGCCGAGGCCGGCGCAGCTGGCGGCGGGCATTCGCCTCAGCGCGACCAGGGGGAAAGCAGGAGGCTGTGGAGACGTGGAAGGGACCCCTGGCCGCTCGCCCGAGCGCCTCAGGCACCTCAGGGTCGCCTAGGAAAGGGAGTCACATCCTGCGTCGCTCCACTTCCCCAACTCTCTTCCGCTTGATATTGGCCGTCCCCGAGACCCCTGAGGCGGGATTGTGTGTGTGTGTGTGTGTGTGTGTCGTGGGGAGGGGCTTCAAAATACTCTGACCCCCCCCCCCCCGCTGCCCTACGCGAAACGAGGAGGAATCGCCCTCCCCCAGGCGCTCGCCCCGCTTCTCCTCTCACGGGGCCGCCCTCCTCGTCCCATTGACGCCCCCGCCAGCCCCTCCCCGTAAATTAGCTTCCCCGCATCATCCCGAGGGCTGCCCTCCTCGGCTTTCCCCTCACTCCAAGCCGAAGGCAGGAGCCGCAAGCGGCAGAAGGGGGCGGGGACTGAAAGGAGAGCAAATGCTGCCTGGAGCGTCCTACTCTCCGCTTCAGCAGTGTCGGCTTCGCATTGCTTATATTTATATATATATTTATATATATATAAAAATATATAGTTAACAGAGAACCGACCTCCTTTGTCTTCGCTCCGTCCAGGCCAGGGATCACTTAAATGTAATAATAATTAAAAACAAACAAACATGATCTCTTCCAAGGCTCAAACCTGCAGAACTATTTGTTATTAAATTGTTATCCCACCTTTCCTCCAAGGAGCTCAAGGAGTCTTAAATGGTCACACAACCACACACACACTTTTAACCTCGCAACAACCCTGTGAGGTAGGTTAGGCTGAGAGTGAGTGGCTCAAACCTGAATTTAGGCAGAGGGCTTTCTTGGTCATGGTGACCCCACATGTGGAATGCACCAGGTGAGAAGAAGCTTGCCTGATGCCAACCTGGATGTCTTTTTGCACTGGGAAAGGTATGTTTGTGTAGGGGTGGTGGTGTTATAGTCTTAGGGTATTTCCTGATGAGGCTTTTTATCATGCAGTTACCCTGCCTGAAACACAGAATTTTTAGGGGGGGGGGAGTCCAAATAACATCGTCTTCCATTTCTAACCTTCCCATGTTTTCCCACTGCTACTTCCATTAAGGACGGGAAGACAGAATAGCTGCACAATGACTTTTGATTGGTAGCACTAGGAGCACTCTGTCTGTTGTTGTTCAGTCGTTCAGTCGTGTCCGACTCTTCGTGACCCCATGGGCCATAGCACGCCAGGCCTTCCTGTCCTGCGCTCTGTCCCGGAGCATGCTCAAGTTCATATTCATTGCATCGGTGATGCTATCTAGCCATCTCATCCTCTGTCGTCCCTTTCTCCTTTTGCCTTCAGTCTTTCCCAGCATCAGGGTCTTTTCCAGGGAGTTTTCTCTTCGCATTAGGTGGCCAAAATATTGGAGCTTCAGCTTCAGTATCTGTCCTTCCAAGGAGCACTCAGGGTTTATTTCCTCTAGGATTGACTGATTTGACCTCCTTGCAGTCCAGGGGACTCGTAAGAGTCTTCTCCAGCACCACAGTTCGAAAGCATCGATTCTTCAGCGCTCAGCCTTCCTTATAGTCCAGCTCTCACAGCCATACGTTGCTACTGGGAAAACCATAGCTTTGATTATGCGGACCTTTGTCGGCAAGGTGATGTCTCTGCTTCTTACTATGCTGTCTAGGTTTGCCATAGCTTTCCTCCCAAGGAGCAAGCGTCTTTTAATTTCATGGCTACAGTCACCGTCTGCGGTGATCTTGGAGCCCAAGAAAGTAAAATCTGTCACTGCTTCCATTTCTTCCCCTTCTATATGCCAGGAAGTGATGGGGCCAGATGCCATGATCTGAGTTTTTTTAATGTTGAGTTTCAAACCAGCTTTTGCACTCTCCACTTTCACCCTCAACAAGAGGCTCTTGAGATCCTCTTCGCTTTCTGCCATTAGGGTGGTATCGTCTGCATATCGGAGGTTGTTGATAATTCTCCCAGCAAGCACGCTGTCTAGAAGCATCCTTAGCTGTGTTTTTTATAGCTTCTGCTGGATTTTGCAGACTTTACTGATATTTATGGATGCTGCTTCTGCTATGTTGTATTGCTCTTTTATTGAGTTTTATTACATTTGTTTTTATGACTTCAAATTGTATGCCATCTGGGGACTTTTATACTGAAGGGCAGTTTATGAATTCACTAAATAAAGAAATACATAAATAAGAATAGATGAAAGTGTCTCTGAGAAGGTACAGAATGTATTTCCCTCATCTCTGAGTGAGTCAGTTATTGGGGAAATATCCCTACTTCCACTCTGTTAAATGGATGAATGGATTCCCTTAATATGTTCATTAGAAAAAGCACCCAGATCAGAGATTAATATTTCTAGGCAGATGAGATAGACTGGGACATGAGCCCCAAGATCTTCCCTTCCCCAAGTGAAGCACAGTCTGTCCCACACTCTTTACTGACTGCAGTGCAAGTCCAAGACCAGCCACATGGGGAAGGGGGAAGCATAAAATGATCGCTAGTTCTATGCATTTAAAAAAAATAATAATTTCTGCCACAGTTTTTGTTCCAAGTATGAACCAGAAGTAGAAGTGCAGTAGACTCTATACTTGTAATGATCACCACATCCATATACACCTCTAAGAAGGTAAGGTGCATGTGGAGTAATTTACAAGCTAAATAACTGACATAGTTTTGCAAGCATGAAATGTTTCCAACGTTAAGGCAGTTGAAAACAGGTTGCTATTTTTCTCCTCTGCAGGTTATACACACCATCAATCTCATTTAGCTTGATATGCAAACTCAGCTTCCTTTCTTCAATACACAAGCAATGTCTGCAACCCTAGTGTAAATACTGCATATATTCAGCTAATTTGGTTAAAAACCCCACACAGTCTTAGCAATTAACTGGAGGCAACCCATTCTCCCAGATGTGTCTATATAATTATGAAACAACCACCATAAACAAAAATTGCACCAAAACACATCCTTCTTTAATAGACAGAATTAAGCTAGAGTGGGGGGTGTACCGTTACGCCCCTAGAATACCAAATTCCAAAGTATGTAAAAAGTAAGTTATGCATTTTATGCACCTTGGCTTTAATTTGATACACATTTGATTTGATTGCAGTCAGAGCCAAAAGTAGTTTATGTTGTCTCCCCGCTCCCTTTGAAATTCAGTTCCATTATAGAGGAACTCTTAAGTTCAATGTAGATGAAATGTTTTATGGAACTCCGGAATGACCTGGTACGGATGACACGGCAGCCCATCATGGGTTTTTTAACCCTCGTGGAGTTGTGGCGTGCGCTGGCCACCATTATGAATATGCACCCCCAACTGCTGTTCAGGTTCATGCAAACCTGACCAGTGGGGGTTATCCGAAAGCTAAACAGCCCTCACATAACCCTACAACATACCATGGGTTATGCTAGGGTTTGCATGATACGACAACCCCTAGTCAGGGGTTGCATATTCATAATGGTGGTCGGCACACACCACAGCTCCATGAGGGTAAATTAACCCATAATGGGGGTGTCATGTCATACCACCTGGCCCATTGTGCTGCTAGTACTCTACACTTAACCTGCCCACTTTTACTACTGGCTACAATACTTGAGTTGTGAAGAACTTAAAGCACATCTACTGCACCAATGCTCCTTGTCACATTCTATTTTAGTTCACCCCCCTCATTGTCCCATACTAACCACTGTGCATTTCACATACATATGTGTACACCCTTCTAGGGTCATCCCATGACGCTGATTGGTGGGAGATTCAGGACAGATAAAAGGAAATACTTCTTCACACAGTGCATAGTTAAACTATGGACTTTTCTACCACAGGATGTAGTCATGGCCACCAATTTGGATGGCTTTAAAAGGGAGTTGGACCAATTCCTGGCGGAGAAGGCTATCAATGGCTACTGCCTTGATGGCTATGTGCTACCTCCAGTACCAGAAGCAGGGAGCCTATGTACACGAGTTGCTGGGGAACATGGGTGGGAGGGTGCTGTTGCGCTAATGCCGTGCTTGTGGGTTCCTGGTTGACAGCTGGTTGGCCAATGTATGAACAGAATGCTGGACTAGATGGACCCTTGGTCTGATCCAGCATGGCTCTTCTTCTTATGAAAGAAAGCAAAACTGACATTCATCCACCCAGGTAAAGGGCTTAGAGGGCTTAGCTCTTAAACATTTGGGTTTGAGGGTGTTTCCAGACAAAACTTTTATTGCACCATCACCTTGCCTCACTCACATATTTTTTCTGGGGATCCAGGCATCATCTTCCACTCCTAACCCTCCTGTGTTTTCCCACTGCTTTTTTCCACCTTGCTTCTTACCACAGAGAAATCTGCTAATGAAAAAAGAGCACCCCAAATCCCTGTGTATCTAACCATCATTGTGGTGCTGAATTAGTGTGGCCACTTCTTTTTTCTGACAGGCTCTTCATCTTCTACACAGATACATGGTAGACAGATTCAACATGGCCCTCTCTATGCTAGAAAAAAAAACTGTACATACTGAATTTGGCCAGTGCAGATTGGTGAGAATTTCATTTGGGTCACTTTTGGGAAGAACTTACCAAAATTCACAAATGTCTTCATAAAAGGGATGAAAAAACTGAAAACAATCTGAATGTGGAAGAAACAGAAACTGACAGATTCATCCATCCCTACTCCCTTCTCTGAAAATTCTAGGTGTAGGTTTTTAACATAGCAAAATGCACATTACTATCCATCAGTAACTTTGACTGTGCATTCTTGGAGGTGGAGAGGGGAACCTCCATGTGGGATTGTAATGTAGCTAGAACCCTGCAAGATCATAAGTTGCTCTGTTTCCTTAAAGATATCAATGGAAGAAATTAGAAAATTGTCTAAGATTGAATGGCCATGTTTGTTCCAAATCAGCTTCCCCCCGCCCTCTCTCTCTCTCCCTCTCTGTTTAAGAAAACAGTTCTATTAATTAAGATTGTGGGATACTAGTCCAAGGTAATCATGGGAAGATACTAACTAACTTTAAACAGGCACAATCAGAAGGAGATTATGAGATGAGAGGAAGAATAAACAAGCTCCTATTGTTTTCAGTGACTATTCACATGAAAACAAAACTGTTGCAGACCAGCCTTCCCCAACCTGGTGCCCTGCAGATGTTTTGGACTACAACTCCCAGCATTCCTGACCATTTGCCATGCTGGCCAACATCTAGAGGGCACCAGGTTGGGGAAGGCTGTTGAAAACTGTTGGGGTTGGAAGACAGAGATGAGAAGCTAGCTCTGCATAGAAACCTTGACCTCAGAAGAGCCTCCTTTGGCAATGAGTGCATGAGAGGTTTGCACAGGTCTGATGTGTATTTGATACAGATTTGATACAGATCTGTGTGATATGCACTGCACATATGCCCCTTATCAGTTGACACTGGAGGCTCAGGTAGAGTTATATCAGCTTGGATTATGCACGAGTAGTGCTGATATGAGATTGCCTTCTTCTTTAAAAGGAACCACCTTCTAAGTGGTCATTCCCTCTTCATCCAGTGAAGAACTACAACAACTGTACAATGCTGACATAAACTTGATTTACTGATCCTTTAGCAGACAATAGGCCCAATCCATCAAAAACATATCTAAAAGCATCACTAACCTGAATACGAGTTGTACAAGAGTTACATTGAGGTTCAGCACCTGGCAGAATGGATCCACTGCTTATACAGCTTTAAATTTATGGCCGCAAAATGAGGTTTTCTTAATCCAAAGGTCCCATTTAGCTGTTGTGGCTAATTCATAGTGTAATTAAAAACTATTGGGTTGGATCCAGACTTAAAAATACTTAGAGTAGACCCATTGAAACCAATAACAAGATCCAATACAATGTTTTCTCATTACACTTGGATAAGTGTTTTGTGTATGAGTGTGCATCCTACTGAGGATAACCAAGTTGCATTGTTGCAATTGCAAAAAAACATGAAAAAGGATGTTGCCCTCATATTGAACTGGTAAGCTACTGTCTGAATTTTGTCTTTATCTCCCATCAGTGATGCCAAAGTTAAATATGGGAGTAAAAACCAGCTGCCAATTAGTACATATGGGTGTGGAAACACTTGACAGCTATAATGTATATGGTTTTCAGATCCCCAAACTAAACATTAATGTAGTCCCTGGAATTAAATCTTAAAATCTTTCTATTTATTAGATTGATATCCTACCTTTCCTCTAAGAACGTCAAAGTGGTGTACATCGTTTCTTACCCCACTTTATGCTCACAACAATCCTGTGAGGTAGGTTAGATTGAGGGATAGTGACTGGCCCAAGATCACCTAGTGGGCTTCAGGGCTGTGTGAGATTTGAACCTGGGCCTCCATGGTCCTTAGTCCAGCATTCTAAACACCTTGAAAATAGGCCCAAACCATCAAAAACTCTCTAGAAGCACCACTGACCTGAATAAGAATTGTATAGGAGTAAGGCTATTAAAAGCAAGGCTGAAACGGGGCAGTATCCAATGGTGTCATTCCATGAACTCAAATAGTGGCTGCACAGCAACTTGCATAACCATGAGTTTAGTTGCATTCTCCTCTTGCTCATAGTTCAGCATCTAGTTTCAACTATCACAACATCATCTGTGCGAGCAGAATGACACCGTTTATTTATTTTATTATATTTCTATACCCCTCAATAGCTGAAGCTCTCTGGGCGGTTCATAGTTGGATACTGCCCCCTGGGGGCTCCACAAGGCATATCTCTGGCAGTAGTCTTTGTTTAGCCCACTTTTGTTTTGCCTCTCCTGTCTCCTCCACCAAAGAAACCGTCCTTTGAATGGTACATGGATAATGCACGGCTTGCAATAGTGAGCCAGAAGCATGGCATGTGGACACAGCCTTGCGCAGGCCTTTTAAACAAAGCCTCTGAACCACACGAGATATTTTATTGCACAGTGGCCTGATAATCTGATTGAAGGGCAAAGTATACATCTTAATAATAAATAAAATATGGGGAAACACAGACTGCCGGTACTTGTCTGTATTTCTATCTGTGCACAGATCTACTGACTTTGCTGAAATCTGAAAAGTAAAATACATCAGGACTTCTTATAACCCAGTAATCTCCAGGAAACAGGGAAATATTGTAAGCAGCCTAATCATATACTCTTCAGTAGCTGCTGTGGAAGAATCAAAATTAATCTTGTGTTATAGTGGCTACAGTGGCATTCTATGCAAGGCAGCTGGGGTAAAGCCAGTTTACACTGCTGGCACTGGTGCTATGGGATAACTGTTATCGTCTTTAGGATGCAGTATGCCCATGGATAGCACCATCTCCCTATTTTTTATGCAAATCTGATTTTTATGCAAATTTACCAAATGCGGACCTGCCAAACTAATGAGCGAAGCAGAACAGAGTTGTGCAACAAAATTTGCAGTTTCCCAAATTCAGCACTACAGTTTCTGTTGGGTGGGAGCTGGTTCAGGCAGAGCTGGCTCACTTACTAGAGCTCCTCAAACCTCACATACTAGAGCTCCAGTACAGCCCTCCACTCAAAGACATGTGCACAAAACGTGCACATCAGGGGAAGTGTGCACAAGAATCCATGCACTATGGGAAACTGCACACAAAAACATCTGTAATAGTGAAACTAACAGAGAAACACATTATTATAGGGAAAAATAGCTTGCAAAAATGCATCCATTACCAAAACGTGTGCACAAAAATGCATATGAATTTAAGATTCATACATTGATAGAGAATCAGGCCAAACTTAAGGCTAAAAACATGAGAAACTGAGCATAAACAAAATTGACAGGTTCACCCATCCCTAGTTTTTACACTTTTCTATCTTCCTTCCCTTCGTTCCAATGCCTCATGTGGCTCTTTGAAATCTTGAAGTCAGCCTTTCTCAACCTGGTGCCTTCCAGATGTGCTGGCTATGATAGCTGCGGATGACAGTTGTAGTCCCACACATCTGGAGGCAAGGCTCCTTTAGGTGTTTTCCTCCTGGTCTGACGCAACTTTCCCTGCTGCAGCAGAACAGTAGGGAATAAAACATAATGTTAGGCAATAACTACAATTCAGAATGTATTTGGGGAGATGCAGCTAACAGAAAAAGAGGCTAAGGTGCCAGATGGACAAGCAGATAATAATTATGTTGTTCAGTCATTAAGTCATGTCCGACTCTTCGTGACCCCATGGACCATAGCACGCCAGGCCTTCCTGTCCTCTGCTCTCTCCCGGAGTGTGCTCAAGTTCATATTCATTATACTGGTGATGCTATCTAGCCATCTCATCCTCTGCCGTCCCCTTCTCCTTTTGCCTTCAATCTTTCCCAGCATCAGGGTCTTTTCCAGGGAGTTTTCTCTTTGCATTAGGTGGCCAAAATATGTGAGCTTCAGCTTCAGTATCTGTCCTTCCAATGAGCACTCAGGGTTGATTTCCTTTAGGATGGACTGATTTGACCTCCTTGCAGTCCAGGGGACTCGTAAGAGTCTTCCCAGCACCACAGTTCGAAAGCATCGATTCTTCGGCGCTCAGCCTTCCTTATAGTCCAGCTCTCACAGCCATACATTACTACTGGGAAAACCATAGCTTTGATTATACAGACCTTTGTCGGCAAGGTGATATCTCTGCTTCTTACTATGCTGTCTAGGTTTGCCATAGCTTTCCTCCCAAGGAGCAAGCGTATAACAGTATGTTAAGATGTGGTGTCACTGTGCCTTTCTTTTAGTTTGTCAAAGGCAGCCTGGAATTATAATATGTAACTATCAGTACGAATCCAAGGCAAACCATTCAACATCACAGTAATTCAAGTCTATGCCCCAACCACTGAGGCCGAAGAAGCTGAGGTTGATCGGTTCTATGAAGACCTACAACACCTTCTAGAACTAACACCAAAAAAAGATGTCCTCTTCATCATAGGGGATTGGAATGCTAAAGTAGGAAGTCAAGAAATCACCAGGATAACAGGCAGGCATGGCCTTGGTGTACAAAATGAAGCAGGACAAAAGCTAATAGAGTTTTGCCAAGAGAACACGCTGATCATAGCAAACACTCTTTTCCAACAGCACAAGAAGCGACTCTACACATGGACGTCACCAGATGGTCAATATCGAAATCAGATTGATTATGTCCTTTGCAGCCAAAGATGGAGAAGCTCCATACAGTCAGTAAAAACAAGACCTGGAGCTGACTGTGGCTCAGATCATGAGCTGCTTCTTGCAAAATTTCGGCTTAAATTGAAGAACGTCGGGAAAACCACTAAACCATTCAGGTATGACCTAAATCATATCCCTGATGAATATACAGTGGAGGTGAGGAATAGATTTCAGGGATTAGACCTGATAGACAGAGTGCCTGAGGAACTATGGACGGAGGTCCGTAACATTGTTCAGGAGGCAGCAACGAAATCCATCCCAAAGAAAAAAAAATGCAATAAAGCAAAGTGGCTGTCTGATGAGGCTTTACAAGTAGCTGAGGAAAGAAGGGAAGCAAAAAGCAAGGGAGAAAGGGGAAGACATACCCAACTGATTGCAGAGTTCCAGAGAATAGCAAGGAGAGACAAGAAGGCCTCCTTAAATGAACAATGCAAAGAAATCGAGGAAAACAACAGAATGGGAAAGACTAGAGATCTCTTCAAGAAAATTGGAGATCTCAAGGGAACGTTTTGTGCAAAGACGGGCATGATAAAGGACAAAGAAGGCAGGGAACTAACAGAAGCAGATGAGATTAAGAAGAGGTGGCAAGAATACACAGAAGAACTATACAGGAAAGATCTGAATGTCCCTGATAGCCATGATAGTGCGCTCACTGAACTTGAGCCGGACATCCTAGAGAGTGAAGTCAAGTGGGCCTTAGGAAGCATTAGTAACAACAAAGCTAGCGGAGATGACAGTATTCCAGCCGAGCTATTTAAAATCCTAAAAGATGATGCTGTTAAAGTGCTGCATTCAATATGCCAACAAATCTGGAACACTCAACAGTGGCCACAAGACTGGAAAAGGTCAGTTTACATTCCAATTCCAAAGAAGGGCAACGCCAAAGAGTGTTCAAACTACCGCACCATTGCGCTCATTTCACATGCCAGCAAGGTGATGCTCAAAATCCTACAAGCTAGGCTTCAGCAGTATGCGAACCGAGAACTACCGGAAGTACAAGCTGGGTTTAGAAGAGGCAGAGGAACGAGAGATCAAATCGCCAACATTCGCTGCATCATGGAGAAAGCAAGAGAATTCCAGAAAAACGTCTATTTCTGCTTCATTGACTACGCTAAAGCCTTTGATTGTGTGGATCACAACAAATTGTGGCAAATTCTTAAAGTGATGGGAGTACCAGACCACCTTACCTGTCTCCTGAGAAACCTGTACGAGGGTCAAGAAGCAACAGTAAGAACCAGACATGGAACAACCGATTGGTTCAAAATTGGGAAAGGAGTACGACAAGGCTGCATATTGTCACCCTGCTTATTTAACTTATATGCAGAGTACATCATGAGAAATGCTGGGTTGGATGAATCAGAGGTCGGAATTAAGATTGCTGGGAGAATTATCAACAACCTCCGATATGCAGACGATACCACCCTAATGGCAGAAAGCGAAGAGGATCTAAAGAGCCTCTTGTTGAGGGTGAAAGAGGAGAGTGCAAAAGCTGGTTTGAAACTCAACATTAACAAAACTAAGATCATGGCATCTGGCCCCATCACTTCCTGGCATATAGAAGGGGAAGAAATGGAAGCAGTGACAGATTTTACTTTCTTGGGCTCCAAGATCACCGCAGACGGTGACTGTAGCCATGAAATTAAAAGACGCTTGCTCCTTGGGAGGAAAGCTATGGCCAACCTAGACAGCATAGTAAGAAGCAGAGACATCACCTTGCCGACAAAGGTCCGTCTAATCAAAGCTATGGTTTTCCCAGTAGTAATGTATGGCTGTGAGAGCTGGACTATAAGGAAGGCTGAGCGCCGAAGAATTGATGCTTTCGAACTGTGGTGCTGGAGAAGACTCTTACGAGTCCCCTGGACTGCAAGGAGGTCAAATCAGTCCATCCTAAAGGAAATCAACCCTGAGTGCTCATTGGAAGGACAGATAATGAAGCTGAAGCTCCAATATTTTGGCCACCTAATGTGAAGAGAAAACTCCCTGGAAAAGACCCTGATGCTGGGAAAGACTGAAGGCAAAAGGAGAAGGGGACGGCAGAGGATGAGATGGCTAGATAGCATCACGGATGCAATGAATATGAACTTGAGCACGCTCCGGGAGAGAGCGCAGGACAGGAAGGCCTGGCGTGCTATGGTCCATGGGGTCACGAAGAGTCGGACACGACTGAACGACTGAACAACAACAACAACATTTGCAAAAGTCTCTCCCAACCCATAGTTATTAATATCTTTGTAGGGGGCATTGCCACAGTGCCACAAGGCCTTATCAAGTACACTAACTTTACACAAGTGCTTAAGGTTCAGCCAAGGCAGCAGAGGGTTCAGCGTTAGAACAAGGGCTGAGGCAGAATAATCATTGTGGAAGACTCTCTTGCTCAACTGTCCATTCAGTTAGTGAAAGGCTTTTATTACTGTTATTAATAGTACTTAGCATTTGTTATCATGAAATTATTTCGTAAGCTAATTAATCCTCACAGTCTTTTGAAGTGAATGTTATTATCTCCATTTTACCAACCGAACTCTAAATCCTTATTCAGCTAAAATGTGTGCTGTAATATTAATGTCTGACTCCATAACAAAAAGATGGGAAAGCAGCAGAAGAGAAGCTGAAAAGTGACCTAATTTTTAAAGAGGAAATCATCTTTTCATTCCAACTTAAACTCATGGTCTCCAACAGAGCAACCATGCAGTCACATAACAGAATTGATTGTATTTAGAGAGAGAGGGTTGCCGGACTTCAAATACCTTTTTATTTATTTTCATTTCTGTTTATTAATTAGAAAATGTACAAGACACCTTTCCACATAAGCTCCCAGGACAGCATAGAGTTAAAAGCATAAAACAGTACAATAAGAGCTGGCATTGTTCCTCCCTCTTTGCAAATGTTATGGGCATTATTACACATTTTTAAAGCTATACGTTCCCATGGCATTTCATTAGCATCCAAGGCAAATGAAAATGTTATAGAACAAAGCTGCACAGACATCTGACTATTTTCAGAATGTTTTAAAAAACCTAATCTATATTTCCCATATCCAATTAACCTTTATTAACTTAATAGAATTCATTACTACAGCATGGGTCGATGGCTACTAACTTAGATGGCTTTTAAGTAACGGATTGGGATGAAGGGCAGGAAGGAAGTCAGTGTTCTCTCAGTACTCATCCCTGAAAGTCTAAGGAAGGTCCAAGACTACTCTGGAAATATGATTGGAGACACTGGCTGGGGTATGCTGGGAGTTGTAGTCCAACCCATCTGGAGGACGCCAGGCTGGGGAAGGCTGGCATAAGCATTTGCCTTATTTCAAACAAGTTTTCTAGAGGTTTATAGATAGCAGTTTTGCTTCAATTGCTTCCCTAAAAAGCATCAGGAAAACTCTGTCAAGCACTCAGGCCCAATGGCGGGCAAATATGTCTACAAGATGTAGCTGTGCAGGCTGAATGTCAGGCTGGCTAAAGGCTAAAGTCAAGGGTGGGCAACTTGTGGCCCTCCAGATGTTTTGGCCTACAACTCCCATCAGCCCTAGCCAGCATAGCCAAGGGTGAGGGCTGATGAAAGTTGTAGGCCAAAACAGCCGGAGAACCACACGTTGCCCCCTCCTGGGCTAAAGGTAGGGATGTATGAGAATTTCGAGCATGCCCCATTCGAAGTTCTATGCGCAAGCATGTGTCCCACAAAAATATTTGTAAATTGTCATTCCTGAGTCCCAGTTCGATTTGCACGTTTCCTTATTTGCACAAATTTCCTCCATGGGCTGAATCAACCCCATTGTAGTCTATGGATGAAAGTCGAGCAAATTACAAAATTTGCACAAATTTGGGGAAACTTGTGCAAATCTCCCATTCAATCGCTGCTTGATTTGCACAAGTTTCCCAGAGTGAGCAGCGATCACAAAATAGAATCAAGCATAAGATGAGAGGTGAGATTTTTTTTTGGAGAATTCTGGTGATCTTGAGTATTGCTCCTTCACCCACCCTGGGGCTAATCTTTGTGGCACAAAGAGAGGACCTGATGCACACACACTTCAGTGACATTGCCCATACAGGAAGGTTAGCAACTCCATGATTTTTATAGCACTCAGTAGTGCCTGACTGCCCTTCTGATGTCAACCGAGTTTCCAGTCTAGGAAAGATGATAGTGGGCAGTGTGAATATCATGATTCTCACTTTAGGTCAGTTGCTTTCTCAGTCTTACCTACTCTATAGGGTTGTTGGGATGGGGGAAAGGGATGGGGGAAAGGGAGTGGAGAGCCATGTACACCACCCTGAGCTCCTTGGAGAATGGGTGCAATATAAATGTACTAAATAAATGAGTCAACTGGACCTGTCTACAATTCACATATCTATTTGGTCCCACGGTCACCCCATTGTCTACATGTATTTTCATGTACGTGAAACATTATGGATACATTCAGCTTACAATATTTTGCTTTGTTACTGTGGAACAACAGTGATTGTAAAAACAAGAATATAACCCCTGAATAAGATAACCGTGGAGTAGCTCAGTATGGCATTTAATCACATTTACAATACAAATTTTCTGGGTCAGCTGCATTTGTTCAAATTACTGATGAAATTGTTACGGACTACCTTCCAGTTTTCCCCTCTATACTCTACAAATTTACCTAATCCCCCCTTTGTGAGTGTGTGTATATGTATATATGGATTATATGCTCCTAGCTTGCATGTTCTTACTGTGCAATCATGAGCTAGAATCCACATTAAACCAATTAGTTTAAAAGAATAATACAGTTCAGGCTGAAAAGGCATTATTTTAGTGAATGCTAATTAGTATTTTAGCTAATATTTCTGTTTCACGCCTCTGTCCTCGCTCTGTCTCTCACTGGCCCTTTTATGTAAAGTTCATGGCCTCCCAACATTCACACTTCTCCCCCTTTACAATTGTTTCAACTCCATTTAAAAATCTCTCTCTTCTTCCAACTTATTAACCTCTAATCTCTGACCTGATTTGCACATAATGAGAAGCCACCATGGGTGAATTTCCCCGTGGGGATTCTCATTGTGGCAGTTGCCGCCATTTTGAATATTAGAGCCATGGCAGAGGCATACCATAGCTTGTCATTACATGCAAACCTGGTGAGGGTGAGTTGTTTGTGTGGTTAACAAGCCATCCAGAAGCCATAGACTGTTCTAGGGTTTTGAATATTTAACATGGGAGTGGCTGCTGTGACAAGAACCCCATGGGAAAATTCACCCACAGTGGCTTCAGGTTACATGTGGACCAGGCTGTTGCTCCTCCTTTCCCTTTTCCTTTTGGTCTCATCTTAGATTTAGAGCCTGCACAAAGGATTTCTTGGATTGGATTCAAGTGCTTAGCTTTTATTTGATTTTTATTATTATTGCCATGTTTTCATGAACTTGATAAGGCAACAAAGAATGAAATGGAAGTGCCAGAATCCAGGAAATACTGGACATAATTAAGAATAAACTAAGCCCAACCCAGAGGTAGGATGGCCCACAAAGTAAAACATAACTTATTTCACATAAATAATATGTGGAAACACAACTGTCCTCTCTATAGAGATGCTCCATTTGTACTTTGTCTGTCTGTCTCCCTCTCTCCTTCTGTCTCTCTCTCTCTCTCTTTCACACACAGATACACACACACAGGAACCGAGTGGAAAGGTATAAGAAGTAGGCATGAAAATGTCTTGGGCAATGCCTACAAAAGGAACCCCATATAAAACTGGCCTTGCTTGTCATACTTAGAACTTCTCCTGGATTATGTTTAGATTGATAGTTATAACAAGAGATGATGGAGATGTTCAGAGCTATAATAAGGCATGTGACTTTCTAGTAGGGATATATGGATTTTGTTAAATATGTTCTGTCTGTGTTTTGTGGATTATCAGGCATGTTTTGTTTCTTCGTCTACTCAGTGATGGCACCGGGGGGGGTGTAGGAATGTCCGAGAATTTTGTTCCACTTGCACAAGTGCCTATTATCGCTAATGTGGACATGCGCTAATGTGCATTAGTACAAGTGCAAATTTGTGCAAATCCCCACACACACACCCTCAAAGTAAAAAACCAGTCCACAAGTCCACGGAATCCACATGACTCAGAAAAAGTTGGTCCGCTATAGAATCTGCAGTCGGATTCAGAGAAATCCGAACTCATTTGAACCTATTAAGGATTTCTCTGACATCCCTACTTTCTGGTTGTGGATCAAATAATAAGATCATGTGTGTGTGTGCGCGCGCACGCAGGAGAAGGCTGTCTGTTCTGTAGCCAGCTTTATACACTAAGTTTGAAAGATCTCAGTGTTACAATAAATACACCAGATACTATACACTGGGATTAAGAACAAGAACTATTAATATCTTAATGGGTTCCCAGAAGAAAGCAACCAATGGACCAGTAACATATGTGGTGAATATGTGAAATTCAAACACAGAACAGATTTTAGGGTGAATGAAACAGATGGAATATGATGTTGAATTGTATTAGAAAAATTGTAACATATTCCAATATTATATTAGGCAAAATTCTTTGATGGTTTTAAGATAATTAAAGTATGTTTACACAATGAAATAAGAACATGAGAAGACCGTGCTGGATGAGACCAAAGTCCTATCTATTCCAGCATCCTGTTCACACAGTGGCCAATGAGATGCCCGCAGGAAGCCCACGAGCAGGACTTTAGTACAAGAGCACTCTTCTTCTCATCTTCCCTAGTAACTTGTATTCAGAGGCATACTGTCTCTGATACTGGTGGCAATATATAGCCATCATGACTAGTAGCCATTGATAGCCTTGTACTCCATGAATTTGTATAATCTTCTTTTAAAGCCATCAAAGTTGGTGGCCATCACTACATCTTGTGGAAGTGAAATCCATAGTTACTGCACCGTGTGTCTTATGCCTGAAGAATTATGCCTGAAGAATTTTAGCCTGATAGCAATATTTCACTTTGCATATTTCTGAATACCAGGACCAAAAAAGTGGAGTAGGGAATGTATGTGTATGGTGTTGTTTTTTTAAGGATCCCTGCATGTGAAATCAGTACAATAACAGTCTGTTTTCTGTGTCTTATATGGGAATATATTTCTGCCCATTTCCAACTACATAGTACCATTTCTAATACACTGGCATATGATTCATGTTGTTCTGATACAGTAACACTAACATTTATTTCCTGGTAAATTATTTATTTTAGTAATATATGAAATGTAATATTTCTTTTTATAATGGATTCACTTATTTATTTAAACGCATTCACTTGGAGGTATATTCCATTGTAAGTATGCATTGGGTTGAATAGGATCTCTAAGGCTAGGACTGAAGACTTAGGTCAAGGATGGAGAACCTCAGGCCTGGAGAACAAATTTGCCCCACTAGGGGACCCAATCTGTCCCTCTAGGGGTTCCCAGAGGGCCACGCCCCCTTCCCATGGCCCCATCCCCTTTTCCCCAAACACCAATCATTTGGTGGTTTCCCAGCTTTTGTGCAGTTTTTTCCCCATTCTAAAAGGTTGAAATGCCTCTCCTAAGGCTTAGGTACTTGCATTAAAAGTTTTAAGATAAAATATGCTGATATTTTTTTATATTCTGCTCCTGCCGCTTTTGCCTTTGGCCCCACCCACCACTGGAATGCAACTAGGGATGTTGCAGATGCCCAGCTGAGTTCAAGAATCCATCGGGCTCCCTCCTGCCTGCAACCCCTGGACAACGCCCTCAGAGCCCCTGCCCTTGCTCGCCCCCAGTCACGCCCCCCCAGACTCACCCCAACCTGTCCGGTGAGTGCCCGCTATTTTGCTTTTTTTTTTTTTTTTACAAAACAAGGGAGCTTTAAAAAATGTGCATATTTAAATATGCGCAGTTTGGGACTGGGAAGGCTTAATATGCGCAATATCAGAGACATAATGCCTCTACATATGGGATATGTAAATATGATGAAAAAATCAGCAAAATGTATCTGTGAAATAAAGTTGGGTGGGGAATCATTTCACAAAACTGCTTCTCCTCAAATTATTGTGTCAGTCACCTTTTCTCACCAGCTCTAGATTAAACCTTTGCAAAATTAAGCTCTATGATAGTAATTTACCATAGGATGAAGATAGCACAATATTTTGCAGCAGAAATAAAATAGATGTTTATTTTGAATCTAAATCCCCTCTTGATTTTACCAATCATTTTGTGTTCTAATTATAACAATCTAAATTGTAAACAACACATGCTGAGGTTTTGACAGTGAACTTCTGATGAAGCACAGAGTACAAATTTTAATTACACACAGTTCTAATACAGTGCACACTGCAGCGGCTCTGTCATCTTTGAAATGGTAACAGAATGAAAAAAACTTTTTGAAATATGAGCATGAAGGTAATGAGATCAATAAATGTCATCTAGAAAAGTAATCACAACTCAGGAGACTCACTAACCTTTCTGCAAATTCCAGAAATAATAGAGTAGCTAGGAATGAAGAATGGTTTAGCAGTGAGAAACAGATACAATTATAAGGGAAGAGAAAATGAGAGGATGGCTTATATAATATCAAAAACTATTTTGTTGTGTGTTTTTTAAAGCTGTACTTGTTCAAATAACTGCTTTCCTTTCCTTTGCTTTGCATTCTGTAGTTCTTGCCATTCTAGACATATCTATGAGTTTGGATCGAGAACAGAATAAAATGTAATCACATTTGAATAATCTGGTTGTCAGAAATACTCCCCCCCCCAAAAAAAAGTGTGTGTGTGTGTGTGTGTGTGTGTGTGTGTGCAGGGGGAGTTACCTTTTTTTGTCCTGTGAGGAAAGGCAATCCAGAGTACTTTAGCTTCTGTGTCAAAAAGAAGGCAAAGAGTGGCTGTGTGCCATATATCATTTCAGCCTTCTAGCATGGAAGCAGAGCTCTTGTTTCTTACAATAAAGGATAAGCTTTCTTTCTCTCCCTTTATTAGCAGAGGCCATTAGGATAGCCACTTTCACATGGCCAAAGAAGAGGAAATGCATCACCAAAAAATGAGGACAAAAGAGGACCCTGCTGAATAAAATGTCCATATGCTCATTTATATAGAGATGCATATTTAGAAATAATTACTGTCATTTAAACAGAAATGCAATGTATCTCCCCATAGTGTGGAAGACTGTGACCAGGTGACCTATGGGCCTCCTCAGTCTGCTGCCCAGGTGCTAACTGTCAATGGGTAACTTCAAGGCCCAGCCTGCTCTCCCTCCTTATGGCTCTTTATCTTTTAACCTGACTTAAGTATCAAGAATGAGGGTAGTAGCAGCTGGGTTTTCACGTACAAAGTAGCCATCTGGAAGCTGACTGTTTTTGTGGCCGTTTCTCAGCCCGGCAGCTCAAGGCCATGCTCTGCTCTGGCTAATTGGGAAAATGATAACAGCTATGTCTGGTGAGAAGATTCAGCCTCCTTGGAGGGTGGAGTGGGGTGTCCAGGGACTGGGCTATGACTGGGTGTTTCAAATCTGCCTTCAGTTGTTAGGGATGGGTAATAAAACGGGGGGGGGGGGCAAAGAAGGGCTGGGCATCTCTTCTTTTGCCCTGATGGTACTAGGGTGTGCTGCTGGTCAACTGCTATCCTGAGAGGCCCATACTTTGGTATGTATAAGACAGACTAGCTAGCTTTATTGTTTTGCTCCTGAGAGTGTGTGCCTTGGTGACTGGCATTTCTGGCTTTGCTTTGAGTATTGTAACTTGCTTGTAATTTCCTGTACAACCTACTGCCTCTCCCCTTTCCCTTACTCTCTGTTCCTTTCCCCTAATAAACTTTTATCCAACTTCCAGTTGGTGTGGTGTGTCCTGTATAACTTCAGTACTAAATACCATGTCTATTGGCCTGAGAGGGAAGCTACTGAATAAGCTTGGGAAGACCTGTGGCCAAGTTGGACCTGGCCTACCTTGCAGGGTTGTTGGGGTGAGACCAACAGTCCTTCACAGAGTGGACAGCTCTTCAAAAAGAAAATTTTCTTACCAAACTAAATAAAATATAGTTTTCTTACTGAAAACTATAGTTAACTATACACGTTTTAAATATGTCAATATACTCCAGTTTACTGGGGTTTCCACCTAATAGAGCTAGGAGCATCAATAACCACGATATTCTAAACCACCCATGGGATGTTTCCATTTACAAAACAGGACCGCACATAGCACACCACAATATGTTAATCAGATCCCCTGAAATACCCAGAGAGCAGCTTCCTTATTTGTGGACACATCCACAGATGGTCTTTACATCTGCCAGGCAAAATCTGTTCCACAGGGCATGATACAGTTTAGTGTACGTTAGGAAGACCACTTTTTTTGTGTGAGAAGTGCAGTTTATTACACTTAACTTTCTTAATTGAGATAGCTGCTTACTCCATCAAAAAAGCAAACAAAACCTTCGAACAATTCCCTCTCTCATTAGCACCAATTTGAAAGATTCTAGTTAAAACGATGCTGGTTCTGTGCAGTAGCTCTGTTAAATAATTATCTCCTTCTCTGCTCTCATCTATGGCTTTGACATTGAAAACCAATTCAAACTTAGATGGCTAGAATGAAAGCTATTTGGTTACACCATTAACAGTGATCAGCATATACTGAAGTACTTCTAGTAAAGGAATGCCCTAAATGGGAAATTTACAACAAGACAGAATCTTAACACTCAAAAAATGAGGCTGAGAAAGGCCAAGTATTTAATGGGTTCCACAGCAAAGTGGCTGTCTGATGAGGCTTTACAAGTAGCTGAGGAAAGAAGGGAAGCAAAAAGCAAGGGAGAAAGGGGAAGATATACCCAACTGAATGCAGAGTTCCAGAGAATAGCAAGGAGAGACAAGAAGGCCTTCTTAAATGAACAATGCAAAGAAATCAAAGAAAACAATAGAATGGGAAAGACTAGAGATCTCTTCAAGAAAATCGGAGATCTCAAGGGAATGTTTTGTGCAAAGTCGGGCATGATAAAGGACAAAGAAGGCAGGGACCTAACAGAAGCAGATGAGATTAAGAAGAGGTGGCAAGAATACAAAGAAGAACTATACAGGAAAGATTTGAATGTCCCTGATAGCCATGATAATGCAGTCACTGAACTTGAGCTGGACATCCTAGAGAATGAAGTCAAGTGGGCCTTAGGAAGGATTACTAACAACAAAGCTAGCGGAGATGACAGTATTCCAGCTGAGCAATTTAAGATCCTAAAAGATGATGCTGTTAAAGTGCTGCATTCAATATGCCAACAAATTTGGAACACTCAACTATGGCCACAAGCCTGGAAAAGGTCAGTTTACATTCCAATTCCAAAGAAGGGCAATGCCAAAGAGTGTTCAAACTACCATACAATTGTGCTCATTTGACATGCCAGCAAGGTAATGCTCAAAATCCTACAAGCTACTAGGCTTCAGCAGTATGTGAACCGAGAACTACCAGAAGTACAAGCTGGGTTTCGAAGAGGCAGTGGAACTAGAGATCAAATTGCCAACATTTGCTGGATCATGGAGAAAGCAAGAGAATTCCAGAAAAACGCCTGTTTCTGCTTCACTGACAATGCTAAAGCCTTTGATTGTGTGGATCACAACAAACTGTGGCAAATTCTTAAAGAGATGGGAGTACCAGACCATCTTACCTGTCTCCTAAGAAACCTGTACGAGGGTCAAGAAGCAGCAATAAGAATCGGACATGAAACAACCGATTGGTTCAAAATTGGGAAAGTATGACAAGGCTGTATATTGTCACCCTGCTTATTTAATTTATATGCAGAGTACATCATGAGAAACGCTGGGTTGGATGAATCACAGGTCGGAATTAAGATTGCCAGGAGAATTATCAACAACCTCAGATACACAGACGATACCATCCTAATGGCAGAAAGCGAAGAGATCTAAAGAGCCTCTTGTTCAGGGTGAAAGTGGAGAGTACAAAAGCTGGTTTGAAACTGAACATTAACAAAACTAAGATCATGGCATCTGGCCCCATCACTTCCTGGCATATAGAAGGGGAAGAAATGGAAGCAGTGACAGATTTTATTTTCTTGGGCTCCAAGATCACCGCAGACAGTGACTGTAGCCACGAAATTAAAAGACACTTGCTCCTTGGGAGGAAAGCTATGGCAAACCTAGACAGCATAGTAAGAAGCAGAGACATCACCTTGCTGACAAAGGTCCATATAATCAAAGCTATGGTTTTCCCAGTAGTAATGTATGGCTGTGAGGTCTAAGGAAGGCTGACCACCAAAGAATTGATGCTTTCAAACTGTGGTGCTGGAGAAGACTCTTACAAGTCCCCTGGACTGCAAGGAGGTCAATTCAGTCAATCCTAAAGGAAATCAACCCTGAGTGCTCATTGGAAGGACAGATACTGAAGCTGAAGCTCACATATTTTGGCCACCTAATGCGAAGAGAAAAGTCACTGGAAAAGACCCTGATGCTGGGAAAGATTGAAGGCAAAAGGAGAAGGGGACGGCAGAGGATGAGATGGCTAGATAGCATCACCGATGCAATGAATATGAACTTGAGCACACTCTGGGAGAGAGCGCAGGACAGGAAGGCCTGGCGTGCTATGGTCCATGGGGTCACGAAGAGTCGGACACGACTGAACGACTGAACAACAACAGCAGTGGCAGTCCATTTTTGCTCTGAACACAGTTTGTATTGCAGATAGATATTAAAAATATTAAGAGCAGGATTCTCCCCCACACAGATGCTATAACTACACATGGAAAGACCCCCCCACAGGCATAACAAAATTGTGTTTTTCTTCTCTTCCTCCCCTTGTATGTAACCTAGGGTGCAATTCTATGCATTTTAGACAGAAAAAAGTACTACACATCCCACTTTTTTCTGTCTAAACTCACATAGGATTGCACCCTTAGGTAGAAATCCTATGCACACTTACCTGAGAGTAGGCCCCACTGAACACAGCCAAACATGCATAGGATTACACTGTTAATCTCACAGAGAAAAAAGCCTGGATGGGTATAACCGAGGCACGCACCAATCTGAGAGGGGAAGATGGAGAATGGTTCTGTTATGTCCTATGGCAGCCTTCCCCAACTTGATGCCCTCCCGAGGTGACCTTCAGTATAGGCCATGCTGGCTGGGGATGATGGGAACTTTAGTCAAACACTTCTGGAGGTCACCACCTTGGGGAAAGTTGCCCTATGGGGACCCTTTCACAATGAGCACTGCAGCAGAAGATCAAGCCCTATGTCTGATAATAATTGGAAAACAGCATATTGAATATTCAACTTTCAGGGAAATGGTGCTGAAAGAACAAGATTACAAAATATTTTCCCATTCCCTAAGAAGAGAAATACATATTTGTTTTGCAGAGCAAGGCATTTAAATACGTATTAAAATTGAATGAAAAATATGCAACGGTAGCTAAGGCTTTTTATTTTAAATAAATATGGTGGGCTTTTGTAAAAGTACATTTTTAAAAACATGTACAGATTTTTGCAACTAAATCATGAATGAAACTATATTTTAAGGCCTCTCACCTTAAGGTTTGGGGCAAATGTCATAAGCTGATGTTGACAAACTAGAGAAATAATACAAATATCTTACAAAATGTTCAGCAAAGAAACAAGTGCATGTTTACTAATTTTACTTTCACTGATTCCAACATGGGTTCCATGTACCTTCTCAGCTGCACTTTGAATAACATTTAATACTAGGAGTTGTTACGTGATACACACAAGACTTTGCTGGGAAATGCATGGCTGAACAAGTTAAGTGCACTTTTTAGATTTTTCTGATCATTTCCCCCTCTTAATTTGTATTTGCTTCACATGCAGAAGTGACAGAGTTGCTTCTCAGAGGCCCAACATGCTAATTTAGACAGACTGAAGATAGGTGGAAGCAAAAGCAAAGACCTGGTAGCCACGTATGGCTCAACATTTCAGGACTGTAATGCCTGAACTCCCAATCCCATTTCATACCCACTGTATATCACAGATCCGCTAATACAGCCTTTAAAAGTAGGGATGGCGGAGAATTCTGCCACAGATTTCAGTGAGGCCAAATGCCAGTGCATTCGGGCCCCCAAAATCCGTGGCGGAACGGCCCCCCGCCCCCCCATGGAATCCCCCCAGGACAGGACTTACCTGGGGCGGATACAGCAGCGGCGGTTCCGCCGCCGGCAGCTCCGGCAGCGGCGGTGATGGCAATGGCAGCAGCAGCTCTGGTGGTGGCAGCAGTGGCGGCGGCAGCAGCGGCTGGTCTCCTGGCCGGCTGCAGCCGGGCTGCTGCCGCCGCCATTGCCATCCTTGCAGCCATGATAGGCTACGTAAGAATTTACATAGCGTATCATGGCTAACTCCCCCCCAAAAAACCGAGTGTACGCAAATGGCGGCTACAGTGGCCGCCATTTGCGTTCCCTATTTTTCGCCAATTTATCTTATGTAAATATTTACATAAGATAAATTGGCGAAAAATAGGGAAAGCAAATGGCAGCCGCCATAGCCGCCGCCATTTGTGTACGCTCAGGGTTTTTTGGGGGGGGGTTAGCCATGATAGGCTATGTAAATTCTTACATAGCCTATCATGGCTGCCTGGCTGGATGCAAATGGCGGCCGCTACAGCAGCCGCCATTTGCGTCCGCAGCAGCCTGTCCACGGCCGGAAATCCGGGTGCGGACGGCCCGGAGCCGGCCATCGAGGATTCCGAGGGTAAGGATTGGATCGTCTCCCCCCCCCATCGAGGATTCCGGGGGGAGGGACAGAGCGCCTCCCCCCTCACTGCAAAAGATTCCGCGAAAAGGTAAGTGACTTTCGTACATCGCTATTTAAAAGGCAATAACAACCAACGTCACTGTTACATTAGGCCTGTTCTCATGTCACGCTAACCCATGGTGGGTGAACAACCTACTGTGTTCCTGTCAGATGATCAGGCAAACAAGCTACGCAGCATGGTTTATTTCCACCCCCCTCGCCCCTCCTCCTCCTGTAGTCCTCCCACTCAACCAGCCAGGTATCCCAGCTTCTTTTGTGGTGGAAACCATATCCCGCTGTCCTTTGCACTGCCGTTATGTCAGCAGCCTGCCTCCGATTGGTCAGCTACAAGCTAGGAGCATCTTCTTCTGTCTCTGCCAGTACTCCCCCTCCCCATTCTCAGCCCCATGTTGATCCTTATCCACTGCCCCATATGCTACCCTTCCCTTCCTGCTCCTACTGCCTATTCCCCAGTCCTTATTCCTTACCCACTGCCCCAATTTCCAAGCCCTTGAGGTTCAATCCCATGGGTTGTAGGGAGGGGAAGAAGCATCTGATGAGCTGGGAAGGGGTGGCCCGACTGGAAAGGAGGTGTGCTTACATGGGTGGGAACATTGCACCAAACAGGGATGGGGGCCTCCAACTCCTTGAAAGTTTGCAGTAATGGGACAAACTGTAATATACAGGTTCCCCTTATGGGAGAGGCAGAAGATGCACTACTGTATAATTGTGCAATATTGCCTTTCCATAGAAAAGTGGGGATTTAATCATGGGAGAAAACGTTTGGGGACTGCACAGGAGGGGCAAGGTCAGAGACACAGCTGAGTATGGTAAGAAAACAACTTTGCTCAAGGTCGCTTCGCCAATTACACACTCGCGTGAGCAAAAGCAACTTTGCAGAGTGTTTACTGCACAAACAGTGCAGACTCCCCTCCTCTTAAAAAAAACAAACCAAAAATTCCTATTTTTATTAAAGCTTTCTGATCATAGGAATGGAACATAGGAAGCTGCTTTATGATAAGTCAGACCCTGATTTTTCAGGAAATCGGCTTTGGTCCACACAGGGCTACACGAAAGAGTGCACCATACCATTCTAAGTCGCTTCACAGGAACATACTTGTGGGTGGGGTGGGGGGTTTTGAGGGAATTTCATCAGACTCGAAGAAGCTGATAAACCAATGCAAGAGGCTTCCCGCTGTCCTTCCTTACAGCTGACAGAGCAAACATTAAAGAAACATAGCTTCAGCCTTCTCCCTCTCCTGAAGCTCCCGATGCTGCAAAGGATCGAAGCTGCGAATTAATTACTTCCGAAAAGCAGGGAAGCAAACAGCAAAGAGATAGCTTTAAGGCTCCTAAATGTGTTATTTCGATGCATGGGAGTCTCAGTAACTTTGGGAGTGCGCATTTCGGGAACAAGCCTCATTGACCACAATGGGAGTTACTTCTGAGTAAGACATACATATGTTTGTGCTGGGAAAGACAGGGATGGAAAACACAGGGACAGGAAATACCCCTTGACTGGGTTCACAGTGAAAGGCACACCCCTGGGCAGGACTAGCATCCCCAAAGTAAATGCAGGGGTTGGGGCACACAACAGCTATAGAGCTGAGATCCTGAGTTAAGGAAAATAATCAGATTTTAATAGGGATGGCGGAGAATTCCACCACGGATTTCAGTGAGGCCAAATGCAATGGCATTCGGCCCCCTAAAACCCATGGCGGAACGGCCTCCCACCCCATGGACTCCCTCCAGGATGAAGCTTACCTGGGTTGGAGGCGGAGGCAGGGGCAGCTCAGGCGGTGGCAGCGGCTGGTCTCTCAGCTGGCTGCTGCGGCCGCAAATGGCGGCCGTTCTAGCAGCCGCCATTTGCGCCCTGCCAGGCTGCCATGATAGGCTATGTAAGTATTTACATAGCCTATCACAGCAAAGAGCAGGGACAGAAACGGCGGCCGCTACGCCGTTTGCGTCCCGTCCCTGCTCTTTGCCGTGATAGGCTACGTAAATACTTATGTAGCCTATCACGGCAGCCTGGCAGGATGCAAATGGTACGGATGTACGAAAGTGACTTACCTTTAAAGAAATTTGATTCGAGGTGGGGGGAAGGCGTTCTGTCCCTCCCCTCCGAAATTCTGGCCGGGGGGGAGGCACTCCGTCCCTCCACCCCCAAATCCTGGCCGGCCAGGTGCGCAAACGGCGGTGGCCATAGCCACCGTCGTTTGCGTCCCTGCAGTCAGCCATGATAGGCTACGTAAATGTTTACGTAGCCTATCACGGCTGAGTAAAAAACAACAACAACAATAACGCGCATACGCAAATGGCGGCGCCCACGGGCGCCGCCATTTGCGTTCCTTATTTTGGCTACATTTACGTAGATTACGGCGTAAACATTTACGTAAACATTTACGTAAACATACGTAAACGGCGTAAACATTTACGTAAACATTTACGTAGATTACGGCGAAAATAAGGGGAACACAAATAGCGTAGCGTCTATGCTATTTGCGTTCCCCTTATTTTCGCCATAGTCTACGTAAATGTTTACGTAGACTAAACGTGCCAAAATAAGGAACATAAATGGCGGCGCCCATGGGCGCCGCCATTTGCGTATGCGTGTTTTTGTGGGGGGGGGTTACTCAGCCGTGATAGGCTACGTAAACATTTACGTAGCCTATCACAGTGTTTTTAAAAAATCTAGCCATGATAGGCTACGTAAATCTTTATGTAGCCTATCACTTTTTTTGTTGTTTTGTTTGTTTGTTTGTTGTTGTTTTTAACTGGAAATGGCAGCGGCGGCAGCCAGTCGGAAGACCAGCCGCCACAGCCGCCACTGCCGAACCGCCGTCGAACTGCCACCGAACCGCCGCTGGAGCCGCCGCCACCAGGAAGATTCGCCCAAGGTAAGTCCCATCCCGGGGGGGCGGGAGGGCAGACCATTTCGCCACCGATTTCGGGGGGCCGAATGTGCTGGCATTTGGCCTCCCCGAGATTCGTGGCGAAATTCTCTGACATCCCTAGCAAATGGTGGCCACCACGACGGCTGCCATTTGCGGCCGCAGCAGCCTGGTCACCGCCGGAACTCTGGCTGCAGATGGCCCAGGCTGGCAGCTCCATGGAACCGCCACAGAGCGGAGCTGGCGAGGGAGGATTCTGGGGGGAGGGACGGAGCACCTCCCCCCCGCCACGGATGCCCCTGCGTAGGGATGTATGAAATTGGCCTTACCTGGCTCCCCCGGGTTCCGCTGGGGGGAGAGGCGCTCTGTCCCTCCCCCCGGAATCCTCGCTGGCCGGCTTCACTCTGTGGGGATTCCATGGAGCCGCCAGCCGGCTCTGCCAGCAACCAGACATCCGGCCGCTGGCTAGCAGGGATGCAAATGGCAGCGGTCATAGCCGCCGCCGTTTGCATCCCTGTTTTCAGCTGTGATAGGCTACATAAATCTTTACATAGCCTATCAATTCTGACTTAAAAACAAAAAACAAAAAACGTGCGTATGCAAATGGCGGCGGCTACAGCCGCCGCCATTTGCGTTCCTTATTTTGGTCCGTCTTAGTCTACGTAAATATTTATGTAGACTAAGACGGCGAAAATAAGGGGAACGCAAATAGCGTAGCGGACGCTATTTGCGTTCCCCCTTATTTTCGCCATCTTAGTCTACGTAAATATTTATGTAGACTAAGACGGGCCAAAATAAGGAACGCAAATGGCGGCGGCCATAGCCACCGCCATTTGCGTACGCGTGTTTGTTTTTTTAAAGTCAGACGTGATAGGCTACGTAAAGATTTACGTAGCCTATCACGTCTTTTTTTTTTTTTTAACACTGGAAATGGCGGCGGTGGCAGCTGGTCGGAAGACCGGCCACCACAGCCACCGCCGCCTAAGCCGCCCCCGCCCGGAAATCCACCCCAGGTAAGTCTCGTCCCAGGGGGATCCGCGGGGGGGTGGGGGGGTGGCAGGCCGTTCCACCACAGAGTTCGGGGGGCCGAATGCACTGGCGTTCAGCCTCACAGATCCATGGCGGAATTCTCTGCCATCCCTACCCCTGCATGGAGCCAGGTAAGGGATTCGTACATTCCTATAGTCTCAAGAAATCTATTTTTTCTACGAAAAGCTCTGGGGTAGCCGTGAGATGGCCATGATGTCATACGCCCCAAACAACCTCCAAATGCAGCCAGCTTGCTGCAAATCACCCATGGAGACACCCCCCAGTCTGATAAAACATAATCAGGGTAAACTAGTAAGGGTACAATCCTATGCATATTTAGACAGAAAAAAGTCCTACAACTCTCAGCCTTCCCCAGCCAGCTTACATCCAACTGCATGAGCTCACAAACTTTGAGCTCTAACAGTAGCAGAAATCAATTTGTCTGCCAAAAGTTGCTCTCAGAATTTATCACTTTCAATTCCAAAGACAGACTATCCAGAGAATATTCAATATCCAACATTAGCGTTTGGACATCTGACAGTGCTTAATATTTGACACGCAGCAACATTTCATATTTGACATCTGGAGTGGTAACAGTTGGCGGTTGATGATCAATGGTATTCAACCATATGGTGTGATAGCTACAACAGTGTTGGATTTGGATGTTGGATGAACACCGGGTAGCAACTAGCAAGAAAGTTGGCTGATACATCATCTTGAAGTGGATTTCAGTGCCAAGAGCAGGAGTGAGCAACTTGTGGACCTCCAGATGCTTTAGCCTACAACTCCCATCATCCCTTACCATGGCTAGTGCTGATGGGAGTTGCAGGGCAAAACATTGGGAGGGTCATAAGTTGCCCACCTCTGGCCAAGAGCACACAGATATAACACTGTCCCTTCCTAGCAAATGTTCAGCCTCTATTTCCGAGGTGGGGGACCTTTTTTTCCATCTGTCGAGGGCCACATGCCAGTGGTAGGCAGGGCCAGCACTGGGAGGGCCTAGAGTCAAAAATGGGTGGGACCACTTCTCTCTTTCTTCTGCTACCTCCTTAATCTCTCCTTCAGATACCTCCTGCTCTCTCTTCCCCTCCACCCAGTGGGCAGCTGGGGTCTATCACTCTTGCAGAGAGCTTTTGAAAATTCAAGGATCACATGAAGCTAGAGCTAAGGGCTGACCACCCCTGCTCAGTTTAATACAAAAGGGATGAGAGGATGAGGAAATGTCTTCTTAAACAGGTGGCAGCAGACATCATGTGTAGACCCAGCCTAAGCCATAGGAAATGGAGAGGACAGGGGTATGAACTACGGCACTTGTAGGGGTCTATTTCTTACCAGTCCCAAACAGCTATAGGCTCTGCTAAAGCCCTCTCAGAAGTTACTTAGTTCATAGGATCCATTCCACAAAAATGAGATGCCCCAGCTAATATTTAATTAGAAAAGAAGAGCAGGTTTACTTGCAAGTTTGCATAAGCAGCTGTTTAATTATAAAGAGTAACTTTTTGTTTTCCTTAAAACTCAACAAAAGCAGAGTTGTCCTGTTGGAAAAGATTTGCTTACAGTTTATAATGAGCTTTTTAAATTAAGTGATTTCCCACTGTACACTGGGGTATTTTTAAGGCTCAGCAGAATATGCTCTCATGAAGATGAGAACATTGGTGATATATTATTTCTGCTGAAATGCAGCTGGTCCTATTGTAATAATGCTATTGCCTTATTGAATTATGACATATAATCCCAATTAAAATTACAAGGCTACCCATGCATCTCCTTCTGCAAGGGGAAAAAGTGCAAACAACCTTAATGCCAATAACCTTGGCCAGTAATTATATTGATATAATAGATAGATAATATTTTTAATAACATTCTGTATATGAACTAAGTGAATCCTGATATTTTTCTCCTTTATTCTTTGATTTTAAAGGGCAAATAATATACAGGGTCTCTTAAAGGATTTTGTTTTGATGTCTGAAAATTAATGTAAAGAAAAATCAGTAGTCTTAAGAGTCCTGTTATGGGGGGGAAACAACAAGAAGCTAAAGTAATAACTGCATTACAGATTCTAATAGAAACGGATGCAATTCTTCATGCCTGGTGACTAAACCTTAATGAATTTTCTCTTTTAAAACAAGCTTTAGCACCAAACTGCCTGAAGTTAAAATGTAGTTTACTAACAAATTCCTGGGTTTGTTTCTTGCTAGAAGTTTATTAGCTGGTGGTTACCATGAAGTGGCTTAGATGTGACTTTTGCAAGTTGTTCTAACTTCTAAATGTACTTATGATGTTTCAGTTTCTACAGCATTTGTTAGCAAGATGCAGAAAACATCTGGAGGTCTACTTTCTGCCCACTCCTGGTTTACAGCATAAGAAAAGCTACTAGAACTAGTCTATAATAATAATAAAAAGAACTGGATGAAATCACAAATGTCAGTATGGGCGCAATCCTATGCTTGTTTAGACAGAGAAAAGGCCTACAACTCCCAGCATTCCCCAGCCAGCAGGGGAATGCTGGGAGTTGTAGGCCTTTTCTCTGTCTAAACATGCATAGAATTGCACCCTAATAAAATGAAGCTCTTTGTTTCTCAGCTACCAGATATAGAAATAAGCATGGTAGAAGTCAGATGTTCAGGCTGATACTTTCTTGCAAAAGAATGAAAGCAAAGGTATGTCCAGTTGTACCTGCATATGAGGAAGCTGGTTGTGCAACATTTCTCATCTATTGTATTGCAGTTTTTTCCCAGATTGTCCAGCTTTCTGTAGTTTATAGGCTAGATCCAAATTTAGGTGTGTGCAACTGGGCTGGTTGGAACAGAGAGTATTCTGTCACCTCCTCTCCATGGCAGCCAGTCCAGCACCCTAAAATGCTACACAGAGCCCAGGGAACCCTGCTTAATCTGGTGAGCTCCTGTATGTTGGGGGGAGGGGAATCCCTGAAGACAGGTTGAGACACCTTCCATGAGCGGAGTGGAGCCCTTCCAGCAACAGAAATCAGATTCTGGATCCAACCCTATGTATTTGATTCTTTAAAAATATAT
The DNA here is from genome assembly GCF_057233095.1 of Heloderma suspectum. NCBI lineage: Eukaryota > Metazoa > Chordata > Lepidosauria > Squamata > Helodermatidae > Heloderma > Heloderma suspectum. Next base: position 196,391,418 of record NC_139462.1, read on the forward strand.
ATATATATTGGCACATCACCTTGCATGTTCATTGTGTAGACTAATTCTCCTGGAGGAGAAGTCTATCAATGGCTACTAGGCTTGAGGGCTATGTCCTACCGCTGGTACCAGAGGCAGTGAGCCTATGTACACCAGTTGCTGGGGAACATGGGTGGGAGGGTGCTGTTGTACTCATGTCCTGCTTGGGGGTTTCCTGTGGGCAGCTGGCTGGCCACTGTGTGAACAGAATGCTGGACTAGATGGACCCTTGGTCTGAGCCAGCATGGCTCTTATGTCCTTATATACTAAATAAATAAATATTAATAACAGAATATTTCAAAGTTGGATTCTGTTATGTTCTTCAGATGTTTCCTTAGAACTGGGGCAGAATGATATTGTCATTTACCGATAACGTCAACAGTCATTTACCACTTCCCTTGCCGTATCTATATGGCACCGCTTTGACCCCCACCCCACCCCATCACTACAGCGCAGTGATTCAGCTTCAAGTCAGCATGCCCTGCCATACACTCGCGATGTACTGTGCACTTCCCTTACAGACTCGCCGTGCCCTCTTTTTTTGGCCATTTTATTGAAATATGCAGCGCGCAGGCCTGTGAGCGTGGGGGTGTGACACTTCAGTGGCTGTTTTGTATTTGAGGGGCTCTGCTGTGACTTTCCGTCCCTTTTTAGGTAAAAAGTGAGTGTTTTGTGCTCCTTCATTTCTGCACCATCAGTTTTTCAGTTCTCCAACCCAAGACTCTTGCGGTGGTTCGCACACACAAGCGTGAATGCTACGTGCCTAGCCATCACTTTGAAATGGTGGCCAGAGCAATGTTGGTCCTTCCCCAAGACACCCCTCCCCCGGCCCTTGGATACTCAGTCCACAGCCATTGGGAGGGTACAAAGCTGCAAAACTGTGCGAAAATGTGATTAAATAGATGAAAACACCCCTCTGTAACTGTGCAGCTGCAAAGGGACAGAGGAGTAAAGGGGCATCACAGAGTGACATAGGCACTACGCATGCCTACAACATGCCCACTGTAAGATGCGAAGTCAGTTCGGGGAAGGAACAAATGGCCTGCAACTGCGGGGGAACCAGCAGCAAACCGCCAAAATCACACTAGAACGATTCCTCGGAACTCCACATTTTCCAGGCAAAAACCATGGATGGCTGCAAAGTCACGACTGTGTCATCTATCATGAGAGACATCGACTCGCACCCGCCCCGGAGTAAAAGCCCAGTGTAGATGGGGCCCATTTTCATAGTTTAAACATTTAAGCCGATTTTAAGTTAATTATCTAACATAGTGGTAGAGTTACAAAATATTGCCCTGATCTGTCGAGACCAACCCTCAAGATGCTGAACACTATGCTCAGCTCAACAGATTTCTATGCCTGTGGATTGCAACCATGGAATTGCAATCACACATGTAGGGGAAGCAAGGCTAACTCTACTGCCTGTAAAAAAAACAAAACTGCAAATTTTAAATAGCTTACTATGATTTCTTAGGTACACAAGTAGGTCTGGATTTGTTGGTAGCCCTTATGATGCAATGTGGGTTGTCTCTACTCTTCCTGCTGCCCTTCCCTCTTATGAACACAGGAGGTGAAGAATTGGGCCACCCCAACAAGGTGATTAGATCTCAAAAAGTAATGAACAATTTCTCATTTCTTTGCAACTCTCAGAGAGAATCCCAGTCGGCAGGACTGGTAACCTGCTATCAAACTATCTAGGTCAATTCGATGAATGCAGCAACCTTAATTAGCAAGCATGTGTAGAAATTGAAAGAAGCCATTTTAATATTGACACTTTATTATACAATATTTATATCCACATCAGAAGAATTTGGAATGGGAAACAAGGTAAAAGAATAAAATGCCAGGTTAAAGCAGTCAAAAATGTTTTTTAAAAGACAAATTCCAGTAAAAGACACTTCCTGATGTTTTAGTGTAAGCCGAAAGTTTTACCTCTATTTTAATAATTTTAAAAAGCCAAGGTTTGTACACTGCTTTTGCTGTTTGTGAAAATTAGGAAGTACTGCAATAGCTTCCGAAGGGCCTTTGAAACACCTAGATCAGCATCTCTCAAAATAATATGTTTCTTAGGGCGCAATCCTATTGAGATAGATGGTCACCCCCGACTTCCTCTGAAGCAACGGGCATGGAGGGGCAGCCACTGTGGTTCTCTCCACCTTGTCTACAAGGGGGAGGGGAGCACGGTTTCCCAGCTGCGAGCTCGTAGCTCTGTCTACAAGCTCAGAGCTGGGAAACCAAACAATCCTATCTCCCCCAGACGCTGCCTAGGGGAGATAGGATTGCTGTCTTATACAACAACAATATCCTTGTCTTATCAGAAATATAATATTCGATATCTTTTCCACAACGTTTCAGCATATTGCCATCAGATCATCTCACACTAAAATACTCAAGAACCAAGTCTAAATTTCATCCTTTACTAACATGATTTCTGTCAGCCGAAAAATTACCATTTCTCTTAGTGATTAATTCCATATACCAATTCTGAGAGTAGAAATACAAAGGAAGGAATCATTGAGTTGTAAATTTTTTTAAAAAAAAAAATCCTATGCTTTATCTAAAGACCTGGGCATATTTTGTTTATCGAAGTTGAGTAGAGATAACTTATGTAGCTAAAGGAGTCATTTTTCTCAAATTGGTTTTGTCTATAAAATAAAATCAGTTTGTTTTACATCAGGTAGCAGAATTTAAGACAATATATGCCAGAAATCTCCATCACTGTAGATTAATGTAATCTTTTATTTGCAAATACTACAAACCCTTAATATTTATATTGGCTTGTGATAGGACTCTAGTCAAGGAAATTTACAATAGAACAGGAGTGGGGAGCCTCTTTCAGCCTAAGGGCTGAATTACATTTCAGAGAAGCTCTTGGGGGACGCATTCCAGTGGTGGGTGGGGATGGAGGCAAAGGAGGCAGCATAAAAAAAATACCCAGAACTGCAAGCGTAATGCAGCTTAAAGCTCGTACTGCCAGCAATTAAGACTTAGGAGAGGGATTTCAATCTTTGAAGAAACTACAAAAGTTGGGAAACCACCGAAGGATAGATGGTAATGGGAAAGGTGGGGATCCCCAGAAGGCTGAACTGAGACACCAAGAAGATTGGATTTGGTCATTGGGCCCAAGGTTCCCCAACCCTCCAATAGACTGTGCCATAAGTAGGAATGTGCAAACCCACCCCCATCCGGGTTGTCTGGGTGCCCGCCTGCCCGACTAGTGCCCCCTGTCCCCAGTCCCCAGACTATGCTCTACCCCTCCCATGAGCAGCCACTCAGCCTCGTCAAGCTCCGCAGTTGCCATCTTTTGAATAACGAAATGGAGATCACAAAAATACGCATATTTGTGTATGCGTGAAAATGCACATTTTGTGAATGTGCATATTATATATGTGCATGTGCAAAAATGCATTTTCCAAATGTGCATATTTGCATATGAGAAAATGCACATTCTGTGAATGCACATATTTGAGTATGCGCAAAAACACAGTTTTGTAAAAATGCAGATTTTCGCGCAAACACAAATATGTGCACTTTTGCAATAGCCATTTTATTTTTTAAAAAATGCTGATCAGTGTTTGATGAGGCTGCTGGGGTGAGTGTGGCCCACACAGGGAGAGTGTGAATGGGAGCAGGGGCATGGCCAGGGATGGTTCCTCCAGATTCCTGGACAGAATTGGGCGCCACGCCACCCCTAGCCATAAGGACAAGAAACAGACATCCATACTGACTATGAAGACCTGTGGCCTCAAAGGCCCTCCAAGCTGTTAATAAGGAGCCACGTTCTGCTGTGGCGCCCCAGTGGAATGATCTGCCCAGGGAGGCTTGCCTAGAGCCTACATTATACTCTGTCCAGCCCCAGGCAAAGACCTTCTTATTTTCCCTGGCATTTTAGTTTTTTGATTCTCATTGTCTTAAATCCGTTACTGCATTTTAAATCTTTCCATTGTGGGTCGGTTTTACTTTGGTTGTTTACTTCTAATTTATACTGTGGTTTTATACTTTTAGAGTGTAGCTTACATTGCATTTTATGGTTTTACTGTTGCAACCCGCGCAGAGAGCTTCAGCTATTGGGCAATTCAGAAATGTAATAAATAAATGTTCAAACTGCAATGGGGCTTTAAAAAAATATCTTAAGATTTTGGGATGTTTGTTTCTCTCAGCATAGCCTACCTCACAGGGTTGTTGTGGGGATAAAATGGATCAAGGAGAACCACAACCACAGCCTTGAGCTGCTTTGAGGAAAAGAGATGTATTTTTTTATTTTAACGTATGTATATAGATAAGATATCCAAAAATTTACAAATATGAAACTAAACCGGTGGTAGGCTTAAATCAGAGGTAGGCAACTTGTGGGCCAAAACATCTGGAGGGCCACAACTCCCATTAGCCCTAGCCAGCATAGCCAATGGTGAGCAATGATGGGAGTTGCAAGCCAAAACATCTGGTGGGCCACATGTTGCCCACCCCTGGTTTAGATTAAAGAAAAACTAGAGGACATAAGAGTATTGTTGATCATTGATTGGATTTATATCCCTGGATTTATATCCCAGTCTATCCTATTGATTCAAAGAGGCTTACAATATTTTTCTAAATATTAATACTCCTCTCCCCTAGGAGCTGTCCTGGCGATGCAGGAAACTTCATTAACAATTCCGAAGTCCATATTAGTGTAATACCTTATTAGGCCAACTCAAAGATCACAAAAAATGTGCAAGCTTCAAGATCTGCAGATCTCTTCATGGGCAAGAGGTTACAAAACCCACCCAGAGAGCTTCGACTATTGAGCGGTATAGAAATGAAATAAATAAATAAATAATAAAAAGCAGGGTAGGGTGGGGAATGGGAAGTGGGAAAAGGCTGATTTAATGCTGAAGTCATGACATCTGCTTGGTCAACGCTGAAATGGCAGGGGAGACATTTTGCAGGCATTCAAACTGCACTCTCCCAATTTTCTGGTTTCACCTAGATCTGGCCCTAGGGCTGTTGAACAAAAGAAAGCAGCAAACAATAGTTGATCCCCACCCACCCGCACCACCATTTTTGAAAATATGGAAGCCGGCTGTTACTCAGAACTGTGACATCCAAGATACCTTACCTTTGTGTCCCGATATTCCTTACCAAGAGACATTAGCAAGTACATTAGGGAATATCCCTTATCTAGTACACATGCAAGACTGCAAGGCAGGCAGTGGCGCTAAGCTCTCTTGCAATGTAACCAAAGGAGGAAGATAACACGGTCCTATGCAGAAGGCCTGAGCCTGTGTTTTCTTGTGCCATCCTCCCTGTGTTTTCCTCACGGCCACCTGAAGCAGGTTTTGAAACTACCTCAAAAGTTATACATGAGATCATTTGGATACCTCTCCTTTTTCCCATTTATACCATAAAATCTCTGGGAAGTGACTGATTCTAGAGCACCACATCCAAATGCATGCTTAGATCTCCCATGTGAGCAGGAGTCTTTGTTCACATGACTTGAAGGAAACAGCTGCACACATCCCTTAATGTGGAGATGCTTTTTTCATTGAAGTGAATGGGGAAGCCACTGTGGGCATAGGAGCCTCATGTGAACTTTATTTCTGCAAGGAAATGCTGGCCTAGGCAACTACTGCATAGCCATAATCTGGTAGGACTCTCCTGCTTTCCTCTGTGGAGTGAGATGGAATGAGAACATGCAAGTTCACACACCATTAATGTAAGTTCCATAAAAATAATGCATTACTACATTAAGTTTCTATATTTTGTAACTAGCACACCAAGTTATATAGATAATAATTCCCTCATCACAACACATTGAATACTTACCATAAACCATATATTATCTGTTGATAATAGTATTAAGTCATTAGGTTCCACTTCCATATGTATGAAATCACCAGGCTATTGTTTTGTGGAATGTGTTACAACTTATTATTAAGCATAAAACACAAACAAGTGTAAAACAATTTAAATCTAATGCAGGAGTCATAAAAAATAGTAAAGGCCATCAATTTATGTACTCTGAAATTAACACACCAAGATGCCTATCCCAAGCGTGACTTAATGGAATAATTTTTTCTAACCCTGTGCTGAAATCCAGTGCAGCTATTAGAGCACATAGATTTATGTTGCACGCATAACATTTCTGCATTATTATTTATCCCCCCCCCCAAAGCAGTATCTAACAGAGTGGGGTGGGGCAAAGAAACACAATGATGTTAAATCGCACATTCCATATCCTCACATTCTCTACGGCTGGGACAGGCTCAGCCCTGGAGCCAAAGTATGGCATAAATCCAGTAGCAAGTCAGCAGGCAGGCAAAAGGTCAAGCACGGTTGTAACAGCCCAGCAAGAGGGTAGTTCAAAGCTGGAGAAGTCAGTAAGCAGGTGAAAGAGAAGAGCACAAGAAGGAGAAGTCCAAGAGCAGGGTCTGAGGCTTGGCCAAGGTCAAAACACAGCTAAGCAGCCCAGTACAAACACAGTCCAAACAGCACAGTCTGGCAGGAATCCAAAGATCAGCAGCACAGTTGATCAGCCAAGGCACTGGAGCTGGTAGAAAAACACTGTCCTAACAGCTAGCAGGTTCCAGCTAAAAGCTTATATAGCCAGAGCCCCACCCAAGGCTCAGCTGCAGTTCATCAGCACCTTGACGGGTGTCTTGCTCATGAGCAACTTACTCTTGGTTGCTATGGATCTTGAGGTGCATGCTTCACCTCTGCCTGGCAGCCTGTGATTCCACCTTCTGGAGCTGGCCCCATTGAGGGCTGGGTGGACGCTTCATCTCTTCCTCTGACACCACAGGTGAGGGACAGTCCCCAGGGGTCTTATTACAGGGTTCCTCAGAGTCCACTGCTATTGAAGGGCCTAGTGTAACTTCTCCACTGATGCTAGAAGTGCCTGGGGTCTTGCTCAAATCAGGGGTCATCTGTTCTGTGAGTTCAGGCTCGCCATCTAGAGAGTCATCTCGGCCTAGGGGTGTTGGAGGAATCCACAATGGATTCAAATGAGTTCAGATTCTGCAGCAGACCAGCTTTTTCCTAGTCACACAAATTCCACAGACTTGTGAATCTGTTTTTCACTTTTGGGGGGTGGGATTTGTGCTAATTCACACTCGCACTAATGTGGATTAGAGGAAGTGTGCATTGGTGCAAGTGCAAAGTTGCACTAATGAGAATTAGTACAAGTTGAATGAATGGAGGGGAATCAGATACCTGACAAAACACAGATGCAATGGATTTAACAAAATCTGTACATCATTATATTGGCCTATTTCAATGTCAGGCATGACACCTTAATTGTTACAGGTAGGGAGGAGGAGTTGTCACAGGGCTGCCATTTTTGGTGGTAGCCCCATGTCTGTCTACATCCAGTTCTAGCCTAAATATTATGGACTTCATGGAACGCAGTTTCCGAATCCTAAACTGCTCTCTAGTGGTCCTTGCCCTTTTAGGTTCAGCACTGCCAGGATATGTGAAGTCTTCTCTTCTTTTTTACTGTCTATAAACACCAAATTTATCTTATAGTAACTTACAGTATGTAAGTGTAGCTAAGCACCTAAGAAGTTCCAGTTTGAATCTCTCAGCTATGCTATGAATTCACTATGTGGCCTTAAACAAGCCACTCTTTGGTTCCCACATCTTCAATAATGGGATGATAACAGTGGCCCACATTACAGGGTTGCTGTAAGGATAATGTCAAGAAATTTCATTTATTTTAAAAAATATATACCCCACTTTTCTTTACAGAATAAATTCAAAGCAGCATACAAAGAAATTCATAAAATAAATTAGAACACAGGATCAGGATCTCCTCTTGGCAACAATGCTAGGTAGTTCCAGTATAAGACACAGTATCTGGAGCAATAACAGTAAGTGTTTGCAGGATCCTGGATAAAAGGTCACAAAGTGAGGTAAGTATCTGCAGGACTGGGATAGATGCTTTCCAGGGCAATTCAGGTAAGTATCCGTTGGTGTAAGTTGAAGGTCTAAGGTGCAGGTAGCTGTGGGTTTGGAGTGTGTAACCCTAAACCAGTAGCTGTAGGATCTGAGGGGCTGCTTACATAATGATGCTCAAAGTTGATGAGTAGTTGCAGAGTCAGGATGAAGTGTTCCTGAGCTTGCTGGGGAATTAAGCCAGTCTTTTCTCATCCACCTGTTCCTGTGGGCTTCTGACTGCTGCTGACGGCACAGGTAGGTCTCCTCAGTGTTTGATAGCAGCCCCTCCTCTGCTTTAGGTCTCTGGCCATCAAAGAAGACCAGCTGCTCTTCTCCCCTTCCTGCTATATCCTTCTTTACCTTCCAGTCTTTGTTCCTTCCAATTGCTCTTTTCATCCACTCTTCCTGAGCCTCTTTACCCCACTTCCATTTTTCCTCTCCTCCTGAGCTTCTAGCCTTCAGGCTTTTATCCTGTGCTTCTGCCTCACCTCCTCCTCCCCCAGAGTCCTGGATCCATTTAAAGAGCCCTTGCCCTGATTCCTTTTTCTTCTGTTTAGCCAGCCCTAACTGTGGCTGGTTACTGCTGCTAGGCAACCAGGAATACCTGGGGGGACTGCACAGTGACCCATGATGCCTCTTCACAGCTACTTTATATGTATAGATACAAATGTAGGAATAATTATTATCATTTAAACAGAAATACAGTACAGTGGGGAAGACTGTGACCCAGAGACTTGTGTGCCTTGCTCAGTCTGCTGGCTAGATGCTGCTGATGGGCATCTTCACAACCCCACTCTTTGTTCTGATGGTTCTTTATCTTCAAACCAGACTTGGGCTGGGCAGCACTTCAAACAGAGGATGCCTTCAAAATAGAGGATGGTCTTCTGGCAGCCCTCCAAATAGAGGACTGTCTTCTGTAAAAGAGGACACATAGCCACCCTATGAGAGTGAGAGAGAGAGAGAGAGAGAGAGAGAGAGAGATGGCAATGGCAATAGATCATTCAGCACAGTTCAGATTCTTAAGAAGAGAGGCTGAATACATTGGAAAGATTACAGAGGAAAAATAGCTAGTTGATAAGGGGTTTAATACCCAAATCCCATGAAGGTGTACTGAAAGAACTAGTAATGCTTAGCCTAGAAAAAAAATATATATTTGAAAGTGCGTGGCTGTTTCCAAATATTTTAAAAGAGCAAAACAAAAGGGATTGTTCACCTCCAAAACATTATAAGGGCACAAACATTTCCCATAGGTAATTTAGGATGCAGGCCTATCCATGGTTAGACAGAAAAAAGTCTTACAAGGCCATGCTGGCTGGGGAATGATAGGAGTTGTAGGACTTTTTTTCTGTCTAAACATGCATAGGATTGTGCCTTTAGGCAATGTCTACAATGTACGTTTGCTTGCTCTTAAAACTGCAACAGGCCTTTGTGCTTACACAGAGAACCAGGAATGAGGAACTATATGGAATCATGGCAGGTAAAGTGGGTGACAGTAGAAGCTGAAAACAAAGAGGGAAATAATTTTAAACTGTTCACACATGCTGGCAACCACCTAATCAGCTGTTTGGCAGAGAGGAAGGAAGGAGGGAGGGGGAGGGAGAGAGAGAGAAGGGTTGGGGCTAAAGAGCTGATAAGGTAATTGCCAAGTCTGGCTTTCCTGCCTAAACAGCTGATTGGTGCTAATTCTTCTTTTTAAATGGGGCTAAACACATGCAGTCTCAACAGCCTGTTCAGGTTCCTTATGCAGCAAGTGGGAAGAGATTGTTTCAACATACATACATATTCCCCATATGTGGAAGAGGGCAATTTTTTTGAAAATAGCTTAGCTGCAAACTTCTGGGACTCTTCCTCTGTTCAAATATTCACATTTTCCCAGGTACATTGTTCTTTTCAGTGGGTTATATCCAGTCTAAGTCATACTTAAATCAAAGTGAAAAGTTAGCCATGGCTAATTTAAGTCCCATTGATTTCAGTGAGAATTAAGTGTGATAACTAGTCTGGATCCAACTCTGTGTAATCACAGGAGTGCATTAGGGTGTAATCCTATGCATAGTTAGACAGAAAGAGTCCTACAACACCCAGCATCCCCCAGCCAGCATGATTGGCTAGGGCATGCTGGAACTTGTAGGACTTTTTTTTCTATCTAAGTATGCACAGTATTTCACATTTAAAGACCAGACTACATATTTCTTACTTTATACTAGAATCCTCTTTTTTTGTATATAACTTTAACAATGTGCATTATTCGAAAGTTTTACAAAGCAGCTTACCAAAATAATTAAGCTGAGCTGTGTTTGCATGCCACACCTTTAACAGCACCTGAATGTTGTAAAAAAAGAAAGGGGGGGGGGAAGCCCTTCACAGAATATCACAATTATTGATGAGAATTCATCTTTTTTAAATTCCAGAGCAATAAAAATCAATAATTTCTGTCTACATATGAACAGCGAAATGTCATTTAAGTGTCAGAAGCGACTGCTGTGTAAGTAAACTGCATAGGAGGAAAACACTTCTTTTTTGCCATAATCTTTATGGCACTTTGCAGATAAAATTGATCAGATTAGGTGTGTTACTCTGCACACTGTGGATACAGTTGGTGAGCAAGAGGCGGCCTGTGGCAAACCGGTTTTGTGGGATCGGTTCCAGCTTCTTCCTCCTGATGAAGTGGACAAGGTGCTTTCATCTGTAAGGCCGACCACCTGCTTACTTGATCCTTGCCCATCTTGGCTCATTATGAGCTGCAGAGAGAGACTGGGTGAGGGGATCAGGGCGGTGGTGAACGCCTCCCTTGAGGAGGGAGTGATGCCAACAGCCCTCAAGGAGGCAGTGATAAGACCACTCTTAAAGAAGCCCTCCTTGGATCCTCAAGTTCTGAACAACTTTCGCCCAGTCTCAAATCTGCCATTTTTGGGCAAGGTGATTGAGCGGGTGGTGGCGGTGCAGTTGAAGGCACACTTGGAAGAAACTGATTATCTAGACCCATTTCAGTCGGGCTTCAGGCCTGGGCATGGGACAGAAACGGCCTTGGTCGCCTTGGTGGATGATATGAGGAGGGCTCTGGATAGGGGTGAATGCTCCTTCCTTGTTCTCCTCGACCTCTCAGCGGCTTTTGATACCGTTGACCACGGTATCTTCCTGGACCGCCTGGAGGGGATGCGCATTGGAGACACTGTATTGCGGTGGTTCCGGTCCTTCCTCTCCGGCAGGTACCAGAGGGTAGCACTGGGAGAGGAGGTTTCGGACCCGTGGCCACTTACTTGTGGGGTGCCACAGGGTTCCATCCTCTCCCCGATGCTATTTAACATCTATGTGAAGCCACTGGGGGCTATCATCAGGAGGTTTGGGGTGCAGTGTCATCAATATGCGGATGACACGCAGCTCTACCTCTCATTCAAATCTTCACCAAGGTTGGCCGTAGAATCCCTGTCCAAATGTCTGGAGACGGTGAGTGGCTGGATGGGGAGGAATAAGCTAAAGCTGAGCCCTGACAAGACCGAGGTACTTTTGGTGGGAGACAAGAGGAGGCTGGGGGATGTTGACCTGGTGTTGAATGGGGTACGGCTACCCTTGAAAGACCAGGTCCGCAGCCTGGGGGTCATTTTGGACTCCCAGCTGTCCATGGAGGCTCAGGTGTCAGCTGTGAGCCGGACAGCACTGTATCAACTCCATCTGATACGGCGGCTGCGCCCCTACCTTCCCGACCATCTGCTCCCATCGGTAGTACATGCCCTGGTCTCCTCTCGTTTAGACTACTGTAATGCGCTCTACGTGGGGTTACCCTTGAAGACGGTTCGGAAGCTGCAGCTGGTAGAGAACGCGGCGGCTCGCGTGATTAAAGGCAGCCGCCGGCGAGATCACATCACTCCAGTGCTGAAGGAGTTGCACTGGTTACCAGTTGTTTTCCGGGCCAAATTCAAGGTGTTGGTTTTGACCTTTAAAACCCTATATGGTTCCGGCCCAGCCTATCTTAAGGAGCGCCTCCAGCAACACCAGACAGGCCGCTTAACAAGATCAGCCTTGGATGGCCTTCTCTCTGTCCCATCAGCCAGGACAGCTAGACTGGTGGGGACGAGGGAGAGGGCCTTCTCTGTGGTGGCCCCCACTCTGTGGAACTCCCTCCCTAGGGAACTCCGTCATGCCCCCTCTTTAATGAGCTTCCATCGTGCATTAAAAACATGGTTGTTCAGGCAGGCATTTGGGGTGGGTTAGGGTATTTTTAAAAATAAAAATTATGGTAAAATTTTATTGTTTTAAATTGTTTTATGGGGGTTGTACATCGCCCAGAGTGGCTGGGTGACCAGTCAGATGGGCGATTAATAAATTTAATAAATAAATAAAATAAATAAATAATCTCTGGATCATGGATTGAATGTTTTTCCCAACATGAATACGTAGATCGTACAAGTGGATTGTCTGCCTGATGCATGTCCACAAATAACATTTCTGCTGCACTTCAACGAACATGCTTTTATCTATGTGAAAATTGCCTTATTCTTGGAAAAATGTAAAGTGTGAAGGAACCCTAAATTGGGACTTTCAGTGAGACTTAATTATTTGTGCACTTTGATTTTGATGGGGCCGAAATGTGACTGTCCCAAACACACCAGCTGGGGAGTATAGGCCATTGAGCTCAGTGAGGCTAACTTCTGCATAGACATACATGTAGACATACATTGTGGACTGCACAACTCCGGTTAGGTTTGAAGTATTTAATAGCACTATTTCAGGAATAGTGAATGCAACGTTCAAGTTCTCTCTCGTCTGAATTTCAGATGCTACTATATGGAGATGCTATTCCTAGTTTTGCAGGGCAGATCCCATGCAAAGCTTTGTAAGGGTGCAATCCTACCCATGTTTAGACAGAAAAAAAGGCCTACAGCATGGCTGGCTGGTGGAGAATGCTTGGACTGGTAGGACTTTTTCCTGTCTAAACGTGCATAGGATTGCTCCCTAAAGGATGAATTTCCATCTGATGGAATTATTTGGTTTTGCTGCCTCCTGTTAGAAAGGCAGGTAGCAGAGAAAAAACAAAGAGGGAAAACAGAATGAACATTTGCCAGTCCCACTTGCATGCAGAGGCCCTTCTCATTTGCCCACTCATGAGAGCAGTCAGGTGGGTGACCACTCGTGAGAGGGCCTTCTCTGCAGTGGCTCCACACCTTTGGAACAAGCTGCCATTGGAGGTCTGCCATACTCCTTCATTGCAGACTTTTAAGAAGGCCTTGAAAAAATATTATTTTACCTTGGCCATCTCATGATATGACTACTATTGTTGCTAGTACTGCTGTTAACATCGCTGTTGCTGCTTTTAACATCATTGTTGATTTTATTGTTGGCTTTTATTGTTGTTTTTATTGTTTTTATATTTTATCACTTTTAATATTTTAATTGTTTTTATGTATTTTATTGTTGTAAGCCGCCTTGGGAGGGCTTCTGCCCTGAAAGGCAGCCAAGAAATATTTTAAATAAATAAATTGATAAAGGAGACCACACCCTTCAGTGAAGGAAATAAAACAGCTTCACTCACATATATTCATCAATATGCAGGTACAGCATAGAGTTTCAAATGGGGTTTGTTCAGTCCATTAACACAGCAGGAGGGAGAGAACAAGCATGTATGCTCCCACCAATGGGGAAAGTTGGGTGGGGGGAAGGGCAGCAACAGGAAACCACCCTGTATGTTGTAGACATCCTAATAGGTGTACGAAACCCCCTTACCTGGCATCTGTGGGGGTCCACAGTGGGGGAAGGCGATCCGTCCCTCCCCTCGGAATCCTCCCCAGCAGGCCCTGCTCCGTGGCAACTCCACGGAGCCGCCAGCCGCAGCTGGACTTCTGGCCGTTGCCGGGCTGCTGCGGCCGCAAATGGCGGCTGCTACGCCGGCCGCCATTTGCGTCCCTGCCAAGCCATGATAGGCTACATAAGTATTTATGTAGCCTATCACAGCAAAAGGCAGAGATGGCCGCCATTTGCGTGCCTGCATTAGGCCATGATAGGCTACGTAAATACTTATGTAGCCTATCATGGCAAAGAGCAGGGGCACAAATGGCGTAGCGGTCGCCATTTGCACACCTGCTCTTTGCCGTGATAGGCTACGTAAGTATTTACGTAGCCTATCACGGCCTAATGCAGGCACGCAAATGGCGGCCACAGCAGCCTGGCAGCGGCCGGAAGAGAAGCCGGAGCCACCGCTGCCGCATCTGCCACCACATCCGCTGCCAGGTAGGTCTGTCCCGGAGGGGGGATTTTGGGTGGTGGCAGGGGGGAGGCCATTCCGCCATGGACTCCAGGGGGCGAATTCCAAAGAATCCGGCCTCACTGGAGTTCGTGGTGGATTTCTCCAACATCCCTAGATCCTAAGGCTAGCTATGCCCCAAATTCCCATGCATTAACTAGCTAACTGCAACACTGCCCCCTTCCTGTAACTTGCAGGTATCAGCACCAAGCATGTGATTCTTATGATTTGCTTTACATTTTCAAAAACTGAGGGGAAAGGATCCCAGGTAAATACTGTACTTTTGTTTAATGCTGCTTGTGTTAGGTCTCGGCTGTAGGCAGCACTCCAAAGTGATTCGGGTACCAGGAGCCATTAGGGGTGTACAAAACCTACTTACCCGTCCACTGAAGGGGTCTGCGGGGGGGGGAGGCGATCCATCCCTCCCCCTGGAATCCTCCCCGGCTGGCTCCACTCCACAGTGAGTCTGCGGAGCCGCCGGCCGGGCCCGTCCACAGCCAGACTTCCGGCTGCTGCCACGCAAATGGCGTCCAGCGTAGCAGATGCCATTTGCATCCCTGCCCTTGGCTGTGACTTATCACGGCCAAGGGCAGGGACGCAAATGGTGTCCGCTACACTGGATGCCATTTTCTTCCGCAGCCCAGCAGCGGATGGCTGCAGAACGAAGACAATGGACCTGGACTGGCCACCTCCAAGTAGGGTCCGTCCCGACCTGCCTTTGTGGGGTGATGGGGGGGAGCAGTCTTCATTGGAGTCTGTGGCAGATTTCTCTGCCATCCCTACGAGCCATAGGATGAAGCCAGTAGTCAGGACCAAAGCAAAGAGTAAGTCAGAAGAACCAAAGGACAAACATCAAGACAGGAGCTAGGAGCAAGCCAGACTAGAAGGTCAACCAAAGAACTGGAACATACCCAAAACCCAGGAAGTCCATGTTGTCCAAGCAAAGGCAGCTCTAATTGTCTTCCAATGAAAACAGTAGAAGAACCATGGAATTCAGCTCATCCCAAGGAACCACCTAGTGTTATCAGTAGAATATGGATTTTACCTATTACCCCCATAACATTAACCCCATAACATTTGATCTCTACCCCCGTATTCCACAAGGCTCAAATACTTCACAGTTTGCAAGATATCCACACATATTTCTCCGGGAGCCATCTTTATCACTTGAGGCTCAGGTGGCCTCAGTGGCACGTAGGGGTGTACGAAACACGTACCTGGTTCCACTGGGGCCATCCGCGGTGGGGGGGAGGCGCTCAGCCCCCCCCCCCAGAATCCTCCCCGGCCGGCTCCGCTCCGCGATGACTCCATGAAGCCACCAGCCAGGGCTGGCCACAGACGGAATTCCAGCCGCTGCCAAGCTGCTGTGGGTGCAAATGGCAGCTGCCACACCAGCCACCATTTGCGTGGCTGCCAGCCATGATAGACTACATAGGTAATTACATAGCCTATCACAAAAAAGGCAGCCACACAAATGGCCGCTACGCCATTTGCGTGGCTGCCTTTTTCGTGATAGGCTACGTAAATACTTACATGGCCTATCACGGCAAACAGCAGGGATGCAAATGGCATAGTGGCCGCCATTTGCACCCCTGCTCTTTGCCGTGATAGGCTACGTAAGTATTTAATAGGCTAATTAAATAGGCGTAAGTATTTACGTAGCCTATCACGCTAAAGCAGCCACGCAAATGGCGGCCGCTACGACGGCCGCCATTTGTGGCCACAGCAGCCCGGCAGCAGCCGGGAGACCAGCCGGAGGAGCTGCCACTGCCGCATCCTCCGCCGATGGAGCCGCATCCACCGCCAGGTACGCTCTGTCCCTGGGGGATTCCGTGGGGTGGCGGGGGGGGCAAGCCATTCTGTCACGGATTCCGAGGGGGGCCGATTCTAAAGAATACGGCCTCACTGGAGTCCATGGCAGAATTCTCTGACATCCCTAGTGGCACGGAGTGCCTTCTACCAGTTTTGGCTGGTGGCCCAGCTATACCCCTATCTGGACAGGGTTTCATTAATCTATGCTCTGATAATCTCCAAGTTAGATTACTGCAATGCACTCTACTTGGGGCTTCCCTTGAAGACTGTTCAGAAGCTTCAGCTTGTGCAAAATGCAACAGCCATAATAAATGATACCAGAAGGTCTGAGCATATAAAACCAATTGGCTGCCTGTATGTTTCCAACCCTGATTCAAGGCGCTAGTTTTAACCTATAAAGCTTTACATGGCTCAGGACTGCAATACCTGAGAGAACAGCTCTCCCAAAATGAACCTACCCAGACACTACCATCAGCATCTGGGGCCTTTCTCCGAGTGCCTCCTCCAAGGGAGGCTCGGAAGGTAGCAACAAGGGAGAGGACTCTCCATGGTGGCCCCTCACTATGGAACAAGCTCCCCACTGAGGCCCACCTGGTGCCAATACTGCCATCTTTTCTGTGCCAGGTTAAGATTGTCCTCTCTACCCCCAGGTATTTAATGGCTTATGATGGAGCATCTATGCCAGCTGTTTGAACATGTCTAGTATTCTGCCATTATTGTTGTTAGCTGTTTAAACTGTTTTAAATTTTGTATATTTTAATTTTTATGCTGTTTTTATCTGCGTATTTTTTGAACCACCCAGAGAGCTTTGGCTATTGGGTGGTATAGAAATGAGATAAATAACAACAACCACAACCTATCTATGATAGCTCTGCTGATCACCATAAGAATTGTGAGAGCCTTTAAAACCATTAGATTACAACAGTGGCTAGAATTCTTCCAGCGCTTCCAGTGTGGGTCATCAGTGTGTACAGGAATAAAGAAAATAAACCTTTGCATGCTTTTAAGTGAACCTGGATTTAACTAGTGTGGATACTAAGGGTTAGAACTATCCCTCATCATTTAGGGAATACTTCTAACATAGCTTTGGCAGAAAACTCCTTTTGTATCCAGTGTGCAACCTATCATCCAGGAAGTGGCCCGGGTAAAAAAAAAAGCCTCGAGTGCCATTTTTCTTGCTAGAAAGGTAGGGTACAAATCAATCAAATAAATAAATAAATTCTCAGGACATGCCCACATCTACCATGGGAAGCCACCCCATTGCAAAGAATAGGGTGTTGTGTGGGATGCAGCACAACTGAAACAGTGCAGGACCAGGGCCTGGTCATCCTTCCCAATCAGATGTTTTGAAGAGTCCCTAGCTTACAGCCACTTAGATATGTCCAAATCAAATATGATAAATTACGGAGGGAGCAATCCTACCAGGATAGGCGGCTGCCTCTGAACTCGGAGTCAACTGCCTATCCAATGCAGGACAAGAGACATGCAGAGGGGATCGTCCCCTCCGCACTTCAGCCACCCTGCATTTACGGCTAGACAGCCAATTTCAGCTGACTAGCTGCAGGAAGGCGGAGCGGGGGAAGCAGCTGCCAGATGACACATTGGATGTGTCATACTGGCATTTCCGCCTTCCCCGCCCCAGAACACCCCCTGGAATGCCCCATTTTTGCCGCTGCATGCTCCTCTTCCGAGTGCGGATCACGGGGCCATTCCAAGCTGCCTGTGAGGCAACACAGGGCAGGGGGAAGGTCGGTTCCCATAAACCAACACATCCTATGGCTGTCTAGCTGCTGACTAGCGGCCATAGGATTGTTCCATAAATTTATCATAAATTGGACAAGTGTATATTGCAAATATCCAGCAAGCCAATATTCAGAAAATCAAATGCAATGCTGATGCCATAGCATGCCAATACATTTTCACAGAGGACTTCTCAATTTTTTATCTTTGGATTTTTATGTCCCATCCCATGGCCTTCTTTTGCTTTGATAGGATTAATGGAAATTCATTGAACAATAAATATTCAAAGAAATGCTGGGCACATGCTAATGCTGACCAGCCTAAAGCATTTACTCGCTAGCAGTCATTGTCAAAATCAGTGTGACTGGTTGTTGGAAATTAACCTGGGATGCTATTCTACTTCAGTACTGCCATGATAAACAATGCAAGTGATCTGATCGGCCATTCATCAAATTCAGCCAAATAAATTATTAGGCACACTGAACGTGCATGTGCTAGGCAAACACTTCCTAATTGCTAATGCTACAGAAAGAAAACACACTCGAAATATATTTAGCAGTGTCAGAATGGTGTACAGGCTATTCACATCATGTTGGTATTCAATTAATTTATTCTACTATACTGAGTGGGGAGTTTGTAGAGGTGTGTGTTGTTGTTTTTTAGTGCCGCTCTGTCATTTTTCTTCCAAACAGATTACAAGAGTAGAATAAAACAAATTGATAGCGACAATTCATTTTGTTTGAACTATGGAAACAAGGCAATATATCAACAGTTTCTCATTCCAATGCCTCATGCAGGAATTTATTTATTTTTTGAAAGAATCACAAACCTAGGTGGGTTCTGATTTGTATTTCCATGTATTTTTTCTCTACCAAATTCACTCATAATATGGCCTTCTCTGGGTTTATTTCTATTCATGGGGAGAAATAGCCATGCATTCTGATAAATGGATGCCCTTTCCTTTGAGGTTTTGCCAGCTGTATGGAAATAATATTCCAAATTATGCACTGGAACACTCAATCCACCCACCCATCCGCCCTTTGAACAGAACTTTTCTTAGTATTTTGAAGATCTCTCCACACAAGTCAAATCTTCAGTCAAATCTGAGATAAGATTTGGTGGTCTTATCTAAGTTCAAATTTGCACATTAGCAACCCAGTGGGTCAGAGGGAAGACCACAGGTTCGAGATTTCAGTTGCAACAAATCAATTAGTTTCTTGATAAACAATGCCTGAAAATAACATGATCTTCATATAGAAGATAATATTATAAACTTGAAGACAGACATAGGCTGGGTTCACACATCATACTAGCCCATGTTAGGGGGTGTTGAATTCTGGGTTGCCATGTGGTGTGAACCCAGTGGCGCTAACAAACCATGGTTTGATATTTATTGATTGACTTGATTTGATTTGTACCAAAAATGGCACTCAAAAATGGCACCATGAACAACCCAGAAAAAGAACCCATGGTTGGTTGTTGGGTTGTAAACTCTGGGTTGTTTAAAACATGAGATATTACATATGAACCCAGAACTGTGGGTGTTCATGGGTTGTTTTGCCAGGCTACAGAAGTGGTGGGCAAGAGTGGTCAGCCATTCTACATGCCAATACTACAGTACCACAAAGGCATTTCAGACACAGAGAGGACAGGGTGAAGGACAAGGGAAACAAACAACTCAGGGAATGAGAAAACAAACTGTGGTTTCATAGAATCATAGAATAGTAGGGTTGGAGGGGGCCCATAACACAATCGAGTCCAACCCCCTGCTCAATGCAGGAATCCAAGTCAGAGCATCCCTGACAAATGGCTGTCCAGCCTCGTCTTGAAGGCCTCCAGTGTGGGAGAGCCCACCACCTCCCCAGGTAATTGGTTCCATTGCCATATTGCTCTGACACTCAGGAAGTTTTTCCTGATGTTCAGCCGGAAGCTGGCTTCCTGCAACTTGAGCCCATTATTCCGTGTCCTGCACTCTGGGATGATCAAGAAGAGATCCTGGCCTTCTTCTCTGTGACAACCTTTCAAGTACTTGAAGAGTGCTATCATATCTCCCCTCAGTCTTCTCTTCTCAAGGCTAAACATGCCCAGTTCTTTCAGTCTCTCTTCATAGGGCTTTGTTTCCAGTCCCCTGATCATCTTTGTTGCCCTCCTTTGAACCCTCTCCAGTTTGTCTGCATCCTTCTTAAAGTGTGGTGCCCAGAACTGGACACAGTACTCCAGATGAGGCCTAACCAGTGCTGAGTAGAGGGGAACTAGTACTTCCCGGGATTTGGAAGCGATGCTTCTATGAATGCAGCCCAAAATAGCATTTGCCTTTTTTGCAGCCACATCACATTGTTGGCTCATATTCAGCTTGTGATCGACAACAATTCCAAGATCTTTCTCGCTCGTAGTGTGGTTGAGCCACGTATCCCCCATCTTGTAACTGTGCATTTGGTTTCTTTTTCCTAGGTGCAGAACTTGGCATTTGTCCCTATTAAATGCCATTCTGTTGTTTTCTGCCCAGCACTCCAGTCTATCCAGATCACTTTGAATTTTGTTTCTGCCTTCCAAAGTATTAGCTACCCCTCCCAATTTTGTGTCATCTGCAAATTTGATCAGCATTCCCTGCACCTCCTCCTCCAAGTCATTAATAAAAATGTTGAAGAGCACTGGGCCCAGGACTGAGCCCTGCGGTACCCCACTCGTTACCTCTCCCCAGCTTGAGAAGGTCCCATTGATAAGCACTCTTTGAGTCCGATTCTGTAGCCAACTGTGGATCCACCGGATCGTTGTTTCATCTAGCCCACTTCGAGCTAGTTTGCTCATCAGGATATCATGGGGCACTTTGTCGAAAGCTTTGCTGAAGTCGAGGTATATGATGTCTACAGCATTCCCACTGTCTACAAGGGAGGTGACTTGATCAAAAAATGAGATCAGATTTGTCTGGCAGGATTTGTTCTTGACAAATCCATGTTGGCTTCGAGTAATCACGGCATTGTTGTCAAGGTGCTTCCAGATGGATTGCTTTATGATCTGCTCCAGAATTTTCCCAGGGATTGATGTCAGACTGACTGGTCTGTAGTTCCCAGGTTCCTCCTTTTTACCCTTTTTGAAGATAGGGACAACGTTAGCCCTCCTCCAGTCATCTGGCACTTCCCCCGTCCTCCATGATTTCTCAAAGAGAATAGACAGCGGTTCTGAGAGTTCTTCTGCCAGTTCCTTTATGACTCTAGGATGCAGTTCATCTGGCCCTGGAGATTTGAACTCATTCAAAGTAATGAGGTGTTCCTTGACCATATGCCTGTCGATCTCAAGCTGCAATCCTGCCCCTTCAGCCTGTACTTCGCCTTTGCCAGGGGGGTCATAGACTGTTGACTGTTTGTTCAACAGTCTGCCAGACAAACCCTGGGTAGGGCAACAAACCATGTGTTAACCATGGGTTAAATAAGCCATGGGTTAGTGTTACGTGCAAACCAGGTCATAGTAACATTAGTATTTAGCAAATATTGTAAATGCCCAAAGAAGGTTATACAAATGCAATCAACAAACCAACAAAACAATAGACATGGTATAAGAATGGTACTGTAATCTCAATTGCAAAACAAAGCCATTGGACTAGTAATCCTAGGTCTACATCTTCATTCATAACTTGAATATTAGTAGACTATTCTGCTATGATATGCACAATTTATATTTACCAATCAGGTGAAATGGATCATGGATCCTTTCATCTTCATCAGAGCTGGAACAAAGAAAGAAAGAAAGAAAGAAAGAAAGAAAGAAAGAGGAGGAGGAGAAGGGAGAGGGAGAGGGAGTGGGAGTGGGGAAAGGGAGGGGGAAATGGGTGAATAAAATAAAGATTAGTGGAATGAGGTATAGTGTGTAGCCAGCTCTGCTTTTTCTAAAAGTGATCCTGAAGCCCTTTTTATATTGATCAGAGATGGGATCATGTCATATTGCAAGTTTTACATCGATTTTATAATGTTCTTCCACCTTGCACAGCCCTTAATCTTCCTAGGGTTGAAGTTACCATGCTCCCTTCATTGTCTTTCCATTGTTTCATAACGTAACCACTTTCTCCATCAACATCTTCTTCCAAAGCTGCCCACATATTTCAACATCTGCGGTGATGCCTGTTGCTGCTCCTATGGCATCTAGGTAAATGCAAAGTGTTTTTTGTCCTTCTCATCAGGCCAGATACTGAAGTAGTCACACTTTAGCTGTCACATAAGCCCTATTCAGGTGTTTTTCTTATCGTGTTCCATCAACACATGAGGACAGGCAGTGCTCCAGCCCTGCCCCCTCTCCATTGACACATCCATCACTCTGTACATGTGGAAGGTGACAGCACGCTCTCCTCTCTGAAGAGTAGAGCCTGCTGTATCCATGGAGGCTCCTCACCAGAGTGTTTAATCGCATGGAGAAACTCTATGGATACAGAAGTCAATGTATCATACAGGGCAGTGGATGCGACAACAGAGAGTAGCAGAGCTGGAGTGCTCCCTCTCCCACATGTTCATTAGAACATGATAAGATGATAAGAAAAATGCCTGCATAGGGCTTAAGATTCTGCATAATGTATAAGCCATTTTCTACCCAGAGTCAGTTTTTTCCACAGTGGACATCCATCTTAATCCATCATGATTGTTCTAGAACCTGCAGAATCCAGTGGTCCTTTGGGCCTTCCAGGGCCAAATTAGCAATACTAGTTTGTTCAGACCCTATCTGTCAGGGTGCTTCTAGATGAGGCTTTTGTCATGCAGTCACCCTGCCGCATTCACAGGATTTTACAGAGGGTCCAGATGACATGGTCTTCAACTTGTATGCGTCTCGT
The DNA here is from genome assembly GCF_057233095.1 of Heloderma suspectum. NCBI lineage: Eukaryota > Metazoa > Chordata > Lepidosauria > Squamata > Helodermatidae > Heloderma > Heloderma suspectum. The sequence continues at coordinate 196,413,950 of NC_139462.1, forward strand.
GTTTTCCCACCACTTCTTATGTCTTCTTTTCTTTCCACAGTAAATCTTCTGTTAAGGAAGAAAAGATGGAATAGCTACACAATGTCTTTTGATTGGTAGGACTAGGAGCCTCCATCTGGAAGCACCCTCAGAAGCAGTGAGACACGGCAGTGGGGAATGGCAGCCAATAGTGTTCAAGAGCAGAGAAACACTACATGTTTGAACAAGGCTGTCCCAAGACATTTGCTGCCTGAGGTGAAGGACAAGACTGAGTCTCCTCAAACAGAAGCTGACATTTTAATTTTACATAAACACTGGTAATGGAATAGTGTTCCCCCCACACACACACCTGAGGCAGCAGACTAGTTTAGGGGGCTCAGGAAGGTTGTGTGGCAGACACAGTTCTGTCTTCCCACAGAAGGGAACAACCAGAGTTCCTGAGGAAAAGCATGGAGGCTACCCCTGCATCTCCCCCTCCACAAACACACACATCTGCCACCTGAGGCTGTCACCTCACTCTGCCTAATGGTAGGGCAGGCCCTGCATTGGAATTGCCTCATCCTTTCCCATTTCTTTTTGTGTCCTTTCAGTGGATGAAGCAGTGAATAATACACTTCTATGCCTCTCACAACGGATGGGGCATGTATGTTCTTTTTATATTTGAGTTTCTGTACTCAAATAAAAAACCTGTGTGGGAAGCCACGTACATTCTAGCCAGTAAAAATGCAAATGAATCCCACCTCCACAGATAGTCTGCGACATTCGACTGGCTTCTTTAATGCAGAAGCTACCTAGTTATCTGTGAATGCTGACATCATCATCGTATTGATTTTTTTTAGTCATGTCCATGTTTCCCACGATATCAAAAGTCCAATTAAAACGCATAGATTTGGGCTGAGTCAATTATGGCATACTTTGTCTCGGAGGGACCACACTGGGCACAAGTTAATTAGTTGGGGAAATTAAAGCTTCTAAGTTCAAAGAGTTAATTTCAATAGGCAATTAGGTAAGCAATGAATGCTACATAATAATACACTAGCACAGCTGGAAGGCCTTGCAGGAAAGAGCCATTTAACATTTGGAATACACAAAACTCAGAAGGGAAGGAACCTCACAATAAAAAAAAGACATCATCAGTCCTAGAAGAATGGCAGTTGATTTCAAAATCACATTTCTTGACTCCATCTGCACTTTTGGAAATGGACTTCAGCCAGATCTACACCTCGTGTTATATCAATAGGATCCCATCATGGTGACATTATATCCCTCTTGAGTATTTATACCTCATAGCACACACAATGACATCTGTTGTGGCATTTTGGATAATACAGAATAAAAAGTGGGAAATAACGCTAGAAAAACAGTACACGGAATGTGGAATGTGCCCCAACAGTTATCAGTGCATTTCAGTACCAATAAAAAGCACTCGTGTAGATCTAGCCTTTGGGGGCGCAGAGCATGGCTGGTGTTTTGCTCCCAGCAAGCAGGTTAAATGATTTTTCATAGAATAGAATAGAATAGTAGGGTTGGAAGGGGCCTATAAGACCATCGAGTCCAACCCCCTTTCCATATAGAACGCATTATAAAAATGTTGTTTTCCTCTCACACCTACCATCTTTATTCATGAGTTGGTTTATGGCATCCTTCCTGGTGCCTTTTAGATGTCTTGGACGTCAACATCCTGGCTGGGGGATTCTGGGAGCTGTGGTCCAACCACACCTGAAGAGCATCAGGTTGGAGAAGGCTGGGTTATGGCCTATGAAGACACAGAAAGCCCTAATAAAGAGTTGAAATTGGCCCTATATCTAGATATCTCCTGATGGGTGAGAAAGCGCTGGAAGTAATTGGCATGATCCTAATTCCCCAATGTCTTATGGAACCGAAAAACAAATGGAGGTATCAGCAAGCTCAGGTTCAGACAGTGATGGCTAAAGTTAATTAATTGCCCTGTATTTGTGGAAACTTCTTCCATATTTGTGGGAAGGGGTGCAAAGCACACATCTTCCATCAGTTTCTGGTTGACAGTATTGCTTTCAGCATTGTTCTCCGTGGCCATTTCTATGCTGTTGAATTATGTTATTATATTGTTGGTTCAAAAGTTTATTTTAGTTATTGTAAACCACTTTGAACTTTGAAAAGTAGTATATATAAATATTTCAATTAATAAATAAAATGGCAGATGCTTAATATAAATGTTTTAAGCTGCTCTGACAGTGAGGAGGGAGACACATGCTTTAAATTCATGGTGCGGGATAAACTAGAAGAGTGATCACACACATTTACCTAATTGACAGCAGACATTAACAAAGTGGGTACATAGACAGTATTATGAGGACACATATTTCAAATAAGTCTATCTTCATCAGTGGCTATGAAAGTTTTTTCAGTTTAGTTCTTCAGTTATGTTGTTTTCTGTGAGCCTCTCTCAAAATATCATTTTTGATATAATAAGATCATGAGAGTGTCTTATTTCAGTACATCTTTCACAACATATTTTATTAAGGGTGCAATCCTATGCATGTTTAGATTTTTAAAAGTCCCCAAACTCCCAGAATGCCCCAGCCAGCATGGCACCCTAAGGGCACAATCTTATGCATGTTTAGACAGAACAAAGGCCTACAACTCCCAGCATTCCCCAGCCAGCATGGGGAAATATACTTTTTCTCTGTCTAAACATGCATAAACATTGCACCCTAAGGTATTCTTTCTTATCTTTGGTTTGCTGTCCAAATATACACCAAAGAATCCATTAAAGACATACTGATGTTTATGAAATGGTTACTATGGGATTCATTCAGAAATCCCCATCTGATCGCATTAGTGATCCAGATTCCATTTCCTTCACCTCCTAGCTTTATACACAAAGGAGTCGGGGAAGAGACTAGAGGCACAGACAAACCCCCTTCATCTTCATAGCTTCACCCTATCTTCCATTTTTGGTCACACTAGAATGTGATGCTAGAGTGGCCTTCCCCAACTGGATGCCCTCCAGATGTTTTGCACAACAGCACCCATAGTTCCTGACCATGCGCCATGCTAGCTGGGTCTGCTGGGTGTTGACATCCCAAAAATTTGGAGGGTACCAGGGTGGGGAAGGCTATACTAGGCTCTCTACCAGCTAGAGAGGGATGAAGAGGCAGAACTCAGAAACTGGTTAAAATAATGTCAACGCTGAGCTGTAGCCAGATGTCAAAGGTGAGCTAGAGGAACCTGGGAGCCAGGAGTGAGGCAGTCAGAGCTGAGTATGGGTTTTCTACATGAGGCCTTTACCAAGGTTTCTGCCTCTGGATTCTTTGCAGAATCTGCTCCTTTACACATGTGTCCCCCCCCCCCGGGTGGGGGTCTTTCTCTGCCTTTCTATATGTTATATTACACAACCACTAGGTGGCACTGTGGTATAGAGGAATTGCGCAATTACACAGGGTTCTATAACACCATTAAGAAACAATATTAGACTTCCCCCATTAGGGGAAAAAAATGGATGATAATGGTTGCAAAGCATCGGGTAAGCTCTGGAGGATGACGGTGTCATGTTAAGGTCCCACAAACCACCATGCATGAGGAAGCACGAGTGCACAGTAAAAGTCTTGCACAGAAAGGCTCTAAAGCCCAGAAACACACCAGAGCTAAGAACATTGTGTTGTTCAGGCAAGGGCCCAAACCAAATAGGAGGCCTTTTATAGCTCTTCCTGTCCAGGAGTTTCCATTTCCAATGGCCAGCATGGGTGAGTCCAGTCCAGAGCCAAAGGGTGCAACCTTATGCATGTTTAGACGGAAAAAAGTCCTACAACTCCCAGCATTCCTCAGCCAGCCATGCTTTTGTAGGACTTTTTTCCATCTAAACATACATAGGATTGTGCCTTAAGAGTAGTACTGCTGGGAAGATGTTGCAAGATGCAGTTCTGATAGCTCACCACACAGGGCAGCCACACACGCAAGTAGATTCCTCCTGGTTCTAGCCCCAGCATCTCCTGGCCCTAGACAATTATCTGTGACATTTCATAGGAGGTGTGGGTGTGTGTGCGTGTGCAGGAGGAGGATTGGAGGGAGGGGTTCTTGTCATTTCCCTATTCCAGTGGTGGGCAACTTGTGGCCTCCAGATGTTTAGGCCTACAACTCCCATCAGTCCTAGTCTGCATAGCCAGTGGAAAGGGATTGTGAGAGTTGTAGGCTGAAACGTCTGGAAAGCCTTAAGTTGCCCACCCCTGTCCTATCCCATTATTCTTCCTCCTGCCCTTTCATGGAAACTAGTTCCTTGTGTTTCTTAGTCATGCTACAGTGCAACAAAGATAAGCGTGCCCCGCTCACCGCCCCAAAATATTGCTCAGAGAAATAGCTGTTTATATAGATAAGAGAGGACACAGCTGTACAGAAAGTGGGAGCTGAGCCATGTTTTGAATGCTGCTATTAATGCAGCAGAGCATAAAGCTGTGTTCTCAAGCGCTGCTGCTAAAGTTGATCCATTCGATTGGGTTGCAAGTGTCATTTGCAAATGTAGAGCATTTCTAAATGGGCGAATAAATGATTAGCAAATGTTTCCTGTAAATAGCTAATCAATACTTATAGATCCAAAAGACAATTTAGGAAGCTTAGATGCTGTGCCATCAAGCATAGTTTCCACACAAGCATCAATTCATGATTCTGAAGCATCCTCAACATGCTATCTATTAGTATCTACTCAGGAGTTTGTTTGCCTCACTTCTAAAACTAGAACCCAAACACATCTGAGCGTACATGCTGTAGTTACAGGACTATTGCACCTCAGGGTTGAACACCAATGCCCCAACTAATAGAGCCAGAGGTGTTTCAGAATGCACCACCCAGAACAGAAACAAAATTCGAAGTGATCTGGATAGACTGGAGCGCTGGGCAGAAAACAACAGAATGACATTTAATAGGGATAAATGCCAAGTTCTGCACCTAGGAAAAAGAAACCAAATGCACAGTTACAAGATGGGGGATACAACAATACTACAAGCGAGAAAGATCTTGGAATTGTTGTCGATCACAAGCTGAATATGAGCCAACAATGTGATGTGGCTGCAAAAAAGGCAAATGCTATTTTGGGCTGCATTCATAGAAGCATAGCTTCCAAATCCTGGGAAGTACTAGTTCCCCTCTACTCAGCACTGGTTAGGCTTCATCTGGAGTACTGTGTCCAATTCTGGGCACCACACTTTAAGAAGGATGCAGACAAACTGGAGAGGGTTCAGAGGAGGGCAACAAAGATGATCAGAGGACTGGAAACAAAGCCCTATGAAGAGAGACTGAAAGAACTGGGCATGTTTAGCCTTGAGAAGAGAAGACTGAGGGGAGATATGATAGCACTCTTCAAGTACTTGAAAGGTTGTCACAGAGAAGAAGGCCAGGATCTCTTCTCGATCAACCCAGAGTGCAGGACACGGAATAATGGGCTCAAGTGACAGGAAGCCAGCTTCCGGCTGAACATCAGGAAAAACATCCTGACTGTTAGAGCAATACGACAATGGAACCAATGACCTAGGGAGGTAGTGGGCTCTCCCACACTGGAGGCGTTCAAGACAAGGCTGGACAGCCATCTGTCGGGGATGCTCTGACTTGGATTCCTGCACTGAGCAGGGGGTTGGACTCGATGGCCTTGTAGGCACCTTCCAACCCTACTATTCTATGATTCTATGAACCCCACTCCCTCCAGCCTAAGATACAATTGGCAATGCAATCCAAGCTGACGTGCTGCTAATCTATAGCTACACAGGTTCAAGGACTGGAAGAGGCACATGGACGAGGGAGCTCCCCCATTTCTGTTTAGCTCTGCCCTGTATCTACTCCTTCGGGGTCAGGGGGGTGGGTAACATCTGGAGTTGTGGGAGCTGCATTGCTCCCTCCAGACCCACCAGAGGCCACAGACCAAACGTGTGCTACTGCACTGCTGAATTTGCCACCAACATTTGGTGGCATGGCATGACTGGAAAAAATAGTGATTTTTCTGTAAATCAAGACCTGGAGTTCCTATGCGCCTTGTTTTAAAGAAAAATGAGCACCTTTTTGCCAGTGCTGCAGCAAATTCAACAAGGGCGCACAAAAAAAGTCTGGGGGGGGCGTGCAGCTCTGCTGCCCATTACTTCTGCAAAGAAGAATTTCTAAAATTAATTCTGGAACTGGAGTCTGTGCTGCATGCCCCAATTCAAGTTCCTTCGGTTTAATTGCATCTATTCACCCCTTCTATATCACATTGACAAAACGCTGGGGGGAAAGGAATTTGACCGTGTGTATGATTGCATCACAATTCTTTTTGTGCAGTAGTTTTGTCGATGCACATATGTACTCCTGCACATTGGTAAAACATCACACATATCTCGTCAGAACTGTATATACAATCACATTATATTTGCTTTATTTTGTGTGTTGTTTTATCAATTCACAAAAGTGCTCATGTGCATCAGAAAAACACCACACAAAAAGAATCATGATGCAATTTACATCAAGACTGCCTTTTTCTTTTCGTCTTTCGAGGAATGGGTCCCTTCTAAGGGATCATTTCCCTCTTCCTCAGAATGATGCTCTCCTTCCCCGAAACCCACATTCTCCATGACAGCAGAGGAGCTGTCACCCTGGGAGTGGGACACAGCTAATAGGTCCCTGAAGGTCTCATCCACCAACCTCTCTGCCTCTCTTAGCTTCTCCAGATCAGCAGCCTTGGCCTCAAGGAAATAAACTTGTTTCCTGAAAGCCAGGATCTCATTACACCAAGCACACACCCACGACTTCCATCCAGCAGGTAGAGATAGTTGTACATGTGGCATTCAATGCAGTACACTGGTACTTTTCACACCACGCATAGCTAAACTATGGAATGCAATGTGGTGATGGCCACCAACTTGGATGGCTTTAAAAGGGGATTGGACAAACTCATGGAGGAGAAGGCTATCAATGGCTCCTAGTTGTGATGGCTATATGCTACCTCCAGGACCAGAGGCACCATGCCTCTGAATACCATGTGCTGGGCAATAATACTGGGAGAAGGCTATTGCCCTTGTGTCCTGCTTGTCAGCTTCCCAGAGGTATCTAGTTGGCCACTGTAGGAAACAAGGGGGCCTGTTTGCATGATCACAGAGGGGGAAATAAGCGACACACACACACACACATACACACCTTTGACTAAAGGTTAAAATGCACATTTTCCAAAATGTACATTTTTAAAAGTGTGTGTCTTTCTAAATTACACATTTTGCGAATAAGCACGGCAAGCTTGGGAATGTGCAACCTTTGCCCACAAAATGTGCTTTCATTCGCATTTGAGGATGCAAATGGGGCAAGTTCGGGTCTTAAAGAAACAGAAACAAAAGTTTTCATCCATCCCTACTGGAAGCTTCAACTGATGCAAAATGCAGCAGCAAGGTTGCTAACTGGCGTATGGTACCATGATCACATCATCGCAATACTGAAAGATCTGCACTAGTTGCCAGTTGTTTTCCAGGCTCAATTCAAGGTGTTAGTTTTAACCCCTGAAGCTCTAAAGCTGAAATCCTATGCATGTTTAGACAGAAAAAGCCCTACAGTTCCCAGCAGTTCTGGGACTTTTTTTCTGTCTAAACATGCATAGGGTTGTGCCCTAAGCAGCTTAGGGTCTGGATATCTGTTGTTGTTCAGTCGTTCAGTTGTGTCCAACTCTTCGTGACCCCATGAACCATAGCACGCCAGGCCTTCCTGTCCTGCGCTCTCTCCCGGAGCATGCTCAAGTTCATATTCATTGCATTGGTAATGCTATCTAGCCATCTCATCCTCTGTCGTCCCCTTCTCCTTTTGCCTTCAGTCTTTCCCAGCATCAGGGTCTTTTCCAGAGAGTTTTCTCTTTGCATTAGGTGGCCAAAATATTTCAGCTTCAGCTTCAGTATCTGTCCTTCCAATGAGCACTCAGGGTTGATTTCCTTTAGGATGGACTGATTTGACCTTCTTGCAGTCCAGGGGACTCGTAAGAGTCTTCTCCAGCACCACAGTTCGAAAGCATCGATTCTTCGGCACTCAGCCTTCCTTATAGTCCAGCTCTCACAGCCATACGTTACTACTGGGAAAACCATAGCTTTGATTAGACGGACCTTTGTCGGCAAGGTGATGTCTCTGCTTCTTACTATGCTGCCTAGGTTTGCCATAGCTTTCCTCCCAAGGAGCAAGCGTCTTTTAATTTCATGGCTACAGTCACCATCTGCAGTGATCTTGGAGCCCAAGAAAGTAAAATCTGTCACTGCTTCCATTTCTTCCCCTTCTATATGCCAGGAAGTGATGGGGCCAGATGCCATGATCTTCATTTTTTTAATGTTGAGTTTCAAACCAGCTTTTGCACTCTCCTCTTTCACCCTCAACAAGAGGCTCTTTAGATCCTCTTCACTTTCTGCCATTAGGGTGGTATCGTCTGCATATCGGAGGTTGTTGATAATTCTCCCAGCAATCTTAATTCCGACCTGTGATTCATCCAACCCGGCATTTCTCATGATGTACTCTGCATATAAGTTAAATAAGCAGGGTGACAATATGCAGCCTTGTCGTACTCCTTTCCCAATTTTGAACCACTCGGTTGTTCCATGTCTGATTCTTACTGTTGCTTCTTGACCCTCGTACAGGTTTGTCAGGAGACAGGTAAGGTGGTCTGGTACTCCCATCACTTTAAGAATTTGCCACAGTTTGTTGTGATCCACACAATCAAAGGCTTTAGCATAGTCAATGAAGCAGAAATAGACGTTTTTCTGGAATTCTCTTGCTTTCTCCATGATCCAGCAAATGTTGGCGATTTGATCTCTCGTTCCTCTGCCTCTTCGAAACCCAGCTTGTACTTCCAGTAGTTCTCGGTTCGCATACTGCTGAAGCCTAGCTTGTAGGATTTTGAGCATCACCTTGCTGGCATGTGAAATGAGCGCAATTGTGCGGTAGTTTGAACACTCTTTGGCGTTGCCCTTCTTTGGAACTGGAATGTAAACTGACCTTTTCCAGGCTTGTGGCCATTGTTGAGTGTTCCAGATTTGTTGGCATATTAAATGCAGCACTTCAACAGCATCATCTTTTAGGATTTTAAATAGCTCAGCTGGAATGCTGTCATCTCCACTAGCTTTGTTGTTACTAATGCTTCCTAAGGCCCACTTGACTTCACTCTCGAGGATGTCCAGCTCCAGTTCAGTGACCGCACTATCATGGCTATCAGGGACATTCAGATCTTTCCTGTATAGTTCTTCTGTGTATTCTTGCCACCTCTTCTTCATCTCATCTGCTTCTGTTAGGTCCTTGCCTTCTTTGTCCTTTATCATGCCCGTCTTTGCACAAAACGTTCCCTTGAGATCTCCAATTTTCTTGAAGAGATCTCTAGTCTTTCCCATTCTGTTGTTTTCCTCCATTTCTTTGCATTGTTCATTTAAGAAGGCCTTCTTGTCTCTCCTTGCTATTCTCTGGAACTCTGCATTCAGTTGGATATATCTTCCCCTTTCTCCCTTGCTTTTCGCTTCCCTTCTTTCCTCAGCTACTTGTAAAGCCTCATCAGACAGCCACTTGGCTTTCTTGCATTTCTTTTTCTTTGGGATGGATTGAGTTGCTGCCTCCTGAACAATGTTACGGACCTCCGTCCATAGTTCCTCAGGCACTCTGTCTATCAGGTCTAATCCCTGAAATCTATTCCTCACTTCCACTGTATATTCATAAGGGATGTGATTTAGGTCATACCTGAATGGTTTAGTGGTTTTCCCTACGTTCTTCAATTTAAGCCCAAATTTTGCAACAAGAAGCTCATGATCTGAGCCACAGTCAGCTCCAGGTCTTGTTTCTACTGACTGTATAGAGCTTCTCCATCTTTGGCTGCAAAGGACATAATCAATCTGATTTCGATATTGACCATCTGGTGATGTCCATGTGTAGAGTCGTCTCTTGTGCTGTTGGAAAAGAGTGTTTGCTATGATCAGCGTGTTCTCTTGGCAAAACTCTATTAGTCCTGCTTCATTTTGTACACCCAGGCCATGCCTGCCTGTTATCCCGGTGATTTCTTGACTTCCTACTTTAGCATTCCAATCCCCTATGATGAAGAGGACATCTTTTTTTGGTGTTAGTTCTAGAAGGTGTTGTAGGTCTTCATAGAACCGATCAACCTCAGCTTCTTCGGCCTCAGTGGTTGGGGCATAGACTTGAATTACTGTGATGTTGAATGGTTTGCCTTGGATTCGTACTGAGATCATTCTATCATTTTTAAGATTGTACCCCAGTACTGCTTTTCCCACCCTTTTGTTGACTATGAGTGCTACTCCATTTCTTCTAAGGGATTCTTGCCCACAGTAGTAGATACGATGGTCACCTGAATTAAATTTGTCCATGCCTGTCCATTTTAGTTCGCTGATTCCCAAGATGTCGATGTTCAATCTCATGTTTGACCACCTCCAGCTTACCTTGATTCATTGATCTGACATTCCAGGTTCCTAAACAATATTGTTCTTTACAGCATCAGATTTTCTCTTCACCACCAGACACATCCACAGCTGAGTGTCCTTTCGGCTTTGGCCCAGCCGCTTCACTCTTTCTGGCGCTACTTGGAAATATCCTCTGCTCTTCCCCAGTAGTATATTGGACACCTTCCGACCTGAGGGGCTCATCTTCCGGCATCATCTCTTTTAGCCTTGTGATACGTTCCATGGGGTTTTCTTGGCAAGAATACTGGAGTGGGTTGCCATTTCCTTCTCCAGTGGACCACATTTTGTCAGAACTCTCTGCCATGACCTGTCCATCTTGGGTGGCCCTGCACGGCATAGCTTATGGCTTCAGTGAGTTACGCAAGCCCCTTCGCCACAACAAGGCAGTGATCCATGAAGGGGCTGGATATCTGAGGGACCTTTTAACTCAGTGTAAATCTGCTCGGTTACTAAGATCAGCATGAGAGGCTCTTTTGAAGACACCCTTGCTGGTACTGGCCTGCTTGTTGGGCATCAAGAAAAAGGCTTTTTCCTGCATTGCTGCCTAACTCTGGAATACACTCCCTCTAGAGTTATGACTGGTCCCCACTCTCTCTCTGTTCAGGAAGGGGGTTAAGACACATCTTATGGTTTATGTTATGGTTTTTAATGTTGTTTTTAATACAACATTAACTTTTGATAAACCATCATGATTGGTTTCAGAAAGGTGGTATAGACATACAATAAATAACTCAAAGGAGAAGAATGTAAATGGACCGAACTAATGCAAAAATGTTCTCGCATATTATGTGTGTGTTGATGCAGAGGGTGTGCTGGGGAGGGTGTTCCTGTTGTCATACATTTATTGACTCCCTCCAAATCTGGATGGAATGTGGACATCGTCACTGGCACAGTCCCAAATTCTTGGGCATGGGTTCAGTTTCCAGGGATAATGAAGATGTGTCATTTTTGTATTTGCGATTTGTATGAGCTTTCCTTTCCCAGGCTGAGCACACACTGGATACAACGACCATTTTGCCAACTCAGTGATGGTGTATCTCCAGTCCCAGCCCAATGTGATTATAGGATTGCTCTCTTAGCTGCCCTAAGACTTGCCACATGAAAAGCAACCATTTTGAGTCATGTCACCAAGTCCTCAGCAGATGGGAGAAATTAAAATTGCAGTCCTTAAAAATACCACCCACCCCCCTTTTCTTTTTTTTCCTTTGTAGCAATATTGGCTAGGCTGGAGAGTATTTAAGGAGGCCTTTTCTGGTTGCTTTATTTTAAGGCCACTAGATGGCACTGTTATATTATACGCTGTGTTTTTAATGTCTCTCTCTCTGCCTCTCTTTCAGTGCTGGAGATCTTTAAATTTAGAATTAATATGTTTGTGGGCTGTATTCCCCCATTAGATTTTTTAAAAGACCTTCCAGATATTAAGACATAGGTGAATGGTCTTGAGAAGTGACTTACAGAACATTTATCAAAAGAAGAAAAAGGCCTGGTTGATTTGCAGACCAGTTGGTGGCCCCAGATTCCCCTTAGTCCATGGGACATGGCACACTGTGGTAAAACTGGCAGGGAGCCGCTTCCAGAAAAAAAAAAAGTAAAAGTAAAAGGAGTTTCAGAAACTGTGGCTTTTCAAGAGGAAGTGGCTGGTTGGCAGCAGATTGGTGACAATGTCATCTGTCACAAAGGACCTCAGACTGATCTAACTTCGCACTAAATCGCTCATGAAGACAGTGCCCCTGGTCTAGCAATTAGTTTATGAAACCACGGATCATTTTCAAGGAAGATATGCCATGGTAAAGGATCTTTTAAGCACTTCTGTGCTCTGTGTAGGCCCCAAGCTCTGAGAACCAGTCTTTTAAATTTTCCAAGGCCATAGAATACTAATTTCCTGAGAGACAACTTGCAATTGGTGGAGACTTCCATTGCCTTCTATATGAACAACTTGATACAGGAAGTGCGTACAAGGTCATGAGTATGGCTATCACTTAGGAAGAGCATTTGAGTCAATTAAATCTGATTGATAAATTAAGGGGGGGAGTATATAACCCACAAGCCAGGCACTGTTCTTTGTCCTGAACACATTTCACATCCTACTCCAAATGATATAGTTATTTATTTCATTTCCATTAGCGAAAAATTAAAGAACAACAGGCATCCATCAAAAGGTTCAGCAAGACCGTGCTAGGATAAAGAATCTTTACGTTTAAGTAATAAGACTGTGGGTCTGAGAGACTGGATCATGAACCCACTGTCACTTCACAATGAGTGAACAAATATTCAGAGAACTGATGGTAGTGATGGTGGTAGAAATTAATAATGCCCCTCATGTGTCTTGCCAAACTATATGGGATGTTATAAAAGCGGTTCGCAGAAGGTATTTAATCAGTGAATATTCTCACCACAAGAGATTAAGGGGGAGAGAGGAGCAAAACCTTCTGGTGAAGGCTACAGTGGAATGAGACATCATTCTACTCATGTAATTCGGTTTACAAGAAGATAACTGATATTTGTAAGGAATATCCTTATTGGACACTGACAAAGGTGAGAAAGCTTTATTTATTTATTTCTAACAAAAAGTATTATGACAAATAAAACAAAACAACTGAATTCTAAACAAGCACATCCAACAACATTACAGAAAAACCCTATCCATCTGCAGAAGTAATAACTAGGTCTCAAGACATTGTTCCATTTAAAGAACAAAACAAAACCTTTTATTGTGATTTATACTTGGCACAATATCAAGATTTGGATTAAATTGACAAGATGAATATATAGAGAAAAAAATTACAAAGATGTTACTGATGAGGAAATTAGACACACTAGAGGTTAAAACAACATATCTCCTGGAAACTATAGATTCTGCATAAAGTTGTACAAAATGTTATTGGATGTCCCCTTGCTTGATCTACAGCAACTATTCAAACTAGTAAAATAATGAACTCCTGGAAGTACACCCCAATAGGAATCATATTAAAAGCAGACAAAGATCCTGTTAGAAGAAACAAACAAACCTCTCTTCTTGAACAGGATTTGAAGATTCCTACTCCCTTTATCTTGGCTAAGAGAGTTCATGCAATTATCTCATGTTATATCCACAAGGACCAGGCAGGATTAATTCACAAGACACAACTAGGAGATAACGTTTATAGATTCCTGAATATTAGCCATCGTTATAACTACAACATACAGATATATGTTTAAATATGTTCAGCAGTATATAAATTTATTAAATAAATCAGTTAAATAGTGCTGCATTTGTGACACTAGAAGCAGAAAAGGCCTTTGACCACCTTGAGTGGAAACGTTGGGGAAACTGCTTGACATGATGAGGTTTAGCCCATTTTTACAAGATCAATATCTCAACTATACTATGCAAAAATCCACATAGTGTGATTAAAGTGAAGGGATGTACACCCATCTCTTTCTCTGTCTGGTAGAACCAGGCAGGGATGCCCCCTGTTCTCCTATTATAGTCTCTCTTTCAGTTGACTCTCCATCAACTTATTTAGAATACTATTTTGCTTTTTCTCTCTGATCCCATTTTACACAAACTCGGCCTTCATGTTTTACAAGGGTTAAGACGCTGAACTGCAGACTGGAAGGTCGGCAGGTCAGCAGTTCAAGACCCGAGTGCTGCGTGACGGAGTGAGCTCCCGTCTTCAGTCCCAGCTTCTGCCAACCTAGCAGTTCAAAAGCAAGAAATTGCAAGTAGATAAATAGGTACCACCTCGGCAGGAAAGGTAACAGTGTTCCGTGCACCTCGGTGTTCAGTCATGCCGGCCACATGACCACGGAAGCGTCTTCGGACAGCGCTGGCTCTTCGGCTTAGAAAAGGGGATGAGCACCGCACCCTAGAGTCGGACACGACTGGTTGGGGACACCTTTTTACCTTTTTAGGATCAAAATTAATTTTGGAAAGTTCAAAGCTATGGTCATTGCAATCCTGACATTGAGTTGGAGCCAGATTTAGATGTATGCAACCGTGTGGGCAGAAGTGGTCTTCTCTGTCCCTAGGGTGACCCCTCCAGCCTCCTGAAAATGCTATACAGATGGACAGGGGATCCTGCTGAGTGTGGTGGTTTATTTATGTATTTATAAAATCTATTTCATGCCCCTCTTCATATGTGATCTTGGGGCAGGTCACAAATGGTATAGAGGGATGGGGAAGTGCCCCAAAACTGGGCAATGGTACCTTTCATGAGTGGAGATCAGTTCATGGAAGGTAGCTTCCCTCAGGTTACAGGGATTTCCTCCTTCTCCCTCAGCCTTCTGCCCCACAACCTACCCATTTAGCAGCACACACACCCCATCTTCTGTGTAGTATTTTCAGGGGTCTCGAAGGGCTGTCATGGGGCAAAGCGGGTGCCCAATTGCATGCACCTAAATCTAGATCCAATCCAAAAGAAGTAAAAGATTTGAGGGAAGTATCCTCATTATAATGGACAGATGAAACCTGCTGGAGATATTTAGGAGAGCAGCTAATTTCTGAATACAGCGAACTGTATAAAAATAATTATGTGACTCTACTACAATCAAAGACTGAAATAAACAGAACCAGTTTCCAGCTTACCTGGATTGGCAGGATAGCTGCACTAAATATGAATGTTTACCCAGACTTTTTCGGTCTCAAATGATACTGACCTAGATGGACTAAAGGTCTGAGGCAATTTCCTATGTTCCTGTTATTATTCATCACAATTATGAAACATATTACATAACCATGCAATGCTGCAAAACATTAGATTAAGCAGAAAGAGAGCATGGTGCTAGGATGAAATTTACAGAATTTCCATAGATTAGTTATGTTTTTACTGAATCATTTTATACTTCTGGAATTTGGATTTAAAAACATTGATCTCCAGTGCACCCTGTCTAGCATTACTGCCCTTTCAGAGAGATTATTATGCAACATTATTCTTCAACTCTTGCTTTAAAAAAAAAAAAAAGATAACGGGAGTATTTGTATGGTCCTAGATGTTTGTATGGTCCTAGATGTCCAAATGTTTTTGTACATTTCAGTACATTTCAGCAAGAGTGGGCAGTCTTCAGACTTCTTGGATTTGCTTTGTTTTTTATTCGAACCTCAAGATCTGCTGACCAGAGAGCTAGGTGCAAAAGACTATGAATTAAAGAACAGGATGCCTCTGGGCACATTCTGAGCCTAGGAATTTGTGTTTGGTACCAGAACTGAACTTACAGAAAATGTCCACTCCTGGTTACCCCAAGCTTTCTTCATTGCAGCCTAATTTAGGTGGGGAAAGACATTTTGTTGTGAAACAATTGGGAGACAAAAACCATTGACAAACTACTGCAAATCTACCAATAGATCCCAGAGATCTTCCAGTAGATCCCCAATCTAGCTTGGGCCCAATCCTGCATTACAGATATTCACCTGGATCCACAATTAAAATGGTTTCAGTTCTTAGTTTGAATTCAGGAAATTTTGTTAACAGATTTTTTAAAATGTCCAGTGCTTCTAGAGATCGCTGAAGGTATTCAAGGACTAGATTTCCTCAAATTTTGTGAGGTCTATGAGTCTGCTGTCAACTGTGCATCATACCCTGTTAGAGAAGAAATATAATACATGTTAACTTAGATTCATCTTTGGGAAACTAATGCAAAGGAAGGATGAGAATGAACACTGGCAAAAACATGGCAGGATAATCTTGCCCTGTCACCATGCATTAGTAGGGGGAAGAAACAAGTACTGTCCAAAAATTCTGTCTAAACAGAGTACAGTTTCCCATCTGTCAGCATGTCAGTATTCCCAGTAGTGCTGGGAAAATTACATTTCCCAGGGCTCCTTATGCCTGGGTCACCTCCAAACCAGCATGCCAGGTGACAGAGGAGTAAGAGGTAAAGCAGGGGTAGGCAACGAGGTGCTTGCAGGCACCATTATGTCCCCCACACACCTTCTTTGGTGCCCACCGAGACACCCTACTCGGTGGTATAGAAATATAATCAGTCAATCAGTACTCCTCTCAAACTGGGATTGCTTCAAAGTGAGGTGACAGGCTATGCCTGCTACAGTCTGAAGTTCCCATGAATGCCTCTGGGCGGGCTACTCGTCCTTTCTGATGAGCCACGCCTGCCCATGGCAGCCATTTTATGGTTGGGCCCAGGCCGGTTTCTCAGATTTCAAAATGGGACCACAGGCCCCAAAGGTTGCCTACTCCTGGAGTAGAGAGACTTCCCTTTCTTCCACCGCAGCTGCCAGAGAAGCAAGTCAGGTGAACAAATACATAGTGTGAGGGAAGTGGCGGGAGGAAGGGAGGGAGGTACGAAATTTTTGAGGGACTTACTCTCGAGCAGGGGTGGGCAGAAGGTAGTTCTGGATCTCCTGGTAGATCCCTGGGGGATGTTTCAGTAGATTGGCAAGGATTTCTGACTTGTAATTATTTAACCAATGCAGCAACAGAATGAGTCCCCTTCCCCCATCCACTGCCATAAATTATACTGCTGAAATGAAGAAAACGTGGGAATAAGCAGGAGTGGATTGATGTGTGGAAAGACTGTGGGCTCCATTCTGGTACTCAAAGCAAACCCTTGGGCTCAGAATGATTTAAAGTCTGTCGTACCAGGCTCCAGTTGGGGGATCTTGGGGTTCAAGTCAAAGGACAACAAAGGAGATCCTGTTGCAACAAGCCTGAGGTCTGACTACCACACTGCTGTAAAGGACTGAACAGAGGCTCCAGCCTCATGGCTCCTGTCCATCGCTTTTAAAGATGCAAATATTGGACCTCTCAAAATGCCGAGTTACAGGGTTTGACTCCAGCAGAGAAACATTAATATGCTGCTGTGAGCAGCTCTTGCACTGCAGTGCTTTCCTCCCCCCCCCCCCCCCGCTCTATGCCGTCGACGCTGTTTCTGTCTGAAGCACTAAATGGATTTCTCTGAAAAAAATGTTGAGGACAATAACTTACAGTGACAGTTAAAAACAACAGCAACCCAGCCTTAGCAGCTTATGTTCTGATAATGATTTGGAATATTTAGAAGTACGTATTCTGCATTCCCCCACCCCAGGAAATCATCCACATGGTAACTTGCATAACATACTTATTTTTCTATTACAAATCAAATCAAAATTTATTGTACAGTCACAGGCCCATCAAAAGACAAAGCAGTGCATCAAAATGCATATATTCTTTGACATAAAAAGGTGAAAATATAAACACATATACGGGGAGTTAGTGTGGTGTAATGGTTAGAGTGCTGAACTGGGAGTTGGGAGGTCTTTGCTCAGCCATTGATCTCTTCAAGTCCCTGCTCAGCCATGAAGCTCACTGGGTGGGTTTGGGCCAGTTACTGACTGTCAGCCTAACCCACCTCACAGGGTTGTTGTGAGGATCAAATGGAAAGGAGAAGGATCGTGTACGCCACCTTGGGTTCATTGGAAGAAAAAAGGGTGGGACATAAATGTAATAAGAAATAAAATAAAAATGAAAGGAGAGAAGATCATGTTTGTAGTTTGGGGGTTTTCTTGGACCCAGGACTGTCATTTGAGGCACAGGTGAACTCAGTGGCACGGAGCACTTTTTATCATCTTAGGCTGGTATACCCTCTATGCCCTTATAACTTCTTGTCTGGATTACTGCAATGCGTTATATGTGGGGCTGCCTTTGAAAACAGTCCGGAAACTGTAGCTGGTCCAAAATAGGGCAGCAAGACTGTTAACAGGGACTGGCCAGTAAACTCATATTACACCAGTATTTTTCCAGCTTTACTGGCTGCCAGTCCATTTCCGGGCCCAATTCAAATGCTGGTATTAACATTCAAAGCCCTTAACGGCTTGGGGCCAGGTTATCTGAAGGATCGCCTCCTCCCATATGTGCCTGCCCGGACCTTAAGATCTTCCTCAGCGGCCCTTCTCTGTGAGCCCCTGCCAAAGGAAGTGAGGCGGGTGGCTACTAGGAGGAGGGCTTTTTCTGCTGTGGCACCCCAGCTGTGGAATGAGCTCCCTAGTGAGGTTCGCCTGGCACCTACATGGAATTCCTTTCGGAGCCAGGTGAAGACCTTCTTATTTTCCCAGGCCTTTTAGCATTTTAGCTTTCTAGACTTTCAGCTTTGCTGTTTTAAATCTGTATTTTAAATTCCTGCACTGCTGCTAGGGATGTACAAAAGTCACTTACCTTTTCGAAGAGTGACATTCACGGTGGGGGGGAAGGTGCTCCGTCCCTCCCCCCGAAATTCTCTCCGGCCAGCTCCGTTCCATGGAGATTCCGCAGAGCTGCCAGCCCGGGCCACCCACCGCCAGTCATCCGGCCGCTGGGCAGCCTGCACAGGGACGCAAATGGTGGCAGCCGTAGCCACCGCCATTTCCGTCCCTGTATTTTGCCGTGATAGGCTACGTAAGTATTTACGTAGCCTATCACGTAGCCACTACGCTGTTTGCTTTCCCCCTTTTTTTTTTTTTTTTTTTGCCGTAATAGCCTATGTAAATATTTACATAGGCTAAAACGGCCAAAAAAAAACGGTGACTATGGCCACCGTAGCCACTGCCATAGTGCCATTTGCGTTCCCTTAGTTAAGCTGTGATAGGCTACGTAAATACTTACGTAGCCTATCACGGCTAACGCAGGGACTGACGCCATTTGCATCCCTGCGGAAGCTGTGATAGGCTACGTAAGTATTTACGCCCATTTTGCAGGGTGGGGGGCAGGGGGGCTTCGTTCTGCCATGGATTTCGGGGACTGGCATTCGGCCTCACCGAGATCTGTGGCGGAATTCTCTGACATCCCTAACTGCTGCTACGTTTTATTGTGGTTGTATTGTTACATTGTGGTTTTAATGTTCTTTGTATTTTATATTGTTTTATTGTGTGCTGTTTGGTTTTAATTTTTGTAAACCGCCCAGAGAGCTTCAGCTATTGGGCGGTATAGAAATGAAATAAATAAATAAATAAATAAATATTTTTAAAATTGAGTCAATGGAGAGCCAAACTACGCTTAGGGGGCAATCCTATGCATGTTTATGCAGAAAAAAGTCCCACAATTCCCAGCACGCCCCAGCCAGACATTTTTCTGTCTAAGCATGCATAGGATTGCCCCCTTAAGCCGAGAAAATTATTTTATGACTCTTTAGAGCAGAAAAATTTGGCAACCGTTTCCATTAGGACTGTGCATTGCTTCGGCCTGAGGCCCGAACCCTGAGTAGAAGTGGGCTGCTCTGGGTCTCTTTGAGCCCCTTCCGAGGCGAAGCAGAGGGGGCATGAAGCAACCCGGAGCGGCTCGGGGGCTCCCTGAAGCACTCAGTGTGCTTCGGAGCTTCGGCACCCCCAGCCCAGCCATGCCAGGTCCTGAGCTGCCACTGCTGCCGCCACCTCCGCTACCACCTCCGTCGCCATCCTTGCTGCCACTGCCATCGTCACCACCACCATTGCCATCCTTGCCACTGCCGCCATCCCCACCACTGCCATCACTGTCCTCTCTGCTGTTGCCATCCTCACCGCCATCGCTGCTGCTGCCGTCCTCACTGCCTCCACCTTCCTAGAAGTTGCCATTTTAAAAATGGTGACTCGCTGCAATAAGAGTCAGTGCATGCGTCCAGGCCTCAGGAGTTGGAGGCGTTGAGGACGGCAGCAGAGAAGGAGGTGAGAAGACGGCAGCAAGGTAAGGGGTTTTGCACGGGGGCGGGGGGGGGACCCAAAGCGGGCTTTGACATCTAAATCCTGCTTCGGGTTCGGGGCCGAGTAGGGTTGTCCCCCCCCCCCGAATCTGCCCAAGCCGAATCGGGCCCACCTCCTAAGCCACGAAGCGGCTTCTGAGTCAGAAGGTAATAGTTTCCATTACTATTTTGGTGGAATCAGTCAACAAATAAAAAACAAATACCAACCAAAGGTCCTTCCTGGGTGCTCCAATAAAATAGGAAGTAATAATCAATTTCACTCATCTTGAGTGACACACAAAGAATTGCAAAGAAAACATGTATTAAAGTTTTGTTTATTCCATCCCCACAAGGCTGAAGCCGTTCATTGTAGGGAATTGTTTTCTTCAAACATCCATCCAATAATGAGTAAAACCATATATGAAAAAGACATATTGACCTAGATTGAAGATGGTTGCTTCCAGATGGATGGCTCCTACCGCTACCATTCAAAAGGCACTCTGCCGCTGTCTTCATCTTTCCTCCTTAAAGGTTTTTTTGTGGTAAGAAAAAAGACAGAAGAAGCAATGGGAAAACTCAGGAGGGTTACAAATGGATGACAATGATGTCTGAATCCCTCCCCCCCGCCATAAAATTTAATGAAGGAGGCAGCACAGTAGCACAATGAAAGCCTCATCTGGAAGCACACACAACAATTATGGCTATGTATTTATTTTATTTTATTTAAAGCATTTCTGTCTGCTCCTCAACCAAAAAGGCTGTTGGAACAGCTTACGTACAATCAATAAAAAGAAGACAGCCCCTGCCTGCCGGCTTACAATTTAAAAAGACACGATACAGAAGAAGAAAGAAATGGGGTGGGAAGAGGAAAAATGTAAGTGGTCTTCAGCAGAACTGATGGAATGGACTTGCTTCCCATTTCATCTTCCCCTGCGGCAGTCTGCTGGAATGGCTGCCTCTGGTGACAGTATGGGAACAATCCAGCCAAAGGTAACTATTCTTCAGGCCCATCAATTTCAAGAGAGCTTCGGCTATTGGGCGGTGAGTATAAGGGAGAGGGCCTTTTCAGTGGTGGCCCCACACTTCTGGAATCAACTTCCATCAGGGGTTCATCAGGCCCCCTTTGCAGGTCTTCAGGAAGGCTCTAAAGGCCCACCTAGTTTTGCTGGCTTCCCATAATCTGTGGGCTACAGGTTTTATTGGTGTGATTTGTTTGTTTTTTAGTATTTTATTGTATATTTATTGCCTATATGAATATTTTTGTATGGTTTTTCTTCTGTAGACTGCCTTGAGAGGGTTTTACCCTTAAAGACAGCCTAAAAATAATTTTAAATACATAAATATATCATCCAAGCTGGCAAAGTAAAGGACAGCACAGACTAAAAATAAGAAGTGGTGGTATATCAACCAGTTTCAAGTTTCAGCAAAACAATGTTTATTTCAAACATTTATTCTCATTCTTTATCACTAGCCTTATTTTATTAAGACACAGCTATTTCAGGTACATTTTTCTCCTTGTCAACAACATTTAACAGCTATCATAAAAAGTAGTTGATTTAATTTTAATAGGCTTTATTTCTAAGCTATGAGGAAATAAAAATCAATATGGTTCATAATTCTTTAATCACTCCTTAGACCTAAGATATACAATGCCACCTTAAGAAATTATTAGAGCTGACATCCACTGGGGCAGAATAGCTTTTTAGCTGCTAAGAAAAAGGAAAATATCAGATCCAAAGTATGTGTGCATTTATAGTTATACTAGTGAATGGACCCGGCTTCCTATGGGTTGGAACATCCCTTAGTTTGATACAGAGAAGTTTCCATGAAAATTTACACAGCTGGCATGCCTGTGGCCCAGTGTGGAAGGGGTCTGCCCACGCCATTCTCCTCAGAGGGCTGCCCCACAGCAGGTGGAAGGAGGCAGGCATATAACTGTCCCTCAGCCTACTCTCTCCTGGGGGGTGTCCCCACCAGCAATTTACTCCGAGCTGACTGTATGTTGAGGTCATTAGGGATGGATGACTTTGTGGCCCTCCAGCAGCCACCCCAGAGTTAATCAGGGAAAAAACAAATTTCCTGAGACTGCTTAAAGTCCAATTCTTTTCCTCAAGTCGGGTTCTCCCCGGTGTAGTTGCTGTGTGCCCCAACCCACGCACTGTCCTCGGGTGTGCTAGCCTTGCCCAGGGGTGTGCCTTTCACCGTGACCCCAGTCAAGGGGTGTTTCCTGTGTGTTTCCCGTCCCTGAACAAACCCATTAGTATCTACTCAGAAGTAACTCCTATTGTGCTCGAGCAAGCTTGTCCCCTGAATGCCCACATCAGAATGTACAGAGATACCCTGCAATTGAAATGGCACAGTTTAAAGCAGAAATTCCCTAAATGCTTCAAAGCGCGATCTCGAGGCTCCGATTCTGTTATTTGGTTTATTGCCTTAGGAAGTAACCACACCTTCATTACAGAGATCCTGTGCAGCATCGATGGGACTGGTTTCCCATCCCTGTGTTCTCTCCCCCACTTTCCCAGCACAAGCATGTGTGTATCTGCTCAGAAGTATCTCTCACTGTACTCAATGAGGCTTGTTCCTGAAATGCTCACTCTGAGTTATTGGGATTATCAAGACAGGAAGAAGATTTTATCATAGGAGAAAGAGGGGGGGGCTCTCTTATTGGTTGAGCAGCCCCTGCCAGTCAGATGACGTTCACGCCAACCCCACCCAGAAGTATGTTCTGTAAAGCGACTTAGAATGGTGCAATTCATGTGCCCATGGAGCCCTGCATTGACAAAAGCCGGTTCCTTGAAAAATGCGGGTAAGCCACTCCGTCTTTCTCCTCCTGTTCTTGTGGAGACTGGGCCCTGGCTTCATACCATATCCACTGCAAAGCTATGTGCTGGTTAGGGAGGTTTCCCACCTGATGACTGATAGTGGTACTACATACTGGAAAACACACAGCTACATTAAAATTTATTTTTATTTATTTATTACATTTCTATACTGCCCAATAGCCGAAGCTCTCCGGGCAGTTCACAAAAATTAAAACCACAAGTACAGCATAAAAACAATATAAACTATAAAAGCTTAAAACGACAGTATAAAAGTACAACCAGAATAAAACCAAGCAGCAATGCAGAGATTTAAAACGGACACGACTGAATGACTGAACAACAACAACAAATTTAAAACAGCAGAGCTAAAAGACTAGAATGCTAAAATGCTAAGATTCCTGGAAAATAAAAAGGTCTTCATCTTTTTGAAAGAGCACAATGTAGGCACCAGGCAAATCTCTCAAGGGAGCTCATTCCGCAGCCTGATTCCAAGCAGCCTTGACATAGAAGTTGAGATCCCCCAGATCCATCATCCTAGGGGTCCTCAACACCAAGTCGGAGACCATCTCTGTCAGCTCTGGCAGGGAGTCTGATGGGTAGCAGGGTGGGCAGTACACCAGTAGAAACAAAATATGCCCCAAGAAGTGTACATCCCTAGGGTTCCCTCAGTATGTATGCCAAGTTTCAGATGTCTACGTTTCACAGTCTTGGAACTATGGCACTGAAAGACAGACAGACATCTTCCTTTATTATGATAGATTGTCACATTCCTGGTCCAACAGATACTGGATCCTTTGATTCGTAATGCACCTTTGCACTTCCTCCTGCTTTCTTTCCATCTTCCTATCACACACCCAGCTTGATAGACAACTTCCTGCTCTGGTAAATCACAGTTTGACATATTGTCTGAACTGGCAAGTGGTTGTATTGCTCCCTAGAAATCAGGATGTACAAACCACAGTTAGGTCCTAGGTTGTTGCAGTCCTGGTGTGTAGGGAGGGAGTGGAACAACAGATGCATTTTTGATCCAACATGGTTTGCTGTAGTGGGAATGTTGTGTCTGAAGGCAGCTATCATATTATATTAAGGGAATTCCATTTCAAATAAGTGGAACGATTTCTGTGAAACTCAAAGAGATGACACCTGACAAAATCAATGCAATGATTGTTTTATGGACTGGGCTCTTCCCATGAACCTCAGTAGAAATAGCTAAATATAATGATAGTATTTCTCATTTTGAAAAAATTTCCCTAAAGAGACATACAACACAATCCTATCCATGTTTACACAGAGGCCCCACTGATTTCAATGGGACTTTCTCTCTCTCTCTCACTCTCTCTAGTCCAGCCTCTAGTAAGTATGCATAGGTCTTCAGCCTGAACGTTATCATTTTGGTTCATTAGAAGCAAGAATGGCAGTGACCCTTCATGGATCACTGCCTTGTTGTGGCGAAGGGGCTTGCGTAACTCAGTGAAGCCATAAGCTATGCCGTGCAGGGCCACCCAAGACGGACAGGTCATGGCGGAGAGTTCCGACAAAATGTGGTCCACTGGAGAAGGAAATGGCAACCCACTCCAGTATTCTTGCCAAGAAAACCCCATGGAACGTATCACAAGGCTAAAAGAGATGATGCCAGAAGATGAGCCCCTCAGGACGGAAGGTGTCCAATATACTACTGGGGAAGAGCAGAGGGTATTTCCAGGTAGCGCCAGAAAGAGTGAAGTGGCTGGGCCAAAGCCAAAAGGACACTCAGCTGTGGAAGTGTCTGGTGGTGAAAAGAAAATCCGATGCTGTAAAGAACAATATTGTTTAGGAACCTGGAATGTCAGATCAATGAATCAAGGTAAGCTGGAGGTGGTCAAACATGAGATTGAACATCGACATCTTGGGAATCAGTGAACTAAAATGGACAGGCATGGGTGAATTTAATTCAGGTGACCATCATATCTACTACTGTGGGCAAGAATCCCTTAGAAGAAATGGAGTAGCACTCATAGTCAATAAAAGGGTGGGAAAAGCAGTACTGGGGTACAATCTCAAAAACGATAGAATGATCTCAGTATGAATCTAAGGCAAACCATTCAACATCACAGTAATTCAAGTCTATGCCCCAACCACTGGTGCCGAAGAAGCTGAGGTTGATCGGTTCTATGAAGACCTACAACACCTTCTAGAACTAACACCAAAAAAAGATGTCCTCTTCATCATAGGGGATTGGAATGCTAAAGTAGGAAGTCAAGAAATCACCGGGATAACAGGCAGGCATGGCCTGGGTGTACAAAATGAAGCAGGACAAAAGCTAATAGAGTTTTGCCAAGAGAACACGCTGATCATAGCAAACACTCTTTTCCAACAGCACAAGAGACGACTCTACACATGGACATCACCAGATGGTCAATATCGAAATCAGATTGATTATGTCCTTTGCAGCCAAAGATGGAGAAGCTCTATACAGTCAGTCAAAACAAGACCTGGAGCTGACTGTGGCTCAGATCATGAGCTTCTTGTTGCAAAATTCCGGCTTAAATTGAAGAACGTAGCGAAAACCACTAAACCATTCAGGTATGACCTAAATCATATCCCTTATGAATATACAGTGGAGGTGAGGAATAGATTTCAGGGATTAGACCTGATAGACAGAGTGCCTGAGGAACTATGGACGGAGGTCCGTAACATTGTTCAGCAGGCAGCAACTCAATCCATCCCAAAGAAAAAGAAATGCAAGAAAGCCAAGTGGCTGTCTGAGGAGGCTTTACAAGTAGCTGAGGAAAGAAGGGAAGCGAAAAGCAAGGGAGAAAGGGGAAGATACATCCAACTGAATGCAGAGTTCCAGAGAATAGCAAGGAGAGACAAGAAGGCCTTCTAAAATGAACAATGCAAAGAAATGGAGGAAAACAACAGAATGGGAAAGACTAGAGATCTCTTCAAGAAAATTGGAGATCTCAAGGGAACGTTTTGTGCAAAGACGGGCATGATAAAGGACAAAGAAGGCAGGGACCTAACAGATGCAGATGAGATTAAGA
Source organism: Heloderma suspectum (assembly GCF_057233095.1). Classification (NCBI taxonomy): domain Eukaryota; kingdom Metazoa; phylum Chordata; class Lepidosauria; order Squamata; family Helodermatidae; genus Heloderma; species Heloderma suspectum. Next base: position 196,439,795 of record NC_139462.1, read on the forward strand.
AGAGGTGGAAAGAATACACAGAAGAACTATACAGGAAAGATCTGAATGTCCCTGATAGCCATGATAGTGCAGTCACTGAACTTGAGCCGGACATCCTAGAGAGTGAAGTCAAGTGGGCCTTAGGCTAACAACAAAGCTAGTGGAGATGACAGTCTTCCAGCTGAGCTATTTAAAATCCTAAAAGATGATGCTGTTAAAGTGCTGCACTCAATATGCCAACAAATTTGGAACACTCAACAGTGGCCACAAGACTGGAAAAGGTCAGTTTACATTCCAATTCCAAAGAAGGGCAACGCCAAAGAGTGTTCAAACTACCGCACAATTGCACTCATTTCACATGCCAGCAAGGTGATGCTCAAAATCCTACAAGCTAGGCTTCAGCAGTATGCAAACCGAGAACTACCGGAAGTACAAGCTGGGTTTCGAAGAGGCAGAGGAACGAGAGATCAAATCACCAACATTCGCTGCATCATGGAGAAAGCAAGAGAATTCCAGAAAAATGTCTATTTCTGCTTCATTGACTACGCTAAAGCCTTTGATTGTGTGGATCACAACAAACTGTGGCAAATTCTTAAAGTGATGGGAGTACCAGACCACCTTACCTGTCTCCTGAGAAACCTGTTCGAGGGTCAAGAAGCAACAGTAAGAACCAGACATGGAACAACCGAGTGGTTCAAAATTGGGAAAGGAGTACGACAAGGCTGCATATTGTCACCCTGCTTATTTAACTTATATGCAGAATACATCATGAGAAACGCCAGGTTGGATGAATCACAGGTCGGAATTAAGATTGCTGGGAGAATTATCAACAACCTCCGATATGCAGACGATACCACCCTAATGGCAGAAAGCGAAGAGGATCTCAAGAGCCTCTTGTTGAGGGTGAAAGAGGAGAGTGCAAAAGCTGGTTTGAAACTCAACATTAAGAAAACGAAGATCATGGCATCTGGCCCTATCACTTCCTGGCATATAGAAGGGGAAGAAATGGAAGCAGTGACAGATTTTACTTTCTTGGGCTCCAAGATCACCGCAGACGGTGACTGTAGCCATGAAATTAAAAGACGCTTGCTCCTTGGGAGGAAAGCTATGGCCAACCTAGACAGCATAGTAAGAAGCAGAGACATCACCTTGCCGACAAAGGTCCGTCTAATCAAAGCTATGGTTTTCCCAGTAGTAACGTATGGCTGTGAGAGCTGGACTATAAGGAAGGCTGAGCGCCGAAGAATTGATGCTTTCAAACTGTGGTGCTGGAGAAGACTCTTACGAGTGCCCTGGACTGCAAGGAGGTCCAATCAGTCCATCCTAAAGGAAATCAACCCTGAGTGCTCATTGGAAGGACAGATACTGAAGCTGAAGCTGAAATATTTTGGCCACCTAATGCGAAGAGAAAACTCTCTGGAAAAGACCCTGATGCTGGGAAAGACTGAAGGCAAAAGGAGAAGGGGACGGCAGAGGATGAGATGGCTAGATAGCATCACCGATGCAATGAATATGAACTTGAGCACGCTCCGGGAGAGAGCGCAGGACAGGAAGGCCTGGCGTGATATGGTCCATGGGGTCACGAAGAGTCGGACATGACTGAACGACTGAACAACAACAGAAGCAAGCAACCATTGATTACCATGGTTCAGAAGCAATCAAACCTTTTAAGGAATATAGCTGGAGGGTGTTAGGATCTGGCAAAAGCTCTCCCCCACTGGCCTCCACTGACTGTGTGGAGGGGGGGTGTCTACTGCAGTGGGGGCCCCCACTGTGCCCATGGAGAGCCTTGTGGACAGAAAACTACCCTGGTGGTTCTCCTGGTGTTAGCAAATATGGCGCCTTAAATGTGCAGGTTGTCATGGAGTGGAAATGGTTTGGGATCCATTCTCTTGAGAGGGGCCTGATCCAGACCCCCTCCCCTACAGGAGGGAACCAAAAAGAGGGAACATTTTTAAAAAGCCTCCTCCCCAGGAAGACTCAGCTGTGCATGAAAGGAAGGAAAGATCTAGCGTCCACCTCTGAGCCCAGTTCCAAAATTACATAATCGTCCCATCACTGATCGTGATAAGGAAAGTTTCACTCACTATACTTCGGCTTTGTCACCCTCACTTTTGCCTCCTTTTGAGTCTAGTGAGACTCAGTCTCATTAGACTTTTCTTTTCCCTTCCCCCTCCCTGCCCTCCCTCCAGTTTTCTGTTCCTACCTTGCTGGAGACTGAAGGAATTTTCCCTAGACTTTTGAGTCCACCACAGTTGTTCAGGTGTTTGCTGACTTCAGTGGTTCCTTGGTCCTATGACAACCAACAGTTCAAAGTAAATGTCACCATCTGTAGCACGTAAAAGAGCAGGCAGTGCGTTACATGGGGCCTTATTGATGATGTGCCAGTGTTTATATCAGGGGTGTTGAACCTCTTCCAGCTCGAGGGCCAAATTCCATTTCAGGTAAGTTCTCAGAGGCTGCATTCCAGTGGTGGGCAGGGCCAAAGGGAAAAGGGGTGGAGCCAAAATTATCATAACAACCAGCATATTCTAGCTTAAAGCTCTTATTGCGAATAAGGAGGCTTTAGGAGAGGCATTTCAATATTTTAGAATGGGGAAAAACCAGCACACAAGCTGGGAAACCACCAAAATAGTAGTGGTCTGGGAAAGGGGCTGGGGCTGGGGGAAGGGGGCACGGCCAGCCGGAGAACCCAGACGGCCCGACTGAGACCTCAGGAGGTTTAGATGCCCTGGTTTAGATGCATATGGCTGCTGTGCTAGAGACCCAGGGAAGGCAATTGAAAAGCAATTCTAGCAGCTCACATAACAAAAGGCATCTCTATGTGACAAAACTAGGGCCAAATTCAGAGCAGTGACTTACCAGAAAGTAGCATATGAACAGGACTTAGCAGTGCTTAATTTGGGCTGGATTGTTCCTGTACTGTAAAGGCAAGCTTGTGGTTCTTTTTTGTGACAAAATATTAATATGCTTTCCCTGAAAATCAAAAACATTTCCATGAGTAGAATTCCATTTCTCGATAGAGCAATATCAAACATTTCTGTATGTACAGCTTTTCTCAGCTTTTGGCAGAGCACCAGTCCCAAGAGGCGCTTGAGGCTTGAAACATTGCTGTAAACATTCTGTATTCACTGGCCTCAGATGCAAATATATGTATGTGTGTGTGTGTGTGTAATATATGTGTGTGTGTGTGTGTGTGTGTGTGTGTGTATATATATATATATATATATATATATATATATAATTGTAATTAATAAAACACAAATATTTCATTAGAGCAAAGCAGGAAAGAACAACTCTGTTCAACTATCATGAATATACACAGCACAGGTCCTTGGCTACATAGTTATTTCATGCTTTTAGTTATGCAGGCAAATCAAACAAGATGCAGATCAACAGAGCGGGAATTATACACTATTCCCAGATGTTTTGAGACACCTATTTTTGTGGGGGAGAAAAAAGCCACACCCTTCCCCCGACTTAGATTACCCACTATGTGAAAAATAGGAAACGTTTCAATATATTTCTTATTGAGTGGATCTCAGTATTTATCTCCACGCAAGAACGTTCAACTTTAGTGGCAAGATAAAACTCTCCAATGCTGAAATGTGTACATAAGAGACAAGCAAAGTAACAGAAAATCCCTTTTCTTCACCATGTAATCACTGATAATTCAGCTAAGAGGTCTAAGGCATCTATCAAACTTTTTGAAAAGCTATAATTTCTCTCTGAAGTTTTCTACTTGAAGAATGTTGCAGTCACTTTCCCAAGCATTGGGAAGAATATTTTCTTCTCTCTGCTCTTTTGGGCAGTTAATCATAAGCATTGTTCTGGAGACAAATGCGTGGAGGAAACAACAAAACACTGCCCTTGTGTTTGGACCTCCATCGTATTCGTATTTCAGAACTACTCATTAAACTCAAGGCAAAAGCACACTAATGACACCATTAGCTTGTGGAAAGGTCCTGGGGGACAATGCCTTTGCTCTCTCTTCAGGCAGCTTCCTTAGTTGAAATCTGCATGGGCCAATCTTTTTGCAAGCAAACCAAAAGTCACATCCAAAGAATGAGAGGGGTCACTCTGGGAGTAGCCCTCCTTTGCCCTGGTTTTGCCTCTAATCCAGGGTCGTTGGACCTTTTTCAACTTGGGACCAAATTCCATTTCAGGGAAGCTCTCAGGGGCCGCATCCCAGTGGTGGGCAGGGCCAAATGCAAAGGGGGACAGAGCCAAAATACCACCACGTTTTAACTTAAAGCTCTCACTGCCACTAACTAAGCCTTAGAAGAGACATTTCAAACATTTAGAATGGGGAAAAAAACTGTGCAAAAGCTGGGAAGCCACTTAATGATTGGTAGTTGGGGGAAAGAGCATGGGGCATAAGGAACAGGCCCTCACCTTCTGGGGAATGCTGGAGGGCTGGGCTGGGATGCCAGGAGAGCTGGTTCTGCACTCCTGCTCTAATCTAATGGGCCAGGATGACACCAGCAGCAGCATAGCACAGGGCAGACCAGATTCTGTTAGGGATGTTAGAGAATTTTGCCACGGATCCCATGGGGGCCGAATTCCAGTGAATTCAGGAGCCCGGAATCCGTGGCGGAACGGAACCCCCTGCCCCACCACCCCGCAAAAGCCCCGCAAAATGGAGCCTACCTGGCTACGGCTCCAGCTCCAGTTCCGGCGGTGGCTCCGGCCACTGCCGGGCTGCTGCAGCCACAAATGGCGGCCGTTGTAGCAGCCGCCATTTGCGTCCCTACGCCGGCCCGTGATACGCTATGTATATATTTACGTAGCCTATCACGGCTAAAGCAGGGACGCAAATGGCGTCCCCTACGCCATTTACGTTCCCGCTTCAGCCGTGACGGGCTACGTAAATATATACGTAGCCTATCACGGGCTTGTGTAGGGACACAAATGGCATCCCCTACGCAGGACACCATTTGCGTCTGCAGCAGCCAGGCAGCGGGTTGGCCTGGCTGGCGGCTCCGCAGTCTGGCTGCGGAGCAGAGGCGGCCGGGCAGGATTCGGAGGGGAGGAATGGATCGCCTCCCCCCCCGTCGAGGCTTCTGGAGGGAGGAACAGATCACCTCCCCCCACCTGCGGAATTAAGCGGGGTTTCGTACACCCCTAGATTCTGTGCTATTGCTAGGCCCATAGATCCTGCTGCTCCTGTCCTGTTCAGGTTGTGCCTTAATTTGGACCCCCTATGCATGGTCCAAAAAGGGGAAATACATCACCAAAGGAGAGGAAACAAGGGGACACAGATCAAAAAAATTATATATGCTCATTTATATGTATAAAGGAAAATTTAAAATAATTATTATAATGTAAATAGAAATGCAGCACATCTCACCATAGTGGGAAAGGCTGTGACCAGCTGACCTGTGTGCGTGCTCAGTCTGCTGTCCAGGTGCTGTTGATGGGCAACTTCAAGCCCCCTGTTCTTCCTTCTTATGGTTCTCTCTCTTTAAATTGGACTTGGACTGGACAGCCCTTCAAAGAGAGGACTGTCTTCTGACTCCCCTTCAAAGAGAGGGCTGTCCTCTGTAAAATAGGACACCTGGCCACCCTACTTAATTCCCATTGTCTGTACCACTTTTGATAGCCATGATGACCACCTGTGAGTAAATCATATGGATTCAACACCTCTTACAGCCACAAAGCAAGCACTATGCACTGCATTTTCTATGCTCTATTTCTGCACCAGCTATGCTCTCTTTACCCAGCAAGTATGTTTCCCAATTTCCACAAGGTCAGCTGTTCAGCAGTTAACAGACTGAAGTGAAGTGTAAGTAGGATCCACCATAATGAAAGGTCTATAGACAGGAACATGTTTCATTGTTACATCCACACCAAGATGAGTAAGGAGAGAGACTGGAGAAACTTAAGCTATGGTTTAACCTACATATTCATCATGTGATTAATGGGAAGTGTTGTGGCCATCAGAAGGAACTAGGATGCAATTGATAAGATAGGAGCCCTAGATTATATATAAAGCAGAACATTCCCAAACATAAAAAGTTGGTCAATGCAATAAAGTGTCAGGAGAAGTTTTAAAGTAATTTTCCTGACAGTGCAACTGAAACATCAAGTTAGCAGACATGGCTTAGACAGGGCTTAATTTGTGTCATACTCAGTCTTGGAACCTATTTTCAGCATCAGGGCGCATATCTCCTAATCTGCCATTATCACTAGCTGTATTGTCATGATGTGGAACATTTACTATTCTTGCAGATTAATTAAAAATGTGAGTTCATTTCCCAGGCTTCTCAGAAAGGGCAGCCAGGACCCCAAAAATCTAAGGAAAAGGGGTTATGGTTTCTAGATACATTGAGACCTGGCAACACTCATTTTATAAATTAAGCATTTTTTAAAAAAATGTATAGAAAATCCTGGCATTATGCAGAGGGATGTACAATGTAGTTTTTGAAGCTGTTCCAGTGCTGTGGTTCTTATTACATGTGAGGCTTGAAGATCAAAAGGGATTTTTTAAAAAAGTTTGAAATAATCCATTTTCTTGTTGAAGTTCATATCTTACTCCAAGTTGCTAAAAAAAAAAAACACGTCACAAGGGCCAACAGTGGTTCAAAGAAGCCCGTAGGGCTGTGCACTGCTTTGGCCCAAGGCCTGAACCCCGAGTCGAAGCCGCCACCTCCGCCGCCGCCGCCGCCATCATCGCCGCTGCTGCCATCATCACCACTGCCACCTTCTCCTCGCCCTCTGCCACTGCCATCCCACTGCCACCACCATCAGGTCCTGAGGGCTGGATGTGCACAGACTCTTATTGCAGGGAGTCGCCATTTTTAAAATGGCAACTTCCAGGAATTTCCAGGAGGTTGCCATTTTAAAAATGGCGACTCCCTGCAATAAGAGTCTGCATGTGTCCAGGCCTCAGGAACTGGCACTGGCAGTGGCGATGGCAGCAGCAGAGAAGGTAGAGGTGGTGGTGGCGGAGGAGGTGGCAGCAACAGAGGAGGAAAAGGCAGCGATGGAGGAGGAGGAGGCAGCGGCGGCATGGTAAGGAGATGAGGGGTTGCATGTGGACGTCGGGGGAACCCGAAGCGGGGTTTGACATCCAAATCCCACTTCAGGTTCGGGGCCAAGTCGTGTTGGGCGCCCCCCCAAATCAGCCCGAGCTGAATCGGGCCCATCTCCGAAGCCACGAAGCAGCTTCCGAGTCAGATTGGGGGGTCCCTGCACAGCCCAAGTTTAAAGCCTTGTCAAAGCACAGAAATCCATGTGATTGCTCCCACCTTGCTGCCAGCGTTTCAATAGTGAAATCTTGTGTCAAGCAGCAAGTCGGATCTTCTTGTTTGGATGACTGCAATGTGTTATATGTGGGGCTGCCTTTAAAGAGGCTCTGGAAACTTCAGCTGGTCCAAAATTGGGCAGCAATATTATTAATAGAGACTGGCCAATTTGATCATATTACTTTATTATCTGCACTAGCTGCCAGTCCATTTCTGGCCCCAGTTCAAAGTACTGGTATTAACCTTCAAAGCTCCATATGTACCTGCCAGAACCCTAAGATCCTTTTCAGAAGCTCTTCTCAGGGTGATCCCACCAAATGAGGTGAGGCGGGAGACTAGAGGGCCATTTCGGTGGTGGTACCCTGGCTGTGGAATCACACACACCCCCCGAGAGGCACACCAGGCACCGACTTTGTGGTTTTTTCAGTGCCAGGTGAAGATCACTAAATCTTCCTAAACTTTTTAGTCCTTCAGCTTTAAACATTGCATTAGTGTGTTTTTAGATCTTTGCACTGCTGCTGACTTTTAAAGCTTTTCTACGAGGCTCTTAATTGGCTCATAATCTGCTGTATCTCCTTTTGGTTTCATTGCAGAAATGAGTTCTGAAAACTACATGAGGAGTGTTTCCTTTCCTGCTTTTCTGCTTCGTAACCTCTAGGTCACACTGTGGTGCAGCAGAATAATACAAATACATAAGAGGAAATCCCGCTTTCTTTCACTTTCACAATGAAATGCCGTATTTTCTGTGCTTTAAAAAAACTCACTGAAAGTGTTGGTTAGACACAGAAGTGAAGCTGGAGGGTCACAACATCATCTAAAGACCCCATAAACAACCATGAGTAGGAAATGATGAGCACATGATAAATGCCTTGTGTAGAAAAGCCCTACTTTGGGTTTTTTCTTTGGTTTTATTCTCCTTTAAGCTTAAAGTTTTTACATTATCCTTTACTATGTTGCCTATTTTATGGTTTTAAATTTAGTTTTGTGAACTACCAGAGAGCTCTGGCTATTGGGCAGTACAAAACGTAATAAATAAATCCTAAATATTATTTGACTGATTGTAGAAGTGCACTAGATATGAGTATTCCTTCTTGCTCTTTTAAAAGAGCTAAACATGTTGTTGCACAAATTGCCTCCATTAATATCAGAATGGAGTACGGCACCATCTTCCATTACAACAAATCACAGATCAGTGACCCTCAGATCAGGTAAGGGATATGATTTAGGTCATACCTGAATGGTTTAGTGGTTTTCCCTGCGTTCTTCAATTTAAGCCCAAATTTTGCATGAAAAATCATGATCTGAGCCACAGTCAGGTCCAGATCTTGCTTTTACTGACTGTATAGAGCTTCTCCATCTTTGGCTGCTAAGGACATAATCAATCTGATTTTGATATTGACCATCTGGTGATGTCCATGTGTAGAGTCGCCTCTTGTGCTGTTGGAAAAGAGTGTTTGCTATGATCAGCGTGTTCTCTTGGCAAAACTCTATTAGCCTTTGTCCTGCTTCATTTTGTACACCAAGGCCATGCTTGCCTGTTCTCCCGGTGATTTCTTGACTTCCTACTTTAGCATTCCAATCCCCTATGATGAAGAGGACATCTTTTTTTGGTGTTAGTTCTAGAAGGTGTTGTAGGTCTTCATAGAACCGATCAACCTCAGCTTCTTCGGCCTCAGTGGTTGGGGCATAGACTTGAATTACTGTGATGTTGAATGGTTTGCCTTGGATTCGTACTGAGATCATTCTATCATTTTTAAGATTGTACCCCAATACTGCTTTTCCCACCCTTTTGTTGACTATGAGTGCTACTCCATTTCTTCTAAGGGATTCTTGCCCACAGTAGTAGATAGAATGGTCACCTGAATTAAATTCACCCATGCCTGTCCATTTTAGTTCGCTGATTCCCAAGATGTCGATGTTCAATCTTGCCATCTCACGTTTGACCACCTCCAGCTTACCTTGATTCATTGATCTTACATTCCAGGTTCCTAAACAATATTGTTCTTTACAGCATCGGACTTCCTTTTCACCACCAAACACATCCACAGCTGAGTGTCCTTTTGGCTTTGGCCCAGCCACTTCACTCTTTCTGGCGCTATCTGGAAATACCCTCTGCTCTTCCCCAGTAGTATATTGGACACCTTCCGACCTGAGGGGCTCATCTTACGGCATCATATCTTTTAGCCTTGTGATACGTTCCATGGGGTTTTCTTGGCAAGAATACTGGAGTGGGTTGCCATTTCCTTCTCCAGTGGACCACATTTTGTCGGAACTCTCCGCCATGACCTGTCCGTCTTGGGTGGCCCTGCACGGCATAGCTTATGGCTTCACTGAGTTACGCAAGCCCCTTCGCCACAACAAGGCAGTGATCCATGAAGGGGGATTGTAGGTACCTCCATCTTATTCCAGACCTTCCTGCCAATTATTTTTTGGGATATAGCTGACATGTTTTTTTTAAGTATTCCATGCACGTAAGAAACAAAAATCTATATATATTTAAAAGCCAGGGTACAACATAATGAGAACTGGTAAGGGAAGCAATATTTATTTTTAGTTTGAATTTATGTACTAGCAAATTCATAAATTTGTTTTAGTCAATATGATCTATTGTTGCTTAGGCAAAGTGTGTAAATTTAATATAAGGGAAAATTGCTTTTAAGTACTCCTCCTCCTCCTCTTCCATTAGGGCCCAGCATGAGGAACTTTATCTTTTACCCACTGCATGATTTGTCTTAATGCTGAATGATTAATGATACAGTATAACTCCATATTGGGGAAACAGACTCCTTTTTATGACTTTGGATGGATAATTTAGCAAGAGAGATAATTTAAGCTTTCTGCTCAGTTCTCCAGATGAAGCTTGGAAACCAACTACTTAAATCTAGAAAAGTATGGAATACTAATTAGGCCAAGTTAATGTACAGATCCTTCAGTGGCTCTGATGGTTTCAGTCTCAGTCCAAATGAACAAGCACAGAGAGACACAAGAATGTGCCTCCCTTAGCATTCTTTGACCATGGCCAGTATCCAATGGGGCCATTACACAAGCGGCCCCTTCCACTGATTCCACTGACACTCAGCCCAACCCACCTCACAGGGCTGTTGTTGTGAGGATAAAATGGAGGAGGAGGAGGAGGATTACGTATGCTGCCTTGGGTTCCTTAAGGAGGAAAAAAAGCTGGATATAAATGAAATGAATGAATGAATGATTCCATTGTGCAAGCAGGGCCCACTGCTTGCACAATGGAGATTTAAGGCTTCCTACAGGAGGGCCCAAAATGAGCAGAAGTGTTCGTCGGCGGGACTCCCTTATATGCAAGCTCCACTGACCCGCCCCATTCCAGAAACAAGCATTGCTGCCAGTTGCTCCTGGAAGTGCTAAATCCCCGTTGTGCAAGTGGTGGGTCTCACATACAGGAGAGAATGAGTGGGGCACAACAGAATTGGCAGGGATGCAGCACCCCATTGGATACTGCCCATGGTTCACAAAATCAGTTCAGTCAATGCATTTAAACATTTATTTACTCATTTATTTATTTATTTGTTGCATTTGTATCCCACCTTTTTTCCTCTTGCAAGGAACCCAAGGCGGCATACATTATCCTCCTCCTCTCCATTTTATCCTCACAACAACAACCCTGTGAGGTAGGTTGGGCTGAGAGTGTGTGACTGGCCCAAAGTCACCCAGTGGCCGAGTGGGGACTAGAACCCGGATCTCCCAGCTCCTAGTCCAATGCTCTAGCCACTACACCACCACGCTGGCTCATTTGGCTTAAAGAGGAATATGCACTCCTTTAAAAAAAAATAACAACTTAACTCCTCCATGGTTTGTTTCCAGGTGAACATTACATTACTAGGCTCCACCCCTCATCTTTCATTGGTTCCCAGGGCTCTTCTATCCATCTTAGAGAAAGTGGCTACTTCCACGGTAAGAAGCAGAGCCTAAAAGAATGCTGCTGGAAGGGATATCACAACATGACTTCGCTGAATATGATTGTCCAAAAGGAAAAGAGTTCAGTACACTTAACTCTTAAATATTCTGTTCTTAAATATGACTTCAGAATAATCCATACAGTTGCACCCTACGCCCACACTAGTACCTACTCTAGAGTAAAAATGGGGGAGGGACAAAGCTGCTAGATACAGATTTAAAGTAATGCCTGCTTTGGCCCTCAGGCACTGCCAAAAAAGAGGACACAGATGTGCACAAAGTACAGTTTTCATATATACATTAAGAAGTAATTGCTGTAATTTGAATAGAAATATAATAGATGTCATCATAGTGGGGACTGTGGCCAGGTCACCTGTGTGCCTGCTCACTCTGCTGACCAGGCGCCGATAGGCAACTTCAAGGCCCTCACTGCTCTTCCTTCTCTCTTTCTGTATCTTGGACTGGACAGATTGATAGAGAAGCAATAATACAGCAGACTCGGATCAGAGTGAATGCTGAGCTAAGTAGGGCCTCTGTTAGAGTGGCCATGTGTCCTACTTGAAAGTCCCTCTAACTGAAGGATTGTTGGAGGTCAGTCCTCTATTGGAAGGTGCCCTCTATATGAAGCAGTGGAGGCTGGTGGCCCCGATGTTACTGAGGCGATGAATCCACTCTGGGTTTCAGACAGAACCAGTCAGAACTCTAAAAAAAAAAGCTATCCCAGCTGCTCTGCACCTGACTGGTTCTGACTGAAACCCAGAGCGGATTCACTGCCCCAGTGACATTGGAGCCACCAGCCTCTACTGCTTCAAATAGAGGGCACCTTCCAACAGAGGACTGACCTCCAACAATCCTTCAGTTAGAGGGACTTTCAAGTAGGACACATGGCCACTCTAACAGAGGCCCTACTTAGCTCAGCATTCACTCTGATCCAAGTCTGCTGTATTATTGCTTCTCTATCAATTCAGGAGGAGTGGGGAGATGCTACAGTGATCCATAAAGATGAGAAAAGCTGCAGAGACACAATGATAAAGATTAATTATCAAGATGGTTCATGAAACCCTATTCAATTTGAGTGATATGCCCTTGATCAGTAGTGACATCACAATGTTTCATGTTTTCCTCTTCCACCAGTGATAGGAAGCAACAGGGCAGCTTTTAAGAGGTCACTTTCCTGGATAGGATAGAGTACCCAAGGCTACGGGTGGGAGAACCAGGGATGCTCGCGTTTGCCAAAATTCTCCAAACTTCACTTCAGAGCTTGGTTTGGCTCAGCCCCATTCTCGTTTGCAACCTGTTTTTTCAGTTCATATGAACAAGAAAAGTGTGCACTTCCCCCCACCCCATTGACTAAAGTGTGAAAATGATTTTTTTGAAGCATGCATTCAAAAAATGGGCACTTTTTAAAAATGCACTTTAAATTGTGCATTTTAAACATTGTGCATTTCTTAATGTGTGCATTTTTAAAAGTGCACATTTTTTAAAAGTGCACATTTTGCGAATGCAAACACATTTGAGAGAATTTGCAAACATTTTTGGAGAACATGAGCTCACTTTCATGTTTGCATTTGAGCTTGCGAATGGAGTTTTTCCAGTGATTTGTGAACTGAAATGAAATTTTCATACATCCCTACCAGAGACTAGCAAGGGGGTTGGTTATTTTGGCAATATATTTACAAATATACAGGTAGAGCAGGTGGTAATCAGGGAGGCACACAGGGAGGCAGTGGTAGTCCTAAAGACACCCCAGTCCCCAAAGTTGGCTCTGCTAACCAGATTGGTCTCAGAAATCTTTCTCAGCTAACTCCAAAACTCAGATTAATTCACAACCTCACTGCCCTCCTGCTGTAACTCTCAGGCTATATCCCACACTCCACAGACAGAGTGGGAATGTCTGCAGCCCTCCAGGGTTCCAAGTCACATTCCACACTTTCCTCCTGCCCTTTAGATGGATGAAACTTGACCATCTCAATGATAGAGGCAATATGTCTTGATTACCAGTTTATTAGCATTCATCATTGGTGGTGAAGTCAGGTCAAAGCTAAAGGGAGGCATCAAATAACAGGGCAGCTCAACTCAGACTGCCTATGCATTCTGGGTTTTATCAACAGGTGGTACTACACATTTATGTTTGCATTTGTGACTATAGTTCGAAGCAGGTCTTCCAGCGGTCTAGGAGCAGGGATGGGAGCTACAGTACATCAACTGGCCACGGTGCAAAATAATTAATTATATGCAAAAGGTCGTAATTTACATAATTTATTCAATTTGCATAATTCATTTTGTCTTGCCACTAACTTTTCGTTTTGTTGGAGAAGGGTAATTTCAACACAAACACAGCTGTGGGTTATGCAATCTTACTTCTGTCTGATTCATATGATGTAATTAGGAAATGACTAATCTCACCTTTTTTTTCTTTTCCCTTTTTTTGGTGTTTCTTCCCCCACAATTGCACTAGCAATTTTGGCATGCATATTAAGAAGTGATTACTGATTCTGCTGAGGCAGTTCTGATGCATTGTACAGACATCACCAGTCTTGTTAACACTAATGGCTTCATAATGAGCTGCCTCCCTTCACATCCCAACAACTTTCCAGTTGTTATCAGGCTGCTGCAGTGTGGAGGTAGGGTTAAAATTAATTTGAATATTATGTGGATTTCATGCCTAAATTTACTACCCATCTGAAGGCAATGAGAAAATGTAATTGTCACCGGTCAGCATCTCTACCTATAATGTTAACAATTTTGTCTCATTTGTTTCTATCGAATACAATCAAGATCCATTCTCTTAAATCACCACAATGTGTACTACCAATACAATAAATTGAATCCTTGATTTGTTTGACACAAAATGAATTCTTGACTCATCTAGGAAACAGAAGTAATTCATTTTGTTTATTACATTTCTGTACCAATAATCAAGGCTCTCTGGATGGTTTACAAAGATTTAAACCCTAAAAATGCAATATAATATCATAATATAAAATGAGTTACATACAAAAATATAACAATTTTAAACAAGAAATCCCAAGACTCATTAAAATTCTTATCATATGCTGTCAAATGCCTGGGCAGAATGTCTTAACCTGGCACTGAAAAAATGACAATGTTGGCATCAGGCGGACCTCACTGGGGAGAACATTCTGTAATCAGGGGACCACCACCAAGAAGGCCCTCTCCCTTGTTGCCATTCTCTGAGCCTCACTCATAGGAGGCACTTGGACAAGATCCTCAGATGATGAGCATAGTAGTAGGTTAATACTGGGGAAAAGTCTTTTCTGTATTTTGGTGGTGGTGGTTGTGCTTTTGAAGGCTTTTTGTACATTTTGATCAGTGTGATGAATTATGCTTTACATTGTTTATATTTTTATTTTATCTCATTTGTTAGCTGCTTGGAGCATTTAAAAAAAAATAAAACGTATCATAAAATGCCTGTAAATGAATAAAAATCAACACTCTTGTAATACTCTTTTCTGATTCATATTAGAAATATTATTCAATGGAAATGTTGCTGTACTTTTGATTATTTCTGAATTAGAGCTGTATGCAAATGGCCTCCAGCCTATTTGTGGGCAGAGAAGTTGGGGGGACAATTTCACCAAATTTCTCCTAGGGAAGGAGAAATTCTCCAACAGTTTCTCATGGATAGGGCTGACTATTGGCAGGGGTTGTAGCACAGGTTCTTTTTTCCTCAGGGTTTTTAGCACTGCTTCTGTAGGTGCAACGGCATCAACTGTGTTGAGGCTTCCACTTTTCTGAGGCAGAATTTTGAATTCCTTTTGGTGGTATTTTTGAGCTTACCTAATCACTCTGAGGAGGCTGAAAGAGCTGTGTGGGCTTTCTCTCTCTATTACACGTCTTTCCATTGCTCTGCAGCCTCCTAAGCTTCCAGAACTGAAAAAGCCCCATGGGAGGAATTGCCTCATGTCGTCTTCTTCACGATGGCTTTAACTGAAGTGCAGGCAGCCACGGAGGTTGCAGGTTGCCAGAGAGATGATTGTACAATGAAATACAGGACAATCATGCACACTCCTCAGCCGCCTCATAAATAAAGTAAGCACAAGTACCCCAAACCCAACCCATGAGAATTTCTCCAGAATTTCTCCTACTTTGAATTTCTTTTTGAAAGCAATTTCTTTTCTATCAAATTGAAAGAGAATGGTTGAAAAAAAGGTGGGAGAAATTTTCGGCACAGCACTACACTGAATGTGTCAAAGTAGAGAGCTGGTATAACATACTGTATTCTTCCCCGACTTGGTGCCCTCCAGATGTGTTTGGACTATAACTCCCATCATTCCCCACCAATATGGTCAGAGAGCTGCACTCCAACAGATCTAGAGGACACTGGTTTGGGGGAGGCTGGCATACTGGCTAAGGGCACAATCCTATGCATGTTTAGACTGAAAAATTCCTACAACTTCCAGCATTCCCCAGATAGCATAGAATCATAGAATAGTAGGGTTGGAGGGGGCCCATAACACAATCGAGTCCAACCCCCTGGTCAATGCAGGAATCCAAGTCAAGGTATCCCTGATGGATGGCTGTCCAGCCTTATCTTGAATGCCTCCAGTGGGGGAGAGCCCACTACCTCCCTAGGGAATTGGTTCCATTGTCTTATTGCTCTAACAGTCAGGAAGTTTTTCCTGATGTTCAGCCAGAATCTGGCTTCCTGTAACTTGAGCCCATTATTCCGTGTCCTGCATTCTGGGATGATGGAGAAGAGATCCTGGCAACCTGTGGCAACCTTTCAAGTACTTGAAGAGCGCTATCATATCTCCCCTCAGTCTTCTCTTCTCAAGGCTAAACATGCCCAGTTCTTTCAGTCTCTCTTCATAGGACTTCGTTTCCAGTCCGCTGATCATCTTTGTTGCCCTTCTCTGAATCCTCTCCAGCTTGTCTGCATCCTTCTTAAAGTGCTGTGCCCAGAACTGGACACACTACTCCGGATGAGGCCTAACCAGTGCTAAGTAGAAGGGAAGTAGTACCTTCCAGGATTTGGAAACTATGCTTCTATTAATGCAGCCCAAAATAGCATTTGCCTTTTTTGCAGCCACATCACATTGTTGGCTCATATTCAGCTTGTGATCTACAACAATTCCAAGATCCTTCTCACTTGTAGTGTTGTTGCGCCAAGTATCATGTGCCCTAAGAGACTGAGCTATGAATCAGGAAGTCCCTGGTTCAAATCTCATAACTGCCATGAACTCACTTCCTTAGGGAAACCATTCTACTTCCACCTCAGTCCTCCTGCCTCCCACCCCCCTCCATCTCCAATAAAAGAGATAATAATACTGGCTTCCTTTACAGGGTTGTTTGAAGGATTACTACCAAAGAGTGCATGTGAAGTGCTTTGAACACTTGAAAGCCTTATACAAATGTCAAGCATTATTGCTGAATATTACATCAGTTCTACGTTGTACTGTGCATGGGCTTTTCCTTGTACTTTTAATAATATTGTGATAAAAAGCTTCTTCGTTAAAAACCTGGAGCCGCAATCCAGCAGCTCCAGTGGGGACTCTTGTGGAACAGACATGACTGGGCTTGGCAGCAGCAATGGCTTCTATTTGGCTTCCGTTTTGTTCTTCCGCAACCTAACTCTAGGGAGTCAGTATACAGAAGAACCTAGAGGTTGCTTCACCCTTGGACCTCCTCAGACGCAACCATGGTTTTATTACACCATTCTCACTGTTCACACAGTGGCCAACCAGCTGTCGACAGGAGACCCACAAGCCGGACATGAGTGCAGCAGCGCTCCCGCCCATGTTTCCAAGCAAGTGGTGTACATAGGCATACTGCCTCTGATACTGGAGGTAGCATATTGCCATCTGGGCTAGTAGCCACTGATATCCTTCTCCTCCAGGAATTTATCTATAAGCTTACACCATGCCCAAAAGGTATGAATGAGTATCAAAAAATGTATTCATTCATTCCTCTGCACATTTGTTTTAGAACGAATGAAAGTTGAACAGAATGGGGCCCATTTGCATTTGTTCTGAAATGAACACACAGTCCAATGAGCATCTCCTCTGCTGCCTTAATTGTTATGTGCAGCTAGTTGCATGTGACTAGAACTGGACCTGTGAGTGCACGATTGAGTGAGCACATCATCTTCAGTCTCATTTGCTGTTTCCAGCATCAGGGCCAATATATTTGAGGGCAGCTATGATGTATTGTATTAACTTGAGCACGCTCCGGGAGAAAGCGCAGGACAGGAAGGCCTGGCGTGCTATGGTCCATGGGGTCACGAAGAGTCGGACACGACTGAACGACTGAACAACAACAACAAACGATGTATTGATGCAGGAAATATATCCCTTATACTACATCCAGTGCAAGAAAATAATTTCTGTTTAGTTCCATCCCAAGTTTGTAGTCATCAGACCTTACAGCCTAATTACAGTGGCATTAACAACTTCACTGGATGTTAATTTTCTTACTAAGGGAGAGAGGGCTGGGTGTGTGTGTGTGGAGATCCACTCAGGCATACAAAAATGAAAGGAGAGATTCCTGACACATACACCACTGCAGAATGCCAATCAAGGAAGAAATGAAATTGTACACAGAGCAGAAGAAGATTCCTAGTGACATTTACTGTAGGGAGTGATAACACAACCATAATTACATTACAGACAGATATAGGTTTTCTGCATTGAATGTGATGAGAATGAGACATTAAACCTTTGAAGATGGATAAGGAGTGACAGGACATAAATTAGGTTTGCAGTAATCTAACATAATGTTAGGTTGCCATTGTTATACAAGAGGCAGGGACATTCTGTAGGAATAAGCTAAAGTGACCAAAATGAAAGTGGCAGGAAATCATAAGTGGGATGATTCACTGTGTGATTTGAGGCCAGGTTGTTTGGGGGGGGGGGGTTGTGTCTCAGCTCATAAAAAGGTCAGCCATACATAAGCAAGAGAGCGCATAAACTTTTGCATGTTATGTTCTTGACAGCGTGGGCTTGCATGTAAAAATAACCATGTGGCAAAGGGCAAGTCCTCAGGGTGGCTCTACACAAACAGCCTCTGAGTGGAGGCCACTTGAAATCACACTGCTTGGAGCTTCCCTCCTCCACTCATTCAAAAGAATCTGCCAACAGTCTGACTCAGGATATGGCAGCTTCATATGTTAGGAGCTCTGGGGGATGCATTCCAGTGGTGGGCGGGTCCGAAGGCAAAGGGGCAGGGCCAAATTATGAAAAATACAAAAATACCAGCATATTTTAGCTGAAGGGTGCAACCTTTCTGCATGTTTAGGCAAGAAAAAAATCCTACGATTTCCAGCCTGCTAGGAATTGTATGACTTTTTTCTGTGTAAACATGCATAGGATTGCATCCTAAAGGTCTTACTGCCAGTAACCAGACTTTATGAGAGGCATTTCAACCTTTTAGAACCATGTAAAAGCTGGAAACCACCAAACGATAGTCAGACTTGGGGAAGGGGCACAGCCAGGGGAAGGGGGCGTGGCCATCTGGGGAACTCTGGAAGGCAGGACTGGGACCCCAAGCAGGCTGGATTGGGACCATGCATCTGAGGATCAACCCTTATGGAATAGATGATACTGAGCTAGAAAGACCAGTGATATGACTTGGGATAGGGCAGCTTGCTATGTTCCTACAAGCAACTCACCCATATGGAGGCGGCTTCCAGTGGTGCAATTTAGATTGGCCACCTTTCAAAGCCTGGTTGTCCCTAGCCATTCACAGAAATACATGTAAAATGACTTGAAACAGAAGGTTTTTCTCACTGTTTCCAGCTTGTTTAAGCATCAATAAACCCAGGATAGACTCAGAGTACAATCCTTTGGGTAGCATTCCCAATAGATGGCTCCAAATTCAGAGCCCTCCGCCTATCCTATGTCCTGCTGGCAACAGCCAGGCAGGGTGAGAGGAGGACGGAGGCAATTTCACCTCTGTTCCTCCATTTAAAATGCAAAAAGCTGCTAGACAGGCCTCTGAGCTCATATAGCTGATTTACCTTTTGGTGGGCGTGGAGGGGACTGGAGAGGCCGTAGAATACTGCAGATCCTGGCCTCTCTTCTCCCCTTCCCACCTACCAGCACACCCCCTTTTCTCCCTCTCTGACTTCTTTTATGAGGTCGCAGTTGTGTAAGAGAAGCTTTCTGCAGCGGCATGAAGGGAAGAGTGGGTGGGGGAAGGAAGATCCACCATCAGATCTCCTCCTCCCTGCTCAAAGCTCTGTGTCTGTGTGTGGAAACAGAGGAGGAGATCTGCAGCATCCTATGGTTCCCCAGATGCTGTCTAGGAGCCATAGGATTGTGCCCTTAAAGTTCAAAAAAGAGATATATGAAAAGGGGGAGCTAGCTAGGCAGCAGTACTTCAAAGAGAAATTTGGAGTCCTACTGGACCAAACAGAAAGAATAGTGTCATTGTGTTTTTTAACCAGGTGTTTTTAACCAGTATTGGGTGTTTTTTTATTATTGTATTTAAATAGTTAAAAATGAGTATATGCAAAAGCATCTTTGGGAGTCTAACCATAAAACTACTACAAGTAGGGGAAATACAATGGAGTGAAGCTAGCAATGCCTTGCCTAATTCTTGGCTTAATCCCGCTAATATTACTGATGAAAATGCTTGGCCTTTCCTTCGCTTTTAAGAAGCACAAGCCATGAACTCAAAAGGCAACACGGAACAGAATCCAAGCTGGTACATGATTACTAACACAAAACGTTAGAGTAACACAAACCCTATTCAGACCTTAACATAGAGCCTGTTATAATTAAGGATGGGTGAACCAGGGATGCTGGAGCTCACTGAAATTCTCTGAAGTTCACTTTAAAGCTCAGTTTGGCTCACTACCATTCCCGTTTGTGACCTGTGGTTTTTTTTGTTCGTTCAAATAGGGAAAGTGCACATTTTTCAACAGTGTGAACTCCCTGCCCCCCTTGACTAAAGTATGAAAATGCAAATATTTTAAAGTTCGCTTTTTTAAAAGTATGCATTTTTAAAGTCCACATTTTAAAAAGTCCAAATTTTAAAAAGTCCACATGTTTGGGCATTTGCTAACATTTTCAGAGAACATGTACTCCCATTCATGTTCAGGGGCGCAAACAGGGCATTTTTGAGCGATTTGCAAACTGAAACAAAATTCTTGTATCTCCCTAGTCATAATAGAGATTCCCCTAAGAGTAGACACAGTATATTAGGAATTAACCGAAAGTATTTGAGTATAAAACGCAATTGAGGCCTAAAGCCTCTTAACTACAATCAGCCATCTTAACAGTAACAACCAGTTCTTCTTCCCACACTGCCTCTGTGAGGCTGATAGCCTCTCTTACAACTACTAACTCTTCATTCATCACAGTCTGATTTCATGCACTTTACCACACTGACCTCCATGAATTTATTTCAGAGTTTGTAAAAGCTCCTGTGTATACCTCTGTGTGTGTGGAGGACATTCTCTCCATGTGATGTCATGCCCCAGCTGGAGGAATCTTCCTCCTCTGAGGAGCCAGAGCTCTCGGAGATGGATGACACCATGGAGCCACCCATATCAGGAGACCTGGGGGAGCCTGGACCCTCAGGGGAGAGGACCATGAGTCCATCTCCACAGGAAGAGGGGAGTTCTGCTTCAGAGTCAGAGCCTGAATGACCATCCAGTCCCAGACAGCATCATCACCTTAAGAGCCAAATCAGTGGAGCTCTTGTAAGAAGAAGCGCCAACTCCAAAGAAGGACTCCTCAAGAGGAGGGAACTCCTTGGGAGCAAGGCTTGTAATGTACTGCAGCTGAGCCTTGGGTGGGGCTCAGGAGACTCTGGTAACATAAGCCTGCATTTGCCTTTGCTGGAAACAGTGCTGTTGCTCCTGTATGTTGTACTCTGACCTTGATTCATGTTTGGATCTCTGTGTTATTGACCTTTGGACTTCTGCCTGATGCTGCCTTTTGGAACTCTAATTATACTTGACTGATATCCCGTGTGTTTGACCTTAGCTATGTCTCTGACTTCTCTCTGGAAAATCCATGTTTGTCCAGTAAATTGTGCCTGACTTTTTGCTTGCTTTGATTTCTCTATTGCACTGAGCTTTGTGTTTGCACAACAAAGAGCTGGACTTTGTTGAAGCAGGACACATGATCAGGAAGTCTGAAAAAGCAGGCAGTCTCAACTCCATGGAGCGAACCCTCTGTGATACATATACAACTATATGTATGGGAAAGGACTGTAGCTCAGTGGTACAGTACATGCTTTGTTTGCATGCAGAAGGTCCCAAGTTCAGTCCCTGGCATCTCCAGGTTCAGGTAGCAGGTGATGGAAAACAGCCTTTTCTGCCCTGGTGAGCGCCACCAGTCAGAATAAACACTGCTGGGCTATGTGGGGAAAGGGTCTGCTTAGACAGCTTCCTGTGTTCCTCTCTTCAGGGGCTCTTTCAGTCCTTGTAATGAGCACATGGAATTCAGGCATATGCAATTCCACTCTTCTCCCTTCACACATCCATATGATGTCTGAATAGCTCTTAAGTTGCCTAGTGTATTCATTATAAATCAGGCTTGAAAAACCTGTTCATCTGAGTGGATGGCATCAGTCATCTTGATATATCAGTCAATCCTATAATTTATCACTATCAGGATCAAAAGACAGGCTCACATCTTTTGATCTGCAAAGCAACTGTTTTGCAAAGCTTTCTAAAGAGATGCAAAAATGGCTAGCACTTTGTAATTCTGCTTGTTTGAATAGGCCTAGTGGCAGTGGTGTTTTGTTTTCTTTGCACTTCTGGTTTAATTTATTTATCCTGCTCTGATGATTAACTGAGGCTGGAGCTCTGTAGGGTGAAATAACTATGGAAAACTGCTGCCATTTTGGAATATGGGCAGAGCCCTGACTGATATTGGTTGTGGAGGTCATAGAAAATGTTGGAATGACATCACAAGAGACAAAGCACCCGCCAGGAAGTAAGAGGCCATTGCCACATACCTGGAAGTGGGAGGGACTTGGCATATGCAAAGGGACTAGCAAGAACCACCACTGCCTAAATGGCAGGTAGGAAGCCCACCTATGTCTTCAGCCAGAAGCTACAACTACAGTCTAGTAGTGAGTGGAACTGAGAACCTCAGAGGTGCTTCTTCTGTTCCACTGAGCTTGGATTATACTGAGAAGCATTACAGAAAAGACCTTTGAGGCAGCAGAATCAGCCCATTCATCTCATACACCAAACTTCAACATAACTTGGCATGGAACTGTGATCCAGGCCAGTTCCAAGGAGGATCCTGATGGATCCAGGAAAATGAGTTTGGATTTTAAACTTAATTCCCCTTTGTTCATAGCTGCTAAGTGAGGTCAAGTTGCTATTACCTGAGCTTTCAAAGAAGTGGCTTACATTCTACTCCCCACCCACAAAGATCCCTGGTGACAGGACCGGCCCTACCATTACACAGAGTGAGGCAGCCACCTCAGGCAGGATTGCTGGGGTGTGTGTAAGGGAAACAGTGGCAGGCCTGCCTGGTCATTCCTCATGAGCCCCTCAGCTGTTCCCCTCAAAGCATGGCCTGCTCTGTGCCTGCTAAACTAGCTTGCTGCCCACATGCACAGTGGAGATTGCAGTATTGAAGTAAGATTCAGAAACCAATCCAGTAACCTTCTGAACGGGAAGTGGGAGAAGTCCCATCTTGTCCACTTTGCACCACAAAATGTCTTGGGCCTGCCCTGCCTGGTGAGAGATTAGAACCTGAAAACAGCATCTGTGTCCTGCAACTCTGGAATGTAAACTTACTAACCAGCAGTTTACTTGCTTAAACCCTGTGACACCCCTACACTGGCTTATAATTTATTTCTCCTGGGCTTAATCAAGGTGCTAGTTATGAACTTCAAAAGCCCTAAATGGCTTGGGATAAAAGTACCTCAAGCATCACCTCCAACCATATGAGACTAGCTGGTCTCTAATGGCACCTGGAGAGGCCCTGTGGCATGTCCTAGGTGTGCCTGAGGCTTGGCTTGCAGGAACGTACAATAGGGCATTCCTAGGGTTTGGAATGCCTTGCCCTGGAAGTCAATCTATTTATTTATTTAAGGCACAATCATCTGCATCTTCAGACAGAAAAAGTCCCTCAGCTCCCAGCATATCCCAGCCAGCATATCATTGTGCCCCTATTTATTTATTACATTTCTATACCGCCCAATAGCCAAAGCTCTCTGGGCAATTCACAGCAATTAAAACCATAAAACATGAGACAATAAAATACAATGTAACAATGACAAGTTTAAAACTTCAGTATAAAAAAACAAAAAACAATAACCAAAAAAAACCTAGCAGTACTACAAAGATTTAAAATACAGTACCAGTTTAAATTGTTAGACTGGAGTGCTGGGCAGAAAACAACAGAATGAAATTTAAAAGGGATAAATGCCAAGTTCTGCACCTAGGAAAAAGAAACCAAATGCACAGTTACAAGATGGCGATATGTGGCTCAAACACACTACAAGCGAGAAGGATCTTGGAATTGTGGTAGATCACAAGCTGAATAGGAGCCAACAATGTGATGTGGCTGTCAAAAAGGCAGATGCTATTTTGGGCTGCATTAATAGAAACATAGCTTCCAAATCCCGGGAAGTACTAGTTCCCCCCTACTCAGCACTGGTTAGGCCTCATCTGGAGTACTGTGTCCAGTTCTGGGTACCGCACTTTAAGAAGGATGCAGACAAGCTGGAGAGGGTTCAGAGGAGGGTCACAAAGATGATCAGGGGACTGGAAATGAAGCCTTATGAAGAGAGACTGAAAGAACTGGGCATGTTTAGCCTTGAGAAGACTGACAGGAGATATGATAGTGCTCTCCAAGTACTTGAAAGGTTGCCACAGAGAGGAAGGCCAGGATGTCTTCTCCATCATCCCAGAGTGCAGGACACGGAATAATGCGCTCACGTTACAGGAAGCCAGATTCCGGCTGAACATCAGGAAGAACTTCCTGACTGTTAGCGCAATACGACAATGGAACCAATTCCCTAGGGAGGTAGTGGGCTCTCCCCCACTGGAGGCATTCAAGATGAGGCTGGACAGCCATCTGTCGGGGATGCTCTGACTTGGATTCCTGCACTGAGCAGGGGGTTGGACACAATGGTCTTCTAGGCCCCGTCCAACCCTACTCTTCTATGATTCTAAAACAGAAACTGAAAAACTAAAATGCCTGGGACAATAAAAAGGTCTTCACCTGGCTCCGAAAGCAGCACAATTTAGGTGTTGGGGGAGAGCCTCACTGGAAAGCTCATTCCACAAGCTCATCTAGAGATACATCCATGGACAAAGCTGAAAACTAGATTCAAGGTGACTTATACCAAGTCAGAATATTTGTCTATCTCCCCCAGTATTGTCTACTCTGACTGGCAGCAGGACTTTATGTTTGACGGATTGATACCCCACTTTTCTACCAAGTAAATGGCACTCAAGGATTGTAAGAACAAAAATTTAAAATAAAAACTTAGTTAAAACAATCATTAAAGGAATACAATAAAAACACAATTTTGAAAACCCGGAACAATGAAATAATCAAAACAGCGCCCAACCCAACAGACCTGTTTACCTGCCAAAGTCCTGCTTGAATAAGAACATATTTGCCTGCCAGCGGAAGGTCAGCACAGAGGGAGCCAGCCTAGCCTCCCTCGGCAGGCAGTTCCAAAGCCTGGGAGCAGCCACTGGGAAGCCCACCAAGAGGGTCTTCCCCATCATCACCTGCTACCAGATCTCCTTTTCTTAAACTAGGGATGCCAGGGATTAAAGTGGGTACCTTCTACACAAAGCATGTGCTCTTCCATGGAGCTGTGGTCCCTCCCTGAGAACTACACCAGCTTCTCAAGCAATAGATGAATTCTGGTTCCGTGAAACTAAGAGAAGTTTCACTTAGAGAAGGAAGAGAAGCCACCACAGAGAAGGAAGGTGGCAGGAGCATATCATCTTAAAGGGTCCAAGTTTCCCAAGGTATCACCATGCACAGCTCTTTACAGACTAAATCCAATGGCCTGGTTGACCTTGCTTGTCCTCCTTCCTATCCGCTCTAAGTGTAGAACTTGTATCACAGCAATTAATCACTATCTCATGTTGATGTTTACACTTTACAGCTGCTGATGCAATGGTTTGATGTGTCAAATGATGCTCGATATAATCTAAACCTTGAACCTGTGCCCAGGCTTTGAGGCTAGTGCCAGTGCCACTGCCTCAACTCATTAGTGACTAAAATGTAGAAACCAAAAGGTAATTAGCAAAGCCATTGCCTGCACATATACGACCTCAGGAAATGCAACCAAATGATCGACAATGGCCACAAGGTGCAGTCTCCAGCACAAGGTAAAAGAAAACCTTGCAAAATTTACTTTTGGGGTGGTAGAAAGATTGTCACCATGGGTGGGGGGTTACTTATTTTTGTGACCTGTTGAGGATTTCATTCTTTCCCACAGGGCATGTTGATTGTGGCTATCCTTTATTTTCCTTGATGAGAAAGTGATAACAAAACTGTGAATGAAAATTACTTCTCCAATTAGAAACACACTCCATTTTTGCATGTAATTGAAACTGTGTGGGGCTGGATCCAGGATCTGCTTTCCTTGAGAAGGACTCCACTCACACAAAGTCCCTGCACCCAATTTTGGGGGATCCCCCTTACACCACAGCTCATTCCATTCAGCAGGATCTACTGACTCTGTGTCGCATTTTCAAGGGATGGAGGGGCTGTCATAGGAAGGAGAGGCTGCCATGGGAAGGAGAGGGTGGGGAAGCCCACTTGATCCAGCATAAATCTGGATCCATCCACGGGTCTATGCAGGAAAGCAAACTAATCAAGAAGACCACTTGGTCTACATGGAGCAAAAAGGAAGATTATCAGACTCTCAGGATAATGAACTTTGTATTTTTCAGGCATTGGGTAACTGTATATTATCTATTTCTTGGTACAAAACTTTAATTTTGCAATATATTTTATTTGTGTGTATTTTAGTGACAATGTGCATGTGCCAGTATGAACAGAGTTAAATTTAAATATACACATGCATACATTCATGTATATATTTATATATCCCAGTAGTAATTTATGGCTGTGAGAGCTGGACTATAAGGAAGGCTGAGCGCCGAAGAATTGATGCTTTCGAACTGTGGTGCTGGAGAAGACTCTTACGAGTGCCCTGGACTGCAAGGAGGTCAAATCAGTCCATCCTACAGGAAATCAACCCTGAGTGCTCATTGGAAGGACAGATACTGAAGCTGAAGCTCAAATATTTTGGCCACCTAATGCGAAGAGAAAACTCTCTGGAAAAGACCCTGATGCTGGGAAAGACTGAAGGCAAAAGGAGAAGGGGACGGCAGAGGATGAGATGGCTAGATAGCATCGATGCAATGAATATGAACTTGAGCATGCTCCGGGAGAGAGCGCAGGACAGGAAGGCCTGGCGTGTTATGGTCCATGGGGTCACGAAGAGTCGGACACGACTGAACAACATACATACATACAGAGAGAGAGCAATCAACACTGTACTATTCATGACTGATTCATTCTCGACAGCTACAATTTCTCACCATGATTCTTTGTTTCTTCTAGAACCCACCATGTGATCTTAATTTTAATGTCTTAAACATCACACAGTATTAAAGGATATACATCCCCCCCCCCATCATTCCATCATCATTTCATTAATCTTCACAATATCACTCTGAGGCAGGGAGATCATCCCTAAAATTTATAACAGCCTTAAATCACAACAACAAAGACAGTGTTGCAGCTAGTAGTTCAGTCTAACCTCAGTTCATAAGATATAAGCATTAATAGCAGAGGGACTACTGAAATTACTCCCATTTTGAGAAGGATTTTCAGTCACTCACTCATCCATCTAAACACAGGCTGTTTACACAGACTCATTAGATGTTCTGCTCATAAGAGCTGAATAATCCCCTGCCAAATCTCAACCTTTCTGGCTGTGTACGATGGTTTTGACATATCACCTCAGGATTGTTTGGCTTCATAGTCATAGCTGACAGACAACATCTGAATTGTTTTTTAAATTGTGGCCAAAATTATGGGAAGGGTGTAAGGAAGGCAGTAAGGGCACAAAATCAGTGGAACCAACTCAAGAATGACTATATAGTAATGAACTGGATGAAAATTCAAACTTGCACACCTGCCTGAATCAACAGAAGGATTAAGCTACTAGTATAAATAGTTACAAGCAGGTATATAATCTTGTTCTATAGAAACAGTGTATTCTGTATAGAAATTGCCTATACATTCCACCAGAACTTGGCTAGCACAGGGCAGTAGAATCTCTTTCAGCCTGAGGGCTGAACTCAATTTTAGAGAAGCTCTAAGGGCCTGTATTCCATTGGGGGGTGGGGGGTAGGTCAAAATACAAAAAAAATCAGCCTATCTTAACTTCAAGGACTTACTGTTAGTAACTAAGCATTAGGACAGGCATTTCAACCTTTTAGAATGGGGAAGAAATAACACAAAAGCTGGAAGACCACCAAACAGGTGGTCGCTGGGGGGCGGGGGAGAGCAGAACAACCTGGTGATGAGGGAAAGGGGGTGTGATCTTCCAGGGAACCCTTCAGGACCATACTGGAACCACCGGTGGATCAAATTTGGCCTCCAGGCTTGAGGTTCAACATCCCTGGCCTAATAGATTGTAGAAAACACAAATTCTGTTCCCACCCATTCAGACTGACGGAAGATACTTTATTCCATATTCCATCTGCCTGTTTGAGGTGAAATCTTGCAGTGTACAGAATCAGAGCTGAAGAGTCTCTGGATCTCCCTCCCCAACATAGACCAATCTGAGCTAAACACTCAGGCAAGGGATTTCTTTTTCTTTGGCATGTAAGATGGCCTGCTGCTGAAGGGAGCTTAACTGGTTGGATGCTGGTGATGTATTTTATTGTATTTTTAATTGATTGGTTTTAATGTTATGCCTTAACCAAGATTTTGTTTTAATCTGTATATTATTATTATTATTATTATTATTATTATTATTATTATTATTGTGCTGTGTGCACCTTTTTGTGGAAAGGTGGGATATAAATTTAAATAAATAACTTTTATGCAGATATATTTAATGTCATTAGAGAGCATAGGAAGCTGCCTTATAAAAGGTCAGGCTATTTGTCCAGGTCTGACCTTGTATAACCCAGTACTGTCTACTCCTACCGGTAGTGGTTCTCCAGGGTCCGAGGCAGGAGCCAAATCACATTACCTGCTACCTGATCTTTTTAACTGGAGATGTTGGGGATTGAATTTGGGACCTCATGATCACAAAGCATGTGTTGTACCACTAACCGCCAATAAAAATTTAAATTGCCAAATGAGAAAGCTGAAGCAGGAGAACTGAACCTAGCCTGAAAACAGCAACAAGCATACATGGTTAAAATTATGCAACAGATACTCAGAAGATTATTTACTCTTTAATGGTCATTGTGACTACATTCATATTCTCTATCAGGGCAGATAGGATTGTGGGAAAGAGGAAAAACAGATGCTTACTCACATGGTATGTGTTGAAGCCATGACCCTGTGACCCCCCTAGACAAATTTGATATCATCCCATCTTTTGGTGTCCAGCTCTTATCTGTAATGTCTTTTCTGTAATCTGTAGAGAGAGAAAGCATCTTATATTTTGTGATGGAAAAACTTAGAAAGTGATTATTGCAGTGTTGTAATTATTGTAATGCCTTTAAAAGGAGACTAGCATAATTCATGAGGGATAAGTCCATTTAGAGCTGTTAGCCACAATGGATAGATTAATCCTCTATGATTGAATTTTACATGTGATGCGATGCCAAGTTCATGAATGAGTTATGGGATTGGCATTAGTGACCTCTACTCCTTTGGTCATACACATCCCAGAAAGGATAGTAGTTGTTCAATTCTGTTAGTGATTTGTGGCAATTAAAAATTGTCCTCACATTAGGTTTTAATTTTGCATGGAAACATTGAACCCTAGATTTTTTAAAAAAATACATCCTGTCTTCTTTCGCATGCCAAGGTAGCTTCCACTGTCATTTCACAATCAGTAAGAACAAGCAGAATTCCATCCAAGAGATCTTTCCCCTCCCCTCCCCACCCCACCCCATTCCATTCCAATACATACTGACACTTGTACAATAAAACTGATTTTTAGCAGTAATTTTGTCTGATTCAATATACATCAGGTTTTGATTTATAGTACAAGGTCTGTGCTAGCACTGCAATTTAAGATTCAAGAGTATATAAACAAAGGCATGTTCTATACAAGCCAAAAGGAGAAGAAGGAGAAATGGCCTATGTGCAGTGCATGCCTAGGGATAACAACACCTAAAACAGAAAAGGCTGGAAGGAAAGGCAACAACATTTCTGTGAAGAAATGTCACGTAAATAACTGCTGTTCTATAATGATTAAATAGTTGGTGTGTCCTCTGTGAGGCTATAACGTAGCTGTGTAGGCCTCAGGCCCAGCGTTGTTACAGTGTTGAAGACCTGTTTTAGTAGTAAGTTCTTGGTGGCAGTTTTGAAAGGGGAGAGAAACAATCTCTTCTCTTATTTATAGATGGGGCCTGGCTCAAGTCAATTCAATTTTGATTGCTCTGGGAAACATCAGACTCTGATTGGCTGGAGGTTCTAGCCAGGTGAGAAATGACCGTTGATAGTAAAGGAATTGATAGTTAGCATTAGCTAGCATTGGTGGTCAGTCAGAGAGGGATTGTGGTGGGTGTGGTGGGTAGTAGAAGAACTAGAGAGAGGCTGAGGAGAAGGTAGATAGACGAGGGTTGGATATTAAGCTATTCCTTTAAAGTATGGTAACTGTGCACTGCTGGTGAAGATCAGGAGGTGGCTGTGTTATGCCAGGAAGCTGCCATAAGATCTTAACAGAAGAAAATTATGCAAGCAAGCATTAAAAATCAAATAAACTGTCCAAGCAGCCAGTAGTACAGCAGGAAGAGTTTTGGTGTCTGAGGAAGACAATACCCAAGAGCTGGACTGGTTGTGAGTGTATTTGGCTGGGGTGGGGATTTAGTGAATTTAGGCTGAGGTAAAAGAAGTCATTTAGAGTGCAATCCTATGGGTTGCATTCTTGACGATCGTAAGCCCCTGAACTCAGAGGCTTATGATCATGCAATGCAGGGCAGGAGGAGCAGCGGAGGAGATCTTCACCTCCCTGCCCTCCCACCATGCATTTTTTGCTAGATGGACTTTTTTGCTCATCTAGCTGTGGCGCTTCAGAGACAGAGGGAAGAAGGCTGGCGAGGCATCAAGATAACTCATATCCTGGCCTCCACAGTCTCCTTCCCTCCCTGCCTGCTGAAACGCCCTCTCCTCCAAGGTCAAGTTCCAGACCTTGGAGAGCAGCTGGCACTGTTCTTTCCTACTAGGAGGTTTCAAAGTATACTACGACAATTAGTGGCAATGGAAAAGGGTTAGCATGTGGAACTCTGAGTTATAGATGCAGGGAGTTCCTTAGGCCCTGAAATATAATCACTTGCAAAGAAAAACAAGAAATCCCATAGATGGAATTGCCCAGTGAAAGAGCAGTTTCCCCATAGTTGTGAAAAGCTATTTAGCCGCACACAGGGTAAAAGAGCACTGCAATGCTATACATGTCTACTCAGAAGTAAGTCCCATTGTGTTCATCAACACTTACCCCTAAATAAATGTGCATAGGATTGCAGCAAAAGTGATTTTTTTTAATACATTGCTGAGGGGGGTCTCTGCATTAATCTGAAAGAAATGTAATAGGGTCAGTGGGTGGGAATCTGTATTTTTGTACTACTGCAGTGAACGCATCAGTCATTCTATTCCTGTTTCAGATAATGAACAACAGAGCAAAAGGATTCCAGTGCGAAAATATGTCAGATGCATTGTGAATATATAGCACTGTAAACACTGATTGAAGGGTATCATAGTCTCACAGACTAATACTTGTAGCGCTTGGACTGCGACAAGCAGAAAAATTAAAGCAGGTTTCACAAACCTCCAAGCAATTAATGAGGAAATCAATTAGCAGCAAAAACAGTCTGTTATTTAGAGAGCTTCATCCAAAGATTCTTACTGGCTCTTTTCTTCTAAATACTGGCATTCCCCACTCCAAAATAGTTGGATCCCCCAATTCAATAGAGTCATATGCCCCTGTTAGAGAAAATGAAGAATATGAAGTGTGAACCCAAGAGGATGCTTAGGAATAAGAGGGCAAACACTTGTTTGCACAATGTGAAGCTGCATATTTCCCACACACACAGCTCGGCCATTTTTGACCCCTGCAAGAGTGGGGAAGAATATTCAGCAACTTTGGGGACTGGCACTCTGAATTCTAATAATGTTTGAGTGAGCGGGAGGCTTGCCAGTATAAGATGAGGCACCCATGGCTTTTCAACTTCATTGTCTTTCTTTTATCCCCCTGACGTGATTTATTGGATCCTGATTAACTTAGATCCCAATCAAACCAAATTTGTGGCTGCTGAAGTGAGACAAACCACAAATGGATCAGCTCAACAGTTTATTAAGTACACAAAGATGATATATGGAGGCAGAAAGAATATACAAAGAAAGCTCACATCCCTCCAGTTGACAAAGCTGGTTGTATATTTGAGTCCCCAAATTATACAAGACACTCTCCAGGACTGACAAAAGTTCTTCAGGCTGGCAGCGCTATTCTTCCTTGGAGCAAGACCAGATTGGTCCGCATTGTTCTCTAGCTTATATAGCTCTCTCCCATATTCTCGAAGTTTTCAAAAGATCCGAGCCTGGGAAATTACTTGCCTTTCCAGAGAGAGTGAGAGAGAGAGAGAGGCCCCAACATTCCAACTTAGGAGTGAGAACCTCCCAGCTTATGGGTGAGATAAGACACTACTCCCTATCTCAAATGGGTGAGGTAATCAGGCATAAGTACAGTTGTTGACATATGGAGCTGCACTTACTTGGTACCAATTAAAACTATGTGAGAAGCCCACTATAATGGAAGCTGTCATCAAGGGGCCTACCTAGCCAAAGCCTGCTAAAATCTACTGACTATTAGGCTATACAGATCTCTATGCATTCAGGACACTGTACAGGACACAACTGTGGGAGCTCAGCTGAGACTCCTCACCAGTTCTTCTGGTACCAGATCCACTACACACACACCCCAAAAAAAAAGTTTTGCAGCCCCAGTGCTTCAAGTATGGATGTGTGAAACATTTGCTCCAACAAGGCTTTTTAATGGATTTATCCAATTTGCAGCTCCCAGACCTGCACACATTTTGCAGTCAGAAATTGGTAGACTCCTGAGCTTGCAATGAGTTCCACACATTTTTAAGAAATGTCTTCAACAACATGTACACATTTTTTAAATGTGCAAAGAAAAATGCTTACCTTTCCAAAATATGCACAAGCGTGCCTTAGTCAGTGGGTGCATGCAACCCCCAAAATCACAATCTTGTACTGGGATGGAACGATCTTGACCCCAAGAAACTGACAATTTCAGCAAGACCGAGACCGACATATTTGTTCCTCCCTAGTTTCAAGCAATCAGCAGCATGTCACCATTCTCCCATAGAATGCCTATATGCGAGCAATGCTACCTCATGATGTAGCATTGTTCCCAGGGATATTGGGGGGAGGAGGGAAAACATGGATACCTCTACTTCTCATACTGGTAAGCACCCTGCCCCACCCCAAAAGTGGTATATTTCACCCTCACTCCTGAAAATGCCTTTATTTTCACAACACACATACACAAAATCACTGAAAAAGAACAGGTGAATATTTCAGCTCAGCCCTATGTGGAACCTCCATCTTTGAACCCTGCTCAAACCCTCCTCCAAATTGCTCAGGGCAGCAAACACGCTTTCCCCGTTTATTGTCACAACTGCCCTCTGAGGTTGAGAGAGTGACTGGTCATCCTGTAAGGTTCATGGCTGAGTGGGGATTTAACCTGTGTCTGCCCAGTCTTGATCTAGCACTCTATCCACTACACAAGCCTTCTCCAACCTGGTACCCTCCAGATGTTTTGGGCTACAGCTCCAATCAGCCCTGACAATTGGCCATGCTGGCTGGGGGTGATGTGGTTCAACACATCTGGAGGGCACCAGTTTCGGGGAGACTGTATTACATCTTCTATATGGAGGTCCCTACAAACCATTTCTGCATGATGGTATGCTAGACAGGCACCATAATGTTTTCAAGCATTTTAACGCAGGCATTGGTCTAGTTGTGTAAAGAAATCCCATTATTTGCATGCTTCTAGCAGCTGGTGGCATGGAGATTCTCCATTCAATTAGGCAGACACACAAATTGCTTTCAGATCTTCTGCACTCATACAGTGCACATGTAGAAGAGAGAGATTCAGGATCACAGTACTAATCTAGCCACCCACATCACAGTGCCCCACATGTCCTGCCCTCAAACTCCATACACAGGGCCAAAGATCTGAAAAGGAGCATCTATATGCATACAGATATACATGTATTGGTGCTTCATGTGATCTGGCTTCCCAATCATGTGGGAAGGCATTTGCATTTCTACACCTATACTTGCATAGGTATCCCCTTTTAGACTTTTGTCTGTGTCCAAAGCTTGGGATGGCACTATAGTCCTCCATGCATTACAGTCCTCTGTGGAGAGAGCCAACATGTGGAAGAAAGGCGACTCCCCCCTCCCCTGGTGGTCTCCATGAAGAAACATAGGGAGTGGCCCTTGGAACTCACAAAGCAGCTGCAAATAAGAGAATGTAGCTTCTCTTTGCCATATATAACAACTGACATGATTTTTCAAGGAATAATATTGTTACCGCAGCAAACCATCCATTCCTTTGTCAGGCAGATTTCATATTAACTTGCCAGAGTGTTTGGCTGATGCTTCCTCAGTAGAACTAATGGTCAGGAAATAGTTGAGAGCTCTCCCCAATGTTTTGAAAGGGAAAGCCATCAGAACTTGGAAGGGGCACAGCCAGCCCACCCCACAGCTCAGGATGTGGCTGTCACAATTCCCTTAGCCCCCACTTCACTTCAGTGCCCAAACATGCACAGACAAGAGGCTTCAGTCTACAGCTTTTAATCCAGTACTTCACAGGGTCATACAGACGCAAATTCTCAGAGAAACTCTCCATCAACCAGGAATGCCCTCAGGAGATCCAAATGGAATTTACGAGAGTTGCCCGCCATTTAGAGAGGGAGGCAGTCTCGCTAGCCTAACTTAAGGGGGGGAGGGCCCTCTCTTCTTGTGAGGCCTCTAAGTGCAGCTTCTCTTGAAGGCCAATCGAGTAGACCATCTAAGTTCTGCCCCGGCCTTCTCTCTCTTTGCTTTGCACCTGTGCCTGGCATCTATTACGTCAATCTCCTGTTCGCTGCCTCTCATGGGGGGCGGGGGTGATGAGGGAACCTCAAGTTCAGCCATCTGTATATTTGTAACCTCAGAAGCAGGCCTACTCATATCTGGACTAGCCTGGGGAACACCTCCTTCATGTCTGATGGTTCTCCTTCAGAATCTGAACTGCTATCCCAGTCCCTGCACTCAGAAACACCCCTGACAGTGGCTGATCTAGTATGTGTTTATTCCAAGGAAGAACAATAGCCATTTTGGAACAGAGACAGAAGATGAGAAAGAGCATAGAGTCAACAAAAGACTGGAAGGATCTTGTGGTGTGGGGTGCCTCTCCCTGGACATCTGATGTTAGTAGATCTAGTACATGATAGGAGTGCCTAGACTGCTTGCTTCCACCTGTCCTCTACTTGTACATTTATAAGTAAACCAAAGAGCACAAACATACCATATGGTTGGACCCTGATTTAATCATATTTAGACCTATTGAAATCAATGGGACCTAAGTTAGCCACAACTAACTGAAGTCCCATAGGTTTCAATGGGTCTATTCCAAGTGGATCCAGGATCTGCCTTCCACAAGTCCTTTTTGCTCTTGGAAGGTCTCTCCATCTGATTTTAGGGGATCCTCTCCCTCCATGACAGCTCCCCCACCCAACAGGGTCTCCTGACTTATTGTTTAGAATTTTCAGGTGGTTGGAGGAACTATTGCGGGAAGGAAGGCGTTGGGAAAGTCCACATCTATCAGAACAGTTAATCCAGTGTAAATCTGGATCCAGCTCTAAGTCTGCATAGCACTCTCCTCCAGAAGGAACTCAAACCTGGTTGGTGCTAAGACTAGAACTTCTCCTGGATCAGAAAAGGAGAGTGGAATGTACAACATTATGTTGTTGTTGTTGTTCAGTCGTTCAGTCGTGTCCGACTCTTCGTGACCCCATGGACCATAGCACGCCAGGCCTTCCTGTCCTGCAGTCTGTCCCGGAGCGTGCTCAAGTTCATATTCATTGCATCGGTGATGCTATCTAGCCATCTCATCCTCTGCCGTCCCCTTCTCCTTTTGCCTTCAGTCTTTCCCATCATCAGGGTCTTTTCCAGAGAGTTTTCTCTTCGCATTAGGTGGCCAAAATATTTCAGCTTCAGCTTCAGTATCTGTCCTTCCAATGAGCACTCAGGGTTGATTTCCTTTAGGATGGACTGATTTGACCTCCTTGCAGTCCAGGGCACTCGTAAGAGTCTTCTCCAGCACCACAGTTCAAAAGCATCAATTCTTCGGCGCTCAGCCTTCCTTATAGTCCAGCTCTCACAGCCATACATTACTACTGGGAAAACCATAGCTTTGATTAGACGGACCTTTATCGGCAAGGTGATGTCTCTGCTTCTTACTATGCTGTCTAGGTTGGCCATAGCTTTCCTCCCAAGGAGCAAGCGTCTTTTAATTTCATGGCTACAGTCACCGTCTGCGGTGATCTTGGAGCCCAAGAAAGTAAAATCTGTCACTGCTTCCATTTCTTCCCCTTCTATATGCCAGGAAGTGATAGGGCCAGATGCCATGATCTTCGTTTTTTTAATGTTGAGTTTCAAACCAGCTTTTGCACTCTCCTCTTTCACCCTCAACAAGAGGCTCTTTAGATCCTCTTCGCTTTCTGCCATTAGGGTGGTATCGTCTGCATATCAGAGGTTGTTGATAATTCTCCCAGCAATCTTAATTCCGACCTGTGATTCATCCAACCCGGCATTTCTCATGATGTACTCTGCATATAAGTTAAATAAGCAGGGTGACAATATGCAGCCTTGTCGTACTCCTTTCCCAATTTTGAACCACTCGGTTGTTCCATGTCTGGTTCTTACTGTTGCTTCTTGACCCTCGTACAGGTTTCTCAGGAGACAGGTAAGGTGGTCTGGTACTCCCATCACTTTAAGAATTTGCCACAGTTTGTTGTGATCCACACAATCAAAGGCTTTAACATAGTCAATGAAGCAGAAATAGACGTTTTTCTGGAATTCTCTTGCTTTCTCCATGATCCAGCGAATGTTGGCGATTTGATCTCTAGTTCCTCTGCCTCTTCGAAACCTAGCTTGTACTTCTGGTAGTTCTGAAGCCTAGCTTGTAGGATTTTGAGCATCACCTTGCTGGCATGTGAAATGAGCGCAATTGTGCGGTAGTTTGAACACTCTTTGGCGTTGCCCTTCTTTGGAATTGGAATGTAAACTGACCTTTTCCAGTCTTGCGGCCATTGTTGAGTGTTCCAAATTTGTTGGCACATTGAATGCAGCACTTTAACAGCATCATCTTTTAGGATTTTAAATAGCTCGGCTGGAATACTGTCATCTCCACTAGCTTTGTTGTTAGTAATGCTTCCTAAGGCCCACTTGACTTCACTCTCGAGGATGTCCGGCTCAAGTTCAGTGACCGCACTATCATGGCTATCAGGGACATTAAGATCTTTCATGTATAGTTCTTCTGTGTATTCTTTCCACCTCTTCTTCATCTCATCTGCTTCTGTTAGGTCCCTGCCTTCTTTGTCCTTTATCATGCCCGTCTTTGCACAAAACGTTCCCTTGAGATCTCCAATTTTCTTGAAGAGATCTCTAGTCTTTCCCATTCTGTTGTTTTCCTCGATTTCTTTGCATTGTTCATTTAAGAAGGCCTTCTTGTCTCTCCTTGCTATTCTCTGGAACTCTGCATTCAGTTGGATATATCTTCCCCTTTCTCCCTTGCTTTTCGCTTCCCTTCTTTCCTCAGCTACTTGTAAAGCCTCATCAGACAGCCACTTGGCTTTCTTGCATTTCTTTTTCTTTGGGATGGATTTAGTTGCTGCCTCCTGAACAATGTTACGGACCTCCGTCCATAGTTCTTCAGGCACTCTGTCTATCAGGTCTAATCCCTGAAATCTATTCCTCACCTCCACTGTATATTCATAAGGGATATGATTTAGGTCATACCTGAATGGTTTAGTGGTTTTCCCTACGTTCTTCAATTTAAGCCGAAATTTTGCAAGAAGCAGCTCTTGATGTGAGCCACAGTCAGCTCCAGGTCTTGTTTTGACTGACTGTATAGAGCTTCTCCATCTTTGGCTGCAAAGGACATAATCAATCTGATTTTGATATTGACCATCTGGTGATGTCCATGTGTAGAGTCGTCTCTTGTGCTGTTGGAAAAGAGTGTTTGCTATGATCAGCGTGTTCTCTTGGCAAAACTCTATTAGCTTTTGTCCTGCTTCATTTTGTACACCAAGGCCATGCCTGCCTGTCATCCCAGTGATTTCTTGACTTCCTACTTTAGCATTCCAATCCCCTATGATGAAGAGGACATCTTTTTTTGGTGTTAGTTCTAGAAGGTGTTGTAGGTCTTCATAGAACCAATCAACCTCAGCTTCTTCGGCATCAGTGATTGGGGCATATACTTGTATTACTGTGATGTTGAATGGTTTGCCTTGGATTCGTACCGAGATCATTCTATCATTTTTAAGATTGTACCCCAGTACTGCTTTTACCACCCTTTTGTTGACTATGAGTGCTACTCCATTTCTTCTAAGGGATTCTTGCCCACAGTAGTAGATATGATGGTCACCTGAATTAAATTCGCCCATGCCTGTCCATTTGAGTTCACTGATTCCCAAGATGTTGATGTTCAATCTTGCCATCTCATGTCTGACCACCTCCAGCTTACCTTGATTCATTGATCTGACATTCCAGGTTCCTAAACAATATTGTCCTTTACAGCATCGGATTTTCTTTTCACCACCAGACACATCCACAGCTGAGTGTCCTTTCGGCTTTGGCCCAGCCGCTTCACTCTTTCTGGCGCTACTTGGAAATACCCTCTGCTCTTCCCCAGTAGTATATTGGACACCTTCCGACCTGAGGGGCTCATCTTCCGGCGTCATCTCTTTTAGCCTTGTGATATGTTCCATGGGGTTTTCTTGGCAAGAATACTGGAGTGGGTTGCCATTTCCTTCTCCAGTGGACCACATTTTGTCAGAACTCTCTGCCATGACCTGTCCGTCTTGAGTGGCCCTGCACGGCATAGCTTATGGCTTCACTGAGTTACGCAAGCCCCTTCGCCACAACAAGGCAGTGATCCATGAAGGGGACAACATTATGTAGCACTACCAAAATAAGGAAACACAATTAAGGAGCGGCAAGGTGTCCATGATGTCCTTATATTTTGCTGATGGAGGGGGTGCCATTTGGATTTTCCATCTCAGGCTACAAAATGTCTTGGGGCATCTCTGGGGAAAGATAAAAGTAACCGCACAAGTGGGTGGGAATTCACAGAGTGTGCGAATGGTTCAGGCTATGTTTTTAGTAGCATGTGCATGAGTAAAACAAAGCCCCTGCATTGATAAATCCTAAGTTTAGCTATTGATATAAATAAATCTTGCTAGCTTGAGTCTGTTGTGGACTCTGCAACAAGAATTCTTTATATCTAGATTAATACTGTAGTCATTCATTCCACTAGTCCAGTTTAATTACACTGTATACTTTATCATGCAAATTGCTGTCATTTTTGTAATCTATGTGAAGAAAACTTCAGAAATATTCAATTAAGCATTGCAGCTGAATCCAACACATACAACAGCTCCAATTAGGGATGCTATGAAAAAGAGCACTCTTATGGACTCTTAACTGTGCACTGAAAACTTTGAAAAATAAATACTTTACACATGTCACACACCTTAACAAATGATGTTCATATGTAATACAACATTTTACTTATTCCATATTTACTTAGAGAGCAGTCAGGTGTAGTGGATAGAATACTGGGTTTGAATCCATACTCAGCCTTGAAGCTCACTGCATGACCTTGGGCCAGCTGCTTCCTCTCAGAGTTACCTGATAACCCCATGTGCACCACGTTCAGCTTTTTGGAGGAAGGGTAGACTATAAATTTGATAAAGAAGTAAATGTGTTCAATGACAGATTTAATTATTTTTGTTCTCCATTACCCTTTGTGCATTGCTGATGGTACAAATATTTGGGAAGGGACCATAGTTCAGCGGCACAGCACATGCATTGCCTGCAGAAAGTTCCAGGTTCAAATCCTGACATCTCCAGTTAAAAGGATCATGTAGCACAGGGGTTCAGAACCTCAAGCCTGGGGGCCAAAGCTGGCCCACCTGCAGTCCTAATCCGGCCCTCTGTGGTTCCCCAGATGGCCCCACCCTCTTCCCCCTAGCTCCAACCCCTTTCCCCCCAATCACCGATCATTTGGTGGTTTCCTAGCTTTTGTACAGTCCACCCCACCCCCATTCTAAAAGGTTGAAATGCTTCTCCTTAGGTTTAGTTGCTGGCAATTAGCACTTTAAGCTAAAATATGCTGGTAATTTTTGGCCCCAGCCCTTTTGCCTTCCTACCACTGGAATGCGGCCCCCAAGAGCTTCTCCCAAATGGAATTCAGCCCACGGGCTGAAAGAAGTTCAATGCCCCTGACGTAGCAGGTCATGTAAAAGACCTCACCCTAAACCCTGGAGAGTCACTGGCACTAGTCAGAGGCAGACAATACCTGACTGGATGTTCAAACAGACTGTCCTGAGGCAGCTTCCTGTGTCACTAAGTATAATAAAGTGACATAAATCCAGAAACCCAGATCAATGGAATTATTCCTATGATACACATGAACCGAAACAGGTTTGGCCCTGTATGTGCACCATAATCTGGCTTTTTACCCCACCGCAAATAATACTTTGATATGACAAGTCAGCCTCTAGTACGTATGTAAGTATGTATAATAGTTCTCTGTCTTAATACAGAACTCCTAAAAGTATTGGCCAGAAGGATCTTGACAGTGATGTGTGCAGAGAAGAAGAAGAAGAAGAAGAAGAAGAAGAAGAAGAAGAAGAAGAAGAAGAAACTGAAACAATGACCTCTGCAGACTCAGTTCTCTAACAGTATTGATTTCCTAATAGAATCTGAAATGAACTTCACTTGATTGGCATTCATGGGGGAAGAAAAGTTGTTGTCACCATACAAAGAAATGATGATTTAAAAGATGGCAACCGCCCTCTGAAACTGGAGATGACACCAAATCAGATAAGAATGGTTGTTTTTAACAGCATACACTTAAAAGGATCTGTGTAAAAACACACTTCTCCCCCCACCCCAAAACCCAGATTGTTTCTCGTCGTCTTGAAGTTTGAAATGGAGTTCTTGTAATTCAAACAGTAAATAATATTGTATATGCTGAACATTCCTGTAGTTCAATGGCAGGAACCTCCAGCCCACAGGCTTAATTTGGTCCATGGGGCTCTCTAATCGAGCCACAAAGCCTTTGCCAGTAGACATGCCCCCTCTTACCTTTGACCTGTCCTCCCCATGCCCCATCTTCCCCAGTGTTTCTGCAGGGTTTGGGGTGGTTTTTAGCTGGGCACTCCAATCAGCTGCTGAGTCTGGAGCCGAAGCTGCTAAATGATTCAGTCCTGCTTACTGCTGAGGCTTGTCCTGCTTACTGGTGAGTAGACATGTGGCTCATGCTTATGCCTGAGTAGGTCTGCAGACACTTGGTATTTGTGATGGTATTTAAAAATGCTGCTGAGTGATTCAGTCCTGCTTACTTGTGAGTAACATGCAGTGACCTCATCCTGGTTACTTCTGTGTAGGCTTAAAACAGAAGGAAAAAAAAACATTTTGGTCCCATCCATGCTGCCTTTAGCTTCCCCTTACCACAGATGGAATGTGGCCCCTGACACCTTTACTAGCATGGAATTTGGCCCTTGGGCTGAAAAGCCCCCCACCCACCCCTGCTCTAGTTTCTATATCCAAATTTAGGACCCACTGACAAGACATAAAGAGGTAGATTAACTTCTGTTATGTACAGAATCAAAGGAATCAAAGAAAGGATTTGAGAAGTAAATTGCTAAATATTAAATGCATCCAAACATTCAGAAAATTAGGAGGCAGGGGGACTGTTAGATAACAAACATGTGAAAGGATTAGTGAAGAAATAAAGAAATTGCAGACAAGTTAAATTAATTCTTTACATCAAGCTTTGATGCAGACAATGGAAATCTTTGTTTTTAGGGAAGGCATCTGTACTGCAGCACATCACAGAAGATCTGTGAAAGAGATTTGGCAAACGTTTTAGAACCAAATAATAAACATTGACAGGTCACCAGAGCTGGATGAGATTCTGCCAAGAGTTCTTAAATAACTCTATGCAACCTGTCACAATCATCTTCCTTAGAATGATTAGAATGTAGCCAACATAACACCAGGTTAAAAAAAAAATCAGAAAATTGCAGATCGGTCAGTCTAACTTCTGACCCAGATAAATTCACATGAAGTACTATTAACAGTACTTCACAGGAAGTATTAAAGCTAGAATTATTAAACATATACATAGATCAGTGACCCAAGAAATATTGCTGTCAATGTCAGTTGATTTTGTGTGTGTGAATATTTTGAGGACTGTTGTGATGGAAATCATCTGATGTGCATCAAAACAATTTTAACTGAGCACTGAACACTAGAGGCACACGGGGTCCAAGGTGTTTTGGGTTTTAAAGGTAAGCACCAGCACTGTGAATTGTGCTCAGAAATGGACAAGGAACTGGTGGAGTTGTTTCAGAAACAGTTAAGATAGGTTCTCATAGGTATATCATGGTTAGCTGTTGCTCTAGATCTTTGGCAAACATTTAGATATGAGACGAGTAAAGCCAAGTGGTTGTGCATGATATTTGCACGGGGGTGGGGGTTGTGGGGTAGGGGTGGGAGCAACATGACCCTGCTCTCCCTTATTCACATAGGTCACCTGTGAATAGGGCACAGTCATCTACGCATATTAGAGCATTTAGGGGTTTGTGCATAATTTTTACATATCAGCCCTAGCACCTCCTAGTACCTTTGACATGAAAATGCCATGTTAGAAATAGATAGGAATCATTACATAATCCCATATGGTATTCTTCTTTTGTCAGTGGGATGTTTTCAGATAAGTGTTTTAAAGGTTCATTGTAGTTAATTCTTTTAAAAATAATTCATCATTATAAATTTGTTATAACTCCATTTGCATTATATGGGAGAAGATGCTCCAGGGGGAGGTTGAAGCTGCTTAATGAGAGCTTGGAAATAGTTTGATGAGAAATGTGCATTTTTAAAATCAGCATTAACGAGATAACACCCCCAGCCCCAAGATGGTGTTATGTAAAAGCCTGGGAAACCCAAACAATGGACAAAATATCAACTCAAATAAAGATGATGTAAAATGAAATCCCATATATTTGCATAATTTCTAGAAAAAAATATTCTCATTCTTGACATGCATAGACTCAGTGAAATCATTCTGCAAAAGGCAATTGAAATTCTGCTCTATGTTTATCTGTTCAGGCTATGTGTATCTCACTGGCTAGCTTGTTATTTTGACATAAAGGTGACCAAAACTGTGCTCAGAGATTCGTGTTTTCAGGTGGCAAGCATATGCCTTTGTATGGACGTCTGTATATGCATGTGTGTGTATCTACCACAATGAAGTGTATTTTATGTGTATCTGAAGAACAGTCTTGTCTCACTGACCTTTTAGAACTCTTTGAGTGTCAAGAAACCTGTGGACAGGGGTGATCTGATAGATGGTATTTACCTGGACACAAGACTTAAATGCTCAATCGGCTGGACACAATAACCCCAGTCAGAAGTACATGAGAATGAAAGAAGAGCCCTGCTGGATCAGACCAAATGCTAACCTCATCTATCATCCTGTTTCTTACAGTGGCCAACTAGATTCTTCCATGAAGCCCACTAGCAGATCATGAAGACAATAGACCCACCTTGCCATTGCCTCTGAGCAACTGGTATTCACACAGATGTGTAAAAATCTGGAGAAAGTGGACAGGGATAAGTATTTCTTCCTCTCATAATACTAGGACCCTGGAGGGTAATTTCATGAAGCTGAATAGTGGGAGATTGGGGACAGATAAAAGAAAGTTCTTCTTCACTCAGTGCATAGTTAAACTATGGAATTTGCTACCATAAGATGTAGTGATGGCCACTGGATGGCTTTAAAAGGGGATAAAACAAATTCATGGAGGATAAGTCTGTCAATGGCTACTGGTTGACTATATACTACCTCCAATATCAGTGTCATGCCCCCACTGCAGGAATCCTGCTCAGAGGAAGAGCTAGAGCTCCCAGAAACCAAGGGCATCCCAGAGCAGCCATTTTCACCAGAACAGGAGGAGTCTGGGCCCTCAGGGGAGATGGCTGCAGGCCCCACCCTGTCAGGGGGAGGGGACTCTGCCACTGAGGCAGAGGCTGACCAACCCCCTGGCCTCTAGGAGTGTTGCTACCTCAAGCAACAGGCCAGTAGGGCTTCCATGAGGAGTGCCTCAGGAGGACTCCTCCTCAGAAGGACTCCTCAGGAGAAAGCAAGTCTGGTCAGATCCTAGGAGTAGGATCTGACTAGAGAGCTCTAATGGACTGCAGCTAAGCTCTGGGTGGGGCAGTAGGCTTTGGTGTTAAAAGCCTTCAGTGTTTGCCTAGCCAGTGTTGGAAGCAACACCATTCTTCCAGCTCCTGTTCCTCCTGGACCTTGCCCTGTGATTGATGCTCCGTGCTACTGCCCCTTAGACTCCCTCTTGACTCTGCTTCTGGACTGTGTAACGTATCTGACTGCCTAACTGTGCTTTGAACTTTGCCTGCTATCTTGACCACTCCTGCCTAGCCTAAACCCCATTGGACTGAATCCTGTGTACATGAACTTTTGTTGTCTTCATTGCCTTGCTTCTTGGTTTGCCCTGCACTCAGAGTTTGTTGCAGTCCATGCAGGACAGAGTGTGCTTGCTTTTCAACACAGTATGCCTGTCAATTCCTATTGCTGGGGAACATGAACAGGAGGATGCAATTGCACTCATGTTCTACTTACACGCTTCCCATAGGCAGCTGGTTGGCTACTGTGTGAACTGAATGCTGGACTATATAGGCCTTTGGTCTAGTCCAGCA
Source organism: Heloderma suspectum (assembly GCF_057233095.1). NCBI lineage: Eukaryota > Metazoa > Chordata > Lepidosauria > Squamata > Helodermatidae > Heloderma > Heloderma suspectum. Next base: position 196,484,136 of record NC_139462.1, read on the forward strand.
TGGCTCCATTTATGTTCTTACATGGGCTTTGGTCCACTAACATTCATGCCAAAATAAATGTGTTAATGTTTTAAGGTGCCGTAAGACTGTTGTTTTTGCTGCAACAAACTAACATGACTGCTCCTTTGGAATCAGTTTGAGTATTATTTTTACACAAACACCATAAATGTTGCCCCAATATCTGAGTACAATCTTGGTGGCCTTCAGGTCAAAATAAAGAGATAATTAGTGCTAAAGAAAAGAAGACAAAGACAACAGCAAAAATACGCATTGTAAACCATAAAGTGTAAACTAAAGTGTAAATATTGTAAACTATAAAGTGTATGGCACAGCTCTCTGAATCATGAAGTATGAGTCATACATCTTAGAAAGCACTAAGATTTTTAAAACATCAAATCATTTACTCCCAAAATTAGGGTTTTGAAACTACCTATCCACCATCATTCACTGGGTCCCATTCCATGGGTTGTAAATGAACTTTGAACAGTCTGTTTTTAAGTGGAAAGACGTTCATTCTCTTTTGGTCTTCTGTAAATTTTCCTAAGTATTTGCAAAAAACACACCATAATTTGTGCCTAAAGCCAACTGACAATTCAATCCTCCCACTCTATTAAACCAAAACATTTGGCTCTAGTCTAGTTTAGCTCCACTGGCTTCACTGGTGATATTCCATATATTTAATTTTAAGTGATTGAGCTTTGGTCAGCTATGAATTGGGTGACGACTGCAGAGACCACTAAAATACTGTCAAGTTGTCTCTTCCCAGTGAAATGCAAAAAGTAAAGAATTATTTAGTGGTAGTGAGATTGAATATAGAACATTCCATTTTTTTAGATGGTCTGCTTTTGATAACAGACATTGGCCAAATAATTGGGGCATGGATGCTTTTAAAATATGGATTTTAGCTGAACTGACTTTAAAAAAAATAAAGAAAAAAATTCAAACATAACAAACATAACAAAGGGTTGGATCCAGTGTTACACTGGATCAACTATGCTGATGGAATGGACTTCCCCACCCCCTCCTTCCCACAGCAGCCCCTCCAGCAGCATGAAAATGCCACATACGGAGTCAGGAGACCTGCTGAATGGGGTGAGCTGTGGGGAGAGAGCGAATCCCCCCCAAACTAGGTGGAGTGACCTCCCCCAAACGGAGCCTTTACCTTGAGGAAGCCAGATCCTTGATCCAACCCAAGGAAAAGTGTGAAAGAGTATTTCATCATATTTACTGCCTTTTATGCAGTAACTTGGGAGGGGGTGCATCTGTTTAATTAATCCAACATTATTGTAGGTTAATGTGTGCCTGTGTGTACAGAAAAGTAACATTAAAAATAACTAGGAAACTCATGCTCAATCCTGGGAGAGTGCAACAAGGGGGACTCATGATTGCATCAGATGTTCCGCAAAATTAATATTCATGGGGTTAGGTCACTTACAGCTTATACTAATATTTAAACCTTCAAACCACATGGCAGAGGGAGATCAAATTCCACCACCGATCGCTGTTTGCCATTCTGTCCAGAACATACAGTCTGATGGCTATTATGATCCCAGATTTGTCCATATTCTGTTTTAGACACTTTGCCCAGATTCAGCCCTAGAATGGGATGAATTTATAAAATTGAATGTAATTAAAGTACTAAGTTCACTTCCCTCCAAATCACCATATGACTTGGAAACTAGCAAACTGTGCCATCTAGATTATGCTGAAGGCATGAGCTATCTAGCTATATGGTTATTTGAGCACACATTAATTATACAATTACTATCATTTTTCAGCTGTGAAATGTAATTAATTGTCATGATCTGGTTCTCACATTGAATGTGTTTGGTAGTTTTAACTACTAGAAGTCCATAGATATATTTCTCTCTCTCTCTCTCTCTCTCTCTTTTTTTTTTTTTAAGCAATTCAGTAATTATATAGACAGGGATAGAGAGAGGGATATAATTTTGGAATGATGACGTATAATCCACAGCAGGTAATCAAAACAGATGGAATAAGTTTAACTGAACCCCAAACGTTTTACATGTTAGAAATGGGATATCATCTATGGCAGGGGTAGGCAACATGGTGCCTATGGGAGCCAATGTACCTCTGGACACCTTTCTTGGCGCCCACCAAGGAATCCTAACCCTCCCACCCCCAAACTCAACACATTTTCTTACCAGGAGCTGGGATTGCTGTGAAATAGGTTTCAGTTGGTGCTGAAAACTGTGGGTTCAAAGGAGCTGTTTAGTGTGTTGGGGCTCAGACCTCATCTCCTCTTGTATTCAGTTTTTTGGACAGGCTACTTATCATTTGCCATGCCTCCCATGGCAGCTATTTTGTGGTGTTGCCCAGGCATTTCTCAAATTGCCAAATGTGCCCATGGACCAAAATCTTTGCCTACCTTGGTCTATGGCCTTCTTCTAGCACAGAGTTAGCCATGCTTATGCCCATTGATGTCAGTGGGCTTAAGCATGCCTAACTCTGTGATAGGTTTACTCTGTGTGTTTAAGTCCCATTTCCTGTTAATGGAATGTTGATTCCAGTGTTATGATTTTTATTGTTACACACATACACCCCACTTTTGAGCTGTAACAGGGGTTCCAGTGCTTATCCATAATTCCATTTCCTTAGAAGGAGGTCATTGGAGAGTTATCGCATTTCTGTGATACAAGCTTCATTTGCACATATATACAAGCTGAGCATAAGATGAGGGTTCACAGAATTAACACTCAAACAGATTCATGCTCCCCATCAGATGTACAGGAGAACCCATAGCACCAAAGGATTTCCTGCAGATAACAAAGTCTTCTCCTTTTCAGATCCAGTTCTAGTTAGTCTAGCAGACTAACTTCCTGCTACACACACCCAGACCTCACTTGTTCCATCTCATTGTCTAGTGGAAGTAGCAGGGGGGAGAAAGATTAGTCATTTCTCAGTTGGTCATTATAAAAACTTTATAAGCAAGAATGAGTGCCTGACATTGCTTTTTTTCCTCTTCACTGATTCCCAATCACAGTTCCTTGTGTATCATGACTGTTAGAGTGCAGGAACTATAGTATTCGTATTATTAAGCTGCTCTAGGAGCCTTTTTCAGCTGAAGAAAATGCTTCAAATAATAAATATATACATATGATTTCCTAAGTCACCTCCCACCTTTCTAGGTGCAACATCTGGATAGGACAGATGCGATTTTGCTCCTGTGGCAGAACAGTGAATGGCAACACACCCACCACTATCAATACACACACACACACACACACAACTCAAGATGCATAATCCACAAGTCCAGTCAAGTTATTTGGCACCTGAAGCAGAACTCCCACAAGTTCTCTCCCCATCCCCAGCAGTAAAACATACAACAATGATACATTACATAACTAACCATTTGCTGCCCTTTCATGACATCCCAAGTCAGCTGCCTGAGGTGGCCCTGTCCCTCTGCCTAATGGTAGGGTCAGTGAGAAACAAATGCCTGTTCCTCAGAGTGCTTTACACCCACTGTACCAGTATTGGGCCGCCAAACCTTTTTGCCTACCATGCTGTAGAAGAAAAATAATAATTTTCCAAACCTATTACAGAAAAGTACATAGAAACTGCCTTGGATATTATGTTTAAAATGCCATTCTGATTTTTTTTTAGAGAAGCAGAATAATGCTGGATCGTGCAGGGTGCTATAACATGTTCCACTAGAACCTAGATAACACGCCTTTTGCTAAATTACACCCCAGCGGGTCAGTGGGCACCATGAACTGTATTGATATGATGACCTTCCATATTATCCTCAAGCCACTGGAGAGACTTGTTCCTTTATTAAAGTAAGCATGCTGTGATTTTCTCCTTTCAAAGGAAAGAATAAAGCAGGCTTGTCATTTGATCTATGTTTTATCTGCTGACATAATAGCTTGTCCTCTGAAGCGCCATCAGGAGGTTAACAAGTCATTTAAAGTACAGCTACCAGTAGCAAATCTGTAGTTCATAGCTTACAAGTGATAGTAGAGGCTAAACATGATTCTAACAGCTGTGGACTAATTTTGGATTAAATTGAGGAAATCTACATCCTGAAATAATACACAGTGTTCCTGAGTCAAACTCCAAAGATCTTTCGATTCTGCTGAGGACAATCAGTTGAGTCATGAATGATGGCTGTACTGCAGGGGTGGGCAATCTGTGGCCCTCAGCATCATTTCAAAAGCCTTCTGTGCACCATCAGTTCAGACTTCCGGAAAGAGCCAATTGTCCCTTCCCTGGTGGCATGAGGGAAAGAGAGAAAAGGAGGTATCAGAAAGAGAAGACACAGCCATTTGGGGGCCATCCCTGCCCATTGCTGGCTTCAGCCCCGCCCATTGCTGGCTTCAGCCCCACCCACTACTGACACACAGCCCCCAACATATTACCTGCAAAGGAATGTAGCCCTTAGCTGAGAAAAGGTTGCCCACCCCAACTGTGCAATAATAAATGAGGGAGCTGTTGCCAGTTTTCTGGACAAGGTTGCCACCAGTTTGAATATTCCCTTCCTGCCTCCATGGATTCCAAACCATGAGGGAACATTGCCAAGGAAAACCATGCCCCAATATTGTACCAAAAATGTCCCATGGAAAACCAATTGCTCTCCTACTATGAAGCGATAGGTGGAGGTATACTGTTGCTCATGCTCAGATACCTTCAAACATTAACATAACTTTATTGAACAACCTACACAGTCATCTCTCCTAGCCTGCAACCCTCTGCTCCTTTCTCTTCCAGTACTCACTTCCTATATGAGACTTTCCTACTCTTAAAGTGACTGACACACTTTTTAGACTATGGGCTTTTATAGACAAGGCTTTTAACCTGACACTTTACTGCTGCTTCTGCTTTTGGATTCTTTGTGGGATTAATGGGGGTGGGGGTGGGAGTTTTTCCTTGTCTCCCTTTCTGTATGTTTTACCACATAACACCTAGGTGGCACTGTGGTATAGCGGAATTGCACAAGTACACTAGCTTTTGATTTCACCAATCCCCAAAATGCCAGATTTCCCTGGTCTCTCTCTCTCTCTCTCTCACACACACACACACACACACACCCCACCCCATGAAAATACTTGAAAAGCATGGGAGAAGTCCTGGAGAATGACAACGTCATCTAAAGCACTCACAAACTACCATGAGTTATGAATCGCAAATACACAATAAAATTCTCATCTAGAAAAGCCCTACCGTTCAATACAGGGCAGTATAGGAGACAAGTCTTTCGCACTCAAACATTTACATTGTAAGCTTCTTTGGGCAGTAACTTTTGCTTTGTAACAGCCTAGTAGTAGTAATAATAGTAATATAGTAAATGGAAGTTTTAGTAAGTAGAATATCAACTATTAGATTTGTAGCCAAAAGACATATCTAATAATCTTTTCTATATATCCACTTTATATCAGTTTAACTGTGCTGGTTTCCTGCAAAGAACCTTGGGAATCATAATTCGATAAGAGTGCTGAGAATGCTATTATAAATCCATAGCCCCCTCAGGGATCTACAGTTTCTAGCATTCTTCAAGCAGAGGGACTAACTATTAAACCAGTTGTTGGTGTGAATATGCCATATTTGTGATAGGAAACCCCTTCCAGCCCTGTGGAATATGCCCATTTACATTACACCGAGAAAGGAGAGGAAGAGAGTCCAGCTAGAACATACAGTAGAAGCAAAGGATGATCAAACACCAGGTACCCAGGGAAACCTGCATGGGAACCAGCCAACATTTCAAAGCAAAATAAAACTTCAGCCCTCTTCATGTACACTGCCTTGCTCTCAAACTCTCATTGCATAAATGCTTTGCTGGTGCTGTTTGAAACATGGAGATGGAAAGTTATATTGTATATTTATTCTAAATAAGATATTCCCATAGAGTGCTCATCACCAAAATTTCGCTTTCAAGATGCTCACATATTTTACCAAGTTAGCTTGCAAAAACATTTTAAAAATCCAAGTGTGCCAAGAAAAAAAAAAAAGTGTGAAAAAACTGGCTAAAGTGCACAGAGATGAATAGCATCTGGCACTTGTCCAAAGGACACAAACCAGTGCAATAGCTTACATTATGTACTGCTGGCAAGCAACAGACTATTTTTTAAGTTATTAGCTTTCTTATACAGCCATGGTTGAAAGGTCTGATACAGAATCCTGAATGGATCTGAAGTGCATTTATTGGTTTATTTTTTCCTGGATCATCCATGAAATTTCGCTGGGATGGTTGGAGCATTGCCAAAAGAGAACAGCTTAAAATTCTAGTTTCTTCTAGGAGACAGACACCCATCCAGCTAATAGGGAGCAAACACATGAATGCAGGCTTGCCTAGCTATGTAGTGAATTGCACATAAACAGGTTCTGCACATGGGATTCCCTTGGCTGATCTGTCAGCTAAGCCTATGCATGTGTAGCTCTTTAAAAAGGAGCTGGATTCAGTCCCTGCCAAACTGCATTTGAATGTTAGGGTATGCTCTATGTTGATCTGCCACCTGTCCCCCACCCACTTGCAGCAGAGAGATCCCCCCACAACCAGGTACACGTGCAGCTGCCAAGGGCCACATATTATCTTCTCCTATCATCTTCTGGCAATCTCCATAGAATGTTGAACATTTGCTCTATCTTCTGCCCCACCAACCCCAATGGGCAGCAGCCGCTCCTGGCAGTAGTTGTAGTGTTCAAAAGTTGATTCTGTAACTTTCCACTACATGTTCAGTCATGTCCAACTCTTCGTGACCCCATGGACCACAGCATGCCAGGCCTTCCTGTCCTGCGCTCTCTCCCGGAGTGTGCTCAAGTCCATATTCATTGCATCGGTGATGCTATCTAGCCATCTCATCCTCTGCCATCCCCTTCTCCTTTTGCCTTCAATCTTTCCCAACATCAGGGTCTTTTCCAGGGAGTTTTCTCTTCGCATTAGGTGGCCAAAATATTTGAGCTTCAGCTTCAGTACCTGTCCTTCCAATGAGCACTCAGGGTTGATTTCCTTTGGGATGGACTGATTTGTTCTCCTTGCAGTCCAGGGGACTCGTAAGAGTCTTCTCCAGCACCACAGTTCGAAAGCATCAATTCTTCGGCGCTCAGCCTTCCTTATAGTCCAGCTGTCACAGCCATACAAATTATCCTCTGTGGGAGGCTTCCAAGGGAACTAGGCAAGCCACACCACACAGAGGGAGTGATGCATGCACAGCAACAGGCATGGAGGCAGAGAGACAGTTACAGAAACAGGGAGAGAAAGCAAAGCGAGCATTGCACAAGTGAGCTGAACATAGTGATGGTGGTCTGGTGGACAGGAGAGAGAATGTTGGTCCAGGCTGGAGGTGGGATGTTGACACTGTCCCTGGCCCTTAATAAGACACTACCACTGCAGGGCCTGCACTCTGATGACCAATTAAAGTTCATTTGTACAGAGATATGGTGTTCAGAACATACTCAGATATAAGTGAAAACATTGTCACCTTCATCCAATTAATTACAAATCATTGGCATTTTCTTTCCTTTTGATGAGTCTCCATACAATTACAGTTAAACCTATTAATGCGCTACAGCTACTTAAAAAAAAAAAAAAACATCAGCTTTTTACACTGTTGTTGTGTGTTTTTAATTAGCAAATTCAGAACTCTCTCAGGGTTACCCAACATTATTTTATTCATGCTGTAAGCTAGACATTCATGAAAAGGTTATAAAAATTATAAATATAACACTCAACTCGAGTTAATTAAAACGTTGCTTTAAAGAGTTGTTCAGTTAGTCAAATTGTTGTTCCACATCATATTTCACCATATTTGGAAGACGCTGGCAGAGATACTGATAGAAACTTGGATCCTAAGATAAGTAAAGGCAATGGAGACCAGTGGCTGAGATGTCAGTGGGGCGGTGAATCCTCTCCAGGTTTCAGTCAGAACTCTAAAGGAGCTATCCAAGGTGCAAAGAATCTTGGATAGTTCTAACTGAAACCCAGAGTGGATTCACTGCCCCACTGACATCACAGCCACTGGCCTCCACTGAGTTAAGGTAAGCCCCCTCTTCAATCTGTGCCGCATTCCCCATTGTTCAGGAGCCCTCCCTGCCCCCAACCCTCTGGTGAAGCTGTTCAGCCTTTGCAAGTGATTGTATGGGAGGAGTGGGGATGAATAACTTCCTTAATGGTACAGTCCTATGCCTAACTACTCCAACATAAGTCCCATTTAGTTCAATGGGGGATTACTCCCTGGAAACTGGTTATAGGATTGCAGCCTAAGTTAACCTGACATTGGAGCTAGGGATGTATGGACTGTTTATCCGAAAGTCCACAGACTCCGCACGGCCTGAGGGGGGCACTTCGCAGTAGATTCCTCAGGTTGGATTCTTAGGAATCCGAGCTCATTTTAATCCGTCTCAAATTTCTCCAGCATCCCTAGCTACCAGCCTCCACTGAAAAAAGGTAAGTCCCCTCTTCAATCTTCAGCTATTGGGCAGTATAGAAATGAAATAAACAAATTAACCTATCTTAGAGAGCAGTCTTATGAGCTAGGTGCCCAAATGATGGAAGCCTCCAAGATCAGAGGTCTCCATCCATCCTGTGCCCTGCTGGCAAGGTGAGAGGAGTGACGGAAGATTTTTTAGCCTCTCCATTCTCCAATGCAGCATTTTCCATTAGACAGGTCTCTAAGCCCATATAACTCGCACACTCTGCCAGGAGTAGGTACGGGGGCTGAGAATTCATTGGATCCAGCAGATCCACAGCTTCTCCCCTCCCTGCCCATTGGCCTGCTCCCAGCACACCCGTTTCCTCCCTTCCCGAGATCAAAGTTCCAACTGCGGGAGAGGGAGCCACCGCAGACTTGGAGGGGCTGGGGGAGGACATCCACAAAGCTCCGACCCTGGAGGGGGAGATGATCTGCTGCATCCTTTGGCTGCTCAGATGCTTGCTCCTCAGGACTGCTCTCTTAGAAACTGAGCCATTGACTGGAGGAGGTGGAGGAACATTGCAAAAGTGCTATCAGGTGTTTAGGAAGAGAATGGCTTCAGAAATTATTGCTTTGATTTCATTACACCAAGGAAATGGTGCTCAAGGTGGCTAACAATACTAAGAACCAAAATTTAAAATAAACATAAAATATAAAAACTTAAAACAATCATAAACAAATACACTAAAGACACAATTAAAGAACTAATCCTATGTCTCCTAGGCAGTGTCTGGGGATTATAGGATTGTTCGGTTTCCTGGATCCAAGCTTGAAGACAGGGCTCTGAGCTCAGAGCCAGGAAACCGCACTCCCTCCATTTCCCAGCCAGCGCAGACGCAGAGAGAACTGTACCAGCTTCCTCTCCACGCTTGGTAAATGGAGCACGGAGATGGGGGAAAGGGTGCGCTCCTGGGTGCGGGGCAGGGAACAGACCAGGGCAGCTGGCTTACACCTTCCCCCATCACCTCCCCAGCTTCCTTCTCTCCCCCTCCCCGAAGCCTCCACTAGACAAGAGAAATTTCCTGTCTAGCTTAAATCATAGAATAGTAGGGTTGGAAGGGGCCCATAAGACCATCAAGTCCAGCACCAGGTGCCTCCCACTCTGCACTGGATACACATAAGGCTCCAAGTTCGGAGGCTTACATGCACCCAGGGTGCAGCCCATAGGATTGTGCCCTAAAAAACACAGCTATAAAATAATAAAAGCAGCACCCAGCCCAAGAGACCAGCTTATATGCCAAAGGCCTGTATTGAAGTGAGCCTGCAAGAGTTAAGCTGCAATCTTATACTCTCTTACCTGGAAGTAAGTGCCATGTCCATGTTATAGAAATTTCAGTTGTAGTATGTCTGTTATCCCATGATTTTATAAGCTAGGCTATGTCTGTTTTACCTCAGTGTGAGACTGCCATGCTAAACAAAGACACAGCGCCTTATCAGAGACTCAAGAATGCCAAGAATGTGTTTACTAGAGTACAAGGCTACCTCTCTGCGCATGCCTAGATATGTCAAAGGTGCTGCCTGTCTTCTGTTTCCCTCTCAGCTAGACAAAGAGATTAGTACAGCGCAAGCGTAAGACAGCCCCAAAGGTCTTGCCTATATAAACTTTTGAATCACATCACTTGATTGTAACCTTTGATGGAGCGTTAGCCCCAAGGGTTGCCTTATTCTGCAGAATAAAATCGTGTTGGACCAGATCTCTGCCTCCTCTCGTTCTTGGTAAATGATTTGGAAAGTCTACCAGGGAAAAGAACACAATTTTTGTAACAAATTTGGCGACCGCGGCAGGACAGCCCTGTGTGACCTGGGAGCTAGGCAAACGCTGGATCAACCCAAGCGGAGGGCGCCCTGGACCTTGTTTGGTTCACCGTGAGGTTTGAGGCAGCTGTTGCCTGGCAACCCAGCTAGCAAAGGACTCCTGAAGAGACGAGGCGAGTGGCGGTCTTTGGAGGACAGGACGAAACGCTGTCCGACTCTGGGGTCGTTTGGAGGCTGAGCTACGAGGTAAGTTGGATCGCACTGTCTGGGCCGTCTGGGGAGTGCAAATCTCCCATTCTTGTCTAACTGAGCCTTGCTTAAGCAGCAGTTGGGAAAGAAAAAATAAAAAAAATTGGCCGACAGGATAGGATCAAAACTTTCGTAGGAGAAAATAGCCAAGACCCACTGGGATGCATGCTTAAGAATTTTAAGTTGTTTAATGACAAAAGATGAGCTCATAAAGTTTTGTAATGGGGAATGGGTGACATTTAGTGTTGGCTGGCCAACTGGGGGAAGCTGAAAAAAATGTTGGGTCCAAGGTATATAATAAAGTGATTGTTGATAACCATGGGGATCAGCTGCCTTATATTGATGCTTGGCAAATGTGGATATTGAAAAATCCTGACTGAATAAGAAAACATAAAGGTCAATATTGTAAAGTCATGATGGTATGCTCCGAGATGAAGCCCAAAGCCCCTGTTCTCCCTGACTCAAGCCCCACGGAAAGAGCTTGGAGATTAAGATATCCTGCCCAAGGCTCCCTGGGTTTCCCCTGCCCTATTCGGCCTGTTAGGTTGGGAGGAGAGGTTGCTGAGGGGAGGAGGGAGAGAAGCCCCCCCCCACGGAGAACCCATCTGTTACATCCCCACGTCTCGCTCGGTCTAGCTCGGTCTAGCTCGGTCTAAGTTGAAACATCTTCCAGTGTATTCAGGTTTGTTAGAGGAAGCAGGAACAGCTACAACAACAACAAAAAAGTTGTAAACTCTGAAGAAAGAGATTTGTTCGAAGTCTTAAAGACTGTGGCAAAATTAAAGGAACAAAGACAGAGCAATGTCTGGGTCTGTGTAAGCTTATCTCTGCCAGTCTATTGAGAGCAGAGCTAAGGGGCGGTTGCCCGGCCCCACCAGAAGATGTCTGTGAGGACCTAATAGAAACAGTAAGATTTGCAAAAGAATTGCCCAAGTTGAAGCATCACAGCTGGAAAGCTGAGCAGACCTTGCTCTTATCTGTCGAAGAATCTAAAAGAGGTGTAAGGTTACACCTTCCACTCTTAAATTAAAGAAAAGACAGACAGCCTTTGCTAACATCCCATTTTTATTGCCCAAAGCTTTTTGTTTGGATCCATTATTGTTTGGATTTTTGAGAGGCACTCTGCACATGGATTAGAACTTTAGACTGTTAGAGATTTGCCATGAACAGTACTGTGAGGCTTGTCATAGCCATAAACTCCGGTTGTTGTAAATTGTGTGTTTGTTTGTGATCAGCTCAGTGCACAGTTTGATTTGTAACTTCAACATTCAGATAAAAAGCTGTATTTCCAAGGCTTTGAAAGATTCACAGACTACAAAGGAAGCAGCCTTCAAAAAGTTCAAAGAGAAATTACGAAAGTTAGTTTCCGTTTAGAAAAAAAAGGGGGCCAATAAATTGTATTGAAAAGTGAGAGAGGAAAATTCCCCCTCCCCTTCTCCTGTGGCATCTCTAAGCCCAGCTGTGCTTCTAAAGCCTGAGAAAGTTCCTGCCCCACGTGTTCCAGCTCTTTCTCAAAATCTGAACTGTCTGGACACTCTAAATGCTCAGAGGCAAGCTTGTCACTCTGTCAAAATTCATAAAGTGTGGAGTTGCCGATGCAAAAATGGTGGCTTAAAACTTTTTGCATATATAAAAATGCCTTTCCCTTGATCTTAATGGGCCCTGGCTGTGTAGCCAGAAGAACAGTATGATTGCCAGATCTGCTCCACCATGCCCTGCAATGAAAAAAAATGTTTTTCAGTCACGCTGTTAGATTTCAATGGTGTAAAGCAGAAAAGGCAAGGAAAAAAAAAAGAAAGTTGCAGAAGACTGATGGGGCAGCAGCAATGTCTCTGCCCCAGTTGATAGAGATTGCTTATAAGGTGTTTGTGAATAGTGAAAAAGTAGAGAAGAAGGAAGCAGATAAGAAGGGCAGACAGAACGCAGCTTTGATTGCAATGGCAATCACAGGGCAAGTCCCTGATTGGGCAGATAAAGTTTTAAAGAAAGATTTTGGGAATCAGAGAAAGCTGCATTTAGGAAGAAATGAATGCGCTTACTATAAAGAGAAGGGACATTGGCGAAAAGACTGCCCAAAGCGAAAGGGGAAGAAGAGGGGGGCGATGGTGGCCATAAAAGGGAAAGAGGACCAGCTGTGGGTGTCCTTGCTTCAATATTCAAATGACCTTCTTCTGGCCACCAAGACAGAGGACTCATGTGCTAAAGCTACTATCTCCCTCTTGCAAGAATTAAACTTGAAAAGCTATAAAGTGTCAAGAGAAAAGGCTCAGATTTGCCAGACCCATGTCACCTTCTTGGGCTACCTGATTCGAAAGGGAACCAGAGACCTGAGCACTGCTCGGTTGGACGTCATACAGAAGACACAGAGGCCTACAGACCCTCGAGAGTTGCGAGCCTTCCTTGGGCTCACCGGGTTTTTTTTTACAATGTGGATACCTGATTATGGAGGGAAAGCGAAACCCCTGTATGAAGCTTTGACAAAAAAAAAAAAATATATCATCCACTGAAAATGGACAAATAAAATAGAAAAGGCTTTTCTTAAGCTGAAGCAAGCCTTGGTGTCGCCACCTGCTCTGGCCTTACCAGATCCCGACAAACCGTACCGGCTCTATGTACATGAAAATAAAGGAGTGGCATCAGGGGTTTTGACCCAAAGGATAGGTCCTTCCTGGAGACCTGTAGGATACTACTCGAAGACTCTGGATCCAACCGCAAAGAGATGGCCTGCTTGCTTAAGGGCTGTGGCAGCAACTGTGCTTTTATCGGTCACGCCAGTCACGCTATGAGATCTCCCTGCTTTCAAGCCCAGGCCTCATCCTGCCACCTTGCTCCCTAAACCAGATCTAAATTGTCATGACTGTTTAAAATTTTAAGTCAGGTGACTCTGATCAGGCCTGACCTCACTGATTCCTTGTTACCAAAGCCAAACCTTAAGGTGTTTGTAGATACACAAGATGTGCAGTAGTTACTCTCGAAAAAGCGCATGGAAAGAGTGCCAATCCCGAAAAAATAAGAGGCAATGCTTTGGCAGATAAGGCTGCAAAAGAAGCCGCACAAATGAAAAGTGAGGAGGTGCATTATGAAAGAGACCTAATCCCATATTTGAGTACAGATTTGGTTCCAATCTACTCTCCAGCTGAGCATGAGAGAGCTCTTGAATACAAGGCAAAGCAAACTAAAGATGGATGGTAGATAGTCCCAAGAGGCAAAGTGTTCATATCCAGGCCTCTTCTGAGCTTTATAGTGAGAGACTTGCACCAAGCTACACATCTAAGAAAAATTGCAATAGAAGATGTACTCGTGAGACACAGTGTAGCCCCTAAATTAAAATGGCCACAGGCCTTGCCAATCGCCTTAACTCGAATACAGTGCACCCCCAGGGGAAGTATTAAATTGACACCGTTTAAAATGTTATATGGGCGCCCACCTCAGATGTTACCTATGGCTGATAGCTTAAATATAAACTTTAAAGTAAGGGCTTTAAAGATCCATGAATATGTTACTGCCTTGCAGTCTGTTTTGTCTTGTCTTCACAGGTTCGTGGCACCATACGAATCCTTGCCTTTAGATGCTCCAGTGCATAATTTCAGTCCTGGTAATTAGGTGCTGATCCAGTCCTGGGAAGATGAACCACTTACTGAAAAATGAAAGGGTCCATTCCAGGTTCTACTCACCACTCACACGGCTATAAAAGTCGCTAGAAGAAAGAAGTGGATCCATCACACCCACATAAAAGCATCACCTGCACCAGAGAGGGTCACACTGGAAGCTGACCCACCTGAAGGCCACCGTTAAAGTAGCAAACCACTAGAAAAATAGGGCAACTTATAAAACAAATGAGTAAAAACTGTGATGACACTGTAATAATTGGAAAACAACTGTCAGATTCAGAACCAAACAAGGTAGGGGGTGAACTAGTTACAGGATTGCTTACCCTGGGTTTATACCCAGAAATTATTGCAGAAAAAGTATCCTAGGCCTCACTTGCCATTTAGAAGAGACCATCAGTGCCACAGCCATAATGGTAAGGGCCATGCAATCTGAAATTGAAGATCTCAGCCAGCTAGTGGCCCAGTATCAGTTTGTTTTAGATTATCTCTTAGCACGCCAAGGTGGCTTCTGCACCCTAGTGAAGCAAGGGTGTAGAGTAAAGTTCCATGATTTAAACAAAACCATAGAAAATGAAATTGCCAAACTACAAGATATGATTGGACAGAATTATTCAGGAGCAAGTGATCCTTGGTTATAGTTGACTTCCTGGCTCCCTGATTTTGCATGGTTAAAACAACTTGTAATCAATGCAGTCTTGTTTGTTATGATACTATTGATGCTGGTTTGTGCCTTTAAGTGTGTAGTCCACTGCTGGACCAAAGAGAGGTATGAGATTTAAGAAAAGCCTTTTGAGGGGGGACTGTTATAGAAATTTCAGTTGTAGTATGTCTGTTATCCCATGATTTTATAAGCTAGGCTATGTCTGTTTTACCTCAGTGTGAGACTGCCATGCTAAACAAAGACACAGCGCCTTATCAGAGACTCAAGAATGCCAAGAATGTGTTTACTAGAGTACAAGGCTACCTCTCTGCGCATGCCTAGATATGTCAAAGGTGCTGCCTGTCTTCTGTTTCCCTCTCAGCTAGACAAAGAGATTAGTACAGCGCAAGCGTAAGACAGCCCCAAAGGTCTTGCCTATATAAACTTTTGAATCACATCACTTGATTGTAACCTTTGATGGAGCGTTAGCCCCAAGGGTTGCCTTATTCTGCAGAATAAAATCGTGTTGGACCAGATCTCTGCCTCCTCTCGTTCTTGGTAAATGATTTGGAAAGTCTACCAGGGAAAAGAACACAATTTTTGTAACATCCAGAATTGCACTGTTTGTTTCTCTTTCCTTCATAGCAGGACCTCTGTCTTAGAGCAGGCTTTTGAGCTGAGGCAGTGTGTAACATATTCTTCAGGAAATAACGTTTCTTATATTTGGCAGTAATAAAGAAGCCTGCTGTTAAAGTTACCTTGTGTGTAAGAACATAAGAAGAGCCATGCTGGATCAGGCCAAAGGTCCATCTAGTCCAGCTTTCTGTTTGCGCAGTGGCCAATCAGTTATGTGTGGGAAACCCACAAGTGGGACAGGAGTTCAACAGCACCCTCTTACCCACGTTCCCCAGCAACTGGTGTACATAGGCTTACTGCCTCTGATACTGGAGGTAGCGTAGATCCATTAGGACTAGTGGCCACTGAAAGCCTTATTCTTCATGAATTTGTCTAACCTCCTTTTAAAGACATCCAAATTGGTGGCCATCACTACATCTTGTGGTAGCGAATTCCAGCGTGGAACTATGTGCTGTGTGAAGAAGGACTTCCTTTTAGCTGTCCTGAATCTCCCACCAATCAGCTTCATGGGGTGATCCCATTGGGTTCTAGTATTATTATAGAGGGAGAAAAATGACTCCCTATCCACATTCTCTACACCATGCATAATTTTGTATACCACTCTCATGTCTCCCCTCACTCGCTTTTTCTCTAAGCTAAACAGTCCCAGACATTCTAACATTGCCTCACAGGGCAGCTTCTGCAGCCCCTTAATAGTTTGAGGGTGCAATCCTATCAGGGTGGCTGTACGTCTCCAAAACCTGGAGGCTTATGGCCATCCAATGCAGAGTGGGAGGAGCAGCGAAGGCACGCTTCCCCTCTGCACTCCTTCCGCTCTCTATTTTGGCTAGATGGGCTTTTTCACCTGTCGAGCTGAAGCTTTGCAGAGCGGGAGGGAAGGAGGCTAGGAGGCCTGGGGATAAGGGGTATGCCAGCCTCCCCAGTCCCCTCACCTCCCCACCTACTGACATGCCCGCTTTCCCTCCTCTCCGAGGTCACCTTCCACCAGCTGGGAGGGGGAGGGAGCTCAGATTCCTGGCTCCGAAGTTAGAGTGGTGGCTCTGAGTAGTGAAAGGGGGATATCCGCATCAAACTCTAAAACACACCCCTTTTTCAAAAGTGACAGGTGCCCTGCCCCCTTAGGGAGACCGGAAGGCCCACCCTAGCCAGAAGTGCCACCTATGCGATCAGCTGGTCAGGTCATATGACCTTCAGGGTCACCTGACAGGGGTCATGTGACCCCTCTACAAACTTGTTGTGCCACCGTGGACCAATAGGAAGAGGTTTTAGAGCCCTAACAGGTAAAAAAAAAAGAGGTTTTAGAGCCCTAATTTCTGAGATGAGGGGGATTAAAATCTATAGCCCTGTCAAAAGGCTGCATGATTGGAGGCTGAATCAAGGCAAAACAAACTTTTGCAAACAAACAAACAAACAATCAAGGCAAAACAAACCGCAAATACTTAGGTTTCTACAAAGGCCAACTACCACCCTCCTCAAATCCTCCAGCTAAAAACCCTTAAAACTAAGAATTTCTCTCACCCTTTTAGCAAAATACAACATCTCCTCAAAATAGAAAAAAGCTACTTGCCTTCTAGCAGAACTGCAAGAATGTCAGGAACACATTTCGGGAAAAATTTTCTGTGGAAAAAACAGAACAGCTTTTTTAAAAAACAGTATACTAGAGGTTTGAAACTATACCATATGCCCCCCACACACACACACGCACACACGCACACACAGCCAATGCCTTACCCATGCTATTTGGCCTGATGGCTTGATGCTAAAGCATGGTCATGCCCAGGTCTTTCTTTAAGACTTTTTATTTATTTATTTTATTTGTAAAAGGAAAGAAAGAGAAGTATACTTAACTTTTAGGAGAAAATGTGACCTCCTGTCCAGAAGAAAAAGGAAGTACCTGGCTTTGCACTTTTCTTTTATACCTCCAAATCCTGTTGCATGAGCTCTGGGGCCGCGACTGGATACAGCCAGGGTTTCTCCACCCCAGAGGATGTTTTGTGTTATCCACTTGCAGGGAAATTATGCAAGAGCTTAATTACCACCACACCTTCCTCTTCCTCGGCCATTTCCGAGCCCATGGCTTTCAGGAGACTCAAACTAGCATTATGCATACTCTCGATTCTATGTTCTTTGTGTTTTACAAAATAAATGAAGTGTATGTCTACCTTACATGTTTGCTGTAAAGAACGTCTTTTGCTGCAGACCTGAAACGTTGCTAACCCTTGCAATCTTTGTTCCATACTTTTTTTTACAAAATGCTTACTTCTTTTCTCAGTGGGGAAAATAAAAGGCTGCTGCACTTTGAATAATATAACCTTGGTGATCTGCAGGGGTGGCTTCTACATCTCAAAATGGGAATTAATTATACAAAGTCACTATACAGGGGTGAGCATAGTTTTTGGGAAACCCTAGCAGCATTTTAAATGTGTAAATCTCCACAATCTCCAGGATCGGATGCATGGATTACTAAATTTACCATGCTGCTAACAGCTAGTTTACAAGCAAAACAAGCAAAGCACATTTAAAATGAGAATTTATTTCCATTTTAAAGTATAGTCTCCCTACCCCAACTCTTGCTAAACAGCACCTCTTGAGTCTGCCCCCCCCACCAATTTTTTTATTATTATTTTTATTTTACAAAACCTTAGCTGTGTTTAAAGCATGTCTACCCTGAGGGGCTGTTGAAACCCCTGTGACTTTTATTTTTATGGATTTTACAAAATGCTTAATTTTGTCTTCCTTACAGAGTTGTTGTAAAAGGATCCTTTTGCTTCAAAACTGAAATGTTGCAACCTTTGTTTTTCTGCTTTTTATAAAATGCTTACTTCTTTTCTCAGTGGGAAAATAAAAGGCTGCTACACTTTGAGTAATATAACCCTGGTGATCTGCGGGGGAGGCTTCTACATCTCAAATGGGAATTAATGATATGCAGTCACTATACAGGGGTGAGTATAGTTTTTGGGAAACCCTAGCAGCATTTTTTTTTTAGCTATGGTTTTCCCAGTAGTAATGTATGGCTGTGAGAGCTGGACTATAAGGAAGGCTGAGCGCCGAAGAATCGATGCTTTCGAACTGTGGTGCTGGAGAAGACTCTTACGAGTCCCCTGGACTGCAAGGAGGTCAAATCAGTCCATCCTAAAGGAAATCAACCCTGAGTGCTCATTGGAAGGGCAGATACTGAAGCTGAAGCTCAAATACTTTGGCCACCTAATGCGAAGAGAAAACTCTCTGGAAAAGACCCTGATGCTGGGAAAGACTGAAGGCAAAAGGAGAAGGGGACGGCAGAGGATGAGATGGCTAGATAGCATCACCGATGCAATGAATATGAACTTGAGCACGCTCCGGGAGAGAGCGCAGGACAGGAAGGCCTGGCGTGCTATGGTCCATGGGGTCACGAAGAGTCGGACATGACTGAATGACTGAACAACAACAAAAGCAGCATTTTAAATGTGTCTAGGGTGAAGGAGCGGATTACAGGTAAGCTTGTAGTAGGGTTTAAACATAAAAACTGCTCTGCAGCCAGGCAGGCAGGCAGGCAGGTGGGCGGGCGGGCAGGCAGGCAGGAAGGGGTGCTGCTGAGCAAGACTGACACAAAACTCTCTAACAAAAGTGTGAGGGGTAGTAGTTGGATCCTGACATTTCTGTGAAGTCCCTTGCTTGATCTGTGTCTTCTTCATCTCAAAACATCACTTTACAGGGGTGAGCATAGTTTTTGGGAAACCCTAGCAGCATTTTAAACGTGTCAAGGTGAAGGAGCGGATTGTAAGTAAGCTTATAGTAGGTTTTAAATATAAAAACAAGTGCTCTGCAGAAAGAACATAAAACTTTCTAACAACAAAGGGGAACATTGTGGTTGGATCCTGATATTCTGTGGACTCCTTTGCTTGATCTGTGTCTTCTTCATCTCAAAAGTCACTTTACAGGGGTGAGCATAATTTTTGGGAAACCCTAGCAGCATTTTAAATGTGTCTAGGGTGAAGGACCAGATTGTGGGTAAACTTGTAGTAGGGTTTAAACATAAAAACAACTGCTCTGCAGAAAGAAAGAAAGATGCTGAGCAAGACTGACACAAAACTAACAAAAGTGTGAGGGGTAGTAGTTGGATCCTGACAGTTCTGTGTTATCCCTTGCTTGGTCTGCGTTGTCTTCATCTCAAAACATCACTTTACAGGGGTGAGCATAGTTTTTGGGAAACCCTAGCAGCATTTTAAATGTGTCTAGGGTGATGGGGCAGATTGCAGGTAAGCTTGCAGTAAGTTTTAAACATAAAACCAAGAGTTCTGCAGAAAGAAAGAAAGAAAGAAAGAAAGAAAGAAAGAAAGAAAGGGTGGTGTGCTGCTAGACAATATGAAATGTTTTTTGACTGGGAAACCTCTTTTTCTGTCTCCATAAGCCTTGCCCCTTGCCCCCGTAGCTCCGTGAACACTGCAATTATAATTTTTGTGGCAGTGCATCTATATAGATATAAAGTTCCTTTCTTCCTTAAAGTTATTGAACTGCTTATTGCAGATGGCCTTCATTGTTTTAACAGGCTGCTTACAGCCTCCTCAAATTTTCCAAGAATTCTGTAAAAATGTCTACAGGTATGTTCGCTGCCACAGCTGCATTTTTTCTTCTTACATTCGCAGGAGCTATAGCAGGCTCTCCCTTTCTAGTTCTTTTTAAAAGTATGTAGGCACTTGGCTTGCGGCCTTTCCGGGATTCAATATTCAAAGGTGTCTGGCATCTCCATGTTCTCTATGCAGGAAACATCTCTGGACAAGCTAAATGGCTACACTGATCAAAACTGACTGCCCCTGCTTTTGATTGGTTGGTAGGAAAGGTTTTTCTGGGGTAAAACTGAGCCTACTGGTCAGTGGGGTGGGGCATGACCTTACAGGGCCATGTGGGCCCTGCCGGGCCAATCCAGGGAGAGTTTGGAAAAGACCCTGCAGGCCATTTCCGCACCCATACCTGTTAGGGCTCTAAAACCTCTTCCTATTGGTCCACAGTGGCATGACGAGTTCGTAGAGGGGTCACATGACCCCGTCAGGTGACCCTGAAGGTCATATGACCTGACCAGCTGATCGCATAGGTGGGACTTCCAGCTAGGGCAGGATTTCCGGTCTCCCTAAGGGGGTGGGGCACCTGTCACTTTTGAAAAATGGGCGTGGTTTAGAGTTTGATGCAGGTACCCCCCTTTCACTACTACTCTGTCCTTGGATCCAGAACTCTGAACTATCCTATGGCCCTACAGACTCTGTCTATGGCTATATTTTTATTTATTTTTATTTATTACATTTATATCCCGCCTTTTTTCCTCCTTAAGGAGCCCAAGGCGGCATACATAATCCTCCTCCTCTCCATTTTGTCCTCACAACAACAACCCTGTGAGGTGGGTTGGGCTGAGAGTCTGTGACTGGCCCAAAGTCACCCGGTGAGCTTCCATGGCCGAGTGGGGACTAGAACCCAGGTCTCCCGGCTCCCAGTCCAACACTCTCGCCACTATCCCGCACTGGCTCTCGGATTACTATAGCTATAGGATTGCTCCCTCCATTACTCTTTTCTGCACTTTTTCCAACCGTACAGAACTGTACATAGTATTCTTAGGGATGTTGGAGAATTCCGCCATGGACTACAGTGAGGCCGGATTCTTTAGATCCGGACCCCCGGAGTCCATGGTGGAACGGGGCAATCCCCCCCGCCACCCCGTGGAATCCCCCTGGGACGGAGCCTACCTGGCAGCAGATGTGGCAGCGGTGGATGTGGTGGCAGCGGTGGATGTGGCGGCAGCAGCTCCAGCTCCTCTTCCAGCCGCTGCTGCAGCCATCGTAGCAGCATTTGCGTGGCTGCCTTTTGCCATTATAGGCTATGTAAATACTTACGTAGCCTATTACTGCAAAGAGCAGGGGGACAAATGGCGGCCCATTTGCGTCCCTGCCTTTTGCCGTGATAGGCTACGTAAATACTCATGTCGCGTATCACAGCTTTGCAGGGATGCAAATTGTGGCTGCCATTTGCAGCCGCAGCAGCCTGGCAGCAGCCAGAATCCGACTGCGGTTGAGGGGGATTCCGGGGGAAGAATTCCCCCCTACGGCGGATGCTCCTGAACGGAGCCAGATAAGGGATTCGTACATCCCTAAGTATTCCACATGTGGCCACACCATAGTTTTGTATAAGGGCAGCATGATATTGGCAGTTTTATTATGGATTCCTTTCCTAATTATGCCTAACATGGAATTTGCCTTTTTCACAGCAGCCACCCACTAGGGTGACATTTTCACTCACCCCCAGCCCAAGATCTCTCTTTTTTTTGTCAGTCCCCATGAGCTCAAATCCCATCAGTGTATGAGTGAAGTTGGGATGTTTTGCCCCAACATGCATGACTTTACACTTGCTTCCACTGAACTGCATTTGCCATTTTGATGCCCGTTCTCCCAGTTTGGAGAGATCCTTTTGGAGCTCTTTGCAGTCCCTTTTTGTTTTAACCACCCTAAATAAGTTGGTGTCATCAACAAACCTGTCACCAGCTGCTATTGCTCTTCATCCTCTTTTGCATCACTGCTACCATTTGGTTGACAGGCAATAGCACTTTACTTAAAGGCAGTGGCATCTACTGCTGCTCCTTCTCACCACCACCACTGCTGTCTGGGCCAGAGCAACCAGTGAACAAGCAGGTTGCAAGGGTGAAGAGGAAGAACTACTCCAGAGCACTCTTCTCAGTGGGCCCCTGCTGGAGTGTGGGCCCTTGGCAGGTGCCCAACCATGCCTACCCTTGATGCCAGCCCTGACTGGGAGAGAAGGAATACAGCCCTATAATACTTCACATCTACACTTCCTCTAGAAACAACCTCAGAAGAGAGGTAGGAACAGGAAAGAAGATGGAGGGTGCAGAGTCCTGAGCACGTGGCTAGCATTTGTTTTGTAAATGAAGGCATTGCAATCTGGGCTTTGTTAGCCTTGAAAGATTTCTTGTAATTTGGGGCATCTAACTTGCACCTTTCCTTTTCTCCATATCTCTCCTTCCTTCTAGAACAGCTGTCTCCAACCTGAGGCCCTCCAGATGTGTTGGACTACAATTCCAGTGTCAGGTGGGGATGGTAAGAGTTGCAGTCCAATATATCTGGGAGGGGGAGCGGATTGGGGAAGGCTGTTCTAGAAGATGATCATATTACTGACATTTGCTCAGATCAAATCAAACTGAATTATCCTGGCAATGAGGAAGATGTAAAACATTGTGCTGGAAGAGGTCTGAGGAAAGACTACCATGGTAACGGAGATAAAAGGAGTTGTTCATTTTGCTTTCCAGCTAATGGGAAAGGTCTCGCTCATTCTTCAATCAAGAATGCTCTGAAGAGAAACAGCAGGAGATAGTGACTTGCTATGTCTGAGATAACATGTTTATTTTAATGTAGGCCACCCTTGGAACACTACAGTGTTGAAGATGCCATAATAAATAAATAACATGTTGAGCACTGTAAAATAAGTCAAAATACAGATGCTGCCATTTTGCTAGTAGTCGCACAAACACACATTTAAAAGTTGCATATGAACAGGAAGTACTTCACTGCCTCTTTCACCCTGGCATGATGATGGAAGGAGCCATGCAACATACTGGCATCACAGGAATCAATTGGGCATATCTAATGTATTTATTCATTCAACAGCTTTATGTCCTGCTTTTCAGAGATACACATTCACACAGTGGAGTACAAACAAGAAAGAGCTTGGACACACACATATAGATACACAAAAGCAACACTATCAAAGCTGAGGAAATGAAGTTGTTAAATATTCTAAGCGATCTAGACTAGAAGATCCCTTTGAAAACATGGCTTTCCAAATTGGTATTATGTCAGTTTAAGGATGCTGGGACATTGGTTAATTTGGGGGCAGGCCTGTGTATAGTGGATCTATTGTTAGTGGAGCCCAAGGCTGACTACACAGGCCTATGTATCCTCAGAAATGCGTACTTCCTTAAGGAAGTACAGATGGCATTGCAGCCTAAATAATCTAACTGCTGTGTTGAGTATTTATTTATTTATTATCCCACCTTTCCCCAAACGATGGTGCTCAAAGCAGCTAACAATAATAAAAGACAGATTAAAAACAAAACCTTAATTAAAACATAATATAAAAATATGTACATTAAAATGCTATTAAACACACAAGAATAAAACAGACAGCATCCAACCAATAAAAAAGCCCTTCGGCAACAGACCAGCTTACGTGCCAAAGGCCTGCCTGAATAAAAACATATTTGCCTGCCAGTGGAACAACTGTGAGAGGACCAACCTAGCCTCTCTTGGCAGGGAGTTCCAGAGCTTGGGAGCGGCCACTGAGAAGGCCATTCCTCATGTCTCCCACCAAACGTGCCTGTAATGGTGCTGGAACCAAAAGAGGGCCTCCTCTGAGGATCTTGTAAACCATAAATTTATACTTTAAATTTTTTGTTCACTTTCCATTTTGAAATATATAAAAGGCAAGGGAAGCCAAAGTATCATCCTGTCAAGGGTTCACACCCTCAGTTTAATCTAAACAACAGGGCTGGCCCTCCCATGAGGGTGGATCCCCTGCCTCAGGTGGCAGAAGGAACAGCAAAATGTGCACTGCCCCTGCCTCCGCCACCTCTAGCAGGTGCTCTGGAGAGCCTCACTGGCTGCGCTCCCACCATGGCATTTTCCACAGTGGGAGAGTGGAGCCAGCGCAGCTTTCCAGAGGAGCTGCCTACTCAGTGACTCCAGCAGGTGCTCCAGAGAACCCCACCAGTCCCACTCTCCCACCGAGGCAAATGCCACAGTGAGAGCTTGGCCACCTGGGCTCTCCAGAGCAGCAGCCCGCCCTTTGTTTTGCTCCGAAGGGATCCTCAGAGCAAAACAGAGGAGGAGGGGCTGATCTCATCCATCCCCCCTCTGGCTCATGCTGAGAATCCTCTCAGAGCCAGCTAGAGGGCAGAAGGGTCCTTCCTCAGAGCCAGGCATTGTTGTGGGAGAGGTGTTCCAGGAGATTCCCTATACAGAGAATGGATGCAATATTAAATACAAAATACACCAAATAAAATATAGTAACAATACAGTAATAACAAGATGCACCATAAAAATTTGTTGTTAGTAGAGAAAAAATAAAACCAATTTGAAGCCCAGATGAAACAATAAAACATGACTCAGCATTGGGAACCTTTAAAAAAGGCCTGCGTGAATAAATAGGTCTTCCCCTGATGCTGAAAAGACCATAAAGAAGACACCAGCTGAGCCTCTCTTAGGAGGCTGTTCTACAGCTGTGGTGCCACCACTGAGAAGGACCTCTCCGTAGTAGCCACCCACCTCATTTCACTTGGTGCAGGCACCCAGAGCAGAGACTCTGGAGACAATCTTAATGTTCAGGTAGATATAAGAGGGAGGAGGTGGTCTTTCAGGCAGGCTTGGTCCCAAGACATTTATTTATTTGTTTATTACATTTCTGTACTACTCAATAGCCGAAGCTCTCTGGGCAGTTCACAACATGGCTTGAAAGGATAAACGACCACTCTAAATTAAGCCTGGAAATGAACTAGGAGCCCGTGTTATCCCTAGTTGGTTTATGTATATATACATATAAACTGGAGCATGAAATGCCAGGAATAACAGTGTGTTGTGACAGTTCTATGCAGAGCCCAAATATATACAAGATATTAATGGAATGATTCATTCATAACAGCAGTCATGTGTGATAATACTATCTTTCTAGCTATACTATATTAATTGAGTCCCAGTATTGGGAAAAAGGTGGGATATAAATAAATATAATATAATAACACTTGGACACCAGTAGTGGGAAAGAAACCCAAGTTCTGATTATGTCCAAACTGAACAGAAACAAATTTGCTGCTTAGTGTCTGCAGATATTATAGTTCAGCATTTTTTTAAAAAAAAATATGATGACTTTGATGTCAGCACACTGAAATGTTCTGGCACTGGTGTCTGAATATTGTCATTTTTAACTCAGATTTGTATCTATTCTCTTACATAAGGACCTGCTTGTTTCATAAAAACAGCAGAAGAATAGTGTTGGCTGATAATGGCATAATCACATTGGAGGATGTGCAACTTAACATGATTAATTTACATGGCAAAAAAATGAATATACTTGGAAAACATATATTCTGTTCTTATAGTCTATATATTGAGCTCAGCTATGTACAACAGAACTCTTTCTGCTTCCTTCTTGAAGCCTGATAATGTGTGGTCAATATTGACCACATCCCAAGCTTTTTGTATCCATTCTTCTGTGTGGGGGAAGGTGCTCTTGTACTGCTCCAGTATTTGGCTAGATTAATTAAATTCAATTGCATTTCAAATTATCTTCCTTGAAAACAATACCTCTAACACATACCAGTAGAGCAATATTGCTGCCTTTATCAGCAATGTCAGTTTATTATATTTCTGCTGCCCTGTGAGCCTTCTCTGGGGAAACACAACTGACATTGTTTTATAAGATAAGCCAGGCTCATTCATTATCTTGTTCCATATGCAATGATTAAAATCTTTATATAAGTACTGTTGACTTTTTTCTCTGCATAATTCAATAAACATGGATCTGCTTTACCCACATTGTTTTAAAGACAATGAACAAGATGTGGATCTAAAACAAAGAAAGCACCAAACCTCTTTATACCTACAGTCAAAACACAATCCACCAGTGGAGGCTGGTGGCTCCAATTTCGGTGGGATTGTGAATCCATTCTGACTTTCAGTCAGAACCAGCCAGAATTCTAAAGGAGATATCCAAGGTGCTGAACCCTATCCCCAAATTTTTTATTTAATTTATATATTTAAAAAAATTCTATCCCGCCCTATATCATTAAGATGTCAGGGCAGCATACAGATAAAATCAATTTATGAAACAATAAATAAACACCTAAAAATATACTAAACCATTAAATAAGCTAATACCAGTTAAAATCTAAAACAATAAAACAGTTAAAACAATGTGCTAGGGAATGCATTTAGCCCTCAAAGGCTTTGGTAAAAAGCTATGTTTTTACTTGGCACCGAAACGAGACCAATGTCTATGCCAGTCAGGCCTCCAAGGGGAAGGCATTCCACAACCGGGGTGCCACAGCAGAGAAGGTCCTTTCCCATATCCCACCATAGTGTATTTGTCGTACTGGTGGGATGTAGAGGAGGGCCCCTACAACAGAACTCAGTTCTTGGGCAGGCATATATAGGGAGATGGGTTCAGCACCTTGGATAGAGCTCTGGCTGGTTCTGACTGAAACCCAGAATGGAATCACAGCTCCACTGAAATCAGATCCACCAGCACCCACCACTATCCACATCTACAGATCTTCCATGAAGGGCATACTGGACACATGAGTCAGGAAACTAAACAAGAATTGTATTGCCATTCTCCACTGAGAACAAAACAGCAATAGAAAACACCTGACTCCATGCAGTTACAGTATTACATAGCAACTAAGCTGCATAATGACACTACCCGCACAAGACTTACATACTCATTGGCCTGACATGGTCATAGGTACCTGACTTTATCCAGAACCCTATTTCTCACAATGTTTAACCAGTGTTTTCCATGAAGTCCACAAGCAGATCATAAAGACAAGAGACCCACCCCACCATTACCCCTGAGCAACTGGTATTTAAATATACACATTCACAAATATACAAACATGCCTGGTATGTAGAAAGTGGATAAGGAGAAGTATTTCTTCTACTCTCATAAAACTAGAACCCTGGGGTCATCTGATGAAGCTGAATAGTGGAAGACTGAGGACAAATAAAAGGGAGTATGTCTTCACTACATAGAAGTTAAACTATGGAATTTGCTAACACAAGATGTAGCCAGGGCCGCTAACTTGGATGCCTTTAATAGCTTTATCCTTCATGAATTTGTCTAATCAGCTATCAATGGTAGGGATGTATGAAAGTCACTTACCTTTTCGAAGGGTGACATTCGCGGTGGGGGGGAGGCGCTCCGTCCTTCCCCCCAAAATTCTCTCCGGCTGGCTCCACTCCACGGAGATTCCACAGAGCCGCTGGCTGGGGCCACCTGCAGCTGGATATCCGGCTGCTGGGCAGCCTGCAGGGACGCAAATGGAGGCTGCCGTAGCCACTGCCATTTGCATCCCTGTATTTTGCCGTGATAGGCTACGTAAATATTTACGTAGCCTATAACGGCAAAAAAAAAACAGCGAACGCAAATGGTGGCAGCTATGGCGGCCGCCATTTATGTTCCCTTTTTTTTTGCCGTTTTAGCCTACATAAATATTTACATAGGCTATTACGGCAAAAAAAGGGGGGGAACGCAAATGGCAGCAACTGCGCCATTTGCGTTCCCTTTTTTCTTTTGCTGAAATAGCCTACGTAAATATTTACATAGGCTAAAACGGCCCAAAAAAAGGGAACATAAATGGCGGCTGCCATAGCCGCTGCCATTTGCGTTCGCTGTTTTGTTTTTGCTGTGATAGGCTACGTAAATACTTATGTAGCCTATCACAGACCCCACAGGGATGCAAATGGTGTCCCTGCGTTAGCCGTGATAGGCTACATAAGTATTTACGTAGCCTATCATGGCTATAATGAGGAAGCGAATGGTGGCCACAGACGCGGCTGCCATTCGCAAAGTAGCGTGAACGGCAGCAGGTAAGTGCTCCATTTCGCACACCTTTCGTGCGGTGGGGGGCGGGGGGCTTCGTTCCGCCACGGATTTTGGGGGGCTGAATGCACTGGCATTCGGACTCACCAAGATCCGTGGCAGAATTCTCTGACATCCCTAATCAATGGTGACTAGTCATTATGGCTATATATTACTTTCAGTATCAGAGGCATTATGCCTCTGAATGCCAGTTGCTGGGGAACATGAGCAGGAAGGTGTATTACGCCCATGAACTGCTTGTGGCCTTGCCATAGGCAGCTGGTTGTATCCTATTCTGTGGTCCTTTGAGGCTCACAGGGGAAGCTGGTAACATCCAATGGTGGCCAGACAAAGGCAAGATGAAAATAGGACCTTGAATAGCTCCAGGTGGG
Source organism: Heloderma suspectum (assembly GCF_057233095.1). Classification (NCBI taxonomy): domain Eukaryota; kingdom Metazoa; phylum Chordata; class Lepidosauria; order Squamata; family Helodermatidae; genus Heloderma; species Heloderma suspectum. The sequence goes on from NC_139462.1 coordinate 196,512,457, forward strand.
TCCTGCTGCCTTGGATTCTCTTACTACAATAGGAGGATGTTGTCTCAGCAGGGAGCTAAAGACAACTGAAGTCTTGTGTAGGCTGTAGCATGGTCAGGCCTCCCCCCTCTTGGTGGAACTGACTGGATTGTTAACGGAGCCTCCCCTGATTTTCTAGCCTGGGACTACTGTGAGACTGGGCAGATGGAGGTTCTGACAGGGACTCATCATCTGAGCCAGAGAACTATAACAAGGCTGTGTCCTCTGGCTGGGGCAGCCCTGAATATAGCATTGCTGTCCTACTCCAAAGCAAGTCCTTCATGCCTTATCCTCATCGGAATCCTCTGCTGCACACTGGAAGGTCCAAGGGCTGGGAGCATGACAGGTGGCCATTGTGGGAACAGAATGCTGGATTAGATGGGCCTTTGGTCTGATCCAGCATCTTATATTCTTATGACTGCCTCTGAAGCTGGAATGTTTGCATTTTCTAATTACCTGGCAGGTCTTTTTCCTTTAGTGCTGATCAATATGTTAGAGGGGGTACAATGGCTTGCCAGGAGTGCCACAGACGTATGTGCAATGTGTTCAGTGCAAATCTTTGTATTGCTCTGAAATGATGAAAAGAATGGCTTGCATGAAAGCAGGGTGACCTGTCAAAGCAAAAAATAATCGTAATGTATGTTTGCTGCAGACAACATCTTTTTAAAACGCCTACACTCATCCTGTGGAGTGCTAGTGCTTTCCTGATGCTGTAGCTGATGGAAGAAAGAAGTGTGGAGCAATTTTTTTCTCTGACAGAAAGCTTTCAACATCAGTAATCACAAAATGCTGTTGTCCAAAATCGTAACAACTTGACTTTGCTGGCACTGCCTTATCCTGGCTCTGCAAACATCTGTCTGCCTGGAAAAAAGAAATAGGTAGCAAGCAACAGAAGATGAAGCTCCTGATGTGTGAGTTGTTATTTTTTTCTCCCTGCCTCCGCTGTCTTTTATCTGACTGCACCAATCTGATGAAACAGCTATAAGCTGATGGCTTTTAGATACAGAGGGATGGCTCCTCAATTAATTCTGAGCTTTGGATCTCTTTAGATACCATCCACCCTCTGCCAGATCTTGCTTTCAGTCATCACGGAAGACATTGCCACTGTAATCCTACAAGACAGGCATTCTGCAGACATTTCCCAGCATCAGGCTGCTTGGTAGTTCAAGTAAGAGTCAGTAGCTGAATTAATGGGAGAGGCTCAGTGTACAGAATAAAATTTTATCTGTACTGTAAGCATGGAGGCTCATGTTCATATGTAACTTTATGTAACTTTAACAATAGGTACCTGAGTTTTCTTGCTTTCCTTTTCCTTACCCATTCCCTTTTTCTTTTGCATAATGTCTATTGGATCATAAGCTTGAGGGCAAGGGCAGTCTTGTATTTCAACCTCTATATAGCACTGTCCTGCTTTGGCTGAATCTGACTCAGTGTTAGAGCGAATTATGGGGCAATCCAAAACACAAGGCAACAAAGTAGGAAAATGGTCATACACAAATTTCCAGCCCAGTATGGATCAGGTAAAAGCAGGGGTGGTCCAGATACAAGCAAAGGTCAAATCACAGTTAAGAAGTTACCATTCTCAGTCTAGAAGCAGAGTCAAACGGGAGTCCAAGGCTCAGTAGCACAGAAAGTCAATCACAAGGAAAGGTCCAGGACACACAAGCTTATGAACAATTTGTTCCAGCACTAGCTAGGTGAAAACCTGAAGGCTTACATAGCCAGACCTTTCTGAGCCCCACCCAGGGCTCAGCTGCAGTGCGTTACGGGCCCTCTGACAAAAGCCCTAACCAGGAGGAGGGCCTTGCTCCCAAGGAGTCCTCCTTCGTAACTGAGCATTCCTTCTCAGAGGAACCCTCTTGGCCTGCCTCTTGAGGTGGTGACATTCTGGGCAGCTAGGTGGTTGCCCAGCCTCTGCCTCAGAGGTGGACCTCCCCTCCTCTTGCAGGGTTGAACTAGCAGTGATCTCCTCTGAGGGATCAGGCTCCCCCAGATCTCCTGACATGGATCCTTGGAATTGTTTGTCTCTGGGAGCTAGCTCCGCCTCAGAGAAGGATTCCTCCCACAGGGGCATGACAAGCACTTAGAAAATGTTAGGAATAACAGTGACAATAATAGATCAGTCTGTTCTCACAAGGCTGATCTACATGAAGAGTAGGAACTGGAAGTGAATTGGAAATTATTGTTTGCTGCTTCCCTGCTGAGAACAGGAAGAGTCATTTTAAACAAACAACAATAAAAATCCCAGCACCCATTTAAAAAGCCTTATGCTGTCAAATGCCTGGGAGTAGAGGAAAGTGTTGACCTGGTGCCGAAAAAATGACAATATTGGTGCCAGTTGGACCTCACTGGGGAAAGTATTCCACAATTGGGGGGCACCACCGAGAAGGCCCTCTCCGTTGTTGCCATCCTCCGAGCTTACCCATAGCAGGATAAAAGCTCCATGTGAAGAAGCCCCTATACTACTCCCTTCTTCTAAACAGGTATATATTAAGCCATGCAGGGGAAGTGGGGAGCTTAAAGGTAGTTGTTGAGCCAATCCTTGGAATGTGGACAGCAGTGGAAGCTGGTGACTCTGATTTTGATGGGGATGTGAATCCATTCTGGGTTTCAGTCAGAACCAGCCAGAACTCTAAAGAAGCTATCCCAGGTGCTGAACCCTATCCCCAAAATACAGTCATCACCTTGAATAGCTCCTTTAGAGCTCTAGCTGATTCTGGCTGAAACCCAGAATGGATTCTTGGCCCACTGAAATTCAAGCCACCAGCCTCCACTGGTGGGCAGCTCCCAACACTGGCTCAAGAGAAAAAAAATGTGTCTTTACGTCAGTGGTGAGGAATTGCAGACCCATGGGCCAAATCTGGCCCTCCTGGAATCCCAATCTGGCCTTCCAGGGCTCCCCACATGGCCACACACCCTTTCTCCTGACCACCAATCGTTTGATGGTTTTCCACCTTTTCGCCATTCTAAAAGGTTAAAATCCCTCTCCTAAGGTGTAATTTCTGGCAATAAGACCTTTAAGCTAAAATAGGCTGGTATTTTTGGCCCCACCCCTGTTAACTGTGGCCACACCCACCACTGGAATGTGGCCCCTGAGAGCTTCTCTGAAATTGAATTTGGCCCTTGGGCTGAAAGAGATTCTGCACCCCCACTTTATGCTAATGAAAGAAAGTATCCATGTGGTTGAACTTCCACACAATGGCTCATGGGAAGGGATGGAAGTTTCATTTGTTTCAGTGGAACAGGCACAGTCATCAGAGTGCAGGATAGCAGCTACTGCAACCACACACAAAAGCATATACTGGGGGAAAGTTGGATATTTACACAGGAAAGGAAAGAACAAATAGCAAATTGGAGACACCATAGCCGTAAGACAACCACTCTTGAAAAAGCACTAAGGAAAGAAAAAGCTGTTGAGTGGCTGTGCTGACACAAAATGCACTCAAGAGAAACTGAATACTAGAAAGAGAGATAAGACATACAAATGCATGCAAGAAGGGAGAAATGCAAACAAAATAAATGCTCCCAGAAACCAAAGGCAACACAGGATAAAGCAATTGTCCTCTAGTTATCTCTGGTGGAAATAGTGTCAAAGTTGTGGAATGGAAGGAGTTTGTTCCTCGCTTCCAATCTGTGGAAAGTGACTTCTTGCCAAAGCCTACTACATGCAAAAAAAATAATAAAGATAAAGCCAGAAAGGTTGTCATGAACTCTAAACTCTTTTTAAAAAGATCTTTTTTTCAAAATGCATCCAAGATATATAACCGATAAATTAACAATCTCAAGTCTCATTATGGGGATAGCAGACATCAGCTGCAGAATGGTTAGGAAAGGAAAGCTGCAACAGCCATGTGCAAGAGCAATTTCAAAACTGGGTGTTATGATTGCAGGAAATCATTGCCATATCATAAATTATGTGGAACCTGGGGGATTACAACAGCTTTTCATGTGCTATAGCTGAAATTGCTTCACACCCACATGTGTCAAGCACTTAGCAAAAAAAGAAAAAGGCTCTTAATATTATACTAACTCTTTAACTAGCAATAATGGCTCTGATCCAGACAAAGTTGGGCATCCCATAGGTCCCATTGAAAAGCAAAAGAGGCTTAACTTAAGCACACAATTAAGCACAGCAGTGCTATTGACCCTGATGGGAATGGCTTGTGCCACCTTTCTACTTGGTTCAGGTTGGGCTGGAAATGGAAAATATTAACCCATTCTCATTTGGGGAAGGATCCAGACCACGTAGAGAGAAATTGAAGAGTAACAAAAAATATATCAACAGATCACAAGTGCAACTGACCACACTAAACTGCCAGTGGGCTGTTTGGGGGCTCCTCCCTCTCTTAGGGTTTTTTTTTTCTAAAAGATTTTTGTACTTCTGGGTTCTTCCAAGTCTGCTGATGCCTCCCCCTTGTGCATGGGTGGTGCTGGTTTGGCTACATAAGCAAGAAGATGTGAAATAAAGGGAAAGATATTTATTTATTTGTTTGTTTGTATTTTTGTTTGTTTGTTTAATATTCTGCCTTTCTACCAAAGAACACTCAAGGTCGCTAGCAAAAATAAGAAAAACAAAACAACATCTTCATTAAAATATAGCATAAAACCAAATTACAAACACAATTAAAACACAACCATCAGTGAGAGAAGCCGCACCAGCCAATTAAAAAACCCTTCAGCAGCAGACCAGCTAAAGGCCTGAGTTATTTATTTATTTATTTATTTATTAAATTTCTTAATCGCCCATCTGGCTGGTCACCCAGCCACTCTGGGCAATGTACTGAGTGTATAATAAAGCAGTTTAAAACAATAAAACTCTACAGTAAAAACATCATATTTCTAAAAAAAATACCCTAACCCACCCCAAATGCCTGCCTGAACAACCATGTTTTTAATGCACGGCGGAAGCTCATTAAAGAGGGGGCATGGTGGAGTTCCCTAGGGAGGGACATCCACAGAGTGGGGGCCACCACAGAAAAGGCCCTCTCCCTCGTCCCCACCAGTCTAGCTGTCCTGACTGATGGGACAGAGAGAAGGCCATCCGACGCTGATCTGATTAAGTGGACTGTCTGGTGTTGCTGGAGGCGCTCTTTAAGATAGGCTGGGCCGGAACCATATAGGGTTTTAAAGGTCAAAACCAACACCTTGAATTTGGCCCGGAAAACAACTGGTAAAAACGTATTTGCCTGCTGGCAGAAGGACAACAGAGGGCCAACTGAGCCTCCCTTGGCAGTGAGTTCCAGAGCCTGGGGGGCGGCCACTGAGAAGGCCCTCTCTTGCATCCCCACCAAAATGCCTCTGATGGAGGCAGAACCAAGAAAAAGGTCTCCTCCAAAGAACCTAATACCTGCACAGGCTCATATGGGAGAAGGCAGTAAACATACTTGTTCAGCTCTCCTGCTATGAACTGCAGACACCTTGGATAGCTCCTTTAGAGTTCTGACTGAAACCCATAGTGGATTTATAGCCCCACTGACATTGGAGCCACCAGCCGCCTCTGCCTACAAGATTAACCTAGAAAGCCTGAGATAAAATGTCCTTCGATTATATTATGCCACATGGTGCTGGTGGCATAAACTAATGAGTGTGAATTAGCGACACCACACCCTTCCCAACAGGGAGGCAGACGAATACATCTCTGCTGCTCTGCTCTACCTGCCACCTTCCTCAGCAACACTACTGCACTACACAGTTTTGAAACCATGAAAATACTTACATTTGCAAAGTTGCTATATTTTGCTGAATTGGATGATAAACGAAGAGGTTAAGTGCCCTGAGATTCCCACCACATAAAAGGCTACTTTCGCAAAGTGCATGAAAGCCATTTTAAAACATATCGCAGCAGTAAAAAGTCTATAATACCAACAGAAAAATTGTTGATCTAGTTACAGATTCTCCCCCCATAACCTCTGTAAGCAAAAAGGACAACTGGATTATAAGCTAAAGGAATTGCACAAATAATATGTGCATTGCACTTTATTTTTCTAAGTCTTATCAGCTATGGAGCGAACATCTGGGAGAGAGCTGGTAAAGACTGCATAAGCTCTAGAAAAAGGATTTGGAGTGGCCTATTTTAGCTTTAATTGCTCTTGGGCAATGCACAATAACACCGCGTCCTTTACCAAAGGGCCCAGCTCGCTTGTGCCTGTTCATCATGAATGCAATAACAAGTAATTAAATGCATGTGTACAAGAGGCATCACAAATTAAAGGCCACACATAGAGGGTTCATAGCTCCTCAAACATAATCCTGCTTAATGGAAGCTGTTCAGGTGATCAGAGATGCCTAGATTTTACAAACACCACAGAGGTTCTGTGTGTGAGGTGGGAGCTCTCTATATCAGGGGTGCGGAGGTACTTTCAGGTGGGGAACCGTAGAACCCTCCACGAGCTGAATGCATCGGAGGGCATGGCCACCCAATGCCTTTGCCTGGAAAGGACTTAATGTGCTGCTCCCACTCCCAACTGGGTAGACAAGAGAATCCCTGCTTTATCTCTTACCAGAGATAACAATGGGGATTCCTCTTCTTGTCTCCTTCCCAAGCCACCAGTAGCCTCCAGGGGGGCGGGCTTGAGGAGCAGAGGAAACGGGGCTTGCAGAGGGAGCCCAAAGGGGAGCCTTGAGGGAGCCTCCGTGGGCTAAATAGGGGACCTCCAAGGGAGAGCCCAGAGCCCGAGGAGGAGCCTCTGCAGGCTAGACTGTGGACCTCCATGGTTCCCCATCCCTAACCTACCTGATGATCCATTGATCCTACCATGTGCTTAGTTCTAAGAGACAATATGCTGGCTTGGAACATGGGCTGGAACATGTAATATGGTGAACAGAACATTTAACCCAGCTCTAAGCTACAAGTCAACAGGTTTAAAGTAATAAGTGATTCCCGAGACAGATACAAAGTTGTTATTAAGGATGGGCAAACCTGGCAAGCTAGAGGTGCTCATTTTTGCACCACCAAGCTCTTCCATCCTGGCACCATGCAAACTCCCCCTGCCCCCCCACCTCCCCACACAGAGAAATGTCTACATACTTTTCTATTTATTTTTCAAAATGGACTCATATTCTACATCCCACCCATGCAAATAGGGATGTCTGTCACTAAGAAATCCAGTTCTTTGTTGTCTGGATGGAGTGTCATGACGTGTACAACTTGCTTTGTGTCTGCGAGCCAAGCTGCTGGCTCTTCTCCAAACTCCAGGAACCATTTTGTGTATTTTTTTAAAGGTGCGGCAATTTGCACAAATTTCTGACCAGTTTGCACAAATTATGGCCAATTTTGTGCAAATTACGCAAATTTGACTGTTGTGCATAATTTGCAGAAATTGCTCAGAAATTGGCACACATTGCAGAATCTTCCCCCTCCCCCAGATGTGCAAACTTCCCAGAAAATCCTCAAAGTGGCCTGACTTGCTGCTGAATAAGTAAGGCACTGCAACGGGAATCAAAACAGAGTCTGACGGGGGGGGGGGAGGATGAGCCTAGGAAAACCTGTCAAACTCCACCCCCTAAACAGATTTCTCTGACATCCCTACATGCAAGACATTATGTTGGACTACTGTATCCTAAAGACTACATTCATCATTCAGCTGAACAGATGAGTGAGAAGTTCTTAATCCGGACCCATTCATTCCTGTCCCACAGACATCTTGAATGATTATTTATTTTTCATCATCACCTAGGGATGGGCAAACAAGAGATGTGACATCACCAAGATTCCCCAGACATTGGGTTGCCACTTGGTTTGTGCCCAATCCACATTTGCGATCACTTCTCAATCTGTGCGAATGAGGAAATTGCGCAAATCAAACAGCGCTCAACTGTGAAATTTGCACAAATTTCCTCCATAGACTAAAGCAGGGCTGATCCAATCTACAGGGGAAATTTGAGCAAATTGGGAAATTTGGGCAAATCAACTAGGGAATGTTGCGCAAATCAAACACAAGCACATCTTTGGCTATTTGTGAACATTTTGGGTGGACATGTGCTCGTGATCACATTCGGAGTTATGAATAGGGCATGCCTGAATTTTTTGTGAGCAAAACTGAAATTCTCATACATCCCTATCTATATCCTACCATTCTTACACTGTGGAACTCACGGTGCATGTCCACAGGCACTGATGAGATCTAGATCTGCTTAGCTTCTGCAAGATAGCTGTACCTTCGAAACTGAGTCATCTTGGCTTAAAGTTGTCCTTAGATGAATCTCATGCTTCATATTTGAAATGCTAATTCAAGTTTATGATCCTCACTTGAGGAGAAAAAAAAACAGCAGCCTTGTTTAAATCTCTAGGGAAATTTATTGGCTATTAATTAAAAGTGTGGGTACATCATAAAAAATTCTGCTTGCCAAGTGCAAATTCAACATGTGAAAGTTGGATGGGCTACAGCTTCTTTGAATTCAAAAGCTTTTTCATCTGCTAAAGCAGCATTGTCATCATGCTGGTGGTAATTCAAAGCCTCCTGCAATCCACCCCCTTTTTTACTTTCTCCAGTGTTGGAGCTCCAACATCAGGGAGGTCCCATTACCACAAAGATGGGGTGGTCCAAGGTTGGAACTCCTCATCTGAGACTGGACCTTTCTCTCCACCCTTGGAGGGGCAGATCTGAACAATCCTGTTAAAGCCCCTGAGAAACTTTCTGAGGGACCATAGGATTGCACCATAGAACTGTAATTTCTTGGGGAGTTTCCTTTCCCTCTTAATTAGTGATCTTGTATTATTATTTGGCATTCTTCCTTTTGGGGTGTTTCCAGATGCAATTTTTATGTAGGGATGTTGGAGAATTCTGCCACCGACTCTAGTGAGGCCAGATTCTAAAGAGTCCATCGTGGAATGGCGTCCCCCCCGTCACTCCCCGAAATCCCCCCCGGAACGGACCTACCTGGTGGTGAATGGAGCAGCGGTGGTGGCTCTGGCTCGTCTTCTGGCCGCTGCCAGGCTGCTGCGGCTGCAAATGGCGGCTGTCGTAGCTGCCGCAATAGGCTACATAAATACTTACATAGCCTATCACGACAAAGAGCAGGGGCGCAAATGGCGGCCACTATGCCATTATGGCAGCCACTACGCAAATGGTGGCCACTATGCCACTACGCCATTTGCGCCCCCGTTCTTTGCCGTAATACTTACACAGCCTATCACGACCTAATGCAAGGACGCAAATGGCAGCCGCTATGACGGCCGCTATTTGCGGCTGCAGCAGCCCAGCAGCGGCCGGAAGTCCGGCTGCGGCCGGCCATGGCAGGTGGCTCTGCGGCCTTGCTGCAGAGCGGAGCTGGCCGGGGAGGATTCTGGGGGGAGGGACAGATCGCCTCCACCCCACCATGGATGCCCTGGACTGGAAGAAGGTAAGGGGTTCGTACATCCCTACTTTTATGGCACCATCACCTTGTATCATTTATGGAATGCTATGCAAGGTCCAGATGTAACCCTTCCACTGCTTCTTCCGTCTTTGTTCTTACTCTGGAAAATACATGAAAGAAGAAAAGATGGAATAGCTGCACAATGCCTTCTAATTGTTAATGCTAGGGTCCCTCTGTCTGGAAGCACTCTTTGTTTCCTGTACATTTCAAAGTTAACAATGAGGGTGGGAGAGGAATCTACATTTGAAGAAATAATTACATCTTTCTTTTGGCACTGTTGCAATGCTATCACAACAGACACACAAATACAAAGGATGTTGTCCATTACTGGCAGATGTTTAAGCAGAAACAATGCCCTGATTTGGAAGATCACCATGGCTTATGCCATGGTGGGTTGCAGTTTGTGCTGGGCAGCTTTTGAATATTCAAGCTGTGGCCACAGCTTGTTGTGTCATCTGAACCCAGCGGGGGTAAGTTGCACAAGTGTTAAACAACCCTTGCAAAACCTATGGCCTGTTTTAGGGTTATGCGAGGGTTGTCTAACCCTCACATGACTCACCCTCACCAGGTTCAGATGACACGACAAGTGACTTGAGTATTCAAAATGGCTGCCCACACATGCCACAACCCACTGTGGCTTAAATAACAGCCACAGTGGGCTGTTCGATCATGCAAACTGGCCCAGTGTATATATGAAGGGAAAGAGGCTACAATGTGGTCATGGCTTAAGTCATGGGTGGGCAACTTGTGGCTTACAACATAGTCAATGGTGAGGGATGATGGGAGTTGTAGGCCAAAACATCTGGAGGCCACAATTTGTTCACGGCTGGCTGAAGTTGAGCAGGGTTCCATCTTGAAACTTGTTCTAAATGCCAGGGCTCAGCCTTGGAATGTGCAAATTAATAATAATATTAACAACAATGTCTCTGGCCATGTGCAGAATCCCTTTCCTAAACCCACAGAAACTTCTCTCAGTCCCTTGTTAACTGGAATTAGAGGAAAAAAATGTCTTCTACATTAGAGGCTACAATTTTCCAGGCAGGCATGATTTCGGGCACCTTTGTTTTCAGAAATTAAGTCCCGAGGACAGCCTGTCCTTCTGAATGGTGAAAAACTGGAATAAATAACAGTTTTCCTTCCCTGCTTTTTAAAAAAATTAGCAGATCATTTACCAACTTTGGTATTGTTCGCCGTTACTAAATTAACAAAACATGTAGGACGTGATTGCATTATCAAATGGTTTCAATACAATTACACTGCATTCTAAATATCTGTTCTAATTATATTTCCATTTGACAAAGTAATAGCACTTAAAAAAACTGCAATCAGAATAATTTTTCACTGCCAAATTTGAGAACAGAAGGTGAAAAGGTGCATTTAGATGATTTTATAAATGTCTGGCTAAACTTCACATAATGAAAGTACCACACCATCAGAAAGGGCTAAACAATAAACTAGAAAGCTTATATTTTAATCTTATTTCAAGCAGTTGATTATTCCCCATAATACAGAGCTCTTATATATTTGTGATTCTCTTCCCTTTGCATTCATTTGCTTTCCTGGCATTTAGAATTGATGAATAGCATAGATGCTAATATACTTTTGGTCCAAAAGGAAGAATTACACAGCATTAGAGAGAAAGCCTGGCCAAGAATTCCATTCCTTCCCACCCACTCACATGATCTCATCCATATCTGCCCTGCCTTTCCAAACACACATGCGCTCACACACAGCAGTAGACCAGCTCATATTTCCATTACACAGACACCCAATCCTCTCCTCCCCGCAAATGGAAGGAAGGAAGGATGGATGGATGGATGGATGGATGGATGGATGGATGGATGGACAAACCCTCAACAGCAGTTAAAATAGGCATGTGATAAGCTCCAGGCAAAACAGCATTAACAAGCCAGATTGGCTCATGGGTTCTCTGATCAACTGGGGTCATTCTCCAAAACTAGGGTCATCTACAGTTTTCAAAATGGCCACAGTGAAAGCAAGGGGACCTTGCGAGCTGGATTCAGAGCAAGGTAGAGCATCGGGGTTGAAATCATCAGGCACCTGCCAAGGTCCATGTCCCAGTAGGGGGCCCACTGCCAGTTAATTGATTGATTGATTTGTACCTCACTTTTCTACCAAGAAAAATGGCACTCAAGGCAGCTTACAATCATAAATAAAACTTGATTGAAACAATAGTAAAAATGCATTAAAATACAGTAAAAATGTATTTATACTTATAAAAAATAATTTATACACTACCAAGAATGGCGCTGAAGGCAGCTGACAATAAAATACTGATTAAAAACAACATCTTAACTCAGACATAACAACAAACATATTTAAAACACAATTGAAAAGCACAACAATAAAAGAAATAAACACCACACAACCAGTTAAAAAAACCCTTCAGCAACAGACCTGCATCCCTGGATTTGTCTTATAGGCAATTGTTTAAAATTGTTTTTAGTTGTACTTATGCCCTACCCGGTGCCAGCTTGTCTGGCTGAAAGGGGGGGCCATTGCGGGCGGGTGGGGTGATAAGACATATGGGCCTCTGATTGGTGCACCCCAGTCGCACCACCAGCCAGGAAGGAGCGGGCCGAGTTGTCTTAAACTCGACCCCCCTCCCTATCTCAGCTCTTTGGCGCGACGCAGCTATTGAGAACTAAAGACTCGCCTGGATTTGACGAGGGATTCTCGCCTGCTGGAGACCGGCTTCGTCGTCGTCTTTCCAGCCACCTGGACTCAGCGTGCTTCTGCGCGCCAAAGCTTCTCTTCACGCACGGCTATCGAGTTGCCGACACTCGCGGCAGGTCTCGTGCGCTCCGGCGCCGCTCCCTCTGGGACGGCGCCTGCTGGCCGTCAGGAGAGCCAATGTTACTGGTGATATCGTTTCCACCCCCCCTTCCCTCCCTCCCTGCCGGCTCCTTTCCTCAAGCGCCCACCGCAGCCCCGGTTTGGCCGGTGGCACGGCGGCTGTGCTCGAGCACGTAATCCCTCTTCTTCGCGTGCCTGGGTGAGGCACCTTACTCCTTCCCAGGGGTCCAGGTGGGGCGGAGCGCGCCCGCCCGCCTGCCCCCTTGGCCTTTGTTCACCCCCCCATCACCTCGGTCGCCCGCCCGCCCCCCCGTTCCTTTGCCTGCCTGCCTGCCCGCCTGCTCGATCGCCCGCCCCATCGTTCCTTTGCCTGCCCACCCACCCGCCTGCCCGCACGGTCTCTCAATCGCCCGCCCCTTTTTTGTTGGCCGGCTGGCCGGCTGGCTGGCCGGCTCCTGGCCTGTCTGCCGGCCGGCGTATTGGTCTGCTGGGCTCGCCTTCCGCCGGCCTCCGCTGGCCGCGGCCTTTTGCTTACCTCGCTGGGCCTCTGGGGCTGGTGGCGGCAAGGTGCGGCGGCGGCACACGTTGAGCGCGGCTCCCGCATTTGCCAGCTCCGGCTGTCCGGGCAGCTGCGTGCCTGCCTCCCCCCCCCAGCTCGACAGTTTAGTCTGCCTGGTGGGGAGGGGAGTCTGGCGGCAGGGCCAGGGACTAGGTGTTTCCCCCCAGTGCCTTACTATTCTCCTGTTGACATCTCCCCCGCCCAAAAAAATAATAAAATAAATAAATAAATAAATAAATTTGATTACTTAAACTATTGAAGCAGCCGTGGCTGCCTCTTTGGCACCTCCTGAGCTAGGGTGCCCAGGTTCAAGCGCGTTTCCTTCAACGCAAATAGCGTTGCCCTTATTTTCGCCGTAGTCTACGTAAAGATTTACGTAGACTACAGCGACCAAATAAGGAACGGGAATGGCGGCTCCCTATGGGGGCCGCCATTATCCGTACGCGCTTTTTTTTTTTAAAGTCACCCGTGATAGGCTACGTGACGATTTACGTAGCCTATCACGGCTGACTTTGCAAATCTAGCCATGATAGGCTACGTTAATCATCACGTAGCCTATCACGGGGGCATTTTTTTTTTCTTTGATTGGAATGGCGGCGGCGGCAGCCTGTCGAAAGACTGGCTGCCGCTCCCACCCCAGACGAACACCTGCCGAACCGCCGGCCGGACCCGCCGCCGGGAGGGACATTCGGCAAAGGTAAGTCCCGTCCCGGGGGGGGTGTGGGGGGCAGGGGGGTGCGGAGAATTTCTCCCCGAAACTTGTTCGGGGGGCCGAACACGTTGGCGCTACCGAGATCCTGAGCAGAGCAAAGCCCGCAAAGTGCCTCGCACATGGGCGAACTGGTTGCCAGGTTTTTTAATTTACGCTGGCATCCTCCAACAGAGATTCCCTGAGAGGGCTTGGGTTCTCACCAAATACCTTGACATAATATACAGGGCTTACACCGAATATGAAGGGAGTGCATGACTGGCCTACGATGAAGCCTTTCGTAGGAGGGCCGCCATTGATCCCTCCATACGCTGGGATCTGAAGGACCAGGACCTTTGGCTCCAATTCATGACCCCTTCTAGGCCAGGCTTTGGCAACAGGTCCGACAGCAGCCACATCCTGGCCAAGCTGTCGCCCACAATAGCCGTTAGGCCTATTGCAGGTCCAGGGGTTCAACACCGCTGGCTGTGCTGGGAGTTCAGCTCCAAAGGTTCCTGTTCCCAAAACCCATGCCGCTTCTGGCACGAGTGCTCTATTTGTGGCGGTCAACACTCCTGCTCCTCCTGCCCGAGAGCCAGAGGTTGGAGAGGTTCCCCAAGGGATGGCCGTGGTGGCAGAAAACATGGCGGTGGGCACCCTCCCCCTCAAAAGGGCCCCAGCCCAGTTAAGATTCTTCCGCTCCTTCAACTTCTAAGGCGTTACCCAAATCGTCGGGCAGCGATCTACTTGGAACGCAGCTTTACACTGGGTTTCAGGATCCCCTTTATGGGTCTGCGAAAGCCGTATTTGACCAGTAACCACCGGTCTGTTCTTAGCATGCGGAGCTTAGTGCAAGACAAAATTAACAAAGAAGTTCAGTCAGGTCGGGTCATCGGCCCCTTTCCCTCGCCCCCGCTACCCAACTTGCGGATTTCCCCTTTGGGAATTATCCCCAAGAAATCGCCTGGTGAGTTCAGGTTAATTCATGACCTCTCTTTCCCCAGAGGTCAGTCTGTTAACGATGAAATCCCAGATTCCCTATGCTCCGTGCGTTACACTTCCTTCGACACTGCGGTAGCCATGATAAGAGCCCTGGGCCACGGGGCATTGATGGGCAAATGTGATATCAAATCCGCTTTTCGCATTTTGCCTATCAATCCTCTGGACTTTGATTTGCTGGGATTTTCCTTCCAGGACAAATTTTACATCGACCGCGCCCTCCCTATGGGATGCTCCATTTCTTGCGCCATGTTTGAAACATTTAGTACCTTTCTGGAATGGGCCATACGGAATAAGATGGGCTGCGGCGATGTGGTTCATTATTTGGATGACTTCTTGTTTGCTGGACCCAGGGACGGCAGTCAATGCTCTGACCTGATTAAGGCATTCATATCCCTAGGGGTGGACGAAAGTCCCTTACCTTTCGCCGAAGCTTTTTCGCGGTGGGGGGGAGCGCTTCGCTGCTCCCCCCGCAAAGTTCAGGCCGGGGGGGGGAGGCTTCCCACCTCGCCCGGCCGAAATTCAGGCCAGGGAGGAGGCTTCCCGCCTCGCCCGGCCGCGAACTCGAAAGTAAAAAAAAAAAAAAAACACGTCCCCTGATAGGCTACGTGACGATTCACGTAGCCTATCACGGCTAGATCTGGAAAGTCAGCCGTGATAGGCTACGTGAATCGTCACGTAGCCTATCACGGGTGACTTTAAAAAAAAAAAGCGCGTACGCGAATGGCGGCCCCCATAGGGAGCCGCCATTCGCGTTCCTTATTTAGTTGCTGTAGTCTACGTCAATGTTTACGTAGACTACGGCGAAAATAAGTAAACATTTACGTAGACTACAGCGACCAAATAAGGAAGGGGAATGGCGGCTCCCTATGGGGGCCGCCATTATCCGTACACACTTTTTTTTTTTTTTTTTTAAGTCACCCGTGATAGGCTACGTGACGATTCACATAGCCTATCACGGCTGACTTTGCAAATCTTGCCGTGATAGGCTACGTGAATCGTCACGTAGCCTATCAGGGGACGTGTTTTTTTTTTTCTTTCATTGCAATGGCGGGGGCGGCAGCCGGTCGAAAGACCGGCTGCCGCTCCCGCTCCGCTCGAACACCGGACGAACCGCCGGCCGGACCCGCCGCCGGGAGGGACATTCAGGGGAGGTAAGTCCCGTCCCGGGGGGGGCGGGGGGCGGGGGATTTCTCCCCGAAACTTGTTCGGGGGGCCGAACACGTTGGCGCTCGGCCCCCCGAAGTTTCGGGGAGAAATTCTCCGCCATCCCTACATATCCCTGTCCTCAGATTTAGGTGTCCCTTTGGCACACGAGAAGACAGAGGGCCCAGCTGTTACTTTGACGTTCTTAGGGATCGAGCTCGATACCCTCGCACAGTGTTCTCGTCTCCCTCTTGATAAATTGCTGGTACTTAGGAATAAGATCCAATCCATCTTGCACCTTCGTAAAGTCTCCCTTAGAGCCCTCCAAGCGATCGTTGGCCATTTGAACTTCGCTTGTAGGGTAGTGGCCCCCGGCCGCACATTCCTGCGACGGCTCAGCTGGGCAATGCGGGGTCTTCGACTACCGCATCATCGCACCAGAGTCACCTCCGCTATGCGCATGGACCTGCGAGTATGGCTTAAATTTTTGAGAGACTTTAACGGCATCTCCTTTTGGAGGCATGAGTTACTTCTACAAGCCGACATGCAGATCCATTCGGATGCGGCTGGCACCTTTGGCTTTGGGCTAATTTGGCGAAACCGGTGGTGCCGGGGCCAGTGGCCAGAGAGCTGGGCTACCAGCAGTATCTGTCATGACCTCACCTTCCTGGAATTCTTCCCCATTTACGTGGCTGTACATATTTGGGCAGAATTGATGGCCAACTCTGTCGCTCTCTTTTGGTGTGACAATTTGGCGGTAGTGCACGTCATTAATACTTTATCCTCCAGAAACCAAAGGGTTATGGAGTTAGTTAGAGCATTTACCCTCCAATGCCTACGCCACAACATATGGTTCCGTGCCTGCCACGTGCCGGGTCTGAGGAATCCTGTAGCCGATGCTTTGTCACGAAACCAGATCGACCGGTTCCGTGCGTTGGCTCCGTGGGCACGTCCGCTGCCAGACCCCATGCCAGACGAATTGTGGGAGATTGGCGCTCTCAAGTCGAACACGCTATCCTGAATTCTATAGCCCCCAGCACTAGAGCTGCCTACGAGAAAGCAGGTAGGGAGTTTAGCGCCTTCAGGTGTGGACTGCAGTTGCAGGATGTGTGGCCCTTACCTTTGGACCACTTGTTACAATTCTGTGTACATCTGCATAATAAGGGACTATCTGCTAGGACCATTTCGGGGAAGCTTGCCTCTTTGGCCTTCTGGGCCAAAGTGCGAGGGGTGGAGGACTCCACCTCAGATTTCCGAATCAGGAAGGCTATGCAAGGCTGGGCACGGATGTCTCCCGCCCCGCCAGACTCCAGACATCCTTTGTCGCCAGTTATTCTTATAGGGCTTCAGGCATTGTGGCCCTCCATTTGCTCTTCTCCATACGAAGCCTCCCTCTTTCACGCTGCAGCCTTAACAGCCTTTTTTGGGGCCCTTAGGATTTCAGAACTGGTCTGGGCATCCAAATCCGACACCACCGGGAGGGCCTTGAGGTATTCCGATATCCTGATCCATTCTAGCCTGATTCACCTCCATATTCGACGTTCAAAAACTGATCAGTCAGGCAAGGGAACATTGGTGACCCTTAACCAGGCCCAGGCTGAGGAGTTATGCCCTGTCAGGGCCTTGCAGGCTTTCTTTGAGCATCGCAGGGCAAAGGAGGGTCCCCTATTTTGCCATGCTGACGGTTCACCACTGACAAAGTTCCAGTTTTGGGCAGTCACCAAGTTAGCCTTGACCACACTGGGTCTGGGGCATTATCGTTTTGGGACTCACTCATTCCGTATTGGGGCGGCCTCTATGGCAGCTGCCATAGGCTTTTCTTCCAAGCAAGTGAAGGCGGTAGGGAGATGGCGCTCCAGGGCCTTCCGCTCTTACATTCGCAAGTTGCCTGATGCTTCATGATGATTCTCTTCGCCTTCCCCAATGTTTTATTTAGATGGGATTCGACCGACGCCAGTACAGGTGCTCATTTGTGGGCACAGTATGGTTTTTTTGGGCTGCCTGCAGAGCTTCTACGTCGGCCTTCGGATCCCGGCTGCAGTTTCCCCAACAGGTGGCAATACAATGGCTCGGCCGAAGGGGTATGCGTTGGGACAGTCTTCTTCCCACACTCTTTCAACGAGGTTTGGTCAGTTTCCCTCCACAGGTCCTGGTGCTGCACCTAGGAGGGAATGACCTGGGCTACAAGCCTGGAAAGGTCTTGATTGAGCAGGCATTGGCTGATCTGCGGACGATCTGACATCGTTGGCCAGGGGTGACCATATTATGGTCCTCAATGCTCCCGAGAATCATGTGGAGGGCGCAGAGCAATGCGGCCATGGAACGGGCCCGGCGCAAGGTGAACAGAGAATTGGCACGTGGGTTGTCAGAGCATGGTGACGGTTATATCAACCACCAAGGAATCCATTGGACTAGGAGGGAGCTTTACAGGCAGGACGGAGTCCACCTGTCAGTCATAGGCAACGACTTATTTTTGGCCGATCTGCAAAGGGGCCTTTGGGAAGTTCTTCTGCGCAGGTGGGGGGAGTTTCACAAGCAATAGGCTTGTGACTCCTGTGGCGGCTAGGACGGGCAAAACAGGAAAGGGAGTAGGGATGGTGTGCACGCAGAGGCACCTTATGGTGACAGGTGACGTCTGAGGCCCCCCGAATGGGTTGTGCAGCTCAGCGGGGGGATAAGGGTTGCCTGGGAGACCAATCCTACTCACTCACCCAGGTGTTTTGCGGCACAGGGTTGGGGGTGACACCGGAAGGTCTACCTCCCCCAGAAGGGGCAGTCCGGAGGGATGGCGAGATCACCACCACCCCTCAGGCTGGGTGTGTTTTCACCCTAGAAGTGTCAGCTAGATGCTGACACAGTTAGATGCCCATCCTAGTTACCCCTTTGCAAATATTTCAATAAATGTGGCCCAATTTTCAATCCAAGCTTGTTGTCTGCGTCTTCTTTGACCCATCTCCGCTCGCAAATGCCCTACCCGGCGCCAGCTTGTCTGGCTGAAAGGGGGGGGCCATTGCGGGCGGGTGGGGTGATAAGACGTATGGCCCTCTGATTGGTGCACCCCAGTTGCACCACCAGTCAGGGAGGAGAGGGCCAAGTTGTCTTAAACTCGACCCCCCTCCCTATCTCAGCTCTTTGGCGTGACACAGCTCCCTCCCACCCTCCCCTTAGCAGTGTGGGTTTTGCCGGTTGCCCCTTTGGGAGGCATGTAGGAATTTTTTGGTTCACAGCCAGATTGGCCTAGGACTGTGAGTCTTTTTTGCCTACGTCACACTGTTATGCAGGTTGTGTGTGTCCTGTAAGGGAATACAGTCTATATCATCGGTCACATTCCACTTGGCGGCTAGGACGGGCAAAACAGGAAAGGGAGTAGGGATGGTGTGCACGCAGAGGCACCTTATGGTGACAGGTGACGTCTGAGGCCCCCCGAACGGGTTGTGCGGCTCGGCGGGGGGATAAGGGTTGCCTGGGAGACCAACCCTACTCACTCACCCAGGTGTTTTGCGGCACCGGGTTGGGGGTGACACCGGAAGGTCTACCTCCCCCAGAAGGGGCAGTCCGGAGGGATGGCGAGATCACTGCCACCCCTCAGGCTGGGTGTGTTTTCGCCCTAGAAGTGTCAGCTAGACGCTGACACAGTTAGATGCCCGTCCTAGTTACCCCTTTGCAAATATTTCAATAAATGTGGCCCAATTTTCAATCCAAGCTTGTTGTCTGCGTCTTCTTTGACCCATCTCCGCTCGCAATGTCTCTGTGTGTGCTGTCTGTTTGTAAATGGTTTTATACTTCGTATTATGTACTTTTAATGGTTTTTAGTCTTTGTAAACCACCCAGAGAACTTCAGCTATGGAGCAGTATAGAAATGTTAATCGTCATCATCTTTGTTGTCATTGCCTGCTAGTGAACACACAACAGAGACAGGCCCAACCTAGCCTCCCTCAGAAGGGAATTCCAAAGCCTGCAAGAAGCCGCTGAGAAAGCTCTTCCTGGAAGTGAGTGAGCTGGGACAGGAATGAGGAAAAGGAGCAGTCCTCTCTGAATGCCATACAAAGCCCAGCATCCTTTGCTAGTGATGACATCTTCTTGCTAGTGGTTGCTGTTGCTAGCGATCCATATATCCTTTATTGTTTCATCAGTAACGTGACCACAGCCTGGCTTTGTCCTGTCATAAGTATACAGTCGTTCCCATGTGAAGTTAAAAAGGAGGGAGGAGGAGGAAAGCCAAAAGAGATCTAGGACATCTCTACACCAGCCTAAAATCCTGCATTTAAAACCGGACTTTCTGTTTCCATTTTACATGCAGGGCCACAACGGACACCCTTTACACGTGTTTCCTTTTCCCTCACACCCTTCCCCCTCCTTCTCCCCATATCTGAGTCTTCTGTTATCTTTCATTGATCTCACTCCTCTTCTTGCCACTTTTACTCTTTTCACGGAGGAAATTGAAGCAGAACACAATGGGGTAATTTGATAGCTCATTATCTGCGATCTATTTAAAAACAGAACAAATGGCATTTAGTGCAGGAGACGCCTTGGAGGTTCACGGTGTCATGTGAAGAGCCCGCAAACTTCCATGAAGGAGCAATCTCAATTGCAGGATAAAAGCTCAGTATGAAGAAGCCCAGAAGCAAGCCTGAAGTTACAACCAATTGAAACTTACTCCAAAAAAAGGTGTAAACTTTCCAGTGTGTTTCAATAAAAGTCCCCTTTTGGGACAATGGATTCTGATGCTTTTTCTTTCAATGAAAGGTCTTTCATGAAAGGCTCTCTCTGGAAAGTTGTCTTGAGAGAAAATATGTATGTATGTATTTACAATATTTGTATACCGCTCCATATCTAGAACAGATTTTGGAGCATTGAACACAAGAGATAAAACAGTAAAAGGATAAAAAAAAATTAACACCAGATTAAAAATATGGCAAGGAAGCGCTTTTTCTGAGAGAGGAGGGTGTCAGGATCCTTAGGAAGCTGCCTTAAACAGAGTCAAACCACTGGTCCATCTAGGCCAGTACTGGTCCATCTAGGCCAGTACTGGTCCATCTAGGCCAGTACTGACTAGCAGCAGCTCTCTCCATGTTTCACATGCGAGTCTTTCTGAGCCCTACTTGGAGATGCTGGACATTGAACTTGCATGCAAAGTAGGTGCTCTACCATGGAGTTACAGCAGCTCTAGCACTAGGGTAGCTCCTTCTTGGATGGGAGAGGCTGACCTGTGCCTCATCTTCCCTCATGCTTCTTTGAAAACTGAGAGATGCTTGCAACTTGTTCGTGCTACTACAGCACCTTCTTTCACCTGGAATTGTCAAGGTTGAACTACACCTCCCTTCATCCCTGGCAGAAATTGTCACTGGGTGAACCTTTCTGAGGAGGACATTCCATAAATGAGGCTCAAAGCCCCCTTCTCCCCATTGTCATCCACCTCACCTCTGAAGGTGGAGGCTCCTAGAGAAGGACCTCAAGACCAAGATCTTAATACACAGACAGTTTTGTAAGGGAAACAAAGAAACAAAACAAAGCAACTTCCTAAATGTCTTCTACCCTGGGGCCACTAACGCTGTCATTGCCACTTTGCTGAGCTAGTCAGGTGTCAGAGTTAAGTGCCAAGTGATACTCCAGTTGCCCTCGACATCTCTGCAGCTTGCTTGAAGAAGGAGGAGGGCTTTTTCTGCTGTGGAAAGAGCTCCCTAGTGAGGTTCGACTGGCACCTACATTGTATTCTTTCCGGCACCAGGTGAAGACCTTTTTATTTTCTCAGGCATTTTAGCAGTTCAGCTTTATAGACTTTTAGCTTTGCTGTTTTAAATCTGTATTTTAAATCCCTGCATTGCTGCTAGGTTTTATTCTGGTTTTATTCTGGTTATATTGTTATACTGTGGTGTTAATGTTTTATATATTTTATATTGTTTTATTGTGTGCTCTTTGGTTTTAATTTTTGTGAACCGCCCAGACAGGTTCGGCTATTGGGTGGTATAGAAATAAACAAACAAACAAACAAATAAATAAATGGTAACAAAGTCCAGTCATTCAACTGTCCCCACCCTCTTCTTGTCATCCACTTTCTTGATGATTTCATTGTAACTGCTTCCCCTGAGCTTTTGTTTGTCATCACTGCGAGATGCCCGGGATTTCAACAATCTTGGTTTTACTCTATAGAGTTTTGCTCTAGTCCTGGTAATTAATGGAGGCCTGGTATGACAAGCCATAGGAAGCTACAATTTCCCTTGTTCATGGATTGCAGAAGGATGATGGTCTGATGAAGTACCACCTCTTGCACCAAGACACTGATCAGTAGCAGAGACAACATGTCACCTACCTCCAAACTGTTATGAAATGCATCTTCATTGCCTGAAAGCTGCTGACGTCCATTGTCCGTACCCTACACACAGGGCCAAACCAAGACATCTTACTAACTGAGGTGAAGAACAAGATGGCACCCCTTCCTATTTCAAATACAAAAAGTGACTGGATGGCAGTTGAATCTTTTTACAGAAAAGGGCAACTAGAATTATCCAGGGGCTGGAGCAACTCCCGTACGAGGGAAGAGTACAACAGCTGGATTGTGTAGCTTGGAAAAATGGTAAGTAGAGACATAATAGAGGTGTACAAAATTATCCATAATGTGGAGAAGGTGGATTTTTCTCCCTCTCTCATAATACTAGAACCCAGTGGGGTTATCCCATGAAGCTGTTTGGTGGGAGCTTCGGGTCAGATTAAAGGAAGCACTTCTTCACACAGCACTTAGTTAAACTATGGAATTCGCTATCACAAGATGTAGCGATGGCCTTCCATGAATTTATCTGGAACCCTTTTAAAGTCATCCAAATTGGTGGCTATCAGTGGCTACTAGTCCTAATGGCTATGTGCTGCCTCCAGTATCAGAGGAAATATCCTTTTGTACACCAGTTGCTGGGGAACATGGGTGGGAGGGTACTGTTGCACTCGAGTCCTGCTTGTAGGTTTTCCATGGGCATCTGGTTGGCCACTGGGCAAACAGAATGTTGGACTATATGGACCCTTGGTCTGATCCAGCATGGCTCTTCTTATGGTCGTATGTTTACAGCACTGGTGATGACGATGAGTAGGGATGGCAGAGAATTCCACCACGGATCTCGGTGAGGCTGAATGCCAGTGCATTCGGCCCCCCGAAATCTGTGTCGGAATGGCCTGCCACCACCCCCGCCCCCCCGCAGTTCCCCCCTGGGACGAGACTTACCTGAGGCAGATCTTCCAGGCGGCGGCGGCTCCGGTGGTGGCTTCGGCGGCGGCTGGTCTTCCAACCAGCTGCTGCCGCCGCCATTTCCAGTCTTGGTAAAAAAAAAAAAAAAAGACGTGATAGGCTACGTAAATCTTTACGTAGCCTATCATGGCTGGGTGGGTTTAAAAAAAAAAAACCGCATATGCAAATGGCGGCGGCTATGGCCGCCGCCATTTGCGTTCCTTCTTTTTGGCCGTCTTAGTCTACGTAAATATTTACGTAGACTATGACGGTGAAAATCAAGGGGAACGCAAATAGCGTAGCGGGCGCTATTTGTGTCCCCTTTTGATTTGCCGTTTTAGCCTACGTAAAGATTTACGTAGGCTAAAACGGTGAATCAAAAAGGGACGCAAATAGTGCCCGCTACGCTATTTGCGTTCCTCTTTATTTTCGCCATCATATTCTACGTAAATATTTACATAGATTAAGACAGCCAAAAAGAAGGAACGCAAATGGCAGCAGCCATAGCTGCCGCCATTTGAGTACACGGGTTTTTGTTTTTTGTTTTACCCAGAGCCCTCCGCGGCCAGAAATCCAGCTGCGGATGGCTCTGGCCTGGCTGGGCCTGGCCGGCTGCTCCGCGGATCTGCCGCGGAGCACAGCCGGCCATTCGAGGATTCCGGGGGGGGGGAGAAGCGGAGCACCTCCCCCCCATCGAGGATTCCGGGGGGAGGGACGGAATGCCTCCCCCCCACCATAAACATAATCCACGAACAGGTAAGTCACTTTCATACATCCCTAGTGATGAGGCAGTCTTCTCCACAACACCTGAAGGGAGCAGGCTTGCTTAGGTGGCACAGGGCAGCCTGTCTTGCACTTCCCAACACCTTGCTGCTGCCTCCCAGCAACTGCTACCTGGAGCAACTGCCTCACTCCACTTAATGTTAGGGCCAGGCCTGCCTACACAAGAACAGCTGGTACAGCCCAGTGCCCCAACTGTGGCCACCAGCACTTTCCCTGGGCCTCTGCAGCAGGTGGCTGGGTCTGGGAAGCTTCCATTTAAAGTTTCCCACAGTTCGCTGGAGTGATCCTAGGTTGGCATTGTGGGAAATTTTAAATGGTGGCTTCTCAGTTGCCTGATGCTGCTTCCTGCAAGGAAGGCCACAGCTACAATGTAAGAGGGAATGCCAAATGGTATTCCCCAGGGCTCCCTCACCCTGGAGCCAGCCCTGTACCCAAGTCTTGGGATTTGGACCTGCTGGGCATACCCAAGGACCTGCGACCCACTGCTGCAGTAGACTGTCAACTCTGTGTGAAACAGCAAGGATATCCCAGCTCACCAGCTGACGCACCTGGCAAGGGAGGATTAATTTGTCACCTGAGGTTGCAGAGAAACCAGGGCTGGATCTACACTTACTGCCTTTTTTCGCTCCAATGAGGTTTCACTGCCCGTCTTTCACACTATGCAGTAGCCGCCTCGAATTGGAACCGGAATTTCCCACTTCCGTGCTCCCGCTTTCAATACCCTAATATCCCAGTATTTCCCCTTAATGTGCTCTGATTTTCCGCCTTCGCTACCATATCCGGTTGTAGTCCCCTCCCCCGCCTGTCCATATGTGGCGGTGTTTGTATTTCCCTCCTGCCCAATCACAGCTCTCGACGGCCCCATGTCTTCTTCCAGCTACCAGTCTCATGGCTTCCTCAGCAGCCCCTGTCTCCTTAGCAACAAGCAAAGGGCTGGATGTGCGCACGCTTGTCTGATCTCAGAAGCTAAGCGGGGTCGGTCCCCTTCAGTGCTTGGATGGGAGACCGCTTGGGAATCAGGCTTCCTGCACTGAGCAGGGGGTTGTTGTTTCCCTTCAAATGAGATTAAGTTTTACCCCCTCCTCTCCCCCGCTCTGGATGTTTTTTTAAAAAAATTCAGGCATTATCCTCACAGAATCAGGGCTTCTCCGTGATTTTTTTTTTCTAATTCAGGCATGATCTTCGAAGCTTTGAAGTTGTGAAGCTCAGTGCAGGAACCTTCGAAGATCAAACTTAATCTCATTTGAAGGGATAGAATAACCCCCTGCTCAATGCAGGAAGCTTGATTCCCAGGCGATCGCCCATCCAACCACTGACCGGGGCTGACCCCGCTTAGCATCCGAGATCAGACAAGCGCGCGCAGGAAAACAGAACAGCGCTCATGTGTGAACCAAGCTTGCGCATTCGATGAAGCACTGCAATGGGGAAAATAGGTGAGTGTGAATAATCACGTTTTAATGCAAGAGCATTTAACCCAACGGGACACCGAATTCATTGCGATGGGAGGCACAATGTAGATCGGCCCCAGGATGCTGCTGCAAAAATGGCAATTGTGGTAAGGCTAGAAGACTTGCAAGTAAAGCTAGAACTGTTTGCATTCATATCCTAGAAGATAAATATTAGCACAGGCTGCAAAAGTCATCATGGTTTCTTATATTCCCAGAGGGGGTTGCTAATGACATTTCTGATGTGTACAGAATATTCCAGGTTGCTCAGGGTCTTTTTCAAAGGTCTGCATTTACAAAACAAAATAAGATGTTGAAAATGCTTCT
Source organism: Heloderma suspectum (assembly GCF_057233095.1). NCBI lineage: Eukaryota > Metazoa > Chordata > Lepidosauria > Squamata > Helodermatidae > Heloderma > Heloderma suspectum. The sequence continues at coordinate 196,537,809 of NC_139462.1, forward strand.
CAGGTAATCAGTCTCTTGGGCCAGAATGACTTGCCTTCTTTTGCCAGGGACTTATCTGGCCCCATTTGTCTTTGTAGGCACTAATCCTAGGCTGGTCTTTTTGTTTGATTTATTTTGCTTTAGACTCTGCGTTGCAAATTAAAATAAACAATAGATGCTGATTTGATTAAGCAGATATCAGGAGCAGGATGAAATGCCTAAAATGACTGTATGAAGCTGTGATCTAGTTCTATTGTTTAACTAGGGGGAAGAGGGGGAGTGTCCCAATTTGATGTGTATATTTTGTTATATAATGCAGTGGCCAGAGAACCTGAACAGGGAGAACCTGAAAGGAACATAGCCAAACTGAGCTTACAAAGGCACCTGGATTTTTACAGGCAGCTGCCAAAGAACTGTGCATAAATCTGTTGCACGTGTTAGGTGCAATTCCTTTCCAGTTTTAGGTAAAGAACATCTTGGCTCAATTGGCTACTTTTCGTTTTTGTGTGTGTGTTTTGGGGTATAGAGGTCTGTAAGACACACAAAATGACAATGCCATTGTAGGGAGAGATCATAGTTCTTCATATTTATTTATTTAAAGGCATCTTACAGAACTTTTCTAGGAAGCTTAGAAACATATAACAAATATGAACACAATTCTAATAATCTAATCTAATTAATATAATATAGCCTCTGACGCTGATCTTTAGGCAGGGTTGGCAACTTCAGGCCCTACAGATATTTTGGCCTACAATTCCCATCATCCTTCACCACTGTCTATGCTGGCTATGGTTGATGGGAGTTGTAGGCCAAAACATCTGGAGGACCACAATTTGCCCACCCATGTCTTAAGGACAGTGTGGGCAGATTCATACCAGTAAAGGCAGTCCTTCAGGTTACTCTGGCCCTGATCTGTTTAGGGCTTTACAAATTCAAAGCCAGTACTTTGAACTGGGTTCAGTAATGCACTGATAGACAGTGCAACTGGTACAGGATTGGTGTAACAGGAAAAAAAAGAAGAATCACATCGCAGGTAATATGAAAATACCCAAAATGGCTGGACAGAATTTAGTGCTCTCGGTAGTCCTCATTCAACAGTAACAATTTCAGTCATCTGATCAAAAAATATAAACACTCTATTGCGGTCATGTGATTAGTCCATCAAAAAGATCACTGGGAAATTTAATAGTTCATATAAGACATATGACTGGGGCTGGGGATGTTGCAGCCTCATCTGTAAGTTACAGGAAGGGGGCAGTGATGCAGCTAGCTAGTTAATGCATAGGCATAGCTAGCCCTAGGATCTCTATAGCCTACAGTCTAGTGTGCATGTGGGACTAGTAAACACTCATTCTGTTCTTCCTGTTGTTGTTTCTCTGCAAACTGCCTTTTTAACAGGAGGCAGCAATAACACACAATCCCCATCAACTGGGGGGAAGAGAGAGGTAATTTCCACTGACCATCTTAGTTAAGGACAAACTCAGTTGGCATAAAACAGCCTTCTCTAAACAGATGCCCTTCAGAAATGTTGGACTGCAATGCCCAACATGCCCAGCTAACATAATCAGAGGCCATGGCATAAACCAACACGGACTCAAAAAAAAAGAGCAGCTAGTTCAGTCTGCAATAATAAATCAAACTGCTTTCTAGTTCCCCTGTGGCAAAACTCCTACAGATGCAAAGATCACAGGAGTGGCACAATATATTGCTAACTCATTTTGTTCCTTATGATCATGAGTGGTTTAAAAAAAATGACACACGCTAATTAGTTCCTCCAGAAATTATCACAAGCATAGGATTCCATTGCCCAAGATGAAAATGCCCAACATTATGTAAGACATTAGATGGCACCGTATATCTTTTACAATAAAATAACAATTAACTGTGTGTCAGTATGTTAAGGAAGATTAGAAGTTAGGTCTGTGAACATTTAAAAGCCCTGCATTACTTTCTTCTGCTATTCCCAGTTCCCAGCATAAAGGCAATGTTTCACTTTGAAGCACCCAGTAAAAGCCCTGGTCAAAAACAGTGTATTTCTTATGGTAATTGCTAATTGAGTTCACTGGCTGTAGATCATCTGCCAGAAGACACAAACTCTTTTTCTACTAGAGTAAGTTTTTATTGTAATTACACTAGTATCATCTAATTTTTGTAAGTGTTGTACAACTCGGCATAATTGCCAGGTTGCTTAACAGCATGGTTACTTACTAGCCAATTAAGAATTAACAGTACATTGGGATGAAGGGTGCTTTAGTTAAATTGCCTTCTTCTAACCAGCCATTGATAATTTACTCCTTCACTTCAGTCCAGTTGCTAGAATGTTTCCTTTCCCTTCCCTCCCCCCCCCCCCGGAAAAACATGATTCCTGTCTCATTGACGCACTAAACCTAGATCACCACAGCTTCCGCACATCATTTTTGAAGGCGTTGCCCTAGAAAGCAGTCCACAACACAGCCTGCTTGTGCATGTGGACGGTGACTTATTTTCTGTCTGGTCTGTTTCTTCTCAGGCCCAGCTATGGTGTGCCCATGTGAAGTAGCAGTCAATCTATCAAAACCACAAGTAGTGATTAAGGGTGCCGCCGGTGCCGCCACCTAATGTCCCTGAATTGATTCACACAACCCTCAGATGAATGGCTAGCTGTTTATATTTCCTGTCTGGCCTGATGTGAAAAAAATGGCTATCTGGAGCACTCCCTGATAAAAACATGGGATGCTTTCATACATCTGGTATCCCCCATGTAATCACCTACAGAAGTTTGCAACAGAAACCTATTTCACAGCAATCCCAGCCACCGGTAAGAAAATGTGTTAATTCAAAAAGAATAACGGGAGGGGTAGGGCACCTTGGTGGGCACCAAGAAAAGAGCCTAGGGCTGCATTGGTGCCATGGGCATCATGTTGCCTACCCCTAATCTAAAGTTGATATACTTTATCAAGAAAGATATACGGGGGTGCATTCGTGCTCATGGGCACCACATTGCCTACCCATGATCCAGCCCAGTATTATCTAGTCTGTCTGGTAGTGGCTTCCCAGCATCTCAGGTCGAAGCCTTTCACATCACCTGCTACCTAATCCTTTTAGGAGAATATACCAGGCATTGAACCTGGGACTATCTGCCATTAAACACATGCAACCTACAACTGTGCTACGGTTCCTCCCTAGCAGGCAGCAGTTTTCCGGGGTCTCAGGCTTCAACTGCTACCAGGCCCTTTTAACCAGAGGTCTTTCGCATCACCTGGTTCTTTTGACTGGAGATGCAACCTATTGAACGTGGGGCCTTTTGCATCCAATGCATGAGTTATGCAAAGGATAGAGTCATGCAAAGGAGGAGTCATGCAAAGGATAGAATCTCTCTCTTCTTCCCCATATACTTCAGCAATACGTGGGGTCTTTCCAGATGGATGGTTCCTAGCACTACCAATCAAGATTCATCATGCAGCTACACCATCTTTCCCTCAACTGATTTTTGAGGCGCTTCTAGGTGAGGCTTTGATTGTACAGTTACCCTGCCTCATTCATGCAGTTTGACAAGGGGTGCAGACACCATCATCTTCTATTTGTAATCCTCCTGTGTTTGCCCACCAGTTCTTCCATCTTTTTTCTGCTTCCAGACACAGGTTTCCTAGAAGCATTGCGCAACTATTCCATCTTTCCCTCTTTAATGGATTTTCTGTGATAAGAAGAAAAAATACAACCCAGGAAGCAAACCTATGGGCTTTTTTGTTTGTGAACTCCGGGTTGTTTGTGGTTAGCAACCCACAGGGCTTTTCTACATGAGGGTTTTAGCCCACCACTGTACCGAGGCTTCTGCTCCCGGATTCTTTGTGGGATTAAGGTCAGCAACTTTGCACGTGTTTCCCCCCCCACACACAGTTTTTCTTTCTCAGCCTTTCTATATGTTCCATTACACAGCCACTAGGTTGTGCTGTAGTATAGCAGAATTCCACAAATATACCAGGGTTTTATGCCACCATTCACAGAAATGCCAGACTTTCCTCATTAGAAAAAACAACAACAATGCTTATAGCAGTTGCAAACATGACAGAGGCCCTGGAGGATGACAACATCATGTAAAGCACCCACAAACTATTGCGAGCAAGGAATCATGAACACGCAATAAATGCTTCATGTAGAAAGGCTCATAGTTAAGCCATAGTGCAGGGTTCACACGTAATAACAACCCATGATTCAACAATAATGCAGAATTCAACAACAACCCATGCTCAATCCATACTCAAACCACACTCTGGGTTGTTGTTATGTGTGAACGAGGTCATTCTGAGCATGTGCCATTGGACATTTTGAGCTCACTTAAACCATAGCACCATCATGACTGCAGGAATAAAATGGAGTTTGCTTCTGACACCTTGGTGCCCTGCCACTCTCTGGGTGGTCCTTGATGGGATTATTTAGTAATGATGCCTCCTGTTAGAATGGCAATTAGCAGAGAAAAAACAAAACAAAACAGAATGAGCATTTACCAGTCCCACATACAAGGCTGTCTTAGAGTAATAAAAAGAGACCATGATCTTCTTCAGTGAAAGAAAGAAAAACCAGTTTACTCACAAATATTCTTGTATGTACAAGCACAGAGTTTCAGACAGGGTTTGTTCAATCTATTTTGTGTTTCATTGCATAGGCAGGTGCAAGAGAGAAAACACATGTGTTCCCAACAATGGTGGAGGTCGGGGGGGAGAGGGGAGGAGCAAGAGGAAGAAATCACAGGAAAACACACTGTAGGCTATAGAGATCCTAAGGCTAGCTGTGATAAAGATTCCCATGAATTAACTAACTGCAACACTGCCCCCTACTGGTAACTTGTAGATGAGGTTGCAATATTCCCAACAGTCATTTGATGGCCCCCTGGGCTGCAGGGCCCTTGACTTTGGCCCCAAGGTCCATTCCTAGCCACACCACTGAATAGAATATGCCACATGTCCAGAGCTTTTTCAGATACAATTGGTAGGATTTCTGATCAGTGAAACCACCCCCTCCTCTTACCCCCTCCCCAGGTCCAACAACCTTAAATGCGTCTGGACAATGAAAAGTCAAAAGTGGGGAGAAACGAAAGTGAAGACTTTCTGTGAGAAAAGCATGATGACAAGGCAGACAACATGTGATCAAGCCCTACGTATGTCTTTGTGCTGCTAGTTGTTTTTTACATTATTCATATGGCGTTTTCACGGCTGGATGAAATATTTAAGTGTCCCCTATTTACTGAAACTTCAGTGTGGAGCTGCTCCTGCGCTTGGGATTATATTGAAGATTTCATGAAATGTAAATACTTTCATTTTCATCTCCACTTTTCCTTGATTATACAAAAAGAGCCATTTGAAAATAAGGGAGTACACAATAAACCTGGCCTCAGCTAGATATAAACCAGAGTCAGAGCATTTCTTTTTATATTTACACAAAATGCATGCAATTAGGCTGCCCCTGGCGCTTCCCTTATGTCATAATCTTGACGACCCAATCAACAATCAAAGCAGCATGAGGAAAACGTGCACAATTTGATTGCCACGGTAAAAATCAGAACCTGTATTCAAAATTATAGATTTCCTGGAAATGTTTGGACAAGGCTTGGCTGGTTAGTTCAAAGCAACAGGTGAAATCCAGCCCTTATCCAACCCCACTGTTTCTTGGCCCTGTGATTTTTATTTTATTTTTATTTTTTTACAGTAGCACTCATTTATCCTTTCCCTCAGCCAGTCCTGGCTCCAGGTTTTTCAAGGCCCCTGGGCAAGACACCCTGCCTCAGTGACCCTGCCTTCTCACCACCACGGTCAACAGCTGCATCCTCTATCTCATCACAGCTACCATGTAATGAGTTTGACAAATGGCAAGGAGGCAGGTCAGGTGTTGAACTGACACAGTGTCCTATATGCTCTTTATGAAATGTATAAAGGCCTGTCAAGTATTGAAAAAGAGCAGTTTTATTGTTTCTTAGAGTAGGTCCCAAATATAGTGGTCAGCTTCTGTAAGCTTCTCATACAGGGAGATCGGTATCAAGCAGGCACCAATCCACATGTTAACAATCACTAGCTGTCTGATGCTAATAAGGGTGTAATCCTTATGTCAACAGTTATGCAGTTGCCTAATTTCATCTGTGTGCTTTACTTTTCTTTCTCACTGAGGAGATGGAGATGGTCCCCACCCCACCCTGTCGCCACTGCCCTTATCGGAGTCTCTTGGTCATAGAGAAAGGTAATTCATTACCTTCCTGCAATGCTTTGTGCATGTTCTAAAATATCGGGAAAGGGTATAAAAGACCTAACCAGTTTGGTCTCTCTCCATGGGGAAAAATGTGCACAACCAGCCTAGAAAACTATGGTCCTAGGAATGTCTCATATGCTTTTCACTGGGGGGGCCGGCATTCACCCAGGTGTGATGAAGTTGCCAGCTTTATCAGCTGAAGAGATGTGTGAGCTTTCTTTGTACTTTATTCTGTATCCGTTTTCTATCAATAAACTGTCATTTCTTTCACAAGTGGTCTAGTTTCATCTTAGCAATCCGAAGTATCTATTTTGACTGGGCCCTGAGTAGATCAGGCCTCCAGGTTACTACATACCACTCGCTTGTTTGACAGGCAGAGAGCCAGAGAGCAAGGAGGCAGTGGCATCTACTGCTCCTCCTTCTCACCACCATCATTGTCTAGGCCAGAGTGAGAAGCAGGTGAACAAGCAGGTTGCAATGGTGAAGAGGAGGAGCAAGTCCAGGGGGCTCCTATCAGTGTGCCTGTGTTGGGGTGTGGGCCCTTGGCAGGTGCCCAACCATGCCGACCCTTGACACTGGCCTGCCCTCAGATCTACATCCTGTCTTTCACTCTGTCTGACCTTTAGAAAAGCAATACTCCAAAAATTATTTAATGTGAACTTAATAATCTTCAGGTTCCTGCTTCTCACTAGCCATTTTCCTATTTAACTGCCGCTCCTCCTCATGTTCAATGAAGTTGTACGGCACAGGGCTGTCCCTACCATTAGGCAATGTGAAACAGCCAGCTTAAGCATCAGGTGCTGGGGATCAAAGGCGGAATGGTGTTGGAGAACAGAGCTGTGTGTGCCTGCCCTACAGACTATATGTGAAGATAGGATTTTTTAACCAATATGTATCACCCTACACTTGCTTACATGGAACAACATGTGCCATTTTAATGCCCAACCCCCAATTTGGAGAGATCCTTTGGAGTTATTTGCTGTCTCTTTCTGTTTTAATCATCCTAAATAAATTGGTGTTGTCAGCAAACATGGCCGCTTCACTGCTCACACCTAACTTCAGATCATTTCTGAAGAAATTAAAAAGCACCTGTCGCTGGGGAACCCAACTGTTTGCACATCCCCCTATTGTGATAACTGTACATTTATTCCTATGATATGCTTTCTGTTCTATAACCAGTTACTGATCCATACGAGGCCCTCTATTCTTATCCCATGACTGCTAGGTTTGTTCAGGAGTCTTTGGTGAGAGATTTTGTCAAGAGTCTTTTGTGAGAGATTTTGTCAAAAGTCATTTATTTATTTATTTATTTACTGTACTTTTAAGTCACCTAGTAACTGAAGTTCTCTGGATGGTGTACAATATGTTAAAAACATAAAATGCAAACATCAAAACAAAGAATAAAAATAATGCAGGATAAAACCAAGATAAAACCAGCAGCAAAGAATAAAGCCATTCTAGCACATAAAATCAAATTAAAACTGGCACCAGAATAAGGTATTAAAAGCACTTTTAAAAACCCAGTTCTTGAAATGCCTAGGAGAATAAATAAAATTTATTCTCCCAGGCATTTCATCAAAAAGACCATAAGGTAGAGCCAGGAAAGCTTTCTGTGGAGGGGATCCCACAAATGGGGTGCCACCACTGAAAAGCCCTCTCTCTTGTTACAACCTCCTCACCTCATTTGGCAGGAGAACCTTGAGGAGGGTCTCAGAGGATGATTTTAATGTCCATGTATGTAAATCTGGGAGTCCAACTTTTGAAAGTCCGAGTAAGCAATGTCTACCAGATCACCCTTTTCTACATGTTTATTAAAAACATTCTGTCGCGGCTTATTCCTTAAGCTGTTGGAATGCTTGGTAACATTTTTGGGACATTGCATCACCTCAGCCAATTGATGTCAGTCACATACAGATTATTTTCAAGTTTTGAAACTTTGAATCCACCGTTGAGTTTCAAAAGCTTATTGCTTTTATAAGCCAACTCCTACCATGCTGCTATAGCTTTGGCAGAAAAAACAGTAGCTTAGACTGCTAGAGCTAAAACAGCATATTATCCTGGTAACAGGGGGAGAGATGGATGACTCTCATAGTAGTTGGGACAGCCATAGTGACTGAAAGATCCCCTAACATGCTGTAGTGTGGACCTTTGGGCAGCAACATCTGCTTCTCAACTCTTGGAACTGCAGTACAAGTGTTTTTCAAGAACAGTGGGGCAATCACCAGCAGCAGAACAGTACTGATAGAAACTATGGTACAAGCACTATCCTGGAGTCCAGCTAGTAATGGTGGGCAAGTTGGATTTGGCTTAAGCTCTACCTGATTTAGACAGGGATGTAAGTTGAAGCATGTTTTGTTTACATGGACAAGAAATACATAAAAAGAAACCTGATTCAGCTATGTTGCATGTTTTAAAGATGGCCTGTGCTGTTCTTAATTCAATGATTAAAAAAAGCCTGTCAGTTTAAGACCAGAGATAATGCTAGCTCATGTTGGTTCAAGCTCCACAAAGCCAGGAAACTGGAACCTTAAGACTGGTACCTTAACAGACAAGCTTTATGATCAGTAATGATGTTGTGCGATGTAACAAATTGTGCTTTCTTAGAACATACCTTCCATGCACCCATACTTTTCTTGGGTCTTTCAAGCCCAAATCCAGATGGGGAGTATGGAGTCAGCGTGGGCCACCAAGGTGGGCCAGCAAAGATGTCCTGGTCCTGTATTGCCTTATGAAGCATATGAGCCTTACTGTATTGCTAGAGGAATCCTCCTGGAAGCTGACCCATGCCCAGGGCTGGCCCTACCATGACGCAGGGTCATGTGCCAGCATCAGGAGGTAGAGCAGGAAGAGCAGTGAATTGCACTGCTCCCCCCACCCAAAGGGCTCCCTGCCACCACTGCCGCTTCCTCCCTCTCCTCCTCCTCCCTCCTATTTGCTCGCCAGCCAGCCAGCCACTCCCACCTTCTGCCCCAGCTGTGGGGCTCCTGCGAGAGTCAGCCAAAATATCACAAGAGGACCTCTCATGATAATTTGGCCAACTCTTGCAGGAGCCCCACAGTTGGCGTAGAAGATGGGATTGGCTGGCTGCCTGGTTGGACAGTCAACAGGTAGGTGGGGGTGGTAGTATCCAAACAGGACACTGAGCACAGGCACACCAGCACCAGAGAGCATGCTCAGTGCCCCATTTGCATACGACCCAGGGAGGAGGAGTGAAGCTGCCGCCTGTCCGTTCACCACCGCCGACCAGAAGAAGCAGGGTGGAGGCATCAGCACCAGCTTGAGGCAGCAACATGCCTTGGGCCGGGCCTGCCCATGCCTATTTATTACTTGCTTTGCTTAATCAATCAAATTTTTCTTTGCACCAAGCCAATGGCCATTGCAATTTATAACAATATTCATGCAGGTATACATAATCAAACATAAAACAAACAGTAATGCTATCCAGTACCCATAAAAATCTCTAACGTTGCTGTAACCAAGGTTTACTAAACAAATAAAACATCAAATACAATTAAAATTAACCTTATGCGATTTAAAACTCAGGATGCCTTTGCGGCCCTGACTTTAATAACAATTGCTAAAAAATTCACTGTTTTTGCTGTGACTAACCTGTCTCAGTCCTCAAGAAGAAAGTTCACATAATAATCAGTTGGGCACCCTGAATAGGGCAGTAATGAAGAGGTAATTAATGCTTCATGGGAGTTTCTGTACAAAGAGCAAAACAGTAGCACATCAGTACATATTTCCCAGAACAGTAGTACATATTTCCATCTCCACGAACACATGCCCAATTGTATTACTTGCACATCATTGTTACTGATACTGCTCTGGTTTGACTCACAATTTTTAGCATCATCTGGTTGGAATCTAGGCCATATATTCTTGTATTACTTTAGCCCAAGCCCAAAACATTTGCACACCACCCCTAACCTCTGCATGGCTTATAGCCACAAGCACAAGTTTGGATAGTTTCTGTTAAAATGGCTTCCTGTGAATGGCAAAGAGGGGGTAGATTCCCTCCATCCCATTGGTACAAATTCTAGACCAGTACAACATACCTGTAGGCAATATGGGCATTATCTTTCTTCTGTCTGTAACAACTGAAGAGCCACCAGGAGTGAGGAACATGAAGACACCCAATGCTGTACTACCTCCTTACCCTCAACAGTGGTAAGTCCTCTCTACAGTGGTAAGTCCTCTCTACAGCACCAGCACAATAAAGATGACTTTGTACATTCAACAATGCTGACAGATGCTACTCTGCTGGAGGTGAATCAAGTCCACATAGTTCAGTTTGGGGGTTGCCCCAATGGGCGATTCCTTTTGCCTCATTATATATATTCTGGTAGGAAGTTGTTGTTGTTGTTCAGTTGTTCAGTCGTGTCCGACTCTTCATGACCCCATGGACCATAGCACGCCAGGCCTTCCTGTCCTGCGCTCTCTCCCGGAGTATGCTCAAGTTCATATTCATTGCATCGATGCTATCTAGCCATCTCATCCTCTGCCGTCCCCTTCTCCTTTTGCCTTCAGTCTTTCCCAGCATCAGGATTTTTCCAGTGACTTTTCTCTTCACATTAGCTGGCCAAAATATTTGAGCTTCAGCTTCAGGATCTGTCCTTCCAATGAGCACTCAGGGTTGATTTCCTTTAGGATGGACTGATTTGACCTCCTTGCAGTCCAGGGCACTCGTAAGAGTCTTCTCCAGCATCACAGTTCAAAAGCATCGATTCTTCGGTGCTCAGCCTTCCTTATAGTCCAGCTCTCACAGCCATATGTTACTACTGGGAAAACCATAGCTTTGATTATACGAACCTTTGTTGGCAAGGTGATGTCTCTGCGTCTTACTATGCTGTCTAGGTTTGCCATAGCTTTCCTCCCAAAGAGCAAGCGTCTTTTAATTTCATGGCTACAGTCACCATCTGCGATGATCTTGGAGCCCAAGAAAATAAAATCTGTCACTGCGTCCATTTCTTCCCCTTCTATACACCAGGAAGTGATGGGGGCAGATGCCATGATTTTAGTTTTTTTAATGTTGAGTTTCAAACCAGCTTTTGCACTCTCCACTTTCACCCTTAACAAGAGGCTCTTTAGATCCTCTTCGCTTTCTGCCATTAGGGTGGTATCATCTGCGTATCTGAGGTTGTTGATAATTCTCCTGGCAGTCTTAATTCCGACCTCTGATTCATCCAACCCGGCATATCTCATGATTTACTTTGCATATAAATTAAATAAGCAGGGAGACAATATACAGCCTTGTTGTACTCCTTTCCCAATTTTGAACCAATCGGTTGTTCCATGTCTGGTTCTTACTGTTGCTTCTTGACCCTCGTACAGGTTTCTCAGGGGACAGGTAAGGTGGTCTGGTACCCCCATCTAGGGATGTCGGAGAATTTCTCCACGAATCTCCGGGAGGCCGAATGCCAATGCATTCAGCCCCCTGAAATTGGTGGGGAAATTCTCCGACACGCCCCCACGCCCCCCCAGGATGGGACTTACCCCGTGCGAATGTCCCTCTCAGCTAGGGGTGCACAAAAGCCACTTACCTGGTCTCGCAGCTTGCTTCGCGGTGCGGGGGAGGCGCTTTGCTGCTCCCCCTGAAGCTCAGGCCGGGGGGGGAGGCTTCCCTCCTCGCCCAGCCGAAATTCAGGCCGGGGGGGAGGCTTCCCGCCTCACCCGGCCAAAATTCAGGCCGGGGAGAAGGCGCCTCGCCTCGCCCGGCCGCAAAATAAAAAGTTTTAAAAAAATGCCCCCGTGATAGGCTACGTGACGATTTACGTAGCCTATCACGGCTAGATCATCAAAGTCAGCCATGATAGGCTACGTTAATCGTCACGTAGCCTATCACGGGTGACTTTAAAAAAAAAAAAGCGCGTACGCAAATGGCGGCCCCCATAGGGAGCCGCCATTCGCGTTCCTTATTTAGTCGCTGTAGTCTACGTAAATCTTTACGTAGACTATGGCGAAAATAAGGGCAACGCAAACAGCGTTGCCCTTATTTTCGCCGTAGTCTACGTAATCTTTACGTAGACTACAGCGACCAAATAAGGAACGCGAATGGCGGCTCCCTATGGGGGCCGCCATTAGCCATACGCGCTTTTTTTTTTTTTTAAGTCACCCATGATAGGCCATTTGCGTTCCTTATTTTCGATGTCTTAGTCTACGTAAATATTTACGTAGACTAAGATGGCCAAAAATAAGGAATGCAAATGGCGGCGGCCATAGCTGCCGCCACTTGCATACAAGTTTTTGTTTTTTTTAAGCCAGACGTGATAGGCTACGGAAGTCTTTACGTAGCCTATCACTGCTGATTACAGGGATGCAAACAGCGGCGGCTATGGCCACCACCATTTGCCTCCCTGCTAGCCAGTGGCTGGATGTCCGGCTGCTGGCGGAGCCAGCCGGCGGCTCTGCGGAATCCCCGCAGAGCGGAGCCGGCCAGCCAGGATTCCGGGGGGGAGGTGCAGAGCGCCTCCCCCCTCGGCAAGGATTCTGGGGGGAGGGACGGAGCGCCTCCCCCCCCAGTGGAACCCGGTGGAGCCAGGTAAGGGGAGTTTTGTACATCCCTAATTTAAGCCGAAATTTTGCAATAAGAAGCTCATGTTCTGAGCCAGTCAGCTCCAGGTCTTGTTTTTACTGACTGTATAGAGCTTCACCATCTTTGGCTGCAACACAGATAACCAATCTGATTTCAATATTGACCATCTGGTGATGTCCATGTGTAGAGTCGCCTCTTGTGCTATTGGAAAAGAGCGTTTGCTATGATCAGCGTGTTCTCTTGGCAAAACTCTATTAGCTTTTGTCCTGCTTCATTTTGTACACCAAGGCCATGCTTGCCTGTTATCCCGGTGATTTCTTGACTTCCTACTTTAGCATTCCAATCCCCTATGATGAAGAGGACATCTTTTTTTGGTGTTACTTCTAGAAGGTGTTGTAGGTCTTCATAGAACTGATCAACCTCAGCTTCTTCGGCCTCAGTGGTTGGGGCATAGCCTTTAATTACTGTGATGTTGAATGATTTGCCTTGGATTCGTACTGAGATCATTCTATCATTTTTAAGATTGTACCCCAGTACTGCTTTTCCCACCCTTTTGTTAACTACGAGTGCTACTCCATTTCTTCTAAGGGATTCTTGCCCACAGTAGTAGATATAATGGTCACCTGAATTAAATTCACCCATGCCTGTCCATTTTAGTTCGCTGATTCCCAAGATGTCGATGTTCAATCTTGCCATCTCATGTTTGACCACCTCCAGCTTACCTTGATTCATTGATCTTGCATTCCAGGTTCCTAAACAATATTGTTCTTTACAGCATCGGACTTTCTTTTCACCACCAGACACATCCACAGCTGAGTGTCCTTTCGGCTTTGGCCCAGCCGCTTCACTCTTTCAGACGCTACTTGGAAATTCCCTCTGCTCTTCCCCAGTAGTATATTGGACACCTTCCAACCTGAGGCTGAGGGGCTCATCTTCCGGCGTCATCTCTTTTAGCCTTGTGATACGTTCCATGGGGTTTTCTTGGCAAGAATACTGGAGTAGGTTGCCATTTCCTTCTCCAGAACTCTCCACCATGACCTGTCCATCTTGGGTGGCCCTGCACAGCATAGCTTATGGCTTCAGTGAGTTACGCAAGCCCCTTCGCCACAACAAGGCAGTGATCCATGAAGGGGCTGGTAGGAAGTACCATTCTATAACGATCCAACCACATTGATGACACAGTGAAAGAGGTTATAAAATTAGGTTGTTGGGTGTACAGATGGATGATGGGTAGAAAACAGCCTTAGCGTACTAATTTCTCATTCTTCTGACATATAAATCTCCCTTGTTTGCCTACAGCAAGTTCTCATACCTTTCGGTTTCTATTTTCCAACATCTAAAAAATAGAGCTAATAAGTTTATGCTTCCTCCCTCACAGGATGCTGGAAGAATTAATTAGCTAATAATGAAGATAAAAAGCAGTGTATAACTAGCATGATCATCATAATTAAGATATCTCCCAAGGCCCCTTCAGTAAACTTCGGTTAGCATATTTTAGTAGGTAGCAAACAACAATTTAAAAAATCTATTGCATTGTTTAGTGACTGACTTTGCAAGTGTTCTGAAGAAATACCCATCAAGTCTCCATTTTGGGATTATTATTTTTTTCTTCAAACCACAGTAGGATTTTAATTGGGGAGGGGGGAGGGGGAGGTTTTGCTTTGAGGGTTCTTTTGTCAAAACATTTTCAGAAAGGAATATCATCTACTTCCATGCTCCTCTCATAATTCATATGCTTATCTTGTACATGAACACCAATAATGAATGAGGGCATACATTGAACCAAAGCAGAACATTCTATCTGGAATGCATTTACATGTTTGACAAATAACCCAGTGGGATATCCTTGAAACAAAATGTTACCTCGTGATTAATCACGGTACATGTACTAAAAGTGTTTTGATTAGTCTTGCAAACTTTCCATCCTGAGAAGAATGTACATTGGAATGAAATGTTCTATTGATGAAAATCTTTTGCTAGTCTCTACCTTACACCTGTGCATTCTGATTAGTGCTGCAGGCAGAGCTGAATAACTGCTGACATTTGGATTTTCAACAGGGAGCAGCCATTGCTGCATTGTCTCATATAGTTAGTGGTATCTGAAAGCTTTGGCTTCAATACGACTTAGTTATACTTACAGCAGACCCACTGAAATCACTAGGACTTAAGGGGCTCATGGCTAACTTAAGTCCCATTGATTTCACTGGGTCTTCTCAAAGTATGACTAAGTCTGGATCCATCCTTTTTGCATTTGGCAAAAGCTAAGTATAATCTTAATCATGTTTACAAAGTAGTACATCCCATTTACTCCAGAATAAATCTCCACTGGGCTCAGTGGAGAAGGTAAGGCTGGATCTCTGGGCCAAAATCAGGGGCCCAAGCCCAGGAAGTTGGGGGGACAACCACCCAGGAAGCAGCAGGTGATGGAGGCCATCAAAAACAAGCCTGCCATCAACACTTGGGCCAACAAAAGAATCCAAAGGGCCACCAGGGTGACTCTCCTCACCTGAGCCTACTTCCTTTCTTCTTCCCATTTTATAGTCAGGGTGTCGCCGGCTGGGCATGCACAGAGAGCATCTCTACACCAGCCTAAAATCCCACATTTAAAATGGGGCTTTCTGCTTCCATTTTAAATGCAGGATCACAACAGACTCCCTTTACACACACTTCCTTCTCCCCTTCCCCTTATCTGAGTCTTCTGTATGTTTCATTGGTCTCGCTCCTCTTCTTGCTGCTTTTCCTTTTTCATGGAGGGAACTCAAGCGGGGTCATTTGATAGCTCATTATCTCCAACCTATTTAAAAATGGAATAAAGGTTAGTTAGTGCAGGAGATGCCCTGGAAGTTCATGACATAATCCAAAGCGACCGCAAACTTTCATGAGCAACTCAATAGCAGGATAAAAGCCTGCTGTGAAGGAGCCCAGATGCTTATTTTATTATTATTTTATTTTTAAAACATATTATCCTTTTCTACAACAAAATCGTGTTTATCCCTGAGTAAATGTGTTTAGCACCAGGGCAGCAGAAGCAAACCCCATTTTATTCCCATAGTCACCACAGTGCTATGATTTAAGTGAGTTTAAAATGCAAAACTACACATGCTCGGGGAGGGTGTTAAAATCAGGGTTGGCAAACAGTTTTTGTTGTTGTTTGTTTTATTCTTGCTCTAACATATAAAGAATGTAGAAGAAGAGGAGAGGGAAAAGAGAAACGTTAATTGTGTGCTTCACAGCTGAAGTAATACAAAATAGCCTTCTAAAGTCACCTCCCTGACCCCATAAGACCATTAAGTCTGCGGTCTAAAATTACCCAAGATGCACCACTTACTCCCTAGTAGGTGTGACTGGGATTGCACCCTTAAGGTTACCATCCTAAATTCACTTACTAGGGAGTAAGTTCCATTGAGCTTAGTGGGACTTACTTATGTTTAAAAACACATAGGTTCACACTATAAGTGAGTTTTCCTGAATCACCATCTTACTAGTAACATCTCTTTTTTCCCTCCTCCTCCTCAGTTCTCGTTTCAAATCCAGCCTGGGGAAAAGTTCAGTGAAACTTAAACGTTAGATCATTAGTTTGCGAGTGTCAGTAGGTCCCATTGCTCGTGTTTGGATTCATTCTGAAGATGCCAGCACTCAGCACAGGTTTGAAGTGGAATTGTTTCCTCCCACACAGTCCTCAGCTTCTCCTTCTTGATGAGATGTACAGCAATGAATGGTGTGATCAACTTAGAATGTGTACTGAGGTTTACCCAGAGAAGGAAAGAGAGAAAAATGTGAACATTGTTGTTTATTTGGAAGGAACAAGAAGCAAGTCAAGGTCAAGGACTGCTGAACTTACTAGCGGGTGTTCATTCTCCCAACCTCACTCCAGCCCCTCAAACGTGTAAACACATCACAAGTTGAAATTAGTTCAGGGGATGCTATCTTGTTGTACAAATTAGTTCAGGGGATGCTATCTCGTTGTGGAACTGCAAATGTAAACCAAGTCCATAATGATGCAGAAAAGAAAGAGCAGCTGCTACCAAATGGTGATGGCCAAAAATTCTGCTCTGTGATTTGGCATTCTGCTATCCTGTTTTGCCTTTTAAGCCAACAGCTGTTTATCTTGAGTTCTGGAGAAGCAGACGGCCAACAAAGCACAGCACACATTGCTCTCATAGGCAAGAGGTTGTGAAAGTCACCCTGGTTCCTGATAGCCTTATTTTTGGAATAGCCTGATTCTTGAGAGTTCAAAAGGAGTGTCCTTCCAGTTTTCTTTCCCCAGGTTTGTTATTTAAACAAACTTTCCCCAGTTGTATGACTTGGGAAATGTGTTCTGGTTTGATCTTAATCAATGGTGTCAAGGGTAGGCATGGTTGGGCACCTGTCAAGGGCCCACACCCTAGCAGTGTCCCTGTTAAGATTGATTCGGAGTGCAGGGAGATAGTTAGCAGCTCAGATTCAGAAGAGGAGGAGCCAGAACTGGGGGAGGCATTGTCACAAGCCAGTTCAGATGTGCGTAAGCGTGCTTCTCAGGTTACCAACTCCCAGATGGCTGGGCATGAAGCTTTCTCCTTGCCCCCCTCTGTGAGAAGCAGCAAGCAGGAGGAGGAGGGGATTGAGGACTGTGACCTAAGAGACGTAAGGCGGTGGCACAGAGCTAAGAGGGAAACATCAGGGGCGTAGCTCAGATGGTCGACCCGGTTAAGCGACGCATGAGAGGTGACGCAGGGAAGCATCACGCGAGGGCAAGACCTCCCTCCCTAAGTCAGCCTAGCCAGAAAGCCTCCCTTTCAAACTGCTGGCAACTTTCAGTGATCCCATTTGAATCCCCTGGAGGCATTCCTTTGGAGCCAGAGAGTCTTCGAGGAATTGCATCTGTAATGAATCTGTGAATAATGAATTAAAAGCGTGAGACTGAAGCCTCTCTATTTGTGTGTGAGTGCTGAAGGATAGAGGGGGCCAAGGGATTTGTGACAGCCCCACTGACAAGAGCCTCCTGGAGTTACTTCTCCTCGTCACCGTTGCAACTTGCTTGTTCACCTGCCTCTAACTCTGGTCCAGACAACAGCAATGGTGAGAAGGAGGAGTGGCAATGCCTCTGCCTGCTTGCTCACTAGTTCTCTGCCTATCACGCAAGCAAGTGGTAGTAATGATGAGATGGAGGAGGAGGAGGAGCAAGAGCAGCTGATGACAATGGTGGCGAGAAGGTAGGCTCACTGA
Source organism: Heloderma suspectum (assembly GCF_057233095.1). Classification (NCBI taxonomy): domain Eukaryota; kingdom Metazoa; phylum Chordata; class Lepidosauria; order Squamata; family Helodermatidae; genus Heloderma; species Heloderma suspectum. The sequence continues at coordinate 196,555,744 of NC_139462.1, forward strand.
GGGAGGGGGGCATTGAGAGTGTCTTGTCCAAGGGCCCTCAAAAACCTGGAGCTGGGACTTGGAGCATCCGCTACCATTAGGGCCCGGCCTTGCCATGCAATAAGGTGACACAACCTGCTTCACCCAGCACCATTGAAGGGGGGCAGGATAGATGAAAGCAGGAATTTGGTGTCTGAATGGTGCTGTAAGACATTTTAAAGGTGACCCTAGCGGTGGTGGTGGGCATTTGGGTTCCCCTCCGGGCAGCAAAATGTCTCAGGCCAGCAATGGCTACTGTAACGCATGCGTTGGGTTATACTTGTGAAGTGGGGCTGTCCTTCCATGCCTAATTTCTCCTGCTTCTTGTTACCAGCTTGATTTGCCAAGCTGTTCATCTTCATGGCTTCTGAGGAGGCAGGCACAGACCCCGCATCTTTCTCACATTCCAAGCATATAACATGGAAGCCTCCTTTGGAGATAACTGGCTTGCCAAGACTGTACAAAGTATCTCTCCTTAATTTCTAGTTGCAGGAGGAACTCCCCTATAAGGGAAGGTTGCAACAACTGGGGAAAGGCGAGTGCGGGAAGATATGATAGAGATGTACAAAATTATGCTTGGAGTGGAGAAAGTGGGTAGGGAGACATTTTTCTCCCCCTCTCATAATACTAGAACCCAGTGGGGTCATCCCATGCAGCTGATGGGTGGGAAATTCAAGACAGGCAAAAAGTATTTCTTCACAGAGCACATATTTAAACTAGTGCTGTGCCGAAAATTTCTACCACTTTTTTTCGAACGTTCTCATTCAATTTGATTTCCGAAAATAAATTTGATGGTGAAGTAATTTTGGAGAAATTCTCATGGGTTGGGGGTTGGGTTTCTTGGACTTACCTTACTTAGGAGGTGGCTGAAGAGCGAGCATAAGTGTCCTGTTTTTCATGGTACAATCATCTCTCTGGCTGCCTGTAGCCTCCTCAGCATCCTACACTAGACACCATGTGGCAATGCCTCCCATAGAGCTTTTTCAGATCTGGATGTGCAGGCAGCCTGGGAGGATTGCTGTGATTAGGTAAGCACAAAAATACATTATAAAACATCCTGAATGAGGCAGAACAATGGAAGCCTCTTTCATGGGGGGAGAAAAAACTTTCAGGGAATTGTAGGACAGATTTTGGCAGAGTGCTAACTCCACCTCACTGCCCCCACCTGCATTGTGGTGGATTTAAACTGGGGGCCAGCCTGCCAAAACAGCTGATGCTGTTGCAGCACGAAAACCCCCAAAACCCTTACAAAAAAGAAAGAAGCTGTGCTACAATCCCTGCCAATGGGGAGCCCTACCTGGGAAAAATGGTTGAGAATTTTTCCTCTCCCTGGAGAAGTTCAGTGAAATTGTCTCCCAAACTTTTCTGCTCACAAGTAAGGCGGAGAATTTCAAGAGGTCATCATCTGCGCACAGCTCTAATTTAGACTATTGGCCCTGGGAGAGGAATTGCTGCATAGGGGAGGTGCAGTTAGGTGTGCGCTCCATTATGGTACTTATGTCTTTCGTTGCCTTATTCTTAGTACAAGGACCTAAGGCTCCTTCCTCCAGCTTTCCACAGCCATTGCTAAGGCCATTAGAGGAAGAGAAAGCAGCAGCCAGCCCTGGCCCAAGACATTTTGCTGCCTGAGGCAAAGGACAAGATGGTGCCTCTCTCCATTCCATGTACAGAAGCCGACTAGACTGGTAGTTGAATCTTTTTGAATCTAACACAGGAGATGGGACAGTGTCCTCCAGCACACTTCATGGCAGCAGGCTAGCTGAAGAAGTACAGGGCAGGCTCTTCCTCCAACATCATGCCACTGCTTTTCACTTTTACCATCTGCCGCCTGAGGTGGTTGCCTCACTGTGCCTAATGGCAGCAGCCCTTCCATTGTGCTTAGATCCAGCTCCATGATCTGCCACAAAAACTACTTGCTGAACTTTCTGACTAAGAATTAGTGCCAGAGGCTGCTTTCTTCCTCCTCCCTCCCAATCCTTTTTCCTTTATGTTGTATCTTTTAGACTTTAAGCCTGAGTGCAGGAGCTGTCTTATTACTGATCTTTGTAAACTGCTTTGTTTGTTTGTTTGTTTGTTTGTTCATTTGATTGTTTGTTCATTTGATTTATGCCCCACCTTTCTACTAAAAATGGCACCCAAGACAACTCTAAGAGCCTTTTTTGGCTGATGAGCCAGGTAAAAATGCTTTAAAAAGTGAAAATAAATAAATGTATCCTCACACAGAGCCGAACGTAACTGGATACCAATCAACGAATAGTTTCTAGATAGAGATACTAAAACTTTGTTGCGTTCTTACCATTTCTGTTTGAACAGAGCATTCGTTTTCTGTCTTTGGGATATGATTGGAAAAAATGAGGAGAGAGGAACACATGGAATTGCCACAATGAAAGATTTGTGATCTCACTAGACACCAAACACCGGTGTTCAGGCCCCTCATGTCTTTGGGCACACATAACTAGCAGGGCAGATGTGGAAGGTGGCTACATCTTTCCTTTCCTTTCAAACCCATACATAAAGTTTCAAATATGAAAAGGTTACCAGCACTTACCAAAGCAAATAACAGAAGCAGATTCATCTATTTTGACACCTTCATTTTCCATTCTTATAACTCAAATATGACTACTATAAATATTCTATTCTTTTTTTAAAAAGACACTGATAGAAAGATATGTACTATGCTTTTTTGGTATTTAAAAATGAATGAAAACACTTATTAATATTTGAAAGCATGGTTACTTGAGGCTCAATTATTAATGTTCAATAATTTTCTCATACTTTAAAAATATGTACATCAGTGTTAACACAACAACCACTCCATACACACCAGGAATTGATATTCTGTGATTGCCCACAAAAGGCCTGGGTGGTAGGCCTGTGAACACATTATACCCTTGGTAAAAATTTAATGGGGTCTTATATGCACTAACTCTTGATTGCTTTATAGTACCATAATGCCACCTAGAGGTGATGTAACAAAAAGCTCTCAATTGATACTGTATGTCCGACTAAAGGAGTTCAAAGTGAGCACGTTCTCAAGGACCAGAATAATCCCGGAGCTGCCAAAAAGGGGAGAGAAGAAAAGCCAGATTTGTGATCTGCTGCTGCTTGTTCCGGTGTAACCACTGCTTCGCTGCCTCCCCCAGCCTGGTGTCCTCCAGAGGTGCTGGGACTGCAATCTCTGACCAACAGACCAGTGGGGTATAGAGCTCGGTTGCCTACCAGGGCTCATGATCCCTTTGCTTTGAATTTGTTGTGGCCCATAAAAGATGGGTGAGAGGCCTAGGTCTGGATTCTGATGGTTTACCTGGTGGTCATTGGGCTCCTTCACATTGGGCTTCTATCCTGCAATTGAGATGGCCCCTTCACAGAAGTTTGTAGACTCTTTACATGACACCGTGACCTTGCCACGACCCTCCGCTGGTAAATGCCCTTTGTTCCATTTTTAAATAGATCACAGATAATGAGCTATCCCCTTCAGTTTCCTCCATCAAAAGAGTTAAAGCAGCAAGAAGAGGCGCAAGATCAATGAAAGGAGGGGGCAAAGGCAGCGGCGTATAAAGGGAGTCAGCTGTGATCCTGCATTTAAAATGGAAACAGAAAGCCCCGCTTTAAATGCAGGATTTTATGATTCTGTAGAAATGCCCATTGACTCATTGCTTTCCTAAAATGAGAAATAGGTTGTTCCAGGTGGGCAGCTCATACTGCAACCCATCAAAATACATTGTGCAGCTATTCCATCTTTTCCTCCTTAAAGAATTTTTTGTGGGAAGAAGAAAAAAAAGACAGATCTTCATGCTCAATATGTGAAGATCTATGACCTAGCCGGGGGGTTCAGGGACCCTTGGAGGCAGTACATGTTTTCTCTCATATGTCACACACCCACCTTAGTCCTACACATACTCCAGGCAAATGCCTGCTTATGGAGGGCTTATGGAGGGTGCAAATATATAAGTCACAGATTCCCCCCCCCCATAACATGCACATGAGCAGCAGCTGAGAAAGAACTGGTCCTCTTGCTTGCCTGTATTTCAGAAGGAAAAGCTGTGATTAATACACATGTACACATTTCATTGCCTGATGTGGATTTTGTACTTAGACATAAAACACTGCATAAGCAGAGGTCCTGAAAGATACTGACCTTCCTTGAGGTCTTCCAAAAGCAAGTTCAAGTCTTCACCCATCTACCCACCAAGCCATACTGATGCTGCAACAAGGGCAGAATGCAGCAGCCAGGGGGCTCAGTGTAGCACCTAGCTATACACATATTACACCTTTACATTGGTTTGTATATTGTACTATATGTATTTTGGATGTAAACCACTTTGATATTTTAGCATACCGAGTGGTACAGAAGGAGAATGAATGCATAAATAAATAAATAAATGCCGTTATGCTCCCTCCTCCCAAACACACACACACACTCACTCCATGGGCAACCCTGGCAATCTGACTCACCCATTTAAAAATGGGTTATTACTGGTAGCCCACCATCCCTGGTCTGATGTTGGAAATGAAGCTCCATTTATATACAGGTCTCATGATGGAGATGAAGCTCTCTCTCTCTCTCTCTCTCTCTTTCTCTCTCTCTCTCTCTCTATATATATATATATATATATGGATCTGTAATGAGCTACAGTGCCTGGCTCATTCTAAGGAAAAGTCAAGATATGACTGGGTAGGAAGACTCTTTCCATCCTTGATAAGGGCAGCATGCAAGAGTGTTGTAGGCTCCTTATCTTGAACTGTCATTCCTCACCCCAACCTCTAGTTCCTTACTTCTTTTCTGGGAATAGTTCATTACTTCTTTCTCTGGGAAGTTATACTGCCAGGCACCGCAACTTGAAATGGCTTGATAACATGCAACTGTATTGGTTTAAGATTCACAGAGTTTATATTTTCTCCCTCTGCATGTCTTATTAATGATGGAATTGCATTCACAGTTGAGAGCTCCATTGCAGTACACCTTTCTGGTTACTATCTAGGTGGTGCTGCAGAGCAGCAAAGAACAGGACAAGAGCTCCCACTGCATCAGAGCTGCCCTGGTGGCACAGAGGGTAAGGCGGCATCTACATGGCACTGATTTCATTGTTTGCTCGGTAGGAGCTGCACAGTATTAGCACTGCAAATGAACAACTGGGCCCATAGATGGGAGGGTTAAAGCGGGCTTCCCAAGCTAGGAATCACCGTGGGTGAAGAGCTAGGGAGGAGGGTGTGCGACTAGTACGTAGGACTTGCTTGAGAGTAGACATTCATAACAAACCCCACATACACATTTCTGAGGCGGACAGGCAACCACTATCTCTGGACACTGAGCCCGCGGAGCTGGGAAGGAGGAGAGAGTGAGTAGCACGTAGTCTATTAACTGCCCAATCAACAGGTCCCCATCCCCACACACAAACACAGGCTCAATGAAGTGCTTCTGAGTACATGTTTATGAAAATCATCTGCCCTGGCACCCACCCTTTCTCAACTGCACAGCTTTGAATCCACAGGCATGCAGCGTTTCTCAGCTGTGTTCCTTTGTAGCTGAATGTCTCCACTCTCAAGCTCGATACTTAAAGCGAGAGGGGCAGCAACATGGAACTGAAGGCAATGAGTTACTTCCCAGGAGACATGTTTGCCCCTCTGCTCTCCCCCTGCCCCAGGCTACTTTCCCTTCCACCAATCAGCATGGCTTCCACCACCCTGCTTCTTCATGCCTCTGTAACTGCGGAGCTGGGGCATCACTAATGATGCTGCGATTTCAATCCGAGGAAGGGACGGACAGCTCAACACACACACACACACCCCACAGTGTACCTGAAGCAAGTGAAAACTTTGCAGCAAATGGCCTCTGAGAAAATCCAAATTTCTCCATGAAAACCACAATTGGACTGAGAAGCGGGGACTGCATCATCTGTCACAAAGATCTTCCCTTTGAAGTGGCACTGGGGCAAATGGCTCATGTAGATGGGCCCTAAGAAGCTTCGGTCCAGCTGCCAAGATCCCTGGTTCAAGTCCCCAGAGCAAACAAAGGGCAGTGTGTGTTCTCCCACTCAGCTATGGACAAGTTGGGCAGGGACTGCAGCTCAGTGAGGTAACACATGCCTTGCATGAAGAAGATGCCATATTCAGTTCCCGGCAATCTCCAATTAAAAAGATCAGGTAGTAGGTGATGTGAAAGACCTGTGCCTGCTGAGACCCTGGAGAGCCAGTGCCCATCAGAGTAGACAATACTAGGCAAGATGGGCTAGTATAAGGCAGCTTCCTGTATTCCTATGAAACCCTATAACACATCATTGCATTCATTTCCTAGGACCTCTTCTATCACAAAGTGGGAATGCAGGCAGTTCCTGTGTGGACATGCTCTAACCTAGACTTGCATTCTTGGCACAGATGCTCATGCACAAGGGCAAAACAAGCAATCATGCTTCTGCACAAACTGAACTCCTTTCGAGAAGCTCCAGTATGTTTCTGAGATAAGGCGGGTTGGGCAGTTCCATAAATCCATTGGTGTCTTCACCCTTTGGGCCTTGCCTTGCTTGGTGATTGATTTATGAAAAATGTTCAGCTGATATTTACTGTACTTGCCCAAGTAGCGTACATCATGATATTTCTTAATCAGGTTTCATCTGCATTCTTTGTCTGCATGATGCCCAGTTCAGATATCTGTAGAAAAAGAACAGCCCATACAAGATTATTCACAAAGGTACAACCCAGTAGCAAAGGTAAAGAATGCTTGATGAGTCAACAGAATGTAAGCCAATTTATAGGAAAGAAGGAATACGAACCCCTCATTGCAAGATACCTCATTCTAAGACTGTGGAGTTTGTCACTCAGAAGTTCAACTTTTTCTAGAAGATATTGCTCAGGATTGATGATTTGGTTCATCTGTTGCACCAATTAACCAAACATATGAATTAATGGCAAAAAAAAAATCAAACCTAGCCTTCCTTAATGCTTTGCAGGCATTTCTGCCTGCAAATGTCCTTTTTACAATTTCCTAATTCTTTCTCTGAGCAACTACACCATGGTGGCTTAATCTTTCACACACATAATGAGGACAAGTTAAAACAAAATCAAACACAAAAGCTGTCTGGCAGAATATCTGCCACTGTGACACGTGAGCTCCATGGGAAACCTTAGTATCTCGAATATTATTTCAAGTTGCAGGTGAACAAAACAATAGCTACACAGAAAACCTGTCTCTTCTCTCCCTGAAGCTGTGATGCACACACCCTACAAGTCCTGATCCGAAGGGCCAAACTACATGAGATATTTCTATGTTTAGTTAAATAGAGGAGGCTAACTGTACCTACCCATCATTCTCCTGATTGAAGGGAAAAGGACAAGACTCAGTCAGTGGTAGAGCACATGCTTGGCATGCAAAAATCCCCAGCTTCTACTCACAGCGTAGCCATTTAAAAGGATTGGGTACCAGGTGATGGGAAAACCCTCTGCCTGAGACCCTTGAGAACCGCTGCCTGTCAGAGTAGACAGCATGGGATTAAATGGACCAATGGACCGAGCGCAAGCTCTCCCACTGCCTGAGGCGACAGAGTACATGTGCTGCCGCATCGCACACCTATCCGCTTCTCCTTCCCTTTAACGCATCGTTCCCCCCCTTCTCACATCATGCCTCCCTTCCCATTACTATGTTGCACCCCCACCCTCTTCCCCTTGCAGTGCCACCACACCGCGCCCCCTCCTTCCCCTTCCCATTACTAGGTTGCACCCCCTTCACCCCTTACTGCCGCCAATGTACTATGCCCCCACCCTCTTCCCTTTACCAGGTCGCATCTCCCCTACCTCTTCCTTCACTGCATTGCACTGCCACTCCTTTCCCTTCCCTTCACGACTTCACCCACCCACCCCCTTACCTTTACCACTGCGTGCCTGGAGGAAGCAGCCAGCGTAGCTAGTCAGAGAGCTGGCCAGGCCAAAATGCCTGACAGGGTCCTTCCTCAGAGCCAGATATGGGAGGGGTATCTGAGGAGATCTCTGTACAGGTGATCTCCAGAGACAGCCCTCCTCCCACAATGCCTGGCTCTGAGGAAGAACCCCCTCAGAGCCAGGCATTTCGACTTGGCTGGCTTTCTGAAAAGCTTCTTCAGCCACTTCCTTGGCTGACACGGCTGTCCAGGGGCAGGGAGGGAGGAGTAATACAATTCACCACTCTGCCACCTGAGCAGGGAGATTCGCCCCACTTCATAGGAGGGTCAACCTTGAATGAACCCCACCCCAAAGATACCTATATGTTTTCCTCAGCAAGAGAAATCATTTGGGGAGATTAACTAGGGAGGTACGAAAGTCACTTACCTTTTCAACGGGGTGATTCGCAGTGGGGGGGAGGCGCTCCGTCCCTCCCCCCCCAAAATTCTGGCCGGCCGGCTCTGCTCCGCAGGGATTCTGCGGAGCCGCCAGCCGGCTCTGCCAGCAGCCGGACATCCAGCCGCTGGCTAGCAGGGACACAAATGGCGACAGCCGTAGCCGCCGCTGTTTGCGTCCCTGCAGTCAGCCATGATAGGCTACGTAAATGTTTACGTAGCCTATCACGGCTGATTTAAAAGAAAAAAAACGCGTGTATGCAAATGGCGGCGCCCATGGGTGCCGCCATTTGCGTTCCTTATTTTGGCATGTCTTAGTCTACGTAAACATTTACGTAGACTAAGACAGCGAAAATAAGGGGAATGCAAATAGCGTAGCATCATAAATGTTTATGTAGACTAAGACGTGCCAAAATAAGGAACGCAAATGGCGGCGCCCATGGGTGCTGCCATTTGCGTACACGCGGTTTTTTCTTTTCTTTTAAATCAGCCGTGATAGGCTATGTAAACATTTACATAGCCTATCACGGTGTTTTTTAAAAATCTAGCCGTGATAGGCTACGTAAATCTTTACGTAGCCTATCACGGTTTTTTGTTTTTGGTTTTTTTTAACTGGAAATGGTAGCGGTGGCAGCCGGTCAGAAGACCGGCCGCTGCAGCCGCCGCTGCCGCCGAACCGCCGCCAGAGCCGCCGCCACCAGGAAGATCCGCCCAAGGTACGTCCCATCCTGGGGGGCGGGGGGGGTGGCAGACCGTCCCGCCACTGATTTCAGGGGGCCGAATGCACTGGCATTCAGCCTCCCCGAGATTCGTGGCGGAATTCTCTGACATCCCTAAGATTAACTAGATCAGGAAAGGTGGGGAGGGATTAGCCATCCCTCCAGTAGTACTGCCTTGATCAAATAAATCAGAGTCACTGCCCACTCCTCCAGTTGCTTTTAATTAAAAATAGAAATGTCAGCAGATGTGGATCTAAATAATCTCATGTAGTGTGAACCTAAAAAGTGTATAGGGATAACAGTTTATGCCTGCAGTTGATCAACTGTGAGGTAAAGATGACGTTTCTCTGTGTGGGTAACTGAGGTCCCTCCTGCCCAAGCTGTCCCACAAAGGCAAATGTACTGTCAGGGCCAGAAATATTGGAACAAGGATAACTGTTTTGGCAGTTGGCCTCTGTACACCACCACATTGAAGTTGAAAGGAAACACACCCAGATGGGAGCGAAGTCAGGACTTTCAGCTGTAATTCAAAAGGTTTGACAAAAGTGGGGCACCAACCATTCAGGAAGTACAGCCAGTGGCATACATGCACCCCCATCGTTGGTGGCTCATATGTAATGGAACGAATAGCTGACAAGCAGCTGCATGGCCAGATGTGGCCTGTTTCCTGGGTACCCCATGACCAATCAAGCAGGTAAAAGGCCTGGAGGTAGTTCTGAGTGTTACATTTGCATTTGGTAGCTGTTCACTGGAACTCCCAACATGAGGTCCAAAGAGGTGTCCATGCGAGTGAAGGAGGCCATCATTAGGCTGAGGAAACAAAATAAACCCATCAGAGAGATAGCAAAAACAGTGGGAGTTGCCAATGCAACAGTTTGGAGCATCCTGAAAAAGAAGGAATTATTTGGCAAGCTCAGCAACAGCAAAAGGCCTGGAAGACCATGGAAGACAACTAAAGTGGATGACCGCAGAATTCTGCTCATGGTGAAGAGGAACCCTTTCACAACATCTAGCCAGGTCAAGAACACTCTTGCAGAGGTAGGCATGTCATTGTCAACATCTACAGTCAAGAGACGGCTTTATGAATGTAAATACAGAGGCTTCACAACAAGGTGCAAACCACTGGTAACGCTCAAGAACAGACAGGCCAGATGAGCCTTTGCCAGCAAACACCTGAAAAAGCCTGCCCAGTTCTGGAAGAAGATTCTTTGGACTGATGAAACCAAGATTAACTTGTACCAGAATGATGAGAAGAGAAAAGTATGGAGAAGGAAAGGAACAGCTCATGATCCAAAGCATACCACATCATCTGTCAAACATGGTGGAAGCAGTGTTATGGCATGGGCATGTATCTGGGTCACTGGTGTTTATTGATGACCTGACTGCTGAGAAAAGCAGCAGGATGAATTCTGAAGTGTATAGGGCTATACTTTCTGCTCAGATTCAGCCAAATGCCACCAAACTGATAGGATACCACTTCATATTGCAGATGGATAATGACTCAAAACATACAGCAAAAGCTACCCAAGAGTTTCTCCAGGCAAAGAAGTGGGATGTTCTTCAATGGCCAAGTGAGTCACCTGATCTCCACCCCATAGAGCATGCTTTTCACTTACTGAAGACAAGACTGAAGGCAGAAAGACCCACAAACAAGCAGAAGCTGAAGGCAACTGCAGTAAAGGTCTGGCAAAGCATCTCGAGGGAGGAAACTCAGCATTTGGTCATGTCCATGGGTTCCAGACTTCAGGCAGTCATTGACTGCAAAGGATTTTCATCCAGGTTTTAAAAGCAATCCTTAAGTTTGAAATGAAGTTGGTTTGTTCCATTACTTACGAGCCACCAACGATGGGTGTGTGTGTATGCCACTGGCTGTATTTCCTGAATGGTTGGTGCCCCACTTTTGTCAAACCCTTTGAATTACAGCTGAAAGTCCTGACTTCACTCCCATCTGGGTATGTTTCCTTTCAACTTCAATGTGGTGGTGTGCAGAGGCCAACTGCCAAAACAGTAATCCTTGTTCCAATATTTCTGGCCCTGACTGTAAATGCCTGTCATGTGAAGAAGCAGAGGGCCCTTCATTCAGTGCTGCCATCCCACCCCTTGATAAGGTTGAGCTCCAAGGCTGAGGGGTCCCTTAGCAGGATTCTGTCTGACAGGTCCCTGGCAGCCACAGTTGCAGCCACCATCTTAGATTTTCCAAAATGCAATGCCCTGGAAGTTCCATGTTATTGTGAGCAAAACAACAACAAAATGGCAGCCACTATAAAATGCCACCCTCACCCCGCAAACACACACACACACAATTCAGTGGAATAATTGAGTTTCCAAGATACTGGGTTTTGAGAAGAGGGGAGTTGCAAGCATGGCCATCAGTTGAGTTTTATTTAGTTTCATTTAATTTATATGGCACTTTCTCACAGTGGACTGTGCCCAAAGCACCTCACAACAAGCAGCAAATATCAAGTGAAGGCTCTGGCAAGCGTCACCATTGGCAGTGGGCACCAATAGGTGCCTGAGGATGCTGGGTGGTATCACTGGGCCCGGCTGCGATCTAGCAGCAACTGCCTCCAGAAGCATGAGTTGGAACTCTCTCCCAGCACTTGCCAGCTGTAGAGATAGCCTCTGTATTATAATACTAGCAGACCTGGTTTTGCACAGGTTAGAACTGCCCTTCATTTGAAACAGCAAAGTCTTCGAGCAAACTTGCACAGCTGTCAGAGCTGGACACCTTTATGCCCACTGTGTCTGAGTGAAGCCATGCCAATTGGCACCTGTAGACACGGCCTTTGCCATGGCACACCCCATAGCTCCCTGGGGGCAGAGGCTGTCTACTCCATTCCCACAGCAGGCAGGAGGGGGCAGGCAGATCACTGTCCATCAGCCTACTAATCTCCCCTCGCTTCATTCTGTATGAACTGCAAAGTTATGTGTTGGTTGGGGAAGTCTGCCACTAGTGGCAGAAGATGTTACTGCAGATTCCAACAACATGGACATATTTAAAGGAATTAAAATTAACTAATGCGTTTTAAAAACAAGATAACTTGAGGTGCATATCCCTACAGTCCCCTTAGTATGCATGCCATGTTTCAGGTGTCTAGGTTTCATGGTCTTGGCACTATGGTGCTGAAAGATAGAGACACACACCTCATCTTTTATTATTATAGATAATTCTATAGCTGTATCTCATTATCAAGAGATCAGGGGGGAGCTCAAACACTCCTGGCTCCTAGTTTATTGCTGTGCCCTCCCTGCCAGCTCTAGTGGGGTTCAATCTGCCTCCCAGGCTGGAAGCACCAGCTATCCCATGGACACATTCCAGAACTCACCCCTGCCCTTAACCTGATCCCAGACACATGCCTTAGAGGCACAAATCAAGCCCAGCTGTTTGGCAAGCTTTGTGCAACAGGGATGGCATAGTTAGTTCATGACCTTCCACTGCAAACAATGGAGTACAGTAGATCTCTGAGCTAACAGTGGCGTTAAGCAGCATAATTGGCTGTCCCGGAAGCAACTGCTATTGTGCTGAGCACAATACCTGCACAAGCAGAAGAGGGCTGGAGGCTGCAAAGAATGATGTAGGAGGAGAAAGGCACAGGTTTAGAACTGATTGCATTTGTCCTGTTGATCTCTGCTTCAAACAGGATGATCAGTGGAGGAACGGGTTGAACAATACGGCTGGAAAGAAATAAGTGTCTGTGCAAAATAAAGTGTGCATGTTAACTGATTTCACTAAAGCTGCTGTAATCCAATCAAAATGAAAAACAATAGTCATTAAATCCCCGGTTCTGGTAAGGCGCTGTGATGCAGCGGTTAATCTACTGAATTAAGTAGGTGCAGGTCTTACTGAGAGAACCATACTTCTTTGCTAGTGATGTAGGACTTAACGGTGCATATATTATCCCTTTCTTCTGCAGTGCCAAAGGGCATAAAACACTACAGGCTTTTATTTGGCAAGTGTAACAGTTTCATTGCAGAATATTTTCTAGATTGTTTAAGGCTAGGATCATGACAAATGTTTCTGCCACGTGCACAGTCATGTGACCAACCAAAACAGGAGTTTACAGCTCACACACAAACAGGACAATAATTCAGTTTGCCTACAGCACAATATTCATTTCTCTTACCTCAGCCGTAAATCTATTTTAAATTACTTTGTAAGCTGCCTTGAGTGCCATTTTTTTGGTAGAAAGGCAGAGTATAAATCAAATAAATAAAAAGTGAAATTTGTGTATATCTTCTGGAATCAGATAATCAACACACAACTGAATCAAAAGGTCTTCTGCCAACAGCATGTTCCTAAATAATGTTACTGTCAACTACATTTTTTAAAGTATAATCATTATTTTAAAAAAAAAATTGCAATGACCTGATATAATCTTTAAAAACTGGGTTGTACTTGGGACCAGGCTACCTGAAAGACCTCATTCTCCATACAAGCCACCCAGCCTTCAAAATCTTCCAACCCTTCTCTTGGTTCCTCTACCATCAGAGGCACATTTGCAGGGGATGAGAGAGGGAGCCTTCTCAGTGGCTGCTCCCAGGCCCTGGAACTCCCTGCGGAGGGAGGCTAGATTCTCTCTCTCTCTCTCTCTCTCTTGTCCTTCTGCTGGCAGCCAAAGACATAGTTATTCAGTCAGGCTTTTGGCATGTAAGCTGGCTGATTGCTGAGGGGAGGTTTTAATTGGTTGGGTGCTGTTTATTTCTTTAATTCTGTTTTTAATTTTTAATTGTGATTTTAATGTATTTGTTTTTATCTTGGTCATTTACTGTTAGCCACCTTGAGCAGCATTTTTTCGTGGAAAGGTGGTATAGAAATGAAATAAATAAATAAATAAATAAATAAATAGGGTTCATGCTTCTTACTGTGTTGTATTGCTGTCTGTTTTGTACCATCTGGATTTCTTTTGAATGTTTTATGATGAATTGTAAACCATATATGACACATAAGCACTCTTCAGACAGATCCTCTGTGTGATGGGCAGAGTGGGGCTGTGCTTCCTAACCTTACCCCAATGACACACACCGCCTGACCTCACCCCCCTGACATCGAGTGTTGAGCAAGGATGTCTACATAATCTGGCATGGTGTGCAATGGCAGAGGCTGGCAGAAAGCATGGTCCTGCTTCATCCTCCATATGTTTTCCTAGCTGTGGAGGACTTTGGAGAAAAGGTCTACACCCACACATATATTTGTGATGTGCCCTAAAGTTCTCCTTACCACTTGGCAGAATGATATTGTCAACCTCTCATATACATTATATATATTGTATATATTGTATAGCAATCTATACAACAAAAAGATTTGGTTTAACACGTTGTGTTAAGGGTTTCCCATCGTCACTCAAGCTCCAAAATTCTGGGAAAATCTAGAGATGTGAGGCCACTGAGGAAAAGGCTCTGTCTTTTGTACTTGTCCTCAAAAAGTGCGCAAGTGAAAAGGGGGGTGGTAAATCTGTGGGAAATCAGGCAGTGCTGATACAAACAAAGGTGGTCCATCAAGTAATTTGGCCTCAAACCATTTAAGGCTTTAAAGGTTCAGCAAGGTTCTTATGTTCTAAAGAGAAAATAAATACTTTCAAATTGCATCAGCAATGAGGTCAGTTCTGTATAACTGTGTATCTTTTAGGAAATGTTATCAGAGGTTAATGTTGGGTAATAACAGGAACAGGAACTACTCCCTGACTCAACCAGAAGACTTAATGCCTAATGTTATGAGTAATAAGCTTGAGAAACATAGCTGAATCTTTCCAGTAATGTTTGCTTCAACAACCCCGCCGCAAGCACCTCTCTGCTTGACGTGTGAATTATTAGCGGTTTAACAAACCCCTATGCAGCATTGACATCACTTGTCTCGTTTTACCAGAATAAACCATGTTAGTCCTTCACAGAGTAGACCCATTGAAATGAATGGAACTTAAGTTAGTCATGAATAACTAGTTTACTCTACATTGAACTAACATTGGATATGATTTGTGGAGCTTTTCTACACAAGGCTGTTAATCTGCTGTTAATCCGTTGTATCTACTTCTAGTTTTGTCACAGAACTGAGATCTGAGCAATACATGATGGATGTTTCCTTTCCTGCCACCATACAACCTCTAAGTCACACTGTGGTATCGCGGAATAGAACAAATACACAAGAGGAAATCGCACTTTCTTTCACTTTCAAAATTAAATGCTGCATTTTCCCTGCTCTAAAAAAACTCATCAAAAGTGCTGGTTAGGACACTGAAGCAAAACTGGGGGGTCACGACATCATCTAAAGAACCCATAAACAACCATGAGTAGGGAATGACAAGCGCACAATAAATGCCTCATATAGAAAAACCTTAAGTCAGCACAATATAACCCTTTGTCATAAAAACAGATGTGAACTCAAAATGTATCCTCAACATAGCCTAGACTGGAGCAACAACGACACATTATGTGCAGTTCATCGATTCTTTTTTCTAACGGATTTCTCCCCCACCATCAGTGCTACCCACAAAAGCCAAGGTGTCTCTCAAAACAAAACACCCCCAAAAGCAGTGCCACAGAACAAAATAAGCTTTAGTAAAACAGGAACAATAGGAATGAATTGGACTAAAAGCTCTAGCTGGAGCAAAATTTCTCAGAACACATTTTCTGAGCAAAATTCCCAAGATTTTTCTTTTACTCACCTCGCTAGAAAAAGAAAGCCACTTCATAATTTTTTCCCAAAATATTCTCTGTGTTTGTGTGTGTGTGCTAGTTCTGGGGCACTGTGGGGGAGGCAAAGTAGCGACCAGCCTGCCAAAAAGACAAAAGGAACCCTTTAGAAAAGAGGAAGAAGCGGTGCTACCACTGTCAATGCTAATAGAGGGCCTCACCCCCAAGAAACTGTTGGAGAATTTCTCCTTCCCCTGGAGAAATTCATTGAAATGGTCCCCCCCCCCACACACACACACACACAATTTATCTGCCCACAAATAGAGTGGAGAATTTTGAGGGGCAATTTGTGCAGAGCTCTAGCTTTAACTGCTCTTTATGCTCTTTATGCTTTGATATTTATATTTTAAAAGCACATTTATTATCACCAATTAATTTGGGTGGGTTTTTTTTCTTTCCTAAGTTCTCTCAGGCAAGCTGGTTTCTGTTTGTGATGTTTTCCAGAGGTTTTTTTATTATTTTAATCAATCTCCTGGAGAGCCTTTAGCTCAGTACCAGATGTTCCTAGAAAAGAATCCATTACGGGAAATAAAATAAAAATATGAGTCCAGAGAGGCCAGGAATAAACCAGACAGAGACACGTTGTGCTGGACATAAACAGCACATCTTAACTCTCTAGCCTATTTTACAGTATTTATGTCATAATATAACATCTAAGCTTGTAATGAAATGTGGTGTTTAAGTAAATATGTACCACAGGTTCAAAACAATGAGATTAGAATATGGTTTTGTCAGCCATATTCCTGACCATTTCTCCCTCTAAAATGCCTGAGCGCTGAACCTCCAATAAACTTTTCAATGAAAAATAATTCATTGTCAATTATAAGATACATTAAAATCTCTCTCTGGTACCTACTCAGCAAGTTCTATTTGGGAAATTTAGGGGCAGGAAGTCGGAACACCCCCACAACTGCTGGCTTTGTACATGACTCCAGTAACTATTTTACCCACCCACAATTGATTAAGTATTTACAAAGTAGGCTGCAAGCATTCAAAAGGTTTTCCAGAGACTGGATTGGATCCAGACTTCGTTATGCTTCAAGTAGGCCCACTGCAATCAGTGGCACTTGAATTAGTCATGAGTCACTTGTCCTGCTGATTTAAATGGGTATAGAATCATAGAATAGTAGGGTTGGAAGGGGCCTACAAGGCCATCGAGTCCAACCCCCTGCTCAATGCAGGAATCCAAGTCAGAGCAATGCAGGAATCCAAGTCAGTATACTCAAGTATACTCAAAGCCAGACTAACTCTGGATCCAACCCATTGTCTTTCTAATCCTTACAGCAAGATGAGGTTTGCCAGTATTATATTAAATGCGATGGTTGTGACTGAGAGAATAGTGGTTTACCTTAAGCCACGTGCAGTACAATCCTTTGTAAGTCTTACTGACTTACTCAAGGTAAGAGTGCTTTAGCACTGCAGCTCTAGCGAGTTGATGACAGAGGTAAAATTTGAATGAGTGACTTTCCAGTTCACAGTTCAGCCTCTTGGGCTATACTAGCTCCCTTCATAGAGTTCATACAATCCCAAATATATCTGTATGAAGAGGCACAAGTCCAGACATAAGGACTTCATTGAGCTACGCTTAGCTGAAAGCAAGGATAAAACCCATTCTAGAAAGTTCGGTCTAGGTGCTAGTTGTATTGGGCCCAGAGCACAAGGGCTTGTTCACACAATCAGTTATCCAGAGAGAGCCGGTGTGTGGTTAGACCATTAAAGTGTTGGACTGGGACTCAGAAGACCTTGGTTCTAGTCCCCACTCAACCACGAAGCTCACTGGGTGACTTTGGGCCAGTCACTGATTCCCAACCCAACCTACCTCACAGGGTTGTTGTGAGGATAAAATGGAGAGGACAAGAAACATGTATGCTGCCTTGGGCTCTTTGGAGGAAAGGTGGGACATAAATGTTGCAAATAACAGATAAATAAATAAATAATCTGGGGGCTATTTCATCTTCTAATTTTCTGACATGTTTGAGGGTTAAATCAGATGCTTATCTGCTCATGTACAACAGCAGTGCTATCTCTGTCATATGGAGGTCATAAAAGTTTCATCATAATATGTGAATAGCCCATGTTGGTCAACAAGGGGACACAGCTGAAACATCTCATGGTTACAATGTAAGACAACTTAGAATTTTGATTCTGTAAATATAAGCTCTAAGACATTCAAGGAGGCTAGGTAACTTTTATTGGTCCTAATCTCTTTTAATACAAATTTAGTGGATGTTTATTCTCTACATCTTAATAAAGCTTAAGCAGTTTTATTTATTTTCTGGACACATTTATTATGTGTATCAATCAAGCCTGCATGCACATGCAAACACAGACCCACGCATATTGCAGAATCGCTTTTGATGTAGTAAAACCACCATGCGATATTAACCCACCAACATCACAGAGTGGATGTCTTACCAATGCATCCCGATGTAGCACCCAGTAATGTTGTCCACATCACCACATTAGACTTCACCACAATGTCCAGAAAACCCTAGGATCAGCAATCTATGAAATGAGGCACACCCATGATACAAAACCTATTGTCTTTTAAGTGCTGTTCTTTTATTATTTTATTCACTGAGTTGATTATTTTAATACAAAGGCAGGATATAATTGTTCAAAATAAAGAAATGCGTAAACTTTGTCATGTTGCAAAATTAAAAAAAAATATACCGGAACAAACTCAACCCACTCTCAGAAGTGTAGGCTTGAGTATCTTAAAACATTGAACAAAAATAATTATTTTTCTCCCATTGTTGTCCATACCAATAACCATGGGGTTTCCAGGTCAGGCTCGATATAGACCTTCAATCTTTTTATTCCACCACAAACATTAATACTTGGTACAGATAGGGCTGTCATGCCAGCTGGTGATGGATGTTCCACAATGCGGTCTTTCTTTTCTGTCTTCTTTCTCTAAAAGATGCTTCAACTTTTCAGAAGATCCAAATACCAGAGGAAATTGCTCTAAGTAGCAAGGTTAACAGATGTTTTTTATATTTGTTATGCTCTTGGACTATATTACAAAATGAGTTTTATCTAGAACTTGGGAGTTCAACTTAGAAGAATAAATTCTTGAAGATACAAAAAGATTTGCAATTAAAGGGACTACTCAATTTTCCAAACAGGTTGAGAATGCCAAATTATATGTTTATATGCGGTCACAATGACCCTGTATATTACAACATAAATTACACAAGATCTCTAGTAAGAAGAAATGTGAAAAAAACAACAGCTGCTAATAACATGCTGAATTAGATGCCCTTTTAAAACAACTCAGACATCTGTAGTATAGGCATGTACCAAATCAAACACAAGAAACCTGTTATGCCAGTACAAATAACCAGTACATGACAAGTTATGAACGCCAACTACATACAGGAGGAAACAATTTCATAGGGAAAGCAACACACGCTAAGTTTCTTCTGATCATTCAGTTATTTAGCTCTTACAAAGCATTGGAAAGGTCTAGTGTAGAAAAGCTTAGATGGGTGAAAAAACAAGAACAGATCTACGACTGTCTCCAGTTGGTAGATCCTCTGAACCTGGGATTGCTTAAGCTTCCTAGAATCAGCCAAGCCCAACCACTCACTCAGGCTTCTATTGCAAAACTGAAACTGCTCCACCCAGTTCTCTCACATAGTCGGTTTAATGCTGAGGCCTTCTGGACTTGGCTCCAGAAGAGTCAGTACACAATAGCCCTTTCCCCAGACCAGGA
Organism: Heloderma suspectum; assembly: GCF_057233095.1. NCBI lineage: Eukaryota > Metazoa > Chordata > Lepidosauria > Squamata > Helodermatidae > Heloderma > Heloderma suspectum. The sequence goes on from NC_139462.1 coordinate 196,575,192, forward strand.
GTGCAGAACCACTTTTGCCCCGGGACCCGCCCACCACTGAAATGCAGCCCCAAGAGCTTCTCTGAAATGGAATTTGGCGTCAGGATGAAAGAGGTTCTGCACCCCTGCCCTAGATAGCACACCCGATCATTCACAAGGGGCAACTTCATGCCCACTGTGGTCTTCTCATAGGACTTAAGATGGCAGTGGCTTCAGTGGAGGATGAGCGAGCTCTTCAAAAGTTAAATCAACAGTATTGCTGTCATTTTCTGGGGATGGCGGAGACAAGCTTGAGTTGGTGGGAACAGGATAGCACTTTCCAATGAGTCCTTTGTGGCCTGCAGTTTGGAAAAATTCAGAATGAGGTTCCATAGTTGGTCAATACTTTTATTAGGGCCAACCAAAACTCTACAAAAATGTGCAAGCTCTCAAGTTCTCCAGAACTCTTCATCAGGCTTACAAGGGGGCTTACAATATAAGACAGTAGAATTCAATATCAAATTATAAAATTGGCTTAAAAATAAACCAGTTAAAATAAAATAAAATTTCAAATATCTAACAGCAGCAAATACCATAAAACTTGTTCAGTAAAAAGCCAGAGAGAAAAAAGTATGTTATTTTGGTTTGGAGTGTTTGCGGGGGGCAATTTATAAGTAGCCATTTTAGCAGCTGCATATGCTAGGCCTTTTCTAATAACTCAACAATTTCTTTCTCACAACTCACCAGAAAGCTCCTAGGTAGAGAAATGTAGATTGTTGAAATATGAACAACATGTCTAGGATTGTCTGAATTTGCTGATCCCTTTAGGCCTGGGAGTACTTAAGCTTCTGAGGTGACCATGCAAGCCCAATCACCCACATAAGGTCCTGGTCCAAAAGTGACACTGCTCCTGCCAGTTCTTTCACGTGGCCTGTCACATGCCAAGGCCTTCTGGGCTTGGCCCTTAAAAGAACCAGCACAGAACAGAAACTACCTATTAAAAATGGAATTGTGCCCAAATGGAGAAAACAGAAACTGGACAAATACTAGCTACTTAAACATAAATCTATGATGAGGGAGGCCAAGAACAGTCATGGGCTAATTTTCTATAACTAATTGTTTTTCTTAGACTGGCAAGATTAAAAAAAAAACACAACCCTCTGAGAAGAGTCACTGGCGCTAAAAGATAATTAAGGACAGACAGTTTTCAGACAAACTTCTGAATGGTGCTCAAATGGTGCTTAAATGGGCACCATTTGAGAAAGCAGCAGTGTGCTGCAGGGAGGAGGGAGGAAAACATTGTTACTGGAGCAGAGAAAGGGTTAGCAATGCCCACAGACCCATCCTTGGATACATCCGAGGTTACATTGTGCAGAAAAGCAGTGTGCTTTAACACGGCCGGCAGCAGGTTCCAGTGGGCTCTCAGCACTGAGCTGCCAATGGGCCTGCCGCTGCCCCTATGCTGCACGAGCCGCCCACCCACTAGCCCCTGCCACCTCCACCACCACCAAAGCCTTCCTACCAGCTGTCAAACCTGCCCCACCCCCCATGGCAGTGCCTCATAGAATAGCAGGGTTGGAAGGGACCTATAAGACCATTGAGTCCAACCCCCAGGATGCAGGAATCCAGGTCAGAGCATCCTTGACAGATGGCTGTCCAGCCTCATCTTGAATACCTCCAGTGTGGGAGAGCCCACCACCTCCCTAGGTAATTGTCATCCTCCTAGGTAATTGTCATCCTAGGTCATCCTCACCAGCAAAGTGCTGCAGGACCTGGGCAGTTTTAAGGTACATTTTGAGTAGTGAGGGCACAGGGAATTCTCAAAAGGTGGGCGGAAGGTGGGTCAGTTGTCATGCTAGTCAGATGGCAACCTCACACTAGCCAGAGTAAGTGTGGTGAGCAAAAATAGAGAAGCCTGTATGTGAACCCATGATCATTTTCCTTCACAGGACTTAAAATCCAACAAGACTGGATGCCATTCAGTATCTTGAGGGACAACAATAACAGAAGAGTTCTTCCAGTCTTTGTATTTGTGGATTTGCAAATATTCTCAGGTGACTTTATGTACTTCATTGTAGTATGTAAACTCAGCCCAGGATGAAATTCAAAGAGGTCAGTTCTGAGGATTTAGTTAAAATATTTGCTTTCCATCTAACCAAGAAAAATAGGCTACGGGTTAGAGTTACACAGAAGCGGGGATCAAAAAAATGGCAACAAATGCCATAAATTGTGAAAACATGTGTATGCACTAAGGGTTTTTTTTTTAACATATTCAGTGCCTACATGCACTCTATTTTTTGTTGCTGAGTGTAGCTTTATTTAATCCTCATTTTTAATTTACTTTCAATTATGATGAAGATTTACAATAACCTAAATGTTTAAGCAATAAATCTCTGCATGACTAAATTACATTTTCAAAACAATTGAAAAAGATTGTTCAAATTATGCATGGTTTTTTGGGGGAGCTGCATTCAGTACAGTTCTTTAAAAAGGATCAAGGGGAGATCCTGGAAATTACAGGGCAGTTAGCTTAATGTCTGTTCCACGTAAATTGGTGCAAAAGACAAGTCTTGCTGAAAAAGAATCCACATTCTGCATATGAAAGTCCTCACTCACGAAACTTTTAAAGTTCTCTCAGAGTATCAACAAGTATATGGACCCAAAAGGATCATTCCAAGCTAGAGGAATGAGCATTAAAATGGGCAATCAGAATGATCAAGGGACTGGAGCCACTCCCTTATGAGGACAAGTTACAACTTCTGGGACTGTTTAGCTTAAAAAAAAGCCAAGTAAGGGAAACTAGGCCTTCTAATCTGATTGCTGTAGCAACAGCTGGGTATACAAGGAGGCAGGCTTGTGAGGGAGCCCAGCTCACCAAGCACAAGGAGTCCCAGTGATGAAGCATCTCAGCACCAGTGACAAAGTGTCATCACACAAGCGAGTTAAGTGCTTTTGTGAGTTTAGCAACAGGGTGAGGAGGCCAGGACAGTCGACTCTTCCCTGCCTTCTCCTACTCCTAGTAAGTAACTATAAATAAATATATTTATATTTATAAATATAAATATTTATTTATATATTTATATAATATAATTTATATTATAATATAAATAATTATAATAATTAAATAAAATTAAATAAATAATTATATAATAATTTATAATTTATATAATAAATACACTCCCTGCCTTTTCCTAGTTAATAACTTAGTTTTCCAGGTAAACAAACCTGATAATAACACACACACACACACACACACACAAACACGCAGTTAGGAAGGTAGAAAGCCAGCAGGGGTGTGAGGGCTATCCAGTGTATTGTGACAGAAGTCATGGGTGTGTAATATACTCCTAGCTTGGTGTAATATACTCCCAGCTTTCAGGGAACAAGTTTGTTCCCTTGAAGCCAAGGTTGCTGACCTGGAGAAGCTGAGAGAAGAAGAGAGGTTGAAGGATGAGACGTTCGGGGACCCAGTGTCCTAATCCCTTGGTAACAGCTTCTCAGTTGTCACAGAGAATGGGAGTCTTGGGGAAGGAGGGTGTCATTCTGAGGAAAAGGAAAAAGATTTCTTAAAAGGGAAACATTCCTGGGAAGACAATATCCTCTCGCACCAAGGATGTGGTTCTGGGGGTGGGGCCTGTGTGGCAATGGGGAATTCAATCATTAGACATATAGACAACTGGGTTTGGGACAGGCAGGTCGACCACATGATAAATTGCCTGCCCGGTGCAAAAGTTGCAGATATCACGTGCTGTCTAGATCATTTTGTAGATAGAGCTGGGTGGAGTCAGTGGTCATGGTCCATGTTGGTATCAATGACATGGGGAAATGTAGTTGTGAGGTCCTGGAAGCCAAATTTAGGTTGCTAGTTAGGAGGTTGCAATCTGAAACACTATCTGTTCCACTCACAGAACCAGCAAGTCAGGGGAAGCTGAGAAGTCTCAGTGCATGGATGAGACAGTGGTGTAGGGAGGAGGGGGTTCAGATTTGTTCAGCACAGGTAACATTTTGGGACAAGCCAGGCCTGTACAAGAGGTATGGGTTTTGTTTGAACCAGAATGTAACCAGACTGGTAGTACTTAACATAAAAAGATGGCAGAGTAGCTTTTAAACCAAACCCTCGGGGAAAGCCGACAGGAGCTGGGAAGCATCTGATTCAGGTTGAATCATCCCTAGGGAATGAGGATGAAAATGTTTCCGATTGTCCAAATGTAGACGAGGAGGAAATATGGTGGAACATGATAGCCAATCAAAGAAGCCTAAGGGCCATAGCAGAAGATGGGCACATCAGAGACACCTGGGGAGGGATACCATGCTAATGCTAGAAGCCTCCAAGCCAAGATGGGAGAGCTGAAGTGCCTGGTTTTAAATGAGAACTCAGATATAGTGGGCATAAGGGAAACCTGGTGGGATGGAGAGAACCAATGGGATATGGTCATCTCTGAATAGAGCTCCAACTGAATTGGAGGGGTGTGGCCTGAGTACTCCCAGCAGCTGACTGGGCGGGAAGCTTCAGTCTGTTTCCCGCCACCCAGCTGAGCAGAGCAGAGCAGAGCAAGCTGCTCCAGCTGGTCCAGGGACTACAGAAGCAGGCAAGCTCCCAGAGAGCGAGCGAACAGGGGGAGCAAACAGGAGTTGGCCAGGGGAGTTCGGCAGGGTAGGTCAAGGGGGAGGCCCCTAACATTTTTTTTATTTTTTTTTATTTTTTTTTTACTAACTTTTTTTCATTTATTTGTCTTGTAACACACACTTCCACACCAGTGGGACTCTGCTTTTAACCTCTACTGAGTAGAGGAGCAGGCACAGGCTAGTCTAGAACAATCACAAAGCTAGACACAAAAAGGGAAAAGAGGCTATGGAAGGACAAGACTCTCCAGTGGTGGTGACCTGCAAGGTGTGTGCCATGTTTGTTTTCTTGCCTGAGAACAACATGGCCTACACCTGCAACAAGTGCAAGTTGATCACGCTGCTGGAGGAAAAAGTAAGTGGACTGGAGCGGCGACTGTCAACCCTCCGGGGAATAAGAGAACACGAAGAGTTCTTGGACAGAATGGGGGAACTACAGCAGCAAAGGGCAGACCAGAAGCTTGAAGAGCAACAGCAAGATGAGGCAGTGGGAAATGCTGAGGTGAAGAAAAATGGAGTAGAGGATACTCCTTGGAAAACGGTGACAGTTAGGAGAAGAAGAACTAGACGCCACTCTGCACCAGTGGAAGCGGTGGAGCTGTGGAACCGATTCCAGGTACTTGCAGATGAGACTGGAGGACAGCCTGCAGAGGAAGAATCACAGGGGAACCTGCATGAGAGTGAGCAAGAGGCTAAAGGTCAGTCAAACAGAGGCGATGAAACCCAGGCCTACAAGAAGAAGAAGAGAAGAGTGGTAGTAGTGGGAGACTCCTTGCTGCGTGGGATTGAGACCCAAGTATGTCGCGAAGACCCGTGGACTCGCCAGGTATGTTGTCTCCCGGGAGGACAGATTAGAGACGTGACTGAAAGGTTGCCTGCACTCATAAAGCCCACTGACAGGTATCCCTTTCTTCTCATCCATGTGGGAACAAATGATACCGCCAAGCGGAGCTACGAAGAGATCACGTCAGACTTTGAAGCTTTGGGAAGGAAACTCAAGAACTTTGGGGCCCAGATAGTTTTCTCATCCATCCTTCCAGTAGTTAGAAGAGGGATAGAAAGGGAACGAAAAATACTCCGGGTGAATGACTGGCTACGAAGGTGGTGTCGACGAGAGAGATTTGGATTCTGGGACCACGGGCTATACTTCCTGGAAGATGGGCTGTTGGCTAGGGATGGGTTGCACCTCACAAAGGCTGGGAAGAATGTGTTTGGCCACAGCATGAAGAACTTCATCAGGAGGGCTTTAAACTGAATCCTACGGGGAAGGGAGATGTAATGTTGGGGGTAAGAATGGACGTAGGCGCATGCACTGCAATGGAGAGAACAGCTCTGATAGCGCCCAATAATAGTCTTCAGACACATGTAGGAAGAAAGCCAGACTATGAAGCACATGGTCTTCGATGTCTATATACTAATGCCCAGAGTATGGGAAACAAACAGAACGAACTTGAACTCTTAATACAGGAGGGAAATTATGACTTGATAGGTATAACTGAGACTTGGTGGGATGACTCTCATGACTGGAATACAGCAGTTGAAGGATATAACTTGTTCAAAAAGAACAGGAGGAACAGAAAGGGAGGCGGGGTTGCACTGTATGTGAAAAATACATATCTCTGCACAGAAATACAGGAGGAGGAGCTTGGTAGCCCCATCGAGAGCTGGGTTGAAATAAATGGAGCAAAGAATACAAGGAACCTGGTGGTCGGAGTCTACTACCGGCCACCCAATCAAGGAGAAGACAAGGATGAAACTTTTGAAAAGCAAATAGCCAATGTTTTAAGGAAGCATGATGTAGTAGTAATGGGGGACTTCAATTTCCCCGATATTTGTTGGGAGACAAATTCTGCAAAACATGGCCCCTCCAGGAAATTCCTGACTTGTGTGGCGGATAACTTCCTCCTACAGAAAGTAGAGGAAGGAACTAGAGGATCGGCTATCCTTGACTTGATCCTAACCAACAGAGATGACTTAGTGGATAAAGTAGCAGTTACAGGAACTCTGGGGGAAAGCGACCATGTTGTACTTGAGTTCTTGGTTCTAAGGGAAGCAAAAGCCGAGTGTACTCAAACGCGTACCCTGGATTTTAGGAAAGCTGATTTTAATAAACTCAGAACAATGATCAGTAAGGTCCCATGGCAAGCAATGCTAGCGAGAAAAGGAGTCCAAGATGGGTGGGAACTTTTAAAAAAGGAAATTCTCAAGGCACAATCACAAACAATTCCAACAAGAAGAAAAGGTGGAAGACAACAGAAGAAGCCAATGTGGCTTCACAAAAAGCTTAGGGATGACCTGAAAACAAAAAAGGACACATATAGGAAGTGGAAAGAAGGCCAAGTAACAAAGGAAGAGTACAGGCAGGTAGCACAGAATTGCAGGGATGGCGTCAGGAAGGCTAAAGCGGAGAACGAGGTGAGGTTAGCGAGGGATGCTAAAAACAACAAAAAGGCTTTCTTCAGCTACGTGCATAGTAAAAGGCAGAGGAAAGAAATGGTTGTTCAGCTATTAAATAAGGATGGCAAAATGATAACAGAGGACAAAGAAAAGGCAGAGGTGCTCAATTCCTACTTTGGCTCAGTCTTCTCCCAAAAGAGGGTCTATGACCCCCCTGGCAAAGGCGAAGTACAGGCTGAAGGGGCAGGATTGCAGCTTGAGATCGACAGGCATATGGTCAAGGAACACCTCATTACTTTGAATGAGTTCAAATCTCCAGGGCCAGATGAACTGCATCCTAGAGTCATAAAGGAACTGGCAGAAGAACTCTCAGAACCGCTGTCTATTCTCTTTGAGAAATCATGGAGGACGGGGGAAGTGCCAGATGACTGGAGGAGGGCTAACGTTGTCCCTATCTTCAAAAAGGGTAAAAAGGAGGAACCTGGGAACTACAGACCAGTCAGTCTGACATCAATCCCTTGGAAAATTCTGGAGCAGATCATAAAGCAATCCATCTGGAAGCACCTTGAAAACAATGCCGTGATTACTCGAAGCCAACATGGATTTGTCAAAAACAAGTCCTGCCAGACAAATCTGATCTCATTTTTTGATCAAGTCACCTCCCTTGTAGACCGTGGGAATGCTGTAGACATCATATACCTCGACTTCAGCAAAGCTTTCGACAAAGTGCCCCATGATATCCTGATGAGCAAACTAGCTCAAAGTGGGCTAGATGAAACAACGATCATGTGGATCCACAGTTGGCTACAGAATCGGACTCAAAGAGTGCTTATCAATGGGACCTTCTCAAGCTGGGGAGAGGTAACGAGTGGGGTACCGCAGGGCTCAGTCCTGGGCCCAGTGCTCTTCAATATTTTTATTAATGACTTGGAGGAGGAGGTGCAGGGAATGCTGATCAAATTTGCAGATGACACAAAATTGGGAGGGATAGCTAATACTTTGGAAGACAGAAACAAAATTCAAAGTGATCTGGATAGACTGGAGTGCTGGGCAGAAAACAACAGAATGGCATTTAATAGGGACAAATGCCAAGTTCTGCACCTAGGAAAAAGAAACCAAATGCACAGTTACAAGATGGGGGATACGTGGCTCAACCACACTACGAGCGAGAAGGATCTTGGAATTGTCGTCGATCACAAGCTGAATATGAGCCAACAATGTGATGTGGCTGCAAAAAAGGCAAATGCTATTTTGGGCTGCATTCATAGAAGCATCGCTTCCAAATCCCGGGAAGTACTAGTTCCCCTCTACTCAGCACTGGTTAGGCCTCATCTGGAGTACTGTGTCCAGTTCTGGGCACCACACTTTAAGAAGGATGCAGACAAGCTGGAGAGGGTTCAAAGGAGGGCAACAAAGATGATCAGGGGACTGGAAACAAAGCCCTATGAAGAGAGACTGAAAGAACTGGGCATGTTTAGCCTTGAGAAGAGAAGACTGAGGGGAGATATGATAGCACTCTTCAAGTACTTGAAAGGTTGTCACAGAGAAGAAGGCCAGGATCTCTTCTTGATCATCCCAGAGTGCAGGACACGGAATAATGGGCTCAAGTTACAGGAAGCCAGATTCCGGCTGAACATCAGGAAAAACTTCCCGAGTGTCAGAGCAATACGGCAATGGAACCAATTACCTGGGGAGGTGGTGGGCTCTCCCACACTGGAGGCCTTCAAGACGAGGCTGGACAGCCATTTGTCAGGGATGCTCTGACTTGGATTCCTGCATTGAGCAGGGGGTTGGACTCGATGGCCTTGTAGGCCCCTTCCAACCCTACTATTCTATGATTCTATGATTCTATGAATGTAAACTCTGTAGGAGGGACAGGGAATGGTGTACTATAGGAGGTGTTGTTCTGAACATCAAAAAAGGCAGTGTCAAGCAGACTAGAAAACCTAAAAGGGGCAGACTTCACCACAAAAGTGCTATTGGTGACAATACTGGGCTCCAACAGTAATTTAGTACTAGAGATATGCTATTGTCCCCAGACTAGACATTCAGCTAGAATGTATACTGCAGGTTAGGAAACATAGGACTAAATTCAAAAGGTCACCAGCATGGTTCGTGAGCAGTGTCAAGGAAGCTATTAGAGAAATGAAGGCTTCCTTCAGAAAAGGGAAGTCTTGCTAACTTAAGTCTCATTCATTTCAGTGGGTTTTCTCTACATAGGACTAACTTTGGATACTACCCATGAGGCTGATTGGTGGGACATTCAGAAGCAATAAAAGGAAATACTTCTTCACACAATGCATAGTTAAACTATGGAATTAGCTACCACAACTTGTACTGATGGCCACCAATTTGGATGGCTTGAAAAGGGGATTCGACATATTCTGGAGGATAAGGCTGCTACTCTATAGATGGCTATATATTACCTCAACTAACAGAGGCAGTATGCCCCAGAATACCAGTTGCTAGGGTATATGAGCAGAGGGTGCGAATGTGCTCGTGTCCTACTTGTGGGCTTTGCATAGGCAGCTGCCAGGCCACCGTGGAAACGGTGTGGAGAATGTGAATAGGGAGACACTATTCTCCATGGTGTGGAGAATGTGAATAGGAAGACATTTCTAATACTAGAGCTAGAATCATCCCGTGAAGCTGATTGGTGAGATTCAGGGCAGATAAAAGTAAGTACTTCTTCACACAGAGCATAGTTAAGCTATGGAATTCGCTATCACTGGACATAATGATGGCCACCAATTTGGATGGCTTTAAAAGCGGGTTAGACAAATTCCTGGAGGAGAAGGCCATCAATGGCTACTAGTCCTGGTGGCTATCTGCTACCTCCAGAATCAGAGGCAGGGAGCCCGTGTACACCAGTTGCTGGAAAACGTGGGTGAGAGGTTGCTGTTGCACTCCTGTCCAGCTTGTAGGTTTTCCATTTACAGTTGGTTACCCACTGTGTGAACAGAATGCTGGACTAGATGGACCATTGGTCTGATGTAGTATGGCTCTTCTTATATTCTAATGATCAACAAAAGCTTTAGTTGATTCATCAGAGGGGAGGCGTAAGCTGAAGCTGAACCCTGACAAGACCGAGGTACTTTTGGTGGGAGACAAGAGGAGGTTGGGGGATGTTGACCTGGTGTTGAATGGGGTACGGCTACCCTTGAAAGACCAGATCTGCAGCTTGGGGGTCATCTTAGACTCCCAGCTGTCCATGGAGGCTCAGGCGTCAGCTGTGAGCTGGACAGCACTGTACCAACTCCATCTGATACAGCGGCTGCACCGCCTTCCCAATCATCTGCTCCCATCGGTAATACGTGCCCTGGTCTCCTCTCGTTTAGACTACTGTAATGTGCTCTACGTGGGGTTACCCTTGAAGATGGTTTGGAAGCTGCAGCTGGTACAGAACGTGGCGGCTCGCCTGATTAAAGGCAGCCACCAGCAAGAACACATCACTCCAGTGCTGAAGGAGCTGCACTGGTTACCAGTTTTTTCCAGGCCAAATTCAAGGTGTTGGTTTTGACCTTTAAAACCCTAAACGATTCCAGCCCAGCCTATCTCAAGGAGCACCTCCAGCAACACTAGATAGGCTGCTCAACAAGATCAGCCTCGGATGGCCTTCTCTTTGTCCCATCAGCCAGGACAGCTAGGCTGGTGAGGACAAGGGAGAGGGCCTTCTCTGTGGTGACCCCCACTCTGTGGAACTCCCTCCCTAGGGAACTCCTCCATGCCCCCTCTTTCATTAGCTTCCACCACGCATTAAAAACGTGGTTGTTCAGGCAGGCATTTGGGGTAGGTTAGGGTAATTTTAGAAATGTGATGTTTTTAATGTTGAATTTTATTGTTTTGAACTGCTTTTATTGTTGTACATCACCCAGAGTGGCTGGGTGACCAGCCAGATGGGCGATTAATAAATTTAATAAATAAATAAATAAATGTGTACATTTTAATTAGCAAAGGCAAATTTGAATTCATGGGGCTACAAGGAAAACATGTTTATTTATTTTTTTTAGGTTATTTTGCATCTGATGTGTTACTGCAGCGGTGAATAAAAAGGAAACAATCAAATATGGATTTTTTCCTCTAATACTGTTTAGTAGATTTTAGTAAAAATTCTAAATAGCCTTACATTTCTTTCTAATATCTCAAAGTCATCTATATTAATGTTTTGGTAATATGCAAATGCATTTAATTGTCACTAATTATCAGTTAAAAGGCAGGTGATTAATCAACTAAAATGCTATACTAAGTAAACAGCCTTCAGTGAACTAGAAAAATTAGGGCAGAGTATTTATCTGCTTGAGCAGATAACTCCTCATGTAGCCCTATTTTTTTTTTTAAGAGGAGGCACCAAAGCTGGTGCCTATGGCACCATCCATAAAAGTATTTTTAAAACCCATTTTCCTTTGAGGGATATGCACTTCATCCTCTCTCCTGCACGTGAATGCACACCCTCAGCTTCTGGTGTACACCTCAACAAAGGCTATCACTCTCCCCTCTTGCTCTTACACAGTGATCATTGTAATTTAGGAAAGGGACTTTGGTGGAAGTAGGGATGTCTGGATTTTGTGAAATCTGTCCCGTGTGTGTTTTGGGGATTGTGTGGTGTCATTAGTCCAGTGTCTGTTCACAGATGGATTCAAATGTTTTCCTGTCATGCGGAAAAATTATGTAAGAGGGTTCACAACAATTTACGTAATTTATATTAGTACATAACATTTAGCGTATTGTCCTCCATTCCATTCAGCTTTTCCCTGCATATATTTTCCAGGATGGCATATGTCTCAGGAGAAATATGCGTATTTTCTTACGAATAAATTTGTATAAATTTCAGGAAAGTAAAAACAAGATCCAAAAGTCCATGGACTCTGCGCAGCCTGAGGAGACTGGTCTGCAGTAGATTCTGCAGGTTGGATTCTTAGAAATCCAAACTCATTGTAGTCCATCTCAAATTTCTCCAGCATTCCTAGGTGGAAGCTTCTTCCGCTCTCCGTAACAAATGAGCATGTGTACATCCAGACAGAATATGGGGTAGCATATAGAAAGCTGCCATGGCTCTATTTTTTTTTCCTAATACTTTTTATTCTACTTTTATCTTTATAAATGAACCAAAGAACACCAACAACATAATCATCTTCTACAGTTTCCAACATTACAGTATGCTTAAGAGAACCCCTCAATAATGAAATAAGGGGAGGGGGGAAGAGAGGAAGAAAGGAGATAATATAAAAAGGAGAGAGAAGAACAAAGGGGAAGGAAACAAAAAAGAAGAAACACAAAAAGAGAGGAAAACAAAGCAAAATATAAACAGAAGTTTACATACAAACTTAAATTTAAACTACATTAAACATAAATTTCAAATATCACTCTACTTAAAGATTATACCAATCTTACAGGTCAATACAGCATAAATAATCAATTTCAATATTGTGTCTTCAGGCTTATAACAAAGAAGCAAGCTTAGAATTCATTTCCATTGGCCATATCATGCCTTTTAGCTACTATATAATGATAAAGCTTAAAAACAACCAGCAAAAAATATTTACAAATCCTAGTATCATAATATTGATAATAATAATTAAAAAGAAAAGAGATTATAAAGAATTAAAAAATAACAAAAAATAAACCAATCACTAATTTGGTTTATATACTATCTATACTACCTATATTTTATACTATCTATATTTATACTATCTATATTTTAGATAGTATCATTTCTAAATATATAAATGAGCATGCACATTTCTGTACATCCTTACACGGAAGATTTAAATACAGTCTATCATATCCATTTTAAGAGAAGAAGGGGGGGGGGGAAAGGAAAGGGATGAAAGAAAAAGAACAGATATTCATAATCAGCAATCTCTGGCCTTACAGACTAAACATAGCCAATTGTCAAAACATGTTTGTAAATTCCAGTTCATGGAGCTGGAGCAGAAGTCTCACGTGTTTTTCCGATTAGCCATGCCTCCGCCATTTTGTGATTTAGAAACTTCTTCATCTGACCTTCAGAGAAAATGCAAAACGTAGCAGGATATTTTAAATGATATTGTAGATTCATTTGTTTTGCCACATTTCTCGCCTCGGTAAATAGCCTTCTTTTATCAACAACTGCTTTGGTGTAATCCGGAAATAACATAACTCTATCTTGTTTTGATCCCCAAAAAAGATTTCCCCCGTCTTGCCAAACGCAGGATATGATTTTTTGTGGAGACTCTTGCAAATTGAACTATAATCGTATAGTCAGTCCCTTTAGCATTTGGCACATGGAATGTATGCTCAATATCAAGTACATAATCAGATGACAAAGGAAGTATCTCATGCAGAAGCTTATCTACAAAAGTAAACAAATTTATATCGGCAGATAAATCTTTGATATCAATAATATGCACATTTACTCTGCGTGTGAAAGCCTCCAACTGCGAGATTTTTGCAGAAAAATTATTATGAAAAGCTTGCGAGATGGTCTCCTGTACTGCCACTCGATCTTGCAACTCATTAACCTTCACCTCCATTTTTTGCCAAGAGTTATTAATTAAATCCACAGCCCCTTGCAGTATGGTGAAGGAATTTTGGATTGAATCCAGTCTCTTAGCCTGTTCAGCAGATTGCAAAGACAAAGCTTTTATCAGAGCAAGTAACTCCTCTATATTTTTATCACTTCTCGAAGCCTTTGCCAAGGGAGGTGTGGGAGGGGTCGATGACACTTTTCTAGGGATGGACGAAAGTCACTTACCTGTCCTCGAAGCTTTTCGCGGTGGGGGGGAGGCGCTTCGCTGCTCCCCCCGCGAAGTTCAGGCCGGGGGGGGGAGGCTTCCCGCCTCGCCCGGCCGAAATTCAGGCCAGGGGGGAGGCTTCCCGCCTCGCCTGGCCAAAATTCAGGCCTGGGAGGAGGCACCTCACCTCGCCCAGCCGCAAACTAAAAAGTTAAAAAAAAAACGCCCCCGTGATAGGCTACGTGACGATTAACGTAGCCTATCACGGCTAGATCTGCAAAGTCAGCCGTGATAGGCTACGTAAATCATCACGTAGCCTATCACGGGTGACTTTTAAAAAAAAAGCGCGTAAGCAAATGGCGTCCCCCATAGGGAGCTGCCATTCATGTTCCTTATTTGGTCGCTGTAGTCTACGTAAAGATTTACGTAGACTACAGCGACCAAATAAGGAACGGGAATGGCGGCTCCCTATGGGGGCCGCCATTATCTGTACGCGCTTTTTTTTTTTTTTTAAGTCACCCGTGATAGGCTACATGACGATTTACATAGCCTATCACGGCTGACTTTGCAAATCTAGCCATGATAGGCTACGTTAATCGTCACGTAGCCTATCACGGGGGCGTTTTTTTTTTTCTTTGATTGGAATGGTGGCGGCGGCAGCCGGTCAAAAGACCGGCTGCCGCTCCCGTCCCGGACGAAGACCCGCCGAACCGCCGGCCGGACCCGCCGCTGGGAGGGACATTTGCCAAAGGTAAGTCCCGCCCTGGGGGGGGTGCAGGGGGGTGCAGAGAGTTTCTCCCCGAAACTTGTTTGGGGGGCCAAACACGTTGGCACTCGGCTCCCCGAAGTTTCGGGGAGAACTTCTCCGCCAACCCTACACTTTTCTCCTCCTTGGTGTTGCCATCCTTTTTAAATAAATCTTGTAGGTCCTCGAATATTGCTGGTATTCCCTAGTCCATAAACACTAAAAACTACATTGGGGCACATCAGCCCTGGTTCCTCCTAATTAGATAGGAGTTTTCAAAACAACTTTGAGTGCTGATTAAGCTCTGGCAGACTTGCCTTGCAGTCCAGCCCCTCTGCTGTGTTGCAAAAAGAGCTGTTTTTTCCAAGGCTTAATCCAGAATGCTGCTCTTGCTTCCCCCTTTCATTCCAGGAAAGGTAAAAAGGTTTTTCAACCTTTTAAAAGCTGTTTGAGATAGCATCCCACAGAGACTCTGCAGAACGCCACCAGGGCGACATTGGCTCCGACCGGAAGTCATGGCTGTATTTATCTCAGTTCTGCCTACGCTGACTGGCAGCACCTTTCCAGGATTTCACATAGAAGTCTTTCTCAACCCTACCTAGAGTTACCAGGGAATGAACCCGAGACCTTTGACATATAAAGTAGGAGCTCCACCACGGAACTACAGCCCTTCTCCAAAGGGCATAGCCAGACACCTATTCTAAGTGTGATGGAAATGTTTTGAACACACATTCTCTGTCCAGAAAACAGTGCTGGCTCCAGGTTTTAGCAGGCTCTTGGGCAAGACACCCTCCATGGGCCCCCTTCCTCAGTGAGTTGACTTTCTTGCTGTCATTGCTTGTCAGGCAGAGAGCCAGTGAGCAAGCAGGCAGTGACATCTACTGCTCCTTCTTATCACGACCACCATTGTCTGGGCCAGAGCGAGAGTCAAGGGAAGAAGCAGGTTGCAATAATGAGGAAGAGGATCAACTCCAGGGGCCTGTTGTCAGTGGCCTCCTGCCAGGGTGTGGGCCTTGGCCAGGTGTCCAACCATGCCTACCCTTCACATCCACCCTGCTCAGGAGTAATGCAACCAATCTGTCCTCAAACCACATCCATCACAACTAGCAAATCATATTTCTCTTTTGCCCATATCTTTCTTATATAAGTGGGATGGCGCAAAACTACCGTATGACTAGGGATGGACGAAAGTCACTTACCTGATCCCGAAGCTTGCTTCGTGGTGGGGGGGAGGCGCTCTGTCCCTTCCCCTGAAATTCTGGGTGGGGGGGAGGCGCCCCATCCCTCCTCGCCTAAATTCTGGCTGGGGGGGAGGCACCCCATCCCTCCCCACCGAAATTCTGGCCTGGGCGGAGTGCCCTGCCTCTCCAGCCACGAAAGTTCTTCTCCTGCTGGGACGCAAATGGCGGCGGCCACAGACACCGCCGTTTGCGTCCCTGGCCTGCAGTCAGCCATGATAGGCTATGTAAATCTTTATGTAGCCTATCACGTTTGTTGTTGTTGTTGTTGTTTTACTTGGAAATGGTGGTGGCGGCAGCCGGTCAGAAGACTGGCCGCCGCCGCCACCAAACCGCCGCCGGGAGCCACCGGGAGCCACTGGGAGCCGCTGCCGCCAGGGACATTCGCCGAAGGTAAATCCCATCCCGGGGGGGGCGGGGGGGCGGACCGTTTCTCCACCAATTTCGGGGGGCCGAATGTGTTGGCATTCGGCCTCCCAGAGATTCGTGGAGAAATTCTCCGACATCCCTACGTATGACAAAGTATGTGTCTACCCTCTCCTCTGAGGCACCATTTCAGAATGGAGAGAGGTGTCAGGAGCACCCTAGCTGCCTCTTACAGTCCCCTCCAATAGCCAGCTCAAGACACAGACAAAGAGGATTCTTTCCAAGGCTTTATTCCTTTTACAACTTAATGACTCTTTCAGATGCTAATCACCAGGGACTAAGCAAGGAACTGCACTGGGGTAGTTAGCAGAGTAGCCTAAGCTCCAGGTAAGGCAGTTGGTCCCCGTTTGAAGGAGAAGAGCAGGAAACCTCTGAACTTATGGGCTATGGAGAGGTCCTCCCTCTTACCCTTGGGTCCTCGGGATGCGACCGTTATTTTAGCGCCAAGCGGGCAGAGCACCTCCTCTCGGCGCCCTCCATCTGGCGCCGCTCCCTGCATCTGCGCCGAACGTCCAGTAAGGTCCCTCCCCCGCTCTCTCACTGCCAGGGTCACTATCTCTCTCAGGAATGCAGGCAGGAGGTATCTCTCCCTGCCGCTGTGCCTGTGAAGGATGAGCAAGCTCCTCTCCCACGGGTTGTTGCACTTCCTCAGAATCAGAACTGCTCTGGGGCTATATGGGCTCAGTTTCCACCCTGACAAGAGAGTGGGTTGGTGTGGTACAAGATTCTCAGCAATATTTAAAGTTTGTTCTTGGCTATATTAAAGATATAAACTGCAGTAAACTGAAGAGTACCTAATTTTTCATATTGCATCATAACTATATATGACCACAAGCCATTCGCCCAATTTTTTTTGGAAAAAGGAAAGGCTTTATGCCTATGGCTCAAATCCCTGTTCACTCAAAAGCTTATTGGATAACCTTGGGCCTCTCTCTCTCCCCCTCCCTCTCTCAGGCAAAACTACCTCATAGGGTTGTTGTAAGGATAAAATGGGGAAAGGGAGAATCACGTATTCCACCCTGAGCTTCTTGGAGGAGGGAAAGGACACAGCATTAAATAAATGATAAATTCGAAAGAGTAATCACATTCTTTGGAAATGTTGGGAAATTGTCTCTCCACTCCCAAGCATACAAGCGTGCAAAATCTTAGATCTTCCTCGTCTCCCCCTCCCTTTCCTGTGTCTCCACTCCAGCGGATAAATGTCCAGGAGTAGCCAAGTACTTCCCGACTGTGTTGCAAGCAAAAGGGAGTTTCTGTGGTTCCTCCAGCCAGATGCTGCTGCAGCTGTAGCTGTACTCAATAACCAACAGGGAGGGCAAAACATACACTCACCAAAGGCTGGCCATGAAAGGTAAGTTTCCTTTTAAAATGGAAAGTCTAACATGTTTCCTCAAGGCCTGTTCCTGTGTGTGGGATTTGTCAATTAGGACTTCAGGCTTGAATGTGAACTTTTAGAAACAAGAACATTTTCACATTCACCTGTGCTGTACGCAATGGCTTGTATGAACTTATTTCTGCTGTCCTTCCTCTGATAGAAATCCACAATGAGGTGCTGGGGAGAGAGGGGTCCATCTTTGTGGTAGTGCTGTGAAATGCAAATAGCTGATAGAAAGTGATATGAAGGAGCAACTAGAAGTTACACCTAGATGCATAAACAACAAAGAGTCTTGTGGCAGAATGAACGTTTATTGGCTAGAGTCCAATTCATCATATGCATACTCGGATACTTCTTCTGAAACAGGAAAAGCCAGTTCCAGAATGAGAGAAGCAGTTGCGCGCTGGCAAAATGGCAGTGGGAAAATTGTTAGTAGCACCCCGTTCCCCATGCCACTTTTCTGATGTGAATAGCCCCTTCAGAAGTGGCTTTTCCTGTTTCAAAAGAGCTGCTGGAGCAATACCATGCCGATCTTCATACAATATCTGTTTTGGCACCAAGGGAATTCAGTTTGCTTTGCATTGCCACACAACGAAAAAAATGAACAGATTCAGCTACCACAGAGTCACATTTTCCAAAACTGGATACCTGGTTTGAAATGCATTCAGGGTGTATTTCTCATCTGTTTAGTGCAAGATTGTTCCATTTAATGAGAATGTAAACATTGCATGTGATGTGGCACATAGGTGAAAATATCTATTTATTATCTGTTGTTGTTGTTGTTATTGGAATTTCTTAGCTGCCTTTCAAGACTGCAGTTTTCCCTAATAATTCCCTAAAATTATTTATTGGTGATAAATAGGTATACTCAATAGTATAGGAGAATTCAAATGACATCCATCCCATGTATTCAGATGACTCGTCCCAATGCAGGTAGCTTATCACTTTCCTCCATTGCACATAGAGTTCCTTCACACACCAGCCAAACATGTGGATAGCAGGGGGCATGGCTAGAGCACCCAGCCCTGAAACTCCCTCATCTGTTCTTTCAGTGTAGGAGGAGTGCCATTTCATTTGCCTTTAGGCATGGCTGGCATCATGGAGAAGGAAATGGCAACCCACTCCAGTATTCTTGCCAAGAAAACCCCATGGAACGTATCACAAGGCTAAAAGAGATGACGCTGGAAGATGAGCCCCTCAGGTCGGAAGGTGTCCAATATACTACTGGGGAAGAGCAGAGGGTATTTCCAAGTAGCGCCAGAAAGAGTGAAGCGGCTGGGCCAAAGCCGAAAGGACACTCAGCTGTGGATGTGTCTGGTGGTGAAAAGAAAATCCGATGCTGTAAAGAACAATATTGTTTAGGAACCTGGAATGTCAGATCAATGAATCAAGGTAAGCTGGAGGTGGTCAAACATGAGATGGCAAGATTGAACATCGACATCTTGGGAATCAGCGAACTAAAATGGACAGGCATGGGCGAATTTAATTCAGGTGACCATCATATCTACTACTGTGGGCAAGAATCCCTTAGAAGAAATGGAGTAGCACTCATAGTCAACAAAAGGATGGGAAAAGCAGTACTGGGGTACAATCTTAAAAATGATAGAATGATCTCAGAACGAATCCAAGGCAAACCATTCAATATCACAGTAATTCAAGTCTATGCCCCAACCACTGAGGCCGAAGAAGCTGAGGTTAATCGGTTCTATGAAGACCTACAACACCTTCTAGACCTAACACCAAAAAAAGATGTCCTCTTCATCATAGGGGATTGGAATGCTAAAGTAGGAAGTCAAGAAATCACCGGGATAACAGGCAGGTACGGCCTTGGTGTACAAAATGAAGCAGGACAAAAGCTAATAGAGTTTTGCCAAGAGAACACGCTGATCATAGCAAACACTCTTTTCCAACAGCACAAGAGATGACTCTACACATGGACATCACCAGATGGTCAATATCAAAATCAGATTGATTATGTCCTTTGCAGCCAAAGATGGAGAAGCTCCATACAGTCAGTAAAAACAAGACCTGGAGCTGACTGTGGCTCACATCAAGAGCTGCTTCTTGCAAAATTTCAGCTTAAATTGAAGAACGTAGGGAAAACCACTAAACCATTCAGGTATGACCTCAATCATATCCCTGATGAATATACAGTGGAGGTGAGGAATAGATTTCAGGGATTAGACCTGATAGACAGAGTGCCTGAGGAACTATGGACGGAGGTCCGTAACATTGTTCAGGAGGCAGCAACGAAATCCATCCCAAAGAAAAAGAAATGCAAAAAAGCCAAGTGGCTGTCTGAGGAGGCTTTACAAGTAGCTGACGAAAGAAGGGAAGCGAAAAGCAAGGGAGAAAGGGGAAGATATATCCAACTGAATGCAGAGTTCCAGAGAATAGCAAGGAGAGACAAGGAGGCCTTCTTAAATGAACAATGCAAAGAAATCGAGGAAAACAACAGAATGGGAAAGACTAGAGATCTTTTCAAGAAAATTGGAGATCTCAAGGGAACGTTTTGTGCAAAGACGGGCATGATAAAGGACAAAGAAGGCAGGGACCTAACAGAAGCAGATGAGATGAAGAAGAGGTGGAAAGAATACACAGAAGAACTATACAGGAAAGATCTTAATGTCCCTGATAGCCATGATAGTGCGGTCACTGAACTTGAGCCGGACATCCTCGAGAGTGAAGTCAAGTGGGCCTTAGGAAGCATTAGTAACAACAAAGCTAGCGGAGATGACAGTATTCCAGCTGAGCTATTTAAAATCCTAAAAGATGATGCTGTTAAAGTGCTGCATTCAATATGCCAACAAATTTGGAACACTCAACAATGGCCGCAAGACTGGAAAAGGTCAGTTTACGTTCCAATTCCAAAGAAGGGCAACGCCAAAGAGTGCTCAAACTACCGCACAATTGCGCTCATTTCACATGCCAGCAAGGTGATGCTCAAAATCCTACAAGCTAGGCTTCAGCAGTATGCGAACCGAGAACTACCGGAAGTACAAGCTGGGTTTCGAAGAGGCAGAGGAACTAGAGATCAAATCGCCAACATTCGCTGGATCATGGAGAAAGCAAGAGAATTCCAAAAAACATCTATTTCTGCTTCATTGACTACGCTAAAGCCTTTGATTGTGTGGATCACAACAAACTGTGGCAAATTCTTAAAGTGATGGGAGTACCAGACAACCTTACCTGTCTCCTGAGAAACTTGTACGAGGGTCAAGAAGCAACAGTAAGAACCAGACATGGAACAACCAAGTGGTTCAAAATTGGGAAAGGAGTGCGACAAGGCTGCATATTGTCACCCTGCTTATTTAACTTATATGCAGAGTACATCATGAGAAATGCCAGGTTGGATGAATCAGAGGTCGGAATTAAGATTGCTGGGAGAATTATCAACAACCTCCGATATGCAGACGATACCACCCTAATGGCAGAAAGTGAAGAGGATCTAAAGAGCCTCTTGTTGAGGGTGAAAGAGGAGAGTGCAAAAGCTGGTTTGAAACTCAACATTAAAAAAACGAAGATCATGGCATCTGGCCCTATCACTTCCTGGCATATAGAAGGGGAAGAAATGGAAGCAGTGACAGATTTTACTTTCTTGGGCTCCAAGATCACCGCAAACGGTGACTGTAGCCATGAAATTAAAAGACACTTGCTCCTTGGGAGGAAAGCTATGGCCAACCTAGACAGCATAGTAAGAAGCAGAGACATCACCTTGCCGACAAAGGTCCATCTAATCAAAGCTATGGTTTTCCCAGTAGTAATGTATGGCTGTGAGAGCTGGACTATAAGGAAGGCTGAGCGGCGAAGAATTGATGCTTTCGAACTGTGGTGCTGGAGAAGACTCTTACGAGTTCCCTGGACTGCAAGGAGGTCAAATCAGTCCATCCTCAAGGAAATCAACCCTGAGTGCTCATTGGAAGGACAGATACTGAAGCTGAAGCTCAAATATTTTGGTCACCTAATGCGAAGAGAAAACTCTCTGGAAAAGACCCTGATGCTGGGAAAGACTGAAGGCAAAAGGAGAAGGGGACGGCAGAGGATGAGATGGCTAGATAGCATCACCGATGCAATGAATATGAACTTGAGCACGCTCCGGGAGAGAGCGCAGGACAGGAAGGCCTGGCATGCTATGATCCATGGGGTCACGAAGAGTCGGACACGACTGAACGACTGAACAACAACAACATATTCCTTTAGTTCACTTCATTTCATTTTACTGATGCAGGTGTTTATCTGTGGAGATGACAGCAAGTCAAAAGAAAAGGTTATGGATATCGTTCAAAGCCTTGGTCTTATTCCATTGGATAAGGGATCGCTCCTAGCAGCAAAAGAAATCAAGAATTACCCTTTGCAGCTTTTCCCATTGTGGAAATACCCTATCTGTCTCTCCCTTGTTCTCAGTGCATTCATCTTCTTCTACTCCATGATCCGTGATGTGGTCTACAGGTATATTGAGAAAGGCAGAGACGTTTCCTTTTTTATTCTCATTAGCATCCCAAACCGGGTCTGCCCGATTGTGGCACTCGTCCTTCTTGGTTTGGTTTACTTGCCTGGGATCTTTGCCGCTCTTCTCCAGTTATACAGAGGGACAAAATACAGTCGCTTCCCAAACTGGCTGGACCAGTGGATGCTGTGTAGGAAACAGCTTGGCTTGGTAGCCTTGGCTTATGCTTTCCTACATGTTTTGTACACACTCATCATCCCTGTTCGGTACTATGTAAGATGGAGGTGGAACTCTTTTGTCCTTGACCAGGTAAGCTCTTATTCTTCTCCCATGTTGTAATGGTCCCAGGCCTGTAACCAAGTCACCAGTAGTTTTAGAGGGGCCTAGAGATCCACAATGCTGTCTGTTTTGGTTCATTATTAGTGCAATTCTCTCGCAAAGTGGGCCTCTTGGCTGGTAAGATGAGTCAAAGGTCGATATCGCCGCCTCAGCACATTCCATGCTAATGAGCTCTGGTATCTTATCAGAGTCTCGGATGTGCCTAGGAAGTGAAACTCTGTCTTAAAGCTACAAGTGTCTGTGCTGGGAAAGTTCTGATTGTTTTCCTTCTGAACAAGCACTGTTAGTCTATGCTGGGAAAGTTGCAGATGAATGCTAATTAGCGTTTGCTTCTGTCATGCTGCCTCACTGCTAACATGTATGGTATAAAACCCATCTTACCCCATGGCTCTGGGTTCAGAAAAGCTGTCTGATCCAACCATTAAGTACACCTCTGCACTGTAAGTACTCAATAAAGTCTCCTTGTAAGCAAACCTGTGACTGGCGTATCGCTATCTCTACACCTCTAAATCTTGTCAGCCCACGGCCGGGACATACACATGTTATCACCAGCTTCAAGGTGGGTGATGAAATGAGTATACCACTCATTTGATGAGTATACCACTTATTTGATGAAATGAGTATACTACAGAGTATACAGCTTTGGAGGGACATAGGCTGAAAGGAGGCCTCTGAAGTCATCAGAAACACAGATGGGCATCAGACTCCATGGGGTTATAGATCCACTGAAACGAATGAGAGTTAGTCGTGATTAACTCAACTCTCATTCATTTCACTGGGTCTACTTTATGTTGGATACTACCCCTTGCTTGTTGTGCTTCATCCCATGCAGATCATACCCTCCCTGCTGTCCGTACCCTCCCACAGAGACATCCAAGGAGGAAGAGGGATAGTGGTGGGTGGAGAGGGCCCAATCCATGTGGGAGGTCTGAGACAAGCTCCTAAACTCTACTCTCCCTGGCACATTTCTGTTGACATCATTAGGAGTGTGCTGGGAGCCTTTCCCAACATTTTGGGCCTCATCTCATTTTGTGGCCGGGGGGTGGGGAAGCAGACTCCCACAAATCTAGCAGATGCATTCTGACCCAGTTCAGATCTGCCCCATCACTAATAATATTGCATCGTGACAGTGGACTGATCCTCTCTCATCCACTCCTCATGCCTATCACTTTGTCTATCACGTCTGGGCTCAGGTGGCCAGGTGTCCTTTTTTACCGGGGACAGCCTTCTATTCGAAGGGATACCAGAAGGCTGCCCAGTCCAAGTCCAGTTTAAAGATAAAGAACCATAAGAAGGGAGAGCAGTAGGGGCCTTGAAGTTGGCTATCAACAGCACCTGGACAGCAGACTGAGCAGACACATGGGTCAGCTGGTCACAGTCTTCCTCACTATAGTGCAATATATTGGCCAACCACCTCCAGGCACTCTCAGATGGGACTGATTATCTGGATCCATTTCAGTCAGGGTTCAGGACAGGTTTTGGCATGGAAACATCCTTGGTTGTTGACCTATGGTTGACCTATGTTGGGAGAGAGATGCAGGAGTGTGACCCTGTTGATTGTCTTCGATCCCTCAGTGGCTTTGGATACCATTGACCATGGTATCCTTCTGGGGTGACTGTCTGAACTGGGGGTGGGGGGCAACAAGGCACATGAGGAAAGGTGGAAGCTCCAGTGACTTTGGGAGGATCCTTCTTCGATGGATGGCTCCAGAGGGAGATGCTTGGAAAGTATTGCTCGGCGCCATGGATTCTCCAGCATGGGGTTCCTCAGGGGCCGGTTTTGTCCCCCATTCTTTTTAACATCTACATGCAGCTGCTGAGTGGGGTCATCCAGAGTTTTGGAGTGTGTTGTCATCAGCATGCTGATGACACACAGCTCTATTTCTCTTTTTAATCCTCACCAGTTGAGGCTGTGGATATGCTAAATCGGTGCCTGGCTGTGACAATGGACTGATGAGGGCTAAGAAACTGAAGCTCAGTCCAGACAAGACTGAGATGCTGTTAGTGGGTAGTTCTTCTGACTGGATAGAGGGTGCTAAACCTGTTCTGGATGGGGCTGTACTCTCCCTGAAGGAGCAAGTTCATGGCTGGAGGGTTCTCCTGGAGCCATCTCTATCATTTGTCGCTCAGGTGGCCTCAGTGGCATAGAAACAGATGGCCCAGCTGCACCCCTATCTGGACAGGGAAAACCCAGTTTCTGTAATCTATGCTTTGGTAGTTTCCAAGTTAGATTACTGCAATGCACTCTATGTGGGGCTGTCCTTGAAGGCTGTTCAGGAGCTGCAGCTTGTGCAAAATGCAGCAGCCAGATTAATAACTTGTACCAGAAAGTCTGAACACATAACACCAATTCTGGCTTGCGTTCATTGGCTGTCTGTATTTTCCAAGCCTTCAAGGTGCTGGTTTAACCTATAAAGCCTTACATGGCTCAGGAACACAATACCTGATGGAATGCCTCTCCCAACACTATGATCAACATTAGGGGCCTTCCTCCAAGTGCTTTGTCTGAGGGATGCTTGGAAGGTGGCAAGAAGGGAGAGAGCATTCTCAGTGGTGGCCCCCTGACTATGGAATGAGCTCCCCACTGAGCCCCCCCCCCTGTCATTTTGATACTGCCATATATTTTTGGCACCAGGTTAAGATTGCCCTCTACACCCAGGCATTTAATGGCATATGATGGGGCACATGTTGGCTGTCTTGAACAGATCTGTTATTGGAACTGTTTACTGAAATTGTTTTTAGCTATTTAAATTGTTTTAAATTTTTTGTGTTATACAATTATAGGCTATATTTTATTATGCTGTTGTATTATGTAATGGTTTTATAATGTTGTAGGTTGGTTTTGTGTGTGTGATTATTGTGAACTGTCCAGAGAGCCTCGGCTATTGGACAGTATAGAAATCAATCGATCAATCAATCAATAATAACAACAACCTATTTAAATATTATAATTTCTAAATTTGCATCTACACATAGATGTAAGTGTCAATGCTATGCAAATTAGCAAGTGCTAATATTTTGCAAATTGGTGTCCTCTTTCTCTGTTGATGCATAAGTGGCCACCCTGTGTTAGGCTTCAGACCTTTCGAAAGGGCCATGTTAGCAAGGTCTGTGGTGAAGGGGACATTTTGTCAACTCAGGGATATTCCATGGGGATCCTGTCCCCAACCACAAATAACCTTCTCTGTGCAGTCCATTGTCCTTAGTGGATTGAAACAAATGACAGCAAGCATAGAAGGGAGAGAACCCTGTGTTGCCCCCAGTCTTTCACCACCAATAATTTAATAGATTTATCCTGTGTTCTGATCAGTGCTACTTTTCAACCACTGTAAAGCAATTGTGATGTGTGTTCACCAAATTTTTCAAGTTCGCCAGAGGTTGAATCCTGGATCTGCCTTCCACAAGACAAAGGGACCTTCCATGAGAAGAAGGTCTCCAGAAGGTCTCTCCGCCCAATGCTCTATTCCCAGTGACACCACAGCTCACCCCATTAAGCAAGGCCCCCTGACAATGTAGCATTTCCAGGGGACTGGAGACACTGCCATTGGAAAGAGGGGGTGGGGAAGTCCACTTCTGCCAGCACAGTTGATCCAGTGTAAATCTGGATTAAACCCCATATAAAATGATATATTTTTAATCTACTGCCTACTAAAAATATTTTTCCTTTTTTCTCACCTTAAGGCACTGAACAACAAAACGGATCCACTTAATTATGAGAACGTCTGGCGTAGTGACACTTACCTTGCTTTCGGTATCTTGGGATTCTTTTTGTTTGTCCTCCTGGGAATAACCTCCTTGCCCTCTGTCAGCAACAGCGTCAACTGGAGAGAGTTTTGGTTTGTACAGGTAAGGAGCATCTCTACACCAGCATAACATCCCGCATTTAAAATGGGGCTTTTTGCTGCCATTTTAAATGCAGGATCATAACGGACTCCCTTTACACGTGCTTCCTTTCCCCCTTTCCCTTTCCCCCTCCTTCTCCCCCTTATCTGAGTCCTCCATGTGTTTCATTGGTCTAGCTCCTCTTCCTGTGGCTTTTCCTTTTTCATGGAGGGAACTCAAGCAGAACACAAGTGCAGCAATTTGATAGCTCATTATCTCCAATCTATTTAAAAATGGAAAAAAGGTCATTTAGTGCAGGACATGCTCTGGAGGTTAATGACATGATCAGAAGGGCCTACAAACTTCCATGAGTAACCAATGTCAATAGCAGGATAAAAGCACCAAGTGGAGAAGCCAAAGAGCTCGTTAGCTGGGAAACTCTCTTTTGTCTTCCCAAATTGCAGTGTGTTGCTCTGCACACTTGCCCAGAAGTAAGGCCTACCAAATGCAATAGGATCTACTCTCAACTATTATAGCCTTAAGGCACAATCCTATGCATAGAGGGAAGGGAAGAATTTTGTTTCCTGTCTAGTTAGAGTTTTGGCATCTTTCAGAGTGGAATACCATCTACTCCAATATAAACTCCTTTCTCCCCTCACAGAAGAAACTGATTTCCCACTGAAGTGTCAAAGATAACAACGTCTGTTCCAAATCAGCTCATCTTCTTATTGCCTGGGGGGCGCCTTTGGCTGATGAGGCATTGGATGTTCCAGCATGGAGTGTTTAGGGAGAAATCCTGTGCATGTTTAGACAGAAAAAAGTCCTGTGCATTCCCTGGGAGTTGTAGGACTTTTTTTCTGTCTAAACATGTCTAGGATTATGCCCATAATCCTTTGAGGGGCAGAGGCTTTTCCTTCTGCATTTATTTCACTAGACCTTGAAAATTTATGGCCAGGGATGGGGAGGAAAGGGGTTATCACAATCTTTGGCCAACCCACCTACTCAGTTTGCATTGTAATATGATCCCAAATTGGGACTTCCCCAATTAATATGGAAACTGGAACAATATTAACCTTTGATTTCCACACTACTCCAAATTTTGTGGTGCAGTTCTATCAAAAAGGCACGTAGTAGGGGGAAGTGCTTGCAAAATGCATTCGAATGTTCACGCAGAATTTAAGGAAAACATTGGCAAACTGATGTGGAAATGGGACAAAACAAACTTATGCTTGAAAAAATGTGAACATTACAGAAAGCAAAACAGAGAGATTTGTCCATGGAGCCAGTCTTCAAAGACGCTTCTCCCAGTTCCTTCACTTTGGGAAAATAGAGCACCTGCTGCAAGGACAAGGGCCTTCTCTGTGGTTGCCCCAGTCTTCCTGAACAACCTCCACAAGGAGTACATTTGTATTCCTCCTTCCTGAACTTAACATACTTGTATAAGGGCCACAGGTTGTAAAGGCCTTTCATTAGTTGGATGGTGGGTGGGCTCGATGGATGATATTTTGTTGCATTTTTCTAGGGGAGTTTATTATTAT
The DNA here is from genome assembly GCF_057233095.1 of Heloderma suspectum. Taxonomy (NCBI): domain Eukaryota; kingdom Metazoa; phylum Chordata; class Lepidosauria; order Squamata; family Helodermatidae; genus Heloderma; species Heloderma suspectum. The sequence continues at coordinate 196,602,813 of NC_139462.1, forward strand.
TATTGAGAGCTTTGGCTACTGGGCGGTATAGAAATAAATAAATAAATTTGCTTTGTTTTCTTTTTTAATGGTTGAAAACATTAAACATTCTTGTTGGGGAATGCATTCTGTGCTACTGTAATTAAGAGGTTTTCAATTATATTCTAGGGGAGTTTGTGATCATTATTGTTTTGTTTTCTTTTTAATGGTTGAAAGCTAATGTAAACAGTGAGAAAAGTCAGGTATACATATTTGAAATAAATAAACAAATGTTGCCAACTCCCACTCTTGTTCATTTGAATCATTTCATTCACGTCTTCCCATCTAATGCAAAGAAGGGAACTGAGCCTCAAAGGCCTAATTATTTCACTATCTGGCTTGTACAATTCAGGCTGTAAACTCGTGCATATGTTGCTGAGTCCTGGTAGCAGAATCCTGGTAAGTGTACAGCGCATTAAGCCTTTAGTGTAATTAGGGATGTACGAAAGTCACTTACTTACCTTTTCACAGCTTTGATTCGCGGTGGGGGGAGGCGCTCCGTCCCTCCACCCGGAATCCTCTCTGGGCCGGTTCTGCTCTGTGGCGGCTCTGTGGAGCCGCCGGCCAGGGCCGTCCACAGCCGGAGTTCCAGCCACGGCCGGCTGCTGCAGCGGCCATTTGCGTCCTGCCAGGCTGCCGTGATAGGCTACATAAGTATTTACGTAGATTTATGGATTTGTGGTCCAACACATCTTGTGGTCCATCCCCTCAAGAGATTGGGTAAGGCAGCATTACACTTAGGGATGGCGGAGAATTCTGCCATGGATTTCAGTGAGGCCGAATGCACTGGCACTTGGCCCTCCCAAAACCCATGGCGGAATGGCCTCCCACCCCCCTCCACCCCATGGAATCCCCCCTGGGACAAAGCTTACCTGGGGCGGATGTTCCAGCGGTGGTGGTTCCGGCGGTGACTCTGGCAGCAGCGGCAGCAGCTGGTCTCTCGGCCGGCTGCTGTGGCCGCAAATGGCAGCTGCCGTAGTGGCCACCGTTTGTGTCCTGCCAGGCTGCCGTGGTAGGCTACGTAAGTATTTACATAGCCTATCATGGAAAGAGCAGGGACGCAAAAGGCGTAGTGGCCACCATTTGCACCCCTGCTCTTTGCTGTGATAGGCTATGTAAATACGTACGTAGCCTATCACAGCAGCCTGGCAGGATGCAAATGGTGGCCACTATGGCAGCCGCCATTTGTGGCCACTGCAGCTGGCCAAGAGACCAGCTGCCGCCGTCACCGCTGGAGCTGCCGCTGCCACCGCTGCCTCCACTGCCGCCAAAACATCTGCCCCAGGTAAGCTTCATCCCAGGGGGGATTCCATGGGGTGGGAGGCCGTTCCACCACGGGTTTCGGGGGGCCGAATGCCAGCGCATTTGGCCTCACTGAAATCCGTGGCGGAATTCTCCGCCATCCCTAAGTGTAATGCTGTCTTACCCAATCTCTTGAGGGGATGGACCACAAGATGTGTTGGACTACAAATCCATCATCCTCTGCCAGTGTGGCCACTGGTTGTGCTGGCTGGGGTAGGTGGGAGTTGGAGTCCAACACTCCTGGCAGGTAACAGATTAGAGAAGGCTGGCTTAATGCATTGCAACCGCAGCCATGCGAAGATATGTGCCATATCACACAATGGGCCTCTTTAATCCATTTGGTCCAAGAAATCCCCAGGGAACTCAGCTCGTAGTAGAAGGGGAACTCAGTGTTGGTCAACTTTTGATAAGTGGATAGAATGCTCTTTGATTTGCCTTATGTGCCTCACAACGGCTTCCCAGACAATGCATAGGGAAGTCCTGTAATGCTGTTACACAATGGCACTCATGCCCTGCTTGTGGCTTCCTGGTCGACAGCTGGTCGGCCACTGTGTGAACAGAATGTTGGACTAGATGGACCCTTGGTCTGATCCAAGATGGCTCTTCTTATATGTTTAATCATATTTCTTCTCTCTCTTTTTTTCTTCCCACAGTCTTACCTGGGCTACCTTACATTGGTTTTCTGCACTGCCCATACATTGGGCTATGGCGGAAAGAGGTTCCTGAACAGTGCCTCATACCCATGGTTCCTTCCTGCAGCTTATATGTTCTCCCTCATTATCCCTTGCATTGTGTTGGTCGATAAGTTTTTTCTAATATTTCCATGCATAGATAGACCGCTAACTCAGATTCGACAGGGCTGGGAGAGGAAACCCAAATACCCAAACCAGTCAAACAACAGCAGTTCATCAGCTGTATAATCTCTTAGCAAACGTACAAAATTTTATATCTATAAATAGGTAAAATGGGCAGAGTGTAAACAACTAAAACACACTGAAGACTGGCTAAACAAAAAGAGAATGTTACTCTGTAGCATAAAGACCAGGAAATCTTGACAGAAATTCAATATTCATCTTGTTCCCGTTCTCTCCCTAAGGAGCCCTCCTTTTCTGGTCTTGGGATTGGAGGAAACAATTATAGTTTATTTTTGACTTCCACTGGAGAAACCCATTTTGCAGTGGAACCACAGATTATAAGGCATGTTCCCTGTAGGTATATGGCAGGGATGCAGAATCTCAGGCCCATGGGGCAAATGCAGCCCTCTGGGGTTTCCCCCTTCCCCCCGGTGCCGCCCCCGTTCCCCCAACCACTGATGCTTGGGTCATTTCCTGGATTGTCTGCGTGTGCTTTCCCCCATTCTAAAAGGCTGAAATGCCTCTCCTAAGGCTTGGTTACTGGCAGGAAGAGCTTTAAGCCAAAATATGCTGGCATCTTGGCCCTGCCCCCTTTGACTCCAGCCTCACTCACCACTGGAATGCGGCCTCCGAGAGCTTCTCCAGAATTAAATTTGGCCCTTGAGTTGAAAGAGGGTCAGCGCCCCTGGTTTACCATACGGCATAAGCCACAACAATAATAATTTTGAAGAGTGGCTTCTAGTCCTGTTTTGAGCATTTTCAGATTCATAGTCTCCTCCTAGCTGTAGAGGTACTTCAGAGATGACAAAACTGGCGATGGCTCCCCAGGTCACGTGCACTGTGTAGATGTACTACATAAAGTTCTTTCAGTGAATAACTTTTCTTACTTTTGAAGCTGGCCATGCTTTTGTGGAGAATTTGACTGTAGTCTTAATCAAGGGATTCCTTTTTGTATGAAAGTGTGGCACACAGACTTTGCTATTGTGAACTTATGCAACCAAAAGCCATGGACGCAAATTCCACTTCTGCATTCATTCTAAAGATGGACTCAGGACCCAGTAAAGCTTCTTAATTAAGGTATTCCCCCATGTGTATATAACTGTGGGATGACTATTGATGGAGAAGAGCCTCTGAATGAGGTTATGATTAAACCACATTTACAAGCTTAATCAGTAACAGGCAAGTGGTTTCGTTCAAGCATCTTGGGATACAATATTGCTTATTGCTGAGCATTAATGTATTCCTTTACCATATTTAATGAAAATATATGCCTTTTTTTAAGCATAAATCTCTATATTATACATCAACATTTATACCATGTATATTTTAATCACAATAAAGAAAACCTGTTTTAAAAATGAATGTCTCTTTTTTTTTTAACCACAGAGGGGCAGTAGCACAGCCAGATCTCTTATTCTTTTTTCCTTTACCAATGAAGATGAAGAAGTTAAAGCTAAGCTTTAAAAGGCAAGGAAGAGGTAGATAGGGTTGCAATGAAAAAGAGTTGGCCGGTGTCCTCACATTGCAGAGAGCAAGGAAATAACTATGAACAATTTAGGAGTATATACCTTTGCAGTCAAAGATGAACAATGAAAGAAAGCACAACAAAGAGCCTTGTGGCACCTTAAAGACAAACAAATTTATTCTGGCATAAGCTTTCATGGACAGTCTCCACTTCATCAGATGCATGTAGCGGGCACTGCCCATGAAAGCTTATGCAGATAGGTGGCCGCCTATGAACTCGGAGGTGACCGCCTATCCAATGCAGGGCAGGAGAAGCATGGAGGGGATTATTCCCTCCGCACTTCTCCTGCCTTTCATTTTTGGCTAGACAGCCACTTTCAGCTGTCTAGCCACAGAGGTCGGAGCTGGGGAGAAGGCTGCCGGATGACATATAGGATGTGTCGTATCGAACTTTCCTCCCTCCCCACCCTGGAACGCACCCTGGCATGCCCCTTTTTGGCCGCTCCACGCTCCTCTTGTGAGCACGGAGGACGGGGCTTCTCCGTGCTGCCTGCTTGGGCTCTGAGGTTGTTTCCCGGAAAACAAGATATCCTGTGGCCGTCTAGCTGCTGACTAGAGGCCACAGGATTGCTCCCTCCATCTGTTAGTCTTTAAGATGACACAAGAATTGTTGTTGTTTTTGCTGCAACAGAATAACATGGCTGCCTGCCTGAATAATGAAAGAAAACACATACTCATAGGCTGCAGTAGAAAATTCCCAACTAACAACAGGTAGGCCTGATTTTTAATGCAGCCTTCTCTGACATGGTTTTCCCCAGATGTTTTGGTGTATCACTCCCAGCATTCCTAACCATGGACCATGCCAGTTGGGCCTGATGAGAGCTGAAGTCCAAAACATCTGGAGGGCACCACATTTGGGAAGGCTGTTTTAGCGCATAAAGCTATTTTAGAACAGTAAGATGAGAGACAGAAACAGACATCAAAGAACCTTGTAGTTACTAGGAGACTAACACATACATTGTGGCTTATGTTTTTGTGAACTAAAGTCCCCTTCTGTATTTGTTTGTCTTCTTCTAAGCTGATGGCTCTTTTCCCTGATATTCCTGTACAGGGAAACACTGCCATCACCATTCTTCCTGCTGGAAGGATCCAGACAGGAAAGTGAAAGCATTTTGGGGGATTAGGGACAACAGTGTCCCTAACAGTGGAACAGTGTCAAATGCCTCCACCCCATAAAACCCAGTTGCCATCTTGTTCTCTTATCAGTCCACCAACCACCAACTGTGGCAAAAATCTTACTTTACTGCCAGTGAAAAACAAACTGACGTAATTCAAATGGACAAATCCTAAAAGTGTAGCTTAATCAGAGTTATACAAATCATAGTAATTATGCAAACATGATTTATCACTTGTATTTGAAATATCAGGCCAGTTTTGTCGAATTGGAGGGACAGAACCCCACCCCCAGCCAGCACAAGATAACAGGAATTGGAGAAATGCATGCTTTTCTACTACATACAAATACAAGTTGTTCTAATCTAGCCAATGGCCATGTTGTCTGGGGATGATGGGAATTGTAGTCCAACACATCTGGAGAGAGCCAGGCTGGGAAAGGCTACAAATCCAACATTTAGCAGTGTGAGAGCAACTAGAACCCTAAGTTTCTAACAGTACCATTCAAGGGTATGCCGCATGGTGCCCACCAAGGATCACCCCCCCCCCGACTTTTTTAAAAAATTAACACATTTCCTTACCAGCAGCTGGAATCACTGGAAAGCAATATGAGGGCCTCCAGTCACTGTCATCTTCATTTCCTATGAATCCATTTGGACCACATGTGGGGCTCAGAGACATTCTTAAGAAATGAAGATGGTGGTGGGTGGCTGCAAGCCAATGCTTTCCTCTGCAGCGCATCTAGCCACCAAAAAAGGGCAAAAAAGAAAACTGACTCCTTTCACTTCGATCTGGTAAGCCACGCCTCCCATGGCAAGTATTTTGTGGTGGTGCCAGGACAGTCCTTCAAATTGCCAAATGTGCCCAGGGTTGGAATACATTCTTTGTAGGCCCTAGGGAGTGGCATGCCCATGAGGGCAAAGGGAGGTCTCCAAAGGTTGGAGGAAGCTTGATCGGTTGTCATTGTTAGTCAGAGGGCAGCATCACAGTAGCCATACTAAGTGTGGTGAGTGAAAATATAGAAGCCTGTGTATGAACCCTTGGTCATTTTTCTCCACAGGGCTTAAAATCCAACAAGGCTAGCTGCCATCCAGTATCCTGAGGGACAACAAAAACAGAAGATTCCTTCAGAACAATAGGCTACAAGTTAATCTTGCACAGAAGCAGAGATCAAAATAAATTGCAACGAAGGCCAATTGTGAAAATGTACATATGCACTAAAGTTTCTTTTTAAACATATGCAGCACCTACACGCACTCCATTTTTTAATTGTGTAGCTTTATTTACTCTTCATTTTTTAATTTTTTAATTTTTTAATTTTAATTTTAATTAAAATCTAATTTTAAACCCAAATACTCAAGCAATAAATCTCTGAAAGGCTAAATTACATTTTCAAAAGAATTTTAAAAGATCAAATTTGTTCAAATTATGCAAGGATTTTTTTAGAGCTGCAAGCTTTATTCCATACTGTTCTTAAAGAGGGATCAAGGGGGGATCCCAGAAATTACAGGGAGGTTAGCTTAATGCCTCTTCCACGTAAATTGATGCAAAGTGTTATTAAAGATAATATTATCAAACAGGACAAGTCTTGCTGGAAAAGAATCAACTTTCTGCATATGAAATTCCTCACTCACAAAACTTTTAAAGTTCTTTCAGAGTATCAACAAATATGTGGAACCAAAAGGATCACTCCAAGGTGGAGGAATGAGCGTTAAAATGGGCAACCAGAATGATCACAGGTCTGGAGCCACTCTCTTATGAGGAGAAGGTACAACTTCTGGGACTGTTTAGCTTAGGAAAAAAGACAAGTAAAGGAAAACTAGGCCCTCTATTCTGATTGCTGGAGCAGCAGCTGGGGCAAATTAGCTAGGGCTATGCAAGAAGGTAGGCTTGCAAGGGAGCCCAGCTCACCCCAGTGACGAAGCATTTCAGCCCAAGTGGCAAAGCTTCAGCACACAAGTGAGATAAACACCTTTGCGAGTTTAGCAACAGGGTGAGGAGGCCATGCAGTCAACACTTCCCTGCCTTCTCCTTCTCCTAGTAAGTAACTATAAATAAATTCTCTGCCATCTAGTAAATAATTTAGTTTTCTGGGTAAACAAACTTGATATTAACTAGGGATGTCAGAGAATTTCACCATGAATCTCGGGGAGGCCGAATGCCAGCGCATTCGGCCCCCCGAAATCGGTGGCAAAACGGTCTGCCACCTCCCCTGCCCCCACCCCCGGGACGGGACTTACCTTCGGCGAATCTTTGTGGCGGCGGCGGCAGCGGGGCGGTGGTGGCGGCGGCTGGTCTTCCGACCAGCTGCCGCCGCCACCATTTCCAGTTAAAAAAAAAAAAGTGATAGGCTACGTAAAGATTTATGTAGCCTATCACAGCTAGATTTTTTAAAAACACCGTGATAGGCTATGTAAATGTTTATGTAGCCTATCACAGCTGATTTAAAAGGGAAAAAAACACGCATACGCAAATGGCAGCACCCATGGGCGCCGTCATTTGCGTTCTTTATTTTGGCATGTCTTAGTCTACATAAACATTTACATAGACTAAGACAGCGAAAATAAGGGGACCACAAATAGCGTAGACGCTACGCTATTTGCGTTCCCCTTATTTTCGCCGTCTTAGTCTATGTAAATGTTTACATAGACTAAGACATGCCAAAATAAGGAATGCAAATGGTGGCACCCATGGGCGCCGCCATTTGCATACGCGCGTTTTTTTTCTTTTAAATCAGCCGTGATAGGCTACATAAACATTTATGTAGCCTATCATGGCTAACTGCAGGGACGCAAACAGCAGCGGCTACGGCCGCCGCCATTTGCAGAGCCGGCCAGCCAGGATTCAGGGGGGGAGGGACGGAGCGCCTCCCCCCCATCCAGAATTTCAGGGGGGAGGGACGGAGCGCTTCCCCCCCCGGCCAGAATTTCAAGGAGAGGGACGGAGCGCCTCCCCCCCATCGCGAATGTCACCCTTCGAAAAGGTAAGTGACTTTTGTACTTCCCTAATATTAACCATTTAAAAAGTTAGGAAGGTAGAAAGCCAGCAGGGCTGTGGGAGCTAGCCACTGTATTGTGACATGCATGACTATCCCCCAACAGGACAGAAGTTGTGGGTGCGTGCTTGGTGTAATATGCTCCAGCCTCTCAAGGAACAAGTTTGTTGCCTTAAAGCCAAGGTTGCTGACCGTGAGAAGCTGAGGGGGGAAGAGAGGTTGATGGACGAGACCTTCTGGGACCCAATAGCACTGTCCCAATAAACTCTATAGGAAGGACAGCTATGGGCCTTTGGCAGGTGCCCAACCATACCTGCCTTTGACGTCTACCTGGCTCAGGAAGAATGCAACCAATCTGTCCTCAAACCACATCCATCACAACTAGCAAATCATACCTCTCTTTGCCCATATCTTTGTTATATAAGTGGGATGGCACAAAACTACCATATGACAAAGTATGTGGCCACCCTCTCCTCTGAGGCACCATTGGAGAGAGGAGAGAGGGTGGGTCGGTGTGGTACAAGATTTTCAACAAGACTTGAAGTTTGTCCTTGGATATATTAAATATCCAAACTGCAATAAACTGAAGACTAATTTTTTACATCCCATCATAACCATACATGACCACAAGCTGTCCCCCATCCTTTTTTTAAAGTAAAGGCTTTATGCCTATGGATGAATATCTGGTGTAATCTTTAGGATCAGGGAGACCTGGGTTCAAATCCCTAGTCACCCACAAAGCTTATTGGATAACATTGGGCCATGCTCTCTACCTTTCTCAGGCTAAACTACCTCATAGGGTTGTTGTAAGGATAAAATGGGAAAGGGGAGAATCGTGTACCCTACACAGTTTCTTGGAGAAGGTGAAGGATATAACACAGCATTAAATAAATGATAAAACCCAAAGAACAATCACATGAAATCTGAAACACAAGCAGGGATTGATCTTGTGATCACAACTTCCCCACAGCCAAAAACCTCCAGCTAGAACAAGGAGTCAGCAAGCAAGGCGAGAGAACACTGACACCAGCCAGTATGCGGAAGAAGCAGCCTTGGCTCACCCAATAAAATAGCAGGACAGGGATTTTCCCTGAAACACTTGTTGGGAAATTGTCTCTCCATGTAAGCGTATAGGCTTGCAAAATCTTAGATGTTCCTCGTCTCCCCCTCCCTTTCCTGTGTCTCCACTCCAGCGGATAAATGTCCAGGAGTAGCCAAGTACTTCCCCACTGTGTTGCAAGCAAAAGGGAGTATCTGTGGTTCCTCCAGCCAGATGCTGCTGCAGCTGTAGCTGTACTCAATAACCAACAGGGAGGGCAAAACATACACTCACCAAAGGCTGGCCGTGAAAGGTAAGTTTCCTTTTAAAATGGAAAGTCTAACATGTTTCCTCAAGGCCTGTTCCTGTGTGTGGGATTTGTCAATTAGGACTTCAGGCTTGAATGTGAACTTTTAGAAACAAGAACATTTTCACATTCACCTGTGCTGTACGCAACGGCTTGTATGAACTTATTTCTGCTGTCCTTCCTCTGCTAGAAATCCACAACGAGGTGCTGGGGAGAGAGGGGTCCATCTTTGTGGTAGTGCTGCGAAATGCAAATAGCTGATAGAAAGTGATATGAAGGAGCAACTAGAAGTTACACCTAGATGCATAAACAACAAAGAGTCTTGTGGCAGAATGAACGTTTATTGGCTAGAGTCCAATTCATCATATGCATACTCGGATACTTCTTCTGAAACAGGAAAAGCCAGTTCCAGAATGAGAGAAGCAGCTGCGCGCTGGCAAAATGGCAGTGGGAAAATTGTTAGTAGCACCCCGTTCCCCATGCCACTTTTCTGATGTGAATAGCCCCTTCAGAAGTGGCTTTTCCTGTTTCAAAAGAGCTGCTGGAGCAATACCATGCCGATCTTCATACAATATCTGTTTTGGCACCAAGGGAATTCAGTTTGCTTTGCATTGCCACACAACGAAAAAAATGAACAGATTCAGCTACCACAGAGTCACATTTTCCAAAACTGGATGCCTGGTTTGAAATGCATTCAGGGTGTATTTCTCATCTGTTTAGTGCAAGATTGTTCCACATAATGAGAATGTAAACATTGCATGTGATGTGGCACATAGGTGAAAATATCTATTTATTATCTGTTGTTGTTGTTGTTGTTGTTGTTGTTGTTATTGGAATTTCTTAGCTGCCTTTCAAGACTGCAGTTTTCCCTAATAATTCCCTAAAATTATTTATTGGTGATAAATAGGTATACTCAATAGTATAGGAGAGTTCAAATGACATCCATCCCATGTGTTCAGATGACTCTTCCCAATGCTTATCAGTTTCCTCCTTTGCACATAGAGCTCCTTCACACACCAGCCAAACGTGTGGATAGGAGGGGGCATGGCTAGTGCACCGAGCCCTGAAACTACCTCATTTGTTCTTTCAGTGCAGGGGGAGTGCCATTTCAACCTTCTCCCATGATTTCATTTGCCTTTAGGCATGGCTGGCATCAAGGGTAGGTGTGGCTGGGCACGTGTCGAGGGTCCACACCTCAGCAGGGGCCAACTGGCAAGAGCCCTGAGGAGTTTCTCCTTATCTTCACCATTGCAACCTGCTTGTTCACCTGCCTCTTGCTCTGGCACAAGCAACACTGGTAGTGAGAAGGAGGAGCAGGAGATGCCACTGCCTCCTTGTTCACTGGCTCTCGGTCTGTCAAGCAAGCAAGTGGTAGCAATGATGAGAAACAATAGCAGTTGGTGAAAATGCAGGCGAGAATGTGGACTCACTGAGGGAGGGGGCCCATGCAGGACGTCTTGCCCAAAGACCCACAGAAACCTGGAGCCAGCATTGATCAGGTCAGCCCAATTTTATGTATGTTTACTGAGGTTGAACTCAGGTTTACTCAGGTTGAACTGGCCGTAATCCCAAATAATTGTGTATGGGACTGGACTGCAGCCTAAATCAACAAATGTAACCTGAGTAAAGGTCAATGTTATGTTGTAGTGTGCATTATAATTCTTACGATGTATCATTGCTATTGTTGTATTCCTGGGTTGGATCCAGACTCAATCAGCTGCACTTTGTTCCCACTGAAATCAGTGGAACTAACTTGCCCCACTGATTTCAATGGGACCTAAGTTCAAGTACCTGGATCTGGATCTAAGCTGTCAGTTTAAATTGTTTACTTTCTATGAAATATTTTGAGCACCCTGAATATTGTGGGAAATGTGATATAGATATAGGGGTTTGTGTGTGTGTGTGTGTGTGTGTAGACACCATACACATGCCATTATGACTAAACTGAATATCCTTTTAAAAGGGATTTAATCACATTCATGGAGGGTAAGGCTATTAATAGCTACCATAGTCATAACAGCCACATGCCACCTCCAGGTTCAGACGCAGTATGCTGCTGAATGCTTGTGGCTCCCCAGCAACGTATCTAGTCTGTGGGGCTCCCCAATCCAGCCCTTGGAGTCTCTCAGGGTTCCTCCAGGGGGCTTCTCCACTGTTATCTCTGATCTGGAATCGGAGATAACGGTGGGGATGCAGGCAGTGGGGATATGACCTGCCCTGGGAAGAGCAGCTGCTCTTCCTGGCTTGGGCCGAATAGCTTTGCAGGGCACCATGCCAGACAGCACGGCTGCTCTTCCCAGGGCAGGCCAAGGAGTTCATGCAGCAGTGGGTGTCACACAAAGCCAGGGACTTGGCTGGCACTGGGAAGAGACTCTGTTTCTCCCAGCGATGGCCAAGTCCCTTTCCCTGTGGAGTGGAGACATCTCTCCCAGCACAGATAGAAGAAAAAACACAGTGGGCCATCAGTGGATGTGCTCATGCCCACTGACACCATCCAGCCTGTGGTGGGCCTGGTGGGGGAGCAATCCAGTCCCCACCTAAAAGGGTTCTGCACCGCTGGGCTAGACAGACATTTGGTCGGATCCAGAAGGACTCTTATGTTCTTATCTTCACTGGTGGGCATTGAGAGGCAGCACTTGAGGCAAGACAAAGTCAGAACGGGTGGGCAAAATCTTCTCCCACACTTTACCAAACTGTTCATTGCCACAGTGGGGGGGGCATATCAGGGACTTTGTGGGGAGCAGAAGATGTGTGACATTTGTGGGGTTATTTACATTTGTTGAAGTAGCTGAGAGTTTTCTTTTAGATGCCATCATTCCCGGGGCAATACCGGGACAGGGGTGAGGGCTGCCCCCATGATCTCGGAGTGGTGGCTTAACTTTCTTTAAGTTCTTTAAAAGACAGCAACCCCCCCCCCCAAGTCATACAACTACACACACACACACACTCACACACCCAAAAGGATAGTTTTTGGAGGAGGTTTCGTCACACACGCCCTGAATGTGCCAGAAAAAGCTGTTGCAAATAGTTTGACCCATCATTACAGGCATGGTCAGCATGGTGAAGGCATACAACTGCTGACCACCACTGGGCTATAGTCAACAGAAGCTTATGCCTAAATAAATTGGTTAGGCTTTAAGGTGCCACAAGATTCTGTGTTGTTTTTTTGCTGTGATAGACAGACACAGCTTCCCCTCTAGAAATCCTTGCAAAAGGCATTGTTACACCGTCATCCTGCACAGTGCGGACTGTAGTTTCCCCATCCTAATTTCTCCTCTTGATGCCTTCTGAGAAAGATGTGAGAGCCCCTACCTCCAGTTGCCTTGGCAGCAGTGATCAAATACTGCCTCCTGCCCTGCGTCTCCAGCCACATCAACTGGTTTAAAGAGATTAAAGTGTGTGGGGGGAGAGAGAGAGATGTAAAACCTCATTTTCTAACTTATATCAAAAAAGCAGTTCTTTATTAATGTACATATAAATGCTTCTATCATTGAATATGCATTATGCAAGCATCTAAGTGTTTGGGTTCAGTTGTATTGCATCATCAATCCAGATGGCACATACCACTACTGAAAGTATTCCATCTCAGCTCTGATATTTGAAAAAAAAATCATATCCTTTGTCCCTGCAATCCTACACACACACACACACACAGACACACACACATACATTTTTCAGATTGTGTACCTGGTGTTTTTTTAATTAATAGTGTAAAAAAAATAATGGTGTAAAAAACAAAGTCGAAGCTGTGACTTTATTTTTAAGAAGAGAAAAGAGAGAGATGACCTTTCAAAGTTCCTGGTTGATAGGAGTGATTTGGAAGGGTTTGAAACAAAAAAAATAAAGAAGCAAGCATTCTAAAAGCATACTAGAATATTTGCATGCAATGACAAGGAACAGCCAGCACAATACCATGCACTATAAAAACACTTAATAAATCTGAACAGTAGCATACCAGGGACATTCTTGCAAAACTACTTTGTCACACTTAAGTGGATTTTTAAGATCCTGATTCTTTGAAAAATATAGAGTGCATTCATCTGGTCAGAACACTCAAATCAATCATTTCTGTAAAGTTGGACAGGGAGTTTTTATATACAGGGCTTAAATTGAGTCTCTTCCGGGTTATATATGTAAATTTCTGGTAATTGTTTATGTGGAAGAGAAAGCAAAGGAGAGGCATTTGCAATATGATTGACCATTCTGACCAATGCAGGATCTACATTAATATTACAATCCTCATTGCAGCCTTCCCCAACCTGGTGCCTACAAGACGTTTTGGACTGCAGCTCCCATCAGCCTTAGCCAGCATGGCCAATGATGAAGAATGATGGGACTGAAGCGTCCAAAACATCTGGGTGGGGCAGGTTGGAGGAGGCTGCCCAGTGGAACAAGAGCTGTTTTAAGCCCGGTGCGTGAACACACCTGCGGAGTTACACTCTCATGAGGTTATGCAGAGGGCACGTATGTATGGTGATTTTGGATTGCTGGGAGTCCCACAGCCAGTGGTGTAGTGGTCAAATTTGAAGTGCAAGCACTCGTCAAGACAGTCCCCATAGCCACACCCCCCAGGAGAGTCCAGAATTGTAGGCAGCTGTGTTGATCCATATCAACAAACAAGTTCTAGTAGTTTTCATCTCTACCAGGAGCAGGTCTTTTGTAAAGCAATTGGGTCTTAAGGATACACTGTCAATGGATGGTTTCTGAAAATCTGGGATGTGGCTGTTGCAGAAAACCTAACACAATGTAACTGCTTCATCACTGGGATAATCAAGCAGGACTCGTTAGAAACATGGTTCCCCTTCGTGACATACATTCATGCAGGGTCTACCGGCCAGCATCCACCGAGTGTGCAGTCCTATTTTTGAAAGGATGTAATGACTAGCAAGCCTATTAATTGAAAACTGATCAACAGACCTTAAAATGTATACAACACGTGTATGTTCAGGGACAACGATCCTATAATATATATATGTAGATGCTGTGATGAATAATGTAAAACAGGCTGTGTGTGTTGATGTTTTTGTTGCTATATCACTGTTACCTTGTATTTCTTAAATAAAATACTTGTTTCAGGGAAAAGAAAGAAAAAAAGACCAAACCTCCCCCAAATACTTTGCAGTACAACAAGGAGCCATCTACTGTTGCTGGGATCAATTTCCCCCAGTTACTGTGCGGATTGCAGCTCAGCTCAGAGGGAGCAGGGAATCCTGAAGGGGGTGGCAGATGATGTCAGCATCCCTGCTAATAAAAAAGTGCCCACGCTGCATCCCTGTGAGCCCTGGCTCCACTGCACCACTGCCCAAAGCTCCGTGGCAGAGTACGTGCTTTCTATGAAGAAGGTCTTCTGGGAATGCAAAGCCCCAATGAGACCTGGAAAGCTCCTATCAGTTAGAATAGATGGAACAGACGGAATTGGGCTAAATTCCATCTGTTTGCAGGGCTGTCCCAAGGCATTTTGCTGCCTGAGGAAGAGCAGTGAATAGCTCCCCACTGCTATCATCTCAACGTGCTTTGTAGTACCCAAGGCCAGCCCAGTTATTTTGGCACTTGAGGCAGAAAATCCAACAAGCAGTTCTCTCCCACTCTGGCAGTAAAAGAAATACATCAATAATAAAATGAATTGCTCACAAACTGCTGCCCTTCATAACACTGCCACGTCCTGTCTAATGATTGGGCTGGCCCAGGCTAAAAGGACCAGATTCAGCAGAAGGCAGTTTCATATGAAACTGATATGATCATCATGGTTCAACAACAACGAAGGAGATTCTACCAAAAAGAAAAAGAAAAAAAAGATTCAGCACAGACCCGCTTTTGAGGCCTCCGAGATGGGGTTCTAGTTCTGGGGTGCTTCCCCTTTGCGTGCATGCGCATGCACACATACACACACACAGCCTAGGCCCTAACTCCTTCCTTCACTTAGCATACATATGTGTTCAAGTCTTGGGTTATACAGTAGCTGTCTTTTGAGCACCATCTGGAGAGCCCGACCTAGGGGCCGGGCTAGTCATTTATTTGCACGACTGATCTAGTTTTCTAGGAACAAGTGGCATCTTTTACCCAGGTATAGTTTTAAAGGAAATAACTGGTTAAAGGGCAAGGGCTTCAGTATGCCAATGTCTGCTGTAATGTAGGAGGTTGAACTGGATACTTTTTGATGCGATTTCCAGGCAGATCCATAATTAAATTTGCAAGTGTGGATAGGAGTTACCACAGGCTCCTATTTATAGGAGCATTTCCCCTTTCGAGCACCCAAACATTCTGGGATGAGTCATACTTTACCAAAAGTTAAGATTAGTGTGACCAGGTGCAAAAGAGCACAGGCCTTTGAAGATGGAATTTTAGCAAATGCTGCAGCATTTCTCATCCCTGCAGAACATGATCACCCATCAACATTCCCTCCTCTATATAACTATTAGAAATACAGCAGCTCCATCCTCCTTTGCATCCTATAGCAATAAATACTCTGTGAACTGGTTCACACCTGGTTCACACTTGGTTATTTAATCCATGGTTGACCCAACCCAGGGTTTGTCCGGCAGATGATCAAACAAATATCGGTTTGTTTTCACAACCTCTGGGTTTTTTGTTTCCCTTCTCCTTCACCTGCTACTTCTTCATATCCTAAATGTCTTTGCAGCTCTGTAGTACTGGCATGTAGACCGGTGGGTTTGTTTTGTTTTTTACTGCTCTTGCCTGCCACCTCTGTAGCCTGGCAAAACAACCCATGAACAACCCATGCTTCTGGATTCATACATAATGACAACCCATGATTTCAACAGCCCAGTATTCATAAACCACAGGTTCTCTTTCTGGGTTGGGCTGGTCTACAACTGAAATAAACAATCTGAATCTCTTTCTGGGTTCTTCATAGTTTACAAACCATGTTTTGTTAACTTGGCTGGGTTCACACAACATGACAACCCAGAATTCAACAACCCATATAATGAGCTAGCTTTATGTGTTAATCCAGTCTGTGGCAATACCTAATGTAGAAGAGATTCACACACAGCCAAGATGCATGTTATCCACATGGTGGGTTAGCACCTATCACATGTAATGAGAACCAGGGACTACATTCCATTTATGTTACATGCAACGGTGGTGGGTATGCAAGCCCAAAGCTTATTAGTGTGCAGATAATCCACATACCTAGACCATTTGTGAAATCTTAGTCTGAAAATATGCTGGAAGATGCAACACCGAGGTCTGTTTTAACTAGGGATATGCGAGAAATTTCTTGGGTTCACATTTTAATGTGAGATTACCCAATTTGCAAATCCCAGAACCAAACACAAACCCGAATGCAATTTGTGGTTAGAAATCCATACATTTCCAAGCATGCAATGCATTTCACCAAAAAACAAAAACAAAATAAAATCAAAACTGCATTTGAAGACATGCACACATTTTAAACGATGTGTATAGAAAAATGTGTACATTCCAAAAATGCAAACTTAACACACTGCATACAAAAATGTGTACATCTTTAAAATATGCCCATTTAAAAAAATGCAAACAAAAACATGTTTTGGGGGAACATGGCTGGGGAGAGAAAGGCTCACAATCTGATGTGGAACCAGGATGGACAGAGTGGTCAAAAAATGAGAACCTGAATCTTAGGCTTGACAGATTCACCCATCCCTAGTTTTAACTATTTATATTTATTCATTTGTTCATTTATTCTAATATTTATATGCCACTTTCCAGGGAAAAGCCCTCCCAAAGCTGCTTATATAAACACACACACACATTTTATTGATTGACCTAGGGCCGATCCACATTGCGCCCACCATCGCAATGAATTCAGTGTCCCGTTGGGTTAAATGTTCTTGCATTAAAACGTGATTATTCTCACTCACCCATTTTCCCCGTTGCAGTGCTTCATCGAGTGTGCAAGCTCAGTTCACACTCAAGCGCTGTGCTTTTTTCCTCCATGTGCTTGTCTGATCTCGGATGCTAAGTGGGGTCAGCCCCGGTCAGTAGTTGGATGGGCGACCGCCTGGGAATCAGGCTTCCTGCATTGAGTAGCGGGTTGTTGTATCCCTTCAAATGAGACTAAGTTTTACCCCCTCCTATCCCCCCTCCAGATCTTTTTTGTTTAATTAAGGCGTTATCCTCGCAGAATCAGGGCTTCTCCGCGATGTTTTTTTTCCTAATTCAGGCATGATCTTCCAAGATTTGAAGTTGTGAAGCTTCACAGCTTTGAAGATCATGCCTGAATTAGAAAAAAAAAACATTGCAGAGAAGCCCTGATTCTGCGAGGATAACGCCTTAATTTAAAAACAACAACATCGAGAGTGGGGGATAAGAGGGTGTAAAACTTAGTCTCATTTGAAGGGATAGAACAACCCCCTGCTCAGTGCAGGAAGCCCGATTCCCAGGCAGTCACCCATCCAACTACTGACCGGGGCTGACCCCGCTTAGCTTCCGAGATCACACAAGCACGTGCACATCCAGCCCTTTGTTTGTTGCTGAGGAAATGGGGGCTACTGAGGAAGCTATGCAATCAGTAGCCAGAAGAAGACATGGGGCCGTTGAGAGCTGTGATTGGACAGGAGGGAAATACAAACACTGCCGTATATGGACAGGCAGGGGAGGGGACTATGACCGGATATGGTAGCAAATGCAGAAAATCAGAGCACATTAAGGGGAAATACCGGGATATTAGGGTACTGAAAGTGGGAGCACGGAAGTGGGAAATTCCAGTTCCAATTTGAGGCGGGTACTGCGTAGTGTGAAAGGCGGGCAGTGAAACCTCATTGGAAGCGAAAAAAGGCAGTAAGTGTAGATCCAGCCCTAGTTATACACTTTGAGTGTCAATGAGTTCATTTTATTAGTGTCTAAGTATGTGTCATTAGCCCAAGAAAACAACCCTCACCCAACTAACCTACCTACCATGGTCTATTTCCAGCTGTTCACTTAGAAGTCAACCATTCTGGACTTGCCCTACTTCTTCTAGAAATACCTGTCACCCAGGTGCTGACTGTTCTATGTAGAGAGACGGCCCCATTGTTTATCATCCATTGTTTGTTAACCTCCAAGTACAGAGCCAAGTTCTTGATTAATCTCTCATTGTTTCTGCCCCTCTGATTTGTCAGATTATGGCAGAAGAATGTTTTTGATCTGGGAATACAAGAGGTTACATTATGCTGCACTCAAAGGCCTTGAGAGCTGCACATGCACTTGAGACGGATGGAGAAGCCAGGCAGGCCTTTCCAGAAATGACAAAGCAGGGAAATAACAGGGTTCACTTTTTGTGCACAAACAGCCAATGAGGAACAGAGAAGCAAGAAACAAGAAACTACTCAACAAACAAATCTTTTAAAAATCTAAAAATCTAAAGGGAGACACTAAAGTTTGATGTGCATTTTGACATGCTGAGGAATTAGAATGACAATTTCTGGTTTGCAACTGAGCTTTACAAATACTTTTTGTTAAGAGACCTGCACTAACATTTGGTCATTTTGTTTCAATATCAGCCTTATTCTAAGAATCAAACTAGCAAAGGGCCCATCTCTATGTTAGGTGGAACTTTCTGAAATAATAGCTAATGGCTGCCATATACTTCTGCGAGAGCAGGGCTGTCATGAAGGGTAGGTATGGTTGGGCACCTGCCCAGGGCCCACCATGCTGGCAAAAGCCCACTGACGAGAGGCCGCTGAAGTTGCTCCTCCTCTTCACCAGAGCCTGCTTGTTCACCTGCCTCTCTTGGTCTGGCCCAGGCAATGGCGGTGGTGGGGAGGAGGACCAGTAGATGCCACTACCTCCTTGCTCACTGACGCTCTGCTTGTGAAGCAGGCAAGTCATAGGAATGATGAGAAAGCGGGGGAGGAGCAATCATAGCTTGTGTCAATGGCAGCGAGAAGGTAGACGGACTGGGGGAGGGGGTCCCTTGAGGGGTCTTTCCCAAGGGTCCTCAAAAACCTGGAACCGGCACTGTATGCGAGAGTCAGCAAGGCAGCTGCTCATGATAACACAGCTTATATGGGGACAAAAGCATCGCTACACATCCACCACCACCCCCATGGCATCCCAGTTAGTGATCAGGTCTTCTTCCCATTTCAATAGACGTGTGGCTTACAGTCCCTTTGCTTCCTGCTATATTGGTGAATGGTTGCTAGATATTTCTGTGCAAGAAAAACCTCTGGATGGGTGTCCCTTTTAAAAAATTTCATCATGAAGCGTCGTCTTCCTGTTATACTATCCCTATAACTAGGCAAGGGAGGGGGCTGCCTTACGCAGCTGATTTTGCAGGTTATGACAGGGCAGCAAATGGTTAGCTAATTTATTATTGTTGTATTTTTACTGCCAGAGACAGGGAGAGGTGCCTGTGAGGTTTTTGCTTCGGGGTCGAAATAACCTGCCTGGCCTTGAGTGCTCTGCACCTTGACCTGGGGCAGGGGGATGACCATTCGGTCTATGCAAACAGACACCCCAAAAGACTTTGCATTAAAACAGGGAAAAAATGTTGTTCCTGGGGAAAAATGTTTCTCCCCAGCTACTGTGTGGATTGCAGCAAAGCTCAGAAGGAAGGGATTTCTGAGGATGGGTTTGGTGGCAGATGACATCAGCATCCCTGCTAATTAAAAAGTCCCAGCATGCATCCCTGCAAGCCCTGGCTACGCTACACTACTGTTAATAGGCATTAACTATGATGCAGCATTATTATCACTACTGTTGCAAATAGAGATGTACAGATTCTGTTAAATTCATTCCGAGCCAATCTACATTACAACTTTAAACTGGTTTCAAACCAGTTTATCTAAAGGGATCCTGCAGTTTCATGAGGTTACTGAGAATTCTTTGGTAGAGATCCCTGTCCCCTGCTCAAGCGGCCCCCCTTCCTAGAGCTACAATTCCCAGAATTCCTGTATTTGGTAGCCGTAATCACTACAAACAGGTTTGAAACCAGTTTAAAGTTGTAATGTAGATTGCCCCTCTGTCTGTGTTTTGCAGATTGTCAGGTGTCTTTTGTTCCATAGTCAGCTTATTGATGGAATTGTATTGCTGTTTTTTTAGGGAAGTACAAGAATTTTTGTCCAACTTCCACTAATGTGCAAATCCATGCAAGTCTGCATTAGCACTCCTGCGCATGAATGCAAGTGCAAATTTGTGCAAATCCCACCCAAAAGTTTAAAAAAATGATCCGCAAGTCTACAGAAGCTGCGCAGCTTGGAAAAAGCCACTCCACTGCAGAATTCGCAGGCTGGATTTCTCTGACATTCTTAGATACAACCCATGGTTTGTGTTAAACATTCCTAACATGGGTTTAAATCTAGTTATGATTATCACCAGAGCAAACATAATGCTGTATTATAGTTAAAAATAAACAAGGGCAGGAGAACTGAAGGTGGAATGGAGAAAGAGAAAACATGTGGTCACAGTTCAGAGGTTGCCTGTATTCCAGGCCTATGTTTGACGAAGCTACATCACTGTCATTTCCCCCCTCCCTCTTTTGCTTCCTGTTTGGGTTCTGTTCATTTTAGACATTCTTATGCAATACTTGACGCTGATCACTGCCAAGAACTTGCACACTGTGCTTTTGCAGGCACTTTACCAGCACTAGCTGGCAATAAGACTCAGTTGCAACATCGGGGAAAACACTTCTCTTTGTTGAATGGGAACCAGAGGCACTGCTTTCGATGCTTGGCACCACTGACATTACATCCTGCTAGGGCCTGTGGCCATCTTAATCCTCGGCTGTCAGCAGCAACTGAGCTGACTGCAAACCATACCATCTATGCAGAAGCTCAGGGCCAGAGGCAACTATGGCCCTACAGGGGTCCCCAGAAGGCCACACCTCCTTCCCCTGCCCCATCCCCTGCCCCACAAACACCAATTGTGTGGTGGTGTCCCAGCTTTTGTGCAGTTTTCCATCCATTCTACGAAGTTGAAATGCCTCTCCTTAGGCTTAGTTCTTGGCAATAAGTGCTTTAAGCTAAAGTATGCTGATATTTTCACCCCGCCCCTTTTGCCTTTGGCCCCACCCACCACTGGAATGTGCCCCCCAAGAGCTTTTCCAAAATTGAATTCAGCTCTCGGGTTGAAGAGGTTCAACACCCCTGATGAAGCAGGTCATATGATAGACCTCAGCCTGAGACCCTGTAGAGCCACTGCCAGTCAAAGGCAGAGAATACCAGGCCTCTGTCAGGAAGCACCTGTAGACCTGGTTCATGCATAACGCTAAGTCATGGTTTATTTAACCCATGGTTAATTGATGGTTTGTTGCCCTACCCAAGGTTTGTCTGGCAGATGATCAAACAAACTGCATTTGTTTTCTCAATCCCTGGGCTCCTCGTTTCCCTCCTCCTTCACCCACTCCTTCCCTGTATCCCAAATACCCTGGTGGCATGTAGAGTGGCTGGTTTTGTTTCTTACCACTCTTGCCCACCACCTCTGTAGCCTGATGAAACAACCCACGGTTCTGGGTTCACATGTAACAACTGGGTTAAATAACCCAGATTTCACAAACCAACAGCAAACCATGGGTTCTCTTTCTTCGTCATTCATAGTTAACAAACAAACCATGGCTGCATTCACACATCACAAATCCCAGAATTCAGTATAAACCATGTAGCTTTATGTGCTAACCCGTGGTTTATTGGTTAGCATATAAAGCACAACCAGGCCAGAATTTCTAAGGTTTTTGTTTTTGCTCTCTGATAGACTAACATGGCTAACCCTCTGGAAGTGTCATCAGTTACAGTATTTGCAAATAGAAAATTGCCCTATTGACTCACACTCAGAGTTGATATACTGAAACTGGGATGGCAAAAGAACAAACAAACAAACAGTAATCTCAGCAAAAAAAAACTGTTAAGGCAACAACATAAGAAAACCAGTATTGCAAGACTGCAACATCATGAGGAGAGAGCACATATGTTTGGGAAGCGCAATGAATATTAGTACTAGAAAGGTGATATGAAGTCAAATGTGACAAGAGAAGATGCACCTTTTATTATTATATAGATGTGTAGCATCCAGGACTGTATATAGATGTGTAGCCCTGTGAGGCAATTGGCAGTCATGCCAATCAGATGTTGCACAATGTCTGTCCAGTTTAGTAGCAGGACATCTCTTGGGAAGCACCTTAGAATCTGGGCCTCAAATACTGGCACTGGCCATGTCGAAATAGTCAGCTGGGTCTTCAACTTAGTGGGATTGGAGAGGAGAAGAGAGGAGAGGGGGCATTGTGTGTACAGTCCCTACAGTGCTGTACTGAGTACAACAAAATGGTGACTGTGCATGCTGTTCCAACCCTACCATAAGGGTGGGGTGGTTTTTCCCTTAGGTGGTTCACCTGGAAGAAACAGCTGCTTGCCCTAGATGAACAGGTAAGGGGAAAAAAACACCATGGCTGTTCTTTATGTAGCTGAGAATTCGCAGCCTTCCTGTTTTGCCTGATCAGTGTAACACAAATACTGTTAGACTAATAGATGTGAGTCTAATAAAACATTGCTCCTGAGCTGGTAAGGCAGAACCCATTACTAGTCAGAGTCTGATCTAAAGTAGGGTTGTAACAGCAGCACTACCACCATGCAAATATGTTGTTGTTGATGATATTATTATTATTAGGATCCCCAAAGGTATGTTTGGGCTAAAGGTGGGTCTCAGGCCTGAAAAGGTGGATGTCTACTGTAATAAGAGATACACAACTTATTTTGTATCCCTTAAGTCAGCAACACACATCGTTGCAGCTGTGTGCATATCTCCCCCCAACCAACCACCCCGGCTTAGTCCTTTATACTTAAAGCCCAGCAGCACCTTTGAAACTTCCATCATTTTATGGACTCATTTCTAATTCACTGTGCATTTGACTGGACTGGATTACCATGTGATACTTTTAAACTCTGAACAGTTCAACAACCCTGAAAATGCAAAGGAAACGACTCAACATTTAAGCCCGGTCTTATGTATTTATGGGAACAGGTTGAGGTGGTGAGATTTGCAGCTCTCTCAGTAGTTTGTTATGATTTAGACAACATTAAGCACATCTTTTTAGGCCTCTGCTTCATATGTCTGAAGAACCTCCAGGCAGCTTTAGTGTTCTCTTGATAAAAGGCAGAGATGTGAGGAGAGGAATAGCTGCACATTCTCTGCGGGAGGATTTATCACCTCTAACAACTCGTTTTATCTGCTCTGTCAAAACTCTCAGCACAGGATCTTTTTTAGCTGAAAGTATCTGCACAAGAAAAAGAACCTCATTTCCTTAAAAAATAAATTACACTGATAATTTGCTGCATTACAATGCTGGCCCTTTGATTCTTCATATTATTTGCACTTCTCCATGCTGGCTCCATAAAAGGACACTATTGTAATACAAGGCACAGACACACTAATTTTTATTTTTATTTAGCTAGGTACATATCTCCCAGCTGCAGCAGAACCAGAAAAAAACAAAAACAAAACAAGGGTATACATGAGGTAAGAACAAGGAAAGGATACATTTGTGGTGATTTTCTTTCCCAGTCCAAACAAGATTGCAAAAAGTGTAGCTTACTTTATTTTCACAAATAGGGCAAAAAAGTGCAGTTTGGAAAAGTAGAAAGAAAATTGATACATAAACAAGACTAGAGGAGGACCATTGCTTTTTTCATACGGCCACACACTTTTACTGTATCGTTTTGATTGTTTAAGATAAAATAAGGTTGTGCACAGACTGTCATTTTTTCCCTATAGTTAAGACGCTCTTGGTAAACTGAAAGCTATCAAAAAGGTCCATTTTGATTGCATAACTATTTTTCATAAGACCTAAAAGCTAACATTTTTCAGGATGTGATAAAACCTACCTTAACAAATGATGGCAGCAGCAACGCTGAAGAGAGGCATTTCTAAAATATATAAATATAAACATGTAAGCCCCAAGTATTGGAAATACTAGGAAGTCCCAATCTTCACATGAGATATCAGCTTACAGTATTTGTGAGCATGCAGTCCAACTTTCATTCTGCCTTGAAAGTAACCATCACATTGCAATGTATTTTACATCATTGTTCCTTCTCTTGAAAATAGGGCTTCAGGCTTAAAGCTGTTGATCAAACCATTGAAATGGAGAATTGTTTCCTGAAGATGGATTCAAAGTTGCATTTCGATATCTTATTCTTCAAGGGAAATGTTATGTTGCAAACATAGAAAATACACAAAGAGTGGCAAGCCAGAGAGTGTTTCCCTAAAACCATAAGAGCAGCCCTGCTGGATCAGCCCAAACATCGATCTAGTTCACCATCTTGTTTCCCACAGCAGCCAACCAGAGGCATCCAAGAAACTCAGAAGCTGGGCATAGAGTCAATAGCTTTCCTCACTATTGCCACCCCAACAACTGGTATTCAGTAGCATACTGCCTCTGAAATAGGAAATGACTGTCCATTTTGACTGGTTTCAGTTTCTCATTTTTCTAATGTTAAATTTGGTTCTTCCCGAACTTTGAGAATTTTTCTAGTCTTAAATTGGGTTCATCCCACACATTGATATTTTAAAAAAATTAAGCTTGCATTAAAATGTGTATCTTCAGCAAAGGAGATTGTTACTTTGTCGTGGTGCTGGAGCTTGAGCACCTCAATGACGTCATGAGCTAAACCGTGAAGGGACACCCAAGACGGTCATGGCAGAGAGGTCAGACTAAATACGATCCCTGGGGAAGGAAACGGCAACCCACCCCAGTATTCTTCCCGTGAAAACTAAATGGATCAGTACAACCAGAGATATGTCAGTATACCATCGGAAGATGGGACTCCCAGGTTGGAAGATGGTCAAAATGCTACTGGGGAGGAACAGAGGATAAGTTCAACTAGCCCCAGATGTGATGACGCAGCTAGCTCAAAGTCGAAAGGACGGCTAGCAGCCGATGGTGCTGGTGGTAAACGACGAATCTGATGTTCTAAAGATCAACACACCATAGGAACCTGGAATGTAAGATGTATGAGCCAGGGCAAATTGGATGTGGTTATTGGGGAGATGTCAAGATTAAATATAGACATTTTGGGTGTCAGTGAACTGAAATGGACTGGAATGGGCCACTTCACAGCAAATGACCACCAGATCTACTACTGTGGACAAGAGGACCACAGAAGAAATGGAGTAGCCTTCATAATTAATAATAAAGTGGCTAAAGCAGTGCTTGGATACAATCCAAAAAATGACAGAATGATCTCAATTCGAATTCAGGGTAAGCCATTTAACATCACAGTGATCCAAATATACACCCCAACTACAGATGCTGAAGAAGCAGAAGTAGATCAGTTCTATGAGGATCTGCAGCACCTACTGGATAGTACGCCAAAAAAAGATGTTATTTTCATTACAGGAGACTGGAATGCTAAGGTGGGTACTCAAACGACACCTGGAATTACAGGCAAGCATGGTCTGGGAGAACAAAATGAAGCAGGACATAGGCTGATAGAATTTTGCCAAGACAACTCACTGTGCATAACAAACACTCTCTTCCAACAACCTAAGAGACGACTTTAGACATGGACTTCACCAGACAGTCGACACCGAAATCAGATTGACTACATCCTCTGTAGCCAAAGGTGGCGGACATCTATGCAGTCGGTAAAAACAAGACCTGGAGCTGATTGTAGTTCAGATCACGAAGTTCTTATTGCACAATTTAGAATCAGACTAAAGAGAATAGGGAAGACCCACAGATCACTTAGATATGAGCTCACTAATATTCCTCATGAATATGCAGTGGAGGTGAAGAATAGATTTAAGGGACTAGATTTAGTAGATCGGGTCCCGGAAGAACTATGGACAGAAGTTCACAACATTGTTCAGGAGGCGGCAACAAAAAATGTCCCAAAGAAAAAGAAAACCAAGAAGGCAAGACAAATGGCTGTCTGCTGAGACACTGGAAGCAGCCCAAGAAAGAAGGAGAGCAAAAGGCAACAGCGATAGGGGGAGATATGCCCAATTAAATGCAAAATTCCAGAGGTTAGCCAGAAGAGATCAGGAATTATTTTTAAACAAGCAACGTGCGGAAACAGAAGAAGATAATAGAATAGGAAGGACAAGAGACCTCTTCCAGAAAATTAGAAACATCAGAGGTAAATTCTGGGCAAAAATGGGTATGATCAAAAACAAAGATGGCAAGGACCTAACAGAAGCAGAAGAGATCAAGAGAAGGTGGCAAGAATATATGGAAGATCTGTATAGGAAGGATAATAATATCGGGGATAGATTTGACGGTGTGGTCAGTGAGCTAGAGCCAGACATCCTGAAGAGTGAGGTTGAATGGGCCTTAAGAAGCATTGCTAATAACAAGGCAGCAGGAGATGATGGTATCCCAGCTGAACTGTTTAAAATCTTGCAAGATGATGCAGTCAAGGTGATGCATGCCATATGCCAGCAAATTTGGAAAACACAAGAATGGCCAACAGATTGGAAAAATCAACTTATATCCCCATACCAAAAAAGAGAAGCACCAAAGAATGTTCAAACTATTGAACAGTGGCACTTATTTCACATGCCAGTAAGGTAATGCTCAAGATCTTGCAAGGTAAACTCCAGCAATTCATGGAACGAGAATTGCCAGATGTACAAGCTGGGTTTAGAAAAGGCAGAGGAACTAGAGACCAAATTGCCAATATCCACTGGATAATGGAGAAAGCCAGGGAGTTTCAGAAAAACATCTCTTTCTGTTTTATTGACTATTCTAAAGCCTTTGACTGTGTGGATCATCACAAATTGTGGCAAGTTCTTGGTGGTATGGGGATACCAAGTCATCTTGTCTGCCTCCTGGGGAATCTGTATAACGACCAAGCAGCAACAGTAAGAACAGGCCATGGAACAACGGACTGGTTTAAGATTGGGAAAGGAGTACAGCAGGGTTGTATACTCTCACCCTACCTATTCAACCTGTACACAGAACACATCAGGCAACGTGCTGGGCTTGATGAAGCCAAGGCTGGAGTTAAAATCACTGGAAGAAACATTAACAGTCTCAGATATGCAGATGATACCACTTTGATGGCTGAAAGCGAGGAGGAGCTGAGGAACCTCATGACGAAGGTGAAAGAAGAAAGTGCAAAAGCTGGGTTGCAGTTAAACCTCAAAAAAACCAAGGTTATGGCAACCAGCTTGATTGATAACTGGCAAATAGAGGGAGAAAACATGGAGGCAGTGACAGACTTTGTCTTTCTAGGCACAAAGATTACTGCAGACACTGACTGCAGCCAGGAAATCAGAAGACGTTTACTTCTTGGGAGGACAGCAATGACAAATCTTAATAAAATAGTGAAGAGCAGAGACATCACACTGACAACAAAGGTCCGCATAGTTCAAGCAATGGTATTCCCCGTAGTAACCTATGGCTGCGAGAGCTGGACCATAAGGAAGGCTGAGCGAAGGAAGAGAGATGCTTTTGAACTGTGGTGCTGGAGGAAAATTCTGAGAGTGCCTTGGACTGCCAGAAGATCAAACCAGTCCATACTCCAGGAAATCAAGCCAGACTGCTCACTTGAGGGAATGATATTAAAGGCAAAACTGAAGTACTTTGGCCACATCATGAGAAGACAGGATACCCTGGAGAAGATGCTGAGGCTAGGGAAAGTGGAAGGCAAAAGGAAGAGGGGCCGACCAAGGGCAAGGTGGATGGATGATATTCTGGAGGTGACGGACTCGACCTTGGGGGAGCTGGGGGTGGCGACGGCCGACAGGAAGCTCTGGTGTGGGCTGGTCCATGAGGTCACGAAGAGTCGAAAGCGACTGACCGAATAAACAACAACAGAAATGTGTATACATTTGTGTGTGCATTTCTCTGAATACATGCATTTTTGTACATAATTTTGCGTAACGTACACATTTTTGTAAGTTATTTTCCTAACACAGTACATTTTTGAACATTAGTTTTAATAAAATATGCATTTGGTTTGCACATTCCCCAATACACATACAACTGTATGCAATTTTTGATTGGAGAACTCCAAATTTTGCAATGGAGAAGTGCACATTTTGAAGGATAACTGAGTTTCGGTTTGCATATTGGTTCAAAAGTGCAAAATTAGGTAAGTTCACATTAAAATTACATTAAGTTCACATTAAAATGTGAACTGAACCAATTTCTCCCCAGTCAATCCCTACTCTGAACATGGACTGTCTATTTAGTTATCATGACTAGTAGCCATTGATAGCCTTATCCTCCATGAATCTGTCGAATCCATTTTTAAAGGATAGTGAATTGTTTTTATATATCATCTTTTCCACAAATACTCGCGGTGCTCAAAGTGGTTCATAGACAGTGTTCAGTTTAGAAATCCATGAGACAAGTTAATGATTCACAGACAGGCTTATGTTTTATGAATTTCTCGAATCTCCTTTTAAAGCCCGTTACACTGGTGGCCAATATCATAACTGTATTGAAACACATTGGGATACATCTTCTTCAACATTCTATTAGAATGGTTTTGGACCTTTCTTGGTTGCCACATGTGTTGTTTGCTGATTGGTGCAGCAACACTCTTCCCCATCCTCTGGACACTCACCCCTTTTTTGGCTCTACAAACAAACCAAGACAGGCAAGTTGGTAAGTTCAATCAAAGGCCTTTCTTGCCTTCTTTCTCAAGACGTTACTTAGACAATGGACACAGTGGAGGCTGGTGGCTCCTATGTCAGAGGGCCAGTGAAGTCTGGGTTTCAGAAAGAACCAGTCAGAACTCTAAAGGAGCTATCCAAGGTCTTGAGCACATTTTGGGGATAGAGATAAGCACCTTGGATAGCTCCTTTAGAGTTCTGACTGAAATCCAGAGTGGATTCACTATGCCACTGACATAGGAGCCACCAATCTCCACTGAATGGACATATTTTCATAGGTTCCTCTTCCATTTAGCATGGTTATTTAGGCCTCAGCTTAATCATGACATTTTGAAACAAGGCGTTGCTTGCTTTGAGGCATATCAACTACAGGCTGCAATCTGCAGCTACTCACATCTGCTGAAGTGTCCCTACTGCAGAGTGCAAACAGACTGAAACATTCATGGCATGCCACTAATGAAAGACTGCCTTGTCTGACTTCACCAAGTGTGACTGACTGAGTGGAGAGGAAAGTGGAAGACCTGCCCAGACAGAGGCAGGTAGTTTCTTATTGCCTCACAGAGGATTAGAAGTGTATCTACTGATTGTTGGCTCCCAAATGACTAGAACTAAGATCCTTAGGGCTATAGATCCCTTACACTAAAATCCAATGCAGACCTTCTTAGGAATAAGGCCTACTAAACACAGTGGGACTTACTTCTGAGTAGATTGCATAGGGTTGTGCTGTCAGTCAATTTGCAATCTAGAAGCCCTGAAAAACATTAGCTTCAGGTTCCAAACTGGCCCAAGACATTTTGATGCCTGAGCCGAAGGACAAGATGGCACCCCACTTGTTCCATGTGCAGGAACTAAGTAGACTGCTGGTTGAATCTTATCCCAACACTGGTGACAGGACAACATCTTCCATCACACCTGAGGGCAACAAGCTAGAAGGGCCAGCCCAAGACATTTTGCTGCTTGAGGAAGAACATGAAATGGTGCCCATTCCCCCTCCCATCCCTATGCAAGTCAGGGTACATTTTACCCAAGGCTGGCCAAGTTATTTTGGCACCTGAGGCCCCAAATCCCACAAGCAACTCTCTTTGGGAGTTAAAATACAACAATAGTAAATCAAATAATTATTTGTTACCCTTTCATCACACTCCAAAGCAGCATCAGCAGCCATCTCACTCTGCCTAATGAGCCCAGTAGGCTAGCTTAGGAGGTCCCAGGGAAGGCTGCATGGCATACACAACTCTGTCCTCTAGCATCTTGCCGCCCCTCAGTATCTGCTGCCTAAAGCAGCTGCCTCTTTCTGCCTTATACCTACATGATCTAAAAACAAAGCTTTCATTCCTAAGATGAGCAAAGCGCCGTTTGTGCTACAAGACTTTCCTGTCTCTTCATCCCTGCCGCAGCTTCCTGTGCCGTCCAAAAAGTTGCTTTTAATAGTTGGGGACCTCCTGGGATGGGATGTGCATGATGTGGCAGGAGGGGGGAATCAGCAGAAATCAGGGGCACCTTGCACTAGCAAAAATGCCTCCCGCTTACACAAGAACATTGTTGGATCTAAGCCATAGAAAGGTGTAGGTTTTTTCCCTTCAAGTTATTTTAAGTCATGTGCAATTTATGCAGGTTAAATCAATCAAGACTAAAGAACACAGAACACTGCAAACTACAGTAGGCAGCCCTACCCTTCAAGCCACTATTGTAGAATCAACATCACCATTTCCTCAGAGAAAGGGTGAGATACAAATCTGATGTTACATTATTTTTTGGGATCTCTGGGGGATCAAGGGACCCCCCCCATTTTAAATGGCACTTGAGCAAGAGATATTCCTGGTAGAGTGTGTATTCTAGATAGGACTGACCTCCCAAAATCCAAGAGTCATGACTACATGCACTTGCAAAATAAACACTTACTCTCCTAGCCACTATATTCAAGTCTTTTGTATTCCAATTTCAGTGGGGGACGAAGGTGATAGAGCTATAGTTAGGAAAAACTACAGTGCACAATAAATGTTGTTTTACTTATTTATCGCAATTAGAGAGTGTTTACTCCCCATAAGAAAACCAAATATATTGCTTTAGTATTCCCCTTTCTCAGCAAGCTTTATGCAGCCAGGCTGATACATAAAGACAAGCCATCAAGTCACAAAGTAAACCCATGCTGCCATCTAGAGGTAGTCTGTTGACATACCTAAAATTATGGTTCCAGGCGGTTTACTAGGAGTGCACGGTCATGCTGACTGGGAATGATGGGAGTTGTAATCCAACAAATCCGGAGAGTGCCAAGTTGGGGAAGACTGAGCTACATACTTCACCAAAGTGTTCTCAGCTCAGGAGGTGATGTGGTTGGTTCGCTTTCTTTCAGCCAGTGTAGATGAAGCTGTTGTAAGGAAACTGTCTTTTGTCCTCAAGACCAGGGATTACTATGAATGTAAGATCCATTCATAGGCCATCAATCTAAAGATCAACAACATCCAATTACTTTTGAAGTTTCTTTGGGCAGGGGGTATAACTGGGAGTTATGTGCAAGGACACACAAATAGACCCACACCATGAAAAGCATCTCACTGCCACATGGCTTGGGATTGTAACTAGTGTGGCAGTGTGGTGTAGGAGTGAGAATGTGGTGTAGTGTGGTTAGAGTGTTGGTCTAGGACCAGGGAGAACTGCGTTTTAGTCCCCACTCTCCCATGAAGTTCATTGGTGACTTTGCGCCAGTCACTGACCCTCAGCCTAACCTATCTCACAATTGCGATTATAAAATGGAGAGAAGGGTCATGTATGCAGCAGTTCTTGGGAGGAAAGGCAGAGTCATGATATTGCTTATTCTCCTCCTTGCTACTATAATTTAGCAAACACTTACGAAGTCTTTATTGCTTGAGCTATTTCATGTCTCTGTGCCTCCTTCTCATGGTCCTTTATGCATGATACTCTTAATACGTAATTTTATTGTTTAGCTATAATTGCAATGGCCTATGGTAGCCTTCTCCAACCTGATACTCTCTGGAAGTGTTGGATGCTGGGAGTTGTAGTCCACACATCCAGAGGGCACCAGGTTGGGAAGACTGCTCTATGATGATCAGCAATAAACATTTTGCTGTTGTTCAGCTGTGAGCCATAACAAAACAGAAATAACAACCAGAGTTATGCAACAAATTTAGGTCTCAATTTCCTGGCCACCAGTGCAAATAAGGAAACACACAAGGTAACAAATTTTTCACTATCAAACAACAGAAAACATACAAATTCACTGGCTGTGACAAAATTCTTCCTGAGCTTAAACTCAGACAAATATTTAAAGGAGACTTGGGTAACATAATGGACAGTATCCTCAGTCACAGTTTTACAAAACACACAACAACACTGTTCCAAGGGTCATTTCTTAAAATGGCTCTCTAAGAAAACAGAGGGCAGAACAACAAATCTTAACTCTGTAAGGCATCCCTAAAATCCAAATAACTGACTTTCTGATAACTAACTTTATTCGTGGGTACAATATATGTATGTAATGGAACTCATAAACATAACAAAACCTGGCTTGATTTTTGCCTCACTTCTATTAAAAAACACACACTAAGCTTTTATCTCCTATATTTCCTCCTTTTCAATTGTATACTTTCGATAACCATATGCTCTTATGCTTATTCCTTCTTTTACTCTCCTCCAGCTAACACAAAGTTAGTCCAGCATTCCATTCACACAGTGTCCAAACAGCTGCCTCTGGGAAGCTCACAAGCAGGACATGAGTGCAATAGCACCATTCCGCTCGTGTTCCCCAGCAACTGCTGTACAGAGGAATATTGACTCTGATACCGGAGGTAGCATATAGCCATCAGGTCTGGTGGCCATGGATTGCCTTATCTTCCATGAATTTGTCTCATCCCCTTTGAAAGCCATCCAAATTGGTGGCCATCACTACATCTTGTGGTAGCAAATTCCATACTTTAACTATGGGACCTGAGCTTGAGCATACATCATTATCCTTTTGTTACCAGTCAAAACCTTAAAAAAAATCTTTTAATAGTTTAAATGCTGGTGGAATTTTCTGATTTATTATTGGTGTTAGTTGTTTTATTAGATTGTATTTATATTTTATGTTTAAAAACTGCCATGGAAACTTCAGCGTTGAAGGTGTAGTATATAAACTCCTGAAATAAATCAATAATAAATAAAAGAACCACCTTCAGAGTCAGTTGGCTATTATTGCCATCATTATATGCCAGAGGGCATAAGGGGAAAATCTCATTAATACTTTTGTTTTTAAAACTGATAATTTCAAATGTTTCAGTGATGCATGGGGTATAAGCTATTCTTGCATGGGTTCTACTGGTATTATACTTGTATCTTTGTGTGAAATTGCAAGCTTATAAGTAGAAACATTTGCATTAAGTCCTGTTATGGATTGGACCTGTAAACTAGCTGGTTATTTCTGTCATTTCCCTATAGACGTCTTCAAACTTTGTATTCCTTTATTTCTTCCACTTTAGAAGACACCAAGAACTATCTTCTTGGGTAAACATTTGCTTTATATTTTTGCAAATATATATTCCCTTCTAAGAGAAAAGCAGCTTAGTGAACTGAAGTAGAGGTGTATTTATAATGAGCCCTGATTCTAGGAAATAAAAAATTCCCTAAGCTCCAATAAAAATTGCAAGCCCATGTAAACATGATTCATGATTCACAGAAATGGAGTTCTACATGGATATTATCCTTTCCAAAACAAATATCTACAGATAGCTTTGCAACAAGGTTTATAAGGGGGGGAAACTGACTTTACATTCAGAACGTGTCATGTAACGCAAGTGTCTCGGGCTTCGTGCCAAATCCCAAGAATATCTGCAGAAAGGAACTGTAGCATTTCTTCCACTTGAATTTCCCAAGGCACTGAGATCATCAGTAAGTTTTTCTAACATGACAGAAGTCTGCTATTCAATCTTGCATACCAGAGAGAGTGAACTGAAAAACTGAAGTGAAATTACCTAACCCACTTACTAACAGTATCCTCTGAGAGGTCTAGTTTCATTTCTTGGAAGTTAACTTTACAGAATGATCTGCTGTACAGAAAGGAATCAAATATATAAAAAGGAGTGTTGTATGAAATATTAACTTACCTTAGCAATTTCTGCACTAGCGTTTCTAACAAACAACTATAACAGTGAAAACTGAGAAGCACACAAGGCCGACCTTGACACTTTCCTTTGCAACGTCTTGGTGCATATTTTTCAAAAGAGGGTTGTTATTTTTATGAGAGAGGCCTCAAGGTTTTATATGAATACGTTCTCAATGAACTTGGTCCTTGATGATGATGATGTTAAAAGCAAGCAGGCAGGGCCCAGCAAAATGAAAGCATGGCCTCCGTAGATATCCAACCAGGAGCTTCTATATAGGAAGCTGCCTTATACTGACTCAGACCATTGGTCCATCTTAGACCAGTATTGTCGACACTGACTGGCAGTGGCCTTCCAGGGTTTCAGGCAGGAATTTCTCCAGCCCTACCAAGAGATGCCAGGGATTAAAATTGGAACCTTCTCTATGCAAAGCAGGGGCTCCACCACTGAGCCACAGTCCTTCCCCTGAACTCATTTTGGGCTCTGGTGCATATATGCCCCCTATGGTGCATCAGGGCAGGACTTTGGGGCAAAAGCCAGGGCCCCACTCAGCAGAATGAACAGGAAGGCTCCCAAATGCAACAGGGCTGGCTTAGCACATTTTGAAGTAAGTGAAGTAACACACATTACCATCCGAAGTGTCCCCCTCCCATAAGGCCACCAAGTCCATAATTAGCTAACTGCACCAACACATGCTCCACTCCTTATAACTGCCCACATACAGACACAGCCCCTTAGCTCCTGCTGGCTTTAAGCCTCCAGCTCTACGTTCCTGCCACCTGCATCACAATAGCGAACCTACCTAGTGATGCTTGGCTGTGGAGGGAACAGGAAATCTTCAGTGCAACTTGTCCAGGTTCATATAATCTCCCCCCATTCCCAGCAAGATGAACATGGGAAGCGCACCAAGCCATCCATGCTCACACAAGTTCTCTGTCTGGACATACCTGCCTTTAAATATTACTTTGGCTCAGTTTTTGGTTAACACCATGTAACATGTATTTCTTGCTCCCCATTTTTGTTTGAGCCACAGGCTAAGTTCTTCACTAAGGCAGAGTATACACTTAGGAAAAGATAAATGAACTCGGTTAGCAGTGCTTCATCTAAAACAAAAAATCCTCATAAACAGTTTGTGGGGCCCATCCATTCTCTGCACCTTGGAAAAAGAGATTTGCTGTCAGATCTGCTGCATGATGCTCTTCACTGGTGAGATGGGGGGTGGACAAAGATGCATATATAACAAGTCTTACAGATCACATTCACAACAGAATCAAAAGGAAACTATTCAGTGTGTCCTGTGCTTGCAACAGTGGAGGCTGGTGGCTCTGATGTCAGTGGGGTTGTGCATTTGCTCTGGGTTTCAGTCAGAACTCTAAAGGAGCTCCTTTAGAGTTCTGACTGAAACCTGGAGCAGATTCACCACCCCACTGACATCGGAGCCCCCAGCCTCCACTGGTTTGCATTATTGCAAATCCCAGCAGGGAACAAGGCTTTTAGATGAATGCAGGTGATCTAATGCAACACATGATACTGATCTGTAGATCAGTGAGCAACACACTTTCAAGCAGGGATGGTGGTCTCTGTAAAATACTAATGTATGCTAAGAATTAGAAAAAGTTACTTGAGAATTAGACCAAGATATTGTATTTCTAGCAAATTCTTATAATGTTTCATATGTACGATCTTGTATTTTACCAGGTAATTTCATACTGGTCCATAATGGAGAAGAACAACACGATGGTTCCCCTAACTTCAGATTTACCTAACAAGAAGGAGACTGTGTGCATTTTTGGAACGGGTGATTTTGGAAGATCTCTAGGACACAAGTTGATGCAGTGTGGCTATTCTGTTGTATTTGGAAGCCGAAGTGCCCAGACCTCCGGACTGATCCCCCGAGGAGCCACGGTGCTAACTCACGCAGAAGCTGCAGAAACATCTGACATTGTCATCATAGCCATCCAGAGAGCCCACTACAGCTTTCTTGAAAGCCTAAGGGACGTTCTCAATGGGAAAGTGTTGGTGGACGTGAGCAACAACCTCAAAATAAACCAGTATCCGGAATCGAATGCTGAATATCTCGCCCAGATGATGCCGGGCAGCAAGGTGGTGAAAGCATTTAACACAGTGTCAGCGTGGGCCCTGCAGTCAGGCAGCTTGGATGCAAGCAGACAGGTGAGGACATCTCTGGGACAAAGGATGCCCCTATTTAAAGAGAGGGGCCGCGGTGACTTAGTTGTTAAGACGCTGAACTGCAGACCGGAAGGTCGGAAGGACAGCAGTTCGAGACCCGCGTGATGGAGTGAGCTCCCGTCTTCAGTCCCAGCTCCTGCCAACCTAGCAGTGTGAAAGCAAGAAACTGCAAGTAGATAAATAGGCACCGCCTCGGCGGGAAAGGTAACAGCGTTCCGTGCACCTTGGTGTTCGGTCATGCCGGCCACATGACCACGGAAGCGTCTTCGGACAGCGCTGGCTCTTCGGCTTAGAAACAGGGATGAGCACCGCACCCTAGAGTCGGACACCACTGGTTGGGGACACCTTTGCCTTTATTTAAAGAGAAGCAAGGAGGCCGAGGTGAAAGTCTCATTCCATTTCCCACATTTGATGTATTACTCATGAAAACATTTTTAAGCCGCCCTTCATCCTTGCTGGCACCAGGGTGGTGTACAAGCATGACTAGAATAATACATACTAAAAACAGTAAAACCACAGAATCATGATGAAAGCAGAGGAGGCAGCAAATACCATAGAACAGGCAAAATCAACCAGCCAAAATGCCTGGGAAATGAGAGGTGGTGACTGGGTGCCAAAGCATTGGCAAAGTTGGTGTCAGTCGCACCCTCCCAAGCACTTTCAGTCATTGAGCCCTGAAATATTTGTTCATAACCCAGATGCTTTCTGGCCAGATTGATAAAACTGATAAACATGATGAAACTGTCCCTAAACTCAACCTACTTGGGGCTGCAGGTTTAACAATCCAAAGCGTAAACACCCGGAAGTTAGTTTTATCTTGTGCCCCGAAGAGCTGATAAGAAAGGGAAAGCTTTTATCAACTGAGAAACATCCAGCCCTTTTCCAGGGCTTGAATTATGGCACATAGGTAGAGGGGCCCTCAGTGAAATCCATAAGTCCTAGCACTGACTTCCGCCAATCATAGCCAAACTTCTGGCCACCCTGTATCCTTCTAAAACCATGAGCAAAGCTCGCCATTGCAAGAGGTAAGAGGCTGGGCCCACTGTGGCAATTCAAGCACTGTTTCTTACTGACGTCAGAGGTACGCAAAACCAACTTTTGCAATAAAGAAGCAATATATTCCTTTAGTTCACGTCATTTCATTTTACTGATGCAGGTGTTTATCTGTGGAGATGACAGCAAGTCAAAAGAAAAGGTTATGGATATCGTTCGAAGCCTTGGTCTTACTCCAGTGGATAAGGGATCGCTCCTAGCAGCAAAAGAAATCGAGAATTACCCTTTGCAGCTTTTCCCACTGTGGAAATACCCTATCTATCTATCTCTTGTTCTCAGTGCATTCATCTTTTTCTACTCCGTGATCCGTGACGTGGTCTACAATTATGTTGAGAAAGGCAGAGACGTTTCCTTTTTTATTCTCATTAGCATCCCAAACCGGGTGTGCCCGATTGTGGCGCTCGTCCTTCTTGGTTTGGTTTACTTGCCTGGGATCTTTGCCGCTCTTCTCCAGTTATACAGAGGGACAAAATACAGTCGCTTCCCAAACTGGCTGGACCAGTGGATGCTGTGTAGGAAACAGCTTGGCTTGGTAGCCTTGGCTTATGCTTTCCTACATGTTTTGTACACACTCATCATCCCTGTTCGGTACTATGTAAGATGGAGGTGGAACTCTTTTGTCCTTGACCAGGTAAGCTCCTATTCTTCTCCCATTTCATCACCAACTTCAAGGTGAGTGATGAAATGAGTATACCACCCTTTTGATGAAATGAGTGTACTACAGAGTATACAACTTTGGAGGGACATAATCTGGAAGGAGGCCTCTGAAGTCATCAGAAACACAGATGGGCATCAGACTGCATGGGATAATAGATCCACTGAAATGAATGTGGGTTAAAGTAGTCGTGACTAACTCAACTCTCATTCATTTCAGTGGGTATGCTTTACGATGGACTAACATTGGATACTACCCTTTGCTTGTTGCACTTCATCCTGGGCAAATCATTGTAGAGCAAATGTGATGTGCATTTACAAAACTTGTCAAGTTCATGAGGGGTTGAATCCAGGATCTGCCTTCCACAAAAGAAAGGGGCCTTCCATGAGAAGAAGGTCTCCATTCACAGAAGGTCTCTCCGCCCAATGCTCTATTCCCAGCGACACCACTGCTCACCCCATTCACCAGGGCTCCTGACTCTGTAGCATTTTCAGGGGGCTGGAGAGCCTGTTGTGGCAAGCAGGGGTTGGAGTAGTCCACTTCTGCCAGCACTGTTGATCCAATGTAAATCTGGAATAAACCCCATAGAAAATGATATATTTTTAATCTACCGTGTATTAAAAATATTTTTCCTTTTTTCTCACCTTAAGGCATTGAACAACAGAACGGATCCATTTCTGATTGGAACAGGCTGGCATAGTGACGCTTATCTTGCTTTTGGTATCTTGGGATTTTTTTTGTTTGTCCTCCTGGGAATAACCTCCTTGCCCTCTGTCAGCAACAGTGTCAACTGGAGAGAGTTTCGGTTTGTACAGGTAAGAGCTCGTTAGCTGGGAAACTCTTTTCGTCTTCCCAGCTTGCAGTGTGTTGCTCTGCAGACCTACCCAAAAGGCCTGCCAAATGCAATAGGTAAAAAAAGGTAAAGGTGTCCCCAACCAGTGGTGTCCAACTCTAGGGTGTGGTGCTCATCTCCATTTCCAAGCCGAAGAGCCAGCGCTGTCCAAAGACAGCGTGGTCATGTGGCCGGCATGACTGAACACTGAGGTGCACGGAACGCTGTTACCTTTCCCGCCGAGGCGGTACCTATTTATCTACTTGCAATTTCTTGCTTTCGAACTGCTAGGTTGGCAGGAGCTGGGACTGAAGACGGGAGCTCACTCCGTCACGCAGCACTCGGGTCTCGAACTGCTGTCCTGCTGACCTTCCAGTCTGCAATTCAGCATCTTAACCACTAAGCCACCGCGGCCCCCAACTCTCAAATATTATAGCCCTGAGGCGCAATCCTATGCATAGAGGGAAGGGAAGAATTTTGTTTCCTGTCTAGTTAGAGTTTTGGCATCTTTCAGAGTGGAATACCATCTACTCCAATATAAACTCCTTTCTCCCCTCACAGAAGAAACTGATTTCCCACTGAAGTGTCAAAGATAACAACGTCTGTTCCAAATCAGCTCATCTTCTTATTGCCTGGGGGGCGCCTTTGGCTGATGAGGCATTGGATGTTCCAGCATGGAGTGTTTAGGGAGAAATCCTGTGCATGTTTGGACAGAAAAAAGTCCTGTGCATTCCCTGGGAGTTGTAGGACTTTTTTTCTGTCTAAACATGTCTAGGATTGTGCCCATAATCCTTTGAGGGGCAGAGGCTTTTCCTTCTGCATTTATTTCACTAGACCTTAAATATTTATGGCCAGGGATGGGGAGGAAAGGGGTTATCACAATCTTTGACCAACCCACCTAATCAGTTTGCATTCTAATATGATCCCAAGCCATTTTGGACTTCCCCAATAAATACTGAAACTGGAACAATATTAACCTTTGATTTCCACACTACTCCAAATTTTGTGGTGCAGTTCTATCAAAAAGTCATGTAGCAGGGGGAAGTGCTTGAAAAAATGCATTCAAACATTCATGCAGAATTTAAGAAAAACACTGGCAAACTGATGTGGAAATGGGACAAAACAAACTTATCCTTGAAAAAAATATGAATGTTACAGAAAGCAAAACAGAGAGATTTGTCCGTGGAGCCAGTCTTCAAAGACGCTTCTCCCAGTTCCCTCACTTTGGGAAAATAGAGCACCTGCTGCAAGGACAAGGGCCTTCTCTGTGGTTGCCCCAGTCTTCCTGAACAACCTCCACAAGGAATACATTTGTATTCTTCCTTCCTGAATTCAACATGTTTGTATAAGGGCCACGTGTTGTCAACTTTTGATAAGTGGTCAACTTTTGATAGGTTAACTTTTGATAAATGGCTGGAATGCTCTTTGATTTGCCTTATGTACCTCACAACGGCTTCCCAGACAATGCACAATGGCACTCATGCCCTGCTTGTGGCTTCCTGGTCGACAGCTGGTTGGCCACTGTGTGAACAGAATGTTGGACTAGATGGACCCTTGGTCTGATCCAGCATGGCTCTTCTTATATGTTTAATCATATTTCTTCTCTCTCTTTTTTTCTTCCCACAGTCTTACCTGGGCTACCTTACATTGGTTTTCTGCACTGCCCATACATTGGGCTATGGCGGAAAGAGGTTCCTGAACAGTGCCTCATACCCATGGTTCCTTCCTGCAGCTTATATGTTCTCCCTCATTATCCCTTGCATTGTGTTGGTCGTTAAGTTTT
Organism: Heloderma suspectum; assembly: GCF_057233095.1. Lineage (NCBI taxonomy): Eukaryota > Metazoa > Chordata > Lepidosauria > Squamata > Helodermatidae > Heloderma > Heloderma suspectum. Next base: position 196,643,107 of record NC_139462.1, read on the forward strand.
TTCTAATATTTCCATGCATAGATAGACTGCTAACTCAGATTCGACAGGGCTGGGAGAGGAAACCCAAATACCCAAACCAGTCAAACAACAGCAGTTCATCAGCTGTATAATCTCTTAGAAAACGTACAAAATTTTATATCTATAAATAGGTAAAATGGGCAGAGTGTAAACAACTAAAACACACTGAAGACTGGCTAAACAAAAAGAGAATGTTACTCTGTAACATAAAGACCAGGAAATCTTGACAGGAATTCACCAATATTCATCTTGTTCCCGTTCTCTCCCTAAGGAGTCCTCCTTTTCTGGTCTTGGGATTGGAGGAAACAATTATAGTTTATTTTTGACTTCCACTGGAGAAACCCATTTTGCAGTGGAACCACAGATTATAAGGCATGTTCCCTGTAGGTATATGGCAGGGATGCAGAATCTCAGGCCCATGGGGCAAATGCAGCCCTCTGGGGTTTCCCCCTTCCCCCCGGTGCCACCCCCGTTCCCCCAACCACTGATGCTTGGGTCATTTCCTGGATTGTCTGCGTGTGCTTTCCCCCATTCTAAAAGGCTGAAATGCCTCTCCTAAGGCTTGGCTACTGGCAGGAAGAGCTTTAAGTCAAAATATGCTGGCATCTTGGCCCTGCCCCCTTTGACTTCAGCCCCACTCGCCACTGGAATGCAGCCTCCGAGAGCTTCTCCAGAATTAAATTTGGGCCTCGAGTCGAAAGAGGGTCAGCACCCCTGGTTTACGGCATAAGCCACAACAATAATCATATTGAAGAGTGGCTTCTAGTCCTGTTTTGAGCATTTTCAGATTCATAGTCTCCTCCTACCTGTAGAGGTGCTTCAAAGATGACAAAACTGGTGATGGCTCCCCAGGTCACGTGCACTGTGTGGATATACTCTGAAATGTACATATCTGCAATGACACACAGGACAACCTGCACACAGATTACATGCAATTTCCTACAAAACCTATTTCCATGAAGAGATTTCCTTACATTTGAAGCTGGCCATGCTTTTGTGGAGAATTTGATTGTAGTCTTAGACAACGGAATATTTTTTCCTATAAAAGGATGGCACACGGACTTCTTTGAACTGATATAGCCAACAGCCATGGATGCAAATTGGACGTCTACATTCATTTTTACTAAGATGGATTTAGGACCCTGTAAAAATTCTTAATTATAATATTCCCCTGTGTGTATATTACTGTGAGACAACTATTGATGGAGAAGAGCCTGTGAATGAGCTAAATCAATAATTGGGAAGTGGTTTCGTACAAGCATCTTGGGATACAATATTGCCTATTAATTAATGTATTTCTGTACCATATTTAATGAAAATATATGCCTTTTGTTTTTGAAGCATTAATCTCTATGTACTTTAAGCATCAACATTTGTACTACGTATATTTTAATCACAATAAAGAAAACCGGTTTTAATAACAAATATTTCCTTTTTTAACTAGAGAGGGGCAGTAGCAAAGTCAGACTCTTATTCTTTTTTCCTTTACCAATGAAGATGAAGAAGTTAAAGCTAAGCTTTTAAAAGACAAGGAAGAGGTAGATAGGTTTTCAGTGAAAAAGAGTTGGCTGGTGTCTTCACATTGCAGAGAGCAAGGAAATAACTATGAACAATTTAGGACGCAGTCCTATTGGGATAGGCGGCCGCTTCCAAACTCGGAGGTGACAGCCTATCCAATGTAGGGCAGGAGAAGCATGGAGGGGATAGTCCCCTTTGCACTTCAGCTGGCCTGCATTTGTGGCTAGACAGCCGATTTCAGCTGTCTAGCTGCGGGAAGCCGGAGCGGGGTGGGTGGACACTGGATGATGCATAGGAAGTGTTGGAACAGCACTTCTGCCCTCCCCACCCTGGCATGCCCCCAAGAACGCTCCGTTTTCGCTGCCCCGCACTCCTCTTCTGAGTGCGTGGCCATTCTGCGCTGCCTATGAGGCAGCGCAGGAGAGGGTGGAGGTCGGTTCCCAGGACCTGACCTATCCTATGGCTGTCTAGCCACTGACTAGTGGCCATAGGATTGTGCCCTTAGAAATATATACCTTTGCAGTCAAAGATGAACAATGAAAAAAAGAACAACAAGGAGTCTTGTGGCACCTTAAAGACGAACAAAATCATTCTGGCATACACTTCCATGGACGGTCTCCACTTCATCAGATGCACGAAGCGGACAGTGTCCATGAAAGCTTATTCCAGAATAAATCTGTTAATCTTGAAGGTGCCACAAGAATGTTGTTGCTTTTGCTGCAAGAGAATAGCAGGGCTGCCCCTCTGGATAATGAAAGAAAACACATGCTCAAGGAGAAAAGTCCCATGTAACACCAGGTAGACCCAACTTTTAAAGCAGATTTCTCCAACATGGTGTCCTCCAGATGTTTTGGGGTATAACTCCCAGCATTCCTAACCATTGACCATGCTGGCTGGGCCTGATGGGAGTTGAAGTCCAAAGCATCTGGAGGGCATGACATTTGGGAAGGCTGTTTTAGACCATAAAATTATTTTAGAACAGTAAGTTGAGCATGCTAGGAGTTGTAGGACTTTTTTCTATCCAAACATGCATAGGATTGCAGCCTAAGACTGTGATCATATGTGCATTTCCTTGGCAGTTTATCCAACTGTATTTAGCAGGACTTACTTTTGAGTAAGCCCCCATCAGTTTGGGATGCATGCCTTGAAAACTTTCTGTCTCATTACCTACCAAGTTGCTTGAATATATCGATACATATGTGAATGCATACAAGCCTGAAATGAACCTTAGCGTTGAAAGTCAGTATACATGTAGTTAGACTAGAGACATGAAGGCCCAGATAAAAAATCTGAAAAATTCAGAAAAAAAGTTTTTTTCTGCTTTTTCCAAGGACCTTCTTTCCTGAAAAATTGAACAGCTTTGGATTATGAAATATTTTCTTTTAGAATGTAAGACAAAGTATTTATATATTGTTACCCAGCCTTTACTCGCCCCAAATAATTTCTAGACTATGTAATAAGAACACTTTTATAAAAAAGACTAGGGATGTAAAATGTCTGGAAATAATGAAGCCATGGGGGAAATTTTTTTTAATCCTCTCTGTAAGATTCCCAGCATAGTTATTTCTTTTTTCCTTATTAAAATTACTGATCTAAAGTGTATTTGATTGAGAGACACTTATGCTCGGTTTCCCAGCATGTGAGTAGAGTCACCATTGTGCATTCTTGACAGTAAATGTGTGTTCTTGACAGTATGGGTTTTGTTCTATACAGTCCTGTGTTTCTGATGCTGTAGCAGTCATGGGGAGAGCAATCCTATGGCCCACTAGACAGTGTCTAGAGGGCCATAGGATTTTTCAGTTTCTGGGAACCAAGCTGGGACCAGTGCTCCGAGCTCAATTCCTAGAAACCGCACTGTGCGGTTTTCATCAGTCTCAGAAAGGGCGAAATGGGGGCATTCCCAGGGATGGGGAGGGGAGCGTGGAAGCTTCATTATGAAGTTGCCTATGCACCATGCCACGCAACCTCCCCCCCCACTCTGAAGTGCCCCGGCTAGACAGCCAAAATTGGCCATCTAGCCACAAAAGGCAGGCAGGCAGACCGTGTTGGAGAGGATCCCCTCTGTGCTCTGCCCGCCCGGCATAGAATAGTTGGACACCTCTGAGTTCGGAGGCAGCCAACTATCCCAATAGGATTGCACTCTTAATGTAGTTCTAATCTATTCGGACAATATTTACAAATTTACTGAGTTTACTTTTTAAAGTTTTAAAATATAATGATAATTATTATGAACCAATGAAATTATACATACAGTAACTTTAGGAACAGAAATCCTGTGTTATGTTCCTAAATCAGCCCTCCCCAACCTGGTGCCCTCTGGATATTTTGGACTACAGTGCCCAGCATTCTTGACCACTGGCCATGTTGCCTGAGGCTGATAGGAGGTGAAGTCCAAAATATCTGGAGAGCACCAGGTTGGGGAAGGCTGTATTAAAGCAACAACGTGTCTTTAGATCTGTAAAGAACAGAATGCTAAAAAAAAAGTATTGTTTATTTTTCAATTTTTCCCAAAATTTCCATTTGTTTCTGAAAAAACAGATTTTTCCCATGGCCTCAAAATTTCCAGAAATTGTACATCTCTAAGTTCGACATATCCTAATTACTCGATGTCTGAAAAAGACTTGAATTCCCATCATCCTTGACAACTGGCCATACTGGCTCCAGATGTTGGACTCCAACAACATCTGGAGGGCCACATGTCACCCCCTCTGGGCTAGAGTGTTGAGCGGTTAGAGTCACATCGCTCCTTAAGACACTTGGAGTTGCTGTCTCAAATTAGGGGAGAAGAAATTTGAAGAAGCTGCTAGGAAAGTAGGTCTGAAATGAGACAAATCACACGTGGCTGGACTTCCCACTTCAGATCTGTTACTAATCCTTAGACTGGGGTGGTTAGGATTTTCAGGGGCTGTGGAGAAAAGAACTTTGCTTGCAGTTTAAGTAGTAGCTTAATATAATTTCAGATGGCTCAAATGTGAACCAAGCCATGTGGCTGATGAGAAAAAAAGGATTCCGATTTCAAATATATGTTAGCATCTAACTCTTAGACCTCAAGCATGAAGCAAAATCCAAGTATCTCCAAGCTATTTTCTTGGCCCTATAGCACCTTAAAACTCCAACCCACCCTCCTGTTAATCTCTTCCAGTTGTGGCCATTGCCAACATATGTGAATAAAGGAGAAATTGAGACCCAGATTAAAATGAAGTCAAAAGTAATCAAAATGCATTTCAAAATGAATGGATTTTGTTACTGCTGTCACTCTTGAGATGTTGGAATGGAAGAAGCATGAATAGGTAACATAAGCCCATTACAGAGAAGTTGTACTTAGTTAACTAAGTTATTTAAGCTTCTTTTCCTGGTACAGAAAAATGTAGCAGCATCAAGTCTTTCAGAAACTCTATATACGTATGCAACATCTATTTGTAATAGTACAATGAATGTTGCAATAAAGCAAGTAAGGCTGCGATCCATACACACTTGCCTAGGAGTAAGCCCCATAGAATATAGTGGAATTTACTTCTAAGTAAATAGGCACAGGACAGGTGCTGCAAGTCTCTGTCTGTGACACACCCCATCATTGATAAAAACCAGTCTAATACTTTTGTAAAGTAGATGCATGATTTGTTTTCATTAAATCTGACAGTCTAAATACTTTGAAGGGAGTGGATTATCTAGGCATAGCCCTGTGGGAGAAAAGGAATGGTTTATTGTTTTATTTTAGCCAACTGGATCAAACTCCTTAAGGCTTGAGCAATCCTTATCTATGTTACCTGGCAACACCTGTTTTAGTATAGGCAGGTTTGTTGGTGAGTATTGCTATAGAAATAAAGACAGGAACAAATGCAGATTAATATCCTGGATTACACAAATCCTTTATACCAAGGGTGGACAGCTCATAGATCTTGGGCCCACATATAGCCTCTTGCACTTTGACCCTAACCATCTTCACTCTTGTGTCCCATTGACTTCACTGAGGTTTATTTCCATTTACAGAGAGCAACTCTTATTTGGGGATAAATCCTATTGAACTCAGTGGGACTTGCTTCCATATAATCATGCACAGAAACAGGCTTCCTGGGAGCAATCCTATGCATACTTTCTAAGACAAGGGTGGACAGAAGGTAGATCTTTAGATGTTTTGGACAACTCCTAGAATTCCTGACCATTGGCCATACTGGCAGGGGATTATGAGAGCTGAAGTCCAAACATTTGGAGATCTATCTTCTGCCCACCTCTGTTCTATGGAATAAGCTCCACGGAAGTAAGTGAACTTACTTCTGAATAAATGTTTATACACCAGGATGCAAGTCTCCTACAGAGAAACAAGGTACATTTCTAGACGCAACTGGTGGAAGCTATATTTTAATATACAACTTCAATATTTTTGATGTAATCTGCAAAGCCAAACAAATTGCTTCCACCATGAAGATAGCTATTCTCCTATTCCGCAATTCTTACACAGCTACATTCGGTTTCCCAGAAGCATGTGAATTTCAGTTCCTTGGGGCGCAATCCTATGGAGACAGGTGTCAGCCTCTCAACTCGGAGGCTGACAACTATCCAATGCAGGGCAGCCAGAGCATGGAGGCGATCCTCGCCTCCATCCTCCAGCCATCCTGCATTTCTGGCTAGATAGCTGATTTCGCCTGTCTAGCTGGGGAGCTTTGGAGCAGGAGGGGGGGAGGCCGCATGGCACATAGGAAGTTGCGTAACGTTGCTTCCGCAGTCTCCTCCCCTCCCCTGGGTCCACACCCTTTTCCTTGTCTCCACACTTCATTTCAGAATATGGAGACATAGGTGGCACGGAGAGAACCGCGCTGGCTACAAGGAGGAGGGGAGTGCAGTTTCTGGGTTCTGACCTCGGAGCCCAGAAACTGAAAAATCCTATGTAGGTCATAGCATTGTTCCCTTGTTCAGGCAGTTTGTGCTGAATAAAGAACTGGGAACCAGGAAGCAATTTCAGCTCTCTCTAGTTCCTTATATTTCAGACCACAGTTCTGAACAAACAGTCCAAGCTTTGTAGGATGGCGTAGCTATTTGGTGAACATATTTGATCAAACCTTATAGGGTTCTGCAGAATTCTACAAAAATCAAATCAAAGTCAATTCTAGAAAGGCAGAGTTTGTTGCAGAAAAACAACAAAGAGTCACATGGCACCTTAAAATCAAACAAATTTATTGTGGCATAAGCATTCATAGACAGCCAGAACTGACGATCCGATACATGAAGTAGTCATCTAAGTATATATACTTTCAATCAAACAAAGGGAAGACCAAAAAAAAAAATGAAGTGAGCAAGTGCGACCTTCTCCTAGGTACGAGCTGCTGGTGATAAATAAGCAAAAGCCCAATGATGTAAATAAATAAGGAGAAACAATCACATGTTGGGCTGGTTTCCTTTTCCTAAGACCTGTTAAGATCTGTTAGGAAAAGGAACCCTTTTCCTAAGAACTGTTGAGACCAAACTTCAAGGTGCCAAATTGACCAGTGAATTACAGTTTGGTAGTTTCAGACTAGACCTCCCTTTGGAACAGTTTGTGGGAGTGGGGGGCTAGGGTATGAAAAAATCCCCCAAAATCAAAGTACAGGGGACATTTAGGAAAGTAGGGCTCCAATCCTAAACACACGTGCTTAACACAGTGGGACATCTTCCCCAGTAATCATGCATAAAACTGCTTTGCAAAGCTGCAACCCTCTGCCCACTTACTTGTGAGGAAGCCGCGTGGGACTCCGTGGGTCTTACCGCTTTATGTACCCGCATTATACTGCGCTATAAAGTATCTTTCTTCTTTCGGCTTCTCTGGGCTTGGCAGCAACCTTGCTGCATATGTAAAGCAACCGTTTTCAACCACGTGCGTTTTTTCAATTCCTTCTCCAGGAATTCGCAAAATCGCCAGTGCCTTGAGCGCTCTCAAAATGACGAAGTCCCACATTTCGCCGTCACAGAGACAGCTTCCATTTTTAAAAGAGGAGGAGGAAGAGGAGGAAGCCCGGCTTGCTCCATTATTCTCAGGAGGGAGGGGAGCTGAGTAGCGCGCAATCTGCCATCCCTTTTCGTTTTCTAGAACCTAACAGCAGGCACAGACCGAAGGACATCGAAGACCCGTCCGGAAATTGCAGGCCAACAATAAGAGGCCCCTCTTGGGTCGCGCTGTCCCCGCTCCGTCCCCTCGTGGAAGTGGGTCGACCCGGGCTCCTTCCGGGTTGGGCTGGAGCCGGGCAGGTCGGGCTGGGCCTGTTGCAGCGCTGCGGAGAGCGGATCATGGCGTACCCCGGGCATCCTGGCGCTGGAGGCGGCTACTACCAGGGCGGGGTGAGCGAGCCCGAGGCGGGTGGAACGGGGCGCAGGGCGGCCCGGAGCGGAGGCTCAAGGCGCCTCTGGGCGGGTTTCGCTCTCTCCGGAGGCGCTGTGCCGAGTCACGGCTTTGCAGGACGCCCGTCCGTGCGTGGCCAAGGGGGACACGGGCGATTAGCGACCGGGGAGAGAGAGCCGGAGGTCGAGGAGCGGAACTCCTCGCGCGCTGGCTCGGCGCGCGCGGGCGTATCTTGGCAGTCGCGTTGCGCGCCGCTGGAGGAGAGGCTCTGGCCCGCCCGGGTTCGAGGAAGGGCCGCAGCTCGGTGGGGAGCCCGCGGGCGTTCCGCGCAGCCGGTCTCGGGTTCAGCCCCCCCGCATCTCCAGCGGCGGCTGTGCAAGATACGTGTCCGAAGCCCTGGAGAGCCGTTGCCCGTCAGCGCTGAGCTGGATGGGGCGCTGGTCTGCCTCGGTGTGATTAAATTAAATCAGCCCTGCAGTCCTGTTCGTCTTTGCTCCGAAGTAACTCCCGCTGAGCGCGATGGAATCTCCTGGCCCTGCCATTTCTTCCGCAGGACCTTGTCCAGACTGCTCAATGCGGCGTCCTTACGCAGTGTAGTAAAGGACTGGATTCTTCCGTTTTGATGCGTGGAGCGAGGCATCCCAAGGTCCGATTCCCGCAACCTCTGGGGATGGGCATCTCGTGGCTGCTGCAAGTGCTTGAAACAGTGCTGCATGTTGGTTGCCTGTCTGTGGGGATCTGGTTGTATGCAGGCACCCCTGTACGAGGGACGAAGCGGTTTTCAGGATGTGCGTAGGGCGCGCTAAGAGTGAAAGGCTGTGTGCGGTGGAACTTGCACGTGACCTGCGTGCAACAGGTAGTGAGATGGTATGTGCAGCAGTTCGAAGAGCCACAAGGTGATTGTATGGATTTGACCTATTTTCATCTGTGACTTGTGAATGCGTCTTATGGGGCTCTACTTAGGGAGACTGAATGCATCTCTGATTCCCCCATCAAACGTGTTCCAACAGCTCAGCCTGTGCCAGGTTCTGCCCCATCTGCTAGGGTTGAAAGCTACACTGGTGTATGCAAAGCAGATGCCCCAAGGTGTTACGGTGTGGGATTCTTCCATGTTGCACTGTACCACTAAACTATTAACTACACCTTTATCACAAGCTTCCTTCAAAGAATGCAGGGTGGCATACAGGGTTCTCTCACCCCACCCCTTTTATCCTCTTATCAGCACTGTGAGGTAGTTCAGGCCAAGAGGTAGCAGTGTGCCCAAAGTCATTGGTGAGTTTTATGGCTAAGTAGGTATTTGAGCCGGTATTGCCCAGGGCCGTGTCTCCCACTCTTAACTTGAGAATAGATGACATGGTGCTCTCCAGGTGTTTTGGACTACAACTCCCATCAATTCCAGCCAGCATGAGCAATGGTTGAGGATTGTAGTACAAAATGACTGGAGGGTGCTGGCTTGTGTATCCCTGTTCTAACTACATCACACTGGCTCTTTGGAGGCAGGAGAAATGGATTCTGTGACTTGAGGAGTGGTTCTAAAAAGCAAGGAGTGGGAAAAGTTTCTATTTGCATATCACCTGGGACTTCAGAGCTAGAAGAACTGCTTGAAGTAAGTGTGTGTGTGTGTGTGTGTGTTTTACTGTGTTTTGAGTATAAAAATGGCTTGTTCTCCCACACCCCTTCCTTGTTTTTCCCCAGATGACAATTGAACTCCATCTTGTAATGTGATCATCCTTTTGTAAGACAATCCACTGGCATTACAGAGGCCTTCCCCAATCTGGTGCCCTTCAGATGTGTTGGATTGCATTAGTCCTTCTGGCCGGGGATTATGGGAGTTGTAGTCCAAGACATCTAGAGGGCCCTTGATTAGATAAGCCTGCATTAGGGGGTAAATAGAATCAATGATCTCTCTTCATAAAAATCAGTTTTTAAAAAGGCTATAAATATTTCTCCATTTTAAAAGAATAATCTGGTTAAAATGAATCAAGAATACATGCTTGTTAAGTCTTCACTTGTAATCTCTTAAAACAGATCAGTAACCCTCTGTCAAGCACATTTAACTGAACTGTTCTTCTGATCCCCCCACCATGGGAGGAATCTTTTTGAGCTCTTATAAATATGACTGTGTCGTATGTTTTTCTTGTTGTTAGCGGCTTGATACCTAGGATCAAAGACTGCAAGTTATCACATGCATTGGGATCCAGACTTTGGCACACGGAGATGCCAAGCTGTATATTAAGAGAATCATCCACTGTGCCTGCTTCAGCAATTTTGTATATGCCTATTTACTGACTGAGCCATGCAATTTGTTCAGTTCTCAATGAGTATTTACTTTCTCTAAACAAACAAGGACATTTCCGTATCATATTAAAAATAAACATCTCCACCCAGCAACTTCCAGCCTTTGCTGCTAGAAAGTTCTGGGCCCGCAGTTGCCCATGTGAAAATGCACATCAGCTTTAATGAGCAAATATTTTGCATTGTTAGTTTCTTGGTGTTCCTGGGTGGGATCAGGGCAGGGCAGGAAAATTAGGGAAAGTGAAACAAGCAACGGCACTTGAAAGCAGAAAGGGCAACATTCTTCAGCGTGCAACTTCCTGTATTCCTTTCACAGAAGAAAACAGGTTGTAAGAAAGACCTTGGGTTGGATCCAGACTAAGTTAGTTGAACTTTTATCCCATTATGGGGCAAGTTAATTTTAATTGGTATATTTATATCTCTTCTTACTTCTGTCATGGAGTTCAAGGCAGTTGCATGGGATTCCCAAGGTGGTCTCCCATCCAGGTACTGGCCAGACCCAGACTACCTAAGCTTCAGCAAGGTGGCTGCATCACGTGCCCTCAGACCATGCCCTGCAAATCTTGAGTTTTTAAATCCCATTGATTTCAGTGGGAACAAACAGTAGCTAACTGACACAGCAATCCTAAAATGGTGGTGATAGATTCTGTGGCAGAGGCACCTCCCCTTCCTAAGACCAGCCAGTTTGTGGTGTCCAGGGTAGGAGGTTGCGGGGAGGTGTTCCGCCCCCCATGGTGATTTATTTTATTTATTTATTTACACTATTTATATACTGCTCCACATCAGAAGATTTTGGAGCGGTGAACAACAAAGATAAAACAATGAAACACCAGGTTAAAAGAGTTAAAACATATTTTAAGGCAAATTTCAATATTTCTATTTCTCTTCCCACTGACACCAGTGGAAAGGAAAATAACTACCCCAGTCTGTGAGTGTACTGGGGAAATTAGGTGGCTCTGGATCTGCAGATCCAAGGCTACCCCCTACAAACCCATTCAGTGACACGTTTCATGCCCTACTGCCAGTGGGAACACCACCAGCACTACATCAGTGCCCACAGAGCTTTCCATGGGTGTACTGGGGGGCCCTCCAGGGTGGAAGTGCCATCTCACCAGATGACCTCTTCTCCTCCGGTGGAGTAGCTCTGTGGCTGGCTTTAGCACTGCTGTTAGTCAGTTGTGAACCAACCCCCTATAGATCGTTATACAAAGTATACCCTAAGAGATAGGTATTTACAGTATGTAGTTGGAAATGTAACATATTGTACTGGTTAGATTAACCAGTTCATATGCATCAGTGGCTAGGAACTATACAAAGTATCAGTGGGAAACGTGGCTTGACTCCATGACCTGGTTCGCATGTAACAACCATGGTTGATGGTTATGTGCGAACCCATAGTTGGTTGGGGCCATGCTGGAGTCTGCAGCCTCTCACCCACTCACTGCTTCCTGGGTTGCGGTCCATGACAGGCTAACCCAGAACTCTGGGTTGTTGAGGGGGAAACAATCCAGAGTTTAACTCAACAAAGAACCGTGAGTTAAAACTCTGGGTTGTTTCCCCCTTCAGCAACACAGAGTTCTGGGTTCACATGTTGTGGAACAGAGCCCAGTTCCTGAGTTGTTTTGTAAACCAGATATAAAGCAGAAACAGCTCTCAGTGCTCAGTCACTCTCTCATGGCCCTGACAATCCATGGGTTAAACAATCCATGAGTTGTCATCACGTTCAGACCAGGGCCATGATTTATATTGCCCTTTTGTTTGATTTCAAATGTCCTGTAGTTCAGCCTTCCCCAACCTGTTGCTCTCCACAGCTGGCTGAAAAATTATGGAAGTTGTTGTTCAATGCATCTGGAGGGCTTGGGCAGGGCTGCTCTGGTTAGTTCTTCGGTCAGACCTAGACCCACTACTAGTCAGGAGTTGATTGTTAGCTTGTTATGGAACAATCCTTAAAATGAGCTTTGCTGGAAGGATGACAAATAAGCGTTGCATGCCTGAAGGCTGCAGTCCCCAATGAGCACAGTGCAATGTGGTTCTGAGTAAGCATGCATAGGACTGCGCTGTAAGTATTAATTATATTTCATTTTACTTCTAGTATGGAAGTGCTCCAGGAGGACCAGCATTTCCTGGTCAGGCTCAAGATCCCTTGTATGGTTATTTTGCTGCAGTAGCTGGGCAGGTATGTCTTCTATTTTCAAGATGACATGACAATATTAGAGAGCAATCCTATGCCCATCAGACAGCGTCTGGGGGACATAGGATTGTTCGGTTTCCTGGCTGTGAGGTTGGTACCAGGGCTCCGACCTCGGAGGCAGGAAATCACACTCCCCGCCCCCTCCCCCTTGTACCTGCCGCAAGGAAAACCACGCCTGCTACCTCTCCGTGCTCGGAAAACAGAGTGCGGAGACGGGGAAAAGAGGGTGCTCCCAGGGGAGGGAAGGAGACCAGGGCGGTGGCCATAAGACAAATCCTAGGCCACCCCAGCCTTCTTTCCTCCCCCTCGCCTCTGCTAGATGGGCGAAATCGCCTGTCTAGTAGAAACGCAGGGCAGCTGGAGCACAAAGCCACCACTCTCCTCCCGCTCTGCATTGGATATTCGGCAGCCTCCAAGTTCAGAGGCTGCTGACTATCTGGATAGGATTGTGTCCGAAGATGTTCATTTTATTGCAGATCTAATTTATGATGTGCCGTCATCCATCCTTCTTTATTCTGGATGTACCGTATCTCTGCAGCAATATATACAGCACCTGTATCTTTGCCACTGCCATGAGATACACCTTTATCAAGATCTGTCCTGCATAGAGATGTGAAGGCCCAGAAAAAAACTGGAAAACGAGAGGGGAAAAACATTTTCCCCATTTTTTTCTGAGGATTGTTTTTTTTCTCTCTGAAAAATTGAAAATTATTAAATATTTTCTTTTAGAATGTAAGATGAAGTATTTATATATTGTTACCTAGCTGTTACTCCCCACAAAATGATTTCTAAAAACTATGTAATAAAAACACTTTTATAAAAAGACTAGGGATGTAAAATGTCTGGAAATAATGAAGCCATGGGGGAAGATGTTTTTTAGTCCTCTCTGTAAGATTCCCAACATAGTTATTTCTTTAATTCTTTGACTGATTTATTAAAACTATTGATCTAAAGTATATTTTACTGATAATTTATGCTCAGTTTCCCAACATGTGAGTAGAGTCACCATTGTGCATTCTTGACAGTAAATGTGCATTCTTGACAGTTTGGGCTTTGTTCTATAGAGTCCTGTGTTTCTGATGCTGTAGCAGTCGTTTAATGTAGTTCTAATCTATTCAGATAATAATTACAAATTTACTGAGTTCACTTTTAAAAGTTTTGAAATATAACGATAATTTTATGAGCACAGTTATACATAAAATAACTTTAGGAATAGAAAGGCTGCTTAATGTTCTTAAAGCAGCTCTCCCCAAGCTGGTGCCCTCCAGATGTTTTGGACTACAGTGCCCAGCATTCCTGACTATTGGCCATGCTGCCTGAGGCTGATGGCAATTGAAGTCCAAAATATATGGATGGCACCAGCTTGGAAAGGCTGTCTTGAAGCAACAAAGTGACTTTAGATCTGTAAAAAGCGCTAAATAAGTATTGCTTCTTTTTCCATTTTCCCCAAAGTTTGTCCTCTCCCCCCCGCAAAAAAATTTTTTTCCATGGCCTCAAAATTTCTAGAAATTTTCCATCTCTAGTCCTGCAGTCCCTCTACTTCACCACGAGCCAAAAAGTAAGACAGCTCCTTAACTATGCTTAGTTAAGTTATTCCTATATCTTCACTGTAGTTTTCTACACTTCCCTGTTTTGGTGTCTAGCACTTCTAGAAATAACATAACCTATTGCTAACTGGAGATCCCTGCAGTCTTGCAAATTGAAGAAACTGTACTGTTCCAGCTGTTGCCTCTCATCTGCTCTGCAGAAGATGCCCAGGGAATCAGCATGTGCCGAAGACCTGTTCTGCTGCAAAGCTCAGACTGCACCTGGGTCTATAAAAATGCTCTTGCAGTTATGAATGGGGGTTTACTAACAGTTTATCACTTCACTCCCTATGGTTGTGGCATCCTACAAGTCCAGCTCCACTTCTGATATACAGCTTACATTTTTCTGACTTGGCAGTGTGTTTAAAATTGATTTTCAAGGATGATTCAGATGTAACAGAAACCATAGTTTCCTGTTACATGGTAGTCCTTGGATTTCCACGTGCCCATGTGGTTGTGATGAAAAGACTGGAAGATTTCACTTCTGCTTTTAAGCTATATTTTCTGTGATAATTTTACTCAGGGAACTTTCATTTCAGAGCAAGCCAGGATCTGAAACCATGGTTTGATCCTGGCATGTTCTCATTAGCCATGGTTTAAACTAGGGGTGGGGAACCTGTGGCCTTCCAGATGTTGTTGACTGCAACTCCCATCATCCCCAGCCAGCATGGCTCATGGTGAAGTATCATGAGAGTAGTGGTCCAACAACATCTGGAGGGCCACACGTTCCCCACTCCGGGTTTAAACAAACTAGAGCTCCCAGCGTTCAGACATAATAGGGAACTATGGTGAAAAAGTGAAACCCTTCTGATCTTCTCTTCACAACCATGCAAGAGGAAGGAATGGGAGCAATCCGTAAGCCTGAGAGTCATACAGACACATTCATGGAGTGGGAAGGAACTATGGTTTCCCCTTATATCCATATTGGCCCTAAGAGTGATAATGTGCAAGGGAATTAGGGTTCAAACTGGAGACAGGCACCTTTTAATGTTGTCCTTCCCTTTAAGAGTTTTTTTTCCCCAAAATTTCTTTTAACAAGTCTGTTCCAACATGTTTGAAACATGTCAGAATTTCCTATCCTGGGAAATGGATACACGCACACACACACACCCTCTTTTTACTGGATCTAGTTTGACTGCGTTTTAGAGGATGACACTAATATTCTAACATCTCATTTGAGGTAAATTTAATCTGCTGAGGCTGACACTTGAGCATGGGGAGATCATATTTATAAAATGATTCTCACAAGCAGCGTTAATGTCAGTATCTCTTTTTGTATGTAGGCGATTAATAGTAGACCAATTTGAACTGAGAATATTGGTTAGTGCAAAAAGATAGAGTGGAGAGTTGAACCAGGCCTTTGATATTGTGTCCATTCAGATATAAGGCCAAACTATGGTTTCTCCTTTTGAGAATAAGGAGGCACCAGCCTTAGGAGCATTCCATCCTCCCTTCACAGGTGGCAGTTCATAACTCCTGATCTTTGCTGCAAACCATAGCTGGCTGTTCCTTCTGAATTGGAAAACTATTATTTCTGATTGCTGGGTTTGCATCTAGGAGAGTATACTTTATAGAACTATACCACAGTTTCACTTTCAAACAAGGATCAAAAGTTACTAAAGGCCATGGGGGGAGGGAGCGTGGAAGCATGTTCTGTCAAACATAGTATTGGCATTATGTCTAATTGGCTCTGTTGTCTGTGACCCAGCCTGGTGAGTCCTCTCCTGAGATGCCTGTTGTCTTGAGAAACTTCATAATGGTTTACTGTTAGCAAAGAAGAAAATATTTGGAGTATAAAGGAAGTAAAACTGGAGTGATGTCTTTTCTGTTTTCCAAAGGATGGGCAAATAGATGCTGATGAACTTCAAAGGTGTCTGACCCAGTCAGGAATTTCAGGCAGCTATAAACGTAAGTTTTGCAAGTTTAAGCAAAATAAGAGTTTTGTGGCATCTTCAGGACTCATAGTTTTATTATAGCATAAGGTCATCAGATGAATCCTCAGTTGGCAGGTATAATATACACATGGATCTAGAAACAAGAAATTGTCCCAAACGGTGCCTTACTTCGGAATAGATATGTCTGGGATTGCACTGCAAGGCATTCATATTTTTTGAGGCTGTGCATACCTTCAATGCTGTGCATGCTTACCTGAGAGCAAGTTCCACTAAGCAGAGTGGGGTCTTACTTCTGAGTAAACATGCATTGGCTTCTTTTGTGTAAGCGGCCTTGGAAAGGGTTTCCCTAAAAGCTGGCCTAGGAAACTAAATAAAACTGCTCTGTAAATTTAATAAATATGCCAAATAGTTCAATTCTGTATGCTAAGTGATAAATGATGCATGTTATGTTGTTAAAACAGTAAAATAGGTTTGATAAGAAAGCAAGCATTGCTAGCTTAGGGGGTGCAGAGCAGGAACACACAGCTCTATCCTCTCACCAGAGGGAACCGCCACTGTGCCCCCTCCCCACAACCCAGCATCTGCCACCAGCGGCCACTGTCTCACTCTGCCATTGGGTAGAGCAGGCCCTGGGTATACTTCTGGATGACTGTTCAGGAATCTGTTTGTGCTTTGCCTCCTCTGCCTTCAAAACCAGTCTTTTCCAGACATTGCTGGGCAGGTTGGGAAAGGGGGATGAAAGTACTCGTATAAATAATGCACTTTGACTAATCATTAGTATCACTGTCTGTATTGACTAATGTGTTTTCCTGTTTCCCCTATCAACAGCTTTCAACTTAGAGACGTGCAGGCTCATGATCTCCATGCTAGATGTATCCTTTGTGCATCTGGCTGACTTGTAATGTTTTGTGTTCCGTGTTTTGTTTCTTGCTTTGAGATAATGGAGGAAATTCTGTTGGCTGAAATAATTTCTAACCCTTTAAAATGGACTTCCCCAACCCGTTGCCCTCCAGATGTTTTGGACTATTAACTCCTTTCACCCCGACCACTGCCTGTTCTAGCTGGGGCTGATGGAAGTTCTAGTCCAAAACATCTGGAAGGCATCAGGTTTTGGGGGCGGGGATGTTTTAAAACTATCAGTTCAGAGTTGGTTGTTAAGCTTGTGGTTTGAGCCACTTCGCACTTTCTGGAAATGAAACCTCCATGTATAAAGCGGCCCTTAGAAGAGGGATATCTGGAGAAGACGTGGACATTTTCCACTTGTAAGTTTTCCATGCTGCTACAAGCAAGTAATATGCTGTGTTGAAATAGTTAGATCCATAGTTCATAATTTAAATTGCTAATTGCACACTTGCTTGCCATACATTTAGACTTCTAATCCAGTACAAGCATTTGCCTGTCTTTCTACTAGAGTGAATTTGCAGTTTACCTTTGCCTACCACCCCACGCTTATGTTAACATCACAGTGCAATCCTGTACATGCCTACTTGGAAGGAAGTCCTGTTGAGTTCAATAGGCTTCCAGGTAAGTGTGCATAGGATTGCAGCTGAACTCGGCAGAATTCTTTGACTGAAAAGGCAAGTCCTGGAGCATCAGCCTGTCCCAGATATCGGTGCTGTAACCCTCCTGAGCGTGATTTATTTATTTATTTATTTATTTATTGCATTTATACCCCGCCTTTCTCCCTCTCGCAAGGAACTCAAGGCGGCTTACATTATCCTCCTCCTCACCGTTGTATCCTCACAACAACAACCCTGTGAGGTAGGTTGGGCTGAGAGTCTGTGACTGGCCCAAAGTCACCCAGTGAGCTTCCATGGCCAAGTGGGGACTAGAACCCGGATCTCCCGGCTCCCAGTCCGTCACTCTCACCACTACACTACACTGGCTCTTGAAGTGATGGCATGGCCTTGAAGAAAGTTAATCTTGTATTGGTCTTGCTACTGAACTGACTTGGCCCTTAACCACAATTCAGAGAGACATGTCTGGTACACTGGGCTTCAATGAATTTAAAGAGCTCTGGGCAGTGCTGAATGGCTGGAGGCAACACTTCATGCAGGTGGACAGTGACCGCAGTGGTGCAGTTGATTCTCAGGAGCTGCAGAAAGCCTTGACAGCCATGGGTGAGCTGCAAAACTTCACCTCTAGCTGGAAATCGCCAGGAAAATCCACAGAAACCATCTGCTGATCCTTTTCATAGAAATGGAGGACACGTACCAGTCATTATTGGCAGAGTGCATCCCCTTGTCAACCATCAGTGCAAAGCGTAGCCAAAAAACCCTCTCAAACACATGATAGTATTAGATCCTGAAAGTGGGACCTGCAACAAAATGTTGCTGCATGGGAGTGCTCTTGTTCAGGGCTTCAGCTGTGCCTTGCTCCAGGATGCTCTATTCCAATTGCATTGTGAGCGTTCTTGTGGCCACTGAGCATGCTCAGCCCTCATTGGGCTGTTTTGAGGAGTTCCTCTCCACCCCTTAAGATTTTTTAATAATACTTTTTTGAACTTTTGCAAACGTTGGGGTTCTTCCTAGCCAGCTAAATATCTCCCGCTTGTGCACGGTGTGCTCTCCTGGCTACGTGAGGATCTACACTCAGAGAATGAGTTTGCTGTCAGTATATAGCACATGGTCAGGCTAGCTGGTGTTGATGGGAGCTGTAGTCCCAACACATCTGAGGAGCTGCCACATTGTGGAAGGCTGGTGTATAGGATACTCTTTCAACCTCTTTTGCTCTGAGTTTCTGCCCTTCTTTCATCTAGGATTTAGGTTGAGCCCCCAGGCAATCAATGGCATTGTGAAACGATTCAGCACACGTGGAAAGATCTCATTTGATGACTACATTGCATGCTGCGTGAAACTCCGAGCCCTCACTGGTATGTCCGGGTTTGTGGCATTACTCTTGGAATTGGCTGATATTTTAAATTGCTTCTATCAAATCGGGCTCATTTAAAGCTTGGGGGGCGGAGGGATTCCCAGAAACATCAGACTTGGAGGGGAACTTGTAGGCCACATTCCCCCTTTGCCTGATGCAGGACATCTGGGGCTAGAGCATCCCCAACAAATGGCTGTCAGAGAGCCGCCCACCCCCTTGATAATTGGCCCCATGGTCAAGCTGCTCTTGCTGTCAAGAGGTTTCTCCTAATGTTCAACCGAACTCTACCCTCATGCATTTTAAGCCCATTAGAGCTAACCCTGCGCTCTGGAGCAGCAGAGAGCAAGAACAAGTCTTCGTCCTTTTCTATGTGATAGCCCTTCGGGTATGTGACAAGTGCTATCCTGTGTCTTCCCACCCCACAGCCCTAAGACTTTCCTTCCCTAGGCAAAACATGGCCAGTTCCTTCAACCTTTCTTCATAGGACTTATTTTCCATACCACTGGCCGTCTTCATTGCCCTTCTCTGAACTTCTTCCAGTTTGTCTATCTACTACTGTATGGCACCCAGAGTATACCCGATGAGGCTGCACTGGTGCAGGATAAAGTGGAACAATTGCCTCCCATGAGTTGGAAACTGTGTTACTATTAATGCAGCCTAAAACCGCACTAGCCTTTTTTGCAGCTGCATCACACTGGTGGCTCATCTTCTGCTTGTGTTTGGCTACAATCCTGAGATCCTTGTCACATGTACTACCGCCAAGCCAGGATTCCCCTATCCTATTCCTGTGTGTTTGATATTTTTTGCCTAAATGCAGAACTTTGCATTTTTCTCCACCTCATTTTAATAGTTTCAGCCCAGTTTTCCATTCTTTCAAGTCCATTTTGAATTTTATTCCTGTCTTCTGTGATCTCAGCAGTCTTTTCCAGTTTAGTGTCATCTGCAAACTTAATAAGGATAACTTCTACCCATTCATCAAAGTAATTGGTAAAGATTTGCAGAGTGCCGGGCCTGGGGCAGAGCCCGCTCAAAACCTCCTTCTAGTTTGGTGAGGAAGTTTTGATGAGCAGGCCTTAAGTACAGTTTTCTTACCAGCATTGAATTCATCTGTCACTTAACAGTTTAATGTCTTGAGCCTAATCTTATCAGTGCTTTTTTACCTTATAGTTAGCTGTACATTCAAGACAAAACCTGCTACCCAGCTGCTGCTGCTCCTTATAGGCCAGCCTTCCCCAACCTGGTGCCCTCCAGATGTGTTGAACTATAACTATCATAATCCCCAGCCAGCACAGCCATGCTGAGTGGGAATTATGGGGGTTGCAGTCCAAAACATCTGGAGGGCACCAGGTTGGGGAAGGCTGTTATAGGCGATCCATCCTGTGTACTGGACAGAATGAGCAGGCATATCCCATGTATGCTTACCGTGTGAATAGTTTGCTTTTGGCTTTTTCATTTTTATTTCTTGCTCCATCATGTGGAACTCAACTCCATCATGTGGAAGTTGAAATATACACACTTGACTTTTTCCAGTAGATTTGCACTTATGTAAGAACTCTCACAAATGGTCCATCTTGTTGCCCAGTTTACATTTACAGAAAAACAATGTTTTTCAACATTCTAAAGGTTGTCCCAATATGTCTGGGTTCACTGAAAAAAGCTCCCAAAATGGCTATGTGAATTGGATTTCTTGGGGGCACTCTTATTGTCTACCCTGGAGCTGCCTTAAGACCTGGAACATTCCCTTAACCAAATGGGGTTTCCTACAGATGCATAGCAAAATATTTAAAAAATTGGGTTAAACTCGGTGATTGAGGTTAACATTAATACCACATATTCATATCTCCATGCCCAAACAAGACATTTTCAAACTTTCTTCCCTGTCTTCCAGTTTGTTTGATCGATTGCTTTTGTAGCTACCTCCCTCCATTTTATCTCTATCTTTTGTTCTTTCCATATAATAAAACTGGAAATTGCTTCCTGATGATAGCATGTGAATAGTTTCTCCCTCGGAAGACCCCCCCATGTTCTGCCTGGGCACAGTTGGTGGGTGAGGGCACTGGTTTTCAAAATATCCTAATATCAGCCAAGGACCCAGAGTTGCTGTATACATCTCTGAGGAAGGAAAGAAACAAAGGTGCGTTGGATGAACCAACAAGGTGAAAAACGTTAAGCTTTCCTCTCCCCCCCCCAAAAGCATCGCTAACAAATTTGCAACACTTTTTAAAGAAAAATCCCCGTAGTATGTTTAATAACAGTAGTTGACAGTTTTTAGAGACCAACTTGTGCGGTTGCAATGGTGTTTGCGATCTTATCATACCTGAATTTGCAAATACTGGTGATTTTATAGTGCTTTTGTAAATCCTGGCTCCTCTCTTAATCTCAGATTCTTCCTGTACTTTTTTTTTTTTCCCCAGATAGTTTTCGAAGAAGGGATGCAGCACAGCAGGGCATGGTGAACTTCCAGTATGATGATGTAAGTGGACATAGTTCGGTCTTTTTCTCTCTTGGTGCAAAGATCTAGAGATCTTTTTCTCTAGATTTACCTTGAGCTGATGTTGACCAGTTACACCCATTTGGGGCACAGTCCTGTTGGGATAGTTGGTTGCCTCTGAACTTGGAGGCGGCCGACTATCTAATGCAGGGTGGGCGGAGCACAGAGGGGATCCCCTCCGTGCTCCGCCTGCCCTGCATTTGTGGCTAGATAGCCGATTTTGGCTGTCTGGCTGGGGGCTTTGGAGCAGGAGGGGAGGAGGCCACATGGTGCATAGGAAGTCCCGTTGAGTTCATTGAGACTGACCACGTAGGTGAGTATACAGATTATGCTCTTAGACTAGTCTATAGAAACAATGGAAGCACTGACTTATGTCGAATCAGACAGTGATAAACCAGTATGTTTGCACCTCCAACCCCGCAAGGTTGGACAGGCTGCTAGACACCGTTTGTCTATATTCCAGAGGTACCACTTGCATTCATAAGAACTCTCATGCCCTGGGTATGTGAGAATGCAGGCTGATACATTAAAGAGAAGGATAGGCCCCTTTTCCAGAGCTTCCTTTAAACTTCCTTTAAACTCCCAGGTTAGCATGTCTGTCAAGCAGTGAAGCCAGCTTTCAGGCTAGGCAAAGAACTAAGCCAATTTGTTTCCAGTGGAGTATATTTATTAAAGGACCAAGCAGAGAGAAGTTCAGAAATTGGTCCATTGCTTTTAAAATAAAATGGAACATCAAACTAGCTCACTAAAACTCTGGATCTAAACAGTCGCTCACCAAAGCAGGTTTCAGGTGAGGAGACATCTGGGACTCCACAGTATGGCAAGAGTCCAGTCTTGACTCTTTGCCAGCCATGGGAAGACCAAAAAAAGAATCAAAACCAGAGCTATTTGTATGGGGGCTGGGCAGCTTCCAGAGCGGGAAATTCAAACTGACCAATTGTTAGCCTGGGAGGACTTGCTCATGCATCCTCCTGGAGAGTCTTCCATGCACCTATTTAACCTACCCAGCCATGATCAAGGTTATGTTACCAAACAAAGCCCTAAACAACTTGGGAGCAGGATATCCAGCAGACTGCCTTCCCTTATATATACCCAGCTGATGTTTAAGATAGTCAGAGGAGGCCTCGCTGGTCATTCTGAAATTAACAAAATGTCACCGCACAATACCTCCATGGCAGGCCTTCTCGGTACTGGCACCCACCCATTGGAAAACCCTCCCTCATGCAGTCCAGGAGGCAGAAAGTGTGGCATCCTTCAAAGGCCTCCTGAAAATGCACTTGTTCACCCAGGCTTTCCCCAGCTTGAAATGTAATTAACCATGCTGCTCTTTGTATTCTTATTGTAATTGGAATTTTTTAAAATTTTGTATTTTAAATGTGATTTTAATATGTATATGTAAGCCACGTAGGGATTTTATAATAAATCTAATAAATATTTAGCAGTATAGAAATATAACAAATAAATAAACATAAGGCTGAGTCATGAGAGTGAAGGGTCAGCCTGAAATGTGTAGAAATGCAGATGTGTAGAAATGCTGAATGCCATGTCCTTTGTTCAGAGACATTTCTAGAAAGAAGCGGGAGGAGCTGGGATTTGTCACACAGACCATTTGGTTTGTCTAGCTCAGGATTGTCTATACTAGGTGGAAGCAGCCCTCCAGATGGTTTGACTACAACTACCATCAGCCCCAGCCAGCATAGCCAGTGGTTGAGAACTACTGAAATTGTAACTAAAACATCTGGAGGACACTGAGTGGCTGACCCCTGGTCTATATGGACTTGCAGCATCTCTCCAGGGTTTCAGATAGTCTTTCCCCAGGACTTCTTGCATGCAAAGTATGTGTTTTGCCACTGAGCGCCCTCTCCATGTAGGAATGTGATCAAGGCCATCGAGTCTGTTCTATTAGACTGACATAAAGTTGGACACTTCAAAAGGGGACCAAAATTAGTATGCTGCTATGTCTATGTATGCTGTAAGGCAGTGGCTTTTCAAGTTCCCTGTCTTGGGAAAGCCTTTTCATACTGCTTTGTCCTAAGGAAGCCACACGTCTTTGTAGTGTCCCGGGTTTGCATAGCAGCAACTTCTGGGGGCATATTCTGGAGTGCACTCTCAGTTCTTATGCAACAGCAGCCAGACCTGTGGGACCTGGCTCCATGTGAACTCTTGACATGCCCAGGATGTGCCTGGTCTGTAGGAGAAAATCAGTAATGATCAGATGGCTTTCACGGAGGCCCGTTCATCCCTACTGATCATTGATCCGAAGAACTCGAACATTCCTAGGAATAGTTTGGAAGCTGCTGTTTAAAGGCTTCACACCAGCATCCTTTAAAAACTGTTTAAGGTCACTGCTTAAAGGCATCTCACTAGCATCCTTTAGACATTGTTTAGAGGCATCACACCGGTATCCTTTAAATACCATTTAAAGCCACTGTTTAAAGGCATCTTACTTGCATCCTTTAAACACTGTTTAAAGGCATCACACCAGCATCCTTCACAGCAGCATCCTTCGCAACTCTTAGCCAGCCTCAGCCAGCATGGTCAGTGGTTGAGGAGGATAGGGGTTGTAGGCCAGCAACAGCTGGAGGGCCACACATTCTCCACCCCAGCTTTACAAGCACCTTGCTGCAGAGCATTGCAGCGGTAGAGGAGATTGTGGTGATGCACCGTGCTTCACATGTGCTTTTTCTCTTTGCAGTTCATCCAGTGTATCATGAGCATCTGATTCAAGCTGCAGGAAGAGACTGATGAGCATGATCCACATTCCACTTTGTTTTGCTTTGCACCAAAAATTATCATGGCTGTGTAACTAAATAGTGGTATTTGCATATTTTATAAATATTGATTTATATGCTTTTATAGTTTTGATAACTAACAAAAGGAGGAAACCACAATAAATGCTCTTTTGGGCTGATTCGTCTTGCATATTTATAATTTGCTTGATATGAAAGTAGAAAAGTTGTTTAGTTTTCCCTTTAGCATCTCTTCCTGTACTGAAACTGTTAATATTGGGACATGCTTTGTACCTATGCCATCTAGATGGCCCATAGGGTAGGAAATTGGGCATGTAGTAAAATAAGTGCATAAAATGTCAGTGGAGCTTGCCTGTAGGAACAATATTTTGGGCCCCAGAATAAACTGAAAGACTTCCCTCTCCTATGTAGTAAACAAGGACATACTTCCCCCAACCGTTCTGTTTATCTTTTTAATATTTTTCCCTGAATTTCCCCCTTAATATTTTAACTAGCAGAAAACATGCAATTAGTAATTTATTCAACTGTGCCATACTGCATATTTTGAATTTAGGCTTTTTGACATAAGATAGCATTGGGTAACGAACATAAAACTTTTCCATGTATTTGTACTAAAACAGATGCACAAATTAGAAACAAGGCCATAATTTCACTGAGAGTTGGGAGAAATCTTAAATGAATATCTTAAATGTGTCTGTGAGGGGAGTTTTTCTTCATACCATGCAGATGCCCAACTTCTGTGTTGTGCCCTTCCTGTCGTACATACTGGTTGAATCCAGATTTAGTTATGCTTAGTGTCGACCCGTTGAAATTACACTAAGACATGACTAAAGTATAATTGATTTCAATGCATGACTAAGTCAGGATGCAATCCACTTAGTTTTAATAAAACTATTTACTAAACGTTCCCTATTTTGCTAAAACGTTTAGATGCATGTGCATGGAGCATCGTCGTTCACATTTATAAAAGGAACTGCAGTATAATCACCTTTTATTTAATTAAAATGAGCAATTATTTATCTTAATGAACTTCTCATATCTTTAAGTGCCCATATTTTATAGTAGGTGCTAGAGATAGGTTAAAAGAGACAGGTCCCTTCCTCCAAACTCTGTACCTTATCTTTAGTTGCTTCTAGCTCGAAACGGAGAAAGCTGAGTAAAGGACAGATTGGCCAACTATGTTCAACAGCTTCAGACTTCTTTAAAATATGTAGGTGTGATTTCTGGATTGAAATCTGGCAACCTGTCAAGATTTGAAAGGGAACGCTTTATAGGTTCTCAATTTTGTGGCATAGTAGGTAACAATGATTTACTTTATTTTACTGTTGCTTGATAATCTCAATATGGCCAGGGAAGTAGTAACAAACTGGGCATGCTAATTACTGGTGAACTTAGTTGGAAGCGTGCAATCTAACTGCCAGTTCGTGCTCTACTTGATGGCAAAAGCTATTTCTTACCTGCCAGCATTCTACTTGCTTCTGCGCCACAAGCTTGGAAAAAAATGTGCACTGCTTTTTAGCCATGTGAATTGGTCTGAGCCAGTTTCTGTTTGCATTTAAATAGAATTATCAGATTTCAGGGAACATTCTGGCCAGCGAGAGAATAATTGAAACTTTCTGCTTTGTAAAAGAGTCCCACATGCTTTGACCTTTGAGACACCTTCACAGTTCCTCCATGTTTCCTTGGTTACGTGCAAACTTAACCATAAACCAAACATAGCTGGACTTTTTTCTCTCGATCAGAATGCTGGCTTCCTCTCCGGGAAGCTGTTGATCATATTGGTATGGTCTATGCTTCTCACACGGATGCCATGACTGATATATGACATGGAAGAAGGGCGAGAACAAGACTGTGCACAGCTTAGTTTAACAGTGTGGATATAGTTTAGTTCTAATTATTTGGAGGAGCTATGGGGCCTGGCAAGCCGCCTGGAGGGCGGCAGGCTGCATGAGAACTGTGGGGTTCCTGCCCCTGTTCTAGAATTACATTAGCCTTGAATTATCCATAAATCTACAAAGTAATGCAATTTTGCAACACTCAACGTAAAATGTTAAACTGCCAGCATTTAAACTGTTTGTTTTTTTAAAATCCTGTTTGTATGTATTATCTGTACTATTGGTAATTGCATAATAAATTATGGCTAACAAGTTTGACAATAACGAACCATTCCATCATCCCAACATTGCAAAAACATACAGCTAATGTTCTTTAGAGAGCGTTTCCAAACCTCCGGGGTAGTCTAAGCAGTTCAGGAAGTAGCAAAGTACAACTTTCGTGCTTAGGTTGACATAGGTTAACCCTATGTGATTATTTTGGGTGTTGGAAGAAACACATTAACAGGACTTTATTGCTTTCTATATTGACAGTGTGCTGCAATAGCTGATACAGTATCTATTTGATAATATGATTAAAGGCATACCTTGGGGAATTGAATCTGCTATAAGGGAACATTCACACTTCATTTTCAAACCTTCAGGGGGTAAGACTTCTGAAGCCTCCTCTTCCGTCTGTCTTGGCCACACAACCATTTTTCTAAATTCTGCCTATTAGTGGCTGAATCCTTCTGCCTGTCTTATGCTTAATAACTGATGTGTCCCAAGATCCACAGGCTACCAACTGAAGGGAGGATGCAGTTGGTGAAAGAGTGTGGAGAGAAGCATACCAGCAACCAAGCGGCCATCTTTGTGCCAAACCTTGCCAACCGTGAGCGATAGGGGGAAACCAGCTTGAAGTCTGCTTTCCTTAAAGAAGATGACTTTTCTCCTTTAAACAATTTGCTTTAGCTCCTGTTTGCTCTAGCAACACCCTGCTGACAAAGAGCGTGAGAACTTTTTGGTCCCTCTTTTTTTTTTTTAAAAAAAAGGTCTGATATGCTCTAGAACTGCAGTCTCCAAAGTAGTGCCCATGTACACCTCTCTTGGTGCCTGCCACGCTCCTTGCCCCTCCTGGTTCTTATTTTATTTAAGATTTTTTAAATAACTTTTTTTTTTAATTTGGGAGGCTGGCTTGCCCCAAAACAAAGTGCTCCCTTCCAGCGCCATCTTTATTAGGCTTCAAAAGAGTGGCTTTGTTTTGGAGATCAGACCCTACCTCTGACTTGTACTTAGGTTCTTGAGAAAGTTACTTTTTTTTCAGGCTTCTGGGAAATGAGTATTCTGTGCCCCCCATGGCAGCCATTTTGTGACAGTGCCTGTCTTAAAATTCCAAATGTGCCCACTGATCCAAAAAGGTTGGGGACCCCTGATCCAGCACAGGGGCTGGAATCTGGTGCCCTCCAGATATGTTGAACGACAACTCCCATAAACCCCCACCAGCGTGGTCAGTGGTGATGGGAATCATACTTCAAAATATATGGAGGGCACCAGGTTGCCAACACCTGCTCTAGTATAATCCAGCAGCCAGAGACAACTACCATGGTGCCAGTAATTAGTTTTTCACTCTGATAGCATATGAAATTGTCAGAAATGTTGAATTTGTATTTCAGAAGGTATACTATCTGCTATGAAATTAACTATCTGGGATTATTATTCTAACAAATAGTTGCAAATGGAGGGTGGACCCTGAACATACCACTCTGTTAGAAAGCTTGGATTTTCCCGCACTGTATAACTTTGCAAGCGCCAAAATTCACACCACAATTGTATTTATTTGAAAGTCATTTTTACTGACGGTACAGTACATTAGTAACCATGGAAATCAGTCATTTTGTATTAAATATTCTCATAGTAATGCATACTATGATGATAAAAGTGCAAGAATTCAGATCTCCAAGTTACAATTCTATAAAAAGGAACATTTTTATTCATTTACAGGAAAGCTGGCTTTATTGATGTTGATGATAAAGCCATATTCAGGTGTACAATGATATATAATGGCCAGGGTTCTGCATTGGCATACGTCAAAACAAATGTTTAAAGCATTGTATTGGGTAAGAATTGGGAGTTCCATAAAGTAAATTACAAGACGCAGCATGATTGGTTACTATTGTAGAAATAATATCCAGTGGTGAATACGGTTGTTCATTCGAATACAGTTGTTCGTTCTTAACAGATGGGGTAGCTTTAATTACCTTAATTACCTTAAATAGATCAGCAACACAAACACCAGTGCAAAATATCCAGCCATTGAGATACATCTTACACCAAATACATTGCTGAAGTATATTGGAAATAGTTTCAGTGGTAGATTTAAAATGTGATAATTGCTACTTTGAAAAACATCACAGCAAGCTGAAATAAGATCACCTAAAATTAAGCAAGGGTTAAATTCTATTTAAACTACGAAATTAAAAGCACACTGAAATAATGCTGGGATTGTGACCGGTATCTAAATAATACAGTGGCATATTTTCTCTTGAAAATTTACAATTTAAAAAGCACCAGGCTGTATGCCCTAGCAAATACTACGCAGGTTCTCAGCACGGGCAATCAGTAGGTGTTAATATACCATTATATGATATATGTGATACCTTAGTGCTTACAGAATTACGACTCCATGATATTTTATAGTTATCAGCTAGCACCACTATATTCAAATGGCAGTGAAGCATATTTATAAGTGGTTTCTAAATTGGTTGTAAAAATATACTTTGAAAAAAATTGACTGCGGAAGGTCATAAGGCCTCTCAGGATTACAAAAATAATCTGCCCATTTTTCTAAATTGTAAAACGGGAGGGATTTTTTAATTTGACCTTTCATTTACACGTAACTCAAGAGTGCTTCCTGCAATTGCCCTGCCTCAAATACAAAATTTTACAAGGGATCTGCACAATGTTGGGGGTGGAGAAAAACACTATTCCATCTTTTCTTACCAGAAAAGAATCAATTAAGGAGGGAAAGAAAGAATGGACGCACAGTGGCTTTTGATTGGTAGCTCTAGGAGCCCTCGGTCCAGAAGTACGTGAAGTCAATCCACTGGATTCCCACTGTGCCATGTTCTACCTGCCTGATTGTCAAACTGATGTAGTGGGGCCTGCCGTTTCCCTGTGCCTTATCAACTTATTTCAACTGGTGGCCTTAAGGCACTAACATGCATGTTTAGACAGAAAAAAGTCCTACAACTCCCAGCATTCCCCAGCCAGCCATGCTTTTGTAGGACTTTTTTGCTGGCTGGGGAATGCTGGGAGTTGTAGGGCTTTTTTTCTGTCTAAACATGCATAGGACTATGCCCTTATTTGCTTTTCACCAGATTTATTTCCTTTACAGTGCAATCCTATACCTGCCTACTCAGAAGTAAACCCCATTGCGTTCCATTAGACTTACTCCAGATAAGTGTATATAGGACTGCAGCCCTAATTTTCCACAGCTTTTTATTTCAATGCTACAGCAGTTGAAGTGGGATTAATTTCTAATTTGTTTAACAATTTTTTTATTTATTTTTTACCAGAACTAAATTTCATTGGAACTGAAGATTTAGCCATCTCTGTTATATGGTCAAGGATGAACATGTTCAGCCAATTGGGTGTTAAAAGCTACAAATAAATTACTAGATTTCTGTTCAAGTGCTGCAAGGTACAAAATAGTTATTAAAAGATAGTTTTAAAAATCACCCCATGAAGGTGTGTTGACTATCCCTACTTATTTCCACAAAAAAATCATTAATAGCAACTTTCTATATCCTCAATAGTAAATGTGTAGAAATCACTTTGAAACTAAGAAAGTGTGTGTGTGTGTGTAAAAGATAAAACAATAATAAAACATTCTGCTTTCAAACAACGTTAAGACGATGGAAATGCTATTACTATGCTCTGAAAGAGTCTCAGTAACTACTAGTCATTTATTTAATGTCATTCTGTTGTGGCTGAGCTGAAAAGTAATTATTATTTCCCCGAAGATGGTCAAGATTCTTGGGTTTTATCCTTTAGCTCTAGTAAACCACAGAAATGCCACCAACTATTAGTGTGTTTACATTTGTAGTCTCAGACTACAAATCCTATGCACCATTACCTGGGAGTAAGCCCCACTGTGTACAATGAGTAAACATGTATAGGATTGTTGTAAAGGTTCTAAAATGGGACAAGCTAGCGGGGTTGCTCATACCCCCAATTATTTCTTGAGAATTCTGCTTGTGGAACAGACATGCAAAAAACCCTTTCACGTTTTATATGCATGTATAGAGGTAAGGGATGCCAATGCTGACGTGACTTCCCTATATTATGAACATGCATACAACCATATGGAACAACTCTCACACATCAGAAGATGCAGGAGTGCCTAGAGACAATTCACCATGGCAGCTTCATAGAACTCTCATCATGGGAAGACTATCCAAACTAGGTGAGACATGGGTATTGTTATGTTATCCTGTTCACATATAAAATTGCCTTAAGACATTTCTCTCAAGGCCAATTGTGGGATAGCCAAAGTCCATAGGAATGAAATAGCACCCCCCTGCCAAAAAATGCAATTACTGAACAGAGGAATGTGGATAATTGCCAAAAATGCCACTACAGATCCTAGTCAATCCTACTTAAAATTTACTCAGGTGACAGTTTCCATTTGCACATCTGGCTTATTTTCAAGTTAGGTGCTACAAACTGCTTTTATACTTCCTTGCAATATGAGATGAGTTCATTTAGAATCAGTTGGACGAGGGTGAGATGCATTTTGTCACAGTTCCTTATCCATTTTATTTTGTGCAGCCAGAGCCCAAGGCTCATTGCAACACATCCATCCAAATGCAAAATGGAAAATAAAATTAGGCTCTGGGAAAGGACATGATATTTAAAAGGACAGTAGAAATCAAATCCAAAAGACCTGAACCATTTCCCTCCCTAACCCTGGGATGAGCCACTTGTGGCCCTCCAGATGTTTTGGCCTACAACTCCCATCAGCCCTCACCCTTGGCTATGTTGGCTAGGGGTGATGGGAGTTGTAGGCCAAAACATCTGGAGGACCAGAAGTTGCCCAGCCCTACCCTAACCAGAAAATGAGGATGTTTGTATAAAAATGAATGATTAGCAGCATTTCATGTAGCTATGGATATGGATTTCATGCATAGCAAATGCAATGGAAAGAAAAGGCAGCAAGTTAAAGCTAGGACATTTTAAAATCTCACTTGCCATCTTCTGACGCTTCTTCATAAAAAAACACAAAGCGGATACTTCCTCGTGCCAGACTCAGTCATTTAAGCCAAGAATGCTTTTTGGCCCAACCCTTAATATCTATTTGGTTCTATTCTGCAGATCTAGTGTCTCTAGCTATTTTGCACTCCTGAAATAATCCCTAAACCAGCAGGTGTGGATTAGAGTTTCAGCACAACTCTGGAATGAACTGTATTCCTCATTAACTTCCATGGTGCTATCTTGGTGCCGGCTTACAGAATAAACGCTATTTAAAAAACAACCAAAGCAAGTTGGATTGGCCTGAGATCGATTTCAATTCACTTGGATATCCTCATATCAACTTGTGACCCTCCAGATGTTTTGGCCTACAACTTCCATCAGCCCTAGCCAGCATAGCCGGGGGAGCTGATGGGAGTAGTGAGCCAAAACATCTGCGAAGCCACAAGTTGCCCACCCCTGCACATTAATGCAGCTGTAATGGTTGTGATGACTTATGCCAAAATAATTACAGCAGCAGCCTATGGAACAGGCTGTTCCATATTCACTGATGCCTGCCATATTCACTCCTATTATCAGATGACCCATCCATTGCCCTCTAGCTGGCTATTTCCTTGCTGTATAAAGCCTTTCTATGCTATTGTTATGTACCAGCTCCTGTTTGTGGAGACTGACAGATATGAAAGACCTTTTCAGTCACACCCCCTCCATCTGTCCATTGCTATGCCATGTAAAGGCTTTGCATCCTACTACTGTGCCCCAGCTACTGTTCATGGCAAATTGCCAGGCCAAAGTCCCATGGAAGCTCACAAACACAGCATCCTTATTCCCTCCTCCCTCCTTCCCTACATCTTCGCTTATGCAACAGTTCATACGAACAAGGCCGAAGGGTCAATATTCATTTCCATCACATCTGACTGGGGCACCTTTAATTGGAAGACAGAAAGGTCAAAGGACCTTAGACTGAACGGGACTCAGAACTTTATCGTGAGAGAGAATGAACAGTGCATTATATACACTGTTGCCATTCTGTTAGTGCAAAGCTTCTGCCACTTGTAGGAACCCCCTTTTTATCTTTGTGCCAATGTCAAATCCAAGACCCCAATTCCATTTGCGCAACCCATCGCACAAATGTTTCTACAGCACATTGCGACTTCTTTCCTCTAAATGCTACTTGTGCTGCTCGCGCTAGAAGTTTTGCTTGCACTTGTGTAACCGCTAGCAGCACACCACCACCTCTCATACTTTTTCTGCTAGTGCTACATTGGGCACAAGAGATGCCTTACCTGTGCTCAAACACAGTTTAACAGGGGCATCTCTTGAAGCAGTTACGCTGTCCCTTTCATGGACATAAAGCTTAAAACAAACCATGTCCAGGGCCTGTCCACATTCATCAAAAGTAGGAAGTAACTAGAAGCAATACGTGTCCTAGCATCTTTCCTTCACAACCTTTCAGGACTCAGAAAAAAAAAAAAAAACATTTGTCAACTTCCTTGGCCCCAAATTCATGCACCACTTCCTACTGATCAGTATTCATGACTCTTTCACACACCGAGGCAACACCGATTTTGTGAACTGAGAAATCCTGCACTAGACCACATAAGTAAAAGCCAAAATTTATTAAAATTATATTTAACTTTACATTAAGATGACTAAATGACTGAATATTTACAAATATTAGTAATGATCAAACAATGGTAGATGACAGTGTATGTCATTAACAACAGAAAAGGATATTTTCCCAATGATGCTTCAACATTACCTCAACTTGTCCCACATTACATTCAGCTCTGTCTGCCCCAAAAAAAAAAAAAAAAATACTCTTCACTCTTCTTAAGAATCTGAAAACAATAAATGAATGGAGGAAGACAAAGAAAATATCACCAGTCTGTTTCAAATGACACATGGAGTTGTACCAAAACAAAAGATCCTGAAAGGCACGTGATAAATATCTAAATATTGCCACTAACAAGCTATGGTGTGGGGAGGGTATTTTCTACAGTTAATATGGAGTTGGCCATTTTACTTCAGCCTTCCCTTCACTTGGGGCAGAATGTTCCAGAAGTTGATCAAAATCCACTGAAACCTAAAGAAAGCAAGCTACAATTTCAACCAAGTTTCCTCAGGCCTAATGGCATGAGACATTGACTCCGCATTCATCCTCCAAATCTCTGATTTACATTACATATTTGCAAAATTAGACTTTTTCATATACCATATAGTCTTTTAGACATTTTATCATGTGGGAATTTGCTCTCTTCTTTCTTTCCTATTTATTACAATTTAAAATACTTACCAAATGTTACACCTCTTATAGGGATATTTATGACTGCAAGGCCAGTATTGTATAAATATAACCGGCAAAGTCTTATAAATATAATACTTTCAAAGTCTTACATATTTTACAATTAGAGACATCCTTAGAAGTACCTTAAACTTATCTTCTCATAGAACTGATATTCTCAAATAAGTGGAATTTCTTAAAATAAGTCCAGTAACATGAAGGAAGGCCACGAGTGGCAACACATCTACCAAAGGAATTCTGGGAAAGAGGTAGAAAATTCAGAAATACAGATGATGTTCCCATTCAAATACTCTAAAAAAAATAGATGATGCTTTTGCCTTAGAATGCTTTTAACTGTGAGATTTTTTTCAATAGCTGAGGCAGACCCCTTGAATCCTTTTTAAGGGGTTGCTGTCCCTTTTTTACACCAGGCCCTGCAGGGAAATATTTTCCACAAACCTCTTCCCTAGGAAAGACTGTGGTAGAACTCCTGGGATTGAAGAGCAAAATAAAACATCGCTCCGGGTCCAGCATTGCCTCCATTGTCAATCCTGCTATTGCAAAGCACGATATATAAAACCACAGAGTTACAATGAGGTGACAATATTTTTATCTCACATTTTATGAAATGAGCAGGAAGAGGACCTTACAAGCTTGGTTGGAACATATTACTAATTTTAGAAATTTAGGGTTCAATGCTATGCATGTTTACACAGGAAAAAGTCCCACAACTCCCAGCATTCCCCCAGCCAGCCATGCTGGCTGGGGGAATGCTGGGAGTTGTGCGA
This sequence comes from Heloderma suspectum, assembly GCF_057233095.1. Taxonomy (NCBI): domain Eukaryota; kingdom Metazoa; phylum Chordata; class Lepidosauria; order Squamata; family Helodermatidae; genus Heloderma; species Heloderma suspectum. The sequence goes on from NC_139462.1 coordinate 196,677,165, forward strand.
TTTTTTCCTGTCTAAACATGCATAGCATTGAGGCCTTAGTCTCAAAAGCATTTTTTTCTAAACCTCTTTGAAAAAATGCCTCCCCCTTCCTTTTTACAGATAAGCCTCATGTCTCCTGCAATTTTGTTGCTAAATAGTCGCTAAACAGCCGGGGTAATTACTCCTATATAAAGAATTTACCCAAGCGACATTATATTATTTTAAAAACTCTACAAAGCCTTTCATAATGAGCTCAGGCAAAGGGTTCTGTGCATACCTTAGAGAAGAGTATTAGCTTGTGCACATTCAACAATGTGCAGTCAATAAATTTAGAGCATTGATACTACATACTGCACAGTGCTTGCCCAATCCAAGTAGGAATGGAGAGCCCAACTGAAGAGCTTTCTTTTTATGTTTTAGATCACACAGATGGGTGACCTCTGATAATGTAACCAAACCATTCAAATAATGTCTCCTAGGTGGCCAAAGGTTGCTATGCACACAGTATTATATCAGCATGTAGGATAAAAAGTGATGTTGGATAATTTGGGAGTTCTAGACAGCTGAGCATCAGAAAATAGGTGTTTAGCATGTACAGCAAATGTGCCATTTTAACCATCATCACATTAATTGTTGCGGCTCAAAGTAGTTGCACAAAAATTGATTACAGCTGGGGTGGGGGGAAGAGTGGGAGAGAGAAGAAAATTTCTTACTGTGAATTCCTGTTCTCCATGGATCCAAGAAAACATTCTAGATCCTTCATAAGCTAAGCAGGGTCAGCCCTGGTTAGTACTTGGATGGGAGACTGCCTGGGAATCAAGCTTCTTGCATTGAGCACAGGGTTGGACTCTATGGTCTTGTGGGCCCCTTCGAACCCTATGATTCTATGATAAATTCTATGATAAATTCATGTTAGCCCCTTTCCTTAGTACATGAGGCAAGGTCTTGCATTAACTCCTGCATAGCAGCTGAGGAATGGGTGGGATTTTTGATGGGAAAGCAATATGGGGAGAAAGGGTTGGAAAACTCTCCCTTAGTACTGTGGTCACAATCTGTATCACAGCTCCCTCCTGCAGCTGCTATTGAACTTTGAAAAAAACAACCTTGCCAGACATCATAGGAAGGTGTCTTATACCCAGTCAGAGCATTGGTCCATCTAATTCAATATTGTCTACACCGATGGGCAGGAGCTTCCCAGGGTTTCAGATGGGAATCTTTCCCAGCCGTACATGGAGAGACGAGGGATAGAACCTGGGACCTTTTGCATGCAACCTAGATGCTTTGCCCCTGAGCTACGCCCTGTCCCTATTCATGGATCTCCCGTGTCACTTTTAGTTGGCCCTTAAGCTTCTTTGATGTGTAATGTTCAGTCATGAGCATTCTTCAGGCAAATACCACCACCACCACCACCACCACCACATCGTATACTTGCAGTGTTGATATTTTACAATTTGTTATACATATATGAGTTTCTGCTGAGAATATCATCACAAAAAGTTTTTTAAAAGTCACTTTTTTGTTGATGGATGCTTATGTCAAAAATGTTTGCTTCTTCAGATCCCACTTGTGAAAAAAAAAAATCTTATTCCTGCATGCTAATTCTACTACAGTATAATTACTAATCCCTTACACATGGAAAGTGGCAAACAGAGGGGTTCATGCACACAGCATAAATGTTTACGTACCAAATTCTGAACTCTTTTTTTTTTTTAGTTATTTGGGACTATGTCAGACCAGACAAAAACCCACATCTGGGACTCCAATTAGCATTATCGGAATGTTTACATATTATCTGTAATCATGCAGAATAATATCATATTCAGTCCCATATATCCCAGGTTAATATTTCTTTTAACTGTGTGGTTGTTCTTTACTTGTGATTAACAAAATCCCAGTCAGCTGCAGAAAATTGACTTTTCCTTCATCAGGAGAACTTGTTCACTCCATGCCGATCAGCATTTCTGTCCCATCAAATTGTCCGTTCAGCAGATGAATGTTCAGTGACTCAGTGATGCTGAGTTTATATAAAATCTGAAGTAAACAGTTCTGGGGTCAGCTCAGGTAGACAGTGGAACTAAATGGAAGTCTCCCATAGCTGTAAGAGGAAAAAGTTAAGATAACCTATTACTGGAGCTGTTGTAACTCCAGTACAACATGTGATACCTATGTGATAGGAGTTTTTCTGTATTAAAAACTAACAACCAGTGTGGTACAGTGGACAGAAATCCAAATTCAAGTTCCACCCCAACCATGGACTCATTGGTCAACATCCAGCGGAAACATACCTCCTCACACACCCCTCCCTATGGCAGCCCCTCCAGCCCCCAAAACTGCTATGCAGAAGGTTGTGGGGGACTGCTGAATGGGGTAGGCTGGGGGAAAGGGGGTTACCCAAATATAGGGCAGAGGCACCTTTGAGCAGAGCTTCTTTCATGGAAGGTGCCTCTTTTGGGGGATCCTACCTCATTCAGCAGGGGGTGGGGGACTCTTTGTGTAGGAATTCCAGGGGGCTGCTGTGGGGAGGAGGGGGCACAATACCCTACTTCTGTCGGCTGAGTTGCACATGCCTAAATCTGGATCCCACCCACTGTGTGACCTAAGGGAAGTCACCCTTACCTGAATCCAAAGATGCAGAAGACCCAAGGAAGACTGAAGGAAGAAAGGATGCTTACCCTGGCACCTGCTCTGTTGGCCTTTTTCTCCTCATCAGGAAGTGGAGGCATTGGATATGGGTATTTCCTGCTGGAGGCAATGGAGCCAGTAGATGATGATGGGGACTTTGCAGGAGAAAGTGTCCTGAGGTGTTGAAACAGACAGAATAAACATAATATCTTGGGATACCTGCCTTTTACCAGAAATTGCAACTACTTGTGAAGCTTCCTTGAGAATTTCACTCAAACGCTCAGCTGAATATAGCTGCAAGGGAAGCCAAAGGCTTTCAAAGCCATAATTTTGGGGAATGGTTCACTAGGACTGTCTCCTACACCATTCTTGAGCCATTCTTGTTCATTTTAATGGAGGCTTTGTGGAAGATGTTCCCAGGGGACTGTGCCCTTTGCCAGCAATTAAGCAATATGAACGAGATTAAATTCTTTTCACCATGTTATTCATCAAATGACAGAGGGACTAAGCAGTAATCCATTTATAGAAAGGAAATAATGATTTACAACAAACCAGAGTTCATGGAGCATAGTGGCTGAGAGGCTGAGCTGTGAATGAGTCCCTTGTCCAAATCTCACCTCAGCCTGGATAGCTTTAGGGCGCAATCCTATGCATGTTTAGACAAAAAAAAGTCCTACAACTCCCAGCATGCATAGGATTGGACCCTAAGGCAAGCATTTTCTCCGTCAGCCTCAGACTGGCATCTGAAATATGGGGATAATGATACTGGTCTACCTTTTAGGTTTGTTCTAAGGATTACTGAGGTAATGCACATGACATGCATTAAAAGTATTATTATTATTATTATTAAACTAAAAATAACTCCAGTATACATAAAAGCACCATTTTATCTATGTATTTTTGTACCGGTTGAAAAAGTGATACCAGAGAGAAAGTGCTTTATAAAGCTTTTTCATAAAGAAGGGCCTCTCCCATGACCACTTATACTGATGCAAATCCTGCTGATACTGTGCACCTCCATCAAAACAGTGGAGGCTGGTGGCTCTGATGTCAGTGGGGCTCTGCATCTGGGAAAGCTCCTTTACAGTTCTGACTGGTTCTGGCTGAAACCTGGAAAGGATTCACCACCCCACTGAAGTTGGAGCCATCCATTGCATCAAAGTAAGTTACCAGTGGCTCAGACCTTAACCGCAATCTTTATGCATGTCTACTCGGAAATAATCCCCACTGCATTCAACAGAGTTTAATCCCAGGTGAGGACAACAGGGGTGGACAAAGGAAGATCTCCAAATGTTTGGGACTTCAACTCCCAGAAGCCCCTGCCAGCACAACTAATGGTCAACAATGCCTTGAGTTGGACTCTGGAGATCTACTTTCTGCCCACCCCTGGTGTACTGGATTGGAGCCCACGTTGCTTAAAAATAACACAGCAGATCCATTTATTACAACATTTATACAAAGGCATGCAGTTTAGAGGTTGAAACAATTATGAAGAAACAAAGGCAAAGACAAAGTGCTCAATTGTTAGGCATGCAAGCGTCATCCAGTGCAGTTCCAGCCAAAGTAAGAGTCTGATGGGGTGGGGAAGGGTAGACAAAAATGGACTGATTAGTCAAAACCATCAGCATTTCTGTGCAAGGTGAGTCAGGTAAGCAGTAGCAAGTCAACGTCTGCATCATATGGAAAGCATTCTTCTTTTTCAGGTCAACAGAGCTTCTGTGCTTTATTGAGAGGAATTTTACCCAAAAGGACAGGAACAACTAAACGGTCTCAGCATCAGATTCTAAACCAGACTTGGATTCAAACTTTGCCCGTCCCAGCCAGCCTGGCCACAGGTCAAGCTGACTACAGATGATGAGAGTTGTAGTTCAGCACTTCTGGAGGACGCAAGGTTGGGGAAGACTATTCTAAAATTGTCTTAGAATCAGAGAGCTAGGAAATCCCAGGTCGGATCCAGATTCAGTTATACTTAGGAGAGCCCTATTGAAACCAATGGGACTAAGTTAGTCAATACTAACTTAAGTCCCATTGATTTCAATAGGTCTCCCCTAAGTCTGATGCAAACTGGAATCCAGTATGGTACAAACTGGATCGTTTGCAAGAAAACACAAAAGCCTTACTCTGGTTGTCCCGCAAGCACATCCATGATATACTTGGGATTATAATTGCAAGTGTCTTTATTTTATTAGTGACTTTTGTGTGTTATTGTTACATGTATTCTTTTTTGTAGCCTGTATGTTTTAACTTTATTTCAAAATAAAATTCTGTGGGGGAAACATAAACGCCAGAAACACAGCTGGTCGCAGACATTCTGCTTTCCTGATGAAATACTACAATCACTCCACCACACCCCTCTGCTCACAACAGCCCTACCTCATACACAATGTCTAGCCCTCTGGCTTGCTAAAGGTAAGGGATCTTTTAAATTTTTAGCCCTAATTCAGATGGCTGTGCCAGCTGCTTGCTTGACTTCCTTGTTCACCCCCTTCCCCATGCTTCTCAGATCCTGTTTCCATACTTTACACTGAACAGCCTAGCTGCCTCCATACCACTCTGGGCGATACCTCCATTTTCTGCCTCCATGGCCATGGTGAACTCTGTTCCATACTAGTGCCTGCCCATGAGAAATGTTGGTCACCAGTGTATGATGTAATCATGCAATGCCTCCTAGCCATTCGTAAACCATCCCAGAGAACTTTTGCTATTGGGCAGAATAATAACAATAACAACAGTGGGTAGAAGATGTCAACATTACCCAGAGAAGCACAGGGAGCAGCCACAGAGCTCTAGAGTATATTCAGCAGCACAATTTTAAAACTAAGCCACAATTTGAATTTTTTTCTCTGTGTGCCACTTGCAGAATGAACTGTGTATGTCCAAAAGGAGATTATTCTTGGACAACTTCACAGAAGCAGACCAGATAATATATCGGGGTGGTAGAATTCTGAACGGTGCCTCTTCAGACTGTAGATGGAATGTCATATTTCCCCTATGGGGGGGAAAAACTCCCCGCATATAGTAAATTTCTTTAAATCCTTTATTACTGATTCTATTCAACTCATAAAGTTTGTCAAAATCCACTTTGAAATATAACATTTAAACACAGTTCTCCCTTTAAACGTCTCACCTCTGCTACAGGGACAATGTCTTCCTTCAAATGCTTGTCTACAAAACACCTTTTAACAAACTCCAAACATTATTCGCTTTTCGTGGAGGATTCGAGATGGTGAGTTTTCTCCGAAATTAAGTTCTATGTCCGTGATTTACTTCCAAGTGTGCATGTTTATGTACATTAACCTGGAAGTAAGCCTCATTGAGCAAAGTGCAACTTGCTTCTGAGTAAACACGCATAGGATTGAACTAGTAAACTTGTTCAGTACTAAATCAACATGTCAGACTATCTGCAGTTCCTCTACAAATGTATATTGTGTACACACACACACTCTCTTATTTATTTTAAAGGAAAACTGGTAGATGGTTTGGAAAACTACAATGTCTAAACTAATTGCATAGTTACAGGGGTGTCATGTAAGATACTGTGCAGGGGTGCTGATATAGAATTCAAGCGGGGTGATCACCTGTGAGTAGAACCATGGTGGGTGGTCCACTCGAGGTGGCCTGAGCTACCCACCATGTTTCTGCTCATAGCTGAGCACCCCTGCTTGAATTCTATATCAGCACCCTTGCTCAGTGTCTCATACGACACCCCTGTAACCATGAGATTAGTTTAGACGTTGTGGGCAACCTTGGTGTGCAGGACAGCCCACCTTGAATGGACCATCCACCTCAATTCTTCTCACAGACCCCATACCTGCCACCAAGCCCTGCTCCGTGTGGGGGGGAAAGCTTACCCTGGGGCCCAAGATGGGGTCACAGGCAGCCGTTCCTTAGAAAGCGGAAGAGGCCCAACAGGTCTATCATCTTTCCTTGGCACTTCTTTCTAAACTGGGCAGCTGCTTTTCTGCCAGGGATCAGGCAGGTTGCCATTTGATCTCCTTGAGCCTGGCAGAATAGAAGCATAGGGGGAAGGAGGAAAGCCCTTTGGGCACCTCCCTTCTTTGAAGGAGCCAACACTAGCTCTCTTCCTAGTCCCCAAGGGGACCAAGACAGGAGGTGGTGGAGGAAATCAGGCCCTTTTGAGTGTTTTGGAAGCACTCACCCCATTCCAGGGGGTTTGATGTTTGACTGGAACACTCGAGAGCCTCCCATTCCTACATGCATACTACAGTGCTTTCAAACTGGAGTGACAGGAGTTACATGTATACTACAGTGCTTTCAAACTGGAGTGACAGGAGTTACATCCAAAGCAACTTGCTTCTCTTATGTTTACAAAATGCCACAGTATGTACACAGTAGCCCCTGCACTGAATATTTTGCATCAAGTAAATCCAGGGTGAAAAGATTTTAAAAATCAATGTACAACTTCCCCAAATTAAACCCAAAGGGTTTAATAGACCTGAAACATCTAAATACACATCCTCCCAAACTGTGTTCCTACTGCCCTGGAAGGTGGGGCGATTCCAGCTTTGCAAGCCATGTTTGTAGCTCAGTATCCATCCCACCATTTTACAGGAGATTTGTCATCTGGCAGCTAATCCATTGCTCCAATTCCACTTAAGGTGGACTTAATTCCACTCTATCTTATCATCCCTCCTTGCAACATCAGTTTCTCCCAGAGTCAGCTTTCTGCTAATCATCCCTAGAGTAGGTCCTTCCCCATCACCATCTACACTGCAACCAGTTATTCAACAACTCACTAAGGGAGCAATCCTATGGCCACTAGTCAGTGGCTAGATGGCCATAGGATATCTGGTTTTCCGGGAACCGACCTCAGATCCCGTGCTCTGAGGTCGGTTCCTGGAGAACCAACCTCCTCCCACTTCTACACTGCAGACAACACAGAACAAACTCAAGCTCTGTGCTCAGAAGAGGAGCACAGAACAGCCAAAACAGGGTGTTCCAGGGGGCGTTCTGGGGTGGGGAAGGCGGAAATGCTGGTATGACACATCCAGCAGCCTCCTCCCCCGCTCCGCCTTCCCGTGGCTACACAGCTGAAATCGGTTGTCTAGCCACAAATGCAGGGCAGGAGAAGCACGGAGGGAACAATCCCCTCCGTGCTTCTCCTGCCCTGCATTGGATAGGCGGTCGCCTCTGACTTCGGAGGCGGCCACCTATCCCCACAGGATTGCCCCCTAATTTTCCTACTTTTATTTCAAGCACAGAAAGTCCACCTTCAACTTCAGAAAACAGCTGAAAATCCAAAAATGCTTATGGACATTTTGCTGGTCATGAAATCAGGATGTGTTAAGAGAGGAGGAGAGAAAAAAAGATGACAAACGTCAAGGCAACAAGTATGCAAACAAATGGAGTTTCCTTTCTTCCCTGGTGCTCTAATGATGTGCTCTATTCTGTACTGCATTGTCAGAAAGCAATCAGATGACATAAAAGAGAGAGAGGCAAATCCGGGGGATTTAACTGTTCCTCACATGACGAAGGTATTACGTAGGAAGTAGTCTAATATTTTAATATGGGATTGTCTTTTATGCAGTGCTGGGTACAGCTTTTGGAAGGTCCTTGGCAAGACACCCCCAATGGGTCCCCTCGCTCATGGAGTCTACCTTCTCACGGCCACTGTCACCAGCTGCTATTGCTTTGCTTCATCCTCTGTCTCATCATTGCTACCAGTGGCATCTGCCGCTGCTCCTTCTCACTACCACCACTGCCTGGGCAATAGCGAGAGGCAGGCAAACAAGCAGGTTGCAATGGCGAAGAGGAGCAGCAACTCCAGGGGGCTCCTTCCAGTGGGCCCTTACTGGAGTGTGGGCCATGGCAGGTGCCCAACTATGCCTACCCTTGATGCTGACCCTGCCTTTAAGCATCTTGGTCACATCACATTTACAAAAAGCCATATCTAAGGCCTTGACCTCAGATCTGCTTGACTACATTTGAGGTTAGGCCATTCCCCTTTGAAAGTTTGACCAAGAGCAAGCACTTGCTAAGCAATTGCATTAGGGAGGAGTTGACTGGTGGAGGACCATCCACCCTAGCATCCGTTTTAGTGGAAGAGGTGGTCAGTTTGAAGACCGGACTGAGTGAGGTTGAGACACACAGAGAACTAGCTATCTGGCACAGTCTGGAGGCCCTCCAGTTTCAACTGCTGGTGATCGCAGTGTTATGTTGGGTCGGTGCTCTTCAGCATGGGCAGCTGTAAAAATCCAAGCTTGATGCAAGATGGAAGAGTTGATTTCTTGAATAATAAATTCTAATGGGCTCAGGACAGCAGGCCAGTTGCACCTATATTAAGTGTTCTGGAAACCAAGATCTTTTCATAGATATGATATGCCACTAAGATATGGAGCTTGTATGGAAAAAGAAAATAGAATTCTTTAAAAAGAAAGTTTAAGTTTTTTAAAAAGTGTTTAAAAAGTATTTAAAAGGAGTTTAGGGTGCAATCCTATCTAGATAGGTGGCCGCCTCCAAACTCGGAGGCGACCGCCTATCCAAAGCAGGGCAGGAGAAGGAGAGGAAATTTCCCTCCATGCTTTTCCTGCCCTGCTTTTTTGGCTAGACAGCTCTCCCCGCCCTGGAACACCCCCAGCCACACCCCTTTCTGGCCACTATGTGCTCCTCTTGCGAGCGCGGAGGCCGGGAGGCAGCGCGGAAGTGGGGGGAGGTCAGTTCTCCGGGAACTGACCTCGGATCACAGGCTCTGAGGTCAGTTCCCAGAAAACGGCATATCCTCTGGCCATCTAGCCGCTGTCTAGCGGCCATAAGATTGCTCCCTTAATCTATTTTAGAGCTTCTTGCAGACCCTCCCTCAACTTTGATGAGAACAAATAGGAATATTTCCAGTAGAAATGACCATCTTTTTGCAATTGCTTAACCACTGGCTTAAATGACTCCCTATATCAGAAGACAGGCACCAGAGGTGTGAACAAATTCAGTTTATTTGTTGTTCTTTTAATGTGATCCCCAGAAATGGCTGTCTCATTGCATAGTTTGTCTTTGAATGAATTTAATGGAATAGTCAATGGCTGCCAAAGTGGTACTTAGACAGTAGAGATACTTTGTGCACAGAGATTTATTCCAATTGACGTGTTTAAGAGTGCATTCTCGTAAGCAATGATAAAATTCCATCACAGTTTGAAAACATTACTTACTGGATGTCTTTTGAGTTTGCTTCAGTGAGCTCTTTCTTTCCTTTGTGGGAGTTTCAACGAATGCCCTTCAATGTCTTTTGGATATGCCCTACGGTAATGTTGCCGTTGCCGTTGCCGTTATTGCATTTGTGGGGAGGAGACAACTGAAGACATTCTTCTTATTGGCTTTCCCCAACCTGATGTTCTCCAGATGTGTTGGACTACAACTCCCTGCATCCCTAGCCATGCTGGCTGGGAATGCTAGGAGTTATAGTCCAACATATCTAGAGGACACCAGGTTGGAAAAGACTGTTCTACAGGATCTATCTAATTTTAGAAGACATGTAGAAGTTTCTCCTCCAGTTATTTATTTTAAAAAATGCAAACACTGGTCAAAGCAACAGCAAAAATTGGAAACAATGTATTGGTCAATAAAAATAAGGAGTTTCTTGAATGATGCAAAGCACTGGCAAACTTTTTCTGACTTACGTACAGTCAAGTTCGATTTGAACATTGTTTTGATTGCTACCTGATAACAAATTGAAGTACTGAAATACTAGTTTTAAGGACATATATACACTGTTATGATATTAAACATGCTTCTGCCATGATTAGGTTGTCTTAAGTCTTGTTGTATAGTTTTACAAATTGGTTTCTGTTCTTATTTTGATAGGTTATTTTTGGTTACAGCTACTGGTCAAAACATATAAAATGGAACCTAATTGAATATTCATAACATACATCTTCCTTTTCTCACTATAAAGAGAAATTAATCCTTTCCAGCAAGTCTCTAGCACAGGCGTTACCTACCAGAGGGGTTCTCAAACTTTCTACTCTCTGGGCCTCCTTGAGAAGCTGAAAATGACTGAGGCCCACCAGTCACAAAATGGTTACAGATGAAGGCAGAGTTTGGCATAATCAGCTGGCAATTGCTGATATCATTTTATATTGATATCTAATCCTGCTTTGAAAATTGCTAACTTCTTTGCCATAGCCATGTCCTTGTAGTAGGGAGTTCCATAATTCAGCTTTCTTGAAGTTAAGCGCAGGCAGTAGCTCTGGGGGTATCCTTTCTCAGCCTCCCCATTTGGGGAAGAATTTGCTGATCTAGAGGCTCTACATGGTTTTCAACATGGTGCTCATGGGCAACAATGTTCCCACAGACACTCTCTTGGCGCCCCCTGCCTCTCCTGATTTTCATTTTATTTCCTAAGATTATTTTAAATTATTTTTTTAACTGGGAGATTGCCATGCTACAAAGCAAAGTGCTGCCCTTTATTTGGGTTCAAAATCTATATTTGGGGTTGAAAGAGTGGTTTTGTATTTTGGAGCTCAGACTCCCACCTCTGGCTTGTACTTAGGTTCTTAGGGGCTAGTTACTTCTCTACTAATATCACCACTTTGCCTTCTGGGAAATGAGTGTTTTGTGACTGGCCCACAACACTCTTTCAAAATTCCAAATGTGCCCACCAACCCAAACAGTTTAGGGACCCCTGCTCTAAGTATAGAAAACTATTTTATATGAATTGTATATTTTTGTCCTCCCCCACATGCCTCTCAAAGTCTTCTTACCCATGTCCTGTCTTCTCCCCTTCTCATTTCACACTTAACTTGTACCCAGTCCTCAACTGCCAGTTTCTTTCATCCCTCCTTCCTGCTGCTTTTACATGCACTCCCTCCTATAACAGCTTCCCTCTCTTATCCACTGCCTTTATTCCCCATATTAAAATAAGAAGAAGAAGAAGAAGCCTTGCTCTATAACCAACTCCCACTGCCACACCTGCCTATGCAGTGCACATCGTGTGGCTATGGTATAGGGCAGACAAGCAAAGAGGCACGAGGCAGCCTCCAGCACTGAAACCCACCTGACGGTTGGCTGACACCCACTGCTGAATCCCAATCCGCAGTCTGAGAAACACTACTCTAATAGATATGCTGGGGACATGCTCTGGTTGTATACAATAGTATACATGTGATGCATACTTCTCTGTTTCTTTCTTTCTTTCTTTCTTTCTTTCTTTCTTTTTTCTTCTTTTTAATGAACTATAAAGCTGAAATGAGTTCATTCCTATTTTATCACCAAGGTAAAATTCTGCTAACTGCTGCAATTTAATTCTTTATTCTCTTCTCTAAAGGTATTGGGTAGACTAACAGCAAAATCTAATTCAAGTCTACTCAGAAGTAAGCCCCATCAATTTACTTCTCCCAGGGAAGTGGGTGTATGATAGCAGCCTAAGAGCGCAATCTTATGCATGTTTACTGAGAAGTAAGCCTCACTGTGTTCAATGGTGCTTACTTGCAGGTAAGTGTGCATAGGATTGCAGCCTAGGTGTGTTATAAAGCTGAGATACACTACATTCTAGCTGCTTAGGTTAATGTTACTTGATTAGTGGTAGACATAGATCATGGCCATAAAATGCTACTTGGCATTAAATGAAGAGAAAGCTACTAAAAGCTAGAGATGATGATAGGAAATGCATGCACTATGAACATCCTTTTCAAATGTCTTCATTAAAACATTCTGAAAAGAATTATAATTGCACAATGAAGCCCAAAAAGACACCAGAAGGCAGCAAATGAACAAGGGGCCCTCGGCACCTACAATAAACCACTTGTATTGGAAGATACAAGATAGGAGCCCCATCACATCTGGAATATGCTGGAACAGCTCTTAAAGATGATAGAGAATTAATTTACAAAATACCTAAAGTAGGGTCCTTCAGTGTTTTTATTCACATCTTCTACCCACTTAGCTACATTATATTCTCTTTTGAACCATGGGTTTAAATACCTGCAAAAAGCAATGGAAGAAACAGAGAAAGCAGAAGAAGAATAGAGAAATATCTGAGAACACACAGCACACAGCTCAGTAAGGTTGCTTTCATCCCTCAAATGCCAGGGATTGTGCTAAACAAATCAGCATGGATGCAGGGCGAAGTAAATCTGAGCCCCGGGGTTCACAATGAATTCCCTTAGAAATTAATTTAGGCTTACGTTTTCAATTTATTCTCCTTAAATACACCCATGTGTCCAGGGCCCTAGCCTTTGGACACAAGGAGAACTACCCTTAAATCGCTTACATCTTCAAAGCAGAGTTCAATTTGTATGTAAACAGACTTAGAACATGTCTTAGTGCAGAGGTGGAGAATGTCTTTCAGCCCAAGGGCCAAATTCCATTTCAGAGAAGGCCTTGCATTCCATTAACGGGCAAAGGCAGGGCCTAAAATAACAGCATATTTTAGCTTAAAGCTCTCACTGCCAGTTACTAAGCCTTAGGAGGGGCATTTCAACCTTTTAGAATGGATAAAAATCTGTACAATAGCCAGGAAACCATCAGATTCTCTTCAAAAGAGAATGAAGCCTTCTGGAGAAACCTTGAGGGCCTGATTGGGACTTCCAGAGGGTCAGATTTGTCCCCCAGCCTGAAGTTCTACAACCATGACTTGGTGCATAGGGCAAGCAGAGAGAAAGACATGCTTAGTGCCTCTACTTGCATTTTCTGTGTCATGTCAAAAACGGGAACCAGTGCGACGCCCCGCAACAGGGAGATATGCAACATCCAGGTGATCCCAGGAGCTGTCCTTCCCAAAGTGGGGACTAGTTTAACCTGGCAGGGTTATAAGTAACTCCTGATTGGCTTCAGGCTACTCATTTTATCTTGGTTCTACATCTTTAACCTCACTCATGAGATGGATGAGATAAGGGGATGTTAACGGCCTTGTGCCACAGGCACATGAGTAGTTATACATAATGGTAAACTGGCCTTTCTGGATATTTATTGGTTGATCTGAGGGAGACTAGTTGAGAGGTGGTCCCTCATTTAGAGTAGGAGGCTAAAAATTATGGTCTTCGGGCTTTTCCCACTTCTATAATCCCAAATAAACCAACTCCATGCTAAGAGGCAGGAAATCTTACTGACTTGCATCGAATGTGGGCTCTTTGGCCAGCGTGCATCTTATGGCTGCAATACAAGAAGCTGCTTTGCCCGTTTATTCTCTTTCATCTTTCGTTTTTTCTTGCTTTTCTTTATATTTTCTATTTCAAAATAGATAATATATCTAGTATAAAATATATTACTGACTGTTGAAGGTTTATATTAAGTTTTATTATTATATAATGCCATATATTTTATTATTATTATTATTAATATTATTATTAATAATAATAATAATAATATAGGCTTCTGGGACTGAATTGTTGACCTGTTTCTTTGATATAAGATTGATGATATATTGAACTGTAAGGTTGTTTATTAAACTGTAAGATTGTTAAGGTTATAGATATAGTTTTTAAAACAGAATGGCATCGGAGGCCGGGGCGTATTGGAGTTTAAACTTAATTCTTTAAAGGTGAGGGAGAGGGAGAGGGGGAGGGAAGAGGAAAGAATCTTCTTTTTTCTTCACTTCCTTTCCTCCTCCCTTTTCCTTTTCCTTTTTTTCCTTTTTCCTTCTGTTTTTGTTATTGTGGTGTCCTCATCAGAATATTGTTGGGAAATTGTAGTATTGATCATGTTGTTGGTAATTTTGGTACTGTTTATTTCATTTATAAAGATAAAATAAATACAAATATATTCCACACACAAAAAAGAAGAAGCTGCTTTGCCGACCACACATTTGACTTTCTTCCTGTCAGGTGAAAACGGAGAAGGAAAAAACCAGCTGATTCTGTGTGGTGAACTGCTGCACGCACAGACAAGCTCGCCATGTGGTGGCGATTCAGCAACTGTGATTCCAGTGGTGCGGGGGGGGGGATGTGGCCTCTGGTGGGTTCTGGTGGGTGGTGGAAATTGCCCCCCAGACCATCTGAAGCTGCCCACACCCAGTTTAAGGTAAAATGTATTACTATTGCTGCTGCTGCTGCTACTACTATATTAATATTGCTTGTTCAAACAAATGTTGACCCTTTAAAAAGTCAATTCAAATTTATCTGGGGCTGCCGGGCTGACACACAGCCAGGGGCGCTGGTCTCCTGCAAATTACAGCATATTGAATCGCACTATGTAATCTCTTGGGCTCACTAAGACTCTGGAGAATCTCAGCTTTTATGATATTTATTTATTAATTATTACATGTTTATATTTTTATATAAATAAAAATATATTTCACACAGGCTGTCCCTGGGCTGTAACTGCTGCAGGTTTTACTTGGTATTTTTAAACTTTTAAAAGTTCTATATTACGTTTTTTCAAGTTGTATTTTATGGTTTTAATTGTGAACTGCCCAGAGAGGCTTGGCTACTAGGAAGTATAAAAATGTAATAAATAAAATAAATAAGAATTATATCAAAAGCCATTTTCAGGCCTTCACAATTATGGAGAAAAGGATAAGGTGCTGCCTGCTGATGTCAATGGAATCTGAATGAGGCTTCCAAATACAAGTGAAAGTTGTTTTATAACTCTCCCTGTCCTCCCTACCCCAAACCTTTAATCTCTGCTTATGAGTGTCTCACAAATCAATAGTCCCCTTGCCTTTCTACTATCCTACTAGGTGTCAGTGTTTGGGATGAAACTCAGGCCCATTTTTCCTTCCGCTCCATATAAATCAACATCAACTTGGTTAATGTATTAAATACAACAATCAAATGCTATTTGCAGATTTCAACCTAGGCTAAATAAATTCCACCCCCACCCAGCCCCCAATCACATAAGCACAGGCAGCTTTAATTCTCTGTCAGCCATAATTGCTTCTAATTAAATCTACTTATTTAACAACAGGTAAAAGCTAGGAGTGCTTTATGTTTTCCATCTCAGTTCCTGATTAAAAAGTAAAAGTTAAAAGCATAGCCACAAGGCAAATTGCTAGCAAAGCAAGAGGCTCATGGCAGGATGTTATGCGCTAATTCATATCTTGCAATTTTAATGGGCTCGTGCAAGAACAAATGCCAAACCTTTAACCTACACTTTTTATTGGAAAGGCTTGTTTGGTAACCATGAAGCACTCCTGATCTGGATTTTATAATGAGAAAGAGAACATTATAATGGCAACAAAGCATGCAACTGTTATACAACAGAGTTTTGAGGCTTCTTAGTACGAAATACATACATGTAAACTTCTATTCCTCCTGATCAACCTGCAGTTGTAGTTTAACACCATGGCAGGTTGCTGAATTAAATCAGGAAAGAGAGTGATCTCCGGGGTAACTGTGCATCAGTCATCATTGATATATTGTAACCCATCAGATCAAATGGTAAAACTTTGCTTGACAGAAAACAAGTTCTTAAGCCTACGCCTAAAACTTAACCAATGGCTTGATTTGGCTTGCAGTGCAACATGCAACAATGCAAAAGGTCCAGGTTGATAAGAGTGGGGAAAAAATTACACATCAGGCCAGCAAGAGAGAGGGCGTAGCTAGCACTGCCATCAGCAGAAGAATCTCCAAGCAATCAAAGGCAATTTTGCCACCGTGAAACTTCTGGGAAGGCACTTTTAATGGGATAAAAATGGCTGCCCAAAATGGAAGGGCAGTTGGAACTGACCTGTGCTCCAGTTTCCCTGTCTGGGGGTGGTGAGAACCCCCTTGGCTTATGCCTTGGGGCGGGATTTGGTTGATGTGGGAAAGCCCAGGCTCAGAAGCATGGGATACCCTGCTGCAAAAACACAATATATAATAGGAAAAAAATCTAAGCCAAAGGTTATATCATTTATAACAATGAGGAAGATGCACACCTAGAGGCAAAGTTAGTACAAATTATCAAAGAAAACTAGTAAAGCTACCTAGGAAAGTAATTCACTGTGACATGCTTTAACACATGCTCTTATGCAAACTGTCAAAGTCTTGATTTTCATAGATAAAATTGTTATTCTACTTAACTACCTATTTACATAGGCAGAAAACACTAGTTAATGTCTTATCTTCATAAGTCTATAGAATTAATACATTTTACTGGGTCACTTTAAAACTGGCAAAGGAAAATTAATCCCATGGAAATGGTCTTTCACCTACAGAAATGACAGTCTGTTCCACTAACACATCTAAGCGAATTGACAGCTTTATAAGTCTGATGTTTCAGACTGACGTGGCAATAAATCTAAGCATTATCAGGAGTCATTTAATCAAATCCTCCAAAAGCATCAGGGGGGTGTTTTCACTGACTGGATTAGCACTCCATTATAAACCATGGTTTGTTTGTTTGTTTGTTTGTTTGTTTATTTCATTTCTATACCGCCCAATAGCCGAAGCTCTCTGGGCGGTTCACAAAAATTAAATCCAAGCAACACACAATAAAACAATTTAAAATATACAGAACATTAAAACCACAATATAACAATACAACCACAATAAAACCTAGCAGCAGTGCAGGAGTTTAAAATACAGATTTAAAACAGCAAAGATAAAAAAAAAAAATCTTTTAACACGGTTTTATCGTGTCGGGAACAAGTCTAGCCTCCCCCTTCACATTACTTACTTCCCTCTCTGGCATGGCAGAGAGGAGGCGTTCAGAAGCTTTCATTTCCAGTTTCGAATGAATATGGACTTGAGCATGCTCCGGGAGAGAGCGCAGGACAGGAAGGCCTGGCGTGCTATGGTCCATGGGGTCACGAAGAGTCGGACACGACTGAACGACTGAACAACAACAAATATTGTCCCAATCTGACAAACTGTGGTTAAGCTTGACAGTGGTTTGTTTGATACAAGCCAACTTCAAGTTTGGTTTGAATAAACAGTTAATTGAAATCAGAAGTGAAAGCTTCCTCTGCCAGAGGAGAAGGGGGGAGCGTGAAAGCCTGGAGGAAAACTAGGCCCATTCCCATCACGATAAACTGTGGTTTATCACAACAGCCGAACTCAACTATTGCGATAAAACAAAATGCCATGAAAACTAGGTTGCTTCACTAAATCAGTAGCACTGGGAAACAGTCATAACCATGTGGTTAACATTTTATGGGATACCAGAAGGGCTGCACTGTACTTCATAGAAATATAGACGACTTGATACACTCCTTCCAGTTCATTGAGAACAACTTTTCCTTTGGCTCATATTGAAGAGGTGTGTCAGTTGCCCCCAGATTACACTGTTTGCCAGGTTGTGGCAACCACAAAAATTATACATGTCTGCATATGGCTAGTTTGATACAAATAACATGTATCTGTATATGCAAATGCTCAATTTATGCACATATGAATTGCATTGTACAAACAATGCAAATGATTTTTCATCAAATCTTACATAGCATAAATCTTACATAGCAATACATGGTTCTTTAGTAGAATCTATTATTGTATGTGATATGAAACTTCCAGGCAAATTAACACATAGGAAAGCGCACACCTTTTACAGAAAGGTTTTCCTGAACTTCTAACATCTTGTGGAACTTTTTTGGGCGGGGGGAATGTTATTCTAAAAAATGTATTTAAAATGTGAATCTAATGGGAGACAAAGCATATCAAGGATTAGGAAGGATCCAGATAACAGACGTTTGAGGTGAGATATAGGACTTTGGTGTATATTTATTAAAATAATGTTGATCAGAAAAGATGTTTGTTCTGGAATAGATCACATGATCCCTCATGTGTCCTGAATAGGTCCTCCTGAATAACAATTGGATTATGAAGATCAACTGTAAAAGTTAACAGGCAGATGAGTATCTTTTTAAACATGATAAATGAATTCTGCAACAGGATTCCTGTCTAATCTTTTTAATTTTTATTTCGCTGTTGCAGCACAGCTTGAAACATCCACTTTAATTGCTAGTAAAGCACCTTTTGTTTAGTCAAGCAGGAGCCATCTCTGGAGGCAGGTGAACAGATTGCAGTCAGCTAGTGTTGGGAATGGTGCAGCACACACAGGTACAGAGCTGTGGGGATTCAACACAACAGGGCAAGGCTGACTGGCTAGTCTGAAAGGGAAACTTCTGCTGATGCACCAACGTAGGAGAAACCCAGGGAAACACAGCCCTGGGGCTGGACTCTGACAGGAAGTGGCATTTGCCCCCATGTTGTCTCTGTTACTGCCACTGGAAACAATTGCCACTGGAAACAATTGAGGAACTAATTTGGCCCATGCAAGCTGCAATCCTATACCCATTTACATGGAAGTCCTATTGAACTCAATAGGGCTAACTGCTGAGTAGAGCTGTATAGGAGTGTACTGACGTCACAACAACTCAGGGTTTTTTTAAACCCTAGGTTGTTGTGAATGAAGTGGGAGTGAATGAGCCTGCTTGTTCCTGCTGCCTGATTGCTCCTGCTGCAAGTGGGAGGAGCGAAACAACCCAGAGGCGCTCCGTCCTTTGAGTAAGCGTGACGGGTGACCCGGGTTTTCTGGGTTGTTGGGAGAGAGACAACCCAGAGTTCTAACTCATGGTTAAATTATGGATTATGGCTCTGGGTTGTCTCTCCCCCAACAATCCAAAAATCCTGGGTCGCATGTCATGCTTAACAACCCAGGGACGGAATATCCCTGGGTTGTTTATCCCTAGCAGGAGGGATCAGGTTGCAGGAACCAGCACACTCACTTGCTCCTGTTTTGTTCACAACAATCCAGGGTTGTGATGACCAAACTAGGCCATTATATGGTTTAGTCACTAGGTGGCACTGGACTTAGTTTTATGTGGGTGGAGTCAGGGGTTTCCTGCAGCTGTTCGGTTCTTGTATAAGAGAGACAAAAAAAGTTTGTATCCAGCTTCCTCTAAGCCTGCCATGACATACAGTATGTTCCTCAAGACTTCACTTTTGTGCAAAGTCTGGACAGTAAACCTCACATGGTGGGCTCATATTTGTATATAACAGAACAAAGCAGACATTTCCCTTTTCAAAAGAAAAGACAGCCTACCAGATTTGTCCAAAAGACCCGCCCCATTATTTTAGAGCGAAAATTCCCTTCCTTAGTTATCTATTGTCTCTTTTGTTAAAAAGTGTGCGTTTATGAGTTCTCAGTTTAAGTAAGAAAATGGGTCAGATACAACAGACTCTGTTATGTCTGTGTCATGTTGAACAAAGACGTCTTTTTGTAAATTTTTTTAGTTTTGATAATAACCTTTTAAAAGGAATGTGGAGGTCCAACATTCATCCTGTCAACATAAAAAAGAGGGCTGATAAAAAATGGCTGGAGGGGTATGGAGAATCATTTCCACTGGGGTAAAGCATGCTGCCTCCCCCTGCCCAATCATTTCCACTGGGGTAAAGCAGGCTGCCTCCCCCTGCCCAATCATTTCCACTGGGGTAAAGCAGGCTGCCTCCCCCTGCCCAATCATTTCCACTGGGGTAAAGCAGGCTGCCTCCCCCTGCCCAATCATTTCCACTGGGGTAAAGCAGGCTGCCTCCCCCTGCCCAATCATTTCCACTGGGGTAAAGCAGGCTGCCTCCCCCTGCCCAATCATTTCCACTGGGGTAAAGCAGGCTGCCTCCCCCTGCCCGATCATTTCCACTGGGGTAAAGCAGGCTGCCTCCCCCTGCCCAATCATTTCCACTGGGGTAAAGCAGGCTGCCTCCCCCTGCCCAATCATTTCCACTGGGGTAAAGCATGCTGTCTCCCACTGCCCAATCATTTCCACTGAGGTAAAGCATCCCAGGTAGGGATGTGAAGAAATCTGCAACAGAATCGAATGAGTTTCGATTTCTATGAATCCAACCCATAGATTCTGCAGAGGACTGGCTTTTCCCGAGTCGCACAGATTCCAGAGACTTACAGACTGGTTTTTTTACTGTCTGAAATTTTATTCAAATGTAGTCATAGAAAATTATGTAAAATAACAAACACTGGCAGAAAATGCACATTTGTCCCATAGGCTATAGCATGAAAATGCATATTTTGGAGGGATTTGCGCATTTTTGCAAATGTGAATTTTCACAAATTCAGGAAAGTGGGAAAAATCAAATCTGCCAATGAGTGGATGATGGAATGAAAGGATCTGACAATCTACATGTAGATTTGTACATCCCTAATCCCAGAGACACTTCATCCCTAGGTTGTTTAATGTGATATCCGAGCCGGGAATTCTGGGTTGTTGGCGGAAAGACAACCCAGAGTTGGAGCCCATGGATTCCCCCAACAACCCAGAATTTCCAGTTCAGATGTCACCCTAAACAACCCAGGGACAGAGGATCCCTGGGTTGTTCAGCTGCTCCTGCTTGCAGCAGGAGTGATCAGGCAGCAGGAAACAGCATGGTCCCTCTTCATTCACATCTGAACCGGGCCAATGTTAAGGAGTGCTCATGCAAAAACCATACTACCAATAATGAAGCAAATTAAGCTCTTGCGGAACACAATGTGTGCATCAGAGATACTGTGCATACACTGTAGTAGCCATGTGCACACTGGAGCTTCTGAGTCAGGGCAAATAGGATTTTCCACTTGGGATGGAGTCCAACAACGCTGGTCCAAGTTATAGTAGTGACAATTGAATGTGATGGACAAGCCTGTTTTACTGTCCCTCCTGCCAGAGGGCTGCATACAAGTTTAACAACCTAGCAGCGCTTCTTAGGGCCAACTAGACACACCATGTGGGCGGGGGGCAGAAATCTGGATTGGGACCATGGAACAGATCAAGTGGTTGATTAACCACTTCTCCCTGTGCAGTTTTCCCAACAACCCCCCTCCCCAAAACTACAATTTGTCCCCCAAAGAGACACTGTAACGGCTGGCATCTTCAGGGGCAAAGAGCAACTGTGGGGGGCGGGGGACATGACTGAAAACTAAACTATGGGAAAAGTAAACAGGGAAAATTTACCCCCACCCCACCCTATTTTCTAAGTGACAATTCATCCCCTAAGCTGAGTAACAAAAATAAAAACTCTGGTCAGAGTGAACAGATTATTAGCATTGCTCATTATTGCTATAAAGAAGTCTATAGGGGTAAAATGGCTGAATTTAAAAAATATAGGGGAAAGAAAAAACAAATCTGTTACCACACCATTTACCATTCAGTACTTTCAGTCAGGATAGAAGTAACATCTGAAGAGTCCAGTTCAAGTACTTAGTGGGAAGGAACTGAAACAGAATTAGTGGACAGCTTTTCTGTTTTCTTTTTCAGCTAGAAGGTCAAACTTACTCAGTTGAGTTAGACCGTGGCCTAAACCTTTTGCCTTTCACTTTTTTTCTGTTGCCTCCTATATTACCTGAAAAAGACCAAAGGATAAGAAAGTGAAAAACAATTCCTTTGGAACCAAGGAAAGCAGCACTCCAGGTGGTACATACATTGGGTTGGATCCAGCCTTAATCAGGCTTAGAGGAAACCCAGTGAAGTCAATGAGACAAGTCAGTCATGTTTAACTTATGTCCCATGGAGTGCAAGGGGACTACTCTAAGTATGACTAAACTGGAATCCAACCCGCTTACTTTTTTCTCTCCCTTTCTTTTCACTCCCCAACTCTCCCGTCGCGCTACCTACTGCCCTACCTGGAGATGCCAGGGACCGAACTTCAGACTTCCTGCGGCAAGGCATATATTCTACAATCGATCTGCAGCGATGTTTCAGGGGCAGAGCACACGGTTTGCATGGAAATCGTCCCAGGCAGTGGAGGCCAGTGGCTCCGATTTTGGTGGGTCTGTAAATCCATTCTGAGTTTTAGTCAGAACCAGCCAGAACTCTACAGGAGCTATCTGACATGCTGAAACTATTTGGGGGGAGATGCAGTTCAGCACCTTGGATAGCTCATTTAGAGTTCTGGCTGGTTCTCACTAAAACACAGAATGGATTTCTAGCCCCACCAAAATCAGAGCCACCAGCCTCCACTGGTCCCAGGTTCAATCCCTGACATTCTCCAGGTAGGGTTGGAAAAAACCCCAGTCAGGAAGCTTCAAGAGCCAGTCAGTGTCAATAATACTGAGCTAGATAGACAAATGGTCTGGGTCGACATAAAACATCACACAGACACATCCTTTTTGGTGACCTTTTCAGCTTTCCTTTAAAAAAAGAAAATTGCTCTTTCATAATGGAGTTATAGTAAAAGATTTATGCTTGTCTGCATTTTGATTTGTCATGACATAGCAACATACTAAAGTAATCCTAACCAGCGGAAGCTGACTTAACAGACCTAGGAGTTTCTGTAGCAACAGTACAAGATGTATTTTCAAAGTTCATGATGGGCGCTGTAGCTCAAGGGTATACAACAACAGTCCAGTGCAGACATAACCCTGGCTTTATGGCTTGGGAACAGTCCCTCCCTCCTCTTGTCATCCTTTATCCACCCTTTGGCAAGCATTACATCTGCACTGATGCTAGCCAGTGTTTGGGCAGGTTTACAAAACTGAAATGGTTTTGCAAACCCTGGTTGAAAGGAAGCATTAGTGTACATGTAAGCATCTGCACATAGTTCACCTTAAACCACAGAAAAGGAAAACATGGGAAGGAGAATTCACTGTTTGAAGGAGAGGAGAGATGGAGCCCAGGGTCTCAATTAGCAAACCATGGTTGAGAGAGTCAGTGTTATGTCTGGGCAAGACCATCATGTGGATACAGACACACAATTTAACTGTGAACTCGGCCACAGCAATTGCTGTGTGATGACTGGCCTTGTCTATCCTTGTACTCCACCTAGACTTTGACCATTCCACAAAATATCATGTACCAACAATCACATTTGCCACATGGTGTGCATGGCTTTTCCTCTTTTCACATATCCTGAAGCTGGGTACATACTGAGTGATATTTAAGGATGAGATAATGAAAACCATCAAGTGGCATCAGAAGCCCAGAAGAAGGTGGGAAGAAATCCAATGGGATGCCAAAAAATAAGGGGGAAGTCAGGACAAGTGTACCAAAATTGTAATATATGTATGCAGAATGGAAAGGCCATAGAAAATTGAGCATGGAAACGTATCTTTGACACTAGATGGGGAGACTGTGAATGGGGCTATGTTTCCCACCTACCTTTTACATCTCTGAAAACCATTTACATATCACCTATACTTTGTATTATTGAAGACTGCCTATTTATTGAGCTGTGAGTATACCTTGGGCTAGGCCTAAGATGATTGGCAGGGGGAGGGGGGGCACAGTAAAATGTAGTGCTGTTCTGGGAGGATAATCTACCCAGCTCCCACAAGGCTGCCATTTTTTTGTGGTGGCCACCATTTCCCTCCCAGAATGCCCTGGATATGTGTTATTATGGACCATTCTGGGAGAAAAGGAATGGTGGCCTACATTGGAGCCTGCCTTTCATTTCCTCAGAATGCCCTGGAACATTATGTCCAGGGCATTCTGGGGTAAGGGAGTGGTGGCCGCTAGCTGGAAGCCATCGAGGTGAGCTGATGAGCACAAATTTGTCCTCCACCATCAAACACACAGACAAAAAATCCCCTCAAACATACACATGAACACACACATAATCACAGAAACAACCCCACTGAATGAGGCAGCAGGATTTCAGCTCAAAGTTCTTCACTATAGTGTTAGTGGCAAGGAAAGAGATCAGGAAAGAGGCCAATTCTATATTGCTCCAATCTATGCCAAGCTTGCTATATGTTTCATACAGGAGAATTAGGATAATCAGGACAAACCCTTTAATTCCTAGTCAAGTGGACCACTACGGCTGTATTCACAGCGAGATGTCTTAGAATGGAGTACAATTTCCCTGTGTGTTTAGTTATTTGCAAGCAAGTCAAAATTTAAGCTATATCTTTAAAATTCCAGTCTGCTCCAATGCCAAAGACCACAGAATGTAAAATTCCCAAAGTGTACCAAAGAGACTTGTTTCTGTGTGGTATCACAACACCATCAACTATGCAATGGTGACACAACTGTCATCCTAACCTTGCCATGAGTTACTCCTTGGTCTCCCATTTTGGCAGATGTCCGAAAGGTTCTTTGCATCTTGGATTCTTTCACTCCATGAATGAGATAATCCGTTTGACCTAGAGTAAATAGCAAAACTGGCATGAGATTGTTGGTTCTGGCAACTTAAGCTTCCAATAATGCGATCATTCACTGACTGATATTTTAGGCTGGGATAACATAAAGGTCTGTCTACAGCACCTGAAAGGTCTGCACAAATTAGCAGACCGTGTAGCTTTTTTTTCATGCTGGCTAGGGATGATGGGAATTGTGGTCCAACACATCTGGAGGACACCAGGATGAAGAAGGCTGTGTCCACTTAGGGCACATTCATTCACACCCCGCTGACTGGAAAATTGTGTTTCTTACAACACAGAGATTCTACTCTAGGCCTTTATAGTTATGTTAGTCTTTGTGGTCTATCTCACTACTTGTCAAGAGGATACACAAAGAGGAGAGTCAAACAACTGGGCAGGATCATGTAGGCAAATGGCAGCTGAGAGGTTTCACCACTCCACTCTGAGATGCAAATATATGGATCAGTCACTGGTCCCTTTACAACTAGCTCTGGAAAGCAGTGCAGACAGCTGGCAGAAAGTCATCCAGGAACAAAAGACGGAAACAAGTTTCTTATAGACCTGGCAGAGGTGCAACCCAAGCCTTCTCTTTTCCCACTTGGGTTTCCCTAGAGGGAAATTGGGTAGAAGGACAGGATTTTGCCAGGTAGAAAAGGGTTTCTTCTTCTTCTGCCAGGTTGAGTTCTCCCTTCCTGCATTTGTTTCCCCAGAGGAAAACTAAGCCAGAAGTTACCAGTGCTGACTTTTTAATAGAAGAAGCACTGGAACTCAAACCTGCCTATGAATCTCATCTTCTGAATTGCTTATGGAAATCAAGAGTTCTCTCTCTCTCTCTCCCCCCCACCAGTTCCATCTGTATTACCACCTGATGGATTGTTAATAACCATCCTTTACACCTTAGAACAGCCATCTCCAACCCAGCACCCTCCAGATATGTCAAGCTGCAACTCCTATTATCTCCAGACAGCAGGGCATTGACCATCCTGGCTGGGAAAGATGGGATTTGTAGTCCAGCACATCTGGAGGCTCCAGGCTGGGGAAGGTTGCCCTAGTTTTTTTTCTTTGTTTTCCTCTGCACAAGACCATATAAGGTATAAAGGACTGCATCCAACAGACCTTGTTTTTCTCATCATTATACCAGCTCTGGTTAACTGAAGCTTTTTGTGAAGGCAATCTACCTGTCTGAAGCTAAGCACCTGTTCCACAAGCCATGGGCCATATTTAAACAGAAGTATGTTACAGCTAATTGACAAGAGCGTGAGATACTCAGTGTTCTAGTGTAGACAGACCTTAAAAATTTTATAACATTATACAGTAAAGAACAAACAAGTGACTGAAATGAGGAATCAATGCAAACATGGGGAGGAGACAAATACAGCACATGAAATTTAAGCAATACCCATTTTAAAAGTCAAACAATGGCTTCATGGGAGGAATGAAAAATTGCTCCACTGTGCAGATATAAAACCTATATAAAACAGAACCTTGGGAAACTAATTTTCCCAGGATTCTCTTAGATTAAGCTATTTGAGAAGTTCAGGAGCAGATGAACCTGCATCATTTGAAGATGATTCGTCATTTTAATTCTTCCACAAACATAAACCTTAATCATCAAGAAACTCAGTACTGACTCAAAACTATTTCTCAAATAGACATCTGTCAGGAACTCACCAAGGTAGAGAAACCCCCAGTATTAATCAGACACCTGCATCAGCATTATATAGGCACCATTTAACTACTACTAACATTTGCATGGACAAAATTCTCATCATTTTTTTTTCTCTTTTCAGTTTCTCTTTTGAAAAACCACCAGATCAGGGAATGATCTTACCAAAAAAAAAAAAAAAAATGAGGCTCGTAAATTGGGTAACTGAGGTCTGTCCATTATTACATGGTAGTTCTTGTAAAGCATTTTAAAATGCTGGTTAAAAATAAATTTGATAATCAAAATCTCATGGCTTAAAAAGAAGAGAAAGTTACAGACCAAAGTGACCTTGTTAACTGCTCATGAACTATTAAATGGACTGAGATGAGCTCATAATTTTAAAATGGTGTATATGCCTTCTTTCACCAAATGGAGTGATGCACAGCCCAGTGCCTCCAATCATGCACAAAGCTCCAGATCTATAACAGAACTCCATGTGTTTTCCCAGAGCATTCCTTTCATAGGCAAGGATAAGAAATCTTTGCTCACTCAGGGCTTTGTATATTGCTGCAGGAGGTAAGGGACTGGGTATTAAATTTAGCAGGATGAAGAAAGTGACAACATTTCTATGGCCTGATCCATAACGCAACCACAACCACCCCCAAATGGGCAGCTAGTTATAAGAGAATCCTGTAAGAGCACAATCCCATGGAAAGCCATTTGCTGAAATAGCTTTCCATGAAGTTCAACCTTGGCCAAAGTGCATGGGAAGTCACAAAGAGTAGCTTCCCACTTTATGCAGCACCTATGTGGACATATACTACATATATCCACCCACAGGGGTCGCTGTGTACATAATTCAGGACTTCATTGTTCAAGAAAGAGAGAGAAATGCAAGCTGGAAAGGCCAGATAAGGCAAGTTATTCAGAACCAAAGAAAGCAGAGCAAACTAATGATAAAATACAGCACTTATGTTCTATTTCTATTAATCCATTAACTTCATAATTGTTAATGAAAGTACAACATCCTCCTTCTTTGATTACTCGATCATAATATAAATTTAATGTAAGATATATAATTTAATTTAAAAATTATGGCAATTGGGGGTGGGTGTTTTTCTTACAATTTTTTTGTTGTGGAAGCACAGAGTGGGAAAGGAACTTGAAAGTCATCTCATCCAACGTCCTGCTCAGTGCAAGATTTACAATGCAGGATGCGACTACAACCATTGCATCCCTGACAGATGGCTGCCCACCCTCTGTTTAAATACCTCCAAGCAAAGATTTTGTTGGATTATGAAGTTTTGTCGCATTATGCAGCACACTTTATAAGCAGTGAATTGAAGAACGTCCAAACAAACAGAAGTGAGTATCACAACTGGGGCTGCAATCTCTCAGTGGGGCTTAGTCCCGAGAAAACATGGACAGGATTGAGCTGCAAATCCTAGACAATCATGAGAGCTGTTCCCATCTGACTCTCAGTCCTCAAAAAGTATACCCTTTCTAGCAGGCTGAGAGAGAATTTTAGAATCCTAAAGGTGGAAGGGACTTCCAAACCACAATAGAGGATCAGTAATCAAAGACTGAGGGAAGTCACTTTTTAAGACAATCCACAAAAGGAAGGAAGGAAGTAATCAAACCTGCTGCAAAACAATGAAAGGTTCTGACTAATGGAATAATGTGTGATGGAACAGGTAGAAATCTGAAAATGTGACAGAAAAGCAGACCTCTTCTTAGTACTAGATGCAGAGTTTGTGCTGACTCCCGGAGGCATGTCGCTATAAAAGGAGTTGGCCTCCCCAGGCTTTTTTACATAATCTCCCTGAGGAATTTCTCTAAAGCATAATGAACATTTTCAAGTCAGAAACAAAAAAACCCACATGCATATACTGAATATATATATATAGATATATATACATACATTTTATTTACATATATATAAAGCACGGGAAAAAGAGTAAGAGAGGAGACTAAGATATTTTCTCACATAATTATGTAAATACCACAGAAGAAAATAGGTTTAGGGCAGAATCCTATGCATGCTGGCTGGGAAATGCTGTGTGTTCTAGGACATATTTTCTGTCTAAACATGCGAAGGATTGCAGTCTTACATTCTGTAATACAGAAATGCAATCTCTGTGATATTTAAAGTGCAATCCTATGCATGTTTAGACAGAAAAAAGGCCTACAATTCCTGGCTGAGGCATGCTGGGGGTTGTAGGACTTTTTTCTGTCTAAACATGCATAGGATTGCACTCCTAAATGTCTAATTAAGATATACATCTATCATACAAAACAAATTTAGCTTATGATGCCTAAAGGAAACAACTTCAAGAAACTGAATTT
The DNA here is from genome assembly GCF_057233095.1 of Heloderma suspectum. Lineage (NCBI taxonomy): Eukaryota > Metazoa > Chordata > Lepidosauria > Squamata > Helodermatidae > Heloderma > Heloderma suspectum. The sequence continues at coordinate 196,705,687 of NC_139462.1, forward strand.
AGAGGCACTTAGTACTGGGGATAGAACTTAATTAGCTACTGAATCCTTTTGAGTCCACACCTTTCCCTATTTCCACCCTATTCACACATCTCTCCTCCTCCTCCTCCACCACCACCACCACCACCACGGCAAACTCACACAATCTTTTCTTTCCATCATCTCCTGATCAGATGGAGGAAACAGTAAAGGCGGCCTTTGGAATTAATAGAGAGGAACTGGAGGGGTCCCCATCATGTGCTACTGCAACCTGCAAATGTTGAAGGCATTTCCCTGCACCTGCTTAGTAATCATAAAGGGCTTTGCCCACCCGCTTCCCTGCAAAACAGCAAAACAGCCAACCAAGAGACACCTGGCTCTCTTTTCTTTCTTACATTTTTGTGAGAAATGCATAAAGGAAAGCTCTTTCTATGCTCTTAGCTATAGAAACCAGAACAACTTTTGTGCGTGTTTCAAAGCCATTAAATATATATATATATATATATATATAAATAATCCAGGTTTTTGGCAATAAGATTGAGCAGTATCCAAGGCAATACTACCGCTAATGTAAATTACGCCAATAGCACTTGCTGACTCAACGGGTTTACCCAGGAAGCCTATCACTCTAGCAAGCGTATTGGTGTTGCACTTAAGATCATTTACTCTAGAGCAACGTAATTTTCATTAGCAGTACTGTCACATTGGATTGGGAAAACAATTCATCATCATCATCATCATCATTATTATTATTTTACGATCAAGTTTAATTGTAGGAAATTTCTTTAATTAGATTTACTTTACTCTGCCATCAAAGTACATGGGGGAAGCAATCCAATGACCCCTAGACAGCATCTGGGGGGACCATAGGACACTTTAGATTCCCAGATCCGAGGTCAGAGACAGTGCTCCAACTTTGGGGGAGGGAATCTGCGCTCCACCACCACCACTCGCCAGCACAGAAAGAACCACGCAGGCTGCCTCTCCAAGGTCATCAAAGGAACTTCAGAGAAGGGGTAAAGAGGGCATTCTGGTGGGCAGAGAGCGGAGCAGACTGGAGAGGCTGGGATACAAGCTATCCTGAGGCCTCTCCAGCTTCCTTCCCTCCCCCTCCAAGGCACCCCAGCTAGAGGGGCAAAAAAGCCCAGCTAGTGAAAATGCAGAGTGAGAGGAGTGGCAGAGGCAAAGGCAACAATCACCTCCGCCCCTCATCCCACTCTGCACTGGATGCTCATAAGCCTCCAAGTTCAGAGGCTTACAAGCATCAAGAGTGTAAACAATGGGAATATGCCATTATACGGTGTCATCTCAGAAAGATGCGTCACTGTCTTTTATTTCATGTGTGGTAAAAGCAATTTGCTTTTGAGGGAATTTCTTGAAGGAAAATAGTTTTAATGTCAAATCTAATGCCAAACTGAACACTCTTTTTAGAACTCTGTTAGCTTGAAAGTGGAGGCTGGGAGTGGGGCAGAGTTTTCACAAAGCCACCTTTCTATCCGCCCACTTACCTTTCTGCCATCACCTGTTCTATAGTCCTAGTGGCAGCAGTGATCACACTACTAGCTGCTTGGTGTCATTTATTTATTTATTATATATTGCCCTCACTCTGATTTGGCTTCAGAAGTCATCCCATGGCATTGTCATAACGACAATTCAGACTGAGGACATTGGGTGCTATCCAATGGAGCCGCTCCATGTCTGCTGGTTCCGTTCTGTTCGTGGGAGCAACTGCTTGCGCAACAGGTTTTTGGTGCTTCTAAAAACAACCCCCCAAACAAGTGGAAACACTCCTCAAGGGAGGCGGTGGTGAACGCCTCCCTTGAGGAGGGAGTGATGCCATCAGCCCTCAAGGAGGCAATAAGACCGCTCTTAAAGAAGCCCTCCTTGGATCCTCAAGTTCTGAACAACTTTCGCCCAGTCTCAAATCTGCCATTTTTGGGCAAGGTGATTGAGCGGGTGGTGGCGATGCAGTTGAAGGCACACTTGGAAGAAACCGATTATCTAGACCCATTTCAGTCGGGCTTCAGGCTTGGGCATGGGACATAAACGGCCTTGGTCGCCTTGGTAGATGATATGAGGAGGGCTCTGGATAGGGGTGAATGCTCCTTCCTTGTTCTCCTCGACCTCTCAGTGGCTTTTGATACCGTTGACCACGGTATCCTCCTGGACTACCTGGAGGGGTTGGGCATTGGAGACACCGTATTGTGGTGGTTCCAGTCCTTCCTCTCTGGCAGGTACCAGAGGGTAGCACTGGGAGAGGAGGTTTCGGACCCGTGGCCACTCACTTGTGGGGTGCCACAGGGTTCCATCCTCTCCCCGATGCTATTTAATATCTATGTGAAGCCACTGGGGGCTATCATCAGGAGGTTTGGGGTGCGGTGTCATCAATATGCAGATGACACGCAGCTCTACCTCTCATTCAAATCTTCACCAAGGTTGGCCGTAGAATCCCTGTCCAAAATGTCTGGAGACGGCGGGTGGCTGGATGGGGAGGAATAAGCTGAAGCTGAACCCTGACAAGACTGAGGTACTTTTGGTGGGAGACAAGAGGAGGCTGCGAGATGTTGACCCGGTGTTGAATGGGGTACGGCTACCCTTGAAAGACCAGGTCCGCAGCCTGGGGGTCATTTTAGACTCCCAGCTGTCCATGGAGGCTCAGGTGTCAGCTGTGAGCCGGACAGCGCTGTATCAACTCCATCTGATACGGCGGCTGCGCCCCTTCCTTCCCGACCATCTGCTCCCATCGGTAGTACATGCCCTGGTCTCCTCTCATTTAGACTACTGTAATGCGCTCTAAGTGGGGTTACCCTTGAAGATGGTTCGGAAGCTGCAGCTGGTACAGAATGCGGCGGCTCGCCTGATTAAAGGCAGCCGCCGGTGAGATCACATCACTCCAGTGCTGAAGGAGTTGCACTGGTTACCAGTTGTTTTCCAGGCCAAATTCAAGGTGTTGGTTTTGACCTTTAAAACCCTATATGGTTCCAGCCCAGCCTATCTTAAGGACCGCCTCCAGCAGCACCAGACAGGCCACTTAACAAGATCAGCCTCGGATGGCCTTCTCTCTGTCCCACTGGCCAGGACAGCTAGACTGGTGGGGATGAGGGAGAGGGCCTTTTCTGTGGTGGCCCCACTCTGTGGAACTCCCTCCCTAGGGAACTCCGCCATGCCCCCTCTTTAATGAGCTTCCGTCGTGCATTAAAAACATGGTTGTTCAGGCAGGCATTTGGGGTGGGTTAGGGTATTTTAGAAAACGTTTTTATTGTAGAATTTTATTGTTTTAAACTATTTTATTGTACGTTGTACATCGCCCAGAGTGGCTGGGTGACCAGCCAGATGGGCGATTAATAAATTTAATAATAAAAATTTAATAATAATAATATTTCCATATTGGGACAGGTCAGCAGAGCTCTCTTCTGCAAGCTCCACTGACCTGTCATGTTCTGGAGACCAGCATTTCTGCTCGTTTTGGTTAATTTTTAGAAGTATGAAAGCCCCATTGTGCGAGCTGTTACTTCCATGAGCACACAGGCACAACGGGATACTACCCAATGCTTCTGGTCCTCACTCTACAAGGGCTTAAAAAAAATCTTATGGAAACAAAATTGTGTTCAGCAGCACCTGGGACCAGGATCATACATAAGGTATTTGAATGCCTCCCACTGAATGTAAACAAAATCCAGAATTTGAATAAAAAAGGCAAACACACAGATAAGTTCATCATGGAAGTTATTAGAGTCCCAGTGATTTGAAAATGCTTGGGCAAGCCATCTTATATAACAAACACAACTCAGTTGGATCTGAGGAGAAAGTTCAGTTCAACATGGTGATGGCTAATCAAGCTACAACAGGAAATATGACTTTAGAAGTTTTTCCCAAAAGATAAAAAAAGAAAAATAATATAGGAGTCCAGGCTTTAAGGGCCACAGCTCCATGTTATACAAAGAACATCTGACTGAGCTCAACAGGTAAACTCGGATTCATACTATCACCTATAAATATTTATATCCCCAGGTAAATAATAAACAGGGATCACTGTTTCATGCATTCTGAGACAACGTGACCACACTGCTTTTTCACATACCTCTGTCTTCGATAGTTTCTTACAAGAGGAGGGAAGAGAGATAAAGAGCGAGTTACCACTTTGTATTTGCTTTGACTCCATTCAGTGTAATAAAACAAAGGCTTGGATTCTATGCATGGTGTGGAGAAAGAGGCTACGGAGACACTTTTCTAATGCTAGAATCTGGGGTAATCCCAGGAAGCTGAGTGATGGGAGATGAAGGACAGATAAAAGGAAATACTTCTTCACACAGTGCATAGCTAAAATATGGAATTTGTTTCCACAAGATGTACTGATGGCCACCAATTTGAATGGCTTTAAAGGGGGATTGGACAAATTTGTGGAGGACAAGGCAAAGCACTATGGAGAATCAAAAGGGGCATGTTTCACTTGAAAACAAGCTAAATTGGGCACTATTGAGTCTCTGTAGCAGTTTGAATTTCAGCAGAACCCCCCCCCTCCAATTCTGCTACCATGTGGGGACCACACTTGAGGCCATGGGGGTGCCGCATGCAGCCATGGGACCACATGTTGCCCCACCCCTGCTCTACATTCAAGTAGAGAGAGAATGAATCTCATCTGGTACTTTTCAAGAGCTACATTACATCATAAGCAGAGTTACAATGGCCGGATTGGCTTTTAAGAACTCAAGAACATAAGAAAAACCCTGTTTGCCAAGACTGTTTGCCAGTGTAATCCAGCATCCTATTTCCCATAGCAGCCAGCCAGATGCTCCAAGGAAACTGACAAGCAGGCCATGAAGGCAACGGCCTACCTTGCTTTTTGCTCCCCAGCAACTGCTATTTGGAGGCACACGGCTTCTGCTGGATTGGCTCTAGGTCTGAGGGGGCCTTGGGCAAAATGCCCTCTGGTTGGCCCCTCCCCAGTTCGTGGGTCCCATTGGTGGGACCCGCAAGAAGCAGTAGGCAGTGTCGGACAACAGCCATGCTCCAAGCATCTGGGTCTAACCACCACTTACATTTTTCACAATGCCTCTGTCATAGTGTTCCTCTGGGGCATTGTGGGGCATTGAAATGGCGGCCAGACCCAACAGCCCGACACTGAGCGTCAGAGCGTCTGGCATATAACTGTTTTTCAAAACAAGGGGCACAGGGCCAGCCACAATCCCTGATGGGTTGCCAACGCCTGTCCTGCTTGGAGGTTTCATTTAGCTATCATGGATGAGAGCTGTTGACAGACCCATCTTTCATAAATTTGCCCAGTCCCATCTTTAAACCCATCACACCAGTGGTCACTAACACATACAATGGCAGCAAATTCTGTGTACACTAATTATGGATTGTGTGAACAAATGCTTTTTCTTTCTTTTTTTGCTCTCCTGAATCTTCTGGAAATGAAATGCACTAAGCGAAACCAAGTTTTAAGTGCTACGAGAGAAGAAAAAAAGCTTTCTTTATTCACTTTGTTCACATCATTCATGATTGTATAGCTTACTTTATGTGCAGTGTTTAAAACTTTGGATCCTATTCACAATTACTGGAAGTATCTCTGATTTTAAGGAGACATCCTTTCAGTATTTTTGGATCACTGCATGAATTCAATCGCCTTTTTTCTTTAATTCTGCAATAACTTTTTTTCCAGTGGATCTCTTTAAAGGCAGGCAACTGGGTGCTCTCCAGATGTTTTGGACAACAACTCCCATAATCCTTCACCATTGGCCATGCTGGCTGGGCTTTATGGAAATTGGAGTCCCAAACATCTGAAGGGCTTCACGTTGTCTACTTGGGTATAGACAAACGTAAATACAGGTGTGCAACAATTACTTAAAAAAAAACAAAACCAAAACACCCCTCCAGTAGATTACCAAGTTATACTCAAAACAATTGACTAGACCAGTGTCCCCCAACCTGGTACCCTCCAGGTGTTTTGGACTGAAACTCCCATAATACCCAGATAGCATGACACATCTGGAGGGCACCAGGATGGGGAAGGCTGAAGTGGACTGTCACCATTGAAGAATATCATTTTTATGACAAGTTGACATAAGAGTAAAACATTTGAGTGCAGCAAGTCTAACCAGATAACTATTTGCAGAGAGAAGAACCAGAAGTATCTCAAAAGCTGCCTTGAGCACCATTTCCTTGATAGAAAGATAGGGTGTAATCAAATAAATAAATAAATAAATGGGGTAAAAAAAAGTGAATGACTACATTTACTGCTCCCTCTTCATGCCTTTTGATCAGTGAAACCAAGTGCAATATGCTCTTTCACCAACATTGTTCAGTAACTCATGCTGCCAGCAGTTAGAAGTAGCCCATACTTTAAGTTTATGAAATGAATATATAAATTACTTACTTGTAACCCCATGCAGTTATGCCCAAAATTAGAGCCAATACTAAAATGGTACCAGCAATGGCACCTATGATAATATTTGTGCTAGCGACACCTAGAAAAAGATAAAAGAAAAATAAGAATCTGAGTGTACTCTCATTGGGGTGGGGAACACATACAATTACAAAACTTCTGTTTTCTAAATCTGTACTGCTTAATTTTTAGAGATGTAAAACTCTGAAATGATATCTCTGAGACACATGTGGTAGCAAAGAACCACACAGAATTCAAGACAATGAAGACCAAACTAGACTGTGATTGTGTTTTGTTTAGTAAATACCAGCACTGTGTGCATGTGTCACTATCTGGATCAGGACTACAGCATGAAGGGAGAAAGGATTTTTAATCCTTTATTCTTCCCATGATCCTGATCTGGATGCTATGTGAAGAATCAATGCACTTGCTTTGGACTCCAATCACATGTAAGGCTATGAACATTTCATTAAAATATATTATTGGAATACACACAACTCACCTGAGTTGGGGAAATCTCCATCAATTCTTGGTTCCTTGAGTTCCGTGCCACAGTCTGCACCTGTCCATAACTCCTCACAGACACACTGTATTTCATTACTGCAAACCTGCATAACATATAATCCATTAAAAAAAATTCCAATGATAACCAGCACATATTCTACACAAATCAGAACATGATGGTTCGCTCATATAAGAATAGGATATTGTTCTCCAGTGTTCCATATATAGTGCGATCACTTAAGCGTCCTTCCTTTTTAAACAAACAAATAAATTGTTTTGCCTTTTTTAAAGTAGGAACGAATGTTAACTGAACATGAAAGCTTATGAAACCTCATGAGGCAATGTTATGTGGGCATACAGCATGTTTAAATGTCCCAGAGGAAAAAAGAACTGGGGGGTGGGATGACTTATTTTCCCTTTTGCACTACAACAAGGGATGTTAGACACAAGGACTGTCAAGCTGATTTACTCATCCCTATAAAGCAGTGGTGGGCAACCTGCAGCCCTCTGGCCAATCTCCTGTTACCCGTCAGCCCTGTTTCAAAAGCCCTCTCCATGCTATCAGTTCAGACCTCTAGCAAGAGTGATCTGCCCTTCTCTGGAAGCCCACTGGGCAGGAAGGAAGAGGGAAAGCAAGAAAAGGGCATGGCAGAAAGAGTCGAAAGCGATGAGCCACCCACTTTTTGGCTCCTGCCTTGCCTGCTGCCGGCATTGCTAATCCCCCACATGCAGCTTCCGACAAATTACCCACGAGAGAAAGAGGCCCTCAACAGAACAGTTTCCCCACTCTTGCTATAAAGAAACAATCTGTTGGGGTAAGGAAGGAGTTCAGGCTCCCAACCACATATACCCATGCAACTGCCCACACCTTCATTGGGAAGCTCTTCTACCATTTTCAGAATCACCATTTTCAAAACCATCACCTTAAAGTAGTGAAGAGAACAGGTTGACTTTCAGGGCCACATAGTGGGTTCTGAAACTAAGCATTCCTGGCCAGCAGGGGGAATGGAGCATCGTCTACACAGAAATCCTTGCGCAACATCCATGCAGACAAAACTCCAGAGTTGTGCCAGCACAATGAGTGTGGTTGGGAGGAAATATGTTCACGTAACCTTGAAAACTTACAGCCCTAACTGAAGACTCTGGTTTGAGTTTGTTTCAATCCCTTGCAGGCTCAGGTGGAACAGCCCCCTTCTTTCAAGGGAATGGAACAGCCACATATCCATGAGCGCCACTGCGCACAGGACCATGCAAGATGCTCTAGATAAAGTCAGATGTTGAAGTTCCAGTGTTTTTAAGTAGGATGGTCATGTCCTTGGGAAGTATGGTTCCCAAGGAACTATATGGTTCCGGCCCAGCCTATCTTAAGGAGCGCCTCCAGCAGCACCAGACAGGCCACTTAACAAGATCAGCCTCGGATGGCCTTCTCTCTGTCCCATCAGCCAGGACAGCTAGACTGGTGGGGACGAGGGAGAGGGCCTTTTCTGTGCTGGCCCCCACTCTGTGGAACTCCCTCCCTAGGGAACTCCGTCATGCCCCCTCTTTAATGAGCTTCCGTCGTGCATTAAAAACGCTGTTGTTCAGGCAGGCATTTGGGGTGGGTTAGGGTATTTTAGAAAATGTTTTTATTGTAGAATGTTATTGTTTTAAACTGTTTTTATTGTATGTTGTACATCGCCCAGGGTGGCTGGGTGACCAGCCAGATGGGCGATTAATAAATTTAATAATAAAAATAAAAATAAAGCTACCTGACACCAGGTGAGACTATTTGTCTGGTATTATCTATTTGCCTGGTATTATCTATTCTAATTGGCAGCAGGTTTCCAGGGCAGATGCCTTTCCCCTCATGTGCTCTTAAGTTGTTGGGGATTGAGGGCTGCATCCAATGTTAGGCTTCCTGAGAGTAGACCCATTGAAATGAATGGGATTTAAGTTAGACTAATACCAGATACAACCTTGCAGAGTTGAAAAAAAAGGTGCAGAAAAGAGCAACCGAAGTGATCAAGGGGCTGAAGCAACTCCCTATGAGGAAAGGTCACAATATCTGGGATTGTTTAGCTTAGAAAAGAGGCGAGTAAGGAGACACATGACAGAGGTGCACAAAAGTATGCATGCTGTGGAAGAAGTGGATAGGGAGATAGTTTTCTCGCTCTCCCATAATACTAGAACCCAGTGGGGTCATCCCATGAAGCTGATTGGTGGGAGATTCAGGACAGATAAAAGGAAGGACTTCTTCACACAGCACATAGTTCAACTATGGAACTCACTTCCACAAGATGTAGCGATGGCCACTAATCTGGATGGCTTTTAAAGGAGATTGAACAAATTCCTGGAGCAGAAGGCTATTGATGGCTGCTGGTGCTGGTGGCTACATACCGCCTCCCATATCAGAGGCATCTGCCTATGTACACCAGTACATAGTGGTGTACATGTACATGTACTGTACATGTACAGTACATGCACTGTACATGGGCAGGAGGGAACATGGGAACATGGGAACATGGGCAGGAGGTGGGGTTGCATGTCCTGCTTGTGGGTTTCCCCTGGGCAGCTGGTTGGCCACTCTGTGAACAGAATGCTGGACTAGATGGACCCTTGGTCTGATCCAGCAGGGCTCTTCCTGTGTTCTTAACGTTGAGCCTTCTGCATGCAAAGCACCTGCTCTGCCCTGAGCTGGGCCCCTCATGAACTAAAGCACATGATTAAGTTCTCTCCTGCCAGTTTTATTTATTTATTTATTTGTTTGTTTATTTATTATTAAATTTATTAATCGCCCATCTGGCTGGTCACCCAGCCACTCTGGGCGATGTACAACATACAATAAAAACAATTTAAAACAATAAAATTCTACAATAAAAACATTTTCTAAAATACCCTAACCCTCCCCAAATGCCTGCCTGAACAGCCACGTTTTTAATGCATGACGGAAGCTCATTAAAGAGGAAGCTCATTAAAACATGTAAAAAATGTTTTACACATTTTTTAACAATAATACCATTTATTCCTTTAAATATTAAAAAAAAAAGAATAAATGTATCTTTGCCTCTCCCCACATACCACCACCACTCCAGCACACCCAGGATACTAAAGAATAAACATACTCCATGTCCTGAACAAATGTTGCCTTCTGTACTTCCTGGGCAGGAACTGAAGTTAAAAGAATCCACAGAAAGGCATCTGTGCTCCCAACATATCTTTTCATGGCCACAAGGTGTCCCATCTTCCACATAGCCGAGGTCTGCATCTTCCTCTAGCTTGACCTGAGCACCACTGCCAACAGGAGCAACAAGAAATGCTATGGTCAAAATACATTTTTGAAATTTAAGTCACTTTTAACAAGCCCACTATCGAAACACAGAATAATAAGTAATATATTTGCACATGGAGAGGTGTGATTAGCCCCCACTGTAAATATTTTAAATGTATTTGGAAGACCTTTTTTAAAGGTATGTTCAAGATATTTTTATTTACAAAACCATCTGGCTCCTGACTTGTTGGTTTTGGTGTTTTTAGGTTAGATTGTTATTATTGTTGTTGCATTTTAAATTGTTTTATTGTGATAGTTGGATTTTATTGTTGTTTTACTGGTACTCATATAATTAATAGCATAAGCCACTCTGTACTTCTTTTGGAAGAAGGGGAGCATATAAGAATGTTAAATAAATAAATCTCATGGCTAAAAAAAGCAGCATTTTCTCACAGAAAACATGCAAACCACAAAATCATCTGACCAAAGTGTTCAGCTACCTAGGATTCTGCAGTGTATTTTATCCTTTGTTACAAACAAAACCAATACAAAACATCTCTGGCTACAATTCAGCACAGAGTTCGGTGTCCTACAGTCCACCAGTTCAGCACAATGCATGACTGCTAGCAGAAAAAATGGTGCAAGCAACACTTAACCTAAGGAGGTCATAATGAGTTATGCAATGCCTTGTGCAACGCCTAGCGCAATAGCTTGTGCAATGCCTCACACAAGTGGAATAGAGGTATTGGATTTGACACTTGTGCAAGGCTGGAAACAGGGTGTCCACAAGCAATAGAAGCTTTGTGTTAGCAGAATGGCACTATGAGACACAACCTTGTTCTAGATTGTGTCCTTCTTGTTCAGGTTTTGATTCCTTACCTGCAAATGTAGGACTTGTCCAAATATTGGAGAGAAGTTGATGTGATTTCACCATCCAGCTCTCCAAGTCTTGGGATGTTAGAGATGATATTGGAGCACAGAAGATATCCACAAAGAACATCCCTGGAAGGACAGTTTAAACAAATCATGAGGGTTCTTTTTTGTTTGTTTTTAAACAGTCCAAGAGAAACAAGTTATGTTGATTGAAAGAAAGGAATAGTTACATTATCTCCAGTCTACACAGAGCAACAGTTCCCAAAAAGATATAATGCTTGCTACCCTCAAAAATACTCAAACGCTTCTGGAAAAAGAAGATACTTGAGGAAAATCCTACAATGGCAGTATCCCTTCTTTCCACTTAATTTACATTCCCCACCTGCAGCCCTCTCGTGTGCTAATCCTCTACAGGAGAGCAGAAGTGAATCTGAGTTCAGCGTTCAACTCAGGGTAGCTTCAGACAGTGGCCTTTTCACCATGTCGTAGAGTCACCTTGTCGTAATGACAGATGTGGGTACCTAAGCTTGTGAATGAGGTCATCACCTGGCTGCTACTTTACCATGATGCACCAAGCAAGCCCGATCTCCTTGTGTGATGCCAGGACAATCAGATGCCTGCTTAGGGTGTGTCCTGACAGACCTGGGAACAGGGCTTGGATGCAAATTTTCCTGCCTCAGGTTGAGCTCTGCTTCTCCCTGTTGTCTCTGGTCTGGACTGAACTCCACTTGCCCCCTCCCACAGGTCACTTTCTGAAGGGGATCACGGTGCTTGTAGGCATGCCTCATAATCCAGTAGCAAGTGATGTACAGACAGTATCATTTGCTGCAGAAGAGAGGTCTTTCCTGGCCCACTCTCCTGCCTTCCACCCCCTCGCAATTCCTCAGTGTAAGGAATATCTTTCTTAGGAAAGGGGAGCAGGGACTGGCAAGGAGGATGGTGAGGTAGATGAGGTGCACTGTGACCCCATCTCACCTCAACCCACCATTGAGGGTGGTGTCACATTTTTAGCACCCCCTGATTTGAATATGCACCCTTCCCAGCAAGAACAGGGAGGAGCTGGCAATATGCCTGATATCAAGTCCAGTGCTGTGCTCAGCAGTGCTCCATGAAGGGGTTGGTTGCTTCATGATTAACACAAGGCCAGCAAAAGTCAGGGATGTATGAGAAGTTTGTTTTTGTTTGCAAAACATATGAGTGTGCCCTGTTCAAACCCCCAAAGGTGAGCACGAGCAAGCGTCCACCAAAAATGTTACCAAATTGCCAGATATGTGCTCACGTTTAATTTGTGCAAATTCCCCCTAAAGACTGAAAGCGTTGCTTTAATCTATGGAGGAAAGATGCACGAATTTGGGGAAATCTGCACAAGTTTGGGGAAACTGCACAAATTTCACATCTGATTGCTGCTCAATTTGCACAACTTTCCCGTTTGCCCAAAGAGAGCAGCGATAGCAAACCCAAACAGGAATCGGGCTAAAGATGATTGGCGAGACGACATTTAGGGAATCCTAGCAATCTTGACCATCACTTGTCTGCCCATCCCCAGCCAAATCACTGTGCAAATCTGACATCTGCCACAAACTGGTTTCCCCTGAGCCCAGTCTGGAGGAGAAGGTTGCACAGCTGGCCAACCTGCAGTGGGTAAACCTCTACAGTGGGGTCACCATTAAAATCATGTACATCAGTATCATGAACATCAGCATGCGCCCTGACAAGGTCAGGTTCCACTATATGGTCTTCTACTATCAACTCAGCGTCAAAAGTCAGCTCACAACAAAAACACTGGTCATCCAACTCCATGCAAGGGGAACACTATGGTGGGGGGTAGAACTAAGACGTAGCTGGATCTTGTGGTAGGGATGAGATAAAGTGCTGCATGGCTCTACATGCAGATTTGGGAACTGAGCATGCATGATAGATTTGGTTATCAGCAAAGGAATGTACATGGCCTACAATATTTAAGAATCACAGACCTGAAAAAATAGAAATAATGGTGCTATCTAAACAGAATGGTTTAACTTACTCATTCTTGCACTGTATCCAAGTATCTTTCTCTCTCCCACAGTTACCTTTCTCTGTTCCTTCTATATTTAGCCTCTCATAGCAGTATTTATCAGCAGTGGTCACTTCTAAGAAAAAAAAAAACCCAAAACAGAAGCAAATTTCTTTAGATAATGATGTGTGTATTTGATTTAGAAGACAAGCAAATATAAATGGAGGGGGCAATCCTATGGCCGCTAGACAGTGGCTAGATGGCCATAGGATATGTTGTTTTCTGGGAACCGAGCTCGGAGCCTGCACTCTGAGGTCAGTTCCCAGAAAACCGACCTCCTCCCACTCCCACGCTGCCTTGGAAGCAGCGTGGTACAGCCCCATCATCTGCACTCGCAAGAGGAGTGTGGAGCGGCCAAAAAGGGGCGTTTCGGGGTGGGGAGGGCAGAACTACTGTACGACATCCTATGTGTTGTACAGCAGCCTCCTTCCCCGCTCCGTGCTCCCATGGCTAGACAGCCGCAATTGGTTGTCTAGCCAAAAATGCAGGGCAGGAGGGGCACGGAGGGAACAATCCCCTCTGTGCTTCTCCTGCCCTGCTTTGGATAGGCGGTCACCTCTGAGTTTGGAGACGGCCACCTATCTCGATAGGATTGCACCCTTAAAGAGTGAGATTAAAACCACAAATTATATTCTCCAACTACTTTTATTATATAACACTTAAAAAATAAAATTTAAGAACTTCACAGAGAATTTTAAAAGAGCAAGACCTTGTCTGAAGGCTCACAGCCTAGAGATGTATGAGACACAATGGGAATGGGAAATTGCGATATGCAATGGTAATACAGAACTTTTAGGTCACTTTGCCTTCATGACAAGTGGGCAGTCATGATTACAAGCTGGCATTCACTGACAGTTAAATGCTATAGATAATCTCCATCTTACTGTCTGATACAGATGATGGATCTGACTAATTATGCTGTCTGTCTCTACAAGGAATTCCAATCCAACCCACCCCCACCAGCTTTACATGGATTTTTATGGCTCCTGGAGATCTAAAAAAACACACATGAGGTGGCATTTATTTATTTATTTATTTATTTATTACGTCCGTATACCACTCAATAGCCAAAGCTCTTTGGGGAGTTCACAAAACAAAACTTAAAACCACTTTAAGTTTATAAGAGAATAAAACCAAAATAAAACCAGGGTAAATGACAGAAGCGGTACAAATACTTAAAAATACACTAGCACCATTTTTAAATCTGAAGGAATAAAAAGCCTGGGAAAACAAAAACGTTTTCACCTAGTGCTGAAAAGACGACAACATTGGTGCCAGGTAAGCCTCTTGAGGAGGGCATTCTACAACTAGGGTGCCAGCACTGAAAAGGCTCTCTCCTTGGTAGCCCCCCCCCCCCATCACCTCATTTGGTTGGACACCGAAAAGAGGGCCTCTGAAGATGAACGTAGGGTCTAGGCAGGTATATATGACAGGAAACAAAACAAAACTTCAGGTAACCTGGCCCCAAGCCGTTTAGGGATTTGTAAGTTAATATCAGCATCATGCAAGAAGAGAGAGCCCTTCTTGCATTAACCAGAACTGCAGAAGAAAATTATACTGACAACCAGCTTTAGAAGAGGAATAATGTTCCCCCACCCACCCACACACACACACACACACACACACACAGACATACTTTTTTAAAAGAAGTGGAACCTGTAACAAAATGTTGCAGTATATTTTCCCTCCTAAATAAGGGTGCTCGTGTTCAGGGTTCTAGCTAGCCATTGCCTCCAAGCAGGCTCCTCCAATCTTTTCTGCTTCTCCATGTTCCATTCTTCTTTTCTGTGACTCTACATTCTGTAGCTACTGAGCAAGCTCAGTCCTCAGCTGGGATGCTTTTTTATTACCTTGGGGTTTTAAAAACGATTGTTGTACTTCTGCAAGCCTGAGAGTTCCCCCAAATGTGCTTATACCTCCCTCTTGTTTCTCAATGCCTCTAATTTTGGTTACAATCCTGTTGACACTCACCCCCGGAATTTGCCATTAGAAGACACCATAGTGCGATGAAGGTTCATCGTGGCACATTCTACTGCATATGGTGTAGTTAGACGTTATCCATTTAGGGCGCAATGCTACGCACATTTAGACAGAGAAAAGGCCTACAACTCCCAGCATTCTCCAGCCAGCAAAGCTAAACATGCATAGGATTGCGCCCTTAGTCTGTTTTCAAGCCCAGTTCAAAATGCTTTATAGCTTTATAGCTTAGGATCAGGACACGTAAAGGACTGCCAGGTGGGGTGGGGAGGAGAAGGGCAGTAAAAAATATGTAAAATAAATGAATAAATATGATCTGCCACGATGCCAAGTGAGTGGCTTTAAGAAGGATACCAATAAAACACGCACAGCACAAGAGTTCAGAGAGCTTACTCACTTTCTCCCCAAATATATTTACACTGCCTGTCTCTTGTTTTACATCGTCCTGCAAAACAAATGCCCTAAAGAGAAATTAAAAAGGACATAAAACACTATGAGGCTTCATTATAATGACTGCTTAGCATATTTCTACATTTCTGATATAAAAGTGTAAAAGGAGCTTAATACATCACAGGCAGCACAAGCCTACGCATCTTCACTGAGTTCAGTGGCACTTACCGCCAGCTTCCATAGGATTGCGCCCTTAATATTTAATTCCATGTAATGTTTATAGACTGTTAATTCCAAATGCTTTCCAGTTCTAAATAAAAAGGCCATAAAATGCAGAAACTCTGCTTTGTCCCCTCCACCCACTCTCAACTTAATCTACAAAACTAAAGCATAAATTATATTAGAATAAGACCTAGAAATTATGGGCAATGCATGCATTTATAAAATTGGCATAATTCATTCTGACTATAATACAGAAGAGGAGGGATTCATTTTTACTGTACTTTGGATAGTGAAATTCTTACTGTAGTACATGGGCTGGCATGGTAAGGGAAACGAAGAATGCAATCCATTGACCGGAGAGGGATTAATTACCAAGTAAAGACTGTAAGTATGTGATGTCCAAGGTGTATAAAGGCTGTAAAAAGGTGTAAAAAGGTGTATAATAGGTACATGCCACAATGGGTGTGTAAAGGCAGCAGTTCAGTGGGAAGATCACATGCTTTGCATGTGAAAGAACCCAGATTCAACCTCTGGAATCTCCAGGGACAGCTGGAAAAGAGTCCCTGGAGAGCTGCTGCCAATCAGAACAGACAATACTGAGTTAGAGGGACCAATGGACTGACTAGGTATAAGGCAGTTTCATGTTTTCACAAGATAGGATGAGGTAACCTGCCATTCAGGGGCAAGAACCTGGCACTTTGAGGAATGCTCCATGGCCACATTTGATTCACACAATGAGTGGAGAATTCCAACATTTCCACCCTCCCGAAACAAAGTGAAGAGATAGAGAGAGAGAGAGAGAGAGAGAGAGAGAGGGAGGAGGAGGAGGAGGCAGCGGCAGCGGCGGCAGCAGCGGCAAGAGTCTACAGCACTCACAAGATTCTGCACTAAACTGGAACATTGGACACTTACTGTGAAGACTCCTTCTGGTTTGGTGTGATGGAGGCAACCAATAGTGGATTGTTTCCTCCTACTGCATAGGAAAGGCAGGGATCATTGACCCAAGTTTCAATAGTAGATCCTATACTGCAAAACTCCTTCCCGGTTCCATCCCATGGCCAAGATTGAGACAGAAAAGCCTGAGGAATCTATTAAGTTCAATAAAAAATAAAGGAGTAAAGTCTCATCCCTCTCCCTGCCCCCCACCCCAGACTGGGCCTAGCAGAGCTGAAGGAGGCCAGGTAAAGCACCAGTGGGGACCACAGACTGTATCTACTGTATATCAGCCACTTGATAGGCTAGGGTGTGGTTTGGATGCCTCCATCAGACCAAACCAGAAGGAACCTTCATGGTAAGTGTTCAATGTTACATTCTCCATTTGGTGTGAGGAGGTATCCAACAGCGTGATGTGCACATGCTAACATAATATCTAGGGAAGGGTGACTAGTGGCTGAGTCTGTAAGCCTACAGTGTTTGCTGAGAACTGTAGTCTGTTTCTCCGGCATGCACTGCCATCTGGTGATCACAGTCTTCCCAGGGTGATGCCATGTTTTGGCACAAAACTAAGGAGGTCAGGTAGACTCACCAAATTGGCCCACTATGCTCTCATCCCTCCCTGCATCATCTGATGTGGTCTCTTACTCCTTTCTTGGGCATGTTTGTTGTTCTGCTACGTATGGGCTCCAGGCTGTGTGAGCGGAATGTCTTCAGCTCACCCAGAGCTACATGGATAAGTATGCTGTGGGTACAGTCAGTATTGTATTATTTTAATATTGTTACCCACCCAGGGATTTTTGTATGAAGGGCAAGATATAAATAGAATCAGTCAATTAAATAAAGTAAGTAAGTAACACATTGAAACTTAGGTCACACGATTCCTGACTTCCTGGGTCCTTGGATGAGACAACCCGCTGTTGGGCGCCTCTGTTATACCAAACAGAGAAGCTTAGAATTGCAGATTTCTATGCCTCAGCTGAGTCCTTTAATAGAAGACTATGAACAGATTAGTTCTGATCTCCTTGGGTTTTGGAAAAAATCTATATATTAAGCACAACTCAGATACAACAGTGTACTTACATGTTCATTGTCACAGGAATACCCATCCATTTTGTGCAGATTTGGAGAGCACTAAAGAAGAAGGAACCATATGATAAACTAGACAGTGAGAGAACTTTTCAAGCAGTATTATAAAATTAATTTTCAAACTTTGCTTTCATTTGGACCTTGGCTGAATCTACACATAGTAGTTATACCATTATCATAACTATTGGTGCTCACTGGTGTCATGTGTACCAATAGTTATGATAACAGTATAACTGCTATGTGTAGATTCAGTCCTTGTCTTCCTTCTCCCATTGTTGTTTTATGAAACTCTGTATTACTAGATACTCAGAGTTTGTATCTCTCCCTCTTTTGAAATGTTACCTGATTGGAGTCTCCTGTGCAACTTTCTGGAATATCACAATCATTTACAGCTTCTCTGCACACAACACCTTTGGCTTCAAACTGGGAAAGAACAATTCATATATATATGAGCATAACTTTCAATAGTTTCAGACAAAACAACACAAACTATATTTTTCTGTTCTTTGCATGCAATTTAATTGGGGGGTTTCAAATATGCCTCACAGAATTCAGGAGGTAGCTTTCCAAATATCCAGCTACAGTAATGAAGATTTATTGCCCAGATTTATAAATCACACAACTTTAAAGCAGCAGTGTGATTACAGAACTCAGGGTATTTGTTCATTTTATTTGTATCTTGCCTTTCTGCCAAAAAAAAATGGCACTCAAGGTGGTTAACAATAAAATCCAGATTAAAGTCAGAATCTTAATAAAAACATAACATAAAAACAAATAGATTAAAAACACAATTAAAAACACAGCAGTGGGCAGTATCCAACAGCATCCTACTGCTAGCAGAAATGATGTTGTGATAGCAGAAAGCAGGTTCCAAATTATGCACAAGGGGACAATCATAAACGGATGCACAACCATTTTTTGAGTGGGCCATGTGCTCTGCTGAAACATTTGGCAGAACTCCACTACTTGTTATTTGAGCTTGCAGAATGACAACATTGGATACTGCCCAGTGAAAGATATAAACAGCACCAACCAATTAAAAAAAACCCTTCTTTTAGTATCCAAACTGAATTTCTTTATATATACCCAAAACACTGTACACCAAAAGAAAATGTCACTCAAACAGTTAGTTGCTACTAATGTTGTGCTCCGCATTCATAACTTTGGGGATCTGTACATCCAATTCATATGTATCTACTACGGAGGTCAATTTCACCCCCACCCCCAATATTACAACAGTTCACATGAAGATATAACTGTGTAAACTGCCAGGCTATACCAAAGTGTTGAGAGAAGGCCCCTCGGTCTACCTTCCATAACATAATATTATGGCTGTGAAAGATTGTAAAGCAACCACTTGACCATACATCTATTTGCTGGCATGCAACTTTTCTGCTTACACCATGTTCCTAAATAATATGTTTACATGCAAATATGTCCTGTTCATTGCAATGAAACTTATGTTGAAGTAACCACGTTAGGTTATCACACTCTGTTGAAGTAGCCATGTTAGGTTATTCACATATGATAAGAAACAGGCCTTGGGTTCCCAAATCCTCAGGCAGTGTAAAATAATGCAAAGTTTTTGGGCCCAGGTGAAGTGTGTATGGTAGCATTTGGGCATTTATACTAAAGACTGTGATTTTTGCTCCAGCTGCTTATCCCCACCCAACTAGTCATGCTTTAAACTTCCTCAGTTTGCCAATCCAACGGACGGAGCAGAAGAGATCAAGTGCCAGGCGCACGTACCCGACCACTCCTGCGAGTGTTAGGGATTTTCTGGATTACAGTTGATAACACCAGTTGGTCTTAGCCAGTTTTTGCTAGCTGAAGACTTTTGAGATCTCATTTCTACAAGCCTCAGTTTTTCTTAACAAGTTACGTATTTTAAATGTGTTTTGCTTTTAATACGTTAACAGGATTTTCTGTTCCTATATTCAAGTGATTGTGAATAAACAGAAAAATTAAGAGTAGCCTTGGGACAGATCATATGGCGTGCACACAGCAATGTGATAATGCTACAGATCTCTCTCATGGAGGCAAACAGTTTGATTCACTAACAAAACATGAAATTAATCCTTCAGATAGGGGGAAAAAAAATCTCCAAGAGCTACTCCTGCCAAAACATTACTGGGCACCATCCAGCCAAAGGTAAGAACTGTGAGAACCCACTGATGTCAGTGGAAGAGTAAGGCATATGCCTAAACCTCTCCCTGTATCATCCTGCCCTTGAACTGAGATCTGCAGGGGAGCCCCTTTTGGGAGTACCATCACCTAGCAGTGTCCAGATTTCTGTAACTTGTAACAAGGCTGGCTGTAGCATGCTCTTCTCCAGGGAGTTAGAATGGCACCAACAATGTCAGATTCAGCACCAGGTGAAAACAATCCTTTCTCAACAGGACTTTTGATCAGATAGGTAGGCCTGTATATTAGTGAGGCAGTGTCTTTATTGTCTGCTACCTGGAATGTACAGGGGAGTTACTCCCACCTGCCTCACCAGTTTTGAGTAGTGTGCTAGAGTTTGGGGGATAAACAGATTGAATTTGGCTAGTTTTAACAGCTGGTTCTGAATGTGGAGTGCTAATCTGATTCGACTATAATGCTGGTCCCAGCTCTCCTCTTGCTGCTGCTGTTCTTCCCTTTTGATATTTGTTCAATGTATAAACAGGGTAGTTGTCAGGGTTGGATTGGAGCCCATAGAGCCCCAAAGCAGTTCTGATTCTGAGGAAGAGATGGAAACCGTGAGAGAGGAACCTGCACGCTGTTCAGAGGCACAGCTGGAGGGAGAGCCCCTCCCTGCTCACATTCCTGAGAGTGACAGTGTCCCTGGCAGGGAGAGGCAGGTACAACTGGAGCTTCTGGCTGCCAGGCACCAGCGCAGGGACAAGCAGGAGAGGGCGGGCGCCGAGAGGAGGCATTCAGCCCGCTTGGCGCAATGACAACAGCTGTGCCCCGATGCCCCATGGGAAAGGGGTGAACTCTCTCCTCCTAGCCCTTAAGTTCAGAGGCTTCCCGCCCTTTCCCTCCTAATGGAGACCATCTGATTCCCTAAGGCTAGAACCCCCTGGTAGGCAGCACTCTTAAGTTTCCCTCTTAGGCTCAGGCAATTAGCATCTGTAAGAGTCATTAGGTTGAATGGAAATAAAGCCTTGGAAAAGAGCCCTATTGTCTGCGTGTTGATTCTGGCTACTTGAGGATTTCAGAAGGCAGCAAGGGTGCTCCTGACAGCCATAAGAAGATATCAGATGTGCTAGTCTTTCCTGAAAGGACACTTTTGAATAGTTTTTCTTAAACTTTGGAAGGTGTACTTCTAGAAAAGAAGCCAAATCTGAGAATCAGGAAGATTCTGAGAACACATGGAGCCACCTTGCACGTGATCCTAAACTAAGCAGTGGAGGCTGGTGGCTCCAATTTTGGTGGGGCTATAAATCTATTCTGGGTTTCAGTCAGAACCAGCCAGAACTCTAAAGGAGCTATCCAAGGTGCTGAACCTATTTTGGGGCTAGGGTATAACACCTTGGATAGCTCCTTTAGAGTTCCAGCTGGTTCTGACTGAAACCCAGAATGAATTCACTATTGAAATCAGAGCCACCATCCTCCGCTGAAACTATGCTATGTTTAGCATGACAAGAATGACATGTAATGAGCCTCAAGCTCCCATGCTTCCACCCTCTCCTCTGGTGTGGCCATGAGGAGATTATAAACTTCCACTTCCATTTTAGATTAACCACAGTTTAGTGTGTCATCTGAACCCTAAACTGTATTTAATTTAATCTTAACTATGGTAAATGAAAAAATGCCAGCTTCGTAAATGACTGTTTGAAGTTGGCTTGATTCCACTAACCCTAGTTAAGATTAACCATAGTTTGTCAGGTTCACACAATAAGCCATGGTTAATCAAAAACAGAAGTGAAAGTTTCCAAATACTTCCTCACAGCCACCCCATAGGAAGGAAGGGAGGGGGGACCATGTGAGCCCAAGGCTCACCTAGGCTCATTCTCATAGGTCTAAACTATAGTTTAGCATCTTGTGCCAACTAGCTCATAATCACACACAACAGGCCTGTTTTTTAAAAGCTACTGAAATACATACCTGACATTTTCTGCAGCAAAGTCCATTACTGCATTGGGAGTTAGCAGTTAGACTGCAGGAATTACAGCAATCTACACCTTCAACAAGACATTCCTGAGGAGTAGAAGGAACTGTAAAACAGCAGTTTGACAAGCACATGTCTTAAAACAATCTGTATCTTCAGCTACCACTCTATTCTGTATGCCATGCAAAGTTCAGAAGAAGAACGGGAGTAATTTGATGACCTGGTGGAGAATGCTGGAACAAGGAGCACATTGGTACACTATTGAGTGAGAGTCAATGTGGTGAAGTGGTGAGAGTGTCAGACTATGGGCTTTTCTACATGAGCCTTTTAACCCACACCTTTACTGAGGCTTCTGCTTCCGGATTCTTTGTGGGATTGAAATCATTTCCTTTACATGTGTTTTTTTCTGAGGTTTTTCTTTCTGTGCCTTTCTATATGTTCTGTTACACAACCACTAGGAGGTGCTGTGGTATAGCAGCATTGTGCAATTACATGAGGGTGCTATAACACCATTCAGAAAAAATACTAGACTTTATTTGGGGGCAGGAATGCGATCATGGTTGCAAAGCATGGAAGAGGCCTTGGAGGATGATAACATCATGTAAAGGACCCACAACCTACCATGAGTGAGCAATCACGAGCACACAATAAAAGCCTAATGTAGAAAGGCTCTAAGACTTGGGAGGCCCAGTTCAATTCCCTACTCAGCCATGAGGCTTGTTCGATGACTTGGGCCAGTCACCCTCCAGCAGCCGGAAACTACCATGCAGAGTTGTTGTTTAGGGAAGATGGGAGAAGGGAGAACCATGTACAGTGCCCTGAGCTCACTGGAGGAACAGCTGAGTTAAAAGAAAATAACCCAGAGATGTAAAAATCACTGTTCCAATTGTTTTCTCTTGAAATACATGTGCACCGGAGAGCACCACTGGACCCTATGCCAATACACCCACAAATGCAGCTGAACTCTCGGAAGGACAGATTGTGCTCACAGTTGGCAGAATTGCGTGCAATGCTTTGTATATAGAGCAATCACTATCTGGGGAGCCACTTATACCCACACAACGGATTGTGTGTGCACAGCACAGCTTCCATATACTTTTGCTAAACAGTTGCTTGAGATGTGGTACCAGGAGCTGTTGAAAGCAAGAAAAAAAATGTCCAGCTGCTCTTTGGGTTCCTCACTTGCATGGCTCTGGATCGGAGCCTTAGGCTGCAGATATAACTGACTGTCTTCCCCCATAGATACCCAATCAACCCCTGAGATATTCTGAGGCCTTATTGGCTATTCTGCGGCCAAAGGAATGTTGCCAGGTAGCAGCACATAAGTGGGCCTTCTCAGTGTTGGCACCCACTCTTTGGAATGCTCTCCTAAGTGAAGTTTGAGAGGCAGAAATGGTGGCTAGTTATAAAACCCTCCTGAAAACACACCTGTAGACACAGGCTTTCACTGACCTGTGAGGCACTCTGCTGCTACCCTGTTTTATTCTTTATGGTGTTGAATTCATTTTAACGTTTTCATGATTTTAATTATGTATTTTTATCTTGCTTGTGTATTGTTAAATCATATTTTATTGTGAACTGCTTAGGGATTTTAATATATTAAGCAGCATGAAAGTATTATAATAAATAATGATCAAATAATAAATATAGTATCTCATCCTATACTGTTCATTCATCTGCTATAATTCATGGCATGGAAAACCTCCATGACAATTGTGTGTTATGCTGAATTGGTGAAAGGCAGGAAGCTGTTTAACATGGAGGATGCTACCATGGCACAGAAGTGTTTTGTATCACCAGTTTAGGATAGGAAAAGGAACCACACATGCTATTTTTTGTACACCGCCCCTGACATTTTGCCACCACTCCCAACTGCAGACAGAAGCCAGATCCTGAAGCAGTGGGTGTGGATGTCTCCTAATCGCCCTCTTCCACAGTGCCCTCCTCCGCAGAAGAGACATATAAAGCTGAGTATTCCATGTAACGGGGAAGCTATTGTTGTTGTTGCACATGCTACTGTTTTGGGCACTGAAAGCATCCACAAAGTACCCCCACCTATCTCTGTGCAAGCACGCATGGCACGTGCAGCTAACTTCTTTCAAAAAGTGGCTGGAGAGACAGAAAGTAGATAACGTGAGTTTGCCCACCTTGAGATACTTCATTTGTTTTTATGTTTTTGGTTTCCTTCTGTTTTAAACTTATGGTTTTATATTATGTTTTACTATATTATGGTATTTTGTGGGTTTGAGCTTTGTCTCGTAAACTGCCCAGAGGGCTTCAGCTAATGGGCAGTATAGAAAATAAATAAATAAATAAATATTAGGTTATCTAATTTGGGAGGGACATGCTCTTCCCTGCATAGAAGAGCTGTCCCTAGTAAATTACTCATTGTAGGACTTACTGCCTGAGTACCACAATCACACTCTTCCCCAGCTTCGACAAAACCATTGCCACATTCTGGAGGATCAAGGAGCTGTAATGCAATAAATAAATAAATATTACAAGTCTGGGAATACTTTATACATTATCCAATATATGCTTTTAAATTTGATTTCTCCCCTCACCCCACTCCAAGTTATTCAGTTAACTGATCCTACTCTGCATAGCCCTCATTAATGTATTCAGTAGCCATTCATACCCAAAGCTTGAAGAGATTCTGAAGAACGTCCCAGCTAGCCCTGTTCCCAGATAATAATGAGCTTTCCTGTTCCTATGCATCCACAACTATGCAGGGCCCTTTTCAGACTGAAGTTGATTGCACGTCGGCCACAGGGTGAGAGCATGGCTGGTGCATGCATTGGCATTCAGGAGGCATTTGTAAGCAAATGCCTGAAGAAGGCCGGTGTGATTTATATATAAATAAAGAAAACAAAATGAAACAAACTTCTTTCCAATGTTAAGCAAGTATATAGGCACTACTTGTCCAATTGATAAATGAGCTTGTATATCTACTCCTGATGCAATCCTATGCAGGTTTAGACAGAAAAAAGTCCTACAACTCCAGCATTTCCCAGCCATGTTTTTTCTGTCTAAACATGCATAAGATTGCACCCTAAGAGAGTCATTTACGGTGCATCTTTGTCATACCTTTCATTTTAAATGAACATTTTCTTCCTTTCAATATCTGGATGCTCCTGTTACTACTACTACTACTACTACTAAAACTTTGTTTAGCTTGCCTTTGTGCTACAAACGCACAAGGCAGCTCACAGCAAATGTTATAACCAGTCACTAAAATACAATGCGCTAGTTCTCATGTCATGATCAATCATGGTTTGGCATGATGAGCAAAAGCTAGAATGAGCCCGAATGAACCTCAAGCTCATACGCTCTTCCCATCTCCTACTCCCACAAGACTGCAGGAGTAATTGGGAAGCTTTTATTTCTTCTTTTATGTAACCACAGTTAGCCATGCTGTCTGGACCTGGAACTGAGATTAAGATTAACTATGGTTAACTTAAAAAGAGGAATGGGCAACTGCAGATGGTCCAGGAACAATTCTGCTCCCATGGACCTTCCTGCAGGCTGCAGGCTGCAGGGTGCCCAACACTCCATGGGGCACCATTAACAAAACAAGCCTGTTTGCTACTGAAAATTTATGGCAAATCTCTAAGGCAGCCTAAAGGGGCCAAATCTCGCTTGTTTTGAAGTGATATTTGACTGTTTTAGGCTTCTGTGGCCATAGCAGACATCTACACAAGCCTAAAACAGACACATCTTGATTCAAAACAAGTGAAATTTGGCCCTTTGAGGTTGCTTTAGTGCTCTCCTGCCAATTTTTAGCAACAAACTGGTGATATCTTTGCTGCTGCAAATTACAGCAGCACAGTGGGAGTCTCAGCAGGGGGCAGCAAGGGCTGCATATGGCCACCGTCTGCGTGTTGCCCACCCCTGACTTAAAACAGGCCAGGTTTGAAATGGGCCTGTTTTAAAGTGACCAGTTAATGTTAAGCATACTTTGTTGGCCTGATCAACATGACAAACTGCGATTAACAAAAAGTGAAAGCAAATGCTTCTAAACTTCTTTCCCAGCCATGCAGAAATGGGGGAAGGGGGACCTGCAAACCCAAAGATCGCTCCAGTTTGTTCTGGTTTATGCAGATTGCACTGAACTATGGTTTAGTGCTACATGTGAATGCAGGGAATATAAAAAAGGTGATACAAGAGATAAAACATGGCAGATAAAATTTCAGAACTGGATGAACAAGGGAAAGCCTAATCCATATGTGATGACAAGCAAAATTGAAGTGAAATATATACAGCTCCCTTGATCACAAATGATTAAGCAAGACTATGGGGAAGGAGATTTTTACTTAAAAATAGATGCAGCTGTATGTTAACTTTCGGGAATAAAGGGGATTTATCATCTCCATCTGTCACTGGGAATTTGAAGAAAAGCCACACACGCATCCTGTGCCCAGTTAAGTGAAACACTAAATCAAACAACTTGTACTGTGGAGGTTAATCCTTAGGTTTCACCACACTTAATAAGTTACAGAAACAAGCTGATGCACACTTGGTTTTATAATTCTCCCACAAAAAAAGATATGTCATACAATATCTCAATGAGATGTTTTCCATAGCCAAGATTCAAAGGTGCATGCGCGCACACACACACACATCCCAACTGCATACGCAATTCTGCCCCCAAATGCACACAGAGAGTTTATCATAGAGTCCAAAAGCTGATCCCACATATATCCAGAACCATTAATATTTTTGTTAGATTTTCTCTTTTACACAATACAAATAAAATAGGGGATGGGGGAGTTGGGAGAAAGATGGAACACATTCAAAGACATATATAAGCTCTCATTGATACTGAAGCATACGTATCAGTGTATCAGTGCCTTCTCCCATATGTTCCTGCCCAATTGCTAAGTTCATCTTGGAGACTCTTCTCTGGATGCTCCTGCCCACAAGGGTGCAGGGAAAGAGACTTCTCTGTAGCGGCCCCCTGTCTTTGGAATGTCCTTCCCAGGGAGATCCGCCTGGCATCTTCACTGGAGCCCGTGGGCAACAGTGTGCCCCTGGATGTTTTTCTTAGCACCCACCAAGGTGCCCCACCCCTCCCATTTTTTTTTAAACTGATGTTCTTACCTGCAGCTGGGATCCCTTCAAAACCCCTGCCATCTTCATTTTCCATTAATGCCTTTGGACCACATGTGGGGCTGAGAGACATTTTAAGGAAATGAAGACAGTGGGTGACTGCAAGTCAATGCTTTCCTCTGCAGGATTCCCAGCCACCAAGAAAAATAGGGGGGGGGGAGGCCTCCTGTCACTTCTGTGTGGTAAGCTGGAAGGGATGCTAAAGAGAGCAGTGGGGACAAGGTGGAGGAGTGTTGAGGCTCAGACCCCACCTCTGCCTTTTATTCAGTCTTTGGGGCCAGTTAAGTGTCTTGTGATTAGCCATGCTTCCCATGGCAGCCATTTTGTGGTGATGCCCATGACAG
Organism: Heloderma suspectum; assembly: GCF_057233095.1. Classification (NCBI taxonomy): domain Eukaryota; kingdom Metazoa; phylum Chordata; class Lepidosauria; order Squamata; family Helodermatidae; genus Heloderma; species Heloderma suspectum. The sequence goes on from NC_139462.1 coordinate 196,732,885, forward strand.
TTTCTCAAATTGCCAAATGTGCCAACAGCCCAAAAAGATTGCCTACTCTTGGAATAAGGTAACCTATAACAAGCATTACTGTAACAACTTATATTTGTTTACTGGCAAGCCATTCAATACCGTGTTCATGATACTGAGCTAAGAACCTGAACAGAATAATAGAAAATGTTATCATTCTCTGCCCCAAACTACTATTACCTTGGAAGGCTTATTGAAAAGGCAGGCACCACCTCCATTATTTAAAAATTCATGATACTCCTCAACATCGCATTTGGAGAACTTGGTTGGAAGGTAATAGCTGTGATGAAGAAGGAAGCAGGTTATTTCATGACCCTCGTTTGGCTTCATAAAAGTTCTTGAAGGTGCTTCTGCAGGACTGAAAATGTGCTTCCATGGGAGACTTTTTGCCAGTTGTTTTATTAAGCTATTTTATGACTAATTAAAAGAACAGGAAGAGTCTTATCAAAATGATTCTGCATTTTCTGGGGCAACATTCTAGATAATTTAATTAAGTTTCCCCTTTCTCTAGCTTCTGTTATTCATGTTTGCACATTATCTGGAGCACGGGAGGAACTGTCAAAATGGAACAGGATACAGCTGAGGCCCTTCGCATGGATCTGCTCACTTTTAACAGTGTACAGATGTTGATTATATTTCAGTTTCAAATGCCATCGAGAAGATAAACAATTATAGTACATATGCGAAAGATCTGGGCTCATTAGTGGAGCAAAAAAATTGTGTGAGGTCTGAATTTAGCTTACATTATGCATATGCTTCACGGAGATCATTAGCCTGGAGGAACACTACATATTTTAATGTTAAGCATGTAATTGATGCTTTCATTTTCACTTCTCCAAGCTCAGAGGAAAAATAGGCCAAGTACAGTTTAACCTTTTACATGCTGTTAAGCAACACGCGACGTGAAACCAACTATATTGATATATAGTTATTTCTATGATCTATTTCTAGATCCTCAGTCAGTAGGATATGAACTAGTTCATATTTTATGTTATTGGACAAACTATGTTGGTAAGATTGTTAGCTTTGAACAGGGAAAAGCTCTTCTTCAAAAATGTCATCCTACCACTGCATTAGTGCAATGCCATCACATAAGAATGCAAGGAGAACCTGTTGGGGAAGACCCACAATCCATCTCTGGTGTGTCCAATGTGGTGCCCATGTGCACCTCCTTCGGTGCCTGCCAGGCTCCTTGTGCCTCCTAATTCTTATTTCATTCATTAGGTTTTTTTAATTATTTCTTTTTTAAAACTGGGAGGCTGGCATGCTGAAAAACAAAGTGCTGCCCTCCAGCACCATTTGCGGGGGGGAGGTTCAAAAGAGGAGTTTTCAGTTCTGAAACTCAGACTCCACCTCTGCCTTGTACTCAGGTACTTGGATAAGTTACTTTTAGTCTCACTAGCTTGCTTTCTAGGCTAGTATTTTGTAGTTGGGCTAGTAGCCACGCCTACCTTGGTAGCCCATTTTTGAATGAGCAAACCCCCATGACAGCCATTTTGTGAAAGCACCCCCAACACCCACTCAAAATTCCAAATGTGCCCACCAACCCAAAAAGGTTGCAGAACCCTGGTCCATGTAGTACAGCTTCCTACACTAGAGAAGGCCACATGTAGGGCATGAACACAACCATTTCTTGCTCTATTCCAGGTGGCTGTCACAGCCAGATGGTGGTTCAAGCCTAAGCAGGGGGTTTAAGGCAGGAGTTCTGATTCAAGACAGGACACTGGACAGCCCCAAGAGTTCTGGTTCAAGGCAGAACCCTGGACAGCACCAGAGAGTTCTGGTTCAAGGCAGGACCCTGGACAGCCCCAAGAGTTCTGGTTCGAGGCAGGACCCTGGAGAGCCCCAAGAGTTCTGGTTCGAGGCAGGACCTTAGACAGCACCAGAGAGTTCTGGTTCGAGGCAGGACCTTGGACAGCACCAGAGAGTTCTGGTTCGAGGCAGGACCTTGGACAGCCCCAAGTGTTCTGGTTCGAGGCAGGGCCCTGGACAGCCCCAAGAGTTCTGCTTCAAGGCAGGACCCTGGACAGCTCAAAGAAGCACTCAGGCTGTAGATGCGAACATGCACAGGCTGAAGTGTAGTTTCAGCAACAGGGAACCCTACAGGAGGGTTAAATAGAGCTGCAGCTCACTCTGCCTAGGTAGCTCTGTCTCCACTGGGAGATGCCACTTGTGCGTAAAGGAGCCTTGCCGATGGTGTTAGGAAGACTGGCTCCAACAGTGTTGGAAGGACCATGACTCTGCCATGGTGTCCTGGCTAGCATCCTCAGACTCCCTTAAGCCAGCGAGGTGCTGGCCAGATGGGCTCCTAGGCACTGGGGCTTCTTGGGGATTGGGGTCATCTGGGGTCACTACTGAGGGTAATTTCCTCCTCCACTCCATCACGTCCTTGGAGTCCATGGTGCCATCTCCCAAACATAGGCAGTCTGACCCTGGGGCCATTAGAGCTTCTCTGTTGGTCCTCCCCCAAGGCTACTGGTATTCAGAGGCATAGTGGCTCTGAACCCAAAAGGTTCCATTCAGCTGTTACCTGTCGACAGGCTGTTCCTCCTTGGATTTGTCTAAGACCCTTTAAAGCCATCTACAAGAACAGAACCACTTCAATACAGGTCCTGTGTCTTTCTTTTGCAGTCTTATGGTCATTTGGATAATTCTATCATTGGGTTGGATCCAGATTTAGGCACATGCAACTGGGCTGGCAGAAGCATACTTCCCTTCCCCTTCCTCCCCACGGTAGCCCCTCCATCTCCCTCAAAGTGCTACATGGAAGGTCAAGCATCCCTGCTGCTTGGAATAGGCTGTGATGTAGTAAGGGGGCATTCCTGAAAATTGGTGGAGCTCCACTGAGAGAGTGAAGCTCTGATCAGAGAAGGTGCCTTTGCCCAATTTTCAGTAATACCCCCTTTCCCTCCACACCCAGGCTACCCCATTCAGTAGGGTCCGCTGACCCTCTGTGTAGGATTTGGGCGGGGGGGGGGGCTGGAGGAGGTGTTATTGTGGTGAATAAGTGATGGGAAAGTCTGCGACTGCTAGCTCAGTTGCACGCATCTAATCTGGATCTAGACCACTGTGATTCAGTGATCACTTACACAGGTACAGTAGCACTGAAGCCAATAAGATTGCACAACATTTAGTGGCACATTGAATGTCAATTTCACAATGTGCATTACATTTTCTGTTAGCAACTTCATGTGCGTGGCTCTTTCTGATGCCATGTATTTAGTATAGGGTGGGGTTTAATTCCATAGCCATGTGATCATTACATTTCCACTGCACTGAAGCTTCTCAAAAGAACGATCTTACCCCGTGTCTCCCATTATGCATCCAGACCACGTATCCTCACACTTGCACTCACCTAAAATAAATGAAATAAACCACATTTTGTTTGATTTATTAAATTATCATTATAAATATAGAAAAACAATCATGTATAAAACATATTGATTAAGAGAAAAAACAGACATAAGAAATGATTAATAGAATGCTTGAAAAGAAACTACCAAAATGGAAGAAAGAATGCACAATGCTAAGACCTATAAATAAATTAGTACTTTCATATTAATTTCCAGAGGGGTGGCCATGTTACTCTATGTTGCAGTTAAAACAAAGATGCAACAAAACTTTTTGCTGTTTTATAATACTGATGTAAACAATGAGTACTGGCATACATCATCTTTATTTTTATCAATTCCAAAAGCTATTTGTGGGGTGGGTGGGTGGAGAGAACATGAATATATCATCACAATAACTGAAGAAGAGAAGAGGGGAAACTATGGCACAGAAGAGGTCATGAGATCATGTAGATGATCACCTTTAAAGCTTGGGACTAGGTTATCTGAAGGATTGCCTGCTCCCTAGCACTGGCCACCAGTGTGGTAGTGGAGTCACTGCTCACAGGGTCAAAGTACCAGGACTTCTTGATTAGCAGGATGATGACATCATCTGCCACTCTCCTCAGGCTTTCCTGATTCCACTGATCTTCGCTGCAAACCTCACAGTAGCCAGTGGGAAAACTGATTTTCCCAGCAACTATATAGGGTGGCCCAAAAGTAGGTATACAGTTGTTTAGAATGTTGATGGGAGGGGGAGAGAATTTTCAGTCTTCCAGTACTGCTTTAGGATCCACTTTCTTTGTTCTTGACTCAAGTTCGCTGCCATCATTCACAATATCAGTAAAAAAAATAACTAAACAACTAAACAACTGTATACCTACTTAAGGGCCTCGCTCCCCTCACTCTCTACACTTAACTGATCTAACTGTCACTCCCTGTCACTCACTCTTCCCACATGTCATTCTGACTCCACCCACACATCTTCTATTCACACATTCTCTCCCCCTCCCCTCAACATTCTAAACAACTGTATACCTACTTTTGGGCCACTCTATATATTGTTGTGAGCTATCCCCGTTGTAATGCAAAGTATTTTAGGGATGCTTGGTCTTAAGAGTATAATTAAGAACCATTAGCTTTGAAAAAGACATATTTAATGCACACAGAGACAGATGGATCAACATAGATGCATCTCATTTTGGGGGCATGGCTATGGGGACAGTCATGACCAGTGCCTGCACTGATCAAAATTGATCACTGCACTACCGCTGACTACAGAGGCCTTGTTTGCATGCCCACAGGTAATATCTATTAGGTTGGCGTGCACAAGAGATAGTGCCTTTTCCCTGGTGGCCCCATCCTTATGGAATATCCTACTATAGGATATGCACAATGGTCCCTCCCTGACTATTCCAGTCTGCTTTTAAATGAACAAATGCCCATTTTTATTTCATAAATTTGTTTTTACTGTTGCTGTTATTTCAAATGTTTTATGCTGCTGCTAGTTCACTGTATTTTATATTTTTATTATTGTACAATTTTACCTATTAAACATGTCTTGAGGAGACTGCCTTAAAATGTGGTATAAAAATATTTTAAATAATGTGTTTAAACATTTGAAACATTTTTAAAGGAACAGAGAAATACATTTGCCCTCCTGAAAAATCCTGAAAACATTTTTTAAAAAGAAACCAAACTCCTTACCACTCTGCAGTTTTCTTTTGTCTGAGAAAATACCAAGATTGTGAGCTAAGGACTGCGCCAATGTAACGGACATTAAATCCGGCTTTCCGAACTGAAAAACAAAATAGGACAGCAATTGCTTTGAGAAGAAACATCAACATTCTAGTACATGCACTGTATAAATTTTAAAATGATTGTCCTGAAGCAAAAGCAAATAACTGTCCTGGAGCCATTCATTCCCCAAGGTACACTTTAAATTGTGCAGGAATACCAAGCTAGCAGAAAGTTACGCACAAGCTAAATAACAGGTATAATACATCTGCTATTAAATGAGTGGCAAAACAGAAAATACAAGGAGAGGCTCAGTTCGTTATGGGCCAAACTAGACATGACATTTGTCCAGAGCTGTAAAGACCAGGAAAAAATCCAGAAGAAATGGGGGTAAAATCGGAACAATATGGAAAATTTGGAAACCCTTTTTCCTGAATTTTATGGGTTTTCCCCAGTTTTCTTCCAAGCCTTCTCATCTCTGCATTTGTCACTTGGTTAGTTTTCATGTGCAAGATTTTGAAAAAAAAAAAATAAGGAGCCACCGTGCCCCCCCCCCCCCAAGCCGAACTGAAACCTTGGCATGGGGGAAAGGGAGACTTTAATCCTTTCCCCCTACTACGTTCCCAACATGAAGTGGGGAGCCCCACACCTGCTATTTGCAATGAGAGGAAACCTCCCTCTGATACCCATGGCAATAGCACTGCAGGGCCCATAATTCCAATCAGGACTTGGTGGAGGCAAAGGGTAAAAGCCCCCTACACCACAGTCCTGGTCCAGCTCTCCCCCACCCCCAAGCCAGCTATATGTTGTTGTTTTTAATCCTGCACACCTGGGCCAACCACATGACAACGTCGCGTCTAAGGAAATTGCTGGAGAGTTTTAGGACCTTGGGGAGTGACAGGAGGAAGCTTCAGTGACACTGTATTGTCCCATTGTGTCAGGGGCAGGTAACAGCACGACCGAGCCTTATCTTATCATGGGAAGCCCAGGGCTTTCTGCAGTTAGGGGAGTGGGGTTTCAAGGAAGGAACCACAACTCTGCAAACAAGATGGAGTGGTCAAGCGATTATTCCTGGCAATCTTCCCTACGGCAAGCTATGGAACTCCCAGGCTCAATGAGAATGGGTGCTCAGCCTAACTTCTCCTTTACAAGAGGTTCCTCAGGTTCTAGATCAGTGCTTGAGGCTTTCCCAATTTACAGGCCCCAAAACACCTTGGTGAGAACCTAGAGGAAGGACCAACACATCTTTTCCCCCATACCCTGGGAAATTCTGGTACACATTGGAGACTAATCCTGGGGATTTCTTAACATGGAAGATCACACAGCATTGTTTCATGAGCGCAGACCTAGGGATGGTTTTGAGAGATAATTATACAGTGGAATGCATCTGTCATGTTACATTTCTAGAGCCATGTAGACCTACTTCATTCACACCACCACCTTTCAGTAGTGAACAAATGCCACCAATGTAGGCTGCTCCACTGCGACTGCTCTGAAACTGACTCCCCCTTTAAAAAAAAGGCCAAAGAAACAACAATGAGAAAAACAAACAGTGCCTCGAGAACGATAACATGTTTTAAACAAAAAAACAGGGTGCCCATTATGGAAGGAGTTATACAGTCACTTCACAGGAGACAAAAAGTACATCTGTCTGGGAACTTCCCTCTCTGCTAATTCAGCACTTCAGTGATAAGGCCAAAAATGTGGGAAGGAATCGCCTAAAAAGGAGGCTACCATGTGTTTGAGGCAATAGGTTTTGGTGTGGTCTGGGCCACGTACGCTGCTTGCTATGTGGACTAGCACAGATCAATAAGATGATATGTGCAGATTCAACACTGCTTGTAGGAATCAGATTATTTGAACTGGGGCACCCAAACCCTAGCAAAACCGCCTTGAGGACAGGATGAGAGTGATCCTACCTTAAGGTGCAAGTCAACTAAGACAGACAAGATACGCTCGATTATTATGCCTCTTTTACCCCCTTGGAAAATAAAGCACAAGAATATTAGAGTAGAACAAACATCATCCAGGCCCAAGTATATGGTACTGGGTCTGGTTAGGATAAGCCTTACTGACTTCCCAGATGTCAGTTCTGTGGCAAAGACAACTTCGACTGAAGACTGAGGTAACATTTTAACTATGGTGGAAGTAGTTTGAACACACAATCACTGCCCTGAAAAGAAATACCTTGAAATACAGTAAACGTGTGTTCAAATCACTTTCACTATTTTCTTGCTGATTTCTCATAAGGAAAATAAAGGTGTATTCCATTCAGTATGCCCATTCCAGTACATCTTGGTTAAGCTGATTACAAGTACACAACAGCTGCATTCGGATATAACACAAAACTATACGTTAGCATTACGAGAACAAGCCTTGGGCTTGTGAACTCCCCCCACTTCTCCAGCACAGTAGTGAGAGAAAGATCGAACCACAGATACTTGTTATATCCAGACAAATGGCAGTTAGTCTTAACTATAGCTTAGGGAAACTAGACAACTTCAAACTGTGGTCTATGATCCTGGTTTGTTTGCCTAAACCACATTTAAGATTAACCACAGCTCCTGATTTAGGCATAACAGTAATCCATAGCTAAATGAAAATAGAAGCAAAAGCTTTTTATCTCCTACTTTCAGCAGTGATGGAGGAGTAGGGGAGTGAATGCATGAACCTAAAGGATGTGAACATAATGCTAAACCACAATTTAGCATTATGTCTGGAGTAGATCAATGTAAGAATGTAGAATCATAGAATAGTAGGGTTGGAATGGGCCTATAAGACCATCGAGTCCAACCCCATACATGTCAGCCAGTACTAGCAAAGGTACTCGTGAGTCAAACTACACCACCCCAAATTGTAACAAAACAATATGAAATTACGTACGAAAAAAGGTGAACTGCATCACTTTTCTCTTTGATAAAATCCCTCCTATATTTCATAAACTCACGCAGAGTCACCAGTGGGTTTTCAGATATGGTGAACTTGTTATCAGTACCCCACGTTTCCATGGCAACCAAGACTATCCTGGTGTTGAGTTGTTCTTTATAAATCTAGCACAGTAACAAAATAAACAATCACCAAGTAACAGTGTAAATTTTTGCTTTTTTAGGGAAAAAAGATGTAGCTAAGAAAATATTTTGCATAAAGCACATTACATTAATGAAGGATCACTGTCATCTTTTTTATAACAGATTAAAGCACTTTTGATTGAGGAGTAAAATATCTCAATATATTTTAAATGTCATTTTTCTAAAAGGAGATTTGCTTCAAACTCCTAGAAGCTTTGATTCAACAACATGTTTAAATTCAAATGCAATCTTAAATACAGGAATGGTTCTACAGAGATAACTGGGACTTCTACTTTTCAGTCATCCATCCAAGTGTTGGGCTAAACTGACACTGATGAATAAATACACTACTGCTATCTTGCTCTCTGACCTGAAATTACCATCCCTGTGATAAGACTGACAATACATCTAGGACAGCAGCTTGTGAATTATACTTACTAAATCTGCCATGTTCACTACCGATTTTGCAAAGCTGTTTGTGTGGCCAACTGATAAACGGTGCTTTTTCAACTGAGAAGAAAAAGACAGACAAATGCTGAACATATTTTTGAAACACAATTTCCATTCAGGAATGACTTTATCAAAGGTTTGCTTTGCCTGTGACTTCAGAAAAATTGATTACTGGCAATCTATTCACACATTAGTATTGTTTCTCTTAATTCAGTATGGCAGCATGAAAGTTAAAGTATCAACTGATGGAAGAAACATTCTGCAAAGCTGACAGGCAAGGAGACAGTATAGTTCTAATGTGTTAACAAGATTAGCAACCTGATCTTATATCTTACTGGATCAGCTTGTATGTCCTTAGGATGGGAATGTACCAACAGCAATGCCACTTCAACGTCTCAAAATGTGACTTCACCACAGTGACATCTTATGTGCTTGCAGGAAGACATGACAGTGGAAATGTCCATAATGTAACTTTGTTCAAATGCCAATACGAAATAGGTAGTTGAAGTAGTAATATATCCTGAAATGGTTGGTATCAAGCATGTTGCTGCATGTATCCACATTTATGTTGCTATCTAAGCTGCATTCCTATTTACAATGAATGCATCCTATTCATTCCTTATTTTATTTAGATAGTCTTACAGCAAACAGACCCTTTACTAATCTAGTCATATTTTAAAAGATCACGGGCAATATCCAATGGTGACATTCCACAAACTTAAACAGCGCTAGAGGAGGTCTACTCTTGCACAAAGATGTGCAACGCAGTAGCGCAACCCGTTTCCCAACAGGTGCAAGTAGCTGCGTGACCCAAGCGGAATGCACGTGTTGCACAAACATAATGCAGAAGTGCTTGCACAACCTCACTTATGCAAATGTAATTTTAGTCAGATTCTTCTCTTGCGTGTAGTTCAGGACCTAGTTTCTGCTAGCGCAACACCATTTGCGCTAACGGACTGACACAGTTGGATACTGCCCTATGCTCCCCTTATCAACACTCCAAGCTGTCTATCAGGGTTCAATTCAAAGTGCTAGTTTGGGCCTATCAAGTCAAGTTTGAGGTACTGGCATATCTGAAAGGATTGTCTCCCTCCACAGAAATACACAAATAGGACTGTGATAGAAACAGAATCGCTTAACCTGTGCTTGTAAAAATTCCAGGACTCAAAATGACAATGCCTTATCTACATGTCAGGAAATGTGACAAAAGAATTTATAGGTTTGCATGTTTTCCACTTAACACTTCAGAGGGACAAGAATATATTGCCAAAGGTCCTACTGCAGAGGGTGTGGGGCTTTCTTTGAAGTGTCTCAGCATCAGTGGTGTTGCAGTGCCAGGGCTGCCAGGATCAAAGCAACTGGACTTTTTGATTAGTGGGGATGATGATATCATCTGCCACCATGTCAGGATTTCCTGTCCCTCTGAACTTAGCTGCAATCTTCACAGTAGCTGATGGGAAATGGATTTTCCCAACAACAATACATTGTTCTGAGCTATCGCCGCTGTAAAGCAAAATCTTTTGGGGTGGCCTGGTCTTGAATGAGTAATTAGAGCCAATTGGCTTTACAAAAGAGCTAAAAAAAAAAGACATTTAATACAGAGAGAAAGATGGATCAATACAATTGCCTGCATTCCTGGACTCTCCTTGGGGTCATGGCTATTGGGACTGTTAGGATACGTGCCTACAATTCCAAAATTCCCACTGCATTGCTGCTCAGCAACATATATGAAGGGATTTAGGGACCATCTACGATCGGAAGGTTTCAAATCTCACATGGCTATAAACACAAAGGCTCCCTCCCTGTGGAACTTCAAGTGAGGGGCTTCTTGCATGTATGTCAGGGCCAGAACTGCTCAGTGTGGACCGAGTCCCCCCTTATGTGTTCAGCTTACTGGTAAATACAATGGCTGAATATGACTAGTAAGTCCCAGTGAATTCAGTGGGACTTATTTTGCAGTAGACATGTCAGGATTGCACTGTTAGTCATTTTATATTCTACACTGCCTTGAGCACTGTTAGCAGAAAGGCAATGAAGAAATTATTGAAATAACTTCTTATGGTGAGGGATGTTTTCCAACTATGCCACATGTTGTTCCACATCCTGAATCTGCACATGCTTGTTCTTTTTCTAATGGCTCTGTTAAAAATGGTTCTTTTCTTTCTGGCAGCTTTTTGGACACTGGAAGATGGCATAAACAATGGCTACTAAAGATTTTGGCAGCAAAACTAAAATTTGCAGCCGCTGAGAAGAATATATCCTTGGCAACCTCCAGTTTGGAGAGTTGCATAAAGGCAAGAAGAAGCATTTCATCTCAAAGTGTGCTCAATGAAATGTGATGGCCTTCTTTCCTGTTTCTTGGGGAGGTGAAGAAAATAATCAATAACTGCTTATTCCACGAAGAGACATCATATGTAATAATGTGGATGCAAATACGTGTGTGTGTGTGCAAATAAAATATATAATTCAAACCCCACAGAAGGAGCAGAGTTATACCAGAGCAATAAGTGAGGCTGATGACTGGGAAGATCCCTATGGGGTTTATGGCAGGGGTGTTGAGCCTCTTTCAGCCTGAAGGCCACATTCTGTTTTGGACAAGCTCTTTGGAGCCACAATCCAGTGGTGGGTGGGGCTAAAGGCAAAAGGGAAGGAGTCAAAATACCAGCATATTTTCACTTAAAGCTCTTGCTGCAAATACCTAAGCCTTAGGAGTAGCATTTCAACCTTTTAGAATAGGGGAAAAAATAGCAGAGAGGCCAGAAAACCACCCAAAGATTGGTGGAGCCATGAGATGGGTTGTAGCCATCTGGGGAATGCTGGAGGGGCAGATTTGGCTCCCAGGAAGGCTGGATTTGGCCTGAGGTTCTGCACCCCTGGTTTATGGGATCACACAAGTGGCAACCCCCTTTAATCCCCACTGAATTTCAATGAATGAAGCAAGAATAACCAAACAGAAGAAGTGTATAGGATTATAGCCTCTAATCCTTTATATTAACTTGGATAAATCCTGCCTGAAATGGACAGACCTCCTCCCTTGCATTTTGTGATCCTTCTGTGGACTAGCCCTAACACCACATTCTACTCTGTCTCCTGAATTAACATGGACAGTTTCTACAGTTAGTTTCAAGACTGGTACATGGACATTCTGTTCCTTTACATTATATTCCCACACATACACACACACACACTTAGGAAAGCCATGCTCACAAACAACCATCTTCATTAATACTCTCTTTGAAACTGCCCTTGCCTTTATAGGCTACCCTCTTCGTTGTCCAGTGCAACTGACAGTGGGTTCGCACAACACGCTAACCCACAGTGACTGGGTTTGCACATCATGATAAGCCATGGTGGTTTATAAGCTACTCACAGTAAGTTTATAAATTACCATGGCTTATGATATCGTCTACAAGCAGTTTTCCCCTGGCAGGGTGGCTTATTATGCCAAAATAAGCCACTCTGATAAGCCATGGCCTGCAGTGATGTTTATTTAAACCATCATGGCTTATGGTGTCGTCTTGTGCTCCACAGTGGCTTAAAGAGTGGTTTAAAGGTCCCCTACAGAGTCGGTGGGCTCTACAAGAGTGGTCAAAACCACTGTGGCCACTGTGCTCCAGCCAGTAGATCACTGTTACTGAGATCTGCCTAGCAGCCAGGTACAGATTGCCACTGACATAAGCTCTAAACTGTCCCTGAAACACCAACACAGTGGGAATTAAAAAGACAGCTGCTCTCTATAGCTCCAATCATCCTATCTCCCAAGTGCACAACAGTGAAATAGCGTGACCATGACACCCCGACATACTGCAAAGCAAAAAAAAGGAGCTGTCAAAAGTGCACTACTGCTAGTGGGGTAAATGAAAGGAATGGCAGGGAGGGATGCAGGATTTTGATGGTGCATCAAGTGCCTCCCTACTAGGGGAAGCTGTGGGTGAGGTTTTGTCCTGATCCTGTGAACATCCAAGGGTTGATAGATGCCATCCCCTTTTTGGTGCACCCAGGGTGTTCACTCCTGTGTGTGTAATCGCGCACGGTTTTGATGGTGCATCGGGTGCCTCCCTACTAGGGAAAGCTGTGGGTGAAGTTTTGTCCTGATCTGCAAACTTCCATGGATTTATAGATGCCACCCCCTTTTTGGTTGTAAACTGGGTTTTTGCTCCTTTGGGCGGCTTGGAGAAAGGAACTGCAGCATGAGGGCGGGGAGTGATATCCAGTGCAAAGGCAGCTGGGATACCATCCTGGCCAAGTGGGAGGACTGTAGAGGAAGGAAGGGCAAGGGCAGAGAAAATACACTAGGCACAGTAGCTTATTTGTCCGATCATGTTGGGGATATGGTAGCTTATAAACTACTGCGAATAGCTTATAAATCACTGTGGCTTAAAGTGACATGCGAATCCAACCACCCAGTGGCTATGTGTGGGTTATTATTATTTATTACATTTCTATACCACCCCATAGCTGAAGCTCTCTGGGCAATTTAAAAAGATTGTTTGTTGTTGAACTGGGGTTGTTTATTGACTGGGGTTAGCGTGTTGTTTGAACCTAGGACATTTTCCAGAGGGTGGCTTGTTAACCATGCAGCGTGGCTTATTTTTCTCAAGCAAGCCACCTTGGCTAGATCTCCAGCTCTGGATTTCCTGCGTCAAGCAGCATGTTTGACTCATGCTTGCTGAGAATGATGGGAGATGCAGTATAACACATCTACAGGCACTGTGGGTTGTTTGTTGAACTGTGAGTGAGCGTGTTGTCTGAACCCAGGACATTTTACACAGGGTGGCTTGTTAACCATGCAGTGTGGCTTATTTTTCTTGAACAAGCCACCTTTAAAACTTATGGTTTGTTGTTAGGTTGCTCAGGGTGGTTAACAAGCCACACTGCATGGTTAACAAGCCACCAATGTCTTGGGTTCAGACAACACACTAACCAATGATTCAATGAACAACCCGTGGTTCAACAACCCACACTCAACCACTGAGTGTGGGTTAGTGTGTTCTGTGAATAGCGCCAGTGTGTGTGTGTATTAATCTATGGCAGTCTTCCCTGACCTGGTCCCCTCCAGATGTGTTGGACTGCAATTCCCATCATGCCCAGTCAGCAAGAGCTTTCTAGTCAAAACCCCTGCTTGATGCAGGAAATCCAGAGCTGAAGCATCCATGACTGACAGCTGTCTGACCTCTGCTTGAAGACTTCTAGCAAGGGAGAGCCCGCCACCATAACCTCAGCATAATGACAATTATCACTGATCACAAACTTGGTGGATGAATTTGCATAGTTAAATACACTATTCAGGAAAGTACGAAGAAATGTTATAGATCATATTCTGTAAAAGCAAACACTGGTCTTCTGTAATTACTGGGCTTTCTTCTGTTCTTAGGTATTCTATTGAACGAACCCAGGCATTACTCCAGAGCACTCAAACTTGCTTTGATGACATCCGTTGTACGGTCAGAATCATTTTGCAATAGGTACTTTATTGTTAATCTATTGTAGGCACAAAGCTGTGCATGCATTATTGATCAGTTCAAAAAGGCCCAGTATGTAAAAGCTCACCATTAGATGATCATTAACTATCATTAGCTCAACGTATTTCGTTTCCTCTTCAGCTTTATGTGGATTCTGGTGGACCTGCAGAAAGAGTGAGATACACTACATGTTTAAAAAGGCAAATGGCAAAACATCTGATTCTCAACAAATCAGATCCAAATTTATGTATTCCCTTCACTGTGGCCTCATTTTAAAAGCACTTAAAAGGAGTTCTAGACACCTAATTAGCAACGGAATGTATGTCATGCCTCCCAGTGTTTTTCTGATATAAACAGGTTAACAGTCTAATTCTAACATAAATCTGGAAGAAACATAATGGGCCAAGTTTTCATTAAGATATTGATTGCTATCTGACACCCAACAAAGTGTGATCTTTCCACAGAAAACAGATCATTTATTCCAGAGAAGTGTGGATAATAACTGGCTTTCAAAATGTAGTTGATAATTTACAAACCCAAACAAACAATTGAAAGGCAACTAGCTTCTTTAGAGAATACCTCTGTCTGCTAGATTTTTGAGAAGCCAAACAGCTTATCTACGGTTGTTTTTATAGTGTACTTCTTCCTACTTTAAGAGATTCATATAACAGCACACCTATGCACTGTGTCTCTGTTTTCCTACAGGCTTCCCAGAAGAATTGTTCTGTATGGTCATAATGTCAGAAAGCTCAGCCCCAAATACAAGGCACAGGGACCCCAGAGAAGGCCGTAGCTGCTTAAGCAAGATGCAGGTCTTTTACACTCACATGGAGAAATTTATACTGTATATACACCCGGTTTGCACATCACAACAACCCCTGGTTTGTTAAACTGCGGGTTGTTGAGAATGAAGTAGAAGTGAGCGAGTCAGCAAGCTAGTTCTCACCACCTGATTGCTCCTGCTGCAACCAGGCAGAACGAAGCATCCCCAGAATGCTGTCCCTGGGTTGTTTATTATGACATCTGAATCCAGAATTGTATGATGCTGGGGGAGAAACAACCTGGACTTGTAACCCAAGAACAAACCATGGGTTACAAGTCTGGATTGTTCCTCCTCCAACAAGCCCCTCCCCCAAGTAGCTTTCTGAAAAGAGAAGCTAAAGGGCCTGGCACAAAATGTTAAAGGGGCCAGGCCCATGTAAATGCAAACACAGAATTAGCAGCTTTTAGGGCAAGGGTGGGCAACCTCATTTGGTCCAAGGACTGGATTGCACCACCCACTAACCAGGCCACTGGGCCTGATGATGTCAAGGGGGTGGAGGTCCTTCTCTGATGTCATTTGTCCCTGCTCACTTTTTCCCTCCATGCAGAGGGAGGAATGGAGCTCTGTGCCTCTCTGTGCATGGAAAAAGGGATTCAACAGCTGCTTGCAGGAGCCAGTCTGGTAAGTGGATGCCAAGTCCCTCACCTGCTTCGTGCACCACTCATATCCCCATTAGGGAACAAGCAGCACATGAAGCAAAAGGACTCAGGAGCTGCTTGCACGACCAGCTCCTGCAAGCAGCTGCTGAGTCTGGCAGAGGGAATCCCCAAGTTATCTCCAAACTATGATCAGAGATAACAATAAGAATCTCCTGCATGCTGCTCATCCTCTCATTAGGACAGGCAGCTGCTTGGCGGGGGAAGGCCCGCAGAGGGTACCCAACCCTCCATGAGCCACATTGGAAACCTCTGTGGGCCAAAGGTTTCCCACTCCTGTTTTAGTGGAACTGTTTTGAGTGTCAGTTTTAGACCAATTACTCAAGCTGAGGGAGACTGAGAGAAAGGCTTCCCAAGACTAGGCTATAAACTGTTCTTCCCAGTCCTCTAAGCATCGCTAAATCCACCAAACTGTCCAATCCCTAGGATATTTCTGTAGTGAATGAAAGGTTCATGAAAGGCAAATAAGCTATCATCTAAAGTGTACACCCAGCTTCTCCCCATACCAAAGGATAGGCCTATAACTAGGCCATGGAGGGAGCTAAATGTTAAGTTCCTAAGAAGCATTTTTTCCTTCAGAATTCTAGATAAGTATAGCCCTATGGAAGAATTATCCCCTTGAACAATTAACATCTCTTGAGGGGAAGAGCAGGGCCACGCATGCTGGCTGCACCCCTGCATCTCCACTGGCTCCGTCCCCATATAGGTCATAGAATCATAAAGCTGGAAGGGCCTCAATGGTCATCTAGTCAAGCCCCCCACCACTGCAGGAAATCCATGATGACAGCAGGGTTCTACATCATGGAGGGAGCCTACACACATAGAAAAGGTTCCCCTCTTCAGATCTTCTGCCCAACATGAGGCTGCCCCTCACACAATCTTAATCTCATGAGGTGACAAATGCCCAAAGAGGCCTATCGGGTGTCTCTTTTTTATATATACAGTAAATTACTAGATTCTTCAGAGGTTTGAAAGGCCAGACAAAACTATGTTTGTTTCTGGGGGGAAAAAATCCTGTTTTCAGTGAAAATTACACTGGAAGGCACATTCTTTAGAATGCTCTGCCTGAAAAATCCCTCTCTCCCTGAAAGAATATCAGGAAAGGGATACTCCAAGGGCTTTGAAAGTAAGTAGAGTTTTACGGTTCCGCCAAACACTACTCTAACACTTTGTGTATGTGTCTGTGAGTGTTTAAGCGTAAATGTCAGTATATGGGGACATACCTGCCTTTTTCTTCTTTTGTGTCTTCGTTTCACAATGAATTTCTGTGATGTGGCATTCATGTGCCAGAATTCTAAACAGAACACACATTCAAATCAATTTAACACAGGTTAATAAAAGCAGGTACTTTCAACAGCAGAATAAAGGTACTTTCAGCAGCATATAGGAAGGCTGAACAAAAAGGTATTTTAAGGATGACTCAATTAAAGTGAACTTTACATGTTTGCACCCTTCAAAATGGTTTCCCACACAAATGGTGCCCTTGGCCTTGGGCACCATTGTGTGGGAAGGTGAGCTATATATATAAATCATATATACAAATAAATACAGGACAGGATTATGTCAACTTGTTGACTATAGCAAGGTTCCTGTATTGCATATACAAAGCATCTCAGGATGAAGACATTCAGGTAACCAACCTATAAGAATCCAATCAAAAATGTAATCAAGAGTGACCTTCAGTATTCAATAAAAATACGCTTTAATCCTCATTGAACATTAGTAAAAAAAAATTAAAAAAATACACACAAATGTGTTTGGGGGCATTTTACTACCTCAACCTATTTTCTAATGTATACTGGGGTGGTAAAATGCTCCACAATCATAAATGTGTCTTAACTCAAGATATTAGAAAAGTATCATAAACTGTCAAGGTAAATCTTTAGGTAAAACAATAGTAGTAGTAGTGGTGGTGGTGGTGGTGGTGGTGGTGGTGGTGACAGTTTTGGACTTCTGGGGTTAAAAATACACTCTGCTGACCCTGTTACCAATACTGTATGGCTTTCCTGCCCTAAAACTGAAGGGGTTGGCTATGTTTAGCCTGGAGATACAATTAAGAGGTGATATTATAGCCAACTTCAAATCTTTGAAAGGCTGCCACATAGCTGATAAAATAAATTTGTATGTACCATTTCAGGCCATGGTTTCTGACGATACGTGGTTGGGATGCAAGATTCTGCTATGGATGAGACCTGGAGCAGGGTTGGAGCAGGTTAGAAGCAAGGCGGAAAGCAATCAGCACCATGGAAAGCTCCAAGTGATGCTGGGACTGTAAACCAGGCAGGACTGTCTATATGTTGATCCAGCAAAGGTCAGAACAACACTGAAGCTTAAATAGGAAGTTACTGGCCTTTAGAATAGTTAACTCCACCTCTACCTTGATTGAGGCCTTAACCCGTAAATAGGCCTGGTCTGTTTTAGCAGCCTCAGGCTGCAGCGATGTAGGAGCGGTTGTGGCATGCTAATGTCTTCATGGGTCAAGTCCTCAGAGTCTGAGGACAATTATGGAGCCTCCTTTGGATGCTCCTAGTTGCCCCTAGGGTTCCTCTGGAGAACTCGGTCCTGAGGAGACGGAAGTCTTACAATGCCTTCTGTGTTTAAGTCTTCTCCTACTGACTCTCGGAGCCTCTTCTGAGGAAGATGATGGTTCAGGGTGCTGGTCCATGACACTGTTCTCCGTTGCTCCAGAGCAGTCTTCCCCAACCTGGTGCTCTCCAGATGCTAACTCCCATCATCCATGACCATTGTCCATGCTGCCTGGGAGTGATGCAAGTTGAATTCCTACACATCTGGAGGTCACCAGCTAGGGACTAAACATTAGGAAGAACTTATTCACAGTACAATCTGAGAGTGGAACAGAATGCTGCAGAAGATGGTGGACTTCACTAGAGATTTTTAAGCAGAGGCTGGATGGCCACCTATCATAGCAGTAGATGGACTAGATGACCTCTTGACAGTGGAGGCTGGTGGCTCTGATGTCAGGGGGGTGGTGATCTGCTCCGTATTTCAGTCAGAACCAGTCAGAACTCTAAAGGAGCTATCCACAGTGTGGAGCTGGTGGGCTGGAGCTGGCCCGAGGTTCTGTACCCCTGCCAGATGGTAACAAAAGAAGGTCTCGAAGAAATGATCTAGTTTCTATTTCCCGAAGGAAACTGGCCACAGGCCTGCTGTTCCAAGCACACCATGGTGGCCACTGATATAGCCTTCCCACCATGCAGGCAGTTGCATGCATAGGGAGAAAGGGAGAACTAATCTGAACATAACATGATGATGCCCAAGTTAACTTTTTGCTGTTGTGGAGTGTAAGTTAATGTGAGCTATAACCAGCTCTTCACATCCATTTTCCTAAACAGATCCATTTTCAGTGTAATAAACTCTTAGTCCCACTGACGTCAACAGCACATATTCCCAAGCAAGTCTGTGGAAGACTGCAGCCTTGGCCAGAGATGATCAAAGGACAATTAAATCAGTATTTCAATAAGATAGGTTCAGATCAGTAGTCTTCAGGCGCAATCCTATTCATGGCTAGCTGGGGCATGCTGGGAGTTGTAGGACTTTGTTCTGTCTAAACATGCATAGGATTGCACCGTCAGTGGCATCAATGAAAGTCAGAATCAAAAACAGCATAAAGCACCTGTTTAATAAATATTTCAGTATTTCACCACAGGCAAAGTTTCCTTATCAGAAAGAACACAAGCAGCTTTTGCTGTGAAAATCCAGAAGCATATAATCTCCCATCTATTTCTGAAACTGCCCTAGGAGGGATATATGAATAACTGAAAAGTGATTTTGCTGACTCTGAAATATTAAAACCTTTCAGAGGGTGGGGGGGGGGGTCACAGCTTTCATGTAACAAGCTATGGCTTTCATACACACACACACACAAATTTCTGGATTCTTCATCCCACACACAACATTGGTTTTACCATATTTTAACCTTTCTAAAAAAAAAAAACCATCAGAATTCAGTTTTGGGAATTGTTTTAAATGATTTAAAACGTGACAATCCCCCTGTGAACGTGTTCATAGGCAATGAAACTGGTATTTTTCCCATCAGTCTAAATGTACCACAGTATGAATTACTCACAGCTTTGTCAATGGTACAATGGAGCAAACATTTTCATTTTAGAAAAATCAGAATTCAAATCACACTACTTTTGTAAAGCACTGTGTGTGTGTGTGTGTGTGTGTGTGTGTGTGATATATAAAATATTTATTTATTTTAAGTAGTTACATAGGAACTTTGGGGGTGCAATCCTATGGCTGCTAGTCAGTGGCTAGACAGCCATAGGATAGGAGCCCACACTCCGAGGTCGGTTCCCGGAGAACCGACCCCCACCCCCTCCCGCGCTGCCTTGTAGGATCAGCCCCATTCTCCATGCTTGTAAGAGCAGCGCAGAGCCAGAGCAGCAAAAACGGGGCATTTCCGAGGGTGGGGCGGGGAAGTCAGAAATCCAGTATGACACATCCTATGTGTTGTCTGGCTGCTGCTTCCCACACTCCGAGGTCCTGCAGCTAGACAGCTGAAATCAGCTGTCTAGCTGCGAAAGCAGGGCTGGGGGAGTGAGGAGGAGATCCGCTCCTCACCACTCCTCCCAGCCTGCACTGGATAGGCGATCACCCCTGGGGTCAGAGGCAACCATCGATCTTGACAGGATTGCTCCCTAAGGGCTATATGGAAGGTGACCACAAATGCAAAATGAGGTAAGAATGCCTACTGACTTCTAAAAAGAACCACCATGGTGTAATGCTGGGTGCCCATGGACAATTCTCTTGGTGTCCTCCAGGGTCTCTGCCCTCCTGATTTTTATTTTATACTTTAAGATTTTTTAAAAAAATTAACTGGCACACTGGCACACTTGCAAAGCAAAGCACTGCCCTCCAGTGTCATCTTTACTTGGATTCAAATGAGTGGTTTTATGTTTTGGAGCTCAGACCTCATCTCTGCTTTGCAATTAGGTTCTTGGGCAAATTACTTTTCTTTTAACTTCAGCAGTCTGACTTCTGGGAAATGAATGTTCTGTGACCAGCCATGCCCACCATGGCAGCCATTTTCTGGAGGACCTATGACATTCTCCCAAGAATCCAAATGTGCCCGACCCAAAAACATTACACTGTATTGGTTAGAATGCCAGACCAGGACCAGAGAGACTTGAGCTCAAGTCCCCATTCATCCATTCCAACCACTAGGTGTCCTTCAGCCAGTCCCTCCCTCTCTCTCTCTTTCAGCCTACATTCCCTCCCAGGATTGTTGTGAGGAGAAAAGGGGATAAACAATATGTGCCACTGTCTGTTCCTTGGACAAAAGGTGGGATAAAAATGGAATAAATAAAGAACAACAAATAATTTTTTTAAAAAAACTTTGGAAATGTTCTTTCTAATCACCCTTCAAATTTATGGTAACTTTGGCTGCAGCCATCCTAGCTACAGGCTCATTGGCAGCAGCACCTACTTTTGTCTAACTCTCTTCGTTGCATGACACACACAAAAACAACAGCACAATAGTGCTTCTACTTTGCACCTGCTCTATTATTTTCAAGTGACAAGACTGGAGTGATGAAAAAAAGAAGGGGGACGCCTTGCTTATTCAGAATCAGTTTATTCAATGGAAAAGGAAATCTACCCATTCACAAAAAGGAAAAACCTGACAGAATTAAGGATAAGCCCTGAAAACACCCTACTGGAGTCCACAACATCTGCTTATAAGCTGAATTTTTGCGGATAGCTCTTGTTTATTAAACTCAATCAAAAGAGATGCAAGCAGTAACATATTTAGGGAAATGCATCGGTTCTAATCCTTAGCCCGTTTTGATCTTTGGAGGTTCCTAAAACCAGTAATTAAGGGTGCAATACTATGCATGTTTAGACAGAAAACAGTCCTTCAACTCACAGCATTCCCCAGCCAGCTATGCAGAATGCTTGGAGTTGAAAGACTGCAGAGTGTTGTGCTCTAAGTAACTATTCACAATATCAAAATGCTATACATATCCTTCGATGCAGGGAAGGTGGAGTGAGAGAGTAGCTTTTCTGTTAGAATGGTACAGAAGTTGTTTGTTTTCCGTTTCCCAGTCCTATATTCAGGCTAGCAGATTATGTTCTTCTGCTTCTAAGTTATAAACAACATCAAAACCCACAAGTGATTAACTACTAAATAAATGCAACTACGAAGGCCAACTATGAAGGCCAAGCTATACACACATATAAAACATACCAGATGGAAGATCATCCAAAGAAAATTCAAATAATCTGGATTTGTAGACAGAGTGTAAATGGAATTCCTCCTGAAATAAGGAACATCTAAATTTAGTAAATCAATACAAAATAATCTCCCTCAGAACTTTACTCTAGCTCCAAAGCATATATTAAATGTCCTGTTAAGGAATTGAGCAACGAATTAATGGAAATGTTTAAATCCTGCAGCATATAAATACCGGGAATTAGTTTTTATATGTAGGGGAATGAATGAAGATTACTTTTCTAATCTCATTGCTATTTCTGATGAAGTATTCTCACAAGTCAAAAACTCAGCTGGACCCTACATAAGGATTACCAAGTTGTTTACTAAAGAACAGCCTTTGTGGAATATGCTTCCTGTAATAATATCTGCATTGCATAAACAGTTATTGAAACTGTACTTACCTGTGAATTGTAGTTTTCTTCCGGCTCAATAAGGTATGTGTGATTCCCATCATAGAACATGCCACTGTTAGAAACAGAGCAAATATCAGATCCGTATACTAAAATATGGCTAAGGGCGCAATCCTATGCACGTTTAGACAGAAAAAAAGTCCTACAGCTCTCAGAATGCCCCAGCCAGCTGGGGGTTGCAGGACTTTTTTCTGTCTAAACATGCACAGGACTATGCCCTAAATGTAGATGATGAGATTGTAGCCTTCTTCAGCCATTCAGTATAAATGTGTGGAGGGGTTTTCATGCATGAGTTGGCTAGCCGTGCCACCTGAGACTGACATGTGTGTTCCTAGGCAACACATGATCTCTATCAGTCTGAATAGGCAACACATGATCTCTATCAGTCTGAATAGGGCCCTTCATGTGTAGGGTTCTGACATGAGCCCTGGTCAATCAGGGTTCCTGTCTTCGTGGAGTGATCCATACATGTGTTCAGACTGATGTTGATCATGCTTTGGTCAGGGGACATGGCCAACACATACCTTGGTGCAGAGGAGGCTGGTGGCTCCAATGTCAGTGGGACGGTGAATTCGCTCTGGGTTTCAGTCAGAACTCTAAAGGAGCTACCCAAGGTTCTGAACCCTATATTCATACTGAATGCCTGAAGCAGACTATTGTGAATGTCACCTGGCATTTTAAAGAAGGTAACCCAAAACAATGTCAGGAAACATGCTACATTCCAATTGACAATTTCTGCAATTTAGTCATCATCTACTTCCTTTCGAATCTCTCTCTCTCTCAACTGGGCTGGAGTCAAGAGACTACATACCAATATAAGTGACTCTTGTTTACACAGTTATTTTATCCCAGAATAATTTGGCCTTAACAAACTTTAACTTCTGTTCTGTTTACACCAGGAGTGAAGCTACTCAACTGCAATGTAAGGAGAAAGGGTGAAAATCAGCAGGTTCAGTTCCTCTTCGTTCTGAGATAAGCAACCTTGTAAATAATGATCCAGATAATTTTGCCCAAGCCTAGCTCAGAGGAGAATGTCTGGGATTCTTAAAATGGTGCCTCAAAGGAGAAGCAAGTATTTAATTCTGCCCCACACATCCTTCTCCATCTCATATCAATACCTGGACCAGAGGAGAGTTGCTGGCTCCCTTCCCCCTGCTGCCACCAGCACTTCCAGTCCCTAAAAGTCCACCCCCAACTCCCAAAGCACTCTCGCGAACCTTTGCTTTACTCTCCTGAAAGTATGGATGTAGCATGTGTAGTATACTGACTATGGCACGTATGGTGGCTGCAGCAGCAGTAGAAAACAGGGAGGAGGAAGGGTGTGTGTTTTCCTTCCTTCTGTCTCCCCTGATAAACCATCCTAAAATGCTGCAGAAAGCATCAGGGCTGAAAGACAGGCTGAAAGTAGCCAGTTGGACGTGCACTTTCCAAGGTGCACATTCAAGGTACACTGCTTCTACCATCGCAGTTTCTCTTTGCAGGTAAGTAAAGGGAAGAGTAAGGAACATTCTTTGGGGGTGGGGAGCCAGTGAGGAGGGGGAGTGTTCTATTTTCCCAAACCCCTTGGATTAGCCCAGGAAACTAACCTATTTGTTTCTGATTTGGAAGGGGGAAATTGGTTCACTTCCTCGTCGGTCTGAGGATAGACCGGGGGAGTTTCTCCATCTCTGTTTGTGAGCAGATGAGCTCCGTGTGTTTACTGGAGCTCCTTCCTTTTGAAGAGCATGTTATTAATATAGGATACACTGGAAACAGTATTCTTTGCCTCACAAAAGTTCCCATCCAAATTATTTGCAACCATCAACGTGAGTTTCAGTTCATTACATGCAACAGTAGCAATGCCTCCTACCTGCCACCAGTGGGCAGCAAAAATTGTAACCCAGTAAGTATTCCTCCTTGCGTCTTCTTTGAACTCTTGTACTGTCATTTTACTAGCATTATAATTTACCATAGCTGAGAAGCCCTATAGCTAAGAAGCCCTTTCCTTTCTGAGTGTTTACAATTTTCCCATCTGCGGGAATATACCTTTTGTGAACCAACAGCATACGAGATTTCCCCATGGGATGTGATATGTCTGTAATAATCAATGGTTCACAAACGGGGCTTTAGCTGTGACTACAAGTGAGGCCACAATGCAGTCACAAAAGTCAACAGGGAAAACTAATGCTTGGTTGGTCACATCAGAAGTCCCTATTGGATGCATTTGAGAAATCTTGTCCTAAAACTTTACATTTTTAAGATATATAGCTAGTATAATACACCACATTAAAAACAAGAATAGTATTTTTTTTCAGCTGCAACATGTACAAGATAATATAAGCCCTGTGCAGATGGTAATTCCACATTATCATCATCATCATCATCATCATCATCATTATTATTATTATTATTATTTGCAGCTGTATGTGTGGTACTCACGGTGGTTACTGGGCTTAAGTTACAGGATGGTAAAACTTGTCTGAACAGTAGGAGAAATATCTTGATGGTAAGAACTGTTTCACAATGGAACTAGTTACCTAGGACTAGGGATGCTGGAGAAATCCACAACAGATTCCAATGAGTTTGGATTTCTATGAATCCAGCCTGTGGATTCTTCAGCAGACTAACTTTTTCTGATTTGTGCAGATTCTGAGGGACTCGCAGGTTTTTTTACTTTACGGGAGGATTTGTGCAAGTGTGCATTTGCAAGCAGGAACAAAAGTCTCGAACATCCCTAAAAAAAATATCGATTCCATTAATGAGCAGACGACGGAACGACAACCCACGGAACACAGACGGAACAGGTTTAACAAAATCTGTGCATCCTTGCCTAAGATAGGGGTCAGTTTTCCCTCGCTAAGATCTTCAAGCAGAGGCTGGACAGCCATCTGTTGGGGGATGCTCTAGCACTGGACTGACAACATCGCGTAGGGGGTTGAATAAGATGGTCTCAAGGCCCCCTCCAACTCTATGATTATGTGATGGGCGGATAAACAGTGCCCTTTGGATGCATCCTTCTCAACACACTTCTCCTCCATATGCTGGAGGTCCTGTCTACACATGCCAATGCCTTCAGTCTCTGAAGGCATTGGCATGTGTACACATCACAGCCATGTTACAGCCTGAAAACTCCAGAGGTCTTATGATATTTCCCAACATAACAGGGACCATGCTCAGGCTGTGCCGGCCTACTTAAGGCAGGCATAGCTGTGAGCTGAGAAAGAAATGCCTGAAGACCAAACTGGAGGAAGACACCCAATCCCAAAATGGGGAAGGAGAAGCCTGGGTGACAGTTAATGCCCTCCCCTCCATATATTGAGGGCAAGTAGAATAATGGGACTGAGGAGAACTGGAACACAGGAACATAAGGAGCTGCCCTATACTGAGTCAGTCCATTGGTCCATCTAACCCAGTATTGTCTACGCTGACTGACAGCAGCTCCTTTTCCAGGTTTCATGCAGGGGGTTTGCCAGCCCTAACTGAAGATGCTGGGGATTGAACCTGAGACCTTCTGCATGCAAAGTATGTGCCCCACCACTTAGCCACAGCTCAACAGCCAGAGCCCAACTGCTCATGAGGGGCTATGGAGGTAGCAGAGTGGCACTACATTCCCTGACATGCCACCTTCCCCACATGCACCATAAACCATCTTGCAGTCCATCGCCAGTGCAAGCTCTACCATCAACGCCCCCCATCACCATGTAACCACCCCTGTCACGTCCCACCTCTTCCCATCACCACACCATCCCACCCCCAATCATGTGTTCCTCCCACCCCCATCGCTGCCACATCCCATTCCTCACCCCATTGCCGTCACCTCACCTCTCCGAAGAGCCACATTGGCTGCTCTGACCAGCATGGCTCTTCAGAGAGCCAGCCGTGGCCAGGCCCAAATGCCTGGCTCTGAGGGGGTGCTTCCTCAGAGCCAGGCATTGTGGGAGGGGAGTCCCAGAAGATCACCCATACCACAGTATAAGTGATCTCCTGGGACACTCCTCCCACAATGCCTGGGTCTGAGGAAGGACCTCTTCAGAGCCAGCCATTTTCTGATCAATGCAGCTCTACAGACCAAGCCAGAGGGCAGATGCCTCAGAGCAAACCAAAGCGCAGGTTGCTGGTGCAGAGAATGGGGCCGGCAGGCTCTCCAGAACAGTTGCCCACTCAATGGAACTCATTAAAGGGCCAACGTTTGTTACAGTCTTCCATTTTGTTACAAGCCATTCTTAAAACATCAAGTGTGGGGGAAAACAGGTAGGCCTCCATTGGTTTTTAATTTTAGTATATACATATATGAACATTTCAGCAGGTGGAAGAGACAAGAAAGGGGGGCTGAACTGCTTCACAAGGCACCAAGTCTGATAAGTTTGAAGAAAAAACTGAAAGTCAAAATCAAAGTTATACACTAACTTGGAAAGTTTCTTTGTAAATCACCTACCATCAAGCTAAGATCAGTAAAGGGCCATCAGCAATCCCTATCTTCATCCAATTAGCAAACAAGCATCACAAATAATGGTCTGAGAGCCAATACCTTACTGTTAAGGGAAGCCATACAGAATGCATTAAAATGATCCTATTTTTAGGCTGGTGTTCTGTGCAGAACCTCAGTTCAGCACGTAACCTGCCATACTCTCAAATCTGGATTATGGTAAAAGCAAAGAAAAAAAGACACACATTTTCATATGCACAGTATGAGAAAGGGTGGAGGAAATTCATATATATATATATATATATATACACATACACACACACACACACACACACACACATATATATATATATATATATATACACACACACACACACACACACACATCCCAATTTGGCAAATATATACGTACATAATTTTAAAATGTATTTAGAAAAGTGATACTGAAATTACCAAACCATCAATCAATGCAGATCCCATAAGATAAGCACAACCCTTTCAGGGAAATTGGATGATGACAAAGAATCTTGAAGAAAGTGCATCTATTTATAGCACCCTCACTTGCTGCTTGACTTTAGAAGCAATGCATTACCAGGGTGAGCCCTCAGCTCTGATGTTCTATCTTATGTGTATATAAAATATAAATGAACAGGTAAATAATAATACTTTTCATTTAGAACGTTCCAAATGTTTTATATACATTGTCTCCATAAACTTTACAACAAACCTGCAAGGTAGGCCAGTAATCTACATATTATAGGGGGCAGCAAGTAATGGGACGACGCTCTGACCTAGTGGCTTTCCTAAGCTCACTTCATGAGTTCATGACTGAGGTGAGACTTGAACCAGAGAATGTCCAGGTTTGCTTAACGGTCTCTTTAGCCACTATGTAGTTCTGCAACAGTCCACTTCTATGGTCTGCTACACTTCAGAAGAGGCAAAAGTGATAAGGCACAAGGGTCCCTATTGCCAGGACCACCACAGCAAAAACTACTGCATACCTGGTAGTTAAAGCCAATACATTGGGTCAGTTCAGACAACCCTCCTAATTCTGGTTTGGAGAATCAGAAAAGGGAGATGGGCTCACCAGTTCCCTGCCCCACTTTTCAGTTTGAGCAAACCATAGCTTGCCTCTACAGCAGATTTAGAAGCCATGATTTAAAATGAGTTTCCAGTTCTACTCTGGAGGCAAACAATGTTTTTTTGTGAGCCGCCCAGAGGACTTCGGCTGTTGGGTGGTACAGAAATGAAATGAAATGAATAAATAAAATGTTTTGTGCAAACCAGGAAGTGGAAGGAGGGAATCAGAGAAGGTGAGAGAGCAGAATCCACAAGTCCAAGGCTGATTTCCAATCCTCCAAACCATGGTTTGGACTAGGGTGGGCAACATGTGACTCCTGCTGGACCTCATTGTGGTCCCTGCCCCACCCCAAAAGTGTCAAAAGATTTGTGTTAACAAAATGTGGTGAACACCACACTGGATGAGCCAGTGTGGTGTAGTGGCTAGAGTGTTGGACTGGGAGTCGGGAGATCCGGGTTCTAGTCCCCACTCGGCCATGGAAGCTCACTGGGTGACTTTGGGCCAGTCACACACTCTCAGCCCAACCCACCTCACAGGGTTGTTGTTGTGAGGATAAAATGGAGAGGAGGAGGATAATGTAAGCTGCCTTGGGTTCCTTGCAAGAGGAAAAAAGGCGGGGTATAAATGCAATAAATAAGTAAATAAATAAATAAAATGGCGTCCAAGCAGCCATTTTGAAGTCTTTTTTACAGTTTTAGGGTGCTCCATAGCCACTCTAGATACCATTTTTAAATTGCATTGTTATCATCATCATCATCATCATCTTGTTGCCACAGGGGCGGGGGTGGCCTGTGAGGGGGCCCAGGGGACAAAACTGGCCCTGGACCTCCCAAAGTTGCCCATTCCTGGTTTAGACTGCATCATCTGAACCAATCCACAGAATTAGGCTACCAGAGCAAAGGGAGAAATTCCACATTCGCAATCGCTCCTTAGACAATGTGAGCACGTTCACAGGAGAAGGTGAGTACAATATTTTAGGAACACAGGAAGCTCCCTTATACTGAGTCAGACCATTGGACCATCTAGCCCAGGATGGCTGACACTGGCTGGCAGTGGCTCTCCAGGGTTTCAGACCTGACTGTTTCCTAGCCCTACCTGGACAAACTGGGGATTGAACCTGGGACCTTCTGTGTGCAAAGCAGGGGCTCTGCCACTGATCTACGGCCCCTCCCTTCCCTTCCCTTCTCATCTCACTGGAATAACTGGTATATGAAAATTTTATTTTTTTAAGGTTGGTCATGCTGGCTGGGAATGATGGGAGTTTCAGTCCAGCACATCTGGAGGGCACCAGGTTGGGAAATGTTGCCATAGGTCCATCTAGTCCAGCATCTTGATTCCCGCAATGGTCAACC
This sequence comes from Heloderma suspectum, assembly GCF_057233095.1. Taxonomy (NCBI): domain Eukaryota; kingdom Metazoa; phylum Chordata; class Lepidosauria; order Squamata; family Helodermatidae; genus Heloderma; species Heloderma suspectum. The sequence goes on from NC_139462.1 coordinate 196,761,914, forward strand.
AGATGACCCTGGGAAGCCCACAAGCAGGACATGAGGAAACATCCCTCTCCCATTATTGGAAGTCCTACTGCCTCTGAACCTGGAAGCTTCGAGCCAAGTGCCATCAGCATGCTGTGAAAGTCCTGGGCCAGTGCCTGAACTCAATAATGGGCTGGATGAGGGCCAATAAACTGAAACGGAATCCTGGCAAGCTGCAAGCCCTGTGGGTGAGTGGTTCCCAGGTCCGGGAGATAGGCTCATTGCCTGTTCCGGATGGTTGCACTCCCTCTGAAAGATCAGGTTCGTAGCCCAGGGGTATTCTAAATCCATCACTGTCACTGGAGGCCCAAGTAGCCATGGCAGCTCGGAGTGCCTTTTACCAACTTCGGCTAGTTCACCAGCTACGGCCTCTCCTGGACAGGGATAGCTTGACCACGGTGGCCCAGGCGCTAGTAACCTCAAGACTGTATTACTGCAATGCACTCTATGTGGGGCTGCCCTTAAGGCTGCTCCAGAAACTGGAGCTAGTGAGGAACACAGCAGCTCTGCTGTTGTCAGGAGCTGCCCCTTTTCAGCATGCAACTCCTTTGCTGAGGGAACTGCACTGGCTGCCTATCTGCTACAAGGCCAGGTTTAAGGTTTTAGTACTAGTGTACAAAGCCCTAAACAACTTGGGACCAGGATACCTGACAGAGTGCCTTCTCCCTTACCAACCTGCCTGGTCACTGAAGTCATCAGAGGGCTTGCTCCTGGTGCCTCCAGTTGGATATATGGCCTGACTGGAGTCCACCAGGAGAAAAGCCTTCAGTGTGGTGGCCCCCTTTCTTTGGAACTCCCTGCCCCTGGAGGTCAGGCAGACACCAACACTGTGTTGTTTCCCAAGCCTCCTGAAAACAGCACTGTTCCAGGAGGCATTCCTTTCTCTACTGGAATTCTGTTTTTGTTCTTTTGTAAGCATGATTTTAATGGTGGTGTTTTAATCTTCTTATTCTTTTACTGTTTTATCTTTTGTGTTCACTGCTCCAAAATCTGTTTTGGATATGGAGCGGTATACAAATATTGTAAATAAATAAACAAAGAAGTTCCATATAGCCTTCAGGTCTAGGAGCCATTGGTAGACTTCTCCTTCAGGCATTCATTGAATCCCTTTTTAAATACCCAACTTGCTGTAGGGATCTATTTAATGCTGGGATGGAGAACCTCCAGCTAATGGGCTGGGTTCAGTACCCACGGATTCTCCATCTAGTCCACAAGCTTCTTTTGTTGTTCTCTCCCATCAGTGATCGGAGAGAAGAGGGTATGTAAAAGCAATTTACCTTTAAATACCCCACAAAGAACTGAGGTGTGTTTTGTAGGCACTGAGAGCTGCTGCATCAAACTGAGGTATGTGCATCTTGCAAGCCGTTGCACAGAACTGAGGTGTACTGTTTGCAGGCATGAGAGCTGTTGAATTGGGGCCTATTCCTGAACAGACTTACCTGAACTGAGCTGTGTTTTGTACGATTGGGAAAAATGTCCGGACTGATATGAACTACATCTGATCCTGCCCACTTTGCCCTTAGCACCACCCACTGCTGGAACAAGCCCCCCACCTTGAGACCCTTCCCAAATTGAAATTTGGCCCCTGGGCCAAAAAAAGTTTCAATACCCCTGATTTAATGTTAACTATTTACTCTAATATAGCTAATTCGCCATGTACTGGGCACAGAACTGTTGCTCTTTCAGCAATCATGCTATTTGTAAGCTGCTCCGAAAACTACAAGTATTTTCCATTTGGCCAAACTTCTATTAAAAAATAGTGGGCTGGATAAAAGCAGTGACATTTTAGAAGAAAGCTCATTTAAAAGATCACAATTTGCCATTGTAGAAATTTGCATCCACCTGTATATACATCTTAGAGAAACTTACTGAAGTCCATGGCATGTTGACAGAGCAACAAAAGATTCTGTATTCCCTCGGATGTGACCTTGGTAATAACAATGTTCTCCGCCCTGCAATTAGAAACAGAGACTGTGAGTTCATATCACATACATGGTTTTGCAAGCAACCCAGGGATTAGATTACCAAATCAGATGGCTGAAGTAAATGGTGGAACAATATATTCATACCCAGATAGGCTTTACTACATTTGCTGATGCAATACGTGAACCAAGTTTCATTACATTACATTATATAATGCTGCAGGTGAGCCCAAATTAAGTAACCTGAGAGCTTTGAACACCAACATTCTCTTGCCATTCACTCCAACCTTATATATATTACAGTGTGAACATCCAAAATTTGGTGAATGTGAACCTCAGACTGTCAAAATTCATGTGCGAACGTCTATGCTCACCAAATTATGGACAAATGTACAACCATGTCATACCATAAGTAGAATACTGGCAAAACTGGCTACTGTTGGGAGTGTATACATGATCAAGTAGTATACAGTTATCAGCAATAAATATAACTAATCTGAAGCACAGAAGAGTAATACCAGCTAATGTTAGGGGAATATCACTGTATAGCACATATTACTATATGTATTAGTATCATAACATCACCACAGCAAGTCATTTCATTATGACTGGAGGCCTACTACAGCATATTACATGCAGTTGAAAACCCCTGAATTAGTTCTCTAATATGCAGTACAAAGGGAAGTTTAGTTGTTGTTGCTGCTGTTGTTGCTGTTGTTATTATTTACATTTATATCCCACCTTTTTTCCTCTTGCAAGGAACCCAAGGCCCTCCTCCTTTCCATTTTTTCCTCACAACAACCCTGTGAGGTAGGTAGGCTGAGAGTCAGTGACTGGCCCAAAGTCACCCAATGAGCTTCATGGCTGAGTGGGGACTAGAGCCTGCATCCCCCAAGTCCCAGCCCAACACTCTAAGCACCACACCACACTGGCTCTCAGTGGGCCAGGGAACTCCTGGGGATTGCTGAGGGGGGGCTGGCAGATGATGTCAGTGTCCCTGCTAATCAAAACAATGTCAGTGTTCCATCCCTGTGAGCCCTGGCTCCACTACACCGCTGAAGATCTGGAAGCCACCTTTCGAGAAAGCCAGAGCACATGGCCCCTCACCATGTGCATGCAGCCGGGATACTGTACTCCAACAGTCCATGTGCCTTCTTGCTAATATCAAGAAAGGGGCACAAGCTCAGAGCACAACTCCGATATTTAGCTCATCCCCTACTTCCACTCCAACTGAACGGGAGTAACCTACTTTTTATTCTAGGTTTTTTTTAAAGAACTTATCCAGAACAAAACACGAGTTCTGGCAAATGACTAGAGGCCAATTTAAACCTGGCACGGCATCTGGCAAAAAACAACAGAACAAAAAACGCTCAGCCATGCAGCCTCTCCACGCAGCCAGCGGAGTGTTTAAAAGGCTCTTTGCACGTACACCAGCCTGTACAGTTGTGGTGTGTGCATGCCAGCAATGCATGGCACAGGGGGCAGCTGCACTGGTGTGCCAACCCTGCATACATATCAGCCAGCATGCAGCTCAAGGCCTGTTTAAATATAACCCCAGACACATGGAGCAACTCCCATGCAGTGCAAAGGCTTCTGTGCAATTTCCAACTGGCCACAGCCAAGTTTAAAGCAGTCCTCCACTCAAATTCCACTCTCCAGCTAACGTAGCTCCAGGCACTTACAAATCCTCTCGCTGGTGGAGAGAGCATCACAGTCTTCTGTAGAGCAGGACACCTGGCACCAACCTCTAAAATGCCCCAGGGGTCTCATTTTCACCACCATTTCCACACAAGTAAGAAAAAGCAAGAGTCCTTTTCTGAGCAGCAGGAGAAGCCCCTATTGGCACTGTTCAGACACATATTGGGGAAGGGTGGTTAGGGTAACCATGGCGCATGGTGGTTACTGCTAACCACTGCGAGTGCGTGCTACTGCCACACGTGCAGGTAACCATGTTCTGCAACGTGGTTAGACTAACCATTCTCCAATCACCTTCCCTCCCGCAGGAATCCACAGTCCTCCGGATGGGCAGCCATGCATCCCAGCAGCCTTTGCACTGTTGGCCATTTTGGTGCTTGGTGCTGCCGGCCATTTCGGTGCTCGGTGGCTACTTCTTCTTTGGCCACTCTTGCCATGGACCTCTATGGCAGCTGTCAATTAACCACGGAGGCTGTTCAGACAACACACTAAGCCATGAAGAGCCCACTAACCATCTTGCAGCAAGTGGTTAGTGAACGTGGTTAATCTGTGGTTAATAAACCACCATGGTTGGGACAGACACCTGTTCAGACATCACAGTCAGCCAACATGGTTAGCTCAAAACTCCTATCCATCATGGCTTAACATGATGTCTGAACAGGGCCCATGTCTCTTACTTTCTCCATACCTTAAACAGGTATGGCAACCCTGCCTCTCTCTCAAGTCCGATGGTGCATGCCTGAAGACTCAAGGAAGGGGAGGGGAATTGGAAGTGACTACAAATCATGGATGGCTAGTAAGCCAAGCCAACATTTGTGGATCCCTGCTTACATCATATCTATTACTGCACATTGTTCAGGAGCCAAAACATAATAACAGGTTGGACTCTCCACTCGTTCAATATGTGTTTTTATTATATAGATCAGAGATGGGCAACACATGGTCCACAGGCCACAGCCCCCCCTTCTTTTAGCACCCCCCAACCCAACTGAAATTTGGAAGCACAGCAGCAAAAGGAGCCAATTTCCGCTTGTTTTTCATAGAACAGGCTGTAGTTTGCCGGCGAAATTAGGTGGCACGGCAGCATGCCAGCAAAAAAGGGTCGTACTTAAACCTTTTCTTGCTGCTACGCTACTGAATTTTGGCAGCAAGGCGGTGTGGACAGGGGGCACCCACCCCCTATGGATTGGAGGGGAGATGTGCACCTGGACCACTGGAAGTCACCCATTTTGCCCTTATGTTGATACAGATCAACATAAGGGCAAAATCAAGCCCACTAAGACATTCCTCCAGACAAGTTTTCTTGCCTCATTGCCCTCATAATAAATTCCCTGTAGGCAAACTGCTACAGAGAAATCACATAGGGCTGCACATATACAGGAGAAATAGCCTTGATGGGCCAGATATGTCCCACAGATTTTATAACTTCTCTCTCTATTCAAGGTCAGAGTTACTCGGCATATTCTGGCACTCACCGACAGACTAAAATCACCACAATACTGCTTAAGCACTCTTTGGTTGTATACAAATGACAGCTTTTAAATAACTTGAGGCCATCTTCTAAAGCAGCGGTCCCCAACCTTTTTGGCACCAGGGACCGGTTTCGTGGAAGACAATTTTTCCATGGACCAGGGGGGATGGTTTCGGGATGATTCAAGCGCATTACATTTATTACTTTGCAGTAATAGGCTACATAAAGATTTACACAGCCTATTACTTGAAGAACAGGGACGCAAATGGCGTCCGCTATGCGGACGCCATTTGCATTCCAGCGGCCGGAAGTCCGCCAGTGGCAGGAGCCGGCCGGCAGCTCTGCAGACTCGCCACGGAGCGGAGCCAGCCAGGGCCAGCGAGGATTCCGGGGGGGAGGGATGGATCGCCTTCCCCCCATGGACCCCCGCAGACCCAAGGTAAGGGGGTTTCGCACACCCCTACACTGACCTCCTGCTGTACGGCCTGGTTCCTAACAGGCCACAGACCAGTACAGGTCCATGGCCCAGGGGTTGAGGACCCCTGTTCTAAAGCCATTATTGCTTGTAGTTCAAATGTTCACTCATCGCTCTGCAACAGTCTGTGGTGAAGCTGATTTTCTAGGGGTTTTGTAGCCCCTTCAAGCTCTATTCTGGGACAGCTGAAACTAGCATGCCAGAAGTACAGCAAGCATTGCTGTAACAGAAACAAATTCACTTTGGTGTGATACACTTTCTCCCTTATCAACCTGCCTGGTCACTGAGGTCTTCAGAGAGCATATTCCTGGTGGTTCTGCATGGACCTATGGCCCAGCTGGGGTCCACCCAAAGAAGAGCCTTTGGTGTGGTGGCCCCCTTTCTATGGAACTTCCTGCCCTTGGAGGTCAGGCAAGCCCCAACACTATGTTGTTTCTGGCACCTCCTGAAAACATCTCTATTTCAGGAAGCCTTCCCTGACTAAGTAGCCACAGTTTTTATTGGAATTCTGTTTTTTAAAATGATGATAATTTTTAACATGGAGTGCTATTCTTGTATCTTATCTTTGTATCTTTTAGTGTTCACTGTTCCAGAATCTGTCTAGATGTGTAGCGGTATATAAATGGTGTAAATAAATAAATAAATGGTCACAGCCAGTTAAGGAGAAACTCATCCACACTGAAACTCTACAACAGACTAATCTCCATCTACTACAGTCATTGGGAAACATGACCAAGCCATTGTTACCTCAATGTACAGTCAGCAAAAGAGCACTGCAAAAATTAACAAAATGGATTTTATACTGTGTTTGAAACGAACTTCTACCTTTTCAGCATTTCTTAAATTTCCAGTAAATAAGCAATGCAGAAAAGCTTGCTCTGCAATTTGAGCCTTCCAGCCATTGAACTAAAAACACTTCCAGGTAGCAATAAAATGCCACCCTTCTCGGTTCCCATCTAGATGTCCTTCAGCTTGCCCAAGGGAAGAGGAGGGAAGCCGTGACATTATTTGCTAGTCATAGTGTTGCCCTTACTTGGTCAAGCTAATGCATTATATGTTATTTGTGAAATGCCAACTGATGATTAACCTTTTCTTCCCAGCAGGCAGCCACTGCAGGGTCACTGGGTTGAGAAATCGCTATTCTCAGCATGTCATTAAACCTAATTACCAATTACCAGAGCATACAGAAGTTTAAGTCATCAGCAGCAAGATAATGCACCATTTCCAGGTTTTATATATATCCCTTGCACTGGTGTGGCTGTAAGGGAAGAGGGGACAAATAGAAAATGGTGCTTGGTGACAGTTCAGGGAACAAACCAATGCATGTTTCAACAGAAAAAGTCCTACAACTCCCAGGATTCTTCAGCTAGGGAATGGTGGGAGCTGCAGAACTTTTTTCTGTCTGCACATGCATAGGATTGCACCTTTAGTGTGGCATGAAAACTCAACTCACCAGGAAAACATTCCTCAGTATAAAACACAATCTTCAGGACAGCCTTCCCCATCTGGTGCTGTCAGGGATAGCTCTGATTCTGAGTCAGAGTTAGAAATGCTAGATCAAGGCATGGGGGAAGGATACTCCCTACAGTGCCTAGATGCTGGGAGAGATTCCTCCAAAGGCCTTGACAAACAGATGGCCCAGGCTCAGCCCTTTCTCACAGGTGCCCTCCAGACACATTGGACTACTACTCCCCAAATCCCTGCCCATTGGCCATGCTGGCTGGGGCATCCTGGGAGTTATAGCCCAACACATCTTGAGGGTATCAACTTGGGAAAGGCTGTGTTAGGCCAAGCAGCACCTGAATAGGTGGCTTACACTAGGAGGGGCAATCCTGAGAAAATCCATGGAGATTTGGTATTACTTGAGGCTGACAAAGCAGGTCTGTTGCTTGGACATTTGAGTGAAGGGCTAGGAAAACACTGGGCTAGATCTAGACTTAAACATACTTGGAGTGCACCCACTGAAATCAGTGGGGCTTAAGTTAGTCATGATCTTGGCCCTATGAGTTGGATCCAAGATCTGCCTTCCATGGACGAGGGGCCCTGCTCATGGAAGGTGTCTTTGCCTGATTTGGGGATCCCTCCTCTCTGCAACACAGCTCACCCCATTCAGCAGGATCCCCTAACCCTCTGTGTAGCATTTTCAGGGGTCTGGAGCAGGTGCCATGGGGAGAGGGGGTGAGGAAGGCCACCAATCCAGCTGTATGTGCCTAAATTTGGATCCTAGCCCATTTTTTATCTTCCTTCATCTGTCTGTCTGTCTGTCACTTTTCTCTTGATTGTTGGGGCATATTTGAGGAGCAAGGGTAGATGAGTGGAGACTTATGCTATACCTCAGTGGTCAGTAGAAATAAGCATATATTTATCTAATGCATTTGTATCTTGCCCTATATCATTATGATCTCAGGGCGGCATACAGATAAAATCAACAGTATAAACAGTATAAAACAATAAATAATTTAAACAGCTAAAAGCTTATTAAGCCATTAAACAAGCTAATACCAATTAAAACATCTATAACAATAAAACAGTTAAAACAGTGTGTGACTTTAGGGAATTCAATTAATCCTCAAAGGCTTTGGTGAAAAGCCATGTTTTAACTTGGTGCCAAAATGAAACCAACATCTGTGCCGATCGGGCCTCCAAGGGGACAGCATTCCACAACCACGGTGCCACAGCAGAGAAGGCCCTCTCCCACGTCCCGCCATAGTGTATGTCTCACACTCATGGGACACAGAGGAGGACCACTCCAACAGATCTCAATCCTCAGACAGGCATATATAGGGAAAGGCACTCCCTCAAATATTGAGGACCCAAGCTGTGTAGTCATATGTATATATGTATGTATATGACTACAGTTGCCCTGTTATGCATCCCTTCTTATCCTGGTAATGGTTCCAGGTCAGAAGAAAAATGGGTGGTGAATGGGTAAGGGGTGTGTGTAGATGTTGGCATTTGTGTTCATTCAGGAGTCATAAAACTTCCACTAAAGTGTTTTTTTAGAAGTATGAATGCTTAAGGCTTCTGCTCTAAACATCACCTTTAAAACCAATGTTACGGACAGCAGGCGTAACTCAGAAGAATCTCACAAGAAGCACATCAATGACCTGGCCCTAGAAAGAGGCTTAGAAGTCAAGGGAGGCTGTGTGCTGTATGCTACCAATAAGATGCTTCATGCTTGCAGCTGCAGGGCATGGAAAGATGGCTCACCTACTTTGCTTCTCACTGACATCTGGCCAGGAAGATGCGACAGCATCTGCTCCAAAAGCTGATCCTGGATTGCTTGCCTTGAAAAGCAAAGAAACTGGTTTTGAATAGCACTTAAGGCAGCCTTCCTCAACCTGGTGCCCTCCAGATGTGTCGGACTGCAACTCCCATCCTTCCCAGGAAGGGAATTCCAGTCCGACACATCTGGCTGGGAAGGAAGGGAATTGCGGTCTGGCACATCTGGCTGGGAAGGATGGGAGTTGCAGTCCAACACAACTGGAGGGCACCAGGTTGAGGAAGGCTGACCTAAGAGACATTGAAAAGGCAAGGGAGCCAGGGAACATTCCCCACTTCCCTGTTTCTCCTAGAGGAATTCTAACCATTAGGAATACGTACCCCAGAATCCTAGGCACAGTTCTTGAACAAATTTACACTCTCTCCTTCTCCCTCTACCACAGTGGCATAAGCCATTTGTATAGGAGGTGGGTCAGCTAAGTAAAGGGCAAGTCTTACCTGCAAAAATGCATAACAAAACCACACAACCAGAAGAGTTTCCTTTGTCTAAGGAAAGCAGCATGGGGCCAGGGCTGTTAGGAACAAAGAGGCGGTGAGGGGTGAGTAATCCTTCCCCCAAGCCACTTCCATCCTCCCACTCCTTCTGTAGAGCTCCAATTCTTTTTACAATTCTTTTTACAAGTTATAGGAGAAAAGTGAAGGAAGGGGGAGGGTTAAGCCCATGCACATCTGTGCTTCTCCAGTCCAAATCACTCCCTCCCAAAGTTGCTAATGCTCCCTAGAACAGGCGTGGGCAACTTGCACAGGTCCAGCAGCCAATTCCCCCCACTTGGAACCAACCAGGAATTGCACCCTTCCCTGCCACTGCCTAAATAGTTGTGATCTCCTTTTAAAACAAGGCAAGTGCTATTCGACTTCCCAAAAAGGTGTGCTCTCCCTGCACTCCTTGGTTTAAAGGAAAATCAAAACTTTCTTTTGCTGCTGCTGCAGTCACCACAACTCTGGCAGCGACAGCAGCAGTGCCCCTACCCACTACAAAAATGGACCATGGGGCAGTGCTGCCCACCCACCCTAGAAGGAGTGACCAACCTGTTGTACACATCCACATGTAATGTGCAGTTCTGACCAAGGATTTCAACTGCTACCTCCCCTGAAGTGGGCCGTCTAGTATTTTGGAAGTGGTCTTTTCACACAACATCAACAACTGCAATTCTGATGGCACCTCCCCATGCCACCCCCTGAAACAGGTTATCAGAATGCATCCTCTTTGCTTTGAGTCCACCAACGTACTACTTGAGGGCCTAGTGTGACGCCTACAGCAGAGCTAACCCAAATCTGCAACCGAGACCTGAGATTCCGCAGTTCTGGCCCTTCAACAACACCTACCAATAACAAAAGCAACATATTCTTGAGCCAGAGTGGTGTAGTGGTAAATGTGTTGGACTGGGAGCCGGGAGATCCAGGTTCTAGTCCCCACTCAGCCATGGAAACTCACTGGGTGACTTTGAGCCAGTCACAGACTCTCAGCCCAACCTACCTCATGGGGTTGTTGTTGTGAGGATTAAATGGAGAGGAGGAGGAGGAGGAGGAGAATGTAAGCTGCTTTAGGTTCCTTGCAAGAGGAAAAAAGGAGGGATATAAATGCAATAAATAATAAATATTCTAAATGAAAAGAGGGAGAAAACATTCAAAAGCAGTAGCTTGGAACAGCAAGACATTCCTTTTGTTATTATTACTTGAACTCTCTGAAAATGGATATTGCAGCTAGGTTACAGAAACGTTTAAGTCACGGAATTTTAAACTGGGTCAGTGGTTCTAGAAAATAGGTGAGTAAGACAAGCTATTTTCAGTTACAGTTGTAAACCACAGAGAATGTCCTGTATGCATGGTATTCACTAGATAGCCTTGGAGATGCCCACATCCTGCCATTGTTTGCAGTCCTCCGCTTTAATAATAATAACAATAATAACAACAATGTACCCCTTCTGTACTGCAAAAGCAATGCTGAAGCGACTTCTACACACAAATAGAGAAATTCGCATCATATATAGTAAATAAAAACAGCAGGAGTCAACAACTAAAAAAATGATACAAAACAGCAGCAGACAGGTTTTGCCCCCCAAAAGGGCACAGCTGCACCAGCTAGTGTCAGACCCTCTCTTGCCCACTCCTCTTGTCGTCCTGTCTAAGCAGGAAGGTCTCCATCTGCTGAAAAAAGGGGCAGCGGGGGGGGGCAGGCCTAGGGAGGGAGTTCCACAGCCTGTCAAGGGGTTACACCAGGGTGCAGAACCTCTTTCAGCCTCCATTTCAGAGAAGCACTTTGGGGCTGCATTCCAGTGGTGAGTGGGGCCGAAGGCAAAAGGAACGGGGCCAAAAATACACGCATATTTTAACTTAAAGCTCTGCCAGGAACAAAGCCTTAGGAGAGGCATTGCGACTTTTAGAATGGGGAAAAATTGCATTAAAGCCAGGAAAGCACCAAATGATGAGTGATTAGAGGAAAGGATGTGGGGCCAGGGGAAGTGGCATGGTCTTCTGGGGAACCCCAGAGGGCCCCACTAGGGCCCCAGGAGGGCTGGATTTGGCCCCCAGGCCTGAGGTTCTGCACCCCTGAGATAAGCAATTGATAGGGGACAACAGGGCAGCACCTGCCTATGTCAGGGATATTATGCCACGTGTACATGCTTAGGCGTGTGTGCACAAACTCTGGAATCAGTTCCTCCATTGCCTCTAAAGAAGAAATATTTTGCTTCAGCATTAACGAGATGTTATTATGCCGCTCTGCGAACACGTCCCCTAGATGGAAAATTGGCCAGTGGCAATTTTGTAGCGAATATTGCTGACCTATATCAAGGAAATATTCCCGGCTGCGTGACTTCCCACTTAATTTTGACAACTGCAGCATCAAGACGCTGCAAGCCACAATGGACTATTCATGTGAAACAGCTGATGCACAAGCCCCGGTTACCTTAAAATAATTCTGCTGGCGCAAATACTTCATTCACAAAAAGGGTGGCGATGGGAAGAAGGGAACCACCACTTTAGAGTGGGAATGACTGCAAGATGTCAGCATGAGCTACCATGCTTCAGATCAGATATAACATTCGCAATCCTCCAAATCATGGTTTGGCATTACATGTAAACACGGAGTCTGTCCCACAACAGACTCTCCTGAATGTTGCCATACTTGCTCCTTCATGGTCATAATGTCTTTGGCTCCCAAAAGGGCAGAGCTACACCAGCTAGTGTCAGACCCTTTCTTGCCCACCCCTCTTGCTGCACAGGAATAGCTGACACCATTTGAAGAGCAGGGTGGGGGCGGGCAGGCGAGCCGTTCCAATGGGATTTGCATAATGAAAGAGAAAATTGGACGGCATCAAATTAAAATTACATCTTAATAAATCTCGCCCACTCACCCACTTTTTCTACCACCTTTTCTACCTTGCACACATTAAAAGTGTGCTTTAATTAAAAAGCCTTGATGTTACCATGATTTGACAGAAGAGAAGTAATTAGCACAGGGAAGGCCAAGTAATTAAGGTTTCCTGATCCTCCCCATGTCAAGCACAAGAGTCAAGTGCAGTTGTGAAAGTGTCGCACAGACAGAGCCTGCTGTTTTCACACCCTTAACAAAATTGCACTAGCACTTTTAAAAATACATATATTTACAAATATATATTACAATGTCGGAACTGCTACTTTAGTCCATTTACAAAGAGCTCCTACAGGAGCTGCTGCTGCAAGACAGACTCAAGAAATACATTCTCAAATTCAAAGTGATTGGGAAGCAGAATAGCTAGAATAAAAATTCAAAGAGTTCTCAGTTTGCCCTTGTCTACTATAGTGCAAAGATCACCCTTCCCCAACTTAGTGCCCTCCAGATCACTACAAACCCCATCATTCCCAGAAAGCATGGCCATGGGGGATTGGAGTCCACTACATCTGGAGAGTACCAAGATTGGGAAGTCTGGCACAGAGCTGGGCTTTGAGAAAAAGGGGCTTACACAATGTCAGACCATTGGTCCATTTAACTCAGTATTATCTAGGGTGGGCAGAATGTATAACAGGATCTACTGCTAGACCTCTGGGTGATTCGCAGTAGATTGGTAAGGACTTCAGACTTCTAGTTGTTTAACAATACCAACGACAGAATGACTCCAGGGGTAGAGCCATTTTTTGTGGGGGAGGATTGTGGGCTCTCTGTTCTCTCTGTTTTGAGTTCTGGTACTCAAAACAAAATTCATGGGCTCTGAATTCTTTAATTCTATGTCTTTTGCACCAGGCTCCAGTTGATAGACCTTGATATTCTGAGAAAAATCCAAAGTAGATCCCACAAGCCTCATGTCTGCCCACCCCTGATCTACACTGACTGGTAGCAACTCTCCAGGGTTTCAGACCAGAGTCTTTTTTCCAGCCCTACCTGGAAATGTGAAAGATAGAACCTACATTAAAAATGCACCTCCATAGAGGAAGAAATGTGCAACCCCCTGCAGTGCCCCATGTGTGGACTTTGTTGTATATTTCACACTGTATGCTCCACTCACAGCTTCCCAACATATAGCACACAATGAAACCTACACATCAGTGTAATCATCGGATTTGTCCATCTACACAAGTTTTGCATATACCAAGAAGAATTTTGCACAAGAATTTTGTCATATCTGGTACCAATGTGGAAAAAACTATCATGACCCAAAACTATTGTCCAGGGCTGCTATGTTTGAATTGTTTGGTATAGTAAATATATACTATATCTGGATGAGCAGAACATCTATTGCTCTAACGTTGAGGGGGTGGTGTTTGATTTTAAGCAAGCAACATCAGGGAACAGATTTGCGTACTTAATCGAAGAGGAGATTGGCGTAGATTAGTCAGACCTTCAACTCTTTCATCTCAATGACAATCCCTGTGACATAACAATAACCAAAGAGAGATAAAAAGACACAGCAATCCGCTGCAACAGTGTAGAATTTATACAAGTTGAGTGAATGTATGTTGGGAGCCTGGAAGAAATCCCGAACTGAGGGTGGGATAACAATATGTGAACAGCTCACTGACTACTATTTTTGCTCCTCAAGGGCCTCTTGCCACTTCAAGCAGAACAATGCCACTGGTTTCAACTCCATTGAGTGCTGCCACCTTAGCACGAGAGCAGCTTTGCTCGTCAGCAAGGAAATCCAACAGCCTGGAGATGCAGCCTTTTTGTATCCTTGCACACAAATGGTTAGTACTATAATAAATCCTGAAAAACTCAATTTTTCCATTACTGCAGCTGCACCAACCAGAAAGGTATGTTCATTCATCTAACTCCCTTTCATACAATCACATGCTTCAGGAAAAAAAATGCCAAGCTAACTATAAAACCAAAATGAAATGCCCTTTCCGAAGAAATATGGATGCCATCTCTTCTGCAGCATCCCCAAGCAGCGCACTGCTCACTTGCAGATGCCAATTTGTACAACGCTGTGAATTAGGTGAGAACAGCCTTTCCCACCCTGGTGCCCACCCCCAAAGTGTTGACTACAATTTCCATCATCCCCAGCCATACTTGCTGGGATGATGGGAGATGTAGTCTGACAGCTCTGGGGATGCGCCAGGGTGGGGAAGCCTGGGTTGGCAGCACTGGACTGCAGCCACAGCACTACAGGTTACCTTGGCAAATGGGTATTCCCAAACACACCCATTTAATGATGTGGTGGGGGGGGGCATTTGTGCAGGACAGATGGTGAAATCCCCCACCAACAGGGATGATTAATTACTTGAGCACCTGCTGATTTTGCCTTCAAACATGCCCCCTCCCCAGCAAAGCTATTTTCTCCAGCCAGTCTCGGAGTCCGACTGGAGAAAAGGTTAGACATTCCAGGGGAGAATCAGTGGGCAGAACTAACAGCCATTCTTGATTACAGATTTGCAAAAGGAAGAACCGAAATAGGAACTTGTATATGCAATTTAGTCTACAAATTGTATAAGCAGTAGCTGAAACAATTGGATAGTTTTAAAAAGCTGCATAACAACGTGGCCTGCTACGTAACTTATTTTTGTTGCCCTTCCAGTAATTTTTTTTAAGTTATTGAAATACATGGAATAATCCTTTGTTTTATCACACTGTCTATGCTGTGGTATGGAAGAAGCATCCATCTAAAAGGGAGCCAAAAGATACAGCAAGACAATAAACACACTGTTCATTCCCACTCCACTGTCATGGTGATGCAGGAAGTCTGGGCCCCCTTGACCCAAGAATAGAATCCAGATTCTCCAAACAAAAACAAACATTGCTGTTTGTCCTGATCTCTCTCTCTCTCCCTCTCTCTCACACGCGCGCACACACACACACACACAGTGCCTCTGTGTATCTTTTTCTCCCTTCAGTCTCATGAAGTGCCTTTGCTCTCTTTCATGGATTGACAAAAACAAAAAAGTTTTCCACCTTTCCACCATTTTAAGGTAGCCATAGCAACCCAATAAGCTGTACCTGCCTGGAACGAATTTGATGACCCCTGAGTATCTCACCACCTGGCACTACTCAACAGCCTAGAAAAAATGGACCTCTCATGAACAGAGGGAACTGCTTTATGCCCGGTCAGACTATTTGTCCATTTAGCCTGGGGAAAGGTTGGCATCAATGGCTTTGAGAAAAAAGAAGACAGGAAGCTGCCTTACACCAAGTCCAACCACTGGTCCATTTAAGTCAATATTACCTGCGCCAGGGGTAGGCAACCTGGTGCCCTTCTACATTAAAAAATATACCTCCCTATAGGAAGTAATGTGCAACCTATAAATAAATCACCACATGTGCCCGACACATGGATTTTGCTGTATATTCACACTGCATGCTCCAATCTATCATGTCCCCACTAGAGGAATTCTCCTCCTCCTCCTCCTCCTCCTCCTCCTCCAAGGAGCTAGAGCTCCCAGAGATGGATGACACCAAGAAGCCACCCATGGCAGGAGACCTTAGGGGAGATGACCATAGGTCCTTCCCCACAGGAAGAGGGGAGTTCTGCCTCTGAGGCAGAGGCTGAGTGGCCCCCAAGAGCACCAGCACCTCAAGAGGGATGGTGCATAAAGGAGGCAATGGCTCCTTTATGGAGAAGTGCTTGATTAGAAAGAAGGAATCAAGAAGGGACTCCTCAGGAGCAAGGCCTGTAATGAACTGAAGCTGAGCCCTGGGTGGAGCTCAAGATGCTCTGGGAATATAAGCCTGCAATATCATTACTGGAAACAATATCTTATTTTCAGTTCTGGTCACTTGTTTCCCTGACCTCAGCTTGCGTTTGGATCTCTGTGCTACTGACTTCTGTCTGAGTCTGCTTTTGGACTGTATTTCTACTTAACAGATCTTCTGGATTTTGACCTTGGCTATTCCTCAGACCTCTCTCTGAAAAAACCCTACTTGCCTGGTAAAACTGTGCTTGAGCATTTGTCTGCTAAATTGGCTTTTCTACTGTATTCATCTCTGTATTTGCCTAGCAAAGAGCCAGACCCAGTTATAGCAAGATGCAATCACAGCTTCCCAGCAGATATACATGCAATGAAACCTACACATCAGTCCAATCATCATATGTCTATCTACAAATTACTTGTATATATCAAGAACAGTATATAGTATACTTGCATACTATATTTTTCATATCTGATACCAATGCGGAAACATCTCTCACTAGCAAATCTACCCCAGTACTGTCTACGCTGGAAGTGTTCCCATTACCTGTTACCTGATCCTTAAAAAAAAACACCTGATACCAGGGATTGAACCTGGGATATTCTTCATGCCAAGCATGTTCTGTACCACGCTTTGTCTTCAACATTCATCACATAAGTGCATTCTCTCAGTGAATCAAGATCTGAGAATGAACATAGTATTGTGTGCTCTCTTCTCATAATTTATTTCTGGTTAGTCTCAACAAGTCTTTCCTATTTGTTTTCATTTAGTTCTACCTGAAGCCAGCTTCTAATGCAAGGTGCAACAGGGCTCCCATGTACCAGCAATGAATGAAAGAGAATTGGAGAAGGTGTACAGCTGCCTAACACTTAGAATGCAGAATTCCTTATCAATGCAGAATTACGCACACTGCAGCATTAATTACACTGCAGCTGCACTGAATGTTTGTCCAACAGCCCCACTGCAAAACATCCCAGCATGGGGAGCTTTGTAATGGAGAAAGGGGCTGCATTAAAGAGGTGCTTAATCTAATGAACAAACCATAGTCGCCAACAGAATACAACAACTTCACGGAACAAACACTTATTGTATACTGTTCTTTATCTTTAAAATTCTAATTGGGCAACCCTAGGAGAAAGTAAGTTAACACAAGACAAAAACCCTTGCATATTTCCTCTCCCTAGAGGAGGAAATGGATGGAATGGGGAGCGGGGGGAGACACACTGATTTCGTGAGTTACTTTTAATTCATCTTCTGGTTCTGGGAGAGTGCAGCTATGCTCAGGTTCTCAAGTACCAACCTGGCTCAAGTTAGCAGTTAGTGAAATAACAAGAAAGCACAAAGAGGGCTAATTAATCCACACAACAGTAAATGGAATGACAACTAGTTCCAGCTTTTCTCTCAAGATCTTGGGGGGTAGATGGCACTGAACTGGAATTCCTTCCATTGCCAGTTTTAATGCAGCAACTAAATATTTATTTAATGATATAAAAAAGATGCCAGTTTGAGGCCAAAGTTAAAGCTATCTTATGTTGGCTTAAGCTCCACAAAACCAGGAAATTGGAGCCAAGGCCTTAACAGATGTGCCCCATGATCAGTGATGATATTATGCAATATTATGAATTGTGCTTGCTTACAACTTACCCTCCATGCACCCACACTTTTCCTGGGTCTTTCAGGCCCAAATCCAGATGAGGAGGATGGAGTTCCTGGGACCAGCAAAGATGCCCCATGATGTCCTGGTCTTGTATTGCCTTATGTAACATCTCAGTCTTACTGTATTGCTGTATTGCCTATTTGTTGCTTTTAAGCAAGCCCAATTGCATGAGGGGGTTTGTTTTCTAGCTGCTCCTCCCTCGAGTCTCTGCAGACAAGCAGGCAGCAGGGGTGATGTAACAAACTAGGATTAAGCCAGGATATCAAATTTGGACATAACAACAAACAACAATTTAACCCAAGCTAAGGTCCACAAGACAACTTCAAGCCATGGTTTCTTGGCCCAACTCAAACCACAGTTAGTTGGCTGGGGCAGATTCAGACTTATAAATAAGCCAGAGTTATGTTAAACTAACCATGGTTTAGTTTTATGCCTGAACCCAACCCATAAGTGAACCCATGGCAGAGAATAAGGAAAAACAGAATGTGTAGTGTGTGTGTGTCACATAAGATGCTAATCCTCCCTCCAGCTTGGCTGTTGCTGCTCTTCTCTTGCTAGTTGGCTGTCTGCTGAGGATGAGTATAGGTCCTCTAATGCCACTACTCACCCCCAAGTATGCCTTGGTACTGTGGCTGGGACTGGCAGGTGGCAGGCTTGCCTCAGGCAGGGCTGGTGATGCTAGAAGGACCAAAACAGCTAGCAGGGCTCCACCTTAATGGCTGGCTAACCGCCCACTCCTGCACGACTCACAGTGGCCACAAATGGAATGATTGCCACTTTAAATTTCATGCATGGGATGTGTGGAAGCATACCCCACTTCTGTCTCGGTTCCCCCTTCCAACCAGAAACTGCCCAGAACTGGACATGATCTTCTCCTCAGAAAAGACACCTAACACAGGGATCACATCACCTAACACAGGGATGTTGAACCTCCTTCAGCTCAAGGGCCAAATTCCATTTTAGAGAAGCTCTCAGGGGCCGCATTCCAATAGTGGGTGGGGACCAAGGGCAAAAGGGACATGCCCACAAATACCAATGATACCAGCATATTTTAACATAAAGCTCTTACTGTCAGTAACTAAGACTTAAGAGAGGCATTTCAATATTTTAGAATGGGGATAAAACTGCACATGAGCCAGGAAACCACCAAACTATTGGGGGGAGGGGCATGGCCCTCTGGGGAACCCCAGAGGGCCAGATTGGAACCCCAGGACAACCAGATTTGTCCCTCGGGCCTGAAGTTCCCCACCCCTGCCCTAATACATACAGGAGGGATCAGGTGTTGTAAGCACTGAAAGAGCACCCCACCATGACCGAGTGGATACCCCTGCATCACTGAATCACTCCCCCACTGTCTTAGAGCCCCAACTTACTCAACAATCCCTCTTAAAAGTTGAAGCAGTCCTATACCATGTCTGCCATTCAAATGGCTCACAGTGATTGCATGGATTTTAGATTATGCTAAAGAGGTATTCTTATTAGAACCGATTAGCAGAATCCAAACCTAATTTGGTAAAAAGCGACTTGCTAGCAATGCAAAGTGTTTAGATTTTCCCCTCTGTGTATACTGCCTGACAGACAGAACCTGATGTCCATTCCTGTTCTTTATTAATGTCATTTGCTATCCTTTGTTTCTGCTTCAAGTTATACTTGGAAACAAACAGATTTTTTCAAATTGTATACATATGGCACTCTCATCATGACCATGTTCTTAATATAAATGGAGGTATCTGTATTTAAAACATACATCTTTATATAGTGTCTAAAACCCCAATCCCTCTTGGCCACCGGCAAGGACCATTGTGCAGCGTGCCACTGTGCTATTATGGAGGGCAACAGCCAAAGATTGGCACACAGCACATCCAGCAGAAGCCAGAACCTCAAGTGCGGAAACAGAGGTCAGCCCTTACCATTACTATGCAACCACAAGCTGCAATTCTGAACCACCATTTGGATCTTCATGCCTGACCCTAAACGCTCTGTGAATGGAAACCCTGATAACAGGAGTGCACCGTTATTTTTTGGTACAGTGACCCTCGGAACCCTAAATGCTCTAGGCTAGCAGCTGAGCAACTCCTGACAACGTGGATATGATTATAGCAATAATGTGCAGGTGAAGCCCAAGATCAGCCTTCCTCCAACGTGCCCCTTCAAGATGTGTTGGACTACAACTCCCACCATCCCCAGCCAGCATGACTGGGGATCAGGGGAGTTGTGGTCCAACACATCTGGAGAGCGCTAGGTTGAGGAAGGTTGCCCTAGATCTTTGCCACCACATTGCATAGGTAATGTTCCGCTCTAAACTGAGTCCGGGCTCTTTGCTAGTCAGTACGAGAACATAAATAGTGGAGTGGTCAATTAAGCAGGCAAATGGTCAAACAAAGGCAGGCAGGCAGGCAGGCAGGCAGAAATGTGGGGTTAGGCTAAGGCAGTAGTGATCAAAAGAAGAGGCAGTGGTCAAAACACAGTGGGGCAGTCAGATACATTACACAGCCCAGAAGCTGAGCCAAGAAGTCCGAGGGTCAGTATCATGAAGCGTCAATCACAGGGGAAGGTCCAGCAGGCAAGGTACAAGGCACTGGAGCTGCTGGAATGGTGTTGTTTCCAACTCTGGGTAGGCCTACACTGAAGGCTTTTAACAGCACAGCCGGCTGCCCCACTAAGGGCTCAGCTGCAGTGTGTTAAGCTCTCTGGTCAGAGCCCCACTCAGGAGGATCCCCTTTCCTCCTGAGCAGGCCCCTGCTGCAGCCTGGCACTTTGTCACGGCTCCCTGAACTGGGGCTGCCTCCTCTGGCACTGGAACTCCCTGGGACTTGCCGGGGGGGCGGGGTGGTGTTCAGGCTCCTCCTCTGAGGCACAGTCCCCCCCGTCCTGAGCAGCTGAGACCTCAGCAGGCTCTTCCATGGACTCAGGCCCCTGTTGCCGTGCGGGCCCTGGCAGGAACTGGGCATCATCCCCTGTTTGGGCCTCTAACTCTTCCTCCGCCTTGGAGGATTCCAACAAGGGCACGACAGGCTTCCTCAGATCTGATTTTTTACTAAAAAGAAGCAAAAATAACTAAACCTGCCATCCTAGCAGTTAGGACATACATGTGCATCTCATGCTGCACGTATGATACTGGTGGCTAGAATGGGATTGCTTCTCATCATCTGGCTCCCATAGGCCATGGCAGCTGCTCATTAGGGAGAACCATTTCTGTGTATAGTGGGATCAGCCCCACTTGTAAAGGTCCTCCATGCTGCCACTGTGGAGACAAGGACATGCTGAAGGATACGTAAGACACTGTTAGTGCTGTGCCAAACATGTCTCCCACATTTTTTTTCAACCATTCTCATTCAATTTGACATAAGATAAATTACTTCCAAAAATCAATTCAATGTAGAAGAAATTTTGGAGAACTTCTCCTGGGTTGGGTTTGGATTTCTTGGGCTTACCTTACTTAGGAGGGAGCTGAGGAGAGAGCATAAGTGTCCTGTTTTTCATTGTACAGTCATCTCTCTGGCCACCTGTAGTCTCCTCAGCTTCCTACACTTCAATTAAAGTCTAGTTTAAGGCACCATGAAGTAATTCCTCCCACAGGGCTTTTCGAGATCAGGACGTGCAGGCAGTCTGGGAGGCTAGCTGTGACTGGGTAAGCTCAGAAACACTACAAAAATAAATTATACAACATCCTGAATGAGGCAGAACAATAGAAGCCTCTTTCACACAGGGAGAAAACTTTCAGGAAATTGGAGGGCAGATTTTGGAAGAGTGCTAACTCCACCCCATCCCTGGAGCTAAACATCACACTGCCCCCACCTGCACTGCAGTGGATTCAAATTGGGGGCCAGCCTGCTAAGACAGCTGATGTTGTTGCAGCACAAAACTCCCCAAACCCCTTAGGAAAAAACAAGCTGTGCTACAAGCCCTGCCAAAGGGGGGCCCTACCTGGGAGAAACCTTTGAGAATTTCTCCTCCCTCTGGAGAAATTCAGTGAAATCTTCTCCTAAATTTCTCTGCCCACAAGTGAGATGGAAAATTTCAAGAGCCCATTTGCGCACAGCTCTAGTCACTGTAGCTGCTACCTGGAGGCTACGTATCATAGATTAGCAGACAGCAACATCCATGTATCAGCTATATTGTGAGGAGGACACCTCCAACAGAATTCCAAGGACACTTCCAGCAGAATTCGAGAACACACACAACATTGTTTTAGCACAGTTGTTTTAAAGAACTCAGTTGTCAATGCATGATCCTGAACAGCAGCAAGACTATATAACAAAAAGAAATATCAAAGTGCAAGCTCTTACTTTAACTTCCACCATCTTCCCACCATGTTCTATATGCCTCTCAAGGTATTCTGAAGACAGCAGGTCACTGCAACGACAGAAAATGTGAGGTATAATATGTTCCACATTATTTATTATCATTAAAAAAATATGTAGACCACCTTTTGAGGCAAAGCCTCCTCAAGTCACTTGACAAGGTAAAATTTCAAAGCAATAAAATATAAAATACAACTAACTTAAACCTCAGCATTACGCATTTAAAATATCAGCAAGAGTAAAAATTATAACATAAAAATAGGCATCCATTCATTTAAAAGCAGACTGGAGCATCTAAGTCTTTGAGGGTGCAATTCTATGCATGTTTAAACAGAAAAAAGTCCTACAACTCCCAGTATTTACATGCATTTCTTCTGGGAGTTATTGGACTTTTTTGTGTCTAAACAGGCATAGGATTGCACCCTAAGTTTTGTGGTAAGGCTTTCCACAAGACTGGAGCCACCACTGAAAAGGCCCTTCCAATCTAATAAATCTTAGGCAGACACATAAGCACGGCCTCCAGGGCAAATCTTCTGACATTCCTCTCAGCTAACAGTTCAGTAATCACTGGTATTTGCAAAGCGCAAAACCCATTAGGATATAGTTCCTCAAACATTAATACACATGCACGCACCCTAAGAACACTGGACAGTTAACTCCAGCAGAGCTACATTCTAACTGCAATGTATTTCTCATGACAACAAACACAGCTGTAGTGAAGAGTGCTGCTGTTGTTGTGTTTTACATCAATGTCTCCAAATGCTTTGACCATCAAAGCAACCGTATCAAATTTATTACCATGCAAAGGTCTAAAGAGGAGCCAGAAGTGGGGGGGAGTTTATGTTTGGACCCCCAGTCCCATCATATTTTACACCTCAAGTGAGCAGGCTGAAGGCCTGTATAGGGCTATTCTTAATAACAGTAATTATCTCTCCCAACAAAAATGACCAATTTTAGCAAGCTGGTGTAAAAAAGTGCAATGGGCAAAATGGATTTTCATGTTACTTAAAGTAGTAGTAAAATAACATTTCTGATCAGGAGACTTGAATATTCCATGGGCCAGGGATAGGGGTGGGGGAGGTCAAGGAACTATTTGTTTCAACCGACTTCAGATTTTAAGAGCTAAAAAGTGAGGTGATGTCCCAGACAAACCAGCATGTTTTGGAGTTATCTTTCAGCTTGTCCTGAGGAAAAATTCAGTTTAGAGAATTTTCAGCTACATACAGTTGAGAAAAGCTAATGCAGACATTTTACTAATCCCAGGAGATCGTAGGGGGAAAGAAAATCATTCAGTCATCTCAGAGAGACAGCAACTTATTCTGAAGCAACTATTTCTACCAGTAACCAGCTCCATGCTATACAAGGCTATCCTTCCATGATACCTGCTGAGGAATTCTTGTTCTAATAGGATATTCTAGTAGGGACCAATGCATATGGCCCCATAAAGCTTACATTTGACCAATGACATTTTCATATGTGACTAGTGTTGCAAGGTCTGATGAGGTAGGGTAGGCAGGGTGAAAGTACTCGCGCAAACAAAAAGCTTCCCCTTCAGTAGCCTTTTCATGAGAGTCAGGCAAACTAACAACATAATTGCACCCATATGAGATATTTCGTGACGATTTCCATTCTTTTGCCTCCAGCAGGAAGGAGCTTTAGTTCACAACTCTTGTGGCACAGCTCTGCAAGCTTAACTTTAAAAGGGTGGTGGGGGAGGGGAAGGCTCAGCTGGGTTAAACAAACTGGGGAATGATACTGCTCAAGCAGTTCAGCACATCTTGGAGCGCATTATCCTGTTTTTCTCCAGGACGGGCTGTGTCTTGCTCTGTTTGTGCAAGAGATGCATATTTGGAGGCAAGAGGTGGCTCAAAGACAACCAGTCTTGTCCACACAAAAAAACCAGTTTTGCCCACAAAAAAACAAGCAAACCAGTCTTCCATTCCAGAAACTATGGGTTGCGATCCAACTTCATTCCAGAAACTATGTTTCCAGTGCCCTGTCAGGCTGCTGCTGGCAAGAGCGAAGGAGGTGACTTCTGCCTCTCCATCCTGTTTTTCTCTCTTGTCTAGATGGAGCTCTCAGCCCATCTAGCAGAGGCATGCTGGCAAGGCTAGGGAAGCCATGGGATTTCTCGGATCCCAACCTCAACTCTCTCCTCCCCTCCCTGCCCACCACAACACCCCCATTTAGACCTCTCCGAGGCCACTTTTGCAACCTTGTAATGCAGGCGCCGCAGTTCTTTCCATTGTGGCTGTGACGGGAAGAGGAAAGCATCAGACCCCGGAGTCCCCCAGCTGAGGTTGCGGCAGTGCCTACGGCCTTGGAAGGGGACTCCAAAGACTCCTATGGTCCTGGGACCACAGGATTGCTCTCCCCACAGTTTAAATGCCTTGTTTTAGTGCAGTTGCCATCTTGTTTCTTGATACAAGGCAGAGACTGCAGAATTCCCCCAAACCTGACAAGGATCATCTTAACGCTCCCACTGACAAGGGTTACAAACAATGTTAAGAGACAAATAAAGAGTTCTCTAGACCACATCACCAAAGTTTTATAGCCCTGATAGGCAAGGAACACCACAACATACTTAGCTCAGGAGACTACTTTGAACCTAGAATTGTGGGAAATGCAAAGTGGCTGGGTCTCCTACTTTATGGAGGACACTCCTCTATTTTGGAAATCTTGCAGAGGCAGTTGCCCATCAACAGTTAGCACCTGGACAGCAGACAGAGAAGGCATACAGGCCTGTCTTCTCCACTGTGGTGAGATGTACTGAATTTCTATTTAAATGATGGTTACAATTTCTAAATTTTCACATATACACAGAAATTCGCAAACGCAAATGTTATCCAAATTGGTGGCCTTATTCGTCCTCTATTTCTGGTGATGCATTTCCCCTTTTTTGGTGATGCATAAGTAGGTTGTCAGAGGAATCTGTCGGGGGGATTAAACTCACTGAGCTTTAATTAGTTTGCCCCCCCCAGACTTTGACTCACTTTCCTGTGAACTGGTCCAACTCAATCTGTATCGACTCGGGCCATTTCATGGATTTCCATTTTTAAAATTTGCATAAAAAGCAATTTGCACAAATTTTGGCAACAATTGGCTCAAATTACACAAATTGCAGCCATAATTTTTTGTGAACCACCCAGAGGGCTTCAGCTATTGGGTGGCATAAAAATGTAATGAATAAATAAACAAATTGCTATTGCTATTGCAATTTGCACAAATTGCTTTTTATGCAAATTTTTTAAAACCTGAAAAAGTTCCCTGATTTCAGGAAGAAACTTGCATCTCGGCTCGCAAATGCAAGCTGAGTCTGGGGCACTGAGGAAATCCAGCTAGCTCAAAAAGGGCTGGATTTCCCAGTGACAGACATCCCTATGCATAAGTGGCCACCCCCATGGAGAAGGACTGTAACTCACTGGTAGAGCTCATCCTTTATGTGCAAAAAGTTCCCATTTTCTACCCCTGGCATCTCCCAGTAGACTGGGAAAAGATTCCTGTATGGAACTCTGAAAAGCTGCTGCCAGTCAATGTAAACCAGCCTTTCCCAATCTGGTGTTCTACAGATGCCACTGGCCATGATGGATGGAAGTTGCAGTCCAACACATCTAGGAGGCACCAGTTTGAGGAAGGCTGGGGTACACAATACTGGGCTAAATGGGACAACGCTGACGCCGTATAAGACAACTTCCTACATTCATAAACACCATGTTTGTTTTAACAAGATACAGGCTAATGCTTTAAGATGTGAAGGGATAAAATCCCAAATTCAAATAAATATTACAAATGTCTTGCAGAGATCATGGAATCTATAACAAAAATGCAAGTTATTTGGTATAAGATAACTGGAGCCTCTTGAAAACAAATACCATAGGCAGGAACCCATTATAGCAATGTGAGTTCTAATAAGAGAAAATGGCATAGTACTGTATATAAAAGCCATTTTTGTGGTAGTCTTTTGTTACACAAAAATAATTAGCTTTATAATCTGCATGGGACAAACACCCAAGCAAAGCACAGATACTGAGCGCTTCCCTTGTCCTTTTGCAGTAAAACCATTTGCCTTTAAATGGTGGCAGGTCACACGATTCTCTTCTGCCCCTTCGCAATCTGAATAGCATTGCTTGATGGTGAAGACACCCTGAATTCCTGCTGTCTCCAAACTCAGAAAGGAAAAAGAGACAATGCGTATTAAGGGGAAACAGCTCTAAACCAACTCCAGGCCTGTAGCCAGAAATGTTGAGGTGATTTGCTTTAACCTAAGGCTAAACCAAACACTTAGTGGATAGAATCAATGCACAACAGCCAGAACCTAAATACAGGCAACTGGATTTGTTTGAAGTCATTTACTTGGATTAAATAATAGCACATTTTAAGACTATATAATTTTAAAATAAGTGCTTACTGCTCATCAATAATTCCATTGTCTTTGCATTCATTGGCCAGAACACTGGAGGGCAGGACTGAGCGGGGCTGGAGCATTCTAAGTGAAAACTGAAAATTCAGGGAAGGGTCCTGCAATTAGGCCCTTTTTGTGGCTATGGCCCTGGCCCAGGGATGTTGTAGAAATCCTCAATGGCTTCAAACAAGTTTGGATTTTTATTAATCCACCCTGCAGATTCCACAGTGGACCGACTTTTTCCAAGTCACATGGACTTTCAGACTAGTTTTTTACTTTTAGGGGGGATTTGTGCAAATTCACACTTGCACTAATGAGTATTAATGCACAAGTGGAACGCAATTCTCGTACTTCCCTTTGAAATATCTTATTCCATCAACGAGTGGATGACAGAACAAAAGACACCTGACAATCCATGAAACACAGATGGAAAGGATTTAATACAATCCATGCATCTCTACCCTGACCAACTCAAATCTTGGGTCTGAAACTGAAAGACAGAAGCTTACGGAACCTTACAGCTCCATATAACATGGGAAAAGGTAGTGACAAAATACCTGTGAACAAGAACAAAGCAAAACAAAACCCCTATCTGTGCTATGATATGTTTGAAACATAAGCTCAGTAACTGAGATAAAAGTTTTGGAACATGAAGCAGAGTACTATGCATTTCAGTTCTAAATAGTATTTTATAGAAAACACATGTGCAGTTGGATTTTACCAGTGAAGTTTTTATATATGTTAATATTATCCAGACCATCTTCATATTTGAATTCTTGTTTAAAACCACATGGAGGGAAAGAAGTATTGCAATGTGTGTGCAATATACACACATATTTAGAATATATATATATATATATATATAGAGAGAGAGAGAGAGAGAGAGAACAGAAGAGTATTGGTTTTATTTATAATTATACCATTTCATTTCTTCTTCTTTTAATCTTAGCCAGGCTTTGCATTCTATGTTTTGAATATTATTTAACATAGAAAAAAAAAAGGTGAAGAGATAAGAAGCATCTTTATACCACGAATTAAATAGTCATCCTTCCAACAGAACCCTGGAACCCTGATTCTGTGAAGGAGGCTACATTTCTCCGATAGAGAATTTTCAGCAACATCAGGAATGTATTATATTATATTATATTATATACACAGTGGTTGACAATACAGTAAAACTATGAATGTCTGTGCAACACCCATTCAAGTGACACTTGTGACACAGTTACACACGCAAAAGCCACAACTAATCTACTTCAGCAGACCAGCAACAGAACTCTTAATTGCTTAATCACAGACTTGGGGGAGAAGAAACTGAGCCAATCCTAATTATCCAACCACAGACTCCAGAACATGACCATGGTATCTTGAGTATACAGCCATCAATAATCATACAATACTCACACTAAATTAGGGACCAGTATCCACACTAAGACCCAACGCATTATGTATTACAAAACTACAAATAAAATTTAAACTTAAGATCCAGACAGGATGCAACCTCGGGTTAAGAGAGTAAGTTATTCTTTCTGTACAGTGTTTCTGATGGCCCACCATCTATACTGGCCTTCCCCAACACGGCACCCTCAAGATATGTTGAGCTACAATTCCCATCATCCCCTGCCATCACTGCTATTGATCATGCTGGCCAGAGATGAAGAGAGTTGTAATACAAACACATCTGGGGAGCACCAGGTTGGCATGCCACAGAAAAAGCTTGTGCAATTTCACAGTAGATTCCAGGAACAGTCACGGGTTAGTAGCACTCTGATTCCAGACGTGCTGATGGGAAAGAGAAAGAGAATTTCTCTTTAAAGAGAAGCTCACTTCCTGCACAATGTTCATCAAATTAATATACCCACATTCTTTAATTGTCCCATCACTATTTGACAAAAAGGAGGGCTGCAGTTTGCTCTTTCAAAGCAAATCTCCCAGCCTCCTTTAGAAATGGCCCTGCCTTGGGGTGGACGGTTGCCGTTCAGGAAGGCTAAAGTAGGATCTGCAACAAAATGTTGCAGGACATCCCCCCTTCTAAAAGGAATGCTCCTGTTCAAATTCCTAACCAGCCATTTTCCACTCCTCCCTCTGCTACCCCCGTGTTCTGTTTTCTTTTTTCTTTTTCAGCCATCGCTCTACATTCTGTGGTTACTATGCAGCTGGTTTGGGGGCTCTAATGCTCCTGTAGCTGGGTGTCGCTTGTTCATGTTTTTCTTAAAATATCTTTTGTACTTCTGAAAACTCCAAGCATGTTGATCCCCCCCACCCTGTTTCTCAGTGCCCCCATTTTGGCTACAATCCTGGCAACACTCAAGGCCTGACTTCGCAATTAGAAGAAATGATCCAGAGCACGTGAGGGCACCACACATCTTACCTGGGGTATATTCATGCCATAGATTGTATATACATATATAAAAGAACGTATATACATCTATTAAAACCCTGCAATTTCATCCTCTAACTTATCTTGCAACCCTATGCACAATTACTTGGGAGAGAGCCCCACTGAACACAGTGAGATTTACTTTTGAATAAACATGTATAGGATCACATGGTTGGCTTTGTCGTTTACTTGCATTATCAAAAATGTTTGCCATTCCATGCCCTGTTTATCACTGGTCCATCACTTGCTTTATTTCCATGTATGGCACTGATTTTATTGCCTTGGTTGTAGGTTTTGTTTCCTGCTTACTTGATGTATAGGTTTTAATTACTTTATTTTTGTTACTATCCTCCTTTATGCTATGTTATTCTTGTTTTTTAAATGTTTTATGTCTTGTTTTCTTAAAATCTTTACAAATAAAAAGAGGAAGGGAAGGGAAGGAAGAAAAGAGCACCACAACTGAAAAGGTCCTTTCCATGTTTGAATGCTGTGTTACAGCTGTTTTATAATAGGAAACAGCCTTATATGTTGCCAAACAAGTGGTCCATCTAACTCAGTGTTGTCAAGACTTTACCAGCCCTGGGATTGAACCTGGAACCTTCCATATGCCAAGAATGTGCTCTACCAGAACTACAGCCAAATCAACTTAGGGTGCTTCCAAACAAGACTTTTCTTGTGAAACTGTCCTACCTCATTATATTCCCCATTTAAAAAAAAAAAAAAAAAAAGTACATGGATTTGTATATATCCATATCAATGAATGTATATGAAATGGATACAAGTTTCTTTTTATAATCGATTTTTATTGTGAGTTTCAAAGAAACAAAACAAACAAACCAACACCATAACAAAATAAAAAAACTGAAAATAGAACAACAGCCTCTAAAGTCCTCAGTTTCAAATATTACAACATTCTAGGGAGAAAAAAGGAAAAAAGAACAGATTACACATACACTTCAGTAAAAGCAAAAGTTGCATACAACTTTCTAACAAATATACACAGGCTTCAACAAAAGCAGACAAAATATCCAAATAATCCATTTTAAAAGTGGCATCTATACACCACCAGTTCAAATATTGAAAGTGTTATAAGGCCCTCAATCCACTGCATTATAGGAGGTGAGCATTTGTAATATCAACGTTTTGCCCTGCACAGGGAGAATCCATTTATGTTGACCATTTATAAATGTCCATGAAGCAGGTAAACAATTTAAAAGAGCGTGTAAATCGGTGAATATTAAAAGATTGTTCCAGTACAAAATTTATCTACATAATAACCTTCTCCAAAAAAGAAGCAAGTACTGGGCACTGCCAAAACATATGTTTAATCATTAGCTGTATTGCACCAACAACAACTAGATGAATTAGACAATCCCTTATTAAAGAGACGTTGCACTGTCCGACAACACGAAATAAAAGTTTTTGCTGAATAGGACGCAGCCTAAGACCCATAGGCACAACAGGCAGATGCCAAAGTGGTGATCCATTGATTAGGCATTTTGTGCCCACAGCAGTTTCTCAAATTCCTACATGTGCCTCCAGGTCCAAATGGTTTAGGACCCCTCAAGTAGATAGTAGTGACAATATCAGGGCCAGCCTATTAGTCTGGTATCCTGGATCCTTCTCCCCAAACCTAATGTTTATTTATTTTGATGTTTATATCTTGCATTTCTGATGATTTGTACTCCAGGTGGCATGCAAAATAAAATAAAAGTGTAATTTAAAAAGCCAAGGTAAAGTTTAATCTTAACAAGAACACTGTTCTATTCTACTTCCTGTGTGACTCTTCCTCCATCTGCGCATTCCATTCTCCAGTTCCTTCCTCCTGATTTTCTCTTCAAGTCTAAATCAACAGGAATATTATTCCACTTGAATAATAATTCAAAGGGAGGTGCTTATTCCATGGTTCAGTGGAGCTTGTTTATTTCCAGTCCGGTTCCTTGTCCCTTCAAGGAAGTGAAGGGGGCTGGAACTAGGACACCTGCTGCTTTAAGACAATATTCTTCCCCTAGCCTTTAATCTTGAAGAGTCTACCACTAGACTCCTTCACTTCCTTAAGAGGATAAAGGAACTGTGGAAATAAGCAAGCTTTCTTGAAAGACAGAACTTCCACTACCTGTTGGATTACTCTTCCTGTAGAATTGCATGTGTTCTAACACATATGCATCCAGGGTCTCTTCCTTTTTTCTTCAAGTTATAAGAGAGGAAAAGCAGATGAGTGGTGGAAGATGTTTGGCTAGAGCAGGGGTACGCCACCTGGGGCTCTCCAGATGTTGGGACTACAACTCCCATCAGCCACAGCCAGTGTGGCCAATAGGGGTTGTGGGAGTTGTAGTCCAACCCATCTGAAGAGGACTGGCTTGCCTATCCCTGGGACAGAGTAAAAATATAACTGGCTTTGGCTTTTACTCCATCCCTCTCTGGCCCATCCACACCTTTTAGGTATCACTTAACATATCGGATCCTGGATGAAATTCTCATTTCCTGGCAGGGCTAATCAATGGCTGTATTCAACCGGAATAAGCCAGGGTTCTAGAGAACCCTGGTTTATTGTGAACAAGCTGTATGTAGGTGCACACAGTCCGTTTGCTCTCACTTGGCTCTTCCTACTAGTGTGACCAGCTAAAAAAAACCACGAATGGTATGTTTAGCATGTCATCTGAACTAGGAATCCTGGCTCATTGGTCCCTTTACAAGCCAGGATTCTTAAACCAAGAACGAAGCCTGGTTTACAATCCTGGCTTGTAAAGGGAGTGAAAAGGCAGGATTCCCAGTCTGGATGACACACTAAACAAATCATTTCTGGTTTGTTTAGCTGGTTGCATTAGCAGGAGGAACCGAAGGGGAGCAAGCAGCTCTAAGGGGCGCTAAAATGTGTGACTGTGATGTAAGATGCAGCTATCTTTTGGTGAAAAAGTTTTGTTTTGATATAACTTTTGTATGGGTGCATGCTTCCTCATGCAAGGGTCAGATCTTGCATACTTTACTCACAAAAGTACATTTTAATCACATCACTAGCCAAATTCACTAAGGGCACAATCCTATGGACTGTGCCCTCACTACTTGGAAGCCCCCAAACCTGGGGGTTCCCAGATTCCTATGCCCTGCTGGGCTGAAGCTGACAGGATGGGAGGAGTGGTGGAGGTGATCTTTGCCTCCCCGTCCTCTCATCTCCTATACTTTCACTAGACAGGCTTTTCAGCCCTTCTAGTGAGGGTACTTTGGAGGGGGAGGGAAGGAAGATGGAGGAGGCTCAGCATAAATTGTACCCTAGCCTCTCCCATCTCCTCTCCTCCCCTCCCCTCCCCGCCCACCAGAACTCTGTTTCCCGCCTCTCCAAGGCTGATTTTCCCATTTTCTCTCCGTGCTGGCTGGGAGGAGACAGGGGTTGGATCTCCAACTCCCCCTCTGAGGTCAGAGTGATGTCTCTGACCTCAGAAGTGGTTTTCCAAGCCATTCTATGGTCCCTGGGACGCTTGCCCGGGCACTATAGGATTGATCTCTTAAATAAGTAATTTGTCCTGGAAGGAAGATGTCCTCTGCCTATAGTTTTTATTGTATGTTATTTTATTGTATTTTAAAGACTGCAGTATATACACATTTTCCTGGGAGTAAGTCCTATTGAATAGAGATGCACAGGATTACGCTCTAAACTTTAAAGCACTAACATGAACACCACTAAAAAAACATTTCTGATTTAATTCGCTACTGCTTGGAAATCTTCCTTGCAATTCTCAGTGCACCACTGAATTCTCATAAACAATATTCCACGCTTTGGTCTTTCTTTGTTCTAAAACTGGCATTCGCATCGGTTGTGCCTGACAGCTGAATAACAGCACAGAGTTGCTGAATCTGTTTGTTTTCCCCCCTTATAAATAGCACATAGTGCATCAGAACAGCTTTTTTTAGAAACATCAATAATTTAGCAGTGTTGAGGGAGATTCCAGAAGGGTGAAGTGCTGAAGATGCATGTGCTTTGCAAAGAACCTACTGAAATTTCCAAGGACCTGAAGATGTGTTTGTGAATGGTGGTGGGAATGCTACAAATGGGAATGCCATTTAGATGCATTCCTAAGCCTGTAATTCCCACAGATATCAGTGGGACTTTCTCCCTAGTACGTGTGTTTAGGGTTTTAGCCTTGTCAGATTCCACCTTTCCCTCCTGAACAGATTTTTTGAGGTAAGAAAAAAGACGGAAATGACAAAACATGGAAGGGTTATGGATTGAAGCCATCTATTTTGATGTCACAATTAGGGCCAAAACAGCAGAACGGGTGAGAAAGAGCCTAAGGAGAAGCTTTAGCAAGACTAAGTGCACCCTTCTATTTATAAAGGCATTGGTTTCCCTTATAGGCCAATCTGGAAAAAAAGAAGGCTGGAGAGGCCTGCTCCTAAGAGCGGCATCAGAAGTAGGAAAGATTACTAGGTTAAAGATGAATATTCAAACCACATTCTAGACAGACATCTACCCCCAAGGAGCCAGCACCACAGTTTTGCCACCCGTGTGCATACGATGTCTATCTAGTGAAGCTCCTGCTACAGGAACAAAATCAGAGATGATCAGTAATACCATGTCGGAACTGCCTTATACAGAGGAAGCTGCCTTATGCAGCGTCAGACCATTGGTCCATGGAGATCAATTTTACCTACACTAACTGGCAGTGGCTCTCTGTGGTTTCAGTCAGGAGTTTTCCCAGCCCTACCTAGAGATACCATGGACTGAACCCAAAAAACTTTGCATGCAAAACATGTGCTCTACCACTGAGCAATGGTACAGAGTATGGAGTGGCACCATTTGCAGAATCTTATATTAAAATGGTATGGAATACTCTACATAATTTTATTAGAAGAATGTACAAATACAGCTCTTTTGATTGATCTTCAAATGATAGTCAATGCCTTCTCCATCATACTGTGAAATGATTAATAACACTTAAATAATGCATTTGCAGAGTTAAATAATACATAGCAAACTATGAGCAAGCGAGGATATATTTTAAAAGTGGAAGCAGCAGTATCAAGATGAAGGAGTTACAAAAAGTCTATTTTGGATGGTGAAAGCTAAAAGATGTTTTCTCGTCATTACCTGTGCAGACAATTATACCGTCAACTTTAATAACGATTAAAAAGCTAAACTTTAATTTAGCTCTGACTAAATTCTGTATACAAAAGAAGCTACAAATTGTTAACCATCCAGACCAGGTTTTGGTCATCATTTATTTTTTTAAAAAATGTCGACGTTCAGCCTTAATATTTGACAATATGCATGTTTCAATGTACATTGAATTCATTATCTGGATGAATTGTCAGTTACACATAAGCAAAGGCCCTGGTTTGCTTCCTTTCTCCAAGTGATGACTGTAACATCAACCTGCCCTACTTAAATGTTATTTATTTATGAATTATTATATTTATATCCCACCTTTTTTTCCTCTTGCAAGGAACCCAAGGCAGCTTACATGGATCTCCTCCTCTCCATTTTATCTTTGCAACCACCTTATGAGGTAGGTTAGGCTGAGAGTCAGTGACTGGCCCAAAGTCACCCAGTGAGATCCATGGATGAATGGGGTCTAGAACCTGGATTTCCACACTGACTCTCACACTCCCCATCAGCTTTCAGTCGGTACTTCTGTCCCACTGATGTCAGCAAAACAGCTTAGGAAAATCTGATGCCCTGTAGATGATCAGTCGCTTAGTCCAGGGAGAGTGATTTCAGCAAAGTGCTGAGGAGGAGGAACCTACTCCAGAAGAATTGTTGCAGCTGGCACCATTTCAGTGCTGGCAACTGCATGCAGGCACGCAGTTCCTCTGCAGGCATGGTTTCAGCTGAGGCAGCTCAGCCAGGAAAGATGCCAGCATCTGAAAAAAAGCTTTTCCTTTACTCGAGCAATTCTCAAGCAGCTCTGCTTCCAAAACAGGCCTTTACAGAAGCTTTGCTTCATGCAACAGACAGGGCTACAGCCCTGAGAGTTTCTGAACAGCAACAATGTCTCTAGGGAGGAAAGACAGTTGCATGGCTGGCAACCTCAGCCTACTCCAGTCCATTTCCTTCTTCCCCAGTTTCAATTTCCCATAATTCTCCAGTAACATTCATGACTGGTTCCTGTCCATACCATTCTCATCCTCTGCTATCTAAAGCAAAGATATATGAGTTACATTATTCTGTTTCTTTTTTAAAAAATATTAATTATTTTAATGTGGTGTTTTTATTTTTATTTTTCCTGTCTGCTGTTCACCACTCTGAGATCTTTCGATGTGGAGCGGAATACAGATATTGTAAATAAATAAATATTACATTTGACTATCATATGTCAACAAACTGTGCCTCCACTTCCTGAATTTGTGAACGCACACATTTAAATGATCTCCTAGGCAGGTATGCTGTTTAACAGACCTTACACTGGGGAAGGACCAGAGTTCTTCCTCAATGTAGGGGGACCAGGGCTCACAGGGACCCAGTGCCAGCACTTTTTCATTAGCAGGGAACCTGCCAACATCTGCCACCCCCCTCAGAATTCCCTGTTCTCTCTTAGCTTAACTGCAATCCTCACAGTAACGGGCGGGCAGGGGGAGAATTAATTTTCTCAGCAACTGATACATAGTTCTGAGCTATCCCTTTTGTAATGCAAATTATTTTGGGCTGGCTTAGTCGTGAATGGGCAATTAAGATCCAGCTTCATAACAGTCCTGCTCCAAGTAGAGATGAAAGCTGCTACAACTGGGTTGTTGACATGGATCTACACAGCAGCCTGCATTTGTAGACTCTCCTTAGGAGTGAGGCTATGGCGATGGTCATTTTGAGCACATGCACATCAAAATCTACCATGACACCACTGCAAGTCTTGAGCGCAGTTGTGTGCTGTCTGCCCTGCCTGCTTCTACAACTCTCATCACAGCAGGCAGTGCCAGTATTTTGTGCTCCTTCCTCCCTCTTGCCTGGCAAGAGGCTCTTGATCCCCACGAAGCCTGTCTTTCCTGTCCTGTCATTAATTAATGTTCTAACTCAGCTACACCATCCAGTTGTGCAGACTTTCTCATTTCCTCACAAAATGGCAGAACGTGGGGGCCTCTTACTTCTTGACTACTTATTTATTATTATTTATTTAACCAATTTATATACCGCTGAACATATTCAAAAATATCTCTAAGCAGTCTTCTCCAAAGACTTTCCTGAACCTTAGATTAAGGGTAGGCTCTAGATTTAAGCATGTACAACTGGGCTGGTGGAAGCGGTCCTCCTTACCCCTCCTCCCCACACAGTGGTGCAGCTGGGGCTGGAACTTGTCCCAAGCCCCACAGCCTGGGGGTGGGGGGGAATGATCACAAGGAGCAGCAGGCGACAAGGGCAGAAGAAACAAAATCCATTTTATTCCTGCAGTCAAGATGGTGTTAGGATTGAAGTAAATTTAAAATGCAAAACTGCACATGTTCAGCGGTTGTGTTGGCTTTTTAAATCAGGGTTGCAGACTGTTTTGTTGTGGTTCTAACGTATCAGGAATCAGGGCATGCTCAAGACATTTTGCTGCCCAAGGCAAAGAACAAAATGGCACCCTTCGTGTTCCACCTACAAAAGCTAAACGGTCTGGCAGATAAATCAGTCTTCAGAACTGATGGTAGGATGACATCCTGCATTGCTTCTAAAAGCAGCAGGCTAAGGTAGGGGGCACAGAACAGGCTGCATAGCACACAGGTCTCTCTTCCAACACCTTGATGCTGCCTCCCAACATCTGCCGCCTGAGGCGACTGCCTCACTCTGCCTAATGGTAGGGCCGCCCTGTGAGAATGTAGAAGCAGTTGTATCACACAGATTGTATCTGTGTATCACACAGATTGTATCTACATTCTACACAGATTGTATCACACAGATTGTATCTACATTCTACAGAATGTAGAAGCAGTTGTATCACACAGATCACACACACAGTGGGTGGATGTGGGAAGAAGATAAATTTTAGTTGCCTAATACACATGGCTGTCTAAAGGTGCCCTCCATAAGATCATTAAGTCCAGGGTCTAAAATTACCTAGAGTGTAATCCTATGTATGTTTAGCCAGAAAAAAAGTCCTACAACTCCCAGCATTCTGGGGAATAATGGGAGTTGTAGGACTTTTTTCTGGCTAAACATGCATAGGATTCCGCCCCTACCTGCACCACTGCCCCACAGCAGCCCTTCCAGCCCCTGGAAAATGCTATACAGAGGAACAGGGGACCCTGCTGAATGGGATGGGCTGTGGTGTGGGGAGAGAGGGATCCCCAAAAGTCAGACAGAGGCAGCTTTCATGAGCAGAGTCCTTCCATCAATGCAATCCTAACAAAGTTATTATGGCTTTTTGTGCCAGAGCCCATGGCTTCTGCCAAAATAAATGTGGTAGCCATTTATTTATTTATTCATTCATTCATTCATTCTTTCATTTCATTTCTATACTGCCCAATAGCCAAAGCTTTCTGGGCAGTTCACAAAAATAGTTTTTAAGGTACTACTAGACTCTTTGTCGGTTTTGCAGCCACAGACTACTAATACAGCTACCCCTCTGGAAATTACTACTTCCCCACTCACTGCTAGCCTGTATTTCTTAAACACTTAAGTACAGCCAATGTAGTGCTTCTAACTGTTGGGTGGGGCAGAATGAAAGGAGGAAGAAGCCAAAGTGTGCAAACTTAGCAAGATCATAATCAATCATATCTTCTTGAGCCAAAGGCTTTTATACCACCATCCAGACAGCAATATTAAATATTTATACAGACTGAAAGACAATAGCTACATTTTTCCCCTTTGTCCCCACCCCCCACCCCCAGCCCAGCCCTTAGAAATAATTTCTACCTATGACGCTATGCAGTTTTATGCACCAAACAACATTTTTCAGCTTTTTTTCCCCTGTAAGATAATTAGCCAGTGGAATATGCAAAACAAAACAAAAACCATTAATACTACAATCCTATACAACTTTACTCAGATGTCCCATTGAATTCAATGCCATGTACTCCCAGGTAAGTGGGTATAGGATTGCAGCCTGTGTTATTATGCACAACTATGTTTTTATTATTCTTGTCCTCTCTCTCATTTTTCCAAGAATGCCTTATGGAATTTTCTTTTATTTATTTCTTTATAAGCAAAACCTTTTGTGATGGGTGGAATTAATTCATTTCTGTGCTATTGTTCCATCTTAATTCACTCCAGGAAAGAAAGAAGCAGAGCATAGTGCAAAACAGTTGAGAGTACACTCTTCAAACAGCCAGTTAAACCTAAGTCGGCATGATACTGTAACTGCACTTGACAGGAACAATATCTGTGCTGATTTATTATAGCAGCCTTATTCAATGTTGCCCTCCAGAGGTGCTGAACTACAATTCCCATCATCCCCAGCCAGCCAGCATGGGGCAACCTGGGGAACCAGGTTGGGGAAGGCAAAGGCTGTCTAAAGAAACTATCCAGAATTATTTGTATCAAATGTGCTTTTGTTACTGACTTTAATAGGATGCAAAACGTTCCTTCAAAATCTTACCCTAGCTTCTCCTTTTGGTGGGCAGCTTTTTCCAGTCTAGTGAAAACCCTTAGTAGCTGAATATTTCTCAATAAGCACAAATATTCAAGGGAAACCCAAAACTGTAAGTCATCATTTGACAAGAACACTATATATCGATTGGCCAGGTATCCTACATTACAGAGCCCAGTATTGTGGAGAGCTGGACAGTGGACAGTCCTCTATTTGAAGGTATCCAGTCCAATTCTGGTCTAAAATTTCCCAGGCATTTTA
The DNA here is from genome assembly GCF_057233095.1 of Heloderma suspectum. Taxonomy (NCBI): domain Eukaryota; kingdom Metazoa; phylum Chordata; class Lepidosauria; order Squamata; family Helodermatidae; genus Heloderma; species Heloderma suspectum. Next base: position 196,800,377 of record NC_139462.1, read on the forward strand.
GCATTTTAGCTTCCTAAATTTTTATCTTTGCTGTTTTAAATCTGTATTTTAAACTCCTGCACTGCTGCTAGATTTTATTGTGGTTGTACTGTTATATTGTGGTTTTAATGTTCTATATATTTTAAATTGTTTTATTGTGTGTTGTTTGGTTTTAATTTTTGTGAACCGCCCAGAGAGCTTCGGCTATTGGGCGGTATAGAAATGAAATTAATAATAATAATAATAATATCAAAGAGCCATAAGAAGAGAGAAAGAAGGCAGGAGCCCTGAAGTTGTCTAGCAACAGTTAGCACCTGGGCTGCAGACTGAGTAGGCACACAGGTCACCTGCTCCAGGGGTTCCCAACCTTTTCGGACCCATGGGCCCATTTTGGAATTTGAGAAACTGCTGTAGACACCACCACAAAATGGCTCCCACAGAGGATGTGGCTAGTCACATAATGGCTGCCATGGGGGGAGGGGTCTGGCTAGTCAAAAGTGAGGTGAGAGAAAGAGCAAGGCTAGAGGCTGGGACGGAGGGGGAAACAGGAAGACAAAGGAAGGGGAGAAAGAGCAAAGGTAGGAGCAGGAGAAACAATGAGCTAAAGTGGTGGGAGGAGAGAAATAGTGAGGCTGGGAGGGAGGGGAAAACAAGAAAGCAAAGGGGGGAGGGGAGAGAAAGAACAAGGCTAGAGGCTAAAAAGGGAGAGAGAAAAGGCTGCCCTAACATTCCCCAACATTTTTATTTTAAAAAATGTTTTTGAAGGAGGCAGGGAGTAGAGATCTTCATGGGCACAGTCAATGTCCTGGAGGCATCGTGGCACCCGTGGGCTCTGCACTGAGCCCAACCTATTCAGTCTTCTCCACTGTGGTGTGATGTGTGGTATTTCTATTTAAATAGTAGTTATTATTTCTAAATTTGCATGTATACTTATAAATCTGAATATGCAAATGTTATGCTAACTGGTGGCCTCATTTGTGCTTTTTTTGGCGATGCATTTCCTCTTTTATGGCAATGCATAAGTGGCCACCCTAATTAGCAGCAGCAAATGGTCTTAATGCCACTGCAGCCTTGCTGTTCTGCTGTGCAGGCAAAGAGATGGCCTCTTCGTTTTACTAGGATTGTGTATAGCCCAGGAGATTATGTTTTCTTTTAACAGGCAGTCTGGATGTTCTTTGTCCAAGCCAGTACAGTGTAACACAGTGCTGGTCAACTGATGGCCAGCAAGCCAAATCCGGCCTCTGAAATCATATAACCTGGCCCTTAGCAGCCTCATCAAAGTTTAAGAGATGTGGTTAAACGTTTGCACTGCATGCAGTTTGCTTCACGAGGAAATGAGAAATGTTCTCAAAAGCTCTAAGAGATATTCAGCACTTTATTTTTGAGGTTCTTTGTGTTACTCTAATAGATTTTTTTTTAAAAGAAGATAACTGTTCCTTCTGACAACAGGTGGAGACTAGCATGTATTAAATCGTACATGATGTATCTCTAAAACAGACCTATACTGAGGCTTCAGCAATGTATTTAAGATTTAATGGATAAAGGCAATCTGTCAAAAAGCATGCGATCAATCGGCTAGAATTCTTTCATTGGTTGATATCTCTGACTAAAATATCTTCTGTGCAGAGCAGGAGGCACACGGAGGCCATCTTCACCTCTTCCCGCTCTGTATTTTTGCTAAATTGGTTTTTTCGCCCATCTAGCTGGGGCTCTGCGGAGCAGAAGGGAAGAAGGCTGGGGAGGACAGAGGATTCTGAATAAGCTGGCCTCCCCAGTCCCATCTCCCAGAACCGCCCCCTTTTCCTCCTCTCCAAGGTCACTTTTGCAACCTTGGAGAGGCAGCCAGTGCAGTTCTCACAATGTAGACTGCAGTGGAGAAGGGCAGGGGCAAGGAGGACAAGGAGCTCCATCTCCGACCTCAGATCCAGGAATTTGAACTATCCTATGGCCCCCCAGACTCTGTCTAGGGGGACAGGATTGCTCCCTCTGCTAGAAAAGCAGAAAACTACAGAACGGTGTTTCAAGAACAGTCCTTATGCCTAGTAACTTCAGTCTAAGGAAACAGATATAGAATATAAATATTTGCCTTAGAGCACACATGAGACCAGCCTTCACAACTCTGAAATCTGCAACTGAAGCTTCAGATACTTCCAAGCCAAGTTATTCTGTTCTGATGCAAGTAAAATGCCAATCCTGATCCTTAGATATGCTGATGCTTAAATTTTTGCTAAATCTTCTTAGAATTGCATATTTGACAAACATTTTGACAAACTATGATCCAGCATTTGAAGCTGCTTCATAGGAAAAGTGTCATACTGACAATTGTCAACCACATTGTCAGAGTGACTTGCATGTGATTTGTAGTGGGCCAGTTTGCACAATCGCCATTTCTAATATTCACGCTGTGGTGGGCAGGAGCCATGGCTTATCATGTCATGAGAACCCAGTGAGGGTGGCTTATGTGAGGGCTAAAAGAACCATTGCATAACTCTAAAAGAGCCCATGGGTTATGTGAGGGATGTTTAACCCTCGCATAAGCCACCCTCCCCCTTCATGGATCACTGCCTTGTTGTGGCAAAGGGGCTTGCGTAACTCAGTAAAGCCATAAGCTATGCCATGCAGGGCCACCCAAGATGGACAGGTCATGGCAGAGAGTTCTGACAAAATGTGGTCCACTGGAGAAGGAAATGGCAACCCACTCCAGTATTCCTGCCAAGAAAACCCCATGGAACATATCACAAGGCTAAAAGATATGATGCTGGAAGATGAGCCCCTCAGGTCGGAAGGTGTCCAATATACTACTGGGGAAGAGCAGAGGGAATTTCCAAGTAGTGCCAGAAAGAGTGATGTGGCTGGGCTAAAGCCGAAAGGACACTCAGCTGTGGATGTGTCTGGTGGTGAAAAGAAAGTCCGATGCTGTAAAGAACAATATTGTTTAGGAACCTGGAATGTAAGATCAATGAATCAAGGTAAGCTGGAAGTGGTCAAACATGAGATGGCAAGACTGAACATTGACATCTTGGGAATCAGCAAACTAAAATGGACAAGCATGGGCGAATTTAATTCAGGTGACCATTATATCTACTACTGTGGGCAAGAATCCCTTAGAAGAAATGGAGTAGCACTCATAGTCAACAAAAGCGTGGGAAAAGCAGTACTGGGGTACAATTTCAAAAATGACAGAATGATCTCAGTACGAATCCAAGGCAAACCATTCAACATCACAGTAATTCAAGTCTATGCCCCAACCACCGAGGCTGAAGAAGCTGAGGTTGATCGGTTCTATGAAGACCTACAACACCTTCTAGAACTAACACCAAAAAAAGATGTCCTTTTCATCATAGGGGATTGGAATGCTAAAGCAGGAAGTGAAGAAATCACCGGGATAACAGGCAAGCATGGCCTTAGTGTACAAAATGAAGCAGGACAAAGGCTAATAGAGTTTTGCCAAGAGAATACACTGATCATAGCAAACACTCTTTTCCAATAGCACAAGAGGCGACTCTACACATGGACATCACCAGATGGTCAATATCGAAATCAGATTGATTATGTCCTTTGCAGCCAAAGATGGAGAAGCTCTATACAGTCAGTAAAAACAAGACCTGGAGCTGACTGTGGCTCAGATCATGAGCTTCTTGTTGCAAAATTTCAGCTTAAATTGAAGAACGTAGGGAAAACCACTAAACCATTCAGGTATGACCTAAATCATATCCCTCATGAATATACAGTGGAGGTGAGGAATAGATTTAAGGGATTAGACCTGATAGACAGAGTGCCTAAGGAACTATGGACGGAGATCCGTAACATTGTTCAGGAGACAGCAACTCAATCCATCCCAAAGAAAAAGAAATGCAAGAAAGCCAAGTGGCTGTCTGATGAGGCTTTACAAGTAGCTGAGGAAAGAACGGAAGCGAAAAGCAAGGGAGAAAGGGGAAGATATACCCAACTGAATACAGATTTCCAGAGAATAGCAAGGAGAGAAACGAATGCCTTCTTAAATGAACAATGCAAAGAAATCGAGGAAAACAATAGAATGAGAAAGACTAGAGATCTTTTCAAGAAAATCGGAGATCTCAAGGGAACATTTTGTGCAAAGACGGGCATGATAAAGGACAAAGAAGGCAGGGGCCAAAAGTTAAAAAAACTGGTCCGCACGTCTGCACAAACCATGTGACTCGGAAAAAGCCAGTCTTCGGCAAAATCCACAGGTCAGATTCATAGAAATCCGAACTAATTTGAATCCGTTGTGCATATCTCTGATATCCCTAGGAACTCAGTTCACATAGAAGACCACGTGTGTACACTTCCCCTTCTCAAATGTCCACACTCCATGCCAGACCAGAGAGCTCTGCTACCTGGGGGCAGGCAGGGTTAATAGCTTGGCCCTGGCTGCCCCCTTTAATCATGGAGAGCCCCTTCACGTGATTAATATGGGTCGGGGCAAAATCTAGAGTAGGACATTATTGTGTAGTTTGTCCAAATAAAGGTATTCCTCTACTGTAGTTTTTGTTATTTTTTCCTCTTCCCCTATGGACCAACAGAGCAGTCTATGTTTTCTATGATATAACACTGGAATACTAGAACCCAGAGTCATCCTATGAAGCTGATTGGTGGGAGATTCAGGACAGATAAAGGAAGTACTTCTTCACACAGTGCACATTTAAACTATGGAATTTCCTACCAAAGGATGTAGTGATGGCCACCAATTTGGATGGCTTTAAAAGGGGGTTGGACAAATTCCTGGAGGAAAAGGTTATCAATGGCTACTAGTCCTGATGGCCATGTGCTACCTCCAGTACCAGAGGCAGTGAGCCTATGTACACCAGTTGCTGGGGAACATGGGTGGGAGGGTGCTGTTGCTCTCATGTCCTGCTTGTGGGCTTCCCATGAGCAGCTGTTTGGCCACTGTGTGAACAGAATGCTGGACTAGATGGACCCTTGGTCTGATACAGCATGGCTCTTCCCATGTTCTTAATACACAGACATTCTCATATACTACTAGCTAGTTCCTTAACAAAATTTCATCAAGAAGCAAAGTGTAAGAATGCACAAGTGACCAAATGTCTAGCATTTCAGCCTTTATAGATAATACAAATAAAACTGCAAAAAGTGGTTTAAAAATAGGTTAGTTCTTAAAAGCAGACAGTTAATGCTCCTGATGCTGTGCTTATCTTAAATCTCTAATCCACTCACTTCAGTACTACAAATCTTTTTTGTTTTCTTTTAACAATTTCTATACCACTTGTCTTTACCTGAAATCTCTACTCCAAGGGTTAAACTGAAATATGAAGCACACAGCCATAAAACTTAAGATCCCCTAGATACTGTTATATTTAATTACAGGACTGATCACATGACTCTTCAGATGGAATCTCATTTTCAGATTCATCTTCAAAGAACATTAGTTCACGTCTATCTGCAGATATTTTTCACAAAGTAAAAAACGCCTTTGCCCTTTCTTCTGTTATTGACTGACCTATGCCCATTAAATATATTTCTGTCAACAAACTGCCAGATAGATTTATAAGCCTATGTCATTGCCTGTGAACAGACTTCAGGATTCTGAGATCTACTTTGTTGTTTTACTAGAACCCCCAAATCCACCAACTAGAGCCATGTGCACAAGACTGGCTCAGGGGGAGGCTTCTAATTAAGAACCAGAGTGCCTCTGAGCACTCTGGAACTCTTCAGTGGAACTCTGGAACTCTTCAGTGGAATTCCTGAACCCTGAGTTCAGGAATTTGTTCTCAGTGCCAAAATAGAGTGCTCAGTCATTGCACGTGTAAATCCACAACTGGGATTCTTCTCAAGCTTTCTTCATTAGAGCACAATCATTTAGAAAGGGAAAAACACTTTTTTGTTGTTGCAACTGTTAAACAATTTAGAGTCAGAAACCCTTGCCGATTTCTCACAGATCACCCAGACACCTACTAGATCCAAGTTTCCTTCTGCTAGGGATGGATGAAAATTTTGTTTGTGTCACATTTTGATGCAGACATGCCCAACTTGCACTTTCCAAACCAAATCACAAACCGGAATGCTCCAAAATCCACATTTCCTGAACACTGAGCTCAAGGTCAGCAATTTAAAAATATGCACAAAAAAGTGTACAAGTGCAGAAAATATGAATATTAGGGGAAAGTGCTCACAAATTGTTTTAGCCTATGGGAGGAAGGGTGGGGAAAATGTATATATTTTTTAAAGTGTGCATTAAAATACATGATTTGAAAATTGCATTCAAAAAGTGTATATTTTAAGAAATATGTTGGTAAACATGCATGATTTTTTTCTGATTTTTTTTAACTATTCATAGATCCATGTGGAAATGGGATAGAACAAATGTAACTATGGAAATTGTTACCTCGCCAAAAACAAACTCGATAGGTTCTACCGACTCCCCGTCCCTGGCCTACGTAAAAGGAGAAACAGTAGGAGACCATAGTCTCCCATATACCTGCCTATACAGTAATATTTTCCAGTTATGGTCACATGCAACCAGATGTTGACTTTTCTGGGCAGCTCTAGTTGATCCTGCTTCAAATATGAATACAGAGTATTAGAAAACGGAACGTGATTTTTGAGATTATGTACTTCTAAAGTGATGCAACAAAGAACAGGCCTTCTTTCCATCACAAGCAGCAGTTGTTTTTTATGTTGAGATGAATTTAATTCCCCCTTTTTCCACCACTACTTCTATCCCACCGTTCTTCCTCAGTAACACAATGGGACTATAACTCTTTTGAATCATGTAAAATATTGGCTCTGCCATCAGATTTTTTTTTTGCACATTGAATTTGCACCTTTGGCTTTGCCTGTCCTACTTTTTGGCATGGTGCTGCACTGCCCATTCAATGGGCAGTATCCAGCAATGTTATTGTACTAATGCAAATTACACTGTGCTACCATAAGGGTTCTCTAGCACAAGGACAACAGCATTAGCTTGCACAGTGGGATTCCCTGGAAAATTAGTTGCACAAGCTAACTGTTGGCATGGGGTGCCTTACATTAGAGAAGTGTCATTTTCATTAACACAATGACATCGGTGGATCCTTCCCAGTATCTAATTTTAGAGAACATCTTACATTTTAAGAAGAAAAAGATCTCCTGCTTTGCAGTCCCCTTTGCTTATGCATCTCAACCTTGTCTTAGTACTTCAAAAAGTTGGCAAGTGTAATGCCAAAGGTCTGCAGCTTTTACTATTTATAAACATTTACAATTACAGAGGAACCATTTCAAAAGTAGAGAGGAAAAAGAGTTTGCCTGCTAGAGTCAGTCTGATCTGTCAACCTGTCAAAAAACTAAAAAATTACTCTACCTTCAAGAATCAGAAGTGTTACACATTCCTTTGTCTTCTTCCAGTGGGTAAATATCTTCCCAGACAGAGACTAATGGTATGATTAATAGTCTATTATGTTTTTCCCTTTCATCTCCCAACTCAATGAGAAAAAAAGTATTTTCTCTTAAGTTCCTTCAGAATGACTTGTGAATTCAGAATGAAGCAAAAGTTCTTTATTGGATTGAGACCACATGGGAGTGAGATAATCTTTCCTCCGGTCATGCTACTCCTGAGCAAATTTACTGTTATGGAACTGAACTCAGCGGGACTTGCTTCCAAGTGAACACTGAGCTGTCAAGCCTCTACTAGCCAGTCAGTGTCTTCTTTTCTGTTTTTATTTCTAAATCCTTGAATCTTTATACTCATTTGTCTTCCTAAGAAATGCTTCTTCTAACTACACATACATTCTGTTCTCTGAGTATTCTAGAATAAGCTTGTCTCTCCCACATTTGCCTCTATGGGAAACGAGAAGCAGATGTTGTTGGACTGCAGTCCCCATCATCCTTCACTCCTGGCTATGCTGGCTAGAGCTGATGAGTCTTGCATTCCAACATCTGGATGGCCATATGTTCCACAGCCCTGGTCTAAATGCTAATAGTTACCATGCAGTCCATGAGTCTAAAACAGGGGTTGGTAACACAGTGCCTGTGTGCCCTCAAGGCCCCTTGTGCTGCCCTCCACTACTACTGCCCCCTCACTAGGCATGTTTTTCCCTACCCCTATTAAAGTCAATGGAACAATATCATTCCATTGACTTTAACAGAGGTGGGCAAAAGGGTCCCCTGACAAACAAAACAACTTGAGATGGCCCACCTTTGGGTGGTGGGTGGGCTTCCCACGCTCCATCCAAGTAAGAATCCAGAGAAGGACACAAGAAAAATGAGAATCTAGAAGGGACCAGAAAAGTGAAAATCAAGATGGGGCCACAGACAAGAAAAGTGAAAATCCAGAGGGAGTGCTCCCAGCATTTTACCCCCCACAGCAATTTGTGGTGGTGCCCAGGACACTCTTTCAAAATGTCAAATGCATCCACAGGCCCAGAAGCATTGCCTACCTATGGTCTAAAAGGTAGCGAATAGCAAATCTGGTGAATTTGCAAGCAAACGGTGAATAGTAAACCTGATCTTAAAATGGAAAAGAACTAGATTTTTCAGGTTTGGTTGCTCAAGTTACTTTGAGTTAGAAATCTTTACGGCAAACACAGAAAGACTGTCTTCCTGAGAACTGCATCAAATGTCAGTACTGATTTCTCTTTTGGAACAGAACAGAGCAAACTGAATGGGGTCACTAGATAAATTTGTTTTCAACTTTGCTTGGGCATTTATTTTTCGAGTACAACAGCACTATTACATCACCAGCTTTACAGAACCTTTATCCAGGCTCATTTAGCATAATTCAGGTTTGTTCACTATTTTCAGTGGAAGAGAATATCACCACCACCCTGCCAACCTCTTGCTTCAAATATATAAGGCTAAAGGAATTATTCTACTATTTCTCTGCAGCCATCAGCAAAGGGAGATATAACACACTAAGATTTCACCACATCTGCCAAGAGAGTTGTCTGATATATCGAAGATAAATTTTACGGCTAGACTTAAGGAATGAAACAAAGCTAGATCATTTAAAAGGACAGCACATACTGCATTTTAAGCATCTTGAAAGAAAGATTTAATATGAGCTGTTACACTTTTGCATTAATAAGGGCAGAGAACCAACAGAATGAAGATGAACTCAAATCTTTCGAATCAAATCATGTAAAAGGCCAAATGTGTCCTGAATTGCTACTTGTATAACATAGCCCACAAACCGCTATTTAAGTTACAATTTTAACATGCTGGAGAAATATATCAGGGGAAGTTTCCTTACAATAGCCTTGCCCAACCTGGTGCCCTCCAGATGTGGTGGATTACAACTCCCATCATACCAGTCATCAGCTATGCTAGCTGGGGATGGTGGGATTTGTAGGTTGGAGAAGGTTGTCTTACAATATTTATCAGTAGCTCAAAAGACAGGTGATGAGAGATTCTGGGAACAGTGCTGCAGAACATGCTTCTGATTCAGCCGTTACACATATTAAATACTGTTAAGAGCTCCCTTCTCCCTGAATGACGAGAAGTCCAGGGGCAAAGCTATAGGCCAAGGTTTACTTTCCTCTGGGTGAAAGAGCACAGTGGAGACTCACGGTGTCTCTGTAATCACTTTACAAATATTCAAGCAGGCTCCTAAAAAAATTAGGCAGCAGAAAACACTAATTCTGCCTCAACTGCTCCCTAAGTATGCCTCAGTTTTAGCCAATTACAGCTAAAAATACTCAACTCCCCATCTCCTAATACTCACAAGCTGGGATCCAAATGACTGCAGAATTATTCTGTATGTCTTAGGCATGGGTGGGGAACTAGAAAGGAGTGGGGGGCAGAGGACACACACACACACACCCCTGGCCCCTCGGTAGGCTGGGTGATGTCAGAGGGATGCAGCCATACCCCTGATGTCAGGGGGCAGAGCCATGTCACTTGACCGCATTTGATCCCCAGCCAAAGCACCAGCTGCAGATCTTGCAGCTGCCACTTCAGTCAAGGATGCAGCGAAGCTGCCCTGACCAAGGGGCCAGCTGGAGAGCTCCTCTACCCCACACCTTCCCCCACTGGGGAGGATGCAGAACAGGCAACATGCTAAACAGAATTACCACTGTTATCTCCAATCACTGATGAGTGTTAACGGTGGAGACTCCTCTCCCTGCTAGCCAACAGGGGACAGGGGCTTGGGGAGAGAGCCCAAGACTCCATGGGCTGGATGGGGAACCTCCACAGGCCAGAAGTTCTCCATCCCTGGTCTAAGGGATAAGAACACAAGAACAGCCACGCTGGAGCAGACCAAGGGTCCATCTAGTCCAGCATTCTGTTCACACAGTGGCTAACCAGCTGTCAACCAGGAACCCACAAGCAGGACATGAGCACAACAGCATCCTCCCATCCATGTTCCCCAGCAACTGGTGAACATAGGCTCACTGCCTCCGATACTGCAGGTAGCACATACCCATGATGACTAGTAGCCATTGATATCCTTCTCCAGGAATTTGTCCAACCCCCTTTTAAAGCCATCCAAACTGGTAGCTATCACTACATCTTATGGCAGTTAATTCCATAGTTTGACTATGCGCTGTGTGAAGAAGTGCTTCCTTCTATCTGTCCTGAATTTTCCACCAATCAGCTTCATGGGATGACCCTGGGTTCTAGTATTGTGAGAGAGGGAGAAAAATGTCTCCCTATCCACATTCTCCACACCATGCATAATTTTGTACACCTCTATCATGTCTCCCCTTACTCTCCTTTTTTTCTAAGTTTTAATACTTAGATGTACTAAGTAAAAGTGTACTATTTTATTAAGTGGAGGAAAAAGATAAATCCCTATTGTAAAACAATAGATGGATTCCCAGAATCCTGAACTCCACCCAGAATACATTTGTGGAGAAAAGACAAATAAAGCATAACTGTTGACCCAGGAGACATACTTGGGGGTTTAGGGAGCTTAACCAACAGTTTCCCTTAAAACGTCCTAGTGTTGGCAGTGGAGAAAAGAAGGCAGTTGGGAGGCTCAGTATGGAAAAGGCAGGAATAGGAAAGCTCTTCTCACTGAAGTGTACTAACTGGACCCTGAGCTGGAACTTCCATTACAACCGGATCTGGGAATATACAAATCCCATTCTACCACATAATAATCAGAGATATAGGGCCTTCTGAGGAACAATCATCCATGCCCTCATGGAAGGCGGGGAACGACCGCCCTACTCTCTAAATGGCATTCCTGGGAAATGGAACGAACTCTTAAAATCAGTCCAAGTCTGTAGTATAGCTTATACTATAGTGTGCTAAACCGCAGTGCAGTTTAAGTCTGTAGTATAGATGTGGCTCTGATATGCAGAACAAGGAGCAATCACAGTGAAAAATGCTGCCCCATTAGTTTCAGCGGCAGAGGGCATCCCACATGTGCACTGAAGGGCACGCAGGTATCCTGGCTGGCACAAATGATGTGTAATACTATCTCATTAAGAAGAAGTTGTGCTTTCATGTGTGGGAACTGAGAGGCAGAGTGTGTCTTCCACTCAAAATAGGCATGAGCTATTTAGTCTGGAGACATTTCTTGTACTGATCAAGGAGAAAAAGCGAGAGAAAAACACTTTCACGAATTTTAATAAGTGTTTAAGTTCCTGCACACTACAATTTGAATGCCATTAAGGCAATATGGGAATTCTCACTGGCAAAGATTACACATTTAATTAAAAACAAAACGCTGGAGCAGCTCAGCGATAAAGGTTCCTTGATATGATTTCTGGAAGTGGCTGCAGATACATACAGAAATATTCTTGGGCAATTTTTGCTGACTCCATAGAGCTGCATGCATTATATAAACCAAATCCAGGATATATGAAAAACTGGTAAAATAAAATAACTGCAATTAAAAATACAAGACCACAGAAGCAAATCTGCGACTATTATGAATAAGCATTTGTCAAGGAATGGTGAGAAACCTAAGGGGTCCTATTGTTTGTGGAACAATAATAATGGTGACATGATACTGTTAGTGCCAACTGTCGACTGAAATGAGCTGCTTGGTACAAGGAGAACAGGATGCTAGTGCTGTATATAGAGCCACGTTCACTTTAAAAAGTTAAAGACAATGAACTTTTTTCCTCTTCCCTGAAAACCAGCCATATATTAAGCTTGCCATTAGCATTTTTTAAAATTCCTGAAAAAGAATCCCAGAATGAACAAGATGTTGTAAGTCGCCTTCGGAGACCTATTTGGGCTGAAAGGCGACTCATACATATTTCAGTAAATAAAAATAAATAAATGTTTCCCATTCACATTTTATTACGGATGGAGAGTGCATACATTCCCTTTATGTTTAGGCTTATCAATTCCTAGTTTTTCTCCAGTTTTTCAGAATGCTCCTTCCTTGTTCTCCTTGACCTCTCAGCGGCTTTTGATACCCTTGGCCATGGTATCCTCCTGGACCACCTAGAGGGGTTGGGCATTGGAGACACTGTATTGCAGTGGTTCCGGTTCTTCCTGTCTGGCAGGTACCAGAGGGTAGCACTGGGAGAGGTGGTTTCGGACCCATGGCTGCTCACGTGTGGGGTGCCACAGGATTCCATCCTCTCCCCGATGCTATTTAACATCTATGTGAAGCCGCTGGGGGCTATCATCAGGACGTTTGGGGTGAAGTGTCATCAACATGTGGATGACATGCAGCTCTACCTCTCATTCAAATATTCACCAAGGTTGGCCGTAGAATCCCTGTCCAAATGTCTGGAGACGGTGAGTGGCTGGACGGGGAGGAATAAGCTGAAGCTGAACCCTGACAAGACCGAGGTACTTTTGGTGGGAGACAAGAGGAGGCTGGGGGATGCTGACCTGGTGTTGAATGGGGTACGGCTACCCTTGAAAGACCAGGTCCGCAGCCTGGGGGTCATTTTGGACTCCTAGCTGTCCATGGAAGCTCAGGTGTCAGCTGTGAGCCGGATAGCGCTGCATCAACTCCATCTGATATGGTGGCTGCGCCCCTTCCTTCCCATCTGATCCCATTGGTAGTACATGCCCTGGTCTCCTCTCGACTAGACTACTGTAATGTGCTTACGTGGGGTTATCCTTGAAGATGGTTCGGAAGCTGCAGCTGGTACAGAACACAGCAGCTCGCTTGAATAAAGGCAGCCAGCGGTGAGATCACATCACTCTGGTGCCGAAAGAGTTGCACTGGTTACCAGTTGTTTTCCGGGCCAAATTCAAGGTGTTGGTTTTGACCTTTAAAACCCTATGTGGTTCCGGCCCAGCCTATCTCAAGGAGTGCCTCCAGCAACACCAGACAGGCCGCTTAACAAGATCAGCCTCGGATGGCCTTCTCTCTGTCCCACTGGCCAGGACAGCTAGACTGGTGGGAATGAGGGAGAGGGCCTTTTCTGTGGTGGCTCCCACTCTGTGGAACTCCCTCCCTAGGGAACTCCACCATGCCCCCTCTTTAATGAGCTTCCACCATGCATTAAAAACATGGTTGTTCAGGCAGGCATTTGGGGTGGGTTAGGGTATTTTAGAGAATGTTTTTACTGTATAATTTTATTGTTTTAAACTGTTTTATTATATGCTTTATACATCGCCCAGAGTGGCTGGGTGACCAGCCAGATGGGCGATTAATAAATTTAATAAAATAAAATAAATGAGGTAAAGCAAAAGCCTTTTTCATGTGCTCCCTCTCCCACAATTCCAGTTGTGTGAGGGGAGGATAGAGTAGGACTGTGCTTACTGGCCCAGCCCTGTCACCCTTCACAATTTGGAATGCCGAATAGCTGCAGCAGGAAGTCTGCTGTACTCATGAAGGCTTCTGGGGCAATACAGAACCCAGTTTCAAAATTAGTTTCTAAACTGTGCAGTGATCCTACATGTGTATAGCAAGCTCCCTACTGCAGACATTCAGCCTTTGGCCAAGACAGGGTGACAGAGAGGGTGAGGGCAAGATGCACATCCCTTCTCTTCCTCCCCACCCCCCAAACAATTGGAATTGCATTATGGGGAATGCTTTAATAGGATCAAAGCTGACAGTTTCACATGTAATTTAAGCTAGCAGTGGCAGATACCATGTGAAAACAATGTGTGAATTTGCCCTAACTGTACATTTAAGGACTCCAACCCTTCATTTTCTCTCAAAAATTATAGCTAGATAAGATACGAAGCCAGTGATCCTTATCCAAGGTAAGATCTCACTTTTGTAACAACATTCTAAACTTTATCTTATCAGAATGCCAATTAACATCAGCATGGCTGACTGGAGAATGCTGGGAGTTCTAGGATTTTTTTCTGTCTAAACATGCATAGGATTGTGCCTTAAGCATCAGCTGTGAAGCTGGAGCAATTCTTAAATATCCTGAACAAAAGTAAGCCTTTGAGCTTCAAAATATGAAGCACATATACTGTACCCATTTCTTTTCTGCTCAGTAACTGTGGATGCTCTAAGTAGTCACATATTGAGCAGTTTCTAACAGTTTATGTGAATCCTTCTTTGTTCTTGAATAAATGAAAAGAGAGTCAGTGGGAGTCACCGATTTCCAATCTTATTTATTGCATCAAATTATTTCCATACGAGTTATTTTTTATTTTTTCCATCTTATCTTTAAACAGTTCCAGTTCCCCATCTGTTAATTCTTACCATCTTTTCAATCATTTGTGTCACCTGTTTTGCCTTACCTTCGCTAAGATAAAATTAGTAGAGCTGAACACATTGAAGAATGTCCCTGCTTTAAAAAATAATATGCTCATATTATTTCCACCACACTCTTTCAGTCTTAATATTTTGTTGGCCCCTTTGATTATTGCAGAGTCCAGTACCTCGATCCAGAGATCTGTCTTCAGATATGAATGCATAAAAATCTCTTGCGTGCAAAGTGGAAGAAGAGATGAAGAGATGTCATTCGTATGTGCAAAGGAAAGAGGCACAGACTTGCGGTCCACCTGGGGAACCTGCTGTGAGCGCTGGAGCCTGGAAAAGATAACTAGATCAGGGTGGAAGCCTTCCGCTGAGAAAGTCAGTGTGGTGTAGTGTTACTGGGACTGGGAAGACCTGGGTTCCAGTCCCCACTTGACCACAAAGCACACTGGGTGACTTTGGGCCAGTCACCGACTCTCAGCCTAACCTACCTAACAGGGTTGTAGTGAGGATAAAATGGAGGAGTAGAATCACGTATGTTGCCCTGGGCTCCTTGGAGGGAAAGTGGGATATAAATTAAACAAGCAAAATAATACAGAAAAGTGAACAGAATTTCTTCGACCTTGTGACTCTGGATCATATCTTTTTATGTTTACTCCACCATTAATTTTATTTCGTCACTGTGCAGCCTGTTCACAAGCACACAAAAAACCCGTGTTACTCATTTCCCTCCTAGCCATGTAAACATTGGCACATTTTATCAAACAATTAAATCTGTCTTTCCAGAATATTAATAAAACTCAACCTCCACTATAAATTATGCCTTAAATAAAAAAGCAGGAAAGCAATCACAGTTCCTGTGAATAATTCTACTGTTTGCTTTGTGTAAAAAAAAAAAAACCTCATGGTTCTGTGCCATCATTTAAATGTTTCTATGAAATTCTGTGCAACTCTGGACTTGTAACAGAAGTATTTACAGCTTTTTAGTCACATAGAGGTGCTTTTTCAAAATCAACTGGCTCTAGACCTAATTTTCATGAACGTTGGTTCAACTTCATTAATGATTTCTGTGTCTAAAGGCCACTCCACGCATTATGAAGCAGCAAACCTGGGATCACCACAAAGTGTTCACTTAACAGGGAACTTTATCCACTCCCATCTCCCTGACAAGTTAACATGCAGGAAATATATGTTTGCAAACACATGGTCATCGCATTTACACCTCAATTCTAGGTCTACATTTAAAATACCTTCTATGTATGCTAAAAGGTATATGGTGGCCCTTACAGCATTACAGTATAAAAGGAACTACCTCAACAGCTACAGAAGTAGAAAACCAAGGGGAACAAGCTGTATGCCAGGGGTGTTGAACCTTTTTTCAACCTGAGGTCCAAATTCCTTGTCAGCTTTTGGGACCCACATTCCAGTGGTGGATCCCAAAGACAAAAAGTGGGTGAGGCCAAAAATACAAATAATGCCAGCATATTTTAGTTTAAATTCTTATTGACAGTACCTAAGCCTTAGGAGTGCCATTTCAACCTTCTAGAATGGGGAAAAAAACTGAACAAAAGCAGGAAGCCACCAAAAATTGGTGGTCAGGGAAAGGGGACATGGCCATCTAGGGAACCCCAAAAGGGCCGGATTGGGACCCTGGGCCTGAGGTTCTGCACCCCTAAAGCAAGCAAATACATGGTAATTCAAGTTTTAACATGAAAATCACATTCCAGGGTCTGTACCATTCATAGAACCAACATCAACATTCATTATTAAAATATTTTGTTAGTCACTACTACAAACCTTCCTCTAACAGGCAAAAATGTAAAATAGTTCTCATGTTTATTTGATGAGTATATCTGTTTTAGAACAGGCAGATGCAACTCCAATGTTAGGGTCCACTCTACTGGAGGAAAGCATACATCACCTATAGCACAATCCTACAGATGTCGACTCAGGAGAAAGGCCTACTGAGCTTGCTGGAACTTACTGCTGGGTGTGCATAGGGTTTGCAGCCTTAGTGTACTATTCTAGGATTAGAGCTAAGTCCAAACAACCCAAAATCAGCAGATACATAGGATGAAGAGAGCAGATGGCTACACTCAGAAAGTAATAAATCTGACTTCACTCACAGCGTTCCACCAGCACAAATGGTTATGATCAAATGAAACCATGCTAAGATGGTTATCTAATGATGTAATTCTCCTACTATCAAAAAAAACCTCTGTTGAACAGAAGTCTGTTGACAGAGCTTATGCTAATGATCAGGCAATCCAGAGTCCAAATACTGACATAGGAGGCATGTAGTATCCTAAGAACTCCCTGATGAAGGATACTACTGTGTTTTTTGGTCTCATAGTCAGGGGCCTGGGATAATAGATTCTACCTGGCAGCCATCAAAGGGAAATGTGAAACCATCAGCTTGACTTTAGAGATGCTGGAGAAATCTGTTTGGGGGATGGAGTTCAATTAGTTTTCCTAGGTTCCCCACCCCAACCCCAGACTTTGTTTCAGTTCCCACCGCAGCACCCAACTCGATCTGCAGTAAGGCGGGCCAGCTCAGACATTTTGCACATTTTTTCCCAGAGGTTCCATAATCTGCACATATTTCTGAGCAATTTGTGCAAATTTGCACACATTGCTCAGAAAATTGCACAAATTGTGGAACCTGTGAGAGAAAAAATGCACCAAAAAAGCTTCCTGAGTTTGGGTAAAAGCCTGTGGCTCAGTTCGCAAACACAGATTGACCTGCACGCACCATGGAACTCCATCAAGTTGAGAAAGAACCGGATTCCCCAGTGACAGACATCACTGCCTGGCTTGGAGGAACTCTCACAAGTGTGAACCATCTGGTTATTTAAGTTTACGGTGATCGTGTATGATCCTTGTCACTTTAACCGTCCTTAGGGCACAATCCTATCTAGATAGGCAGCCGCCTCCGAACTTGGAGGCGACCACCTATCCAAAGCAAGGCAGGAGAAGCATGGCTGTCTAGCCATGGGGGGCCAAGCGGGAGAGGAGGCTGCGTGTACAACACACAGGATGTGTCGTACATGCAGTTCCGCTCTCCCCGTCCTGGAACGCCCCCAGCCACACCCCTTTTCAGCCACTCCGCAGTCCTCTTCTGAGCGCGGAGGACGGGGCTCCTCCATGCTGCCTCCAAGGCAGCACAGAGGTGGGGGGAGGTCAGTTTTCCAGGAAACAACCTTGGAGCACAGGCTCCGAGGTCAGTTCCCAGAAAACAGCATATCCTATGGCCGTCTAGCCGCTGTCTAGCAGCCACAGGATTGCTCCCTTATTCAGATAACAAAACACTACATCTCATCAATCAGAAGTATAAGAGTAGTAATATGCCAATGAATTCCATCACCCAGCATTTGTTGGAATATCAACTCTGGTCCAGGGAAGAAGTTCAAAACCCATTGGAGATCCACCTTTTGACAAAAAGATGCAATGTTTGTTATGCCTCTGATTCAAGCCCAGATCTGTTCAAATAAAGATGGTAAACATATGTATTTGGTTCTAGTGAAGTTGTGTTGTAAAAGGAGCAAAGTAATAACGTCATCAAAAAAGCAGTAGGATTTTTTAAAAAAATAAACAGTTGGTATTGAGTTGCAGGGTATTTTATTATTACATTACATAAATACTGGCAAGAAAAACCAAAAAACTACATCCAGATGTTATGGTGTTGCTGCATAGATGTGCTGCAATTTTCCATTTGTACTAATGGAATTAATAATTTGAAAGATGGGTGTGATTTTTTTTAAAAGTAAAAAATAAAATTGCTTTTCACCCACAGAGAAGTCACCACACTCAAAAACCAAAAATCCTAATATTCTTCTCACATGCAGTATCCAAGGAAACTAATCTGCTTAATCTAGCAACAATTCTTTCTGCTACATTTAAATGTCATTTAAACTTTAATGTCATTCTTTAAATTGCAAACCTATGGGCAGAGTTTGTTCTTTTTAACTTAATTATGGTACAGTACCTAGCTTCTGAGGCAATTTTAAATAATACTGTTTAAACTGCATTTGGCATTGGCAAAAATGAAATTGAAAAGTTCCTTACATCTACCCAGCAAACTATACAAGCATAAACTTGAATACTGTACAGCCATGTTCACTGTTCAAAGCTTTCTTCACCCAAACAGGCTATTCTGTTAATCTTCTGTTAAACCTTAGATTTATTATTAGTACAGCAAGTAGGATTACTTCTAGTGATCAGATTGCTGCAGAGCAGATTTTAAAAGAGAGAAAGAGTGTAAAAATACAGCTATAAGTGTCTCAAAATCAGCTTAGCAAAAAATATAATATATGTTCACAACTATGCCTATATAAGTAGTAAATTCAAAAGAAATATCCCCTTAAGACAAAATTAATATTTGGAATAAAGCAAACATAGCTGTCAGAAGAAAAGAAATATTTGAGGGGGAAAGAAATAGTTGAGAAATACAGACCTACAAATTCTGCCAGATTAATTTGGTATTATGCACAGCAGAATACCAATAGCAATTTTCTGTGGTTCCCTAATAAAAAGCTGAGAAGGATGTACCAAGAAGCACAGCAGCTGAAAAGCTTCCAAGTTTATGTTCCTGGAAGAATAAATGTTAGAGAATCTTTGAAGTCCAGTAATACTAGAAGAATTAAAAATTTCTGTTATCCACAAGAGGCAAAAATCTTCCTAGATCAACTGTCCAAAGAGTTCTTGGTTGTTCTTATGCAAGCTATTTACGAAAATTGTATAAAGTTCTTAATTGAATTGCTGCTGGTTACCATCTTGGCTCCCACATGGAGGGTTTTTGCCCAGGGTGATGAGGCAACAGTCCATGACGCCTCAACTGCAGACGGATTGGTCTGGATTCAGATTTAGTCATACTCAGAATAGGTCCATTAAAATAAGGACTTAAATTAGTCATGATTTACTTGACTCATGGATTTCAATGAGTTTGCTCTAAGCATGTCGAAGTCTGGATCCACCCAGCTGAGCTTACATTAATGATACAGCCATATTTTATGGTTGTATACTATAGCTGTAGTTGCTACACATTCGGGGCTTTTTTACGGAGAACAGAACACATCTACACAGGCAGGCTTATAAAGGGACTGTTCAGTAACTATTACCTTGACTGGATTTGTCAATTGTCTGATTAATGCAGTTTCACAGATTTGGGCTATCAAGTGTGGGACAAAACCTGCAGTCATATTGTAATCTATGGGCAGTATCCAATACTGCCACTGTACTTCTGCTCATTCCGTGTCAGCGGGACCCACCACTACTGCAACAGGGCATTAGCGCTGCCTAAAGCAAACTCAGAAACAAGCAGAAATACACATTTCTGGATTGGTCCAGGTCAGCAGAGCTCCACTGACCTGCCTCATACCAGAGAAGAGCATTTCCACTCATTTCCAGTCACTTTAAGAACAGCTAGCCCCCAATCATGCTAGCTGTGGGTCCCGCTAGTTTACAGGCAGTATAGAATACTGTCCTATAAACTCATCCTACAGCTTTCTCTCTTAACTTTTGCTTTGATTTGCAAAGGATATGAAGGAAGGAAATGTGAGGTGCCTTATGCCTTAGAAAGAAAGGACACTGTGGTCCAAAGCAGCCACAGCACTTTGGCCCCTATGGGACAGAAATGTGATTGCCGTAAGCCATCTGGATTTTCTGCCTCAGTAGAGACCAGGAGTGGGAAATTTGTTGTCCTCCAAATATTGTTGGACTGCAACTTCCTCCAACCCTAGCCAGCACTGCCAATGGTGATGGATAATGGAAGTTGCAGTCCAACAAGATCTGGAGGGCCACAACTTGTCCACCTCTGGCATATGCCCATGACATTGCATTTGGATGTCACAAGGATGTCTTGCACCACTCTCCCAATTTCAGGCAACCCCCTCCCTCTTTCAACAGCAGCCTGGTAAGATATGGCCCACAATATTTGGTAGATCCCTGACTCTCTGGGGAGGCTTTTTGTGGGTACAGGAGTCTATGGGGAGGAGATGGGGTGGATGAACACCCGTTGTGCAAGCTTGCCTTCTGCTCACACAGTATTAGGTATCACACATACATAGACTTGCATGAGTAAAATTCTTTTCTAAACTTATCTGTCTTCACAACGCTGTCGGAAAATAACTACAAGCTGCTTTGACAGGGAACTGTGGTTGAGTGTGGGATTCAAAGGCTCAATGAAATTTGTGTTAGAACAAATGCCCGAGGTTCCATACACTTGCCCACTGGCTTTTGAATATTCACTACGATGGAACTGTATAACAATGGACTACTCTTTGTGGTAATGCTGCTGCTTTCCCATTAAGTGTTAAGTGTTTCAGGGCAAACATAAAAATATACTTTTCAGTTACAGCTGACATGACACTTCAACATAAACATTACAGGCTTTAGCCAAGAAAACCTAAGGCAGAGTTTATCAGCTTGCCTGTTAATTAAAAGCAAAACATTTTTAAAAAGTGAGCACTTGGCTGTCCGAATATCTGTTCCAGGTATTTCGGCTTATTATGTTTTTTACCGTAACAGGAGGCACCATTTGGATTTTCTGACTTTGGCATCACAATGTGGCCACCTCCGTTCCTTTGGATCAACTCACTTCATACTTCCAACCAGGCCAAGTTATTCTGGATTCCAGATGCATCGGATATCCAGTGAAGTTTTAACCTAATTAAAGCCCCCCACCCACATGCAAACTGGAAGCACCTCTCCCTAGCAACAGGAGCGGCACATCCAGAGCCAGCCCCAAATCGCACTCTAATCCACAGACATCTAGCAAAGGGCCATCTCACCTGCTCCACATGTGTAAAAATGCATTTATGGCAAGATATCTGGCATTTACTCAGCTTTGCACATGCTTTACATTAAACTCAGAAAATGCACATCGTTCAAAGGAGAGGCCACAATTTCCCAATCATGTAAAACACCATTTGCACTTCTTTAACCAATAGTTAACATTGGTTTACACCAAGTAAAGACTGGGATTTCATTCTTCACCAACAGAATGCAAAAATAAGACGTTTCACTGACCACATAGTTGTTTTTTTAATTATTATTTTCACCATACACACCATGCAAAATATGAGTAGTATGTTCTTCCCCAAATACTTTAGCTATGTACAGCAGAGCAAGCGCAATATAGCAGTGATTGTTCTGAAATTCAATTATGGGGAATGAAATATCAGGTTTCAGATTTTTTTAGATGTCTGCTATAGTCCGATTTCTCACTGACTGAAATTCACTATATGCAATGGACATCTACGATTTCCTGATCCATGAAGAATTTTATGACACTGTGTTATAATAGTGGTTTTATCTGCCTCTGTTATTTTAATATTATTTAATGTTGTTGCTTGCTATTTTATTGTTTTCATAGCTTGTAATCTTATTATATTGTTGCTTTACAGATTGCTTTGTAAGGCTCCTTGGGAGGATAAACACGCAAAAAGGGAGGATAAAAATTTATTAAATAATTCTAAATAATACCAAGCAAGATTTATTAACCATTTGCTTTTAGGCTCTCTTAACAAAACTAGGATTTGCTTTTACTGTTATAAGAGATTGATGATGCAAGTATACACCATTTATAGGAGTTTTTCTTTCTTTTTAGGCTGAAGGCAGGCGTAATTCTCAGATTGCATTCTCTTTTTATATTAATAACTGTCTCTAGCAAACCAAGGACTAGCATGCCAGTACATCATTCTCTGCACTCTCTGCTTGCTCACCTGCTCAGTGAACTTCCTCCTCCTCCTCAAAGCAGCAAGTAGGTGAGTACCTGCTAGAGCAACTCCCCTGTTAGGAAAGATTAGACCATTTGGGGCTTTTTACCTTAGACAAAAGGCAAAGAAGGGGAGACATGACAGAAGTATATACAATTATGCACGTGTGGAAAAAGTGGATAGGGAGACATTTTTCTCCCCGTCTCATAATGCTAGAACCCAATGGGGTCATAGTTCAGCAATGGAATTCACCACCAACTTGGATGGCTTTAAAAGGGGATTGGACATATTCATGGAGGATTCATAGAATTCATAGAATCATAGGGTTGGAAGGGGCCTTCAAGACCATCGAGTCCAACCCCCTGCTCAGTGCAGGAAGACTGATTCCCAGGCTGTCTCCCATCCAAGTACTAACCAGAGCCAACCCTGCTTAGCTTCCGAGATCAGACGAGATCAGGCGCATCCAGCCCTTTGCTGAATTCAGAAGGCTATCAATGGCTGCTAGTCATGATGGCTCTATATTGCCTCCAGTACCAGAGGCAGTTTGCCTCCAAAAACTAGTTGCTATTGAACATGAGCAGAGGGGGCCATTCCACTCATGTCCTGCTTCACTAGCTTCCAATAGGCATCTAGTTGGTCACTGTGTGAACACAGTGTTGGACTAGAATTCTGGTCTAATCCAGCATGATTCTTATGTTCTTGTATACCTGAGATGGGAGGAGGAAGAGCAGCTAGAGGACGAGGTGGTGGCTGCAGCAGCAGTAACCAAGTAAGGAGGGCGATGAATGTCATTTCTGTGTTCGATTAGCTGGACAGCTAGAGAAAGATGTTAATATAAAAAGCAAACCAGCAGCACATTCGCAGTGCTGTGAGCACCCTTATATATTATTACGTCTGTCTTCACCCTAATATGACCAAAAGATTTTTCAGTTGGTTAGTAGACAACTCATTCTTTTCACTGTAATGAAACCTCAAGGTATAGAGATAGGGGACCACTAAACATCAATACCCCTCTGGAGTTTTACATCTGAAATGGACCGGCCAGATATAAAGGCAAGAAATTGCCTTCTTTCACTTACTGTTGCAAACAGCCCAGGAAAGGGCAATAACTTAGTGGTAGAGCACATATTTCAATCCAAGGCTGAAAGGACCAGGAAGGATGGGAAAGACCTCCACCTGAGACCCTGCAAAGCAACTGTCAGTCAGAGTAGACCAGGGGTAGGTAACTCCCATAATTCCTTATTAATGGCCCATGCTAGCTAAGGCTGATGAAATTTGTAGTCCAAAGCATCTGGAGGACACCAGGTTGGCTACTCCTAGAGTAGAAAACACCAGGCTAGACGGACCAAGGCTGTGACTCAGTACAAGATTTTATGTGTTCACAAAGAAAACTGGCTACCCCCTCTCCTCCTCCCTTTTTCTTTCCTCCCACATTACATCTGGCAAGACACAGCACACTCCAGAATATCAACTAGCAGGTGCACCTAGATAACTTCTTTATGCATATGTTTGGAAGCACATAACAGAGCTCTAAAATTAATTCTCAAATAGCAACCCTATGCCAAGACCAGGGTGATGGTGATTGTTGCCCGCAGAACCTTGTGTCTCTATCACAACTGAAACTATGAAGGAGGATGAGGGCTCTTCCCCCACCCCCACCCCAATACTGTGGCTTCCTTCTACCCACATTGCTTGCTCCATGTGGGCCAAGGGACTAGGGGAAAAGTGTAGCAGGAGAAGCCATGGACCATTTTTAACTGTGAGGTAACTAAAGGGCTGCTTTGCAGATAATGCTAAACCATGGTTTAGCACTATATAAACAAGCTCGAATGAGCCCAAGCAAAGCTTGCCAGCTCCCTCCACCCCTCTCCTTCTCCCACTCAGCCAGGAGAAGGACTTAACTAGTGTTTAGTTTCACTTTCAAAGAATCCTGGCTTAGCATTACATACAAACCAGAGATTGTGGTGCAAAACAAAGTCTAGTTAAACAAGCCAGCTTCATAAGCCATGGTTTAGTGCTACATACAAACCAGTCTAAAGAGACAGAAGGGCTCTTTGGGTTGCAACCTAGCAAAGCTACACCAATGGCTAAAAGAAACTATTTAAGCTGGGGGTGAGGAAAGGTGTTTTGTTTTTTTATAAAGCTACTTAAGATGAAGTGTAAGAGGGAATGAAGTTTGGGAAAGGCAATACTGCAGGCATGGCGATCTCACTGCATGCTTCTGGATACAACATATGAGGCAAAATGAGAACAACCATTCCTGTGTAGTTATTAGCAAGATTGAGGCCAGGTAACAAATGCTTTTCTGACATATACATTTAAAGAAGGGATGCACTTTAGACAGTCGTTTTCTTTAAACATATATTCAAATACCCTACAGGATTTATACATGAACTTTTAAACACAAA
The DNA here is from genome assembly GCF_057233095.1 of Heloderma suspectum. NCBI lineage: Eukaryota > Metazoa > Chordata > Lepidosauria > Squamata > Helodermatidae > Heloderma > Heloderma suspectum. The sequence continues at coordinate 196,825,012 of NC_139462.1, forward strand.
TATGGTAGAACATGCTCACAATTTACTAGCCTCCCTGCCCTACTAACCTAGCTGTGTTAGTAATTTCTGGCTCGAAAATGCTCCCCTGGCTGGTCGGCTGGAGTTAATTCACCAGGCAATTCACCAAGCTTGGGATGATGCCAGGTTGCATTAAGACTGGAATCAAGATGCAGTACTGGAAAATATCAGAACACATTTGGTTGGATCCAGATTTAGGCATGTGCAACTGGACTGCTGGAAACAGACTCTGCCCCTCCTCCCCAGGGTAGCCCCTCCAGCCCCATGAAAGTGCTACACACCAGATTGGGGAACCCTTTTGACTGGGTGGTACAGGGAAGAAGGATCCCCCAAAATCAGGCAGAGGCACCTTCCATGAGCGGAAGGCAGATCCTGGATCCAACCTACTGCATACAATGCTAAAAAAAGAAAAGAAAAAAAAAGCGTCCAAGTCAAACATCAATTAATATATTCATATACTTACTGGTTTAATTCTACATCCAGGATGAAAGAAGATCCAAAAGCATCCACCTGGAAGCTGGCTCGGGCAATATGAGTGGACTGCAATGTTAAAATAATTGAAATGGGTCCGTTAGTATTCAACTATTCCCAGCATATTATTCTAAATATATCACAAAGAAAATGTTCTTAGCATCAGCACAAATGTACAGGAGCACATTATTAAGCTGAATGATGTAACCATTTTTTCATGGGACTAAAACTTTACAGAAAAAATAGGAAGAGGCCAGAGCTGACAATATCCTCTTTTATGTATTTTTTCATTGTCATAGTTAGCATCCTCACAGTTGAGGAGTTCCCTAAAATAGACACTGAGGTAGATCCGGGGGGGGGGGGCTGAAGTCTGAATATTTTGCTCCTTCCCCCTCCCACAAAGGCAGGGGTGGACAACAAGCTGCTCACAGACTGCATGCAGGGGGCCCGCTGTTTGAGTGGCCCCTCCTGCTCCCCCATCGCCTCCAAACTTGCCACAGTGGGGAAAAAAGTTGTGGTTTGCCGGCATGGTGGTAGCAGTCAAAAAGAGCCAGTTCAGCACAAATGCTGACTCATCCCTCCTCCCACCATGAAACCATTTATTGGCCCAAAAGGGCCAATTTAGCCTTTAAAAAAGCTGCACACTCCCAGCATGCCTTGCTTTAAAGCTAAATTGGTACTTCTTGGCCACCAATGCCAACATGCTGAAATTCAGTGGCAAACCGCTGCTTTTTTGCCACTACCATGCTGCCAACTTTCAGTAGCACTGTGGCAGGGATGTGGCCCCCAGTGGGGAACTGGACCCAGAACCCTCAATATTGCCCACCCCTGCACTAAGGCCTAGTCATTGGTACACAACAGATCAAGAGCAGTAGCTGCTTTCCAGCAGCCGTGTCACATCCTTGGGACTCAAGAGTCCAGCTGCAATTGGCTACTTTGCCCCCTTAATGGGGGGGCCCTTCTACTCCTCTGGGCCACAGCCACTTAAAACTTATTGGGCAGGGAATAGGGATGTCAAGGAAAGCTGCAACGGAACCAAATGAGTTCAGATTTTCATGAATCCAACCCACGGATTCCACAGCGGACCGGTTTTTCCCCTGTTGGGAGGATTCCGTGGACTTGCAGACAGTTTCCTAACTACTGAATTTTGTACAAATTTCATCACAGAAAAATACGCAAAATAAAAAACAGCCAAAAAAGCACATTTCCTACATAGGCTAAAGCGTGAAAATGTGCATTTGGGGGATTTGCATGCACAAAATTGCTCAAATGCGCATTTGCGCAAATTCAGAAACAAAAAATCCAATTCCATGGATCAGTGGACAATGGAATGAAAGGCACCTTACAATCTGCAAAACACAGATGGAACGGATTTTACACAATCCATACATCCCTAGCAGAGAGCCCCTTGGAGCAGCAGTACACCTGAATGTGCCTACCTATCCCTTTTTGCACCATTCTCCCTCAACAGCATCAGCCTTTCAAACCCCAGCCAGCCAGTCCCTTAAGTGTGTAGGAAGGGGTGGGAGGAAGGAACAGAGACTGAGAAGCCCTTCTTTCTCCATTCTGACCACAGAGGGAATGAATGCCCTCATGGTCAGATGAGGAATTAGTCAGCATCTGTGCCAAAATGCAGCCTCATGGGGGGATCCATCCACAGGAAGGTGTTTTCCCCCTCTCTCCCCCCACTTCCCTATTTTCTTTCAAGACTGCCTGTTTAATATGGGCATTTGCCAGTGTGGAGTAGTGGTCAGAGCAGGGGTGCAGAACCTCTTTCAGCCTAAGAGTCAAATTCCATTTCAGAGAAGCAATCAGAGGCCAAATTCTGGTAGGGGAGGCAAAAGGGGTTGGGCCAAAAATACCAGCGGATTTTAGCTTAAAGCTCTTACTGCCTGTAAGTAAGCTTTAGGAGTGACATTTCAACTTTTCAGAATGGTGAAAACACTGCATAAAAGCCAGGAAACCACCAAATGAACGGCGGGGAGCATGACCATCGGGGAAACCCTGGGACCCAGACTGGGATCTCTAAGCCTGCGGTTCTACACCTCACCTCTGGTTTAGAGTACTGGACTAGGATTGCGGTCTGAGTAAGGCTGGTGGAGAATTTCATTCAGTCCACATTTTGAAGCCAAGCTGTCTAATTTGCAGTCCCAGAATAATTAGATCAGAATGCAGTTGACTTTTGGGCTGCACATGTCTCTGGATTTCGCAATGCCGTTTTTGGCTCAAAACGCATATTATACGGGTGAAAGTGCATACACTTGAAATGTGAATTTTCGTACTAAAAAAAGTAGCAGAAAATGGGATGGACTTATAATTAAACACACATGAAACTGACAAAGATTGGAAAGAGACTGTTCCATCCATCCCTAGTCTGAGAAACAGGATTAGCCATGATGTTCATGGGGTGACCCTGGGCCAGTCACTATCTCTCAGCCTAACGTACCTTAAAGAGCAATTGTGGCAATAAAAGAGAGAGAGAGAGCGCGAGAGCGCACTGTATTCACCAGCCTTCCCAACCTGGTGTCTTCCAGAGGTGTGGGACTACAACTCCCATAATATCCCAGCCAGCACAGCTGGGAGTTGTAGTCCCACACCTCTGGAAGGCACCAGGTTGGGGAAGGCTGATGCACACCACCTTGATATAAATGACATATAGATGTAGTAAATAATAATTTCCCTTTGAATCTCTTTCTCTTGCTGTGGCCAGAAAGACCTGCATATGCAGGCAAGGGTTTTGGGTGTGCAGGGAGGAACTAGAATAGGCTGTGCTATGGCATTCCAACAGGTTAAAATAATAATAATAAAGTTAGAGCTTTTCTATATGTGAACTCGTTCGTGTCTTCTAAATATCAAGTGATAGCATTTTGGATTATTAAGTCCCCCTATTAAAATAGCAGTGTAGCATAGTGGTTGGAGTGCTGGACTTAGACCAGGGAGGTCTGGCTTCATGTTCATATCCTTGTTCATCCACAAAGCCTACTGGGCTCAGTCATCAATTCTGTCTAACCTCCTTCACAGGGTTGTTGTGAGGAAGGATAAGTGCGAGGAGCCACGTATGACACCTTAAACTCCAGGGAAGAAGGATGGGATAAAACTGAAACAGGCTCAAGGCCCCAGTCTTTTTAGAAGCTAGCAATGCCTCAGGCCAGTTGGTGTTGGACTTTCTGAAAGGGCAGCAAATTGTTAGCTATTTACACTATTACTGTTCTATTGTTACTGTGAAGCAAGGGGCAAGGTCCTTGTAGGATTATCCAATTCAAGTGCCAAAACGACTTGACTGGCCTTGGATACTATGAACCTTGACTTGGGTGGGGGAGGGGGGTATTTGCTGCTCAACCTCAGGCAGCAAAATGTCTTAATCAAGTGTTATGGTTCTCCATTCAAAATGCGAAATGTCTTAATCAAGTGTTATGGTTCTCCATTCAAAATGGAGTCTGTCACAACCCTACAGACATGTAGCCAGGAAAATCTTTAGGGAGGAATAAAACAGAAGAGCGGGAAATGAGAAGGAAAACACACACGGCCCAGTTCCAAAAACAACTGCACAGTTAAATACTTCTGGAAAGGCTTCCTGGCTGACCCTTAGATGGCAGTAAACTGGAGGGTAATTTGACCAAATATGACTTCCTTGCTAAAAGGATTGTTAGTGGAAGCCTTCAAGAAAAACATCCACATTTTGGTAAAGAAGCAGTACAACCCACTGAAGTTTGCCAAGTACACCAGTGTCTGTTTTGGCATTGGCTCCCTGGGAACAAGTGCTTATTCTATGGGCATGAAGAAAGAGCTGGACCGGGGTCTTATGCTGTGAAAAGTGAGACCACCCCAAGCACTTGGATAACAGGAGCAAGGAGAAAATGTTATGGAAGGCCTGCAGAAGAGAAACACACAGATGTCACCGTGGATGAGACTATCTTCCAGGATGAGTGGGACTCAAACCAAGGACTTTCTGGTTTGTACCTCAATCTTTTAGCTACTATGTTACACATACAAATACTTGGGAGTTCTGTTTTACACATATAAAGTTGACAAATATTGCAGCTGGTTGGAAAAAGAGACTGCTCCCCATTAACCTAGGCCTTGGGAAATTGACAGGATCCACAGCAGATACCAGGCCATTAAGGCTGTAAACTTTGAACTTCTGAGGGATGGAATCTTGATTTAACTAAATAATCTAAGGAATCTGAAATCCACAACAATTTAATGTTCCGTATGGTTCAGTGTGTGCCACAGATGTGTATAATATAAACAGTTCTGAGTCTGATAGGAGAAAGACTTACCTGCTTTGCACCCTCCCACATCTAACAGAGGAAACGTTTATCTTTTTATGTCAAGTGAATAAAGGTTTCAAGGCATGGCAATAAGCAATGCTAATCAGCAAGCTATTTCTATACCTTGCCATAGTCTGAGACATGACAATTCAAATTTCTATATAACCCAGGACAAACATTCCCCTGTTTAGATGCCACAGATACGTACATGTTTACTGGAACACCTCATTGTACACTAAAATTCAGTGACATTCACTAGCACTAATTTTGCTATTTCAAAGCTAGACAAACAGTGTTGTGCCACCCAAAGTGTTATAGTTTGCAGATAAAGCCCTAGTATTAGTTACAGAGCCCAAGAAAAGAAGTAGCAGACCTATTAAACAGGTTCAGCTGAATAGTTTGCTGTAACCAACATATTCCATCCTTTATGTAGTTCCTTTGAAAAATACTGTCCAGCTTTTCATTAACATAAAAATACATCCCTGGCATTTTGTGTTGGTTTTGCTGGTTTTTCCTTTTTTTCCTAGTATGGAAAAAAAAAATAATGACAAGGGACTGCTGCCCAACTGAGTTCTGACAAGAGTACAGCTAATGCACGCTGGGAGTGAAGAGCAACATAGGCCACACTCATTACTAGGACTTGGACTAAAGTAAAGAGTGTCAAAGCGCTGAGGCAATTTGATGAAGCAGACTTAAGGCAGTCTCTAGAGAGAAGATACTTGAACCATCAACAAATCCCAAGGTTACACAGGTTCAGCTGGAGCTGGCCCCAACAAATTGGCTGCGGTTATTTATGTTTAAAGTAAACAGAGCTCACCCAACAGGGTTATTCCATGGAGAGGGAAGAAAGGGGTGGGGGTTATCTAGCACAGAAAGAGAGTTATATAATAAGGACTACAAAGAGAGAATTAAAAACCTTCAATCAGTAGAAATGGACTGAGAAAATACCACATACCAAGCCCATTAATCTGTATTCCAATTTAAAAAATAGGCGTGTTACAACTCCCAGGTCACTTCACCAACATACATATGGCAGACTTGTTCGTGCCCTACCTTTAAAATAACTCTCTATTTAAAATGTAGTAAATAAAAATATTTTATTCATTTTGATGGTAATCTGATTTCTTAAGGAAAATGTTTGTTCTTAATCACCAAAAAAAATGGTTTGAAAACAAATATTTAAATAAAGAAATGTGGAACCCAAGGACCCAAGGAGAAGCCAACAAGTAGAAGCTGACAACCACTCATCTATTTCAACACAGTTCAATTCTTTTCCACTGAGGTTGTTGAAGCACCTTCAGTTTTGCTGTCACTACTTATTAGTTCCATTTCACACAGAGACATGTATGTACTTCAACGACAGATGCATTTCTAGGGATAATCACCTGAAAAATAATAACTGCAGCTTTAATATTGTATTTGAAATTGGCATCCATTCATTGTTTTCTCTGGAAAATTTTCCACCCGCCATCATAGAGGAAGGGCCGTAGCTCAGTGGTAGAGCACCTACTTTGCATGCAAAAGATCTCAGGTTCAATCCCCAGCATCTCCAGATAAGGCTGGAAGAGACCTCTGTGTGAAACCCTGGAGGGCCACCACAATACCGAACTAAGAACAGGAGTGTATAAGAACATAAAAAGAGCCATGCTGGATCCCATCTAGTCCAGCATTCTGTTCATACATTGGCCAACCAGCTGTTGATGGGAAACTCACAAGCAGGGCATGACCACAACAGCACCCTCCTGCCCCTGTTCCCCAGCAAACTGGTGTACATATGCTTACCGCCTCTGATACTGGAGGTAGCATATAGCCTGATAGCTATATGCTACCTCCAGTATCAGGCTAATAGCCATTGATAGCCTTCTTCTCCAGGAACTTGTCTACCCCCTTTTACAGCCCTCCAAACTGGTGACCATCACGATGTCTTGTGGTAGTGAATTCCATACTTTAATTATGCACTGTATGAAGTACTTCCTTTTATCAGTCCTGAATCTCCCACCAAACAGATTCATGGGATGACCCCAGTGGGTTCTAGTATTATGAGAGTCAGAGAAAAATGTCTCCCTATCCACATTCTTCACACCATGCATAATTTTGTGCACCTCTGTCATGTCTATCCTGTCTCCCCTTACTCGCTAGGGGGATCTTTATCATGTCACCCCCCTTACTAGATGAACCAATGGTCAGACTTGGTGTAAGACAGCTTCCTATGTCATAACCCAACACTTGGATGTCCTGATCTGTGGTAGTTCATACCAGAAACACTACTACCATTCTACAAAAGGCAGGAGAATAAAAGGAGGAGGAGGAGGGGAAAGAGGCACAGAGAAGTATAAAGGCAGACAAATAGTAAATAGTAAATTAAAAGTGACTGCCATGTTGCAAGTTAGGGTTATAGGGAACTCTTGCCGTTGTTTTGTAAACATGCCTAATTTTAAAAAAAAACTGCAGTTCCATTATACCATATTGATGTCACCAGTAACATCTGGATCACAATTGGAAAATATTTTAAATTCCTAGGCATCATTATCACACGTTTACCAGCCATGCAACCTGGGCAAGGGAATTTTCCAGTCTGTTATGGGGTCCATTTGTTTCCCATTACTCAGCTTCATGGCACTGTAAAGACTAGACACTGTAAATTGTTCCTTTTTTAAAAAAGCATTTTAATATTAGCTCTAATCAGATCAAAGGTACCACAGTCTCCAGGATACACTGTTGTCCTTATTGTCTGTTCTGCCAGGCTGTCAGCCAACTCTATACCAGAACACAACTTCTAGCCCCAGTACTAAGTTAGTAAACCTGTACTGGGCATCTGCCAGATGGTATGATAATTAAGATAATTCCTTACTGAAAGCCCCATATTACATTGGAGGAGAATTAAAAATTTACAACATACTTTTGCAATTCGATACTACAGGAAAAGTGTGTTGTTGCTGTTGTTTTTAATGTGGCGTGGACATCACAGTGATGACCCTGGAGTGGATGGGGAAACAGTCTACTCTACCTCTCCAAAGTGGAATAAGACCAGAGGGAAAAGGCCAGCAACATCCTTATCCTCCACTTCTTCCTCTATGTCCAGCCTCTAAAGTCCAGCACTGGGTTGAAAGCTACCCATGGTCAGTTAAAACTAGGAGTGTCTGTCGCCAGGAAATCTGGCCGTTTTTGGACCCGATGGATTCCCACGTGCCCCTGACTCAGCTTACATTTGCGAGCCATGCTGGGAGTTTATTCCTAAATTCTGGGAACTTCTTCAATTTTTTCATTTTCTTTTTGTGTAACAAGCAAATTGAGGTCATAATTTTTGCAATTTTCCCAAATTGCAGCCATAATTTGCACAAGTTGCTTTACACAAATAATAATTCGAAAAACTGGAAATCTGCAAGCCAGCCCAACTTGATGCAGATTGAGTCAGGCCAGCTTGCAGGAAAGCGAACCAAAGTCCGGGGAGCCGAGCTAACTAAAGCTCAGCAAGCTTCAACCTCCCAATGGATTCTTCTGACATCCCTAGTTAAAATATACCTCTTTTCCCCCAATGCTGCCTTAATTCTGCTCCCCATAATACAGTCCTGGCCTCTTATAATAGTGTCAGTACATACACCATTTATTTTATTTTTAAAATTTGTAAGCCACCTTCTAGGCTTAAACCCCTGCCAAGGTGGCTTCCAACAAATAAATATGCAATACATTTCAAAAACCATAAAACCACAACACTAAAATTAATAATTAATAAAAAACAGCAATAACACTAGCAAAGAAGCATCTAGCCCAGTAAAAACACTAAAATCCCAGAAATAATTACAGCTACAACCACATCATTTATCCAGCAACCTAGTAAAATCCTTTTAGGAGCAAGCAACGGGAAACAAATGAGTCTTCAGGGCTCTTTTAAAAGCTTGCAGTGATGGGCCCTGACGTAGCCTAATTGGCACCGCGTTCTTTAAACATGGGGCCAATGCCAAGAAGTCCTCTCCCTTGTGCCTGCCGATCTTGTTGCTCTTATAGGCAGGCATATAAGTAGGGCTTCAGATGCAGATCTCAAAAGTGCGGGCAGACTAATCTGCTGGAAAGGTGTTGCTTTTGATAACTAGGTTCCAAGACATTTACAGCTTTAAAGGTCAATACCTGCAGTCTGAATCGGGCCCAGAAATACATTGGCAACCACTGCAACTGGTACAATACAGGCATCACATGATCTGACCACCTAGCCTCCATCTGTACTCAGGCAGCTGCATTTTCCACCAGTTGAAATTATAGGCTGGACTACATTACAGTAGTCCAGCTTGGATGACACTAGAGGACGGATGGGCAAGCTCTCTCCCCCCCTGACAAGTTCACAGCTGGCGTACCAGCCCAAGCTGGTAAAATGCATTCCTGGCCATTGCTGTCACCTGAACTGCCAGAGGAACTCCCAAACTGTGCAGTCGTCAAGGCCGGCATCAACAGCATGGTTGAGCACCTACCAAGGGCTCCCACCCCAGTGGGGGCCCACTGACAAGACTCCCCTGGAGTTGTTCCCGTTCTTCATCATTGCAACCTGCTTATTCACCTACCTCTCACTCTGGCCCAGAGAACGGTGGTGGTGAGAAGGAGGCACAGTAGATGCCGCCGTCTACTTACTCACCGGCTCTCTGCCTGTCAAGCAAGCAAATGATAGTAATTATGAGGAGGAGCTGGTGACAATGGTAGGCTCACTGAGACAGGGGCCCATTGAAGGTGACTTGCCAAAGGGCTCTCAAAATCCTGGGACCGGCACTATCAGTTGTAAACCTCCATCCGCAGTAATCAGTTTCTTTACCCACAGCATCTCTGCCTTATATGGATTAAGCCACAGCTTGTTCACTCTCGTCCGTGCCAAAGCAACCTCCAGACGCACTGATTCAAGAGTTCCACAGCATCCTTGGGACAAACAAAGAGAGGTGGAGCTGGGTGTCATCTGCACACTGAAGAAATTTCTTTATTTTTAATTATTTCAAATCGTTTTTAGGCCGCCGTTAAGGGTGAGACATTCTTAAGGCTCTCAACTTCAGCTCAGACCTCCAGATGACTCCCTCCAGTGATTTCATATAGATGTTAAAAAGCACAGGAAACAAGAGAGGACAAGTGGAGAGCTGAACTGGTTGTGCCTCTCCATCAAATGGGTCTTGGGAGTCATGGTCAATAGTCCAATGAAAATATCAACTCGGTGTACAGCAACAGTGAAAAAGGCAAATTACATGATTGGGGTCAATAGGAAAGGGATTGATTTTTTAAAATCCAGTATTGTCATGCTTTTGTATAAATCTCTCATGTGGCTGCCCATGGAACATCAGGTTATGGTGTCCAATGGTGGCTTTGTGCTAATGAAAACCGCTTCTGCTTGCATGAGGTGGGGCACCCAAATTTTGCCGATCTGCCAGCCTACCCATTGCAGCCCCCTGTACCCCCAAAAGACTTCTTCTGGAGAACTGGGGTACCCTCTAGAACAGCATGGGAGATGGCGCTGAGGGGTGCTGCAGCTGAGATAATTGGCAAAATTTGGAACTCTCGTCTTGCACACGCTCAAACCATTTCCACTAGTGGAAAGCCACCATTTGATACCACCCACAATGTGTCATTCTGGCCACCACATCTTTTTAGTTTAGAAAAAATGACTAGGGCAGCCTTCCCCAACCTGGTGCCCTTCAGATGTATTGGACTGCAACTCCCATCACCCCAGCCATGGGAGATATAGTCCAATCCAGTGGGGGAAGGCTGGACTATGGCAGGGATGGGGAATGTGTGGCTCTCCACCATCCCTCACTATGCTGGCTGGGGCTGATGGAAGTTGTAGTCCACCAACGCCTGGAGGACCACATGTTCCCCTTCCTTGGACAAAGGGAAGCCAGGATATTTATAAATGACACATTGCATGGAGAAAGGGAAAAGAAAATGTTTCTCCCTCCTTCACCGCACTAGAGCTGGGGGTCACCCAGGACACTGATTGGAAGTAGGTTCAGGACAGGCAAGAGAAAGCACTTCTTTGCATAATGCCTAATGAATGTTACATGGTGATCTAAACTGCTGGCTTAGACAGCTTTAAAAGGGGATTATACTAATTCACAGAGGAGAGACTAACAGACACATCATATTCAAAGGCACACCTCTAAGTACCAGTTGCTGGGGAATAATAGTGGCAGAAGACTATAGCCCTCGTGTCCTGCTTGTGGACTTCCCAGAAGCATCTGGTTGGCCACTATGGGAAACAGGATGCTGGACGACATAGGCTTTGGCTCTGATCCAGATGGGCTCTTCTTAATGCGCATTTTCAAAAGTCCCAGACCACTAGTTCACTCAGTCAGTTCGTAGGAACATCTCCAATCCTCCAAATCATGCTTTGGAGGATTGGGAACAAGCCTTGTGCTCATCCACACTCTCTTCCACCCCTAACATCTTCGCATGCACGCTCACTCCATTATTTACTTCCTGGCGCCCAAGACAAATACAATTCTTTCTAAGTTTGCACCCGAGCATAATTCTTGGGTGCTAGGAACTAATTCCATCAGAACTGGCAAACTACGGCTTGCACCTGCTTATTTTAAAATGGTCACTCTTCACAGCTATAGGATTTATTACAATATAACTATTAGGGCAGTATTCAAAGGGGTCGCTCTGCTCGCTGGACCCATCACTTGTGCAATAGGGCTTTGGCGCTTCTAAAACTAATGCTGGAAACAAGCAGAAATGCTAGTTTCCAGATCAGACACATCAGCGGGACACTTTCTGCAAATTCCACTGAACTGCCCCATTCTGGAAATGAGAATTTCTGCTTATTCTGGATTATTTTTAGAAGCCCCAAAGCCCCATTGCGCATGCAGTGGGTCTTGCAAGTACCTAGGCACAACAGGATACTACACTTAAACTGTAAGTTTGGCCATCACTAAAGGTCTGTGCCCAAGCTACAACTACCATGTTGTACAACTACCATTGTGTTCCATGTAGCAGCTGTCACCACATCGCTGGCTGCTGTGTATGTGCAGCAGCTTACTACTCAACTCAGAGAGTTTCCCACAGACCATCACAGACAATTTATCTCTTCAGCCCATGTAGTGACATGAAGAAAAGACAATAACCGTCAGACGCTACACATCATTGCACGATGACAGCAGCCAAATGGTGCTATTCGTCCCACATATGACGAGCCTTATGAAGAACAGTGGCAAAGTTAACCGCAAACAAATTACAATAAAATTCTATTATGCTCACTTCACATTGAGCTTCATATGGCTGTATCAAATGTTAGTCTAACTTCAGTCCCATTCATTTCAATAGGTCTGCTCTAAGTAGGACTAACACTGGATACAATCAATTCACACCCATTTTAGTGTAGATATTATTTATTTTGGAAGTAAAAAAAGAAAAAGATAACCCAGACCAACCAATCTACATCCTGTCAAGATACTATTGTTTGAAACAGTGCCCACGAATGCAACAGAGAAAACTTCTAGAAAAACAAACTAACTTTGAAAAAAAGAGAGAAAAGACAGAGATTCGGCAAAGTCATGCTGAGCTAATCTAGAAGTAGTTCTCGAACACATCACTGCCACAGCCGCTGAGGGAATTATGGTGGACGCCACAGCCTGACATCCCTTTCAAGTGCTTTTTGACAACACAAAAGGATTAACATTGAACTGAGGGCATTTTCTATGTGAGGCTTAAATCAGTTTATGTTTAGATCTGTCTGTCTGTAATGTGAATGTAAAAACAAATATAAGGTCTTTTAACATAAAGATACCTTGGAATAATAAACCTCAAGCTCATTATTGATATATTCAAGAAATAAAGCAAATTTAAAGAGGAAGAGGGGTAGCTTCCCTAAAAGCAAAACAAAAGTGTCCTAGAAGCATAAAATGAGAGAGAACGAAGCACAGTCCCTCTTTGGCCAGCTGCATTTGATCAGTCCATATAAGAGCCTGGTGCCTATCAGGTCTGTTAGACTGTAACTCCCATCATTCTCAGTCAGCATGGCCAATGATGGAATGACAGAAGCTGCAGTCCAGCACACCTGGGGAAGGCTGCCATACAAGATCAGGACTAACTACTGCAAGCAGGCCGTAGAATAAAAACAGGGGTGAATATCGATTGGAATGTCAGTGCTCCTCGTGCCATACCTAAAGACAAAGGAGGTCCCTCAGGGCCTCCAGGAACCTCTGCTGCTCCTCCAGCAGTAAAGCAAGGACAAAGGTGGAAAACAGAAAAGTGTTCAAGTCGTTCAGCAGGCCTTAACCAAGAGACAGCCTGGCTGGGTCACTTCTCATTGAAGCTACCGGGGGTGAGGGGTTACACTGCAGCCTCTGAGCTTGCCTACAGAAGCCCTAGCTAGCTGTGGAGTGAACCAGGTATATGCCCACAATCCTTACAAAAGAGCACAGTACATAGTTAGTACTTTTGCTGATGCAACGATTATAATTCTTTATGCCCCAGCTTCTTGATAACTGTAATTTGGACCCGTTAGCTTTCCAATCTCGACAACCATTTGACCTCGGGCCAGTATTGACAGGACATTATGTCGGAGCTCTACAATTGGAACTCATTTCCCCTCCCCCTTTCTTGAAAATTTGAATCAGGGCCATGGTGTAGGAGCTTAACCCTTTGTCCCTACACCACAGCCCCTGACACCAAAATTGTGCCTATAGGTTTTCCCCTCCAAAGCTAACAGCAGCCAGGGAAAGGATTTAAGTCAGGGGATCATCAGCATGGATGCTAGTCGTAGCTGGTGCCCGTTGGGACTGGTGGGGCAGAGGGCAGGGGAGCTAATGACAGGCAGGGCCGGGGGGGGGGGGGGACACACAGCAGGCAGAGCCAAGGGTTCTTCTCCACAAAAGGAACCCATTGCACAGGAAGGGAAAACTGAGGCAAATTAACTTAAAGATAATGAGTGAAAAGCAAAGGTTTGGGAGGGGGCATCCTTGACCCACAGAACAACACAAAAGCACTCATTTCAGCCCAGGTTTCTCTGCTCCACAGCAGGAACCCATTGCCCAGAAAGGCTAACTGAGGCATCCTGGAGGAGAAGGCTATTTCTGGAGAAGGCTATCAACGGCTACTAGTGCTGATGGCTATATACTACCTGCCATATCAGTGGCAATATGCCTATGTGAACCAGTTGCTGGGGAACATGGGAAGGAGGCTGCTGCTGCACTCATGTCCTGCTTGTGGGTTTCCCCTGGGCAGCTAGTTGGCCACTGTGTGAACAGGATGCTGGACTAGATGGACCCTTGGTCTGATCCAGCTTGGCTCTTCTTATGTTCTTAAGTTTAAGTTCATAAGGGCACAGCAGAGGGCTGTGCGGGAAATGTTCTCTGACCCAAACAGCAGAATTAAAACAGTCTTTTCGAACCCACGCTGGTCTGCTCCAATGAGTGATGAGAAGGGAAATGGAAAACATTTATTCACTCATACATACAAACACACACACTTTCTTACTTCCTCTCTGTTGTTGCTTCTGCTCTGCCGAGTTGACTGAGGAAGAAGGCCAAGGGATCAGTCTGTCATCCACACAGGCTGCGTCAACAGGACGGCTGGGTTGGGTCTGCACAGGCGCTTCATTTTGTTTTGAAGCAACAATGGCATGCTGTTGACTGTGACAATTTCCCAGAGTAAAAACCTGCCCATTATGACCATGTATGGAACCAATGGTCACTATATATGGGAGTGAGGCAGAGCGGTTGCCCTGGACATCTTGCCTGCTCACCGAGTCTGCCTGGAAAGGAGTGGGGGTCATTCTGAGCATGCGCATCACCACATAGTGTGATTGCTCAGAACAAAGAATTGCTGAAGATTGCCAGCGCACTACAGAGAGATCAGAGATAGGACAGGGGGTGTACTGAAGCCAGCCTACCAACTCCAATTGATGTGCTTTCTTGGGGGTGGGGTGTCCAGGGATGGGAGAACTCTGGAAGGGTGCCATCCCCACCTTTAACAAGAAATGGCTTCTGATGGGGCAACAATTCAGGCAACCCCCTGCACTGCTTAACATCGATCCCCTTCCCTGTGGGTCCTTCTTAAGAACAAAAATGTTGTGAGGAATTCCAGTCTCATATAGTTTGATCTTTAGTCATTTGAACTGAGATTCTTATACCTGACCCGCTAATGGAGTTGCCCAAACCACTAATCCACATCCAGCTTGTGCTTCGACCTTGAAGCACCAAGAGCTCAGCATCCAGCATGGCTCTGAGTTCTGAACCAATCTCTTTATGGTTTTGCTAGAGAGGCTAAATTCAATACCAATGGGAGAACGATTTTTTTAAAAAAATCTGATGAATATCAAGCAGTTACAGAAAACACAGATGCATCTCCCACCCTATAGGTCTGCAGACACCCCATCCCCCCCCAAAAAAAACCCTAAAGGTAGCAAGGGCTCTGGATAGGCTGAATCAATATGTCAGGGCATCAGAGAGGCATGGGGACCAGCTTGAGTTCAGGGCACTTAAGATTTTTAGCACAGTTGGGAGTGTTACACAGTTTGGATCAGAAGATGAACTGCAGTCGTTGGGGGGGGGATTGGGGGGGAATGTAACCAGATAATTGAAATGTGTGCCTTAATAGTAAAGGTTATGTGAGATTAATGCAAATATATATCTATACAGAAAACTGTGGAGTCATTACAGCAAAAAAAAAATACCCATACACTTCAATCATACACGTTTTATTCGCAAATAAGTCCCAACAAGTTCAACAGGACTTACTCCCTAGTAAAACACCCATAGGATTTCAGCCTAAATAAAAATGCTCTAAATCAAGAATTTAGACAGAATGAGAGCTTTCCTTTCAGGAGGGCATGCGTGAGAGAGAGAGAGAGAGAGAGACACACACACACACACACACACACACATGGAGAGAGTGTATTGACTAGGAAAATTATTCTATCAATCTAGCAATGCAATACACAGCTGCAGTAAACAAGGCAAACAGAAATCTATGTTGAATCAGCAATAACGCAAAAATAAATGAGAGAGAAGCAATGCAACTACCATAGGCAATGCTAGAACCTAGTCTTGAATCCTCTTTAACCTCTGACCATGCTTCTATCAACAGCCAAAATAAAATAAAAAATAAAAATGCTGCTATTGTCCTCAAGAGAAACCAACCTAGGGCAAGAAGAGAGATATTAATTCTAGTGAATACAACTAACAAAGCATTAAAGCTTTATTCTCACAGAAAACATGACTCTCGGTAAGGTCAAAGACACTTTAGAAGGTTAAAAGAGGGAGTGATCAAAATGTCAGCTTGTGCTGGGTACAAAGACTTGCATTTATTTTTATTTGTTTTATTTAGCCCTGAGGGTTTGGGATGGGTAACTGCAGGCTAACAGATTTATAAAATATTACACTGCTAAAATATAGAAGTGGGCAAGAACTTCTGTAAGTGCAGTCAAGCTCTGGGGAGATGCACCAACGCAACTATGAGCAGGTATGGGATCAATACCAGTTCCATCACCTTCTCAAAGCTAGAGCTGGATATTGTGTGCTGGGACTCAAAGAGTAAGAGAAAATGGAGGCAATTCTAAAGCCATACCCTCAGATATTCAAAGACGTCTACAAAGATAAGAGACGTTCCCTGATGAGCACTGAGAAAGGGATCCATTCTCAGTGCAGGGAAACGCTCTTCTCTCCGATCAGCTGTTGATCAGAGAGAAGAGCTTTCCCCTGCCGGGAGAGGTGGTGGGGCCTCAGGAAACAGTTGTTGGGCCAAATAGGGAACCACCATGGTCCATATCAGGCCCGCGGGCCAGAAGATCACTATTCCTGATTTAGAACATGTATATCTGCCTTTCCTCAAAAAAAGCTCAAGGCACCTAACAAAAGAAAAACCATAAATTAACCATTTAAAAACATCACTTCCAAAATATGAAGACACTAAAACAACAGTAGAAAAACAACAACAACAACACACCAACAGGAGCAGCAAAGGTTATCTTAAAAAGCAGCAACAGTTACAACCAAAACGATAAGATAGCCATCTATGAACAAAGTGCCTTTCTAAAAACAGAAGGTTTTTATCAACTTCCAGAAAGCCATTAAAGAGCAGGGAAGACACGGCTCCCTAAGGAGGGAGCTCCAAAGCTTTGATGCAGCTACAGGAAAGGGCCTTCTTCCCTACCCACTCCTCAAAAAAGATACTGTACAGCTGGAAATGGTAAAGAAAAGTACAAGCAAAATGATCAGGGAACTGAAACAACTCTCCTATGAGAAAAGATTACAACCTTGGGGCTTTTTAGCTTAGAAATAAGGCAAGAAAGGGCAGGCGTGATAAAGGTGTATAAAATTATGCATGGAATGGAGAAAATGAATAGGGAGACATTTTTCTCCCTCTCTCATAGTAGTAGAACCCAATAGGGTCATCCCATGAAGCTGAACAGTGGGAGATCCAGGACAACCAAAAGGACGTACTTCTTCACACACCACATAGTTACAGAATTCACTACCACAAGATGTGGAGAGATCTGCCAACTAGGACAACTTTAAAAGGGGATTGGACAAATTCATGAAGAGAAGGCTCTTGGTGGCTACCAATCCTGAACACTATATTTTATTTATTTATTTATTTAATGTACATACCGCTCTCCATAGCAAATCATAAAGCTGTTTACAAATAAAGCCACAATACAAAACACAAGCAACAGTAAAACAATACTACTAAAACTTCATCAAATCCATCCAACCATTAGCCAGGTAAAATGTACCAAAGGCTGTTCAGCAAAGAGAAGGCTCAAAGGTCTTATCAAAAGGCCTGGGTGAAGAGGTATGTTTGTTTTAAGCAACAGACAAAACTGAGTTACACAGGACACCTGATGCACCTCCAAAGGCAGGGACTTCCATCGCGAGAACGCCACCACCAAGAAGGCCCTCGCTCAGGTCACTGCTCCCTGGGCATTGCTAGGGACCATGAGGCAGGCTCCTCTAGGATCAGAGGCACTACACCTCTAGATACCAGCTGCTGGGGAACACAAGCAGGAAGGTGCTATTGTGCTCATGTCCTGCTTGTAGACTTCCCAGAGGCATCTGGTTGGCCACTGGGAGAACACAGTGCTAGACTCTATAGGCCTTTGGTCTGAATCAGCAGGATTCTTCGTATGATCCAAACCAAGCATATTTCTGGGAATGTTGGGATTAGGGATGGATAAGGAATTTGTTTACATTTGTTGTTTATCAGAATTTACCCAGTTCCTGCCTCCCAGAACCAAATATGAACCTGAATGGAATCCGCGATCCAACTCCATACATTTCCAAGCTTGTGATCCAATTCATGGAATTTCTAAAGAATGTGTTAAAAAATGCATACATGCATACAAATGCACACGTGAAAAAATGTGTACTTCTGAAAAATGCACACAAACACACTTTAATCCAGGGTCAGTGGGCACATTTGGAATTGTGAGAGTGTGTCTTCACACAGCGCATAGTTAATCTATGGAATTCTCTACCACTAGATGTAGTGATGACCACCAATTTGGATGGCTTTAAAAGGGGATTGGAGAAATACCTGGAGGAGAAGGCTATCAATGGTTACTAGTCCTGATGGCTCTATGCAATGCCAGTATCAGAGGCAGTATGCCTATGCACTCCAGTTGCTGGGGAACATGGGTGGGAGGGTGCTGTTGTGCTCATGCCCTGCTTGTGGGTTTCCCATGGGCAGCTGATTGGTCACTGTGTGGACTGAATGCTGGACTAGAACAAGCCTTAGTCTGATCCAGCATGGCTCTTCTTAATGTTCTTATGGGAACTCTCACAAAATGGCTGCCACAGTGGGGGGCTTGCCCAGTCACAGAAGCGCTGCCATGGTGGGTGTGGTCAGTCACAAAACAGTCATTTTTCAGAAAGCAAATTGGTGAGCCTAAACAAAAAGCAACTTGCCTAAAAATCTACATACAAAGCAGAAGTGGGGGCTGAGCTCACATGGACAGGCAAGACACCCATCCACAACACCCAGCCTACACACACACACACACACACACACACACACAAAACCACTGGCAAAACACACACATACAACACAGAAGAAACTCCAGGTAAACACACAGACACTGCACACACAGCCCCGTCAAGTTAACACACACACACACACCAACACAACCCCCCCCCGCCAAACGCCAAGTTCACTCACATCCCACAGGCAAAACACCTCCCATCACTCCCCATCAACCTATCTAGCCCCCCAGGGCAGTCCTTACCATCCCTTAGCTTACCTTTTTCTTTTTTCTGGGCAGCTGGGCACACTTCCAAATGGATGCAGCCATTTCCCATTTTTGTTTTCAAAATGAAATAGAGATGGCAGTGGAAGCAGCTCTTAGCTTTGCAGTGTACCTGCTTCCCCTGTTAACACATTTTTTTAATTTAAAAAACATTTAAAACAGCAAAAAAATCAAGAGGGGCATGGAGCCTGGCAGAAGCCAAGGCAGATGTCCATGGGCACATTGGTGCCCACGAGCACAACACAGGGGATCCCAATCTTAATCAATGGGAGAAAAATATGAAAATGTTAAAAAGGCTGGCGGAGGGAAGAGGAGGTTGGGGGATTTTTCAGAATGATGTGGCTTCCCCCAGAAAATTTTAAATTGGGAAATAATCTGGAAATTTTTCTATGCAAACACTGGTAATTTTGGTGGTTTTAACAGAGAAAAATGCATTGGAAAATTCTCAGCTTGCATCAGAATTGTTGTTGCCCTACAGAATATTTATTGCATTTGTATTTAGTAAACAAAGCTTTAAAAAGTAGCCCATGTTAACTGTTTGTCCCAATACATCAGAAGTATTTGACCTGAAATAGTTGAGGAGAAAGATTAAACCACATGGGCAGAGCAAGCCTAGGATTTCCAAAGGAGCGCTCCAACAATCCAAACCCTGCCAGCAGATGCCCAGCAGAGCAGAAGGAGCAATGAATGCAATCCTCGCCTGTCCATCCTCCTTTCTGTTCTTTTCACTGGACTTACTTTCGAGGGCATCTAGTGGAGCTGTAGGGACAGGAGCGGGGAGGCGTCAGGATGTTGTGTATCCTCAGTGTCTCCCCTCCCACTTCCTCATTTGTATCCTCACCTGAAATTGTAGCTCTGACCTCAGGTGAAGAAGCCACCGCAGTTCTTTCTGCAGCACTGTAAGGGACGGGGGAAAACAAGCCCCATTTGGATTTCCCCTTCTAAAGTTGTAGCAGAGTCTATGGACTTGGGAGGGGGAACTCCAAAATATCCTATGGTCCCTGGGATGCTCTCCCAGGGACCACAGCGTTGCTCCCTTAAAGTGATATAAATGTTATATTATGTAGCTTTTTATTGGAATATTAATAAAAATTTTAAGAAATAGCATGTGCTTCCCTAATATTGTTTACATTTAAGAAAAAACAAATGTTCTGAAAACTGTTGACACAATAATGGTGCAATCCTATACATGTTTAGACAGAGAAAAGTCCTACAACTCCCAGCATGCCCCAGCCAGCTGTGCTGGGAGTTGTAGGACTTTTCTCTGCCTGAACACGCATAGGATTGAGCCCTAATACATTTTAGCAACCCAAAGAACTGTGCATGACAACCACTCAGCTATAACTTTGGAACTGCCAAAACTTTTGTAATATTGTATTTGTAATTGGCATCCTTCCATTGTTACTGATGAATTTATGAAATGGAAAAAAAGTTCCTTGGAAAAATCTCTGGGAAACTTCCCATTTTGGAAAACTTTCTGCCCCACATCAGTGCTTCCAATTACACTTTGTTGTCTTGGCCAGCCCAAAATGGTAGACCCGTGTGCGAGACCCTACCTGCAGCCTGGAGTAGCAGAGCCCACACACACGTTTGTTATCTCAGTAAGAACTAAGTCTTTCGAAACACAAGTATCTGCAGGCTTTTAATGCAGGGAGAAGCAGAGCTCAGCCCCAGAACCTGTTTCAGTATTACGATGCAGCCCTAAAACCCGTGAAGTGAAAATGAAGGACAGAGTGGGGCAAAGTACCATTTCTCCAGAACTGAGTAAACGCAAACAAGTCTGAGACGCCTGGGATTAGGTTAGTGGCTTTCAAGATGCAACTCCTAGACAGACCTGAGGTGTGGCATTGTTTGTTTTAGAAATTGAGCACTTCCATTCTTCCATGGTAGCCATGCTCAGTAGTTCCCATCACCTTAATCTATCCCGTCAATTGGGGGAAACAATCTAAAGGAGGTACAGCTGCTGTGACCCTGATAGAGCTCACTAACTCCACAACAATTTATACAAACCCCCCTATGTGACAGGTTCACAAGCTGAATGAACATCTAAATAATGGTCATCTGGTGTGTGCCTCATGTGTCTCCCCACTGCCCCACCGTATTGTAACTCACTGATGGTTATCCCCTCATCCCTTCTGTACGTTAAGATTCTGGAGAATTAGGGGTCATTGCCTTTGCGACACGTTATAAATTATATATTAGCACTGCGCTATACACTGCTGATTTTGCAGTGGGTATGGGTGTATCCTTTCCATTTTATTTGTTCTGAACATAGATCATGTCTGGCACTAGGAAAATTCAATATATGCAAAGGTGGTCAAAGAGACAGTGTGCCAGAAGCAACGTCCTTTTCCTGTAAAAACTGATTCACCCTTACCGAATAACTGCTAGACAAGATGCACCCATGATCCAATCCAGAAGGGCTCTTCTCATGGAGCGTTACAAGGGCAAAAGTACACAAGTTTAATTTATGCTCCTGACAGCCAGATTTGTCCAAGTGGATTGGTTTGTTTCCAGCCCCCACCCCCAACCTTTTTTGGGTTGGTGGGCACATTTGGAATTTTGAGAGACTGTTGTGGGTGCTCTCTCAAAATGGCCACTATGGGGTCACCTTGCCCATTCACAAAAAGGCTGCCATGGTGGGCATGGCTGGTCACAGAATACTCATTTCCCAGAAGACAAACTGGTGAGACTAAAAGAAATGTAACTTGGCCTGATATCGAAGTAGAAGGCAAAGGCGGGATCTGAGCTCCAAAACAAGAAACCACTCTTCTGAACCCAAATAAAGATGGTGCTTGTGGACAGCACTTCATTTTGCAGCATAGCAGCTTCCCACGTTAAAAAAAAAATAAAAATCTCAAGAAATAGTATTAAAAACAGGAGGGACAAGGAGTCTGGTTGGTGCCAATAGAAGTGTCCGTGAGCCCCCTGACACTCACAGGCACTGCGTTGGAGATTCTAGGTTTGGAGGGAAACCTAGAATGGACTGGCAAAGGGTAGCAGTTCTTTCTCCAGGCACTGCAGTACAGTTTACATCTGCATGTTATATTAATAGTGCAGAAAAAATAAAGACGTTAAAAAATCAGGAGACCTACCATGCAACTCCCAAATTATCATTAAAAAGAATTTTAGCCATACAAAGTGTGCCAAAGCTGCCATGTCTGCTTAATGAAGACACTATTTTGTAGTAAACGGAGAAGAGATTATGAGTGCAACATTAAGCTCTAGCACAACCTTTCCACCCCTTCATGGATCACTGCCTTGTTGTGGCGAAGGAGCTCGTGTAACTCCGTGAAGCCATAAGCTATGCCATGCAGGGCCACCCAAGACGGGCAGGTCATGGCAGAGAGTTCTGACAAAATGTGGTCATGGTGGAGAGTTCTGACAAAATGGCAACCTACTCCAGTATTCTTGCCAAGAAAACCCCATGGAACGTATCACAAGGCTAAAAGAGATGACGCCGGAAGATGAGCCCCTCAGGTCGGAAGGTGTCCAATATACTACTGGGGAAGAGCAGAGGGAATTTCCAAGTAGTGCCAGAAAGAGTGAAGCGGCTGGGCCAAAGCCAAAAGGACACTCAGCTGTGGATGTGTCTGGTGGTGAAAAGAAAGTCCGATGCTGTAAAGAACAATATTGTTTAGGAACCTGGAATGTAAGATCAATGAATCAAGGTAAGCTGGAGGTGGTCAAACATGAGATGGCAAGATTGAACATCGGCATCTTGGGAATCAGCAAACTAAAATGGACAAGCATGGGCGAATTTAATTCAGGTGACCATCATATCTACTACTGTGAGCAAGAATCCCTTAGAAAAATGGAGTAGCACTCATAGTCAACAAAAGGGTGGGAAAAGCAGTACTGGGGTACAATCTCAAAAACGATAGAATGATTTCAGTACGAATCCAAGGCAAACCATTCAACATCACAGTAATTCAAGTCTATGCCCCAACCACCGAAGCTGAAGAAGCTGAGGTTGATCGGTTCTATGAGGACCTACAACACCTTCTAGAACTAACACCAAAAAAAGATGTCCTCATCATAGGGAATTGGAATGCTAAAGCAGGAAGTCAAGAAATCACTGGGATAACAGGCAAGCATGGCCTTGGTGTACAAAATGAAGCAGGACAAAGGCTAATAGAGTTTTGCCAAGAGAACACGCTGATCACAGCAAACACTCTTTTCCAACAGCACAAGAGGCGACTCTACACATGGACATCACCAGATGGTCAATATCAAAATCAGATTGATTATGTCCTTTGCAGCCAAAGATGGAGAAGCTCTATACAGTCAGTAAAAACAAGACCTGGAGCTGACTGTGGCTCAGATCATGATTTTTCATGCAAAATTTCGGCTTAAATTGAAGAACGTAGGGAAAACCACTAAACCATTCAGGTATGACCTAAATCATATCCCTGATGAATATACAGTGGAGGTGAGGAATAGATTTCAGGGATTAGAACTGATAGACAGAGTGCCTGAGGAACTATGGACGGAGATCCGTAACATTGTTCAGGAGGCAGCAACTCAATCCATCCCAAAGAAAAAGAAATGCAAGAAAGCAAAGTGGCTGTCTGAGGAGGCTTTACAAGTCGCTGAGGAAAGAAGGGAAGCGAAAAGCAAGGGAGAAAGGGGGAGATATATCCAACTGAATGCAGAGTTCCAGAGAATAGCAAGGAGAGACAAGAAGGCCTTCTTAAATGAACAATGCAAAGAAATCGAGGAAAACAATAGACTGGGAAAGACTAGAGATCTCTTCAAGAAAATCGGAGATCTCAAGGGAACGTTTTGTGCAAAGACGGGCATGATAAAGGACAAAGAAGGCAGGGACCTAACAGAAGCAGATGAGATTAAGGAGAGGTGGAAAGAATACACAGAAGAACTATACAGGAAAGATCTGAATGTCCCTGATAGCCATGATAGTGCGCCTACTGAACTTGAGCCGGACATCGTAGAGGGTGAAGTCAAGTGGGCCTTAGGAAGCATTAGTAACAACAAAGCTAGCGGAGATGACAGTATTCCAGCTGAGCTATTTAAAATCCTAAAAGATGATGCTGTTGAAGTGCTGCACTCAATATGCCAACACATTTGGAACACTCAATAGTGGCCACAAGACTGGAAAAGGTCAGTTTACATTCCAATTCGAAAGAAGGGCAATGCCAAAGAGTGCTCAAACTACCATACAATTGCGCTCATTTCACATGCCAGCAAGGTGATGCTCAAAATCCTACAAGCTAGGCTTCAGCAGTATGTGAACCGAGAACTACCGGAAGCACAAGCTGGGTTTCGAAGAGGCAGAGGAACTAGAGATCAAATCGCCAACATTCGCTGGATCATGGAGAAAGCAAGAGAAGTTGAGAAAAACATCTATTTCTGCTTCATTGACTATGCTAAAGCCTTTGATTGTGTGGATCACAACAAACTGTGGCAAATTCTGAAAGAGATGGAAGTACCAGACCACCTTACCTGTCTCCTGAGAAACATGTATGAGGGTCAAGAAGCAACAGTAAGAACCGGACATGGAACAACCAATTGGTTCAAAATTGGGAAAGGAGTACGACAAGGCTGCATATTGTCAACCTGCTTATTTAACTTATATGCAGAGTACATTATGAGAAACGCCGGGTTGGATGAATCACAGGTCGGAATTAAGATTGCTAGGAGAATTATCAACAACCTCAGATACGCAGACGATACCATCCTAATGGCAGAAAGTGAAGAGGATCTGAAGAGCCTCTTGTTGAGGGTGAAAGTGGAGAGTGCAAAAGCTGGTCTGAAACCCAACATTAAAAAAACTAAGATCATGGCATCTGGCCCCATCACTTCCTAGCATATAGAAGGGGAAGAAATGGAAGCAGTGACAGATTTTATTTTCTTAGGCTCCAAGATCACCGCAGATGGTGACTGTAGCCATGAAATTAAAAGACGCTTGCTCCTTGGGAGGAAAGCTATGGCACACCTAGACAGCATAGTAAGAAGCAGAGACATCACCTTGCCGACAAAGGTCCATCTAATCAAAGCTATGGTTTTCCCTGTAGTAACGTATGGCTGTGAGAGCTGGACTATAAGGAAGGCTGAGCGCCGAAGAATTGATGCTTTCAAATTGTGGTACTGGATAAGACTTTTACGAGTCCCCTGGACTGCAAGGAGGTTGGAAATCAACCCTGAGTGCTCATTGGAAGGACAGATACTGAAGCTGAAGCTCAAATATTTTGGCCACCTAATGCGAAGAGAAAACTCACTGGAAAAGACCCTGATGCTGGGAAAGATTGAAGGCAAAAGGAGAAGGGGACAGCAGAGGATGAGATGGCTAGATAGCATCACCGATACAATGAATATGAACTTGAGCACACTCCGGGAGAGAGCAGAGGACAGGAAGGCCTGGCATGCTATGGTCCATGGGGTCACGAAGAGTAGGACACAACCGAACAACAACAACAACAACCTTTCCATACTGGCTGGGAACACTGGGAGTTGCAGTCCAACGCATCCGCAGGGCACCAGGTTGGGGAAGGCTGCCCTAGTGAAATGAGTAGAAACGACACAACAGTGCATCCTGGGCTGACTACAGCAGACTAACGGCTAACCAAGAAGTAATGAAGCCTACAGATGTTCAAGCACAGGGGTTTCAGTCCAGGCTAAGCAAGAGTGGTCAAGATAGCAGGCGAAGGTCAAAGCACAGGCAAGCAGTCAAGAGACGTGGGGTCAGGCTAAGGCAGGAGTGGTCCAGATAGCAGGGAGAGGTCAATACACAGGTAGGCAGTCAGATACATTACACAGTCCAGAAGCAGAGTCAAGAAGAAGCTGAAGGGTCAGTAGCATGGTGCATCAATCACAGGGCGAGGTCCAGGCGGCAAGGTAGAAAGCAGAGAAGCTGAAAGAATGGTGTTGTTTCCAACACTAGCTATGCAGGCACTGAAGGCTTTTAACACCAAAGCCTGCTGACCCACTCAGGGCTCAGCTGCAGTACGTTAGAGCTCTCTAGTCAGAGCCTACTCCTGAGGAGTCACTGTCTCCTGAGGAGTCCTTCCTTGCAAGTGAGTACTCCTTCTCACGGAAACCCTACTGGCCTGTCGCTTGAGGCAACAACACTCCTAGAGGCCAGGGGCTTGCTCAGCCTCTGCCTCAGAGGCAGAGTCCCCTCCCCCTGACAGGGACGGAACTGCAGCCATCTTCCCCAAGGGTCCAGGCTCTTCCTGGTCTGGGTGCCCTCAGTTTCTGGGAGCTCCAGCTCGTCCTCTGAGGAGGATTCCTCCACTGGGGCCATGACACAAGGTGCGATGCTTGGCTCTCCAGAAGAAACGGAAAACAAAGGGCAATTCTACCTGGAACTGTGCTGTCTTTTGTTACCTTGCTGAAGTGCACAAGAAGCTGTTGGAATTGGGTTTTTCCCCCTTCA
Organism: Heloderma suspectum; assembly: GCF_057233095.1. Classification (NCBI taxonomy): domain Eukaryota; kingdom Metazoa; phylum Chordata; class Lepidosauria; order Squamata; family Helodermatidae; genus Heloderma; species Heloderma suspectum. Next base: position 196,851,380 of record NC_139462.1, read on the forward strand.
CAAAGACAAGCATACTGTTGATGAGCCCACCGCTGACGCTGCACGTCTAAATCCCAATTCACAATGAGATGCATATTTTTACTAACACTAAAAAGCTCCTCTGCGTTCAGTATGGCAATCCGGAGGAGAGGAGGGGCAGAAAGGATCAAGAGCGGCAGGATAAATTCATCCCAAGCCAAAAAGCGGCAGTTCGATAAATATATAAATAAAATAACAGACCTACAAAAATCTGTTTGTTAAGCAATCCTATGAAAAACTGTATGAAACATTAATGTCTGCTTACAACAACTACTTTAGCCCCTATAGATTTGAGAGAGAGAGAGAGAGAGAGAGAGCGCTAGGAGTTTGCTGTTTGATTTCTGTGAATGGGTCTATCACCAAGGCTTTGCCTAAGTGACTTCAGAAGAAAGGCAAGGATTTGACATGAAAGAACCTTTACTGCCCTTTAAGTTTAATGGCTGTGGATGGTTTCTTGAATGTGAAATTCACCTGCATGGGTGGGGTTAGACATCTCTCTTGTGTGTGAGAAAGAGCCTGTCAAGTTTTGTTCTGAATTTGGAGACAGAGAGAGCTGTGAATTGGCTGAGGGCATCTTGGGGAGTCAAGGTTTCTCTATAGGTATCTGATGCAAGGTAGCAGCTGCTTTGCCTTATACGAGGTTAAAGTGTCAGACTAGGGCTGTGTCAAGGAACTCCCACATCACATGCAGCTTAACCCTCAAATCCCATACTGCACATGAGTATGGGCCCCACATGTTGTTTGACTACAACTCCCATCATTCCCAGACAGCATGGTCCATGGCCAGAGATGATGGGAGGTGTAGTCCAATGGCATCATGGCATCATAGAATAGTAGGGTTGGAAGGGGCCTACAAGGCCATCGAGTCCACCCCCTGCTCAATGCAGGAATCCAAGTCAGAGTATCCCTGACAGATGGCTGTCCAGCCTCATCTTGAATGCCTCCAGTGTGGGAGAGCCCACCACCTCCCTAGGGAATTGGTTCCATTGTCGTATTGCTCTAACAGTCAGGAAGTTTTTCCTGATGTTCAGCCGGAATCTGGCTTCTTGTCACTTGAGCCCATTATTCCATGTCCTGCACTCTGGGATGATCAAAAAGAGATCCTGGCCTTCTTCTCTGTGACAACCTTTCAAGTACTTGAAGAGTGCTATCATATCTCCCCTCAGTCTTCTCTTCTCAAGGCTAAACATGCCCAGTTCTTTCAGTCTGGGGATCCAAGCTTGGGAAAGCCAGCCCCTAGGGATAGACCCATCACAAGTCTGATAATCTAACCATTACAACCATAACCTCTCTACTATAACCAACAAGACCATGAATGAGATACATAGTGAAGCATGCTCATCAAGCACGCTTTAGTAAACAACATGAATTCAATTTGGCGTGTCCTGTAATAATGTTGTTGCAATTCCCCAGAGGCAGGGAACATATCATATCATATCTGAAGAGCACTGTGGGCCATACAGCATTTGCTTACGCTTAATCAAGTCAGGAACTCTTGCTGGGTTCTGTGACTTGGATCAATTTTTGACCACGCCTTTAATATAGAGTGGATCTTGAACTGTGCATTCTTCATTCACTGGTGCATTCCTGGGTTTCCTTAAGCAGCAATGCATGTTACAAGAGCTCCCCCTAGGCCAGGGCTAGTCAGGCAACCTGGTGCCCTCAGAAGTTTTGGACTACAGCACCCATAATCCCTAAGCATTGGCCATGCTGGCTGGGGCTGATGGAAGTTGTAGTCTAAACCATCTGGAGGGCACCAGCTTGCCTGCTACCCCTGCCCTAGACAGAGAGTGCCATATGTGGTATAACTCTACAATATATCATTCAGGTTGCAGGTGAAAAGCCCAGGATTGGATCTCCCCATTCCTGCCCCAGAATATAAAAACAACTTTGTACACAGAAAGCCAGATGTCAGGGAGAAGGATTCTTGCCCGGGCTTCTCTGTGGCATATTAATTTTCTATGTGTATGGCTTCCCCCTCCATCCAAAAGGGTGCAATTCAATTGTTCAATGCACTTAGACCTAGGGATATCAGAGGAATCTGTCTGGGGGGTGAAGCTCACCGTGTTTTTATCAGTTCAGCCCCCAGACTTCAGCTCGCTTTCCCATGAGCTGGCCCAACTTGAGCTGCATCGAGTCAGGCCAGTTCGCAGACTGCTAGTTGTTGTTTTTTTTAGAAATTGCATAAAAAGCAATTTGTGCAAATTGGGGCCATAATTTGCACAAATTACAGCCATATTTGCACAATTTGCGCAAATGGCATTTTATGCACATTTTTAAAAAAAAACTGAAGAAGTTCCCAGATTTCGGGAAGAAACCCGCAACTTGGCTCCCAAATGCAAGCTGAGTTGCAGGGCAGCGATGAAATCTGGCAAGCCCAAAAAGGGCCAAATTTCCCAGCGACGGACATGCCTACCTAAACCATGCCCTGCAACCTCCAGCCTGAAATGGTTGAGTTCAGGAATAGTACTGCCACATCATGATAAGCTGTGTGTCTAGAGAACATCTGACATGCAATACAATCTTTCTTCCTGGACATGGTGATCCGGTTAGCTTTGCCCCCATCTGTCAAACAGAGCCAATGAGTTTCCCAATCTTTTGTTCACAGCCCCCTCTCCTGCTCTGCAGAAACACTCCTGAGAGTATTCCATTATACTGGTTCCCTCATCCGCTACCTTTCTGTTCAACTCTTTTTAACTCTGGATACACAACTCCTGGTGATCATCAAATGTATAACTATCCTTCAACAGTTGTTGATGTGCTGAGATTTTATGAAGAACAGAAGACTGCTATTTCAGTGTCTTTATAGGCTCATCTAAGATCACCTGGTACATCTGGGGTCTGAACCTAGATCTAGTCCAACACATGAATCTCGAGATCACCCATCACTTATTACAAAAGCTGAGATTTTCAGAATTCTAGCACAATTTCACAGGGACAAAGGTAGTATCAAGACAGACATTATCCAGCTCATAGACTGTACATTTTTCACTGAGGGAACTGGTTTGTGATGGCAGTGTTTTTTAAGAGTTAAATTGTCTTATTTGAAGAAACGAGGAACAGCCTGATAGCAGACTGAATGTGTGTGTTCTTCTTGACTGTTGTAGTCCTAGTCCAGACTGAGCTTTTGTTTCGCCCTCCGTTTCCTGACAAGACTTATTGCAAGCTTCACCTGTGTTTCTCTCAGAGTCAGCAGTTACTTTCCAGAACGCTGACAGGGACAAAAGAGGTCTGAGAAACCAGACCCTCTTTCACTATGTCTCCTTTCCAGCAAGCACTTGCATATCTGCAGCCAGAAGTGACTCTAGCTTACTCCAGACTCTGGAAAGCAAAGGTGGAGTGGGATGGCGGAATCAGTTTAAAAGATGCTATCTGAAGTGAAGTGCTTACAGAACAACCTGATAAAACTGTGAGAAAAAGCAGCGATATTAATTAGCCACTTTGCATCAGGCAGCACAAACACTAAGAAATAGGAAAATGCCGGCCATATGATGCAGAGGTGGGAAGACAGGGCCACCATCAAGGGTAGGTATGTAAAGGTTCCTGCCAGGGGCCCACACCCCAGCAGGGCCCCACTGAATTGCTTCTCCTTTTCACCAGTTCAGCCTGCTTGCTCACCTGCCTCTTCCCCAGGCCCATAAAACATTGCTGGTCCAGAGGGGAGCAGTAGATGCCGCTGCCTCCTTGCTTGCTGGCTCCCTGCCTGTCAAGCAAGCGGTAGCATTGACGAGAAAGAGGAGGAGGAGCGCTAGCAGCTGGTGACAATGGCAATGAGAAGGCAGACTCACTGCGGGACGGGGCCCATTGCAGGCGTCTTGTCTAAGGGCCTCCAAAACCTACAGCCAGCATTGTGGGCAGACTTCAAGGTTAAGGAAACTGCTTTGTGCTGAAGCCATGACCACGATAGCAGCTTTGGGGCGGGGGCAGCGGGTGTAATTAAGGACCAAGGTGCTTCTGATACTCATCCCAGGAATTCGTTCTCAATGCCAAAATGGTGCGCTCAGTCATGCCACACATAAATCTACTCTTGGATTTCCCCCAAGCTTTCTTCATTAGAGCAGCCTAATTTAGGAAGAAAACATTTTTGGGTTGCGACTCTTGTTAAGCAATCAGGAGACAGAGGCCCTTTGCCTGTCTACTGCAAATCACACAGAAACTGACCTGTCGATCCTAATCTACCTTCTGCCTGCCCCTAATATAATGGCAACAGAGATACATGAAAAATGTGTCAAATCAGAACATCATGTTTACATCTATGGAAGCCTTCCCCAACCCAGTGCCCCCCGACATGTGCTGCACTCCAACTCCCATAATTTCCAGCCAGCATGGCCATATAACACCGGTTTTAAAGCAATTGCACCAGCTGCTAATACGCTTCCAGTCAAAATTCAAGGTTTTGGTGATGACATTTAAAGCACTAAGCGGCTTGGGACCTCAATATTTGAGGGAGTGCCTCTCCCTATATATGCCTGCCCAAGGACTGAGATCTGTTGAAGGGGCCCTCCTCTGCATCCCACCAGTGTGAGACATACACTATGGTGGGATGTGGGAGAGGGCCTTCTCTGTTGTGGCACCCCAGTTGTGGAATGCCCACCCCCCGGAGGCCCGACTGGCGCAGACATTGGTTTCATTTCAGCACCAAGTAAAAACATGGCTTTTTACCAAAGCCTTTGAGGGCTAAATGCATTCCCTAAAGTAGCATTCTGTTTTAACTGTTTTGTTTTAGATTTTAATTGGTATTAACTTGTTTAATGGTTTAATATGTTCTTAGGTGTTTAAATTATTTATTGTTTTATACTGTTTAAATTGATTTTATCTGTATGCTGCCCTGAGATCTTAATGATATAGGGCGGGATAGAAATGTTGCAAATAAATACATAAAATAAATAAACACATCTGGAGAGTACCAGGTTGGGCAAGGCTGATCTATGAGACTCCCTGCTGAAGGAGGTACTCCTGGCTCCTTCCCTGTTCTTTTAAGTGGGCCCTTCATTGAAAGAATGAGGTGGACTTTTAAACTGTCATTTCTCTTCTGTTTAACACTGAGAAAAAGCTGGTTGTGAAAGGCAGTATATACATTCCTATATAAAAAAATTCACAGACTTTGCATTTCAACTTAAATTGCTGATAACTCATACACCTTCCTGGAATAAATGTTATTCCTTGCTGGAATTCACTCCTAGAAAGCAATAGTGGACCAAACAAACTTGAACAACTAACCAGAAGCTAGCTTTCATAAGAGGACAACATTTGCCTTACAGAATTCCCTGCATCACGATGGACCAAGGCAGTACTTATGCGTGTTATTAGGAATGGGGTATTAATCATAGAAAAGATCCGCAGATAAAACTTGGAAATTCATCCCAACAGCAAGTGTATAAAACGTGGGCAGAGGAATCCTATGGACATTCAGGGAGCATTCCAACATCGGAGCGCTTCAAAAATCCTATGCTCTGCTGGTATTTGCCCAGCAGAGCAGGCGACTGTGGGCAAGGAAATCACCATGCTGCTTTCCATGGAAGCTGCAAAGGGTGTGAGGGTTGTAGCAGTGGCTATGGCCTCTGAGGGGGAACTCCACAATATCCTATGGTCACTGGGACCCTCTCCTAGGGACCATAGGATTGCTCTCTAAATCTTTTCTAATAAGAATACTGAATGCATCATCTAGATGTAGACACTCTACACATATCTCTATTCTTTATAATAACATTCCAAACAATAATTGATCTCTCTTTTGTATGGTGACATAAAACCAGATAACAACCCTTAGCTAAAGAACTAATACTGGGGGCTGTTCACACAACACGCTAACCCACACTCAGTGGTTGAGTGTGGGTTGTTTTGAACCATGGGTTGTTTGTTGAACTGTGGGTTAGTGTGTTGTCTGAACACAGACAGGGTGGCTTGTTAACCAAGCAGCATGGCTTATTTTCTCGAACAAGCCACCTTGAGAACCCATGGTTTGTTGTTGGGTTGTTCAGGGTGGTTAACAAGCCACACGGCATGGTTAACAAGCCATCCTGGCTGCAGACAACACAATAATCCACCCTGCAGAAAACATGCTGTGTTCAGACAACATGCTCACTCCATGGTTCAACAAGCAACCCACAGTTCAAAACAACCCACACTCAACCACTGAGTGTGGGTTAGTGTGTTGTGTAAACAGCTCCACTATGTGAATTGAGCATGGGAGCCTTATTAGAATGCCAGGGTTTCCCATTTTATTGTATTTAAGTTTCTAACTTACTTGATTGTCAATATAATCTTGCATACAAGGTTTCCCCCCACCCCAAATTAAATTTCATTTTATGGTTGAAAAGGCTGATTCAAGGTCCTTCACATTAGAAGTTTAACCTAATGATTCTAATCCCTCATCTGCAATAGCTAGTAAACATGGGAAATGATACTTATTTGAGCTGCAGAGTTTAAATATTATCATACTCATGGGGGCGGGGACAAGCAGCATCTTAAAAAAGGCACTCTCTCATACACAGGCAGACTGCCATTTCTAAGATTCTGAGCATCATCCAAAAACAAAGAAAATATGCATCTCGCTTTAGAAATATTGGGCTGGATCCCAACTTAGTCATGCTCAGAGTAGTCCCACTGAAATTAGTGGAACTTAAATAAATCACAACTTAATGGGAGGATGAGTAACTTCTTTGTAAGTAGTCTGATAAATCTGTCCATTATGTTCATATATTGTTTAATTGTTGTGAACCGCCCAGAGCTTCAGCTATTGGGCGGTATAGAAATGTAATAAATAAATAAATAGTCACATTGATTTCAATGACTCTGCTCTAAGCATGACAAAGTCTGGATCCAACCCCTTGCTTTTATTCATACGCAAATGTATTAATAGATTAATAAACGAAAACACATATGATTAATGAGTTAAAATTTATTTAAATCAGGCTGAAGCCCAATTACCTATCTATACTGTATTGACTCAATGGAGTTATCATATACACAAGTCAGGCAGGTATACCCGTCAACTCCAAGTTAATTTCCCTAGTTATATTTTAGATTTGTGGCATGGTGTGGGAAGAGGGCTAGCAGGAAGAACTCTTTTAAGCAGAACAAAAGGAAAAGACCACAAGATAATACAATGGTGCACTACAGTGGCGGACACATGCCAGTCCCAGTCACTGGTAAATTCAGGACCTAGGCCAGCATTTTCATGCTTCCAAGCAAAAACTGAAATGGTGCCAGGCCTTTGGAAAAGGAAGACCCCTGCCCTTCCATCTGCTTTCACTGCAGCAAAAATGCTGCCCAGGCCAACTTCCTAGTGGTACCACTGCTACAAAACACTATGAAATGGAGGTCTACTGAGCTATCACACACATTGGTTCAAATGTGATCAGGGCACAGAACTGGACTGCAGCACTGCACGGTTCAATTTTGCCTTCATCGACATCCAGGAAATGTAAGTCAAACATGTTGTTAGTTTGCTTATTTATTTATTGTATATTTAAACCACCCAATAACCAAAGTTCTCTGGGTAGTGTACGATACATTAAATGCATAATACAAACCTGAAAAGAAAAAAGAAAAACAGACCTCCCCCAAAAATCTAGAGAAAAACAGCAGCAACTGATAAAACCATTCCAGCACATAAAACCAAATTAAAAACTTTGTCATTAAGCTTCAATTACAGTGTCTTTGTTTTTAAATGAACATGGTTTCAAATGAAATCTGAATTTAATGTGAACGAATTAAAGCCTGCTCTTATAATCTCATGAAATTGAATCATGACCATCTATCAAAAAACGTTGGCTTCGATCCTAAAGTTAAGTTAACTTAGGGTGAAATGCTTTTTCAGACAGAAAAAAGTCCTACAATTCCCAGCATTCCCATCAACTCTTTCCTTCTCTTCCTGCCTGCTGAACAGCTGATTAGCAGCAGGTTCAGGAACCGGAAGAACCTGGAACCCTAACAGAGTTTTTCAGGTGATGTTGGACATCCCCGCAGGTCCCATGGGATGTGAAGGCACCACACTGTGGACCCCTTGGTTGAACAATAACCATGTTGGCTAGAGTTGTTGGGAGTTGTGCCCTCCAGATGGGTTGGCCAACAACACTGGGGAATGCTGTGCTAACCCATAGTTTAGCACAACTTGTCTGATACACAGCAAGCTTCAGGCTTGTGCTCCCTCCTCTCCTCTCATAAGAACTTAAGAACATAAGAAGAGCCATGATGGATCAGACCAAGGGTCCATCTAGTCCAGCATTCTGTTCACACATTGGTCAACCAGCTGTTGACCAGGAACCCACAAGCAGAGCATGAGCACAACAGCACCCTCCCACCCATGTTCCCCAGCAACTGGTGTACATAGGATCACTGCCTCTGGTACTGGAGGTAGCACACAGCCATCAAGACTAGTAGCCATTGATAGCCTTTTCCTCCAGGAATGTGTCCAACACCCTTTTAAAGCCATCCAAACTGGTGGCCATCACTATATCCTGTGGTAGTGAATTCCATAGTATAACTATGTACTGTGTGAAGAAGTACTTCCTTTTATCTGTCCTGAATCCCCCACCAATCAGCTTCATAGGATGACCCCGGGTTCTAGTATTTTGAGAGAGGGAGAAAAATGTCTCCCTATCCACATTCTCCACCCCACGCATAATTTTGTCAACCTCTAGCATGTCTCCCCTTACCCTCCTTTTTTCCAAGCTAAACAATCCCAGCTGTTATAACTTTCTCTCATAGGGGAGATACTCCAGCCCCTTGATCATTTTAGTTGCCCTTTTCTGCACTTTTTCCAGCTCTACAATATCTTTTTTTACGTGCGGTGACCAGAACTGTATGCAGTATTCCAAGTGTGGTCTCATCACAGATTTGTATAGGGGCAGTATGATATTGGCAGTTTTATTCTCAGTTTCTTTTCTAATTACGCCTAACATTGAGCTGTCCACCACAATCCCAAGATTTCTTTCCTGGTCGGTCACCGCTAGCTCAGATCCCATCCAGCTATACTTGGAGTTGGGATTTTTTGCCCCAACATGCATCACTTTACACTTGCTTCCACTGAACCGCATCTGCCATTTAGATGCCCATTCTCCCAGTTTGGAGAGATCCTTTTGGAGCTCTTCACAATCCCTTTCTGTTTTAACCACCCTAAATAATTTGGTGTCATCTGCAAACTTGGCCACTTCACCGCTCACTCCTAATTCCAGATCCTCCTCCCACACAGCCAAGGAGGATTTCAGAAACTTTCGCTTCCACTTCAGTTTAACCATGGCTTGCCGTGTCATCCAGACCTGTGGATGACATTAACTACTGTTAGTTTAAAACAAAGTCACCTTCATACTGTGGTTTATGAAGCTGGCTTTTTAAACTAATCACAGTTAGTGTTAACTAAGTTCCAGGTCTGGACACTATGGCAAGCTGTGGTTAAGTCAAAGCAAAAACCTCCAAACTCTTGGCCATGCAATCGTGGGAAGGAGAAAGCACACAAGCATGAGCCTCGCTGTGGTTCATTCACATAGTGCTAAAACATCAACTTAACGTAATGTTCAAACGCAACCAGTATGTCTAGTTGTCAAATAATGAAAATTTATGACTGTGCCTTCCAAACAGAATGGGCATTTACTTTCCATCTAATGTAAAAAATAAAAAAAAAACCACTGTTTTGCTCAGTAACTGCTAGGGATTGGAGAACCAGGGATGTTCAAGCTTGGCAAAATTCTTCACACTTCACTCCAAAGCTCAGTTTGGCTCGTTCCCATTTTTGTCTGCAGCCCATTGGGGAGGAGGGTTGACTGGGAAAAGTGTGCATTTCAAACCAGAAATGTGCACAAAAATTGCATTTCAAGCCAGAAAAGTGCACAAAAATTGCATTTCAAACCGGAAAAGTGCACAAAAAGTGCATTTTTTGAAAATGGTTTTTTGTTTTTTTAATGTGCCTTTCAGAAACTACGCATTTTTCTAATATGGTCACAAGTTCGGGAATGTGCAGACTTTTTTCCAAAAAATGCAGTCTTGTTCACATTCAGGATTGCAAATGGAATAAGTCTGGACAATTTGTGAAATAAAGTGAAGTTCTCATACATCCTGAGTAAATACAAGCTCTTGTTTTTTAAAAGTTCTGGACACTTGTTCATCTTCAAGTAAGGAAACTTGCTCAGTATCCTTGCACATGTACAAAAGAGGCCAAACAGAAATCTCTCTAGTCTCTAAGTACACAGAACTCTGCAGTGTAAAATGAGATGTGCGCTGCATGACCCATGATTTGGGATGAGGTTCCTAGGTTGTATAAACACTATTTAATTACTGTAAGGGGGCTATCCTATCTGGGTCGATGGTTGCCTCCGAGCCAGGGGGCAACCACCTATCCAATGCAGGGCGGGAGGAGTGGTGAGGAACAGATCTCCTCCTCACTCCCTCTGCCCAGATTTTGCAGCTAGACAGCCGATTTTGGCTGTCTAGCTGCAGGACCTCAGAGCGCAGGAAGTGGTGGCCAGACGACATGTAGGATGTGTCACACCAGATTTCCGACTTCCCGGCCCCAGTCCGCCCCCGGGAACACCCCGTTTTCGCTGCTTCCACGGAGCATTGGGCCTTTCTGCACTGCCTACGAGGCAGCGTGGGGAGGGGTGTCGGTTCTCTGGGAACCGACCTCAGAGCACAGGCTCCAAGGTCAGTTTCCGGGAACCGACCTATCCTATGGCCATCTAGCCGCTGACTAGTGGCCACAGGATTGCGCCTTAAGCCATTATATTTTCATTGTGAAAAAACAGTATGCATGCTTGTTCCAGAATTATACGAATTCCAAAATGGGAAAATTGATTTGAATTAATAGGGTTTTTTCCCTTTGATTACTTAAATCAATCCACCCTAATAGGATGGTTATATCTCTTCACTGTTTGAATGATAAGTCTGCTGCAAGATGCTATTGTGAACACACCCTAAAGCACAATATGGTCAATGGTCCATAAGACAAAAAACACACTTTGGCCCTTTACATGTTTACTATTACCACCTCCTTTTATTTTAAAAAAATGAAAAAGGCATGCATTGTGCTATGTAATTACTGCTCCAATTCTTTAAGTATTTAGCTAGAAGTAAATACACTCATCTCAATGGAATTTACTTCTGCATTCCTATACAAGTAGACTTGTATAGGAATGCACTGTAAGAATGTTTTCAGTAGAAGGAGCAGGTTTCGTTATACAGTCAGCAGTTTGGACTTCAATTTTATACCCAGTTACCTGAGAATAAGCCCCACTGAATTCAATGGAGCTTACTTCTGAGAAGACACTATAGGCTTGTACTATTAGTTGCACATAGCTGTGGGGGGTTTTTTCAGAACAGTTAGAGCAACAGAGTTATTGTCCATAAGAGTTCTGAAAACTTTGTACCAAATAGATGTTTATGTTAAGACAATACATATTTTGCCTGTCACATCATTCAAAATGTGAGAATACTACAGAGATGCATGACTTTGTAAAGCTCAATAAAATGCTTCCAAGAGCACATGACGTGGTAAACGATATATCTCAGCTATTTCAAAAGACAGGCACAGTTTAGATGCTAAGGATTTCTAAGAGACGGCAGCCTGCAAGAGATAAAGAGCAATATTTAAAATGTTTTATCAGATTCCCTTTAAAACAAGTGGGCTGCTTCTGTGACAACAATTTATCAGCGTTTCACACAGCTTAGGGCTGTCTTCCCCAACCTGGTGCCCTCCAGATGTGCAGGACTAAAGGCCCCATCATCCTCAGCCAGCAGGGGATTATGGAAGCTGTAGTTCAGCACATCTTGAAGGCACCAGGTTGAGGAAGGCTGTTTTCAGGTCTTCAGGTGACCTTGAAAACTAAAACTTGTTCGTTCACTTTTGATAATGGCACAACCTTCACATTAGTGACAGCCGCCGACACCCTGCTAAACCACAAGCAAGAGCACCCACAGGGCAGAAGTACATTATCATCACTAATGTGCAAATTATGTGCAGTTAATTGACTGTCCAGCAGAGAAACCGTGTATCCCTTAACCATCCAACACAAACTAACCGCCGCTTCCCTGAGCCTTGTAAAATTAAGTCAGAAACTGTAAGAATCCACTCAAACTGAATACAGTAAGCAAATATTATGTTTTTTTAAAGCGCAGTTTTATTAAGACTATTGGTCGTGGTTTGCAGTCGTCAACTTGAATGAAATATCACAGCTGCCGGTTAAGTCCTTATCCTACGAACACTGAAATGAGCCATTGTGAGAGCAAGAAAAAAAATTCAATAAGGGCACAATCCTATGCATATTTAGACAGAAAAAAGTCCTACAACTCCCAGCATTCCCCAGCCAGCACTGGGGAATGCTGAGAGTTGTAGGACTTCTTTCTGTCTAAACATGCATAGGATTACACCCTAAGGGCCATATTTTGTAAAGAACGTGCATACGGAATTGCACTATATGGTCATTAGGTTATTATGAACCAAGTATCACTACTTCAAAACAGGTGGCATATTTCACAGCGATGTTGACCTAAAAAAAGTATTTCCATTTCATCCATTTATTTAGGTCATGATCCAAAAGTAATTATGTCCATGCCAATAGAAGTACTACTCGTACACTGTATTTTCCTTATGAAAATGTTCTCCCACGCAGCTCCCACAGCTGAAGAGCCAAGCCCATTTCAACTAAAGAACTTCCTTCTTTGGGAATGAAAGCTGCTATGTCAGGAGTGGGGAACCTGAGCCCCTCCTGTTGTTTGTTGGGCTATCTATCCATCATCCCTGACTACTGGCCACACCGGCTGGAGCTGACAGGAGTTGGAGTCCAACAACATCCGGAGAGGCAGCTTTCTTACCCCTGTGAGAAAACTTCCATCGGAAGCACCCTCTGTGAGTACAGTAGTGGTATCCACATAATGGCTACTGAAGACTGACACTTCAGCTCACAAAATTACCAGTAGTGTAATTATATGAAACCCACATCGTTCAAATATAATTTCAACATTTGATCATATAGATCACAGAAACAAACTAGACTGATGTACTGATGTGAATATTTTTCTATTGCTAAGAGGATTCAACAGTACTTACTAGGGCTCTTTCTCAACTCCCCCCCCCCCAACGGTAAAAGTCATTGGCTTTTTATAATGACTACTTAAAATATCCCCTTCATGGATCACTGCCTTGTTGTGGCGAAGGGGCTTGCACAACTCAGTGAAGCCATAAGCTATGCCGTGCAGGGCCACCCAAGATGGACAGGTCATGGCGGAGAGATCTGACAAAATGTGGTCCACTGGAGAAGGAAATGGCAACGCACTCCAGTATTCTTGCCAAGAAAACCCCATGGAACGTATCACAAGGCTAAAAGATATGATGCCGTAAGATGAGACCCTCAGGTCGGAAGGTGTCCAATATACTACTGGGGAAGAGCAGAGGGTATTTCCAGGTAGCGCCAGAAAGACTGAAGTGGCTGGGCCAAAGCCGAAAGGACACTCAGCTGTGGATGAGTTTGGTGGTGAAAAGAAAGTCCGATGCTGTAAAGAACAATATTGTTTAGGAACCTGGAATGTAAGATCAATGAATCAAGGTAAGCTGGAAGTGGTCAAACGTGAGATGGCAAGATTGAACATCGACATCTTGGGAATCAGCAAACTAAAATGGACAGGCATGGGTGAATTTAATTCAGATGACCATTATATCTACTACTGTGAGCAAGAATCCCTTAGAAGAAATGGAGTAGCACTCATAGTCAACAAAAGGGTGGGAAAAGCAGTATTGGGGTCCAATTTTAAAAATGATAGAACAATCTCAGTACGAATCCAAGGCAAACCATTCAACATCACAGTAATTCAAGTCTATGCCCCAACCACTGAGGTTGATCGGTTCTATGAAGACCTACAACACCTTCTAGAACTAACACCAAAAAAAGATGTCCTCTTCATCATAGGGGATTGGAATGCTAAAGTAGGAAGTCAAGAAATCACCGGGAGAACAGGCAAGCATGGCCTTGGTGTACAAAATGAAGCAGGACAAAGGCTAATAGAGTTTTGCCAAGAGAACACGCTGATCATAGCAAACACTCTTTTCCAACAGCACAAGAGGCGACTCTACACATGGACATCACCAGATGGTCAATATCAAAATCAGATTGATTATGTCCTTTGCAGCCAAAGATGGAGAAGCTCTATACAGTCAGTAAAAGCAAGACCTGGAGCTGACTGTGGCTCAGATCATGAGCTTCTTGTTGCAAAATTTCGGCTTAAATTGAAGAACGCAGGGAAAACCACTAAACCATTCAGGTATGACCTAAATCATATCCCTTATGTATATACAGTGGAGGTGACAAATAGATTTAAGGGATTAGACCTGATAGACAGAGTGCCTGAGGAACTATGGACGGAGGTCCGTAACATTGTTCAGGAGGCAGCAACGAAATGCATCCCAAAGAAAAAGAAATGCAAGAAAGCAAAGTGGCTGTCTGAGGAGGCTTTACAAGTAGCTGAGGAAAGAAGGGAAGCAAAAAGCAAGGGAGAAAGGGGAAGATATATCCAACTGAATGCAGAGTTCCAGAGAATAGCAAGGAGAGACAAGAAGGCCTTCTTAAATGAACAATGCAAAGAAATCGAGGAAAACAATAGAATGGGAAAGACCAGAGATCTCTTCAAGAAAATCGGAGATCTCAAGGGAACGTTTTGTGCAAAGATGGGCATGATAAAGGACAAAGAAGGCAGGGACCTAACAGAAGCAGATGAGATGAAGAAGAGGTGGAAAGAATACACAGAAGAACTATAAAGGAAAGATCTTAATGTCCCTGATAGCCAAGAGAGTGCGGTCACTGAACTTGAGCCGGACATCCTCGAGAGTGAAGTCAAGTGGGCCTTAGGAAGCATTACTAACAACAAAGCTAGCGGAGATGACAGTATTCCAGCTGAGCTATTTAAAATCCGAAAAGATGATGCTGTTGAAGTGCTGCACTCAATATGCCAACACATTTGGAACACTCAACAGTGGCCACAAGACTGGAAAAGGTCAGTTTACATTCCAGTTCCAAAGAGGACAATGACAAAGAGTGTTCAAACTACCGCACAATTGCGCTCATTTCCCATGCCAGCAAAGTGATGCTCAAAATCCTACAAGCTAGGCTTCCGCAGCATGTGAACCGAGAACTACCGGAAGTACAAGCGGGGTTTCGAAGAGGCAGAGGAACTAGAGATCAAATCGCCAACATTCGCTGCATCATGGAGAAAGCAAGGGAATTCCAGAAAAACGTCTATTTCTGCTTCATTGACTACGCTAAAGCCTTTGATTGTGTGGATCACAACAAACTGCGGCAAATTCTGAAAGAGATGGGAGTACCAGACCACCTTACCTGTCTCCTGAGAAACCTGTATGATGGTCAAGAAGCAACAGTAAGAATCGGACATGGAACAACTGATTGGTTCAAAATTGGGAAAGGAATACAACAAGGCTGTATATTGTCGCCCTGCTTATTTAACTTATATGCAGGGTACATCATGAGAAATGCCGGGTTGGATGAATCACAGGTCGGAATTAACATTGCTGGGAGAATTATCAACAACCTCAGATACGCAGACGATACCACTCTAATGGCAGAAAGAGAAGAGGATCTAAAGAGTCTCTTGTTGAGGGTGAAAGTGGAGAGTGCAAAAGCTGGTTTGAAAATCAACATTACAAAAACTCAGATCATGGCATCTGCCCCCATCACTTCCTGGCATATAGAAGAGGAAGAAATGGAAGCAGTGACAGATATTATTTTCTTGGGCTCCAAGATCACCGCAGATGGTGACTGTAGCCATGAAATTAAAAGACGCTTGCTCCTTGGGAGGAAAACTATGGCAAACCTAGACAGCATAGTAAGAAGCAGAGACATCACCTTGCCGACAAAGGTTCATATAATCAAAGCTATGGTTTTCCCAGTAGTAATGTATGGCTGTGAGAGCTGGACTATAAGGAAGGCTGAGCGCCGAAGAATTGATGCTTTCGAACTGTGGTGCTGGAGAAGACTCTTACGAGTCCCCTGGACTGCAAGGAGGTCAAATCAGTCCATCCTAAAGGAAATCAACCCTGAGTGCTCATTGGAAGGACAGATACTGAAGCTGAAGCTCAAATATTTTGGCCACCTAATGCGAAGAGAAAACTCCCTGGAAAAGACCCTGATGCTGGGAAAGATTGAAGGCAAAAGGAGAAGGGGACGGCAGAGGATGAGATGGCTAGATAGCATCACCGATGCAATGAATATTAACTTGAGCATGCTCCGGGAGAGAGTGGAGGACAGGAAGGCCTGGCATGCTATGGTCCATGGGGTCACGAAGAGTCGGACACGACTTAACGACTGAACAACAACAACAACTTAAAATATATTGAAAAGCAGCAAACAATTAATAAAAGATCCCAAAGAACAGAATGAAATAAATGAATAGGTATGAATCTTGTCCCTTACATCCTAGGCTAATTTGGAAGACGCTGAAAAAAAATAGTATGATTTGTCAGGTGAGTCTATGTTTGCTTAATGTACAGTGGAATCCTATGTAGGTTTATTTGGAAGTAAGTCCCTCTGTGTTCAGTGGGACTTACCCCCTTGCAAATGTGTTTACAATTGCAACCTTCAAATAGCACAATCCTATATATGTCTACTCAAAAATAAGTTCCACTGAGCTCAAGGGGACTTACTCCCAGGTAAGTGTTTATAGAACTGCAGGCTAAAAAAATTAAATTAGTTACAAATGGGATTCTAAGTACAAATTTCCTTTCGATTAAAAACAGTTTGTTTGTTTTAAGCTAAACTCCCAAATTAATTCCAGATGAGGGGAAATATAACCCATATTCAGAATTACATCTTAAATGCCCCTGTAATGCTAAAGATATGTGGATCTCTGTGGAAGATATGCAGATTTCTCTGTTCAGAGCACATTCTGTCAGGAAGTTAGGAAAGGCATCTCTCTAAGGGCAATCATTGATCAGATCCACTCCGGGAAGCTTTTCAGCAAGTGCCCTGTGGTCTGGTACAATTACTTTTAGGGCCATACTGCTGCCAAAACTGAGCCCATCTTGCTGAAAACAAAGTTATTTTTCTAC
This sequence comes from Heloderma suspectum, assembly GCF_057233095.1. Classification (NCBI taxonomy): domain Eukaryota; kingdom Metazoa; phylum Chordata; class Lepidosauria; order Squamata; family Helodermatidae; genus Heloderma; species Heloderma suspectum. Next base: position 196,868,445 of record NC_139462.1, read on the forward strand.
GCTGATGCTTTACATTTTCTACAGAGGTCACAGGACGAGGGTCACTTGATTATTTAAAGGGAAAAAAATATTTCAGGATATATGATTTCACAGTGACCAGCCCTTCCAGGGCGATAGCTTGATCCTGGCTATCTCCACTGTGTCTCTCGGTTGCAAAATTGCCTGCCCTTGTGCTGTAATTTCTATGCATGCCGCATCAGACCCGGACGAGGGTTTTGGAAGGAGCCGCCACTGCCGCCACCGCTGCCTCTCCCCCCAAGCGCTCGTTTCCGGGGCAACAGAAACCCCCAAAGCGCAGGCTGGGTTCTCTCTCTCTCTCTGGCTACCAGCAGTAGCCAAAGCTGCCGGCGCTCACCTGCTTGCCATCGAAGCTCCTCCGGATGCGGGTGTTGAGCCCGTCGTGCTGAGTTTCGTTGCCCTCGTCCGTGCTATAGATCAGGCGGAAAGGGACGATGTTTTGCCTCTCCATAAAACGGTCCCCATCCCTTCTCTCCATCTCCGTCAGCAAGGCGTCTCCTCGGGAGGAAGAAAAAAAAAAAAGGAGGAGGTGGGAGAGAAAGAGAAAGACAGCAGGGACACAGTAACAATCAAGCAACTCCGGGCTGGGATTGCTTTATTTACAGAGATGACTGGGGCGGGGGGGGGTCCGAGTGGGCGGGCGGGCAAAGAGACGAGATGCTTTTACACTGCAGGGATAGGGAGACGGGATCGGCAGCCGCGATCTCCATCTTAACGGGGGGCCCTTTTATACCTTGGAGTTTATTTTTATTCGTAGCAGTATCCATTTTATTATTAATCATTCTTTATTATTATTAATCATTATCTGTTATTATTGTTTGGCATCTGCTCCTTGCTAACACGCACACGCGCAAACGCACGAAAGGCAGCCGAGCTCCCGGTTAGTCTCCGTGGAAGCGTTTTCGGGGACGCCGCAAACTGCTCCGAGCGAGGGTCACCCACGCCACGGAGGATGCTGCTGCCAGGCGAAGTCTCTCCCCAGCCGCCCCCCGCGTTTGGCGCCGGCGGCGGCGGCTGTTTTCAAGGTCCAGCCGCTCCGTAGGATGCACAGGCGCGAAGGACTCACCTGCCCGGCGGGAGCGAGCCCCGGAGAGCATCCCGAAGGCGCAGAGCGTCAAGGAGAGCAGCGGAGTCACTGGATGCATGGCTGGCTCTGGTCGGGACGCGAGGCGAGGGGCGTCCTCCCGCCAGCCCGCCCGCCCGCCCGCGAGACGCGAGGCTCACACGGCGGCTCGCATGGCGGGGCCGGAGGGGAAAGGCGCTCCCACGCCCGGCTTCTCCTGCGAGCGGGCGACGCGCATCACCCTCGCCGCCGCCTCAGTGCTGCATTGTGCTCGGCCGGCTTCCGCTCGCTTCCAGCGCTTTTACTGCATGGGGGCTTTGCCGTAGCTCAGAGGCTTCAAGCTCCGCCCAGCTCGCCTCAGCTCCGTGCAGCAGTCTTCGAGCCGAGGTAGCCGGAGAGGCGGGCGAGAGAGGCGCCCCCCCCCCCGCCTCGCTTTGGAGAAGGAGGGAAGCCGAGGCCACCCGTCGCTGGAGGAAGCTGGGAAATGTAGTTATCGAAGTTCTTCGGAGAAGGCTGGGGGGCGGGGAGGGGGGTGCGGATTAAAGCTCGACTCCTGTTCTCTTTTGGCTGTCGAGGGGGTTTTGCAATCCAGGCCATGCACAAGGGCTCAGGGCAAATTTTTCATCATTATTATTATTATTATTTAGTATAATATTAATATAAGTAACAATGGTCATTTTAATCAAAGGTCCCATTATTTATGGACAGAGGGGTGCTATAAGCAGCTGACTGACGAACTAACTAGACTTACCACATAGAAGCATAGAGTTGGGAGGGGCTTGCAAGACCATCGACTCCAACCCCCTGCTCAGTGCAGTGAGCCTGCTTCCCAGGCAGTCTCCCATCCATGTACTAACCAGGGCTGACCCTGCTTAGCTTCCGAGACCAGATGCGGTCAGGCACATCCAGCCCTTTGATATATTGGATAGTCTTTGCGGTGCTGCCCGAAGACACTTCCTTGGTTTCACAGGAGCCCAGGTACAGTGTGGGTTACAGCCCTGGGTAACATGAAGTGTATAGAAGGGAAAGTCGAAACCAGCCTTCCCTGACCTAGTGCTCTCCAAATGGGTTGGACAATAACCATGTCAGCTGGAGTTGATGGGAGTTGTAGTCCAGAAGCCATCAGGTTGGAAGAAGGATGCCCTGAAGTTTAGGGGCGTAAACAATTCCTGACACCAGTGGAAGCTGGTGGCCAGCTATGTTCGGGGAGGCGGGGGCAGAATCCACTCTGGGTTTCAATCAGAACCAGACGGAACTCTAAAGGAGCTATCCAAGGTGTGCTTGGATAGCTCCTTTAGAGTTCTGACTGAACCCTGCAGCAGATTTACTGCCCCACTGACACATAATGGGAAGTCGTGGCAGGCTGAAACTCCTTGGTGAGTGATCATGGATGATGTTTGGAGGCACATGGACTCGATGGTCTTGTAGGCCCCTTCCAATCCTACTATTCTGTGATTCTATGTGTGTCTCCTGCCGCCCTCCTTTTTTCCACATTATATGTGTTTACTATTACAGCAAACACTGGTAAGCTGCTATATGTGGGATGCTCTGTAAAGTGGCTTTCAGAGGGCAGCAGCCCATATAGCGCACGTGCATTTCAAGTGCCACTTCTTCCTAAGTCAGCCTTCCCCAACTTGGTGCCATCCAGATGCTTTTGACTCCCATCAGCCCAACCAGCCTCTCCCAAAACTTTGTGAACCGCCCAGAGAGCTTCGGCTATTGGGCGGTATAGAAATGAAATAAATAAATAAGCTAAAATATGCTGGTATTTTTGGTCCCATCCCCTTTGCCCCCATTCACCATTGGAATGTGGCCCCCAGCAGCTTCTCTGAAATTGAATTTGGCCCTAGGGCTGAAAGAGGTTCAGTCCCCTGGCTATACAGCTACTGAACTTGTAGGAGCCTTCTTGAAGTCAAAGGTTGACAACATTAGTGGTATATGAATGTAACCCAAACATATCTTTATGACATGCTAGAGTTACCTCTGCGACAGTCTAGCTCTTAGAAGTCCTCTAGCTACCTTCTGCCATACAAGGATTCTTTCAGCCGAGTAGTCTTTCAATCACACAGAACGGTATCAAATATACTGTATCAGGTAGTCTCTGTTCTGCTGGAAGTAAACAAATCTAGTTCCACAACCACTTGCGTAATCAGAAGCAGTTGAAAAGACAAGGTGTTCTAATGTCTGTAGTACATCCTAAACTTTACACAGAAGTCCCAGATGAAATAGATCAGGGTCCATATATTTAAAGAAAAGCTTTTGGTAGCAACATTCAAGGTTGTCAGGAGCCTTTGAACTAAAGTTCAAAGATGGGATCCAAAGTACCACAAGGTTTGCAAACAGGGTTTGGAATGACAGATGCTTGTTGTGGAGCCAAGGAGCAGCAGTGGGAAATTGAAATTCAGAGAGCCCTAGTATCTGTGCACACCCATGGGGTTCTTTGGAGCCCCAAGATTCCAAAATTATATTATTGTTGCTGTTTTACAACCCCTGTGTAAAAAGCTAGATCTTTTTATATATAATGTTCAGAATTGCTTGGCCAGTTGTGATGCTCTAGGAAGTGTAGGGCTGCTACCCCTAAAGGCCATGGCTGGCAAGAAAATAATCCCAGTGACCTGTAACTCGATCAATTAGTTCCTCCCTCATCCAAGAGACTTCCTTGCCTGCTCATGCCAAAGGCCAGACTAGTGACTGATCTGGTTTTCTGTATCATCAGAACATTTCCAGTGGAACAAATCCCCCAGAACTGCTAGATTCAGAATTTTCATTAGATGCATCAAAAGCTTATCCATACGTAATAGACCATCATGTAGAAGAGTTTCAATTCTTTTTTTAATTTCAAAGAACAAATATTTTCACTTCTGGATACTGAAGCTGAAGCTCAAATATTTTGGCCACCTAATGCGAAGAGAAAAGTCACTGGAAAAGACCCTGATGCTGGGAAAGATTGAAGGCAAAAGGAGAAGGGGATGAAAGATGATGAGATGGCTAGATAGCATCACTGATGCAATGAATATGAACTTGAGCACACTCCGGGAGAGAGCGGAGGACAGGAAGACCTGGCGTGCTATGGTCCATGGGGTCACGAAGGGTCAGACACAACTTAACGACTGAACAACAACATCAGAGAGAGAGAGAGAGGACAGGCCTTAGGGGTGGGTGAGCTGGGCGGTCGCCCGGGGCACCAAGCTGAAGGGGGCACCAAGCTGGGCTGAGGGGGTTGCCAGAAGACCTCTGAGACTGAGCCCCAGAAAGAATCTCTGCTAGAAGGAGTTTGGAATTTGGAGGAGGTACTCAGGAGAAGCACAACTGGATCTTTATTCCATTATCCCCATGTAAGAAAAATTGAAGCACATCTATCATTCTGCTTGATCCCAGGGCAAGGAGGAGCTGCAGGCAAGAATTCTCAGATGTAGTCCGTGCATGCAAGAATTCTTGCATGTGGCCACCAGCATTGTAAACATATGCATGGGTCCTTGAAGGGGCAGCAGCAGGGTCCCCATCATCACACCTGCACCAGGCCCCATAAACCTTCTGGGTGGCCCTGCAAAGCTGATTGGGCAGGGGGCACCAAAGGCACACCCTGCCCAGGGTCACTATTTATCCTAGGGCCAGCCCTGTATGTGTATACACACACACATACACATTAAACACAGGTTAAAAACAAAATCCTAGTTAAAACACATGGACGTGTCAGATACTGTGTATGCATCAAGACATAGTGCATCACGGTCATCTCCATGGTTGCCATCTCTAGCAGATAAATGGGACCTTTTTGTGTTTAGACCCAAGGGTTAGAATTCAGAACCACAGTGTTTTATATATGTTAATTTGTGAATGGAAAAAATCAAAATTTAGTGGCTATCTCTGGCTCTGAAGTCTCTCACCTCACTAGAGTTAAGCCAAAATATGCATTTGACCTAAAGGAAACAATTCAGTGTCCACATAGTGACAGATGTCTACTATCTTACAGTAATTTGTTTGTCTACCTTAGATTAAACTTAGGTATAAATTGCTTTTTCAATGAGTAAGGTATTATCTCTACTCCACGTATTCTGAAAATCAAGGATCTGAATGAGAACTCTCCCAAGTCTTAAACAGGATACATACATTACTGACAATTCTGGTATATAGCATGCTCCCCATGTGCTTTTACACTGTTCCACTTGTCTTTTGCTTGCTTCTTGCCCACCTATATGTCAAAAGGTATGAATAAGGTTACACTGTAGTAGCTAGAGGGCTTCCAGCTGTAGGAAAGCTATAGGAAAACCACATTATCCTGCCAATATAGCCAATGTCTCACTAGAAAGCTCTGTATTCATTTTATACCACCCCATACCTTGAATTATACAGCAGCATTATTATGAAGAGCTGAGAATAGCCTTTTAATATCAGTTTTCAAGAATCCTAGAGGCTTAGATACATGTTGAGAAAGTGAAAGCCAATCTTCTTTATAAATTAATAAAATATTTGGGGACAATCACTAAGCAAGCATTAAAACATGCCGCACCTTAGATATTTACCTGACGTCACATTCTACAAGTAAACATTCCTGGCTGTTCCTGGAGATCCTCTTCTCTTGGTGGAAAGATAATCATGATGGAGAAGACAGCTCCATGTACATATGGCTGTTTTAAGTTTTCACACTTGCATACCTTGTGGGCCACAGCAAATTCCTTCTGGCTTTACTAGGGGTAGATTGGAGCTCCATTAACCAACATTCTTCTGCCCCTTGCTTGATGTCTAGAGTGTGTTATGAGAACCAGTGTGGTGATTAGTGTTGGGCTAGGACCAAGAAAGGGGCCGCGGTGGCTTAGTGGTTAAGATGCTGAACTGCAGACTGGAAGGTCGGCAGGACAGCAGTTCAAGACCCAAGTGCTGCGTGACGGAGTGAGCTCCCGTCTTTAGTCCCAGGTTCTGCCATCCTAGCAGTTCGAAAGCAAGAAATTGCAAGTAGATAAATAGGTACCGCCTCGGTGGGAAAGGTAACAGCGTTCTGTGCACCTCGGTGTTCAGTCATGCCGACCACGGAAGCGTCTTCGGATAGCGCTGACTCTTCGGCTTAAAAATGGAGATGAGTACCACACCCTAGAGTCAGACACGACTGGTTGGGGACACCTTTACCTTTTTAGGACCAAGAAAACCCAGGCTCAAATACTCAGCCATAAAACCCATGGTCTGACTTTGGGCGGTTCACTCTTCCAGACCAATCTACCTCACAGGGCTGTTGTGAGAATAAACTTGTGTGGAGCCAGCTACGTACGCTGCCTTGAGCTCCTTGGAGTAAGCGTGGGAGATAAATAAACGTGTCTGCTTCTGAGAAAGATAACATCCAGGCCTCTTTTAACACAGCATCTAAATTACATGTATTTGCCTCCTCACACTCGCTTCTATCCATTCTACAACTCGGCTTCTTTCCCTCCACACCTCCCATTTTCTCCATCTTTACCAGCTTTCTACCCTTTCTCCAATTTTTAAGAATTTAAAAATAATTCCTTTAAAATGTACCTCTCCTCCAACAGAATACTGCACTGATTTGTTTAAATTTAGTTATCTGAGGCTCTCTTCCCCCCATCATTTTCTGAGGGATGTGCCTTGCAGTACTAAAACCATTGGCCTAGTTAAATGTATAATGCTTCAACAATATTAGAGCACATGTGTGTAATGTCAGTTCTCAGAATGGGTGTTCTGAGCATCCATTTCCAAGAAACTTTCAGAGCCTAGGAATGGAATGTCCTATTAGTACCCTCTGCTGTTCAGCTTTCCCCATCATCGGCTACTTTTAAAGATAGGACGTAGGCCTCTCGATGTTGGTGGACTGTAACTCTCATCAGCACTAGCCAGCATAGCCCATGGTGAGGGATGGGAGTTGCAGTCCGGCAACATCTGGAGGGCCACATGTTCGCCATCCCTGCTTTAAACACATGGGCCATTGCTGTGTCTTGTAAGACTGCCCGGCATTCCCATTATCATTCATCCTTTGCTCTGAAATTTTTTTTATGACAAGAGCAATGCTGTGAGGGGTTGGGGCTGGATATAGTATGGTGGAGTGACTGCCACATCCAAAATCCTGCTGGCTCACTGCAGCCAGGGCAGGAGATGAGAGGGGTGGCTTATTCATTCATTTCTCATGCATCATTTTTCTTCTTTCCTCCCATCGACTCTAGTGTAAGGGAATTCAATACACCATCTCCAGCGCTGGTGAAGTTCAGGGCCCTTGCTTTGGGTGCGGTGAGGGAACAAGGGGGCTTTGGATCCTGTGGATACCTGGATACTGGGGGTGCTGTCCTCTGGGTTGTAAGTGCCTTCCCATCAGCCCTTCTCTCCACCACTGGAAAAGTGCTTATGCTGTTTCCTATGGCCCCTCAGCTATGGACCACAAATTATGCAGTCGAGTTTCCCGCATTTGGGGAAATCACAGGGGTCAGTGAGTTTAATACTGGAAGAAGTGGCGAGGAGTCAGGTGTGAACTGAGGGTGTCCTATATGCTGTTTTGTAATGTACAGGGACCTGCATAGCATAATATAACGGGCAACTTTTAGTGGGCTTCTCACACGACATAATTGGTACCAAGCAAGTACAGCCCCAGCTGTTTGGCCTATATGAAGTGATCTCATCCTTTGAGATGTTGTTCTTCTCTCCCGTGAGAAGCAAAAGAGAAGCCCCTCTTCTCCTGGGAAGGGAGTGTGTTTCTCATGACAGGCTGTGTAGCTAAGGAGAGACACCTATAAAATCCAGCAGTCTGGTTTTGCTCTTTGGTCTCACTTCAAGGGGGAATAAGCACACTACCAACCTGGAAAACGCTTGCGGGTCCTAGGGGAAACGTCTCGTACAGCGTGGGGACCCCAGGGTACAATCAGCTGAGGCGAAGGTCTGCTTCGTCAGCTGAAGGGACGTGAGCTTTCTTTGCATATTCTTTATCATCTGCATATACTCAATAAATTGTTAAACTGATCCATTTGTGACTTTGTCTCACTTTGGCACCCACGAATCTGGTTTGATCGGGGCCCAAGTAACTCAGGATCCCAAAACCAATACAGGCCTTTAATCAGTTTTAGGACTGCAGCCTAAATTGCTCTTCCCTGTATGGCAGGGGTGCAGAACTAGAATTGGTTGGAGGGTTGAATTGCCTACCAGGCCCTCTGTAGGCAGTGACATCATTACCCCACCCATTTTGCCTTCCTCCTTGCTGAGAGAGGCACAGAGTAAAGGACTCTGCTCCGGCCAGCTCTGCCGAGTCCCTTGCTTCGCTCAATATGCATCGTCCCCATGGGGACAGCACATGCTATGCGAAAGGACTTGGCCAGTGCTGGGAGGCTGCTCTCCCTGCAGCACTGGCTGAGTTCCTGGCTTTGTGAGGTATCCCCATGGGGGTAATGCGGTCTGCACAAAACCACTCAGGGAAGAGTGGCTGTTCATCCCAGTGTTGGCCAAATCCCCACACCCCTGTTATTTTTATTTTATTTTTTTATTTGCATTTCTAGGCTGCCTTGCAGGGCAGGTCTGAGTTCAGACATAATTGTTGCGATTCCCACATGCACTGCTCCCTTCCCCAGTTGGTAGACTGGAGATAACAGTGGGGATTCCTCCGGCCTTGCCCCCTGCAGGAACCCAAGGAGGCTCCATGAGCCGAATCAGGTCCGTGGGCTGGAGGTAACACATCTCTGCTGTATGGCAACTACAAAAGAATACTCCATTAATGTGGAGACTGCTGTAGAACCAGGTGCATTGAAGCATGGCAGGGTGTTTGCAGTATTTTATCTGTGTAAGTGAGAGCAGAATCTTAAGAGAAGCCAGATATCCTCAGGATACTACCAGGGCCCTTTCATCTACGAAGTCAATGCAGTAATGAACAGCATACAGCCAATAATCTAGCCACAATGACTCCAGAAGCAGAAGATCTCACTGAAAGGAAAGGAAAACTTAAAGCTTTCTCCTCTGTGTCCTTAAATATTAAATACTGTATCATTATAGCAACCTTATGCACCTTTGCAACCCTCCCCTATGTATCGCAATACTACATTTTCACCCTAGTTCCCTCAATATGCCAAAAATAGGATGAGGCTGGAATCCTATACCCACTTACCTGGAAATAAACCCCATTAATCTCAGTAGGATTTGTGTACGAGTAAACATGCATGGGATTGTACTGTGAGTTACCACAGTATGAGAAAAAATTCCAATTTTAATTAATAAAGACAATGTACCACTTCATTGAGATGTAGAATTCCTTTAGATAGGCAAACATATATTACATATCCCACCCACTCACCCCAAGCCTTTTTATATACATACACACACTTGGAATAGCATGAACATAAGGGTTTAATACAAGAATCATCACTATATAGTTTATTATAAAAACAAAAATTTTCACAAATATAATCTTTCAGTTGGCACGTTTATTCAAAACTCATTGTTTTAAATAAAGCAGCATTAAAATCCAATAAATGGTGATGAGGAGGCAGAAGTAGAAAACAAAGACAACAGACCAGCTGTATGCTGGTCCTCCCAAGTGTCTTTCATTAAACTTGAATCTTTGTTCTCTTGTATACTTGAAAACCCCCCAAAATCAGAATGTGCATCACTGGTCTGAAATAACTGCCATAGTGCTTGTGTTGATGGGTTTTGTACATTGTTTGTTTCTTCTGGAACAGGAGCCTCATCAGTTTGCTGTAAGCATAACTCTATATTTTGTTTCTGATTTCCTTTTTTATTCCTTTCTATGGAATGTATGACTTTTCTGCTGAGTTTTATAGAAGGTGAGCTTTGTATACTAATGTCTGTCAACTCACTCGGCTCTTTGTTTTCAGGAGGACTATGTGGTGGCTTTTCTGTCTCTAGAAGGACTGAAAGTTCTCTTGGAAAATTGCTCCCCATGCTAAGGTCAACTGCTGAATGAGTGTCTACCTTTTTCAAACATTTTGCTGGCAAAAGAACTGCACTGTTCAATTTTCGTTTTGGCTTCGATGCGTTGCTCCTTTCACTAAATTCAGAGCCTTGAATCAGATTATGCAGTGAATTTAAATTTGTTGACAACCCTTGTAAATTCTGTCTTGATAGAGGCTCATAATGGTCATAAATTTCAGGCAAGTTTTTCATATACACTTTACTTTCTTTCTGGGGAGGTAGTTGTACCAAATTTGTTGATAAAGAAATCTCTGTTAAATTTGAAGCTTTTGGCATTTTACCACTTTCGGTATTGCCACTCACTTTTCTTGATGCTTCTGAAGAACAGATGGTATGATAGGAATAAGCAGAACATGAAGGTTCAGAGGTAGAATTTTTGTGTGCAGATTTTGGATGAACTTCTATGTTCTGAGGACCTTCTTTCAGTGTCTGCATTGTAATACTTTTCCTGGAATACCACCTCAGTGGAATATCTTGCCTTTTCAGCCTTTCTTTCAGTTCTTCTGTTTTTGTTCCAATGAGAGGAGCAAACTGTCCAACACTACATTTTCGCCTAAAATTAAGGAAATTATACAAGTAAAAACAATAAAAGGAATTTTCAAAGATGACATAAAAGTAAGAGATAATAAATCAAAGTAATATGGGCCAGCCATAAACAGATTACTTCAGAGTTGCAATTTGCCACTAACTTGTTGCTTGAGGCAAGTAGCCATTATGCTTAGTGAACATCAGTGGCAAGTTATTTGATGCATGCATGTGCACATACACACACACAGGGAGAAGCTGAGCTGCACACATAATCAGCCACATGCCATCCTGTGCTTAACCGAGGCAGTACTTAGTTGGCTGCATTCTTGACTCAAAAGAAAGCCAGGACTAAGTACTGTTAGGCTGTTAAGTATAGCTCTGCCTCCGTTTTGCTTACTGAGCCTTTAAACCAGAAAGAAAACAAATAGCCACAAGTGCAGTCAGGCATGGCATCTGTACTTCCACTTCCTCCTGGGTTCCTTGAGCTAAAGACAATAGTAGTGGGAGGTTTCACTGTGCATCACAGCCTGAAGCCAAAATGAAGGATGTATTCCACACATCCATTTCTTTTGGACATGGGAGCCCAAAGAAACCAGGTGCTTAGGTGGATTATGATGCTTGCCTTCCCATGGCAGGCAGAAGCCAAGCACCTAAAGACAGCAAACTAGCTAGCTGAAGTGAATATGAAAGTCTCATTAATTGATCTCATCAAATTTGGATCTGTCGAACAGGTCAAGTCCACTACTACTTTTCTAAGAAGGCTCAGAAAGATACATTTGTGAATTTCTACAGTGAAGGAACCTACAAAGTTGAACAATCATTAAAAAATCAGGGTATGCAAAAGAACCTACATCTTTAATCAAGTTCTCTAAGAGCAATCATCATTATTTATCTTCAGGAAGTTATAATGCTATTTTACCTTTTAATTTTTGGTGTATTCTCTCTTAACTCTAAAAAGTCACAAGGAAACTTGGAAATGATTTCATCCACAACTTGATATTGAGAACTCTGTGCAAAATTCTGATGTTGTTCACTTTCAACATGCTTAAGTTAGAAAGAGAAAACAGTATATTGATAACATTCATACAGAAATGATTCATATACAATTAAAATGCACGTAATATTTTTCTTGGACAAGAAAACTTTTAGTACTACAAAAAATACAGTTTATATCTGATCCTTATATGACACCTGGTGACCTTACCAAGATTGGTTTCAAGTTGTGAGAAACAGATTCTACCCTTTAATGTTACACATACATTTTATACACAATTTGTACATATCTGTATTTACTGTAAGTGTACATATCTGTACTGATAGATGGTGCCAACCTGACTATGGAAACAACCAATTCCAGCCTGCAGATCTTTTACTGTACAGAAACTAGCATGACCCATAAGAATAGAGATTTTGGTGAAACATTGTAACACATGCAATTCTGTTACCCATCCTTCCATTCCTCCTACAGGGCATTGGAAGCCCAAGCTGCTTATAGATTTGGTTTCAACATCTACATGAAACTGCTGGGGGAATACATTTGGACATTTGGGTTGAAGTGTAACCAATATGTGGATGACAACTCTACCTTTTGTTTCCATCTAATGATCTAAGGGAGGCTGTTGAACTCCTGAACCAGTCTCTGGAGGTGGTTTTGGGATGGATGAGGGCAAACAAGCTGTGACTTATTCCAGACAAGACAAAAGTACTGCAGGTAGGGAAACCAACTAATCTGGATAGAGGATTACATCTGGTCCTAGATGGCGTTGCATTCCCCTGAAGGACTAAGTGTGCAGTTTGGGTGTGCTCCTGGACTTGATGCTAACTGGGGAAGTTTAGGTGGCAACTATGGCCAGAAATACTCTTACCAGCTTAGACTGGTATGTCAGTTGTGACCCTATATAAGCTGCTCAGTTTCACTGTTGTACCATGTTGTTGTTTTTTCCTGTGCTGGCTATAGTCTTTTATTTTTCCTAACATAACATGTCTGAGGGGGAAAAAAGTTGGCACCAGTCCCTGGGTTCAAAACTTTTTTTTGAAAGTGTAATATAGATATACATGCATGTCCCTAATGTAGCTCCTATACTTATTAGTTAATATTATTGCTACATTTACTAAATTAATCTTTGAAAAGTACACATTTCTTAACACTACTTTAACAACAGGATTCTCAATGCTAGATAGCTTATTATCACTTCCCAAGCACCAGCTACATCTCATTGTAGAATCTGAATGAATTTAAAGTTTCACCAAAAATGGGATAACTGACCTCATTACAACGAACTTTACAGTATCTGTTTAAATTATTTCTATTAATGGATCAAATACAAGTTTTGAAGGATTACTCTTTTAAAGAAAAGGTAGGAAAGGTTCCTCCTGTGCAAGCACTGGGTCATTACTGACCCCTGGAGGGACTCCGCTTGCGCTGGCGTTTTCATGGCAGACTATAGCGGGGTGGTTTGCCATTACCTTCCCCAGTCATGCTTTTAAAGAAAAGGGTGATATAAAAGAAAGATGTCTTCCAGAGGTTTGAGGGGCACATTAGAATTTAAGTATAACCACCACACAAAAATAAGCCAGATATTTGGGTAAAATATACTTACAGCTTGAAGATCATCATACTTCTTCAGACAACATTCACAATAGCCTTTTCTCTTCTTATGTTTCACGGGAACCTGAACCGGGCCCTTTTCTTTGTCGGTATTTGCTGGATTTCTATTCACAAGAGATAAGACATCTATCTTACTTATAAATTCATCAAGGGCCCAGCACAGGGATCCACAATTTCTGCCCAGATTTGGTAGCCAATCATTTCATTCTAGTGGCTAGTTGTGAAGTCCAATCCCATTATGATACTACAATGTTATATGCATTTTCAAAACAGGTATCAGTTTAATAAGAATTATGTACATTTACATTTTCTGGTACAAATCTTACAATATGGGGAAAGTATGAAGTTTGATCAATAAAATGCTTATTTGAATTCTCTGTCCAATAATTGTTAATACAAAAGTGAAGAAGGAATCCTATCCCTGCCTAATAGGCATATATCATGTTTGGGGTAGCACTGCAAATCTAAAGCCATAGAAATTTCTGCCTGCTCAAAATTACAAGAACTAGCCAGCAAACCATGTTTGATGTGTTGCCCAAATCACCAAATAATAAAGATTGATGGTATGTAGGTATACAGGACAACTGTAGTACACACAAAAAAGAATACTGAACATTTTTAGATTGCCGAAAGATTTCACTACTAAGCACATAGCAATACAAGCAATTATTCAAGTGATTAAGGGTGCAGCCCAATGCATGTTTAGATAGAAAAAGTCCTACAACTCCCAGCATGCCCCAGCCACATTGGCTGGGACATGCTCAGAGTTATGACATCTTTCTGTCTAAACATTCATAGGATAGTTTCTAAAATCATTGTTCTATTCTGTTCATTATTGCAGCTAAAAGTATAACTTTCTAACAGCAGTGATGCATTAAGACACAATGCCCTACCATTTTGAGTTGCAATGACTAGCAGTATTCCTAGTCTAAAAAAATAGTAACGAAATTCCAATTTCTAAACAGAAAAAAAGATCCAAAACATGCAAAATCAATTTCTAGCACCACCTGTCTGTTGCCAGCATAGGCTTCAGCCTGTATGTGAGAAATGCAGGACTTGCTGGTGTCATTAGACAGTTAAAGTCTCATTAGACGTTTTTATCTATCAGGCAGGTATCTCAGTGACTATGGGGCAAATTTTCCCTGCATCTAAAGGTATCCTATGTGCAAGCTTTTCTCTCTGAAGCTGAACTCTCTAGTACAGCTTGCCACGCTTACTCAGGATCACACAGCGTTTCAACGCCAGTGAAATGAATGTCAAGTGCTAAGGTGGGCACTCCACACATAATCCTGATCATCAATGAGGCAAGCTGAACTAGACAATACAGCTATCTTAAGGAAATTCATCATCTGGGAAGCCTACTGTTGGGCCAATAAGATAATAACCTGGTTGACATGTAACAGTGGCAAATCTTGAGTTAAATAACCCATGATTTGTTGTGGTGTGTGCCAGGTGCATTCCACAGCCATTTTGAATAGTCAACCCATGACTGAGTCAACTGGGGGTTGCTGCAGGACATCTGAACCCAGACACTATAGGATAATTGTGGGTTAAACAACCCACAGTTAACTTACATTCAGAATTAATCTTTCCATCCCATTTTTATGTGGGGGGCCATTTGTGTGCAATAACCCATACCTAAATATCTCCATAGTTAGCAGGTTAAAAGAACACATTTTAGAATGTGGAAACTTTGGATTTCGACAGGACAGCAACTTTACACTCCCATATAAAATAAAAGTGGTAAACTGATGAAAACTTTACAACCACAACAATGAATGCATGGATCAGCCCCAAATGTCCAGCACTGCAGAAACTGCACTCTCTTGCATTTAAGTTATAATTAACACTTTCCTGTTGGATTTATCCCACTGCTGTAGGACTGAATAGTGCATATTATTGTGAAAGAACATCTCATGGAATGTGGTACTAATTTTATCATTAAAACATTTTAAAATTGTCCTTCAACCTTGCAGATACCAGGGTGGTGTACAAGAGTATGATTAAAATTACACAAAAGATAATAAAAGCATGAAAACACCAGGGCACCACTAGCCAGGCATGTTATGTTCCACAGAATATAACCACAAGTTGTTAAGAGCATAAAGCATAGGAGCTGTATTTTTTGTGGAGATCTCAAATTATGAGTTTGAGTCACTTTCTCCATACCTATAATTAGATGATCCCACAAAGCCTAAGAATTTCCCTTTTCCTCAATGTCTATAATAGCTGCTTTCTCTCGGAACTATAACAAGGCAATCAACATGGGCTTCACGTATTGGGAACAAGCAAAATGTGTACAGGAGCTGAATGCAATGTTCCAGAGTTCATAATATGAATAATGACTATCGCATATATGAAGCTAGAGTATAAACAGTTTTTCTGCATTGAATTCCTCCCCCCTAAATATTAAAAATCAAGTAAGTATGGAAGACAAATATCTCAAAAACAAATAATTCTGTGAGGCATATGCAAGGAGAAAGGTTGTATGAAGGGCAGAAGAAAGTTGGTGCAGTATTTTTCATATGGTGAAATTAAAACAGTGCATGAAATTCAGCTCCTCTCCTATTCATCACACATATGGTATTCCTGGTTCACAGAATCACAACCTCTGAAATTTCCATTCCTGCCCACTCCCCTTGCTAACAGCACACATCTCCTTTCTGAATTTCCCTCCTCTCCTTCAACTCCAACTTGTTCAACCACCTCTACCAATTCTTCTCACAGGTTTTCACTTTTCATCCCACTGCATACTCTGCACCATTCCTTCGACCACTATGTTCTCTATGGGCTCACTGTCACAAAGTCTGCCAACCTCTTGCTTCCTCATTCAACCTAGCCTCCTCTCTATGCACATGTCTCCCCCATCCCCTGAATAAGGTTTCTCTTGTTTCCAAAACAAGACTGAATTTTTAGTTTCCTCAAAGTAATTCTGAATATTACAACATATAAAGGGGGGAAAAAAGGCACAAGTGACTCATGCATAAGTGTCTTCACTTTTTTGCTCCATGTTGTAATCCAAAGGCATCCTCATAGATACTACTAATTTTGTCTGGATTCTAACTTCTGACATGTACCCTGAGAACTTAACACATTATTAAATCTAAGTAACTCAGTTAATGGTGATGGAAGCTCACAGACAGCTCACTGGCAAGGAGAAGTGTGTGTGTGTGTGTGTGTGTGTGTGTGTGTAGATTAAGAAAATATAAAATGAGCCTTATACTGGCTTTAATTTAGTTATAAAAATCCAGGCTTGCTTCCATCCTGTGTACCCCCTTACCGAATTTTGCCATGTCCCATTGCTCCCCCTGCCCCCACACACACCTTCAATTACCTTTGTTTATTCTGAACTTGCTTCTGGCCATTAGCATTCTTCTTTTCTACATCAAATGGACTGCAAGGTCGTGGATTAGAATAGTTGATAACAGGAAAGCTGGATAGTTGCAAGTAAAATGGTCTGTAGTGACTATGTGAGAAAAGACAATAGCCATCTCAGTACCACTGAGCATACACCTATGGAATAAGTAACCTACTTATATAGCTCTTAATTGCAATATAATATGTTATCTGCAGTGAATACCATGACACCCCTTTTATTCTTTTTCTATACAAACTATATTCCCCTTTAGAGCAGGGGTTAAGAACATAAGAAGGGCCATGCTGGATCAGACCAAGGGTCCATCTAGTCCAACATTCTGTTCACACAGTGGTCAACCAGCTGCCCAGTGGAAACCCACAAGCAGGACATGAGTGCAACAGCGGCCTCCTGCCCACGTCCCTCAGCAACTGGTGTACACAGACTCACTGCCGCTGGTACTGGAGGTAGCACATAGCCATCAGGACTTGCACCCATTGATAGCCTTCTCTTCCAGGAATTTGTCTAACCCCCTTTTAAAGACGTCCAAATTGGTGGCCATCACTACATCTTGTGGTAGCGAATTTCATAGTTTAACTATGTGTTGTGTGAAGATATACTTCCTTTTATTTGTCCTGAATCTCCCACCAATCACTTTCATGGGATGACCTCAGGTTCTAGTATTATGAGACTTTCTCAAAGACTTTCTACCCACAGGGCCCACTTGAGAGCATTGAAAATCACAGAGACCGACCAATCAGAAAATGGTGGAGGGGCAGGCAGAGCCAGTCATAAAATGACGGCGTGTGCAGGCAAAGCCAGTCACAAAATATACTTATTACAAGCGCTAACTGCCAAGCAGTCTGTCCATGAACAAATCATAAAATTCCAAAATAATCCCTTACACTGCAATAAAGCCATTTATTAAACTCAGCAGCAAGACAGTCAATATTTTGGCTGCAGGCTAGTTAGTGGCTAGGTATTTAAACATACTATATTGACTAGAGGAGGAGGAGGAGGAGGAGGAGGAATAGAAGAATACCATCATTACATTGTGATCAGAATATGACCCTTGATCCCAAACTTGCTTTGCCAGACTGGAAGGTGTGGATAGATCAATGGGCTGTGAATAATGTGTAACACTGCAGGGCGCGCCTGAGGACCAAACTGCATGTTATGTTAAACCTGCTTTTTAAAAAGCATGTTTAACACTGCCACTTGTATTGTGAAGGAAAAGCAACAAATCAGAAACTGTTGCATAAACTAGCATCAAGCCAGCTACCCCCTGCTTCAGAGTTTGAGGTTAGCTTAGGCTGCAATCCTTTGACCTGGGAGTAAGTCCCATTGAACTCAATGGAGCTTGCTTCTGAATAGACATGCATAAGATGACACTGTTAATTAAGGAAGAGTTCTGTCTGGAGAATTTGGCCCACAATTTTGAGAGAGGTCCTCCATATCATTGCCAGCTCTCCTTTCCCCACATCTGCCATGCTCACTTCCCATAGCCATCCACAGAAGCAAAGAAAAGTGTCCCTGGGAAATTCAATGTGCAGTAACATAAAGAATGATGGTTGCTGCCTTGCAGCCTGGTTTTGTCTACATATGTGTACTACTTAACAGCCATCCACACTTCATTCAATGTAACTTACTCAAAATAAGTATGCATAGTATTGCTGTCCTGCAACCCAACACTATGCATGCTTACTTATGAGTAATTTGCATGCAATTAAAACTGCCTGGCTGCAAGAGAGGGCAGGGGGCATGTAGGGCCACAGAATGACAGTTTGTGTCAGGGTGGACACTGAGCCTATAGAATCCCAGAGTAGTTCTGATGCTGAGGAAGAGCAGTCGCTCCTGGGACAGGAGCGCGCTCCTCTTTCCCAGGACCAACAGCTGGCGGAGATTCCTCCCACCCACATTCCTAGTTTAGAAAGCAGTCCAGGGAGTGACCCAGCACAGATAGCAGACTGGGTGGATGCGCAGCGCAGACGCAGAGAGCGGCGCCAAATGGAGGGCACGGAAAGGAGGCATAGCGCCCGGTTCGTGCTCAAAGAACGGTTGCGCCCAGAGGATCCAAGGGAAAAGGGGAGGGATTCTCCCTAGTCCTTATATTCAGGGGTCTGCCAGTAATTGCCTTTCAAACAGGGACCAACTGTTCCAACTTAGGGCATAGGGATGCTGCTGCTCAGATGTAGCTGCTACCTTGTAGAGTTGTTAAGTTGTAAAAGAAGAATAAAGCTTTGAAAAGAATCCCTTTGTCTGTGTTTGGACTTGGCTACTGGATTAGACTGAGAGAGCCCTCCAAGGAGCCCTTGACAGCTAAAAACAGGGACCAAGCTGTCAAGGGCTCCTTGGAGGGCTCTCTCAGTCTAATCCAGTAACCAAGTCCAAACACAGACAGAGGGATTCTTTTCAAAGCTTTATTCTTCTTTTACAACTTAACAACTCTACAGGTAGCAACTAGATCTGAGCAGCAGCATCCCTATGCCCTAAGTTGGAACAGTTGGTCCCCGTTTGAAAGGCAATTACTGGCAGACCCCTAAATATAAGGACTAGGGAGAATCCCTCCCCTTTTCCCTTGGATCCTCTGGGCGCAACCGTTCTTTGAGCGTGAACCGGGCGCTACGCCTCCTTTCCGCGCCCTCCATTTGGCGCCGCTCTCTGCGTCTGCGCTGCGCATCCACCCAGTCTGCTATCTGTGCTGGGTCACTCCCTGGACTGCTTTCTAAACTAGGAATGTGGGTGGGAGGAATCTCCGCCAGCTGTTGGTCCTGGGAAAGAGGAGCGCGCTCCTCTCCCAGGAGCGACTGCTCTTCCTCAGCATCAGAACTACTCTGGGATTCTATGGGCTCAGTGTCCACCCTGACAGTTTGCAGCCTGCGTACTTGGCTTGCTGATCACCTTACAATGTTGTCTCTAGCTACAAAACTATGAACACTTACTTGGGAGTAAATCTCAATAAACATAATGAGGTTTACTTCTGAGTTAACATACATAGGATTGTGCCATCTCTGGTTCTTCCCCCTCTCCCCTTTGCAGTACTTACAAAAACTGCAATGATCAATCCTAACTCTGAGGGGCAGACTGATATTTCAGTTAAAGGGAAAGGAAGAAAAATGAATCTGTTTTTGAGAGGACATTATTGGGGCATGGGGGAGCGAGATCAATTGCTTACAAATACAGCTGCTACTCATTCAGCTGGGATGAATTAACCCTGTACACTGCCAATAGCGTGGGAAGGCAGAAATGAAACGGGACGGTGAATCAGAGCGGAGGAAGCAGGAAGAAATTCCACTAATTAATTGTATGCCCAATACTACCTTCCAAGAATACCATTATACATGGAAACACGTACGAGAAATGAGCACCAACCCCAAATTAGACTCAGACTCCAATTCAGGACTTTGGAAAATAGCCCGATTTGGCTTCACCCAATTCAGAGGCCATTCATTTTGACTCTGGTACCAAACCCAAGCTGAGATGTGGAAATCTGAAGCTTCGTGCCTTCCACGGAGTATCATGGAAAATCAAACTGTGGCTGTAACTTTTTCTCTCTTTGTCAGAATTGGACTAAATTGCAGGCATAGTAGGGGATTATAACTGGCAAATTGTACAAAAATAGGTATAAGGATTTTGTGCTAAACCCCTTTATAATATGATTCTTTTAAGGGGACTACTGATGATTTTTTTTATTTCTTGGCAGAGTTAGAGGAAATTTGCAGATAGTTGCCCTTTCTGAGGGAATCAAGCCTGCTAAGTCTCAGATGAATATGATGCGGGGGGGGGGGGCGGGTACGGGGAGAGGTTGTTTGGATTCTGGAGAAGCAGTGGGCAGGCAGGTATCTTTAAGTAAGCCACAACACCCTTGCTAGTGGAAGGTGAGTTAGGAGTTCTGGATAGCGGCTGCATCAAGAGAGTAGCTAGGTGGGCAGCAAGAGGCAGGCAAGCAGAGGCAGCTGGGGATGGAGGCTGGCAGAGCACGGAGGCAGGTGGTAGTGCCAAATGCAAGTAAACCTTAAGCCGATGAATCAACACTTCCAGGGTGTCTCTCACCAGGCCCTGCTACTTTGCCCTGGCACTAAGTGGGCACTGGCAGAGACAGAGAGTGAGAGCGAGAGAGAAAGCAATCAGGCTTCTGAGTATAAACAACACCCTTGCCAGGTGGGCACAGAGCCACCATACATGAAAAGCAAAGGGTATCCCAAGGTCCAGCATTTAGTTACAGCAGTGAATGAGAAGCAAACGGAAAACAAATCCAGTACAAGTTGAATTACTATGCTGGAAAAATGCAGATTTCAGAGTAAAGTAAAATTTTAAAAATGAACAAGACTGAGGGGGAAGGTGGAAGAGCAGCAAGCAGGAGAATGAGGACAATGCTTGCTCACTCAGAAGTGGTCAAGATGGGGGAGCCCAGGAGAAGGCTGGCTTCCAGGACGACCGACTGCTCCACCAACTCAGCATCCAGTCGTTGCAGTGGGGAGTTACAATGTTGCCTTCCATGGAAAACATCCTTGCAGCTGTAGTCCTCCACTGATTCTACCATGGAATGCACAACAATGATTTGAGAGTAGGGATATGTCATGCTGGGAATTCCATTCTGTTTAAGCCCAAGGGGATTCTGCAGTGTTTCTATTCTGGTAAGTGGCGATAGACTTCAGTGGATCTTTTCTCCCTGGTTCCAGAAATATTTTGCATATTTTTTGTCTGAGCCCCCCAATTTCTGCAAATGGTAATTTGTGCAAATTAGATCCTTTGGGGGGTGTAGGGGGATCTTGAAATTTGTGCAAATGGAGTCATAATTTTTGTAATATATTTTTAATTAGCAATCTCACGCAGGAAACTTGTCAATTTGTTGTCAAGTTCAGGAAGCCCTGAAGTGGAGGATGAAATGGACAAATGCTTTGATAAGTAGGGAATATGGCTATGCTGGGCTAAAGGAAGTAGTGTGTGGAGAGGATAGAATTGACAAGGATATTTACAAGAGGGGAATATGTCTCTGCGGGGTTACATAGCAGACAGGCGGACTTGCAATCATGCACACTTGCACAAGATCGCCAATAAAAAAAAATTACCTCCCCTTTTGTGAACATGTCAAGATCCCAAAAGATCAAATTCGTGCAAATTGACACCATTAAAAAAATGGAATCTGCATATTCTATCATCTTGCTACAGATTTAGTCGATGCAAGTGGCAGAAAATGGGGCAAAATCCATCAAAATTTCACCCCAAAATGGAATTCTCACACATCCCTATTTGAGCATAATCCTGGCAGCTGGGTGAGTTGCTACCTGTCTGTCACACAATAGACCCCAGAGCTCAGGGAGCAGCTTCCCCCTGCTCACATCCCTTCTGTGATACAGGCATGTGGCATAGCTGGGATCTGCAGCAATCTCAACATGATCCCACATGGCACTATGTTTCTTGGAAGGCGACCCAGAAGTTCCACTGCATAAACTCTGGGTCTCCTCCAACAACATGGGATTAGTGGGGGCATGTGCTGGCAGTGGAAATTGCGCCTCTACCTTCTCCTTGACAGTGTCCACTGCAGAAGAACTACGGATGATGCTGCCTTCTGCACAGCAGCTAATGTTTACAGAGGTGTAGGCAAATAAAGTATCAGCTTCTCCCACCTTGGTGAGTGTCTCCACTGTATCTGAGAGCTCCACAGGAATGTCAACATCTAATAAAATCTCATCTCCTGCCTCTTCCACCAAGTGCGGGGGGGAGGGGGGAAGTCCTGCTGTTGCTTGCTGTCTCCTCTACAGAAAGAGACTGCTTTTAAATTTGGATGGACTGGTTCCCACTCCTGGAACTATCAGAGCTGGGATAAAGCTTTTGGGAAGTATGCTTCAAGTCCAAGCAGCTATTGTTGCCTGCTGCAAAGGAAGGACATTTCATCTTGGGCAGGGATGAACCGATGACAAGAACAGTTCCAAAAACCAGTCCCTCTACCTCCTCTCTCACTGTAGTAATATTGCTGCTGCCATCATGCACCATGGGTTGGTTTCATAATTGTTACTTGGACGAGTTAAGTAAAGTAACCTTATTAGAAACAATGCTTGGGTGCACAGTAGAATACAAGTTATGAGATCACACAGCAATGTGTGTGTATTAAAGATGCACATAGACACACAGGACACAACACAACCCACCCACACCACACACAAGACAGAACACTGACAATGTACTTGTAAAATACGAAAAGACATGAAACATACACATGAGGGAAAAAAAGATAAACTTGAGAATTTTTTTAAAAAAATCAAATGTAGGAAGTGGTAAGGAAGGATTCAAATAGCTAATAAGATGTATTCTACACAAGACAAAGGCGGTGGACACTGGACACAGTCAGTCACAAACCAACTGACAAATACAAATAGCATGCATGCAAGAAATAAAAATTAGAAAAAATAGGAAGGAGAAATTCAATAGTTTTTCCAATTCTAACTAAAAATAGATGGAAAAACTACACGTAATGATAAAATAATGATATAATACTAACTAAAATTATTACTAACAACAACGGCTGCAATACTATGCACACATTCCTGGGAATAACCCCAATGGACATAATGGGGCTTACTTCTGAGCAGGCACACATAGGATTGCACTGTAACACACGTATACACTAAAGAAAAAGAAACTGAAGGACAAGGAACAAACAGGACTTGAATTAAAAAATGGTTTCTTTCCCCCCCTACTAGTAGAAAGGGGTGGGGGGAATAATCTAACTTTTAAGTCTTAAGAGAGACACACACAGCTAGGGAAAGATTAGAAAGAAATAGCAGCAACAAGCAGGTAAGATCATGACAGAAACCAAGAGTGCAGTGCAGAAGAACTGCAGAGAATTTGGGAAGGAGAAAGGACAAAGGAGGTACCAGAATCAGGAAGAAGCCACTAGAAAAACAACAATCTGCTTACAGCACACCTAAGCTACATGTTGAAAGCAACTATCAAAGAGGAAGCTGGGAGGCACAGACTTTTTTATGAAACTCACAAGTAGTCGCTCCCTCAAAGCCCCTGGTAAAATGTGCCCTACAATTAGAAGGTAGACCTGTCAGTCACTCAACCCCCCATCCCCATCATCAGCTTTTAGAGAAATGAAACCAAAATACCCTATTTGGAGAGGAAGCAGAATGCTTGCATCTCCAAAGAAGACCGAATTTGCAACAAAACCTCGTGAGGGTCTAGGTTCAGTTCTAGTTGTTGCAGAAGGAAGCTTGCTTTGACTCAGGAAGCACCAGAAATGTTTCAAAGGAGCCTGATTCAGTTTGGGCCAAATCCAGTGCACACCCCTACTATGCAGTTTCATTTCCCCTCCCTGTTCTCGGTTCTATCTTCTTTCTAGTATAGAGATTTCAGTGTTAATCAAACTCAAATATATATTCAGTGCTTCTAACATAGGGTAGGATTGAAACTTAGAGTAGACCCATCAGAATCAATAGGACTTAAGTTAGTCTGGATCCAACCCAGAGAAGATAGCTCTATATGGTTTTCCTGCAGACTGATTATACCATCACTGCATCAAATGTTATCAGCAAAGGACAAGAACCAAAGGACAAGTGTGGCATTAATTCATCTGAAAATAGCACTTACCACTTTCTATCCTCTACCTTCAGAAAAGGATTTTTCAGTCTACCTGTTCAAAAGAATTTAGGTCTTTAATTTTTTTTTCATAATAACTAAATTATACAAACATGCCCGTTACAAAAATAAGCAATAAGCAGCTTCCCCATATACATTATGGGACATCTGTTTTTTTGGTATTTTTTTTTATTTTGCCTAAAATAATCCACCAGTATTTTTCTTTTGTATTTAGCAAAACAGAAAACACTATGAGTCATGTCTTGAATACTTACTTTTTGTTTTCTGATCAGTTGACTCTTTCTCCTATTTAAGAGAAACATTGTTGTGAATATTTTACTCACTGAACATTAAAATTGTTTCAGATTTTTAACAGTTGAATATAGGTGCAGGATAACAGATTTGCTGATTGAACAGCAGCTGTGAGGTGTGATCCACTAAAAATGGGTAGTACAGTTCCCATCTTATTTGCAAGGCTGTCAAATTGTAGTTTCAGGTAACTACATTTTATTTGTTTACGTTATGTATTGTTACCATATTTAAAATGGGCACATTCAGAACATGGATTAAGGTTGTTTTTAATCGTTTACTGTTTTGTTTTGTTTTTTAAATTTACCTGTATATCATCAAGAGTACTCTAGTTACTGAACATTCTAAAAGTGTAATAGACACAGCAGCAGAATATCTATTTATGCAATGTTCAGCTGCTTTGGTGTGCTAAATTTCTTGTTCTTCAGTCGTTCAGTCGTGTCCGACTCTTCGTGACCCCATGGACCATGGCACGCGAGGCCTTCCTGTCCTGCACTCTCTCCCGGAGCATCCTCAAGTCCATATTCATTGCATCAGTGATGCTATCTAGCCATCTCATCCTCTGTCGTCCCCTTCTCCTTTTGCCCTCAGTCTTTCCCAGCATCAGGGTCTTTTCCAGATTATTAGGTTTTTTTAAAAAAAATCTAAACAATGTAAGATGAATGCATGCTATTGAACTGACATCTCAAAATATTTATTAATATCCCAATAAAAATAATTTCAAAATAAGGCCTTGAATTCTTCTGAATATAAAACATTTAAACCACATAAAGAGTGCAATGCTATCCATGTTTAGACAGAAAAAATCCTACAACTCCCAGCATTCCCCCAGCCAGCCACGCTGGCAGGGGGATGCTGTGAGTTGTAGGACATTTTTCTATCTAAACATGTATAGGTTTATGCCCTAAATGTACTTTATTGATTTTTTTCCTAATCAAATATTATAGTTCAAATGCCTTGGGTATTAGAAAAAAAGATCTGAAACATTCATATAACATGTTAAACTAACATGGTATATGTTTTTAGTTTTGTTAAGTAATACAAGTCAAAAGATTTAGGGCATGATCCTATGGCTGCTAGTCAGTGGCTAGACGGCCATAGGATAGGTCGGTTCCCTGAGAACTGACCTCCACCCCCTCCCACGCTGCCTCGCAGGCAGTGCGGAATGGCCCCACGCTTGAAAGAGGAGCACAGAGCAGCGAAAACGGGGCATTCCTGGGGACATGCGGGGGAGGGTGGAAGTGCCGTTCCGACACTTCCTATGCGCCGGCTGGAGTCCACCCCCCTCGCTCCTCCTTCCCATGGCTAGACAGCCGAAATTGGCTGTCTAGCAGCGAATGCAGGGCAGCTGAAGCGCAGAGGGGACAATCCTATCCATGCTCCTCCTGCCCTGCAATGGATAGGTGGTCGCCTCTGAGTTCGGAGGTGACCACCTATCCCAATGTGATTGTGCCCGCCAGGTGTAATCCTATGCATGTTAGACCGAAAAAAGTCCTACCACTCCCAGCATTAATCTAACTAGCCATGCTGGCTGGGGCATGCTGGGAATTGTAGGACTTTTTCTGTCTAAAGATTGCACCCTTAGGGAATTAAATTTCCATTTGTTTACCACGGACAAAGAGATTAGCATGGGAGGAAAAGATGCTCCTTTAGGTAACAGACATCTCCATACTCCTTTCTTCAAAGGGGCAACTAGGTTTTTCTCCTTTTGCACCACCATAAAGCCCAATGTGTTTCTTTCTTTCAGGATAATGTGCCATCTCCTCCTGCTCCCATGAGCTAAGGTCATACTGGAATCAGCAGATGAACCCCTAACAGTACAATTCTATGTCTTTATTTAGGGAAGTAAATCCCACTCTATCCTATGGGGCTTATTTCCTAGTAAGTGTGTTGAAGCTAAGGCTTTATAAACCACAATGTGCACACAGAAATATTCACACATTTCCTTCTCACTTCCCAAGAACAGGTAAACAAACAAGGAAAGGACAGATTTCCATGATGTTGAAACCTGGGATGGTAAGCCAGCTTTAAACCAGGGCTTTCAGTTAGTTTAAAAATCTTGGCTTGTTTGGGCGCACTTAATTAAAATACTGGGTTCAGACATTATACAAGATTACCCCTTCTTGGTTTGTTTACCTGTTCTTGTGAAGGAAGGAGCAAATGGGCTGTGTGCACATTGTGGTTTATTAAACCAGAATGTTTGGCTTAGACATACAAGCAAAGGAGGCATGAATGGGCTGCATGCACTAGCATGCTGCTCATTCACATCCGAGTTTATTAAGCCAGGATTCCTGCCTTAAAACTACGTGTAAATGCAGCCTAAGTCTTTTTGCTATTATGTGCAAATGATCAAGCCATTACACTATTTAGCTGAGGCCAATAATTTCTCTAAATGATGCAGGAACACACTAGCACATGAAGTATTTTTCTCAAGGTCTTATGATATCACACATGATAAGAGTTAAACATTCAAGAAGTCATTTTTAACAATTTCACCTTCATTCACTTTCTGGTATTTTTCTCTGAAATAAGGAAGTCTACTTACCACATCTTTGATTTCTGCACTTGATTTCTTTATCAGAGAGAGATGGTTTTTCTTTTGGTCAATATAATTCTTAATATCTATTTCAGGAGAAAAGGTAATTAAAATTATTGGACGTAATCTAACAAACTAAAAGAACTGAAAAAGTTCTCTAGTGATCCAATGAAAATCAGTTTTAGTTTAAAAATACTTGCCATCGACGTGCAGTATTTTCACTCCCCAACTCAAGGCATTCGATAGTATACTACCAGAAGGGATTAATTCCTGAAAAACAAATATTTAATACTTCCATCAGTTAAAATGTTTTGGTATACATGTGCGAATACAGTGCTGTATGTACTCTCACCCCACCTGACACCCCATCAATGAGAACAAACTGCATAGGGAAAACTAGGGCTAAATCAGATTCTCACTCATTACACTCGTGTACCATGTTAGAGAAATGGTTTGGTGGTTTAGCATGACTTTCTTAAGTAACAAGAAAACCACACCCCAGATTAACACATGAATCTGGTGGCAAGCAACACAAGCATGTATTTCACTAAGACAGCTGAGTAGCCTAAAGTAAACAAAGAGAGTTCTGCTATTAAGTGATACATACCTGTTCTTTTATTGCTTTTTCAACCAAGGATTTTCCTCTACTCATGCGCACCTATGTTTAAGAAAAACAGAACATATGTGTAAGTCACTACTACCCTTAATAATGAAATGTTTTAAGGGATAATTTTATAAGAAAAAAGCTTTGCAATGTAATCTAGGCTTAGAATTACAGAACTGGAAGGTAACTCAGAGGTCATCTAGTCCAGGAAATCCATGATTACTTATTTGGAACAAGTCACTGGGACTTACTTCTGACTAAACATGATTAGCATTGGGCTGTCAGTTTTATAACATGTCTGAAACATACTCAGGAAATTGCATCTGTAGGAAAAGCAAAATCCAGAGCTGTGAGAATAAATATCACCAAATATTCTTAATGCCAGCTCACACACAAGATTCCACGGAAGAAACAAACAGCTGGCTCACATGTGCTTTGGATCTGTGGACTTTTGGTCCACACATCAAAACCTAGGTGATGCTTTTAATATTTAACATTCTTATAATATAAATATTAAATTTCTTTGTAAAATGAGGGGAATGGTTTATGAATCCCTTCAGCTCAAAGCTAGATACACTACTGCTAATTTAATATATGTATTTATGTAAGTTATTTTGAGCAATAAATTGTTTGCAAAAATTGTACAAATTTTTTTTTACTACCAATGCAAGTATTTTGGATAAGTTTTCTCAAACATTCTTTTTTAACCACACTGAAAAAATAAAGCAATAGACCCCACAACTGTGTTACTCAAGGACTATACCCTGAGTTAACATAGATAAGGACAGGATGATGGGACCGTATCCTCACCTAGGGTATTTTCATCAAAGTCACTCTTTGCTTGAGGCAGCATTAACTACAACATCTGAAGTTTTGGCTAGCTTTGAAAGAATAGATATGAAATTGTGAAGAGTCAGCTTTACTTGACTTGTAACACTGTTAAAAAAATTATCTGCAGGGCTGGAGTGAGTGATGGGGGAGGAGGCAGGAATGGAACTTACTATGTCCACCATCTTAAATGAACTTCCATCATGCTTATCTCTTCTGCTGCTTGGATGAGGTGAACTGTTTCCTCCATTATATATAGATTCTGGGCTTGGAACTGGAGATGCTTGTCCAAGAGTCTGAGCAAATTTTGCTTCCTTTTTATTAGAGATCAGATAGCTAATATCTTTGCTCAGAAATCCTTCAACTCTCTAAATGTAAAAGGAAAAAGTATTATTTCAGAACTGGAGATAATCACACCACTTTAACACACAATAACTGTAAGAATGCATGGCAATGCCCAACTTCACACTGGTCAAGCAGCTGCTCCCCCAAGAGTGCAGTCCACATGGCTCTAGTTGCATATGAAATGACACATGCAAGAGGGTGGAGCCTGATTACAGTAGGTTCATCTCACCTGAAGGGACCAGTTTGCTAATTAATATGATCAAGCAGAGATAGCTACTTGAAATCCATTTAAATAGAAGTTGTGCTACATGAAGAACTGCTTAAGTGTTGCTGTTTGCTTCACAAAATTTCCTGTCTTCACTGCATGCTTGTAAATGGTGGGGCGGGGCAGAGTAGGCCAAGGAGAAAGGAAAAGGTTTGGATGGCATAGTAAAAATCTCAGATTCCATGTAGTGAGCAGCTATACAAGAGGCTGGCCTTTATTGACTAGCTTCCACATGGTAGAATTTCAGAGCAACTGCTAGGCAGCTGCTTGATCATACAGACAGTCACAATATTTTTAGAGATTAAAGGACCAAACCTACCGGGATAGGCGGCCGCCTCTGAACTCAGAGGCAACCACCTATCCAATGCAGGGCAGCAGAAGCACAGAGGGCATTGCCCCCTCTGGGCTTCAGCCACCTTGCATTTGTGGCTAGACAGCCAATTTCGGCTGTCCAGCCGCAGGAAGTCGGAGCAGGGGAAGCGGCGGCCGGACAACATGTTGGATGCGTCGTACCAGCATTTCCGAGTTCCCTGCCCCAGCATGCCCCCAGGAATGCTCCGTTTTTGCTGCTCTTGACTCCTCTTCTGAGCACAGGGCCGTTCTGTGTTGCCTACGAGGCAGCGCGGGAGAGGGCGAAGGGCGGTTATCAGGGAACCGACCTATCCTATGGCCATCTAGCTGCTGACTAGCGGCCATAGGATTGTGCCCTAAGTGTTTCTTTAAAAACAGTAATTGCATCTATAGATTATTCTGAATGGAATAAAATAAAAGATATTAATAAAATCACAATAATACAAACACAGTGGGTTGGATCCAAAGGCGTTCTTCTGTACACAGAACAGCCTGTGATCCAGTGGAGGCTTCCACATATGGAGTGCGGAGGGGCGGGGAGGAGAGAAGAGATTATTTTCACCAATTCCACTTTCCCTCTGGAGCCTCCCAAACTATTCTGGAGAGTCAGGGGGCCCTCCAGAACAGTGTGGGATGGGAGCGTCAGTAGAGACCACGTCTCCACTTCTGTTCATCGCAGCTTCTGCTGGATCAAAAGTCCCTGCATTCACAGAAGGGCACCTTTAGGTCCAACATAAAATATACCAATGGCTGCAGAAAATATTTCAGTTGTATCGGTAGTCTTAGAAAAATCACTGGCTGCTCATTGGTAACATAGTGATACTACTACTACCCGACTGTAAGGCTTGATGTAAAGATTACTGAGATAATATACATGAAGCGCTATGAGCACCTAGAGAAAACATTTTAATGTACCTTAAGCCTTTTTCTGAAAAAAGGTGTAAAAGAAACATAATAACAATAAAACAACAACAGTTACTTAAACCTATCTTTGTGGTCAGTATGGTGCACTGGACATAACGTTAGGTTAGATGTGCGGGACTCAGGGCTGCTTTACATAATATAGGGAATCAGAGACAAAGGAGAAATGAGTCATTGCAAGTTCTCTCTGTATTATCTGTGATATTATGCAAAGGAGGAAACTGTACCCAATCTATCACGTTGGCCACAAATAGAGGTTAAAATAATATAATTTTAAAAGCTGTAGGGATTCATAGCCCTGTTCAGTTATCAAGCTCACTGGGTAACCTTCAGCAAAGATTTACCCAAATGCTTTTATCAGGCCTTCCATTCTTGGAAATATGAATTTCTGTACAGGTGTGTTCATTCTTTAATGTATAATGTTATTCTCACTTCCTTTCCATTGGGTCTATTCCTTTTGGACAAGGTAAACTCTTTAACTGCTCTATTCTAATCATGAGCCACAGTGATATCAGATCACACTTACCATCCCGTATTAGGATTTCAAATTTATCTTGTTAGTATCCCTCACTCTGCATTAGTGTATAGACATCGGAGAACATGGGTGTTACACCTTCCCAGTTTTCCTACCCACAAATTACTGGGCTCCACCTCCACTATCTTGCCTTCTCCTTTGTCCTTTGTCTTCTTGTGTTTAAAAGTTGGCTCAATAATTAGCTGTGGGTTTTTGCCACCACCTTCCCCAGCTACTTGGGAAGCTTTTATGCATATAGCCTGATTTTGGAGGCTCCTTCCAAAAAGTATTTTGTTAACAGGATGATTTACTTTTGCAGAATTTGTATTATTCTCCATTTTTTAAATAACAGAAACATACAAGATGACTTACCCCTCCCAATTCCTTAAGATCTTTTGCTATTTTCTCAGAGAGTATGTTAGATGGAATATCAAGGTAAAACACCTTCCCAGTAAGTGGTTTGTATTTTAATTTATCTGACTTCGTGGATTCTTTCTTCACAGTTTTCAGGGGAGGCCTGCTTCTTTCTGTTCTTCCTTGCATATCACCTATAATCTCAACAATAACAACAAAAATGTGGGAGAGAAAATTTGATCACCAAATGGGGCCTTTATCTGTTTATGGACAAATCCTGTTGATGGAAGCAAAACCAGATTTCTGAAAAGCATATATTTTGGCTTGTTAAAACTATACACCCCATTTACAGAGCTACATGTGGTGAGATCATAAGAAGAGCCATGCCGGAACAGACCAAGGGTCCATCTAGTCCAGCATCAAGAGCAGATCTCCCCTGCCTTCCTCATCACACATAGAACATAATGCCTAAACTAACAGAGCTGAAGAGGTTGTGCACCGCTAATGTAGGACATGCTAAGATATAGGGCAGTCTTCCTCAACCTGGTGCCCTCCAGATGTGTTCGACTACAACTCCCATCATCCCCACTCAACAGGGACATTGTGAACTGTACTCCAACACATCTGGAGAGCACTAGATGAGGAAGGCAGATGTGAGGGCAACAATCGTACAAGAGGCAACAATCCTACAAACACAGATGCAATCAGTTTTATTACTCAGAAGTAGCCATCAGTCTAATATTTACAGTAGTCCCCATTTGTGACAGGAAACCTCTTGTTAATTCCAGATGTTCAAGAATCTTGAATCAGTGCTCATCAGGCTGTGGTTTTTATTTTAAAAAATGTGTTTCAGGACCAGTTTTCATATCCTAGGCTCTACAGCTGTCAAAAGTGCTATCTTCACACAGAACAAGCTGTATCACAGCTACATTTGAGCAACTTTACAAACATTATCTGGTTGTTTACTTTTTGAACAACCAAAAGAAGTCACATGCAATGGGGTTTCAGTGAAAACCACCTAGTCCTTTTGGGCACAATTCTTACAAAGCCCACAGCAAACTGTTTCCAGAACAGAATTTTTACATACACCTACGAAATAAGCAAAACATAAGTGAAGTCAAACATGTGCTCTAACTTACAAAAAAGCTATCCAGTCATTCATTCACTAGCAACCTCGGCAGGCTCCCTGATATGGCTGAGAAAATCCTTGCCTATCTTAATTTTCAAAGATTTTCAAAGGAAAGGAAGCAAGAGCAAACTGGAACCTGGGCCACTGGCAAAGAGCTGCAATAATGATGATGATGATGATGATGATAAATGACTCTGTGAACCGAGCTGAAGTTCCAAACCAACTTTCCTATTGCCAGATGAACGGAAGCGCGAGGACTTACAGGGGAACTGTCCTTTGCTGCTGCTTCTCAAACCACTCGGTTTCATTTTCCTGGGAAGTCACATTTTCTCCACTCACCCCCCTGTGACGGTTACGACCTGCAAAGGAAGAGTTCGCAGAAGTTAAAAGGCACTGAAAATTAGGTTTTAAAAAACGCTTTAAAGGAGCTGGGCGGAGCTACGGGTTCAGAGTCAGCTTCCTCCCGCTCCACCCCAGCGCGCTGCCTTCACCCGGGGCGCTTTGGACCCCCAACCCCGCATTCACCCTCGTTTACCCCTGGCGTCGTCGTCGTGGCCCCCCCGGGGGCAGCGCCTGGTGTCCAGCGCCCGCTTCCCTTGCGCCCCCTTTCCTCCCCCCGCCGCCGCGGAGGGACGGTTGGCGTTTGAAACGCGCGTTCCCGCCGCGCGAGTGACCCCCCTCCCCCACCCGTTCTCCGCCGCCGCCGCCTCACCTCCAGGCAGCGCAGCCCATGGCGCCGGCGGGCACGGGCGCTGCTCAGTGTCTCCGCGAGTCGGCCATCGAGCGAGCTGTTGGCAGCAGTTTCCCGCCTCTGCCCAGCTGGGCCTACCAGGAGCGGCCGAGGCTGGCCTCACCTCCCTGGTTGGGCTGAGCGGCGCGGCCGCGAAGGGGAGGCGGAGGCACCGGCACCACCCAGCGGGGAGGGGCCTCTCCGCGGCCCCGCGAACTGCCGGGGGTTAGTCAGAGGAGTGGCGGTGGTTCCTCTTCCTCCGTCCCTTGAGGGCACCGTGCCTGAGGGTTCGGGGTCACCCCCTTTTTCTCTCTCCCGGTCACTCTGCTCAGGTAAATGGCCGACTGCAGATGTAGCAGGGGCGTTTTGGACAGAGAGCAGAAACTCCCCTTTGCTGCCAAGGTTAGGGGTGAAAATAAGTTTTTGTGGGAAGTGCTCTGTGATATTCTGGGGGGGGGGGATCTGAGTCGTAGTGAGGTGTGTGGTTTATTTTGGATGGAGGAGGGGAAGATGTGGATCCTCAGAGGACATAAGGTGGCCCGAGTGCGGAGCCTCAGGCCTGGGGGCCAAATCCGGGGGCCCCGTCTCGCCTTCCAGGGTTTCCCAGATGGCTTGTTCAGTCTCATATTAACCTGCCTTTTGCAGGTTAGAGTGCCTGAAATTTAGACTGCAGTCCTGCTTATGTCGACTGGATTCCGCTTTCCTGGGAGTTAGTGTCTCATTGAACACAGTGGGACTTAACGTATATAGGCTTGTGCTGTTAATTGAGTTTTTACAATTGAATTTTAGTGTGTGTTGGAGGCATCAGCTACTGATGGTTCAAGTATGCACTATAATTTGAGCTGATGCATACTTCTGAATAAGAAATACTATCCATACCAAGGAACAAAGGGGAAAATGTCAGGTGAGACATTACTTTCCCTTCATTCCTGCTATGCCTTCCTCCACGTTTTTCTCATTTTCTTCCTTTAAGTTCTTGTTCTCCATCTGTTGACTTCCAAGGAACTCCCTTTATAGCTGTCTTTTACAACAAACAAGCAGGGTCTACAGCAAAATGTTGCAGTGTGTATCCCTGGCATGGGTGTTTTACCTGAGACTGGCGGAAAAATTAAAGGTAGCGTCAAAGACAGAAGTCCTTGTTCTAACTTGGATTGAATTCATGTGCAATTCCCCCCACCCCCAGTTTTGAACATTCAGGGTGCAATCCTATGGGGATAGGCGGCCGCCTCCGAAGTCGGAGGCGACCACCTATCCAATGCAGGGCAGGAGAAGCATGGAGTGGATCGTCCCCTCTGTGCTTCAGCTGCCCTGCATTTGCTGCTAGCCGCAGGAAAGAGGAGCAGGGAAAGTGGCAGCCAGACAACACGTTGGACGTGTCGTACCAGCATTTCTGAGTTCCCCATCCCAGCACGCCCCCAGGAACACCCTTTTTTTGCCATTCCATGCTCCTCTTCTGAGCACGGGGCCATTCCGAGCTGCCTGCGAGGCAGCGCGGGGGGCGGGGGGGAGGTCGGTTCTCCAGGAACCGACCTCAGAGCGCAGGCTCTGAGGTTGGTTCCCGCAAACCGACATATCCTATGGCCGTGTAGCCACTGGCTAACGGCCATAGGATCGCTCCCTTAAAAATACAACCAGTTAGCATGCAAGTCAATGGAGTCTGAGGCTTTAGATGCAACGGAGTGCTAGATTTAGCCTGGGATGAAATCTGTGTGGACAATTTAAGTAGATTCACCTTCGGTGCAACTTGAAAGATACGGGGTTTCCAAATCAGCCTCACTTCTGACCTGCAGTATTAACTGTGGACTACGTAGATTGCAGGACTGCTGTAAGCCCCCCTCTCTCTCTCTCTCAGTACAGCCCTCTGATCTGCAATAGGGGTACTGCAGTGAACTACACTGAAGGGTCATTGTGTACTATTCTTGGGGGTGGGCAACTTGTGGCCCTCCAGATGTTTTGACCTACAACTCCCGTCAGCCCTAGCCAGCATAACCAATGGTGAGGAATCATGAGAGTTGTAGGCCAAAACATCTGGAGTGTCACAAATTGCTCACCCCTGCAAGCCCAGCCTGTAATGTGGACATAAAAGCAATGGATAACAATGTTAAGTTACTGTACTCTCAGATTCACCCCAACCTGCAATAGGGATTTAATACCATGAGGCGACATGCAGAGTTGTTATAAACCACTCAGAGCCTGACCTGCAGAAATTGGTGTGAACTACATTGCAGGGCTGTAGAAATAGGAACTCTGTTCTGTTCTGTCCACTGGTGTCGTCGCAGCTACCTTAAAATCTTAGATTTCTCCATTGTTTTCTGTGGGCAGGTCTCACTTTTGTCTTTGGTAGTCCTGTAATAGACTTCCATAGGAAAGTCATTACTGATGGCAATTTCCACTTGGATAATATAGAAGAGATAGTTTGGAATGAAAAAAATTGATAGATGTGTTGCCATATGTCTATGAAGCTCTTTTCCAGAATGGCCACCACCTCCTGAACCATGGCACCTATGTCCAAAAAATTCATGACAAATTATAGGTTTGGGGTTGCAACAACGCCAACTGTAATACTCCCAGAGCTTTAACACTGATGCTTTTGAAGTTATACAGCAAGCATAAGAATAAAACAATTTTTATAATTCCAAATTGGGGGGGAAATGTAATTAGAAATGGTTTATTAACAAAAAAAAATCCAGTGTGTTGACAGAATTACACAGAACTCAGTTTTCAGCATTTTATGTAAATGCACAGTTTTTCCTTAACTGTTCAACAGTTTACTGCTAAATAATGCTTCACATTGCCTTCTGAGGTTTGGTGGTGCTTTTTAAAAACAAAAATCTTGGAATATGTATGGGTGTCGTTGGTTTTTAAACAGGTTATGTTTCTCAAGGAGTAAGTTATGGTTTCTGAAGAGAATGAAAACAGATTGTACAGAATCACAACTTCTCAGCAAGCATTCTGTTCCTGTTGTGGTGCTCTTATTACATCAGTTTTGGGTAAGGACAGGTATTTCAATTTACTTACTACACAATATTAATAGCTTGCATTATCTAAATGTAAGACAGTGTCATCCCTATTCTATGCATGTTTACAGTGTTCGATGGGGCTTATGCCCTAATATATTCACTTAAGACTGCAGTCTGATCAACATAAATGGATACTAAGATGTGTGAATTCATGAAAAAAGGTTAATATAGACAGAAGCTAATACAGGGCGCAATCCTATGCACATTTAGACAGAAAAAAGTCCCACAACTCGCAGCGTCCCACAAGCCAGCCATTCTGTCTGGGGCATGCTGAGAATTGTAGGACTTTCTTTCTGTCTATACACGTATAGGAGTGCGCCCTCAGTAACATTCCTTTCAGGAGGACGGGGGCAGAATATCAGTGAACTCGAGAGTGGTTAAAGATTAGACCTGCTGTTTTTTTCACCATGGATAGACCACTTGTTCGTAGAGCTGGTCCTGCCATGTGGTTCAGGGAGTAGTTCAGGAGGCATGGCTGATTGCACTTGCACACACACACCCCATTTGCTGTGTGCAGGGCTGTCCATCACCACCATCACCCCTGGAGTGCCACTACTACTTTTGCAGGAAAGCAACCAGTAGCACTCCTATATGGTTTTTCCCAAATACCCATGTATTGCTCTTAGGAGTAGGTCCTTCCTCAAAGCGATGCATTGTTGGCAAGGTGGAGATGGGCTGTGAAGTCAACAGCAGTATGGACGATCCCGGGAGTTCTGGGGCCATCTTGCCCCTCAGTGCCTCAGAGTGTGGCATTGGGAGGTAAAATGGCCTTGGAAATCCCAGCATCACCCACG
The DNA here is from genome assembly GCF_057233095.1 of Heloderma suspectum. Classification (NCBI taxonomy): domain Eukaryota; kingdom Metazoa; phylum Chordata; class Lepidosauria; order Squamata; family Helodermatidae; genus Heloderma; species Heloderma suspectum. Next base: position 196,905,211 of record NC_139462.1, read on the forward strand.
CTGCCGCTGCTAATGCATCAACAAAAAGGAGCATGGTGTGGGGAGGAGGTGGTGATGGTAGGTCCGTCTGGCTTAGCCAGTGCAATGTCATGCTTTGGGCCTTCTTGTTTAGCTCCAAAGTCCATCCTGGAAAAGAATACAGGGCAGACACAAATATGTACATTCAATTAGCATAATTTTTATGATATTGATAGCTGTGATGAATGGTAATTCCTAATTTGTAGAGATGTTCTCAAAACTTTATATTTTACTTCTTTTCTTTTGTGGCTTCTCATTTTGTATATTGCAAATAATGATAAATCCCTTTTAAGCCAGGTGACAGAGAACTGCATGTTATCACGATATGAGGTTAGAAAGAAATAGATCAGAATATACAGTACTTTCATGGCATGTTTCATTGTCTTGTGATTTCTAACAAACTGCTATTAATGGCTTTCACAATAAGACTGGAGCCTTTTTATAGCACAACTGGTATGCTATTTAGAATCCTAGTGTTGGAAAGGGTCCTTGTAGGCCATCTAGTTCAAACCCCTGCTTCATGCAGGAAATCCAGAGCTACAGCATCCCCAATGGCTGACTTCAATGAGGCACCCCTGCTCTTAATGTCAGTAAGGGCATAATCTTATGGGGATGGCCATAAGCCACCAAACTCAGAGGCTTATGGCCATCCAATGCAGAGTGGGAGGAGCGGCAGAGGCTATGTTCACCTCCACGCTCCTCCCACTCTGCATTTCAGCTAGATGGGCTTTTTCGCCCATTTATATGAGGGGTCAGGGAGGGGGAGGGAAGGAAGCTGGGGAGGCTGGAGGATTGCTTATAAGCCAGCCTCATCAGTCCCTGCACATGGGACTACTTCCTTCCGAGGTTGCTTCTCCGACCTTGGAGAGGCAGCCGGCACAGTGCCCTTTGCACCAGCTGCAAGAGGGAGGGGAGCTCAGACTCCTGGGTCCGAGGTCGGAGCGCTGTCTCCAACCTCGGATCCAGGAATCCAAACTATCCTATGGCCCCCAGATGCTTTCTAGGGGCTATAGGATTGCTCCCTAAGTTTTTCTTCTAACTGAAACCAATTATAACTAGTTTTGCCCTCTAGGGCAGCAGAGAACAAGTCTTTGCCCTCATAAGTATGCTCATTTATTTCTAATTTAAAATCATTAACCACAAATTAATTTATGAATACAGAAATATAGCATTTAAAATGTTTTCCACATGGTTGTTTGTTTGCCTTAGTGACACCCCTAGATGTTGTCAAAGTCCGACTGCAAGCCCAGAGCAATCCATCCCTCAAAGGTAAATCTGTATAGTTATAGATGTAGGGTATGGGGAAAAGTGCCTATTCTGTATGTATTTTCATAATATGTATCAGTGTTGGTGGAAGAGAAAATATGGTGAATTGGTCACAGATGCGTGAAGGGCTTGAGTATATATGTGAGGCTGAGCATGTGGTACTTTACTCCAGTACTAGTATTAACTGTTTGCTCTGACTACTGTTGTATTTGCAGATGATGTTACAAGGTAAAAAATATGTTTTATTTAGGAATGAAGGTACAGCTTAAATCAATTATATAAAGTGGCAAATTGAGATAGGGAATTAAATGGGTTCATCACTATTTCTGTCATAGGGGCCTGTGACACTTACACAGGTATGTTCCACAGGGCAATCAGAACATCAGCATTCCAGCTATGTAGGGGATGGATAGGACACAGATTCCTTCATTATATCCCACCCCCGGAAAATATGCCTGATGCTGTGCTTCATCCATCCCCTCTGTTGCACTCAGGACAGCGGGTTTATTGTTCACCCTTTTATCAGGACAGTCTTTTTTGGATTCTGATGGCCTGACAGATCACGTTTATCTCTATGAAAATGGAACCGGCAAAACTTGGAATAAAACATCTGGCCGTTTTACTGGCATGATGGTAAGGAGAAATACATATTCAGTCCCACCAGTATTAACTTTCCACAGAGTCTTACCCAATTTAATTTTAAAAAATATCATCCTGTAGATTCAAAGTATTTTGTGTTCAAGGTGAAAACAATACTCATTCTCATTTTTTGGTAAGAACTTGAGTCCACGTAACTTTGAGATGACCTTCTCTGAAAAATACTTGCAAGTCAAAGAGCCACTTGAAATAAAAACAGACATGTATTTTAAAAGATAATAGGACTAGCATAAAGGGATAACTAAGAATATGAAGTTACCCATATCAATATATGATTATTGATAGATATTAAGAAAATAAAATATAATTAATTAGTAAGTTGTAACATCCAGTTAAGTCCTTAGGTTAACTGTGTATTGTGTGTGAGAGAAAATTCCCTCCCCAATGCCTTATGGGGAAAAACTTGTGTTTTCTCCTGTCAAATTTGCTATCTGTCAAACGTTTTGTAGGTCATGATGTTAGAAAAAATGCATGTTCTATAGATATCTGAGTATATGTCACCTTGAAATGTGAGGAGTTTTATGGCAACCAAAACTGCATATATTGTTTGAAAGACTAGAGCACTAGTGTGTCAGATATTTTAAAAATTATCTGCAGTTTAAAAAAAAGCAATTTATTGCCAACAGACCTCTGAACAACATTTACAGAAATCTATAACCCTTCCTATCTCCATATTTGGCTATTTTAGGATGCTTTTATGAAAATTGTTCAAAGAGAGGGTGCAAAAGCACTGTGGAGTGGATTACCTCCATCACTGTAAGTTATACTGCTCTTCCTTCCAATAAAGAACACTGCTATTATTGTATAGACAGGAACACTGGTAGCAACAAATGGAAACCTTAGAAAATAAATATTATTCACTTGTCGCCATCCACCTCTGTCAACAGCTGGCATGTATACATATTGAAGAACAAAAACAGAAGTGAATAATGGAACAACTGTAATGAGTAAGGTTAAATCAGTAACCTGATTAAAGAAAACTTAGGCCACGTTTGGATGTCACTTTAAGCCATGGTGGCTTAATAAACTACTTACGGTAGCTTATTTTTGAAATAGTGCATGATGCCCTGCCAGACAACCAGGTAATGTGCGTAATCTGAGTCATCCCCCTGTCTCAGAGAAGTCCTACCTGAGCGGTGGGGCTGCTTCACCCATTGTCAACGTTGCAGCAGTTTTAACCTTCCACAATATCCCAATGAAAGGGAAGGAGTGTGGTGGTGATATATAGGGGCTTAATTCAGCACTTCCACCTTCACCCCAACGGGGGCAGGGGGGGCGGCTCTAAAGCACTGGAAGTTTGGACAATCAGGGCCAAACTTCATACACAGCCTCCCCTATTTGGGAAGCACCTGACGCACAATCAAAACCCTGCGTGATTGCTCACTAAGGAGAGGAAATCCTGGGTGCACCAAAAGGGGGTGGCAGCTATAAAACCTTGGAGGTTTGCAGGCTCAGGACCAAACTTTGCACACAGCGCCCCTTAGTCAATAGGCACCCAGTGCAACATCAGAAGCCTGTACAATTACCCCAGAGGAGGGAAAATCCCAGGTGCGACAAAAAAGGGGTAGCACAAATAAACCCTTGGGGACTTGCAGGATCGGGACAAAACCCTCAATTGTACATTTCCCCCCGTAGCCATTGTTGGCGTAGATGCCTTTATTGTCCAAAATCAACGACAATAAAGTGGAGTTGCACATTTCACACACAGACACCCAGACATTGCTGGCAGAGCCGCTTCTGTTTGCTTTAGCTCTAAAGTGAAATTGTGCAAAAGGCCCCCTGTATCCATTGCTGGCATGAACCCCTTATTGTCTCAAAATTGCTAAAGTACTATAGCTTTAGCGATACAATGGAGTTGCACATTTCACACACAAATCCCAGATATTGTTGGCAGAGCTGCTTCTATTTGCTATAGCGCTTTAGCGCTAGAGCGAAATTGCGCATTCCCCCCTCCCCTATAGCCATTTTGCTTCTTCATGGAAAGGTGATCAGGGAAGGTGAGGTGCCTTTATGGGGAGCCTCCAGATGCTGTAGTGAATTTTTGCAGAACTGTGCTTCTTCACGGAGAAGTGAGCAGTTCTTTCCCTAGTTTCCCCTATTTCCCAAGTTGCACAGTTTCAAAGTAGTAATCAAGGAAGCCTGTCATTGCGTAACTTTGCTATAATGGGGTAGCGTGATAGAGCAAGGCTGTCATTGTACTCAGGGGAAAGCTGTCATTTGTAGCTGTAGCGCAGTATCAGGGAAGGCTGTGCTTGTTTGGCTGCAGTTGTCCCTCAGCTGCTTGTCAGATCTTGGAAAAAGAGTTGTGCAGGTTGGAGCAGAACAGCCACAATGGTTTTGGCTGCTCTTGCCAGGCAACTCCATAGGTGATCGAAATAAGCCATGGTGAGTGGCAGACTACACGATAACCAACAGTGGGTTAAATAACCCTTACTACAGACCATGGGTTATCAGAGTGGCTTATATTGGCTAAATAAACCATCGTGGATTTAAAAATTCCCAACAGACGACACGATAACTAATGATGGGTTAAATAAGCCATGGTGGCTTATTTAACCAATCGTGGGTTATCATATCGTCTGAACCCAGCCTTTGTTGGTGGATCGCCATACCATCAATTAATTGATTAGTTCTGCAGAAATGTGTATATTAATAATCAACTATTCTAAAGAAAAAATTGTTTTGTATGATGCCAAATGCATTGAAAGCACCATCTTGGAGGCATTGCATTGTGTGTGAGATGGAGCCTGTTGTTCTCAATTTTTGTAAGTACTTTTGTTAAAAATAACATTAAAAATTTGCTCCTTGGTTAATTGGGGGCACCTTTTTAATCTCTTAAGGAACCAGTCTTAATTTCCTGAATTCCCTAGACACACCCCTAGAATGAGGGGAAACTATGTCAGCCTTAGAGGTGAAATAGTTAATTTCTATGCCATTCAAACCAGCAAAAAGAAAAAAGAACAGAACAGCAAAAGGAGAGGGGGAAAAGCTCCCCCCCCCCCCCCGACCATCTGCCCTAGCCAGAATGAGTCTGGCAAGATTTATGAAGTAGTAGTTCTTCTGCCAATGGATTCTCCCTCCCATGTCACATAGGATTCCTCAATAAAACAATTGTTTAAAGGTGCGATCCTATGCATGTTTAGACAGGAAAAAAGCCTACAACTCCCAGAATGCCCCAGCCAGTCATAGAATCATAGAATAGTAGGGTTGGAAGGGGCCTACAAGGCCATCGAGTCCAACCCCCTGCTCAATGCAGGAATCCAAGTCAGAGCATCCCTGACAGATGGCTGTCCAGCCTCATCTTGAATGCCTCCAGTGTGGGAGAGCCCACCACCTCCCTAGGGAATTGGTTCCATTGTCATATTGCTCTAACAGTCAGGAAGTTTTTCCTGATGTTCAGCCGGAATCTGGCTTCCTGTAACTTGAGCCCAGTGTTCCATGTCCTGCACTCTGGGATGATCAAGAAGAGATCCTGGCCTTCCTCTCTGTGACAACCTTTCAAGTACTTGAAGAGCGCTATCATATCTCCCCTCAGTCTTCTCTTCTCAAGGCTAAACATGCCCAGTTCTTTCAGTCTCTCTTCATAGGTCTTTGTTTCCAGTCGCCTCATAATCTTTGTTGCCCTCCTCTGAACCCTCTCCAGTTTGTCTGCATCCTTCTTAAAGTGTGGTGCCCAGAACTGGACACAGTACTCCAGATGAGGCCTAACCAGTGGGGAGTAGAGGGGAACTAGTACTTCCCAGGATTTGGAAGCTGTGCTTCTATTAATGCAGTCCAAAAGAGCATTGGCCTTTTTTGCAGCCACATCACATTGTTCGCTCATATTCAGCTTGTGATCGACAACAATTCCAAGATCTTTCTCGCTTGTAGTGTTGTTGAGCCATGTATCCCCCATCTTGTAACTGTGTATTTGGTTTCTTTTTCCTAGGTGGAGAACTTGGCATTTATCCCTATTAAATGTCATTCTGTTGTTTTCTGCCCAGCGCTCCAGTCTATCCAAATCACTTTGAATTTTGTTTCTGTCTTCCAAAGTATTAGCTATCCTGCCCAATTTGGTGTCATCTGCAAATGTGATCAGCATTCCCTGGACCACCTCCTCCAAGTCATTAATAAAAATATTGAAGAGCACTGGGCCCAGGACTGAGCCCTGCGGTACCCCACTCGTTACCTCTCCCCAGTTTGAGAAGGTCCCATTGATAAGCACTGTTTGAGTCCGATTCTGTAGCCAACTGTGGATCCACTGGATCATTGTTTCATCTAGCCCACTTTGAGCTAGTTTGCTCATCAGGATATCATGGGGCACTTCGTCGAAAGCTTTGCTGAAGTCGAGGTATATTATGTCCACAGCATTCCCACGGTCTACAAGGAAGGTTACTTGATCAAAAAATGAGATCAGATTTGTCTGGCAGGACTTGTTCTTGACAAGTCATGCTGGAATGGTTTTCCATACTGGGAGAGGGAAAGACCCACCACCATCACTTTCAATGCTGTACACACATCCTTTGTTTCAATAATGTAAATGTTACTTGTCTGGGGTGGGGTGGGGAAAATAACTGCTTTGTTGCAGCAGGATCCTGTGTCATCCAGTAGTGTTCTCCTGAAAACCATTCTCTTGCACACTTCCTCTCCAGAACTGGCCATAACCTGCTGATCATCTTATACTAATGTGGGGCGTTGAACTGCAGGAAGAGGGAGAAGTTGTTGGTGTTCAGAATTGTTAATTTTAAAGGGTACATAACTACTTGTGCTCAAGTGGTTCAGTATGGTAGCAATCAGCATCTAAAAGATTTTTAAACATTTTAAAATAGAAAATGGAATGGGCTGGAGGAGGTGGGGTGGAGTTTGGTTTGGTGCTTGTCATAGGCACTATCCCCAAAGTGCTCATGGTACATATGCAAGCAATGATTTTCAATAATGCGATCATGGCATTTTCTGAGGACGAATTGTATTCTCCCTGGAACAAAATACTCCATTTGTGTGTGCTGGGAAAATACAGTATCAGTGCAGCAGGAAGTACTACCTTTAAAAAACTCATTTGAATTCCCTGCTGTAAAGGACTATCAGCTGTGAATTTTTCCCTCCGCAAAGCTATAGAAAGCTGTCTTATACTGAGTCACACTATTGGCCCATCCAACCCAGTATTGTCTACTTTGACAGGCAATGCATTTCCAGGTTCTTTGGCAGAAATCGTTCCCATCAGCTTCTGCCTGATCTTTTTAACTGGAGATGCCAGGGATTGAACCTGTGATCTTCTACATACAAAATATGTGCTCTGCCATTAAGCTATGGGCCATCTGGAACAGCTCTGGCACTATATTTTAATTAATAGGAATATAGTTAATTGTAAACTAGAGGGAATCCTAGTTAATATCTTTTAACTAGAGGGAATACAGTTGATTGAAAAGTATATTTATACCTTTATTTTAGAGCAGTTTCAGTTCCAACAACAGTAATTTATTTTACCTGCTATGATCAGCTACATGATGCCTTCGTTTCTAAACTAGGAGAAGATAATGACTACGTTCCACTTATTGCAGGTGGCATAGCCAGATGTGAGTCAAGCAGTCTTTAATTTCCAGTTTACTGTTAAACTTTATTTCATATGGCTTAAAAGAAAGTTTGGGATAGGTTACATTTGTAGTAGCAAGCAAGGAACTATAAGAAACCAAACATTATGATAGTTCAATGTATCACTTGCTCTTCTTATATAGAAGTAGAATGACTATAACTGGCTGTTCGTACCCCTTAGGTTTAAGGAGTTTCTACTCAGATTTAAGCATACAAGATCTTGGTGTGATGCAGGAGTTACACTTTCTGGTCTGTTAACCATGGTTTAGAAAACAGGAGAGCCCCTTGAGCTTATATGCTCCTTCCCACATCCTTCTCTCTTTCCTTGAACTCCCCCTACTTTCCCTTTTTGGAGCTAACCATGATTAATCTTATGTCTGTACCAAAGTTAATGCTACTCATGGTTAGCTTATGCAGTTGCTCTTATTTCATGTCCAAGAACATTGCCCCTGAAGTGAGTATAGTTGGCAAGAAGTTAAATGGCCATGGCTGCCATCAGTAAAGCTCAAGCTGCAAATGACAGCAGCAGAGCTGTTTGAGGCAGACTCAAATACTCATATATAAAATGGAGGTTAGGACCTCATTTTAAGAGCTGAAAAGAAACCAGCAGGGCTTTAATGATGGAAAATTTAGAACAACGCAGTGGCATGCGATTGTAATTTGTGCATATAACACATACTGCTACAAAATACCTGTGCATTTTCCTTATGCACATGGTTTGCTGCATAGTCACATTCCATGACATTTAGAAGCCTGTATAGAGCAGGACAAATTCTCTGAACTAGGACTCTCAGAACTGAACTCAAAACATAATTTTATTTGGCGTGAGGGATATATAAAAAAAAGAACAAGCGAAAAAAACAGATGCACAAACATTGTACTGCAGGCCTCAGTTCACACCCTTAATACAGACTACATCAGATCTTTAAATGGCTTCAAGGAGGCTTTTTCATTGGGAACCAGACTGGCTGCTGTGCTATGATAATACTTCCACACACAAATGCTTCCTGTTACTTGCCCTGATAAGGCCCTGTTAAGAATGTCATATATTGGATATTTTCTGTTATTACACCATCATCATCATAACACTGACCACTGTACGTAACTTTCCAGGAAAGGGGTCCCCATGATTTCTGTCTTTCAATCATCGTTGAACACTCTGGGGAACCCTCTGGAGTGTTGCAGTGGAGTCTGCAGGAAGTTTCTTTGGCAGGGGAGAAGATATGGGTATTCTTAAGCTTTCATTTACTGTGAATCTGATGCACAATTTTAAGGAGGTTTAAGATGATGCATAGGTTTAAACATATGATGAGGTGGACTGTGTCCATAAAAGTTCATCATAATAAATTGGTTAAGCTTTAAGGGGCCAGAAGACTCCTCATTGTTTTTGCTGTATGAAGTTATTCTTATGTGGTAGAGTGATTAACTGCTTTGAAAAAATGGCAGGTGTGGACAAAATACAGAAAACAAAGTTTGTCTCACAGATGCTGCTTGGGGAAATGTTCTATTAACAGACCTGTTTGAGCATTGTGCCTTTTCCCTCTCGTAGTGTGTTCAGCCACTATAATAAGTCCGATTGAAATGATTAAAACAAGAATGCAGTCTCAGCGGTTGACTTACAAACAATTGAGTGCTTACATTAGTAGTAACGTGGCCAAAAATGGTTGGCTTTCACTCTGGAAAGGATGGGGTCCCACTGTTCTTAGAGATGTGCCATTCTCAGGTATGACTTATTTTGAACCAGTAGAAATACCTGTTATGTATATTGGCTACAGCAGATTCACTTCTGATGAAGATTTTACCAATTGGGAAGGCCAGATAAGGTAATGTCAAAATAAGGCATTTTGTAAAAGAATATAAGTGTGAAATGTGTGGGTATCACAGACCAATACTTAATTAATGATGGGAATTCCAGTTCTATCCTTTCTACCATGACTGAAATATTGGGCTGACTTGCACAATTGCCAGCACACACAGTGGATTGTTGCTGTGGTTAACAAGTCTTTCCAGAACCCTATTGCATCCTATGAGTTCTGGGTGGTTTGTTACCCACGGCAACAAGCCACCCTGCCCAGGTTCATACGTCACAATAAGCCATGGTGACCACCTCCTGTGGCTTAAATATTCACAATGGCAGCTAGCACATACTGCAATTCACCATGGCTTGTTTAAGCCATGATGGTCGCCGGCAACCATGCCAACCAGGTCATTGTGTGAAGCTTTCAAAAGCTTTAAAAATGTTGTTTTTAGAGGCTATACTGTGCTGCCAATTCTAAAAGGAATGTACTCAGTCATATTTTTTTCCCTAGGGGACAAACACCAAGATTATTCTACCCTATGCCCTGCCATTTTGTGAATATTTCCTTTTTAAATTATTTAAACAGCCTGCAGATAAATCCACAATTCGGCAGACTACCATGATTTTTTTTTATTAGCCCACTTACCTACACCCACACATGATCTTAAAAAAAAAACTTAATTAAAAAACACCTTCAATGTCTACCTATGAAAATAGTGGTATTAAAGACAGCAGTTCTGCAATTAGGGAAGGGGAGGTATGAATTTGACAAGATCCCCCTCCCCTTGGTGTATTTCTGTGTTTTCATGCAAAAAGTGCATCTGTGCATCTTCTTCACCTACCTTTGATGGAGGAAAGAGCCCCTGGCAAGCAAGGGATTTTTAAGGAGGAAAGGGGTAGCCTTCTTCTATTACAGTACATAATTACAGTGCAGTAGGACTGGGGTTATATGAAGAGAACATTAAGGTTGGGTATTTGATTTCCCCAAAATGATTCTGTCAATTGACCAGTCAAATATTGTCAAATAATAGTTGATTATTTTTTAAAGCAGTACCTTTATTAGAATAATAAAGATCCTTTAATCATCAATGGGTTTGATACTTAAATTAATTGTAAAACCAAATGTTTAACTGTTGTGAAAAAATGAAACTTAAAAGTTATAATATCACAATTTTTTAAGGTTAGGAATGTTAGGTATGGTTTCCATAAAAGTTTGGAAATTCACTGCACAGATCTTCTCTTTGGTTTGTTGTCTGAAACATTAGAGTCAGTCAACATTCACGGCATTTAAAAACAAAACAAAGTGAAGTAATAGAGTACTCAACCAGACCACAATGAAAGGGTTCCTGCAGCAAACAAGATAGAGTTATAAACTGTCCTGGGTCCCATTTAAATCTGTGGAGCTTAAGTGTTCAACTAATGGTAGACGTAGTCACCTTGGCCAGTGATGACTGCTTATGTTCCTGTTCAGAGACACCCAGTTATAATGGGTGGCCAATAGGAAAAGATTTGCTATGCTGCTAGGCTTGTTCCTGACTACTTCAGGGTTAGTGGAGAATCAGTCTTTACTCTTGCCCTTGTTAACAAATAACACAAAGTGAAGTAAATAAGAACAGGTTGCTTACCTAGAATTGTGGTGCTTTAAGTGATCATCTGTGCATTCATACATATGGGCTCTGTGCCTGCGTGGAGCCTCGATTGGGAAACTTCCATAGCTGAGAATTTTGGTGGGAACCCTCCCCCACCATCCTAGGCACATGCCCAGGTGGGTTCCCATCTATTCCCTCAGTTCTACTGAGACCTCATTGTGGCCTCGGAACCAAGGGTAACTAGTACACCTCAGTATTGACACTCAACCGAACTTCGACACCAAAGCAGGGATGGTGGGTGGGTTGTGTGACCACTCAAAGAACCACAGTTACAAGTAAGAAACCTGTCCTCCTCCTTCATGGTCTCTGTGCATCACACATAGGGGCGATTAGCAAGCTCACTGGAGGTCCTAACGAAGAACTGATGACAACATGGTCCTTCCAAAAGAGCAATCTGCTTGGGATCAAATGTCCAGTTGGTAGCGTTGGATAAAGGTCGTCGGTCTTAACCATGTTGCTTCATGATGGAGGTCTGGGATGGAAATTCCCCGTTCAAATGATACCCCGTTCAAAGTTGCCAGTGCCCTAGCTAAATGTGCTTTGACTGGCCCCGACAAGTTAAAATTAGCCTGTTTGTAAGCCAGGCGTATTGTCTGCACCACCTGAGAGGAACGTCATTGTGATGATACAGGCAAACCACTTTTCTTTCCACCATAGAGTCGTGGTGACTGTTGGAATCTTTCATATGGGCCTTATAGAAGGTCAGTGCCCAGCAAACATCCAGCATTGTGGAGCCTGGGCTCCCAAGACCAACAGGGTCAGAAAGAAAGCTTGCAAAATGATGTCCTGGAAATCAAACACCACCTTTGGTAGGAACTGGATGTCCAGTCGAAGCACTGCCTTGTCATGATGAAAGATTAGATAAGGCTTGTTGATATGGAGAGAAGAAAGCTCACTAGCCCATCTAGCTGACATGATCGCCACGAGGAAAGCCACTTTCCAAGACAATAAGTGCAAGACAACAGTTGCTAGTGGCTCGAAAGGTTTCGACGTCAGAGCTTGCAAGACTACTGAAAGACTTCAGTGCAGCACCAGTTGCTGAATTGGAGGTTTGGAGTTTCACATTCCTAGCAAAAACTGACAAACCACAGGGTGGGAAAAAGTCAAAAACCCATCTATTAAAGTATGAGATGTGGAGATTGCTGCCAAATAGACTTTTAAGTGAAGATAAGTTTGGACATTTGGTCGATAACGATAGAAGGAATTGTAAAACCTGATAAACTGGGCAATTAATGGGGTCAGTGACATTTGAAGTAATGAAGGCAGAAAACTTTCCCCATTTATGAGCATAAGAGAGCCTCATAGCTGGCTTCCTTGCAACATCCAGGACTGCCTGTATCTGAGCTGGAACACATGAGTTACTCACTGGGGCCTCAACCTCCAAGCCATCAACCACAAAGTGTTGAGGTTTGGGTATCAAACCCAACCCTGGTCACGGTGCAAAAGGTCCAGTCTCAGAGGTAGACAGTAATATTGTCCTCGTGACTGATACAGAAATGGGGCAAACCACCCTTGTCTGGGGCACCAGGATACAGTTTGTGTTGTCTGTCATAATTTTCATCAACAGCCTTGTTACCAGAGGAAATGGGGGGAAAACAAAGAAGTGTTCTTTCCTCCATTCCAACAGACAAGTATCCCCATGAGATCCTGAGCTGATCCCTGCCCTGCTGTAAAACTAGTGGCATACTGACTTTTCTGCTGTTGCAAACAGGTCTGTTGATGTGGTGCCCCATCAGGAAGATCTTGTCAAGTATTTTCCAATAGAGTTGCCATTCGTGGGGAGGCTGGAAAGCCCTGCTTAAGTGGTCTGCCAGCTTGTTGTCTATCCCTGCAATGTGAACTGCCATCAGAGAGAAGTTGTGATGAATGCACCACTTGAGGATTTTGATTGTCAGATTGATCAATGGTACCAATCTCATTCTGCCTTGGATTTTGAGCTAAAAAACTATGGTGGTATTGTCCAAAACCACCTGAATATGATGGTTTCAGAAATTAGTATCAAAGGCCTTTAGGGTTTTCTCCACGGCTAGCAGCTCAAGTATGTTGATGTGTTCTCACTTCTCACTCCCTGGCCAAGAGCTCTGAATCCTTAAAGCTCTGCAATGAGCTCCCCACCCCACAAGGGATGCATCTGTAGTTAGCATCTTAGTTGGCAGTGGTTGACAAAATGGTACACCGATTAAGAGATGCATCAATAACCGTCCACCACTGCGTGGACCCTGCTTCCTCCTGTGGTAGTTGAAGACAGGTTTTCCATATGTCTGCAGTAGGGTTGAAGGTACAGATGAGCCAGATATGCAGACATCACATCCATAAGTGGGCAAAGGGAACAACTGTAGTAGTTGCGGCCATTAGTCCGAGCAGTCGCTATGCAGTGAGGGCTCTGACAATCTGGAGGCAGCCAGTCTGGTGGGCCAACCCAATTGAAGTTGTTGCCTGGTCTTGGGGTAAGGAAGCACAACTAGTCATTGCATCGAGTACAGCCCTGATGAACTCGATGGATTGAGTCAGAGTGAAGCAAGACTTCTGATTCACAGCAGAGGCTGAGATCAATGAGAAGACTGAGTCAAATTGAGAGGGTAGAGAAGAGCTGACTGCGACGGACCCACAATGTATGGATACAGGTGCACTCCCTGCAGCTGGTGCATACTACCACCATGTACTTGGTGAAAACACGGGGCTGTCGACAACCTGAATGGTAGCACCTTGAACTGATATGCCCGATGTCCAATGGCAAAGCGCAGGTATTATTGACTTTTCTTCTATGGCAATATGGAAATATGTGTCTTTGAGGTCCTATGGACTCGAACTGGTCCCTTCTCTGCAGGAGCGGTAGAATCACCGACAGGGAGATCATCCAGAATTCTTTGGTAATTATGAAGGAATTTACATCTCAAAGATCCAAAATTGGCCAAAGCCCTCCATCCTCAGTCCTTGTTCAGTACAGTAAAGTACCAAGAGTACAAGGATCCAGTGAGGTGGAATGGATGTGATCGTTCCCTTCTGTAGCAGGAAGATTACCTCTGCCTCCAGAGCTGGTGACGGTGGCATGGAACAAAGCCCTGACGATGTGGGCAAGCTTCCACTATGTGCCCTTCCCCAAGGCGGAACAAACACAAGGCATGCCCATCTGGGGGTGGTCATTTGCACCTGCAGCAGATACGTTGTATGAATAGTGCCCTTAAGGCCAAACCCCCTCAGTTAGGGGATGTGACCTTGAAGATCACCAAAAATAAAATAAGATAAAATGTCAGAAAAAGATAGAAACAGCAAGGAAAAGATAGAATAAAAGTCTCAGCAATTTTTTACTGTAACATAGTCCGAAGGCCAGAACATTCCTGCTGAGACAGCCACAATGGCTGTTGAAGAAGAACTGAGGGCATAGGCAGGACATGCGCAGCAGGACGATAGGAGAGGGTTTCTGCCAAAATTCTCAGCTGTGGAAGTTTCCTGAACTAAAGCTCTGTGCAGGCGCAGAGCCCATATGTGTGATGCACAGAGACCATGAAAAAGAACCTGCCACCTACATAGTGGCATTTTGGCTTCATGGAATATTTGCCCGTAGTCAAGTAGTATTTGACCAGTCAATTGACTGGCATAGTTAGATTTTTTTTAAAAAATCCATAATAGCATATCAGTGAAGACGGCAACATGACAAGTGGTTAGTTCGCTTTGTGGAAGTATATATAGTACTACTTGCTAACAGCGAATCCTGGACAAACATGGAATAATGATCTTTGCAGTTTGTGCTGCATTTCATATTTTAAAAATGGCTCTTTATTGCATTTTCTGACTTTTGATGGTTGCTATAAAATTTGTCCCCATAGCACTATACTGGTGGAACTATGAATATTTCAAGACAAGGTTATGCAAGAAATCAGGTATATATGAGCCAACATTTCTTATCACCTTCTCATCTGGAGCAGCAGCTGGTTCTGTAAGTCCAATTTCTGTTGATAACAGTTCATTTAATAAACATCACATTGTACAAATATTTACTTAAGTGAAAGTACAGGAGACTGAGCAGATGAAGTTTGAGAACATTAGGTTTGCTTAAATCCTGATTGAAATTAATGATACCTAAGAGCTATATATGTACATTCCACCAATTTTAAATGAGATTTAGGCATGCCTAATTTTATTTGGATTGGATACTACCATCCTAGTTCATAGTCTCATATATACACACCCAGTTGTTTTTCATACAGGGTCTGCACCTGATCATTTCAGTGGAGCGAGCAGATCCTTGCTTCCTTAGCCAACAAAATAGGAAAACTGTTCCCAGTGGTGAACTTTGTCCACAGCACCTGGAAGAGATCGGCAGATAAACACAAAATGAAAGGAAAAAAATCACGTAAAGCCAAGACGCAAGGCATTGGTGTTCTTAACACCTTAGTCCAGGCAGTCAGCAGCATGCACTGGCACCACGGCACCCACAGACACTTCCTGCTCCCACAAAGCTCTTGTGATTTTTTTTCTCCGGTGGCTGGGAGCACTTCAGAGTAAAGTGCTGAGCTCCAAACACTGGTCATCTTTACTCCACAGAGGTGGAAGCCAGTGCTTTGCTTTGGAGTGCTCCTGGCCACCCAAGGAAAAAAAGGAAAGAAGAGACCTGCTGGCACTTTCTGGTAAGGGGGGGAGGGTTGGAAGTCTGAGAGTGACCTGATGGTGGGAGGGGACAGCTGGCCTGGGGTGTGGAGAGTGATGGGAGGGATTGGGGAGGCCTAGTGACCTAACGAGAGAATATGGGGGATTTTGTGTGTGTGTTTGCAGTGTCCATGGGGCAATACTGGGGAGGGGGGAGAAAAAATGGGAAGAGAGAGAGAGCAATCTGGTTCACATGACACGACAACCCACAGTAAGATGTCAGTCTTGTTTGCTTCAGGTTGGTTTGTTCTGACATCCAAAACCGGTGTGGTTTCTTCAGCGTGGTTTGTGTGTCAAGCCACCCTGAGAACCCATGGCTTCTTGCTGGGTTGTTCCAGGTTGCTTGTTTTCAGGGTGGCTTGTTGTGACGTGTGAACCCAGCACAATGTCTTGTGTGTGACTTGTAGAAAAGGGCTACAGAGCCGCCTGGAAGGAACGACAAAAAAACCCAGTCACTGCTTACAGTCTCAGTAACAATATCCCCTTCCTATTATGTCTTGAAATGGCACTGGTCAGTTTACTCCTCCACTTCGTCACCTCCCTAGACAACGACACCTTTGAGGAGATTTGCGCAAATTTAACATAATTTAACGTTATTTTCTTTTCCATCTTCGGGAAATTTGCACATATTTAATGTAATTATTTTTTCACCTTTGGGGAGATTTGCACTAATTTAACTTTTAGGGGGGTTTCGCTAGAGAGGAGTAACTGGATAAGCACAGCATTTACTACACTTTAGCAAATTTGTGCCAATCTCCCCACAAGTGAAAAAAAAATTCTACAAAAGAAATTGTACTCCTCTAGAGAGGCATTTGCCTTCATTAGTGGAGCAGGTTGCTGAGGTTGTGCCACAAAGGCCCATGGGATATATGCCAGGAGCTGGCAGGAGGATTAAAGCGGAAAGAAGTGACGGCAAGCCGCAGAGCACCGGATCAGCTGTCAGAAGTAATGTGGGTTAGCAAGCAAACAACCAATGTGTGTTTGCTCATATGTATGCACATATGGATTGTAACTCTTTCTTTAAAATAAACAGTGCAATTTACAATACTACTTGCATTCTTATCTAGCCACTGAATTTAACCAGGATAAACTCAGGCTCTCAGTTTAGAATACAAAAAGTTGTTTCACATTAGTATTTTATACTTTACTTCCATAATTTAATGCAGTTACATGCACTTCAGTACCACTGGACCTGAAATATTGATAACAAGCTAGATTGTGGCAAATAGGATATAGAAGACCACAGTCAGGATATGCAAGACTACCATCAGTAATGTAATCCTATTGATGCCAGTGAGCAGTCAGAATCCTGCTTTATTTCTACACTGAAAGTTGCACTGGCAAGTATTTGGATGTAGACATTGTAATGTTTAAAATTTAAATATTTCTCCCTAGATTGCTGCTCTGTTAACTTTACCCTTTGATGTAGTAAAAACACACAAGCAGACTGAACTTTGGGAACTGGATGTCACACACTGTAAGTTCTTTGTAATTCGCTAAGTATTTTTGTTCCACACGCACCCTCTAATACAATATTTAAGAAAGCCCTTCCTGGAGATCTAGTCACTACCATCCACACCTTTGTAACATCATGGATAGACTACTGCAACATGCTCTATGTGGGCTGCCTTTAGAGAGTATTTGGAAGCTGCAGAATATGGCTGCCTGCCTGTCTCTTTACTTAAGCAGGAAAGTGAAATAATATTCAGCCAATACTGAAGCAATTGCTGTATTGCCTTGGCCGTGGGCGTTGAACTCTTAGGTTAGAGGTGCCAAGGTAGTGATAAATCAGATTCAAAGGTTTACTTACAAGGAGACTTTATTGGGTAACTTACAGCACACAGGCGTACCCAATGTTTGGATCAGACAGCTTCTCTGAACCATGAGCCTTGAGCCAAATGGGTTTTATACAATACATGTTAGGAATAAGGCAGCAGCAAGCACCCCCTAGCGTTAATCCCCAGCATAAACTAACAGCACTTGGTTCTCAGCACAGCCACCTGTAGACAAACTTCACTTCCCAGGCGGAGTGCTTGATAACTCACTCATTAGTATGGAATTTGCTAGGCTGCGCTATCGGCCCTCTGAATCATCTTCACATGCTCCGAGGCTTACTAGCAAGGGAATTGCAACAATAATGCACTCAAGCAAGCATTATGGATCTCTCCCCCCCACACACACACACACACTATAAATGACTTGGCTATGCTCCTGGGGCCAACAATTGCACAATAGTTACGGGGTCCAGTTTCAAAGGGATAGTTATTACCTATAAACTCCTGAAAGGTATCGGTGTAGTGTAGCTCAGAAGCATACATGTTCTGAGGTCACATCAACGGGCCTTGTGTAGGTCTTTGGTCTATAGGGTGTAACTGTAGAGTATTCAGAACAGGACCCATATTGTAGCTTCTACCCTAGTTTAACTACAGCCCATCACTAATGACTAAGGCAATGCTGTAAGATGTTTTTATTGATGTAATAGATTCAAATGCATGTCTAAATACTGTTTTATGATTGTGTCAGTTCAAGAGGGCTTATTTTAGTTTAATTGGATTGTCTTAGTTATTGAAAACCACTGTATGTTTATAGAATGTTTTTTAGAATGTTTGTTGCTGTTGCTGTTTTTATTGTGTTTTTACCATTTTTAATACCATGTCGGTTTTTATTTTGTGTTTTACTGTTGTATGCCACGTTGGGAAGGCTCCTGCCTGGGAAGGCAGCCAAGAAATATTTTTTAATAAATAAATAGTAAGGCAAGATAAAAATGCTGAAAAATGGTTTTGAAAGCACCATTTGAAAGTACTCCCACCTGGAATGTGTGCCTTATAGAAAAACATAACATCACAGAGGGGTGGCTAGGTAGAAGTATAATTGACCTTTAATTGTACATAGATTTTTCTACCCTTATTTAGTACTTTTCTTTTATTTAGCATCACAGCAGAGGAGTTTATCAGTACTGAAATTAATGAAGAGAATTGTTGCTGAAAACGGATTTTCTGGATTATTTATTGGTAAATTCTTTTGTTCTGACTGTAAGATTTGTCTAGGGAAATAATATCTAATAGTACAAAGCAGTATCAAAGTTTTTACCACATGGCCTAAAGAAGTTTTTAAATAAAGGCCAATTTATTATAATCCCCTTTTTGTTGCTTTTGCTTTATTTTATGACAGACTTTTGCCGCAAACTATTTTGCTAGTTGTGGAAAGCAGAAAAACAAACTTTTCCAATTATTTAATCGGGAAGGAGGGTCCAGTAAGTAGTTGGGAGCACTGATCAGCTCCTTCGATGGAAGACTACTAGGAGCCCTATGTAAGATGGAAAGAGAGCAATCTTCCCCAACCTGTTGCCCTCCAGATGTTTTGGTCTACAACTCCCATCTCGTAACCATTGTCCATGCTGGCTGGGGCTGATGGAAGTCAAAGCATCTGGGGGGCAGGTTGGTAGGTAATTGTGACGAATAATTGGGGTCAAATACTCTTGGCATGGTTAAAATGGCTTTGTGCTTTCACAGTCCCTATATGAGACTGTAGCAATATCATGAACATTCTTCATGGAAAAATGAAGCAATACAGTGGCTTTCATTTAGGGAGGAATCTGGAAACTCCACATGGTAAAAATCAAGAGAATAGTGGAGGGAAAGGAGGCACTTGGGGAAAAGTCCAGGTGGGTTCATGCCTCTCCCATCATGAATGTACCTGGACACTGTGATGGACATCTGGGGCCTTCCTCCGAGTGCCTCCTCCAAGGGAGGCTCGGAGGGTGACAACAAGGGAGAGGGCCTTCTCATTGGGTTCCCCCCAACTGTGGAATGAGTCCCCATTGAGGCCTGCCTGTCACCAACACTGTCATCTTCTTGGTGCCAGGTTAAGACTAGGGGTGTATGGATTCCCCACCGTCTTTTCCGGTGGGGAATCCGTGGGGGGGAAGCGATCCATTCCTCCCCCCTAGAATCCTTCGGAGCAGCTCTGCTCCATGAGGATTCTAGGGGGGGGGGGCCGGCTTGAGGGCCACTTACCTTCCCTCCTGCCAGCCACAGCCGTTCACCTGCTCCCTGTCCCTGCCGATTGCCATGTCTTTTCTTTAATTGAAAAAAAAAGGCAATCGGGAGGATGTGCCCATAGACTTAGACGCAAATAGAGTCACGAATCTTGCGTCTATGTGTCCATAGGCTTATACGCAAGATTCATGGCTCTACTTCGCATATACGTCCATGGGAACATCCTGCCGATTGCCTTTTGTTTGGTTTTTTAAAGAAAAGACATGGCAATTGGCAGGGACAGGGAGGAGACAAACAGCTCTGGCTGGCAAGAAGCAGCCGAGTGCTGTTCCGCCTCCAGTCCTCCTGGAGCAGAGGTAAGTGGTCCTGATCCACTGCGGATTCCTGAGGCTGGATTCCAAAGAATCCAGCCTCGTTTGTATCCGCAGCAGGTTTCTCTGATATCTCTAGTTAAGACTGTCCTCTACTTCCAGTCATTTAATGGCATATGATGGGGTATCTACGTATATCTGCTGTCTGAACATGTCCAATATTATGTTGTAATTGTTTTTAGCTGTTTAAATTGTTTAAATTTTGTATATTTTAATTATTTTATTTGTGTACTGTGAGCCGCCCAGACAGCTTCGGCTATTGGGTGGTATAGAAATGAAATGAAATGAAATGAAATGAAAAAGGATTAGGACAGGGATCTCCAACCTTTTTAGGCCTGTGGGCACATTTCAGAATTTGAGAAACTATCATGGATGCCAGTACAAAATTACAGTCATGGGGCCAAACCACTTGCACAAGGAACTTTGTACATGACAGAGGTTGGGTCTGAGTTCCAAATGCCTGACCACATACTTGACTCAACATAGCTCAACAAAATACACATTTCCCAGAAAAAAATGGTGATGCTCAAAGGAACACTCCCTCTGCACCCCCAACCCAGGTAAAATACAGAAAACATAACACCCAAAAACCTTTAGGCAATCCATCAACACAAAAAACCTAGGCAAAACAGTCACATACATCCCAAATCTGGGCAACACACCTCAAATAAACACAATCCCCAGACAACCTCCTCAAACAGCAAAACAAAACAAAGTCAGGCAACCTCCCCAAACAACAAAAAACCCAGGCAACGTACATACCCCCCCAAAAACCAACCTCCCAGGCAACCCTCCCTCCCCCACCCCCACACAAAAACAGGTAAAATAGATATAGACCCCCCCCCCCCAAATCCCAGTCAACACCCTTCCCAGGCAATTTGCAGTGCTTACTCCAGGTTTTTGAGGGCCCTTGGGCAAGGCGCCCTCTGTGGAGGCCCCTCTCAGTGGGTCTACCTTCTCATCACTATTGTCAGGGAAGGTTGCTTGCTTGTAACTGTGGTTCTTCGAGTGGTCATCTGTGCTTTCACACATATGGGTTCTGCCCCTGCGCAGAGCCTCTATTCGGGAAACTTCTATAGCTTAGGAATGCTGGTTTTGGCGGGAACTCTCCCCCACCATCCCACTCCACATGTCCAAGTGGGTTCCTGCCAATCTCCTCAGTTCCTTGCCTGGATGTCTGATTCTCCCCCAGTCCCGGGAGATCAGGCTCAGTATGAGCGGAAGATGGATGAAGTCGCCTTTCGCCTTGTGTGACAGGATTGTGAACCAAGGCTGTCTCAGCCACCGCAGAGCGATTAAGAGACAACTGGTCTCCTCCTCCCTGATCTTTGCTATCATTCTCGGTAGCAGTGGAACCGGAGGAATGAGATAGAAGAACGCTCCACTCCAGTGAAGGAGAAATGCGTCCCCTAACAACAAACGGCCTACTCCCACTCTCAAACAAAACATTCTGCATACTGCATTCGACTGTGTCACGAATAAGTCCACTGATGGGCAGCCCCATCTTTGAGCTAACCCATGAAGGATGACTGGCGACAGTTCTCACTCATGAGATGTCCAGAAGGTGTGACAGAGGGAGTCTGCCAAGATGTTTTTCATCCCCTCGATGTGATTTGCTGTGAGGTCTATGTGCCTGCAGACCACCCAATCGTAAATTCTTAGGGTAAGGTCCACTAACGTGGATGAGTGAGTGCCGCCCTGCTTGTTTAGGTGCCAAAGAACAGAAGTATTGTCCGTTAAGGTCTGAATGTGTCTGCCTTTGAGGTAAGTTGCAAAGGCTTGAAGAGCTTTCCACACTGCGAGAAGCTCCAGAAGATTTATGTGCTCCCGATGTTCTCCTAGCGACCATCAAGCTTGTATTTGCAAAGGTCCACAATGAGCTCCCCACCCAGTTAGAGCGACATTGGTGGTAAGAAAGTGAGATGGAGGACGTTACAGAAAGGGGATGCCCTGATTGAGGTTGTTGGAATCCATCCACCAGCGAAGGGATTGGGCAATGTGGTCCGGAATCCTGAGTCTGGTTCGGTGAGCATCGGTGTCGTTGTGGAAAACTTGGATAAACCAGTTCTGTATGGGCCACATTCTCAATTGAGCCCACACCAGTACTGACACCGTCGCCGCCATATGTCCTAACAGATGTTAGATGCTGTACACTGAAACAAGTCTCTTTCGGTACATAGTACTTGCCAGTTGAAGTACACGGTCCCGAGGGAGATAAACATGATCCATAGTGGCATCTAGGAGTGCTCCTATGAACTTTATAGTTTGAGTAGGGAACAAGCTTGATTTCTCCTCATTGAGGCAAAGTCTGAGAGCATCGAGGAGGTTGCGAACAAAAACAATTGAATGGTGCATAGCATCTTTGGAATTGCCAGCTAGGAATCCATTCTCTAAATACAGGTAAACTTCGATGCCCTTGAGTCAGAGATATGCCAGACAACTGCCACGCATTTGGTAAACACTCTCGGTGCTGTTGCGAGGCCAAATGGTAGCACATGGTAGAACCGAAACATCTCCACTCCTATGGAAAATCAAAGGAATCTCCGGAATGACTCTTTGATTGCTATGTGGAAGTAAGCATCTTTGAGATCCACCATTACAAATCAAATGCCTTTCCGAAGGAGGGGGAGAATCGTGGAAAGTGTAGTCATCCTGAATTTCTTGGATGTGATAAACTCATTCAGCTTCTGCAGGTCCAAAATAGGATGAATTCCACTGTCCCTTTTTGGAACTGTGAAGTAACGGGGAAAAAAGCTCTTATTCTATAACTCGGGAGAAATGCGCTGGATGGCTCCCTTTCAAAGAAGGGATTCCGTTTCTAGATGTAACACTGTTGACAGGGGAGTTACTTGAACGGTTCCCACTGGGGGAGATAGTCAAATTCAATCTTGTATCCATGGCGAATAATAGCCAGCACACACTGGTCCAAGGTTATCACACTCCAAGTCAGAAGGAAGAAGGACAGTCAGTCGTGAAACTGTAGGTCTGGATGGCGATGACTAACAGAAAATGGGACAGAGTCAAAGATGCTGTTTGGAGGCGTTATCCACCTTATTATGGGAGGTACAAAATCTAGGAACCAAATATTGCTTCCTTTGCTGGTGCTGTTGCGGCTGGTACCAAGAGGTACGGTCTGTGGTTTGCTTCTGAAAATATGAAGGCTGTTGTCTAAACCAGTGACGAGGTCTGTATGACTGTTAGCTGAGGTTGATCGATTCCCATTTTTTTTTGCAGTTGTTCTGGCCTTCTGTACAGGGTCCATCTGGTCGTCTGTCTTAGAATTAAACAGGCCTTCCCCATCAAAATGTAAGTCCTCAATTCTAGAGCAGGCCTCGGGTGTTAATCCCGCGGATCGGAGCCACGCCTTTCTTCCAAGCGTAAGGGAACCCACCATTGACTTCTCACTGCAATCTTCTTGGTGCTGTGCAGTTTGATTTGTTGATGTGAGAGTCTAAGTGCCTCCACTTGGAACACTCTAGCCAGTTCCCTCTGATTCTCTGGCAAGTAAGTACACAGGGAATCCATTTTTTCCCACAGGAAAAAAACCATGTGGGTTTTTTGCTGAGGCAAACATGGTTTACTGTGGTAATCCTCAAAACCACCAAGGGGCAATTGGTATCGCGAAGCAGGATCCCCATGAGCAGTGGAAGGATGTGGTCTTTCATGTCGTGAGTCTTGCAAACCGTTGTCACGGTATCAAGCCTCAGGAGAAATGGAGCATTGGTCCTGAGGACTACTATGAGGTCGATGTCGAACCAGAGAAAGGTCTTTCTCCTTCCAAGACCATAGATGGAGGGCCTAATGGTACAATGGCCATCGGTACCGAAGGCAATGTCAGAATCAGTGAGTTCAATAGAGGTGTGCAGGAGGGAGGGATCCCCGACTCCGATGTTCTTGGTGGAGTCTAGGCACAGCTTCTGTAGCTGGCTTAGTGCACTTGGCTTTTTGGAAATGTTCTTAGCCACCAAAACTGCCAGCGAACAGCCAGGAGTAGGTGGGTCTCCTCTCTCCCCCTCAGATGAGGGTCGGGAAGGAGAAGCCAGGCCTGAGATTGGCATCCGCTTTGCTCCAGTGGTTCCCTGAGATTCTGGCTTCTGGGTGTCCACCGCTTGAAGTGCCTTTTGCAACAAAATTGCCTTTAGCCTATCAGAACAATTTTTATGGCTTGCTTGGAGAATGATTGACAATGGTGGCAAGTCTCCACTACGTCAGCTTTTCCAAGACAAATAAGGCATAAAGAATGCCCATCCGATGGCGGCGATTTGCTGCCACAGTGGATGCACTTCCTGAAGGGGGCCTTCAATGCCATACTCTGAAAACACGCAAAATTTAACTAATCTAATCTACCTTTAAAGTGTGTGTGTGTGTGTGTGTGTGTGTGTGTATAAACAGCGAGAGAAGGAAAAGATGAAGAGGTAAAGTGAGAAGAAAAGTCCTCAGCTCTAGTCCAGACAAACACGGACAAAGTTCCTTGAAAGGCAACCGTAACGGCGGTTGAAAAGGAACTGAGGAGATCGGTGGGAACCCACTCAGACATGCACAGTGGGATGGTGGGGGAGGGTTCCCACCAAAAACAGCGTTCCTCAGCTGTAGAAGTTTCCTGAATAGAGGCTCTTTACAGACGCAGAGCCCATATGTGTGATGCACGGAGACAACAAAGAAGAACCAGCTGCTATTGCTCCTCCTCCTCTTATCATTAATACCACTTGCTTGCTTCACAGGCAGAGTCAGTGAGCACGTAGGCAGTGGTATCTATTGCTCCTCCTCAGCACCACAATTATCTGGGCAAAAGTGAGCAGCAGGTGAACAAACAGGTTACAATGGTAAAAGGGAGGATCAAGTCCGGAGGGCTATTGTCAGTGGGCCCCTGCTGGAGTGTGGGCCTTCGGCAGGTGCCCAACTATGCCTGTTCTTGACACCAGCCATGGCAGTATGCACCCTCCAAAAGCCCATGCAATAACCCCCCACCAAGCAAAACACATACACAAATACAGGCAACCCCTCCCAAAAGAGATACCACCCCACAGACACTCCCTGCTGCCCTCCTCAGTTCCCTAAGCTTACCAAGTAGTAGCGTGATCCTTCCTTTTTTTTCTTTTTTTAAAGGCAGTTTGAGTGTGTGGCTGGAAAGGAAAGCAGAATTTCCAGCAGCTCTGCCCTCTGTTTTCATTCTCATGGGACCCAGAGACATTCATGGGAGGATGATGGCAGGGTGGCTGGAAGCTTGTGCTTCTGTGTCCAGCCATTGCCCAAGTTTTTTTCAAAAAGTTGGGAGGGGCAGGCAGCAAAGGGACAATTTGTGTGCCTGCAGGCACTTCATTGGAGACCCCAGGATTAGGTTGTGCTTTTGTATGCTGAATCTCTCCAGAGCCTGTGAACTACATGTACGCTAGCTCAACTCCATTGCTGATAAGACCATTCAGATTCTCCCATATTATCTTGCTAATTTCTTAGCTTTTACTTCCTGAATAGTTTTGATCCCTTTTAACCTGCTGCAAAGCCACTATAGATCTATCCAGAATATTTTCCTTCTATATGATGGCTCACAGATTGACAAACCTGAGAAGGTATGGATTTCTGGCACTAGGGAACTGTCATAGTCATCCTCATTGTGTATGCTGTTGCCCTTTGTACTTCTTGCACAGAGGCTGCTACCAATAAATTGCTCCTAGCTAATTGAGGTGATGGTGGGTTGTAAGAGGCAGTGACAGTGCTATGTAGAGCCTTCGCTGCTTATACGTTTAGGCATCAAAACCAACACTTTAAATATTGCCTCTGGGCACAAAGCGCTGAGGCCTCCTGGGTTTTATATACATTGTAGCCTTAGTAATACAGTGGGTTGGATTCAGATTTAAGCCTGAGCAACTGCACTGGCAGAAGTGGACTCCCCTGCCCCCTCTTTCCGACAGTACCTTCAGGCCCCTGAAAATGCTACACAGATTCAGGAGACCCTGCTGAATGGAGGGAGCTGTGGGGTAGAGGGGGATCCCCACAATTGGTTGTGGGGGACCTTCCACAAGCAGAGCCATTCCTTGTGCAAAAGGTAGATTCTGGATCCAACCCAGAAGTTGCATCTTAAGGTAAACTCACAAATGTTCAAATTGGATTGAAAGCAAAGTGATATTGCTAGGTAGAGTTGATATAAAGGTTCATGCACAGTGATAGGTGAAGTAGCATTCAGACTGCGAGCCTGAGCATCAAGAGAAGCCCAACTACCAGTCATAAATGCAACTACAGCACTACTATATTATGAATTTGTACAGGATCTAGCCACATGGTGTGCTATAGCCAACCAAAATGGAGCATATTGGGTAGTCGCTATAGACCTTGAGAATAAATTATTATCCAATTTGATATTTTTTAAAAGTAAGTGGAAAATTTAAACACTTAGGATGCAGTGTTATGTACACATTTCTGGGAGTAAGCCCTACTGAACACAGTGGGACTTCAGTGTAAGCATGCATAGGATTCCACTGCAGGAACTATTGATCAAAGCAGGAAGAATCTTAAAAAGTACAAGTGATTTTTATTAATTAGAGCTGTAACCCATTTGGGAATACGTTCCAAACAAAATGGGATTTATTTCCAAGTGAAATCTTTTAAGATTAAGCTACAAGTAGTCAAATGCTTGGTTGGATTCTGTAATTTAGGATCCTAACTTATATATATACACTATTGAGGCTCCAGTAGTCACACCTTTACTTATTTATTTACCTGAAGTATTTTTATGCTGCTCCTCAGTCAAAAAGGCTCCAAGAGTGGCTAACATAATCAATTAAACAAGACAGTCCCTGCCTGCAGGCTTACAATGTAGTCCATTTGCAGTGTACAGTTATCAGATTAAGCACCATAGCAAACCCATTTTAAGTATTACGTTAGTTATGCAAAAACCTAAGCAGCTATTTTACATACAACATCCTACTGATCATGCAGTTTTTCTCAACAGCCAATTTTCTTGTACTGCTAAGTTCTTGAATACCTGTAATTTCTCCTTTCCGTAGGTATTATTCCAAGGCTGACAAAAATTGCTCCTGCCTGTGCCATAATGATCAGCACATATGAATATGGAAAATCTTTCTTTCGTAGATTGAATAAAGACAAAAATATGAAGAACCATTAATGCTGTTTATATAAACTTAAAATGGAACCAGTGGCCAGAATGCACAGACGGATATACCAAGGCCCATACAAAATATTACATTTTAAGGTATAATCCATAAGCCCCTTTCATATCACCCATGCTTCCAGCCAGCTCTGCTCACTACTAGGATCCCACCCAATTCTGCAGAAGGAGAATAGTGCACAGCCTAATTTCCTGAAAGCTTAAATTCACCCAGCAAACAGGAATTACTGTAGGATTACTCCAGGAAAGTTCAGTGCATCATTCTGCAGCCATTTAATATAGAAAACAATGCTATATCTGGTACAGGATACAACTCGTTGCATTTAGCATATCAACTTCTACTGTGGAGGAAATGCCTATCTGAAAAAAGATGCATTTCCACAAAGGAAAAGGAACAGTCCAGATGCCTTTAAAAACATATACTTTAGAGTGCTTACATAGGACTTAGTTACCACAAATGGCATTTTAGTCTTGGTGGAAAACTTGCAATTGATTCAAGATAAGCTGCTTTACCTTATGAGGTCAAGATTATGAGGAAGATTGTGTGTATAAATAAGGCACAGGAGTAAATCTGTGCCAGCTGTTGCTGACAACCTCCACCTGTCCCCTTCTTGTAAGGAGATATGTAAGCTGGCTGGCTGAGGTGGTGGGGCCACCGCCGAAGGGGGAGTGACGAGAGCACCAACCCCTCCCTAAGCGACTGTGTGTGTGTGTGTGTGTGTGTGTGTGTGTATGTATGTGTGAATGTCTTGGGTGAGTGAACTATCCCAGGGTGAGAGCGTGGGGCAGCTGGGGAGGCTGAGTTCCGACCATCCTTTAGGTGAAAGCTGAGGGGTGGGGCAATTGGCTAGGGTGAGCGGCTAGCCATAGCCTGGATGACAGCCTTATGTGAGTGTATAAATGTGGAGTGCTTGAGTGGGGAGGTGGAGTAGGCCTTTTTAATTTTAGGTTGCTGTTACAGCCTTTTCCTGGCCTGGTTTGTTTGTCTGGCTCTAGTGGCCTTTGTTATTAGTTTTGTATTATTTTAAAGTTGTATATGTGCTCAGGGGAGGGGGAGGAACAGGGTGCCTATATTGGAGTAATCTCAGGCAGAGGGAGGTACGGTGTTGGGTGCTGAACATGCCAGATAAGGGAAAGGTGGGTCAGATATTTGAAATCTGTCCAGTCTTTCAATCCTTCCCCCATACCTCAAAATCTAGGTTGCCCTATCAGCCCACTCCTTGATCTGTTGGTGCTGCATTTGAATGCCAGGTCAGTCCATAACAAAACAGTTACTATCCATGACTTGATTGTAGATGAAGGTGCTGACCTGGTGTGCATTACTGAGTCCTGGGTGGATGAGTTGAGCAGGGTGGATCTGTCTCAGCTTTGTCCACCTGGGTAGTCAGTGCAGCACCAATCTAGATTGGGGGGGGGGGGAGTTGCCATCCATAAGGATTCCATCTACTTCACAAGAAAACCCACCCATCCTACCACCAGTTTTAAGGGTCTGTACATGGTGTTGGGCCAAAGAGACAGAACAAGTATGCTGCTAGTGTACCACCCACCCCGCTGCCCAGCAGTCTCCTTGGCTGAGGTGGTCTCGAGGGAGCGGGGTGCTGCAGAATCCTAGGACTGTGGTTCTGTGGGACTTCAACATCCACGCCGAGGCTGTCCTGACAGGGCCTGCTCAGGACTTCATGGCAACCATGGGGCTGTCTCAGTATATCACTGGCCTAACACATCTGGCAGGACATACCCTGGACCTGATTTTTGCTGTTGTGTGGATGAGGGGTGATCTGGTGGGGGGGAGTGTTAACAACCCCATTGTCATGGTCAGATCATTTCTTTGTGAAGTTTGGATTGGCAGTAGCAGATCCTCCCTGCAGGGGTGGGGGACTGATTAGGTGGTCCAACCCGGGAGACTTATGAAATCTGATGGATTCCTGAACACTCCGGGGGATTTTCCAGCTGGTGTCAAGGGCTCCTTGGAGGCTTCTCTCAGTCTAATCCAGTAGCCAAGTCCAGACACAGACAAAGGGATTCTTTTCAAAGCTTTATTCTTCTTTTACAACTTAACAACTCTACTGTGAGCAACTAGATATGAGCAGCAGAGTATCTATGCCCTAAGTTGGAACAGTTGGTCCCCGTTTGAAGGAGAATCACTGGCAGTCCCTGAACGTATGGGCTAGAGAGAGTCCCTCCCCTTTTCCCTTGGATTCTCTGGGTGCAACCGTTGTTTGTGCACCAACCGGGCACTACGCCTCCTTTCCGCACCCTCCATTTGGCACCGTTCCCTGCGTCGGCATCCATCAAGTCTGCTTCCTGTGCTCTCTCACTCCCGGGACTGCTATCTATGCTAGGAATGCCAGTGGGAGGAATCCCTGCCAGCTGTTGGCCCTGGGAAGGATGAGCGCGCTCCTCTCCCAGGAGCGGCTGCTCTTCCTCAGAATCAGAACTACTGTGGGATTCTATGGGCTTAGTGTCCACCCTGACAGCTG
The DNA here is from genome assembly GCF_057233095.1 of Heloderma suspectum. Classification (NCBI taxonomy): domain Eukaryota; kingdom Metazoa; phylum Chordata; class Lepidosauria; order Squamata; family Helodermatidae; genus Heloderma; species Heloderma suspectum. Next base: position 196,934,786 of record NC_139462.1, read on the forward strand.
GTAGGGCTGGCAATTCGCTCGAAGCCTTGGTCTCACTATGGAATGGTGAGGTGGGAAACGCCGTTGCTACAGTTGCTCCAAGCGCCCACTCCGGTGCTGTGGAGCCCGTAATTCACCTTGGTTTACAGTAGGGATGGCAAAGAAATCTGCCACGGACTCCAATGAGGCTGGATTCTTTAGAATCTGGCCCCCTGGAGTCCATGGTGGAATGGAGTCCACCCCCCGAAATCTCCCCCAGGATGGACCTTCCTGATGGTGGCAGCGGCTGCGGCGGCTCCAGGTTATCTTCCAGCTGCTGCGGCCACTACGCCATTTGCGTGCCTCCCTTTTGCCGGGATAGGCTACGTAAATACCTATGTAGCCTATCACGGCCAAAGGGAGGCACGCAAATGGCATCCGCTACACCATTTCCATGCCTCCCTTTGGCCGTGATAGGCTATGTAAAGATTTACGTAGCCTATCACGGCCAAAGGGAAGGACGCAAATGGCGTCCCCTATGCAGGACGCCATTTGCGGCCGCAGCCCGGCCGCGACCAGAAGTCAGGCTGCAACGGGCAGCCCTGGCCAGCGGCTCCGTGGACTCACTGCGGAGGATTCCAGGCGTGGGGAGGAACAGATCGCCTCCCCCCCTGTCGAGAGTTCCGGGGGGAGGAACAGATCGCCTCCCCTCCCGGTGGACCCCCCCACGGACACAGGTAAGTGGGGTTTCGTACACCTCTAGTTTACAGAGGATCTATGGGAAATGAAACAGGCCAGCCAACAGCTAGAGTGCAGGTGGCGCGGGTCTTGGAGCGAGTATGATTGAAGATTAGGAAAGACTCTTCACTGTGCCTATTATGTGGCAGTGAGGATGGCAAAAAAATTTTTACTACACCTCTATTATTTCATCCTCAAAATGTCGCCCAGCAGAATTTTTCCGAGTGGTGAAGAGCCTGTTGGGATCTGGCTCGGGCTCAGAAAAATTGGGATTGGAACCCTTGGTCATTTGCTGTTATAAATTTGCTAGGCACTTCGAGGAGAAAGTCGCTCATATTCGCTCAGAAGTTGACACCACAGTTATTGCAGAGTCTGTGGAGGTGTCCAGTGCTCCATCTGGTTGTGTTTCCTGGGAGCAGTTTCAGTTGTTGGATCCTGATGTTGTGGACAAGACGCTTGAATCAGTCCGTCCCACCACATGTAAGCTTGACCCTTGCCTATCTTGGCTAATATGATCCAGCAGGGGTGGATTGGCTGGATTCAAGGAGTGGTAAATGCTTCACTCTGTCAGGGGGTGGTTCCTGCTGCCTTGAAAAAGGTTTTATGCACCTTCCCTGGACCCAGAGGTGTGTGAGAACTATCACTCCATCGCTAATATCCCCTTTTTGGACAAGGTGCTTGAGCATGTGATGGCTGGGCAGCTTCAGATGTTCTTGGAGGAAACTGATTATCTGGACTCATTTCAGTCTGGTTTCAGGCCAGGGTACAGCACTGAAACGGCCTTCGTTGCTCTGACTGACGACCTGCTCTTGGTGAAAGACGGGAAGTGCTATCCTGTTGATTTTCCTGGATCTTTTTTTTGATACCATTGATCACAGTATCTTACTGGATTGGCTCTGCGGGATGGGAGTTGGGGGCATTGTGCTACAGTGGTTCTGCTCCTACCTGCAGGACCAATTCCAGAGAGTGGTATTGGGAGATTCCTGTTCTACCCCATGGCTATTAAACTGTGGGGTGCCACAGGGTTCTATTCTATCCCCCATCTGTTCAACACCTATATGAAGCTGTTGGTGAGGTCATTAGGTGTTTGGGGATGAGGTGTCACCAGTACGTTGAGGATGCTTAGCTCTACTTCTTGTCAGAGTCAGCTGGGCCGGTGAAGGTGCTGGAACAGTACCTGGAGGCTGTAATGGGCTGGATGAGGGCCAATAAACTGAAGCTGAATCCTGACAAGGTGGAAACTCTGTGGATTGGTGGTTCCCAAGTCCGGGAACTGGGTAAGTGACCTGTCCTGGATGGGGTTGCACTCACCCTGAAGGACCAGGTGCGTAGCTTGGGAGTACTCCTAGATCCATCCTTATCACTGGAGCCCCAGGTGGACTCCGTGACCCAGAGTACATGGGGCCAGTTTCTGCTGATCCACCACCTACGGCCTTTCCTGGACAGGGATAACCTAGCCACGGTAGTGCACACGCTGGTAACTTCCCAATTAGACTACTGCAGTGCACTTTACGTAGGGCTGCCCTTGAAGACAACTCGGAAGTTGCAGCTAGTGCAAAATGCAGCAGCTAGATTGTTGACTGGAACATCACATAAAGATCACATAACACCAGTCTTAAAGGAATTATACTGGCTCCCAATACATTTCCAGTCAGAATTCATGGTGCTAGTGATGACATTTAAAGTCCTAAGTGGCTTGGGACCTTGATATTTGAGGGAGCGCCTCCCCCTATTTATGCCTGCCTGAGGATTGAGATCTGTTGGAGGAGCCCTCCTCTGTGTCCCACCAGTGCAAGACATACACAATGGTGGGATGTGGGAGAGGGCTTTTTCTGCTGTGGCACCCTGGTTGTGGAACGCCTTCCCCTTGGAGACCTAATTAGCACAGAAGTTGGTTTTGTTTCGGCGCCAAGTAAAAACGTGGCTTTTTACCAAAGCCTTTGAGGGCTAAGTGGATTCCCTGAGTATGCACACTATTTTAACTGTTTTCTTGTTTTATATTTTAAATTGGTATTAGCTAGCTTAATGATTTAATATGTTTTTAGCTATTTAAATTATTTATTGTTTTACACTGTTTAAATTGATTTTATCTGTATGCCACCCTGAGATCTTAATGATATAGGGCAAGATACAAATGTTTTAAATAAATAAACAAATCCCTCCAGTAGCTATGCAAAAAGTGCAGTTGTTTTTTAAAAAACGTGATAATTTCCTGATGTGAGTATTTTATATCTATTTTGCTATGTATCCTGAATTTTCAGGATGCTACTGCCTAGAAACTACCATCTTATCTATTAAATGGAGAGAAAGTCTCTCAAGAAGAAAGCTGTTTTACACATTAATGTTCCTATGCTGGTGTACAGGTGTTGGGCAGATTGGTTCCCGCTTAGCCTATAAACTGAGGATGTGGTGCTTCCTAGCAAAGGAATACTGAGTTCTTAAACCTACTTGATAAAACACTGTACATGCACAGCCATAGTTTCAAGATTTTATTAGATTAACTGCAGCACCTGTGCAAGTATGTTCCAGCAATAGAAGCTATTCTGTTAAATTTAACAGAATTGTGTGAATGTTTATCTGGGTGGATCAAACATGTCAGTAGTTGCAACACCAGTGTCTTTGTTATTTATTCATTTGATTTATGCTCTGCCTTTCTACTAAACAATGGCGCATAAGGTGGCTTTTTTAATCCAGTTCATTCAGAGTTTGAATTTAAAGACTGTTTACACTTACATGACTATAATGGACTTACTGTTTCCTTTTACTGAAGGGAAACTATGTGGTAGCTCTTTAGCATGCATCAGTATGAATGAGTTAACTTTTGGCTAGCAGTAGTTCTGCCATTACTTTGGGAGTAGTCGTTGGCTGGGTTCAGACAACACAGTAACCCACACTCAAGGGTTGAGTGTGGGTGGTTGTTGAAACATTGGTTGATGAAACATGGGTTATTGTGTTGTCTGATCCCAGCCGCAATAAACCATGGTTTGTTAACCACGAACAAACCACAGTTCACAACCCAACAGCAGAACATGGGTTCTCTTCATGGGTTGTTTGTTAACACACCACAACTTGCACTGCTATACTTTCTACAAAGTAACTCATTGCCTCTGGGTACTAAGTTTACTCTTCCTACGGTGTGCTCTGCTACATCACAAAAGCAACAAAAAGGGAGGAGGGAAAGACACTGTTGCACACAGTTTGTCAGAACAAGCAATTCCAAGGTTGATAAGAGCAACGAACAGAATGAAATTGGTAGGTGTCGCTTTAAAGTGATGTGTGGGAAAAATGTTTCAGCATCATATATAGCAATAGTGAAATCCTTCCAAGTGCCTATCTTTACCCACACAAACAAGGGAGGCAGCAGCAGGCTTGGAGAAGCACCAAGGTTTGCGGATGTGGTCCAAGTCCAACCAGAACAAGACAATTCAACAGGATACTATAATTGATGATACTGAAAATCAATGAGGTGTCCAGGAAAATTGTACAAGATTGTACTGCCTGGTCAATCTTCTGACACAGGTGGGTGACCAAGGTAGTTTATGCTCCAAAACTAGGTTGGAAACCAGACTGGAATGGGTCTAAGTAACCAGTTTCATCCAAAACAAAAATATATATTTTAAGACTGCCTTATTTATCACAGCAGGAACTGTACCCGCTGAGAGGCATTAGTTACTCAGGGTCAGAGACACAAACAGGATGTGGCAGCAAACCTAGCACAGAACCCATATATGGGACTGCAGATATACTATGAACAGGAGTAAATACAGCCATCTCTGATTCTGCCACTTGTAAACTTGGAATGTAAGCAGTTTTGTCTGCAAAACGTTGCTATGTTAGGTGGCTAACATTACCACTGCATGAAGTGTTACAACAGTTCGCTGTCAGCAAGGGAATTATGTAGGAACCACCTCAGATCCAAGTGACAACAGATGCCAGTTGGGGAGCACACTGCCTCACAGAGTTTGCACAGGGCTCTTAGTCACGGGAGGAGAAAGCACATCCCTTCAGTCTGCTGGAACTGAGGGCCATACAGCTTGTACTACTTTTTCAATATTAGTGAGTCAGAAACATGTGCTAATATGCACATAGACCGCAAAAGCCCATGTGACATCGGCAGGACAAGATCCGGCATCTTGCAGAAGGAGGCTATACTACTCCTTTGGGCAAAAACTAATTTGGGCTTGATCACAGCAGAATAAATACAGGGGACACTCAACACGATTGACTAAGCAGAGAAAATGGACCAGAGTAAGTGGGCCATACATCCTTAAGCATTCTGGCTCCTAACCCAATGCTGGAATCTCCCAATCATAGACCCATTCTCTGTAAGGGAAAATGCAAAGGCAAAACAATTTCTGTCCTGCTCTCAGGATCATGATGCTGTTGCAGTGGACACCCTCCATTCAGTTTGGCCAGTGGGTCTCCTTGCTTTCCCACTGTTTCCCTTGATCGCAAGAATGCTAAACAAGATCAGGCTTCTGGGAAGAGGTGTTAATGATTGCTCCAAACTAGCCCGTGAGGCCCTGGTTCTCAGACCTGGTGAGTCTCGGTTTCCCCTATGGTGCTTCACCTAGAGGCTGATAATCTCTCACCTGCAGGTAAAACACATGCTGTGGAGGGCAACCCTCATTTCTCCACCAATGGTTCATTGATTCCCCTCCTGGGATCTGAGAAAGATCCTCAAAGCATTGACGGGCACCCCTTTTGAAGCACTTCACAAGATCCTTCTGCACATTCTCACCTGGAAGGTAACCTTCCTAGTATTAACTTCAGCCAGATGGGTAGGGGACTTGGGTGCATTGTCTATGTACATGGACCTTTGTACTTTCATACAGGATGGGTAGTTTTGACACACGGAGTTCACCTTTGGCATGAATCTCAGGTCACGTTTCATCGCAGTCAGGAAATCATCCTGCCTGACTTCTGCCCGAAACCTCATCTGAAGGAAGAGATCTTGTACAAGCTAGATGTGAACTGAGGAGTTACCTGAAGTGCACCGTGGAGTCATGATGAATGGAGGCACTTCGTTTCCTACAAGCCAGGAGCCCACGCATTCCAGCATCAGCAGATGCGTAAGGGAATGCACAGTATTAGTATGCTCTTCACAATGTCAGAATCCTCCAGTAGGTATTCTATGGAGCGCATCCATAGCTGCGCTCCAAACCAATACACCACTGGAAGACATTCCAGGTAAGGCAGCTACCTGGGCTTTGCTTTCCACATTCATATGCCAATATAAAATTGACAAGTAAGCTTCTGGTGAGGCATCTTTCGGACATCAAGTCCTGCAACAGTTCTTATTGTGACGCACCCTACTTGGGATACAGCTCCTGTATATCTCTTTCCCTTCTGCTCCACTCCCTTGCTGACCTAGAATGGAAAGTTGGATTTACCATGGTCAGCAAAGTGTGGAGCAGGGAGTCCCTCCCTGTGTCATGCATATAAAATGAGGGGAGCTTTTCTTGTAACCAGGGGGAAGGGGGGCTACTTTCACATTTGTGCAGGAACCTCTCCCCCCCCCCATTAGTTAGGAATTCTGCTCAATTTCCTCTATGTTACAATGTAGCAGTTATTTTGAAGTGTCACAATTTTCAAGCTTTTCTAGTAGCTGCAGCAAATCCTGTGACAGAGGGGGTTCTTCCCCTTCCTGTGGGACACAACTTTGATCTGATTGGCCCCGCCTTCTGTGGAAGTGAGAGTTAACCCTTTCCTTCCTGCTCCATAGCTCGCTGACCAGATGACCACTTCATTGTAAGTCCAACGTTCCATTTAGTCCATAATCATAGCAAACATCAGAATTATGGAAGATGATACTGGAGAACCAGTACCTGTAGATGAAGCCACCATCCAGGGAAGAGGGAGTGCCTTCTGCTTGCTGCTGCCACCACCACCACCACCGCTCTGTTCTGTGGACTTCTTTCTGGCAGACCACCATTCCCTGCAGGACCAGGCTGCCAGGTACTGAGCCAGCTGTTGCTGACCACCTCGACCTGCCCCTTTTTGGAAGGAATATATAAGCGGGGTGGCCACCAAACGGGGTGCGCCCCTTTGGGTCGCTCCTTCAGGGAGTGGCAAGGGCACCACCCCCTTCTCGAGCAACTGTGTGTGCATATGCGCGCATGCGTGTTTTGGGGGAGTGAACTATCCCAGGGTGAGAACGTGGGATAGCTGGGGAGGCCGAGTTCCAACCATCCCTCAGGTGAGAGCTGAGGGGTGGGGGCAATTGGCTAGGGTGAGAGGCTAGCCATAGCCGGAGAAAGTGGGAACTCTGCGTCAGGAGACGCCCCCCTGGGAAGGCCACAAGCCAGCCCGGACGAACTTGCCTATACCAGCACCCTGTGGAAGAAGACAAATTACAGCTAAGGAGTGGTGGGGCGAGGAACATGGAAGGGGGTTGTTTTTCCCTTTTCTTTCGCTCCCCCCTATTTATCTCTCTCTCAAGGCCTAGTGAAGGGGATGTATTTTTGTTGATTTTTGTTTAACTTGGGGGGGGAGTTATTGGGGGTTTTGTTGTGTTTTTAGGGGTGGGTAGCCTGCCTGATAGGCAGAAGCGAGGGGGCATGTGTCCACCTGACGGAGGCAGTGGGGGGAGTGTCGGGGGCCAGAACATAGGCTGGGCGGCAGGCACTGGCGGGGTGCTAGGGGCAAGCTGTGCCAGGTAAGGGGAACAAGGGAGAGATGTGTAATATCTGTCCCCTGTTCTGGGCCTGTTCAGAGCCAAAGGATGGCTGGGGGAGGCGTGACTCCACCTTCTGGCCTTCGTTTGCTGCCCTGCAATGCCAAGTCTGTTACCCAGAAAACATCAGTCATCCATGACATGATCCGGGGTGAGGTTGCAGAACTGGCATGTATTATTCATTTATTTTTATTAATTAAATTTCTTAATTGCCCATCTGACTGGTCCCCTGGCCACTTTGGGCAACGTACAATGGTGCAATTTTCAAACAGTAAAATTGTATATTAAAACATTATTTAAAAATACCCTAACCCACCCCAAATGCCTGCCTGAATAACCAAGTTTTCAGTGCATGGCGGAAGCTCTTTAAAGAGGGGGCATGGCGGAGTTCCCTAGGGAGAGAGTTCCACAAAGTGGGGGCCACCACAGAAAAGGCCCTCTCCCTCGTCCTCATCAGCCTAGCTGTCCTGGCTGATGGGACAGAGAGAAGGCCATCCAAGGCTGACCTTGTTGAGTGGCCTGTCTGGTGTTGCTGGAGGCACTCCTTGAGATAGGCTGGGCCGGAACCACATAGGGTTTTAAAGGTCAAAACCAACACCTTGAATTTGGCCCGGAAAACAACTGGTAGCCAGTGCAACTCCTTCAGCACCGGAGTGATATGATCACTCCGGCAGCTACCTTTAATCAGGCGAGCCGCCGCGTTCTGCACCAGCTACAGCTTCCAAACCGTTTTCAAGGGTAACCCCACATAGAGCGCATCACAGTAGTCTAGACGAGAGGAGACCAGGGCATGTGCTACCGATGGGAGCAGATGGTCGGGAAGGTAGGGGCGCAGCTGCCGTATCAGATGGAGTTGGTGCCGCGCTGTCCTCACAGCTGACACCTGAGCCTCCATGGGCAGCTGGGAGTCTAAAGTGACCCCCAGGCTGTGGACCTGGTCTTTCAAGGGTAGCCATACCCCATTCAACACCAGGTCAACATCCCCCAACATCCTCTTGTCTCCCACCCAAAGTACCTCAGTCTTGTCAGGGTTCAGCTTCAGCTTATTCCTCCCCATCCAGCCACTCATCTTCTCCAGACATTTAGACAGGGATTCCACGGTCAACCCTGGTGAAGATTTGAATGAGGTAGAGCTTGGTGTCATCCACATATTGATGACACCACACCCCAAACTTCCTGATGATAGCCTCCAGCAGCTTCACATAGATGTTAAATAGCATTGGGGAGAGGATAGAACCCTGTGGCACCCCACAAATGAGTGGCCACGGGTCCAACACCTCTGATACCTCTAAAAGGACCGGAACCACCGTAGAACAATGTCACCAATGCCCATCCTCTCCAGACGGTCCAGGAGGATACCGTGGGCAATGGTATCAAAAGCCGCTGAGAGGTCAAGGAGAACAAGGAAGGAGCATTCACCCCTATCCAAAGCCCTCCTCATATCATCCACCAAAGCGACCAAGGCTGTTTCTGTCCCATGCCCAGGCCTGAAACCCGATTGAAAATTACAGAGACCCGGCTGGCTGAGGTCACCGCTCCACTCCTGAGGATTTATGTCCAGGTGGATTTTCATACATACATACGAGGGCTGGGGATCGGGGGGGGGGAGTGGCTGTTATCTACTGGGCATCCTTGGTTTTCACAAGACCTCCTTTCCAGGAGACCAAGTTTGTTGAGTGCATGTACTGGAAGTTGGGCCCAAAGGGCAGTCTGGGGATTCTGCTCGTGTACTGCCCGCCCCACTGCACGACTGACTCCCTGGCCAAGGTGCTTGAGGTGGTCTCTGATGTGCGTGTGCAGTCCCCTAACTTATTGGTGTTCATAGAATCATAGAATAGCAGGGTTGGGAGGGGCCTACAAGGCCATCAAGTCCAACCCCCTGCTCAGTGCAGGAATCCAAGTCAGAGCATCCCTGACAGATGGCTGTCCAGCCTCATCTTGAATGCCTCCAGTGTGGGAGAGCCCACTATGTCCCTAGGGAATTGGTTCCATTGTCTTATTGCTCTAACAGTCAGGAAGTTTTTCCTGATGTTCAGCCAGAATCTGGCTTCCTGTAACTTGAGCCCAGTATTCTGTGTCCTGCACTCTGGGATGATCGAGAAGAGATCTTCCTCTCTGTGACAACCTTTCAAGTCCTTGAAGAGCTCTATCCTATCTCCCCTCAGTCTTCTCTTCTCAAGGCTAAACATGCCCAGTTCTTTCAGTCTGTCTTCATAGGGCTTTGTTTCCAGTCCCCTGATCATCTTTGTTGCCCTCCTCTGAACCCTCTCCAATTTGTCTGCATCCTTCTTAAAATGTAGTGCCCAGAACTGGACACAGTACTCCAGATGAGGCCTAACCAGTGCTGAGTAGAGGGGAAGTAGTAGTTCCTAGGATTTGGAAGCTATGCTTCTATTAATGCAGTCCAAAAGAGCATTGGCCTTTTTTGCAGCCACATCACATTATTGGCTCATATTCAGCTTGTGATCTACCACAGTTCCAAGATCCTTCTCGCTTGTAGTGTTGTTGAGCCATGTACCCACCATCTTGTAACTGTACATTTGATTTCTTTTTCCTAGGTGCAGAACTTGGCATTTATCCCTATTAAATGTCATTCTGTTGTTTTCTGCCCAGCGCTCCAGTCTATCAAGATCACTTTGAATTTTGTTTCTGTCTTCCAAAGTATTCACTATCCTGCCCAATTGTGTGTCATCTGCAAATGTGATCAGCATTCCCTGCACCTCCTCCTCCAAGTCATTAATAAAAATGTTGAAGAGCACTGGGCCCAGGACTGAGCCCTGCGGTACCCCACTCGTTACCTCTCCCCAGTTTGAGAAGATCCCACTGATAAGCACTGTTTGAGTCCGATTCTGTAGCCAACTGTGGATCCACCAGATCGTTGTTTCATCTAGCCCACTTTGAGCTAGTTTGCTCATCAGGAGATCATGGGGCACTTTGTCGAAAGCTTTGCTGAAGTCAAGGTATATTATGTCTACAGCATTCCCACAGTCCACAAGGGAGGGTACTTGATTAAAAATTGAGATCAGATTTGTCTGGCAGGACTTGTTTTTGACAAATCCATGTTGGCTTCGAGTAATCACTGCATTGTTTTCAAGGTGCTTCCAGATGGATTGCTTTATCATCTGCTCCAGAATTTTCCCATGGATTGATGTCAGACTGACTGGTCTGTAGTTCCCAGGTTACCCTTTTTGAAGATAGGGACAACATTAGCCCTCCTCCAGTCATCTGGCACTTCCCCCGTCCTCCATGATTTCTCAAAGAGAATAGACAGTGGTTCTGAGAGCTCTTCTGCCAGTTCCTTTATTACTCTAGGGTGCAGTTCCTCTGGCCCTGGAGATTTGAACTCATTCAAAGTAATTAGGTGTTCCTTGACCATATGCCTATCAATCTCGAGCTGCAATCCTGCCCCTTCAGCCTGTACTTCACCTTTGCCAGGGGGGTCATAGACCCTCTTTTGCGAGAAGACTGAGCCAAAGTAGGAATTGAGCTCCTCTGCCTTTTCTTTGTCATCTGTTATTGTTTTGCCATCCTTATTTAATAGCTGAACCACCATTTCTTTCCTCTGCCTTTTACTATGCATGTAGCTGAAGAAAGCCTTTTTGTTGCTTTTAGCCTCCCTCGCTAACCTCAGCTTGTTCTCAGGTTTAGCCTTCCTGACGCCATCCCTGCAATTCTGTGCTACCTGCCTGTACTCTTCCTTTGTTACTTGGCCGTCTTTCCACTTCCTATATGTGTCCTTTTTTGTTTTCAGGTCATCTCTAAGCTTTTTATGAAGCCACGTTGGCTTCTTCCACCTTTTCTTCTGGTTGGAATTGTTAGTAATTGTGCTTTGAAAATTTCCTTTTTTAAAAGCTCCCACCCATCTTGGACTCCTTTTCTCGTTAGCGTTGCTTGCCATGGGACTTACTTATCATAGTTCTGAGTTTATTAAAATCGGCTTTCCTAAAATCCAGGGTATGCGTTTGACTACACTCGGCTTTTGCTTCCCTTAGAACCAAGAACTCAAGTATAACATGGTCGCTTTCCCCCAGAGTTCCTGTAACTGCTACTTTATCCACTAAGTCATCTCTGTTGGTTAGGATCAAGTCAAGGATAGCCGAACCTCTAGTTCCTTCCTCTACTTTCTGTAGGAGGAAGTTATCCGCCACAGAAGTCAGGAATTTCCTGGAGGGGCCATGTTTTGCAGAATTTGTCTCCCAACAAATATCGGAGAAATTGAAGTCCCCCCTTGCTACTACATCATGCTTCCTTGGCTATTTGCTTTTCAAAAGTCTCATCCTTGTCTTTTCCTTGGTTGGGTGGCTGGTAGTAGACTCCGATCACCAGGTTCCTTTTATTCTTTGCTCCATTTATTTTGAACCTGATGCTCTCGATGGGGCTACCAAGCTCATCCTCCTGTATTTCTGTGCAGAGATATGTATTTTTCACATACAGTGCAACCCCACCTCCCTTTCTGTTCCTCCTGTTCTTTTTGAACAAGTTATATCCTTCAATTGCTGTATTCCAGTCATGAGAGTCATCCCACCAAGTCTCAGTTATACCTATCAAGTTATAATTTCCCTCCTGTATTAAGAGTTCAAGTTCGTTCTGTTTGTTTCCCATACTCTGGGCATTAGTATATAGACATCGAAGAACATTCGGTTCATAGTCTGGCTTTCTTCTACATGTGCCTGAAGAGTATTATTGAGTGCTATTAGAGCTGTTCTCTCCATTGCGGTGCATGAGCCTATGTCCATTGTTACCCCCAATTTTACATCTCCCTTCCCCGTAGGATTCAGTTTAAAGCCCTCCTGACGAAGTTCTTCATGCTGTGGCCAAACACATTCTTCCCATCCTTTGTGAGGTGCAACCCGTCCCTAGCCAACAGTCCATCTTCCAGGAAGTATAGCCGTGGTCCCAGAATCCAAATCTCTCTTGTTGGCATCACCTTCGTAGCCATTGGGTACAATGGGTCTTATACTCTACAGGTTAGCAACAAGGCAGCAGAACAGCAGAAAGCGCCCCCTAGTGTCCATTCCCAGCATAAACTAACAGCACTTGGTTCTCAAGCACAGCCACCTGTAGCTTTAAGGTAAACAAACTCTGCTTCTCAGGCATATCAGTGATAAGACATTCTCCTCATTAGCAAGGAATGTTCTGAGAAGGATGTTATCAGCCGTTTGAATCATCTTCACATGCTCAGAGGCTTACAAGTAAGGGAATTGCACCAATAATGAACTTAAGCAAGCATTATGGATCTCTAGGCCGCTCTAACACCACAAATGACTTGGCTACTCTCTTGGGGCCAATACAAATCCATGGTTACAAGCTCTGAAACAGGAGGTGAGATGGGTAGAGTGCCGGTGACCGAAGCCTCGCTCCAAAGACTATCAGACACAGGCTAGAGCTGTATCTTCAGCCTATCACATGGCGATGAAGGCAGCAAAAAAGGAATATTATGCTACCTCTATCGCGTCTGCAGAGTGCTGTCCAGGAGGCTGTTCCAAGTGGTCCGTAGTGTGGTCGGTCCACTTGCTCCAGAACCTCTGGAGCATTCTAAAGCCTCCTGTGAGGCCTTGACAAGGCACTTTGTGGATAAAATTGATTGGATCAGGAGTGTTGTTCTGTGCACCGTGGATACAGTTAGCGAGTGAGAGGCAGCCTGTGGCAAACTGGTTTTGTGGGATTGGTTCCAGCTTCTTCCTTCTGATGAAGTGGACAAGGTGCTTTCATCTGTAAAGCCGACCACCTGCTTACTTGATCCTTGCCCATCTTGGCTCATTATGAGCTGCAGAGAGAAGATGGGTGAGGGGATCAGGGCAGTGGTGAACGGCTCACTTGAGGAAGGAGGGATAAGACCACTCTTAAAGAAGCCCTCCTTGGATCCCCAAGTCTTGAACAACTTTCACCCAGTCTCGAATCTGCCATTTTGGGGCAAGATCGTTGAGTGGGTGGTGGCGATGCAGTTGAAGGCACACTTGGAAGAAGCCCATTATCCAGATCCATTTCGATCAGGCTTCAGGCCTGGGCATAGGACAGAAATGGCCTTGGTGGATGACATGAGGGCTTTGGATAGGGGTGAATGCTCCTTCCTTGTTCTCCTTGACCTCTCAGCGGCTTTTGATACAGTTGACCACAGTATCCTCCTGGACTGCCTGGAGGGGTTGGGCATTGGAGACGTCATATTACAGTGGTTCTGGTCCTTCCTCTCCAGCAGGTACCAGAGGGTAGCACTGGGAGAGGTTTCAAACCCGTGGCCGCTCACGTGTGGGGTGCCACAGGGTTCTATCCTCTCCCCAATATTTAACATCTATGTGAAGCCACTGGGGGCTATCATCAGGAGGTTTGGGGTGTGGTGTCATCAATATGCAGATGACACCAAGCTCTACCTCTCGTTCAAATATTCAAGGTTGGCCGTAGAATCCCTGTCCAAATGTCTGGAGACAGTGAGTGGCTGGATGGGGAGAAATAAGCTGAAGCTGAACCCTGACAAGACTGAGGTACTTTTGGTGGGAGACAAGAGAGGAGGTTGGGGGATGTTGAATGTTGATGTTAACCTGATGTTGACCTCAACAAATTCAGCTTCAGATGGCCTTCTCTCTGTCCCATCAGCCAGGACAGCTAGGCTGGTGAGGACGAGGGAGAGGACCTTTTCTGTGGTGGCCCCCGCTCTGTGGAACTGCCTCCCTAGGGAGCTCTGCCTTGCCCCCTCTTTAATGAGCTTCCGCCACGCATTGAAAACGTGGTTGTTCAGGCAGGCATTTGGGGTGGGTTAGGGTATTTTTAGAAATATGTTTTAATGGCTATTTTTGACTGTTTGTACTGTTGTACATCACGCAGAGTGGCCAGGTGACCGGCCAGATGGGCAATTAAGAAATTTAATTAATAAATAATTTTTGATGCAAACCTGGATTTGGACCCACCCATGGCTACTTTCAGTTAAAGGTCTTTCAGTGGAAGCTGAAGCGAAGAAAAGTGGAAGGCTTGTTTTCTAACCTCTCCCTTTCTGCCAGTCAGTAAAAACATAAAATGTAATCTGCATGCACAATTCTAGCCGAATGCAGGCATATCTGCAATATCTCTTAAGAATTTGTTGTCCGTATGTTACACCCATCAACACCTTATTTTTCCTTCCCAAAACGCTTATGTCCTCCTTCCAACTCCTCCTTGAACTCTACCCATTTCCATTAAGGCTGTAGCTTAGCTTTGATTCAAATGGGGATAGGGACTAAGGGGTTATATATGCATTTGTGCACATTCATTCCTTGTTACCTTTTTTCTGTCTCCATTGACTCCTCAACTGTTGAAGTTTATATTATAAGCTTCTAAAGGCATAGGCCTCTTTTTATTTGTGTTACTCTGAAGCACTATGTACAGCCATATACATGGATGATGCAAGTGATTAAAAATATGCTGTGAAAATTAAATCTTTATGCTATCATTAGGACTATTGATAAGCTGCAATAAAGTATCTTCTCTTTAAAAGAGCAAGTGCTCTTAAATGTTAATGTATTAACTGGTATGAAATCAGACACCACACATCTAGTGAAAGTCTAATACAAAGCTGCACGCATTTTTGCAACCCCCTGAAAATAGTGTGAATGTAGTGCATTTGACTGTTTGCCTATTTACATTCAGTAGAACTGAGCAATGTTTCTGTTATCAAGGAAAAGTACAACTACAGTAATAATGGTACAAAATGTTTAATGCACATGCAACATTTGATACAGCAGGGCAACAAATGCACATTTTAAAAAATGTATTTCTGAAAACTTGGCAAGATTTCAGAACCAAGACAGTAATCCTTTCATGCATAAATATTGACTCAACTGGTTTCACACACACATTAGAGAGTTTAGTTACGGTCTGTAAGAGACTGCTCCAACCAGTTGGTCATTAACTGGCGTGGCAAAGTAATGGTTCCAGATCAACAATATACTAGCCCCAGAAAGTTTTCATATACAAGCCTGCTAACATTGCTCACACATCTCTGGAAACTTAGCTGCACATAATCATTTCTTCCCTTGTGTTTTAAAGATATCTATTTTACAAGAGATAACATGCATTAACTTACTTTTATCAGGTAGCCAGTACATAACTTCTGGCAGAGCAGGAGTGCTATCTTGTTTCAAAATTTAACTCGGCACAAAAGTAACACAGTAAACTTGCCAACACACAGGATTTCATGTAATCATCTGCTGCTTCTTTCCAATCACATTTTTATAGCAGGTCTTACAAGAGGCACATCTCTGTTTAGCAAATATAAATTAATAATCAGACAGTCAAAAAATTAGTTGGACTTATAGATTCCCACTTGTTGCTGCACACTAGAAAACAGTGTATGGAACTTCTTTGGCACACTAGAGCATTTCCTCTTAGACATCAACTGAGGCTGTATGTGTA
The DNA here is from genome assembly GCF_057233095.1 of Heloderma suspectum. Lineage (NCBI taxonomy): Eukaryota > Metazoa > Chordata > Lepidosauria > Squamata > Helodermatidae > Heloderma > Heloderma suspectum. Next base: position 196,950,540 of record NC_139462.1, read on the forward strand.
TCAATGCCTTTACACAAAATTGCCTGTGAGTACTACAGGTAACCATTCCCAGTAATATTGGGAAACAAATCATTACACTTGAAAGGCTTGCCCTGCAAAACACAAAACTTCAAAAACCATAAAAACTACATACACATTGTGTAGATGTTTTAAAATAAAGCTTACTGGTAGCTTCACTGGAGGCATCAGATTTTAAAATGTTTCAAATAAGAACAAATAAATCTGAACCAAAATGTTTATGAAAGTCTATTGTGACGTTTGCTACTTGGAGATGCTGTTCTTAAGCGGAGCCACTATTGATAGTAACAGGATCTCCTATCTTTACATTAAGCTGTATCATGAACACAACAATTTGGAAGCCACCTCCACATTTCTTCTTTTTGTACACTGCAAGTGGGTTCAGTGTGTCAAAATGCCAAATACATGGGGTAACCCTGATGAAAGTTGACCATAATTTAATAACCTCACCTACTTGAAACTGAACTCTGTAGTATAATGAAAATGCAGATGTACGACTAATAGTTACCATTGTTTGAAATAGTTTATTTTTAAAAAATCCATTATAATAGAACACAATTCAGGCATTTTGCTATTTACAATAAATTCTAATGGTATTTTATTTACCTACCAGGTTAAAAATTATCTTTGAAAATGTTAGCACATCTAAAGAAGTGCAGCAAAGTACTGATTTGGAGTCAGCAACTCTTGCAGAAAAGACAGATTCCTGGTGGTTAAGATAACCACACATTTTTTTCTTATGGTTTGAAGCCTTAATTGTACATTTAACAGTAGTCTGAAAATCACGGATACTGTTAATCAAGGAGCATGTACCTATGAAAGTCCTATTTTCAAGACGATAGCAAATAGCTGGTTTTTAGATTTGCAAAAAAGGACAATAGCAATTTCTAAAAATTGGGTTGACCTTCTATGAATCTTGACAGCCAATAAATTAAGGAATGCCAACTGAATACAAACACAGGTCTTCTCTGTATAGATCTGCTCAAGAAGGAGTTAGTCCCGGGCTTGTCATCTCTGTTGTAGGACTTGCAAGATATTCACTTGATTTCAAACTTGTGAGAGATTTGTAACTTGCTACTGAAGTCAGAGAGCCACAAAGGCCAAGTAATGAAGGAGTATCTTCTTTCCCTATTTAAGAAAGATTCAGTTCAGATTTTCACTCTTTTAAATCAAACAGGGCAGAATCAGCTAGCTTTCCTTCCTTTTCCCAACTGTACACCCTTCAACCAAACAGCTGTTATCTCAGGAAAGGGGAAGAGAATCTTTTATTACAACCTAAACTTTACACTCCTTCTCTTAAGCCCCTGTGACAGGTGCACATGCTTATTGGGCCTCCCCTTGCTTGCTTAGTTGAAGTGCTGAGGGGGTGAGGAATTGGGGGGAGGGTTCTCCCTTCTCTTCACCCAAGCAGATGCAGTGACGACTTTACCTTACCATTATCAACATAGCCTTAGAATTTCCAGTATGGCACCTGTGGACACCAGTGTGCCTACGGACAATTCTCTGTGCCCGCCAGACTCCCTTCCCCTTCCAATCTTTATTTTATTTAAGGTTTTTCAGTAAAGTGTTACATGGGAGGCTCCCATACTCCAAAGTGAAGTGCTATCACCCAGTGCCATCTTTGTTTGGGTTCAAAAGAGTGGCTTTGTGTTTTGGAGCTCAGACCAACCTCTGCTTGGACTTAGGTTCCTGGACAGGTTACTTTTCTTGTAGTCTCACCCATTTGCCTTATGGGAAATGAGTGTTTTGTGACCAGACATGCCCACCATGGCAGCTTTTATGAAGGGGGGGGGGGAGAGAGAACCCACGGCAGCCAGTTTGTGAGAGCACCCACAACACTCAAAATTCCAAATATGCCCACTGACCCAAAAAGGTTGGGCACCCCTGACATAGCTCATCCCTTCAACTGCAAACTTGTTCTAGGCTCTGTTTCTAGGACATTTCAACCCAATCAACAAAGCCCTATTGTTCCTTCCTCCCTGAATGGGCAATCAGGGTTGACCTTTAGGTCACCCTAACAAATATGCTGATGCAGAGTGGGCCACTATGTCAGTTTCCCAACCAAAGCTCTATTAGTGCTTGACCAAGGTCCTGTACAAAGGTTCTTCACATGGAAGTTAGCTGGGAAAGCTATGAGACGTCCATGGCATCCATTTACTAGGAAGGTAGAAAGACTGCTAATTCCAAGTTTCATTCCTCTAGCACTCAAGAGAAGTTACCTGCTTATGTTAGGGGCTAGGGCAGTTTAGTGGCTAGAACAATGTTTGTTTATTTAATTTAGTGCAATAGTGTGTTCAGCATGTTTTGTCAATAAATCAATTTGTTCATTTAAAACATAGCCGCTGTGGTTCAGTCCAAGGGGATTCTGAATACCAGTATCTCACTCCACAGTCCTGCCTTGGGCCTCTTAACTAAACTATCAGAGAGTTCTACTGCTCTATACTCAGGAAGCGGTAGCAGCTAATCCACCCATTGGCTTAGTTGACTGCAGGTTAACATGCAGTAACAAAGGTGGGGCACTTAGATGCCCAGGTAAAATTGGCTTTCCTTGTGACCCCTGGAGGTGTCAGAGTACAGAGAACTCTAAGGGACCCCAGGTACATCACAGTCTAATTTCAGTCTACCTACCCCTAACAGAGATGAACACATTTAACCCAAACAGGAAAAAAACAAAACATATCAGGCCTAAGTCATCTGCAGAGGAAGGAAAAAATTTAGAAAATACAGTTAACCATACAAGCTATGGTGTGACCTGTGTGCATAGTTCTGGTTGTCATACTTCTAAAAGGATATTGTAGAGATAGAAAAGGGCAACCAGAATGATTGCGGCTGGAGCAACTCCCCAATGAGGAAAAGTTACAATGTTTGGGGCTTTTTAGCTTTGAAAAATGGTGTGTGTCGGGGGGGGGGGGGAGGATAATAGAAGTATATAAAATTATGCATGGTGTGGAGAAAGTGGATAGAGAAACTTCTCATATTACTAGAAGCTGGAATCATCCAATTAAGGTGAAAGATGGGAGATTCAGGACATAAAAATGAAGTACTTATTCATACAGCACATAGTTACATTATGGAATTAGCTACCGCAGTATGTGCTCATGGCCACCAACTCAGATGGCTTTAAAAGGTGATTAGGCAAATTAATGGAGGGCAAGGCTACTAGTCATGACAGCTCTATGCTACCTCCAGTATCAGAGTCATCACGGCTCTGAATATCAGTCACTAGGAAACATCAGGAAACCTGCCATGTCCTGCATTCAGGCTTCCCATAGGCAGCTGGTTGGCCACTATTAGCGACAGGATGCTGGACTAGATAGGCCTGTGATCTGATCCAGTAGAGCAGCATTCCCCAATCTGGTGCCCTCCAGATGTGCTTTGCTACAACCAGCATTCCCCAGCCATCCACACAGTCCAACAGATTTGGAGAGTACCAGGTTGGGGAAGGCTACAGAAGAGCCTCTAATTTTCCTAAAGCAATTTTTCTTGGGTCAACATCCAAAAAGCTTTGGAGAAAAATGTCTTTGTAACAGCAGATACAGTGATCAGATTGGGATAAAAGTGGTTTGAAGCAGTAAAAATTGATCTATGCAGTTATTATCAAATAATCACTGCTAGGATTGAAATCGCTAGCAAGTGGAAGATGCGAAGTTGTTTTTAATCACTGATTGGATTAGGAGCATTCAGAAATACTGTGTCTCACAACACTAACATATTTGATTAGATTTGGAGAAGATCAAGAATGCACATGCTTTTAATTTGGTTTCCAGAAATGGAATGTTTGATATTTTTTGGGACATGCACATTTTAATCAACATTGTCTGATTAAAATATCTAATTTGAATTTAATTATATGTGGTTATTATTCATATTTTGTCATGTTAATTCTTTTGATCATGTATAATTAGAAATTACATAGGGATAATGCAGGTGCCCTACGTTTTCACATGTGACCATAAGGTGGAGCAATTTCATTTTCTAACAACATGTGGCTTTGGCATTGTGTGGGCTCAACAGATTTGTCTGTTAGGCTTCTGTTCTCACATTATGGCCAATAAGGTGGGGGAGGATGCTGGAGATGGGCCCCAATTCACTCCCAAGACCAAGGCCATCACACATGTGGCAAGCAGCTCACCAACATAAAGGGCTACTATACAGTATTTCCAATTGCATGGGAATACTGTATGGAACATAAGAATTAGCCTTTATGCCACTGAATAAGAATCTAGGGGTTGTATTATCTATTAAGACATCTCACTGCCCTGGGAAGGTTTTTGAAGAGTGGAGTATAAATACGTAAAATAAAAATTAAGTGGTGGTTTAGGTCTGATTTCTCCCATTTCCATCTTCATGTTGTTTTAATAAATTTAACTCTATATCAATAATAATCACAAACATATCAGGAAGTCATCCTCAGTTAAGACTGGAAGACGCTCTTGTGCATAGGCAGATTACACTGCATAAACACTGTTCTGCAACTCTGTATCCTTGATGCCTGACAGTACTTGGACCCCTCAACATTCACCTTGACTGTTTTTTAGAATTACTGCAGGTTGCAAGCTAGTCATTCTAAAGCAAGGATCACCAATGCCATGGCACCCGCAGGGACCTCCAACAGCACCCATGAAGCTCTCCCTGTCCTCTTCAAAATTTTATTTTTAATTAGAACATTTAAGTAGAACATTAGGGTATCAAGTTCTCCTTCCTGTTCCTGAGCCTGCCACTGATCTGTTCAGCACGCAGGAAGAGAAGAGTTGCTTCCCAGCTCCACTCTAGCCTTCTTTCTATCACTTCCTAGTCCTTAGCCTTGCTCTTTCTCTCTCTCACTCAACCCTTTACTTTGCTGTTTCCACTCCCAGCCTCTAGCCTCACTATTTCTCTCCTCCCACACCTCTATACCTCACTGCTTGTTCCCCCTCCAGCCTTGCTTTTTCTCTCCCCTCTGCCCCTTTTTGCCTGGCTATTTCCCCCTCCCTCCCAGCCTCCAGCCCATTATTTCTCTCCCACACACACCTCTTTTGACTAGCCAAGCCCCCACAGCAGCCATTATGTGACTAGCCACATCCTCCATGGGAGCCATTTTGTGGTAGTGCCCACAGCAGTTTTTCAAATACCCAAATATGCCCACAGGTTCAAAGTGTCTGGGGACCCCTGTTCTAAATTATTAAACATGAAAGAACTTTTAGGCAGGTTATTTTACCTTCACTAAGTAAATTTAGCCCATCCTGCTTTCCATCTCCATCTTGTGAATGACTTGGATCCAGAGATGTCTGAGAAAGGCTAACATCTGCAGAGAGCTGGTCCAGGCTGTGGAAACTCTTTCTGCAAAAATCAATGGCAACCAGTTTCACTAATTACCTTTCAACTGCTGTATGATATACCATTTGTTAGTTATTATTCTTGTAGAGAAAATATTAATGGCTAATTTACAGAGCATCTTCTTACTTCAGTTATTCCACACAAATATTCTGCACAATAATATATGGTGTAAATAAAAGGTTGGATCCAGACTTTGTCACACGTACAGTAGACTCATTGAAAAACGGGACTTGAGACATGACTAACTCATGTCCCATTGATTTCAATACGTCTGCTTTAAGTATGATTACGTCTGGACCCAATCCACAAAGTTTAAAAAGTGTTTTTCATTAAATAAAATTATACAAAGAAAGAACAGGTGTACTCCTGTATTCAGTTATGAATATACACATTTCATTATATTATTTATTTATTTATTACATTTATATCCTGCCTTTTTTCCTCCTTACGGAACCCAAGGCGGCATACATACTCCTTCTCCTCCTCCATTTTATCCTCACAACAACAAACCTGTGAGGTAGATTGGGCTGAGAGTCTATGACTGGCCCAAAGTCACCCAGTGAGCTTCCATGGCTGAGTGGGGACTAGAACCCGGATCTCCCGACTCCCAGTCCAACACTCTCACCACTACATCACACTGGCTCTCCTATTTTAATAGGAGATGTACATGAGAAACTTCCCAATTCTAGTCAAGAATGCAAACCAAGAGAAAAATATGCTTGGGACACAAGCAAGGAGTTAAGCACTTATGTCCCACTCTATTAGGTTTTTACATTCACCTGTCTCCACATCTGTAGAGGTGAGAAGCCCATCTCCAGGTTTTCCTACAGTGTGGGGTACAACAGGCAATTATCAAAGAAAGGACTTTTCCATTGTGGCACCCCACCTTCGGGACCCTCTCCCCAGAAAGGCTCACTTGGCACTTAATTTGATGTTTTCCCAATACCAGGAAAATACCTTTTTATCTTCCCAGACTTAATTTTTTATGATCTGTTTGATTCTGCCTTGTATGTAAATTTTAATGCTGCTTTTAAAGATTTGGTTTTTTTAGCTTAGTTTATATATTTGTTATTTTATGGTAGTTTTGATATTTATTGTAAGCCGCCCTGATAATTTGATTGAAGGGCAAAGTATACATTTAAACAAATAATAAATGAACATTCAGTGAGAGTGTGTCACTGATGTTTTGTTAAGTTAATATTTTATTGTTTCTTGCAGACTTAAGCAATGTTGCTGAAAGCATACAAAACTAAACAAGACACTATTTTGGATTATCCAATGATATCTACAAGCCTTCCCGGGGCTGTAAATAGGCTGTGATTCTGCAGGAGCACTTAGGAGGCAGACACAAAAGTTGGCCACCAGATACCCTCGGCTTTCTTTTTTTTAAGAAAGTTTCTGACCTGGTTCACACATAATGGCAATTCCTGGCTTGTCAAATCCAGAAATTGCCTATAACTGGTAGGAACAAGCAAGCTCACTGCCTTCTGCATGCTTTCACTTCCACTTTCAACTAACAACCTAGGAATTCCCTGTTCTTGGGATGTTACCGTGACATCTGAATCCAGAACCGCTGGGGTGTTGAGGGGTTAAACAACCCAGAATTAACCCCACAACAAACCATGGATTTGGACGTCAGGAAATTGGGTTAATTGAAAGCAGAAGTGATGAGCGTATGGAAGGCAGCAACTAGCTTCCACTTGCCCCTGACAACCCATGGTTTAATCAACCCATGAGTTGCTGTTATGTGTGAACTGGGCCTCTAGCTTGAAGATATGCTTGAAAGTATGGTCACAGGAATGGAGCAGCAGCTTGAATAAGTCTAAATTCTGGTCAGAAGCTAGAGGACTGGCTGAATAAAATTACAATCATAGAAGGAAGTGCTTCAGGGCACTTCCCTATGACAATCAATTCAACAATTATGCAAAAAAAGCTCTAGAATTTTTAAAGATAACGAAATACATGCAAGTTGAACCAATTTGTATAATTCAAAGATTGAAAAAAATGGTGCTGTGTACACACAGTCCGATCACAGCGTTAACCAAATGGACCAACATCTTCATTTACATCCCAAGTATTTTCCCCCATTCATAATTCCAAGGGTTATTAGAGGTAAACATGGAAAAGTATTCTATACATTTTATATGTGCTGTGTTGGGAAAGTATATACCATCCGTCTCCCTAAACTTCATTCCTTTGCCATCATGCCCAACCTTCTGTCTTGTTAACCTCAACAGAGCTTCCTTCACATATTCTTCCACCTCACTTCAACCCCATTCGTTAACACACACACACACACACACACATGCACACCCCATTCCACAGCTGCACTAACCAGCAGACCATTTGTAGAATACTTGATTCCCTCCCCCTTTAATCTTGGCACCCCAAGTGGGCTGCTGTTGATTGTTTAGCCATGCTAAGTGGAGTTTACTGGCACTCGTATTCTCTGCCTTGTCGTCTGGTCCATCCTTGGCTGTCGGAACATTTGCCTTCTGTCCATTTTATCTCTTTTCAACAAGTGTACAAACCAAAGTAATGCTGGGAAGGGAAAGCCCCCAGTCATCTCATCGGTTGCTGTTGCGTATGTGTGCCTTATAAAATTTTGACTTTGTATTTTGTTGTAAGACACTTATTTTTAATAGAAAAGCCAGTTATAAACAAGAAAGAAAATAGACCTAAACTGCAAACCACCTGTCAGTAATCTTGGCTCCACATGTTACAATATCTGTACAGCTCGAAATCAGACTGTGGTACTATGTTTACATAAGCTACCCATTTAAATGTAATTCTAGAGCCTTGATCGTTTGATACTGTGAAAAAATTAAACAAAAACTTAGCATAGAACTGGGAGAGGTGGCTAAAAAAGAGGAACACCTGAAAGACTTGCTGGAAAAACGGCGAGAACCCTTACCCCCTGCCACCCCAAATCCTACGTACACCAGTTTGTATAAAATAACAGATTCTTGAGACTATTGACGTTTATTTTAAAATGTGGTGTTTTTAATGGAATAAACAACACTAAAAAGGGAACATGTGTGCATGCACACACACACACACACATCAACCAACCATCATTTGGCAGAACAGGTAGGCAGCCAGGGCTGGAACTGCAGTTTCTGAGTGAGCAAGTCTGCATTTCCTACCAAACAGCTCGTGCATATGAAATTAAATAGATTCGATAGAGGCAAATACTAAGAGCCCAAGAAAGGACAAATATTTGTCTATTAACCACTGTGGTTCTTACTAATACTCTGAAATTACCGATCAAACATTCAACTTGACAACACACAGCCTCAGCAGTGAAAATTCTCACACTTAGGAGCCAGTAGCAGCCTAATGTAGATTTGTATTTAAAATTCAGAAGCAATGCTGTTTCCTATAGAAAGCTATATTCATTGAAATGACCTTACTGTAGTGCAATGGAGCACAAAGACACTACATGAAATAAGCCTTGTTCCAACGATATTTCAAGTATCTTAATTGCCAAATGAAGACTTCTGCATACTGAAGCCTCTCGTTCCAAAAATAAATTACTGCTCAGGTAATCAAGTGTCAACATTAGATCCAATTGTGAAATACTTATCAAAACGGGATGTCACCAAATTTGAGGTAACATGCAGTTAGGCAATTCAAGCTTAAAACAAAATAATGCAACTTTAATTCAAAGTTTAAAGGCTGATGAAGACGTTAATGCTGAACCACAGTGCAGAGATTACGCAGTGGGATCATGCACTGAAGAAACTGAGATAAATGTTTAATTTATGTTTTATTTTAACCACAGAATGTCTGGAGAGGTAAACAACAGAAGAAAAATGTATGCATTTTACTTGAGGCTTATCTTTGCCTGAGGGGAGTTACCTTGTAAATATGGTGTGTGGCAAATTGGCAGTTACTGTTATCACTAGGAAGTGAAAATGAAGCCAGGTCCACTCTATTTATATGGGAGGATGGGATTGAAATTGGTAACATCTGATTAGGGAATAATTTAGCATTCTAAAGATGCCCACTGGTTCAAAGTTTATACACAGATGGAGTAATGGAATGTTGATCACCCCAAAACTGATTGGCTGGATAGTTCTGACTAGAACAAATATAAGAAGAATCTGACTGGAGATTTGCCTGAGGAGATGGCCTTCCTGAGAGACTGGGAAGCCTGAAGTAGAGATCAGCCAGGAGGAAGAGCAGCCACAAGCCCGGGAAGCCAAGCTGAGAGCCTGTGAGGCAGACACAAAGAAGGCCTACAAGAGGGGAGAGGAAGACTCCCGGAGCAGCCTTCAGAGGAAAGAGCTGAGGCCTGAGTGACAGTTGGTGGCAGTAGTCTGAAGACTGAGCAGCTGCTGGACCAGCCTGAAAACTTCAGGAGAAGCCTGGTGAACAGCACTGGAGGTTCCAGGTGGAAGTCAAACCTGTCCAGAAAGAAGACTGCCATTCAAGCCATCATGTTAGGCCTGTGAGTTAACTGGGGTGGAGCTTGAGAGGGAAATTGGCTTAAGTTTAGTTAGAGATAGGACCTGGAGCTTCTAACAACAGGGGCCTGTTTCCATGAGTGATTAACTCTGAACTGGCTATGTGTGAAGGTCATTAGGGATCCATGATGTCGTGGCCATCCAGTAGCCACCCCAGAGCTTATCACAGAAAAAACGGATTTCTTGAGACTGCTTGAAGTCCAATTCTTTTCCTTAAGTCAGGTTGTCCTCAGTATAGTTGCTGTGTGCCCCAACCCCCGCACTGACTTTGGGTATGCTAGCCTTGCCCAGGGGTGTGCCTTTCACTGTGACCCCAGTCAAGGGGTGTTTCCTGTGTGTTTCCAGTTCCTGCACAAACCAATTAGTGTCTCCTCAGAAGTAACTCCCATTGTGCTCAATGAGGCTTGCTCCTGAAATGCAGGTGCATCTGGAGTTTCAGGGGAAAAGGAGAAAGGGGGGAGACTCTCTTATTGGTTGAGCAGTCCCTGCCAGTCAGATGACGTTCACTCCCACCCCCACCAGGAAGTATGTTCTGTGAAGCGATTTCTACTGGTGCAGAGAACCTGCTCGTGGAGCCCTGCATGGACCAAAGCACAGCAAAGCTGATCCCTTTTTTAAAAATCCAGTACTCCTCCATTAGCTTCTCTTTCCGTTGTCACGGAAACACAGCCCAGATTGGTAGCAAAAGTAACAGTATAGAAACCCTGTTTAAAAGTAGTAGCAACATTCTTAAAATAAGCTTTCTTGTTTTCTTTTTAACAAAATACTGTATATCCTTGTTTACTTTGTTTACAGACCTCTGATCTGTTTTGCCTCACTCCTAATGACCAGCTACCTTGGGAAAAGGTCTACGTTAAATAAACAGGATGTAGTTTAATGGTGGCAGTAGAAGTCAAGGGAGGGATTACCCTGTGATGAGGGTGGGGGATCCTCCACATTTGGGGATGGGGGGCTGTCCTAATGTATAGGCCCCCACCCCAAGACACTGGTCCTCAAGCATATACTCAACAACCATGTATGTTAAAGAAGCTTTGATACAAGTATGATAGGTAGGGATTTTCCAGATACAATGTATTATGTCGTGTAAAAACACTACGCTCATAACTCATGCCAAGACATTTGTATTTACTTTATTGGGTACCTGATTTCCATTCAGTTTTACCTTACAATATTTTTAATATAGCCTGAGCTTAAATTCATTATGCAGACTTAGGTTCTACTCAACAATTCACTGTTGAGTAAACTAGATAATTCAGCCCTATCTTACATGGTTACTGTAACAGTTACTGAAAATGTATGTAAAATACTTTGTACATACAAAAAAATTGTGAAGTAGTTTGTGCACCAACATAAAGTGCTATGTATAATTATCATAGTAGATATGTTTTAAGGTTGCTAGTAAACAACCTTCTATACTGCTTAATCTATCAGCCCCCCCCCCCCCCCCGCAAGCCCCTTAAACACATAATATTCTTGTTGACAAAATGCAGGGCGGAAAATGAGATTTTTGGGATCTTTAGGTGCACTGCATAAATGTTTCAACTTACTCATCCCATTGCTTATTTTGCTTTCGATAAAGTAGCGTATCCAAGGCAACAGCATTAACATCCAGAGCTCCTGGGGAAGGCCACTGATTGGTGAGATGGGTAGTTAATTCTTGTCTTGATCTTAAATCATTATTCTTTAGTACAGTTCTGTGAACACACAGTTAATTTCATGCCATTAGAAGTAATGTCTTAAATCACAGGAAGAAAATAGGCTTGCACTTGGAAGATTTACCTGCTAGCATAGTATTCTTAAAGCACTTTCCCCCAGGTAAATCTTCTTAGAATTTTAGTAATGAAGAACAAAACTAAAAACCTCATGAAACTGCACTGCGGAACTCTTTCAATACACTACAGAAGATCAGATTATCTGTGAATTGCAAATAATGTAGAAATAAAAAGAAATGAAGTACTATTAAAATTGCTGGCTTTTACCATGTTTGATTCTCAGCTAGCTAGAAGTGTAAGTTCTAAGTGGCCAATTCACAACTCCATAGAACTGGAAAAATATTCCAGTTTTACAAAGGAGGAAATCAAGATACTAAGCACTTAAACAATTTGATCTGCCTATACTGGCAGTCTGTAGGAGAGCTCAATTCTTCAGATTTCTTTATTTTATTTATTTAACATTATTTTTAGGCTGCCTTTAAGGATAAAATCCTCTCAAGGTGGCATACAAGATAAAAACCATAGAAAAATATATAGTCAATAAATGTACTACATAATACTATAAAAATGCATTACAGCACTAAAAGCTGCAGCCCACAGATTATGGGAAAGCCAGAGAAAGCAGCTAAGTCTTCAGAGCCTTCCTGAAGACCTGCAAAGAAGGGGCCTGATGAACCCCTGATGGAAGCTGATTCCAGAGGTGCGGGGCCACCACTGAAAAGGCCCTTGTACTCACCAGCCCAATGGGCAAGTGAGAAGGGCCTTTGTTGATGACCTCAAAGTGTGGGCAGGCTGGTATGGAAAAAGGCGATTCTTCAAATAACTTGGGCTCAACCCATTTAAGGCATTAAAAATTTAAACCAGCACTTTTAAGTTGGGCTCAGTAATGCCCTGACAACCAATGCAGCAGGTGCAGTATCAGTGTCATATGAGCAGATCCCCCAGTCCCCACCAATATCCAGGCAGCTGTGTTCTGTCTTCAAAGGCAGCCCCACACAGACCACATCATAGTAGTCAAGCCTGGATGTCACCAGCACATGAATGATCGAGGCATGATCCTACCTATCCAGATAGGGTTCCACTTGGTGATCCAGCCTACGATGGTAAAAAGTACTCTTGGCTACCCCTGCCATCTGAGTTTCCCCAGTTAATGCAGAGTCCAGGTGCATACCCAAACTGCGCACTTGGTTCTTCAGGGGTAGTGCAACCCTATCTCAGACCAGATACGTTCCTCTGTGCAGACTGGTCAGTTTCCCTACCCACAGTACCTCTGTCTTGTCTGGATTAAGTCTCAGCTTTTTTGCCCTCATCCATTCCAAAACCACCTCCAGACACCAGTTCAAGTGTTCAACAGCCTCCATGGGATCATTTTCCCAAGCACATTGGCTCCCAATAGAGAAATGAAAACTACAAAACAGCTTTTAACTGCTGCATTTTAAGTGAAGTACCTATTACTGCTCATTTTTATTTCATCCTGGAAAACACAAACCAAGCTCAGAATTTAAAATGCTGCTTCATATCATTTTCTGCAGCAAAGCTAAAACTTATAATGAAGCTTTCCATGCAGTTACTTCTGGCAAACCTAACACAGTTTGATCTTCTAATGCATGTGTAACTTTTCCCCCAAAACAGGTTGATTATATTGTACTGTGCAATTTTACTCCCACAAACTCAAAAATTAAGTAATTTGGGAGGGGTATGTAGGTATGCATGTGTATTACATATGCTTCCAACCTCTTAGTTACACCTATCACTTACAGTCAGTTCAGAACAGCAAGAAAGCTCTATAAGAGCAGAAACACAGGGAAAGTAACTCAAGAAGAAAAGCCAGTTTTTATCATTTTGAACTTAGGTCACTATCTCCTCAGGAGAATTACAGATAAAGTGTTGTGTTTGTAAGATCAAAACCGGGTGCTTCTCAATAGGAAAAGTCTTTCATATGGGAAAAGATTGGGAGCATTTATAACTTAGCAGAACAGCCACAGCTTGATTACTTACCAGTACTATGAATTCTCCTATTGCGTAATCTCCTTCACATATCCCCTCTCTATGGAATGTGTTGTCAGCACCACCTTCACGACTCATATCTGTTGAAATTTCAAATGTCATGTATGTGAGCCCATGCAATGATGCATGTGGTGTGTTATCTGCCATCTACCTACATGTTAGTATAGTGTCAGAACTTCCAATATAGCAAACAAATGAACAAAAAAAACCCAACACACTGAGGAAAGCTGAGTCTGAATGTGGATTTATGGAGGAGATAACAATAGTAGAATTCTAGTTACTGACATGCAAGCTAGTTTTCCGCTGGTCATGATGTTTCCCACAATTGTCATTCTGGAACTATCTTCCCAAAAAACAGAAAATAAAAGAGCTTGGGAAAATGCCCATTCCAATTAGGTATATATGTAACATATAAATGGATAAAATCATATCTATGTATTATGGTAGGCTCTCAAACCATTACTTGCAAAGAATTTTTTTTTTAACCTATGTTAGGACAGAACAGGGCACTACTTTTCAAACTCATTCAACAAGGCTGTTTTGACATAACTTGGTCTGACTTTCCAACTTTGTTACATACCAAATCCACATTTCAAAGTATTTTAAAACAAAATTCATATTAACTTGTGTGGTTAAAGTTATACCTACGCTGCCTGAAATTGACAAGCCCAGCCTTACAGCACAATCCTATTATATTGTGTAATCAAAGGAATCCTACTGAGTTCAATGGGGCTTACTGCCAGGTATGTGAGTATTGATTGCTGCCTTAGACATTTTCATACCAAAAATAAAAAGTGCCAGTGCCACCAATTCTATTTTGTTTTTGTTTGTTAAAGTAATACACAGATGGAGGTTGGAAGATGGAAAATGGTACCCGCAACCTGGATCTGCCATCAAAAGCAGAAATACTGATTCTCAGAATAATTCTTTTCACATGGCATTAAATAGTAGGCATTATAAATCTATTAGTAAAACTAACATATGTATATACATTGAAAGTATCTACTAAGGCCCCAAACAGACATATGGTAGTAGCAAATGCATGCATGAAAAACATATCACTTAATATCCCTTACTATTAAACCACCTATGAAATGACACTACTAACAATTTCTAGGGTAGCTACAGCCTACCAGGAGGTCAATACCATGACTCAGATAAAGAGACCAATTGAAATTGACTGGATTTTTATAATATTTTGGTAACTTGACTAGCCAAGCTCCATTTTTTCTACAATTTCAAAGGCCACCCCTCCAATTATCAGCTGTTCTTCTGCTGTACATATTAGGGATGTGCACTGGATTGGGATGAATCCTGAATCCAGATCCAAACTGGCCTGATTCGGGGATGTTGTAATCAAAGAAGCGCTCCTCCAAAGTGGAACAACTTTGAATTGAACACTCCTGAAGATTCGGGATCCAGAGGGACACAGAGACATAGTGTGTTTCCAAAAATCTATACATTTCTCCCCAAGCTCTCCATATAATGAAAACCGCAGTGTTGGGAGAGGGGGGAGGGAGAGGGAGGGGTGTAGTTTTGTGACTGGCACCTCTATTTTCTAATCACACTGAATGGTTTTACCAGGGATCTCCACTCCCAATGCTTTAATATTACTGTTAAAGTAATATATGGCAGGAGTGATCCAGTTTTCAGTGCTCTTTGCTAGCTCCAGGGCAGGAATGTTAAAAGATGTTTGGTGGAGTTGCTAGGTCTTGGAAAGGGATAACACTGGGTGCTTGCTTGTAAAATACTAGATGAACAACTCCTTCTGCCTCTGCTACTATATGCTCCACATCCATTATCAACCTCTGTCCTATTGCACTTTCTGTGACATTGGCGCCAATTAAGCAGAAAACCAAAGCAGGCTTAAACTGTTTTTCATTCATCTGGACTCCCTAATCCTTACACCTATCATTTAAATAACCCCCCTGTGCCAATTTCAACACACCTCTTCTACAAAATACACTGCACCTATCCTGAAATTTTGTAGGTTTTTTAAACTAGGGCCACTTCTATGCTGTATGTCATTCTTCATAACAATTGCTCATAAAAGTAATAAGGGAATAAACACATCCTCTGTTTTAGACTATAAGACTTTAGACTATCTCCAAACTATAAAGCCTGCTCTGGCATAAAGCTCCCTGTACATATTCCTTTGAAACCTGGCAGGTCTGATCCCCTCCGAAAGGGCAACTATCCCTGCAAATTTCATCCAATTTTGTCAAGAAATGAAAAAGTTATCAGCAGTTCCCTTTAAAAATGAACAAATATATCTAAAGGCATGTAGCACAAAACTGCCGTTTTCCAAATCAGGGGCTGAATCAAATCTTGTGGTGGATGCAGATCCCTACCTAGTAAGTATACTAATTTCCTGCTGAAGTTATATTTCTAGTCACATAGGTAGGGTGAGGCAATCCCTCTACATCATTATGATGTTTAGAAACCTTATTTGCATATTCCCCTGGAATGGGGTAGCCTTCAATCCTTTCTTTAATTGACTAAAAAACAACAGATGACAGCAGCAGGGGGTTTTCTGTACATTAGGAATGCTGTAAACTGACTGTGGGTAGGGCAAAAGGTAAAAATCCTGTACCCTTCTGCTTCTTGTTCATAACATTTACTAATAGTTTTTAAATATTAACCACTTAAAATACTATGTCATTTACATTACCTCTTGTATATAGGACACATTTGAGGATTTCATATATTAGCATTAGATTTTTTTAAAAACCAAAGTAGACTTATCAAATAATAAGTCATGTAAACACATTCAGAGAGCAATCCTACGCTCTCTGTTCTGAGCCTCTAATATTGGAAGCTCTGCTCCTTTCTATGTGCTCAGCTGACAGGGTAGAAGTCAGGAGAAGGAGGAGCTTCTGTACTTTTTCTCCATCCATGGACGGAGAGAAAAAAAAAAAGTCCCTGCTGATCTAAATGTTTCCCTGGGATAGGGGCATAGTAAAGAGCGCATCAGATCCACCGGCATGCACCTGACATACCCGTTTTCCCCCCTTCCTGAGGTTAGAGTTCTGACCTTGAAAGAGGGAGCCATTTTCCAATAGTGGCTGGACAGAGTCAAGAGGGGGGCTCCGATGATGGGAAAACCTCTTCAAGGTTGGAGCTCTAAGATGACAGACAGGTTTTCCTGCACAATCCTATAACCCCTACGACACTGTCTAGGAATCATAGAATCATTCCCTTAATTTTAAATGTCATCATAAAGTTTATTTATTCATTCATTCATTCATTCATTCATTCATTCATTCATTCATTCATTTCATGTCTATATTGTCCAATAGCCGAAGCTCTCTGGGCGGTCCACAAAAATTAAAACCAAAAGGCACACAGTAAAACAATATAAAATATAAAAGCATTAAAACCACAATATAACAATATGACCAGAATAAAACCTAGCAGCAATGCAGAGGTTTAAAATACAGATTTAAAACAGCAAAGCTAAAAGTCTAGAAAACTAAAATGCCAAAATGCCTGGGAAAATAAAAAGGCCTTCACCTGGTGCCGGAAGGAATACTATGTAGGTGCCAGGCGAACCTCACTAGGGAGCTTATTCCACAGCTGGGGTGCTACAGCAGAAAAAGCCCTCCTCCTAGTAGCCACCCGCCTCACTTCCTTCGGCAGGGGCTCACAGAGAAGGACTGCTGAGGATGATCTTAAGGTCCGGGCAGGCACATATGGGAGGAGGCAATCCTTCAGATATCCTGGCCCCAAGCCGTTAAGGGCTTTGAATGTTAATACCAGCACTCTGAATCGGGCCTGGAAATGGACTGGCAGCCAGTGCAGCTGGAAAAGTACCAACGTAATATGAGCTCGTTGGCCAGTTCCTGTTAACTATCTTGCTGCCCTGTTTTGGACCAGTTGAAGTTTCCAGACCATTTTCAAAGGCAGCCCCACGTATAACGCATTGCAGTAATCCAGACGAGAAGTTATCAGAGCATGGATCACTGTAGCTAGGCTATCTCTGTCCAGATAAGGGCATTGGTATACCAGCCTAGGCTGATAAAAAGTGCTCTGTGCCACTGAGTTCATCTGTGCCTCAAATGACTATTCTGGGTCCAAGAGAACCCCAAACTAAGAACCTGATATTTTAGGGGGAGTGCAACCCCCTCCAGAACAGGTTGAATATTACCTAGCTGGGCAGATCAACCACTCACTAACACTACCTCTGTCTTGTCTGGATTGAGTTTCAGTTTATTGGCCCTCATCCAGTCCATTACCATGCCCAGGCACTGATTCAGAACAGCCACTGCCTCACCTGGGTTTGATGAGAAAGAGAGGTAGAACTGAGTGTCATCCACACCCTCCAGATAACCTCCCCCAGCACCACCTTCTGGAATTGGCCATCCATGTAGACATCAAACAGCATGGGGGATAAAATAGAGCCCTGTGGAACCCCGTGGCATAATTGCCATGGTGCAGAGCAATAATCCCCCAGCACCACCTTCTGGAATTGGCCATCCAAGTAGGAGCGGAACCACTGTAGTGCAGTGCCTCCAACTCCCAACCCAGACAACCTATCCAGAAGGATACCATGGTCGATGGTATCGAAAGCCACTGAGAGGTCCAGGAGAATCAAAAGGGTTGCACTCCCCCTGTCCCTCTCCCGGCAGAAGTTATCCCACAGGGCGACCAAGGAAGTTTTAAATCTCTTTATCATACCAACATACCCAGATTGGAAGCCTGAATTGATTCAAATGTCACTGCATTTAGTGACTGGCTGTGGAGAACGAAGTTGGGGGCAGGGAGCAAAGGAAATCAGAACAGACATTTACAGTAAAATACTGGATTTTAAACTAACATATCATAATCAAGATTTATATAGATAACAGTTTCCATGTACTGTGTTCTATTCTTCACACTCCATTTATCATTCAGTTTTCAATCACAATGAAACAGCAGAAGTACAAATTATGTATTTTTCTAACTGCTGACAGTATATGCAACCGTTGCTAAGCATCTGTTTCAATTACAGAATGTCCTGCTCTATCAGTGAAATTTTCAGGCACTTTAAATACAGTTATGAGTATCCAAGGGAGTTCAACAATGGCATTAGCAGATATGAACACCTGTTCACAGCCACCCTTCAAATAAAGGCAAGCTTTCAAACCTTAGGTTATTTATTTAAGGCAAACCAGAAGGGCATCAATTGACAAACTGCTAGGATAACTGATTGGCCTTTTTCTAATATGAGCAACACATACGTTTTCCTAACATTTTCCACTGGAAATTTAAAGATACCTATTCATTAATGCTATATATTTATTTTCAACAGAGATAACAACTTCTCATATGCAACTGATGTGTTCCAACGAATTAGCTGTTGTTAAATAACTAAGTTCCCCTTCATGGATCACTGCCTTGTTGTGGCGAAGGGGCTTGCGTAACTCAGTGAAGCCATAAACTATGCCGTGCAGGGCCACCCAAGACGGACAGATCATGGCGGAGAGTTCTGACAAAATGTGGTCCACTGGAGAAGGAAATGGCAACCCGCTCCAGTATTCTTGCCAAGAAAACCTCATGGAACATATCACAAGGCTAAAAGATTTGACGCTGGAAGATGAGCCCCTCAGGTCGGAAGGTGTCCAATATACTACTGGGGAAGAGCAGAGGGGATTTCCAAGTAGTGCCAGAAAGAGTGAAGCGGCTGGGCCAAAGCCGAAAGGACACTCAGCTGTGGATGTGTCTGGTGGTGAAAAGAAAGTCCGATGCTGTAAAGAACAATATTGTTTAGGAACCTGGAATGTAAGATCAATGAATCAAGGTAAGCTGGAGGTGGTCAAATATGAGATGGCAAGATTGAACATCGACATCTTGGGAATCAGCGAACTAAAATGGACAAGCATGGACGAATTTAATTCAGGTGACCTGAATTTAATTCAGGTGACCACAGTAATATCTATTACTGTGGGCAAGAATCCCTTAGAAGAAATGGAGTAGCACTCATAGTCAATAAAAGGGTGGGAAAAGCAGTACTGGGGTACAATCTCAAAAACGATAGAATGATCTCAGTATGAATCCAAGGCAAACCATTCAACATCATAGTAATTCAAGTCTATGCCCCAACCACTGAGGCCAAAGAAGCTGAGGTTGATCGGTTGTATGAAGACCTACAACAACTTCTAGAACTAACACCAAAAAAAGATGTCCTTTTCATCATAGGGGATTGGAATGCCAAAGTAGGAAGTCAAGAAATAACCGGGATAACAGGCAAGCATGGCCTTGGTGTACAAAATGAAGCAGGACAAAGGCTAATAGAGTTTTGCCAAGAGAACACGCTGATCATAGCAAACACTCTTTTCCAACAGCACAAGAGGCGACTCTACACATGGACATCACCAGATGGTCAATTTCGAAATCAGATTGAATATGTCCTTTGCAGCCAAAGATGGAGAAGCTCTATACAGTCAGTAAAAACAAGACCTGGAGCTGACTGTGGCTCAGATCATGATTTTTCATGCAAAATTTCAGCTTAAATTGAAGAACGTAGGGAAAACCACTAAACCATTCAGGTATGACCTAAATCATATCCCTTATGAATATACAGTGGAGGTGAGGAATAGATTTCAGGGATTAGACCTGATAGACAGAGTGCCTGAGGAACTATGGATGGAGGTCTGTAACATTGTTCAGGAGGCAGCAACTAAATCCATCCCAAAGAAAAAGACATGCAAGAAAGCAAAGTGGCTGTCTGATGAGGCTTTACAAGTAGCTGAGGAAAGAAAGGAAGCGAAAAGCAAGGGAGAAAGGGGAAGATATATCCAACTGAATGCAGAGTTCCAGAGAATAGCAAGGAGAGACAAGAAGGCCTTCTTAAATGAACAACGCAAAGAAATCGAGGAAAACAATAGAATGGGAAAGACTAGAGATCTCTTCAAGAAAATCGGAGATCTCAAGGGAACGTTTTGTGCAAAGATGGGCATGATAAAGGACAAAGAAGGCAGGGACCTAACAGAAGTAGATGAGATTGAGAAGAGGTGGAAAGAATACACAGAAGAACTATACAGGAAAGATCTGAATGTCCCTGATAGCCATGATAGTGCGGTCACTGAACTTGAGCCGGACATCCTCGAGAGTGAAGTCAAGTGGGGCTTAGGAAGCATTACTAACAACAAAGGTAGCGGAGATGACAGTATTCCAGCCGAGCTATTTAAAATCCTACAAGATGATGCTGTTAAAGTGCTGCACTCAACATGCCAACAAATTTGGAACACTCAGCAGTGGCCACAAGACTGGAAAAGGTCAGTTTACATTCCAATTCAAAAGAAGGGCAATGCCAAAGAGTGCTCAAACTACCGCACAATTGCGCTCATTTCACATGCCAGCAAGGTGATGCTCAAAATCCTACAAGCTAGGCTTCAGCAGTATGCGAACCAAGAACTACCGGAAGTACAAGCTGAGTTTCGAAGAGGCAGAGGAACTAGAGATCAAATTGCCAACATTTGCTGGATCACGGAGAAAGCAAGAGTATTCCAGAAAAACGTCTATTTCTGCTTCATTGACTACGCTAAAGCCTTCGATTGTGTGGATCACAACAAACTGTGGCAAATTCTTAAAGAGATGGGAGTACCAGACCACCTTACCTGTCTCCTGAGAAACCTGTACGAAGGTCAAGAAGCAACACTAAGAACCAGACATGGAACAACAGATTGGTTCAAAATTGGGAAAGGAGTACGACAAGGCTGCATATTGTCGCCCTGCTTATTTAACTTATATGCAGAGTACATAATGAGAAACGCTGGGTTGGATGAATCACAGGTCGGAATTAAGATTGCCGGGAGAATTATCAACAACCTCAGATACGCAGACGATACGACCCTAATGGCAGAAAGCGAAGAGGATCTAAAGAGCCTCTTGTTGAGGGTGAAAGTGGAGAGTGCAAAAGCTGGTTTGAAACCCAACATTAAAAAAACTAAGATCATGGCATCTGGCCCCATCACTTCCTGGCATATACCGCAGACGGTGACTGTAGCCATGAAATTAAAAGACGCTTGCTCCTTGGGAGGAAAGCTATGGTAAACCTAGACAGCATAGTAAGAAGCAGAGACATCACTTTGCTGACAAAGGTTCGTATAATCAAAGCTATGGTTTTCCCAGTAACAACGTATCGCTGTGAGAGCTGGACTATAAGAAAGGCTGAGCGCCGAAGAATCAATGCTTTTGAACTGTGGTGCTGGAGAAGACTCTTACGAGTCCCCTGGACTGCGAAGAGGTCAAATCAGTCAATCCTAAAGGAAATCAACCCTGAGTGCTCATTGGAAGGACAGATACTGAAGCTGAAGCTCAAATATTTTGGCCACCTAATGCGAAGAGAAAACTCCCTGGAAAAGACCCTGATGCTGGGAAAGATTGAAGGCAAAAGGAGAAGGGGACAGCAGAGGATGAGATGGCTAGATAGCATCACCGATGCAATGAATATGAACTTGAGCACACTCCTGGAGAGAGCGGAGGAGAGCGGAGGCTGTGGTCCATGGGATCACGAAGAGTCAGACATGACTTAATGACTGAACAACAAAATAACTACGTTACCTTTCCTCCTGCTTTTAAAAAAGTTAAAATAACTTCTGCCCCTCAGAATTTTATTGCCGGTTCTCTTCTTACAGAGAATGTATTAAATACAAACAAATATGGCAGCATTTTCTTCAGAATGGCTATAACAGATATGCAGCTAACAAGAACATGATTCATATTAGGTTAAAAATGAGTCACAGTGATCTGACTAATGCAGTATCAAAAATGCTAATAAAAGATTTAGCATCACTTACAATACCAGGTCCATCGAGAGCTGCACCAATCATTTGAAATTTGAGTTGAAAAAGAGGCCGTTCTATTATGCTTATATTACCTGTGAAAAGAATTCTAGAAAAAACCCATCGACACACAGTCTTGATTTTATTCCACTTACTCCACTGATGAAATCACTTGTAGTATAAGTAATGCTGTGAATACTTAGGAGCCAGGATTTCATCTAGAAATCCAGCATCAAAAATTTGTCTTGCTGAATATTGATGAATCCTCTAGACAAGATATACAGCCAAGAATAACTGCAACAACAATTAGATACTATTTTCATATGAAAGAATGAACCAACATTTAGTTATATGGTGCTTTATACAAAACGTGGAACATTTTGGGCTGTTTGAAAATTATTTCTGTATTTTTACTGTTTGAAAATTATTTAGATCCACAAGGTTCAACAGTCCCCTTGTCTCCTTCTCATGGGGTGATCAAGGCAGTTTCCATTCCAAATCCAGACCTAAAACCAAAATTGATAGGAACACAGGAAGATGCCTTATACTGAGCCAGACCACTGGTCCATCTAGCACAGTACTAGAAATGCCTCTCCAGGGTTTCAGGCAGAGGTTTTTCCTAGCCCTACCCTGAGCTGCTGGGATTTGAACTTGACGGCTTCTGTGTACAAAGCATATCCTCTTTTACTGAGCAACAAGCCATGCTAATTTGACATTATTGGCTATCTCCTGCTATAAGCAGCAATTCTTCATTTCTTATTGGTCTGGCATATTGAAGAAACTAAACAGGCAAAAAATAATTCTCTTGGACCTCTCAGCAACTTTAGATACCATCAACCAGGGGAAGGGGGAGCAGGAGCCAATAGCACCCTGTTCCATGAGCAGAACTTCAGTCACAGAACTCCAACCCACTGTGTATGAGGTAAACATACATGGTTTCTATGGTTAAGGCTGCAATCCTGTATTCACTTCCTTGGGAATAAACCCCATTGCTCAATGAAACTTCTGAGTAGACATGTATAGGATTCCACTGTAAAGTGTTTGCCTTGGTCCTCTTTTTAAAGCTTTGCCATTAATTATGTAATACTTTGATTAATCCACACCAACTTTATAAGCTGCTTTGGTTGAGATTTAAACCTTCTCTTGTTTTAGGAAGGGGATTCTTTCACAATTCCTCATATACATAATGTCACTGACATTGATGCTCAGCTTTTCAAGTATACCCCTACAGTTCAAGTCATCATTGCACCAACAGGTGAGAAATGACAAGACAAAACATGAGGATAAGCTGCCTGTAAGAACCATGTCTACTCTTATAACTCTGTTTTCACAATACACTGAGACAAGATTACAGGAGAATTACTAAAAAAAAACCCTGCTTCCTGTGGCATGTCATAGCACAACCTAACAAGACATTTTTTCTCAGTTTATAGAACGATCTATAAAATCTTTTTAATACTTCGGGAATGGCGCAGAATATCCTACCATTGGTCTCAGGGTACAATTGAGCCTGCCACTCTCCATATTCTGCAATGTAGCACCCAAAGTTAAATTAAGAGAAGAGCCAGGGCTCAAATATGCCTGAAGCCATGCCTTTAACACACAGGCACACGCACGTACGCACACACACACTCAAAACACTTCAGCACATTCTCCATTCAGTGTACATGTGCAAGTACAAATATCATCCTGCTTCCACCAGGTATGTTACACAATTAGTGCCCTTCTAGGATACAGAACCTGGTCCTGAAACTCTTCTTCACAATCCCTTAGAGAAGCAAGAGAGATGACTAAGCACAGGAACCACAGACTAGCAGTGGAATAGCCACTGAGCTTTAGGGAGCAATCCTATGTGGATTGTCAGAAGCCTCAGAACTCACAGTCTCCTCCCCTTCCCATCCCTGGAAACACCCCCTTTTCCCCATCTCTGTGCTCCATTTTCCGAGCACAGAGAGATAGCTGACATGGTTCTCTTCGTACCGGCTACATGGGGGAGGGGGTGGGGAGAGCAGTTTCCTGGCTCTGAGGTCAGAGCCCCATCTCTGATCTTGGAGCCAGGAAACCAAACTATCCTATGCCCCCGACCCAGACACTGTCTGGGGGCATAGGATTGTTCTCTCCATCTTTAAATATATTTCAAATTAAGGGCAACGTATTTCCCAATGTACAGTCATGTGAAAAAGAAAGTACACCCTCTTTGAGTTCTATATTTTTACGTATCAGGACATAACAAAAATCATCTGGCCCTTAGCAGGTCTTAAAATGAGGTAAATACAACCTCAGATGAACAACAACACATGACATATTACACTGTGTCATTATTTATTTTACAGAAATAAAGCCAAAATGGAGAAGCCTTGTGTGAAAAACTAAGTACACCTTATGATTCAATAGCTTGTAGAACCACCTTTAGCAGCAATAAATTGAAGTAATCGTTTTCTGTATGACTTTATCGGTCTCTCACATCGTTGTGGAGGAATTTTGGTCCACTCTTCTTTACAACATTGCTTCAGTTCATTGAGGTTTGCGAGCATTTGTTTATGCACAGCTCTCTTAAGGTCCCGCCACAGCATTTCAATCGGGTTGAGGTCTGGACTTTGACTGGGCCATTGCAACACCTTGATTCTTTTCTTTTTCAGCCATTCTGTTGTAGATTTGCTGGTGTGCTTGGGATCATTGTCCTGTTGCATGACCCAATTTCGGCCAAGCTTTAGCTGTCAGACAGATGGCCTCACATTTGACGCTAGAATACTTTGGTATACAGAGGAGGTCATGGTCAACTCAATGACTGCAAGGTGCCCAGGTCCTGTGGCTGCAAAACAAGCCCAAATCATCACCCCTCCACCACCGTGCTTGACAGGTGGTATATGTTTGCACTGATATGCTGTGTTTGGTTTTCGCCAAATGTGGCACTGTGCATTATGGCCAAACATCTCCACTTTGGTCTCATCTGTCCAAAAGACATTGTCTTGTCATTTGTAATTTGTTCAGATGCAACTTTGCAAACCTAAGCTGTGTTGCCATGTTCTTTTTAGAGAGAAGAGGCCTTCTCCTGGCAACCCTTCCAAACAAGCCATACTTGTTCAGTCTTTTTCTAATTGTACTGTCATGAACTTTAACATTTAACATGCTGAGGCCTGTTATCTAGTCTGAGATGTAACTCTTGGATGTTTTGCAATTTCTCTGAGCATTGCACGGTCTACCCTTGGGGTGAATTTGCTGGGATGTCCACTCCTGGGAAGATTGGCAACTGTCTTGAATGTTTTCCACTTGTGAATAATCTTCCCCACTGTAGAATGATGGACTTTAAATTGTTTGGAAATGGCCTTATAACTCTTCCCAGATTGATGGGCAGCAACAATTGCTTCTCTAAGATCATTGCTGATGTCTTTACTCTTTGGCATTGTGTTAACACACACCTGAATGCTAGAGACCAGCAAACTCCTGAGACTTTGGCTTTTATAGAGGTGGTCACACTAGCTGATGATCAATTAATCAAGGGCATTTGATTAGCAGCACCTGGCTGCTACTGAGTCTCTTCATATCTATTGAAGCAGTAAGGGTGTACTTAGTTTTTCACACATGGCTTCTCCATTTTGGCTTTATTTCTGTCAAATAAATAATGACACTGTGTAATATGTCATGTGTTGTTGTTCATCTGAGGTTGTATTTACCTAATTTTAAGACCTGCTAAGGACCAGATGATTTTTATTATGTCCTCATATGTAAAACTATAGAATTCAAAGAGGGTGTACTTTCTTTTTCACATGACTGTACCTTTATCATCATGGCAGTAGTATGCAAATCATCATGAGTCTAAAGGCCACAGATTTCTAACTGGTATAATTTGACCATTGCAGTGTTTGTTACGTGGTCTGTTTTATTCTTATGTAGAAATTATCACATATGTAAATACTATGTAACTGCAACTATATTTACCACATTTAATCGACATCAATTTAAGTTGATACATTTTTACTGTCAAATATCTAATGTGATATGCTCAAATAGGAACATGAGGTAGAATAGTTCTATTATTAGTTGTTAGTTTGTCAAAATGAAGTACCTAATCAGCCCAATGTTCATATGTTCTTCAGAGGCACTTATAAGAAATACACAATGTTGTTCAAGAACTGCACAATGTCTTATATATGACTAGAATAAAACATGAAACTTTTATCCATGCTTCAAACATAACTCATAATATAGAAATGTGTGAAATTGTGCCTGCCTGCTTGCATGCTCTCACTGGAGAACATGGAATTCTTATGCTGAGGGGGAGACTCAATTCCTATTCCAATTGCTTACTACTGAGTGAAGCTTCTGAAAGACACTCTGTATTCAGTCCAACAACTGGCAAAGACTGAAAGGAAACCACCTCCAGAATTCTCTTAAAAAGCAATGGCAAAGACAGCCTCAATCCTCCTTCCCTCAGTATGAGAAGTGGCAGGTAAAACCATTAGCTGAAGAAAGTGGGAGTAACTCATGCTTGTTAGAGAGCTCTGGAAGCTTCCACAGCTGACCTGCGTAGTTCCATAAAGGCCATGAAGATGAGATACTTTTGGTTAGGGCAAATATTTCAGGCACTTAAGATGGCTATGCTGCCATTTTGTATGTTGATTTGCTGCGAAGGAAGATTTGACTTTGGGAAGAGGAATGTAGGTTGATATAGAAATTAGATGCTGGGAAAATTGGGAGGAAAGGTTTGGATCCAAAAGGTGCCCTTCTGTGAGGTGCCCTTTGGATCCAACCGATTAGTCTTAGTCTACCTTTTCAGATGGTGAAACAGCAACTAAGCAACAAAGCAGTAGTCTTAGATGAGAAGTCCAAATTAACTTTTTTTTAAAGCAAGTTTCTAGCCATAACAGTTACAGAGATATATTTGAAAAAAATGCAGGCAATAACCTCAAGAGAGTAAGAATGAACTGTACATATACATGTAAAGGGTACACAAGAAGCTGCTGAAATTGAGAGAGAGCACTTTATCCAATGATGGGTAAGTATACAAAAAAACCAGATGCTTTGCCCCATTTCAATTCCTATCAGACGGCCTGTTTGGAAGAGCCACAACTGCAGCCTCCTTCTGCACCTCTACTTCCTGTGTCCTGGAGACTTCTAGTCCCTGCATTACAATCTGCCCTTCCCTTATTGTCTCTAATCATTTTCTGTCACTTCCTCAGACTTCTCCTCTGGCTACTCAACGGCTCTTCACATAAAAACAAAATGCTAAATTCTAAAACATTCTATTTGTATGTATTTTACTTGATGTAGTTGAACCAAGAATTTTATTTAAAAACACAGAAGTGCATAAATTTTACTGATTTCTCTGATTAAATTATAGTAATACCTGTGTAATACAGGTGTTCATGTTGAAACACAAAGTTTTACTTTAATTTTTAAAAATCACAAAAAGTCCATTTGTTTCACTGTTCAAATTTCCTATAGTAGGAAATCTGCATAGGGTTTATATAATGTAGTATTAACTTTTTTTTTTTTTAATACGGAGGCATAATTTTGGTGCAAAGTACTGGATTTTATGTAGCAAAATATCAGTTCCAAACAGAGTTCTGAAAATAATGTAATTCATGTCACACCAAAAAGAAAAAGGTAGATAAGAACCACAGTAGCATAATTTGAAGTTAATGTTCTTTATATAGACCAAGATGCTTCTGTTTATATGTGTAGTCCTTAAAGGAGTGGAAAATCTTAATGGTCAAAACACAACATAGTGGCTGCACTATCTGAAAAGAGGAATATTACAAATATTTTTGGAAGTAAATATACCCTTTCCCCACAAATCACTATGCCCAGTAAGAATAACTCATTGAAACAAATAAACCTTAATATAAGGCAGTATCTTACCCTGCCCCATGCTAGCAGAACACAGCACTAGCACAACAGGAACTAGCGGTTCCTGAAAATAATGGACATGAAAGCAATGCTTGTTTCTAAAACGGGGACAGTACAGCTTACAGAAGTGAGCTCTGCTAACCCACCCCATTCTAGAAGTGAGCAGCGCCACTCATTCCCATGGTTATTTTAGGAACCACTAGTTCCTGTTGCAGTAGCAGTCCATTTTGCTAGTGAAGCAGAAATAGTACAGGCACAGTGGCAGTATAGGATACTGCCCAGAGGTCCATTTAAAAACCTACAATGGTATGGGTCAGAACAATTTCAGTTTTATTAACTGAACTAAAATAATTTCTTCAACATTTAAACTGTACTTGTTTGTATGAAGACAAAAAACCTCTTTTTCAAGAACATTACTCCTCTAGCAAAGTTTCTGTGATGCATCCAACTTACAACTGATCCTGCAGTTCCACAATGATGTACTCAAATTGTTCCTTTTCCATTTTCTGGGCCAAATCCATAGCTTCTATCTTCTGACGCAACAACTTCTTCTGAGAGATGGATTCAGCCAGCTGGGTCTCTCTAAGACGTACTAGTTCTTCTAGATAACCCTAGAAAGATACACACATCTTTGTTGTACTACAAAATGTTCAAGTCAAGCATCAAATTTTATTTTCTAGTTATTATTTTTTAAAGTATTTTGGTGAGCCTGCTTGCATTTGGAACTCACTGAGGGAAGATTGTACTGGTGTATCAATATCATAGGTGTATTTGTACATACCAAAGTAATAGCTTAATTCCAAGGAAGAGCAACAGGAAGATTCCATAAACAAGTTAGGAAACTGAACATAAGAAAAAGGTATAAGACAAAACTGAATTTGATTGTATTCAAAAGGTCACTAGAAAATAATTCTTCTAATACCAAAGCACACCAGAAAAACTTTAAGATGGAAAACCAAAGAAAAAGATAAAATTGGGGCATCTTTTATATATGCTGCCATTCTTTGTGAGCCCAGATGACGGATTCACATAACACATTAAGTTGCTCTCTGACTAAGGGAAAATATCTATTAGGCAGTTAATTAAACCAGCACATTATTACTGCAACATAATGCACTGTCACAGTGGATTACACATCAGTACAGCTTATGAACCTTCCTATGGAATAGAGAACTAAAGCATGTCATGATCACCCTCTTCTGTCCATTGTTGCCTTTATTAGAATCTTTGCTCTGCCTTTACATTCCAGTACCATCCATACACTGGAGAGTTAAGTATCTTCATAGGTTTTATAGTCATATAGAATGAAGACAGATAGAAAGCTCACACATCCTATTCCAGCCACATTGCAAGCCCAGCTTACAACTGAAGTGACAGATGTGCATACTCAGTGTTGCCTCTCCTCTATGCTTTAGGCAGGCAGGCAGTTTGACTATCAACAGGCTAGCTGTGACTATTTTTAATACTTCACAGAACATAGCAATTTAAAAAGAGAATTCCTTGTAAGTTACTGCAAACTTTGTTTATCCAAAATATTTCCATGTAAGATGAAAGCAAATCTCAAATACTTCTAGTGGGCCTCTTTTCTGTTCCCAGCAGTCACATCTCCTACCTACCTACAGATGATTATTTTTAAAACTTCTGCAAATTCATATAAAAATGAAACAACTATTTACAATGGGAAGAAGAAATTTCTCTAGAATTAAGTTTTTTAAATTTTCTATTGGTATTTACAATTGTAACAAACCACACATTTTCAGTTGCTTTTACCTCAATAAAGGTTTTACCTTCTGCTCCAGTGTGAGACGGTATTTCTGTTCAACCCTTTTGCATTTGTTGTACCAGCTGTTTTCATCCATACTGAAAGGAGGACCAATATTCTCCGGAGTACTGCTTTCACTGCCACTACTGCCCAGTGTTCTTAGCTCTTCTTCATCACTACTGATGCTGTCAGAACTAAGGGACCAAGTTTAAAAGCTGAGAATAGCTTATTGGAAAAAAATCAGCTGAAAAATCCATGCATTGCATTAGAAACGCAAGTGTTCTTTGAAGACAGTCCAAAAGTAGGGATGGACACACATCATCATGAAACTGCAGAGAACTTAGTGAAGGGGGGCTAACGAAGTTCTTCCATTTGCAAAACACTGGAAGCTCAGTATTAATTACTGCATAATTTTGTGTCAAAGCACAGCATTTTAAAGAGAAGTTGTAGTCAAATAATGACTAGATGTACCTGTTCCTCCCTTAAAAGTATTAAGGCTCTGCCTTCAGACACAGGAGGCAAACATTGAATAAGAACTTCCTGACAGCCATGTGCTTACCCTTTATCTCTAAGTCTACCTTATAGGGATGAAACAAAGGCTGCTTCCAGATAGGAGGATCATAGTGTTACCAATTATTGCTCTTCCATTGTTAGCTACAGACAGAATTGCAACTGACGTTCTGCATTGAGATATTGCAATTTTCAGTGTGTAGATCTCACTATGTTCTGTTGACATCACTGAGCATCACATAGCTGCTGTGTGGGTAAAGGGAAGGTCCAATTCACCTGAGCAACCATTAAAAAAAGGAGACCCCCTGAGCCCATTTAAAAATATATGCAATGCCAAAATGTATTCATTTAAACACAATTGCCTGAAGTGTTTCACATCTATTTTAGATCAAAAGAGTTTAGTAAGAAACAAACACCTGTTGCCAAAATGTCTTGATTGGGTTGCATTGCCGCTCACCAGCGACTTTTGAGACTGCAGCCTTTTTCTCCACACCACACGCAAGGCAATGGAGACAGTGATTTTTAAAAATCAAACATTAAAAATAAAATTAAAAATAGCAGGTATAATACTGGGGGGGGGGGTGTTTTTACTGCAACACAGTAACATGACTACCCCACTGGAAAGTCTTAGCAGGCTTCTGTTAGGGCTCTGCAGTTCAAGCCCAGAGAGAACACAATAGCAGGGTTGGCCCTACCATTAGACAGGATGAAGCATACAAACATATGAACCTGCCTTCTATTGTGTCAGACCATTGTTCAACCGAGCACAGTACTGTCTACTCCACACTGACTGAGAGTGACTCTTGAAGGTCTCAGACAGATCTCTTTTGACATCCTTTAACTGGAGATGTCAGGGGCTGAACATGAGACTTTGACCTGGTTTCGATGACGCAGCACAGCACATGGATTATGTAAACCATCATTAGCTGCCCATGAGTACCATTTTGCATATCCAACTCCCACTTGGATGTTGTCATGTCATGTTAACCCTGCAAGCATGGGTAGAGGACGGTAGTTTAACCCTCGCATAAGCCATGTTCACCCAGTTTGCCCCAGACACAACAACCCCTGAGAGGCAACTGGATATGTAAACTGGCAGCCAGACATTGCAGCCTCACTGTGGATTAAATAATAATTGTAGGTTAACTGTGGGTTGTTTAACCCACGATTAGCTTATAGTGTCTGGGTTCAGACATCATATAGCAACTCTTGATTGGTCAGATGGGGGGTTGAACATTCAAAATGGCATCACAATATGCCTAGCATGTGCCTCAGCAAACTGTGGGATAATTAACCCACAATTTGCTGCCATTACATGTGAACAAGGTTAATGTCTAGCTCTTGCTGCAAGAGTGAAGAAAAGCGGGGCGTGCGTGGTCCGAAGCAAGTTGAGCAAAAAGAACACATCCAAGATGAAACATGGACACTAGATTTACCAGAGCACAGCTGCCTATGGGCAAGCCTATGGTTCTACCTCCACAAAGCCCCAGTTCAACCCAGACAATGATACCTCCCATAGGACAAAGACCATCACATTAGTCAGAACAGATTTTCCCACTATGAAGATGCTGGTTGGTTTTAAATTTTCCTCATGCTCAACAAATTCATAATCAATGCAGTGTATTTCTGCTTTCAGTTTTTCATATTTCCACTGTATGTCTTCTTTTTTTTAGCACCAAGTATTCCAGTTAAACTATCTTTGCTTTATATGCAAATGCCAGAAGCCTCAAACACCTACACATTGCATGCATCCATTCCCAAGTGTTATTTTTACATCAAATCTCCAGCTCTTGTCAGCTTTCCTCTAGATGTTTGTTTAAAAGCTGTTCTGCAGCTTTTTGATAAGTGGTAACAGTTGGGTTCTGTCACCGTTGAAGTGGAGTCTGTCTTTTTATGAAGGCCAACTTTGTCCCCAAATGTGCAGACATTAATAGGACTGAGCTTTAAAGCTGTAAGATTCAGTGTAGGGCAGAATTTCAAACTTGATTCCCTTTTAGCTCAGAGGTTCATGAACCAGAGTAAGTGTGAGAAGACAAGTAAAATGACATTCATCTGATCACCAAGGCCGCATCTACATGGCACTGATTTCATTGTTTGCTCAGTGGGAGCTGTGCAGTATTAGCGCTGCGAATTAACAACTGGGGCGGTAGATGGGAGGGTTAAAGCAGGTTTCCCAAGCCCAGGATCACAGAGAGTGCAGAGCTGGGGAGGAGGGTGTACAACTAGCACGTAGGACTTGCTTGCGAGTAAACATCCATAACAAACCCTACATACACATTTCTGAGACAGGCAGGCAAGCAGGCAGCCGCTGCCTCCAGAGGTTGAGCCTGCGCTGAGAGCAGAGAGCGTGGAGCTGGGGAGGAGGAGGAGAGTGAGTAGAACGTAATCTATTAACTGCCCAATCAACAGGCTCCCCCACACACACCAATACAGGCTCAATGAAGTGCTTCTGAGTACACGTTTATGAAAATCATCTGCCTTGGCATCCACTGTTTCTCAACTGCGCAGCTGCGAATCCACAGGCATCCAGCGTTTCTCAACTGTGTTCCTTTGTAGCTGAACATCTCCACTCTCAAGCTCAATACTTAAAGTGAGAGGGGCAGCAATGTGGAACTGAAGGCCATGAGTTACTTCCCAGTAGACATGTTTGCCCCCTGCTCTCCCCCCGCTCCCACCCCAGGCCATTTTCCCTTCCACCAATCAGCGTGGCTTCTACCAGCCCGCTTCTTCATGCCTCTGTAACTGCGGAGCAATGAAGGAGGAGAAACAGGGAGGTGCGAAAAGGCATCACATAGTGACCATCACTAACGACACCGCGATTTCAATCCGAAGAAGGGACAGACAGCTCAACCCGCCACAGTGAACCCGAAGCAAGTGAAAACTTTGCAGCACATGGACTCTTAGAAAACCCAGATTTCTCTGTGAAAACCATGACTGTGCTGCGAGGCGGCAACTGTGTCACTTCTCACAAAGATCTTCCCTTCGAAGTGGCACCAGGTCAAATGGCTAATGTAGATGGGGCCCAAAAGAAAGCATCACAACATACTAGAAACAGTGTACGAAGTGATAAATAATTGTAAAGCTAGCTTGATACAAGCTAAAGTTTAATGCTAAGTTGAAATTTTCAGGTAAAAAGAGGTACCTCTGGGTGAACTTCAGGTAAGGTGTGTAATCTATCACAGCTGGATAATTGCCATCCAAACCCTCTCCCTTGAGGCAGAAGCTGACACAATGTAAGAAATTAGTAACCATGTTAAATTAAGAAAATTAGATGGCAGTGACACTTATATCTTAGCATATAATTTTCTTTAACAAAATTGCCAGTGCATAAAAGAAATCAGAACAATTTTCAGTAAAGTAAGTCAGACTCAAGTGTAGATTATTACATTCAATTCACTAATGGTCTAACTGGCAAGCACAGCATCACACTTTTTTTTTTTGCAACCTGCTTTTACTCATATTGACATTGCATGCATCACGACAGAGTTTACCACAATTATCTGAAGGAAGAGAGTACAAGAACTTGATTTTGCCTTTCTCTAAACTTTAGAGTCTAAAGGTAAAATTAAAGAGAAATGAGAGGAAAGCTATTTATCACTCCATTATAATATCTAAGCAGCCACAGTCACCATTAAAAATGAGTACCTTTTAATCACAGATTGAAGTTCCTGAGACAGAGAATACGGGTCTTCGGGGGTCAGGGTCGGCCCTCCCATGAGGCAAGGTGAATCCTTTGCCTCCAACAACAGAAAGTAGATGAGCACCACCACGAATTCACCACTCCTGCCTGCTGCCCTGCCTGTCTGCTTATTGCTGCTGCCAACTATCTTTCACCTGCCATTGCATGGCATGTGGGAGAGGGAGGAGTCAGAAGTACATCAGGGGAGGGGCCGGCCAGCCAGCCCATGCTTTCCACCTCTTTATATAGAGGGGTAGAAAGAGCACATGTTGCAGAACTGGATGCTAGCAGAGCTCTGGGTGAAGAGCTGGCCACATTCCGAGCCACAGCATGGTATAAAGCAGCTGCATTTGTCCGCCTTAGATCATTTAAGAATAGATGCCTTAGATTCTAAGGCAGGTGAACACCTGGAGCCTTTCAGTCCAGCCCACAGCCTCCCTGACCCAGCCCTCTATGGTATGTCTCTCTTCAGCACTCACCCAACTCCACCTCCTTCTCTGCCTTGTCACTTTTTTTTGTATCTGGGTTTTCTTAAATCCCTACTTACCCCACCCCCACCTTTCTCTCTAAATATCATTTCTCTCTGTTTCTGAACTTCTTTTCTGCTGGCCCCTCTCCAACACAGGGGCATTCTTCCTGCTGTCCCTTCCCCTGCTCTCCAACTCTCCATTTCTCTATTTTCTCTATTCATCAAGACTTCTTTCCTGCTATCCCCCTCCCTTTTCTCCAACTCTGTTTCTCTATGCACCTGAGCTTTTTTCTCGCTATTGCCCCCCTCCCCTTTTCTCCATTTATCTGTGTATCTGGGATATGATGATGACGACAACAAAGAAGTGTTAGCTTTATTTTTCTCGAAATCTCAATTTCTCTCAACTCCATTTTTCTGTGCCTCTGGGTTTTTTTTCCTCCCCTCCCTTCCCTCTAAATCTCATTTCTGGACTGCATCTGGACTTTCTTTCCTGCCAAATTGGGGGTGTCTCACCTTCCTCCTTGAAGTCTTACCTTTGCTTTAAAGGAACAGCACTTTCTGGCACAGAGCAATTCTGCACTTTCCCAGTCTAGCAGTCTGCAAATTGTTAGTTATTTGATTCATTATTATTGCATTTAGGCTGCCACAGCAGGGGAAGAGTCACTTGTGGGATTTGATGCTTCACGTGCCAAAATAAGTGGGCCAGCTTTGGGTACTGTGCACTTTGACTGGGGCAAGTGGGGGGAAAGGGTCTTTCCGCCTCAGGCAGCAAAGTGTCTTGGGCAAGACATGTTTGGGATGCAACAATAAACTATGATTAGCACTACATGAATGAGCATCAGGCTTGCACATTCCTGCCTCCCCTTTCCTACTTTGGTGCACCCACAAATAGATCAAAAGCTTTTGCTTCCAGTTTTAAACCAACAAGAGTTCTCTGATATATCCAAAGTTGTGGAAACTTGGTTAGTTCAAAGAAGTGAGAATAAAACCATGATTCACTAAACACAGTTTAAACTTAATCAAGTTAAGTTGATTAACTTGAGTTTATCAAGTTTAGACATAACACGGAGTTATGAGTTTAGACATAACGCCTGAGTATAGACATAACAGGGAGCTGTGGTTAGTTAAAACTAAGTGGATGCTTCCAGTCTCATTCTCAAGGACATGCCAGAGGAGGGAAGAAAAGCATGCAAGCCTAAGGCTCATAAAGATTCGTTTACTTAATACTGAATCATAGCTTAGCATTATATCCAGACCATTAATTTAAGTATCAATTACCATTTTAAAAACATAAATTTTATAGCCTGTAACAAATCGAAGAAATGAAGGCACCAGTAGTTGGGAAAACTAAACCCCTTCCCTCCTCTGATGTCATTAATCAAACCCTACTTCCCGAACCTGAGAGACAGTGCATGGTTAGCCAAACTGTTTCTTTTGCGTTAATGAAAGTAAGATTCTCCACCTCACCACCTAATTCCCAATAGCTAAATCCTACAGTAAACAATTTTCTCTAATTTCCTAATGACCTTTTACCATGGAAATTATTTGAATCCACATTAATAAGAATGAATACCTGAAATCAATAGCATTGAGTCCTAGCAGCATACCAGCTAGCATATTTGCCTCTTCTCCCAGTACAATTGCTCCATCTTCATAGAATCTTCTAGAAAAAGATTATATTTCGAATTAAAATATTCTCAGCCACGTAACTGACATGCCAACTGTTCAAATTACTAAACTAATGTGATAACATTGGGAACTAGCAACCCCAAATTTACCAGTTTAATGCAACTATTTATTCAGTTTTACAACTGGAATGTCCAACTCTGTCCGTATATTTCAAGGATATTGTAAATGTGTTTGTATTTGAAGTATTCAGGTACAGGTACATGTCTGCAATCTAGAGAACTACTTGAGTTCCAGCTCTGTTTTTTCTAGTAAAAAAAAAAAAACTAAACTCAACCCTTGCACACACTTTTTATTTTTGTTTTTTACACTATCAATCTGCTATTGGAATCCAATGGGCCCACTATTTCCTAGCTGGAAAGAAAATTAATAATTGGAGTCATTTTGAAATCAGGTTAACATAAAAACAGATTTTATGGGTAACACATTCCAAAAACATAGTCTTAACACAAAAACTATTAGCACACAATGTTAACTTTAGTTCCTCACTGGGCTATCAGGAAGCCCTGGTGGAGAAATGAAAGAGAAGACAAAATAGAAACCAAAAAATACCTAGGTGAAATATAGGGTTCATAGTAAATGATGGATAAGAGTCCAATGTACTCCAATAGCCTAATGAGTAGTGGGGGGGGGGGTTTCCCAGAAGAAAATTACAAATAAGAAGTCAGTCTTTTAAGTTTGCAGTATGTGTACTCATTGTAGCCCTGGGTCCAGCAAACCCTGGCAGTGACTGGACACATATACACATGCACACACAGAATAACGTACATGAAAAACATAACAAAAGCAGAAAAAAGATCTACTGTAGTGATCTTGTAGTAGTGTAACCACACACGCACATATATATTTATGATACAGGAAAATGCTAAATTATTTTCCCTACCCAATTTAAAAGGTTGCTGCGGACAGAACAGATCCAAATTAGCTTAGGCATTTGGTAGTTTCACTTCCCATTCATTTTAATAGGGGTAAATTGGATCCCTGATAACTTAGTCAGTGAAACATTTATTTAATTGAAAGTGGCTGGGCAGATGAAACACCACAGGAAAATAATGAAGAGTGGATATGGAGGAAGAATTGGTTCAGGTTTGCTAAAAACTTTTTACTGATATTTCAGACAACCTCACTGGCTTGAGAGAGTTACACGCACATGCACATTAGGAATCTGTGCTTCTCTCTTTCTTTTAAATCTTCTATCAAGAGTTACACATTACCATTTTTAAGGTATTCAAACAGTCACACAAGTGTTAAAATCAAATACATGGGAAAGATTCATTAATGAAGAAAGTCACATTAAGGAACACAACAGATTTTAAACACTATATAAAGGTACACAAATGTCTTCAATTTACAATTCACTACCACCAAAAAGTTATCATTTGATAACTAAATTCCAACATTTGAAGAAGTGTTGGGACTCTTAAGTAATTGTAGTAGCAAAGAGAATTAGACTGAAGAAACTTGAAATCCAATTTCATTTTTTGTTAAACAAAGGATATCAACACCTGGTTGTTTTGAAGTCTCTCAAAGCTGTGGAAATATATTCAGACAAATGTTTTTCCATAAGTGCTACTCTAATCCAAGCTCTTCCCTGAAAAAAAAAAATCCATGTATTAGCTATTAGAACAAACAGTTGAACACATTTAGGTCTCCAAAAACCAATCAAGCTGACAGAAAGCAGATTGTGGTGTCTTATTCCTGATACGTCATACTCTGTGCCAAGTCACCTGCAGTCAAATCTCTCCCTCTCCCCAAAATGAACTCCGGAGTATACAAATCAGACTATGACAAGAGCCTGGTGGGCTTTGAGGATTTTTTTAAAGCAGAGACTCAGGAGTGAGGGCAATTCTCACATAAAGAGTTTCCTCACTGCTGTTGTTTACGTGATTAGTTCGTAATCCTTGTTAAATGTGGCAACTTACAGTTAAAAGCACCGAAGAGTGATGGTCTGGCTTCTAACCTGTCAGCCAAGCCAGATAGCAGCTAATCACTCTGTTGCTCTCATTCATTCTTCTGCACATAGTCCTCAGTCCATTCACACACATAATCTGCATCCCACTGTGAGCAGGTTCCCTTTGCCAATGAGAGGAGATCCTTCCTTAACTGGTAAAGTATGGTGTGAATTATAGACATATAGCTGCTAGATTTGTAAGTATGGCTTTGCTTTGCTGAGTGGGGTTTGAGTGGGTGTTAAACTTTTGTTATCTTTCTTTAATAAATGCATTTAGCTTATGTCATTATTTTAGTCCTTATTTGTAGAATTTAAGGAATTTGAGTGTGGACATTCTAATTCGAGTCCTCAAAGGAACCTCAACTACACAATGAGGGCCAAGCTGAGGTTGTTTAAAGTAAGTGTGCCTAGGTATCCAATACCAGGGACCCTGAAATTTGAGCCTCCAGTTTTCCCCTTACAGATTAATGATCCTTCCACAGGTTCATTTTGTGGGAATTGGGTTTTAGAATGCTCAGGCTTGGATGTTTAAGGATGAGTATTGCTTGTGCTAAGCTTGTCCTTTGTGCTGTTCTTGTCTCAACCTCTACAGAATTTCAAAAACAAACAGAAAAGGCAGAAGTAGGAACCTTGGAAAAGGTATTCGTGTATGTGTAAAAGCCAGATGTGGCAATAAAAACCGTTTTAGATCAGGGACCTATTAGTGGATTCCTTGAGTCTTGAGGAACGTAAAGAAAGTAGCCCGAGGAATAAACAGCTCAACACCTTAGAGCCTGCCTTAAAAGCTACCGGCCAGAGCTGGTAGGTAATCCACGTAGTCGCAGGTGACTGTGGCCTTGATAGCCTGGTAACCAGGCAATTTGCTGTAGTACAGAAGGATAAAAGGAAGAGGGAAGACAAAAACAAACTTTCTTCTCCCCAGTCAAACAGCCCTAAATACTTTTTCGTCTTTGTACATATACACAAACATCCCAGGCTGAATCTACATAGGTAGTAGAATGAGGCAGTAGAATGCACTGTATCATTCTGAATCCAGGTGAAGAGTCACATTTTTGAATCTCCCCTACATCAAGAAACTCCTTGTAAGCAGAAACTAGCATCTCACTGAGAAGTCTGGGCTGTTGTGCAAGTTTTTTACTTGCAGCAAAATGAGTTGGTAGAATAGCCTGTAGAAATGGGATATATCATTTTTTAAAAAATTTTAAAACTCCTTCACAAAAACTCCCTGCACTGTAGATCAGGCCTCACACCTATACCTACACACGTCTCTCTCTTTCTCCATTTGTTATACAAACCAACACATTCCCCATACCCCGGTCACACACATCTGTGTAACTGGGGTGAAGCAAAGTACTATGGGGTCTTTTAAATTTGGTGGATCATGCCCCTAGTCTCTCTCATAGCTTTTTAGGAGTGCATGGATGGGCCAGACAACCTGGATAAAGCTCTGGTCTCAGAGCTGAAGCTGCCTTTTAGCTCTCTTGAAATTTAAAGTTGTCTGGCCCTTCCTGTTCTGGCTTTTTTCCACTGGTGAGAAATTGCTAGGAACAGTAATGTGAAAAGCCACATGCAATGTCTTAATGCAAGCAAGTCTTCATTTTAGAGGTTCCCTCTGCAGAAGAGCAGTTCCTTCAAAGAAAATATTTTCCTCCAATCCTCCCAAGCTTGAGAAAGCTGCAACTTACCTGCTTTTATCTACAAGTTTTAATCTGCTTGTCTACAACATTCCTGGCGAGTGAGAAATACGTTGCTGATATGCAAGAACAGCTTGTTTTCACCTACATCTCATTTGTTTCTCCAAAGGTTTGTGAGCAATATATTTTTTCTTTAATTAGTTTCAGAAATACAAAATAAAACATTTTATGCTAGATTTGTTTTATTGGCACACCATATGTAAGTTTTCAAGTTACATATCCTTCTTGATGCAGAGTTCCATATAACTAAACATTTTATACACATCTACATTACTAGAAGCTGATTCAAATTAATGTTTTCATGTTATATTGTTTCTTATTTTCTGGAACTTGAGTAAATACTGTCTAAGAAAACATTTTGATAGCAGTGTCATGTCTACAGGCTGTTATCAGAGCAGTAACATGATTTATAGCTTTCTGACAGACATATACACACCTTGCTTTAGAATTGTTCATCACTGCAAATGAAATCAAACACAGGTACTTATGCTTCAAGTTCAAGTTCTTTATTCATATTAAAGGGGTCTTGGCTAATTCACATTATGTAACTTACCTCAAGATGAACTATTATAAAGCTTCACACGTATTTATCAATAAAGTGCTTAAGAACAGGAAATGAGGTACTGAGAGATCAACTGTACACACTGTGAATTGTGAAGTTTAAACATTCTTACCTTAGCTCTTGAAGAACCAACATTTTCCATATTCTCAATGCTACAGATGCAGTTGTGTGAAACCTTGCGACAAGCCACCTTAATAAAATCCCAGAAACTACGAGGGCTTTCATAGCCAAACCAAGTGATTTGACCTGAATCCAGATATCAGGAAGAGAGGAAACGATTAAAATTATTTGCATAAATTATAAAATGCCTGTAAACCACATGTCTATATTTCTTTAAGGGCAGTGCAATGCCATTATGGTAGCATGTTACAACATTTGTCTAGACAATGCACATTTAAGTTTGGTAGTTTACTTATTTATTAGATTTGCACACCACCCAACTGGCAAATGCCCTCAAGATAGTTTACAATCATAAAACCAAATAGCAACAAGAACATACCAAACAAAAATAAATAATACAACAATACAATAATAGAAGTATCAAAGTAACACATTAAACGTTAACATTAAAAATATATTTAAAACACTGAGATGCCAGACATAAAATTAATAAAGCAACAGGGTAAAGATCAAATGTCTGCTAAAAGAGGAAAGTCTTAATCTGGCATCTAAATGCATACACTGCTGTCTCATGGCAAATGATGCTCAGAAATAACTTTGTATCCCTCTAGAGTTGGGAA
The DNA here is from genome assembly GCF_057233095.1 of Heloderma suspectum. Lineage (NCBI taxonomy): Eukaryota > Metazoa > Chordata > Lepidosauria > Squamata > Helodermatidae > Heloderma > Heloderma suspectum. Next base: position 196,991,730 of record NC_139462.1, read on the forward strand.
CCCGAGGCCTGGTTAGGAGCATTGCTATGGTTCTGGGTTTTGGACAAGAATAACTTTGGTCAAGAGGACCAGAAAAGAGTCCAGTCAAAAGAACTTAGTACTGGTGGGAGGGAGAAGACACCTGCCTGCCTCCAAACAGGAGGTATCTTTCTACTGCAATCCCTCATCCCTCTACCAGGGCCAGTTCCTCCTCCTCATGATCCTAGTTATCCTGGGCCTTCTACCCAGAATTCCTAGTACACTGTGAAGTTTGAACATATCTTGGGTTCCCTCTCCATGTGTGTGAGGGAACTCCTCTCTGGAATGGGATATGCAAGTTGGTGGCCCTGCCTTCTGAATAACAGAAAGAAGAATTAAACTTTACTGCCAGTTCTGCCACTCTATGAGAGGTGATTCCCTGGGTACATCTGAATTACATATTTTAGCTGTCATGGCTTCCTTAAGGACACCCTGTGAGCTTTAGTTCAGTTCAGAAAGATTCATTAATTTCAGTTTGAAATTTCTAGAATCCTCAAAGTCCTTTATGACAAAGTCATAACAATTACACCAGCCTAAAGCTCATTTACATTTGTAATGAAGATATATCTTTAGACAAGGAAGACTGTCTTTTGCTACAAAACATACAAGAGCAACCTATATACCTTTTAGTCGATGGCTTAGAATTTGTTCCAGAATTGCTGCAAAATTGTTGAATTCAGGAGAAGAATCATCAATAGTTTCAAAACAGGAACGATCAATCAATGTTTTGATAGAAAATCTAGATGTAAAAAGCATGAGCACAATTTATTTTTAGATATAATGTGTGCTGGATTGCATAATATTTTAGGGAAATACATGCCTCAAAGCTAACACACATTTCTCCAGTGAAGTTTAGAGCCCCCAATAATTTCTAAAAACAAACTGATTAGAGTTCAACAGTATCTGAGTTGAGGAAACCTTATTCTTATTTTGTACAGTTGTATCACACTATAGGGTGCAAATGTTTGTTATTCCACAACCAGCCATACAATTGATCGGTGGCTTTTCTCAAATGCATACCTTTATGTAAAGAAGTTTATATCACTATGAATAATATTATCCAATTATTAGGCAAATGCTAAACTAATTTATCAAATGTTTTGAAAAAGAAATGTTCAAAAGTGAGCCACTCAGTCAACAAATATCACCAGGATGTTATCCCATGGTGCAGAAAAAGCTTTTGATCATATTGACTGGAAATACTTAAATAAACATTTAGGTGAGGGATAGGCAGAAGGTAGATCTGGATCTACCAGTAGATCTGTGTGATTTGCAAATCAGCTCAGTAAGGACAGTAACAAAATTAATCCCCCTGCACTAAATTCTATGGCTGAACTAAGACAGCTTGGGGTAACCAGGAGAAGGTGTGTGTGTGTGTGTGTGTGTGTGTGTAAGAACAGCGCTCTGTTCAGCTTTGGTACTCAAAATTAATTCCTGGGCTCTGAATTCTTCAATTCCAAGCGTAAGTATTTTGCACCAGGCTCTGGTTGGTGGATCTCAAGGTTCTAGTTTTAAAAAGCGGGGGGGGGGGGGGGGGGGCTGAAGTCTGCCCATCCCTGATTTAGATGACTCAGATTACCAAATAATTTCCAATAGGTATATACCTACTTAAGATCCCTTATATTTAGCTTCCAGTTCTTCTCTCTTACCTTATTCACAACTTATTTCATTCCATCATAATGAAAATAGCTGTTGCTGTTACGAAGAACAAAAAGAAACTTGGAAAGACTGCCAACTCAATTGCACTTGTATTTATCTACAAGTCTGCTTTAGGAACAGCATATTCCACATTTAAGGTTCTATTCTATACTCACTCTATTGAAAACAATGAGACTTACTTCAGAATAGATCATGTATAGGATCTATTGATCTGGATTTTTCAGATTGTACATAAGATTTTCAAACATACTTTGGACTGGAGACAAACTCTATTTTGATATTCTCCTCCCTCCATGGATTATGATCACTCACAATCTTCCATGAATTGGGGGAGGGGAATAACTTCCACAGTAGGGAGCATTCTCTACTCATTTAAGCTCCCTACATCATTTAGAATCCTGCATAGTTAGGATACTAAATTGAGCATGTAGCCTACATGACTACAGTAGGCTCCCTGCTGTGGAAGTTCACCATCCAACACATGGAAGACAGTGGGGACAAGCACAGGGATGCAACAGAGGTGGAAGAGCTAGCATGCTTGTCCTTGCTCTCCCTCTCATTGCATGCAAGGTATAACCTTAATGGACCTATATACAAGACAACTGCAACCAGAGAAACACCAGTACCTCACTGTCACTGTACTTCACATTCTATTATCTCCTTACATAGATTTTTATCTATTTATTTTCAAAATATTTTTCCTTCTTCCCTCCCCATTCCTTCTTCCTTGTGTCATGTCTTTTTAGACTGTAAGCCTGCAGGCAGGGATGGTCTTGTAAGCCATTCTGGCAACCTTTTTTGCTGAGAAGCGGGATAAATATACTTTAAATAAATAAATACATAAGTAGGTCAGGATAGCTAATATACAGGAAAAGCAACACACTTAAGTATACAATAGCTTAAAATGAAGATTTCAAAAACACCGCACAAACCTATCCACTACATGATCTGCCAAAACATCCTTTTGTTAAACATTTTGAAATAAAATTAATTAAAATCAAAACAAGGAACACCACCACACATATGGATATATACTCAAGGCTTCTTTCTGAGGACAAACAGTAGCTTTGATCAAATCAAATACTCAAACCCAATGGACACAGAATTGGCTCACAACTGCTGCATTTACTTATTAACTGTAGAATCAGTGATGTTCTTATTGTTGCTGCAAGGCTCAGCACTTAACCTCTGTCAGAACTGGACTGCAGATGCAGCAGCCACAGCACTGTATTTCTCCAATTGCAAAAACATAATAGAAAGTTGTGGTTGTACATGCTTCCAGCACAAAAGAGATCAATCACATACAGCAATAGAGATGAGGCTGTACTTGATTGCCTGGAGACCATTTCGACTTGCTACAAATGAGCAGGCAAGTGCCTAATTACAAGGCTTTGCTAGAAGAACAGAATCTGTGCCAGATTAACAGAACTTGGAAATTGGAACCATGCTGTAAGGGGCTTTGTTCTTTTTTTAAAAAAATCATATATTGGGGGATGCACTGCATCCCCCCTCTTACAGCAATGGGGAGGAGAGAAAGAAACCTGCATTAGCCTCTCTTCCATGATGAATTCTTACCCAAATAATAGGATACAAAGTGTCATAAATTTACAAGATGGTGGGAGGAGAACAGGGCAGCAGAGACCTATTGCTTGAATTCTGGGATGCATACAGTACGTCTGTAGAGTTCAATTACCCACAGTACGATAGTTCATGATACCCAGAGCATTCTTGTACCCACTCACATTCTGATATTCTATTTATGTATTGCAGTTATTTATATTCAGCCTTTCAGGATACAAATCCTTTCAAGGCAGCTTACAAGTAACATCAATTAAAATGTATTAATGAAATCACAATGAAAGTATCAAAACACAAGTCATCAAGAGCCCTTGATGGCAACTGGTGGTAGATGAACTTGTGGGGGAGGGAGGCCGGAACAGTCTAGGTGCAGGAGCGACCTAGTGTTATCTTCACCTGCCTCACTCCCTATCCTTGCTGCCTTGTGGGCACTCCCTATGCCCACAAGGCAGTTGGTAGTAAAAGACCAGGGAAGGGAGTGGGTGGAATCAAACTGGACATTGTCATATGACAACGAGCTTTAATGAACACAAAAAACACTCTAAAGGTAGTTTTATCATAAGAAGAATTTGGGGTCTTCTGATCAGTATATTATAACGCAGAAGAATCTCATGTCAGGTTCTTAAAGCACAGAGCTGGATTAAAGGCAATTTCAACTAGAATAGAACCAACTCAGGACACTAAGAGTACCATTTGTGTTTAGAGTCTTAGCTCTGGTTTAAATGTAATACTGCATCAGTTGTATCTAATGTTAGTCCTACATAGAATAGACCTAATGAAATGAATGGGACTTAAGTTAGACTAATAATGGATACAACCTGATCTGTTTAAAAACAGACACACATATGCTTTACCTGTGCAGGTTTTCTTGCATTTGCTATCACATATTAACTGGATCACTGGTGTTCTGAACATTCAGCATTAGCACACCAGGGATCTACCACCACATTTAAATCAAGACTGATTGTGATATTGTAGAGTGTACTAATAAACTAGAAAATTAATATATCACATTAAAGATATTGGCTGTGTTCAGACAAGCAACCTAACCTACCCATTACCTAGAAGTCAGGTGGCATTTGATGAAAACTTACTGGAAACAAAAATGGGAGCCACAATATGAAGTGATAATGTTATGACTGTATCAGTTAGCTTGAGGGACTAGTAGTAAGGATGCTATTTATGCAGTATTTGCACAATTCAATGGCAAAAATCTGGTTAAGTGCAGAGCTAAGTCATAAGGATAGTACTACATAACTATCCGAAGCAAAACAAGTATATTTCAGCAATCTCTCAGTTCATATACTTGTAGTAAAGCAAAGAGTCACATCACAGTAGAGAAGTGTCAGTATTCATACCTTTTTCCTTATTCAGATAATCTCTGCATAGTGTTAAGTGAACCTAGGAATACCATCAGGAAACATTTCTCTATTTTGACGCTTCTCCTAATCCTCGTTTTCCCTGCTGTCTCCCACCTTTCTCTCTTGCCACTCTTCTACCCTAAGATAAGAAACTTTTGTTATCCTTGCCCAATATAGAGGACTAAACCTAAAAATATATTCACAATATCTGTATCTATCATTACCTCTGGACCTATTTGCATTAAAAATTCCTATTTGGGCAGCATTGACAATTACGGCTTTTGCTGCAACTAGTTCTATAACTCAAAACACTCCTCAATGAAAGTATTTGCAACTATTCACTGTCTATACAGAACTATACAGTCACATCCCCTTCCCTGATAAAAATTTTTAAAGCAGTTACGAACCTCAAAACATTTTTAGAAAACAAAAGTACATGATAATCGTAAAATGATATTGTACACCTCCAGTCAGCTTAGAAAAACTGACCACATTCTTAGTTTTATACACAGCAACATGCTTACACTATCCATATCAGTATTATGGATAACAGGCCACATACACACAGGTTAATTCATAAATTATAACATGCCACGATTTAAAACTGCCCATTTTCCTGAACGTGCATGGGTATACAACACTGGGAGTGGTTACTCATTGATGAGGCTACGCCACTCTCTGCCTATAGTTGAAATACTATCCTATTTATTATCAATTAGCAACAGGGCCATCATTTTTGATAGGCAGGAAAGGGATTGAGGATTCCAGTCTTTTCTCCAGCTCCATTATCCACTTGCATTTACCACAACAACTCCCCACCATCCAGACCAGCACTGAGGCCATCGCTATGGACAAGGCACTGGACAGCAACAAACCTGATTTTCCTCACCTGGCCTCTCTCCCATCCAGGGGCGTCGTTCGAAAGAGGACCACCTGGGCACGGGCCTTGGACTTTCGAGCTGTGCCCCGGGTCTTTGGAGCTGTCCTAACTGCCATTTTATTTTTACATTTCTCATTGACTTGCATTGGAAAACAGAAATGGCCATAACTTTTTTCTTTTATAAGATAAATATATGACATTTGGAGACTGAGTAGCCCCCATGGAGCTGATCAAACCAGCCCATTTTTGGGCAGTTAGGTCCAGTAGCTTTTGTGCTGGTCACAGGTAAAATTTGCTATTTTCAAGAAAATCTGTCAAAGCAAAGAGCTATAATTTTTTTGTTCTTCCACATAAGTGCATGGAATCTGGGGACTTGGCAGCCCTGAAGGAGCTGACTGAACCTGCCAAATTTCAGACAGTTAGGTCCAGGGCTTTTGTGCTAGCCATGCATAAAGTTTCCTCTTCTCAAAGACTAAAACAAAAAGTAAAAACTGCCAAGATACACCGGGGATTAGAAATCCTAATCAGAAGGTATTTAAGGTAACCATTAGGAGGTCACTATCCCTAATCTCTGGTGTAGGTTTTTTTGAGGTGCAAAAAACTTCTCTCCCTCTACTTTTCTGCTCTTACATGCCCACTGTTGAGAGCTTGCTTACAATGAAATTTTGAAGAGGGAGAAGGAAGGGAAGAAAGAGCTTCATGTGAAATACTGGTATTTTACACAGCACCTGATTTTACTGCCCTGAAGTGGAACCTTTGGCTTCTGCAGAAGTTTAGTAGCTTCAGTACAGCAAAGGATTCAATCAGCCTCCACAAACTTCTTTCTCCCCCTCCACTTTTGTTGTTGTTGTTGTTGTTCAGTCGTGTCTGACTCTTCGTGACCCTATGGACCATAGCACGCCAGGCCTTCCTGTCCTGCGCTCTCCACTTTTAATTTCTCCTAAATAGCTGTAGGACTCAAATTATTTCAAAAGGAGGGTTAGAACTATGTGGCATCATGATCGAGGAACTGCTAAAGCTTTTAAACAGGTCCTACAGTTTAAAAAAAGCTAAAAACAGCCCTCAGCCACCTCACCTCATAAAGTTCATTTAAGTACGGGTAATCCTTACAAACCCTCTACAGCCTCCTAAATTCCTCTGACGTACTACCTCTCTGAAAGAAGCCACTTGGCTTAGGGAATATTCCCCCCCACCCCACATTTCCAGTCGCCATTCTTCTTTTCTTCTTCCCTCCCCTATCCTGTTCTTTCTTTCTCTTTTTTATTCTACCGAGAGCATATCTTCAGGAATTCTTAAAGAGAATTCTCTTCAGTGGGCAAGTGAAGTTCTGAACTGTATTTGACTTTATACAAACAGACAAGAGGGTTGGGTTTTCTCCTTCTCACTCGAGTCTTTGAGAAGAGTGGGTTCACATGGTTGCAGAAAAACAAACCTGGGGCTGTTGTTTGTCAGTTGCCATTATCCAACAATAGGAAATTCTGTAACTCAGTGGTAGAGCACATGCTTGGCATGCAGAAGGTCCCGGGTTCAATCCCCAGCATCTCCAGGCATGGCTAGGAAAGAATCCTGCCTGAAACTCTGGAGAGCTGCTGCTGCCAGTCTGTGTCAACAATACTATGCTAGATGGACCCAGGGTCTGCCTCAGTATAAGGCAGCTTCCTATGTTCCAAAGAACAGAAAGCTGTAATAAAAATAGGAGTTTCTGGTTTGTTTACGTGGAGGGGACATAAATACTGCTCATTTATACAATCCTACATATGCCTACTCAGAAGCCCCATAATGTTTAATGAGGCATACTCTCAGGAAAGTGTGCATAGGAATCCAGCACAAGGTACTTCTGCAGGGATGTTCGCACTTTGATGTTCTGCATGTTTACTCAGAAATAAGTCCTGAGTTGTGAGCATGGTACTGCAGGCTTAATACAGTGCCTACCCAATTCCATCTAATGAATTGACTACCCTTTCAGCTCAGTCCTATGCATGTTTTGTCATTTGTGTTTCCCCCCCCCATTTTGCATGAACTCTAGCTTCAGTGGTGAGGGAAAGGCACTAGTACATGCTCAGAGTTTCTCCATAACTTAGCCCTAGTTTTGAAAACAGACTCATTGGCAGAATCCTGGTGAAGTCTTGGCACAAATGAAGTTATGGGGAGGAAGATACAATGCATAACAAGGAGGAGGTAGAGAGGAGTTGCACAAAACAAGACATCTGTTTTTGTGAAGAGTTGCTGGAGGATGGTAGGATGAGGAGAGATGGTTGCATGGAGGGGAATAGAATTGGTAGGGGGAGAATGTAAGTGCTTAGTGGTGAAAGAAAAGGATTCTGCATATGCTGAGAGGCACTCTCTATTTAAGAACACAGGAAGGGCCATGCTGCATCAGACCAAGGTCCATCTAGTCCAGCATTCTGTTCACACAGCAGCCAATCAGATGCCCATGGGAAACCCACAAGTAGAACATGAGTGCAACAGCACCTTCCCACCCATGTTCCCCTGCTGCTAATATTGGTGAAATGTAAATAAATTCTAGTCATTTTAAATTTGCATGCATATTTACCCTTCAGAAACTTTGCAGGTTTATTGCCTGGGAGACACCTCTAATGATCTATGCATTTTCATACAAATTTACCCAAAAAACTATTGGGGAAGGGGTGAAGGGAAAGCAAATCACTCCCTCCCCCAAACTGGAGAACTCCCGTTCCACATGAACTGGTGCACTTATCCTTCTGAAACTTTGCTGGTTTCTTACTTAGGGACACCTCTAGGCTGTCTGTAATTTTCAGAACAATGGTACACAAGGAAAATAAGGAGATTAGTATGTCCCCTTTTGGAGACCTCAAAATGTCAAGGCTACCCTTGCACAAAAATCCTTGTGGCTATCATTCTGAAATTTGGAGACATGATCTCCTCTGATGGGGCAATGAATCCTGAAATGTGTATCCAATTCTTCCAAGTAATAAAAATTCTATTGGCAGGTCCCTTTAAAAGAAAATCAAAATATAAACCCTGTATCTATTTTTCAGACATTGGGCAGGTGTAATCCCCTTCTAGGGGGCTGCTATGCCTGAAATTATCATCCAGTTCTGACAAAGAGAAAAAAAGTTACAGGGTTTTTAAAAATTTCCCATGGTAGTCAACAGGAAGCATAAAGACACATTTTTCCAAACCTTGACTCAGGTTTGGTGCTGAGCTGAAATGGTCCGACTACAAATTGGCCTGAGCAGAAGCGGGATGTTTTCCAAAATGCTGAATTGGGGTCTGAGTTGAAGTGGGGTGGGGGGTCAGTGCACACTTTTTATGTATGTAATCTATACACACACGCAAGCACACCACTCGCACACACCACACATATTAGAGGTGCACTTAGACTTGGATATATTATAAAGATAGATGCAAATTTGTGTTACGGGCCTATTCCCCAGTTCTTTTAAGAACCTAGCAACGCCCCTGCTCCCATCCCCCACCCCAGGCAACCATACACAGCCCCAGAGCAAAAAGGAAATAATTAATGTCTTCTCCTTCTTCCAACAAGAAGCTGCTCTGGGAAAATGAGGGGGAGGTCACTATCACAAAGACTGCCTGTGGGAATGGAAGTGTTGAACACATTTCCCTCTACCCTGCAAATCTGGACCATTGCAGCCCCATGGTGCACTGGTCTGTGGCTAGAGAAGTTCTCCCACACTGCAACTTTGTCCCTAATTGCAGTGCTTTAATTTTCACCATAGAAACAAATGGCAGCCATTCATTGATATGGGAGAGACAAAGCATCTATAGAGAGGGGCAAGTTTTGTCTTACCTCAACTATATTCTACATTTCAGCCTGTATATTTTGTCCTATTGAAGCCAACTAGGCTCTATCTGAAAGAAAACTGGCACATTTCTCCCTCGCCCCCCAACATAAGCTTCAGGGCTCTACCATGGCACTCAACCCAGGCTGTTGATGAGCTGAGGCCAGTTTGCAATACAACTCTGTGTTGCAAGGTAGAAAACACTTATTCTGTATTGTCAACAACAGGGGAAATGGCAAGTCAAAGCTTGATCCCACTTAGCATTCATAAGCAGCTAAAAGCACCTGAAGGGGACAGAATTGGACCACCTCATGTTAACTGATGTGAGCATGACAAATTCCCTACACAGATTTTACTCCAGTGTAAGAAATTTGTCACAGGATCCCACTTTGTCACATTTGACAGGAGTACATGCAATTGGGGCTAGCAATTCACAGTTCTGAAAGGTGGAGAAAGAGAAAGAGTTCTTCTGCACAGATGTCAAAGGGAGACAGCATAAGAAATGTACAATGGCGAGGAAGGGAAAGCTGAGAAACTCTCTATTCTGGGCACACAGAGAAGTCTACTTAAGAAAGGTTCGTTACCCCTTAGCATCCCTTAACACACCCACCAGTGTTGTATTCAGAGGCAGCATGGTGGAAAGGTGCCCTCACCCCCAAGTCATTCTTAGGACTGATTAACTTGGGTATCCCCTCTGTGTTAGCAATTGCGAGAACGGAATTAAAGGGCTGGGAGGCAGTTACTCCGGATTAAGGCTGTGGGGACGGAGGAAGCCCCACGGAGCACAGTGGGGCTTACTCCCGAGTAAATACGTGAATGGGGTTCGCACGGCACATATTGCAGAGTAGTACCAAGCAACTATCTTGAGCAGGAAGGTCCCGCGTGTCTACGTGGCGAGGGCCGGGGCAGCCAGCCCGGAGCCAAACTCACCTGCAGACGGTGATGAGGTTCCGCCTCTCGACGGCCGCGTTGCGGGAATAGACGCTTTTCCTCCGAGAGGAGGCGTTGAGTCCCCCGAGGTTGAACGACGCCATCTCTCCGTGGAGGGCAAGGCAGGTGCCCGCGGGGGTCTGGCGGCGCCTTTGTTCCAAGGGAGGGGGACGACGCGGGCGCCGCCGCAGCCTCAGGAGAAGACAGAGGGGACCCCCCCTACACACACCTGGCACCCAAACGGGGGGCCACGCAGCTGGGGCCGCGGCGGGAGAGGGAACCGTGGCCCCCTCTGCGGCGGCGCCTCGGCCGCTCCCGCCCTCCTCAGCCCGAGCTCTCCAGCAGCTCAGCGGCGGCTGCTCCACAGAGATCGCCTCAGCGGCAGCCGGGACTGCAGAGCACCGGCTCCGCCAGCCAATCGCGAGGCAGAAGGGGCGGGCCTGGCAGGAGAAGGGGCGGGCCTTACTCTGGGATGTTCTTCTGAGGTGGGGGCGCGCGGGCTCTCAGTGTAACGGAAACAACCGTCAGTCGGATTAGGGGCGGGCGCGGGCCCTGAGGGCGCAGCGGGGAGGGCGCCGGTGCGTGGGGCGGCGGTGAGCGGAATGAGAGGAGCGAGGAGGGGCTCGTGGGGCGCAGCCCGGCCCCCGTTCGCGTCCGACGTCTCGTTCTCTTCTCCTCGCCTGGCGTTTATATAAAGTCGCACACTCCTTTATTCCCGAGTCCATTATTCGTTAATAATTCCACTGCGGGCCCGTTATTCCACCGGGTCCATTATTCGTTAATAATTCCAACGTCGTGTGAATGCGTTACAGAAAACACACACACACACACACACAGACGGGAGAGGCTCGCGGCACCTAAAAAGACAAGCAGATTCACTGTGGCGTACGCTTTTGTGAACAAAAGCCCACTTCAGCACATAACGTGTTACGCTCGGTAGGCAAGCACCTGTGTGTATATCTGCCTGTCTGTGCATATAAATACAGACGCACATGAGTAGGAAGAAATATATGCACATACAATTGGGCCCAAAGGCCGTGGAGTGAGACAAGTGCACAATTCACAATTCTTGTCTCTTGTTGATACGCGAAGAGAATTATGCAGATAATCACACATATATACTAGTTTTCCAACAGTAAAACTGCATACTTAGAATTTGAGCATTTTCTCACATGACACTAAAAGCACTTTTTGCATTCCTCTGTTGGAAATTGATAAATTACTGAGACTACCTGGGTGATTTTATTCCTACTTTGCCTGCACACTGCAATATGCTCTGTTCTCAAATTATGAGTGTTTTGTACTCTGCTTACCAACCACACAACACAAACATTTTCTTTCCATCTAATGGAGAAAACACTGTTCTGCTCAATAACTACTAGCTCTTGCTTCCTGAAATTAAGACGGTTAGAGCCTGATGTTGTAATAATTAAAGGAACAATACATATTTTTTTGCCCATGCCTGCACATTACCACAAGGTGGCCTCATTAAGCCAAGTAATATGTTTACCCAGGTGGCCAGGCCAGCATAAGTTTTGATTGGGTAGCTTTTCTTCATTCAATAGTATGTCAGTGGGTATCCACCTTATCAAATAAAACATTCCTATCCAGTTAAGAACAGTGTGCCACATTCATTTGGCATCATCACCCTGGAAACAGATAAATTGGTCCAGATGGCGAGCCGTTCTCTGCATCCCAAAGGCATAGCATATCTGCAAGTTCTAAAGAAAGTTAACAAAAGTGCTTGACTTAACTGAAAAAGGTCAGAATATGCTGAATGAAGACATTTGCATTTTTCAGCCTTTGCAGCTATTATGTGTAATAGAAAATAATTTCAAAGGTAATTATTTTATGACTTCTTTCCATACGTTAATTCAGTGTATCATTAAAGACAAGCCTATTTTTTGTTTATGAAACTATAAACTAACGCAACGCTGTTGTAATTATCAAATATTTACTATAGCAGATTACAACATTAATAGCTGTGTGAATTATGAGACAATAACTTTATCTTAAGAGGATGAGCCTATTTATATACTGGAAGCATACTTAAGGTTACAGCCCTATTGACTTGGAAATTGTCCCATTGAACTCTGTGAAATTTACTTCCAAACACATGTGCTTACAGAACCAGTGCCAGCATCCTTGAGCAGCTATTGGGATTCAAGTACCTCCGCAAAGGGCTGGATGTGCCCGATCTTGTCCGATCTCAGAAGCTAAGCAGGGTCAGCCCTGGTTAGTACTTAGATGGGAGACCGCCTGGGAATCATGCTTCCTGCACTGAACAGCGGGTTGGACTCGCCCCTTCCAACCCTATGATTCTATGAGATCTATGAGCAGGACCCTGTGGTTCTGACACCTGCTCTAGACCTATCCTCCAACCTACATTCTGGGATTTAAAATAGCCCACAGTTCTCCAGAAAGATGCTATGTCAGGGCATTGTGGATAATTACAATAGTAGGCAGTTCACAGCCACCTACTGCAGATTGCTGCGCTGCTGCTCGCTACCATCTGCCACCAGTAAGCTCACAGGGGAAGAGGAAGTGATGTTGGAGGAAGCCAACCAGACAGCCCTTGCTGGCCTTCACTCCTGGATCCAGCCCTGCATATTGGGGATCTGGATGTAAACATGGTAACTAGGAGTGACAGCACTGTTCTTTGTCATTGTCCATCAGTAATCAACCCTAACACTAATCTTTACTTTGTAAATTCCACTGGTTTCAAGGCCAGATGCTTCCATGTAAATTTTAGTATTGTTAAGGGTTCTTTTTCCAGATAGAAGATCTTTGAATTAGATGCCTAAAAGGCACAAATGCCAACTGGAAGATAGAATAATAACTTCCCCTATCATCACAGGTGCTTCCAAGACAGATGGGTCCTAGTGCTACACTCAGAAAACATTGCACAGCTATTCTGTCTTTTTCTCCTAAATGCGTTTTCTGCAGTAAGAAAAAAGATAGAAGGAGCAGTGGAAAAATACAGGAGGGTTACGAGTGAAAGACTATGCTATCTTTACTCCCTGTAAAATTCTGTGAATGAGGCAGGACAGTGGCTTCATAAAAGCCTCATCTAGAAGCACCACACATCTCCTTACTGGGGAAAGCAGCATCTTTTGACAATTCTGTGCAGCAGGCGGCTTTTGAAGGCACAAGGAATCAGAAAAGGTGACATTATAAAAATGAGTTAATATAATCAAATTAAGAACAGCATGGAAGTTTCACCATGCTATACCTAAAATAAAGCTAAAAATTGCTCTGAAGTACATCCTTGATTTATTGGAGTATCACACTTCTCAAAGTGGCTCTCTAAGAAAATGTAGAAAACTGGGTGTTTTTCCCTTGCGTTCATCAACTAGCATACTTTGGCTGTGGCGGGGGGAGGGGTTACCTCTTCACTGACCAAGGGCAGAAGAGTTGGCCAATCACTCTCCAAGGTCATTGGAGAATGTGTCATTGTGTGTCTGGTGTGCCTCCCGGTTATGTTACATAGCAGTGCTGGAATCCAAGGCAAAAACTAGATATTTATGAAGACCTTTTCTTCCCTGATGATGTCCCAAAACCCATCTCACATCATCTCAGCCTTTCCCTTTTCTCTGATTTGTTTGGCCTCAAATGTGGACAAGAGTAAGTCTGATGAGCAAATCCATTTTTCCCTACCTGGGTTATACATGAGGAGATAGAGACAGATTTTCCATTCATTTTAGGAGTGCTCACTTATCTGCAATACTTTACTGAAGTAAGCCACTGTGTTTGAGCAAGAGCTTCCTCTGGTGGTGACAATGCTATTTTTCAAGTCATACTGTGTGGACTAAACTAGACGTCTCCAATCAAGTCAACCGAGTTCACTTTTTTATTGCTGCTATTGACGTGCATTATTTGTGATTGTGTCGGGTTGGCTGTAGATGATTGATTGGATGAATGGAGTATGTGAGTTTTGTATTGAATTTGAATGTTTGAGTTGTGAGGTGGTGCTGCGAGTGCGTGGGAAATGTGGCAAGGATATGTGGCTTAGAAAATACAGGGATCCATGGAGATCCATGGTCCAGGAGGTTGTAAATTCTTCCTTGAGAGAGGGAGTGGTGCCTGCCGCTTTAAAAGAGGCGGTAATTAGACCACTCCTGAAAAAACCTAACCTGGACCCAGAGGATGTTAACAATTATAGGCCAGTGGCCAACATCCCCTTCCTGGGCAAGGTGCTTGAGCGGGTGGTTGTAGGACAGCTCCAGGCACTCTTGAATGAAATGGATTATCTAGATCCATTTCAATCGGGTTTCAGGCCTGGTTTTGGAACGGAAACTGCCTTGGTCCCCCTGTGGGATGACCTCTGCCGGGAGAGGGACAGGGGGAGTGCGACCCTGTTGATTCTCCTGGACCTCTCAGCGGCTTTCGATACCATCGACCATGGTATCCTTCTGGATAGGTTGTCTGGGTTGGGAGTTGGAGGCACTGCTCTACAGTGGATCTGCTTCTACTTGGATGGCCGATTCCAGAAGGTGGTGCTGGGGGATTATTGCTCTGTGCCATGGCAATTGTGCCATTGGGTTCCACAGGGCACTATTTTATCCCCTATGCTGTTTAACATCTACATGAAACCGCTGGGGGAGGTTATCCGGAGGTGTGGGCTGAGGTGCCATCATTATGCGCATGACACCCAGCTCTACCTCTTTTTCTCATCAAAACCAGGTGAAGCAGTGGCTGTTCTGAATCAGTGCCTGGGCACGGTAATGGACTGGATGAGGGCCAATAAATTGAAACTCAATCCAGACAAGATGGAGGTACTGTTAGTGGGTGGTTTGTCTGCCCGGCTAGGTGATATTCAACCTGTTCTGGAGGGGGTTGCACTCCCCCTAAAGGATCAGGTTCATAGTTTGGGGGTGCTCTTGGATCCAGAACTGTCACTTGAAGCACAGGTGAACTCAGTGGCACGGAGCACTTTTTATCAGCTTAGGCTGGTATACCAACTACGCCCTTATCTCGACAGAGATAGCCTAGCTACAGTGATCCATGCTCTGATAACTTCTCGTCTGGATTACTGCAATGCGTTATACGTGGGGCTGCCTTTGAAAATGGTCCGGAAACTTCAGCTGGTTCAAAATAGGGCAGCAAGATTATTAACAGGGACTGGCCTGCAAGCTCATATTACGCCAGTACTTTTCCAGCTGCATTGGCTGCCAGTCCATTTCCGGGCCCGATTCAAAGTGCTGGTGTTAACATTCAAAGCCCTTAACGGTGTTAGATAAAAAGTTCTTGCTTTCGGTTTAGAAGAAAAGGATGCCAGGCAGGCAGCAGTGGATCCAACACTATTTTATTGAAACGTTTTGCAAAACGGGTGCAGAGCAGTCTGGACCCCGAGACACGTGTGCAAAAGCCTTTTATACCATATCACTTCTATTGTTCTTGCCAGTAACCAATGAAACAGTCAGTACATCAGCTTACCAAGTTAATAGCCAATAAACAGTCAGTATCAGCTTACCAAGCCATTAGTCATGAGCACGTCATTATGGTTCTCCTTTTTGCTCCGCCCACATTTTTCCCGCCACTCGGGCTCCTACGTAACTGAGGCGCCAACGGTTATGGAGTCTCTTTTTCTAACAATTCCCTCCTTTAAGTCTTTACTCACGACTTAAAGCATTTAAAACGGAGCCTCTTTATTGGTACAATAAAGCAAGAGCATCTGTTTTGACAGAGCGGTTTCTATCAATCGCTGGAATAAGCCTCTAACACAGGGGATAATGCAGCAACCAAATAATACCAGAACTCCTACTACCACTACAAGCGAGATAAGGATTGAGGCTGCTAGGTGCTTCCATTTTCCAAACTACTTTTCTAGCCAGGCAGTCAGGGGGTTGTTAATCCCTGAATTCTCGGCTAACTCCTCAGATAAGGTGGTGAGACCTTGTAATGCTTTTGTTACTGTGCCGTCTGGGGCAGTGTTGTTAGGGATGAAGGTGCAGCACCGCCCACCTAACATAACGCATACCCCTCCTTTTTCTGCTAACATCATATCAAGAACACGCCAATTTTCCCAGGCCATTTGGCTAGTGGCATCTAGCTGCTCAGCCAATACTTTTACAGCATCACGGGTATAATTTATAAATCTTTGTTGATTATAATAAATGTAATTGATCCAATCTACATTTTTGTTAATGGTCGCCCACCAAAACAGGGTAGACTCAAATCCTGCAGCGATTTGATTTCTCCCTTTGAACTCATCCGGCACTCCCCTTGGCACCCCTATAGAGTCAATGTATATTCGATTATCAAAAGGGGTTACCGACCGTTTCTGTCGGGGTTGGCTAGTCTCCCTTGTTGGATGAAATGCAATTGAAAAGGGGACTGCCAACTGGACCAGTCCACAACTCCTGACCAATTAAAGGGCAATACTTCATACAACTCTAGACCCCCGCAATACCACCAGAGATCAGCCCGTGGGATTGGGAGGGAATCATTTTTAAAGCTAGTGGAATTACCACATCTCCATTTGTTTGTCAGGTTTCCTACAGGCTCCCCTCCCCCTATAAGATTTCGGTATATACATCCAGTATGGTTTCTTGGTTGCACAAAAGCTACAGGGGGTATAACACGATTTTCTAATTTGAGGGGAGGGTACAACTTATTGAGAGTCTGGCACTCCTCCTCTCCCCATGCGTTAGGGTGCTGGAGCAAACAGATCACACAGGTGAGGAGGGAGGGAGTGTCCCATCCCAGAGGAAAAGGCGGTACCCTTGCTACCGATCTTCCTGCAGCACAAATAAAACAGTCAGACTTATTTAAGGACTTAGCGGTGTACTTTACCCATTCTAGCCACACATTATCAGTTTCTTCTGTTATTGGCACCCCTAATCTGGCTTTCCAGGGGCGCTTCTCTATCTCTGGGATCTTTATTAAGGGGGGCAGACGTGGGGCTGCAGGGGTTAGCCTGGCTTGCTGTACAACTTGCTTAATGGTCTGATGGACCCGCAGCGGGCTCCATCGATCTAATCCCCACTGCCCTCCCTTTGTGAGGCAAACTTTGGCCCCTAGTGGTAATTGGCTTTTCCGAGTACCAGTATAATAGGTGTAGGGTTTGGTTAATTGTATCTCAAAAACCTTCTTTCCTAAGCAAGTGATAGACTTCATGGATTTGTAGTATTCTGTCCCTAGAGAAGTTCTGTGTTTCCCCCTTCTTGGCAACAAGATTGTTTTGATCCCATTACTCCATAGGTAAGCAATGTTAGGATCCACAGCCACTTCATTTTAGCAAGAGTAGCTATTCTATCAAGCCCGATTAAGTCGGATCTTGGCCTTTCCTAGGTGCTGGGATTTATAGACAAGAGGCGATTGTGGCTCCTGGATGGCTTCTTCGCCTGTGTCTCTGGCAGCTTCCTGGGGGGTGCCAGGGAGCAGAGGACCGTTGCCAGTGTCCTCCTGTTCTCTCCGGGTGACAGGAGGAGGCAGGGGTCATCTAAATGGCTTCAACCGGCTGCAGTGTGTCCATTTGCTAGAACCTACAAGTTTTACACATGAATGGCTGGTTGGTCCCACTAGGTAGGGTCCTTCCCACCCTTCCTTTAAAGCTTCTTTATTCCACTTTTTCAGCAGTACTTCATCTCCCGGTTGGAAGAGATGAATGGGAGCATCTAGTGGCAATCTCTGGAATGGGACAGAGTAGGCTCGTAGCTGTGAAAGAACACACTGCAGAGAAATCAACTGGCCCCTTAACATCTGATCTCCCATTTCCTATTTGACCTCCTCCCTCCTTCCGCAGTGTACCCGAGGCGGGAATCCAAACATTAGTTCAAAGGGGGACAGCTTTATGTCTTTTCTTGGCATTTTTCGAAGCTTTGTCAAAGCTATTGGCAGAGCCCCAACCCAAGTGAGTCTTACCCCTTGCTGGAGCTTAGTTAGAGTCTCCTTGAGACTCCGATTGGTTCTTTCAACTTGCCCACTCACCTGGGGTCTCCAGGGGCAATGTAAGTGCCACTCTACCCCCAGAGCTCGTGCCAACGCTTGCGTAACAGCTGAAGTGAAATGTGAGCCCTGGTCGGATTCTATAACTTCAGGCAAGGAGAACCTGGGCACCACCTCCTGTAACAATTTAGCAACTACAGTTTTTGCTTGACAGTTCCTGCATGGGAACGCTTCTACCCACCCCGTCATTTGACACACTATTACAAGCAAATACCTGTAACCCCTACATGGTGGCATTTCAGCAAAATCAATCTGTACCCTCTGGAAGGGATAGTGCGCCCATGGTCGCCCTCCTTTTGGTGGAGGGGGGGCTCTGGGGGAATTAGTTTTCTGACAGACCTCGCAGGTTGCGGCTAGTCGATGGGCGCGTACAGTTAGGCCAGGGGAGACAAATAGCCTTTTGCAAAAGTCAATCATGGCTGATGCCCCAGGGTGTCCAAGAGAGTGATGCACTTGTTCCAGGATAGCTCCCTGCAGGGTCTGTGGAAGAAGCAGTCTTCCATCCGTCATCTGGATCCATCCATCGTCGCGAGGACTCACTTTGTGTTCTTGTGCCATTTGCAACTCAGAGGGGGAGTATGCGGGGCGCTCCCCCCTTCTGGGTAAGACAAGGAATGTTCCTTGGATTCCTTCCCTGGCTGCTCTCTTTGCAGCCTCATCAGCTCTTTGATTTCCTTGCCTCCACTTTTCTTCTTTTTCCTTTCCATGGGCTCGGACGTGGATAACTGCCACTTGTAAGGGTAACTGGAGGGCATCCAAGAGGTCTACGATTAAGCCGCCATTGGCAACTGGGGATCCATTTGCTGTAAGGAATCCCCTCTCTTTCCATAACTGTCTGTGAGCGTGCACAACGGCAATAGCATTTTTACTGTCAGTGTAAATATTTACCCGCCTTCCTTTGCCTGCCTGCAAAGCTCTTGTCAGGGCCACCAGTTCAGCGGATTGGGCGGAAAAATGAGGAGGCAGTCGTTCTTCATGGACACTCTTGCTATAGGTGACGACAGCCGCCCCTGTGTAACGCTTCCCGTCTAGCATATAACTGGACCCATCCACAAACAGATCTTCGGCCCCTTCCAACGGTTCATCTTCAAGATCTGGCCGACCCTTGGTGTCCAAGTCTAGTACTTCAAGACAATCATGATCTGGGAGCCCCGGCCCACGTGTGGCCTGTATTGCCTGTAACAGGGTGGCGATGTTGAAGCTAGAGCAGGCTTTGAAAGTGAGGCTTTTGTTTGTTAACAAGCCTATTTCATATCGGGAGTGCCGAGCCGGGTTGAGGAATTTGCTTCCTCCCCCTGACCCTAGGATTTGCGGCACCCTATGTGGTACCCAGACCTTGATGGCCCCTCCCATTGTCATTTTTTCCGCTTCAGTGCAGATCAAGGCTGCTGCTGCTACCGCTCTCAAGCAGCTCGGCCATCCTCGTGCTACAACATCAAGGACTTTGGAGTAGTAACCCACTGGCCTCCAGGAAGGGCCTGTCCGTTGGCAGAGCACCCCCGAGGCTACGCCCTTATTCTCATGCACATAGAGTCTAAACGGTCGACTGGGATTTGGCATGGCGAGGGCCGGTGGTGACACAAGGGCAGCTTTAAGGCTGAGGAAAGACTTATTCATTTCTTTAGTCCATTTCCATTTGTCTAATTTATCCTTTTGCAGTGCCTCATATAGTGGTCGTGCTATTTCCCCATAGTCGGCTATCCACAGCCGACAGAATCCAGTCAATCCCAGGTAGGCCCTTAGCTCATGGGGGGACGTAGGGACAGGAGTGTCATGAATGACTTCGACTCTTTCTGATCCCAAGCTTCGGGTCCCCTTGGCTAAGTGGTAACCTAAGAATTTTACAGTTGGTCGGACTAGCTGCACCTTCTCCCTTGACACTTTATAGCCTCTCTCTGCTAGATGATTAAGGAGGGAAATTGTCCCATTTAGGCACATATCCTTAGCCCTGGCTGAGATCAAGAGGTCGTCACAATATTGGAGGAGATGCACCTCAAGGTGCTGATGGACCCAAGGCTCGAGGTCCTTTTGAAGTTGCTGACCAAAAACGACGGGTGCAAGATTGAGCCCCTGAAGGATCACTGTCCATGTTAGTTGAACCTTTGACTCACCCTCTGGGCTTTCCCACTCAAAGGCGAACAAAGGCCTCGAATCAGGGTGGAGTGGGATGCTAAAGAAAGCGTCTTTTAGGTCTATGACAGTAAACCATGCATGATCTTCTGGAATTCTTACGAGAACGGTGTGTAGGTTAGGGACCACAGGGTGGGGGGCCTCGATTTGCTGGTTAATGAGGTGGAGGTCTTGCACAAGGCGAAACCTTTTGCCCCCCCCCTTTTGATACAGCAATAATGGGCATGTTGTAGGGGGACATTATCTCGATGAGTCAGCCTTCCTCTCGGAGCTTCGTTATTACTGGTTGTAGACCCAGCTTCCCTTGGCGGGAAAGGGGGTATTGTTTCATATGAACTGGTTTCGCCCCTTCCTTGAGAGGAATTTTGTATGGTGCCACCGATTTGGCACGAGAGGCCCCTCCAACCCTGGCCCAAACCAGTGGGTTGACTCTGTTTTCTATTAAGCACCAGTCTTCATTTGCCTCTGAGGTGGGTTCCTCTATGGCTTTAAAAAGGGCCATTTGATAGTTGCTGCTCTGTTGCTTGGAAGTCGTACTTCCATTCTTCCATCAGGGGTGAAAGTGATCTCAATTTGGAGCTTAGTCAATAAGTCCCTCCCTAACAATGCCACCGGACAGGAGGGGGTACAGACAAACGCGTGTTCTAGGTGTGTTTACTCCAATTTTAGTAAACAAAGGATGAGAAAGGGGCACTCGCGTTGCCCTTCCCTCGACCCCCATTATGGTGGTAGTTCCCCCACTTCCCGTTGGTGGCTTGGTAAGGGGGAGTATGGACAAGGCAGCCCCTGTATCCACAAGGGCATCATAGGAGCAACCCCCAACTTTAATTTTGACCATGGGGTCCCGTCTTGCCTCAGAAACGGCCAAGAGGGGTCCGGGCCCCGGTCTGTCCTAATCTCTTTCTTGTTCATACAACACCCTTTGTTCTTCCCCCCTGCTTTCTTTCTCTTTCTTTTTCAGGGCTTCACAGTCTTGTTTCCAATGCCCAATCTTCCTACAGAAAGCGCACTGATCTTTTCCTAAGGGAGGCCCTTTTCTGTTCCCCTTTCCACCCTTCTTAGTCCCTCCTTTCTCTGGCTTGAGAATGGCAGCAAGTAGTTTTGCCTGACTTTTATCTTTTTCCTTTTCTTCTTCTTCCTCTCGTCTTTCATAGACCTTCTGGGCTACCTCAACCAGGACTCCCAAATCAGCCGCCAGTCCTCCTTCGACTTTTTGGAACTTCTTTCTAATATCTTGGCAGCTATTTCCTACAAACTGCGTTGTGAGAATTCGTAGGTTATTTGGGTCATTCAGGTTGATGTCAGTATATTTAGCAAAGGCTTCTCTCAGCCTTTGGAGGAAGATGGCGGGGGGCTCGCTTTTGTCTTGTTTTAACTTCAAGAACTTTTGCAGATTGGGGCCCTTCGAGCGGCCTGTTTCATGCCTGCTAAAACAAGCCAAAAGTATTCAGCATGTAATTGCCTTTGCGCTGCCGTGGCCACTCCCCAGTCAGGCCTCCCAATAGGCAAAACCTCTGCCATTTGCTCCTCAGTCGCCTGGGGGTTCTCTTCTCTAAATCTAGTTCGCGCCCCCGCAAGAATAGTTGGCTTTTGACTAAGGAAGCAAGTGTTTAACAACATCTGTGTGTCATCCCAGGTAGGATTGTGTGTAAGCCTCACATTTTCCATTAAGGACAACAGTGGACCAGGGTCCTCTTCAAAGGGAGGATTGAACTGTTTCCAATTGTACAAATCAGATGTCGTAAAGGGAACGTAAACAAACATTGTCCCCTGTGGGTGTTGGGCGGTAGGATCGGGGACCTCTCTAATAGGGAAAGTCAATTTTACTAGTGGCTGAGGGTCCTTTCGTAAATTGTAATTAGGCCCTCCTTTGGTTTCCTCCTCTTTATCAGGCACCTTTTCCTGGGTTCAAGGCCCCCAAGCACCCTTCATCTCTTTGAAATTTTTCTCAAGGGCATCCAAACGATCTTGGAGAGTGTCCTCGAACTCAGTCATAGACCCAATCTCAGGAATTTTTAACGGTTGCAACTCTTGGGCAGGCTCCCTTGGGGGGGGGGGCTGGGGCGGGCGTAGTCTCCCCGCGAGCAGTCCCGTAGGGAGGAAGAAGCAACGGATCCTCAGGGGCTGTCGCTGCCACCCTAGGTGTTCCCTTCCTCGTCAGTTTTTTTCCAGTTATCACAGGGAGGGCCAAGGACATACATTTAACTACCCACGGGGCGGGCCTGCCACCGAGAGGTACGCAAGTTGCCCATGAATCAATATAGGGAAACTGATCCCAACTTCCCCTTTGCGTTACTATTATGCGCACAGCAGATACCAGGGTAGGGTCAAAAGACCCCTCGGGTGGCCATTTGGGTTCTAATACCGGCCATTCCCGGGCACAAAGAAGGACTAGTCGATCCTTCGTCATCTTAGTTCCATAATCCTGCTTAAAATGTGACCGGTTGCGCAAACAACACTCCAAGGGCGTATGGGACTCTTCCGTGAGCCTGGATTGGGACCCGCCCATGATGGTGGGATTTCACTCAACAAATCTTGCGCTTCGCCCTCCTCTGACCCAGCCCGTCGCCGAGACAAGGAAATGCAGATTGGGGCTCCTCACTCACTTCGCCCATAGGCGTCTCACACAATCACAAACACACCACCGTCCCACGTGTATCCCCTAAAGTAAGCTGTTTCACTTGCCCCGAGGCCTCCTCTGTCCCACCCGCAGCCGCATCCAGCTGCCTATTGATCCACTGCCGGTGCCAAAAAGGAGTGATCAAGTCTCCCTCTCCCTCTGGCGTTGGTCCCCAAGCGCCTCCGCTGCCGCCGTCGTGAAGAGAAGGCAGTGTAAAACAACCGCCTGTGGCCACTTCTCCTCCGCGGCCCCTCAGCTCAGCGTGAAGGGGACGCGCCCCGAAGCAGGATCCGAGTCACAGCACCAAATTGTTAGATAAAAAGTTCTTGCTTTCAGTTTAGAAGAAAAGGATGCCAGGCAGGCAGCAGTAGATCCAACACTATTTTATTGAAACGTTTTGCAAAACGGGTGCAGAGCAGTCTGGACCCCGAGACACGTGTGCAAAAGCCTTTTATACCATATCACTTCTATTGTTCTTGCCAGTAACCAATGAAACAGTCAGTACATCAGCTTACCAAGTTAATAGCCAATAAACAGTCAGTATCAGCTTACCAAGCTGTTAGTCATGAGCGCGTCATTATGGTTCTCCTTTTTGCTCCGCCCACATTTTTCCCACCACTTGGGCTCCTACGTAACTGAGGCACCAACGGTTATGGAGTCTCTTTTTCTAACAACAGCTTGGGGCTAGGTTATCTGAAGGATTACCTCCTCCCATATGGGCCTGCCCGGACCTTAAGATCATCGTCAGTGGCCCTTCTCTGTGAGCCCCTGCCAAAGGAAGTGAGGCCGGTGGCTACTAGGAGGAGGGCTTTTTCTGCTGCGGCACCCCGGCTCTGGAATGAGCTCCCTAGTGAGGTTCGCCTGGCACCTACATTGTATTCCTTTCGGCGCCGGGTGAAGACCTTTTATTTTCCCAGGCATTTTAGCATTTTAGCTTTCTAAATTTTTAGCTTTGCTGTTTTAAATCTGTATTTTAAACTCCTGCACTGCTGCTAGGTTTTATTGTGGTTGTATTGTTATATTGTGGTTTTAATGTTCTATATATTTTAAATTGTTTTATTGTGTGCTGTTTGGTTTTAATTTTTGTGAACTGCCCAGAGAGCTTCGGCTATTGGGCGGTATAGAAAATAAATAAATAAATAAATAAATAAATAAATGGTGCTTCTATCCCAACGTTTTGGGGCAGAAGGAGATATGGCAGAAGGAGGGGGTCGGGACATCAGAGTAGAATGGGTCACAGATGTTTATATACTGTTCCCCTTCTACCCCCCCTCCTCTAGCTCTCATGTACTTGGTAGCTCATCCACTGAGACCTCCTGTCTTGTGGTGCTGCTATTTAAGGCCAGGTGGGTCTGCAATAAGACCGCACTCTTCCATGACCTGAGGAGAAGGCTGATCTGGCATGTATTAGTGAGACTTGGGTGGGCGAGCTGGATGGGGTTGACCTCACTCAGCTCTGTCCACCTGGGTACTCGATGCAGCACCAAAAGAGGCTGGAGAGCTGGGTGATGGGGAATCACCAAGGTTTACTGAACTTCCATCTTCCTCGCCAGGAAGCCACTCTGCCTTGGAGTGGGCCTTGAGAGGTTGCATCTGATACTGGGCCAGAAACAGATTAGGGGTGCTGCTGGTGTACCGGCCACCCTGCTGCCCAGCATCCTCCCTGACTGAGCTGGGAGAGGTAGGCTCAAGTGTGGTGTTGGAAGAACCCAGGACAGTGCTGGGGCTGTCTCTGAAGTTCTGGCTCAGGACTTCAGGACTTCCATAACAACCATTGTGCTGTCTCAGTTTGTCATTGGCCCAACACACAAAGCAGGGCATACGCTTGATTTGGTTTGTGCTCCAAGCTCTGAGATGAGCGATCTGAAAATGGGGTGGGGTGGATGGGTGTCCAAGTAACCCCATTGTCATGGTCAATGGTCAAAACCCCATTTCCTGGTGAGTTTTGAATTTGTGGCATTTCTTCCCTGCCGCAAGGGTGGGGGACCCATTTGGATGGTCCATCCCAGGAGATTGATAGAAGCCAATGGATTTCTGAAAGCTCTTGGGGATTTTCCTATGGAGAAAGCTGATGATCCAGCCAAGGCCTTAATCTCACTGTAGAACAGTGCGATGTGGAGGGCCATCGATTTGATTGCACCTGAGTGCCCCTTCCAGTGCTGTGGATCCCCCTCTGCTCCCTGGTACACTAGAAAGCTACATCAATGAGACAAGCTGGATGTTGGCTAGACCGCAAAGGGCACAAGACTCAAAGTGAAGGGGATTGAGCATGCTCTAGAACACATAATCGTGCCTATTGCGTAGTGGTGCGGGCAGCAAAGAAGGCTTACTTTGCTGCCTCCATTGTATCCTCAAGTAGCCATCCAGTGGAGCTCTTTCAGCTGTTCAGGTCCAGGGGCAGTTAACACTCTTCCCAACAAATGGGGCCCTCATCCTCTCAGGGACCCACTGTGACCTTTTTGGGTCGCACTTTGAGGACAAAATTGCTTATCTCCATAGTGAATTTGACACTATTGTTAGTGCAGTCCCAGTTGAGGTGTCTCACACCACCATCTGCCCGATTTTGTGGGATCAAGTTCAGTTACTGCAGCCTGATGACATGGACAAGGTGCTTGCAGCAATGCAACCAACCATGTGCACTCTCAATCCTTGCCCCTCCTGGCTAATCTTTTTTATTTATAATAAAAGCTATCTGAGGGGGTATCACTGGATGGGTCCAGGGTGTGGTGAATGCTTCTCTATGGAAGGGGTGGTTCCTACTGCTCTTAAAGGGGCAGTAGTGTGACCAATCCTGAAGAAGCCCACTCTGGACCCAATGGTTTTAGACAACTACTGCCCAGTTGCAAATACTCCTTTCTTAGGGAAGGTACTGGAGAGGGTTGTGGCGGAACAACTGCAGGGATTTTTGAAGGATAATGATTATCTAGACCCATTCCAGGCTGGGTTTTGACCTGGTTATGGGATTGAATCAGCCTTGGTCACCCTGATGGATGACCTTTATTGAGAGAGGGACAGGTGGAGTGCAACCCTGCTAATTCTGCTCGATCTCTCATTGGCTTTTGATACCATAGACCATGGTATCCTCCTGGATCAACTCCATGGGATGGGCATTGGAGGAACTGTGTTACAATGGCTCTGTCTTACCTGTGTGGTCAATTTCAGAGAGTAACATTGGGTGAACATTCCTTGGCCCCTTGGCAATTGAACTATGGGGTTCTGAAGGATACCATCCTGTCCCCAATGTTATTTAACATCTATATGAAGCCATTGGAAGCGGTCATTAGGGGTCTTGGAGCCAAGTGGCATCAGTATGCTGATGACACACAGCTCTATCTCCCTGTGACATCTGAATCAGGTGAGGCTGTGCAAGTCCTGGATCAGTGCCTAGATGCAGTAATGGACTGGATGAGGGCCAATAAACTGAAACTGAATCCTGGCAAGATGGAAGCCCTGTGGGTGAGTGGTTCCCCAGTCCAGAAGATAGGCTCATTGCCTGTTCTGGATGGGGCTGTACCCCCTTTGAAATATCAGGTTTGTAGTCTAGGAGTTCTTAGTCTAGGAGTACTCCTAGATCCATCACTGTCACTGGAGGCCCAAGTGGCATGGCAGCTTGGAGTTTACCTTTTACCAGCTTTGACTGGTTCGCCAGCTGCAGCCTCTCCTGGACAGGGACAGCTTGGCCACAATGGTCCAGGTGCTAGTAACCTCAAGACTGGATTACTGCAATGCACTCTATGTGGGGCTGTCCTTAAGACTGCTCTGGAAACTGGAGATAGTGTAGAACACAGCAGCTCAGCTGTTATCAGGAGCTGCCCCTTTTCAGCATGCAACTTGTTTGCTGAGGGAACTGCACTGGCTGCCTGTTCACAACTGGGCCAGGTTTAAGGTTTTGGTACTAGTGTACCTACACAACTTGGGACCAGGATACCTGAGAGAGTGCCTTCTCCCTTACCAACATACTCAACATGCTCCTGGGGGTTCCATGTGGACCTATGACCTGACTGGAGCCCACCCAGAGAAGAGCTTTCAGTGTGGTGGCTCCAATCCTGTTGAACTCCCTGCCTCTGGAGTTCAATACTCTGGAGAAAACACTGGATTGCTTTAGGCACCTCCTGAAAACAGCTTTTTTCCAGGAAGCCTTCCTTGGTAAACCAGCCTCAGTTTTATTGGCATTCTGCTTTAAAAAAATTAAAATCTATCTTAATATCGTGTTTCTTCTTTTTATCTTTTGTTAATTTTAACTCCTGGAATCTGTTTAGATGTGGAGCATTATACAAATGTTGTAAATAAAAAAAACAAGCAAACAAACAAATAAATAAGAAAGGCATTGCCCAACTGTAGATTTCGGATTTTTTTCTCATAGACCAGTGTGGCTACTTTTGTTTTTATGTGCCTTGGAAAATACTGTATTTAGCCATTCAGGACAGAATCTACCCCAGAGAAAGATGATTTCCTATTACCTGAAGAGGAACTTTGCATTTTGAGGGTTCTGTTTCCTCCAACCACTACGTAATTTGTCTTTGGACAAATGGATAATGGAAGACTCAGATACGGGGAGAAGGAGGGGGGAAGGGGAGGGGGGAAAGGAAACACGTGTAAAAGCGCATGTAAAGGGAGTTAGTTGTGATCCTGCATTTAAAACGGAAGCAGAAAGCCCTGTTTTAAATGCAGGATTTTAGGCTGGTGTAGAGATGCCCTCCCCTTCATGGATCACTGCCTAGTTGTGGCGAAGGGGCTTGCGTAACTCAGTGAAGCCATAAGCTATGCCGTGCAGGGCCACCCAAGACGGACAGGTCATGGCAGAGAGTTCTGACAAAATGTGGTCCACTGGACAAGGAAATGGCAACCCACTCCAGTATTCTTGCCAAGAAAACCCCATGGAACGTATCACAAGGCTAAAAGAGATGACACCGGAAGATGAGCCCCTCAGGTCGGAAGGTGTCCAATATACTACTGGGGAAGAGCAGAGGGTATTTCCAAGTAGCGCCAGAAAGAGTGAAGCAGCTGGGCCAAAGCCGAAAGGACACTCAGCTGTGGATGTGTCTGGTGGTGAAAAGAAAATCCGATGCTGTAAAGAACAATATTGTTTAGGAACCTGGAATGTCAGATCAATGAATCAAGGTAAGTTGGAGGTGGTCAAACATGAGATGGCAAGATTGAACATCGACATCTTGGGAATCAGCGAACTAAAATGGACAGGCATGGGCGAATTTAATTCAGGTGACCATCATATCTACTATTGTGGGCAAGAATCCCTTAGAAGAAATGGAGTAGCACTCATAGTCAACAAAAGGGTGGGAAAAGCAGTACTGGGGTCCAATCTTAAAAACGATAGAATGATCTCAGTACAAATCCAAGGCAAACCATTCAACATCACAGTAATTCAAGTCTATGCCCCAACCACTGAGGCCGAAGAAGCTGAGGTTGATCGGTTGTATGAAGACCTACAACAACTTCTAGAACTAACACCAAAAAAAGATGTCCTCTTCATCATAGGGGATTGGAATGCTAAAGTAGGAAGTCAAGAAATCACTGGGATAACAGGCAGGCATGGCCTTGGTGTACAAAATGAAGCAGGACAAAAGCTAATAGAGTTTTGCCAAGAGAACACGCTGATCATAGCAAACACTCTTTTCCAACAGCACAAGAGATGACTCTACACATGGACATCACCAGATGGTCAATATCGAAATCAGATTGATTATGTCCTTTGCAGCCAAAGATGGAGAAGCTCTATACAGTCAGTCAAAACAAGACCTGGAGCTGACTGTGGCTCAGATCATGAGCTTCTTGTTGCAAAATTTCGGCTTAAATTGAAAGAACGCAGGGAAAACCACTAAACCATTCAGGTATGACCTAAATCATATCCCTTATGAATACACAGTGGAGGTGAGGAATAGATTTCATGGATTAGACCTGATAGACAGAGTGCCTGAGGAACTATGGACAGAGGTCCGTAACATTGTTCAGGAGGCAGCAACGAAATGCATCCCAAAGAAAAAGAAATGCAAGAAAGCCAAGTGGCTGTCTGAGGAGGCTTTACAAGTAGCTGAGGAAAGAAGGGAAGCGAAAAGCAAGGGAGAAAGGGGAAGATATACCCAACTGAATGCAGAGTTCCAGAGAATAGCAAGGAGAGACAAGAAGGCCTTCTTAAATGAACAATGCAAAGAAATCGAGGAAAACAACAGAATGGGAAAGCCTAGTGATCTCTTCAAGAAAATCGGAGATCTCAAGGGAACGTTTTGTGCAAAGACTGGCATGATAAAGGACAAAGAAGGCAGGGACCTAACAGAAGCAGATGAGATTAAGAAGAGGTGGAAAGAATACACAGAAGAACTATACAGGAAAGATCTTAATGTCCCTGAGAGCCATGATAGTGCGGTCACTGAACTTGAGCTGGACATCCTCGAGAGTGAAGTCAAGTGGGCCTTAGGAAGCATTAGTAGCAACAAAGCTAGCAGAGATGACAGTATTCCAGCTGAGTTATTTAAAATCCTAAAAGATGATGCTGTTAAAGTGCTGCATTCAATATGCCAACAAATTTGGAACACTCAACAATGGCCGCAAGACTGGAAAAGGTCAGTTTACATTCCAATTCCAAAGAAGGGCAACGCCAAAGAGTGTTCCAACTACCGCACAATTGCGCTCATTTCACATGCCAGCAAGGTGATGCTCAAAATCCTACAAGCTAGGCTTCAGCAGTATGCGAACCAAGAACTACCGGAAGTACAAGCTGGGTTTCGAAGAGGCAGAGAAACTAGAGATCAAATCGCCAACATTCGCTGCATCATGGAGAAAGCAAGAGAATTCCAGAAAAACGTCTATTTCTGCTTCATTGACTACGCTAAAGCCTTCGATTGTGTGGATCACAACAAACTGTGGCAAATTCTGAAAGAGATGGGAGTACCAGACCACCTTACCTGTCTCCTGAGAAACCTGTACGAGGGTCAAGAAGCAACAGTAAGAACCAGACATGGAACAACCGACTGGATCAAAATTGGGAAAGGAGTACGACAAGGCTGCATATTGTCACCCTGCTTATTTAACTTATATGCAGAGTACATCATGAGAAATGCCGGGTTGGATGAATCAGAGGTCAGAATTAAGATTGCTGGGAGAATTATCAACAACCTCCGATATGCAGATGATACCACCCTAATGGCAGAAAGCGAAGAGGATCTCAAGAGCCTCTTGTTGAGGGTGAAAGAAGAGAGTGCAAAAGCTGGTTTGAAACTCAACATTCAAAAAACTCAGATCATGGCATCTGGCCCCATCACTTCCTGGCATATAGAAGGGGAAGAAATGGAAGCAGTGACACATTTTACTTTCTTGGGCTCCAAGATCACCGCAGACATTGACTGTAGCCATGAAATTAAAAGACGCTTGCTCCTTGGGAGGAAAGCTATGGCAAACCTAGACAGCATAGTAAGAAGCAGAGACATCACCTTGCCGACAAAGGTCCGTCTAATCAAAGCTATGGTTTTCCCAGTAGTAATGTATGGCTGTGAGAGCTGGACTATAAGGAAGGCTGAGCGCTGAAAAATTGATGCTTTCAAATTGTGGTGCTGGAGAAGACTCTTACGAGTCCCCTGGACTGCAAGGAGGTCATATCAGTCCATCCTAAAGGAAATCAACCCTGAGTGCTCATTGGAAGGACAGATACTGAAGCTGAAGCTCAAATATTTTGGCCACCTAATGTGAAGAGAAAACTCTCTGGAAAAGACCCTGATGCTGGGAAAGACTGAAGGCAAAAGGAGAAGGGGACGGCAGAGTATGAGATGGCTAGATAGCATCACCGATGCAATGAATATGAACTTGAGCACACTCCGGGAGAGAGCGCAGGACAGGAAGGCCTGGCGTGCTATGGTCCATGGGGTCACGAAGAGTCGGACACGACTGAACGACTGAACAACAACAAGAGATGCCCTGAGTCTTCCATTATCTTTCATTGATCTCACTCCTCTTCTTGCCACTTTAACCCTTTTGATGGAGAAAACTGAAGTGGAACACAACTGGGTAATTTGATAGCTCATTATCTGCAATCTATTTAAAAACGGAACAAAGGGCATTTAGTGCAGGAGATCACTGTGTCATGTAAAGAGCCTGCAAACTTCCGTGAGGGAGCAATCTCAATCGCAGGATAAAAGCGAGGTGTGAAGGAGCCCAAAATCTGGCCTAATGGGGGGGGGGGTCTGTTTCTTCCCCCATCCTCTGTTTTTTGTACTATCTGGCTTGCACACTCTTTTGTGGCATATTAGTCCTAATAAAGGTATGGCCTACCTGTGGATTTTGGACTTTTAACTGTGTGGTTCCCACCCACCACCCACTTTTTATCTAAAGCTTTTTCTGTTATATAAACTGATTTTCAACAACAATTTCAAAGTGTTAACCAAGAAATTTCTTTTATCCTTGGTGGTTTCCGCTGACCCCACTCACGGTTTGCTACTCCCATAGCACATCTATTAAGTGCTTATCAGTAGTCTTTCCACAAGGTGCATTTGAATATACACAAGTTTTCCTAATCACAGGAAGTTACATAAACAGGCTGGCGTGTATGGTGTTTCCAGATAACAATGGTCCTTTTTTTTTTTTTTACCTAGGAGTTCAAAGCCTAAGGTATCATAGGATTGCTCAGTTACAGGAAACAGGGTGGGGGAAGGGTTGGTAGTTGTACAAAGAATTGCCAGGCATCCTGTCTTATGTGAGATGTCCAGTCTTTGGTGTTATGAGGGGGAAGGGCTGAGAATGTGGTGCTCTATAAAAATTATATAAGATGCCTGTGCTGGCTGCAAGTTTTGGAAGGCCCTTGGGCAAGATACCCTCAGTGGGCCCCTGCCAAAGTGGCCCACCTTCTCTCTTCTGTTCTTTCTGCCCATTCACTTGCCCTCTCCCTCTGGGCCGGATTTGTGGAACAATCCAGAGGAGAAGGTGCAAGGCAAGCAAAAGATGCTGCTCTGTCTCCTCACTTTGGTTGGGTGAACAGGCAATGACAGGAGGAGTGAGGAGCAGGAAGACCAGAAAGTCACCTGCAGTGGCATGGGTCTTCGCAGGTGCGTAATGATGCCTAACCTTGATATAGGCCCTGCAGGATGCATAGTAGCCCAATAATTCACACACCCATTTGAACAGAAGTACTTGCATTTCAACATATTCAGTCCCACTGATCTTAATGGGTATCTTCCAACAACATTTCTAATAGAGAATGGCTTCTGACATTATGGTTATGATGAGTTGTATGAGCACCAGATCTAGATGCAGCCAATGGCGGCAGGTGGAGCGCTGAACTGCCTAATGCTTCGCACCTCCCTTCTCCACCTCTCTCAGTCACTCCAGAGCCAGCAACAGACCTTTAAGACAGGCCGCAGCAGGACAGTGTGCTAGCTTCCTCATTCTTTTCTACCAAGACCCTGTTGCTGGCTAGGGGTAATGTTCCGAGCATGTGTGAGATCTGCACATGCTCAGGATGTTCCCCCAGCAAATACTGTGCCTGTATTGTTGAGGGGTTTCTTAATGGCGGGCACGCATGCATGCATGCACAGACAAGGGAAATGGCTTTCGGCCAGGGGCAACCTGTTGATCGCTCCTCCGAAAGCCAGAATTGTTAACGAGCACTCCCTCGCTGCAGAGCAAGGGAATAAACAGGAGAGCCACCCTGGGTGGCTCTCATCCCTTTCTTTTCAGGCTGGGTGAGCCAATCTCTGTTCAGTCTTGTTAAGAAATAAACAAAACAAATAGGTGACTGAGAGAGCAACAACAGCTGGTCTTTCCTGCAAGGCAGAATTAGGAGAAGCAGCAGCTCAGCTGGATCAGAATTGGGAATAATTTTATTTACATTTCTGTAAATGTGTGTGGCCTGATTTGGATTGTGACCATGGAGATCTGGGAGGGGGGGTGTGTGTGTGAAACCTTCCCACCACCCTCGTTTTCATGTAGAAACACCCCACCCCCCAGTGGAGTTCAAGAAACAAAGCTTTTACTGGAGGCTTTTTCACCTTTTCTGGATGGGGATTTAGGCAGGAAAATAGGGAGGGAGCAGAAGGTATCATCCCCGCTCCCAGATCTCCAGGGTCCCAATCCAAAGTGGGGCTGCACACGCTTACACAGGAGTAAGGGCCAAATTTATTTACTTCTGTGTAAGCACACGTGGCCCCAGATTTGGACCATGGCCCTCCAGGAGGGAGGGGATTCAACCCCCCCCCATTCATCCTGATATCCCCCTGTTTAGCAAGTCTAAACAAGTGTTTTGGTTTGGGTTGTGTTTTGTTATTCTCCACACACACACACACACACAGAGGCTGGATCTACACTTACTGCCTTCTTTCACTTCCAATGAGGTTTCACCACCCGCCTTTCACACTACGCAATACCCACCTCAAATTGAAACCGGAATTTCCCCCTTCCGTGCTCCCGCTTTCAATACTGTAATATCCCAGTATTTCCCCTTAATGTGCTCTGATTTTCCGCCTTCACTACCATATCCAGTCATAGTCCCCTCCCCCACCTGTCCATATACGGCAGTGTTTATATTTCCGTCCTGTCCAATCACAGCTCTTGATGGCCCCATGTCTTCTTCCAGCTACTGATCACATAGCTTCCTCAGCAGCCCCCATTTCCTCAGCAACAAGCAAAGGGCTGGATGTGTGCACACTTGTCTGATCTTGCAAGCTAAGCGGGGGCGGCCCCGGTCAGTGGTTGGATGGGCGGGGAATCAGGCTTTCTGCACTGAGCAGGGGGTTGTTCTATCCCTTCAAATGAGATTAAGTTTTACCCCCTCCTATCCCCCGCTCAGGATGTTTTGTTTTTTTTTAAATTAAGGCGTTATCCTCACAGAATCGGGGCTTCTCCGCAATGTTTTTTTTTTCTAGTTCAGGCATGATCTTCGAAGATTGGAAGTTGTGAAGCTTCACAGCTTCGAAGATCATGCCTGAATTAGGAAAAAAACATTGTGGAGAAGCCCCAATTCTGCAAGGATAATGCCTTAATTTAAAAAAAAAAAAACATCCAGAGTGGGGGATACGAGGGGGTAAAACTTAGTCTCATTTGAAGAGATAGAAGAACCTCCTGCTCAATGGAGGAAGCCTGATTCCCAGGCGGTCGCCCATCCAACCACTGACCAGGGCCGACCCCGCTTAGCATCCGAGATCAGACAAGCACGCGCAGGAAAACAGCACAGCGCTCAAGTGTGAACTGATGTCGCGCATTCGATGAAGCAGTGCAACGGGGAAAATGAGTGAGTGTGAATAATCATGTTTTAATGCAAGAGCGTTTAACCCGACAGGACACCGAATTCATTGCTATGGCGGGCGCAATGTAGATCGGCCCATACACACACCTCCACTCCCCACACACTTGGCCCTCATGATTTCAAAGACACTTCATTCGCTTTCCTTCTCTGTGCAACTTGGGTTGTTGCTAGTACAAAAACAATGTGGCTCCAAAGGAGTGCTTTTCTGTGGGTTATTGTTGTTGCTGTTACAACATGCAAAAGAGGTTGTTCTGAGAATTTTCTGATGTATGTGACTATGGTTATATCAGCACTGCAAAGTAGTCCATGGTTGTTATACCTGTATTGCTGAGAAGGACAGTAGTGGATGACATCTCTGCAGTAGAGTTGTTAGCTAGTCTGTTAGTGGATTGGGGAGGGGGCTGTTTGTTTTTCCTTTAGGGAAATGCAGTTGGGGGCTGTGAAATATTTAATGAAAATAAGGTTACTTTCTTACATTAAATCCTTTCTGCATTTAATTTCTTTCTGACCTCACATTTTACAACACCTCTCCCCCCCCCCCAAGAGTTGCTGTCAGTCTTCAGGCTCCCTACCCAGGGTCTCCATAAGATAAATTTAAAAGTGAGGTATTAGATGTGTCATGTCTCTACTGCACATGCACGTAAATGAGTGCAGATAGTAACGTAATACACAGGTGGCCATTTTTGCATGCTACAGAAGTTTATTATGAACATATTGTGAGACAATTATTTTTTCTAGTATAGAATTATTTACTTTATTATATTTGCATTTTGCCATTTCTCCAAGAATTAACGATCTCCCCATTTTTACCCTCACAGCAATACTGTGCGGTAGATTATGCTAAGAGAGAGTGACTGGCCCAGATCATCCAGTAAGAAATAGGAGACATTTCTCCTCAACCAGCAAAATGCCCTGGGCCAGCACTGGCTGTGTATGTGTGTGTGTGTGTGTTTGTTTATTACATTTCTATACTGCCCCATAGCCAAAGCTCTCTGGACAGTTTACAGAAGTTAAAAGTGTTCTGTTTGGCTGTTGTGTATAAGTAAGTAAGGGGAATCCCTACAGGGGTTCTTTGTTCTCAGTGGCAACAATGGGCAATTGCACTTTTACTGCTTTCCCCCCATTTGTTAATGCGCGATTGCACTTTAAATCCCCCTTTAAACCAACACAAGGGGGCTTGGAAGACAGAGGAGACCCTGGGCAGAGCAGGTTTACAGGCGCTGGATTTCACACATTGATGTGAACTAACTAGCTACTGTAGGGAGTGGAAGGAAAGCAATGCATGACCTCAAATGCTCCAGACAGGCCCCCTCAGGGAAGCACAAAATATTGAAATGGAACCTATGGGACAGACAGCCAAGAGGAAGGTTAAATGGATAGAGTACCATTGCCAGCTCTATTTTTACTGGACCTGCTCCTGTGCCTTCCCCAACAGCCTGAGCCTGGCATAAATAAATGTAGCAGGTACAGCTTATCCCATGACCTATCTCCATATAAGGAAAAGCTTCAGCCACTACATTTCTATAGCCACTACTAGGAAAAGCTAAAGCTGCTCTTTCCAGCCCTGGCAAAGTCTTCCTTCATGCATCTCTCACTGCCACTGATGGGGATAGTGAGAGGCCCATGGAGGAGATACCCAACTTGGCAGGTACTGGGAGGAGCAATACCAGCCAAGTCCCTTTCTCCATACTGAGAAAAGCAAAGAACTCTCTGCGTCTCCTCAGCACAGAGAAAGAGAAAACAGGCAGGGGTGGGGCAATCCGGCCTGTGGAGGGCCTGCTGGGCAGCACTTTTCTCCCTCCCCAACAGTGAAGATTTAGCTCTGTAACCCTGCTATAGAACATGGCCCAAAACAGAGACACCTGCTTCACACTCTTGTTAATCTGCACATTACACAGAAAGGGATGGTAGACTGAGGTGATAGCATTCTAGACTGTATCACTACAGACTGTGGTGGAGTAGCTTATTTTTTAATTTTCTGTCAGCTAGCATCTCAATCTGTTACCTCATTCTGCATAATGTATAGATTTGCTCAGAAAGTCCCTAATTTGCTGCCGAAGTCATGTGTTTTTGGCCAGTCTCTTGTGAAAGAGCATTTCATAATAGGCTAGTCACGGATAAGCCTTTCTATATGGTTTTATTAACCAAATGTGGCATGCAGGTGGTAATGTGCTGAGTCATTCATAGGAATCTCAATAAGCTGTAAAAGGGTTGTCTCTTGCATACGTTGGACATGTTGTGTAATATATTTTATGGGTGCAAGCAACTCAATGTGGCATTTATTGCCATCTTGGTCAAGAGTCAATGTACAGTTTATAGATTTAGTGCCATACTGTTGTTTTCTAAGTGAACTAAGTTCACTGAAGTTCATTAGTATGTCTCTGAACACTAGCCAAGCAATAATGTTATGAATAATCAAGCATACCTTGATAAGCTGTTAAGATTTTTTTGTTTTTACTTGCTCCTCCTAGTAATGATTTCTATCTTGTACAGTGAGAGAAAAATAACTTTCTTGTTTTGGTATCCATTATAAAATCTCCATACACCTTTATCCTTAATATAATAAAGTGTGAAGGTCTAGCCCAATTTCCTCTGACTCCAAGGGTACTCTTAACATGGCCATGCTCCCCAGTAATAAGCATACGTCTGACTGAAACAATAGCAGGGTGATAGCAATGGAACAGCTTCATTGGAGCCATAACTCATCCCCAGAAGCTTTTTTTTTTAATTCCAAGCTTAGCCTTGGGGCCGATCTACATTGCGCCTACCATCGCAATGAATTCGGTGTCCTGTCGGGTTAAACGCTCTCGCATTAAAACGTGATTATTCACACTCACCCATTTTCCCTGTTGCGGTGCTTCATCAAATGTGCGAGCTTGGTTCATACTCGAGCTCTGTGCTGTTTTCCTGCTCTTAAAGACGGAGGCTGTCATTGGAGGATCAGAAACTCTTCCTGTTTCTGCTGATTCCACGCCCACAGCTCTCAACAGCCCCATGTCGTCTTCCGGCTACTGATTGCATAGCTTCCTCAGCACTCAATGTTTCCTCAGCAACAAGCAAAGGGCTGGATGTGCGCGCACTTGTCTGATCTCGCAAGCTAAGCAGGTTCGGCCCCAGTCAGTAGTTGGATAGGCAACTGCCTGGGAATCAGGCTTCCTGCACTGAGCAGGGGATTGTTCTATCCCTTCAAATGAGACTAAGTTTTACCCCCTCCTATCCCATGCTTCGGATTTGTTTTTTTTAATTCAGGCTTTATCTTCGAAGATTTGAAGATTTGAAGCTTCATGCTTCGAAGCTTGAAGTTTCGAAGATCATGCCTGAATTAGAAAAAAAATCGCAGAGAAGCCACGATTCTTCGAAACAATAGGCAGATTTAGAACAATGGCTCCTCCCTTGCCCCCTT
The DNA here is from genome assembly GCF_057233095.1 of Heloderma suspectum. NCBI lineage: Eukaryota > Metazoa > Chordata > Lepidosauria > Squamata > Helodermatidae > Heloderma > Heloderma suspectum. The sequence continues at coordinate 197,029,289 of NC_139462.1, forward strand.
TTCATTCTTCTTATAGCTTTTTCTTGATTCTGTCCCAGAATCTGTTATCTTAGGGCCCATCTACATGGGAGGTTTTCTCTGATGCTGCTATGGCTTAAAGTCATTAGGGAGACATGACGTCACGGCCACTCTGCAGCCACCCCGGAGTTTACCTGTGGGGAAGCTGCATTTTTGCAGAGTACTTTTGCTCCATTTTTTCCCTGTAATTCAGCTCCCTGCAGTTCAGCTGCTGTGTGCCCATCCCTCCACTTTAAATTTGGTATGATGGGGGCATTCCTAGGGGTGTGTCTTTCACCTGGCCATGCCCTTAATAACCTAGGTGACTAAAGTAACTTGCCTGCCTTTCTAGCACATCAAAGCCCTAGAGCGCACTTTCAAGCCTTCAGAATTGCCCTGCACTCCCATTTCACCAGTGGGAGTAATTAGCCTCAGTGATTATGCACTTATCTGATGTTTGGATTACATCTTTTCCTCAATCTTGTGTTAAATCACTTCCTTGATGTTGTGTAAAATTACTTCTCTGATGCATGAGAGCTTTATTAGAGTGGTGATCCGGTGAGGTCTCAGGATCACGAGAGCCTGTCATTGCAAGCAGGGAGAAAGTGCCCAGAGAAGGAGAAAGGGTGTGTGTGGAAGCTATAACTCCATGACAGTTTGCTGGAATGGGGTGAAATTGGTGGTGGGTGGGATGGTCTCAGGGGGAGCCTTCAGATGCTGCACTGGAGATTCAGGGATTTTGGCTTCTTCATGGAAATCTGCTCATATTGGGGAAAAATAGGGTGGAAGCAATAACTCTGTGACAGTTTGCTGGAATGGGGGGAAATGGGGGGATGCACTCAGGGGGAGCCTTCAGATGCTGCACTGGATAATTGGGTTGTTTCTAGAGAATTGTGAATAAGTTACTCTCCGTTCATAATAATATAGTAGCAGGGGGGAGCCTGGACATGGGCTGGGAAACAAGACTCTGTCATTAGTTAAGCAGCCCCTGTCTGCATGATGATGTTCAGTTGTACTCCCCCCACCCAACCCAACAGTATAGCCCTTTCAAGCACTGTGTGAACGATGAAAACTGGATTTTAAAGGTACAGTATATTCAGCTTTTCTTGCTTTGTGTGTCCCTGATGGACCAAAGCCAATTCCATGAAAATCCAGATAATACTCCAACGCGCTTCTCATTCCCGTGTCATAAAGATCCCCCCTCTGTCAGGCCTCCAAGCACCCAGTCTTTTTCTTTGCACTCTGGGTAAGATTTTTATTATAACTTCTTTATTTTCCAAGCCATTCCAAGATTCTCCTCTCATGCACCACTTAACAAAATAGTACTGAATCCAGCTGTCTGCAGCTTTACAAGCATGTTTTGAGAACAGCAGGGGACAGGGAAAATGGAAAAACACAATTCGTGGTTCATTGTGGTATGTAAGCCAACATCCACTTGTATGAATGCAATTATCAACCATATTAAATTAAATTAAATTGAGGTGGTACACAACACTTGGTTGCCTGTAAATTAGATTAGAGATCTGTCTGGAGCGGGATCAGATAAATTGCAGGGGGTATGCATATGTTTTCAGATGTAGTGAGAATGTCCAGAGATTCTGGAACATGATTTGTTGGACTGAAAGTTGGTACAGTATATTACATTCTGAAAGCAGATTTCCCATTAATAAATGTTCTTAAATTACACTGAGAACATTTTAATGAAATTGTAATGTGCTATCATATGTAGATGATTCAAGATCATTGGACTCAGTTCTTTTCAATAACTTGATACTATGCTGAATAAACTTGTAAAACCCAAGGCTGAGATGGCTATGCACAATACTTTTGAAGATGATTCAGCGTGCACTCCATCACTACAGCTTGGTAGCAGGGTCCCCATCACCACCACATTGATATTCAGGTTACAAATTGGAGTGGACTGGAAACAACAGTTGGTTTCAAGTGTCGACCAGTGGTACCAAAATCATTGGAAGCTGGTCTTTTCTTAATGGACAGAGTAACATAAAAAAATCCATGCATTGAACAGCACTACACAGACTTTTACCGAACACTGGGTCCTGTTTATTTCACTGGCCAGTATGGGCTTGTCTCTTAAGGTGAAAGTCTATACATGTTTACTTAGAAATAAGCACCACTGAGTTCAGTTGGACTTACTCCCAGGTGCATGTATGGGTAGGGCAGGCCCAAGACATTTTGCTTCTTGAAGCAAAGAACAAGATGCCCCCTCCCATTCCATGTATAAAAGCCAGTACTGGCCTGCCAGATGAATTTGTCTTTTACACTGACAGTGGGACTGCATCCTCCACTGCACCTGAAGACAGCAAGCTAACATGGCGTGCACAGAGCAAGCTACATGGCACACAGGTTTTTCCTTATCAACATTGCTGCCACCTTACAAGATCTGTCACCTGAGGCGACTGCCTCGCTCTGCCTAATGGTGGGGCCAGCACTGTGTATTACAGCCTTCAACACATTTCAATGGGTCACAATTTTGTTTTGATGTCCTGACCTCAGCAGTCTCTGGTACAGGTGTAGTCTCTGATTGCATGAGTTAGCTTCTGATTTGGCCTTCATTGTTGTCATAAATGTAATTGTGCATTCCTCTTCTTATCCCACCTTCTTTTTCTCATGCCCCCACCCCATTCTATCTTTTTTCATCCCTGCTCACATTATACGTATTTTCTGAAAAATCAGTGAAAATAGTCGACACAAAAAAGGTATGCCCAAGCTCTTTCCAGCTGGAGCCCTTCTCCTTCATCAATGTTGTTGTTGTTGATATGCAGGGAGTTCTTTTTACGGGGAATCATGTCATCCCTAAGCTGGAGTGATACAATTCAACAAGTCCTACATAGCATGATTTTCCTGATTGTGTGTTATGTGGTTTTCTGACAATCTGAGATATCCTGGGAGAACACCTGAAGGTTGTTCTTCCAGGATTCTCTCCAATTGCCCACATTCCTTCTTTTTTACCTCCCAAGCTGTATGCAAACCCATAAGAGATCTACTATCCAACAAATACAATGTAGATATTAGACAAGAACCTGCAAGAAAAGTGAACCTAGCCCTCCACTTTTGGTTTTCAAACAACTTCCTGTCCTAACAATTTAAAACTAATAATGAGAAGCAAGTTTCCTGTAATACAAGAAGCAGCATACAAGAAGCCCTCCCCAAAACACACACACACCTGGAGACACGTTTCCTCCGTAGCAATTGTCCATAACCTTGATAAAGACAATTCAAGGAAACCACACACGCTGGTCGTAGCATATGGTGTATATAATAACAATATGCCATCTATCCAGATAACTCCAAAATTCCACTGAATTCACACAGAAAAATTAGCATGCACAACACCAGCTTGGAACTTGCTGGTGAATATTTATTCTAGCATGGTTATGCCCTCTCCAAGTTCTTAGTCCCTGGTAAGGGGCAGTGCACACCAACTGGCCACCATTTGAAGACTGCTTAAAACAGGTCCCTATGGAGGGTGCCTACATTTGGTAACTTGCTTGTGTTTAGCGGCACATCATAGAAATCGGGGCAGGGTGTCTCTGTGCTGCTGCATATCTCTCGTCTTGGAACTTTGCTTCAGTGCAAGAACATTCCTTGATCTCTGTGGCAAATCTCCAGGCAGTTTGCCACATGGAGGATCTTGAAGCAACCTCCACGATATGGAAGCCATCTAGAACGTATCAAGTACATTTCCACATAAAAGCCAAAGTTCCTGACTGTCTTTCAGTTCTGAAGATTGCCTTCCAAATAAAGCAGGCCTCAGGTTCAGTCCCTGGCACCTCCAGGGAGGTGTTTCCATGAGCGATTTACTGCAGGGTTGCTGCGTTTGGAGGTTGTTCAGGGCACATGACATCTGCCATCCCACAGCCACCCTGGAGTTTTGTGCTGAAAAACCAGTTCTTCTGAGACTACTTTTAGTCTGATTGTTTTCCTTAATTTGGCTTATCTGCACTTCTGTTGTGTTATACACCAACCCTCTGCATTTATTCCAGCATGATTTCCCTGCCTGGGGGATGGGTGGGGGGTGGGGTGTCTTTCATGGCTGTGACCTCACCGAACCTGGTCAAGTGGCATTTCCCCAATGTTTTCCCTGTATGTGTTTCCCCGCAGTTTTTGCCATTTCATGACTGGCCGTCAGAGTTCTGAGCTACCTGATGGCATTTACTTCACCTTGCCTACCAGTAAACTCTGGTGGCCATCCCCGCAAAGTACAGGTGTGCTCCGGGTAGCCTCTAACTTTGTTTAAAAAGTAAAGCACTAAAGTGAAATAGTGCTTTTGTTCAGCAATACCAATACCCCCAATCTCACTATCGCACTATTGCGTGTTAGTGAGATAGGGGGTGTAGGTTTGTTGTTTATTTGTTCAGTCGCTTCCGACTCTTCGTGACTTCATGGACCAGCCCATGCCAGAGCTTCCTGTCGGCCGTCGCCGTCCAAAGCTCCCCCAAGGTCAAGTCCATCACCTCCAGAATATCATCCATCCATCTTGCCCTTGGTCGGCTCCTCTTCCTTTTGCCTTCCACTTTCCCTAGCATCAGCATCTTCTCCAGGGTATCCTGTCTTCTCATTATGTGTACTGGGCAAATGCATGATAGTGAGAGAGGGGGTGTAGGTATTGCTGGACAAATGCATGATAGTGGGATGGGGGTAGAGCTTGCTAATGCGGTTTTAGAGTAAAAGATTTTTTTAAAAAAATGCAGAATTGGGCATAGGTTGGGGAAGCAGGTATCTCCTCAGAAGTAACTCCCATTATAGTCAATGAGCCTTGCTCCCTAAATATCCATGCTGCATTTGTTTACTGTTTGCTTTGCTGCTGTAAGGAAGTAATAAATGCAAAGCTTTCATCCTTTGCATTATGGGAGCTTCAGGGGAAGGTTAAAGGGGGGTAGAGCCTGGACAGAGGAGGAAGCCTCTCTTATTGGTTGAGTGGCCCCTGCGAGTCTGATGGCGTTCACTCCAATCCCCCCACCTCACCTGGAAGTATGTTCCTGTGAAGCAACTTAGAATGGTGCAATGCATTCATTTGTGGAGCGAAGCCAGTTCCTTGAAAAATCTGGGTAAGCCACCATTTGCTTCTCCTTCCGTTGTCATGGAGAAACCCTCCAGGTACGGCTGAGAAAGACTCATCTGAAATCCCAGAGAGCTCCTGCCACTCTCAGTGGGTTCACACAATCACGGAGGGAAAATAAGCCATGATGGCTTATCTTCCCTCCCTGCGTGTCTAGGTTGCGAGCCACCTAATTAGCATAATTACCCTGTCCAGTCACAGGGTGTTTCATCCTCCAAACCTGGTGAGGGTGCATAGCTGGGGTGGTTTACAAGCCACTTTGAAACCCTAGAACAAGCTATGGGTTTCAGGGCCAGCCACCCACCCTCACCTAGCTCAAACTTCATGACGACCGCTAGGGCAATTATGCTAATTAGGTGGCTTGTGACCCATACATGCGGGGAGGCAAAATAAGCCACTGTGGCTTATTTTCCCTCTGTGATCATGCGAACTTGGTCTCTGTGTGGACAATAGTGAACTAGTCTGCGCCGAAAATTTATCCTACATTTTTTTTTTACCATTCTCATTCAATTTGATAGAAATTGCTTTCAAAAAGAAATTCAGTGGTGAAGAAATTTCAGAGAAATTCTCATGGGTCAGGTTGGTGTTTCGTGGGCTTGCCTTACTAAGGAGTAGGCACAAGTGTACTCTTTTTCATTGTACAATCATCTCTCTGGCAGCCTGTAGCGGCCTCAGCTTCCCAAACTTTAATTAATGTCCAGTGGAACACAACTTGAGGTAATTTCTCCCATAGGGCTTTTTCAAATCAGGAAATGTAGGCAGCTTGGGAGGCTAGCTGTGATTAGGTAAGCTGAAAAACACCACAAAAATACATTATAAAACATCCTGAATGAAGCAGAACAATGGAAGCCTCTTTCATGGGGGGAGAAAACTTTCAGGAAATTGAAGGACAGATTTTGGCAGAGCGCTAACTCCACCTCATCCCTGGACACAACACTGCCCCCACCTGCACTGTGGTGGATGCAGACTGGGGGCCAGCCTGCCAAGACAGTTGATGCTGTTGCAGCATGAAACCCCCCCAAACCCTTACCAAAAAAGAAAGAAGCTGTGCTACATGCCCTGCATTGGGGAGCCCCACCTGGGAGAAACAGTTGAGAATTTCTCCTCCCCAAGGAGAAATTTGGTGAAATTGTCTCCCAAATTTCTCTGCCCACAAGTAAGGTGGAGAATTTCAAGAGGCCATTTGCACAGAGCTTTATGCTGAACTAGATGGACCAGTGGTCTGATATGGTATAAGGCAGCTTCCTCTGTTCTCTTGGGAAAGGTCAGTAGATGTCCAGTTTTTTCCTTTTCTTTTGTGGGGAGAGGCTGTAAGGCTTATCTGAAGTCTCACAAATATGGTGTTCAAATGTAAATTGACTTTAAAGGTTTACATCAGGGGTAGGCAACTTGTGTGCCTCCAGATGTTCTTGCCTATAGCTCCCATCAGCCTTAGCCAGCATACTCAGTGGTGAGGCATTATGGGAACTGTAGGCCAAAACATCTGGAGGGCCACAAGTTGCCCATGCTAGGGTTAAATTAAGGAGTAGAGTAAACAGTCTTTGGCTGTGTTTCACTAGTGATTTACTCCCACCTGGCTATGTAGTGAGGTCTCTGTGTTTCCATGACGTTGTGGCCATTCAGCACCAGCCCCGCATTTTAACACGGAAAAAACGCTTCTTCTGAGACTGGTTACAGTCCGACTTTTCCAGCTTACTTCGGCTCTATTACTGACCTGTTTCCACAACTGCACTGGGTTCGGTATCATAGACCTGCCTATGGGGCGTGTAGCCCGGCCTTTGTGGGTATGTCATTCTGACCTCAGTGCCCCAACCCTTTCCCTCCTTTTTTCCAGAAGTTTCATTGCAGTTTTGGAGCAGGATGCCAAGGGACCAACTTTTAAAACGTAATTGAAAATAAGCACTAGAACACAGCCCATGACCCCAGTCAAGGGGTGTTTTCTCCCATTGTGCTGAATGAGGCTTGCCCTCTCAGTGACTACAGAAATAACAGAGAAGCCCCTCAGTTGACACAGCACATATCAAAGCCCTCAATTCCTTAAATGTGATTAAGCTTGATCTCAAATGCAATTAAGCTCGATCCATTGCCTTAGGACATAACTCCTTCACAGCTTCCATATAGAGATCCTGTGCATTAAAATGGGGGTTGGTTTCGGTCTCTTTCCCACAATAAACCCATTAGTGTCTCCTCAGAAGTAGCTCGATCCATTGCCTTAGGACATAACTCCTTCACAGCTTCCATATAGAGATCCTGTGCATTAAAATGGGGGTTGGTTTCGGTCTCTTTCCCACAATAAACCCATTAGTGTCTCCTCAGAAGTAACTCCCATTGTGCTGAATGAGGCTTGTCTTTGAATGCCCACATCAGAACTTATAGAAATTTCCCCTCAATTGAGATGGCACACTTTTAAGCAAAATTCCTTTAGTGCGATTAAGTGACCAAGCAGGATCTTGAGGCTCAGATGAATTGCCTTAGGAAGAAAGTACTTCACAGCTTCCTTATAGATATCCTGCGGGTTACAATGGGGGCTGGTTTCTGTCTTTGTTTACTGCTCTCTTTCCCACAACAAAACCATTACTGTTTTGTCAGAAGTAACTCCCATTGTGGTCAATGAGGTCCTCTGGGTTAAAACGGGGGCTGGTTTCCCTCTTTGTGTCCTCCCCCCCCCCTTTCCCAGCACAAGCATATGTGCGTTTACTCAGAAGTAACTCCCACTGTATTCAATGAGGCTTGCTCTTGAAATGCAGGTGCATCTAGACTTTCAGGGGAAAGAAGAGGAGAGGGGGGGAGCCTCTCTTCACAGCAAAGCTGTTTCCTTTTAAAAAATCTGGTACTCCTCCATTAGCTTCTCCTTCTGTTGTCCTGGAAACATGGCTGAGGAGGCGGGAACACTGATGAGGTAATCAGACCCAACACAGACTCCACTCAGCCATCAAGAAAATAATTCGAGTAGAACTCAGTGGAAACAGCACAGAGCCCCAGGCTATAGTAATGATAAGCTTGGTCTTTAAGGGCTGTGGAAACAGGAAAAGGAGAAGATGCGATTGGGGAAACATTGCAACAAAATTGCAAAAAAGTTAAGCTGATAGCGAGGAAACACGCCCTTTAACAAAGGTGTTATTTTTCTCCTTAAAGATATTCTTCAAGGCATGCCCGAACCGATGCAAATCTATGGGTCTTATGCATTGTCAACATAATTGAATTCTGCACCTGCCAGAACTTTGGATGGGTGTAGTTACAGTATCCATGTATTACTGTTTGATATTTGTTGATAAATAGAAACAGCGGCATTGATCCTAATCATGACACTTCTTTTTTTTTTTTTTACAAAGACAGAACCACTAATAATGTTATAGAAATATGGATGATTACACCAGCAAGTTAATAACCTCTAAGAAAAGAATTGCAGTGCAATCCTATACATAACTACTGAGAGGTAAGCCCCATTCAGTTCCCAGGCCATACTAAATGGAAATAGCAGCCTTCCCCAACCTGGTGCCCTCCAGATGTGTGGGACTGCAATTCCCAGCATTCTGAGCCAGCATGGGTCATACTGGGCAGGGATAATGGGAGTTGTAGTCTAATACATCTGGAGGGCAGTAGGTTGTAGGAGTCTGGGGTATAGGATTGCAGCCCCAAGCAGCTTCTCATGTTGAAAACTAAGAGCCAGCATGAATCTCTTCTTGGCTATTCTTCAGAGGCTGTATGAACCTGGTAGCCATAGAGATAAATTATGACAGAAAAGCAATGGGGACATAGATTTAATCCTTTGGACTTCATCTTTAACTAGAGCTGTGAACAAATTCAGTGAGCTGTCTGGTCCATAAAAGAGGTCATATTAGTTGTCTTGCCTCCCTTCCTTTTGCATGTGAATGTTCAATTGTTTGAAGATTATCTATCTTACCACACAAATCTCTGGCAGGTTGATAATATTTAATTTTAAATGGCTTAATTGCTGATATAAATTGAATTGGGCTATAAAAAGTTCTAGGTAATCAAAAGCTGTATAATAATATATTGGTTAATGTTTACCCACTAAAGGTGTGGGATGGGGAAAATCCTTCTGAGTCACAGTTTGTATTTCAGCCTATGGGATTCATGGCTACCAGGTGAAATGGCTAAATTAGGCCACTAGTTTATATGGCTTTCAAAGGGATTAGACAATTCATGGAGGATGGATTTACTAATGGCTATTAACCAGGATAGGTACATGGAACGTCCATGGAGAAAGGCAGGTGCTAGGGACAAACTATAGGGAAAGGACAGAGCCTTTATGTCTTGCTTGTGAATGTCCAGAAACATCTGGTTGACTTTCTGAGTGAATATGCATAGGAGGACATGATAAATGTTTCAGAAAGCATTTGAACCATTTTTAAAGAACATAAGAATGATCTTGATGGATCAGACCAGAATCCACCTAGCCAGTATTTGGAGGAGCTCTTTGGAAGACTCACATCACAATTCTGTGTATATTGAAGAGTGTTTGAAAAATGCGGCAGCTAGGTTGTTTTGTGGTGTGCACTTTGTAGACCACGTTACATTTGTCTTGCATCAATTCCGCTGGCTTCTAATTCATTCCCAGGCCCAGCTCAAGGTGCTGGTTTTTACCTACAAAGCCCTAAATGATTTGGGACAAGGATATCTGAATTACCGCCTCCTCTCATATGAACCTGCCCATAGCTTTGGTTCATTTTGTATGTCCCCTCACCAAGAGAATCTGAGTCAATTGGGACAGGGCCTTTTCTGTGGCAGCGCTCCAACTCTGGAATTATGTCCCTAGGCAGGTCAGATTCACCCCATCTTTACTTAGCTTCAGGCAAGCTGGAAAAAAATCTGTTCTGTTTTGCTTTTAATGGGTTTTAAAATTGATTAATTCCGGCATATTTTAAGGATACTTCTGCTCTGTTCTTAAATTCCAATTTGTTCGGGGGGATGGGGCTTGGGGGGGGGTGATATAGAAACATTGTTTTAACGTTTGTATATCTCCCTGTGGCTTCTTGTGGCAGAGAGGTGATTCATAAATATTTTAATAAATAAAAATAAAAATTTGCTCAGATGTACATCCCTCTGTGTTTCATGGGATTTACTCCCAGGTTAGGACTGTAGCCATAGGCTGCAATGTCAAGCACACTTACAGTGCCGTCCTATACATGTCTACTCAGAAGTAAGTCTCACTGAATTCAATGGGTCTTTCTCCCAAGCAAGTATAGGATTGCAGCCCTACGTAGGGAGTAACCACACTTAGGAATGCACTGTTGTTTGTAATACTTGAAAGAATTAAAAAGGAAACAATTATTATGAATTGTTTGATGTTTTGAATACTCCCTTTCTGCACACTTCAGTCCTTTCCTTAATGCATTATTTCCATTTCCCCTGTTTTGAGGTTTCCTGTTTCTTTATCTTTTATATAATTCTTCACTCCTCTTTCTCCAGTAATACTTTTTTTATTCTCTATAATATATGAGCGTGTTTAGAAATTACCCCAGAAAAGTAAGGAAAGATGCTGATATTCTGTTTCATCAGTATTTTGAGAAGCCAATTATGACCTTAAAAGCCTTCATTAAATAGCAGAGGCCCTTTCGAAGGGTGGAGTTACAGGAGAGTGGTTCAGAAGTGAGAGTCCTAGCTTTGTTAAACATTAGACTTGTTGGAGGTGGAGTTCAATATTCATACACATAACTCTCCGGAGACTAACCAAGGTCCATAGAGGGTAAGAACTCTTGGTAATTATCTGTTACAGTAAGCTCTTGCCTGCTTTATATATAACTGAGCAGCAACTAACCATATCCACCACTCATCACCAATCACATCACTGCAACGCATCACTATTGAATGTTTAAAAAAGAATTGAAGAGAAATAATAATCCCACTCTGGTAAGTCATATCTTTTTCTCTTGGCTCTATATCCTGTATACTTAAATGTTGTGTTTAAAAAAGCGGTGTGTGTGTGTGTGTGTCTGTCTGAGAGAGAGAGATGAACTCAAACGATGTGCATTTACTGAACAGGATACTTTCATATTTTTGTTTAATTAATTATACAAATTTAATTTAATTTGTTTAATTCCACAGAATGAATTCAAGGGGAGATCCCAAAATCATATTAATCCATGTTGTTGTTGTTGTTGTTGTTGTTGTTGTTGTGGTTGAGTCGTGTCCGACTCTTCGTGACCCCATGGACTTATTTAATCCATACCCAAATTTAAATGGTAACTGCAAAATAAAGGAACAACATTTTATTTTTTAATATTCCACTTCTCTTCATGCTGTTTTGTGGGTGTTTCCAGACAGAGGGCTCCTAGTGCTAACAGTCAAAAGGCTCCGTGCAGCTACTCTGTTTTTCCCACTTGAACGGCTTTTTTGTGGTGAGAAAAAGGTTGGAAGAAGGAGTGGGAAAACATGGGAGGATTACAAATAGAAAATGATATTTTCTGGACCCATGTATGAGGCAGGGGAATTGCACACACACACACCCCATGTGAAGAGAGTGTGTGTGTGCGGGGGGGGGGGTGTCTGTCCAACGTAGTACTATTTTTTAAATCCAAAATAATTACTGACTGGCTGTTTTGAATGTCATTTGAATTTTGTAAATGGTTTCACAACATTATCTTGTATTTTTTATATCCTTAGTTTAATGGCTGCATGTTTCTTTAAACTCCATATTGGTTTATAATTTAATTTCCTGATAAATTCACTTTCCTCCGTAGACACAAATGGCATCTGAAAGGAAAGCAAATTCTCATGTTAATAGCAAGGCTGCTGAGATGACTATTACAGACGTTTCTGAGGCTGAAAACAAAAAGTAGGTATTTTTCTATATTTTCAGCTAATGAGTTCATCTGAATTAGGCTCCATAATGCTTTATTTTATGGAGGCAAAAATCCTTTGGAAATGTCCCCCCTTTCAAATCTAACAAATATATTCTAGTGCAGGAGTCAGCAACGCGGTGCTCTCAGGCAGCAGTGTAAGCCCTGGATACCTTTCTTGGTGCCTACTAAGATGCCTGACCACTTTTTCAAAAAGTTAACACATTTTCTTACCAGCTCCTGTGATTGCTTCAGAGAGAATTGGAAGAGAGAGAGAGAGAGAGAGAGAAAGAGAGAGAAAAAGAGATGGGGTGGTGTTAATGAGTTGGCTGGTAGAGGGAAGAGAGAGAGAAAGTGTTTGCCTTCTGTGAAAGAGGTTGCTGTTGGTACTGAAATTAACTTGGAGCCTTTCTACATGAGTCATTTGTTGTGTGCTTGGATGTCTGAATGGATGGGGTTTGCATGTGTGCGAGAAGGAGAAAGAAAGGTTTAGGGGGGATTTTGGAGCAATCATGAAAAAGAGTGAGCATGGTCTTTCGCATGCTTGCAGTGAGGAGGAGAGTGAGTGAGTGTGTGCGTGTATGTATTATATGTATGGATGACGCATACATGGGGTGCTTGAATGTGTATGGATGGATGAAGAGAGAAAATGAGTCTATGGGTTGTGACCCAGGGTGAGAGTGAGAGTGAATGGGTGATGATTCAGAATGAGAGAGAGAAAGAGATGAACTGGCTGGCAGAGGGGGTTGGGAGAGAGAAAGAGAGAGACAGAGGGAGAGGAAGAGTTGGCCTTCTGTGAAATAGGTTTCTCTTGGTACTGAAAACTGTGAGTTCAAAGGAGTTATTTAGTGGGGGTGGGCTCAGCCCCCACCTCAGCCTTGTACTCGGTCTTTGGGGCAGGGTACATCTCCATTGGGACTAGCCACGCCTCCCATGGCAGCCCAGAAAGGTTGCCTACAATACTGATGCTCAGCATCCCAGGAGCCAACATCCGCTGTAAAAAGAGCCATCTTAAGAGTGCATAGTAAAGTTGAAGCATGCAAGTTGTCCCCATCCTCCCCCAGTTTTAGTTCTCTGTTGTGTGTTTGCTATGGTTATTGTGCTAATGCAATAAATATTTGTGTTTTAGTTCTCCATTCATGTTCTGATTGAAGGGTTCATGAATTTCCTTACTCAGTTTTTAGAACAGCATTTGTTTAATTATTGATTTGGGAATAGCTGAGTCATTTTTGTAACTCCCATTTGTTTTTGTTTGCCATTGATTTCCATTAGGAGAGATCAATCAGTCTTCTGCTGGCTGTAACTTTGGGGATTTCTTCTTCTATTGGCATGAAATGTTCAGGCATCCTACAACACCTTCAAGGCATCAGACCTTCCAAATTTCAAACAATTTCAGGGGAAAGGCCCCCATTTTATAAGCAAAGGTGCACATCCTAGAACCTTCCCACTGATTGTAGAGGAGGATACTGCTTCTCTCCTCCTGCTTGCAACTTCTGTGGGTTGGTTCCAGATTTTGTCAGAGTAGACACAATGGGAGTAAGGGCTTTTCTATATGAGGTTTTCATCCTGCACCTTTACTGAGGCTTCTGCTTCCGGATTCTTTGTGGGATTAAGTGGCTCCTTTACATGTGCTTTTTTCCAGGAGGGGTGTGGGGGGGGCGCTATCTTCCTTTCTATATGCTCCATTACACAACCATTAGGTGGCACTGTGGTACAGTGGAATTGTGCAATCACATTTAGGGATGTACGAAAGTCACTTACCGTTTCGCGGATCTGCTTTGCGGTGGCGGGGAGGCGCTTCGTAACTCCCCCCGGAATCCTCAACTTGGGGGGGAGGCACTCCGTCCCTCCCTCTGGAGTCGTGCCTGGCCTGCTCTGCTCCATGGGGATTTTAGCCTACGTAAATATTTACGTAGGCTAAAGTGGTGAAAAATAAGGAACACAAATGGTGGCCGCCATAGCCGCCGCCATTTGCGTACGCCTTTCTTTCTTTCTTTTTACCCAGACGTGATAGGCTACGTAAGTCTTTATGTAGCCTATCACATCTGGCTAAAAAAAAAAAAGACTAGACTGCAAATGGCGGCGGCGGCGGCAGCCGGTCGGAAGACCAGCCACCGCTGCTGGAGCCACTGCCGTCCGGAACATCCGTCCCAGGTAAGTCTTGTCCTGGGGGGGATCCGCGGGGGGGTGGGGGGGTGGCAGGCCGTTCCGCCACGGATTTCAGGGGGCCGAATGCCAGTGCATTCAGCCTCACTGAAATCCGTGGCGGAATTCTCCGCCATCCCTAATCACATTACATTTCTAGAACGCCATTCAGAAAAAATATTAGGCTTTCTTTGTTAGGAAAAGAACCTCCATAATGGTTGCAAAGCGTAGCACAGGAGAGGCCCTAGAGCAGAGCTTTCCAAACCTTTCATGTTGGTGACACACTTTTTAGACATGCATCATTTCGTGACACGGTAATTCAGTTTCACTAGCAAACCAGAGGTTAAACTAAGCCGTTATAAGAGATACGGACACATACATAAATTGTAATAACGAAATGTATGGGGATACAACATATCTCATGAAAACCTTTCATGTATATTTTTAAAAATATATGATTTGTAAGATAATAACATACATTGTTGTCATTTATGAGTAACAGTATGTAAATATGTGCAAGAATTTAAAAAAGTTGAATAACACCAATAACTACTTACCATTTTAATGGGATGTATGAGGTTGATGGGATGAACACAGCTTTTCAATATTTGGTGAAATATTAGATAAAGACACTCGCATTTAGTCATCAAGCATTTTTCAGCTTCCACGTTTCAGTGTCTTTAAGTTTGCCATCATTGAAAAGGATACTTCACAAATGTATGTAGTACAAAACTGCAGAAAAATTTTTAACGCTTTTTTAGTTATGTTTGGATGCATTTTTGAAATGTGAATCCAAAAGCTGTCTAAGTCACCCTGTTCATGCATCATTAACAGATTTCAATCATTTTTTTATGTCAGCTAATTCTTCTTCAATAAGTGAAAAATTCCTCATTGCAGTTGAAAGAAATGGATTTCTGATCCAATCATAGTCTTGGATTTCAACATTTGGGAAGTAATGATGGACTTTCTCTCCAAGCAATGTTAAATGGTCAACAATTAGCGAGCTGATATCACATTTTAGCTGGCACTCAGCAGTTTTGGAAAACGTTTCAACATTTCCTTCTTTCACTTTCCTTTTCCAAATTGCTATTTTGTCTCTCATAGCACAAATTTTATCTACCGCTGTTAAGATATTTTCTCCTTTTCCTTGCATACTGGTGTTTATTTTATTCAAATCTTCAAATATGTCAGCAATATGCCAATTTTGTGCACCAAAGTTTGCTTTGAATTAGATCGCAAAATTCATTTTGCTGATTTTCCTCAAAAAGTTTAAGCATCATTTCCCTCAATTCATATACACGACAAAGCACTTGACCTCTTGAGAGCCAACGAACTTCTGTGTGTAGTAGAAGCTTTTTAAACCTTGCCCCCATGTCTTCACAAATATGAGCAAATAATCTTGATTGAAAAGGTCTACTTTTAATGTAATTGACCATTTGAACCACTTTGTCCGAAACTTTTCTTAATTCATTTCCAATGGTTTGAGCGACTAGTGCTTCGCGATGTAAAAAGCAATGAGTAATTATAATATTTGCATTCTCTTTCTTTGCTAAAGCTATAAAACCTTTTGTTGAACCAACCATTGAGGGTGCGCCATCTGTGCATATTCCTACACAATTTAACCATTGCAAATTATTTTCCTTCATGAAGCAATCAAAAGTTTTAAATATATCTTCACCTCTAGTTCTCATTGGAAGTTCTAGACAACACAAGAATTGCTCAATAATTCTGTCAGTATGAATGAAGCGTATAAAAACCAATAATTGTGCTAACCCACTGACATCTGTTGCTTCATCTAATTGCAATGTAAAGATCATATTATCATCTTGAAAAATATCCTTCATTTGCTGCTTAATGTCATCAGACATGTCTTGAATACGTCTTCCGATTGTGTTATCTGCCAAAGGGATTTTATTAACTTCTATCTCAAATTCGGGCCCAAACATTGTTCGAACAATAGCACAGCAAGATTCCTTTATGGTGGTTTCGGCAATAGCGTGTGGGTCCTTGTTTTTGGCAATTATTTGAGCAACCAAGTAATTTGCCTTTTGAGCTTTCTCTGATGTCTTCATTCTCTTTGTGAATGATGTAGACTGCTTCTTTAGAGATTTTGAAAGCTCAATAAAGTATCCTACTGGTTTTCTGACAAATGACAGTGTTTTGAGGTAAAATGACGCTTTAATTTATTTGGTAAACCATACTTTCATTTGCAAGTGTAAACACTGGGGACAAGGATTGTTTTCATTACCAGAAAATGTGAACCCCAGTTTCATATAATCTTTACTGTATAAACGAGGCTTGGAAATTGTTCCTTTACACTCCTTATGTACTAATACAGACCGTTCAACAGTTGATTCTTGCATAGTTTCCTCTATAGTGGCTACATTTTGTTCATTGCAAACGTCATCTTCACCAGCTTTCCTTTTCTTAATTAGAAAGGTATCCATTTTACGGGTAATTCAACTGCTATTTAATTAATAAATCTATGCAAATTTATTTCTAGGTTTTAGCATTAACTAAATATGAAAATAACAAGACTGTTTTTAGCGCTTATCTTTCTCTGTTTTTTCTTATGAAAATAACAGCACCTGTGCTCCTCCCACAGTGATAAAGTGAGATAAAGATAGGAATCAGGACCAGGAGAAAATGTGAAAAATATACAAAAATAACTAAAGTATTTACTATACATATTAGGACACATAGGTCCAGGTAGGAGCTCAGCTGCAAAAAACACATGAAGTAGAGAAGCAAAAGTCCAACAAAAATGGTGTAAATATATATGTCTCACTACAAGGCTATACTGCTGTAAATATTTGCAATTTATTTTATTTTATTTATTTATTTCATTTCTATACCGCCCAATAGCCGAAGCTCTCAATAGCAATGCCTATGTCCAGAGTCCAATTCCAGCACTCTCTGGTGGTACACGGCCAGTGGGTGGTTAATCCACAATTACAGCAGAGTAAAAATAAAAATAAATGGCAGAAATCAACTGAGCTCCGTTCCGACTGGCCAAGATGGTAGACGGCCCACTTAGTGCAGTCCCAGGTGGCGTTTCCACCTGTGTGTTACTTTGGCCTGGCCGCGTGGCAGCGCGATGCAGAAGTCCGTGAAGGGCACGCCCGAAACCACGCAGGGCTCGTGGCCGCTGCCACTTCTCCGTGCCGGTGTCGGCCGAGCTCTGCTCCCAGGGCAGTGCCTCCCTTCCCCTCTCTTCGACCCGCACCTCTACCTTTCTGGGGAGCGCAGGCTCGAAGCTCCTTGCCTGCCCGGCGCAGCCCTCCCTGTTCTGGGGGCGTCCAGTGGGCCGTTGTTCTCCCCTGCTGCCCTGCAGCCGCACCGAGGACGCGGGGAAGCCTCTCGCCTGAGCTGATTGCAAATTGCTCGACTAATTGCTCTGCTCACTTCAAATTCTCCACACTCCTCATGCAGCCAGCATTAACACGCTCCTCGCCGTACCGCTCCAACACCGCCAATCATGTGCGTCCTACGTCAAGACGCCATGACGTGATCCTAAAGCAGCTAATGTTAAAGCACCTAAGCCTTAGCAGCTAAGCTGCTTTAACATTAGCTGCTTTAGGAAGTTCCGGGGGAGGGGACAAGGGAAGCAAACGTAAGGAAGCTCCGCGGTGCCCGTCCGCACAATTTTCTGCATTTCACATGACACACCTACACACTGCTGCCGACACACTAATGTGTCGCGGCACACAGTTTGGAAAGCTCTGCCCTAGAGGATGACAACGTCATGTAAAGGCCCCTCAAACTACCGTGACTGAGGAATCACGAGCACACAATAAAAGCCTTGTGTAGAAAGGCACTCCTATTGATTTCAGTGGGTCTACTCTTAAGTATAAGTAAATCTGGAACCAACCCTGGGTTTGCCATGCTATTTGCATGAAATTTTCAGGCATCCTAATTAGGGATGTCAGAGAAATCCACAACGGAACCAAATAAGTTTGGATTTTCATGAATCTGGTCCTCAGGAAAAGCAGCAGACCAACTTTTCCCCTGTAAGGCAGATTCCACAGACTTGCAGCCCAATTTTCTAACTTTCCCAAATTTTGCACATATTTCATTGTAGAAAAATATGCAAAATAAAAAACAGCCAAAACTGTGCATTTCCCGCATAGGCTAAAGTGTGAAAATGCATATTTGGGGGGAATTTGCGCATTTTGGTATGCACGAAATAGCGCAAATGCTCATTTGCGCAAATTCGGTAACAAAAACATCCAATTCTGGCGATGGGCGGACTATGGAACGAAAGGCACCTGACAATCTGCGAAACACAGACAGAATGGATTTTCCCCATCTGTACATCTCTAATCCTAACACCCTCCAAGGAATCCCACCTGCCAAATGTCAGACAAATAGGATAAAGGATACCAGTTTCATAGGTTATTCAAAAGGTGCACAGAGATAGACTGCTTTCTCTTCCTCCCAGCCCTTTCCTGTCAATGGTGCAGCTAGAGCTGAAGCCTTAGGGACCCACAGTCCAGTGGGCCTTCAGATGACCACCCAGCACCTGGACCAGTGTGGCCATGCTGGGACCTACCAGGGCTGATCCTGGCCACTGCAGCATCCTTCCTTATTTTTAAAAGGGTAGAGATAACTGGGTGTGCACATGGCTACAGATGCTCATTTTGTTATTTTCACTTCCAAACTATATTTTCCTTTCCTACAACAAAATTGTGCTTATTCCCAAGCAAATGTGTTTGGCATCAGGGCAGCAGAAGCAAACTCCATTTTATTCCTGTAGTCATGATGGTGCCAGATTTTAAGTGAGTTTAAAAGGCAAACTTGCACATGCTCAGAGTCTTTCTTTTTAATCACGGTTGACGTATAGAGTGTTTATTCTTTATAGTTTTAGAGAAGAAATGCTGAAAAGAATTAGGACTAAAAAGAGGAGAAGGGGAGAAAAAAATTTAAAAGCCATATTTGGAATATGCAGTCAAGATGAATAAAGTTTAAACAAAGAGCAAAATAGATAGGACCACAACTCCAAAGGATGTGAGGAGTTGGTGGGAAGAGATCTATAAAAGAATCAGAAGCAAGAAAGACATGGTCATCAAAATATGGTAGCAAAGAAAGGCGGACCAGTAGAAAAGTTGGTAGAAGATCAATATGATAAAATAGCAGTAGAGAAATTCTGATTTGAGTGGGCATATTCCTTTGTGATGGGGGGTTTACTCTGTGGTGACATGGTTTATGAAGAATATGGCGCCTGTTCCTTCAGCACCCTTATGAACACAATTCCTATAGCCGGGCCCCCATTGGCTATTCCACCTCTAGAGTTCTGAGGTTCCATTCCACTACAGCATTTCTAAGTACTAATCCTATTTGAACTGACTGTGATGGCACTTGGCCTATGTATATGTGAGCTGATAGAAATGACTCCGCATTGGGAAGGATCCCTTTAGTTTGGGGCATCGCTGTGTTTTCCCAATCTCTATCTCTCCAGGCCTGTCTTGTTTATATCGGGCCAGATCTGCATGCACAGGCACAATGGTGGCTGTTCCCAGTATTTTCCAATCCTGCAGTGCTAGCATGATGTCCTTAGCTGACCCAAAATGATCGAATACATAAAAATATGAGAAGAGCTCGGCTGGATAAGACCAGAGGCTATCTAATCCAGCATTCTGTTCACACAGTGGCCAACCTCTGAGGAGCAGGAAGTGCTTTTAAATGTACTATATGCATGCCTGTTTTTGTTTTCTTTGTAGGTTGGTGGTAGGACTGACTTAAGAGGCCGCACACACACAGCCGCACACACACATACACAATATCTTGGACTTTTTTTTTAAAGGCGTTAGAAATACTTGCAAAATGAATCAAACAATTTGCGATTTCCCTTCATTGTATGCCTTTATTTTTCTTTTTTTTTCTCGTATACTGTGGATCCTTTTGTTATTTTTTAACTATTCAATTTGGTTCTTCATCTTTTAAAATCTCAAAAATCTCTTTCTGCATTTATTCAGCAACAAAGGAAAGAAAAACAAAGAAAAGCCTAAAATGGTCAGCTCACTTACAGTGGTAAGTTCTGTTCCATGTACATATTGAACTTTAATTGATATATGCATATATAAATGTAGATGTAATGCTTATTTCATTTCATTTCATTTCATTTATTATATTTCCATACTGCCCCATAGCCGAAGCTCTCTGAGAGGTTCACAAATGTTAAAAGCCATTAAAATACATTATATAAAGTGTAAAAACCATTCACGAAAGGACATAAAACAGAGAGAAAGGAAGCTGTCCTTTCTTCCCTATGCTGATGATCTGATTCTTATCTCGCATGCTCAGATTGGTCTGCGTAGATTACTATCAGCACTGGCTGAATATTCTCAGAAAAATCTATTAGGTATTGTATGCCCTGGCCGTGGGCTGCTAAGGTTTGGAGGTGCTGCGGAAGTGGTAAGCCAGATCCAGGTTTACTTACAAGGAGGCTTTATTGAATACTTAGCGCACACAGGCGTACCCAGTGGTTGGATCAGACAGCTTCTTTGAACCCAGATCCAAGGGGTAAAATGGGGTTTATACCATACATGTTAGCAGTGAGGCAGCATGATAACAGCTAGTGTTACTTAGCGTTCATTTGCAACTTTCCCAGCATAGACTAACAGTGCTTGTTCAAACGGAAAACAATCAGAACTTTCCCAGCACAGACACCTGTAGCTGAGCATAAACGGAGCCTCACTTCTCAGGCGCATCCTAGGCCCTGATAAGATAAACGGTTCAGAGCTTGTTAGCATGGAATGTGCTGAGGCGGTAATATCGACCTTTGAGTCATCTTACCAGCCAAGAGGTGTACTAGCAAAGAAATTGGGCTTAATAATGAACCAAAGGAGAAAGCATTATGGATCTCTAGGCCCCTCTGAAACTACTGGTGACTTGGTTACATGCCTGGGGCCATTACATCATTCATCATGACAAAACTAAAGTTATGGTCTTTGTAGATCTCCAATTCATAAGCGGAGAATAAATTCCCACCCTATTGAGCAAATATCCTCATATTGTTATTTGGGTGTTCTTTTTCTATCCTCAGGAGGTCGGGGCACCCATTTCAAGTCTGTGAAATTAAAGGCAAACGAGGAATTAAATGGATTACTGAAGTTTTGGCACACACGGGGAGGTTTCTAACCTTGCTGAAATCAAAACTTATCCACCAATTCGCATATGGAGGAGAGCTATGGAGTTTAAAAATCCCATAAGATATTGAATTGTTTCAAAATTGCTAAGGACAATTCTTGGTGTATCAAGGAGTACCCCCACTGCGTTTTTATGTACGGAAACCAGTGCAATGACACTTAAATCTATCATCGTTATTAGGGCCTTTAATTATTGGCTCAAGATTTTCTTCTCACCACTAACCAGACTACCCAAACTGTGTCTTCTAGAGCCAATGGCAGCTAATCCACCAAATGCAATATCTTAGTTTCAGAGACGGATCTCCCAAATTCATTATTATGGTTTCTCTTTTCAATATTTTACTATCTTAAATACAGCTCACAGTAAATAAGTTTTTAAGGAGGGGTTTACAGTGTCTCTACCCAATTGGCCCTTTGTGCAGTTTCCAGTAGCAACCCTGGTTTGCAAAGACCAGATCAAATTTGAATGTGAAAGTTATCTAACTCTAATTTCTAATCCTCGCCGCAGATCGGCTTTAACACGATTAAGGATGCAACAGATGCAAACAGCAGTTTGGGCACTTTAACAAAACACCGTACGTGTCCAGACTCTGCCTGTGCTGTAGTGGCAAAGTGGAGGACTTGCCTCATTACCTGTTTTATGGCCCTATCTGTTTTATTGGGGTTGGACTTGATGGCCTTGTAGGCCCCTTTCAACCCTACTATTCTATGATTCTATGATCTTTTCCCAAATCTGTTCTAAGTATTTAGATCCATTTTTTGAGAAAAAGCCCATCTGGTCCAGTTTGGAGAGAATAATTTCTTTGTTTATACACTGTAATAAGACAATTCTTCTGGCGCTGGCTAACTTTGCTCTCGTGGCCCAAAAATATAGAGTAAATTTTCTGGCCTTGCAGAATGTTAAACATTAGTAACGTATGCTTTATCTGATCTTTTATGCATTTATGTTTTTTTGTATGGTTGTTGTAACTATTGGTTGAAAAAGCTTTATCATCATCAGGTAGCATACGCAACAACAACAACACGTATCTGAAACAATTTAAAACAACCAGCCAGAGACAATCCAGGACCTGATAAAAAAACTTATTATATGCTGCCAAATGCCTGAGAGAGGAGAGCAGTTTTAACCTGGAGCTGACAATGTTATAATCATAATCATAAAAGCTTATGATCTTTTAACTATGTTTAAGAGATTAGCTGTAAGCTCCCACTCTCCCACTCTCCCTCCTTCCCCCTCCCCTTTCTCTTGCATGCAAATTCCTCCCTCTCTTTCCCTTACCAGCATTAACTATGGTGGAGTGTAATGTCTGCACCAATATTAACTATGGTTAATGTTAACCATGGTTAGCTTTTAACCAGATTTCAAAAGAATATTCAAATGCTAGTTTTAAACTAACTATTGTAACCATTCATTGTTAATCATGGTTAGCATTGATGAAGATGTGACACTGCTGAAGGTAGGAGAGAATTAAAATGAGGAGGGGAGTGTTTGGTATCATGTGTGCTCATTCCCAGTCTCTTACTAACAGGTAAGAGATTGGCTGCATTACATTTGTTATTAGGGTATTACTAGGCTATTATATCAAATATTAACAATGTCCGGTGTGAGTAAGGACACATATATGGCTGATTGCTATCCACATAGTGTTTGTGTTAAGAAACACCAGCCAGAAAGACTGAAACCTTCAAGGTAATTGGTGCTAAAAATAGAGATGTTGTAGAAACAGAATTAATTATCCATATAGCCTTTTCACAGTTTAAGAGTATGTGTTTGTGCACATATATGCATTTTTTTCCCAACTCATTATAGCGCTGAAAGTCTTTTTATTTCATCTATCGACAAGGCCTCCTACAACTCTATGATTCTATGTTTGGTTAGATAATCTGTTCTAATTGCAAAGTAGTGCAGCAGTAGTAGTGGTAGCAGAGAAAATGGCAGAATCAGACAAGCTGAACCTGGTGACTAGAACATATGGCACATGACTTCAAAGCTCTTTAGCTTCACCACTGGGTGAGAGCATTGTTGCCAAAACGGCCAGCAGAAACATTATTTATTCCAGCATTAGTCTGGCATCAGCGGTTGGCATTACTGGGCATCTGCTGAAGCCCATGTTTCTGGGCGTGTGTGTGGGGCGGAACACTGCTGACCATCAAAGCCCTGTTGCTTCTCCTCTTGCCATTGTCACCTGTTCTGTCCCAGAGGGGAGAACACCAACAAGTAATGGGAGTGTGCAGAAGAACACACAACTGCCATGGCTTCTCATTCATCTATCTTTTGGCAGCAAGGAGATTGGGACCAGAAGCAGAGGGAGAGTAAGTGGGTGATTGCAAGGAGGAGGAGAGGACCCCCAAATCTAGAGCTGGCACCATTCTAGCAAACAGCATTTCTCATCTCTGTGTTAAACACATAGATTGTTTTGTTCTTTTTGAAGTGGACATACAATAAGTGTGTTATGGAACCAGCCTCATAGGCCGCCTAACAGTCAGACTTGGCCCAAGTCATTTTTCTGCCTGATGCAAGGGACAAGGTGGCTTTCACATACAGAAACTGACCAGACTGGCAGTTGACTCCCAATTCAGCACTGGTGATGGGCGGGAGGCTAGCTTAGGAGGCTGCATGGCACACCTCTGTCCTACAATATCTTGCTTCTTTTCCTCCCCCATCCCATCCCCAGCAACTGCTGCCTGGGACAGCTGCCTTCCTCTGCCTAATGGTAGGGCCAGCCCTGTTGATAGTAATGAGAAATGTTCACACCACAAAACAGAATGTCAAAGCTTTCAAACTATAGCAATCAATCCTTAGCAAAGTTCCTTTTATTGCTTAGGTACTAATCACAATCACAAAACAACTGATCTTGCAACCACTATGGATGAAGTTGGTCTTCTTTACATTTGAGATACTTTCAGTAGTTTGTTGCTCCAAATCATAATATTGATATTTAGTTGCTTTAGGATAATTTAATGCAAGCATGTTAATGAAAGAAAATGAAAATATTAGTAGATGACGATGACGATGATGCAATTTTGTGTCAGTATTTGTGAAATACTCTCACACAGGCATGTCTTATTAGCTGGATAGTGGATATGGTTATGTGCACTTCAGTGGAAAAAATTATTTTCACATGTGGATTTTCCCGTTTTCAGTTTCGTTACTCTGACTGGCTGGATAAGTTGTTAATGGCACTTGGCACTCTCTTGGCTGCACTTCATGGAGCTTCTCTTCCACTCATGATGATTGTTTTTGGAGATATGACAGATAGCTTTGTTCAGTCAGGATCTCCTGTAGGTAAGAGTTCTGCTATGGAGCGAGAGATTTTCTGAAGGACAGCGCAAATTGGGAAAGGAAAGTCTTCTGAGCCACTGCTCCCTTAGAAATTTACCAAAAGCTACTGGCTTATAGGCAGCCAGTATAGGAGCATACAGAGCAATAATATTTTGGTCCCATGCTTACAGTCCTATGTTGATAAAGCAGGAGTGCAGAACCTCAGGCTTGGGATGCCTTTTGGAGTTGCCATGGAAGCCTTTCTCCGCAGTTCTAAAAGTTTGAAATGTCTCTCCTCAGGCTTAGTTACTGGCCGCAAGAGTTCAAGCTAAGATGTTGTGCTAATTTTGGTGGTTTTGCCTTTGGCCCCACCCCTTTTTTACTTTGGCCTGCCCACCACTGGAATGCGGCCCCTGAGACTCCTCCAACATGGAATTCGGCCTCCAGGCTAAAAGGCACCCCATAGCGTAATAGCAATATTGCAGGAGCGAAAGATCAGAAAAACAAATTTTAATAATTTTAATAGCTTTTTCATATTGTAGATGTTTTAAATTGTATGCATTGTTCCATTTGTTTTATTTAATTATTGCTGTTTTTATTGGATGTGAGCAGCTTTGGATACAATTTTTTTTTTTTTTTAAAGAAAACTGGGGTTAAAAATGGATTAAATAAATAAGTGATCTCACCTGGCTGAGCTCCCTCACTGAGGATTGGTTCTGACTTCCCAGCTGCATTTCAGAAAAGGAAACATGGAATTCCTGCTTCAGGCCATGCAGTGGGGCCATTCACACAACATGCTAACCCACACTCAGTGGTTGAGCATTGGTTGTTGTTGTACTGTGGGTTGTTTGTTGAACCGAGGGTTAGCGTGTTGTCTGAACCGAGGACATTTTCCACAGGGTGGCTTGTCAATCATGCAATGTGGCTTGCTCGCCACCCTGAACAACCCAACAACAAACCATGGGTTCTTAAGGTGGCTTGTTCGAGAAAAATAAGCCACACTGCATGATTAACAAGCCACTCAGTTTGCAATCCTGAAGACAGTATCTAGACATGTTTGTTACCATTGATGCTACTTCTGTAAAGGGAAGAGTGAACCAGAGGGTCACAATGAAGAGAAATGGTGTAGAACACAGAATTCTTAGGCTCAAAAGGCATTTTTGAAGAAGCCATCCTAACA
Source organism: Heloderma suspectum (assembly GCF_057233095.1). Taxonomy (NCBI): domain Eukaryota; kingdom Metazoa; phylum Chordata; class Lepidosauria; order Squamata; family Helodermatidae; genus Heloderma; species Heloderma suspectum. Next base: position 197,054,907 of record NC_139462.1, read on the forward strand.
AACCCTGACAGTAGAAGAGACGCAGTGTTATTTACACAAGCCATCCTAGATGGCCATCTATCTGATTACAAAGAGTTTCCTGTGATAGGAGTAATATCTATTTATTTTATTGTATTTATATCTAATCTTTCTTCCTTCATGGAACTCAAGGTGGCATACGAAAGGGTCATAGCAGTCTCCCATCTAGTCACTGACCATACCCAGACTCGTTAGCTTCAGCATGGTTTTTGCTTCATGTACCTACAAATCATGTCCTGAGACCTTATTTCTTTATAGCTGATCAGTTGTCTAGATCAGGGGTCCTCAACCCCCAGGCCGCGGACCGGTACCAGTCCGTGGCCTGTTAGCAACCAGGGTCTGCGGGGGTCCGCAGGGGGGGTGGGAGGCAATCCATCCCTCCCCCCCGGAATCCTTGCCGGCCCCGGCCGGCTCCAGTCCATGGCGAGTCTGCAGAGCTGCCAGCCGGCTCCGTCCATTGGCGGACTTCCAGCCACTGGGACGCAAATGGCGTCCGTGTAGTGGGTGTCATTTGCATCCCTGTTCTTCAAGTAATAAGCTACGTAAATCTTTACGTAGCCGATTGCTGCAAAAAATAGGGACGCAAATGGAATCTGCTATGCGGACGCCATTTGTGTCCCAGCGGCCAGAAGTCTGCCAGCGTAACCATCCCCCCCCGCCCCAGTCCATGGAAAAATTGTCTTCCACGAGACCGGTCCCTGGTGCCAAAAAGGTTGGGGACCGCTGGTCTACATGGACATAACAGTTCTTTGATTTAACTAGTCTCTTTCTTATGAAACTATCAAGAGAAAGGGGTGGGGTAGGGACCATGAGGTGTCACTTTGGGAATGGAAAATAGTTGGCATTGTGCCATGTTAGCAAACATGCCCCTGATAAATTAGCAGAAAAATTAACGAGCTGTCAGTGGTGAATGGATGGGTATATCCAACTCAACTTAAAAAAAGGCTTTAGTAGGAGATTCTGCGTGTATGTGTATGCATGCATTAAAATTCAACTGGAAAAAGTAAAGATATTTCTATAATGAGAGTTGTCGGGGGAGGAAATGAGGACAGCAGGAGATAATTGTTCAGATATGAATGGAGACACCACTGGATGTTCTGTACCTGTTTTTAAAGTGCTAATAATAATGTGACTGGGAAGTATGGCCTTGATCAGGACAATAATTGACAGAACACATGATAAGGTGCAAAGTGCACCAACACCATGCAAAAATGAGTTGGTCGTGATAGATCCTTAGTATTGGCTTTAATGGTTATTACATAACTCTTCCTTTTTCCATATAGGTAATAATTCTCAGAGTACAAATAAGCTACAAGAAGACATGACAAGGTACCTGGAATTTATTATTATAATAATAACAATATCAACAACAACAACAACAACAATAATGCGTGTGTGTGTGCATATGTCTCTCTCTCTCTCTCTCTCTTTCTCACACACACACACACACACACACACACAAACCTGCTGGATCAAACCATAGGCCTATCTAGTCTGGCATTCTATTCAGTCAGTGGCCAACCACATGTCTGTGAGAAGCCCAGAACAGGACATGAATGCAATAGCACCCTCCTGCTTCTGTTCCCCAGCTACTGGTATTGAGAGGCATCCTGCCTCTGATACTGGAGGTAATATATAACCATCATGACCAGTAACCTTTGCTAGCCTTATCCTCCATGAATGTGTCTAATCTCCTTTTCAAGACATCCAAGTTGGCATCACTATATCCTGTGGTAGCAAATTATCCACTGTGCGAAGAGGTACTGTCTTTCATCTGCCCTGAATGTCCTACCATTCCATTTCATTGGATGACTTCAGGTTCTACTTTACAGAGTGTACACAGTACATAATCATATACACCTCTGTCATCTCCCTGCTTCCTTGGTTCCCCCCCCCGCCCAAGCTTAAAAGCCCCAATCATTGTAACTTTTCCTCATAGGGAAGTTGCTGCAGCCCCTTGAGATACACACACACACCGTGCAATATCTGAGATCTTCCTGCATATGTTTCCTATTTGAAAAACAAGCATTACTTTGCTTAATATAACAAAGTAGGTTTAAGTCTGGATAAAGTATGGATGAAGATGTACATATAACTAAACCACGTTAGTCTGAAAGTTAGTTTGTTGACTGAATCACATTTGACAGGTATCAGAAAATCATAAAGACATTATTGTAGGTGCTGGACCCTCATGCATTCCTGAGGTCTATCCTACACGGATGTGCCCTTTTGTCACCTGCAGTAACATTCAGGTTTTTCTACCTGGGTAGAAACAGTATGCCTCTGCCAGCCATGAAAGGGTTGACATGATTCAGAGCAATAATGTGTTAATCATTTTTAGAAGTTATGGCTCCCATGTGGTGGTGGTGCTGCCTTGGGGACATTTTCCAAATGGCCAGGGTATCATGTAAATCAGTCAAAACCGTATAGGAGTTAAAGGGGCTACACATCTGAAGCAACTCTTCTACAGTCTCAGTTTCACTATCCCATTTTTTCTTTATTTATCATTCTTATTTTTCTTCACTCATTTCATGCACTCCTCCCTTTTATCTCTCTTGTGACCTCAATATAATGGGCATACAAATATAGTATAATTTAGCATAATGCTTCTATGTAATAGTTTAAAATTTGGCGTTTTGACACTTTTGATATGAAAGAGCAACATGCATCCTGAAGGAAAGGCATGCCATGGCTGAATTTGCCTGCCTCTGAAATCTGTTCAAATAAGCCATTAGTTCAAAGCCACTGTATGGAGGGGGAACTAACTTGTTGAAAAGTCAAGGAAGGAAGCCTCCAGTCTCAGAGGCTTCCAAGTACCCTGTGCCTTGCTGGGCTGCTCCCAGCAAGGCAGGAGGAGCGATGATTTTCACCTCTCTGTCTTCCTTTTTCATTTTTTCCTTTTGACTGGCCTGTGAGCACATCTATAGGAGTCATGCTGCCAGGGGCAGGACCAGGACTGGAGAGGCCACAGGATATTGTGGATCCCAGCCTCTCCTCTCCCCTCCTCACCCACCAGAACACCCCCTTTTCCCTGTCCCCGGACTCACATTGGCAACTCAGGAAGCAGCCAGCACAGTTCTTTCCACAGTGGTTGCGAGGGGGCAGGGGAGGGATCAGAATCCAGTGTCCCCCTCCTGAGGTCGTAGCAGTGAGTACGGCCTCAGGAGGGGGACTCCAAAACATCTTATGGTCCCTGGGACTGCTCTGTAAACAATTAATGCACGTAGGGAGTTGTAACAAGAAGATATTAAGTAAAGGTCCTGTAAAACTGTTGTCTTCTGTCTCAACTGTGGTCAGACAAAAGGTACTGTGCTACAAAATCAAGGTATCATTGCAAAAATGATTAATCCTGTTTCCGTGATGGAAAAAAAAATAAAATTCACAAGCACAAAATGATAGAGTAACCCACCCCACCCCCACCTCAGATACAGGGTTGTAACTCCGTGTCTTAAATATGCAAACCAGTTACTGTAGCATGTATAGAATAATTCAAAAATGCATTTACAGTTCAGACTTTGTCCTTTAGGTGTGTACATCTCAGTACCGTGTACGTTTGCTCACTTGTATCTTAATCGTGTGGACTTGAGCACGCTCCAGGAGAGAGCGCAGGACAGGAAGGCCTGGCATGCTATGGTTCATGGGGTCACGAAGAGTCGGACACGACTGAACAACAACAAATCTTAATCGTAGGGGTTTTCCTGTAGTGACACAACTTTTTATTCATTTATTCCTAGACAATATTCCTCCCAAACTATTGCATTCCCCTGTTTTCTCTGTTATCAACACATTTTTTAAGAGGTCATGGTGATTTTTACTGCTCCCATCATGGTAGCAAAGCTTTCAGGTGTGGATTTATATGGCGCTATTGTCTTACCGGCTGCAGGGGAGTGGTTAATGTCATTGTGAGTATATAACTCCACCCTTTGCGCTGGATCAGACATTGCCATGACATGATAGAGGTTTATAAAATTGTGCGTGGTGTAGAGAAAATGGATAGAGATAATCCCCCCCACCCCATAATACCCTGGGGTCATCCAATGAAACTGAATTGTCTGAGATTCAGGACAGACAAAAGGAAGTATGTACCGGCCACTGTGGCATCTTTGTCTTTTAACTGTTCTTATTCTACCCAGAGAACATTGGTTATTGGCCGAATTAAAAATATAATATATAAAGAAAGTACTTCTTAGAATCACAGAATAGTAGGGTTGGAAGGGGCCTATAACACCATTGAGTCTAACCCCCTGCTCAATGCAGGAATCTAAGTCAAAGCATCCCTGACAGATGGCTGTCCAGCCTCGTCTTGAACGCCTCCAGTGTGGGAGAGCCCACCACCTCCCTAGGGAATTGGTTCCATTGTTGTATTGCTCTAACAGTCAGGAGGTTTTTCCTGATGTTCAGCTGGAATCTGGCTTCCTGTAACTTGAGCCCATTATTCCGTACCCTGCACTCTGGGATGATCGAGAAGAGATCCTGGCCTTCCTCTCTGGGACAACCTTTCAAGTACTTGAAGAGCGGTGTCCTATCTCCCCTCAGTCTTCTCTTCTCAAGGCTAAACATGCCCAGTTCTTTCAGTGTCTCCTCATAAGGCTTTGTTTCCAGTCCCCTGATCATCTTTGTTGCCCTCCTCCAAACCCTCTCCAGTTTGTCTGCATCCTTCTTAAAGTGTGGTGCCCAGAACTGGACAGAGTACTCCAGATGACGCCTAACCAGTGCTGAGTAGAGGGGAACTAGTACTTCATGTGATTTGGAAGCTATACTTCTGTTAATGCAGCCCAAAAGAGCATTTGCCTTTTTTGCAGACACATCACATTGTTGGCTCAGATTCAGCTTGTGATCTACCACAATTCCAAGATCCTTTTCGCTTGTAGTATTGTTGAGCCAAGTATCACTCATCTTCTAACTGTGCATTTGGTTTCTTTTTCCTAGGTGCAGAACTTGGCATTTATCCCTTTTAAATTTCATTCTGTTGTTTTCTGCCCAGCCTATCAAGATCACTTTAAATTCTGTTTTTGTCTTCCAGAGTATTAGCTATCCTGCCCAATTTTGTGTCATCTGCAAATCTGATCAGCATTCCCTGCACCTCCTCCTCCAAGTCATTAATCAAAATGTTGAAGAGCACTGGGCCCAGGACTGAGCCCTGCGGTACTCCACATGTTACCTTTCCCCAGTTTGAGAAGGTCCCATTGATAAGCACTCTTTGAGTCTGATTCTGTAGCCAACTGTGGATCCACCGGATTGTTGTTTCATCTAGCCCACTTTGAGCTAGTTTGCTCATCAGGATATCATGGGGAAAGCTTTGCTAAAGTTGAGGTATATTATGTCCACAGCATTCCCACAGTCCACAAGGGAGGTTACTTGATCAAAAAATGAGATCAGATTACTCTGGCAGGATCTTCACAGAGCACATAGTTTAACTATGAAATTCGCTAACACAGAATGAGGTGATGGCCATTCCCCTAGCTAGGTTTAAAAGGGGATTGGGCATATTCATATAGGACAAGGCTATCAATGGCTACTAGTCATGATGGTTCCTCCAGGATCAGAGGCAGTATGCCTCCTAATACCAGCCACTGGGAAACTGATGGGATTATTTAGTAAGGATGGCTCCTGTTAGAAAGGCAATTAGCAGAGAAAAACAAAAAGGCAAAACAGAATGAGTGTTTACCAGACCTGAATGCACACAAAGCAATCTTAGAATAAAAAGGAGACCACACCCTTCTTTAGTGAAGAAAAGAAAAATATTTTACTCACAATATTCATGCATATACAATACAGGTGCAGCGCAGGGTTTCAAAAAGAGTTTGTTCGGTCCATTTTGTGTTCTATAACACTGGCAAGAGCGAGATGGCAAATACAACTGCTCCCAGCAATGGAGGAAGGTCAGAGAGAGAAACTGAGAGAGAGAGAGAGAGAGAGAGAGAGAGAGAGAGAGAGAGAGAGAGAGAGAAGGAAGGGGAAGAGCAAAATCACAGGAAACCACATTGTAGGCTATAGAGATCCTAAGGGTAGCTGTGGCCAATATTCCCATGATCAATATTCCCCTTTCCAGTAACTTGCAGAAGAGGTTGCAATATTCCCAGCATTAGAAACAACTGTCGGAAACAGCTATTGCCCTGCTACATCCCATTGGCATCTGGGTGACCACTGTGGGAAACAGGATGCTGGACCAGCTTGCTGTTTGGTTGACCCGGCTTGGTTCTTCTTATGTTCTTTCTTTGAGATAACAATATTAGCTGTACATACTGAACACATTTTCTACTTTATGGTCTCGTATTCAGCAAGCTTTTCCTAACACCAATTTGTCTTGATGTTACTGAAGACTAACAGCAATGCCCTTCTTGAAATTGCCTCTGCAATGTTGTACTTTCAGATATGCATACTATTATTCAGGACTAGGAGCTGCTGTTCTCATCACTGCCTATGTGCACATTGCATGTTGGACACTGTCAGCTGGCCGCCAGATCAAGAGAATTAGGCAACATTTTTTCCATGCCATCATGAGGCAAGAAATTGGGTGGTTTGATGTAAACGATGTTGGGGAACTAAATACTCGACTTATCGAGTGAGTATATATTTCATGCTTGGTTAATGTATTTTCTTCAATAGGGAATCTAATTTTAATTTTGGTTACTACTAGTTTGATTGATTTTCTTAAATAAAGAGATTCTTGTGTACTGGTAAGATTTTAGGTGTTGCGGCTTCAAGGTAAGTTCCCAGTATTGCTCAATTCAGCTTTAAATTGAGAGAGGTAGCAAAGCTTCAGCTCTGAATAAAGATGAAGAGAGCACTGGGTTGCAAACATAAGTCCGTGCACAATTTTTCTTTGCTTTGAGTAAGCCTTCAACAAAAGGGTTTCAAAGGGAGACTCAAACATGACATTTGCCAAACTGAAATTTATCCATAAGTTTGATTTCTTGTGTTTAGGACTCAATCAAGATTAAAATTTTCTCTCCCCCTACTGTTTTAAATTAGCACAGAAGACTGTGTTATCACCAATTGCTGCTGTTGTGAATGGTCACTTAGCTTATCTTGAATTCATTTGGGTTTTGTATAGTATTGTCACAGACTGTATTTATTCCAATTCCTTGCCTTTTGCATCCCGCTCTATTTACAACTTTTTCTCTGTATATCCATGTATATTTATATCTGCCAAGAGGAGATAACATTCATGCATCTGATGAACTGTTCTCTAGTCCATGAAAGCTTAAACTGTAATAAATCTGTTTTTAAGCTGCCAGAAGATCCCTATAGATCTGAATGGCTTTGCAGGAAGGGATGAGTATGAGGACAAAGTAAATACCTACTTGTTTTGATGAAAACGTGTAATGTTTCTCTGGTACTATATAAATGTTTTGTAGTACCTAGGAAGTGTGAATTCAAACTGTACTGTAGCAGTGCAATTGGAATATATTGGAAAAGTGCATGTTAGTGTAACTCCCCCACCCCTCTGCAACTAAATATTACCCTAACAAATTTATTTTAACATGTTTTTAGTGATGTCTCCAAAATCAATGAAGGAATTGGCGATAAAATTGCGATGTTAATTCAGGGAGTAGCTACATTCCTAACAGGATTTATAATCGGGTTCATTAAAGGATGGAAATTGACTCTTGTCATTCTTGCTGTCAGCCCTGTTCTGGGGCTCTCAGCAGCAGTGTGGGCAAAGGTGGGTATAATTCTGCTGAAATGTAAGAGTACACTGCACAATCACCATTGTTTGGTTAAGAAAATACCATTCTGGTTATCTAAAACATGAGCTCCTGATTGCTTCTCTGTTTCATGAGTTAATAGCAAGAATAACTAATGTATGGTTTGAGAGCTGCATGTAGAAGGTCATGTGGGGGTGGGCAAAACTTTCCTGGGGTTTGGGGAGAGAAAGTTTGGTGGACTGGGTATGGCCCATGGTCTTTTCATTGCTGGCCCCTGGTTCCTTAGTCTTAATTAGAATGTACTAGCCCAGCCTTCCCCAACCTGGTGCCCTCCAGATGTTTTAGACTTCAACTCCCATCAGCCCCACCAGCAGGGGCAGTGTTCAGGAATGCTGAGAGTTGTAGTCCAAACATCTGGAGGGCACCAGGTTGAGGAAGGCTGTACTAGTCGGTGGCTGGGTTTGCACAACATGCTAACCCACACTCAGTGGTTGAGCGTGGATTGTTGTTGAACCATGCGTTATCGTGTTGTCTGAACACAGTGCATTTTCCACAGAATGGCTTGTTAACCATGTAATGTGGCTTGTTAACCACCCTGAACAACAAACCATGGGTTCTCAGGGTGGCTTGTTCAGGAAAAATATGCGATACTGCATGGTTAACAAGCCACCCTGTGGAAAATGTGCTACATTCAGACAACACGATAACCCATGGTACAGCAACAACCCACACTCAACCATCGAGTTGCGGGTTAGCGTGTTGAGCCAGTCAGTGTAAAATTGTTCTCAAATTTCCTGACTACCTTCCTGATCACAAGATACTTGTTTTTTGGAAAGAGCTGCTATGCCACACTTAAGTTTTGCTTAGTAGGGAAATGCAGATAAACGGAATGAAACAGGTGTTGGATCCCATACAGCATTGTCTTGAACGACAGGACATCTGTGTTGCTTTCCCACAGGTCCTTACTGCCTTCACCAATAAGGAGCTTGCTGCCTATGCAAAAGCTGGATCAGTCGCGGAGGAGGTCCTAGGAGCAATTAGGACAGTGATCGCTTTTGGAGGACAGAAGAAAGAAATCAAGAGGTCAGGAAATGTGTTTTTGTCATTTGTTGATTTTGCACCTGATTATTCAGAGTGGCCAAGGAAACCTCCCGCAAGCCTTCCGTGCAGAAAAGGCTGGCAGGCAGCTTGCCCACTTAGCCCCTCTGCAGCTTAGGCTCTCCAGACACCTCACAACCCACCCACCCACTTCCATCTCTGTAGTCCCAAGGCTGGGAGGAAGGCTGGACAGTGATGGCTCTACAAGACTTGCTCCAAGTCTGTGAAAAGCTATCATTGCACTCAGCCTAAGGCTGCCAACCCCTACACACACTTTCATGGGAGTAAGTCCCATTGAAGTCAATGAGGCTTACTCTGAGTAGACACGTATGGGAGCGCACTGTAAGGATTCCAAATGTCCTTGTCACAGTGGTTAATTTTGCACATACTTAGTATATACTGTTCTTGGGAAGATATAGATGGCTCACTGGTTTTGAGGTCAACCAGGTATTTATTTTATTATTATTTATTATTGCATTTATATCCTGCCTTTTTTCCTCTTGCAAGGAACCCAAGGCGACTTACATTATCCTCCTCTCCATTTTATCCTCACAACAACAACCCTGTGAGGTAGGTTGGGCTGAGAATGTGCGACTGGCCCAAAGTCACCCAGTGAGCTTCCATAACCGAGTGGGAACTAGAACCTAGATCTCCCAGCTCCCAGTTCAACACTCTTGCCACTACACCACACTGGCTCTCCTAGGGTTTGGGGAGAAAACATAAAAAGAAGGAATGGCAGCATTAGTAGATGGCCATGTCAGCTTTTGTTTACCACTAACTTGCTAGTTGTTGCGGGGGGGGGGGTTGTTGAATGAACTGCGTTCATTTCTACTAAAGAATAAGTCATATTTTGTGATCAATTTGCAGGTATTGAGGGATCACTTTTTTTGTAGAGTTTTTTTTAGAATTATATTGACAACAAAAAGGCATACATGTGAATGAACTGATTTTTAAAAAAAGGAATACTAGCAAAATTAAATAATGAAAACTGAAAGAAAATGCATTTTGCTGTCCAGTGCAGACTATATAATTTAACCAGTTTGCTGTTCTTCCTTCAGGTATCATAAAAATTTAGAAGATGCTAAAAACATTGGAATAAAGAAAGCTGTTACGGCCAACATTTCCATGGGAATTGCTTTCTTATTGATATATGCATCATATGCATTGGCTTTCTGGTATGGAACTACATTGGTAATAGATGAAGGTTATAGTATTGGGAAAGTCCTTATGGTAAGTGTTGGCGAAGAACTGTACAGTTTTCTTTTTTCAGTATAAGTGACCTAATTCAGCATTAATCAAAGATAAATAGATCTCTGTGATACTAAAATACATGTGAAGATATATGCGCATACTTGAAATCATGTGTATTTTACTTCATATGAATTGTAGTGTTATTAGATCCATAAAATAGGTAGATCCATAAAATGGGTAGTATCCAAGGTTAGTCCTATGTAGAGTAGACCCATGTAAATGAATGAGATTTAAGTTAGTCAAGACTTGTCCTATTCATTCCAATAGATCTACTCTACATAGCACAAACATCAGATACTACACAATGTTTTATACAGAGGGCTTTTCTACACAAGGCATTTATTGTGCACATTTATCATTCTCTATTCACAGTTGTTTATGGGCTCTTTAGATGGCATCATGACCCTCCAGTTTTGTTTCTGTATCTAACCATCACTTTTGATGAGTTTTTTTTTTAAAGCAGGGAAAATGTGGCATTTAATTGTGAAAGGAGAAGAAAGTGCGATTTCCTCTTGTGTATTTGTGCTATTCCACTATACCATAGTGCCACCTAGAGGTTATGTAGTGGATTATCAGGAAATAAAAATCCCTTTGTATAGTGCTCAAATCTCAGTTCTGCAATGAAATTGAAGGTAGATAGAATGGATTAACAGCCAATTAGCAGCCTTGTGTAAACAAGCTGAGAGAGAGAGAGACAGAGACAGAGAGCAGTGTAGCGATCATGGTGTCAGACTAGAAGTGGGGAGACCCAAATGCCCACTCAGCTGTGAAGTCAGCTGGCTGACCTGATCTTGGGCCAGTCACTCCCTCTCAGCCTAACATTATTGTGAGTGAGGGTACGACGGAGGGCAGGCAGTGGAAGAACCGTGCACGTGATTGTGAGATCCTTGTAACTGTTACCTTTCCATGCAAAGTAAGTGGCAATAAAGGTTAAATCGAATATTTTGAATAATTCTATTGAGATGTTGTACCTCTGCTCCAAATTTTTCTGCAGCTGCAGGCTGGTTAACAACTCCTGTTCAGAGCTCTAACAAGGCTGGCCTAAGGCATTTGGATTCTTGAAATCAAGGGTGTTTCCAGACAAACAGCTACTAGCATTTCCAATTAAAAGGCACTATGCAGCTATTCAGTCTTTTTTTCCCCTTAATGTTTTTGTTTTGTTTTGTGGTAAGAAGAAGGATGGAAGAGCTGGTGGGAAAACACAGAAGGGTTAGAAATGGAAGACGACATCTGGATTACCTGTAAAATGTGGTGCATGAGGCAGGGTGATTGCGTAATAAAAGCCTCATCTAGAAGCCGATAATAATCTAGTTAGCACTCCCACCCACTAATTAACACAGGGTACAATCTCTGGAAAATCCTCAAGAGTAAGGCTTCATGGAACTGGTTGGCAGTTGATTCACGGCAGGCAAAAGCAAATACTTCGTCACACAATGCATAAGTAAGAGCACAATAGCTTTTATCCTGCTATTGAGATTGGCTGCTCATGGAAGTTTGCAGGTCCTCTAGGTGACGTCATCAGCCTCCAGAGGGTCTCTTGCACTAAATGCCCTTTATTCCACGTTTTTAAAGATTGGAGATGATGAGCTATCAAATTACTGCACTTGAGTTCCACTTGAGTTCCCTCCGTGAAAAGAGGAAAACCCGCAATCAGAGGAGCTAGACCACAGCGCCATCTAGCAGCTGTATAATGAAGCATATGGAAGACTCAGATAAGGGGAAAGCAGGGAGGAACTGTGTGTAAAGGGGGTCCGTGGTGATCCTGAATTTAAAATGGAAGCAGAAAGCCCAGTTTTAAATGCAGGATTTTAGGCTGGTGTAGAGATGCCCATGGCGATGGCTATTGGCAAGGGGATCGGACCAATTCATGGAGGAGAGATCTATACATGGCTACTAGCCGAGACAGCTAAATGGAACGTCCATGTTCAGACTCAATGTACAGCCCAAATACTAGTTGGCAGGCAGGGCAGATAGCAGTCAGGGAGAGCTGTGACCTTCCCATCCTGCTTGTGGGCTCCCCAGAAGCATCAAGGTAGCCATAGTGGTGAACAGGACTCTGGACTAGATGGACCTTTGGTTCTTACAAAATGACAGGAGCTGCAACAGGCACTCCTGTGTTCACATTTGGCTCCATGTCAGAGTGGCTTGAGACCTTCCCAAAGGATTATGCCCCATGGGTCAAATCTGTCTATAATATCCCGCTCTGCCGTCCTTAATGGCTTCCAGGTTCTGCCATCCTGAAGCGACTGCTCCACTTTGCCTCTTGGTGGACCCGGCGCCTGTGAGCAGCTTGTTTCCTTTGCTTTGCTCTTCCCTGATCGAAGTCTGTACGTAATTGGTCTCTTTGCTCGATACCAGCCTAGTTGTCTTCAGCTTTCCTTAACTTGCCTGAGTGTCCTACTTCAGTTCCTACTGGTCCAGCTCTACCAAGTATGTCCTGGCTTACCACCTGGACCCTCACTTTAGCTTCCTTTCATTGTGAAGCCTAGAACTGTGTCAATATGGCCCTCTTGCCAATTTCCACATTAACTCAAGCAATTACGCAAGACAAAAGAAGTTGTATATTATGTTTTCGGGAGGGTCCACATATCTCTTGCTCACATACTAGCACAGCATGAAAGGGTATGGTTTTGGGGGCAATGGAGAAGCTGCACAGTGCTTTTAATTCCCCCTCCCCTTTGTTTGCCTGCCAAATGCTTTAGCCAGACTTCAACAAAAAATGAGGACATATGAAGCTGCTCTAGATCTCATAAATACTTTTAGACACATAGGAGGTTTTTCTGTGGAATTTCCCCCCTCTTGATTTGAGAAGCTAGAAAGAGGTGCAAATGGGTTCCTCCCAAGATACATTTCTTTGTTTTCATTGGCTGATGAACCACTAGGTAAGTCTGTCCGACAGCTGCTGGCTGTCAGATTTGCTCTGGAGCTTGGACACTGGCACAAGTTTCTACTGTGGATTTTCTGTTGTAGGATGCTTTCAAGGCTTTTGTGTGGCAAGTGACACTGAGTTACCTAGGCCTCCCTCCTTGCCAAACATAGCATGGCATTTTAGCTGAAGGTAGTACAAAAACATAGATTTGCAATGGGACTTTTCCCTCATCAATATCTCTAAATATTGGGACTTATATCCAATTAATTTTAATGGGATTTTAGCATGTCGGACATTCTCTGGACTGCATTCTTTACATCTGGATGACAAATGAAGCTGCCACTGGTCTCTGTGTTGTTGCTTTATTAACAACAACAATACCCAGCCTTATTTGTTTTAAGTGCCTATTCCTTAGCACTCTATGGAAAAAAAGGATAGGTGCTAGAAACAAGTATTAATTGTTCCCTAGAAACAAGTATTAATTGCTGAATTCAGCATTTATGCCGTATTATTTTGGGAGTAAACATGCCCAATAGGCAGTAATTGTGTGCACACACATTGGAATTTACTTCTGAGTAAACATACTTAGGGTTAGGGTTTCTCTGGCTTGATGTGCTCAAAAGCTCCATGATGACAATTAGGCAAAGACAGAAGAAAATCCGTAAATTTAAAGCATGAAAATGTGCAAGGACAGTAAATACTAAGGTGTCACTTTATGCACACAAAAGATTCCCCACTGACCCACCCTTCTGAATTGTGAATTCCCACGCTATATCACACATTCAGCTTTTGACATTCCAATGAATGTCAAAAGTGGTTTGCATGCTGGGTGAGGATGGGCTTGCTGTTCAAGAAACACAACTCCAGAACCTCTACAAGTACATGGGAATCAGTGGTGTAGTTAGGTGATTTTAGACGTCAGACTTAATGGTCTTAAGGCGCAATCCTATGCATATTTAGACAAAAAAAAAGTCCTACAACTCCCAGCATTCCCCAGCCAGCCATGCTGGCTAGGGAATGCTGGGAGTTGTAGGACTTTTTCTGTGTAAACATGCATAGGGTTGTGCCTTCAAGGGAGGGTGTCTTTTGATGGTAATGTGTATAACTTCACTTTCTTCAACATGTGGTAAGTCAGGCCTGCTGCTTGTGGGGGTGCTCCAGTTCATTCTGCTGAGCGTGGCCTTGAACGTCTGCCCCCAAGTCCTGCCAGAATGGCACCAGTGCATGTATTTTTCTATTTCTTTGTTCTGTTTTTGCATGTGCAGATGTGTGCGTGTGTTTAATCTGATAAAATAGATTGCAGAAAATAAGGGGGAAATGCACTGCACTCAGAGGTACCGTATTACCTCTTTTAAAAAAAATACAACAGAAGGCAAGCTGGTGTTCTGGTACCTCTTAGACCCAGAAAGAAAAACACAATCTGATGCATGTTTAGACAGGAAAAATGTCTACATGTTGGCTGGGGAATGCTGGGAGTTGTAGGACTCGTTTCTGTCTAAATAGGCATAGGATTGGAACCTGAATTGCAGTGGACTGGAACACTGTTACAAGGACATCCCAGCAAAATTTATATTCCTCTGAGGTGGACTTTGAAATCACTTATAAGATCTGCGCCCTGTGCTCTGTTTCCATGACATTTGTAACAGCTGCCTTGTGCGCTAGTAAAAGGCTTATATGGAGTATATTTCTTTCCTCTCAGTCTTTGGTAGATACATTTCTGGTGGCTGACATTTGGCCACCTCACAGTTACATGATATTGAACTTATTTGGCTTAATAGGAATTCACATTCATGAATATGCTTCTTTTTTGTTTTGAAAATGTTTCTGTTTAGGTTTTCTTTTCCGTGTTAATTGGAGCATTTTCCATTGGTCAGGCGACTCCACACCTAGAAGCATTTGCAATTGCAAGGGGAGCCGCTTATGCAATATTCAATATCATAGACAATGTAAGTATCCCTTTTAGAGCCATGGCTTGAAATTATAGAGAGCCAGGAAGTGAAGTCTGAGATCCATTATAGGTTTGTAATCATCATTGGCCGGGATCCAAAGAACAGTGTGACTAGCTCTACATGCCCAAGGGAACTCTGGACAACTCCCAACGTGACAAACCACATCAGAAATGAAGGGCATTTTTAAAAGACGTTTTGGATAGGTTTTGGGGGTCTCCTGTTCAAAGAAAAAAAAACACACACACACACACACCCGGCAATCCCAAACCCCTGTGTGGGCCTAAAGTACTTTGAATCCCAGCCATTGCATACATTGTTAATGGCCTCTTTCCCATTCTCAGTAAATAGCTGTTTAAATCACAAAACTAACAGCAAATACCAAGAAACTAAGGAGACAGTACTTACTGGCTAAGAGGCCAAATGAGAATATAGCTTGGTCTGCCTTTCTCTGGGCTCCTTCACACTGACCTTTTATCCTGCAATTGAGATTGCTCCTTCATGGAAGTTTGTGGGCTCCTTACATTACTCCGTGATCCCCAAGGCGTCTCCTGCACTAAATGCCCTTTGTTCCATTTTTAAATAGATCACAGATAATAAGCTATCAAATTACCCGGTTGTGTTCTGCTTCAATTTCCGCCATGAAAAAAGGAAAAGCAGCAAGAAGAGGAGAGAGATCAATGAAGGATAATGGAAGACTCATATACGGGGAGAAGGAGGGGGGAAGGGGTGAGGGAAAAGGAAGCATGAGAAAAAGGGAGTCGTTGTGATCTTGCATTTAAAACAGAAGCAGAAAGCCTGGTTTTAAATGCAGGATTTCAGGCTGGTGTAGAGATGCCCTCTATCTTGACACGATCAATCCAACTGATACTCCTGAGAGGTAACATAATGTAGAGAGGGACCAAATTAAGAAAGAAGTAGAGTTGGAGTCTCCAATGTGGTCCCTGTGGGCACTGTTAAGGAAATATCCAAGGCAGGTTAGGAGGACATCTCTCTTCATGCCCACCAGGTTCTCTGCTTCTCCTGATTGTTATTTTATTTCTTAAGATTTTTTTTATTTTTTAACTGAGAGGCTGGCATGCTGAAAAGTGAAGCACTGCCCTCCAGCACCATCTTTAAAAAAAAAAAAAAGGTGTCCCCAACCAGTCGTGTCCGACTCTAGGGTGTGGTGCTCATCTTCATTTCTAAGCCGAAGAGCCAGCGCTGTCCAAAGACGCTTCCGTGGTCATGTGGCCGGCATGACTGAACACTGAGGTGCACGGAACACTGTTACCTTTCCCGCCGAAGCGGTGCCTATTTATCTACTTGCAATTTCTTGCTTTCGAACTGCTAGGTTGGCAGGAGCTGGGACTGAAGACGGGAGCTCACTCCGTCACGTGGCACTCGGGTCTCGAACTGCTGTCCTGCCGACCTTCCGGTCTGCAGTTCTGCGTCTTAACCACTAAGCCACCGCACCATCTTTATTTAGGTTCAAAAGAGTGGTTTTCTGTTTTGAAGCCCAGTCCCCCACCTTTGTCTTGTACTTAGTTTCTAGGGCAAGTTACTTTTCTTTGCGTATCACCAGTTTGCCTTCTGGGAAATAAGTGTTCTGTGACCAGCCATGCCCATCATGGCAGCCATTTTAAGAATGGGCGTGGCAGAAAGTTTGTGAGAGTACCCAGGACGCCCTTGCAAAATTCCAAATATGCCCACCAACCCAGAAAGGCTGGGGACCCCTGAAGAAGAGACTAAACTGACTGAATGACTGGGGATAGTGTGTGCCTTTGTGTATCACTAGATGAGGGCCAAAACTAGATGTGACACTAAATATGTCTTTGCACTTAATGTGCAGGTTTTAAAAAAATGCACAGCATCTGCCAGGGGGTGATCATTATCAGGATCAGAGCAGGCATGGAGGGGCCTTTAACCCTTTCCTCCTTCCGAAGCTAAAATTTTCTTTACGGGGAAGGCTCTCCCTGGCACCAAGGAGAGTTTTTATTCTGGTCCAACGGCAGCTGTGGAGTTCATTGGGACTATGGCAGGGAGGAAAGGGTTAAACCCCCATCCCCATGAGCGGCAGTTCTGATGAAAATCAGGGAGGCACGCCTACAATTAATTATTTTTTAAAACCCTGTTATTCATATGGGATTGGTGGGCAGATCTGTGCAATCTGATAGCCCACTATGACTGGCCCAACAGGAAGTAAACACGGGGAGGATGGGAATTGGACAGTCCACCCCCAGTCCAGTGGAACGCCTCACTGCTTCCAGGCCTACCCATGGCAGTTCTAAAAGGATGAAGAGGGCTGCGGAGGAGAATGCGAATGCTGGGGGGAGCAGACAGCCAAAAGAGCAGGACGAAAGGGGCTCGAGGTCTGATGGCCTTATAGGCCCCTTCCAACCCTACTATTCTATGATTCTATGCTTCCGACAGACCTGCAGTGGGACACACCTGGAAGGAGCACATGGGGAGGGGGCTTAGGGGTGGAAGCAGGCAGGGGTCCCTTTCTGTCTGTTTCATAAGAAGCAGGGCCTCTCTGGCCTGAAGCCAAAACTAAGTGGGATGTCCCCATAGCCTTCTGACATAAGAAGCATCAGCACTCTGAGGGATCATGAATAAGGAGCAGTGTTATAACTCGATTGCTAAAGATGGGTTTAGCATCACATCTTGATTGTCCCTGCGGGATGACTCTTTGAATGAACAAAGTGGTCTGAATGCTACTTGTGTGTTTGTGTGCATGTGCGTGTGTGTGTATGTGGAGGGGAAATCTGTGAGATTTTGTAGGTCTTGGACATAGTATCTTGCTATCCAAGAGTTTTCTTTCCTTTCAAGCTGCAGGAAAATGATTTTATTTGATTCATATGTCATTTTCTTCTATGTAGGAACCTCAAATTGACAGTTTTTCAGAAACAGGCTACAAACCTGACCATATTAAAGGAAATCTGGATTTCCGAAATGTGTATTTCAATTATCCATCAAGGCCAGATGTCAAGGTACATTGCTACATTTTGTCAAATGGTCCAGTTACGTGTGGCAAGAGAAACAGCCACTCATAAGATATGGTGTTCTAGTACTGGGAAAACATGTCTTCTCCTATTGATTTTGGGGCCTGACCCAACATTAGATTGGTGCCCTCCAATTTTTTTTGGAAAATTCCCAGCATTCCTGACCATTGGCTATGCTGGCTGGAGCTGATGGGAGTTGATATTCTAAACATCTGGAGGACATCAGGTTGGAGGAGGGCTGGCACAGAGCATAAACCAATTTGTAAGATCTCAGTATGGCTCTACTCAGAACTGAGTGAATTGGTAAAGGGTGGAAAACTTTGATTCAGTGTTACTGAAATGTAATCATCCATTGGCTGTGATAAGCTAACATTGGCAATAATTCATGGTATAAACTCTGGCCACATCTATGCTGTACACTCATATGACTGCCTTATTTTTCTTCCCCATTTTCTTCTATTTGATGTTTCTTTCTTATTTTTCTTCATTTCACCTTAGGTATCCCATGTGTATTTTATTTCATGTGTTTTATGTGTTTTTTGCTTGTCATGCTGGTCATTGACCATAACAGTAAATGATTGATTGATGCTGTAAACTGTATTAAACTTTATTTCTGAGTTTCTGATGTTCTGCAGTGAATGTTGGTTTCCCAGATTTTTTTTTTTAAAGATAGACAGCCTTCTCCATAGCGTGATAGATGCTCTGGTCCGACTATGGCTTTCTTCACACGGAGCTTTTATCCTGCAATTGAGATTGCTCCTTAACGGAAGTTTGTGGGCTCTTTATATGACACTGTGATCCCCCAAGGCGTCTCCTTTTTCTGTTTTTAAATAGATCGCAGATAATGAGCTATCAAATTACCTGGTTGTGTTCTGCTTGAGTTCCCTCCAGGAAAAGAGGAAAAGAGGCAAGAAGAGGAGTGAGACCAATGAAAGATAATGGAAGACTCAGATAATGGGGAGAAGGCAGGGGAAAGGGGAAAGGAAGCGGGTGAAAAAGGGAGTCGTTGTGATCCTGCATTTAAAACAGAAGCAGAAAGCCCCGTTTTAAATGCAGGATTTTAGGCTGGTGTAGACATGCCCTACGTGCTATGAAAGCAGCTTCAAGGCAATTGCAGGCATTTTTGCTGACAGAGCTTGTTGTGGCTGGGCGTGTATTAAATGTGTTCCATTATTATCTATTTTTTCCCTTTGAACTTGCATCACGAGTGTGATTTCTACAGGCATGGATATTGTGCAGCTACTGCAAAGTAGAATATACTTTATGATGGCTTGTTGCATGTTTTTCTGTTTTCTAATTCAGGTTTTACAAGGCTTGAAACTGAAGGTTAACAGTGGTCAGACAGTAGCCCTGGTAGGCAGCAGTGGTTGTGGGAAAAGCACAACGGTCCAATTGATTCAGAGGTTTTATGATCCTATGGAAGGCATGGTAAGATACTTGACCCAATACAAATGCCTGTGAAAGATTTTTTAAATGTTCAACATTGCATTAAATGTCAGAATATGGTTAGCTATTAAGAGCAGGTATGTAAAACTCAGATATCCTCCTTTAGCCATAGAATATTCAGTGTAAATAATGTTGGGAATATTTTTCCGTTCAACTCCAAATTTCTTCCAAATATTCTGAGTTGGCTTTAATGAAATCCTTGTAAATGTAAGACACAGAATTTATTTTTAAAAAACCAAAAAAAAACCCTATACCCTGCTTATAAAATAAACTCATAGTGGCTTGCAAAACTTCATAGAATTCATAAAGCACAAATAAAAAAACAGTTCAGATTAATATTCATTTCATACAATAAAACCAAGAGCAAGAGAAAACAATTTGGTATAAAACAGGGAGGCAGAACCTTAACTAACACTAAAAGCTCAGAGAGATAAAAAGGTTTTAGGGTGAAATCCTATGTGTGTTTAGAGAGAAAAAAGTCCTACAACTCCCAGCATTCTCCTGTCATCCGTGGCTGGCTGGGGAATGCTGGGAATTGTAGGACTTTTTTCTCTCCAAACACACATAAGATTGTGCCCTTCATGACTTGCTTGAACCTTAAGAGAAAGGGAGCCAACCCAAACTTTCTAAGGGAGAAAGTTCCACAACCTGGATACCACAATAGAAAAGACCCTGTTTACACTCAGTTGCAAGGTGGGTATATTCACATCCAAGCTCTCAAAATAAAATGTCAGCAAGTTTTTGAAGGTGAAGTGGTACTAGCTCTCTTTCTTCCTGGGTCTACCGACACACTATATGCATACAGCTTTCCCTGACACCCCCTCCCCCAGTGTAAATCTCCAGGCAAAACTACCCTCAGCTGTTTTTTTGATGCTTCACTCCTCCTTGATGGGGCCAGCCCTACCATTAGGTAGAATGAGGCAGCCACCTCAGGAGGCAGATGCTGGGGGGTAGGGAGCAGCAGCCAGATGTTGGAGAACAGAACTGTGTGTGCCACACAGCCTATCCTGTGCCCCCTAAGCTAGCCTGTTGTCCTCAGGTGTGGTGGAGGACACATCCCATCGACAGCATTGAAGCAGGATTCGACTGTCAGTCCAGGATGCTTCTGTACATGGAATGGGGGTTAGAGCCATCTTGTCCTTTGCCTCAGGTGGAAAAATGTCTTGAGCCAACCATGTTATTTGACTAGGGAAATGGGGCAATCTCCGCCTCTCCCCTTTTTGCCTTGGGAGAGTTATCTCAGATTTGTATATCCCTCTTCCCCAAACATTTCCCAGCTGGCTACTGCAGCCACCGTTACCTAGCAGACTTGTCCTATTTTCCCTCTCTTCTATCCCCCCCCCCACTTTCCATTTTTTGCTCATGAAATTTTATTTTATTTTGAAATAAAGTTAAAAATAAAGGCCTAAACAAAGAACATACAGAGTAATTTAACAAGCTCACTAAGGGCACAATCCTATGCATGCTTAGACAGAAAAAAGCCTACAACTCCCAGCACTCAACTCCTGGGAGTTGTAAGATTTTTTTTTCTGTCTAAATATGCATAGATTTGCACCCTAAATAAATTCATTAATTATAATCTTAGTGGCTAAGGGAACAATCCTATGTATGCTTAGACAGAAAGAAGTCCTACAACTCCCAGCATTCCCCAACCAGCCATGCTAGCTGGGCAATGCTGGGAGTTGTAGGACATTTTTTCTGTCCAAACATGCATAGGATTGCGCCCTAAGTCTAAGACTTAATTTGTCACCAATATGCTTGTGGAAGAGCTAGAGTAAACAGCCTAAGTAAAAGCTCACTATCCAATAAAAAAGTGAAAATTCAAGTTATATAGCATATGTAAGGTGTGTGTGTGTATTTGTATTAATCAGAAAAAATATAGGCAACTGTACTTCATTGGGAAGGCTTCCACAAAGGAAAGAGATGGAAACCATGGTGCCATAATATATTTCCATAAACCAGGTACTACACTCACGATAATCTTTTGATTTTACTTTTATTTCCTGCTTTCCTGTTCCAATAGTTTGCTGGCATTTATCCGGAGCATTAATAGGAATTTCTGCTGTGTGATTCTATTTTTTTAAATTCTAGATTACCATTGATGAGCAAGATATTAAGACCCTAAACTTGAAGTATCTGAGGGAGATTATAGGTGTGGTGAACCAGGAACCTGTGCTGTTTGCCACCACAATTGTAGAAAACATTCGATACGGCCGTGGAGATGTCACTATGGAAGAGATAGAAAAAGCTGCCAGAGAAGCCAATGCCTATGACTTCATCATGAAATTGCCCGATGTGAGAAATGTCATTAATTTCCCATTGGTGTTGATTCTAATCCCTTAAGTGACAAATTAAAACTGAGATTAATCAAGCATAAATAAACGTTGCATGGGAATGGGAAGGAGAATCTATACCAGCCTTCCCCAACCCAGTGCCCTCCAGATGTTTTGGACTACAACTCCCAGCATTCTTGGCCACTGATCATGCTGGCTGGGGCTGATAGGAGTCAAAGTCCAAAACATCTGGAGGACACCAGGTTGGGGAAGGCTGATCTACACCATTTCCTATATTTAGGGAGAAGTTTAACAAAGCAAAATAAAACCATGTGGCAGGTATTTGAAATCTGGAAAACTCTGTAAAGGAAGTTGTTATTTATGTTGTACCATCAATGTACAAAGCAACAAACAAAAAGAGAACAATCTGTGTCAAGGAGCTTACAGTTGAAAATTCAGCACAAAGGGAGACAACAGAAAGAGAGGAAAAGTTGCGGGGAGAGAGTAGTAGTGGAAGACTATGCTTTCAACTTAGTTACACATGGTTAGGCTTGGCCAACCTACATGTGAAGTTAATGTGTAACTTGGAAGTGCATCAGGGATTTTTTAAAAAATGTAATAAAAGGTGTATGTGTGGGGGGGAATTTTCAATGGGAATGTTTTTTCTAGGCAGCACAGGGGTGAATTTCATTGGAATTGCAGCTGGGGAGGGAGAGGTGAGCCTCCCCTAACCATGTGCTGTGGTTGTCATGAAAATCCGGATCATCCATGCCTATTATCAATTTTTTGTAAAATCCCTTACATGCTTCCAAGTGACACATTTTGTGCCATGTCGAGTTTGACCTTTAGGGTGCTTCCAGACAGACACCGCCTAGCAATACCAATCAAAAGGCATTGTGTAGCGATTTTATCTTTTCCCCTCCTTAGTAGTTTTTTTGTGGCAAAAAGAACAAAGCTAAAAGAAGTGGTGGGAAAACATGGGAGGGTTACAAGTGGAAGACAACATTGTCTGGACCCCCTGTAAAATTCCATGAACAAGGCAAGGTGACTGGAAGCATTCTCACTCTGCCTAATGGTAGCCCCGCCTCTCTGTATGACAAGAGAGGTGAATGATTTAGGTGGCAGAGGTCTGAACAGAGTGAAGGCTGTTAGCTCCGATGTCAGTGGGGCTGTGAATTCACTCTGGGTTTCAATCAGAACTCTAAAGGAGCTATCCAAGATCCTGAGCCTATTTTGGGGGAAGGGTTCGGCACCATGGATAGCTCCTTTTGAGCTCTGAGTGGAACCCAGAGGGATTCATAGCCCCACTGACATCGGAAGCACCAGCCTCCACTGTATAGAAGACCATTTCAATCTCTTAGGTCTTAACTAGGCCTAGCATTCATGTTAGTTTATTTAAAACCTCAACAGCTGCTTTTCATGAGGAAAAGCTTCAGGAACTGCAGTTTTAGATGGAGGGGGTGGTAAGGAAAGGAGGTACTTAACCCTTTCCCCACCACTCCAAACTGCCTCCTCTCACTTTGCTTTTTCACTATATAATTTCCACATGGGCATTTATCCTTTGCAAATTTCTGTCCAGAACCTTGAAGAGGTAAAAGTAGTTGAGAGGCAAGGGATTCTCTGCTCAAAACTGGTGAATCTTCTTTTTCTTCTTAAAAACAGCAGTCAGGGGTTAAATACAGTGATATGCAAGTAGTGTCCATGTAAATAACATTGAACTGGTTTATTTTCACCTTCCTGTGTGTTTGCCCCTTGAGGTCTATTTTCACATGTGATGATCATTTATTTAAGTAGAAGTGAACCCTATCTAGAAAACAGGCATGCGTTGGATCCAGATTTAGGCATGTGTAACTGGGCTGGCGGAGGCGCACTTGCCCACCCCCTTCTCCCCTCAGCTGTTCCTCCAGCCCCCTGAAAATGCTACACAGAGGATTAGGGGACCCTGCAGAAAGGGGTGAGCTGTGGTGCGGGGGGGGCGAGGGATCCCCCAAAGTTGAGTGGAGGGACCTTCCATGAAAGGAACCTTTCTGTCAGTGGATGGCCAGCTCTGGATCTAACTTTGTGTTTCCTTAAATGCCTGGTGCAAGTATTTGTCTAGCCATTGAGCACATGGTATGTTTTCGGTATTCCATGCTTTAATATTCACTCTCCATGCTTCAGCATTCCTTCATAGTGATTACCTCCCCTGTAGGAGAAGTGTAAGGCGTGAAGCTTCCCTTGACAACGGGTGCTTCCAGATGAGTCTTTTGCAGTGCTGTCACCCTGCCTCATTCATGGAATTTAGGGGGCCAGGGTCCAGATGCTGTTTTTTTCCCCACTCATAGCCCTCCTGTGTTTCCTCACCGCTTCTTCAGTCTTTTTTTTTCTTAATGCAGAAAATCCATTAAGGAGAAAAAGACAGAATAGTTGCACAATGTCTTTTGATCAGTAGTGCTAGGAGCCATCCACCTGGAAGTACCCAACAACAAGATCATTTATTGGTTCGAAGATGTATAAATAAGTAAATGCATTTATTTCTGTCTTGCAGAAGTTTGAAACCATGGTTGGAGAAAGAGGGGCACAGCTAAGTGGAGGGCAGAAACAGAGGATAGCAATTGCCCGAGCCCTTGTGCGGAATCCCAAGATTCTGTTGCTGGATGAGGCTACGTCGGCTTTGGATACTGAAAGTGAAGCCATGGTCCAGGCAGCACTGGACAAGGTCTGTCTGCATCTAAATATCTTACATCAGGGGCGGGCAACATATGCCCTCCAGATGTTTTGACCTACAGCTTCCATCAGTCCCAGCCAGCATAGCCAATGGTGAGGGATGTTGGGAGTTATAGGCCAAAACACCTGGAGGGCCATAAGTTGCCCACCCCAACTTATATTGTAGATAGCTTATTGCTGAAAAAGAACTTAAGTAGAATAATGGGTTGCATCTGATGTTATGGGAGCTGGAGTTCACTCTCATGATGGGTTTTTCTTGTCCACTCCTCCCTAGGGATGTACAGATTTTATAAAATCTGTTCTTTCTGCGTTTCACAGATAGTTAGGTGCCTTTTGGTCTGTCATCTGCTCAATGATGGAATCGGGGGTTTTCCAATTCCCCAAATTTGCGCAAATTCGCATTTGGGCAAATCCACACTTGTGAGAATGAGCAAATCCCCGCTATGTCCACAAATCCCCCCCACACCCAAATGTGCATTTTCATGCTTTAACCTATGGGGAAAATGCACATTTTCAGCCAGTGTTTGTAAATTTTACATATTTTTCTATGACTAAATTTGCACAGCATTCCAGAAAAACAACTGGTCCGCAAGTCTGTGGAGTTGTGTGACTCAGGAGAAGCCGATCCACTGTGAAATCCATGGGTCAGATTCACAGAAATTCGACCTCATTTAATTCTGTTGTGCATTTCTCTGACATCCCTACTCCTCCCCCACTGCAGCCTCTTGCCACATCTTGCACGAAACGGTCGCTCTTCCTGAGGGTCATGGATCCTTCAGAAAAGCCCTGGGATGGGCTGTGGGGGGCTGGAACAGGAGGAGGGAACTGCCAGAATGCAGGAAACCGGTGTGCATGGTCAGAAGTGTCCTTCCACTCGTACAAGGCACCTTTGGATGCCACTAGGCTGGCCATATACCCATTGTGGAAAAAAAGAGGAAATGCATTGCCAAAATGAAAGGACAAAAAGAGGACATAGGTTTGCATAAAATTTGCATGTGCTAATTTACATGTATAGATGCAAATTTAGAAATAATAGAAGTGGAAATTATAATACAAATAGCGGAGAAGAGTGTGATCAGGCAACCTGTGCAACCTGTCTGTTGTTCTGGTGCTAACTGTTGATGGGCAAATTCAAGGCCCCTGGTGCCTTTGCTTCTTAGGCTTCTGGATCTTTAAACTAGACTTGGACTAGACAGTCCTTCAAATAGAGAATGCCTAGGGATGTCAGAGAATTCTGCCACAGATCTCGGTGAGGCCTTATGCCAGTGCATTCGGCCCCCCAAAATCTGTGGCGGAACAGCCTGCCCCCCCCCGCTCCCCCGCGGATCCCCCCCGGGACGAGACTTACCTGGGGCGGATCTTCCGGGTGGCTCCAGCGAAGGCAGCGGCTCTGGTGAAGGCAGCGGCGGCAGCCGGTCTTCCGACCGGCTGCTGCCGCCGCCATTTCCAGGCTTGTGAGAAAAAAAAAAAAAAAAGACATGATAGGCTACGTAAATCTTTACGTAGCCTATCATGGTTGGGGGTGGGTTTAAAAACAAACAAACGCGTACGCAAATGGCGGTGGCTATGGCCACCGCCATTTGCGTTCCTTCTTTTTGGCCGTCTTAATCTACATAAATATTTACGTAGTCAATGACGGCGAAAATCAAGGGGAACGTAAATAGCGTAGCGGGCACCATTTGCGTCCCCTTTTGATTCCCCGTTTCATTCACTAAAATGGTGAATGAAAAAGGGACGCAAATAGCGCCCGCTACGCTATTTACGTTCCCCTTGATTTTCGCCATCATAGTCTATGTAAATATTTACGTAGATTAAGACGGTAAAAAGAAGGAACGCAAATGGCGGCGGCCATAGCCGCCGCCATTTGCGTACGCGTTGTTTGTTTGTTTGTTTTTTACCCAGAGCCCTCCGCGGCCGGAAATCCGACTGCGGACAGCTCTGGCCTGGCCAGGCCAGGCCTGGCCGGCTGCTCTGCGGAGCTGCCGCGGAGCACAGCCAGCTGTTCGAGGGTTCCGGGGGGGAGGAACGGAGCGCCTCCCCCCCTGGCCAGGATTCCGGGGGGAGGGACGGAATGCCTCCCCTCCCACCATCAACATAATCTGCGAAAGGTAAGTCACTTTCATACATCCCTAAGAATGCCATCCAAACCAATACTTACAACAGCAATACTTACAACAGATCCTGATGGATATTCTGAAATAGTCTAGAAGCTGTAGCCCTTGGAGTGGATCCCTAAAAGCTCTTGCCTGTTGCCTTTTAAGGACTGAAGGGTAAAAGGGATTGGAACAGCCACTCTCCAGAGTAGAGAATGTAGGGCAGGAGAGAGAAGAACCAGTTAAATATTTGGGTTAATTAGTTACTACACCAGGCTTGCTTTAGAATGTTCCCAGTAAAGGAACATTTTCATTTTAACGGAAATAAAAGATCCATAAATGTGATAACAAGATGCCAACACTTTTTAGCCCCACATTAATGAATGCTAAATACCGCATGAAAAATAAGACTTAGGAACATAGGAAGCTGCCTTATACAGAGTCCATGTAGCCTCGTATTGTCAACGCTTCCTGGCGGCACCTCTCCAGGGTTTCAGGCAGGAGTTTTTCCTTCCCAGCCTGCCAGGGATCGAAGCTGGGACCTTCTGCAGGCAAAGTATGTGATCTCCCACTGAGCTACAGCCCCTCTGTTGGCTATCTGTACAATTCTTCTTGTCCTCATTTCACCTCCAGCTTCCCTAACATAGAACCAGGCAAGGCTCCAGGACAAATAGGATCGATAGAGTGAAGTTACTGGATTACAAGTGTGGGTGACCCTAGCAGGGGCTGGTTGCTCTGATGTCAGTGGGGCGGCGCATCCGCTCCAGGTTTCATTTGGAACTCTAAAGGAGCTCTGGTTCTGACTGAAACCTGGAGTGGATTCGCTGCCCCACTGACATCGGAGCCACCAGCCTCCACTGGGTGACCCAGGTTCAGATGCACGCTCAGCCATGCCGCTCCGCGGCCAGCCGCAGGCAAACTATTCACTCTTGCTGCGTTACGGTGGAGGTTAAGTGAGATAAAAATGGTAAAACTACTTTATGTCCTGGAAAAGCTTGGCACTGGTGTGTTGAATGCGATGTCACACAGATATACGAGAGAAGATGCAACTGAACATGTGCAGAGTGCCTTTCCGTTGTTATGGTTGTAGTCAATTGGAAGGGGTTACAGGGCAGAAGGCACGACTGTGTGAGATCCTTAAAAATGGAAGTGTCAATGTTCAGTGGTGGAAAGCAACATGCTTTGCCTGCAGAAAACCCCAGGTTAAGCCCCTGCCATCTCCTGGTAGAGCGAGGAAAGATCCTTGCCTGAAGCTCTGGTGAGCTGCTGCCACTCAGTGTATAATCTACATCAGGGTACAGGACCTCAGGTCTGGGGCCACATCTGGCCTCCCTGGGGTCCTAATCCAGCCCACCTGGGTTCCAATCGGCCCTCTGGGGTTCCCCAGATGGCCCCACCCCTTCCCTGGACCACTGATCATTTCCTGGTTTCCTGGCTTTTGTGCAGTTTGTTCCCCATTCTAAAAGGTTGAAATGCCTAGTTGCTGGCAGTAAAAGCCTTTAAACTAAAATAGAATGTTTTCTTGGCCCCACCCCTGTTTGCCTTCAGCCCCACCCACCACTCGAGTGCGGCCCCCGAGAGCTTCTCTGAAATGGAATTTGGCCCTTGGGCTGAAACAACTTCAGCACCCTTGGTCTACACTGTAGAGACAATACTGAGCTAGTTGGACCAATCATCTCACTTGGTATAATGCAGCTTTCTACGTACTGAACTCTTTTTTCTCTCTTTTGGCAAATGCAATACATTTCTGCTAAGGAAGCAGGGTTGTTGCGTAAAGTATATTAATTGTGCAATCCTATATGTGTCTACTCAGAGGTAAGTCCCAGAGAATTCAATGGGGCTTACTCCTAGGTGAGTGGGCATAGGATTGCAGCCTAAAGGCATAATCCTATGCATGTTTAGAGAGAAAAAAGTCCTGCAACTCCCAGATGGCATGCTGGGACTTGTAGGGCTTTTTCTGTCTAAACATGGATAGGATTGTGCACTTAAGCTGTTAAATGTGAGCAAAGAGCTGGTGAAACAGTGACTACTTTAACTGAATTTGCATGTGTCTTTTTAGGCAAGGGAAGGTCGCACTACTATTGTCATAGCCCATCGTTTGTCTACGGTCCGAAATGCAGACCTTATAGCTGCTTTTGAAGATGGTGCCATCACAGAGCAAGGGTCTCATAATGAGCTAATGAAAAAGGAAGGAGTTTATTACAAACTTGTTAATATGCAGGTACCCATTAATTTGCTTCTCTCTCTCCTTGTACGATAAATTCTCTTGAACTACCTAATGTATTTATTTGTGTACTTATTATGTTGATATCCCACCTTTCCTCCAATGAGGTCAAGGCATCATACATGGTTCTCCCCCCTCCTCATTTTATCTTCACAAAACTCCTGTGAGATAGGTCAGGACTCCACAAATGTTTTGGACAGTTCAGCCAGCATCGCAACTGCCTCTTATAACCCGACCACATATCTCTACTGTGTTTGCTTCTGCAAGTCACCTGTCAAAAATGCCCCATGCTGTCACTAATTGAAGTCCAAAAGAACGAGTAGGCAAATGCAAATGATGAATAAGCCAAGAAAAAAAGGGAAATGCATGTGATTGGTGCAGAAAAATAGGAACGTGAATTCTGAGTATCTATAGAGAAGAATCACAAAGATAGGGGTTATGCTGTCAGTTGTGTGTTTCCAGCATTCAAACCAGATAATTTTGCTTCTAGGAAAATGTGATTCCTACCGCATTTTCCCAGCAAGTATACCTGTGACTGCGTGAGCAGTCCTGCCCTGTGAGCATTACAGGGAACCAGCTGTAAAAGAGGACAGGGCTCCTGCACCTCTAATAGCTGTGTAGAAGAGGGAGTTTCGGCTTCCCTGCACAACTATTAAAGGTGCAGGATCCTGGTCCTCTTCCATATCTGGGCACCCGACATGCACAGCTTTTCTTCCCTCCATGCTGGGGCCATTTTGTGACCTTAGGGGCTGGCTGTTCCTCTTTCTATACCATGAGAGCCTGGGAACAACTCCATGAATCTCTGTAAAACCAAAATTAAAAGTGCAATAATTTATTTCACTATATGTACAATGGCAGCTTCCTGTCACATGTATTGTTCCTTAAATTAAAATATTTATATCCCACTTTTCAAAAATCATATAAACCCCATAAAAATTAACAGAAAAGGGTAGTTTACAAAAAAGAAAAAAATCCACTTCAACAGCATGTCCCCAGCCTCCAATAAAAGCTAAGGGGGGGGAAAGCAGCATTTTTAGTTCTTTCCTAAAAGCCATCAGAGATGGAGCCTGACAAGTGGGTAACGGGGAGGTAAAAGAGGCATGAAAGTGACAATCAAACACGCAGTATCCTTGTTCTGCCTAGGGCCGTAGTAGCAAAGGCCAACTTCACATATTGTTTTTGTTTGTTTTTTGCAGGATTGTTCTTCTTTAATCACTGGTTTTCACAGGAGCTTTAAATGATTAGGCTGCTCTCCTGCTGCTATCTCACTACTCCCCCCCCCCATTCCTGTGTTATCTGAGAACGAGGAAAACCTGGTATTTTCTGTGCTTGCGATTGAAATCGCCATTTTCCCCCTGTGTATTTCCCCTTTAGCGTTTTGTCCTGCTCTGTGTGGGCATGTGCTAGGGGATGTTGCTTGGTGGCGTTGAATAACATTGTCACGACAACAAATCGGTGGGGGGGGGCAGGTAATTGACCACGCTTCCAGTGACCGTTTCTGCCTCTCTCCCATTCCACTATGGATGCTTGAACTGTAAAGTGGTTAACCATCCCAAATGCTTCTCAGAGATCCCCCTGAACACACCAATGCTTACTTCTGGGTAAACTCATTGGCTATAATGCTTTCCTTTCCTGGGAGTCAGTGCCATTGAAATCTGTGTAGCTTGCTTCTGAGTAGGCATGCATAGGAGTGCATTGTAAGTCTACTTAGAATAGCAGTTTTAAGGTCTCCCATCCCCTTCAATGCACTTACTTGGAACTTCCCCTCTCATTGACTTCACTGACTGCTTCTTCTCCCTTTTGCTCACCAGTTTGATGGGCTTTTTTCATACAGCCATTGAATGGACTTGCACTCATGCCTGTGAAAACATCCGTACAACTGGGAAGTCAGACAGCCACTATCTTTCTTCTAGTCCACCTTGCAGGGTTGTTGGGAAGCCAAAATAAGGGGAAAAGAGCAACCACAAGGTGCAAGATGCTTGGACAGGTTTCTTTTCTTGTGGTCTCACCAGTTTGCCTTCTAGGAAAGGAGTATTTTGTGACTGGCCATGTCCACCATGGTAGCCATTTTAGAAATGGACAAGCCCTCCCCATGGCAGCCATTTTCTGAGAGCATCTACAACACTCTCTCAAAATTCCAGATATGCCCATTGACCCCCAAGGTTTGGGGACTGCTGCTGCATGCTGATGTGGAGGGATGGTGCATGCTGATGTGATGTGATCTGCGTAGGGGGCGAAATGTCACATGAGAAATGGCCCTAATGTATCTTTGAAATTATGGCTGCCTATAATGAGATGCCAATCTTTTAAAATCAGATTTTAAGTATGTGTTATTATTAATGACTTTCCAATATTGTTACCCAGTCTGAACCTCTGGGAATAGGACAAATGAAAATTTAACAAAATGAATAAATCAGAAGACCAGTTCAGTATTCATCTTCTTATTGTTCAGCTTTGCCTGTATAAAAGAGGCCTTGATGCAGGCACAAGCGACGTTAATATGTTGAGTTTTTATCACTCTCGGTTCCAAATGCGATGGATATCCTTTTATACATATTTATCACAAACACTATTTGAAGATCCAAATCCCTTTCAAAACATCTGTTCCCCATTTCAGTCAATTGAAACAGAGTTTCAGTCAGAAGATGAAGATGAGCCCAATTTCCAAAAACACACATCAGATGAAGTATCCAAAGACTCTCTATCAAATGGATTGAGAAGGCGATCAACTTGCAGGAGCTTGAAAAAGCCAGAAGCACAGAAGGAAGACCTTGAGACTCAGACTGTTCAGCCTGTAAGTGTCTTAGCTTTAGATATTTACATTTCAGTGGCAGCACTGCTCATTATGAGAGTGGTGAGTGGTGAGAGTGGTGAGAGTGACGGACTGGGAGCTGGGAGATCCTGGTTCTAGTCCCCACTTGGCCATGGAAGCTCACTGGGTGACTTTGGGCCAGTCACAGACTCTCAGCCCAACCTACCTCACGGGGTTGTTGTTGTGAGGATAAAACGGAGAGGAGGAGGATAATGTAAGCCGCCTTGGGTTCCTTGCAAGAGGAAAAAAGGCGGGATATAAAATGCAATAAAATAAATAAATAAATAAATAAATTATTCTACAAGTGGGATTTGCAACAAAATGTTGCAGTATGAACTGCTCCTGTTCATAGTTTTAGGGAACAATCCTATGCATGTTTAGACAGAAAAATGTCCTAAAACTCCCAGCGTGCTCCAGCCAGCCATGCTGGGAGTTGTAGTACTTTTCCCTGTCTAAACATGCATAGGATTGTGCTATTAGCCAGCGAATCAGCCAGCCCTTAGCCATACAGCTTAGCCTACTCCATTCCATTCCCTCTCCCACCTGGTTTTCCATTTCTTCCTCCACGAACTGTCAGTCAGCAATCCATGGCCACTGAACATGCTCAGTCCTTACTGGGGTCCGTCCGCCATACCCAGTTCCCCCACCTCTTATGATTGTTTGTACTTCTGCAAACCTTGGGGTTTCCCCAAGCCTGCTTTTACCTCCACTTGGGTGGTGCCATTTCAGCTACATAAGCCACGGCCCTCCAGCTTGCATATTGGAAATAGGTTGTTTCTGTCCCAGGACAAGCATGTAGGGGGTCTCAATTTCTCTATTCCATACTGGTCTTCTTCCCCTTTACATTTCTTCTTGCTTTTTTCTGTCCTGCACAACTTCTTCCACTGCTGACCCACTGGTTTTCCAGCTCTCCTACTTGTGTTTTCTACCGTACTATATTGCCAGGAGCCTCTCCTCTTCATTAGAATGGATCCTCACTTTATGTGGCAATAGAGCAGGAGTTGGCAACATAGCACCTGTGGGCACCAGTGTGCCCTCGGCCACCTTTCTTGGCACCCATTCATGTGACCTACCCCTCTTACTTTAAAAAAAAAGTAACAAAGTTTCTTACTGGCAGCTGGGATCACTATTTTGTTGTTGTTGTTATTTTATATAAGAAATTGAAGACCTGGTATATAACTGAATCACGTTGGCCTCACCACTTGTTTTCTCCTCCATTGTGGAAGGGCCATATAGCCCATTTCTCTTCAATTGGGGAAGGGCCATGTAGCCTAAGACAGAGTCTTTCTTGAACCACATTGGCCTCACCACTTGATTCCTCTTCCATTGGGGAAGCGCCCTATAGCTTGGTGGTGCAAGCTTGGCATGCAGGAGGTTCCCATTTCAGTGTCCGGGTTAAAAATCAGCTGATGGCAATAAGCTCTGCCTGAGATCCGGGAGAGACCCTGATAGAGAAGACAAAGGCCTGTTGGGATCGTACAAATCCTGGGAGTTTACTGGATCAACACTGTGGGTTGAATCCAATGGTAGTCCTACTTAGAGAAGACCAATTGAAATGAATGGGACTTAAATTAGTCTCATTCATTTCAATGGATTTTCTCTAAGTCAGACTAACACTGGATACCACCCTGTGTTAATAGTAAAGATGTCTGTTGCTGGGAAATCCAGTTCTTTTTTTACTCGACGGAGTTCTGTGAGGTGTACGATTTGATTTGTGCTTGCGAGCCAACCTGTGGGCTTTTCCCCAAACTCAGAGAACTTTTTGTGCATTTTTTGCAGGTTCCACAGTTTGTGCAATTTTCTGAGCAATCTGTGCAAATGTCTGAGCAATTTACACAGATTTGGCTATAATTTGTGCAAATTGCAGAATGTGCAGGGAAAAATGCACAAAATGCCCAGAAAATCCGTGAATTGGCTTGACTTGCTGCAGACCAAGTTGGGCGCCACAGCGGGAACCAGAGTGAAGTCCAAAGGACCGAACCTAGGAAAACGCGTTGAACTCCACCCCCAAACGGATTTCTCCCACACCCCTAATTAGTAGATACAGATATAGATATAATTTATCAATGGAAGTAAGAAAAGGACACAGTAGACCATATGAAACCTATTTCTATATTCTAGGATGAAAATATGCCCTCAGTTTCATTTCTGAAGATTATGAAGCTCAATAAATCTGAATGGCCTTACTTCTTGGTGGGCACAGTTTCTGCAATCATCAATGGTGCCTTACAACCTGCATTTTCAATAATATTTGCAGAAGTCATCGGGGTGAGTATATAGTAAGCTCTGTCTCTCATATCTATTCCAGAATTACATTGAAAAGTAGAAAAATTTCAAGCCAAATTTGATCCTTAAAGACTAGAGAGAATTTTGTAGTGAGAACTTTATGAGAGAGGGTAATATGGGGCAGTTCTTCTATAGCAGTTGTCCCAGGTTGAATGATTAATCCAGCCTGGCCCAACCTGGTGCCTTCCAGATGTGCTAGACTATAACTCCCATCATTCCCAACCAGCTGGTCTGGATGCCACCAGATTGGAGGAAAATGGATTAATACCTTTGCTAGATGTAAGCTGCACTGGTTACTTTGATGTTCTTTATAAGCAGTATCCAATGTTAGTCCTACTTAGAGTAGACCCATTGAAATGAATGGGACTGAAGTTAGTCATGACTAACTTAAGCCCCAATTCATTTCAATGGGTCTACTTTTAGAAGGACTAACAGGGTAGTAGCCAATGTCCCCATGTGGGAGTCTCTATTAGCCTTGCATTATCTCTGAAGATATTACCTTCTCTATATGCGCATTAAGCCACCTTCAAATCATATGTTTCCTCATTCCTTCAGGTGAGCTCATAACAGGTCTTCCCATTCACACAAACACCCAGTTTTTTGATTTGCATTGGATTTCCTTTTAAAACTCCCCCAGTGTTTCAAGAGTAGCTTGCCTTTTCTTTTTCTTTTTTTGTGGAAAGAAAAAATGCTGGAAGAAGCAGTGGGAAAACACGGGAGGGTTACAAGTGGAAAATGATGTCTGGATCTCCTTTAAAATTCTGTGAATGAGGCAGGCGATTGCATGATACAAGCCTCATCTGAAAGAACCCAAAATCTCAGTGGGGGAACTACAAATAAATTGAAAGAAACGCACATGAGCAAAACCAACCCAAGATGTAATAGTTTATGCTTACAGATGTGTACTGCCTAAGTAAGAACTGATGAGCAATAATTCATGTATTTAACCATATAAATTATTGTACATTTTGTACTGGATAGCTTGTGTCTAAGTGAATGAGACTCACTATAGCTAAACCAGATGGAGTTTTTAGATATACAAGTTAATGATATAAAACTAACATTTAGATTCTTGTTCTGTAGATTTTTGCAATACCAAACAAAGACATTATACGAGAAAAGAGCAATATGTACTCATTGCTATTCTTAGGACTTGGGATTGTTTCCTTCATAACTTTTTTCCTTCAGGTGGGTGTCAGTGTTTTGCTCTTATGATGTTTGAGTGGATTCTGAAAGTACAATTCAAGAGATGAAGAGCTATTCATTTATTTTGATTTGGCAATAGAGGAAAATGATTACTGTCAATTCAAAGAATTTAGACTAATTTTTGAAGAGTATCCAAAATTGTGCGTTTAATTCTAGAAGTTTATATAGTTTGTTATGTTTCATAGAGAAAAATATTGGACATATTTTAATTTCACAAGGGACTTAGTGTAGTGAACTTGAATTGAGAATATGCAGAATATAATTTTGTTGTTGAAATTGCATTATGTAGCTATATATTACATTAGTAAGGTAAAGCAACAGTATTTTTAAGTATTGCAGGGAACACTCATAATTTAATTCCAATAGTTTGGCTCCAGGTGTTATGTGTAGAGTAGACCCATTGAAATTAATGGGAATCATGACCAACTTAAGTCCCATTGATTTCAATGGGTCTATTCTATGACTAAATCTGGATCCAACCCCATGTCTACTTCAACAACTTAGGATACAATCCTATGCATGTTTAGACAGGAAAAAGTCCTACAATTCCCAGCATGTTCCAGCCAGCCATTGTTCCCTTATTGTGTTATTAGGTATGTTTATGTCATAAGCCTTCGTCTTGAAGCATTGACCGTGACAGCTTGTCCTACCAGAATAGACAAATCAGCTCTCTTTGGACTCTGAATATAGAAGACATACTCTGACGTCAGAATAACACTTGTACACTTGTCATGGGATACCTTTACCATTTCCAAATGAAGCCACTTGTTTGAGTTTTGGGTCAAATTCATCACTGGAAAAATATTATTGCAAAATGATGATAGACTGGTGTAATACTTGTGTAGCTCTCTAAGAAAATAGGCACTTTGTTTCTAGAAAACATTGTACTTGGCTGTGATGTTGGTACAACTTGTTTTAAATTCTTCAGCCCCTATGATATAGTTTTATGACTTTGTTCCAGTGACAGGAAAACATTATCGCACAACTCCTAGCAATTTGAACACACCATTGGCCTGGAAAATTTTGCAGCCTAGTAATGGTGCCCCATTGCCTCTACTTCAGGAAGCCAACTCAAGATGGGGCAACAGGGGACAGTAGTAGGGCAATAGTAGTTCTACCATGCCTGGCAGAACAAGTGTTTGTTTTCTCCAGCACCTTGTTTTTCTCTCATGTAGGATGCAGAGAGGGGAGGTGGGTAGCTGTTTGTGTTCTGGTTTGCTTCTGAACATAACTGCAATTGTGCAGATGCCCTTCTCTTTCAGGGGTTCACCTTTGGCAGAGCTGGAGAGATCCTTACAATGAAGCTTCGTTACATGGGATTCAAAGCAATACTTAGACAGGTAGGAGGAATAGGTTTGTTTGCTTATTTCAGTTTTTATGCCATGCTAGTCCAATGGCTGGGTTGCAGTATTTAAGTGTACTCCCCCATGCCAAACAGGCATACAATAAACAATATTCCACAGCCTGCATCCAAAGGGTCACATAACTGGTTCCTTGCATCTGGCAGTGGGGGGATTCTGAGTTGTGTTTCCTGAGCAGCACCCCTCCTTCATGCCCCATGGCAAATCACTTTTGAAAGTGTCAAAAGGAGTAGTCTATATGACATGTGGGGCCGCGGTGGCTTAGTGGTTAAGACACTGAACTGCAGACCAGAAGGTCGGCAGGACAGCAGTTTGAGACCCAAGTGCTGTGTGATGGAGTGAGCTCCCGTCTTCAGTCCCAGCTCCTGCCAACCTAGCAGTTCGAAAGCAAGAAATTGCAAGTAGATAAATAGGTACCCCTTCGGTGGGAAAGGTAACAGCGTTCCGTGCACCTCGGTGTTCAGTCATGCCGGCCACATGATCACGGAAGCGTCTTCGGACAGTGCTGGCTCTTCGGCTTAGAAATGGAGATGAGCACCACCCCCTAGAGTCGGACATGACTGGCTGGGGACACCTTTACCTTTACTTTTATATGACATGTAGATCTGCTGTTCAAAGGGAAAAAATACTCTTGCAACCCATAAAGTAATTGTTTGAATCCCAGCCTAAATGTTTAGGAATGTTTGGATTTAGAATTCACAAAAGCATGATGGAGCCAATCTGTTGTATCTATGGAAGTGCAGATAAGTCCAATTGACTTCATTGGAATTTAGTTATTAGGGCAGGGAGGGATCACCACGACAATGAGAGGAGAAGCGAATGGAGGATTACCCAGATTTTTCAGGAAATCGGCTTTGAATGAGTGCACCATACCATTCTAAGTCACTTCACAGGAACATACTTCTGGGTGGGGTGCGGGGTTTGGAGTGAATGTCACCAGACTGGTAGGGGCCGCTTAACCAATGCAAGAGGCTTCCCCCTTTCCAGTGCAAGAGGCTTCCCCCGTCCTTCCTTACAGCTGACAGAGCAAACATTAAAGAAACACAGCTTCAGCCTTCTCCCTCTCCTGAAGCTCCTGATGCTGCAAAGGATCGAAGCTGCAAATTAATTACTTCCGAAAAGCAGGGAAGCAAACAGCAAAGACATAGCTTTAAGGCTCCTAAATGTGTTATTTCGATGCATGGGAGTCTTAGTAACTTTGGGAGTGCGCATTTCGGGAACAAGCCTCATTGACCACAATGGGAGTTACTTCTGAGTAAGACATACATATGTTTGTGCTGGGAAGGACAGGGACGGAAAACACAGGGACAGGAAATACCCCTTGACTGGGTTCACGGTGAAAGGCACACACCTGGGCAGGGCTAGCATACCCAAAGTAAATGCGGGGGTTGGGGCACATAACAACTATAGCACAGAGAACCTGACTTAAGGAAAATAATCGGACTTCAAGTAGTCTCAGGAAATCCATTTTTTTCCACGAAAAGCTCTAGGGGCGGCTGCGGGATGGCCATGACGTCATGTGCCCCAAACAACCTCCAATCGTTTGGAGCAAATTGACTGTGGAGACACCCCCCTCCCCCCAGAACTACAGCTCTTCAGCTGCTATACAAATGAATAGTGCTGATACCCTATCTTTAGGTTTATCATATCATAGCAAATACGATTCTTCCTAAACACTGAATCAGAACCTTTGTTGAGCTTTTACTAGTTTTCTTATTAGTCTTCATAGGCCCTTTGCTTTGAATAAAATGTGGTTTTTTTTCAGTCTTAAAATTTGTTATGTATTATAGGACATTGGTTGGTTTGACGACCCTAAAAACAGCACTGGAGCATTGACAACAAGACTTGCTCAGGATGCTTCTGAAGTAAAAGGTGTAAGTAATGTAAATTCCCATCCTCTTGACAATTCTAGTTGTGGTATAGGTTGTTATCCAGTACAACAGAGACAGTTCAGTTCCACACTCAACACTGTGCAGTAACAGAAAACAATTAATCATGTTAGATGTTTAGAAAAGCTTCCTGTTTTACAGGCTTGCCTGTATCATCCTTAACAGAAATTGCACAATCTATTATAATTACCATTTTCTGTGGTAAAAATGTAAATGTGCAGCTTACTGTGAGATGAAATGCAGAATTTCTATTTTGGATGAGATGAAGAGTCATTGAGAACGGGAAGCAGAAAACACTTGTTCTTCCTGTCCCCTGCCACTGCTGCTTTGAACATCCCATGGCACTCAATAATTATTATATATTGTGATAATCCATAACACCCTTAGAAGTGTAATATTTTACATCAGTATTATTGTTCATTACCATCTCTATAATGACATACCTGGCAATCTTTGTGGATCCAAAAATCTTGAAGTCAACACCCTTGCTCCCATCCTCTGCTTCACCTGTTAGAAAAGGAAAAACTAGAAAACCAGAATAAATATTTTAATATTTGTGTTCATTCAGGCCACATTCTTAGTAAAAGCCAAACTGTTTAAGAGACTTCTTGCTTTC
Organism: Heloderma suspectum; assembly: GCF_057233095.1. Classification (NCBI taxonomy): domain Eukaryota; kingdom Metazoa; phylum Chordata; class Lepidosauria; order Squamata; family Helodermatidae; genus Heloderma; species Heloderma suspectum. The sequence goes on from NC_139462.1 coordinate 197,093,637, forward strand.
AAGCTTCAAGGCTTGAGAAATTACTCTACTCAACTTATAAATTCTAATTATGGTACCTTCTGCTTAGCTTGAACAAATTAGGGAACTAATTAAAAGACAATTAAGAAGTGCTGCTAAATCTGAATGGTAGATAATTTTCAGAATATAGATGAGTTCTGTTTGTGAGACCTAGTAGCACAATTTTTTTATTAGAAACACCTAATTACAATGCAACTAAGATGAGAACCTTACACAGTGTAAGGAGAACAGAATTGTATGCTGTGTTGAGTTTTGTGTTCAGACAAATGTAACTTGCAGCAAGTGTTTTGTGAAAGGCTGAGGGATTCCTCAAATGATCTGTATTCTTCAAAGTGTCATTTCAAAGCATGGTATACTACAATAGGCAAATAAGGTTAGGTTAATGTTAAGGATCTTAGAAATTAGATTCTAAGACCTTCTATGCCCTTTGCAAGACATATGCCTGGGAAAAGGTAAGCTGAACCACTGACTTCAGAGCAAGTAAAGCAATTGCAAGCAATCCCTTCCAACATATGCATGCTGTGACATCAGAACTGATCAACCAATAACCCTGAGAGGTGGGACAAGCAGAGGAAGAAAAAGCAAAAGTGAGAAGGGAGGTTTAGCAACATTCCTGCCACAATCCCTTTACGTCAATTGACCTTACCATTGCTTAGGAAACTACGGTGAAGTTGAAATTGGCCCAAACAAAAGCAAAATTGGGAGAGTTGCCTTAAAAATTGGGTAGCCCCTGCTGAAAAAGGAAAGTTTGTGGGTCTGTAATAAATCTATTCCAGTGCTAACTTCGAGAGCTTTAACTGGGGAGCAGCTGTGGCTCAGTAGCAGAGAGCACCTGCTTTGCATGCAGAGGGTCCCAGGTTCTATCTCCAGCATCTCCAGGTAGGGCTGGAAAAATTCCTTCCTGAAACCCCAGAGAGCCGCTGCCAGTCCATGTCGACAATACTGGGCTAGATGGACCAAAGGTCTGACTCGGGATAAGGCAGCTTCCTATTCTCCTAACTGCTGCAATTAGGTGCCAGATTCTTCAGTCCTGATGCTATTATATAGCAGCTTATTTTGAACGCGGCATGGTGAATTTGGGGATTCAAGTTGTAAATCTTTTCTTAGATGAGTGTTTGTCATTTCCGTGTTTTGGCTTCAAACCTCTTCAAATTAACATTTAATGTTAAAAACAAACAAACCCCAACACATTATTTTTACACATACATTTGTAGTAATTTTCAGTTGTACATTTCCAAGAAGCTGAGAGGCAGCTCAAAGTCTTAAGTGCAATCCTATTCAAGGTTAGACAGAAATCCTATTCAAGTTTCTGTCTAAACTTGAATAGGATTGTGCCCTTAATGTGACAGGCTTGGGCAAGCTAGTTCATAGCAACTTTATTGGGGTCTTGCACTGTAGGGGAGCCTCTTGGAAACCAACATCTAGTTTTGCAGCAACCCTAGTCACAGGTTTCACGTTAGAGACATTAAACAAGATCTAGAGATAACAACTTCTAGCATACACATACAAAGATATTCATAATTAACCCGAAATGGCTTCTGGGTCCAAGTGTCTGAAATAGAATGTTGTGATGTGCTCTCCATTTCCCTACCCTACAACACTACAGGGTATAATTTCCTTTGTTTGAGACAATGCTAGGAACCTATGGAGTCTTTGTAGTGCTTCTACTAGTTACAAATATACAAGCAGGAGAGATTATAAACACATGGACAGCCCTGCAGTGGGCAGCAAATCCGCTAGCCCGGCATCAGATTCCCAGAACGACTCCCTGCACTCAAAGGTACTTCATCTAATGCACATCTCTTTGTTGCTGCTCTCTGTCTGTCTCCTTCTTCCCAAATTGCTGCTCTGTCCCCCTCCTGCTTGCTGAAAGGTGTCACCTTCCAGACTCTGATGGGCATTGCATTTCAAAAACTGAAGAGAGATCAGTTCATCCAGCTATTCATCCAGTGAAATCACCTGATTTGTTTAACAGTGGATGATTGGAGACCATCCTCAGTGTTTCATACGTTTTGTTTTTCTTCCCTCTACTTCAGGCTACAGGGGCCAGGTTAGGTATGATTGCCCAAAACTTTGCTAACCTTGGAGCAGGGATTATTATATCACTCGTGTACGGCTGGCAGTTGACCCTTTTAATCTTGGCTGTTGTGCCAATCATTGCCATAGGAGGGCTCATTGAAATGAGAATGTTGTCTGGACATGCCAAGAAAGACAAGAAGGAACTTGAAAGTGCAGGGAAGGTAAGTCATTCCCTCTAATGGCACTCGACTCCCTGAGTTCACTAACAGGAGTGGAACCAAATCAGGACCACTGAGAAACACGAGGGAGGTATTAGCGGACTTGGATAAACCCTGATGTATATAGAAGTACAAAACAAGAAAACAGAACTGGCTTGCATGAGTGCCTTACAGCTTATAGTATCCTGGAGAAGGACATGGCTGGCTGGCTGGAACCCTGAACAGGAACAGGAAGGAGGATACACCATAGCAGCCTTACACAACCTGGCACACTGCAGATGTGTTGAACTGCAACTTCCATAATTCCCATAATTATGGGAGTTGCAGCCCAACCAGTGCCAGCTCCAGGTTTCTGAGGGACCTTGGGAAAGTCACCCTCAACAGGCCCCCTCCCTCAGTGGGTCAGCCTTCTCACCACCATTGTCAACAGCTGCTATTGCTCCTCATCCTCTTTCTCATCACTGCTACCACTTGTTTGCTTGACAGGCAGAGAGCAAGTAGACAGTGGAATCTATTGCTCCTCCTCCTTCTCACCACCACCATTGTCTGGGCCAGAGTGAGGGGCAGGTGAACAAGCAGGTTGTAATGGTGAAGAGAAGGAGCAACTCTGCGGGGCCATTATCAGTGGGCCCGTATTGGGGTGTGGGCCCTCAGCAACTGCCCAACTATGCCTACCCTTTGTAGTATCCCTGAGTCCCATACATCTGGAGGGTGGCAGGTTGGGGAAGGCCACACTACCACCACTTCTAGCAGGTCCCACTTCTTTAATCTGTTGTCCTGCTCCTTCCATTTTTTTCTGCTGGTCATTGTGCCTGGAAAGGTATTCTAGAACACCTCCCAGGCTCAGCCTTTCTTATCCCTCCTCACAATGTTCTCCCTGCCCCCACTCCAGCCAAGTCTTCTTTCAGCATTTCCATTGTTTGCTTAATAACTTAATGCTGCAACTATGGTTTTCTTCTTAGTTTATGCTGGCAGTGATGCCTTCCCACATGGCCAGGTAAACTACCACTCTGCTCCACACTAGAGTTGCCCCGGTTTTTTGGTGGGTGGGTTGGCACTGCTGTGGAACAGAGCTGCAGCATGGGGCCATCTCATGTGGATCACGACTCTTGATGCTACTCAGTCAGAGGCAGGAGCTGCATTGTGAGGCCTCCCACTGTGCCAGCGTAACATATAGGGCCTAAACCAGGAGTGGGAAACCTTGTGCCCTCCAGATGTTTTGGACCTCAACTCCCATAATCCCTTACCATTGACTATGCTGGCTGTGGTTGGTGGAAATTGTAGGTCAAAACATCTGGAGGGCAACATCTGGCTGCTTGCTCCTGACCTAAACTTATAGACCACTTCTTATAATAGTATCCTCCAGATCCATATTTTCATTTGCGGTTGGCATGAAGCTCTAACTCTTAACAAGCCTGAAAACCAAATAGGATGCCATGGAAGGGGCAGAGGGGGAGAAGATCCTTCACTTGCCATTTCTCCTCTCTCCTGTAACATTGTGCAGGTGCTTTTATGTGGCAGCAAAGTGCCCTTGGGGAGTTGAGGAAAACAACCACTGTAGTAAACTCAATTATTGGTGCTGTGTTAATGGTGTGCTGTGACTGTCACCTTCCAGAACCAATTATGCTGTTGTGCCAAGAATTACCTCTTGAAGACCAATCATTAGCACCCATCAGTGGGGTGCCACATCATAAGAACATGTTGTTATTACCCTTTATAGCTCTTTCCCTAAGTCCTTCTTGCTGAGAAAAATTTATAATGGGAACACCCGTTTTTTCCTGTAAAGGAAATGTATTTATCTCTTTTACAGATTGCAACAGAAGCAATAGGGAATATCCGAACTGTTGTTTCCCTTACTCAGGAAAGAAAATTTGAAGTAATGTATGGACAAAATTTGCAAGCACCATACAGGTAACCAATATTGAAATTTTGGCCAACACTTGGAGCTTTTCTACACATGGCATTTATTGTGTGCTCATAATTCCTTACTCAAATTTGTTTATGGTTCTTTGGATGACATCATGAACCTCCAGCTTCACTTCTGTTTTTTAAGAGCACTTTCCCAGTGTTTTTTTAGTGTGGGGAAAATGTATTATTTCTGAAAGCGAAAGAAAGGGTATTTTCCTACTTCTGAAACTTCATTATTCCACTATAGAATAGCAAAACCGAGAGGTTGTGTAGCAGAAAAGCTCTTTGTGTAGAGCTTGGGTCTCAATTTTGCAATGATCCCAAAAGTAGATACAACAGATTAACATCGCCATGAAGAAAAGCTCTTGAAAAGCAACATAACGGAGAATCAAATGTTTTACATCCTACACCCTTTCTTGCGAAACAAAAAACATTTAATTATTTTTTTATTGTAAAATGTCAACAAAACAAAAGGAAAGGAAAATTGTAGCTAGGTAAATTTGAATATATCAGTTTCAATGGATGCATATGAAAAATATGTGTGTGTGTATATATGAAAATATGGCTTTCTAAGAATTATACATAAACTTCAACAAAAGCAGGTCAAATATCCATATAAGTATCCATTCACAAGTAGCACCTATATGCCACCTGTTCAAATGTTGAAAGTGTTGTTGGGTCCTCAATCCATTTCATTGTAGGAGGTGAGCAGTTATCCTTCCAATACTGTAATATCAGTCTTTTGTCCAAAGGGCACAGAGAATGCATTTGCGCTGACCTATTTATTTATTAATTAAATTTCTTAATCACCCATCTGGCTGGTCACCCGGCCACTCTGGGCGATGTACAACAATACAATTTAAAACAGTAAAATTATACATTAAAACGTTATTTAAAAATACCCTAAGCCACCCCAAATGCTTGCCTGAGTACCCAAGTTTTCAGTGCACGGCGGAAGCTCATTAAAGAGGGTGCACGGCGGAGTTCCCTAGGGAGGGAGTTCCTCAGAGTGGGGGCCACCACAGAGAAGGCGCTCTCCCTCGTCCTCACCAGCTTAGCTGTCCTGGCTGATGGGACAAAGAGAAGGCCATCCGAGGCTGATCTTGTTAAGTGGCCTGTCTGGTGTTGCTGGAGGCGCTCCTTGAGATAGTTAACCTTGTGTTAACTTCCAGGAAGCAGATAGATAATAAGGCTGAGCACCGAATAATTGATGCTTTCAAACTGTGGTGCTGGAGAAGACTCTTACGAGTCCCCTGGACTGCAAGGAGGTCAAATCAGTCCATCCTAAAGGAAATCAACCCTGACTGTTCATTGGAAGGACAGATACTGAAACTGAAGCTCAAATATTTTGGCCACCTAATGCAAAAAGTCACTGGAAAAGACCCTGATGCTGGGAAAGATTGAAGGCAAAAGGAGAAGGGGACGGCAGAGGATGAGATGGCTAGATAGCATCACCGATACAATGAATATGAACTTGAGCACACTCCAGGAGAGAGCAAAGGACAGGAAGGCCTGGCATGCTATGGTCCATAGGGTCACGAAGGGTCTGACACGACTTAACGACTGAACAACAAATGCATCAGTAAATATTAAAGTCTGTTCCAATACAAGGTTTATCTATATAGTAACCTCCTCCCCAAAAGAGGCAAAACATATGGTTAAAAAAAGCATTAGCTGTGTTATACCTCCAGCAATTAGCCAACTTAGACAAACCCTTTCAAAATTATAAGCAATCTTATATAAGCAATTGATTATAAATAATTATAATTATAAGCAAATTATAAGCAAAATTATAAGCCCCAAACAGCTAACAATAACTTACCAAAATAAATACTATAATATCACAAACTAAACAAGATGGGAAATGATTTAACCATAAAAATACTATAATGTTCTATTAATAATTTTTCAGTTCAATACTCAACTGTTGGCCCTCTTGGACAATACCAACTAGACCTATTTTTATTTGGGTTCTGGCCTAGTTGAATTCGCCATGGTCACTCTGATGGATGACCTTTATCAAGAGAGGGGCAGTGGGAGTGCAACCCTGTTAACTCTGCTCAGTATCTCAAAGTATCTCAGCTTTCAATCCCATTGATCATGGTAGCCTCCTGGACCAACTCCAGGAATTGGGCATTGGAGGCACTGTGCTACAGTGGTTCCAGGCCTACCTAGGAGGTTGGTTTCAGAGAGTAAGATCAGGTGACTATTCCTCACCTCCTTGGTAATTGTGCTATGGGGTTCTGCAGGGTACCATTTTGTCCCCAGTGTTGTTCAACATCTATATGAAGCCACTGGGAGCCATTAGGGGATTTGGAGTGAAGTGCCATCAGTCTACTGATGACATACAGTTCTATCTCCCTGACACCTGAATCAGGTGAGGCCATTCAAGATATGGATCAGTGTCTGGACTCAGTGATGGGCTGGATGAGGGCCAATAAACTGAAGCTGAATCTTGGCAAGATGGAGGCCCTGTGGGTGAGTGATTCCCAAGTTCAGGAGATGGGCTCATTGCTTCTTCTGGATGGGGTTGTATTTCCTTTGAAAGAACAGATCCATCTCTGTCTCTGGAAGCCCAAGTGGCTACGGCAGCTCAGAGTTTCCACATTTTTTAAATTGAGACAATATTTGTGTGTACATCCATGCACAACCCCCACCCTTCGTCATTGTTACAGAAATTCTGTGAGGAAAGCACACATTCACGGACTGACTTTTGGCGTTTCCCAAGCAATGATGTACTTTACGTATGCGGGTTGTTTTCGATTTGGTGCCTACCTTGTGGAGAATGAATACATGGATTTTAAGTCTGTTTTCTTGTAAGTATTTCTACTTTTAAAAAATTCAGGCCAGTACGGATGTTCTTTTAAACATATTGCCATTACACAAATATTTCTCACTTCCATTCTACAACAAGTAAAAATGAAAGCTGAAAGTAGTTGTATGGAGACCCAAATTCATGCATTGACAGTCGTAACATGATACATAAAAGCCAGATCTCCTGTTTCTAACGTCTGTTACCAGAACTGCTCTCCGTGTCTTTGTTCATACAAACTTACATCTATGACATGTACCTGAAAACACAAAATGTTAGAAACAGGGTCTTTTGTGTACATGTGATCCACACGTGGTAGATTATACATGGCCAGTGGTGTAGTGGAGCCAGGCCTTGATGGGTCGACGCACCAGGACTTCTTGACTAGCAGGGATGATGACCCCCCGACCCCCAAGCTTCCCCGTTCCCTCTGAGCTTAGCTGCAGTCCTCACAATAGATGTGGGGGGGGGGGGATGTTTCCAACAATAATATATAGTTGTGAACTATCCCTGTTGTAGTGTAAAGTATTTTGGGGTGGCCTGGTCTTGAATGGGCAAAAGACTTGCTCTTGATGGAGATGAAAACTGCTAGAACTAGAGCCTTTCTACATGAGGCTTTTATTGCATGCTTCTGATTGCTCACTCATGGTAGTTTGTCAGTCCTTTACATGACATCCTCCTCCAGGGCCTCTCCCGTGCTTTGCAGCCATTCTCACAGGGGTTTTTTGATGGAGGAAAGTGCAGTATTTGTCTGAATAGCGTTACATTTATAGGATGTAATCATGCAATTCCGCTATACCACAGTGCCATCTAATGGCTGTTTAAAGAAACAGGTAGAAAGGCAGAGAAACAAACACCCTGGAAAAAAAGCACATGTAAAGGAGCTAATCTTAATCCCAGAAAGAATCCAGAAGCAGAAGGCCCAGTATAGGTGTGGGATAACAGCCTCATATAGAAAAGCCCTATGGGATGTTGATATAGATCAATCCAGCTGCCTGCATTTTTGGACTCTCCTCAGGGGCGTGGCTGTGGGTTCTGTCATGATGAGCGCCCGCACTTCAGATGTTACCACTACACTGTTGTACAAGATGCTAGACTAAAGTGGGAGCATTTAACTCAAGAACACTGACAAAGATTCAGTTCAGAAATGTACATGTGTTATTTTACCACAAATGCTAACAGAAAGAAAATGATTGGTTAGTGTGCCAACCCCTAGCACCGGACTGGCTCCTAACAGCGTGAGAGGATGCTTCGAGGTAGAGGGCTCCCAGCACCACCAGTCAAAACATGTTGTGCAGTGAGCTCATTTTTCCCTCCTTAATGGAATTTCTGTGGTAAAAATGAAGATGGAAGAAACGGTGGGAAAACATGGGGGCGTTACAAACGGAAGACAGCAACGTCTGGACCCCCCGTAAAATTCTAGGACTGAGGCAGGATGACTGGACAATAAAAGCCTCATCTGGAAGCAGCCATAGAAAGAGAAAAGATGGAGGCAGCGGAGGGATGGTTTGCCAAATAAGGAACAGGGAGAGTGCTAAGAGATATGGTGAGGCAGGTCTTTTGGAGGCTTAAGTGTAACAGGGACAACTTGAATTTCAGTGGCACAGGATGGGCCACATGAGAGGCAGAACGGACAGATTTTGAGCAATATCAAGAGACAGACACACACACACACACACACACACACACCATCTGCAATTTATATTGCGTAATAGAGATCTATTTGCTTGAATGGATCACTATTTGGCAATACAAATTGCAAACATGGGCCCCCTGATCTGGACCAGTACCACAGCAGGAGGGGGGAAGGGTTAAAGCTCCCCTATCTCCCACTAGGGTCCTGATCCAGATTGGGACCTCCTGGGCTTACTCTAGAGTAAAAAAGAAAAATACATAGCTGCTAGCTACTTCTTTAAAATAATATCTTCTTTGCCCCTTAGACAAGGTGTTAGGCTGACGCTAACAAAATATGCATGTAAAAGCCATCATGGCTAAGCTTCTTAGTAACATATCCTATATAAGTTTTTTTTGGTTTGCACTTCCAGGGTATTTTCCTGTGTTGTTTTCGGTGCCATGGCACTAGGACAGACATCTTCATTTACACCAGACTATGCCAAAGCCAAGATATCTGCAGCTCATATGTTCATGCTGTTTGAAAGAGAACCTGTAATAGATAATTATAGTGATGAAGGACTGAAGCCCGTAAGTTGATCCCTGGACATTATTTCCTGCTTTATAAAAAGTTTCAGCCCTTGATTTTGCTACGGGTTTAAGAGCTAATTATTGCTAGTTCCACTAAGCCAGGATTTTTGAATTGGTGCCACTTCGTTCCAACTGATGGAGCCTAACACATTCTCCGCCTCCCTCTCAGACTTTCACATGCTCAGATTATAGTCCCTACCTGCGTGTGTGTGTGTGTGTGCATGCGCACGCGCACGTGCACACACTCAACCTTTGTTTATAGTCCAGCTAAGATGCATCTACAATTCCTCATGGCCATTTTGAAGGGAGACAGATGTGTATTCAATACACACTCAGTCCAAGCAATCCACATAAGCCTGTGACTTCATACCACATTGATTCCTTGACTATCCCCTCGGTCATGGTGTGTGCAATCTGCACAGCAAGGGGCTGAGCTTTAATTGGGCAAAAATAAAGGTAGAAGCCTCTTCTAGGTACCTCATTTGTCTACCGCCTCCTGCATTGACACAGGGGTGAGAAGGCTTCAGGCTTGCAGTGTCCACTTTGTTTTTTACTAGAACCTGCAAGACCCTCAGGCTCAACCTGAGCCTGGTGCTTAGAATGAGATTTCTGAGCCCAGGAATTTGTTTTGAGTACCAGAACTGAATGGAGTTCATAGTCCTTCCACACAAAAATCCACTCCTGGTTGCCCCAAACTTCCTTAATTTCAGCAGTATAATTCAGGGTTCAGATGGGGGAGTCATTTTATTGAACATCTGGGAGAAAATCACCCAGAGGACCTACCAGTAGATCTACCTTCTACCCACCCTTGCTTTACCACACAAGCAGAGACCTGCAGTCTGGAAGCACCCTTAATAAAAGGGTGGAAATCAGCTGAGAGAAAAAGTCTTCATGCAGGGGACCAGCCCTTGGCCTCAAGTGCCTTTTAAGAGGCACAGATTTCTAGTTCTTAAAATCCTGGAAGTTATTAAAAAATGCAGAGATAGAGCTGTATCTTCTAATTTCAGAAAAGGAAAATTGCAAATACCTTCTCAGAGTTAACATCAGTGCCGCCCCCGCCCCCGCCCCCTGCTTTGAATGGCATTTCACTCAGCCGTTTTTCTGAAACCATTGGATATTCCTTTCATTCCAGGAGAGGTTTAGTGGCAATATAGCATTTAACAAAGTGGCCTTCAACTATCCGACCCGGCCAGATGTCACAGTGCTCCAAGGATTGAGTATCGCTGTCGAGAAAGGATGGACGCTGGCTCTTGTGGGAAGCAGCGGCTGTGGAAAGAGCACACTGGTCCAGTTGCTGGAAAGATTCTATGACCCCCTCAGTGGAGAAGTGGTAAATTGGTTGGGTTGTTTCATTTTACAAGATCAATGCCACATAGTGCTCATCATGCCAGGGACCAGGGCCAGCTCCAGGTTTCGGAGGGCCCTTAGGCAAGACAACCTCAATGGGCCCCCTCCCTCAGTGAGTCCACCTTCTCACCACCATTGTCACCAGCTGCTCTTGCTCCTTGTCATCATGGCTACCACTTGCATGCTTGAGAGGCAGAGAGAGCCAGTGAGAAGGGAGGCAGCGGCGTCTACTGTTCCTCCTCTTCCTCGTTGCTGTTGTCTGGGTAGGCGAACAAGCAGGTTGCCATGGTGAAGAGGAGCAGCAGCCCTAGGGGCCTCTTGTCCATGGGCCTCTGCTGGGTGTGGGCCTTGGCAGATGCCTGACCATGCCTACCCTCGATGTTGGCTTTGCCTGGGATACACCTTTTTACTGTCAATTGCAAAATGGGACATTTAGTTTTTTAGCGTATATATATTCTCCCCATCCTTTTTCCTCCTAGGATTGCAACTTTGGATGTCTTTACAAAAAGCAGCCACAGCAGCCTGATTGGGATTGAACCTGTGATTGGGGGGGGGGGGAGGCTTAGACACCTTTTCCCCACTGTGGTGGCTCCTCAATGTCCCCCTCACCCAACAGCTCCCCCTTGTAATACAAAAAGAAGTGCAGAGTTCCAACTGCGGAACTTGCATGTCACATGTAATTTGAATCTAAGACAGAATAGTTTGCTTAAGGTTGCCTTGTGAGTTCAGTGAAGAGGTGTGATTTGAACCAGAGACTTCCTGGTTCATAACATATTCTCTTAGGCTGCAATCCTATGCATGCTCACCTGGCAGCAAATCCTATTGAACTGAATGGGACTTACTTCTGAATAAACATGTGTAGATTTGCACTTTCCTATTACATTGCCGCATTTAACGAGTTTTTGTATTACTTCTTGTCTTTTTCACTGAACTATTTGTAATGAGGAGTATTTGAAATGTTAGAGAATACCTTGAAGGCCTGATTACTGCCCACTATACATCAAAGACATGTTGATACGGTATTGTTTTTCAGAAATCCTTGTTTCCCTGCCTCAGGAATTTTTAACTATTCTTCTGTTCCAGCTACTGGATGGCCAAAACGCAAAGCAGTTAAATATCCAGTGGTTGCGATCCCAGATTGGGATTGTCTCTCAAGAACCAGTCCTGTTTGACTTCAGTATTGCTGAGAACATTGCCTATGGTGATAATAGCAGAGAGGTGCCGTTTGATGAGATTGTGAAGGTAGCAAAAGCAGCCAACATACACTCCTTCATTGAATCTTTACCAGATGTAAGTCTCGTTAAAGAATGTATTTTGGCGCATTTTCTTGGGAACAAACTGTATTAAAATCAATGTCTTGCTTCCAGTTGTGTTTAGGAATAAGGAGTTATGCTTGATGTGAAAATGAAACAAAATGGCATTGTAAAGGATAATGGATTGTATGTTGTAATAGCACTGAACTAATTAAACACACAGGGAAACTTAAATAAGATTGCAAGAAGTATCTTTATAATGCTAATGACTAAGTTGCATAATTTCTTAAGTACAAATTGTTCTAATTACTACACTCACTACAGTGATTTTCACAGCACTTTATTCTGTTTCATAATGTTGGAAGAACCTTCGTGGGGGTGGGGGGTGTCAGTTCACACTACTACATTCCTGCATGCAATTGGATATACAAAGGTATGAGACTGCTTGCAGGAAGGTTTTTGTAAACTGTGCTCACACCCACCTGATGAGCTGGAAGTGCTCTGTTGACTTTTTTCCAGCAGCCATATAATCAAAGAAATGGCTGTCAGCTCCATGTGTGTTCAGCATTCTGTGTAAAGCCATTGGCCTGTATACACGGTGGCATGCAGGAATTTAGCAGTTTCTGTGGAATGGTCCAGTTTCTTATTATATTCACTTCCTGGTCCAATCCTTCCCTGGTGGCAGAGCACATGCCAAAAATTTCAGGTTGAATCCACCGGCTGAGACTTTGCCAGTCAGAGTACACATTACCGGGCTAGGTGGACCAATTGTCTGACTCAATAGAAGGCAACTTCATGAGCTTTAATTAGGGCTGCAGTGTTTAATCAATTAGTCTGATAGAGTAACTGATTAGCTTGTTTTAATTAACTAAAAAGGTCTCCCCATTAACTGCTTTCAGATTTTTAAATCAAAACTTATTATTTAAATTTATTATTTTATTTGAAATACAAGTATTTCTAAAAATTGCAGAGAGCAACCATCATCTTAAAAAAGGCATTATCCTTTCTTTCTCAAAGAAGATGAAATGCCATTTCTAGGATAATGTCTGCTATGACACGTGTGTGCATGATCTAGCTAAAAACAAAGAAACTATACTCCATACTTCAAAAATAGTTTTTACCCATAGACAAATGCATGCAAATGTAATTGGCTGGTTATTAAAATTGATTATAAATTCAGGGAGCAGGGGAGAGAGAGGTGTAGCCACTGTTCACCTTAGGCCCATTTCATTCGACATGGTGTTTTAAGCCAGCAGGAGATATGTGATCTTCCTCTGTTTTACAAGTAAGCTGGCACAGTGCAGTTAACTGACTCTTAGCAGCTGAGTAGTTTCCATTACACCTTTCCCTGAACAGTGCAGTAGCTGATCAGAAGACCACAAGATCAGTTATTTTACCAGATATATGCAGACTTCAGAAAATTATTAACACAAAGAAATGGAAGTCTTATTGTGTAGCTGGTATATATCTAATAGGATTAAGATATATAACTAGCTGTACATTCTAAACTAATATTTATTTCCCATAGAAATACAACACTGCTGTAGGTGATAAAGGGACTCAGCTCTCTGGGGGCCAAAAACAACGCATTGCTATTGCTCGTGCTCTTGTCCGCCAGCCAAGAATTCTTCTACTGGATGAAGCAACCTCTGCACTTGATACTGCAAGTGAAAAGGTAACTGCTTGCATTTATATTGGCTGAGTGTATTGAAGGCATAAGCCCCAATCACTATGGCTTCACATTACAGCAGTGGTCTCCAACCTGTTAGTGCCAATAGACACATTTATTCCTAGCAATGTCCAATGTGTGTCCTTTCTCTCACACATAGGCACTCCCCTTTCTGGCAATATCAAACACTCCTTTGAGCCCATCCTTCTCTCCCACCCACCCCGAACTCAAACCACACTCCATCCAGAAAGAATCCACACACCCCACACTACAGACATAAGAACACAACCAAAACTCAGTGAGCCTTACTGTGCTTTCTCCGCCCACCCCAATCTTCCACTGCCCATCCCAACCCTGCCACACAGTCCAGCCCCTCCCTAGTTCCAGAGCTGGCCCAAGACCTTTTGCTGCCTGAGGAAGGAAGAACAGCAAATGGTTTCTCCCTCCACAGGTCAAGGTGCATTGTACACCAACACCAAATTAGTTTGGTACCTGAGGGAGAAAATCCCACAACTTCCTTTTCCCCCTCCTGGCAGTAAAAATACAATAAAAATAAATTATTAACATTTTGCTACCCTTTCATGATGCACCAGATCATCTGTCTGAGGTGACTGCCTGTCTGCCTAATGGCAGGGCTGGCCCTACTTGCTTCCTCCTCCTATCCCAGCTCCCATCTTCCCGCTTCTCACCCCACGTCAGGTCGCTAGGCCTCCTCAATCTCTCCCATCACTCTCTAGATTCCCCTGGTCTCCCCATTTCCTTCTCCTCTCTGCCAGGTCTCCCCAGCTCTATGCCAAACCCTGTTTCCTGCTTCCTCCGCCCGCCGCCCGCCCGCCCGCCCACCCACCCACTCACTCACTCACTCACTCCTGGTTAGGTCAGTTCTAGCCTCCCGGCTGTCAGGACACCCATAGTGCCTCCTGCCTCACCCTTCCTGCTTCTTCTCCACCCCATCAGGTCATTCCTCCCCCCCCCTCCACACACAAACATATTCCTCTTACCAGGAAGCTTGGGGGGGAGGTCCCTTCCTTCCTCCCCCTGCCCCACTTTTTGGCAACCGGGAGCACTTCAAAGTGAAGCAATGGGCTTTATCTGCCTACCATCTTTACTTCCTTCCATCTTTAACCCAGGAATTGCAGGGATGAGCGGAGTGCACAACCCGCTCATGGCATCCACTTTCAATTAACAAACCATGGACAACTGTTGGGTTAACTCTGGGTTAACGCATAAACAACCTGATGTTTCTGGGTTCACACATCATGAAACCACCTAGGAACAAGGTGTTCCTTGATTGCTAATTATAAGTGAAAACCATGAACACATAGCTCACATGCTCCACTCATCCCTACAATTCCTAGGTTAAACCAGAAGGGAACACTGCCATGATGTCCGAATTGGGTCAGTCTCTTAATTAGTGTTCTTACTACTTGATCAAATTATGTGCTGGCAGTACTGGTAACTTGTGTGACAACTTGAGTGCTAGGCTGCAAGACTCACTAGAATTACGTTCCATCGAAAATATTGGGACTTCTGAGAAAACCTGCATAGGATTGTGCTGTAACTTGCTTTTGCTGAACATCTGGCCACTGTATCCAGTCCCACAGAGTTATTTCAATTAAATTCACATGGTGGTGCATTCTTTTATAGTAAGTTCCAGAGGGATAGCCTTGTTAGCAACAGAAGAATTATCAGGATTCTCATATCTTGCGCTGAGAGTCGTTTGTTTTTAATACTGTGAGAAATAGAAGGGGTTTTCTTGGGATTAAGCAAACGTTTTTCATTTATTGAAAATAATCTTCTGTTTTCCAATAGGTTGTCCAGGAGGCTCTGGATAAAGCCAGACAAGGCCGCACCTGCATCATAATAGCTCATCGCTTATCTACAGTACAGAATGCCGACAGTATAGCAGTGATTCAGAATGGGAATGTTATAGAACAAGGAACACATCAGCAACTACTGGCTAGAAAAGGAATCTATTACTCTCTAGTCAATGTTCAGGCAGGATCAGCCCATGCATAAATTACAAAATCAACATTGCCATCTCTAAAACATAATTCAACTCTAGCAATTTTAAGAAGGTACTATTTATACCACTCCAAGATTAAAATATAATAAACTGACACGAGTGTTGGGTTGAATTCTAGTAAGAATTCCCAAAATGAAACTTGTGGAGAATAGCTCAAGATAACGATTGGGCTCTTGCCTATCATTGTTCTCATCTGTCTGAGATACAGACAGTGTACTTTTGAAAGTTACACTTGCATGATCACTCCAAAGACTTTGTTTTAAAAAACACACCACAAACTAGAAGTGTTGGGTCAAGGTGACCCCTTTGTGTCCCAGAAGCCTAAAGACATAAGCACTTTAAAAAGCTATTATTTCTGGATTCCCAGTGAGAAAAGATTTCAAAACATTTTGCTTGTCAGTGCCTGTCAAATGGGGAACCGAGATATTGATCATTTCCACTGAATTTAAATTCTAAAGCAATAACTTTTTGTTCCTCTAAAGGAAGTGTTTGGGATGAGGGCCTAGACAGGATGTTGCTAGCTATCCTTTGCTATTGTTGTTAAGTTAAAAAAGGAAGAAGCAAAGCAGTATTAATTGCCTAGAAAAAATGTATATCTGCATTTCTTAAACCTGTTGTACAAAGTGCATTCTACTATAAGCCACACTGGAAGGTTTATTTTCAACTGAAATAGTAGTATTAATACTAATATTAGTATTAATATTATAAATAAAATCAATACATTCCAAATGTCAAGTCTTTTTATAAACCTATTTATTTTCTATACCACCCAATAGCCAAAGCTTTATTTATGCTTGGATGGAAGATTTAGGTTTCAGGTGGCATTTTCCTGTTTAAAATAATCCAAGCAGAGTTCAGCAGTAAGACAACGATAGTACATGATTGAAATACAATTAACTGATCTCTTACTCTCCGTATTTTAACTGTTTCCCACCCAATTTAGATTTTTATACTAGAAGTTGATATATCTGGCTAGTTTCTACATATTCTCACGCACACTCAACACCTATTATAACACAACCTCAGTTTATTTCAGGAGCTTATGTGGGGCTGTATTGGAAACCAAGCTGAAGTGAACAGTGTTTGCATAGTTTAGGGCATTGGTTTTCATCTAGCAAGTAGAAACCCAGAACAGGATACTTCTACCATTCTCTCTCTCTCTCTCTCACACACACACACACACACGCACACACACATATATATATGCATGCATGCATGCATGTTTGGCTTGAAAAAGTGGGTCCACACCTTAAAAGACTGAAGGATACGACTTTAGTAGATTGCACCAAACCTCATTCTACCCATGATCCTGCACAAATACAGACTCATTACTTGTCTGGTCAGCCTTTCCCAACCTAGTACTGTGTTGGCTAGGGATGATGGGAATTGTGGATGGGATCAGGTTGCGGAAGGCTGGTCTATACAGTCCTAGGAAGTGAATTCACTTCAGCTGTTGGGAGTAAAATTTGGATATACTTGTGCATCAAACCAAACATTCAGTAAATGCAAGCTTACAACAGGAAAAGCCCACAATGATTAGTAAAGGTCATTATAGTTTGTAAATGCATATGTTGGCATGGAAAAGATAGCCAGGTAAAAAAAATGTACACTTTGTAATGGGCTGTGCTATATATGTTAATATAAAATGGATAAAATATATATAAGAAGGGATATACAGTCAAATACTAGTGTATACTAAAAGGCAAACACTTAGACATTTAAGATTATGCTCCTAGGGCTTTCCCTATGGTTTGCCATTATAAGAACAAGCCAGAGGCTCACCCTGTTTCCCTCCCCTCTCCTGCATGCACAGAGACTGAAAACTTCCACTTCTGAACCACAGTTCGCTGGTACATCTGAATTCATGGAACTGTGGTTTGTTCAAAAAGTCATCAAACCGTGGTTTAACAATAACTGCCTTGTGGATAGGAACAGGAAAGTAAGGGAGACAGGCAAAAAAAAGACCTCAGTCTGCTCCAGCTGGAGTGCCACCTCCTCTCCCCTCACAGGGCCAACTGACACACCGCTTAGGTGAGCTGCAGCAGAAAACGTGTCCCAGTTTCCAGTTTTTAATTAAGAAGCATGAAACAGTTCCATTGTTAAAGAGTTTCCTCAAAACACAGTGAGAACCCTATGCATTTGTTCAGTTGTCTTTTTCTTCTTCTAGTCAGGCAAAAGGAGACTTCAGACCCTGCTCCAGCTGGACTGTCCCTTCACCCCCCCCCCCCATCTCCCGGGCTAACTGACATCAATTGCCCTCTGGGGAAGTCCAGATGACTTAGATTTTTTTACTTTGTAAAATCACTATACCACATGTATTTTGATCTTGCTTGTTGGAAGAATTTCTATCCTTAAAGAAGGGATATAAATAATGATAAATATCCTGGTTTGTTATTAACCACGGTTAGAACAAGCTGCAATTCCTCAAGTTCAGAGGTGGAAGGGAACGGTGGTTAATTCTAAAGTGGAGGCTTTCAATTTCCTCCCCTCAACAGGCAGAGGAGGAGAAGGAGGAGGAGGAGGAGAGGGATGGGAAGCACACATGTTTGAAGCTCATGCAAACTTGTTTTTATAACAGGAAACCATGGCTTTCTATTATAACTGAACTGAGCCAGTATGTGAATTTAGGAAGGAGCTTAACTTTTTTTTCCGGTATAAGGTGATGTCCAAAACTCTAGGAGCAAAGTAAATTGACTTTCAGTTAATTTTGTACAGACACCTTTGACTCTAAATTGAGTTTTTATCAGTTTACTGCTTTTGTGTTATTTTTATATAATTTTTTATTGCTTGTTACCTGCCTTGGGCAGTTTTCTGTGGAAAAGTCAGGTATAAATGTTTTATAGAAAATAAAGCACCATATGGGTTAGGGGGAAGGTACAAGTGGGCTCCACAGCATCCTCCCACTCCTGGAATGGATGAATGCAAGTTCATACAGATTAATCAAGTCAACACTTGCTGGTCTTTAAGGTGGCTTTATTTCAAAGAGAAGAAATGATATTGTTTGATCAAACAAAGCCCTCCCTTTAACATGCCAAGGAAGTCTGCAGTCCTGAGGATCTTGTTGAGCTACACATGTGAAGCAGCAGTAGCATATATAGTTTCTAACCTCCATATTATATATTGTAAACTTTCAATTAAAGTTTCATTTTCTGCTCTTTGTTTAGGAAATTAAAAAAAAACTAGAACAGGTTTCTCAAGTCATCACATTTTCTCCTTTTACAGTCAAAAGTTTCTTGTTTAGAGCCTTTGAATTACAAAATTTGCATTGTATAAAATAAGAAGAGGACAGCAGCTACAAAGTACAAAAAGAAGTAATTCCAGGTATTCCAATACCTTTCTTGATTACTTTAGAAGCTAGAAGTGCTAAAAGCCATGATAATCATCCCATTTAGAAAGGAAGCATGATCCATTATCCCTGCAATGGCTGCTCTAAGGTACACAGTATGTACACCACCAATATAAACTAGTGTCATTTGAATATAATCATCTTGTCCCCTCTATCACTAGGAAGGTTATACAAAAACAAATAGCCTAAACTGTTTTCTAAACTCCACTAATTCAATCATGCTTGCATTGCTGAGGCTTCATTTAAGATTGCATAGTTTCTACTGAGTGTTTGTCATATGTTGCATTGCTGTTGCAAATTTCAAGGAAAATTGCATTGTTATTGCAGTACATCTCATTTAAAAAGGTTTTGTATTGTTTCTGTTTAGCATTTATGGTAAACTATAAGTGTCTTGTCCAAGTAAAACATTCTTCTTGGCCACTATTTTCATTCCTCAAGTGTTCTGTGTATATGATAATGCACAGTGGAATAAAGGCACAATAATTTCAGTATCTGTTCTACAGCTGGGCTGTGGTCATTAATTTGACCATATCCTGAAAAGACTGGAACACAATCTCACACAGATTTTCAGCATCTGTCTCTGGGCATGAATTCCAGGTGGTACAGGCCACAACAATCCTATTAGTGGAAGGTTAAACACAACTGTTTAGATAAATGTCATTTTATAAACCAATACAGCTATTCAGCTGTGTATATATGAACTTGCTGAACATCTAAATAACATGATCACAATTTCAAAAGACAACACACAAGATATAAAACAATTCTGAATTCTGGAATGACTTCAATGCAAAGGGTGTGCAGTATCAAAGAACTATTGCACCTGTTCTGAAAATTTTTATTTTTTAAGCTTTTGTAAACCACCTTATGAACATTTTTGTTGAAAGGATAACTAGAAATATAAACAGATAAATCAACCCCTTTTTAAAATTAATAATTATAAAAACAGAGCATTTTAATGTGCCAAGTTAGGTATCTTTTTTGTTACCTGTCCTCATAATAAATGATGCAAAGTAGCTGATTCCTATTCCCACTTTTAAGATGGTGAACTGAAACTGAGGCTGAACATAACTGAAGCTACCATGTAAGTTGGTAGCAGAGCATCATTGAAATCAAGTCTCCCAATTCAAACGTAACATCCAGGTAGTATATCCACACTAGCTACTGCTGTCTCTCATTTTGTGTATTACGAAGCCAACCGTCAAAAGCACACAGCCAGAACCAGCTATCCTTCTTTACCAACACTACATAACAAAAATAGTCTCCCATTTTTGCCTCCCATTCCTTCAGGAATCCGTCCCCTGCTCTTTGAATATTTTACACTAAAACCAGTCAAAGGCTGGCTGCAAGGGCAGACAGTGATCTCTGGTTTCCAGGTGGAAATACTACCGGGGCCTGCCTCTGACATGCACAGAGGAAGCTCTGACAGCAGGTCTACATTTTCCTGCAGAGTAGTGCTAGAAGGATCCTTACCTGTCATCTCTAATTCTATAGAAAAAGCCATAACCATGGTGCACCATTGGAACGCCAGCTCCCCCAATTCTGGTGTAGCCAACGAGGCTAGTTGAAAGTACAAAGTTTCCACCTCCCCCACTGTAAATCGCAAACAAAACAAATGGTTTATTTTAAGATAACCCCGGAGAAAGAGAATGGGCTTTACCCATCAACATATGAAGATAGACTGTCAAGGAGGGGGGGGGGGGGCTGTCCCTCTAGACACCCCTAGTGGCCTCAGAATTGGAGGGAAAAGGGTTATCTACACCCAGAACCCTTTCCTCCACCCATCTCTGGCCCCACAGCAATGGCTTGAAAGGGCACCAGGTATGGTAATTCTCACTTGTTAAAGAGAACATGCCTCTTCAGCCTGTCATGGGACTCCTGGGACTACGAACATTGGCCCCATCAACCAGGCAACACTGCTGTGAAACTGCTATGGTGAACTGCTGCTGCCTGTCCAATTTCACCCGATAAAGAACTGCTGCTCCAAGAGTTTGGTGCAGGTTTGCCAAAGTGCCCCTTGTTCCTGCCATCTGGGGCTTCTAGTCCCGGACATAGATTTGAATGTTTAAAAGCTTGTGAATACCTTCTAGTAAAAGCAGGATCCAAGAAGAGCTCTGGCATAGGGAGGCTGTGCTCTTTGGACAGAAGCATGAGGCCTAAAAGATGACGGTCAAATCCTGTCAAGAGAAATACAAAGTACATTTTGTTTAAAACATAGCGTACAGTTTTCTTACCCTTGGTTGGTCTTAATGGCTAGCTGCAGATTTTCTTAGGTCCTCCCATGTGGTGGGCAAAGTATGGTTCTGCCACTTAAGCGCACTTTAATCCATTCAGCTTGCTGGCCTCTCAAGTGCAGCAAGAACAGTGGAGAGGATCACGCCCCCTTCCCCTACCTTTTGCCCAACCACCAATCATTTGGTCATTTAGCAGCTTTGTGCAGTTTTTTCCCCATTCTTCAAGGCTGAAGTTGTTGAAAGGCTAAAATGCCCCTCCTAAGGCTTGGTTACTGGTGGTAAGAGCTTTAAGCTACAATATGCTGGCATTTTTTGTATTTTGGGCCCTGCCCCTTCCGCCTTTGTCCCTGCCCATCACTGCAATGCAGCCTCTGAGAGTTTCTCCGAAACTGAATTTGGCCGTTGGACTGAAAGAACTTCTCCACTCCTGGATTAGAGTATGACATTTTGCTGGACAGGATGCCAGCAATGGAGCTCTCATGGGATAAGGCTTGCTGCCTCCAAGGCATGGAAGATTGAATTACACAATGTGCCAGGTCTGTGAGTCAAATCAGTAGCCTGTCCTAAGAAAAAGTCCAAGGGAAACACACCAGCCCTAACCTGTCACAAAGGGAAAAAAATCCTTTGGCAGCCAGCAGAAAGAAATTACCTCTTCCATTCTCACACTCTTTCATCAGTTTATTGTGCTTTGCAAATGCCTTCAACATAAGTTGCTTTCGTTGGCTGGGCTGCATAAAGTAAGAAAAACAAAATAATTCCATGTATTTATGGCACCAAAGCATAGATCTGAAAGTTCTTTCTCCAAGAAGGAACTCCAGGCAGCAACACAAAGAAGAAAAACGGTACATTTCCTCAAAGCCATTTGAAATTAGTCCATGTCACTGCTTGTGACCTGCAATCTTAGGACAAAGTGAAAACTTTATCGTTAATATAACAGTTTAGAACAATTGCCTGGCTAAAAATATATCAGTTAGTAGGACTACATCACTACCTTTGCACAGAAACATCCTGGCCTGCAGAGATGAAAGGCAAATCCACACACAAACAACGGAGCACTTATTGTTTTGTTAGTTAGCAGTATGTGCACTTAGTCAACTCACACAGTTCTTACCTAGGTGACAGCTGCACCAAAGCCCCACAAGCTCCCATTCAAGGACAACAGCACAATACCCAATCCACATATTATGGTTGTTTCATCTTCTATCCACTGATGTGACAGAGAGAGAGGGATGGGAAAGCACAGCCCATTCCATTCCATCGGAGATGGCTCAGCTTACTATCTGTTTCTTCCTCTCCCTGAACTGTCATCTATCAGCTGCCATTCTATCTGGTTGCAGCAGAGGGAGAGACAGGATGCAGGGCCTACTCTATCCGTTCAGCCTAGAGAACAACTATTTGGCCCCTCCCCGAACTGCTTCCATTCAAGCTGGTCATTAGAAGAACTACAAGTGGGGACCCACAACAAAATGTTGCAGTGTTTCCTTGGTTGTGTGCATGTTACCAGAACCTGTGGCTGAGGGGTTGAAAAAAACAAAAAGATAGCATCAAAGACAGGACTCCCTGCTCTGACTTGGGTCTTAATGTGCAAAATTTATTTTTTAGTTTCTGAACATTTAAAAGTGCAATTAATCTGCATGCAAATCAGTGGGGTTTCTGAATACAACTGAGTGCTTGGTTTGGTCGGGGAGGAGGTCTGCGGGGACAATTTTAAGGAAGAGTGATCTTTGCTGCAGCCTGAGATATGGGGGATTTCTAAATGGGAATGCAAACTAGTCTCACTCACCTCTGACCTACGATATTAACTACACTGCACAGCTGTCTCAAGCTATTCTTTCTCATTGCCTTCCATGCGTAAAATGGATTCTCCCTCTCTTCTCATGACTTATTTATCTAGGCCAGGACACGATCAACATTAAGCATTTTTAAGTCCCATTGATTTCAATTCATACATGAGGTTTTTCTTCCTCTCTCATAATACTAGAACGCTGGGTCATGAAGCTGAATGGTGGTAGATTCAGGACCGCACAACAGAAGTACTTCTGCACACAGTTCATAGATATACAGTGGACTTTGCTACCATAAAATACAGTGATGGCAGCAAACTTGGACTGCTTTAGAAGTGATCTAGAGTGCAATCCTATTGGATTGCTGCCCACTAGACAGAAGCCTCTGCTTTCAAAGGCTTCTGCCTATCCTATGCCCTGCTGGGCTGCTCCCAGCAGGGCGGGAGCAGTGACAGAGGTGATTGTTGTCTTTCCGCCCTCCTTTGCATTTTTTTCTTCTAGACAGGCCTTTGAGCCCATCTATAGGAGTTGTGCTGCTGGGGCCAGGGTTTGAGAGACCATAGGATCCAACACATCCCAGCCTCTTCTCTTTTCCTCGCCCACCAGAACACCCCTTTTCTCCTTCCCTGAAGTCATCCGAGGTTGCTTTTGCAACTTTGGGAAGCAGCTGCCATGGTTCTTTCCATGGTTGCTATGAGGGGGAGGGATTGGAACAGAGTCCCCTCCCAAAGTCATAGGAGTGTCTACAGCTTCAGGAGAAAGATTCTGACATATCCTATGGTCCCTGGGACACTCTCCCAGGGACCAAAGGATTGCTCTGCCAAACAAATTTATGGAGGAGTCTGCTATCTATGACTACAAGCCGTGATGGCTATATATTACTTCCAGGATCAGAGGCAGTATGCCTTTGAATACAAATTGCTGGAGAACACAAATGCAAGAGTGCTATTGAGCTCATGTTCTGCTTGTGGGCTTTCTGTAGGCACCTGGCTGGCCACTGTGGGAACAGAATGCCAAACTAGATAGGCCTTTGTTTTGATCCAGCAGAGCTCTTATGTTCTTAAACAGATCCATATGACACTTGTACACATTTCATTTGACAAGAGCAATGGATGCGATACCGTATGGAAATGCCATTTTTTCTCCAGGGCCAAAATCTAGTCCTAGAAAAAAAAAATTCTCCTCCAAAAAGGAAGAAAAGAAAATCAAGTAATATCTTACAGGAAGAGAAAACAACTACACATTTCTTGCATTTAAAGCTGATAATGTGAAAAGAGCCTTAAACATGAGAAAAGAAGGAGTGACCTCATCAAGACTGAAGACACCAAACTAAAAAATGCACAATGTCAGCTCTGTAGAGGGACGAGCAGTTCACAGCTTTATTACATCATCTCAGGATGTTTGTTTAGCAACAATTCTGCAGTGTGAAAAACTAGAGCAGAGCCCTATGGGATTTCTGCAATGTGATCAATGTAATCAAAACACAGTCCAGGGAATATAAAGAAACAGGAGGAAGAAGGAAGGGAGGGAGGGAGGGAGGGAGGGAAGCAAGTCGTTCTCTAATTTTGTCCCAGATTTCTAATTCTTGCCACTAGGTAACAAATCAAAAGAGAGAGATCTATCACTGTTCAACTTACAAATAAGGAATTCAAATTACAGTATCATAATTTGAGTATTAAAAGGGGATGCTACATATCCCATGAAGAGATTTAATCTCCTGTCTCAAAAAGGAGTTTCTGCAAGTTCTGCATGTTGCATAACCGAATTGCCATGTAGAAAGCTGGTGAACAGGATGAAAAGAAAGAGAGAAGATATAATTACCAAGGGAACATGGCTTATCTGCACTGAATTTTGACCCTTATTACACACGGGTTTGAAGACAGCTCTGATTCAAAGCTGCTCTTCATACTGATAACACAAAGCAAACAAGATGTGAGGGATTTAAATGTATTTTAGCTACAGTATATCATCTTCATCATCATTAATCAGAGCTTACAGCAAAGGCTGGATCTAGCATGGATTTACACCATTCAACTGCTTCCACAGTGCACGGTCTCATAGTCTCTGTCCGGCCATGATAAAAACGTCTTGTCATAGCAGTTTCATAGCAGCAACCTGGGCTAGAAAAGAATATTAGGACAATTACAAATGGCAAGATATAGCTATACCGGATGGGGAAGCAAATGCCCCATTGTGTGAGAGTTATGTCTAATCACAGGATAAAGAGCTCATGATAAAAAAATCGTATTCTAGCATAATCTTATTAATTTTGTGGCCAATGTAGGACAGTAAGACCTTTCCACTCATCATCTTCAAGGGCAGGGACATTGGGTGAAAGCAGGTGACTGTTTAAAAGTGATAATGTACCATGGTGTGTTAATTTATTTATTATGTTTCTATCTCACCCTTCCTCCAAGTAGCTCAGGGTGGCTTACATGGTTCCTCCCCCACAGTTGATCCTCAAAACAACCCTGAGGGAGGCCAGGCAGAGACACTGACTGGTTGCCTACTGAGCTTCATGGCTGAGTGAGTATTTGAACCCAGATGTACATAAACACCTGTGAAGTTGGTCACATGAAGCATCTTATCTTGTCATCAGGATAATTTTAAGACATAGGCAGAAGAGTGGCAAAATCTTCTCTTAGCACTTGACAGAACATTACAGACAACCATCTTCCCACATGGTTATGTTAAAAATTGCATCTGAAATATTACTTGATAAGCAATCATCTACATTCACTATTGACTGATAGGCAGAGTTCGCCAATGATGGGCAGAAAAGGGGAGAGAGAGAAGAAAGTTACTGAAAGTGTAGTGAGGCTTTATACAAGGATGGAATTTGGAAGAAGGGAATACCCTACTGATTTGAAAAGCCAATATTCAGTCAGTAGGGTAAAAGAAATGACACACTTTTGCTTCAGAGGAGCCAAACCCATATGTAACGGGGCCAACTACAGCAGGAGCCCCCAACTTCTTTGGACCCGTGGGCACATTTGGGAATTTGATAAACTGTTGTGGGCACCGCCACAAAATGGCTCACATGGAAGATGTGGCTAGAAATAGAATGGTTGCCATGGCAGCCTGGCTAAAGTGAGCTAAAGAAGTGGGGCAGGTGGGAGAAACAGCAAGGGTAGAGGCTGGGAGGGGGAAACAGCAAGGCAAAGGGATAGAGGGGAAAGAGCAAGGCTAGAGCCTGGTAGCGGGGAGAAACAGCAGGGTAAAGAGGTGAGGAAAGAAATAGGCTGGGAGGGAGGGGAAAACAGCAAAGCAAAGGGGTACAGAATGAGCAAGGCTAGAGGAAAGAATGGAAGAGAAAGAAGACTGCCCTAACACTCCGCAAGGTTTTTCTTAAAACAATTTTTTTGAAGAGGGCAGGGAGAAAAGAGTTTTGTGGGCACTTCACTGGGGACCCCTGAACTATGGCAGGTGATACAGAAAATGAGTATAAAGGGCTTGATCCTGTAAGCCACCCTTCCCCAACCTGGTGCCATCTAGATGCTTTCGACCTAAACTCCCAGCCACCTGAGCCAGCATGGCCAAAGGTAAAGAATCCTGGGAGTTGTACTACAAACATCTGGAGGGCCCTAGGTTTGGGAAGGCGGCTTTAAGCCATCAACTGCTCTGATCTCGGCTAGCAGAAGATCTTAACATGCCTGCAACTCTTGGCATATACAGACAATTTAGGGAGCAATCCCATAGCCACTAGGCACTGTCTAGAGGGCCATAGGATATGCTCTTTTCTGGGAACCGACCTCGGAACCTGGACTCCGAGGTTGGTTCCTGGAAATCTGACCTCCCCCTTTAGCCACACCGCCTTGGAGGCAGTGCAGAGAAGCCCTGTCCTCCGTGCTCGGAAGAGGAGCGCTGAGCGACTGAAAAGGGGCGTTCCAGGGTGAGGAGAGTGGAGCTGCACGTACGACACATTCAATGTGTCATACGGCAGCTTCCTCTCCCACTCAGGCCCCCCGCTGCTAGATAGCCAAAAATGGCTGTCTAGCGAAAAATTGCAAGGCAGGAGAAGCACAAAGGGAACGATCCCCCTGTGCCTCTCCTGCCTTGCTTAGGATAGGCAGTCGCCCCTAAGTTCGGAGGCAGATGCCTATTTAGTTAGGATTGTGCCCTTAATTACCTATTTGCTAGATCAGCCAACAAAGCATAGGACTTTACAGCATGACATCTCCAGGCCTTGCTTAACCAGTATAGCTTGTTCATATGTCTACAGGCAATCTGTGATTTTTATCTTAAACATAGACAGAACCTTTCTCCTTTCACAATAAGTAAAGTCAAACTAGGCTTGAAGTTTGAACAGAAGGGTGAGTGGAACAGAACCTTTGAAATGAACTCATAGAGTCTTACTCTATGGCCCAATACTCTTTCATTCTCAAGTCAATTTCTACAAAGTTGCTGTTAGCATCTTACACCATTCTGTATTTCCTTATATTTTGATTGGATTAGAGTTTTAGGGGTTTGTTATACAGAGAACATAAGCGTAACCCTTGGTGTTACAGACAGATAACCAGCTTCTGACAAGGAACCTTTTTGCAGAATGGTTAGAGTGAAATTAACACAGCAACTGATAAGCTTAGTTTTTAAAAAGGTGATACAGAAACTGCTTGAAGTATGACAGACATATAAAGACCCTGCCATCCATTTGCATCAGGTATTATTTTGTAACCAAAGAACATGTGAGAAACCCAAAAAGTTTGGTTCCAGTTTTTCCATTTTAATTATTTTTAAAATTTTATTATTTTTAAAAATATATTAGTATTTTAAAATTATTACTATTATTACTATTTTGTAACCAAAGAACATGTGAGAAACCCACGAAGTTCCATTCCAGTTTTTGCGATTATTATTAATATTATTTCTCTCCAGCCTTTTAGGGCAAGCCCTTACAAGGTGATTTACAAAAATGTTCAAAACAAAACATATAATAAAATAAAAACCACATCAGATAAAAAGACCTTGACAGTAAAGCAGCCTAGGTACATGAAGGGCTATATAAATATAAAGGGAACAGAGAAGGGACCACCTTTTGCATTAGCGTCTGCCCAAAGGTGGGGGAAGTGTCAGTACAGACGTTTTGGGACAAGTTACTAACCATCTCTGTCCATCTGCAACATTGTACATAATGAATTGGATCCTGGCCTAGTCATGCTTAGAGTAGTCCCACTGAAATCAGCAGGATTTAGGACAGTCATGACTAACTTAACATGCCACTGATTTAAGTGGATCTACTTTAAATCTGGATCCAACCCTGCATGTATTTGATTAATACATTACGGGTGCAATCCTATGGCGGCTAGACAGTGTCTAGATGGCCATAGGATTTTTCGGTTTCTGGGAACTGAGAAAACTTGGTTCCCAGAAAACTCACTCTCTGCCCCCACCCCCTCGTGGGCAGCACTGTTCATCTCCGCGATCGTAAGAGCAGCACGGACCGGGCAAAAAGGGGGCTTGCCCAGGGTAGGATACCACAGAAACATCTTCCGATGTGCTGTCCAGCCTCCCCCATTCTGCTCCAATGCACCCAGCTACACAGCCCAAATTGGCTGTCTAGCCCAAAATGCAGGGCGGCTGGAGCATGGAGGAGAGGATCCCGTCTGTGCTCCACCCACCCTGCATTGGATAGTCGGCCGCCTCTGAGTTCAGAGGTGGCCAACTATCCTCACAGGATTGCACCCTCCAGTGAAAAAAGTTATTTGATA
The DNA here is from genome assembly GCF_057233095.1 of Heloderma suspectum. Classification (NCBI taxonomy): domain Eukaryota; kingdom Metazoa; phylum Chordata; class Lepidosauria; order Squamata; family Helodermatidae; genus Heloderma; species Heloderma suspectum. Next base: position 197,122,181 of record NC_139462.1, read on the forward strand.
CTATATGCTCAGTTTTTTGCCTGGATAATAAACTTCTCCTTACTGTCCATGACGTTTATAATAAGCTAGCTGGAGAGCAAGCTGAACAAATGTATCAGGATGAAGCCGCTGTTTCTTGATCAGTGCTTTGCCAAAGGATGTAAAGGCATAATTCACCAATTGTATGTCGGACGTCTGAAAAACAGAAAAATGGTATCATCACAGGAGAAGTAACGGGGGCAAACCCCATCTCCTATTCCAAATTCCACAGTATCCAGTTGACTATTCTAATTTCTCCCTTGTGTAACACAACTGGATTCAATGGATGCAAATTTGAGGGACTCATGTGTATGAAGATCCTATCCTTTCAATTAGGTGAAGGCAGCTATAGCATTTATCCATGGGTCCATTTAAAGAGCCCACAAACAACTTTTTAACATAAAAGAACCTCTTCTTTTGGGTTGGAAGAACACAAACAGCAGCTTGCTTGGCTTTATTCCTAATTGTGCACCCACAGGTATAACAGGCAAAAGCTGCCAGACACCTTCCTTCCTGCTATTCCACTTATTCTTCCTCTCTCCCAATACAGAGGGCAGCCTTGTAAGCATGTCAACAGATTATTTTTCATGGCTACTGCCAATTTCCCCCATGACTGCTTTTCCTCAGCTCCATTTAGAGCAGGGCTGCAGCCTTTAATTCAGGGGTGGGGAACTTGTGGTCTTGCGGATGTTTTTGGACTACAACTCCCAACCACTAGCTATGCTGCTTGAAGCTGATGTGAGTTGAAGTCCTAAAGCATCTGGAGGAGCACAGGTTCCCCACCTCGGCTGTAACTGAACAGTTAGTTTAATCGATTACAAACCTTTTAATAATGCAATCCTATCCATGTCTACTCAGAAGTAAGCCCCACCGAGTTCAATTGAACTAAATTCCAGGTAAGTATGTACAGGATTGCAGCCTCAGGCATCAGCGACTATGCCTGCAGCATGGAGTGGGGCAGGATAAAGGTGGGAAAGGAGCCTGTGGGAAGGAGGACCAGCCAGCTGTACCAGGTGGATCCTGAGCCTGCTTCTGCCCCCGCCAAACAGGTACTTAAGGTGGGGCTGCCAGAGGCTGCACCTTGGCGTTGCACCAAGTGCGACGCCAAGTGCAATGCCAAGTGCGCACTTGGCATTGCACTTGGCGCTGCACTTGGCGTCGCACGGAACAGCACCTGAAGACCCACCCACCTGCCTCTCCGGAGACACCAGCAGCCACCGATACCAGCAGCAAATAGCAGCAGCAGAGAGCAGCAGCTTTAAAGACGAGGGAGAAAGGGGCAAACGTGGATTTTATCTGCTCCTCCTTAGCTGCTGTTCTCTTTTATCTCTTATCTTTTATATTCTTTTACACTATTGAACATTTTATACCCTAATATTTTAATATGTGCCTGGGAGGACTATTGGGCAACTCAGGGGGTCAGGGTGGTGCCACCATAACTGTGGTCACGGACAGGGGGAGGTATGGCACTGGGGGATTAACAGGCCAGCTGAGGAGAAGAGGGGTTAGACACCTTACAGCTGTCCCCTCTTCTGGTTCTTCCCCCAACCTGATGGTTCCTGGCAGCCTTACCAGTCTGCCCTTGGGTCTGGTGGTGCTGCTGCTGAATGCCAGGTCAGCCCAAAATAAAATCTCCCTCATCCACGATTTGACTGTGGATGAGGGGGCTGACCTGGTATGTATTACTGAGACCGGGGGGGGGGGGGAACTGGGAGGGGTCACTCTCTCTCAGCTGTGCCCTCCTGGGTACTCGGTGCAGCACCGACACCGACTTGAGGTTCGGGGAGGGGGGTTTGCCATGGTCTATAGGAATTCAATCTCTCTCTCCAGGCTTCCTGCTCATTCGAGTGCAGATCTTGAGTGTTTGTACCTTGTGTTGGGTACCCGGGACAGATTAGGGATTCTGCTGGTATGCCACCCACCCCGCTGCCCATCAGACTCCCTGCCTGAGCTGACGGAGGTGGTCTCGGACTTGGTGTTGAGGACCCCTAGGATGATGGTCCTGGGGGGACCTCAACTTCCATGCCGAGGCCGCTGTATCTGGGACGGCTCAGGACTTCATGGCCGCCATGACAACCATGGGGCTGTCCCAACATGTAATCGGCCCAACGCATATAAAAGGACACACACTTGATCTGGTTTTCTCGACTGGGCAGGAGGATGGTGATCTGAAAGTGGAGGAATTAACATCTGTCCCTTTGTCATGGTCAGACCACTACCTGCTGAGGTTTAGACTCCTGGCAGCCTTCCCCCTCTGCAAGGGTGAGCGACCTATTAAAATGGTCTGCCCCCGGAGATTAATGAATTCCAATGGATTCCAGAGGGCTCTGGGTGATTTTCCTGCTGGTATGGCTGGTGCTCCTGTTGAAGCCCAGGTCGCTCTGTGGAATGCAGAGATGACTCGGGGGGTTGACATGATCGCACCCAAGTGCGCTACTCCCTCTGAGCAGAGCCCCCGTCAGCTCCTTGGTATACACCTGAGCTGAGGGCAATGAAGCAAGAGGGGAGACGGCTAGAACGCAGGTGGAGGAAAACTCGTGCTAAGTCTGACCAAACACAGGTAAGAGCCCACTATCAAGCCTACTCAGTGGCGGTGAGGGTGGCAAAGATACAGTTCTTTTCCACCAGCATTGCATCTTCTCAGTGTCATCCAGCGGAGATTTTCCGAGTGGTTTGCGGCCTGTTACATTCTGGGCCAGGGAAAGAGACGGTGGAACCCTCGGTTGCACGCTGTGATAAGTTTGCAAGGAACTTTGAAGATAAAGTCCCTCAGATTCGTCATGAATTGGACACCACGATTAATGCAGTTCCACTGGTAGAGGCGTTCAGAGCACTGTCTGGTCCAGTTTTATTGGATGAGTTTCAGTTACTGAGGCCTGAAGATGCGGACGAGGTGCTTGGCCAAGTCCGATCGACCACTCATGTGCTTGACCCTTGCCCTTCATGGCTTATTAAATCAAACAAGGAGGGGATGTCCAGCTGGGTCCAGGAGGTTGTAAATTCCTCCTTGAGAGAGGGAGTGGTGCCTGCCGCTTAAAAGAGGCGGTAATTAAACCACTCCTGAAAAAGCCTAACCTGGACCCAGAGGATGTTAACAATTATAGGCCAGTGGCCAACAGCCCCTTCCTGGGCAAGGTGCTTGAGCGGGTGGTTGTAGGACAGCTCCAGGCACTGTTGAATGAAATTGATTATCTAGATCCATTTCAATCGGGTTTCAGGCCTGGTTTTGGAACGGAAACTGCCTTGGTCGCCCTGTGGGATGACCTCTGCCGGGACAGGGCAGGGGGAGTGCAACCCTGTTGATTCTCCTGGACCTCTCAGCGGCTTTCAATACCATCGACCATGGTATCCTTCTGGATAGGTTGTCTGGGTTGGGAGTTGGAGGCACTGCACTACAGTGGTTCTGCTCCTACTTGGATGGCCAATTCCAGAAGGTGGTAATAATCTCAGGCCCACCACAGCGCAAACCAATACTGTGGGGCATTTCTGTGACCTGGGTGTGTGCCAGGCATGTAGACCCCCTTATTTATGCCTTAGGAGCAAGCCAGAGGGGCAAGGTTTCCTTTCAGATCAGGCCCACTTCAAGGTCCCACTCCAGTGGTCATCTGGCACAACTAACTGGTTCTCAGGGTGGAGTCTGAGTTGCAGCACAGTCAGGTGCCAAGCCAAAATAGTCAGCCACTGGCTGCATGTGAAAGGGAATCTCTCCTGCTCCTTCCCTACTTCCCCTCCCAGAAACAAAGAGGGGCTCCACAATAAGCAAGGATGCAAGACTTCCAGAAGAAGATAAACAGAGAACATACCTGCTTGATATACTGTTCCTTAGCATGGACAATGTCTTTTAGCACTTTTTGATCCAACCTGAAGACTAGTTCCTCTGGCCAAGGGATATCCCGCACTTTGTCTGATCCCTATTTTTCATTTCAAAATAATAAGATGAGAGAGAACCCTGAAACCTATTTCCATAGAAGCAGGACTGTATCAACTGGAAAAGGATGAAACATAACTACTACATACCTTCCATCTTCCCTCTGATTCAATAATGTTGGAATCAATGAAAGCACAGAGGACTATCATAACCATGGCATCAAAAGGAGAATGCTAGAACATACATAATATAAAAATTAATGTGTAGAGCAATGAGATTGGCCCAATCTTGCTGATTTCTATCCTCTAATCTTCTTCCGCAAAAGTCTTCCACTGTCAGTTTCGTAATGATTTTGTGCTTATTTCTTATCTAATATATAACTAGCCAGCTTGAATCCTCAGACTGTGGCACCCTACTAATACTCCCTAATTAGGGAAACTCTACAGATTCACACATTGGGCTGGGTCCAGATTTAGGCATGTGCAACAGGACAGGAGGAAGCTAGCCTCCCCATGCCCTCCTCCCCATGGCAGCCCCTCCAGCCCACAAAAATTCTACACAGAGGGTCAGGGGATCCTGCTGAATGGGATGGGCTGTGGTGCAGGAATCAAGGGGATCCCTCCAAATCAAGCAGAGGTACCTTTTGTGAGCAGAACTCTGCCTATGAAAGGTGTCTCCACCCAGTTTTCAGAGGATTCCCCCCTCCCCCTTCAGCCCTCTGCAGTACAGCCTGGCCCCTGACCCTCTGTGTAGCAGGGGGGTTGGAGGGGCTGCCATGGGGAAGAGGAATTCCACTTTTGCCAGCCCAGTTGTACGCACCTAAATCAAGATCAATCCGTGTTTGCCATTATTAATTATTATCATCATCATTTTATTTATATCCCACCTTTTTCCCAATACTGGGACTCAAGGTGGCTTTACAACATTAAAACCTTTTCCAGTTAAAACATATAAATATACAAAAGTTAAAAATATAATTAAATCAATAATATTAAAATTGCATAAAATATCAAAATTTTAAAAGACAGCAACAGTATAAACAACAGTATCAATCCATCATATTCCCATAGGTCCAGACTATCCCCAAAGGCCTGCCAGAACCAAACAGTTTTTGCCTGCGTGTGGAAACATATCAAGGAGGGTGCCGTTCTTGCCTCCCTGGGAAGCTACACTTACTAGTTTTAAAACTCTAATGATCTTTGAGATACTTGCCAAAGCTGAGTGCTGATGCTGAAACTGCTATACAAAAGGGCACAACACCTCCTCCCACCAATCTCAAAAATCTGTAGGCAAAGATTTTGAGGAATACAAATAATTGCCGATGTCACAGATAACAGCCCACTTACATCACAGTTTGAGCCAAATGTTCCATTCGAGAATGCAATGTAGTTATAGGATTTGTCTCCCCAGCGTACCGTTGGATCTCCTGCTACCGCCAACCTGGTGATCTAAGTAAAGAACTAACATTATGAGCTCTGAAAGAAAAATCTGCCATATTAGCTATCCTTGAAGAGTTTGGGAAAAATCAAGAGAAAAATCCAACTGAAATACTACAGTTCCCATTTCACCAAGGTGAAGTGAGACAGTGAGGTCCCCAACAGCCATTTGGCTCCTCCCCCTCCAGAACTGCCACTTACAAGTCACCAATCCACCAAGTCATTATGTAACTTCATTAAAGAACAGTATGAAAGAGATGGTACACTAAGAGTGCAGTCCTATGCATATTTGGATTGCGGCATGCTGGGAGTTATAGGGCTTTTTGCTGTCTAAACATGCAGAGGATTGCACCCTGATTTGCTCATTTTCCTCTTCCCTCCCCATTCCTTTTCAGTTTTCTATCATATCTCTGTGATTGTAAGCCCTTATTTTAAATTGCAAACCACCCTGAGTGTCTTAGCAGAAGGGTGGCATATAAATGTTGTTAACAAAGGAAGAAACTAACAGGATCCTCAAACACAGCTCCTCTTCTTATCAGCTCTTCTAGATACAGACGAGGGCTATAATCCAAAATGCACTTACCTAGGAGTAAGTCCCCCTGAAGTCAATGGGCTTACTTCTGAGTAGACATGCATAGGATTGTGCTGCAAGGGGCCTCTAGTGTGTCACATTAAATGTTGTAAAAGTAGATATCTCTAAATACATAAGAATATGTGGGGACCACGTGCCAGACTCATGCGCCTGATCCTTAGCTCCTTGGCACATACGCATCATGTATACCACAGGGTTTGGAGACATGCCTTTTCCTGTCATAGCTTATAATGCTTAGTGCTGCAAATACTTGCCTCATAAAATACAAATATCTGACCATAGCACTCCCACAGTTGGGTACTTCAATTCGGGCACAATCCTATGCTCGTTTAAACAGGAAAAGGTCCTACAACTTCCAGCATTCCCCAGCCAGTATGGCTGGCTGGGAAAAACTGGGAGCTGTAGGACTTTTTTCTGCCCAAGCATAGGATTATGACCTCAGTGTCTTACAATCCTCTAGCTACTAGAGTCTGCAGAAACATAACATTAATGAACAGCCACTGTGTGAAACCAGCTTTTAAAAGCGACACACACTAAGGCTGCAGTCCTATGTACACTTAACTGGGAGTAAGCCCCATTAAACACAATGAGATTTAAAGGTAAAGTAAATGTGTACAGAGTTAAACTGCACACCTACACTGTTCTCTCACCCATACAACATACCAGGAAGGAGTTTCTCTTGACTGAATGGTGCCCTGGTGAGGAATGCTGCCTTCTCTTGCTATGTGCCATCTGCTCTGGAGCTACTGGCTCTGCAGACACTTTGGCACTGTGCACTTAGTTAATTCCTTCACTCACTTACTCGGGCAGCAATCCTATGGCCACTAGCCACTGTCTATAGGGCCATAGGATTTTTCAGTTTCTGGGAACCGAAGTTGGAGCCAGGGCACTGAACGCGGTTCCCAGAAACCATGCTCCCCACCCCCTCATAGCTGGTGCGGTTCTCTCCACACTGGCTACGTCTCCGTGCTCGGAGGTGGCGAAAAGGGGGTGGCCCTGGGGGTGGGGAGGAGACCGTGGAAGCCACTTTACACAGCTTCCTATGCGCCATGCGGCCTCCTTCCCTCCCCCTGCCCCAAGCTGTGGCTAGGCAGCCGAAATCGGTGGTCTAGCCAAAAATACAGGGTGGCTGGAGCACAGAGGCAAGGATTAACTCTGTGTTCCGGCTGCCCTGCACTGGATACTCAGCAGCCTCTGATTTCTGAGGCTGCCAACTATCTGGACAGGATTGCGCATTCTCTCTCTCATCTCTGTGGCACGCTGCAAGTTGCACTGTGGGGATACTGGGGAGAAGATGATGTTTGGATGAGCCAGCCATTTGAGCTGTCCTACCCCAAGTATTCTGTAATACAAATCAATATAGGGAGTGAAAACAGCTTCATGCACCTCTACTCTGAAGTAACAAGGATGCATAAGGTCAGCCAAATGTAATTATTTTCTTAACATGGAACAGGCAATTAAGAATGTCATAATATTTGGTATCACATAAATACCTCTGTATAATCCTCTGGTATAGCTTGAGGACTTGCTTCATCTAGGCAGACTGTAAATAAGCTGCTCTGTATTCTTTCCAACAGGGACAGATTCTTTGGATCAAGGTTGATAAGATAGTCACGAGTCTAGAAGACAAGTGAAATGCTAACTAAACATCAAAGAACCTATCAAACAGCACGTTATGCTCACTAAAAAACAAATGAAGTTTCCCAACCTTTGCCCATGGGGTTCTTTCCTCAGATGTTAAGGCAGCCAATCCTGGCCCCTCAGGTTCATTGTGGCACCTCTTTTGGATATAGGAAAGTTGCCTTCAAGCAGGATTAGAAAAAGGAACAAATTAAAGCTGGACAGCAGTTCAAATGCAAAGTATCAGCTAAGGCAAATTTTCTCTCTTATGCCTGTGAACACAGAGAACTTTAAACAGAGCTTGGAACTGAATCAAGTTTCCAGTGCCCTTTCTACTAGGTCATCCTGCCCACATTCACCACGCCCACATACTGTCAACTCTACCAGGAATGCAGGACTGTCTCCTGAATTGCCTAAATGCCAGCTTCAGGTCCAGCCCTTTTACAACTACCAGGTGACACAGGGTGCTTCCAGAAAAGGCTTTCTTTATACCATTGCCCTGCATTATTCACAGAATTTTATGAGGGGCTCTAGACAACATCATTTTTCCAGTCGTAACCCTTCCATTTCTCACCACTTCTTCCATCTTTATCCTTAAAGCAGAAAATCTGTTAAGGAAGAAAAAACGGAATAGGTTCACAAGGCCTTCTAAATGGTAGCACTAAGAGCCATTGTCTGGAAGTGCTCCAAAACAAGTAGAACTAATCAGTTCCTCACAGTTTCCAGGAGGCAAACATATAATCAATGGATTTTGCCGTCAATTTCTCTTTAAAGTATCTATTCACAACTCATCATTCAGTGCACACCCATATGTGGTATTCTCCTTTTCTAGCTTGTAATCTTTTTCAAATCAGGAAAGGTTGTTTTTTTTTTTTAAGTATTTAGTACTTTAACTGTTTTCAGTAGCATGCAGATTACAGACTGATGCCCTGTGAGCGTAGTACATGAAACAGATGTCTAAGGTTGCTTCCACACTAAGCCCCTTTAGTGCTCCCGAGGCATTGCTTTATTGTAATGAGCTGAAAATGGAATTAAAACTACGCTCCCAGCCATTTCCAACACCACACTCACAATGAAAATGGGAGGAAGCATGTTGGCGGGTTTCCTGCTCGGGTGGGCACAAACTGTCTGGGGGTGCTCACCAGTGGCAGTGATGGTCCTCCCAGCAGCTGCTATTTTCTCCCATTCTCTCTCAGTGGTCATGGTGCTCCTCTTGGTGACTGCCAACTATATTCCTGAACATTTGGCTGCTGGTGGGGGAGAAAATAGCAGCTACCAGGTGGAGTCAGTGCCATGACAGTCCCCCCCACCCCACACATAACCTTTCAATAAATCCAGGAAAATTGTTCAAGGGCCCTTCTGGTTTCTCCCCTCCAGGTCTTAACTGAATTTAAAAGATTGACTTGGATTCCTGCATTGAGCAGGGGGGGTTGAACTCGATGGTCTTGTACACCCCTTCCAAATCTACTATTCTATGATTCTATGAATGGCCTGGTTCACACATGATGTTAACCCATGGCTTATTTAATCCATGACTTGTTGCCCTACACAAGGTTTGTCTGGCAGATGACTGAACAAACCATGGTTTGTTCTTCAATCCCTGGGATTTTTATTTCCCTCCTCCTTGTTGCCCAAATTTCCCTGTTGCCCAAATGCCTTTCCAGTGCTATAGCACTGGCAGGTAGAGCAGCTAGGGAGGGTTTACTGCTCTTGTCTGTCGCCTCTGTAACCTGGCAAAACAAGCCACGAACAACCCATGGTTCTGGGTTTGCACATAATGACAACCTGCAGTTTAAACAACCCAGCAAAAAGCTATGGATTCTCTTTCTGGGTTATTTGTGGTAAACAAACCAGGGTTTGTTAGCATAGCCATGTTCACACTTCATGACAGCCCAAAATTCAACAACCCATACCATGGGTTAGCATTATATGCAAACCAAGCCAAAGGTTCAACAGAGCACTTAATATACTTAGGGGTGTGTGTGTGGGTGGGGTGGGGGGGTGTGCACATGTGTGTGCGTTTTAAACCAGCAGCATTCACCCCAATGGGAAAGATCCTTTGAAGTTTACTCTGAACTCCCATTCAGCCAAAGTCCCTTACAAAGTTAGTTAATAGCTTGCAGTTTTTGTCCCATTTATTGTTCCTATTCAGTGCAGTTAGGAGATCAGTAATGAATTACCTTGTAATTAGTCAGTTTTTGTTCCCTACAGGGTGGAATTGAATTACTAGTTTCCTTTCTTTATTTTTTTTTAAAGACATCAGTAATTAAAGCCTGCCCTATGGGGAGCAGAAGCTGACTAAGGGACAATTCATCACTAATCTCTCTCCCCCCCCCTCCCCCCACACAGGAAGCAATAAAAAGGAGCAGACGCTCCAAGGAGGGACCTTTTAAAGGCACAGTACACTCTTAAAAGCATCAGTATCACCTTGCCTGTCCATACTGGTGCTGTAATCACATTTTATTGGGAAAAAACCCTAACAGCATAAGAAGCCACAAACAGAGCTGGGGGGGTGGGAGGAATACAGGGAGACAACACAGAAACACTGGAATGCAATGCTTTAGCAATACTGTAGTCTGAATTTTCCATAAAAACTGAGTGAATGGCAGATGAGAATTACAGAGAAAATAGCGTGGAAGCAACCTAAGATAGCTCCTGATGAAGTGTAACTCCAATATCTGAGTACAGTCCACAAAGTACTGCTAGCTGTGCAGACTCCATTAACCTAAATGCGGCTTGCACAGAAGTCCTCTAAAAATGTATTATCTTCCGTCCAAACTATCCCCTCAATGGACACAGAGAGGCTATTTCTAAAGGGAAATATTCAGAATTCAAGTGTTCGTTAACACATTGGGTAACTCATTCCAAAAATCTATGTAAAAACAAATTAACATGTGTAACTTATTTACGGATGTTTAATTCATATTTATTCTAAATATACCTAATGATCTCTGGCGGGCTCAATATATGACCATCATGTACAGCATCAAATGCAAAAATTCGACCTCGACACAGAGCTACCAAGTGAGATGGACATTCACCTTCACTCTCTGGAAGAAGAAAAGGAAAGACCGTATGAACATGCCTCCTTCATACAGGAAGCCATGCAGTCATCGTGAAATGTCAGCTAAGGTGCTGCAACAGATAAAGTCAGTACGACAGCCTCTTTCAGTAACTGGCCAGATAAGCAGAGTGGTAAGCTGGGATTCTGGAGACTTCGCTCCCATTTATGTATGTATTTTGAAGTATGTCTTTGCTGCTCCTCAGCCAAAAAGGCTCTCAGAGTGGCTTATGTATGATCAATTAAACAAGAGTGTCCCTGCCCGCAGGCTTACAATCTAAAAAGACACACAAGGAAAAAAGAATGTGGAGGGAAGGGGGGGGGGAATCTTTAAGCAGGGCTAATGACCCTGCTTTCCCCTCTCATCTCCCAGTAGGGCTGGTGGAATGGCCTTGTTCTTCCTTCGTTTCATCTCCTTCCGTACAGCCTGCTGGAATGGCTGCTAGTGGTGACAAGTTCAGGGAAGATTTGTTTACATTTTCGTTTGTTTAGATGCTAGTGAGGAGAGCCGAGCAGGCGTGAATATACTGTGTGCACCTCTGTGTGAAAAGAAGGCCGTTACATGATACAGGCTCAATGGGAAGTCCAACATATTATGCAGTCAGCAAGGTCTGCACTGCACAGTTAATGAGAAAGGCTATGGCAGATGGGCTCAGGGGCTGGGTGATAGTAAAAATATCAGCCCACAAAAGCAGCTCTTCTGTTGATCTGGGGTCTTCTTGTCCCTAAGATTGATATTCTCTCCCTTGTTGTCCAACAACAAAGAAAAGATAGAAGTAGGAGTTAGCATTTGCTTCCTCCCTATTCAATGGCTCTTCCAGGTGGAATAAGTGTAAAGGCCCTTGTCAGGAAATAGGAATATGTGTTGGGCTTCAGATATCTTCATCTCTACATCTCAGTGGTAATGCTGCTAATGGTCTCCCTTCCCTGGCTCAAGTACACAATTACTGCTTAATGCCCTGACAGAATGATATAGGTTTATAGGAGAGGCTGACTATTCACTATTCCTTTAACGATTTTACAGCAAGGGATTATTTCCACGTGATACACTGACACAATGACACTAATGAGGGGAACAGTGGTAACAGCCCAAGGTAAGCAAAATGAGCAGATGTGACAATAAAGATTATTATGTATTGCATTTTGAAACCGCCCAATAGCTAAAGCGCTCTGAGAAGTTTATAAAAGATTAAAACCTTAAAAATACAACTTAAAATATAATATAAAAATCATTTACATACAAAACAAGGTGACTATCTTGTCAGGAGTTTCCTGTCCTGCAAAATGGCATTTCTACTGATTTGATGCACAAATGGATCAACTACGCTGATGTATGAGGTTTACCACCACAAGAGGTTATTTTCTAAGGCTCTCCAGGACTTCTATTCACATTCTATGAACTCTCTACCATTAATGGCAAGATTACATAACACTGACAAGCTTGCAGTCAGACTATGCTTTGTGAACTTTGGTTAACACACACAAACACTCACAAGTTTAGGGCATGCAGAGTAAAGTTAATAAAGCACGCAACTATACAGTAGACCATAAAACTGAAAACCTCTTCAAATTAACATTTGAGAAATTACAATAACTTAAAAAGTAGCAGTCTCGAATGCACCTGTAAGGACTGCGTATAAGGCACCAAGGGGGGGGCGGGATCTTGAACCAAGGTTTCCAGTGGCCAGTTTTCAGTTTCTTACCTCTTGTGCTCCCACCACTGAGCCTTTGACCAGCCAGACTAGGCTCCATAGGCCAAGGGCACATCTGGGTTGCAGTACTGGCCCAAGTGCTGTCAGCTAACCTTGCAGCCCAATAGAGAGACAACACTCCTGGGTTGGCTGGCAATTGGAGCGACTTGCCCTATTGGGTAACAACACAGACCCTCATCTTGCTGATATTGACTTTGAGCCCATCTGCGAAAATGTCTCCTGCCTCTGGCCCTCTTTGCCCAATCCAGTACCTGACCTCCAGTCTGTTCCTGACCATGCCTCCTGTGTGTGGCCCATGTGCCACTGCCCTGTATCAGACCCACACTCCATGGCAGCCTGCTTTAAGCAAGGCTCTAGGAATCGACATCCTCCCTTGATGGAACAAATAATCAAGGCAGGTTTGCAGAATCCTTGGGCTCAACTATACAGGACAGCAGCAGGCAAATATCTTTCAGTACAGGTCTGCCCGAATGAGATCGAAAGCAGGTGGGTGGTGTGAGGGGGGAACAGGGGGAAAGAGTCATCATCCCACATTTTTCTCCCAGTGGTCTTACTTCTGGTATCACAATCTGCAAAAACGGAGCTCAGGGGACAGACTACAAGCCTAAGTGTGGTAGGAGGGAGAAGATTCACTTGTGAGCCCCTTTGGCATGTGAAACTGCACCCTCTTCTGCTTTTATATGACTCCCATAGACCCATGTTTAAAGAGCCAAGCGTTGTATAATTCTGTAGCACAGCAATGACAAACATTACAATTATTGCACATTTACTCAACCTGCTAACATACACAGTGTGACTGGAGTGGAAACACATAACTGGGAATAGACTTTGACAGTCAACAAAGTGAGGTCGACTTAATCCACTCTCTTATTAATTAAACTTAAGGAGCAATTCTATGCCTTTTTTGACAGAAAAACACCCTACCACTTGCAGCATTTTCCAGGCACACCCTTATGGATGTGTTCTAACCTGTCCATCTGTTCTCTTCTAGGATTGCATGACCTAGTTGTTGAAAGTGCTGCTGTGCTTTTAAGAACTGCATAATAGTGCAGATGTTGAGATTTTTAGTGTCGTGACTGGAGAAACCGCACGTAACAGAAATTTCCATCCTAGGGAACTTTTACACAGATGTAAATCCCACTGATTTCAATAGGACTTACTTCAAAGTAAGCGGTCATAGGATTACAGCTCTGAAGGCAAAAGGGTCTAAGCCTGGCAAGCCTACTTTTTCCTCTAGATGAACTGTCTGTCTGTTATCATGAACACTAATTCAGTGTTTTGTGGAAGCTCTTTGACTTCTGCATTCACAGTTAGGATATGCTGTACTACCTTTCTGGCAAGATTTCAGTCCTTTCTAAGGCTTCTTATAGCCTTCCCCAATGTGGCGCCCTCCAGGTATTTTGAACTACAGGAGCTGTGGGATGGGAGTTGGGGGGCACTGTGTTACAGTGGTTCTGCTCCTATCTGCAGGGCTGATTCCAGAGAGTGGTATTGGGGGATTCCTGTTCCAGCCCATGGCTATTAAGCTGTGGGGTGCCACAGGGTTCTATTCTATCCCCTATGCTGTTCAACATCTATATGAAGCCATTGGGTGAGGTCATTAGGAGTTTTGGGGTGTGGAGGGTCACCAGTACGCTGCTGATACTCAGCTCTATTTCTCCTTGTCATCAGAGTCGGCTGAGTCGGTGAAGGTGCTGGACCAGTGCCTGGAGGCCATAATGGGCTGGATGAGGGCCAATAAACTGAAGCTAAATCCTGACAAGACAGAAGCTCTGTGGATTGGTGATTCCCGAGTCCGGGAATTGGGTAAGCGACCTGTCCTGGATGGAGCAGGTGTGTAGCATGGGAGTACTCCTAGATCCTTCCCTGTCACTGGAGCTCCAGGTGGACTCTGTGGCCTGGAGTACTTGGGGCCAGCTTCGGCTGATCCACCAGCTACAGCTTCTTCCTGGACAGGGATAACCTAGCCACAGTAGTACATGCGCTAGTAACTTCCCCGATTAGACTACTTCATGTATTTTACATGGAGCTGCCCTTGAAGATGACTCGGAAGTTGCAGCTAGTGCAAAATGCAGCAGCTAGACAGACTACTGACTGGAACATCTTGCAAAAATCATATAATACCAGTTTTAAAGGAATTGCACTGGCTGCCAATACACTTCCGGTCAGAATTCCGGAGTTTTGGTGATGACATTTAAAGCCCTAAGCATCTTGGGACCTCAATATTTGAGGAAGCGCCTCTCCCTATATATGCCTGCCTGAGGACTGAGATCTTTTGGAGCAGCCCTCCTCTGCATCCCACCAGTGAAAGACATACACTATGGTGGGAGGTGGGAGAGGGCCTTCTCTGCTGTGGCACCCCATTTGTGGAGGCCCGATTGATGCAGACATTGGTTTCATTTCGGTGCCAAGTAAAAACATGGCTTTTTACCAAAGCCTTTGAGGGCTAAATGCATACCCTGAAGTAGCACACTGTTTAAAATATGTTATTGTTTTAGATTTTAATTGGTATTAGCTTATTTAATGGTTTAATATGTTTTTAGCTGTTTAAATTGTTTTATACTGTTTAAACTGATTTTATCTGCATGCCACCCTGAGATCTTAATGATATAGGGTGGGATACAAATGTTTTAAATAAATAAAATAAACTACAACTCCCATCATTCCTGACCACTGGATATGCTGACTGCTGCTGATGGGAGTTGTGGTTCAAAACATTTAGAGGGAACAATGTTGGGGAAGGCTGGTTTATTACCTTTGTGGTGCCTTTTTGTTTAATGAGAGTCCTAACACACAGTTGCAACCACAATCTCTCTCACAGGAACTGGCTCAGTAAGAGGAATCAAATCAACCTGTTTGGCTCTGGATTCCCACACTGCAGGCTAAACTTTACTGTAATGCTAACAAATAAATCCAAGCAATCAGCTGTTACCAAAGCTAAAACCTGAGAAGCAAAATAACAGCGCAAACCTACACATGTCTACTCAGAAGTGAGTACCATTCAGTTCAATTGGTCTTATGCCTAGGTATGCAAATATAAGACTGGAGCCTAAATGCAATTGTTGAGCACTTTATCTACATGATGAACATTGTGCATGCAACATAAACAATCATTTTCTTTTAATCTAGATAGGCTCTTTGTTTACCTGTCCTGAAATAACTGACAATGGAATCTTGTGTAATTCCTGGAATCTTGCAGGTGCAAAACAGCATTCGGAACTGGTCCATGTCCAGAAGAGTATTACCAGATTTATGTACAGGTAACTTTTCTCTGCAATAAAGTCAACAAAATGTGTAAGATATTAAAGTTTCATTGAAAAGCATGTATTTTATACTTAGGGTCTAAATGACTACCATATTGACAATGGGAAAAAATCTTTCCCAAACGAGATTGGGTAGTGTTCTGAAGGTGTGTTGCCTTTCCGTGTAGGATGCATTGTGAATTACATGCTTGAGTCCTTCAGAATTAGTAAGGTGCCCTCTATTCTCTTAGTGTATGCAGACAACAGTTTGAGCCCATGCATGCTTATTTGAAAACAGTGCCACCAAATTCAACGGAACTTATTTCAG
Organism: Heloderma suspectum; assembly: GCF_057233095.1. Lineage (NCBI taxonomy): Eukaryota > Metazoa > Chordata > Lepidosauria > Squamata > Helodermatidae > Heloderma > Heloderma suspectum. Next base: position 197,138,058 of record NC_139462.1, read on the forward strand.
CAGACTTAATCTATAGGAAACTGATCATGTGTAAGGAAGATCTTACTTTAGGTCAGAGAATTGAACTTCAAGGCCTTTGGGCTCCTTCCATATTATGCTACCGATAAAGCCATCCTATACATGTCTACTCAAAAATAAGTCCCACTGAATATATTGGGGGTTACTGCCAGGTAATTGGGCCTAGAACTGCAACCCAAAACAATCAAATGGGTTGATTGCATTTATCACTGAACTGCATTTATCAATGAACTTTAGCAACATTTACACCAAGAAAAAAATAATGTGACTAGTACTTGTACATAGCTGTAAGTACTACACAGTGCTTTTAATTTTCTTACTTTCTCAATAGTTCCCAGAATTTCAAGGTATGCCATATACTTATGGATCCTCTTTCTATTTGAGTCCCTTCTTTCAGTGGCCAGTAATGTTCAATGTGAGGGCCTGGCCCTCCAAAATTATAATAGATTTGTGTTGGTAAACGGGCATCAAGATAGGCCACATTCAGCCACCATTCCTCCAGCTGAAAAGAAACAGCAGTTAGCAAAGTAAGGAGTATTTAGCATAGCTATGTTATTTATTTATCCTGTGTCCTATCCCATAGCCTCAGGATAAGCAGCAATACTTCATGGCTGGAATCCAAAGAACAGCCTGAGTAGTTTGGCACATCCAAAGAGGGCTGGGTGAGTATTTGCTCAAATAGCAGAGTCCTCTATGCCACATGACAAACCACATGTGAAACTAAGGGACTCTTAAAAGCAATTTCTGACCTGGTATTGGGCTTTGCTGTTCACAGAAAAAAATGTTTTAAAAATCCAGCATGCTCAGGGCAGTTCTTTGGATCAGAGCCTATAACATGCCATAGAAGCTCCCCCCCCCCCCCGCCTAATATTTCTTGATTTACTTACTTTTAACACTTAGGGGGTTTCCTGCCTGCTCCAAACCATATAGCAACCATGTAACTCTGGGACAATAAACTGGAGATGCATGAGTGCTGGGTTTTCCCTTCGTTAATATTTCTAACCGCCAACTTAAGGGTAGTCAACATCCAGCATGTGAGGATCAGACATTTATCTCATATACAGAATCCAGAAGTGTTGTGTTGTACCTCCCCCTCTTTTTTTTCTTTTACACTCAAGTTTACAAAGTATCTGAATGAAAAATCATATTTCCATTTGGCAGTATGTACTTTTATGAATATACTATGCATTTTCATTGCTAAAATAAAAATGAAAACAAAAGCATAATATGAATTTTCATTGCTAAAACCCCTAATGTCAAGTTGGATTCTCAATGTGTACCAAAGTATTTTCCAAGTCCATTTCTAGCCACCAAAATAAACTAAATTGCAAAAATGTAACATGCATGATTATCCCAGATCAAAACCAATTTTGAATACCATAAGCGTGTACTCTTAGAAAATCTTGTGTATATCATTTGAAACTTCATCTGAAACTATCTCCACATTCTAAAATTCCATAAAAGGCTCTATACAAATCAAAGAGGCAACGAGGAGGATTTGTTTCTGGATATTAAATGGTATGAATATGGTTGAAGTAGGTGAAATATCACAAGCCAAGATTCCAATTTAAAGATTTGTATAAAATGGATTTTTAAATGCAGAATTCAAAGTACAGCCAAACAGCCTATGCTTCAACAGACTGAAATTATTGTGGCTCCTTACAGCTGGCTCCACAGTCTAATTAAGATGAAGCACTGGTTTTAGATCAATTTAGTTTGCAATTCTGTGCACATTTATCTAGGAGTATGGTCTACTGAACACAGCAGGACTTACTTCTGTTTAGAGTAAACATGCATAGGATTATTCTGCTCATCGTATTGACTTTAATGAGACTAGAATAACTAGAAATATTATGGACTGACTGGGATGGTCAGCAGGTTACTGGTAAGTAAACATTTGTACTGGGTTTCCACACATAAGAGGGTTTGATCCTGAAGACTCTGATACTATAGGTGATTTTCCCCAGAAGTGGAGATGTAATAATATAGGTAAGGACCAAAGCATTAAGTCTAGAGCTTGATATTTCTAAAATATAATTCTTGCATCATTTCTTGCCTGTTATTATACTTTAGAAAACCAGTATCAGCCTGCATATAGCTGGAAAGCATTCAAGCTTTCTTAAAAAACATACCCAATTCCTCTTCACTTTAGCCCTTTCAAGTAGTTTTTGCTGCAGTTCCTTCCCAATTCCATTTTCAAACCTTTTTACTATGTCCACAGTTCTTTGATATTCTTCTTGATTTAGCAAAGGTCTCACTGTAAAGCAAAAAGGGTTATTTGAAAAAAACACAATGATTTGAATACATTTGTGTCTCTTCTTTAAGTTGTATTTATGCTCCAAAGCTGTTCTAAATTGGTTTGCAGAAAAAAATTAACTGCTGCAGGTGATCGTCTCACCTAACACGTAAATATAAATGAGACTCTGAACAAACACAAGCATTGTTCACACATGCACATTCATCTCTGTAGTATCAAATGATGGCTTACACGTGTGAACAACCTAAGATTAATCAACACAAACAGTAAGTATTTCATTTAAGCTGTCTTGAATTCATTTTTTTAAAAATGTGGTATACAGTTTTCACATAAAATAAATGAATATCTTATATCAGCCAGCAATAGTTCACACATTTGGCTGCAAGTCAACAAGAACTTAGTAATCACATGATGCAGATGCCTGGGTGAACCAGCCTACAAAGTCACCAATCACTATCAACTGAAAGTAAAATGGCAAGCTCACACCAAGCCCAAAGAGGAACCCATGTTCAGTAGAAGCAAATCAGTTGGGTGCTGGTTTGTTTTTTACTACAACAATCCAAATAAGTGGAAGTATGAAATATGTTATTTCTCCTAGTAATCAGAAACCATGCATGAATTCCTACAGAATTCCAATAGCCTAGTGTAGCTTGCAAATTGTCATTTAGTGCTGGGCTGAAAAAGTCTGCTTGACTCTTAGTCTTGTGAAACTTTTAAACACATTAAACTGAAAGGAGTTTCAACCCTAGCCAGCATAGCCGATGGTGAGGGATGATGAGAGTTGTAGTCCAACAACATCTGGAGGTCCACCCTGCCATAGTTTCAAAATCTCTAATACCTTTAGATTTTAACATCTATGAAGATAAAACAAGTATTATCAGTTACCTGACCTCCAGCCACATTAGAAGTTTGTGAAGCAATCATTAAAAACTGACATACCTGAATCGAGGTATTTCTTTAAAGACTCATCGAGAGCAGGAACTGGCAATGAAGGAAGAGAACTCTGGTACTGAAATGTACGCTCTTCAGAAGAATCAGTCACTTGGTTTTCCATAACGTTGATCTACAGCAAATAGTATTTTTTGTGTGACGCCTGTAATTGATTGAACTCCAGGCTCTGCTATCAATTAGTTTTACTTGGGCCTCTTATACTTTAAATCCTAATTATATATGAAAGCCAATAAATGAGTAAGACATTACCTCTCATTTACACAACATTGGGCCAGTTCGCGTACATGCGGATGGTTAATAAGCCACAGTGGCTTATTAACCACCCCTGTGCATGCTGCCCAACTTCTCTAATTACCCTTGCCCCATTAAGCAACCCTAGAACAGCCACCTACCCTTGCCAAGTTCGCACATAATGATAAGCTACACCCAGCAAGGGCAATGAGGGAAATTGGATGGCATGCGTGGGGGTGGTTAATGCAGTCCTAATAAAGGTATCCCACCCTCTGGATTTTTTTTACTTACAGACCAGCATGGCTATCTTTTTTTGATATACCAAATTAGGTTTATCTGACATGTTTTCCTCCAAAGTACATTTCATGATTTCTCCTAGTGGCAACCATTCCTCCATTTCTCTCCTCACCCTTTGTTTATCATCAGCAGGTTACTGTGCCAAAAGTCCTTGGGGCAGGCGCTGCCAGTCTTTACTGATTTTATGAAGCATCATGGGAGCCAGTGGTGTACTGGAGCCAGGGCTGCATACCTGCACCCTTTGATTAGCAGGGACGCTGATGTCATCTGTCACCCACCCCTCAGAACTACCTGTTCCCTCTTAGCTTAGCTACAATCCTCAGGGTAACTGAGGGAAAATGAATTTTCCCAGCAACAATATATATTTGAGAAATATCCCTGTTGCAATGCTTACTTATTTTTTAAATATAGTAAGCAGTAAATACATCTAATAAATAAATATAATGCAAAGTATTTTGGGATGGCTTGGTCTTCAATGGGCAATTAAGACCCATTGGCTCAAAAAACCAGACCTGCTCCTGGTGGAGATGAGAATCGCTAGAGCTGGTTTGTTGATATGGAACAACCTGAAATTCTGGACTATCCTTGGGGGCGAGGCTATGGGGACTGTCATGAAGAGCAACTGCACTTCAAAATATACCACTACACCACTGCCCACGGCTTCACTATTCCCAGTAATGTGCCCTGCCTGCATTTGACCAAACTTGGTACACAGAATGGAAGTCTGATTCATGGTCTCCTCATTCAGGGCACTGAGGAAACTTCTTTCCGGCTTCGTCCCTGAACCTTTATCTGCTACAGTTTCTTATTTATACACCACACCAACTACAGCACAAAAGTAAACACAAAAACAAAACAAAACACCTGCCTAGACAGCTGACAATTTAAACAATCGGTGTGACCAGTTTTTAAGTTACAGATGAGGTTGCTGTGTTATTTCACTACAGCAAACGTGGTGGTGGTGGGAGCTGCGGACTCAACATTTTCGTGGCAAAATGCATCTCTTGAAGTGGCCTCTCAAGCCGTCAAGGGCACAGTTACGAAGTGCCACAAAACTCTTGTGTGCATGCCACTTTAGTGATTGTGTCTAAATTCTTTATCATGCCTGAACAAGGAACTGTTGTTATAATCTTACTTTTACTGACTAGCAGAGGGCATCAGTGAGTGAGTGAGTGTGTGTGAGAGAGAGAGAGGGAGAAAGAGAAAGAGAGTTGCAGGGTGTGTTTGCTTGCTTTCTCGTTGCAAATATACTTGTCCCGGCCGCCATTGAAGTCTAGGCGCTTGCTATTGTTAGAAGGCCTGGAGATCGCGAGGCGACTAACCGGGGCGCCTGAAAAGGGAGAAGAAGAGAGGGGAACAATCCCCATAACATTCAATCGAATCGGCGGGCAGCTTGAGAGCATCCCGCCATGGCAGGCACATTTCGACAGCCGCCGAAACCGGGCCTCCCCCGCTTCCTGGCGCGATTCCTGTCCAGCCCAGAGCCCCGTCCGGCAGCGCTGCCCACCTCACAGCCGCCCACTCGCGCTCACTCACCCCATAGCCCGGGCCTCGCTGGCTTGTCGCTCGTCTCCGACGCCTCGGCGCGGTCGTGGTCGCCCTCCGCCCCACAGACGCCAGGCACGACAGCGGCTGGGGATGACTAAAACGGGGGGGGGGGGGAGGCTTCCCTTCGCTCTGACCTTTATCCCACTTCCAGGCCTAGCGGGAAAGCGCCGACGCTTGGCCGCGCCGCTCCGAGGCGCAGCCGAGGGACGAGGAGGCCGGCCGTGAGTCGCACTGGGCGGCGCTGCGGCGCTGGGCTGGACCGACGTGGTCAGGGCCTACAGGAATGGCGCCGCCAAGGGCGCTTCCCCTCATTCCACAACAACAACAACAACAACCCCCCCCCCCCGACCCGCTGCCCTTTGCCCCAGCTGAGGCGAAGGCGCAGGGAAGCTTGGAGAAAAGCCGGCCGGGCGGCTCCTTCTCTCGTTTACATCGCTGGTCCTTCCACTCTGCGCCAGTTTCCTCCACTGAACAACCCGCTTATTCGCCCTGCTGCTCTATGCTAGGCTTGCCACCTGTTCTTTCAAGGAACTGTCCCGTATATAGTTGTGACTATCCTCTCATAAAAAGATGAAGTATTAAAACGCAGTGCTCTTTTTCAAGCAGAGATGCTCCATAACGAACAAGACGGTTTTATTTAATATATTATGAGAACTCGTCCTAGTAAGGTAACTTACATGTTCTGGCATCTGACACACTCGTCTTAAGAAAGCACAAGTCGGATGAATGAAGTAAATACAAAAAATGAATTCTTGTGGAACTGCACTTGTTTTGCCCCTTCCCCCAAATCATTGTTAAAGCTTACGTAGACCGCACGGTTAAAAACTACAGATCTGATATTTCTTAGAACCACCATTACTCAAAAACAATTATCCAAGGCATGGATCCTCTTGGAACTTCACGACTTTAACAGGGGATCCCCTCAAAACAATCAAGTCACAGATCACACCCATACCCATAGATTGCACCATAAAAATCACAGATACTGTACTTCGCATTACTGCCATGGTATGAAAACATAGATCTGAGGCACAGATTCTCAACTAAACCACCCCCTGCTGCAGATGCCCATGGATTCTCTGGATTTTTACAGGAGATGCCAGTAAAATGCCAGTACTCTCTCACAGCTGTGCCCTCCTGGGTACTCAGTGCAGCACCAACACGGACTCAAGGGTTGGGGTGGGCGGGTTGCCATGGTCTATAGGAATTCAATCCCTCTCTCCAGGCTTCCTGCTCATTCAAGTGCAGATCTTGAGGGCTTGTACCTTGTGTTGGGTAGCTGGGACAGATTAGGGATTCTGTTGGTGTACCGCCCACCCCGCTGCCCATCAAACTCCCTCCCTGAGCTGATAGAGGTGGTCTCGGACTTGGTGTTGAGGACCCCTAGGATGATGGTCCTGGGGGTTCTCAACTTCCATGCCAAGGAGGCTGTATCCGGGGAGGCTATGACAGCCATGGGGCTGTCCCAATATGTCATCGGTTCAATGCATGTAAAAGGGCACATGCTTCATCTGGTTTTCTCAACTGGGCAGGAGGAGGTTGGTGATCTGAAAGTGGAGGAATTAACATCTGTCCCTTTGTCATGGTCAGGTCACTTCCTGTTGAGGTTTAGACTCTTGGCAGCCTTCCCCCTCTGCAAGGGTGGGGGACATATTAAAATGGTCCGCCCCCAGAGGCTAATGGATTCCAATTGATTCCAGAGGGCACTGGGGGATTTTCCTGCTGGTGTTACAAAAATTGTGTTTCTTTCCCTGGTAGACTTTCCAATTTGTTTACCAAGAACGAGAGGAGGCAGAGATCTGGTCCAACACGATTTTATTCTGCAGAATAAGGCAACCCTTGCGGCTAACGCTCCAACAAAGGTCACAATCAAGTAATGTGATCCAAAAGTTTATATAGGCTAGACCTTTGGGGGCTGTCTTACGCTTGCGCTGTACTAATCTCTTTGTTTAGCTGAGAAGGAAACAGAAAGCAGGCAGCACCTTTCACATATCTAGGCATCCGCAGAGAGGTAGTCTTGTACTCTAACATAAATACGTTCTTGGCATTCCTGAGTCTCTGATAAGGCACTGTGTCTTTGTTTGGCATGACAATTTCACACAGAGGTAGAATAGACATAGCCTAGCTTATAAAATTATGGGATAACAGACATATTACAACTGAAATTTCTATAACACTGGTATGGCTGATGCTCCTGCGGAAGCCCAGGTCACTCTGTGGAATGCAGAGATGGCTCAGGCAGTTGGCATGATCGTGCCCAAGCGCCCTCTCCCTCTGAGCAGAGCCCAGCCAGCTCCTTAGTATACACCTGAGCTGAGGGCAATGAAGCAAGAGGGGAGACAGCTAGAACGCAGGTGGAGGAAAACTCGTGCTGAGTCTGACCGAACATAGGTAAGAGCTCACTATCGAGCCTACTCTGTGGTGGTGAGGGTGGCAAAGAGACAGTTCTTTTCCACCAGCATTGCATCTTCTCAGTGTCGTCTGCATGCTTCTCAGACGATACTGAAGCTTTTCCAAGTGGTTCATGGCTTGTTACATTCTGGGCCAGGGAAAGAGGCTGTGGAATCCTCGGTTGCACGCTGTGACGAGTTTGTGCGGCACTTTGAAGATAAGTTGCTCAGATTCGCCATGAGTTGGACACTACGATTAATGCAGTTCCACTGGTAGAGGCGTTCAGAGCACCGTCTGGTCCAGTTCTATTGGATGAGTTTCAGTTATTGAGGCCTGAGGATGCAGACAAGGTGCTTGGCCAAGTCCGATTGACCACTCGTGTGCCTGACCCTTGCCCTTCATGGCTTATTAAATCAAATAAGGAGGGGATGTCCAGCTGGGTCCAGGAGATTATAAATTCCTCCTTGAGAGAGGGAGTGGTGCAGGCCTCTTTAAAAGAGGTGGTAATCAGACCACTCCTGAAAAAGCCTAACCTGGACCTGGAGGATATTAACAATTATAGGCTAGTGGCCAACATCCCCTTCTTGGGCAAGGTGCTTGAGCAGGGGGTTGCAGGACAGCTCCAGGCACTGTTGAATGAAACGGATTATCTAGATCCATTTCAATCGGGCTTCAGGCCTGGTTTTGGAACGGGAACTGCCTTGGTCGCCTTGTGGGATGACCTCTGCCGGGACAGGGACAGGGGGAGTGCGACCCTGTTGATTCTCCTGGACCTCTCAATGGTTTTCGATAGCATTGACCATGATATCCTTCTGGATAGGTTGTCTGGGTTGGGAGTTGGAGGCACTGCACTACAGTGGTTCTGCTCCTACTTGGATGGCCGATTCCAGAAGGTGGTGCTGGGGGATTATTGCTCTGTGCCATGGCAATTATGCCATGGGGTTCCTCAGGGCTCTATTTTATCACCCATGCTGTTTAACATCTACATGAAACCGCTGGGGGAGGTTATCCAGAGGTGTGGGCTGAGGTGCCATCAATATGCGGATTACACCCAGCTCTACCTCTCTTTCTCATCAAACCCAGGTGAGGCAGTGGCTGTTCTGAATCAGGGCCTGGGCACAGTAATGGACTGGATGAGGGCCATTAAACTGAAACTCAATCCAGACAAGACAGAGGTACTGTTAGTAGGTGGTTCGTCTGCCCGGCTAGATAATATTCAATCTGTTCTGGAGGGGTTTGCACTCCCCCTAAAATATCAGGTTTGTAGTTTGGGGGTGCTCTTGGATCCAGAACTGTCACTTGAGGCACAGGTGAACTCAGTGGCACGGAGCACTTTTTATCAGTTTAGGCTGGTATACCAACTACGCCCTTATCTGGACAGAGATAGCCTAACTACAGTTATCCATGCTCTGATAGCTTCTCGTCTAGATTACTGCAATGCATTATAGGTGGGGCTTACTCATGATCTGTCATTTGATACTGGTGTTGGTGGGATTCAAAATGGAGAAAGGCTAGAAATATTTTGAGGACCTTTGGCATCAATCGGAATAGTTACTGATTTTGTGTATTCTTACCTGACACCATCCGTATTTGTTGGAATATGTTGTAAAATTGGCACTACCTGAATGAGAATATCTAGACAGATGGCAGGTCCACCAGCATCATTGTCACGAGGCTTTAATCAGTCTAATGCAAATAGGAAACCTGCATTCTCTACCATATACATTTGACTGTAAAAATTACTGTTGCACATTCTATCTTTCAATAACAACATGGCACAATTGGAACCAATGTAAACGCTACAATCCTACGTTCTTTCACTGTGTTCAATGGGGCTTACTCACAGGTAAGTGTGAATTGGATTGCAGACTGAATCACATGCATTGCTATCTTGTGTTCCTTGACAAATGTGAAATATTGCTTATAGTGCAATGAGTCAAATCTAGCAGGGTTGGGAAAAGGTAGATCAGGATCTATGGGGGTTTCTGACTTCCAACTATTTAACAGTAGTGACAGCTATAAGTCTCTCTCTTTCCCTGTAGATTCTGAAACAAAGGAAATGTGTAGGGGAGGGGTAAACCAAGAGGGTTCTTTGTATGTGAAAGGGCTGAGAACATCATTCTGGCAACGAAAACACATCTTGCGCTGAGCATGTGGTCAGCGGTACCCTTCTTTAATTCTAAGTCTATGTTTGTGCCACTGAGCCACTATGCCAGCCTTCCCCATCCTGGTGTCCTCCAGATGTTTTGCACTTCAACTCACATCAGCCCCAGCCACCATGGCCAGTGGTCAGGAATGCTGGGAGTTGTAGTTGAAAGCATCCGGAGGGCACTGGGGTGGGGAAGCCCTGTTAATATTCTTACTGATACAACACTGGAAGCCACATTCTGAGCTTCTATGCACTGTCCTGTCTAATTTCTCTGACAATTGTCATGGGAATCATGCTATACCTTTTGCAATCTGTAGTATAGGTGTGGTGATTATTGTGGATATATTATATTACAGTCTGCTTATGTTTTAATAATATTTGGTGTTAATTTTCTGAGAAATTACAGTTTAGAAAGACACTGGATATTCTGTTTTGGACAAGGTAAATTTTCACCTGCAAAACTTTTCAGAGTGAAAGCTGGGGCTTCAAGGCACAAAAAGTTTCACAAACCTTCCCTTGTTTACCTTTTTCAAGTTGTTGTATGTTTGTTTGCAGCAGCTTCTTTTCTGAATCTTGAGCTGCCATTTTTACATGGCCATCCTCAAACAATCTCAGCCAATCAGGTATCATGAAGGTGTCATGATGTCACATCCACATGCAGCCAATCAAATTTGTCTATATGATGATGTCACGAAGCCAAATCAGAGTCAGCATAGTTCTTCCTGCCCTTAATCTGAATGGGTGGACATTTATGCTGAGTTTTGCAGGACCCCTGAACAGTCACCAAAACAGGGTGAACTTCAGGGATTTTCACAAAACATCCCCTCCCCTTTCAGCTCAGTTTTAATTTTAGCTTTGATTGTGTTCTCTATATAATTGCAGTAGAAATATTGTAGAGGGCCTATTGTTAGTCATTCTTTGTAGCCAGGTTCCAAGTCTGAAGAGAGCACTGTCCAATATCTGCACTGCACGTTCTGACAATTCATATATGCAGTCCTGTTTTTATCAAAATGCAAAGGTAGCCATGTTGGCCATAAGGCAAAATCCAAAATTCCTTTCAGGGTAACTCCTTTAGTAGGCCAACTCAGAGGTCACAAAACATGTTCAAGTTTTTGAGAGCTCTAGATCTCTTCATCAAGTAACATGTTAAAAAAGCAGGTTGGCATGGTGGGGGAATAGGAAAAGAAAACAAAAAACCCAGGCTGACTTGATATTGAAGTCATGAAGTCTACATGTTCAGAGATTTAAGACGAAATGGGGCAGGAGGGATTTGCAGTCATTCAAATTAGGCTCAACCAAGTGATGTGATGGTTTTAGGTTGCACCTGAGACCAGCCCTAGAACTGCTGGAGAGAAGAAAACAAAGTATGGTTGATTTTTGCATTTTTGAAAATATATAATTCAGCTATTACTTGGAACTGTTTCAATCCTTGGGTGAAGCACAGGTTTCTTGGTCAGTGGAAAAGAGTAGCAGAGAGAAACTAGAGTTTTTATATTAACAAAGCTGGAGATAATTTTAGATGACAGTTTTATCAGGTTCTTTTGATATCTCTATTTCTGTATCAGTAATGAAAAAATATATCTCTTGCAAGAAGTTATCCTTCATTTACCTACATTGTGCAGCTCCAACCTGCTATGAGGCTGCTTCACGCACTGTAATTTTAGTTTGTGTGGAATACCTACTAAATCTTGCTTTCATGGGGCTGCTTAACATGACACACAACCCAGACAGTGCACCTAAGTAAAACCATGGTGTTTGAAGCCCATATGATTTATTTATTTATTGCTTTAATGTGCGATTATACCATGGAAACATACCACAGGGAAGGCACAGTTGGTCCCAGCTCCCTGGCACATGTTTCCCACACGTTTGAACAAAAGGGCACATACTTCAGATTTTCTGATTTTATAATAGTACACAATGTGGGTCTGTAACAAGAAGCAGACCTGAGAATACCAATTCCTCTACACCATGTTGGGTCTTCCCTGGGCCACATTGTAGTCCAGTGTCCAGAAGGTGGCAGTGTCTGCGGGCTGGAAAGTCCTCCACACTGAGTAGCTAAATCCTATTTGCCATCTCTTGAGTTTCAACAGAGCTTTTATACCAGGTATGGCTTTGTCTCAGAACTGCCTTTTAAAGAATCCTCTGTGTGGATGGATGGATTTATCTGATTCTAAAATAGAAAAACCTTTTTTCGTTCCTTAGTTCTCAGTTTCCTGAGTTTACATGCATACTGACACTTTCTTCTGTTCAGCTGATCTTCAAGCCCAGTTTTACCTGTTAATTTGAGCTGTAACTGTGCATGTGGCCATTTGTCCCACTGGAGATAAAACAGGATCCTTTGCTCAGCAAGTGTGACAAAACTATTTTGGCTCTGCCAGCAAGATTCCCATCCCTCCCACTCACCTCCTCCTCACTTCATTCCCTTACTATTAGAAGAGGCCAATCCAGAGTTGTAATGAAATCAAGGACCACCACAATGATAAAGGGCACTTGGCAACAGATGCAGGAGTTCTCAATACTGATGAGATAACATCAGATCCATACCAGGGCTGATGCTATTGTCAGGGCCCAGCCTCAGTACTGCAGCGGGCCTTGTAGGTTATAGCCGAGATTTGATTAGAAGTCGCCTGGAAGGGCTTGGGCCTATTCAGTTTCTGGAATGTCAGAGTCTATGTGAGCTTATCTCTGTCACTGTTCTCAGAGCAGAGCCAGGGAGAGTCACCCAACTCCCTGTCCACCTGCTGGTCTGGCCTTGGCAGGCAGGGAGGCTGGAAGCTGTCCATGAGAACCTGACAGAGGTGGGGTGGGGTTTGCAGAAGGGTCGCCCAGGTTGAAGCGTCACTGCTGGAGGGCTGAGCAGTGCCGCCCTGTTTAGACAGGGGCCTTGCTGAAAGGCTAAAGGCCCTTGTCTGTCAAGGGATCCGAAGGGGATGTCCTACAGTCACACTTTCCCTTTTAAGCTGATGCAAAGATGAAGAGCCTTTGCTACAAACAACTTGTCTTCATTGCTCGAAGCCTACTCAGTTTGGATCCATCATCGTCTGGACTTTTGGAGGCACTCTGCACATGGACTGGAACTTTGGATTGTTAAGGACTTGCCAGGAAAAGCACTGTGAGGCTTTTCATAGACTTGAACTTTCATTGCTGTGGATTGTGTGTCTGTGTTTATAGTCAGCTCAGTGTACGGCAGGCTGGGTTTGATCTATGACTTTTGGACTTCCCTCTGCCAGAACTCATGCAGCGTGGAGTTGCCAGTGCAAAAGCGGTGGCCTGGAACTCCTTACGTGTGTGGGTATGCCCTTCCCTTGATCTTGATGGGCCTTGACCATGGAGCATAGAGTTATCAACAAAATATTCAAAGTTGGACTCTCTGTGGGTGTGGGTTGTTTAGGCCTTTCAAGAAGTTATCCTCTGATTGTCTGATGGGTTCATTCCAGGAATCATTCCCTTTCCATGACCGGGGTTGGAGCCCCATGAAAGGATTGTCTGGGTTAGGTACCCAGGAATCCAAAGTCCCTTCCCTTGTGTTCAGAACTGTGGAGATGACAACGGAGAAACCACGTTGAGGATCTCAGTCACGGTAGTCGTGTTTAGTTTTGACCTGTTCCGGAATTACATAGAGCCTATAGCTACTGACCATCAGCTATATGATTTCTGAAGAGTGTAACCATTAAGCTTTTGCCATGGGATTCCCTGCAATAAAGAAATCTCACTGATTTGGGTGTCCAGTGTCAGATTGCCTGAGCGTGTGCACTGGGGGGATCGGGAAACCTGTCAGCTATGAAATAAATAAATAAATGCTCTCCCTGCCCCTGCAAGCTAGGATTCAGATGACTGACAATGCACACTGCGATGTTTTGGTTGTGGTGGAGCTATCTCATGTACAGATCACAAAACACAGCAACCTGGTGATAGTTCAACCAATGTTCAAAATGCTAGAAGCACAAACAGTGGCATTATCCTGGGACCCTCTTCCTTTACCACTAATGGGGGTATGATAGATACCACAGATAGTTCACTGTTAGTTATCTATGCAGATAGTTCCTGCATAGCAGGAACAAGATTGTACAGTCAACCTGATTTGCAACATTTGGAGTTGCAATTCTTTATCTACAGTGAGCGACACACAGTCCTGTGTTTTTCACAATGGCAGATATTCTTCTTCAATAGCTACATATTCATCTCCCATACAGTCAGCTCTTCCACATGAAACTAGCTGTGCTGTGAGCCCAACGGCGGCCCCTGTATGCTCCGGCCATGGGCTTCCAAGATTTAGGGATGCCGAGAAAGTGATAAGTCAGGTCCAGATTTGCTTACAAGGAGATTTTTATTGAGTACTTACAGTGCACAGGGGTACCCAGTGGTTGGATCAGACAAAGCTCTGAACCAAGAGCTGTGCTGCAAGATGACTTTTATATCATACGTGTTGTTCAGGCATAGCAGTTAGAGTTTATCTACAACTTTCCCAGCATAGCCTAGCAGTGCTTGGTAACATGTTTGGCAGAAGCAAGACTATCATAATTTTCTCAGCATAGACACCTGTGGCTTAAGATAAACATAGCTTCACTCTCTGGCACATCCTAGACTCTGATAAGATAAATGGTACCAGAGCTCATTAGGTCTGGAATGTGCTGAGGGGGCACTACATCGGCCTTTTGACTCATCTTATGAGCCAAGAGGCCCAACTGCAAGGAATTGCAACTAATAAGCAAAATCAGAGAGCATTATGGACCTCTAAGCATCTCTAAAACTACTTTTAACTTGCTTGCAGGCCTGGGGGCCTACAGCCCCACACACTCCTGAAGGCCAGCACATGGGTGGACAATTCTGAGAATTTATTCCCACAGTGTTATATCATATAGCAGAGAAACACTTTAGAGACCCTCTTACCAGCTTGTTTTTGGTATATTTTTAATCGTCCATAAACACATATCTGGTTGCCCTACCACTGTAGGAGTTTGGGGGCTTAGAGTGCAATCATTTGCATGTTTACTTAAAAGTAAACACGAGATAGCAGCCTTATTCATTGCAGGAGAGCAGCAAGCTGCATAATGAACTCATTACCAAGACTTGTGGTTTCATACAGCTCTTTACCAAATCAGGCATGTCAAAGGTCACTTTGTGTATGGGGGCAGAGGGAGGCGAGAAGATGGCTAATTTGACGACTAAAGGGTAATTTGAATCTGTCCCACAAGAGTTTGAATTCAGAGGAAAGATTCTTTGAACCCGGTAAATATATGTGTAATTAGGGCGCAATCCTATGCATGTTTAAACAGAGAAAAGGCCCACAACTCCCTGGCTGGGGCATGCTGGGAGCTGTAGACCTTTTCTTTGTCTAAACATGCATAGGATTGCACCCTAAAGCACACAGAAATTGTTACTAAGTTTTGCAATGGAAATCTCAGTCTTTGTTAAATCTCATCCATCCCTTTATTTGTCAAAACCTATTAAGTGAAATGAAAAGCAGAAGCAGCATAAACAGTAAGATGTTTGTGGGAGTAAAAATTCTATGTAATCACCAGGAAGAATTAATACTTGTCCTGGCCCAACAATCAAAGACACTTTCAGGTAACAACACACCTTTATTTGATAGGGAGGAAACGTTACAGCATGCGGAGTCCACTCTCTGTGCAATGATGTAA
The DNA here is from genome assembly GCF_057233095.1 of Heloderma suspectum. NCBI lineage: Eukaryota > Metazoa > Chordata > Lepidosauria > Squamata > Helodermatidae > Heloderma > Heloderma suspectum. The sequence continues at coordinate 197,153,545 of NC_139462.1, forward strand.
AAGCTGCAAAAGATATTCTTGCAGTAGTAAAACCATCTGAGAATCCATTTACCTGCTCTCCCTTTCCAAGCAGTTAAGGCTGCAATCCTATGCATGTTATAAAGGGTTCTCTAACCACCTCAATATATTCATATATTGTGAATATATGATTAGATCCAATCAGGGTGACTTGCATGCAGAAGCAAGTCAAGAACATAACAAGAGCTGTTTTGGATTAGGCCAAGGTCCATCTAGTCCAGCATTCTGTTCACACAGAAGCCAACCAGCTGCCTGTAGGAGGCCCACAAGACATGAGTACAACAGAACCCCTCCATTCATGTTCCCCAGAAACTGTTATATAGAAATATTCTACCTCTGATACTGGAGGTAGCACATAGCCCTTAGGGCTAGTGGCCATTGATAGCTTTCTCTTCTAGGAATTTGTCCAATCCCCTTTTAAAGCCATCCAGATTGGTGGCCATCACTACATGTTATGGGAAAAAATTCTATAGTTTAACTATGCGCTATGTGAAGAAGTACTTCCTTTTATCTGTTCTGAATCTCCACCCATCAGCTTCATGGGATGACCCTGGGTTCAGTATTATGAGAGAAGAAAAATGTCTCCCTGTGCACTTTCCCCACACCATGCATAATCCTGTTCACCTTTATCATGTCGCCTTCACTGGCCTTTTCTCTAAGTTAAGCAGGCCCAGATGTTGTAACTTTTTCTCATAGGGGAGTTGCTCCAGCCCCTTGATCATTTTAGTTACTCTTTTCTTCACTTTTTACAACTCTACAAAATCCTTTTTTAGGTGCAGTGATCAGAACTGTACAAAGGTTTCCAAGTGTGGTCTCACCATAGAGTTGTATAATGAGAATATGATATTGACAATGTTATTTTCAATTCCTTTCCTAATTATGCCTAACAAGGAAGTTGCCTTAAGAAGAGCATTTCATAGGACAGCCCCTCATGGGAACCCCAGTGCAATGAAAGGGGAGACAGCACACAACAAATCATGGGGGTTGGTGGACTCTTTCTAACCCCAAGTTAATAAAATTATGCACAAACACCCTGGCTCTTTGTTCTAAAAAGAGCCTTAAACACAGAATGAGGTCTAAGTACAATTTACTTTGATTTTTGTTCTGAAATTCCCACACTGGAAGTAGAAAGATTTGCCCACATTAATGTACCTGATGGCAGACCTATATATACCATTCATTTGGTTTTATTGCCTTCCTTCCCCAACTTCCCCAGGAACTGTAGCTTTGTATGGAGCAGGGAACATGGGGTAGAGAGAAAATAAGTCTGTGGCATTGCACCCAGACAGACCCTGTCATGAAGAGACAAGACACCAGAGCTTAGCTTAATAAGGACAAGTAGCATTAACTTTTAGAGGATCTGTGTTGGATGGTTTTATTCTATTTATCTAACTCCTATCCCTCCAGTTCGGTACACTTTGATACAAGATAGCAGAGTCCTCCTGCTTCCACCTCAACCTGTCCTTGGATGAGTTCCCATGACTTTGAGCCCAGGAATTCCTCTACTCATGCCTCTTCATGGCCCACAATTCAATGAGGTACAGACAGGGCTGGCCCTACCATTAGGCAGAGTGAGGCTATTACCTCTGACAGCAGTTGCTGGGGTCAGCAGTAGCAGCCTCCTGGCTGTTCCTTCTGGACTTCCTGGCACTTCCCCTTTGTTTGAGGACAGAGCAGTTTATGCCATGCAACCTATCCGGGCCCCCACTAAACCAGCCTGTTGCCTCAGGTGTGGTGGAGGACTCTATCCCATCACCAGTATTGAAGTAAGGTTCAACTGCCAGTTCATCTGGCCCCCATTCTGTACATGGAATTGGGAAGGGGGCACCATCTTGTCCTTTGCCTCAGGGAGCAAAATGTCCTGAGTTGGCCTTGGGTATGGATGAAGGTCTGCCCATGTCACCACCACCCCAGGCCTCATGGCTTTGGGCAAGTTTGCTGTGCAGACCTTCATTCACCCACCTCAGCTGCTCTTTCCTTCCTCCTCCTGCCTCGCATCCCTTCCTTCCATCTTCCCATCCCGGGTGATGGGCAGTTCATTCCCTTTATGTTTTGCTGCTGCTGCTGCTGCAGCACAATCTCTCTTCAGAAGCTACTGTTTGCATTGGAATTAACTCCTCCATTAGCACCCATGGGGATCCCCCTCCAAAACAAAAACACCTGCTGCAGAAGGCTTTTCCTCAGCACCAAAGCAAGGGAGAAAAAGAGTAACCCCCACTCCTTGCTGTGATCTCAGTAATTATCAGCCTTCCCTAGCTGATCCTGTCTGTATTTTAAAAAACACCACCACCTGCACATTAAATGCAAAGATGCATTTAATTTTGGATCTAGCTTGGCTCCAGCTGTGTGCTTGGGGAACTGGAGTGTCTTGGATCTTCGGTTGTCCTTCTTCCCCACCCCAAGTTGTATCATTCTTGCTGACAGTGAACTCAAGTGCTGAGCGCTGGTGGCTGTGCAGTGAAAATGGGGCCCCTGGAAACAAGAGGATGGTATCTACATGCTGCGGGGAAGCCCAAGGGGGGAAAAGGACAACATAAAAACTAAAACACACACCTAAACTACAACTTACAACCTTCCTCCCAAAACAGCCCCATGGGGGCTAGATATGCTCAGTAAACATGATATATGGAGTGGCTGAAGCAGAAGAGAGGGGGAAGGAAGGGATCGGACTAATTTAGCCCCTTCTACTTTCTGGCCCTTTTTGTAGGGCCGCGGTGGCTTAGTGGTTAAGATGCTGAACTGCAGACTGGAAGGTCGGCAGGTCAGCAGTTCGAGACCCGAGTGCCGCGTGAGGGAGTGAGCTCCCGTCTTCAGTCCCAGCTCCTGCCAACCTAGCAGTTCGAAAGCAAGAAATTGCAAGTAGATAAATAGGTACCGCCTCGGCGGGAAAGGTAACAGCGTTCCGTGCACCTCGGTGTTCGGTCATGCCGGCCACGTGACCACGGAAGCGTCTTCAGACAGCGCTGGCTCTTCGGCTTAGAAACGGGGATGAGCACCGCACCCTAGAGTCAGACACGACTGGTTGGGGACACCTTTACCTTTTTACTTTATAGCATCCTGGAGGAAGGCACATCTGGCTGCAACCTGAAATGCCGATAAGCACGTAAGTTGGCAGTGCAGATACACTGCAACATTTTGCTGCTGATCCCACTTGTGACAGGGCTGTTGAACCTCTTTCAGCCCAAGGGCCAAATTCAATGTCAGAATAGTGGGTGGGGGCAGAGTGGTAAGGCCAAAATTACCCAAAATATCAGCATATTTTTGTGGAAAGCTCTTCTTGCCAGTAACTAAGCCTTAGGAGAGGCCTTTTAATCTTTTAGAATGGGGAAAAAAACTGTGTAACAGCAAGGACACCACCCTGGAGGGTCAGATTGGGACTAACATTCAACACTCACATGTAGCAATTATTTATCAAGTGACTTCTCCCGTTTCTGCTGGAACAAAGATGGACAGCCTCAACTGGATAGTAGCAGCTTTCATTTCAAGTGCTGACGTTCCATGCAGCCCTTGGAATGCCAAGTGTCCCTGGTCCAATAAATACATTTGTGCAGCCTGGGAGTATACAAAGGGTTCTATAAGAGCTGCATTTATATTATATAATCACTACAGCTGTTGCACTAAAGAGAGGTGTACAAAATTATGCATGGTCTGTAGAAAGTGGATAGGCAGACATTTTTCTCCCTCTCTCATAATACTAGAACCTGGGGTCATCCTATGAAGCTGATTGGCGGGAGATTCAGGACAAATAAAAGTACTTCTTCACACAGCACATAGTTAAACGACAGAACTTGCTGCCACAAGACATAGTGATGGCCATCAATTTGGATGGCTTTAAAAGGGGGTTAGCCTTCTCCTCCAGAAATGTGTCTATCAGCGGCTGCTAGTCCTGAGGGCTGTGTGCTAGAGGCAGTATGCTCATGTACAGCAGTTGCTGGAGAACATGGGTGGGAGGGTGCTATTGCACTCATGTCCTGCTTGTGGGTTTCCCATGGGCAGCTGGTTGGCCACTGTGTGAACAGAATGCTGGACTAGATGGACCCTTGGTCTGAGCCAGCATGGCTGTTTTTATGTTCTTAAATACCCAGTCTTAACATGTTATTTTATTGAACTGGCTCTTATGAAAGAGTCGGACAGTTTTCCTTTTAATGCAAAAATCCATTTTCTTTCTGGAAGCCAAAAATGATAGTCATCTGTGCAAAACACCCAGCACTCTTTATTTACTCATTTTTCTATCGTGGAGTGGAAGTTAAGCTTGCAATGTTGCAGAAATGGGACAAAGTTTTGAGAGTTCTATTGAAAGCAGATTCTTTCCTTCAAATTAGAAGTACAATTCAATGCAGGAAATTAAGTACATATAATTGTTGTTGTTCAGACGTTCAGTCGTGTCCAACTCTTCGTGACCCCATGGACCATAGCACACCAGGCCTTCCTGTCCTCCGCTCTCTCCTGGAGTGTGCTCAAGTCCATATTCATTGCATCGGTGATGCTATCTAGCCATCTCATCCTCTGCTGTCCCCTTCTCCTTTTGCCTTCAATCTTTCCCAGCATCAGGGTCTTTTCCAGGGAGTTTTCTCTTCGCATTAGGTGGCCAAAATATGTGAGCTTCAGCTTCAGTATCTATCCTTCCAATGAGCAGTCAGGGTTGATTTTCTTTAGGATAGACTGATTTGACCTCCTTGCAGTCCAGGGGACTCGTAAGAGTCTTCTCCAACTCCTCAGTTCGAAAGCATCGATTCTTCGGCGCTCAGCCTTCCTTATAGTCCAGTTCTTACAGCCATACGTTGCTACTGGGAAAACCATAGCTTTGATTATACGAACCTTTGTCAGCAAGGTGATGTCTCTGCTTCTGACTATGTTGTCTAGGTTTGCCATAGCTTTCCTCCCAAGGAGCAAGCGTCTTTTAATTTCATGGCTACAGTCACTGTCTGCGGTGATCCTGGAGCCCAAGAAAATAAAATCTGTCACTGCTTCCATTTCTTCCCCTTCTATATGCCAGGAAGTGATGGGGCCAGATGCCATGATTTTAGTTTTTTTAATGTTCAGTTTCAAACCAGCTTTTGCACTCTCCACTTTCACCCTCAACAAGAGGCTCTTTAGATCCTCTTCTCTTTCTGCCATTAGGGTGGTATCATCTGCGTATCTGAGGTTGTTGATAATTCTCCCGGCAATCTTAATTCCGACCTGTGATTCATCCAATCCAGCGTTTCTCATGATGTACTCTGCAAATAAATTAAATAAGCAGGGCGACAATATGCAGGCTTGTCGTACTCCTTTCCCAATTTTGATCCAATCGGTTGTTCCATGTCCGGTTCTTACTGTTGCTTCTTGACCCTCGTACAGGTTTCTCAGGAGACAGGTAAGGTGGTCTGGTACTCCCATCTCTTTCAGAATTTGCCACAGTTTGTTGTGATCCACACAACCAAAGGCTTTAGCGTAGTCAATGAAGCAGAAATAGACGTTTTTCTGGAATTCTCTTGCTTTCTCCATGATCTAGCGAATGTTGGCGATTTGATCTCTAGTTCCTCTGCCTCTTCGAAACCCAGCTTGTACTTCCGGTAGTTCTCGGTTCACATACTGCTGAAGCTTAGCTTGTAGGATTTTGAGCATCACCTTGCTGGCATGTGAAATGAACGCAATTGTACGGTAGTTTGAACACTCTTTGGCATTGCCCTTCTTTGGAATTGGAATGTAAACTGACCTTTTCCATTCTTGTGGCCATTGTTGAGTGTTCCAAATTTGTTGGCATATTGAATGCAGCACTTTAACAGCATAATCTTTTAGGATCTTAAATAGCTCAGCTGGAATACTGTCATCTCCGCTAGCTTTGTTGTTAGTAATGCTTCCTAAGGCCCACTTGACTTCACTCTCTAGGATGTCCAGCTCAAATTCGGTGACTGCACTATCATGGCTGTCAGGGACATTCAGATCTTTCCTGTATAGTTCTTCTGTGTATTCTTTCCTCCTCTTCTTAATCTCATCTGCATCTGTTAGGTCCCTGCCTTCTTTGTCCTTTATCATGCCCGTCTTTGCACAAAACGTTCCCTTGAGATCTCCGATTTTCTTGAAGAGATCTCTAGTCTTTCCCATTCTGTTGTTTTCCTCAATTTCTTTGCATTGTTCCTTTAAGAAGGCCTTCTTGTCTCTCCTTGCTATTCTCTGGAACTCTGCATTCAATTGGATATATCTTCCCCTTTCTCCCTTGCTTTTCGCTTCCCTTCTTTCCTCAGCTACTTGTAAAGCCTCATCAGACAGCCACTTTGCTTTCTTGCATGCCTTTTTCTTTGGGATGGATGTAGTTGCTGCCTCCTGAACAATGCTATGGACCTCCGTCCATAGTTCCTCGGGCACTCTGTCTATCAGGTCTAATCCCTTAAATCTATTCCTCACCTCCACTGTATATTCATAAGGGATATGATTTAGGTCATACCTGAATGATTTAGTGGTTTTCCCTACGTTCTTCAATTTAAGCCGAAATTTTGCAATAAGAAGCTCATGATCTGAGCCACTGTGTCAAGGGCTCCTTGGAGGCCTCTCTCAGTCTAATCCAGTAGCCAAGTCCAGACACAGACAAAGGGATTCTTTTCAAAGCTTTATTCATCTTTTACAACTTAACAACTCTACTGTTAGCAACTAGATATGAGCAGCAGAGTACCTATGCCCTAAGTGGGAACAGTTGGTCCCCGTTTGAAGGAGAATCACTGTCAGACCCTGAACTTATGGGCTAGGGAGAGTCCCTCCCCTTTTCCCTTGGATCCTCTGGGCGCAACCGTTGTTTGCATGCCAACCGGGCACTACGCCTCCTTTCCGCGCCCTCCATTTGGCACCGCTCCCTGCGTCAGCGTCGCGCATCCAGCAAGTCTGCTTCCTGCGCTCTGTCACTCCCAGGACTGCTATCGAAGCTAGGAATGCCGGTGGGAGGAATCTCTGTCAGCTGTTGGCCCTGGGAAAGATGAGCACGCTCCTCTCCCAAGAGCGGCTCCTCTTCCTCAGAATCAGAACTACTCTGGGATTCTATGGGCTCAGTGTCCACCCTGACACACAGTCAGCTCCAGGTCTTGTTTTTACTGACTGTATAGAGCTTCTCCATCTTTGTCTGCAAAATACATAATCAATCTGATTTCGATATTGACCATCTGGTGATGTCCATGTGTAGAGTCGCCTCTTGTGCTGTTGGAAAAGAGTGTTTGCTATGATCAGCGTGTTCTCTTGGCAGAACTCTATTAGCCTTTGTCCTGCTTCATTTTGTACACCAAGGCCATGCTTGCCTGTTATCCCGGTGATTTCTTGACTTCCTACTTTAGCATTCCTATCCCCTATGATGAAGAGGACATCTTTTTTTGGTGTTACTTCTAGAAGGTGTTGTAGGTCTTCATAGAACCGATCAACCTCAGCTTCTTCAGCATCAGTGGTTGGGGCATAGACTTGAATTACTGTGATGTTGAATGGTTCGCCTTGGATTCGTACTGAGATCATTCTATCGTTTTTGAGATTGTACCCCAGTACTGCTTTTCCCACCCTTTTGTTGACTACGAGTGCTACTCCATTTCTTCTAAGGGATTCTTGCCCACAGTAGTAGATATGATGGTCACCTGAATTAAATTCGCCCATGCTTGTCCATTTTAGTTCGCTGATTCCCAAGATGTCGATGTTCAGTCTTGCCATCTCACGTTTGACCACCTCCAGCTTACCTTGATTCATTGATCTGACATTCCAGGTTCCTAAACAATATTGTTCTTTACAGCATCGGACATTCTTTTCACCACCAGACACATCCACAGCTGAGTGTCCTTTCGGCTTTGGCCCAGCTGCTTCACTCTTTCTGGCGCTACTTGGAAATCCCCTCTGCTCTTCCCCAGTAGTATATCGGACACCTTCCGACCTGAGGGGCTCATCTTCCGGCGTCATCTCTTTTAGCCTTGTGATATGTTCCATGGGGTTTTCTTGGCAAGAATACTGGAGTGGGTTGCCATTTCCTTCTCCAGTGGACCACATTTTGTCAGAACTCTCCACCATGACCTGTCCGTCTTGGGTGGCCCTGCACGGCATAGCTTATGGCTTCACTGAGTTACACAAGCCCCTTCGCCACAACGAAGCAGTGATCCATGAAGGGGACATATAATTAAGCAGAAGCAGTTAGAAAGGATTTATATTTGGGGATTCCCCCCCCCCCTTTTTAAAGCAATCCACAAACAGCAGGACCAGTCCATTACCGACCTTTCCAATAGACAGTCTGCACACGGATGCATTTCCTTGCAAAAGAGTTAACTGAAATTATTTCAAATCCTGTGTGATGAGCCAAAATAACTGATTCTGCTACAAACCACATTCAATTATTTTGTCACAGTGAAACAGCATCCAATTACTAAGTGAAATATTTCCCATGGCTACCATATTGTACTGGTACTGTAAGAGGCCCACAATAGAAGTTTCTGGACCTTTTTGCAAGGAAAAAGAATCATCAGGCAACAAAGGGGGACATTAGCATTAATATAAAGCAGGCCCTTGAGCTCTGAATGCTTCTATTGAATTTATTGTGCAAGTCACATCCAAGTTCTGTCCAGGCTTTTTAAAACTAAATTTGCATGTGGGGAGGGGAGGGAAGTGTTGAAACAACCAAAGTCTTTGTTAAGTAGATTTCAGAACACATTTGGTAAATAGATTTCTGTACTGTGGAATAGAATTAAAGTCTGTCCAAAGAAATGAACAGGGCATTATAAAAGTGTGCTGGCTCAGATCTAAAGTTGAATGGTAGAAACACCTAACTTGAAAACTTATATTTCCATTTGTTTCTGAAGGGCTTACATAAACCTGAGCTCTCAAGCAATTTCTCTAGAACCAGGTTAGCAAGTCTACTTATTGTTGGCTCTTTTGTTCATCAGAGTACCCAGCCAGCTATTTCAATTTTATTCTAAATTCTTGTGGCTGGTGCAATTTTGAGATTGCAAGAACTAGTTGGTCCAGTAAAATAAATTTATGGATGCCCAATTCGTGGAGGAGTGAGAAGTTACAGGGGTGGCACTTACATCACTGGAGACTTCAGGTGTTTTATGGTGCAATCTTATACAGGTTTATATAGAAACCAGTCCTACAACTCCTAGCATGTACCAGCCAGCATGGCTGGCTAGGGCATGCTGAGAGTTCTGATACTTGTTTCTGTCTAAACTTGCATAGGATTGTGCCCTTAATGTAATATTTGGGTTTATTATTTACAAACATACAAGATGAGCATAAGTGAAAGTAGACAGCATAACATTCCTATGAACAGTAGATCCACTGCTTCCACATTAGGTTTCCAGAGAGAAGTACCTCTACATAGAATCATAGAATAGTAGGGTTGGAAGGGGCCTACAAGGCCATCGAGTCCAACCCCCTGCTCAATGCAGGAATCCAAGTCAGAGCATCCCTGACAGATGGCTGTCCAGCCTCGTCTTGAACGCCTCCAGTGTGGGAGAGCCCACCACCTCCCTAGGGAATTGGTTCCATTGTCGTATTGCTCTAACAGTCAGGAAGTTTTTCCTGATGTTCAGCCAGAATCTGGCTTCCTGTAACTTGAGCCCATGATTCCGTGTCCTGCACTCTGGGATGATCGAGAAGAGATCCTGGCCTTCATCTGTGACAACCTTTCAAGTACTTGAAGAGTGCTATCATGTCTCCCCTCAGTCTTCTCTTCTCAAGGCTAAACATGCCCAGTTCTTTCAGTCTCTCTTCATAGGGCTTTGTTTCCAGTCCGCTGATCATCTGTGTTGCCCTTCTCTGAACCCTCTCCAGTTTGTCTGCATCCTTCTTAAAGTGTGGTGTCCAGAACTGGACACAGTACTCCAGATGAGGGCTAACCAGTGCTGAGTAGAGGGGAACTAGTAGTTCCCAGGATTTGGAAGCTATGCTTCTATTAATGCAGCCAAAAATAGCATTGGCCTTTTTTGCAGCCACATCACATTGTTGGCTCATATTCAGCTTGTGATCGACAACAATTCCAAGATCCTTCCCACTTGTAGTGTTGTTGAGCCATGTATCCTCATGTATCCCCAAGCAGCTGCACCGGGTGGATCCTGAGCCTGCTTCTGCCCCCGCCAAACAGGTACTAAGGCGGGGCTGCCAGAGGCAGCGCCTCGGCATGCACCTCAGCATTGCACCAAGTGCGATGCTAAGTGCGCACTTAGCGTCGCACTTGGAGTCGCATGGAACAGCACCTGTAGACCCACCCATCTGCTTCTCCAGAGGCACCAGCAGCCACAGATAACAGCAGCAAATAGCAGCAGCAGCAGCAGAGGGCAGCAGCTTTAAAGACGAGGGAGAAAGGGGCAAACGTGGACTTTATTTGCTTCTTCTTAGCTGCTGTTCTCTTTTATCTTTTTTATATTCTTTTAAACTGTTGTGCATTTTATATCTTAACATTTTAATATGTGCCTGGGAGGACTATTGGGCAACTCAGGGGGTTGGGGAGGTGCCACCATAACTGTGGTCACGGCCAGGGGGAGGTATGGCATTGGGGGATTAACAGGCCAGCTGAGGAGAAGAGGGGCTAGACATCTTACAGCTGTCCCCTCTTCTGGTTCTTCCCCCAACCTGATGGTTCCTGGCAACCTTACCAGTCTGCCCTCGGGTCTGGTGGTGGTGGTGCTGCTGCTGAATGCCAGGTTGGCCCAAAATAAAATCTCCCTCATCCACGATTTGACTGTGGATGAGGGGGCTGACCCGGTATGTATTACTGAGACCTGGGTGGGGGAACTGGGAGGGGTCACTCTCTCCCAGCTGTGCCCTCCTGGGTACTCGGTGCAGCACCAACACCGTCTTGAGGGTCGGGGAGGGGGGGGTTGCCGTGGTCTATAGGAATTCAATCTCTCTCTCCAGGCTTCCTGCTCATTCGAGTGCAGATCTTGAGTGTTTGTACCTTGTGTTGGGTACCCGGGACAGATTGGGGATTCTGTTGGTGTACCGCCCACCCCGCTGCCCATCAGACTCCCTGCCTGAGCTGATGGTGGTGGTCTCGGACTTGGTATTGAGGACCCCTAGGATGATGGTCCTGGGGGATCTCAACTTCCATGCCGAGGCTGCTGTATCTGGGGCGGCTCAGGACTTCATGGCCGCCATGACAACCATGGGGCTGTCCCAACATGTCATCGGCCCAACGCATATAAAAGGACACACGCTTGATCTGGTTTTCTCGACTGGGCAGGAGGATGGTGAACTGAAAGTGGAGGAATTAACATCTGTCCCTTTGTCATGGTCAGATCACTTCCTGCTGAGGTTTAGACTCCTGGCAGCCTTCCCCCCCTGCAAGGGTGGGGGACCTATTAAAATGGTCCACCTCTGGAGATTAATGGATTCTGATGGATTCCAGAGGGCTCTGGGGGATTTTCCTGCTGGTATGGCTGGTGCTCCTGTCGAAGCCCAGGTCGCTCTGTGGAATACAGAGATGACTCGGGCGGTTGACATGATCGCGCCCAAACGCCCTCTCCCTCTGAGCAGAGCCCCGGCCAGCTCCTTGGTATACACCTGAGCTGAGGGCAATGAAGCAAGAGGGGAGACGGCTAGAACGCAGGTGGAGGAAAACTCGTGCTGAGTCTGACCGAACACAGGTAAGAGCCCACTATCAAGCCTACTCTGTGGCGGTGAGGGTGGCAAAGAGACAGTTCTTTTCCACCAGCATTGCATCTTCTCAGTGTCGTCCAGCGGAGCTTTTCCGAGTGGTTCATGGCCTGTTACATTCTGGGCCAGGGAGAGAGACGGTGGAACCCTCGGCAGCACGCTGTGATAAGTTTGCAAGGAACTTTGAAGATAAAAGTCGCTCAGATTCGTCATGAATTGGACACCATGATTAACGCAGTTCCACTGGTAGAGGCGTTCAGAGCACCGTCTGGTCCAGTTTTATTGGATGAGTTTCAGTTACTGAAGCCTGAGGATGTGGACAAGGTGCTTGGCCAAGTCCGATCAACCACTTGTGTGCTTGACCCTTGCCCTTCATGGCTTATTAAATCAAACAAGGAGGGGATGTCCGGCTGGGCCCAGGAGGTTGTAAATTCCTCCTTGAGAGAGGGAGTGGTGCCTGCTGCTTTAAAAGAGGCGGTAATCAGACCACTCCTGAAAAAGCCTAACCTGGACCCAGAGGATGTTAACAATTATAGGCCAGTGGCCAACAGCCCCTTCTTGGGCAAGGTGCTTGAGCGGGTGGTTGTAGGACAGCTCCAGGCACTGTTGAATGAAACGGATTATCTAGATCCATTTCAATCGGGCTTCAGGACTGGTTTTGGAACGGAAACTGCCTTGGTCCCCCTGTGGGATGACCTCTGCTGGGAGAGGGACAGGGGGAGTGCGACCCTGTTGATTCTCCTGGACCTCTCAGCGGCTTTCGATACCATCGACCATGGTATCCTTCTGGATAGGTTGTCTGGGTTGGGAGTTGGAGGCACTGCATTACAGTGGTTCTGCTCCTACATGGATGGCCGATTCCAGAAGGTGGTGCTGGGGGATTATTGCTCTGTGCCATGGCAATTGTGCCATGGAGATCCACAGGCCTCTATTTTATTCCCTATGCTGTTTAACATCTACATGAAACCGCTGGGGGAGGTTATCCGGAGGTGTGGGCTGAGGTGCCATCAATATGCGGATGACACCCAGCTCTACCTCTCTTTCTCATCAAATCCAGGTGAGGCAGTGGCTGTTCTGAATCAGGGCCTGGGCACGGTAATGGACTGGATGAGGGCCAATAAACTGAAACTCAATCCAGACAAGATGGAGGTACTGTTAGTGGGTGGTTCATCTGCCCGGGTAGGTGATATTCAACCTGTTCTGGAGGGGGTTGCACTCCCCCTAAAGGATCAGGTTCGTAGTTTGGGGGTGCTCTTGGATCCAGAACTGTCACTTGAGGCACAGGTGAACTCCGTGGCATGGAGCACTTTTTATCAGTTTAGGCTGGTATACCAACTACGCCCTTATCTGGACAGAGATAGCCTAGCTACGGTGATCCATGCTCTGATAACTTCTCGTCTGGATTACTGCAATGCGTTATACGTGGGGCTGCCTTTGAAAACAGTCCGGAAACTTCAGCTGGTCCAAAATAGGGCAGCAAGATTGTTAACAGGGACTGGCCTGCGAGCTCATATTACGCCAGTACTTTTCCAGCTGCACTGGCTGCCAGTCCATTTCCAGGCCCGATTCAAAGTGCTGGTGTTAACATTCAAAGCCCTTAACGGCTTGGGGCCAGGTTACCTGAAGGATCGCCTCCTCCCATATGTGCTTGCCCGGACCTTAAGATCATCCTCAGTGGCCCTTCTCCGTGAGCCCCTGCCAAAGGAAGTGAAGCGGGTGGCTACTAGGAGGAGGGCTTTTTCTGTTGTGGCACCCCAGCTCTGGAATGAGCTCCCTAGTGAGGTTCGCCTGGCACCTACATTGTATTCCTTTCGGCTCCAGGTGAAGACCTTTTTATTTTCCCAGACATTTTAGCTTTCTGAACTTTTAGCTTTGCTGTTTTAAATCTGTATTTTAAACTCCTACACTGCTGCTAGGTTTTATTGTGGTTGCATTGTTATATTGTAGCTTTAATGTTCTATATATTTTAAATTGTTTTATTGTGTGCTGTTTGGTTTTAATTTTTGTGAACCACCCAGAGAGCTTCGGCTATTGGGCGGTATAGAAAATAAATAAATAAATAAATAAATCTTGTCACTGTGCATTTGGTTTCTTTTTCCTAGGTGCAGAACTTGGCATTTATCCCTATTAAATGTCATTCTGTTGTTTTCTGCCCAGCGCTCCAGTCTATCAAGATCACTTTGAATTTTGTTTCTGTCTTCCAAAGTATTAGCTATCCCGCCCAATTTTGTGTCATCCGCAAATTTGATCAGCATTCCCTGCACCTCCTCCTCCAAGTCATTAATAAAAATGTTGAAGAGCACTGAGCCCTGCGGTACCCCACTCGTAACTTAAAAGCATTTGGGGATGTACTGGGGAGAGGTTACATCTCCTAGCAGACTGGATTACATACGACAACCCAGAATACAGCTTCTTGCCTTCACCATAGTTTACCTGTGATTTGTCTGTCAGCTGATCGTCCAAAACATAGACCCTGGGTTGTTTGTTCCCTCCTCCTTCATCTACTCCCTCCCTGTATCCCAAATACCTTTACAGCACTGTAGTACTGGCATGTAGAACGGCCTGGCTTTTTTTTTTTTTAATCAATCTTGCCCATACCTCTGTAGCCTAGGGAAACAACCTGGGTTTGCATGTAACAACAACCCATAGTTAAAATAACCTAGTTCATCACCCAACAACAAGTCATGGATTCTCTTCCTGAGTTGTTTGTGGTCAACAACCCCCTAGTTAACCCATAGTTCCAGGTCTGCACATAACAACCACCCGTGATTCAACAACCCATACTCAGCCCATACTCTGAGCTGTCATTACATGCAAACCAGCTTTCTCTGTTTTTCCCAGTCGCATTGAAAACTGGTTTTCCTGCCTCCCTGCCCCGCAAAACCTGCTTCTGTTGCTGTAAACAGTATTCATGACAATATATGATTTCACCTATTCTATATGCATCAGATTAAAGTTGTGAAGCAAAGGCTTTTAAAAGATTCATCACATTTATGTATTATAACATCATGATCAGATAAATTAGTTGTAACTTGCTCTTAACAACTGGGGAAAATTCCAAGCAGAGGGGGAATTGGCACTATGTCAAATCCACCACTCACTTTTGCAATTAAGATGGGGAGTGACATAGCCTGTGATACATAGATTCCCTGTTCCCATTCCTTCAAAGTCCTTGTGCTTATGCAGCTCTCAAAAGCAGTTAGGTTGCTTTCCACCCCACTACACCCCCAACAGTTATCTCTGCACCCACCAAATAGGAGGAGTACATCACAAGATGGTCAAGATACAAGGAAATGGCGGAAAAGAGTACAGGAGTGGGTGGAATAACAGAACTATTCCTATTTAGGAATCCATTGATGTGAAAATTCTTTAAAGTCATGCTTTTTGAGGGGCAGATTCAGTAGTTCTCAATCCAGACAATGTTATTGCATCGTTTTACATTACGATCCCACACAACAAATATGTCAAAATGAAATGCAAGGGCAAAACTAATGTAATCTCCAAAAGTGCACTTAAATTAGACTTAAGCTACAGTATAAAGTGCACTGATGCTTGTTCTAATTAGATGTTGTTCTGTCATGCATGCCCCTCTTGCAAGAGCGAAAGTATCTCATTTACATTATCCAGACCACACCAACTGTATCTGCACAGCCTAATTCTATGCGTGATTATTCAAAAATAAGTTGTACTTTTGTCAAAGCGATTTACTTGCAAGTGAATGCAATTGCAGCCTTAATGTAGTTCTTTTGGCTCCAAGACATAATGACCTGTTTTGCACATCCCAATCAGCCATGGGTTAAACAACCCATAGTTACTCAGAGCCATGCAGGAGTGAGCAAACCACATGCTGCCTCCCACCCACTCACTGCTTCATTTTCATTTTTTTTAACAACCCAGGAATGCCCAGTTCCCAGGTTGTTCATTATGACCTGCGAACCTGGAATTCTGGGTTGTTGAGAGGGAAACGACCTAGAGCTTTAACCCAACAACAAACCATGCTTTGCAGACAGCTGGTGTTGCAGATAAACCGGTCAGTGTAACTAGTTAGAACTAAAGTGCTAATAATGTTTCCTGCAACTAGACCCACAACTTTTTGTGCAACCAAAGATCTTCAAAATGTATATGTTTGCATTTCTAGCACCCATCTCCATTTAGTTCTGGCTTTCTTTATTGCCTATCTAGAAAGAACAGAACTGTATTCTGAAAGAACGCAATAAAATTAAACCAGAGAACTATGAGAATGCATCTTTAAAATTGACTTGGGCAATGAGAAGCTTCATGTGAAATTTTTAAGAGGCCTGAACCATGAATATTAGTGATCAACTAAAAAAAAATCCAAAGAAGTGATGTACTAAGTAAAAATTTATTATAAACAAGGACAGTCAGCATCATAATGGAAACAGTTAAAGAACTCATGACTGGTAAAGTTTTGTGTCAGACTGGAAATTAGTAATACCCTTGTCTTCAAACTAGTCGAATTCTATATTCCATATTTCTTAATCATCTCATTTGCTTTAGAAATATAACCTTTCATGGCATCTTCTTTTGACAAACCTATAATGGAAAATTAGCAGTTATGTTCATGCCTTGTTTTCACAGAAAAAAAATATTTAATCAGAAGATATGTCACAATATTTATAACCTTTCTTAAGGTTCCATGCTTCCCATTTGGCTTTGCCTTTCAAGTCCAGCATTCCAGGACATTCTGTCAAAAGGCAAAACACAGTATCAACATATGCATCTTTGAAACTGAGATCTCAAAATTAACTCATGTCAGATGTGCACAAAGTTACCAATATTAATGTCTCCCACAACAGACTGTTTGTAGAATCCATACAGTTCTCTTAGTTCATCATCCGTGGGTTTGGTCTTTAATTTTTTAACATTTTCTGCCGCAGTGTCGAAGTCAGCCTGATAAGGAAAGCAAAAAACCAAAAATTTAAAAAACCCAATGGAACCATATTCACTTAAAAGTGTCAAAAATGGCTTCCACGGAGTATGAAACTTGCTTGAATGCTGTCATTTTCACTGAACACTTACATCTGATTCTAGTTGTACAGTAGCTACTTCATTTTTTCCTGTGCTTTCCCCCTGAACCAGTGGTCTGTTTGTTTGTTTGAGTTATATTTAATTATTGTATTTATATCCTGCTGAAGTTAGGCTGAGAGTCAGCGACTGGCCCAAGAAGCTCACATGGCCAAGTGGAGATTTGAAGTCAAGTCTCCCGAACCACTACACCACACCGGCTCTCAGTTGGAAGAACTCCAGGACCCTCAAGCAGCTTCCTCACTTTCCCAGTCACTTTCACCAAGGGTGCAGCTGCATGAATATTTTGAAATAAGTGGGGAAGTATCTTGCCACCGGGTATGACAAGCTTAGGACTGTGGGCAATGTATCAACTCCCCAAAGAGTTGCTCTTTACTAGCATCACAGTTCCCTGCCCCCCTCCCCCACGCTTGACACACATATATTGTCCTGAGAGTGCTGGTTCTTACTCCTTTGCAAAGAATAAGGGAAGTTGCTGTAGAGCAAGGGTGGGGAACGTGCGGCCCTCCAGATGTGGCTGGACTGCAGCTTCCATCAGCCCTAGGCAGCATAGCCAATGGGTGAACTGCAGTTCAGCCATATCTGGAGAGCCACATATTCTCCATCCCTGTTGTAGTGGATGATGTTTTAGCATAGAAGCTGTCAGAACCTGACTCCTTGAAGGCGAGGCTCAAGTCACAGTAAAACCTTTTATTGCAGTAATTCCAGCAATTAGCTATAAGCCTTTACAGTCCTAATAAAGATCCACAGTTAACAGGTCAGAACATACGACTTTGACCAGATTCAGTTCATGAGCACCACAAGAGAAGACCCAAACAGCCCTGGGTTCAGCACTGTGCACAACAGCACGCAAAATAAACCCAAATAAGTTTGGAGAGTTCTAGTAAGAGCAGGGAAGCTTTCCAGGTTATCAAAGCATTGCTTCCAGCAGAGTCTACTGCTGGTTGCTGTGGTTTAAATGCAGGATGTGGCCACTAAATATCAGTATTGGGCATTCGATCCTGGCAGGGAAATCTGGCTCTCTGGTGGTTGCTGCACCTCACCTGTGAAATGCCCTCTTTAGTTGACAATGCACTACAGGAGACACTCCTGAAATGTCCTCTCCTGCAGGGGCCTCCTCCTGCTGCCCCATTCCCATGGGAGACATCCCTGGTCGAGAAGCAGGGCCCCCGTCAAGGTCAGGTCTCCCCGCTGTGGAAGCTTGGCCAGATCAGCCCCCTCCCAGGGGGTAAACCAGTGGGAGGCCTGATAGAACTGAGTTCTCAGGCACCTAGCTTACCACGGCTGGGCTTGACTCTACAGTGTGGCCATCTGACTCAGAGACAGTGTCACAGGCTTCAGCTCCCCCCGAAGTGGGGTCAGGTCTCACAGACACCATCCATGCAACCCCCTTGTTTAAAAAAAGGTTCATTTGCCATGCTGGGAAGTACCGCTGGAGGTAATTAAACTGGATTCGTCACTGAGCTGCCAGTGGCACGGAGCAAATCCTACAGTGGCAGCAACCATTCAGGTGAAGATTTGAGCAACAATGTTCTTTTCTTCATGATCACCCACATAAGCAATTTGACTTTAAGCAACCTAATACAAATCTCTCTCTCTCTCTCTCTCTCTCTCTCTCTCTCTGATAATAATGGCTAATCTATTGCAGTTGCAGCAAACCAAAAGTGTAGTCATATGGTTCTAAATGGCAAAGTGAAGTGGGGGGCGGGGAAGAGGGACAGGAAAGCAGATTAGCAGTTCATTTCCTTTCTCTCAAAGAAAGGACAAGAAAATTAAGTGTTCAGCAGCTTCCCATTCACCAGCTGATCCATGGAGTCAACTGCTCTAGCACTGCATAAATCTAGGCATGTTTGTGAAAGCTGCAATGCAGCTACTGAAGACACCTGGCATTTTCCCAACTCTGTTCAATATCTGCTCCCTCAAGAGGCTGAGATTTTTGCTTTGTCCTTGGTAATTATGTCCTTGCCAATGTATAGCCTTCTTGGGGACAAGGTTTTGTGCTACTTCAACCAGTTTTATTAGTCTGACATGGCAGCCAGAGCAGCATGTTATGCTACGAGGCAGGAATTCGGTGATGCTCACCTCCAATAGGGCTTTAACACAAGTTTGTTCACACGCCATCTCATACATGTCTACTCAGAGGCAAGTCCTACCAAGTCCCAGGTGAGCAGCCATAGGATTGTAGCCTTAATGCATGTTTAGTTATCCCATTAACACTTTAATGATCAGCTTAAGTGATTTAAAAGGGTGAATTCGGCTCAACTAGTTTAAAGAATGTTGATAGATGGATAGGTAATGCCAATTTGGATTCTGAACCAAAGTGTGAAAGACATTCTTGAGCAAAATGGTGTCATTTTATTCTTTCCACATTTGTATCCTAGTTTTCCAAAAAAACAGGGTTGTGAACATGGTGCTCTCATTTTATCTTTAATATTGTGTAGGATGGATTAAGCCCAGGGGCAGGGAACCTGGAGCCTTCCAGATGTTTTGGATTACAATTCCCACCAGCCCCAGCCAGCATGGGCAAGATTGGGGTGTGTGGGAGTTGCAGTCCAGAATATCTGAAGGGCCCAGGGTTACATAACCCTGGGCTAGGATGAGACCGTGACTTGCCAAAAGACCACCTAGTGAACTTCATGGCTACTTCTGTACAACATCCTGTCAGCTCCATTGGGCTTTCACATATACTTCAGTGAGGGCAGGATACTGAGTTTGCTGCAAGACATATCTGTGTCAAGCTCTTCCCCTTTCCTCCATGTGTAGGACCGCTAAACCTGTGTTGTGATATCACCACATTGTGCATTTCCCTGCACTTGCTGCACATCACTGGCTAGCATGGGCACGAAGAGAAGAATAAGCAACACAACATCCCAGCATGGTATATGTAATCCTATATATGCTGGGGGGAGAATTCAACACAGGATGCCATTGACGGCAGTATCTTCATGTTATGGGTGGGACTACATCAGGGGTAGGCAATGTGGTGCTTGCAGGCCGCAGTGTGCCCCTGAATACCTTCCCTGGCACCTGCCAAGGTATCCTACCCTCCCACGTTGTGTGTGGAATATAGTGTGTTTAGTGTGTGTTTGGGAGAAGGGAGCGATGTGCGTGCGTGCCTGCCTGCCTGATACATGGTGTGTCCGTGAATTACTGGAGGATGGATGGGGGCGTGTGGTGGTGGTGGTGGTGTGTGTGTGTGACTGTGTGTGTGTGTGACTGTGTGTGTGTGACTGTGTGTGTGTGTGAGAGAGAAAGAGAGAGAGAGAATAAGTGTGTGCGTGGGTGGGTGGTGATCCAGAGTGAAAGAGAAAAAGCGATGGGGGGAATGAGTTGGCTGGCAGGGTGAGGGGAAAAAGAGTTTGCCTTCTGTGAAATAGGTTTCTGTTGGCGCTGAAAACTGTGGTTCAAAGGAGTTTAGTATGTTGGGGCTCAGACCCCAGCTCTACCTTGCACTTAGTCTTTGGGGCACTTTACTTGTCCTCTGTGACTAGCTTCACTTCCTCTGGCAGCCATTTTGTGGTGGCACAGTTTCTCAACATGCCGAATGTGCCCATGGGCCAAAAAAAAGTTGCTTATCCCTGGATTACATAATCATGCACAATAGTCAATCTAATTTCTCCTGTCATTGAGCATAGGGTGCATGATGGAAAGACAGCAGTCCTGTGTTCTAGGTAACAAGACAAAAAATCCTTTTTTTTTTAAGGCAGCCATGGCTTCTGGCTGAAAATAACTTCATTTAACCTAGTCCTGTCCAATCTAGTGTGCAGCTTTGATATCCACACCAACAACAGCTCCTAAGAGTAGGAGAGTGTGATTAAGCAATTGCAGGAAGTCAAGGATGGAGGAGGTGTAAATTTTGGTGAATGAGTCCCAGAAAAACAGGTCACAATCTTTTAAGAACAAGAATGTTTGTGTGTGTGTGTGTGTGTGTGTGTGTATACCTATATATATATATATCTATATACACACACACACACACACACACACGCACGCACACAATTGGAAAGGCTATTTTTGGTTCTCTCTTGTCAGCTTCCAAGATTTGCAGTTTCAGCTGTTCTTTATGAAGCTTACACCACAGCTGACAATTTTTATCATTTATATAGCTCTGAAGTGGTGCACATTGACCTTTTAAAAAATACTGCTTTTTTTAAAGTCAAGAGGTAGATTTCACCACGAACTGGTAACCAATTTGGATGACCTTAAAAGGGGATTGGATAAATTCATGGAGGAGAAAGCTATCAGTGGCTACTAGTCCTGATGGCTATATGCTACCTCCAGTTTCAGAGGCAGTATGGCTATGTACACCAGTTACTGGGGTATATGGGCGGGAGGGTGCTGTTGCACTCACGTCCTGCTTGTGGGTTTCCTGTGGGCATCTGGTTGGCCACTGTGGACTAGATGGACCTTGGTCTGATCCAGCCTGGGTCTTCTTATGTCCGCATATCTTTTGGAGTTCCACTTTCCCCTTGTAGCGTTAATTTTAGTATAAAAATCAGGACATGTTCAGCATCCTTTCTGCTGGTTTAGGGTGACCTTGGTCAATTGCTACACAGCCAAGATAGATAAGAGACGTTCCCACTTCCCATGATCATAAGTCTCTAAGGTGGCTTTACAGCAGCCTTTCCCAACCTAATCCAACACATCTGGAGGGCACCAGGTTGGATAAGATTGCTTCTTAGTGATGCAGTGTGTATCAGAAGGAGTTACTACAGCCGGTACATTGGTCTGAAATATTTAGGCATGCTTAAGATTGTATATATCCCTATCGACCCCCATCATTTCTGTTCATCACACATATGCTCTGAGGGATATGTCAGTAAGAGTGTGCGATTACTATTGTGAGATCTCCATGCAGATCTGTGGATGTATGAGTAGTGGGATGTGTGTGTTACGTAAAGCCCACGCAACACCAAATTCTACTGGTAGAATTGTGAATCAGGCTGTAGCGAAACATTCAAATGTTTTCATGACTTAAAGAGAAATAAAGGTCGGATTAAATATAATGTAATAAGAAACCCATCTTTATACTCAAAAAGAAACGTACTGCAAAGGCACTCAAATCTAACTCACAATGAAGCTTTTCGAGGGGGCATAGGACCAACACCAGGACCCAGACTCTAACCAACCTGTCCTACGCACACAAACATTTGGCTGTCAAAATTAAGTTCATTATTTATTTCATTTCATTTCTATACCACCCAATAGCTGAAGCTCTCTGGGCGGTTCACAAAAAGTTCCCATAACTGCCCTCCTCACAGACATTCAACAGAAGAAACAAGTATAATATAGAGTTGATATGAAACAATGGGCCACTGTATTCCTTTATGGGATAAAGAGCTGTTATAAAATACGGGACCTATTCTTCACTTTTTCCAGTAGGTGTGACCATCACACCATAACTCATTCATTCTATCCCATTTTAGATCCATGACACCAGTTTGGAACTACAGTTCCAAACCCAGTTATTTATTCTCACCAACCTACCCCCCACCCCCAATTCCATTCTTTCTCCACACAAAATTCCTCATATTTGTACTACTATACAAATACGTACATATTTGCACATTTAGCACTATTAATACTAAAATATTAGGTTCTGCAACACTCAGCAATCTTTTTCCTAGACACATGAAGTTTCTCATAGAATTACAGAATACTTTTCCTCAGTAAAGTACCCTATCCTATAAACATTTAAAAGATTAAAGGCACAATCTCATGAATGTTTAGACAGAAAAAAGTCCTACAACTCCCAGCATGCCCCAGCCGTGGCTGGCTGGGGAATGCTGGGAGTTGTAGGACTTTTTTCTGTCTAAACATGCATAGGATTGCACCCTCAGAGTGTGTCCCAGGGACCATAGATAGTTCAGATTCCCCCCTCCAAGACTGGATACAGCATTCCAACCTCAGAAGGGGGAATTGGAGATCCCCCCCTCTCCTCCCCCTTGCAGTTAGTGCAGAAAGAACCACGCTGGTTGCCTTTCTGAGGTCAGGAACTTGGTAACTCGAATTCGGTGAGGGGGAAAAGGGGGCATTCCGGTGGCGGAGGGGAGGATACTGAAGAAGCCAAGATATGATTCTTCCTGAGCCTCCTCCATTCTCCTTCCCTCCCCCTCTGAAGTGCCCTCATTAGAAGGGCTGAAAAATCCTTCCAGTGAAAAAGCAAAGAACAGAGGATGAGGAAGCAAAGATCGCCTCCATCGCTCCTCCCGCCCTGCTGGTTTCAATCCAGCAGGACATAGGAATCTTGGAAGCCTCTAAGTTTGGAGGCTTCCGAACTTGCTGCTAAGAAGAGTGTGTGCAAATATTATTTCAAATTACAACCCTAAAAATTGGTTACTGTGACAATGGAAGTAAGACGCATTTTAAAATCATCATCTTCCCAATTTAACATTATTCACTTTTAAACTCAGTTATACTTTAAGTGTAAATTATTCTTCCACTTTGTTACACTTTTTACATCGGGATGAAATTATACAAAATGTACCACTGACCCCATTAACATTTAAATTGCAACCCAGGGATGTGGCCACCCTCTCCCACACCTTGTATGCAAATTGCTGCAAAGCTTGTGCATGTTATACAACAATCATACTCAGCTCCTCAAATCCTACTTTGGGGGATTCAGCCACATCCAGGCAGTTAAGTAAAGCTGCTGTTACTGGCTATATTTTTATTGCTTCTGGACCAAAGATTATGATAATGCCCTAGCTGTCATCTCTAGGTATATTACTCTCACTCTTCCTAGTTCTCTTCCATAGGACGCTGATGCGAGTCCAAGCAGAACAACTGGGAAAGGGCCAGGATTTGCAAATCGGAAACAGCAGCTCCCACAGAGCTGGTGCAGAGGAACTCAAGAAATGGGCAGGTAGAAGACATCTTCTTATCCTAGCTAGCAGGTGAAGTGTCAGTGTCCCCAACTTCTGGTCAAGAAGGCTGTTCTGGAGGAAGCTGTGTGCACCGTGCAGAGCACACTTAATGCAAACAGCAGAATCCAGCACATGGAAAGAGAAGGCAGGCATGGCGGCTGAAGGCAGGCAGCCTTTTAACACAGGAGTGGTGAACCAGGTGCCCTCCAAATGTTCTTGGATCCTAACTCCCATCAGCTTCAGCCCGCATGGCCAGAGAGGATGGGAATTGTAGCCAGCAACATCTGGAGGGCCCCTGCTTAACACATCCAAAATTCCTGAAATTACCATGGCATCCCGATATTTATTTTAAACTGAAACCCCAATCCAATTGGAACAGCAGATCTCTCTGGCCCCTAAACAATTCCACAACGCCCTCCCTGCAACCATACATCATTAAACAGAAAATCCCCTTGTCATCACTGAATGCTTACCATTTCCCCTTGGGCAAACATACACTCAATACTGGAGTGGGGTGGAACTGTCACTTAGGAAGAGTATGCTTGAACATGTTTTATGCAGTCAATCCCTGGCTGAAGGAATTATACAGCCACAAGTATTTAAACCAGGTTTCCCCAACATAGTGTCTTCCAGGTGTTTTAGATGACAACTCCCATAAATCCTCAGCTGTCTACAGGTTTATGGGAGTTGTAGACCGACACATCTGGAGGGCACCAGATTGGGGAAGGACAAATTACATCTTTCCAAGGGTATTTTATGCTTTACAGTGCAATCCTATACAACCCTATACATCTGCTCGGAATATCCATTGAGTTCAATGGCACTTACTCCCAGGAAAGTGGACATAGGAGTGCAGGCTTCACATCTCAAACCTGTACCCATACCTGGAAGTAAAGGAGCTCAATGCTATATAGTGATTAACAGGAGAGCGAACCAAGATGCTGCACACATTTTTCCCCTACAGCCAAGAGATGGAAACCATCAAGTCGCCAAGCCACACTTTTCTCTGGCTTTAACGAGAGAGTTGAAGCACAATTCTATACATGGGGTGGGGGTGGGGAGAGAAAGTAGACTCTAGATGTTTGGCCAGGCCTTCTGAGAACTGAAGTCCCAAACATCTGGAGATCTACCTTCTGCTCACCCCTGCTATACACATCTACACTGAAGCAAGTCCCCTTGAGTGCAATGGGTCTTACTCTCAGGTAAGCACTTACAGAGTGCAGCCTTAGCTGGGAGCGAGCCCCACTGAGCTCAATGGAACTTACTCCCGAGTAGACACACACCTAGAATTGCATGGACCACGAAACGTGCGCTCCTCGCCTGGGGTAGAGGGGAAAGCCGCTTTTATCCTCGAGTCTGCCCACATACACTTCTAAGCACGCCCCAGCTAACCCCAGTCTGGCACACACGTCCTTCTCCTCCGTCTCTAGGCGGTTCAGGCGTCGCAGCTACAAAACCCAGCGGAGCTGCCCGCTAACACTCCGGAGCAGCCTTCCTTCCCCCATCTAGCGTTTTCCAGATGCGCTGGACTACAACCCCCATCATTCGCCATGCTGGCTGGGAACGATGGGAGTTGCAGTCCAGCACATCTGGAGGGTGCCGGGTTGCGGGGGAAAGGTTGCCCCGGAGGCTGAAAAAAGCGCAGCGCTGCTTTTTCTCAGAGGTTCGCCTACCTGGAGAGTCATGCTGGTGGAGACGACGCGCTGCGCGAACTCTCCGTCCGGAATCAAACCACCGGTCGTCCCGGCAGCCCTTTTTATGCTGCCGGGATGCGCAAACGTCCTCATTGGACAGAGGCCATTGTGACGTCACCCCAAGCGCTGCACCGAGCACCCAAAGCAGAGCAGCGGCGGCGGCGATCGTACTACGCGCACCTTTGTAGAGGGCGGCGGGGTGGTGTCTGTAGCGGGGACTGGGCGAATCACCGATAGCCGCGCAAATAGCATGTGCAGAATCTTAGCCACAGACTCGCTTGATGCTTGCGATATATTGAGCGAGTCGGACCTGCATTTTAAAATAAGTGCTCGTGTGAAGGGTGTGTTTTCTCCTGTGCTTTTATTTGCTTGATGGCTCCCTTATTAATTATAAATATTTATAAACCCTGCCTTCTTATTACAAGGTTCTTGAGGCGGCATGAGTTGCATGCGCCTAAATCTAGACCTGTCCCATACTGCTTGTTTAGGATGAATGTGAATGACTCATGTAATGCCACTTTGTGTTTATTGTCTGTAATGCAGGTAGGGATGTACGAAAGTCACTTACCTTTCTGCGGATTATGTTGATGGTGGGGGGGAGGTGTTCCGTCCCTCCCCCTGGAATCCTCCACGGCCCAGCCCAGGCCAGAGCCATCCGCAGCCGGATTTCTGGCCACGGAGGGCTCTGGGAAAAAACAAAAAAACAAAATCACGTACGAACATGGCGGCGGCTACTGCCGCCGCCATTTGCGTTCCTTATTTTTGGCTGTCTGAATCTACGTAAATATTTATGTAGACTATGACGGCGAAAATGAAGGGGAACGCAAATAGCATAGCGGGTGCTATTTGCGTCCCTTTTTGAGTCACCGTTTTAGCCTATGTAAATCTTTTTTTTTTTTTTACGTAGCAGGTGTTGTTTTTTTACCCAGCCATGATTTGTTGTTGTTGTTCAGTCGTTCAGTCGTGTCCGACTCTTCGTGACCCAGGTCATGGCAGAGAGTTCTGACAAAATGTGGTCCACTGGAGAAGGAAATGGCAACCCACTCCAGTATTCTTGCCAAGAAAACCCCATGGAACGTATCAGCCATGATAGGCTACGTAAAAAAACAAAACACAAAAACAACCACAAGACTGCAAATGGCGGCGGCGGCAGCCGGTCGGAAGACCAGCCGCTGCCGCCAGGAACATCCACCCCAGGTAAGTCTTGTCCTGGAGGGGATCTGGAGGGGGGCGGGGGGTGGGAGGCCATTCTGCCACGGAGTTCAGGGGGCTGCATGCACTGGCATTCTGCCTCACCGAGATCCATGGTGGAATTCTCTGACATCCCTAAACGCGGGTTGATCTAACTCATACTAATTATCAACTTGGAATTTCCCATGTAGTGCCATCTCGTGTCTATTTCTTGTACTGCAGGTTGATCACTATACATCTTGCTGTACATTAATACTGATATGTGTCATCTGTGCTGAATGGGTGCTACTGTTCTAATACATTATTCAGTTTAGAAGAAGGGCTCATTTCTTCACTTGGCTTTGCCACACCTCAAATGTGTGTAGAAGTGTTACAAGACCCTTTCCTGTTTTTGGATAAAGGCTTGGAAGTTGCCTAAAATTGAAAAAACTTATTTATTTGCTACTGGCATATTTGATAGTAATAGCTAGAATTGCCACCAACACTCGTGAGACATAGAATGGCGGGCAGAAATACAACTGATGCTTTCCCCAGCATATTACAGAATCATGTAACATTAGAGTTGGGGATCATCTTGTCCACCCCCTTGCTCAATACAGGAATCTCGCAAGTACATCTCTGACAAGAGGGCTGTTCAGCCTCCAGTGAAGGACGGCCCATCATGTCCCAGGTCAGTCTGCTCCACTGTCAATCTGGCTCTATTAGGAAGTTTCTTCCCTTAACATTTAGACAAAATCAGCTTCCTTGCAATTGCCACCCTTTGTTTCTAGTCCTGCAGTCTGAGCAGGGAAGAATAAGTCTGCTCCATCTGTGTACAGTGTCCAGTTCTGGGCACCACACTTTAAGAAGGATGCAGACAAGCTGGAGATGGTTCAGAGGAGGGCAACAAAGATTATCAGGGGACTGGAAACAAAGCCCTATCAGGAGAGACTGAAAGAACTGGGCATGTTTAGCCTTGAGAAGAGAAGACTGAGGGGAGATAGGATAGCGCTCTTCAAGTACTTGAAAGGTTGTCACAGGGAGGAAGGCCAGGATCTCTTCCCCATCATCCCAGAATGCAGGATGTGCAATAATGGGCTCAAGTTATAGGAAGCCAGATTCCAGCTGAACATCAAGAAAAGCTTCCTGACTGTTAGAGCAAGACGACAATGGAACCAATTCCCTAGGGAGGTAGTGGGCTCTCCCCCACTGGAGGCATTCAAGATGAGGCTGGACAGCCATCTGTCGAGTATGCTTTGACTTAGATTCCTGCATTGAGCAGGGGGTTGGGTTCGATGGTCTTATAGGCCCCTTCCAACCTTACTATTCTATGATTCTATGATCTTCTGCATGACAACCTTTCAGATATTTGAAGACAGCTATATGTCTCCCCTTAATCTTCTCTTCCCCAGGTTAAGGGTAGTATCCAATGTTAGTCTGATGTAGAGTAGACCTATTGAAATGAATGGAACAAGTAAGCCTTGACTAACAAGTCTCATTCATTTCAATGGGTCTATTCTATGTGAGACTAACTTTGGATACTACCCTAAATGTACCCAGCTGTGCCTGCTGAATTTCCAGGTGTCACACAGCTGAGGGTGGTGCATGGCACAGGAACCTCTGCCAGCAGGGGGGAAATGTGGTTGATATATATTGGGTTGTGTCTGTGAGCAGTGGTGTAGCTAGGGCCAACGTTTGGGGGGGGGGAATGACTCGAGAGTGGCAGGTGATGGGGGCAGTGGCAAATTGGTCTAGAATTAGCACCTGGGCCACTGGGGAAGATGCTGGTTGCTGCAGCATCCTTTCTGATTTAAAAGCAACACCTCAGGGCCAAGGGCAAGCATAATTGGGCACCTGCTGAGGGACCACACTCCAAAAGGGGCCCACTGATAAACCCTGGAGATGCTCCTCTTCACAATGCAATCTGCTTGTTCACCTGCCTCATGATCTGGCCCAGACAATGGTGGTGGTGTGGAGAAGCAGCAGATACCACTGCCTCCATCCTCAGTGAGTCTGTGCCTGTCAAGCAAGTGGTAGCAATGAGGAGAAAGGGGACAAGGAGCAAGAGCAGATGGTGACAATGGTGGTGAGAACAACAAAACAGCTTATTCCCAAGTGAAAGTGTTTAGTCATCAAGGCGGCAGAAGCAATCTCTATTTTATTCCTGCTGTCATGATGGTGCTATGATTTAAGTGGGTTTAAAGTGGATAGGGGGAGAAATGTTAATTGTATGCTTCACATCTGAGGTCCCCATATCAAAAGCCTCCCCACCCTCTATAAGACAAGGGCACAATCCATGCTGGCTAGGGAGTGTTGGGACTAGTAGGATTTTTTCTGTCTAAACATGCATAAGATCGCACCTTTAGCTGCTATACTACACCTGCTTTTGGAGCATGGGCAAAAGGAATCCAACACCGAGTATGCAGAGCTCATGGAAGTTTCATTGTCCAGTACGAATCTGGCTTTTGGTGTTTTATTCTTGACTGATTCATAGTCAGCTGCAGCTAGAACAGAGAGCGACTTGGTGCAGTCAGGTTCACTCACTTCTCATATGTGACATTCTTGGCTCATTTTCTTCCTAACATTATTTTCATTATGAATTTTAGCACTGATGACCTCTTGCTGTTGTCACTTGACTGGAGTTATCTTATGCAGTTAAACCACAGGTGATACCCAGGAGGAAATGGTAAAATAAATGATGAAAAATAAAAGGAGGAGGGATGCAAACTAAAAACCACAATAACAGAAGCTCAACTAAAATGTATACCACAGATTAGGAAAGGTAGCACCAACTCCAAGAGGTCACTGGCATAGTTATCGAGCAGTGTCAAGGAAGCTATTAGAGAAAAGAAGGCTTCCTTCAGAAAATGGAAGTCTTGCCCAAATGAGGAAAACAAATGGGAGCACAAGCTTGCACAAAGGAGATGCAAGCAGACAATAAGGGTGCAATTCTATGGCTGCTAGTCAGTGGCTAGACAGCCATAGGATAGGGAGCCTGGCAGTGCGGAATGGCCCCAGGCTCCGCCCTTGGAAGAGGAGCACGGAGCATGGAAAATGGGGCATTCCTGGGGGCATGCTGGGGTGGGGAGGGTGGAAGTGCTGTTCCAACGCTTCTTGTCCGGTGTCTGCCTCCACCCTGCTCCGACTTCCCATGGCTAGACAGCCGAAATTGGTTGTCTAGCCATGAATGCAGCATGGCTGAAGCACGGAGGGGACAACCCCCTTGGTGCTGCTCCTGCCCTGCATTGGATAGGTGGTTGCCCCTGAGTTCGGAGGCGGCCGCCTGTCCCGATAGGATTGCACCCTAAGAGATGCAAACAAGCATTTTGAGGAGCATACCGCTAACCACATCAAGGCCAACAATAAAGTATTCTTTAAATATATCAGAAGCAGGAAACCAGCTAGGGAGGCAGTTGGACTGTTGGATGACAACAGAGTTAACGCAGTACTAAAGGAGGACAAGGAGATTGCAGAGAAGCTGAATGAATTCTTCTCATCTGTCTTCACTGTAGAAGATATAGGTCAGATACCTGTGCCTGAACTGATGTTTTCAGGAAGGGAATCTGAGAAACTGAGGCAAATAGTGGTGACAAAAGATGAAGCTCTCAACCTTATTGACAAACTGAAAGTTAATAAATCACTGGGCCCAGATGGTATCCATCCTAGAGTTCTTAAATAACTCAAATATGAAATTGCTGATCTTCTAAAAAAAATATGCAACATGTTCCTAAGGACAGCCTCTGTACCAGAGGATTGGAAGATGGCCAATATAACACCAATTTTTAAAAAGGGAATAAGAGGAGAAGTTCTCTTATGCATCAGTTAAAGAAGAGAAAGCAGACAGTAGGAATAAATGGTAAATTCTTCCAATGGAGGGATGTAAATACTGGGGTCCCACAGGGATCTTACTGGGACCAGTGCTTTTCAACTTGTTCATAAATGATCTGGAATTAAGAGTGAGAAGTGAAGTGGCCAAGTTTGCTGATGACACCAAATTATTTATGGTGGTGAAAACAAAAAGGGATTGTGAGGAGCTCCAAAAGGATCTCTCCAATCTTGGAAAATGAACATCTAAATGCGGTTCAGTGTAAACAAGTGTAAAGTGATGCACTTTGGGGCAAAAAATCCCAACTTCACGTATAACCTGATGGGATCTGAGCTAGTGGTGACTGACCAACAAAGAGACTTTGGGGTTCTGGTGGACAGCTTGATGAAGATGTCAACCCAGTGTGCGGCTGCTGTAACAAGAAGACAAACTCTATGTTAGGCATAATTAGGAAAGGAACTGATTCCCTTATACAAATCTATGGTGCAACCACACTTCGAATACTGTCTACAGTTCTGGTCACCGCACCTAAAAAAATACATTGTAGAGCTGGAAAAAGTGCAGAAAAGGGCAACTAAAATGATCCAGGGGCTGAAGCAGCTCCCCTGTGAGAGAAGGTTACAACAGCTGGGATTGTTTAGCTTGGAAAAAAGGCGAGTAAGGGGAGACATGATAGAGATGTACAAAAGTATGCATGGTGTGGAGAATGTAGATAGGGAGACTGATAATACTAGAAGCTGTGGTCATCCCACGAAGGTGATTGGTGGGAGATTCAGGATAGATAAAAGGAAGAACCTATCTAGGGAGGTGGTGGGCTCTCTCACACTGGAGGCATTCCAGACAAGGCTGGACAGCCATCTGTCAGGGATGCTCTGACTTGGATTCCTGCATTGAGCAGGGGGTTGGACTCGATGGCCTTGTAGGCCCCTTCCAACCCTACTATTCTATGATTCTAAGAACTTCACACAGCGCATAGATAAACTATGGAAATCTCTACCACAGGATGTAGTGATGGCCACCAACTTAGACGGCGTTAAAAAGGGGTCATTCCTCTTGAAAAATGACCCTATCAGCTTTTCCCCACTCTCCATAAGACAATTAAGGGCGCAATCCTACGCATGTTTAGACAGAGAAAAGGCCTACAAGTCCCAGCATGCCCTAGCCAGGGAGTTGTAGGCCTTTTTTCTGACTAAACAAGGATAGGATTGCGCCTTAAGTAAAGGATGCAACTGCTGCACCACTGTCTGTGAAGGTTTGAGGGTAAAGCTCAGATAGCGGCCACGGCATCAGAAAGGCTCGGGCTGCAACCGCAGTTCATGTTTGCCTGGGAGTAACTCCCCGCTGAACACAACAGAACCCGCGCCGGAGGAAATAGGAGAAGCTTGCGCTGAAGCGACGAAGTCGCCTAGGCGAAGCGAAGCCGGCTCTCGCAGCAACCGCTAGGGGTCAGTAGAGGAGGACAGTGCGGCCTGCGCGCCTGCCTTTGCCTCGCCATCCTGGGTAGGCTCGGCCTGCAACGGGGCCAGTCGAGCCTGGCGCTGGCCGGCCTCTCCTTCCGCTTCCCTCGCAGCCGAGCTCGGTGAGTAGGAAGGCGGCATGGGAGCGTCGTTTCCGCGTACGCCCTGGTGGGTTAGAGGCTGGCGCCGGAGCCGTCTCTGTGGGTGGAGCGAGAAACTGGACGCGGGGCAGTAGCTTGGCGGGGCAGGCTGCGGGAGTGCAGCACCCGGGTGAGTTTGGGAGCGGTGTATATAGAGCAGCTTCCCCCAGCCTGGCGCCCTCCAGATGTGTTGGGCTATAATCCCCAGCACCCCCAGCCCCGCTGGCTGGGGATGCTAGGTGTTGTAGTTCCGACACATCTGGAGGGCGCCAGGCTGGGGGAAGCGGAGTTAGAGAGCGCCGCTGCTGTTCGCTGTTTTGCCAAGCGAGGCAGCTTGGTGGGGCGGTACAGGGTGGCGACTGAGCGATTGCAGCGCAGTTCATACGCATCTTTCCGCCAAGGGAAGCCCCACTGAGTTCTGTGGGGCCTACCCCCTAGGGCGCGTGCATGGCATTGCGCTGAGAGTGCGGGGCCCCACCTGGAAGCAAGGCAGCAAACAGGGAAGGCTTCCACGGTGGTAGAACGGGCTGCAGCATTTTAAGCGGAGGGCCACACTTTTGAAGGCTCCTTAGCGTAATAACCGCCCTGCAAGGAGAAATCTGGCAGAGCAGAGAGCAGGCCGGTCTGCAACATTTCTCCTTGATATGCCCGGGTTGGGTTGGTTGTTTGGTGTGTTTTTTTAAAAAACATGAGGAAGCATTCAAAAATGGCATCCCCCATCTTTATTCTGAAATTGCCATATCCGCTTACCACACCTAGATTCTTCCACCTCATTCTGCTTGGTGTGTGGAACAGGTCTCTAGCCTGACTTGGAACCCAGCAGGATGGTGCCCCAATGCTGAGATGGTAGAATGCATTCTAGCCCTTCATGGGTGGGGATACGGTTTTTTTGAAGGGCTCTCCATGTAAGAAACTTTCCACGTGGCAGTGGGGAGAGGTTCTAACACAGCCTTCCCCAACCTGGTGCTTTCCAGATGTTTGGACTACAACTCCCATCAGTCCCAGCCAGCATCGCAAATGGTTATTGTGATGGGAGCTGTAGACCAAAATATCTGAAGGGCACTGGGTTGGGCAAAGCTGTTCTAGCATAGCCTTCTCCCTGCTGTGCTCACTTTCTCTTTTCAAGCAATTTTGTTACATGGGGGAGCATGCAAAAATGCAATTCATGCAACCTACAGCTGGAAGTAGTACAGGCTCCAGTCTTACCACCTTACCAAGACTCTACACCTGTTTGGGTACGCAAAAACCATGGTACCTCTTCACACAAGCAGGGATGGGCCACATACCCTAGTCTCCAACAGTGCGCAGATTACATAGGCCTCCCCGGGTGTTCGCATGTACCACCGAATGTCTGCAGAAGCAACGCCTGTGGTGTCCGGTGGATGATGGGAGTTGCAGTCCAACACATTTGGAGGGCACCATGTTGGGTAAGACTGCCTTCCAGCCTGTTGAAGGCCGGCTGATGGGCTGTGGAATTACAGCCTTAGCCTCTTTTAAAGAGCATGGGGTAAAATCACACTGGAAAGAGAATGGGGGCTTCCCCCAGACCTTTTGAGCCAGCCCAAGACATTTTGCTTTTTGAGGCAAAATGCATGATGGTGCATGCCCCCCCCCCCCTTTGTGTAGACACTGACTGGACTGGCATTTGAATATTACATCAACACAGGTGATGGAACAGTATCTTCCACCACACCTGTGGGGAGCGGGTTAGTTCAGGGGAGCGTAGGACAGGCTGTGTGGCACACACAACTTTCTCCTCCAACACACTGCCATCACTCCACACCCCATAGTGTCCGTTACTTCAGGCAGCCGCCTCACTCTGTCTATTGGTAGGGCCAGTCCTGCTTCTCATTACCGTTTTTGGGTTAGTTAGTGCTGCTGATAATTTGCGAAATGCGTAAATAGCCATGTGAGGTAAATTGGGATCACTTGAGTTTTACAGGTGGAAAACAGAGCCTGACAGGTGGTGACTTGACCAGGGATTCACAATAATTCCATGAGAGAGGTGGGACTTTGAACACCAGGAAAATACTGTTGCCATAACAACAATATCTAGGAGGCCTGGGTTCCAGCACTTCATCCATTTCTCAGTAATTCTCATTGAGGTCTGTATTACTATCCCACGACGGGATTGGATTTCTGCAAATAGAGGCCTTTCTAATTCTCTGCCTCCTATTTTATGGTTGTCAGGGGAAGTTTGAATTGGGACTTGCAGCTCACAGTTCATGCTGTTAGTTGTTATGCTACAACAGCATTGGACCCAGACCCTCAATGGCTCTAACTACATGATGGCATCCCTCTCATAGTATCTTTTCTTTAATGACCCAAGGTTTTATTTGCACATATGTTTCCATAGCAAATTTTAACTTGGGCATTTGCATTGCTTTAGAATAGTGGGGTTTGTTTGCCCGTCTTTCACACATACCTACACTCACTCACACATACACACAGAGTGGGGCAGTATCCAGTGCTACCCGTGCACCAGTGGTGTACCCAACCCACCACCGGCACAACCGGAACCTAGCGCTTCCTAAAGCAACCGGAAGTGAGCTGAAATGCACATTTCCAGTCTAGGGAGAATAATTAGGTTCTCCAAAACCTAGTAAGGGTATTTTAAACTGTTCAAGTCTTACTGAGATAAGAAATTATATTGACACGCACACACATTTCCCACTTGTTTTTCTTTTCATAAGAACGTAAGAGCCATGCTGGAGCAGACTAAGGGCCCATCTAGTCCAGCATTCAGTTCACACAGTGGCCAACCAACTGTAATCCTATACATGTAGGACTTTTTTCTGTCTAAACCACTCCTAGCATTCCTCAGCCAGCCATGTAGGACTATTTTCCGGTATAAACATGCATAGGATTGTGCCCTAAATTGTTGATATACGTGAACAGAATAGGTCAACGGAGCTTCCAGAAGGGAGCTCTACTGACCTGTCCTTTTCTGGAAACAAGTGTTTGAGTTGGTTTCCAGGGTTACTTTAGGAAACGCTAGCTTCCTGTTGCACCAGTGTGGGTCCCACTGGCATAACACAAACAGAGGGGCAGTGTAGGGTTTCTTATATTTGCCACTTCTCCACCTCAAGAGGTTGGTTACAAAAGTTCATACTGCCATAAAGTAATCTTTGGTGTGCTGTGTTCTCTAGACAAAGAGAACTCTTTTTTTTATGTTTATAGCATATGAACATCTGCTTTGAATAGGGAGATAAAAATGGCACAAGGTCTTTTCCAATTTTACCAGTCTATTCTAAAACATGTGGAGAGTTAAATGTGTGAACTCTTGTCCTGTAGGGGCACAACATGTATTTTCAGCAGTCATTTTTCATTTGCAAACCTAGAGCATGGCTGTCTGTCTTAGGATGGAAACCCCCTTTTCACAATCACTTGGTAGCAAACACAATTTGACTTCTTCACGATAAGTTGTACTGGTCGTGTTGAGGCACAGGTAGGAGTAAAGTATAAAAGTAGATTGTGACATAACATCTCAAGAATGTCAGGGGAGTTCAAAGAATGGACTTGACTGAAAAATGCACGTTGTGTGCAAACTCCAGGGTGGCCTTCTGCTGTTGTTTTCATTCTTTTCAATGGGGTTTTACAGAAACAAAAATTCTGGTGGACTGTATCATGTGTGCAGCCAATTTCATGTAGAAATTGACTCCAGTTCAGTAACAGTTGTGTATATTCAAATGTCATTTGAGATACGTAGTCCGATAAGGATATCCCATCAAGATGTTCCTGCTCTTTAACATTTAAGATCCAAATGTTCCTTCAGACAGTATTGACTTTTGCTTCTAGATTTTCATTGTTCAAGTTTACTATACCTTCTGATATATATTTTCAGTATCAAATGAAATACCTTTATACCCTGCCCCAAAATTTGCAAACTGACTTTTTGTAGTGTCATGTGTATAATTCTTAAAACAAGCAGCAATCCTGCGTGTCTTTTCCCTAAATGTTAATGAACACTTTGTTGCTTTGTAGAATGATAGGGTTGGAAGGGGATATGAGTCCAACCCCCTGCTCAGTGCAGGAGTCCAGTTTAAAGCATCCCTGACAGATGGCTGTCCAGTCTTTGCTTAAATACTTCCAGTGACAGGGAACCCACCACCTCCCTAGGCAATCGGTTCCATTGTCTTGACTGCTGTGACCACTAGGATGTTTTTCCTATGTACAACCAAAATCTGTCATTCTATAACTTAAGCCCCTTATTTTGTTTCCTACAGCGTTGGGTGGTAGAGAACAGGTTGTGGCCCTCTTCTGTATGATAACCCCTTTAGGTACTTGAGAAGTGCTATTATATCCCCCCTCCCTGTTTTTTCTTCTGAAAGCTGAACATAACCACTTCCTTCAATCTTTCCTTGTAGGACTTAGTTTCTGGTCCCTGATCATCTTTGTTGTCCTTCTCTGAACTTGTTCCAATTTACCTGAATCCTTCTTAAAAGTGTAATGTCTAGAACTGGACACAGTATTTGAGATGAGGTCTGACCAGCACAGAGTGGAACTATTACTTCTTGTAATTTAGAGAGCAATCCTATGGCCACTAGACACTGTCTAGAGGGCCATTTGTGGGAACCGAGCTGGAGGCAGCGCTCCAACCGTGGTTGCCAGGCACTGCATGCCCTGCCCCCTCCCTCTCGTAGGTGGCACAGTTCTTGCCAGTCTCTGTAGTCGGAAACGGGGTGTGGAGGGGGGGAAAGGGGCGGTCCTGGGGGGGGGAGGAAATTGCAGAAGCCGCTTACGCAGCTTCCCATGGGCCTCCCCCCCAACCGCTCTGAAGTGCCCCAGCTAGACAGCCAAAATCAGCCATCTAGCCACAAAAGCAGGGCGGCCAGAGCACAGAGGAGAGGATCCCTTCTGTGCTTCATCCATCCTGCATAAGATACTTAGTAGCCTCCAACTTTGGAGGCTATCAACTATCCCAATAGGATTGCACCCTTAGAAAGTATACTTCTATTGATGCAATCTAAAACTGCATTTGCCTTTTTTACAGCCACATCACACTGCTGACTCACATTCAGCTTGTGATCAACTACAACTCGAAGACCTTTTTCACACGTACTATTGGTAAGCCAAATACTCCGTTTTATATCTGTGCATGTTTCTTAAATGAAGAACTTTGCATTTCTGTTAAACTGCATTGTTATTTTTTGCCCAGTTTTCTTACTGATCAATATCATTTTGAATTTTATTTCCGTCTTCTAAGGTATTAGCTATCCCACCCAATGTAAATTTGATAAGCGTTAGAAGTTAAACATTGTACAAGTTACTGTAACAAGACGTTAATGGTACTGACATGGCATATTAGCAGAAGGCATCAAGAAGCAAGATGTGTGTATTGGGAACCGGGCATGGGGTATAACTTGTACATGTCTAGACATTGTACGTTTCTCGCATTGTTCACAATACTTGCTCTTGCTTTTAATTTACAGCTTAAGGGTCAAAGCATAACAGGAGCATCAAGATGTCCATTCAGGAAGGGAAGGGATCAGCCCGTAAATCAAAGCAAATGATGGTCAAGACATCTTTGAATAATCCGTATGCTTTCCAGTGGCATACCCTGGATGGAGCAGATACGCACTTCATATTGGAGGCCTTGGAAGAAGTTATGAAACAGATTGGGTTTAAGAAGATAGAGCTTCGGAGGAGGAAGAAACCCTCCTCGGGAGAAAAGCGAGAGAAAGAACCATGCCATGGCCAGATCAGCGAACCTCAAGCCCAGAGTGGAACAGAGGATGCTAAAGCACACGGGTGGACCGACTTGCAAATCAGGAACCAGCTTGCTATTGGGATCAATGAAGTAACTAGAGCTTTGGAAAAAAATGAACTACTGCTTGTACTTGTGTGCAAATCTGCCAAACCAGCCATGCTAACGTCTCACCTTATTCCACTCAGTGCAAGTCGGGCCATCCCAGCTGCCCAAGTTCCACGCCTCAGCGAAAGCCTAGCACCAGTTCTTGGGTTAACATCGGTCCTAGCACTGGGACTTAAAAGGAATGCTGATGCCTTTGCAGAAGTAGCCAAAGTGATTATTCCACGAATACCTAGTTTGGATGTGCCATGGATTCATCGTGGAACTGAACAAACCCTGGCAAGTGAAGATACTGATCTAATGGACGTGCCAGCAGTTGAGCTCGCAAAGTCAAATCCAGAGGAGCACTCCCCTTGTCACAAACGGAAAAGAATAGATAACTGCAAACTTGCCTCTACTAATACAGCTTTGCAGGCACTCAAGGTTAAAAGAATAGTTCCCAATCCAAACAAGAAAAGGAAGCTTCCCAGAACTAAAAAACGTATTTCAAAGTAAATATATTGGTTTGCACCCTACATTCTATATATCCCTTGGTTTTTAAAAATTTCTCAGTAAAAACTATGTAATATTAAATATTGATTGGGCTCACTGATTGATTCAGAGTTTACAAAATGATTAAGAACTGTGTTGCAATATTCAAGCTAATGCCTTGGTACTGTATTTTGGGCCAGATGTAATTTTAGAAGGAATGTAGTAGTGCTTCGAACAAAGGTATTTTAGACAAAACATAATATTCAACAAAATAGTAGGAAAGCGATACGTTTATTCAAACATCCACCTGTGCTGATAGACTCAATAGCTGGTCATCTGTTAAATGCTGGAATTGCAAACATCTGCAAATTTGGAAGTGTTTTCCCTTTTAATATTTTTCTCTATTGGACACTTGCGGTTGTGGTCAAATAATGCATGCAGAACTGAGCCTAGGTGCATTTAGTTTTTAATATAGAAATGCTTTCTTTAGCATGTCAGTCCAAATACCTGCAGGAAAGAAAGCATTTGAAATCGAGAATTTTGGTTGCACATCATTTCATTGCAGATCCTGTGATGCATATTTCCTAAGTGGAGGTTACAGCTCTATCACATTCAAATTAACAACATGCTACTGAATCTAAGTACTAAAATTGCTAATTTGGAGATAAAATGGTAGTGCAACTTAAATAGCTGTCAGAGTAAAGTTGCTTCAGAAAGCTGCTGTAATATAAATATGGAAAATAGCAAGCTGTAGGGAGAGTTAGGCAATAACGACAAGAACTGAATAAATTACAAGCCATTACATTGCTAAACAATGGTTTAGCACTATGTGGACAAGCCTCTTGTCAATCCAAGTGAAGTGCTGGGCTTGTGTGTTTGTTGC
This sequence comes from Heloderma suspectum, assembly GCF_057233095.1. NCBI lineage: Eukaryota > Metazoa > Chordata > Lepidosauria > Squamata > Helodermatidae > Heloderma > Heloderma suspectum. The sequence continues at coordinate 197,192,520 of NC_139462.1, forward strand.
TCCTCCATTGTGGGCTTGGAGGAGGAATAAATCAGCCTTTATTTTTACTTTGTTGCTTGTTATTTGCAAACCAGGAATCATGGTTTAAAACCAACTCTAGGCAGTTGCTAAACAAGTCAACTATAAACTGTTTGGTTAGCTGGCTTGTTTGATAACTTAAGAGTTCATTTTAAGCCACAATTTTTGGTTCACACATAGCAACAAGCCAGGAATTGGGGAAACAGAAAATAAACCCTACAAAAGTTTTCCTCCTGGCAACACGGTGTGTGTGTGGGTGTGAGAGAAAGCGTTCAAGATTGAGGCTTCACTTGGGTTGCACAGAGCACTCAACTAGGATTTAGCAGTTCTGTACAAACTCAGCCATTTAGTCAGGTGAAAAGTGATCTCTATCTGCTATCCGAGCTTAGTGCTTAGAGCAGTTTGTATTTAAAAGGTTATGAAAGGCCAAGTCATCACTTGTGTACACCAGCTATACTTTGTGTTTGACCTTTCTACAATGGACAAAGTACGAACACTGTTGTAAAAAAAGTGGCTGTAACTAACTATTGGGTTATAACAATCAGCAAGTTCTCTAATATCCAGATTGCTTCCAGTTATCTAGTGAGGAAGATCGTAGGTCTGAGTCCTTCCTCACTGTTATCTCTCCTCACAAATTTCAGATGTTTAATGCATTGTAACAATGTTTTCTCCAGTAAGCTTGCACTTGGTGAAAGTCTTGTAAACTTTTCAGGTCACTGCTAAACATGTGAATCTTTTTTCCCCCTTAAGTAATTGAACCAACAGGATATGTTAAGTTGAAATCTAGAGAAGAAAGGACACCTTCACAGGAACCATTCAACCTGTTCAAACCTGCTGAGAAATCAGTTTGGGCCAACTCACCCTAGCATGGAAGGATCCCATGAGTCTAACTTATTTCAAGTAAGCAATGTCTACAAACAGCCTTTGCTCTTTTGTGTTTTTTTTTAGGTTGGTTACTATTGTCAGAGGATAGGTAATTGTTACAAAGTGTGGAATGCATATACAAGGCTTCAGCATATTTTAAACTCAGCTGATCAGTAAGACTGGGATGGGGATGGAGGAGGACACAGTGTTTTCAAGGTATGTACATTTGCTTTCTTGCTCAAGGGACAATGCAACCGCTTTGCTCCAAAATTGAGGGTCATACTATTACTACTAGCAACAATTTTACTTATTTACACAAACATACTTTCACGTTAAAATTATGGACTTTTTTTTTTAAAGCAAGTAGACAAAAGGAATATGTGCAATTTTGCAAAAGTCTTGAACACATTCATTCTTAACACATCTTGATAACAGTACTAAAATTCTTAGTTTTATGTACAGACTGCTCTTAACTTTCCACCAAAAAGGTAAAGGGTTTTCCTTTCTCAGAGTAGTTAGATGAATAATATAATTCAGGCAATATATACACACCTGCACTAAACAGTGCAATACTATTGAGTCAAGTCAGTGATCTACTGAAGATCAAAGTACAAATTGTATTTTTATTGATTTGGCAGCATTGCTTATGGAGAAACAAATGCACTAGTCAAACCAGCACATTTCTGTACCACTCCACAGTTACAAAAGACATCCAAGATTTCCATGTTTCCTAACAAACAGTCATACTCCCAAGACTTTTCTTCTTTCCAGTGATGACATCCATGTGATGGAAATAAGCAGAAATACTCAAAATTGGCTCCTTCATTTTGTTACATTGATAAACGTACACTACCACTTAATAAATAGAAATGCAGCAGTTCAGTCACATTAACAGTAAATAATTTGTACTCTATTCCACCATTGCCATTTAGTTGTTGTACAAAACCCCCCAGTCTTTTATGCAGGGCAGGGGAAGGAAGGGGAGGGAGAAAAGAACCCCTTTCATCAAGATGCGAGCTAAGCGTTGAAAATTAAACAAATGTGCTTTATTTCTTTTCATCGGCAAACAGTAAAAAGTTCATGAGCTTTTTCCGTTCAGAGGTGAAGGTGTGGAGGGCTGGTCACGCATGGATTTCTTCACTCCCCCCCTGCATGCCCCAAGGTTCAATAGATTTAAGTTCATCAGGCATTGTGCTTTTACTCCTCTTGAATTGTACTGATCCAAGAGCTTCCATCAGCCCAGATGATTACTTCGAAGAACTATAAATACAAGTGTCCTTTCTCCTTATTGTAATACAAGACCAACCTAGAAAGATGACAACACATACACATTAGTGTAGACAGGGCTAAGAAAGAAAGGGAAGTGTGGATATCTGAATGCTTCAGGCCTTGCTTCCCATAGAGGGGGTGTATCAGTACACATTTTACAGGGTAACACAATTAGGAAGCAAAATTACAGAGCATCTGGATAATTTAGATTACTATGGACCCAGACTTCCTCAACCTGGTACCCTCCAGATGTGTAGGACTACATAAAAAGTTTCTCTTGTAAGTGCATTACCTTTTCAGAATCCATGCCAGGACACCTCCAGTTATACAAGTAATACTGCAAGTTGCCATCTCCAATACCAAATTTCAGTTTTTCCAGGAATGTTTTGTTTTCCATCAAGTCTAGTGCATTGAACACATCAAACCCTTTCTGGCAATATAAAGAAATTAAACATTGACTTTCTAATAGGGTTTACATCGAGGTATACAAACACATGTTCTTCTTAGGAGGAAGATCCTGCTGTTTGATAAGCATTCTGCACAGTATGGTCTTGTAGGCCCCTTCCCACCCTATGATTCTGCCTATGATTCTATAAGGACCCAAATGATTCTATTCCTGCTCACGTGCATCTCAAAATGTACAGAACCTTCAAGTGGTGGGTAAGCAGAATTATACCCAAACGTGCCTCGAGTGAATGTACTTACTACATGCAACATTGAATGGTCTGTCCTTAAAGAATTCAATATGCATGATCCTTACTACTCATCAGGAGGTAAGGGAACAGTATCCCACTTACACTTGAAAAATACAAGTTTTGATTTTATGCTGCTTAGACCTGTAGTTAGTGCAAGATAAACCAAACCTGGACAACAATACTGAGTCATAATATCAGTATAAACCCATTAAGCATGCAGAAAATGCCAACCCACTGTTAATGAAAATAGCCATTACACTCACAACACTACAATTTAAATGGTAGGATGTATAAAATAGAAGGTGCCTGTCTAGAGATAGACCAAGGGTCTTAAGTATTACAGTTGAGTATACCTTAATTTTAACTAAAATTACATCTGTACTAGTGACAAGTGTAGTAGAAATTGGTACGTTTTTCATTTATAGCCTGCTTGTCTAAAACTTTAGACTTGTCTAAAATTTCTTTGCACACCAGAAGTGGTGTGCAAAGAGCAAGAAATTAAAGTGTGTATAATTAAAACAAATTACACATGCTCAGCTAGGTAGAAATCAGTGGAATGGGGGGGGCAAATTGGGAGGCAATAATGCACAGTAAGTAACAGTATTCAGGAATTTGTATTTTATCAAATTTGTATCATGGTGTTCCTCCAACTAACTCAGGGCAATGTAAACAAGACTATCCCCATTCTGTTATTTATTAACAATATTTATATACTGCTTCTCATTTAAGCTGAGAGCATCCAACACTTGTTCCACCACACCGAATCATTGTCTACTTCCATTTTTTTCTTGGCTCCTGATTCTTCTGTAGAAGTTCTATCAAATGTTTTGATAATAACACAACTCCAAATCCTGGCATTCCAGGACATTTCCTGGATATTTCTTTACATGCCTTTTTTTTTTTTTTTGAGTGCATGAAATTTGGAGTACAACTGTCATTTAAATTTTCTGCCATGCCTGTGAGGCAGAGATCATGTTACGAGAGACTAGTTACTTGCCAGCAAGCATCGTGGCTGATTGGAGATTTAAATCTTGGTCTTCTGCACAAGCCCAACACTGCATGCATTCTACTGCACTGCACTATTTTCCATATAAACGCTACATTTCACTGTTGTCTCATGAGTTCAAGAACCACCACTGTATCTGCTTCAGTGGTATCTTACTTCAACTGTGAAGTACAGAATTACGGAAGAGAAGGCTATCCCTGGCTACTAGTCCTGATAGCTGTATGCTACCTCCAGTATCAGAGGCAGTATGCCTATGTAAGCCACTTGCTAGGGAACATGGGCAGGAGGGTGCTATTGCACTCATGCCCTGCATGTGGGTTTCCCAAAGGCAACTGGTTGGCCACTGTGTGAACAGAATGCTGGACTAGATGGACCCTTGATCTGATCCAGCATGGTTCTTCTTATGTTCTAATGTTCCTAACTAACATTTCTCTTTGCCTGGCCCTACATAACTGCCCTTCCATGCTTTACAACTGCTTCCGTATTCCTGATATGTTACTACTACAACAACAACATTTTGCCAACCCTGATTTTAAAAAACCTGAGCATATGCAGTTTTGCATTTTAAACTTACTTAAATAATAGCACCATCATGACTACAGGAATAAAATGGAGTTGGCTTCTGCTGCCTTGGTGTTCATTTGGGCCCCCCTGGGCTGCAGGGTCTTAGCCTTTGGTCCCAAAGTCCAGCCCTCACTGCACCATCGTTGTACTTCCATGTTGTAACATTCCATGACATTTTGCTCCTAGTGCAACTCATCTTAGGCACCACTATGCTTTTGAAGTTCATGGCATTGGGCTATTAGTTTGTGGCACTGGGCTATTACATATTTTAAACAGGGAATAGATATTTATCAGGTTATTTATTTAGGACCCCAGTTAGGCAAGATATAGTGTGCTAAAGCCCAATTCCTACCCTGCAAATTGCTCTATTAGCAAATCCTATTTAAAGAACCAAATCACAAATGTCTTCCACTTACAAGTTGACAAAGATGAGGGCAGGTGTGTGTATGCATGCGCCACCCAATAGCCGAACCTCTCTGGGCAGTTCACAAAAATTAAAACCAAAAAGCAGACAGTAAAACAATATAAAATATAAAAACATTAAGACCACAATATAACAATACAACCAGAATAAAACCTAGCAGCAATGCAGAGATTTAAAAGGTTGGCCCAGGGGTGTTGCTGACTCCTAATTTAGAAGCAGGAAAGTAGATTTAGCTATCTGGTTTCAAAAACACAAGCCTAGTGCACAGTATTTTATGATAATGGCATTTAAAATGCTGAAAACACTGTTAGAAAACAAAAAGATTCCCAGTTAGCGTTTAGTACAACACAGCAGCTAACATCCATTGATAACTTTAGTGCTGCCACTGTATTATAAAAATTCAACACAAGATAATTTTTTTTAGCTTATATCTCATTCAAACCTAGCAATGAGCCGCCTTTATTTTATGTTAGGTTTGGACATCCCAGACTATACAGTTGGTTAAAATGGGACATGAAAGCCACATTTTCATATTGTCTTTCGACTTCTTACCACAACAGAAGCACAGTTGCAAAACTTTGATTTAAACTTTAGAGCTCCTGAGTGCAAACCTAAGCTCTCCGGGGGCTTCAATGCAAACACAGAGCTCTGGACACTGCCCTATTCTCCTCCTTCAGTGTCAAGAGGTGTGTGGCACCTACACATAGTGAATGAGAACAAGAATGATGGAGCTACTTACCAGCTTTGCTATAATGAGTGCATCATTCATTAGATCCAAGAGTGGCGTCTCTGTATGAACGTTGTAGAAGGAATAGGCGGCTTTGAGGCTTTTATGAACAGGATGGTGCATGACGGTGGAAGGTAACGTATAGAAACTCAGAAAGTCAGTTAAAATACCATTTGAACTCTAGGGAAGAAAAATAAATCTGCAGTGAGGAATCAAAACAAAAAGGCAGTATAGCACATTATGGTTTCTTAACTAACTCAGGTGGCTGGGCAAACTTGCAGGCCAAGGAAGAACTACCCCAGCTGAGATGTATTTGATTTGCTGCATCTACTGCTAGCTAATAAAGCTCTGTTAATCTTGTTTCAAAACAAGCAATGACATGTTGATCATGATCTGTAATACCCATTTTCTAGGTCAGAGCGGGCAACCCTCGGCCTAATTTCAAAAGCCCTTGCGAGCTATCAGTTCAGATCTCCAGCAAGAGCGATCTGTCTCTCCTAGGACAGCCCACTGGGCAAGGCGGAAGAAGGAGAGCGAGAAAGAAGTGGGGGTGGAATGAGAGGAACGGGGAGGGCCCTGCTCACTTCAGTATGAACAGATACTGATTACAACAGATTACAGAGTGACTGTGGCCCTTGGCAGAAAAAGGGGTTCCACTGCAGCGGGAGCAATTATGGTTTTATCATGGTTTCATTTACACGGATGGTTTCATTTTTATCCCATCTTTCTTCCATGGGGTTCAAGGCAGTGTACATGGTCCCCCAGCCATTTTTATTCTCACAGCGTAGGTTAGGTTGACAGGTAGTAGCTGGCGAAAAGGTCACACGCTGAGCTTCATAGCTGAGTGGGGATTTGACTAGGTCTCCCCATTCCTAGTCCAACACACTCTAACCCAACCTGGCGCTATCCAGATGTGTTGGACTGCATGGCTGGCTGGGAATGATGGGAGTTGCAGTCCAACCCATCTGGAGAACACCAGGTTGGGGATGGCTGCTCAAACCACGATGCCGCACTGACTTGCTTCGTTCTGCAGTGCTGAAGTGGACAGCTTGCAACTGAAAAAAAGGGAAAGGGCAGCACCCTGCACAGCAAAGCTATCCCCACTGCAGCAAGGCCCCTGCTCACTCTCAGCCCTGGCAATCTAGTTTAGATGACATATTGTGCAGAACCAAGAGCTTCCAATTCTAAGAGCAGGAAGTGAATTGTGGTTGTTACAGGACAATGAGGGACAAGTTAAAATAAGACATTTTGGTACAGACATAGTTTTACTACAAGGGAGAGATGTTATGTTCAAACCCAGCCATAGTAACGTTCTACTATGCACAAGCAGAAGTGAATCTCGGGCTTGCACACTCCCTGCACACATGGTCCCCAGCCATGAGGAGGAGATGGGAAGCACCTGCTTTTGCTTTTAAACTTTAGTGGGGTTCCTTATTATGTCCCAGGAAATAGTCAGAAGGCATTTGAAACAGCCACCTTGCTGAAGCTAAGCAGATTTGGGTCTGGTCAGTGCTTGGAGGGGAGATCACCTGGGAACCACATGAAGCCACCTTGAGTTCCATGATGGAAGAAAGGTGAGATAAAAATGTAATAATAAAATAAAAAAATACATCTGAACTTGGGGATCTCTGGTTACCCTATAGTTCAGCCAACCTAAGCTGGTGCCTTCCAGATGTTTTGGACTTCAACACCTATCAGCCCTGCCAGCATGGCCAATGGTCAGGAATGCTGGGAGTTGTGGTCCAAAACCCCTGGAGGGTACCAGGCTGGGAAAGGCTGCTTTAACAAGCCAGGATTGTAAGTCACAATTTAATCCTAGCTTGTCTGAACAAACCATAGTTTAACCACAGTTCCCCCAAGTTTGGTTATAACAAGGAACTCTTGTTTATTTTAAAAGCAGAAGTAGATGTTTCCAATCTTCTTATGACATGTTGGAGAAGAAGGGAGCCTGAGGCCACGTGCTGTTTGTGCACATAATGCTAAGCCATAACTTAACGCTGCATCTGAAAAGGGCCATTGGCAGTGTTCTGGGAGGGAGTTTATTTATAAAAACATTTTTATACTGCTTTTCATCCCTAATAAGGCCCCCCTGAGCAATTACAAAACAAAACATTAAACAAAAATTAAAAGCAAGACCTTAAAAACAAAAGAGTTAAAACCGTCAATCATACATTAAAAACCATTACAAGCCAAGTAGAATAAGAATGTTTTCACTGTCTGCCTAAATGTCATCAGGAATGAAGCTAGTGTCACCCTCTTTTGGGAGGGAATTCCAGAATAGGTGCTGCCACAGGAAAAGCTCTGTCTCTCATTCCCACCAACTGAGCCTCTTTTTTGGTGGGACACACAGGCCCGGTTCACGTGTATCAGCTAGCTATGGGCTAAACAACCCATATTTTGCCGTGGCTTTACCAGAACGAGCAAGCTGCTTCCTGCGCCCTCACCACTTCTGCTTTCTTTCCGGATCGCAAAACAACATTCTGGGTTGTTGAGGGAGAAACAACCACGGTTTGTTGTTGGGTGAAAACTCTGGGTTGTTTCTCCCTCAACAACCCAGAGTGCTGGGTTTGCACATCATGACGACAACCCAGGAATGCCCTGTTCCTGGGTTGTTTTGCCACCTGGAAAAAAAGCAGAAGTGGTGAGCGCACAGGAGGCAGTGTGCTTGCTTGCTCCAGTGCGGCCATGGCTAACTATTCGTTGTTTAACCCATAGGTAGTCGTTACGTGCAAAGTGAGTCATAGCAGAGCCTTCTGGGATTGATGTCAAGGTAGGGACAGTTCATATGGGAGGAGGCAGTCTTTTAGATATTTTGGCCTTAAGCCAGGATTTATTTTAAACCAGGGTGAAGAACTTCCAGCTCAGGGACCAAATCTGGCTTGCCTGAGGTCCCAATCCATCCTTCTGGTGTTTCCCAGAAGGCCACGGCCCCCCCACTCCCCCCCCCAATCTGACAGTTTCCTAGCTTTTGTGCAGTCCCCCCGCCCCATTCTAAATGGTTCAAATGCCTCTCCTAAGGCAGTAAGAGCTTTAAGCTAAAATATGATGGTATTTTTGGCCTCAGATCCACCCACCACTCGAATGTGGTCCCTGAGAGCTTCTCTGAAATGGAATTTGGCCCTCAGGCTGAAAGAAGTTCAACGCTCATCTGGAATGTTTTAATCCTGTCTTTCAGCACAAAGTCCTCACAACATGGCTTACGATAAGCAATTGAAAAACATGCAATGCAATGAAATTAAGACATAAAGGGCAGCAATATGGAAAGGGAGGGGGGATGACAACAAAATCTCTCTAACCTCTACAACAAAAGTGTCAATAATATGATCCTGAGGCAGGAACCAGTGTGCCACTTCGTCTTCGTCCATAACAGGAGCAAGATAAAACTGCTTCAAGTAATTGTTAATTAATTCTTGCACCGCTTTAATATCTTTTTGTTCCATAGGTCTCAAACCTGATGTTTTTGTGGCCTTGTGAAAGGGAAAGATATCAGAAAATTAAAGAACAGCTTAATACACTAAAGAGGTTTTAAAAAGTGCAAGGGCATTCCGGGATGGGCAAAAATGGCTTCTGTACTCTAGAACAGCCGCCGCCAACCTGGCGCCCTCCAGATGTTTTGGACTTCAACTCCCATCAGCCCCTGCCAGCATGACCAATGGTCAGGAATGCTGCGAGTTGTAGTGCAAAATATCTGGTGGGCACCAGATTGAAGATGGCTGCTCTGGACAGTGTGTCGCCTAGGAGAGGGGAACCAAATCTCCCAGGAGGCACATTCTTGCTGTTAGTGGTGGTGGCAGATGCTGCTGCTCAGGGCTGACACCGGTAGGCCCTGCTGGTAGGCCCTGTTGAGGTGCTGCAGCTTCCTAATAGTCCTGGTCCCTGATGCTGGGCCTGGCCAGGTTTTCCAGTGTTGCATGAGACAAAGCTCAAATGCTGTATAAACAGACCCAACCTTATGAAGCAGCCTACAAACTCTGGAGCCATTTCCATCACAGAGAAATGGGGTCTCGTATGCCAAGGTACCCCAATTCCTCCTGCACCTTTTATCCATGTTCCTTTACTAATCATCCAGAGCTTAACACAGAGATGGGGAATGTGTGGCCCTCCAGATGTTGGAGTGCAACCAGTGGTATAGTGGAGTCAGGACTTGCAGGGATGCAGCACCATGTTTTTTTATTAGCAGGGATGCTGATGTCATCTCCCTGTCCCCTCCTGTTCCCTCCGTTTAGCAGCAATCCACCATCTCCCCGTCCCCTCCTCAGAATTCCTTTTCCCCTCTGAGCTTAGCAGCAATCCACACAGTAATGGGGTGGGGGAATGAATTTGCCCAGCAGCCATATATTGTTCTCTGTTGCAATGCAAAATATTTTGGGTTGATCTTGAATGAGCAATTAAGACCCATTAGTTTTACAAAAGACCTGCTCCTTGCAGGTGAAAACTCCTAAGAAATGGTTTGCTGATAGGCATCAATACAGCTCCTTGGGGGCACAGCTAAGGGGACTGCCATGATGGACCCCTGAACTTCAAAATTTCCCACTACACCACTGAGTGCAACTCCTATCATCCCTCACTACTGGCTATGCTATGCTGGCTAGGGCTGATGGCAGTTGCAAACCAACAACATCTGGAAGGCCACACGTTCCTCCACTCTGGCTTATCACTATCTCCTTCTCTCCATCTTAACAAACATGTTTCAGTTAGTTTCTCTCCTTGATATCCACAGTGGACCCTCTATGCAGCTTGTCTCTTCTTTTGGCCATGCTCTGTTGTTTGGGGTCATCAGTATGGTAGCAAATGTTTAAAGCCAACCAACTCAAGTAAGAGAAAATGCGGAAGGCAAAAGTAACACATAGATAGTTTCACACAAAGAAAAACAGCAAGTACATTGTGTGCGGGGAAGGCGGGGGGAGTTGTTTTTGTTTTTAAAGAGCTTGACCATATCACACTTCTCAGCATCAGAACTTATCATTAAAACCAAGACCTTTTCCTTCAGCACTACTGGGAAATCTTTAATATGCATCCATCCCCAAGGTTTCAGAGTAGAAAAACTCATATTTTTATTATATATATATATATATATATATATTCCCCAAGCAAACTGAGGCAGCATTAAAAAAAATCTTGTTCCTGCTGCCCCAAGATAACTTGTCCACACATGCCACCAATACCTTCGAAGTTCATTCTACCAGCTTTTGAAAACTTATTCCCAATAAGTATTACTGTTTCTACTTCCCTTGAACAGAACTGCCTCCCCAAAATGGAAAGCTTGCCTTGTCAGTGAATGACAGAAGGCTATTTTGGGCCACACTGTGACAGTGAGGGTCCTCTGATAGATACATTGCTTACATCAGGAAGTCTGTAAAGCTTCATCGTTCTCTGCAAAGTCATATTTCTACTCAAATGAGAAAATTTCACCTCTACCAGTTTTCTGGGATTCAACGATCGATGCCAATACCTGGAAATAAAAATGTTTTTAAAAATTAAAACATTAATCTCACTCAATACCAGTTTCTAAATAAGCACTGCCTCCGCTTGCTCTTAAAGAAAGGCAAATTAATTCTTAAATTATACAACTGAAGGCAAAATATTGCCCTGCTGCTTGGAGAGGACCCAGGCAGCCACTGAACAGAGCTTTTATATGTAGAAGACAAGTCTCATTTTGCTCTTTATGTAGAAACACATTCCAAAAAGCACCCGTAAAACTTCAAGCACTAGCAGCTACCACTATAAGCACAAGCCATGAGCAATCTGGGCCAGACAGCCCTACTCAAGTGGATGGGAGCCGAACAGAAGCAAAGGTGGATTATATCCCATGGCTCCTATATTTCAGATGCAGGCCTGATGGCGTATATCAGCCTTCCCTAACCTGGTGCCTTTCAGATGTGTTGGATTACAACTCCCATCATTCCCAACCAGCTCCAACACATCTGGAGGGCACTAGGTTGGGGACAGCTGGTGTATACATTCCCACATGCCCACTTCAAAACAGTATTTCTCAGTGTAATCCTATACCTGTCTACTCAGAAGTAAGTCCTTTACTTCCAACGCAATCTTCATTTCCGCCTTATTTAGAGAAACCAGGTAACATAACACTAGAGCAAGTTTTTTTTTTTTCCTTTTCAAAATTCAGGCCATGTGCTGTTTTTCCTGATACCACCCTCGCCGTCTTGAAAGATTTCTGCTGATGCCCTTGCCTTTCAGTATACACTGCAAAGACCTTGGAAAGTTTCAGCATGTTCCAGCCAAAGTGTAAAGGAGCGGTTTCTTTTCTTTTTGCATCTGGCAGTTACATTTTTGCATTATTATCATCTGTATTTAGTTTTATGAGTGGACGTTTTTCTTTTATTTTTGGAAGCTACTTTGGACCCATCTTTGATGGAGAGAAGCAGGATATAAATAATGAAAACAATGAAAAGCCTACTTTGTCGCCAAAGAAGATTCTGAATGCTGCTGCCCAAAAAATAATCATGCTCGTTATTTTGTCAGCTGGCACCTTGCAACCCTGGCCCCAGGTAAGATTCTATTCTATCTGAAATGTTACTGAGAACAGCTTAACACTAAATATTTAGACTACAAAGTAGATGCTGATATAGTGCTATCCAGTGGTGTAGTGGAGGCACTGGTCAGAGGGATGCAATGCCAGCACTTCTTTATTAGCGGGGGTGCTGATATCATCTGCCACCCCCCACCCCCAGAATCCCTTTAGCTTAGCTACAATTCTCACAATAGCTGGGAGGAAATGAATACATTGCTCCCTGTTCTAATGCAAAGTATGTTCGGGTGTCTTAGTCCTGAATGGGCAATTAAGGGCATCTCTACACCAGCCTAAAATCCTGCATTTAAAAGGTGGCTTTCTGCTTCCTTTTTAAAGGCAGATGATTCCCTTTACACCTGCTTGCGCTTCCTTTCCCCCCTCCCCTTCCCCGCCCCTTCTCCCCCCCCATCTGAGTCTTCCATTATCTTTCATTGATCTCGCTCCTCTTCCTGCCACTTTTTAACTCTTTTGATGGAAGAAACTGAAATGTAGCACCACAACAACAACGGGGTAATTTGATAGCTCATTATCTGCGATCCATTTAAAAAACGGAACAAAGGACATTTAGTGCAGGAGATGCCTGGGGTGATCACTGGGTCATGTAAAGATGTCATGTAACGTGATCACTGGGTCATGTAAAGATTGCTTCCGTGATGGAGCAATCTCAATCGCAGGATAAAAGCCCGGTGTGAAGGAGCCCTAAGACTCAATAGCTTTACAAAAGTCCTGCTCCCCCCCTAGAGATGAAAACTGCTAGAACTAGTTTGCTGATATGGATCAACACAGCTACCTGAATGTTTGGATTCTCACTGGGGGTGTGGCTATGGGGATGGTCACGATGAGTGCCTGCACTTCAAAATTTACCACTACACTTCTGGTGGTATCGAATTATGCTCTTCATCTATTGATTCTAGTACTTTTTTTTTACTGAAGGCAAGGACTGAGGCATCGTAAGATAGCTGCTCAGCAAATTTATTTAAGCAATATACAAACTATCGACAGACAAACTAATGCAAAATTGAGAGTACAGTGCATTCTACATAGAGCACACATAATTACTTTGGACTAGCATATTGGCAGTCTTTTTTCTCCACAAGAGGCAATGGCTGTTGCAACACTGCCATCACGTGGCGAGTCACCCATAACTGGTTTTTCTTAGGAAACATGGGGAGAAAAAAGGAATGCATGTAACAGTGTATACTAGGGCTGCACTGAATGTTTGCAAAGTGAACATTCGGGCACAAAAGGGTTTTCTCACCTCCCGCTCCCCCACACCTACCCTTTTCATATATTATTTCTATGCCTGTTCACTGCCTCACCACAGTTTTCCCTTTTAATCACATTGTCACGTTCCTCTTGGCAATATGATTCCAGCCAATCGAGGATCATGTAGCCAAAGCTGACAACCCATGCCATGTAGCCAATCCAATTTTTGGCTATATAAGAAAGCCACAGAGCCAATAGAAAGTGAGAAGAATGCCTTTTGTGAACAAGCAAGCCAGAAAGAGCATCCCACTCAGAAAACAGAACAGTGAGAGCGCTATTGCTACATTGAAACTTTGTGCGTTGTTTAACTTGTAATACAGTAAGGACATGAAAGGATTTTAATAAATGCCTGATGACTTAAAGATGGGACTGAATATTAACAGGAGGAAAGAAGTCTTTTCCCATGAGCAGCATCATATGTCTATTAACTGTGCCTGGTATGGAGAGCGTGGGTTTTTTAAAAAAAATTACATCCCTCCTTTTGGGCCTAGGATTCACAAGGCAGTTGACATAACCAATGTTGAAACAACACATAAAGTAAACCTAGTATTAATAAACAATAAAAATTAACTCCCAAACCTGCCACAACAACTTCGGAGTAGAATACTTCAACACAAATAGCTGCTAAAACCTCTCTCACATAAAACTGCCTGAACTTGGCTATAAAAAGCCAACAAAGCTCTTGGTACTTTACAAGGAAATGAAGTGAAGAGTAGGGAGATAGGAAACACAGCTTCCACGTTTTTGTACTCCTGGTAGAACACGTGACAGGGAAGTTCAGACATCTTCTCCCACGGTAAGATATGCAAATGACTTTAATGTCCATAGGTTACACATTGCCAACAACGGCAGAAATGCCCACTTCCCCCTTCACACGTCTCAGTAAAAATGTGACAAACCCATGTTTTATTTCCCCTGATTCTTCATAATATACAAAGCCTTCCTCCGACTTAAACTCACAGTGTTTAAGCTGGAAACTTAAACTATAACAGGAGTAGGCAACCTTTTTGGGCCAAGGGGGCACTGGCAATTTGAAAAGCTGTCCTGGGTTCCACCACAAAATGGCTTCCATGGGAGGTGTGGCAAAAGATAAGTAACCTATCCAGAAGATGAGTACCATGCAGAGGTGAGGTCGGAGCCCTAACACACTAAACACCTTGAACCCACAATTTTCAGAAAATATTTTTTGAGTTTTTTGAGGAATATAATAAATGAATGAAAGTAGGAGGTGTAGGTACCTTGGCGGGCACCAAGAAAGGTGTCCAGGGCCTTTCCCATGGGCACCACATTACCTACCACTGAACTATAACATTCATTTTGTAGACTAAGGTCATGATCCTATGCATGTTTAGACAGCAAAATGCTAGCTGGGGTACCTTGGGAGCTGTAGGCCTTTTCTCTGTCTAAACATGCATAGGATTGCACCCTAAATATATAAAAACAAACAATGGGTTGGATTCAATCATGGTTAGAGGAGACCAATTGAAATCAATGGGACAAGTCATGACTAGTTTAAGTTCCATTTATTCCAGCGAGTCTACTCTAAGCATGACTAAGTTTGGATCAAACCCAGTGACACCCACAAGCCTTCAGAAAGCAATAGGTATCTCAGAAAAAAACCCCTTTGCTTACCTGCAAGTTGCAACAGGTTTGGGAAGTACCACTCCTGCAGTGTAAACTGCCTGAAATATCCCTTCCAAGTTTACTCTCCTGGTTATTTCACGAATCAGGACAGGTGCTACTCGCTTAGATCTCAGTTTTTTATGGACACACAGAAAATTAATTTCTACCATTTTCTTCTCACTGGGAATAAAAAGTTATAAGCCACTACTTAATTTTGTTTTAAATTCCACCCAAATGTTCTATTATATATTGTCTGCCTATAGTGTAGAAATAGAATACGAATTCTTCTAATATGACTCGGCTTGACTTAAGAGTCTGTGACAATACATAAATGAGAAGGGCAGAGATGAAACGTGCAAGTTGTTATATTGGCTATGACCCAGGCACCATGAGATAGCTGCTCAGGGGTGGGCAGAAAGTAGAAGTCCAGATGTTTTGGACTTCTAACTCCCAGTTTTCCTGGCCATTGGCCATGCTGGCAGGGGCTTCAGGGAGTAGAAAGCCAAAATATCTGGAGATCTATCTTCTGCTCACCCCTTGCTCTATGTAATGGAGTGCTTGAATTCTGGGGTAGGAAAAGGTAGGGGTCTCTTAATTAAATCCTCAAGCCCCACCCTGGCTCCTCCCAATTTTATCCCAATCACACACCCCATAGGCTTCCAAAAATAGTTGCTAAGGGGGCCATCACAAAAGTCCCCCTGTAATTGAAGCACTGATGTAAAAGACAAAAGTGGAATTGCAGGTGTAGGAAATGCAGGCTGTTTTCGTAATCAGCTTCCACATATCCTTCTGCAAGTTCCTTTTCATGCATCACACTGGAAGCACAATGCACTTGCGTGTCCTCTTTGTTCAACTGTTGCAATTCATGAAACCGCCACATCTTTTAAAACAATGCTGAACTCAACACCTAATCATTTAGCCAAAGAAAAGCTTGGCAATTTCAGCCAAGGTAGTATTCCAATGGATTGCTGCCCTTTCTTATTCTGGAAGTAATGTGCTCTTTGCAGATCATATACCACCATAGAATATTAAGCATGCATGGCCCTGTTTTTAATCCTGCATGCCTCCAGCTGTATAAGCAAAAGATATTTTGAAATCATATCTGGCACACTCTCCTTGGAACTCTCTTTTGCAGGGAGGTTCATTTGGATAATTCCCTTGCAAAGTTTTTGCATGGCCAGGCAAGACCTTCCCTTTTTAGGAAGGCCTTTGGATTGTGAGCTTCTGGGCCGCCAAAGTATACTGTGTCTTCTGACCTTCTGAAACATGTTTAAGGAGTTTTGTATTTCAGAGCTTCTTGTTCGTTTTAGATATTATTATGCAGGTTGTTTCTTTATTGTGCACATTTTTACACGGGGGAGGGGCTTGCAAGCTACTGCAGGATCCCTTGTGGGTGCTGCACTGCAGGTGAAACTGTTAAAAAAGCAAATAAAATATATTCACCAAATTATATTTCTCCTATCTGTGGAGAATTTGGACTGCAGCCATTACTTGGGTCTTTCCCATGTTTAAGAAATGCTCTCACTGAAATTAATGAGAGTTGCAGCAAATGAGCTTAACAGGTGCTCCTCACACTGTCCAGCTGTTTCGCGCTCCAAAGTAGCAAAACTTCTAAGTTAAAAGGTCTCCACATTTTAGTCTGGCCATGGTGGGATTAATAATTGTGTTCCAAACATTATAGGCCACCAGCTCAATTGGTGCCCCTGGCAAATGTAGTAATTATCTGGAATTTCTGCTCCGTGGAGTGCCACACTGATTCTTCTTCCTTAAAAATCTTTGCCACACAGAACATGGCAACAGCTCCTTCTCTGCAAGTCAGTGATCACCAGTCACAGTTGTAGGAACACTTTCAATACCATTGGCTTGATCAGGATAAGAAGCTGGGATTATACTGCTTCAAGACTGAAGTGGGATGGCAGGACTAAGTGGAGGAAGGAGAACGTACGTATGTGCGCGCGCGCGCGCGCGTACAACAAGGCTGCATATTGTTGCCCTGCTTATTTAACTTATACGCAGAGTACATCATGAGAAACGCCGGGTTGGATGAATCACAGGTCGGAATTAAGATTGCCGGGAGAATTATCAACAACCTCAGATACGGAGACAATACCACCCTAATGGCAGAAAGCGAAGAGGATCTAAAGAGCCTCTTGTTGAGGGTGAAAGTGGAGAGTGCAAAAGCTGGTTTGAAACTCAACATTACAAAAACTCAGATCATGGCATCTGGCCCCATCACTTCCTGGCATATAGAAGGGGAAGAAATGGAAGCAGTGACAGATTTTATTTTCTTGGGCTCCAGGATCACCGCAGACGGTGACTGTAGCCATGAAATTAAAAGACGCTTGCTCCTTGGGAGGAAAGCTATGGCAAACCTAGACAGCAAAGTAAGAAGCAGAGACATCACCTTGCCGACAAAGGTCTGCATAATCAAAGCTATGGTTTTCCCAGTAGCAACGTATGGCTGTGAGAGCTGGACTATAAGGAAGGCTGAGCGCCGAAGAATTGATGCTTTCGAACTGTGGTGCTGGAGAAGACTCTTACGAGTCTCCTGGACTGCAAGGAGGTCAAATCAGTCCATCCTAAAGGAAATCAATCCTGAGTGCTCATTGGAAAGACAGATACTGAAGCTGAAGCTCAAATATTTTGGCCACCTAATGCGAAGAGAAAACTCCCTGGAAAAGTCCCTGATGCTGGGAAAGATTGAAGGCAAAAGGAGAAGGGGACAGCAGAGGATGAGATGGCTAGATAGCATCACCGATGCAATTAATATGAACTTGAGCACACTCCGGGAGAGAGCGGAGGACAGGAAGGCCTGGCGTGCTATGGTCCATGGGGTCACGAAGAGTCGGACACGACTTAATGACTGAACAACATAAAGCTGGATACAGGATACTTTCTCTTTCTCTGCCTCTCCAGTGTCTTGATGAACATCTTGGTTATAATTCCATCTATGCACAAAACAGAGCAATGTCTGATACTTTTGAGAAGTAAGAAGTTGCCGAAGAGGGCACGATTTATTGCGGACATTCCCAATAAACACTAAAACTGCAGTCCTTCACTGGGAATTCAGCTGGTGTAACTGTGCATAGGATTTCAGCCTCAGAATATATTTACATTTTTTTCCAGCATGCCCCCAAAGATTTCCCTTCAATTCCTTACAAAAAGTTACCAATGAGTTTTATTTTCATTTTTTAAAATTCCGTAATTATTATGTTTTTACTGAATTGTCATGTATTGTTTTATTGTTTTAATCCATTTTGATTATGCCTATAAGCTGCTGTGAGTGCCAGTTTTGGGTAGAAAGGTGGGGTACAAATCAAATCAGTCAATAAATAGGTCTCACAATCCTCCAACAATGAAAGATTGCAAACAAAATTTGTTTTTAAAAATATAACATCAAAAGAGATCAGGGCTTACCTCTCATAAATCCGAATGTGTGCAGGAATGGCGCTTATGAACCCTACCAATTTTCTGTTGGATGATACTCTGACTCCGCAATGCCATTGCGGAAGCCAGCCTGGAGGTCGCAGGGCCCTGGAACCAGTACAAGAAGGAGAGGAAAATTAAGAGATAGTGTGTTATTATTTCTAAAGTTTTGTAAGCACTGTAGAAACATTAAAAAACATCGTATCTGCTCTCAGTCTAGACATGACACCAAAGGGAAAAAGGGGAAGGGAAGGAAACAGGAAAGCAAGAAAATTCAGGTACTAATTCTTCATAGGTTACTACTTGAGATGGAATTTGTTACTCACCACAAGAGAAATTCTGGCGAATAGTCAAATCTAAACATGTTATCATCATCTTCTACATAGTTTTCATTTAGCAGCATGTACAACTCCTTTAGCTGAAAAAATATTCAGGGGAAAACGATTAAGGAAAGTGTACTAACTCGAATTCTTCATTAGTCTCCCCATTCCAGCAGTTCTGGTGCACATGTGGGATGATCCATTATTCATATACATTTCCTTGTGAGTAGGAGTGCCTCATTTATTTCAACACCCGAGAAACAACTCTGTGTGCCCAAGAACTATACACATACAGCAGGGCCCAACATTGAAATGAGGTGTTCCCTGCTTGCGTTTAAAGAACTACACCAGTTCTACTTACAACTTCAGCATTGCTCAGATCCAAAGTGTCCCATGTAAAACCCTGTGGTAATGAATATGGCTCTAGACGGATGTTGTCCTTATCTGGTTCAATTGCACCATGAGATGTTATAACTTCACCTAGTACAAAAAGAAGCCAAAATTACATTATATGTGGGTTAGGGATATTTTTGAAAAGAAGCCAAAATTACATTATATGTGGGTTAGGTATATTTTTGAAAATAAATCATTTCTTCTAATTTGTGTGTGCGTGTGTGTGGGGTGGGTGGGTGGGTGGGTGGATTCACTGAACAAATATGAAGCGAAAATGTTAGATGTCATGCTACAGTAAACTTTAGGTTGCTTACATTATTTCCCCTTTTTCTGATTGCTCCAGCAAGTCAATTTTATCATGATTATTACTGGATACTGTACTATATTCTCATTGTTGCTTCTCATTTTACAGTTCAAATGTCTATAAGGTCTCTTTTTCTTTGCCATTTCAACACATATCCAATTGTGTTTAGGGAACCAAGCAAGGGAGAAGGTTAAAGAGTGGAAAAACATGCACAAAAAAGGGAGAAGTGAGGCAGGAGTGATTGGGAGGAGTAAAGCCAGTACTGATGACCAAGAGCCAATCGACACTAGTGTTTTATCCTGCTACCGTAATATCTGGGTCACTCACACAGCACCCCCTTGTCCAGATGCTATTCTTTCCTCAATATTCTCTTTTATTACTTTTATTACCAACTACTTTTATGACTTCCCCCCCGTGATTGCAGTTTCTATGCACTATCATGTCATGTGTGTTCCAATCCAGCATTATTATAATTCTTATTGGTGGGAGTGGCTTTAAAGTTGTAGAACTTGTTTTGCAACCCTGCTTGGACAGACAGACAGACAGACAGACAGACAGAGCCTGCCTGTGAACAGGGCGATGGCTGCTGCATCTCTTTCAAGGTGCCGCAGAGGGGCGCGATGAAAAAAGAAGGGGGCGGGGAATAAAAGGACAATACAAATAAGTACAATCCCTTCGCCCATTGGGATTAGGGTCTGCAAAGGGTTACTTTCTAAAATAAGAGGTTCTGGGTCGCTAAGAAGCAAACTGCCTGTTATGAGCTGACCTGAGCTGTGAGGAGCGGGGTGATTTGAGGGTAGGCAATCAGAAAGGGTGGTTTGGGGAGGTTATTTTTTACTGTATATCTACACAGCTGCAAATTACCACACAATGTATTTTTAAACCTACATTCCTGCACAGCTGCAAAGGTGCGCATGTAGTTAGGAGACAAATGCAATCTGAAATAGCAGCATGACCTCCCACTTCTCCCGCAACTGCAGCACTATACTGCAGCTGGTGGCATGTGCTCGTGCTATAAACAAACACAAATGCTAACACAGATGTGATCTTTCAAATTCATCCTACTTCTCTCAAAATTGTAACACGATCTATGGGTGTACAGCACTTCATTGCATTATAAACGCAGTGGATACTGCGCTGTACTGATTAACGTGTGCCCACAGAACAGCAATAGTGTTTGGAAAAAACATATCGGCATAGTGGTGCCTCAAACAAAAGGGGTTCCAGGGTAGATCCTCCTGAAGTCATTTATGTATGTATTTTTGAAGCATTTACTAGTATTAAATAATCAAAACACTTCGGGAAAAAGTTCCGTACAAATGGGGTATGCAAAGAAATGTTGCGGTGTGGATTACAGACACTCCCTTCTATTCCCCATCCCAGTTTCTGTTCTTTTCCTCTGGTCAGTCAGTATTGTGTAATTACTGAGCATGGTTAATCCTGAATGGTCGGGGGGGGGGGTCCAGTCCCTCGAGCCCTTTCCTCCCAAAATATTTTTTGTACTTCTGCAAACCTTGGCATTCCCCCAAGCTTGCCAATGCACTCCTCCACCCCCATGTGTGTGGTCCTTTTGGCTACATAAGGACCAGCACTACTACCATTTGATTGCAGGCCTGAATCACATTTTTGACCAGAGTTCCTGAAGTGTCTCACAGGATTCAGAAAAAAAGAAGCTCCATTAAGAACCGTACTATTGAAAAATTAAGGTGGACTCATAAGGAAAGGGAGTGGGGAGAAGAAGAGAAGAACAGGTTGAAAAAACAGACATTTACAAATACTGAACTCAAAAAACAAAGCAAAAACAACAACAGCCAACCAACAAAAAGTAATACTATTCATTAAATAAATAAATATGGCTTTCTTTCTTTCTTTTTTTAGTTAAAGAAAAGTTAGCTGGACTTCAATATATATTTGCATTCCCTTTCATACACATCAGTAATATTTCAATACACAGGGGTCATCTTTAGACCCCCTTCTGGGCTTGTAGGAATGAAGAGAGCCAGGTAAGCGACTGGGAAGAGGGATTTCTTTGTTGTGGCTCCCTCTGGTTTAGGAAACGCTTTCTGCAGGGAGGCACATCCGGCCATCTTGTTTGTGCCAGGCAAAGACCTTTGCATTTCCTCAGACCTCTAAAACTCTGACTGGATTGCTTTTTATGCTGCTGATACACTTGCTGCTTTATTCTGACTGTTTTAAGCTTTTACTGTTTTTTGACCTGCAAGCAACCCTGGAAATGTTTGCATTGAAGGGTGGGATATATATTGACATGCAAACAAATGTTAATATCTAGTCCCAGTTATAGACTTACTAAGTTTGGGTACAGGCTGCGTATCCCAAAACTGGTATTTGCGTTTGGTCGCTTCATCGATGTTCTTTGCTGGGCCCTGGCATGCCGAGAGCAGCTCCATCGCTCTTTGAATATCTTGTAGCTTCTGCATTGGAATGGCTGGATTCTGTACAGAGAGGGACACGGACACACACACACGGACACACACACACGGACACACACACACACACAAACACAGTTACAAGGGAGAATTTGGTTGACTGGAAATGTAGACATGCCCCCACTTGCTTCAACTATATTTCCATGTTTTCAGGTGTATATTTTCACCATTCCATGGCTATTAAAGCTATTCTGTAAAAAAAAATTAGCTATAGCTTCCAGCATTCTCATCCTCCAAGAATCATCTCCCTTAAAAAAAGAGCTTTATTTTGAAAGACAAGATCAGTTAAAGCTACTACTTGTATCTCACTTTTAAAAAAGAGTTTGGTTTATTGAAAATATAATTTCTGACAAAAGAGAGGATAGTTGTCAAAAATATGGCCTGTTGTGTATGTGACTTTCAGGCTGGGTGCTTCCAGACGGAGGGCTCCTGATGCTATCAGTCAAAAGGCGTTGTGCCACTATTCCATCTTTCCCTCCTTAACGGATTTGTTTGTGGAAAGGAAAAAAGAAAGAAGCAGTAGTGAGAAAACATGGGATGGTTGCCAAGTGGACAACATCAGTGTAAGGACCCCTGTGAAATTAAGTGAAAGGGGCTGGGAGATTACACAACAAAAGCCTTGCCTGGGAGCACCCTCCCTCTCTCTCTCTCAGCTCTCCACTTCATGGCTTTTCCAGTTCCAATTTTAATTCCCCTTTCAGACACCTCTGCATTTTTTCCTTTTTACCTCATTCTTCAAGGCTTCCTATCCTAGGCCCTTTGTCAGACCTGCCTTTCTCTATTTCTAGCCAGGCAACCAGAGAGCCTTCTTCCTGCCCTTGCCCCAGGGTGGATAAAAATCAGTGTTCTTGTTTTTTTAAATGGGTTTTAAAGAATTTAAATCAGATTTTTAAAATCATCAATAAAACACTACATTTCTCTCTCTTTTAAAACAACACGGTTACAATCAAATCTCATCACAAACATGCTAAACCTACACTTATCGTCTCATAAAAATGGAGCTGCCTACCAAACGTGGGTGTTCACTTCCGTTTTTCATCTTGTGAAAATGGCTGTCAGGCCTAACTACCAGCTCTTGCTTCTTGAAAGTTCTGAGCTTTCAGTTTCTGTTTCTCTGACTAAAGCCACACATGCACAGAGACAAGCAGTATAAGCTTGTGTTTGCTTTGTGTTTATGTGGTGGTGGATCTGCGCCAAGCAAGACAGGAGAGAAGGACTGGCCCAAGGCATTTTGCTGCCTGAGGCAAAGGACATAATAGTGCCCCACCCGCCTCCATACAGAAGCTGAGTAGAATTAGCAGTTGAATTCGATTTCAATATTGGTTATAGGATAGCATTCCCCATCACCCCCGAGGGTGATGTTTAGTGGTGCAAGGCAAGCCCAGTGGTACCTATAGCTCTGTCCTCCAAGGGAGGGGAATGGCTGGGGACTCAAGAGTAAGACCTGGGGGCTGCCACCGCTTCTTCCCAGCATCTGCTGCCTGAGGCAGTTGCCTCCCTCTGCCTAATGGTTGGGCCAGCCCTGCAGTGAAGTTAGTTAACACAAAGAGCCAATATAGGAAAGGACGATCGGAGGCAGAATAGAAAAGCAACACTGGAATGGACTAGAAAGAAAAAGTGTTATCGTATTTACGATGTAATTCTTATTATTAATGTACTGCCACTGCATCCACAGTTCGACACAGAGAATGAGTATTATGTACTATTTCCTAAATTAATAAAAATCAACTCATCTAAAAACTACACTAAGTATATCTTCCTTGATGTTGTAAAGTGCTCTTACTGAGTTGTCTATTAACACGTTTTAGTGATCAGATTTGCACCACTGCTTAAGAAATAGGTGAACTGTTAGTGGCAAACTTGATTTGAATCAAAGATTTAAATCAGGGTTTTCTCTTGGTGTTTTAAATCAATAAGTCAAATTGCCTTAATTTAATTCAGACCACCGTGCCTTCCCCTGTGTCAGCCTTCCCCAACCTGGTGCCCTCCAGCTGTATTGGGACTACAACTCCCAGTATCCCCTAGATCTCTCCCATCCCCAAGATAGCAGCCATGTGGATGAAGTATGTCTGGTCCAGCACATCCCGGCATATATAGTTCACACTTCCTGGCAGTGATTCCCAGGAGTTCAGGGATATGTTTTCCAGCTGTCGTGCTTATGGGAATTGTTGCCAAAAAAGGTAGTTGTATCTGGAGGACATGCTGGATCATATTCGGCTAGGGATGGCAGAGAATTCCACCACGGATCTCGGGGAGACCGAATGCCAGTGCATTCGGCCCCCCGAAATCTGTGGTGCAACAGCCTGCCCCCCGCCCCCCCCGTGGATCCCCCCCGGGACGAGACTTGACTGGGGCGGATCTTCCGGGTGGCAGCGGCTGCGGCGGTGGCTTCGGCAGCGGCGGCTGGTCTTCTGACCGGCCGCCTCCATTTGCAGGTTTTTGGTTTTTTTTACCTAGTCATTTTAGGCTACGTAAGTTTTTACGTAGCCTAAAACAACTAGGTAAAAAAAAAAAAAAGGCGTACGCAAATGGTGGCGGCTATGGCCGCCACCATTTGCATACGCTTTTTTTTTAACCTAGACGTTTTAGGCTACGTAAAAACTTACGTAGCCTAAAACAACTAGGTTAAAAAAAAAAAAAAGGCGTACGCAAATGTCGGCGGCTATGGCTGCCGCCATTTGCGTTCCTTATTTTGGGCCGTCTTAGTCTACGTAAATAATTACGTAGACTAAGACGGCGAAAATAAGGGGAATGCAAATAGCGTCCACTACGCTATTTGCGTTCCCCTTATTTTTGCCATCTTAGTCTACGTAAATATTTACGTAGATTAAGACGTCAAAAATAAGGAACGCAAATGGCGACGGCCATGGCCGCCGCCATCTGCATACGCGGTTTTGTTTTTTCCCCAGAGCCCTCTTTGGCCGGAAATCCGGCTGCGGACGGCTCTGGCCTGGCTGGGCCTGGCCGGCTGCTCTGCGGAGCCGCCACGGAGCACAGCCGGCCAAGGAGGATTCCGGGGGGGAAGAACGGAGCGCCTCCCCCCCATCCAGGATTCTGGGGGGAGGGACGGAACACCTCCCCCCCACCATCAGCATAATCCGTGAACAGGTAAGTGATTTTCGTACATCCCTACATATTATATGTGAACTGACACTTTGTATGGTGGGATTTGATGTTGGTCCTTTAAAGTGGTTTTGTGTGTATAAGAATTAGGGATGTTGGAGAAATCCACAAGATTCAAATGAGTTTGGATTTCTATGAATCCAACCTGTGGATTCTGCAGTGTGGTTTTTCACTTTGGGGTGGGATTTGTGCTAATTCACATTAGCACAAGTGCACATTAGCGCTAATGTGATTAAACAATACACATTCGTTATTCTGAATTAGCACTAATGCACATTAACTTATACAAATTAGCGGATTTGTGCAAGTGCATATTAGCGCTAATGCATACGTTTGGTAGTGTGAATTAGCACAAGTAGAACAAAATTCTGGTAAAAAAAAAAAAACTGATTCCATCAGTGAGTGGACAATGGGACAAAAGACGCCTGACAACCTGCAAAACTCAGACAGAACATTCCTACAAAGAATACAGCACATGAATTCCGTATTTTACTTGGCGTAGTACCCTTTTTCTGACTGAGCTTGGTACAAGTTGGTTCAGACCATTTTTACATTAAAATTTCTACCAGAGAATGTTCTGAAATCTGAGAGTCTATCTCTCTTTAACCTCATTTTGAATACTTCTGTTTTGAGTCTTCTGCTATTACAGTCTGACTTTTATTTAGGCCCAAAGGGCATCAGGTCATGTACAAAACAGAGAAGTGATAGAGTTTCTGAGCAAGCGGTTTAAAATCAAACAGAGGGGCTGTTCACACAACACGCTAACCGACACTCAGTGGTTGAGTGTGGGTTGTTTTGAACTGTGGGTTGTTTGTTGAACCGTGGGTTAGCATGTTGTCTGAACGCAGCCAGGGTGGCTTGTTAATCATGCAGTGTGGCTTATTTTCTTGAACAAGTCACCTTGAGAACCCATGGTTTGTTTTTGGGTTGTGCAGGGTGGTTAACAAGCCATACTGCATTGTTAACAAGCCACCCTGGCTGCATTCAGACAACATGATAACCCACCCTGTGGAAAACATGCTACATTCAGACAACATGCTAACTCATGGTTCAGCAAACAACCTATGGTTCAAAACAACCCATATTCAACCACTGAATATGGGTTAGCGTGTTGTGTGAACAGCCCCAGAGTATGTCTGCCTCTTAGGGCTGAAAAACGATTTCAGGGTTTTTTAGAGCAGCGCTACATTTGGGGCCTGAGCCCTACGTTGTGCTGATAGGGATAGTGGATTGCTCCAAACCCACCTCAAGACTAGAAAGAGGACTGCTGTAGTCTGTAGTTCCCAAGCCCTTGACTCTGTCTATCTTGGGGTTGGAAAGGAGAGATGAGATGAGATGGAAGGACAAGGAGCCTAGGTTCAATGTGCCATCCTTAGTGATGGGTCAGTGGGTGTGGAGCTGGCTGCCCACCTGACATGCTTGCTTCATCCTCACTGTATAATGGAGCTGGAGCCAAGACCAGAGCCCTTGACTTGGCCAGTTGTGCCGATGCGGATGACATTGCCCTAGCGATGGAGGTGCCCCTGGCCACCAAAATGATGTTTCAGCTCACAGCCTATGAACAGGCTGAGGACAGTGACTCAGCACAGCAAGCAGATATTCAAGCGGATGACAAGCTAGGCATATGGACATATGTATGCCTTGCACTGGATCAGAACACTGGTCCATCTGCTCCAGGACACTCTACTCCAGGGGTGGGGAACCTCCAGCCACAGAGGTTCTCTCCCAAGACCCACCCCCTCTCCCAGCGCTAGCGAAAAGCAGGCTTTCTCTAGCATAAGGAGAGGAAACCTCACTCTTATCTCTGATCGGAGATAAGAGTGTGGTTTCCCAGCAGTAGAGAAAAGGGGTTTCTCTGCGCAGAGAAACTCTTCTATGACACTGGAGGGGCAGGGCTTCAGGGAAAGGGGCAGGGCTTGGGGAGGTCCACCCCTGTGAGGGAGGGTCTGCCCCTGAAGTCATCCAGCCCCTTGGAGGTGAGCTGGAAAGCAATCCAGCCCCCAGTGGCTAAACTGTTCTCTGGCCCTCGTCTATTCTGACTGGCAGTAGCTGTCCAGAGTCTCAAGCAGAGATCTTCTGGAGATCCTGCTGCTTCCTGACCTCCTCCTATGCCAGGAGAATGCTGCTTCCTGACCTCCTCCTATGCCAGGGACTGAAACCTGGACCTTCTGCATGCAGGGCAGGTAGTTTCAGCTGCCCTCCCCTTTACCCTTTGATGTTTGGCACCAAGGCTGAATTTCTAGACACTGAGATGATTTTGCATTGCTCTTACTACCTGCATGATATGGAGAAATTATGGCTCTATCTAGGAATGTATTGCAAGATGGGACCAAGGTTATCTTCTCCCCATCCCCCAGAACACAATTTATAAATTCTACCATGACAGATTACATTTCAAAGACGGGAGGGCAGGAAGACCTCTTCTCTAGCACAGCCAACGTGTCCACAGGCATCGTTCTCTAGGCACCTTAATGGCAACAATGCAGCGCTCATGATGCATCCAAAACATTGTCAGTCCTGAAACAGCCTTTCTACACTTTGCCCACCAATTCCCAGATGTGATGTGAATGCCCACTGCTGGCTGCAGCACTGAACACGTCATGGTTTTTGCTTTGGAGTCAATGTTTACATGAGCTACACAGAGGCAAACAAGTAGAAGTCAATGTGGGAGTCAGAAAGGGAGGGGCGAATGGTTAGGAGTCAGGTGTGTTTCCTGCTTCTTTGTTGGCTCTTTGAAAGACGGTTTTGCACAACTCCCAACCCAGCCCCCCAACACACTCAGCTGAACTGGCCTGAAGCCTGCACTTGCTGAAAGTGCATTTTGTATAGGTAGAACTGAACATGAGACACACAGATAAAAACCATATTAAACAATAATAGCACATCAAGTAGTTCCTAGCTGGGTCACAGCATCCACAGAAGGATATGGATGAGACCTAGGCTCTGTCACAGTCTTCCCAACGTGGTGTCCGCCAGAGGTGCTGGACTACATGGGGGTTGTAGTTTGGAGGGCACCATGTTGAGGAAGGCTGCTCTGTCAGATTTGTCCAAGATTTCAAACTATTTGACCAAGATATCAACCTGATCGGGGCAAATAGTCACCAAGGAAGTGAACTGAGAAACCAGATACCAAACCTAAACTATTTATTTGGAGGTAAGGCACAGAGATTTTGGTGGACCTTACTTCCAAGTAGATAAATGTAGGATCACCGCCCAAGTATAAAACGGAGGCAAGGGAGGAGGCTGAAATATGCCATTTCTTTTAACACCTCAAAAGTTATGAAGGCTGCAACTGTTTATAAAGAGAATAAAAATAACTTTCAGATGGTATATAAAACACACAGGCAGGTTTGACACAAAAAACTGGGCTCAGCCTTTGTGATTAATGGAAAACCTGCAGGCCTTGTCTGTGTGGGTAGGCATGCAAGATACCATTATTACTACAGCACGGTGTGAAGAGGTTTAACAACCCACAGTTGCCATTCTCAAGACATTCATGTGTCAGAAGCCAAGGCACAGAGAGTTGCATAAAGGCAATGAAATGGGCTCACACAGCATCTCAGATCTAAACTCCCCATCACTTCTGCCCCATGGCTTTCACTAGGCATGCTATGACTAAGCTGTGTAGAGCACGCAAGGAAGCAGCAGAACCTCTCCTGCAGGAAGAAGTACTTTTCAAGTTTCACAAGAACAGAGGAAGTTGCCTCACACCAAGTCAGGCCATTGGCCCATCTAGATCAGTATTGTCTACACCAGCCATCCCAAATCTGGTGACCTCCAATGTGTTGGGGAGCAACTCCTATAATTCTATTCAGTGTGGTCTGGCTGTGCTGGCTGGGAATTATGGGAGTTGCTCCCAACACATCTGAAGGGTACCATAAGAACATAAGAGCCGTGCTGGATCAGACCAAGGGTCCACCTAGTCTGTTCTGTTCACACAGTGGCTAAGCAGCTGCCCACGGGAAACCCACAAGCAGAACATGAGTGCAACAGCACCCTCCCACCCATTTTCCCCAGCAACTGGCATATATAGGCATACTGCCTCTGATACTGGAGGTAGCATAAAGCTGTCAGGACTAGTAACCAGTGATAGAATTCTCCTCCAGGAGAAGGCTGGGGAAGCCTGGTCTATGCTGATTGACAGCTACTTTCCAGGGTTTCAGGCAGAAGCTTTTTCCAGCCCTACCTGGAGATGTCAGGGATTGATCAGGGGACCTGTTGCATGCAAAGTAGGTGCTCTACCACCCTGTACATGGACCTGTTAACTGAGAGGGCCTGTCACTAGAATCTGTGGTCAGGCCAATACTACAGCACTCAGCAGTCATGAGCTGTCACACTGACCTGGTTAATTAACCCATGATTTGCTGGGTTGTGTGCCATGTGTGAGCTGCTTCCAATTTAAATATGCAACCTCAGATCGTCCGGATCATAGGCTACTTTGTGACATGTGAGCCCAGACACCATGGGTTATTTGTGAGTTAAACAACCCAAACTTAACCTGCGATTAGTTAAGCCATGATCTGCCTCCGTCACATGCAAACAGGACTTAAGCGACTGGTCTGACATGTTGATGGTAATCTACTCTTTTCTCGTTGGCAGATATTAGAGGCAGGTCAGATTCAAAGCATCAACATTCCTCACGGGCTTGCCATATTGCTACATATTGCCCCCTGCCCACCCCTGAACCAGCTGATGTTGTGATGTTCATGTAACTGGATACATATCCGGCCAAATCAAGAACGTGGCTATTTTACAAACTCAAGATGATTTGTGCTGCAAATACACAAAACCTCCCAACTAACTACAAAAAGCAGATTTATTCTCAAGGCTCCAACTGTAATTAATTCAAATTAAAGCATATTAAACTGCAATCCTATACATGCTGATCTGGAAGTAAGTCTCATTGAATTCAGCAAGACTGACTTCTGAATAGGCATGCATCAAGTTAGACTGTCAGCGGCTTTCATAAAAAGAATGTTTTTAAAGTAGCTTGCAACAATAAACCACATAAAAATAATGATCAACATACTTCCAAGATAATTCTTTGACTACCAGGACAGCAGATTACCTGCCATTTAAACACCGAAAAGACCATTCAACTGCCTTTCCTGTTGGACAGTTACCTTTACCTGCAATTGTGATGGCAGCCCATACTTGACCTAGCATCGCCTGTTACCATTTTTCACACTAAGCTACCAAAGTTAAAACGAAGCCCAGGCTCTCACTTTTGAAGGCTGCTGAATTTTAATCTCCTGGGAGTCAGATGCAGAGTCTGATTTGGTACCTCCGGAGTTTGGCTTTTCCTTTTTTCGCTTCTGTTTCTTTTTCTTCTTTTTGGCTCCCAATTCTCCTCCTGGACTTCTGTAAAGAGATTGAGAAGGGGGGTCGGGAAGAGAAAATTACCTGTTTCTTTAAAAATAATAATACAGAGCAAGCCTTGAAATACATATGAATTAGAACAGAGGTAGGGAATAGCTTTCAGCCCGACGGCCAAATTCAATTTCAGACAAGCTCTCAGGGAACGATCTCCAGTGGTTGTATGTATGTTATGTATTTGGTTGTATATATGTTAGAGTAACCACAGATAAGGACACCAGGGCCTTCCTTGCTCCATATAGATTCCCCCCACCCCTGTCCCCCAGGAGTAACTAACATCAATTGCCCCGTGGAGAAGAAAAAGGAGTGAGGGAGACAGGAGCAGGCTGAGGGAATGTCAGGGCCCGCTCCAGTTGGACTGCCCCCACCAGAATGTAAAAGGCAAAACAGGGCCATTCCGCTGCTGAAACCCCCCCCCCTTTTTTCCCCTCACCATCCCCTTTTCCTTGTGTGTTGTGTCTTTTTAGACTGAAAGCCTGCAGGCAGGGACTGTCTTTTACTGGCTGACTGTAAGCTGGTCCAGGCATGGTTTTGGGGCTGAGGAGTGGCATAAAAATACTTTAAATAAATAAAAAAGCCATCAGAGGTAGAACCTTGTGAAGGCAGCAATGGGGTGCACTGACTGTAAATTGGGTAATGAATTATCACTTCAACTCGGCATATGAAGAGGCTCTTAAGGGTGCAATCCTAGGAATGTTTAGACAGAAAAAAAGCCCTACAACTCCCAGCATTCCCCAGCCAGCCATACATAGGATTGTGCTCTAAATGAACTTTAAAACATGGGGAATCCCAAAATATTCTAGGTATGTGACACAGAACACCTCTCTCTCTTTTGATAGACACCGCGTTGAATTAATAGGTCCGAAAAAAGAAACTATAGGCTGATCACACTACTGACCATAAGTGGCACGCAGGAACAAAATATGTACACTCACTCCATTTATCCCACAATGGATGCTTGTGAACTAAGCCTTGATCATGTTGGATATACTGGCTCTTCTGCCTAAGTCAGACCACGGGAAGGAGTGGGTAAACACAGCTGGTTGAAAACTTACGGTAAATCAGTAATCTCCTGGGAGGCATATGATTTTATTCAATGCAAAAGCCCAAAGATAATACAGGTTTTATGGAACCTTCCCATAAAAGGGCAACAGAAGGGAAGGTTTCAGTATTTTACTACATCCTAAAATAGTTGGCCATCTAATATATCCAAATCAGTTATTTAGGGTGCAATCCTATGCATGTTTAGACAGAAGAAAGTCCTACAACTCCAAGCATTCTGGCTGGGGAATGCTTGGAGTTGTAGGTTTCTCTTCTATCTAAACATGCATAGGATTGTGCCCTTAGCCATGTTAATTAATACAGGCAGCAACAGTCTTCAAGCATTAGGGGGATCTGTAATTTTACTGCTTCTTCGTATCAAGTTTCCCAATCCTTGAAAAACACAAACAAAGACTCAGTAAAAAACATATGACCACAAGATCACTAGTTCATTTCTAATATACTTTAACAATACTCTCTATGGCAGGGCTGCAGAACCTCTTTCAGCCTGAGGGCTAAATTCCATTTTGGAGAAGCTTTTGGGGGCTGCATTCCAGTGATGGGCGGAGCAAAAAGCAAGAAGGATGGGGCCCACCCCACCTCCAGTACCAAAAATACCAGCGTATTTTAGGTTAAAGTTATTACTGCCACTAATTAAGCCTTAGGAGAGGCATTTCATGCCTTTTAGAATGGGGGGGGGGGAAGCCCCAAAGCCAAGAAACCACTAAATGATCAGTCATCAGGGGAAAGGGCATGTGGCTTTCTGGAGAACCCTGGAGGGCTGGACTGGGCCCCTGAGCCCTGACATTCTGCACCCCTGCACTATGGCTAGATGTTGCCGAGGAAATGCTGCCAGCTAGTGTACCAGGTGAGGCAGTGGCTGTTCTGAACCAGTGCCTGGGCACGGTAATGGACTGGATGAGTGCTAATAAACTGAAACTCAATCCAGACAAGACGGAGGTACTGTTAATGGGTGGTTCGTCTGCCCGGCTAGGTGATATTCAACCTGTTCTGGAGGGGGTTGCACTCCCCCTAAAGGATCAGGTTCATAGTTTGGGGGTGCTCTTGGATCCAGAACTGTCACTTGAGGCACAGGTGAACTCAGTGGCACGGAGCACTTTTTATCAGTTTAGGCTGGTATACCAACTACGCCCTTATCTGGACAGAGATCGCCTAGCTACAGTTATCCATGCTCTGATAACTTCTCGTCTGGATTACTGCAATGCGTTATACGTGGGGCTGCCTTTGAAAACGGTCCGGAAACTTCAGCTGGTCCAAAATAGGGCAGCAAGATTGTTAACAGGGACTGGCCTGCGAGCTCATATTACGCCAGTACTTTTCCAGCTGCACTGGCTGCCAGTCCATTTCCGGGCCCAATTCAAAGTGCTGGTGTTAACATTCAAAGCCCTTAACGGCTTGGGGCCAGGTTACCTGAAGGATCGCCTCCTCCCATATGTGCCTGCCCGGACCTTAAGATCATCATCAGCGGCCCTTCTCCGTGAGCCCCTGCCAAAGGAAGTGAGGCGGGTGGCTACTAGGAGGAGGGCTTTTTCTGTTGTGGCACCCCGGCTCTGGAATGAGCTCCCTAGTGAGGTTCGCCTGGCGCCTACATTGTACTCCTTTCGGCGCCAGGTGAAGACCTTTTTATTTTCCCAGGCATTTTAGCTTTCTAAATTTTTATCTTTGCTGTTTTAAATCTGTATTTTAAACTCCTGTACTGCTGCTAGGTTTTATTGTGGTTGTATTGTTATATTGTGGTTTTAATGTTCTATATATTTTAAATTGTTTTATTGTGTGTTGTTTGGTTTTAGTTTTTGTGAACCGCCCAGAGAGCTTCGGCTATTGGGCGGTATAGAAATGAAATAAATAAATAAATAAATAAATAGTGTGGAGCAGATATTTAGCTAGATTGTGGGAAACCCAGGTTCAAATCTCCAGCCAAGTGTTCAAATGGTATGCCCCCTCCCATGCAAGGCACACTGAAAAATAGTTGTACTTGGCAAACATAGCATGCAGCAAACCACTCAGTATGTGATTCGGACTGGTTGTGTGGTGTTTCTAAGACACCAGAGCCAACTGCTGGCCAAGAATCTGTAGGGATGGGCATGGAGACTTCCCATATGAGCAGGCTGAACCAACTGTGCGGGTAGTTCTCACAAATCAGGGTTCCTTCACCACACAGACTTGTGTTTTGGGCAGCCATATTATTTCTCCTCAAGGCCCACTTCTTCAGAAAGTGTTTCTACAGTTTTATTTCACATCATGAGCAAGCAAAACAGCAGTTGACTTTTCCCCTCTGCATGGAGAAAGGGTGTGCTACTAAAATTAAACCATTCTTCATTATATATATGTCAATCTCCAGGATCTTTAGTCCTATTCATTTGCCATCCTCCATGTGGGGTTGTTGTGTGGCGTCTGAAGGGCGGGGGGAGGGTGCTCTACATGTGTAGGTTTTCCAC
Organism: Heloderma suspectum; assembly: GCF_057233095.1. Lineage (NCBI taxonomy): Eukaryota > Metazoa > Chordata > Lepidosauria > Squamata > Helodermatidae > Heloderma > Heloderma suspectum. Next base: position 197,226,397 of record NC_139462.1, read on the forward strand.
ATAGGGTAGCCACTTACGTCTGGCCAAAAAAAGAGGAAATGCATCACCCAAAAAAGAGGACAAAAGACGACAGCAGTTTGCATAACAGTTGCATATGCAATTTTATATGTATAGGTGCAAATTTAGAAATAATAATATAATTTAAACAGAAATGCAGTATATCTCGCCATAGTAGAGAAGACTTGAGTGACTTGTGGGCCTGCTCAGACTTCTGTCCAGGTGCTAAGTGTTGATGAGCAACTTCAAGGCCTCTGCCTGCACTCCCTCCTCATGGTTCTTTGACTTTACACCAGATTTGGATTGGTCAACTCTTCAAATAGAGGACACTTTCCAATAGAAGTCTGTCTTCTGCCAGCTCTCCAGAATAGAGAACTGTCGTCTGTAAAGTAGGACACCTAGCCACCCTATCTTCATGCGATTTAGAACCCCGATAGTAATGGGATGAAGGGACAATGAGTGAATAGGGCCTGTTTATTTCCATTTCCCCCAACAGTGATTGCAGCTCTGTGTCAGGGATTGTATCATCCATACATTAGGCATAGCATGTTGTCAGCACCGTCAATGTTAAATATTTCCTTTCTACGTGTAGCATGCTGAATGCGTACAAAGCCGTGTGTGTATGTATTTCTGTAAAGTGTGTAGCTTTAATCCAAGACGCAGTTCCCACGCCAAAGAAAAGATATACACTTTCCATCACAGGAGCAACGAGCTCATTCCCTTGACCTCACATAAAATGCTGCTGCAACAACATCGACACACACAATTCACGAGTCATCATAGTTCTCTCTCTCTCTCTCTCTCTCTCTCTCTCTCTCCACACACACACACACACACACATTTAAGTTTTAAAGCCAATATATTAATATTTGGGGTGGTGGTGGTGGTTAAAAACCCATATTTAGATCATGTTGCAGCCCAGGGAAAAACATATGCATTCCAAGGATTACTTGTAAAACATGTGAAAACCCATGAGGAATTATCCTGAGCCACTTTAGGTGAAATTCTGGGAGGTGTTCCCTTAATACCACTGAAAATAAACAAAACAAGCCCTGCAGAATTTGGGTAGCAGTATATTCATGCAGTCTGTGTATTTAAAAGTGGAGTTGCATTACATAATCTCCCTCCCCAAAACAACTCCATCAAAAAAACCACAAAACCCCTCATGGAAACAGCTCTACAGAGTGAAACAGAATAGAATGAGACTGTGAGGAAGGAAACGATAAGATTAGTATAGTTGAGTTACATTATATGCACTCTGGCATCCAGCAAAAAAGATAACACATGAAAGATGCTGATACCTGCATCCTCGAGAGCTTTCTATGATATTATTTTCTCCAGCAAGTTTATGCAACCTTCTGCTGCCCACAGCACTATTTTACCACATCAACACAGTATCACAGGACTATTTTTCTGGTCAACAGCGTATAACCCAGTTTTAAAATGTCAACCTAGAGAAAAGTGACTTCATTTACATACTTGCCTCACACCAAAAAGAGACAGTAAAGCACCCCCCCCACCCATTTACAAGAGAAGTAAAGCTATAGATCAAAAGGGACTGTGTGTCAGGAGGGTAAAAGCAGGCTATTCTAAAACACAGCGAGACATTTGACACAATCACATTTTTTAACAGCATGTTAGCTTGCAAATGCTTTGTTGCAGATCAGCGCATACAAAAACTGCTGAGAGAACTGAAAAGCAAAAAATTCAGGTAGATAACAGCACTTATTTATTTATTTATTTATTTATGCATTCCTAGAAGATATCTGTTCCTATTTCTTGAATGTTATGCCAAATATGCTTTCCAATTAGGCTTTAAACATGCCTCTCCCCCCTGCCCCCGCCAACTTATTTAGGTTTTCTACCAGTTTAACTACTATGGTCTCGACAAATCCTGGAAAGTATAGTTTTGGAGAGGATGGAGGATGATGCTGAAAATTTTCGATTAAGAGCTCCTTAGCCCTAAATACAGAACTACATTTCCCAGGGTTCCCTGTAGAAAGCGAATGACTATTAAGCCAGCTTCCATCTCATTTTGAACACACACCCATCTTATCCAAAATGTCCACATTCTTAGACAAGATTAAAAACAGCCAGTAGCCCAGCTATCTGGTTACCTAGAGGTTTTTTTTTTTTATAGGAGCCAAAGAATATAATAAACAAAAACAAAGGCAGCTGTGTTGGCCATAAGAAAAAATCCATATAGTGCAATACCTTTATTAGGCCAGCTCAAAGATAATAAAAAAATGTGCAAGCTTTCAAGATCTCCTGATTCTTCATTGGGCAAGATGACACAAAAAGCAAGTTAGCGGACATGTTAAGACTCTGAGCATGAAGACATTCTGACTACAACATACAGTCTCTGTTTCTCCCTCATATTCTCTCTCCTCCCCACCAGCAACCTGGGTATCTTGAAAGTTTGTGCATTTTTGTGATCTCTTGAGTTGGCCTAATAAAGATATTATACTATATGGATTTAGGAATTTAATGTATTTCCCCATTTTTTTAAATGTCAAAACAGCAGCAGTTCAAAATACACATTGGGCCAGTTCACACAACACAAAAAACCACCGTGGGTTATTTAATCCATAGTGAGGCTGTGGCACGGGCACAGCACATGTGGCCGCATTTGCATATGCAAACCCTACTTGGGGGTTGTCATATCATGCACACCGAAGTGTGGGTCATGAGAGGGTTAAACAACCCTTGCATAACCCCAGAACAGACCATGGGCTATGTGAGGCTTGTTTAACCCTCGCATAACCCATGTTTACCAGGTTTGCATGACCTGACAACCCCTGAGCGAGGGTTACATATGCAACCTGGTGCCTGCAGGTACTGCAGCTCGTTGTGGGTTAAATAACCCATGGCAAGCTATGCCACGTCATCTGAACCAGGTCTATAATTTTGTTGTTAGTGAAGTGGACTTTCTGGAAAATTTTGAATTGGACAATTTTCCAATGCAAATTACATTAATTTGCGTAGGGTCATTTGTATAGGAAAACTTTCAGTTTGTATTGCAAAATTTTCCTGTGCAAGTTAGGTTAGATTGCATGGCGTTATTTCAATAGCATACTTATTTTACCTGTATTTCATAAACAAAACTAAAGAAGTACCCTATAATTTTTGTCCCAATACACCACAAGCATTTGACCTAAAATATTTGAGGAAGAAACTTACAGCATAGTTATTGTAATTGAAATGTTATATGATGTAGAATTGTTTATTGGAATACTTGCAAAAATGTTAAGACAACAGCATGTATGTACTTCCCTTTCATTGTTTAAATTTAGGGGGAGAAAACAAAATTGTTGACACACTTAGTAATTTCAGCAATGCGAAGAGCTGTGTGTGATGTGCTGACAACCACATCTATTTCAACAGAGTTCAACTCTCTTCTACTTAAGGTTGTTGGGCACTGTCACTATTTATTAGTTCCATTTCACACTGAGACATATATGTATTTCATATCTGTATTCTCTCATGTACTTGCTAAAGATAACCTCCTCAAAAGCATTAATTACAACTTTGAAACTGCTAACTGCGCCTAATATTGCACTGCAATTGTCATACATTCATTTTTAGTAATGAATTACGAAACAGAAAATATTCTGTGGAACAATAAAGCACTGGAAACTTTTCCATGGAAACTTTTCTGTACCACATCACTGTTTGTTGCTTTATGACATAAGAGGTATACATCTTCCAGCATTTGACAAAGGGCCGATGATCAATTTCATCACTGTTTTTATTTACTGTGTCCCATTTGTCATTAGTTGTTGCTGGGGATATTTCCTGCCATTACCTTGTTTTCTGAGGATGTGTCAATGTTCAACAAATTTCAGCGACTGCATGATATGATTCATGGCCTGTAATACTACACAGTTAATGGAGCAAGGCACTTTGCTATATACACACTGAAGAAATATGAGAATCAACAGCTAGGATCCAAAGAACTACATAATCAGTTCCATGCATCCTTGGCGGCTTTGGACTTACTGCACAAACACCAGGGATGCATCCAGATGAGGCATTTATTGTGCAATTGCCCTGCTCCAATCACATAATTTTACAGGGATCGAAGATGCCATTTTTAATTTGTAGCCCTCCCATATTTCCCCACTTCCGCCCATATTTTTAAACAGAAAAAAATCTGTTATGTCAGAAAAGAGCTGCACAATGCCATTTGAGTCTTAGCACTAAGAGCTCTCTATCTGGAAGCAACCCAGTTCTATATTCCAGAGAGCAAGTCGCTCTTGAAGCTGGTGGGTATTTCAAAAGCAAGAAACATTGTGGTGGAGCAGGGACGGAAGGGTCTGTGGTCAAAGAAACCATGGTCAAAACTCACCAGGTGTGGAAGTCCTCCTGCTTGCCTAATGTACCCCAGCCATCATATGCTCAATTCTCATCCTTGGGCATGCCTGTATACAAGCTGGGCCTAGAGAATAATGCAGGGGTGTTGGACTTCTTTCATCCTGAGGGCTGAATTCCATTTTGGAGCCGCTCTCGGGGGGTGCATTCCAGTGGTGGTGATGGGGGGGATGACTAAAGGCAAAATGGGCAAGGCTCAAATACCCAAAATCCAAAAAAATGACAACGTATTCTAGCTTAAGGCTCTCACTGCCAGTAGCTAAGCTAGGAGATCCATTTCAACTTTTTAGAATAGGAAAAAATGTACAAAACCAGGAAAAGGGGGTGGGGCCATCTGGGAACTCTGGCGGTTCGGACTGGGACCCCACATGGGCCCGATTTAGCTTGCGGGCCTGAGGTTCAACACCCCTGGTCTAATGGCACACAATAGTGTTACACTGTTAAAGCTAAGACTGCCAAGAAGCCCCATGGAATCTGCACTGAGAATTCAAATCACGGTGGGCAATTTATGGGCCTCCAGATGTTGTTGGATTGCAACCCCCAGCAGCCCTAGTCAGCATAGCCAATGGTCAGGGCTGACGGGAGTCGGAGTCCAACAACACCTGGGGTCCCACACACAGCCCACCCCTGATAGAAATGCAATAAATAAATGTAGATTTTTTTTAATCTGCAAGAATGGCTGGATGTTTAGAACAGGGCAGATAATGTGTTCATAACAACTTCTATTTGAAGTCTATGTAGACATTCACTTCAGCACTGAAATCCTCCATTTCTGCTGATAAATACTGCGTGTGTGTGTGTGTTTGTAGAGAATGGATATTAAGCAACTGCTTTGTCTTCATGCCAGAAAGGAAGAAGGGGCTATATCACATTCCCCTGAAATAAGTAAGGATGCATTAAAGAGTCTGCCTTTTAAAAAGGATACTTTATCCAACCTATTTCTGATCCAGACCACAAACATGATTCTAAGCTACAGAACTTTGCACAGAACTTTGTTGATTATTTCAAGCATCCCAGGGGAAAATAACCAGCAGCAACTTAACTCCAAACAAATGCTGATCAAAAAGCAGACCCATGCAAAGGTGGAGGCACAGCCAGAGGTAATTCCAGTAGGCAACAGCTAGTGTAAAGTCATCATGTCTATACTAACCTCGCAAATAAATACTTTTTTAAACAAGCCCATCAGTACATATATCCAAACTATTTATTTTGTAGTACACTAATGGTCCAGGAGAAGCAAAGTGCAAATATGCTTTATAATTTTACATTCTCTGATTGGTTGCCTGGAAGAAATTTCCCCTTGCCACCGGTGACCAGTCCAGTGACTATTTACAAGCTTGTTCAAAACTACAACGTCTCGCTTCTCTCACTATTGAATTTGGGTCTCTTCATCTGAATTACTACAGCAAAAACCTCATGTCAGTAAGTTCACGAGTACTTCTACACAAAGAATGGCATTATGGGAGAAGTTAAGCCAATACTTAGCTTACAAGAACAAGCTTTATGACAGCGTATTTTAAGAGGGTCTGTAATTCAGTGGTAGAGCACATGTTCTCCACAATTCTCCAGATATCCACTTAAAAGGATTGTAAGCAGAAAAGCAGGAAAGATCTCTGTCTGAATTGGTGAGACCAGACGACAGTGGACTCGATGGACCGAAGTTCTAACTCAGGCCAGTTCAAATAATCAAAATAAGCCACCGTGACTTATTTTGATTGTGCAAACCAGGTAAGTAAAAGGCAGCTTTTTGTGTATGTCGGGGTCCATGGATACAACACTAGGATCCCAAGAGCACCAACTTCTAATGCAAACCCATTATTCAAACAGAATGCAGCTGACTTCTGGTGCTCTTATGCTGAATTGGCACCCACAATTCAAGAAGATTGTAAAGCAGAGCAGATTCTGCAAGGAGCAAAGGTGGCAAAAGCCTTGAAAAGATGCAACTGGACAGCTGGAAAGAACAGGGCAGGTTTTGCTTAACAGAAAGGTAAAAGGAGCGGGACAGAACACAATCATTTTGAAATAGAAATGTGTTGGACCGCAACTCCCATCATTCCCAGTCAGCATGGCTGGGAAAGGCTGCACTACACTGACTGGAAGCAGTCCTGCAGAATTTCAGAGAGGACCTTTTCCTAGCCCTACCTTGTGATCATGTACCGTTGCCTTCCCTTTATTTTTCTGTCAAGCAAAACCTGCCCTGTTCCTTCCACCAGTTGCCGGGGAACATGGGCGGGAGGGTGCTGTTGCACTCCTGTCTTGCTTGTGGGTTTCCCACGGGCAGCTGGTTGGCCACTGTGTAAACAAAATGCTGGATTAGATGGACCTTGGTCTGATCCAGCATGGCTCTTCTTAGTTCTTATGAGATACCAGGGATTGAGTCAGAGACATGGTACATGTAAAGCATGTACTCTCACTGAGTTAGAGTGACACTTCCCCAAATATTAAGAGGATCCCAGAAAGAGAAGGGAACACTGTTATTGACCAAAGCTACTACGTTATGGACAAGAACAAAACTAGTTAAACCTAGAGCAAAGTGGTTTGGAACGGATATCATAAAATATTTGCTAAGCACATTAAGCTGGCCTAAATCCAACAGAGAGTTAGGGATGTTTAAGTCCATTGATTTCAATGAGCTTAAGTGCTCATAATTTTCAGCTGGATTTAGGCCGGTGTCCAGGAACTGAACACACCATCCAGAAAAGTTGGAGATTCTCAGGTGAGTATCTATCAAACATAGATTGCATCTACGCTTCTCCTTCACTACAGAACTTGGATGGCCTTGAAAGCCTCTCCTGGCATTCTGCTGTAACAGCTCCTGATCTCAATTGGTTTAGAAAGTCTGTCAGACAACTACTGACTGATATGTGAGGAACAAACAGATTGGAGACACAAACGAACTATTGTCGTAGGCTCTCCTATATGTTAGTTGCAAGCACCAGAAATTCTTATACAACTGAATTTAGTACAATTTCTCCCCTTAGTATCCAAATTTGTGTCACTCTAATTAGTTCTGTTACCTTGGCAGGCACACTACAAATTATATTATACAGCTGGAGTCTATGGAGGTTTGAAATTAACCTTAAGAATAATAAGACAATACACGCAGCACACTTTTTAAGTGTTTGTAAAGACAGTGGTTATCTAGCAAGTCCTATGTTCTTAAATACTACTGAGCATCAGAGACACTTTAACCAAATGAATAAGGAACCTAATCATACATTTATGTTTTTAGTTATTTAACTTACATCACAATCCTATGCACGTTTACTCAGAAGTAAATCCCATCAAGCTCAGTACAGCTTACTCAAAAGTAAGCGTGTTTATGATTGCAGCCTTAACTTAAATTTTTATGCCACTTTTCAACATCTAATTTTACAGCATAAAAACAAAAGCATTATTAACACTAAAAGGCACTCATCAATTAGCACTAAAATTAAACCAGTGAGATCAGAAAGCAAACCAAATAAAAGCAAATCCTCAAATTCTAGGACATCCATTTTAATGGACAAAGGCCTCAGATTCCTTGTGGATCAAACATGTTTTCATCTTTCTCCAGAAGGAGGCAAGTTATGGGCGTGGGTAGCAAACACACCTCACAGGGAAATGCATTCCACAATTCTGGGGCAGCTACTGAAAAGAATCTGCTCTGAGTAGATGTTAATATTGCATTCATAAAAGATGGTATCCTGAGCAGGACCTTGTTGGCAGATCTTTAAAGTCTGGGAGAAATGGGTCATATGGGAGAAGAAACCAAAGATGTTTTAGGTGTAAATATGAATGTGGCAAAGCCATATATCATCCAGTTATACTAGGCAGGGAGCCTACTCTCAGTGCATACCCAGGTTTTGCCATACATCAAGGGTACACCACTTCAGGTGGGTGGGTGGCGGTCCAGGAGCCATTTTCACCCCACTGGACCTCTCCCGCAGGCCACACTCCTGCTCCCCACTATGCAGCTGAATTTGGCGCAGCGGCAAAAAAGGGAGATTTGCTGCCAATGTTCAGCAGCAAATCACTACAAAAAAGCTGAAGTTGCCAAATTTGGCATGAAAACAAGCTACTTTTGCCAGTTTTAGCCTTAGTAATGGTTTGCCACAGATTTTTTCACCTACAAAACTGCTACAAATTTTGGTGGCATGAGCCACACCAGGGGGCTGCAGGGGCCACATGCCTGCGTGTTCCCCACCCCTGCCTTACCTAATGAATTGGTCCCAAGGACCCAGACAGCATCACTATCACATCTAATACATTCGCTATAGCCTCAACCTAACTTCTTATTTTACTAAGCGTATTTATTCCCTTGGCAAACTTATTTTACCTTTGCCGACCAAGAAGTCAGACTTGTCTGCTAGTCCTCTGGGCTATTTGCTACAATTGACTTTAGTTTTAGAAATTTAGGGTGCAATCCTATGCATATTTAGACAGAAAAAAGTCCTACAACTCCCAACATCCCCCATCCAGCATAGCTGGGAATTGTAGGACTTCTTTCTGTCTAGACATGCATAGGATTGCACCCTTAATCAGGATTAGAAAAATCTGAACAGTCTCTTTCTCACACTAAAGTTTCTTTAAGAAATAAAAGGGAGGTAAGAAACCAGCATATTTTCTAATTCATAAGGGGGGGGGGAACATCATAAGGACTGTCCTTTCATAAAGTGAAGAGTAAACTGCAAGCCCATGAATACCTCCTGTTTGTGAAACACATGGTGAAATATTCTTAGGCTGTATGGCAGTTGCCCAATGAAGAAGAATTTAAATGAGGCCTATTTGCTTTGGTGTTTCCTATACACATTTACATACCCTTCACACAGAACACCACCTGGTGTGGGAAAGAGCCATAGCTCAGTGGGAGAGCACATGCATTCTATGCAAAAGGTCCCACGTTTCCAGGAAATGCTGGGAAAGACTCCTGTCTGAAACACTGGAGAGTTTTGACAACACTGAGTTAGAAAGACCTGCGTTGTGCTTCCTGTTTTGGTGCAACAAGTTAAGTAGCTACAGTTGCTTTCCCATCTAAGTTTCAGTGGTACAGTTAGGTCATTTTAGACTCTGGACTGAATGGTTTTACATGCACCCCACCGCCAATTTAGGTGGTAATAACTATTACTCCAAAATGTGGCAAACCAGCCCTCCTGCATTTGCCCCTCCCCCCCGGTCATTCTGGGGATGGGGACCTTGGAGTTCTGCCCCAAAGACCTTCCCTGACAGTACCACAGCTAAGAGCACCATCCTATGCATGATTAGACAAAAAAGTCCTACAACTCCCAGCATTCCCCAGCTAGCATGGCTGGCTGGGGAATGCTGGGAGTTGTAGGGCTTTTTTTCTGTCTTAACATGCATAGGATTGTGCCCTAAGTCTTCCTATCAAATTCAAGACAGTCTGCACAGGATCATGGGAATGCAGGTTTCTCAGTCACTGTTAGCATCCCACACATCTCCTACTTTCTAGGTAGCTGTCAACTTGGGAAGATGAGTAGTTTCCACTCAGTAGGTCGGATCCAGATTTAGTCTTTCTTAAGGGTAGATGGAGCTTGTTAATCATGACTAACTTGTCCTACTGATTTCAGTGGATCGACTCTGACTAAATCTAGATCCAATCCATTGACTCTAGAACAGGATGCTCAACTTTTATATTTATATGCATCCTTAGAAGTTAAAAAAAGCAAAATGTTTGAGCTGAATTCTGCCCAGAAGCCACACCATCGGATTTGCAACTTCTGTACTCTAGTCCCTTTCATTTGTAGGAAAGCTGGCTGTGGCTAAGCAGCAGTGAGGATAATAAAACTCTGTGCATGCTCACGGTGCTTCCCTTTATTATGATTTTCTGCCTCGCCTACACCACAGCTTGGCATTCAAAACCTGTTCAGGGTTTTGATCCCTGGCACAAATATAGCCCCTCCAAAACACGATCCCCCCCGAAACAGCTATATATTTATTCCTTACGCACTGTTATCCTGCTACATAAATCACAGGCCCTTCATTTATCAGCAAGAAAGACATCGAGGGCTGCGTGGTGGCAGCAGAACGACAGATAACCTACATCATGTGCAGTGGTGCACACTAGATCACACGACGCTACCCAAGAAGATCACAGCCGGGTGCATCCTGCATCCATCCATCCATCCATCCGAAACAGCCACCCCTACCCCTCCTGGTTCCCTGCTCCCAGTCGCTACGGCGGCTCGGAATTCCCCCTTGAACTGTGCAGGGGGGACGGAAGTGAAAAGCCCTTGTGCCACTCCAGGATGTGGTTAAAAGGGCGTTAAGGGGAGAACTCCATCTGCATTAAAGTGGTGTTGAGCATCTACTTCTCGAAGGCACTGAAGTGGCTGCAAAGGATGGTAGATGACCACAAAGGAAACATGCCGGGGCGGGGTGGGGGGGAGCGAGCGAGCCAGAAGAAGGGATTGTGGGGGGGGGCAGGCAAACCTTCCCCAGACATACTTGCCAGCTGCGGCGAACATCAGTCAAAGGCCGGGCGAGGCGAGAGAGGCGGCGGCCCCTGGGCGAGGGCGCCGAGCCAGCCCACAGGGCACGCACAGAGGCTGCGGGCCGTGGGGCGGCTGTCTCCCCGCCGCGGCAAGGAAGGGGGGCCGCCCGGCAGCGGCTCGGCTAGCAACTCGGCCCCGGCCGCCGCTTTCTCCGCCCGCCCCTTGCACGGCTCGCGAAAGACGCAGAGGGGAGCGGCTCCGTCCCTTCCCGCCTCGCACAAAAGCCCCGGCGAGGCGCAGCCCGCTCCGCGCGCCCGCGTGGCCTTTGCGCGCTCGCCTCCCGCCCGCTCGGCCGCCGCCGCCGCCGCCCGGGCTGGCTGCGCGCCGCCCGCGCCGCAGGGGCGGCTCAGGGCGCGGGGCGGGCTGCCCAGCCGCTCTCCCCGGCCAGGCCGACCCCGAGCGCCAGCAACGCGCCGCCGCAGGCTGGAGGCGGCGGCGGCGACCGCTCGGGCTGCCGGCCCTACCCTTTGGAGTGCTCCGTCTCCTCCTCATTGTCGCCGTCGATGCCGCAGGTGTCCTGGTCGTCCAGCTCGAGGCTCTGCTGGCTGGCTGCAGACTCGCTGTCCTCCGCCATCACGGGGGGAAGGTGGGTGGCTGGGAGGGACGGCGGGGAGGAGGGGCGCTCCGGCAGAAGCCTACGAAAGGCAGCCAACCCGGGCAGGCACGCAGGCAGCAGACGCGGCAGCCCCGAGCAGCTCCCCCTAGCTGCTGTCCTCCCCCTCGCCAGGCGCGCGGCGGCCCTGCGAGCAGAGGCAGGCGGATGCGCCTGCCGCCAGGTAAAGCCGCGGCCGCGCTTGAGCCGCCGGCCGCGCACGCGGGCGGCAGCGGAGCTTTCCCCAGGCTGGGGCCCTCCAGATGCGGAGGGCTACAACTCCCGTCGCCCCGGCCGGCACGGCCAGTGTGGCGCCGTGCTTCGCGTGCCGGACTGAGGCTCAGGGGACCTAGGTTCTGATCCCCCCATGGCCGTGGAGCTCGCAGGGGCTGGCTCTACACGAGCGCTTTTTATCCGGATGGAAAGGCACTGATGGCTGCTGAGGAACGCGACGTATTCCGTACACCGCGTTTCTAGCATTATTTTCGCGCTTTCTGTTCCATGCCATCCAAAACAGCGCAACAGATGTCACTGTGTGTGTGCCGCGAGGTATAAATGCGCAGGAGGGATATAACGTCACTATGATGGGATGCTGTCGCTATGACTTGAGGTGTAGATTGGGTGAGTTTGGGCCCTCGCTGACTCTCAGCCTAACCTACCTCAGCCACAGTTATTGTTGAGGGTAACAAATAAATAAAATAAATACTTTCCTGGCAGTAAGCCCCATTTAAGTCAATGGGGCTTATTTCTGCATAGGCACATGTAGGATTGCACTGCTAGTTGATTATGTGATCGGTAAGACTAACTGATCACAAACATTTTGATTGACTAAAAAGGAATCCCTGGTTAACTGGTTAGCAGGTTTTATTCTTAAAAAAAAAGAACTTTTTTGATCAGCAAAATAAACATCCCCTCTTAAGAGAGAATTCGGGGAAGGCCTCTTCTAAGATGATATTTGTATCATCTAAAAACAGATGGCTTTTTTCTTCTTTAGAATCTTTTTTCTTATGCAAGTTTAATGAATTAAGATTATTTTATGCTATTTTATGCAGGTTTTATAAATTAATTACGAGATCAATCGACTAAGGGTGCAATCCTATGGGGATAGGTGACTGCCTGCCTCTGAACTCGGAGGCGACTGCCTATCCAATGTAGGGCAGGAGAAGCACGGAGGGGATCCTCCTGCAGTTGCGGCTAGACAGCTGTCTAGCCCCAGGAAGGCAGAACAGGGGAGGAGGCTGCCGGACGACACATAGGATGTGTCATACTGGCATATCCTCCTTCCCCGCCCTGGAGTGCCCCCCGGGATGCGCCGTTTTGGCCGCTCTGCACTCCTCTTCCAAGCGTGGGGCCATTCTGTGCTGCCTGAGAGGCAGTGCAGAAGGGGGGGAGGTCAGTTATCTGGGAACCCACATATCCTATGGCCGGCTAGCCGCTGACTAGCGGCCACAGGATTGCTCCCTCCAAGTGCAATCCTATGCATGTTTAGACAGAAAATGTCCTACAACTCCCAGCGTTCTCCAGCCAGGCTGGGGAATGCTGGGAGCTGTAGGACCTTTTTCTGTCTAAACATGCATAGGATTGTGCCCTAACGCATGCTTGGTCATATATGATTTTTTTAAAACACTTGATACCCTAGTAATAATAATAACAACAACAATCGTAATAGGAAGAATTCTCCCAAATAAATCGCTCTTGCTCTTCATTCAGACATGGATAATAAGCCAAATACCTAACAGCACCTATTCAGGGTGAATTCCTCTGGAATTATTATGATTATTTTTACTTACGTGCAGGACTGACACTTTTGGTTAAAAAAAAATCTGGCACTTTGATCAAGTGCTTCTCAGATATGAAGAGTACATCCCACAAGCAAGAGCCAAGTTCTGTTGTTTTTTAAGAAGATTTAAAAGCATAACCCTGATCATGTTCCAACTGCGTTCCCTTTTCTAAAAGGCCAATGTCCCCCTCACCTGTCCAGATATGCTGTGAAACCTGTTTTCTTGCAATTGGCCTGCATTTTGCCTGCTTATGACAGTCCCACAAGCTGTGCTGGCTGAGAGGCAAGCTGGGAGGAGAGCCAGTGCTCTGAACGGTTTCCAGCCTGATTTGACAGTGCATTGTCACTCCCCAGTTGTCATACCTGCCACGTGCTATGCAGTTCCTCTCCCTGGCCTGTCAAAGAGTCGACACTTTTGGATTGCAGTTGGATGCTTAGTTTAAACTCTTGTGGGTAGCAGGAATGGATCGCTGGTTGTTTTGGCTCTAATGGCTCTGTCCCAGTGAGAAGGAGCCTGGCCATTTCTATTTTTGCAGCAAGGATGGTGATGTCATCTCTCAGAGTGATATTAAACTTCTGCACAGGACTGGCTCAAGAAATGATGCTGCCTGAGGCAAACCACAAGATGTCCCCCAGTTCCATGTGCAGAAGCCAAATAGATTGGCAGTTCCTGGGGAACCAGGAGGGCTGGATCAGGACCTCAGGCAGGTTGGATTTGGCCCACGGCCACTCCTGAGCTAAGCTACGCTCCTGTCCTCTAATAAAAAAAAAACATCCTTAACAGTATTCTAATCTTTCCTTGAAAACAGGGTGTTTAAACTGGATAAGGATATTTAATCACAGCCATCTTGGGGGAGCAGGGGGTTCCTGCATTACCCCTGTCCCAATCTGTCTACACTGGCTTTCCTGAATTCAGGCTTTACAATCCTGGAGTAACTATGTTTTTAAATTAAAAGCAAATCAAAAGAACTGATGCTGGACAGTAATATGTCCAAAGTTTTATTTATTTATTTATTTATTTATTTTTAAATATAAAACCTGCCCTTCTGCTCTCAAAGTAGCCCATAAGCTAGAAGATTAACATGTTAAGATGATACGCTTTCTGCTTTAAGTTCTTTAACACTGATGAAAAATAAAATGGAGCCACATCAGGATTTGCAAAAGGGACGCAGGACAAAGTCGCAAAGTTACAGAGGGCTCTGAGGTTAACATGGATATTAGGTGAAGGTTTTGTGCAAGCATTTCCCTCTCTGAGTAAAGTGAAGGGAGTCTTGTCAGCAAATGTCGCAGTGGGGCTCTCCAGAGCGGCAGGCCGATGCCTTGAGTGAAGCATTAGCCTGCCTGGTAGTCAGGAGAGCCACTGCTGTGCCAGCAGGAGAGTGTCTGGCTCAGCTGTCCGGAGCACCCCTGCCTGATGTCTACCTCTCTGAGGACGCCTGACAGAGCTAGGCATCAGGCAGACGGGCTCTCTGGGAGACCACGCAGGCTGCTTAAAAAGTGGCTGGTGCAGCTCTCTAGACAGCCTGCCCAGTCAAAATGCCTCACCTTGAGGGACTTCCTCGTAGCGAGACACGGGTGGGGGAGTGTTGGAGATTGCCTTTGCTGCCACAGCACAGGCAGTCTCCAGGGCCACCTCACCGCCAATGACTTGCTATGAGGAAGGACCCCTCACAATGAGGCCTTGAGGGGGAGTCAGGTGGCGGTGACTGGGTGGGGAGTGGAGAAGGAGAAAGAGAGGAGAGCGGCGGCAGCTGTGGGGGAGGAAGAAAGGGTGTGGAGTTTTTTGAAGATGGCAATTGTGGAGCTGCGGGGAAAGAAGAGTAGGCTGGCAGTAGCTAGAGAGGAAAGGGCAGCAACGCATGCTCCCGCCTCAGGTGGCAGGAAGTCTTGCACTGGCCTTGATACACCTGAAGTTGTAAATTGTGCAGCGTTGTCATTGGTCTGATTCACACGACACGACAGCTCATTGTGCGTTCATCTATCCATTGGGGCTGTCACGTCGTGTTGGGCATTTCTGGGCCTGGCTTATTGTATGTGGTTGTGTTGGGTGAACCCAGGCGGCAGGGGTCATTTGAGGGTTAGATAACCCTGAAATAACCTCAAAACAAGCCATGGGTTGTTTGAGGGTTGTCTAACCCTCAAACAACCCCTGCTGCCTGCGTTCGCATGACACAGCAAGCCAGGTACCTGTGGGTGCCATGCAGAAATGGTGCCTGCAGGCACCTGCCACGATGTGACAGCCCCCACAGGTAAATTAATCCATGGTGGGCTGTTGTGTCATGTGAACCAGGTCCTCGTGTACCTTAAGAAAAGCTCTGCTGGATCAGATCAAAGGCCTTTCTAGTCCAGCATCTCCTGTTTCCCACAGTGGCCAGCCAGAGGCCACTGGGAAGCCCACAGACAGAACAGGAAGGCGATAGCCATCTCTCATTGGGGACTGTTGTTCCCCAGCAGCTGGTACTCAGACACATACTGCATCCAAACCTGGAGATACCAATAGCCGTCATGACTAGTAGTCATTATCTAATCCTCCTTTAAACAACGTCAATTAGTAGCCATCACTGTACTTTGAGATACAGAATTGCACAAATTAATTATGGGCTGGATCCAGATTTCATCATACTTAGAGCAGACTGACTGAAATCCAGCCCAATGTATTGTGTGAAAAGTACTTGCTGTTGTCAGTCCTGAATCTCCTGTCAATCTGTTCAGTTGGATGACCCCATATTCTAGTATTAGGAGAGAAAGAGAAACACTTCGTTCTATTCTCTTTCTCCACACCATGCATGTTAATTGCCTTTTTTCAAAACTAAAAAGGCAGAAACATTGTAGCCTTTCCTCATAAGGAAGGTTCTCCAGTCTTCTGATCCTTTTGCTTGACTTTTCTGCACCTTTTTCATCTCTAGTTACCTGGTTTGCGCATAACACTAACCCATGGTTTATTTAACACATAGTTAACCCATGGTTTGTTGCCTGACCCAGGGTTTGTCTGGAAGATGATTAAACAAGCTGCAGTTTGTTTTCTCAATCCCTGAGTTGCTTATTAACCTCCTCTGCCTGCTCCCTCCCTGTATCCCACCTTTAACCCATGGTGAGGCTGTGATGCGTGCAGCTGCCATTTTGCATGTCCAACCCCTGCTCTCGAGTTGTGTTGTGCGAACCTGGTGAGCATGGGTTATGCGAGGGTTAAACAACCCTCGCATAACCATAGAACGGACACAGGCTACACAGGGTTTTTTTAACCCTTGCATAACCCATGCTCGCTGGGTTTGCACAGCACAACAACCCCCGAGCAGGGGTTGGATATGCAAAGTGACACCTGTGCTCATTGCAGCTTGTCGTGGGTTTAATAATCCACTACAAGCCACACCATGTTGTGTGAACCAGATCACTATCTTTTTGGAGATGGGGCAACCAGATCTGTATACAGTATTCCAAATATGGACACTCCATGGATTTGTAAAAGGAGATTATTATTATACTGGCAATTTATTTCTACCTCTTTCCTGATAATCCCTAGCATATAATTTGCCCTTTTCACCTCTGCCACACATGGGATCAGTGTTTTGTTTAAGCTGTCCCCAGGCTCTCTTTCAAAGAGATTCAAAGCCAGTCCAGACCTCAGCAATTTATTTGTGAAGTTACGATTTTTTTAAAAAAAAATGTTCCAGGGTGTATCACTTTGCATGTCTTTAAAGAAGTGCAAAATGATGCACCCTGGCGCAATTTTTCAAATTACAGTTGAACTGCATTTGCCACTATTGCCAATTCTCCCAATTTGGAGAGATCCATTTGGAGCTCTTTGCAGTCCACTTGGATTTTCACTATCCTGAATAAGTTGGTGTCATCTGAAAACTTGGCCTCTTCACTGCTCATCCTTAACTGCAGGTCATTTATGAATGTTAAAATGCACCCGTCCCAGTACAAATCCTTTTGGGAACCCACTTCTTACTTCTCGTGATAGTGAGAACAGTTCATTCCTGTTTTCTGCTGCTTGTTCTTTAACCATTTAAATCCAAAAGATGCCTCATCCTCTTATCCCATGCCTTTGATGTGGAACTTTGTCAAAATGTACTGTGATCACCTTATCCACATGCCTGTTGGCCATCTCAAATGACTATATAAAAAGTTATTGATAATTTTATCAGCAACCCTGGTTCATCTGGACAAGGAGACTTATAGTATTCCAGCTACATACCCCTGCTCACTATCTAGGTTGATAGCTCACGGTCATAGATCACTAGTTGCATTGAAATGTGGTGATAAGAAGCCAGCAGTGAAAAGCTAATAATGGGCATTTATACTTAATGGGAAAAATGTCAGGTGGAACAATTTAGGGAGCAATCCTATGGCCCCTAGGCAGCGTCTCAGGGGCTATAGGATCATTCGGATTCCCAGCTCCAGGGTCGGAGACAGCATTCCAACTTGAGAGGGGAGAATCAGAGATCTGACCTTGCAGTCAGCGCAGAAATAACTGTGTTGATTGCCTTCCAAGGTCAGAAAAGCGACCTGGGGGGGGGAGGGGGGTGTTTCAGTGGGCAAGGAGGGGAGGAGACCAGAGAGGCCAGGATATGAGCTGACCTGAGCCTCTGCAGCCTCCTTCTCTCCCTCTCCAAAATGCTTTTGCTAGATGGGCAAAAAAGCCCATCTAGCGAGAAATGCAATGCAGGAGAATGGGGAGGTGAAGATCGCTTCTGTCACTCCTCCTGCCCTGCATAGGATGACCGTAAGCCTCTGGGTTTGGGGCCTTATGATCATAGAGGGCGCAGCCCACAGGACTGTGCCCTTAAGTTCGTTTGTTGATAGTATTAATTGTTCTTAATGTTCTACATGGCTGGATTTGCTTACACTTATTGGGATGGATCTAGATTTAGGCACATGCAACTGGGCTGCCAGAAGCGGACTTCCCCCACCCTCCATTCCCTGAAAATGCTATGCAGATGGTCAGGGGATCCTGCTAAATGGGGACTGCAGCAGCATGCTGGGGTAGGGAAGAGGGGGATCCCCAAAGGTCAGGTAAAGGCACCCTCCATGACTGGAGTCCTTCTAGCCATGGAAGGCAGAACCTGGATGCAACCCATTTTGTTTTGTGGCTGTTGCATAATTTCATCTATTATTTGCTTGAAAAGTCAATATTGAGTGACTGTTTCTGTTAGTCTCTTTGTGTACTTTGAAATATTTTATGTTCTAACCCAATGACCAAAAAGTATGTTTTTGGAAGATGACCTCCAATCACATAAGCAAACAAAAATAACTGAGTTATTTTTCAAATTCTGTTCAGGATGCAGCTCCGTTTGTGTTTGAAACGCTGCATTCTTCGGTCAGTAGTCCTAGAGATCCTCTTTGGAGCAGGATGGACATTCAATAGGTATAAAATCTGAAGCCTCAGCAACTCTGGAGCAAGCTCACAATATTAATGCTTTTTATTTTAGTAGGTTGTTCTCTCTCCATCACCAGTGGGCTAATTTATCTTTTTTTTGGTCACATGATACTAAGAACATAAGAACAGCCCTGCTGGATCAGACCAAGGGTCCATCTAGTCCAGCATTCTATTCACATAGTGGCCAACCAGCTGCCCAGGGGAAACCCACAAGCAGGACATGAGTGCCACAGCACCCTCCTGCCCATGTTTCCCAGCAACTGGTGTACATAGGCATACTGCCTCTGATACTGGAGGTAGCACACAGCCAGTATGGTGTAGTGGCTAGAGCGCTGGACTGGGAGTCGGGAGATCCGGGTTCTAGTCCCCACTCGGCCATGGAAGCTCACTGGGTGACTTTGGGCCAGTCACAGCCTCTCAGCCCAACCTACCTCACAGGGTTGTTGTTGTGAGGATAAAATGGAGGAGGAGGAGGATTATGTACGCCGCCTTGGGATCCTTGGAGGAAAAAAGGCGGGATATAAATGTAATAAATAAATAAATAAATAAATAAATTAGGACTAGTAGCCATTGATAGCCTTCTCCTCCAGGGAGAAGGGAAAATAACCTTGCTGGTTTTTGGCACTTAAGTGTTTCATTACTGGACATTTAGTAGTGATGACACATATTAAAATAGACTTCATTAACGTTTGCAATTTTATTGGGAAATTTGGGGTATGTCTTGAAGAAACGTGGTGTTCCCCATTGGCATTTTCTTCCCAGCAGTCTAGGGGTTTGATCCAGATTTATGCTGGACCAACTACGCTGCTGGAAGTGGACTTTGCTGCCCCCTCTTTCCCACTCTAGCTCCCTGAAAATACTTCACAGAAAATCAGGAGACCCTCCTGAATGGGGTGAGCTATGGCGTATTGTGTGTGGGAGATCCCAAAAAATTGGGCAGAGCCGAGGGACCTTCCACAACTGGAGCCCTTCCTCTTACAGAAGGAAGATCCTGGGGTGCAACCTGAAACCATCATACCCCCTCCTCCCACATTTCATCTTAAGGCCTGGACCATACAGATTTCAATATCAAGTCAGCCCCCCCCCCCCCTGCTTTTTGTAACATCTTGCTTGAAGAAGAGATCTGGACATCTTGAAAGCTTGCACATTTTTTGAAACCTTTGAGTTGGCCTAATAAAGCTATTGCACTAATATGGATTTTCTTATGGCCAACATGGCGACCTTTGCTATTGATATTCCTCTCGCTGACTGTACATATTGCACCAGTTTCCTCTCTCCCAAATTGGATTTCTTAAATTAGGATCATCGCTTTTATTTGGGTAACTGTTTTATTTGTGGGAAGTGCCCCATTTGTACTCAGTAATTTCATTCCTCTTGTTAATGCTTGAAATAATAAAACTGCCAGAAATGAACGAAAAGAACACGTGGTGGAGCAGGTGCCACCGTTTACTGAACAGTAACCCGGTCCTTGGTGAATAACTGAGGGTTATTGCCAAGAGTTACTGTCCAAAGGCTGCCGGCCCAGTTAATTGCAAACGATGCTCTTGGTGCCAGCATCTAGGTCAAAAAGACAACTGTGGAATAATCCGATGGCTCTCTGGAGAAGTAGAGTGCCAATACAAGAAAGGAAAAGCAGAGTTCAAATTTGTACAGCATTTCAGTGTTACAGGCGTAGGCAGAGCAACCCTATACTTCCCAGAGGAGTGCTCCAATATCGGAGTGCTCTGAATATCCAACTCTCGGCAGGCAGACAACCAGCAGAGTAGAAGGAGGGACAGAGGCAAACCTGCTTCTCCGTCTTCCTTTCTGTTGCTTTTCTCACTAGACATGCTTTTGAGTGTGTCTAGTGGAGTTGTGGGACCAGTGGCGGGGTGCCTCCTTGGTGCCTCCCCTCCCTTCCCCCTCATTTGCATCCCCACTCGAGGTTGGAGTTCCAACCATGGATGAGGAAGCTACCGCAGTGGCTGCAAGGGGTGGGGAAAAAAAATCCCTGTTCGGAGTTCCCCTCCTGAGGGGGAGGTCTACAGCCTTGGAGGGAGAACTTTGAAATATCCTGTGGTCCCTGGGACACTTGCAGGGACCATAGGATTGCTCCCGTAATCAGTCATCCAATGAATGTTCATACTTGGTCTCCTGTCAGTCCACAACGAATGACAAAGAACAGCCATTGGAATGCTCTGGTTGCTTCCAAATATCTATTGGAACGCATTCACCTCAGGGTGATTGGTTGATTAATCTGTGCTTTCTAGTGACTGTCTCCAAGTGGCCAAACAAAAAAGTTCTGTCCTTCCAAAGGGGCACCAAAATGCATGGAATGGATTATGATTCTGCACCCTGCCCTAACAGCTTCATAGTATAATTCGCAGGGTTAGGCAACCTGGTCTCCTCCAGATGTTTTGGACTACAGCTCGCCTTCAAATTCATAATGAAATGCATGGCTTTCAAGTGAGTGCCATTCATTCCTATCTGCTTCTAAAAGTTTTACCAGTGATTATGCACAAAAAGAGAGGGGGGGAAAGACTGGGATTTTTTTGGAGAGCAGGATCAACTTCTTGAAAATAGCTTCTGTCTTCTGTGCTGTTTTCTTTCCTATAGGTGAAAAGGTGGCTGGCATCAGAAGCGGCTCTATATTGGGGGCGAATGGGTGATGACCCTCTGCCTCTCCCCCACTCACTTGGACAGAGGAATCCCCCCACAATCAGGTACATTTGATCCCATTTATGGCATGCAGCTGCAGATTGTCACGCATGATCTTCCCTGCCCTCCTCCCACAATCTCAGTAGAATACTGAGTATCTGCCCTGACCTCTGCCCCACCAGCCCCAGTGAGCCCCAGCTGCTACTGGTGGGTACTGTATGAAGACATGGAAGTACCAGCTACTTCCATATCAATCTGCCCATACTCTAAGGTAGGGTGCAGAGGCTGTAGCCACTCAGATGTTTTTGAACTCCAACTGTAACCTGCTCAATGGTTAGATTATGGGAGTTGTAGTCCAACAACATCTGGCATCCATCAACTTTCCCATGCCCCCCTCAGAGTATCGTCTTCCCCGAGGAGATCTATCTAGAATCAATGTTGGTCTCCTTTAGGCATTAAAAAATATTGTTTGTATCTGCGGCATTTGCTAATGTTTCTTGCATGGTACCTTTCAATGTGGATGTACTTTTAATTGTTGTTGATAAAAGGGCGTATAGAAACATTACACACACACAAAACCAAACACCAGACCAACCAGCTGCCCCAGGAAGCCCATATGTAGGACATGAATGCAAGAGCAAACTTCTACTTGTGATCCCCAGCAACCGGTATTCAAAGGCATGCTGCTTCTGCTACTGGAGGTGATATATAGCTATCATGACTAGTGACCATTCATAGCCTTATTCTCCATGACTAAAACTTGGACGTTTGAAAAACCATTAGAAACTTGGAGGTTGCACTGGTGGATTGGCCTATCACATTCTGTTCTGAGTAGCCATTTAGGGTTCAATCCTGTGCATGTTTAGACAGAAGAAAGCCTGACAACTCCTAGCATTTCCCAGTCAGCCATGCTAGCCTGGGGAATGCTGGGAGTTGCAGGACTTTTTTCTGTCTAAACCCGCATAGGATTGACCCGCCATATCTTCCCCTCCCAACTAGAGGGGAAAGGTGATGATATAATAGCCCGTGTGCAAAATATTCACTTCTATCACATATTATTTGAGTTCACCACTAGGTGGCAGGAGCCAACATTTCCTCTGCAGATTTTTACATCTAGTATTATTTACAATGTTTTGGACTGTACCTGGTGGAAACAAAAAACGAGATATTTTGACCCATGTACTTTTAGAAAAGAACATTTCCAAACATTAACACGCAATGGTTTGAAAAACTGAGTTTTACCACCAAAAGAGTAGAAGCTGAGCAGCACAACACTTGATCAGTTGCTTCCAGTGAAGATTGGAAGATTTCCTTGACATCCCTTGATGTTCTGTGGAATGATGAATAACTCAAATAATAGCACAAATCCTGCAAATTATGTTTATAAAAAGCCAACTCATCATTCTATATATGAAAAAAGGGATAGATGTAGTGATTACTATGCTCAGTTGTACATTTGCTGATGACTATTTACAAATGCCAGGGCCAACCCAAGATGTTTTGCTGCCTGAGGGGAAAGGACAAGATGGAGCCCTTTCCCATTCTACATACAGAAGCTGACTGGACTGGCAGTTGAATCTTACTTCAACATTGGCGATGGGACATTGTCTTCCACTGCACCTAATGGTAGGTGCACGTTGTGTGACACACACAGCTCTGTCCTTCAACAGAGGGGACCAGCCAGCAGACTAGGAGGAACAGCTGAGGCGGATGCCATCCGGCCCAGCATCTGTCGCCTGAGGCAGCCATCTCAGTCTGCCTAGTGGTAGGGCTGGCCCTGAACCGTGAAGAACCAAGACTGTAAGATGCTTATGAGAGTTTTTGGACTCTAGTATGGTATCTGGGGGTGGGGATCATCAGTCACACCTTGGGTATGAAGTGTACACATCTGTATTTTTATCTTTGAAATGCATGCAAGTAGTGACTGGGATTTGTGTATATTTCAAAGGGGCAAGTGGTACATACATAAATACAACACGTTTGATGTGCATTTATATTATATTTGGGATTGAGCCAACTTTGAAGTGACCCACAGAAAGTGCATTTCTGACATTAAAATATTCCCTGTATTGTGTCATGTGTGGAAATGCTTAAAGACTCAAAACCACAGTTGTCCTGTACAGAGTCACCTGATAACGGTGGGTACACCCACAACTTTTTCCACACATGCAGGCTTTGACACATGTAGCACAGCAAAGGCAATGAGACATTACTCTACCTTTTGTTATATTACTCTACCTTTCGTGAACTGCCAGAGAGCTTTGGCTTTTAGGCAGTATAGAAATGTAATAGATGACGACGACAACGACAATGCTGGTTGGCTCCACCCCCACACCAGAGCAAGGACACAACACCCACATCCCCAGAGGCTCATGATGCTGTTTAAGCCCCACCACTGTTGACATCAGAGACCAGCTTCCCTGACAGCAGCGGTGCCACTGCATGGCAACGACACGATGTGGAGCGGCTGGCAGCCGCTGAAACAAGGGCTGGTAGGGAGGGTGTGATTTCTAGCGCCCAAACCATCAAGTGCCTTCTTCCAAGACTGGGGGTGGGGGGAGGTGGAGGAGGAAGGTGAGTAGTGGCGGAGGATGCCTAGAGCCATGAATTCTAGAAAGAAGTAGGATCCCAAGGGTGGTCCAGGAGTTTGTCTTGCCCAGCTTCAGCTTCCAGGTCTCCCTGCATCCCATCCTGGCTGCCTTCTGTTCTACTAAGTGAGGAGGAGGGAGGGCTTTCCCTGATTACACTGGTGGAAGGAACTGCTGTTTAAGTTACCTCTACAGGAGCTGATGAAAGCCCTCTAAGGAGCAGCTTCTTTTGCGTTTGAGCCTCTGGGCAAGGGAAGGAACTACATACCAGAAGGTTCTTTTGTTATTCCCTTCTTCCCA
The DNA here is from genome assembly GCF_057233095.1 of Heloderma suspectum. Taxonomy (NCBI): domain Eukaryota; kingdom Metazoa; phylum Chordata; class Lepidosauria; order Squamata; family Helodermatidae; genus Heloderma; species Heloderma suspectum. Next base: position 197,250,533 of record NC_139462.1, read on the forward strand.
CGCCCCTGCATTAAAATAATCATAGGCCTCACTCTGCCCAGACTCAAAAGGATGCCATCCCTGTAGGGTAGGATTCCAGAGTGTTGTGTTCAATTCTCCAGGACACTGTCTCTGTGGACCACCTCTGTCTGTACCCTGGCACACACCTCATAACCACTACCAAGAGATGATTGGATGCATTTCTCTGTGGCTCATTCCCATGCCACTCCACCAACATGGGAACATAGTGACCATGTGGGAGAATCCTATCCTATCTCTGCAATCACCATTGCAGAGTTCCTTTATCCAGAGGGGTGCAGGAAACAGCCACGGGGAACTGGATGTAGTAGAAACATCTGAATCACTTTCAATTGTCTACAGCGGTGCATACAACAACAACAAAGGCAGTGCAAGGGAGGGAGTCAGAGGGACAGGCCTGACTTCACATTCTCACCTTCCTAAATTTGATGCAAGAGGCTTGTTGGGGACTCTGTCATTTACAACCTCAAAGGCCTTCCTTCTCTTTCCTTTCCAAATGCCTTAGACCAGCCTTCTCCAACTTGGTGTCTTCCAGATCTGTTGGATTACAAGTCCCATAATCCCTAATACAGCCATCGGAGGATACCACGTTGGGGAAGGCTGCCTTAGAAGAAACTGCCAAAGTGGGACTTGTGTATTCCATACCACCATGATTAGTTCTATCCTCCATGCAAAGGTGGCATAGGCAAGGTGTGCTGTGCTGGGGAAAATGGACTAACTGCGCACTCCTATACACCTCTACTCAGAAGTAAGAACCCCCGCGTGCAATGGGACTTACAGGTTAATTGCAGCCTAACTCTGCATATGTAGAGACGTCACCCAGCTGAATATCTTAGTTGATCATGAGTTTCAGTTGATTAATTGCCCAATTAAATTTGCATATGGGTAAAAATACTATAGTTTTGAAGCAAGAAGTTCATTCCAGACTAAATACTTGAACATGGATCCCACTGAGATAAATGGGATAAGTTAGTCATGGCTTAAGTGTAACTAGCAGGCTGCAATCCTGTTCACCAGGGATGGGAAGCCTGTGGACCTCTGGATGTTGTTGACTACAACTCCCATCTTCCCTGACCATTGCCCATGCTGGTTGAGGCTCTGCTTCAAGGGGCCACTGCACAATGGAAACAGGCACAAACTTATGAAGTCGACTTCTGAGCAGATGGGGAACAAAGGCAGGCAAGCAGGTCTAAACCATTATTATTATTATATTTATTTATATCCCGCCTTTTCCCCAATACTGGGACTCAAGGCAGCCTTGAGTTTGCCTGTTGTACATCTGGCTGTGCACACTATGGTGTGGGTTCTTAACTATGCTTAACACAAACCAGGGTTTTATGTCACATCTGGCCATAGTATCACTATGAGAAAAATGTAAGAATCTCTTCTATACTAAATACAATGACCATAGTAACATCTAGAAAGTTTACTGTTTTTTACTGGATTTACTGGACGTCATTCTTTACTGGAATGACATCTATCGAAATATTTAATGTACTACAAAACATCCATTATGGGCCTCTAATGCAGTAAACCCTTGATCTTGAAACATAACAAAAATGTTAAGTATGTATTATTTGGTACAGCACTGCAAAAGGTCTCAAGAAACTACTGTATGCACAACAGCTATCTTAATCTTTGTTGACATCATTTTTAGAACAAAATATACATAGTAAATGGCATTACACTCACAACAATTATTCTATTTCTTTAATGATATGCTCACCTTAGTTCCAATTTAGGAAATCATATAAATCTGACCCCAATGTTAAAGTATTCCAATGAGCTACTGCTAATTTCAAGAACATTTGAACACTTGTTTAATCTCAGCTGAATTTGAATTGCCTGGAATGTTCTCTTAAAAACATATAGGTATTAAAAGTGCCCTCAGAAAAACATACAAGTTTTACATAGCTCCATAACATTTGGGTTTCTGCCTTGCTGGCATTCGTAGGCACTTGCTGTTCATACACGCTAACCCACACTCAATAGTTGAGCATGGTTTGTTGTTGAACTGTGGATTGTTTGTTGAATCGTGGGTTAGTGTGTTGTCTGAACCCAGGACATTTTCTGCAGGATGACTTGTTAACCATGCAGTGTGGCTTGTTAACCCCACCCTCAACGACCCAACAACAAACCATGAGTTCTCAAGGTGGCTTGTTTGAGAAAAATAAGCCACATTGCTTGGTTAACAACCCATCTTGTGGAAGATGTCCTGAGTTCAAACAACATGCTAACCCCATAGTTCAACGAACCCACAGTTCAACAACAACTCACACTCAACCACTGAGTGTGGGTTAGTGTGTTGTGCGAACCGAGTCACTGTTAGTGGGATTGTGCTTTCTTTATTTCCTAAGAGGTTGACCACAGATGCTTTCCTCTACAATGCTTGAGAACTTCTCAGCTGGGTTTCACAGTCAGTGGCTCCTAGGTTAGCTTTCCTCTACCTGGTGCCCTCCAGATGTGTTGGACTGCAACTCCCAACATTCCCATGCTTGGGGAAGGTTGTACTAGGTTATCCCAGCATGATGACCTTCTTCATGTTTCAGTTATTAGAATCAAGGATGGATCCCCTACCTTCTCACACACACAGAAAATCAGGCAGAGTTCAGCAAATCTCTCTCTCTCTCTCTCACACACACACACACACACACACTGGGCCAAGTGTGCTTTCCTAGCTTAACAGCACCATGCTCTTTCTGTGAAAGTGGGAAGGCAATTTTGGGGAGGTGCGCGAGAAGTCTCTAAAAAAAAAAATTGGAGGTGGGGGAGTTAACATTTAATGATAGGGAGCAGAGGCCTCCTTTCCCACACCCCCTTCTCTTTGTTTCTTGTGGCAAATGGCACCCATTGCTCCTAAGCTACTCTGAGACCATTTCCTCTCTGCAGTGGATCTATGGAGGGAACATAGGAAGCTGCTTTATACTGATTCAGACCATTGGTCCATCTGGCCCAGTGTTCTTGACACCGGGCCAGTTCGCATATCACGACAAACCACCATGGGTTAATTAACCCTTGAGGGTGCTGCGGTACATGCCAGCTGCTATTTTGCATATGCAAACCCTGGCTTGTTGTGCCACACGAACTCGGGCAGTGGGGGCTGCACAAGGCTTAAACAAGATTTGTGTAACCCTAGAACAGACCATGGGTTATGAGAGGGTTGTTTAACCCTTGCACAACCCCCGCTGCCCAAGTTTGCATGACACAACAAGTCACGGAAGCTGCCGTCCGGGGCTTGCATATTAAATATGGTGACTGGCTTGTGCCGCAGTGGCCCCGAGGGTTAATTAACTCATGGTGGCTTGTCGTGACCTGTGAACTCAATCACTGGCCCAGTTTGTACGATCACCACTTGTATTCCCTAAGCTGTGGCAAGTGCCGGGTGCCATTTGTCCAATTACTGGCCTGTGCGCAGCTTGTTGCGTCCAAGCACGGGCGGCATGGCTTGTCTGAAGGAGAAACAACCCTCAAATAACCCAAGAACAGGCCATAGGTTATTTGAGGGTTGTTTCCCCATCAAACAAGCCACGCTGTCTGGGTTCGGACACAAGCTATGGCTTGTTTAAGCTGCTGTGATTGTGCGAACAGAGTCACTGACTTTCAGTGGGTGGAGATGACAGGGATCGAACCTGGGACCGTCTGCATAACTCTACCACCGAGTTATGACCCCTTCTACTCTACTACTGAGCTATGGCCCCTTCTACATGATGACATAACGTCCTTTGGGCAGTGGGGGGAGAAATGGCCCTGGAGCAGGCTCTACTGCTGCTGCCACTTGCCACAACTGCAAAAAATATTTTTAAAAAGAGAAAGAGAAGGGAGGAAAGAAACGTGACCCCCACAATTAAACCTAAGTCTCCTGCCCCCAAGGTTTTAAAGAACGTCTACACCCCAAAGATTGTGGATGCTTTTCTTCACCCCTTTCATCCCACCCTGAAGCCCCCATGAATATGCTGAAAAAGTTCCTAGCGGAACTTTCAGCCCAGCGCTAGAAAAAAAATGCATACTGCTCCCAACAAATTAGGTGAAGTCAAAACACATTACAAGGTGAAGTTCCCAGTCCTATCTTTGCCTCATAACAGTAAGGTGTAAGTGTGGCACATTTGCAGACAGTGGAGGCTGGTGGCTCTGATGTCAATGGGGTGGTGAATCTGCTCCGGGTTTCAGTCAGAACTCCAAAGGAGCTATCCAAGGTGCAAAGCTATCCAAAACTTTGCTGCAATCCCCCCCCCCATTTTTAGCTCATTTTTCCCGAGCTGGATACCCTCCTTGCATTTACTTTACTTTGGCAAGTGTGGGTTTGGAGACATGCACTGACTGACACAACATGCAATTCTACCCTGAGGTACATTTGATCATGACAAGATCTGTGTTGGGGACTGTCGTTCTACTTTCTTCAGACACTTCTAGACACACTCCCATTGGATCCAGGGAAGTTTCAGGATATCCATCAACGGAGATGTGCAAGAAAAGGTTGGGACAAGCAAGTGTCAGGGATACCTAGACAGAGGAATCCATGGGCACTAGATGAACTACTGGGGGGGGCTCCAACTGTGATTCCATGAAAATTAAGTAATAGGATTCAGGCAAACAAATCTTAATTCTCACTTTGCACAGCACCAGTATTTTTTCTACTAAATAACAATGCTGTGACTCCAAAGAGGTATTAAAAAAAATCCTCAATTTTTAAAAAGTTTATTTTTCAATTATAATTTTTGGATAACCAAGCAGCTTTATAGAGAGAAAGCACAGAAGTGTATCTGGCACTTTTGGATAGTACATAATAACTTTGCCCGGCATTTCTAAAACACATTCAGTCCACTTGCTTGGTTCGCAGTCCATGTTTTTCTTGAGCCTATATACACCATATATACAGTCGGTGAGACTATCTTCTTGGCTACTTTGGGGCTGTTCAAAGATGTCCTCTAGTCTATCTTTGCTAAACAGAATCCACAGTACACACCGTAACTAGAGAATACACTGAACTGAAATGGAAAGTCATTCAGCACAGACACTTGATGGCATGCAGTTTAAAGAAAAGGTACAGCTTCAGAAATGTTTTTAAAAATCTGAATATTCAAGGCGCTAGCAAAAGAAGGGGCTGTTCATTGTTCCTGTAAAAAAGGCACTTGGAGTGGGGGCTGGAACTGGAGGAATTGCAGCTGACTTAGAATTCAGTTTGGTTTCATAAAAAGGCTCTTCAAATACCAAGAAATGCCACTCGGGCTTCATGTAGAGAAAACCCAATTGCTGAGCAGACTACACGACATACAATGTTTTACAACTACCTTGTAAATAAGTAAGAAAAGCATAGTTTAAACAAAGATTACTAAAAAGCAGCAATGCATAGCCTTCCTTTGAGATAATGCATATCTGGAGACGTCAAGTGTCGGATTCTAATTAAAGATACCCTTTCAGTAGCATCATCATGATACAATTGAATTAAGCAAACGTAACAATATTTCACATAGATCCCTTTCCAGGGAAATCTGAGGTCATAATCTGCCATACCACATGCCAATATGTCCGAACGCCCTTGACGGCCGATGTCAAGTAAATGGAATCATCGTCACACTCTTTTAAGCTCTCTTGTGGGAAATCATACAGATTTTTCAGAGTAACTATTTGAATTTGCACAGTAATTCCTTGAGTGTACTTTCTCTGTTGTCCTCCCAAGGGTTAATTTCAACTCCTTTTCCCCCCTCTACAGACAAACTGAGAACATCCACCGAAAAAATATTTGGCAATTTTATATTCCATTGGAAAAAAGATAAATCTATTGTAGCTCACTTTAGATTGAAAGCCATGAGTGGTCTTTCCTCTCGCTTTTGCCAAGGACTTTTTTTATCTTCCCCTTGGTCATCGTCATCGTCCTCCTCCTCCTCCTCTTCAACTTCGTTGTGGATGCTTATTCCATGTTCTGGACTTGTTAAAGGCTCTGGTGAACTTTCTACAGTTCTTTTTATCGTTTCTTCCTGCAGGCTGGGCAACTGGCTAGCTGTTCTTCTGCTCCCTCCCTCCAGCAGACATCTTAGAGTACTGTCTTCTGGGCTGCAAACTGCAGTTCCACATTCACTGCCACTTTGGTCCATATCCTCCAAATATACAAGCTGCGTGTAAGCTGTGCTGTCTGGAACTTTCTGCTCTTTTTGTGGATGTACTTGCACTTGCGGATGGGTTTGTTGCAGAGACAAATGATCTCCCCTTCCCTTTCGGGCAGATTTTGGCTCGTTCATATCAACACCAGAATCCAAGCTGGCATCGTTGCTTCCATTCCTTCCAGCTCTTTGAAGGTCGATGTATGAATGTCTAACATGAGCGTTTGAACGCCCATCTAGTGAAACAAACCACGCCCGAGGATGAGGTAAAGGCTTGCCTCCACCTAACTCCATTAGAGCTTTCTCTGTAAGAAGCTGCACCTCAGTATTCATTTGCGCCAAAGAGGCGTCATTGAGCGATGCTGGAATGGATACCGATTCAGACATAGAAACATTTTGTGGGCTCCATTCACTAGCACCAGCTTCTTGCAAATGTTGTTGAGATATTGCTTGAGCAGCCAACTGCTGAGGCTGCATCTGTTGCTGGGAATGCGGAAAAAGCTGCGAATGAGGGCCCGACAGCTCTGCCTGGAGTCTTTCGATATCGATTTGTTGATCGGTGGGAACCACCAAAGGCTGGCTAACATAAGGATGTTCCCCGGGAAGCTTCATGTAATGACCTGGAATGACTAATGTAGGCAATACTTTTCTGTAAACACTGTCATTAACCTGATCAACAGAATTGCAGCAGACCAGCTGACCTGGCCGAGGGAAAGAAGTGGGTCTTTCAAGATGGTCGACAGAGCGAGACATCATACATTCAGTGGGTCTGCAGTCTAGCAGTTCTGTTTCAGGTGCGGAAGGGATGGGGTACAGTTGTTCCTGAATATTATATTTACTTCCTGTAGAAATATGGTTCATGGACGCTTGCTCTTGCTTTTCAAACAAAGGTCGAGTCAACATTGTGCTGTAACTCCTCCTATGATCTTCCTTGTCAGGGGAGTCGTATCCTTCTGACGTTTCAATAGATTTCCTTGGGTTTATAGGAAAAGTATCCACTGCTTTAAGATAGTCTTTTCGCAAAGTGTCACTGGACGCCATGTTTTCTAGAGACATCCGGCTCTGGTCCTTCTCCTTATGGGAAAGCAAGTCTTCTCGGGAACTAAATTCCTGTGAGGTGCTGTATGTATGTTTGAGCATGGGAGTACGCATATCTGCTTCTCCACCCAAACACACTTTCTCCATATGGACAGCCCCAATCAGCTCCTTGTGACTCGAGGATTCTGTGTGTCTATTGCTAGCAACAGACAGCCCACCAGGAAATTCTGACTCGCGGCGTGAAAATATCAAGTTGAGGTGGGACATAGAGGTTGACTGATCCTTCTTGGCGCCACTGAGTGTCGAGGACAACTGCAGTTTCTTATGACGTGGTTTCAAACACTTTCTCCTATCATGAAAAAAAAATAACAAAAACAGTTAACATTAAGGGAGACCTGCAACAAAATGTTGTGAGCTTGTCCTCTAACAGTAGTGCTCCTAGTCAGGGTTTCAGCCAGCTATGCCCTCTACCGAATGCCCCTGTAAGGCAGGGGTAAGCAACACTGCAGGCACCAACATGCTCCCAGACACCTTTCTTGGCACCCGCCAAGGTGGCCTACCCCACCCATTTTTTTAAAAAAACATTAACACATTTTCTTACCAGCAGCTATGATTGCTGTGACATAGGTTTCTGCTGGTGCTCAAAACTGTGGGTTCAAAGGAGTTCTTTAGTGTGTTGGAGCTCAGCCCCCACCTCTCCCTTGTATTCAAGTCTTTTGGACAGGTTACTTGTCCTTTGCCATTCCTCCCATGCTAGCCATACTCTTGTTTTCTCAGGGGCCTGTTTTGGCTCCAGTCTGCTGGCACTCAACCACCTGAGTTTGCCATTAGTTACATTTAATTTTTTAAAAAATATATTTTTGCAAATACAACAGTAACAAACAAAAAAACGCAAAAAGGAGAAGGACCACAAAAGCGAGAAAAAAGAAGGAAAAAAGAATATATTATAAAACATATCCATGCACAAAATTCATGTATTTATTTGATTTATATACCACTGACCATATTTAAAAGTATCTCTGAGTGGTATATACATTAATATAAGCAGTCCATAAATCTAAATAAGCATCCATATGAGATTGATAGCTGTAGGAGATATGTTCAAATATAGCAAGAGCAGTAAGATCTTCAGTCCATTGAATGATAGGTAGTCGGTGTTTATCCTTCCAAGCTTGAAGTATAGGTCTCTTTGCAACTGTCAGGGCTTTCTGTATCCGCTTTTTCTGTCCTTCTATTAATCGCCACATCACAGGGATGTAATTTTAAAGCGCATAAACATCCACTATTACCACAGATATTTCAAGAACAATATTTATACGAGCAATGGCTTCCAATCAAAAGGAAGCTGCTACAGGACATACCCACATCATATACCTCAATGAGGCATTGTCCTCATTACATCACCAGCATCTGGCAGAACTAGCCAGCTTCTTCTTAACAAGCCCCCAGTATAATTTTTTGTTGAACCAGCCTCAACTTTAAATTTACAGAAATTGTACATATGGAAGCTGGCAACTTTCTACTGATTAGACTATACAGAGCATTCCAACTCCTTATTCCATTCCTCTCTGACATTCTGAACATCTACTACATTCCGAAAGACTTTTATAAACAGCTATTCTGGGCTTAGCTTTCTGTAAAGAACCAATTAATTCCTCCAACTCATTGCTGATGGCCTGTGTATAGACTCCAACAAATGCTATAGCTGAGTATACCGCCAAATAGCACTACACAGTAAATACTACCTAATCCGCAATGCTGAAAATAGTAAAAACTCATCGCCCAATCCTATCAACTGATCTAAAGTATAAATTCCATTATCATCCCAATTCCTCCACATAAAATGCCATCTCTCTATTTTCAAGACTGGATTTGCCCATACCGTTAATTTAGCAAGCAAATATCTTTCTCAGAGGTCTGTTTTGGCTTCAGTCTGTCGGCACTCAACCAGCTGAGTTTGCTATTAGTTACATTTAATATTTAATTTGCAGACATCAATACTAAAACTCACTAGGTCAAGCAAAAAAACATAAGAAAGAAGAAAACCAGGCTTCCAATTCTCTGTATCACAATTAAAATTAACAGATATCAATTCTGCATGAATTAGGGACACCATAACTAACTAGTTTTACTCCAAAGGAATTCCTTTGAAGAGAATTGAAAAAACAAAAACCCAACTAATCTTTAGTCATTGGCCATGGATCAGTATTTATGTTACAACAAAGATCCTTGTAAACTGATCACACACACTGCCCTGGAGCGAGTGAAGCTTCAGTACTCTTCAATTTGAATGAAAGTTTATACAATCTCCTGTGTGATTATTGGGAACTTTTTACAACTACATTTTCATCACAGTGTAGATTGTAGCAAAAGCATATGCAAGACTAACATGTGCTGAATCTCATTCTTCCTTTGCTTTTTTGTTTTCTGGTTTCATAGCCCCAGTGGAGGCTGGTGGCTCTGATGTCCGTGGGGTGGTGAATCTGCTCCAGGTTTCAGTCAGGGCTCTAATGTGGCTATCCAAAGTGCTTCCCACCTTGAACAGCTCCTTTAGAGTTCTGGCTGGTTTTGACTGAAACTCAGAGCAAATTTACTGCCCTACTGACCTTGGAGCCTCCAGGCTCCACTATATAACCTTACTAAACATAAAGACCTATTTTATTTTACATTTAATTTCTGAATGTCTGTGTTCCCTACCCAAGTCCAAAAGGGTCCTCTAGAATAAACTAACTAGTTCTTCTTTACAGTACTTTATATGTTAAAGAAAAGTTAGACTTCCTTTAATATATGACAGTCAATGAGTTGGTTCAGACAAATGGGTGGGATCCAAAGGTGCTGTTCTGTATATGGAAAAAGTCATCCACTCACAGAAGGGATACCTTCATGTTGAGCTAGAGCAGGGGTGTCGAACCTCTTTCAGCCCGAGGGCTGAATTCAATTTCAGATAAGCCTTCGGAAATCACATTCCAGTTGTAGGCAAGGCCAAAGGCGCATGGCCAAATTACCACAGCAGATTTTAGCTTAAAAGTTCTTATCAGCAACTAAGCCTTGTGAGAGGCATTTCAACCTTTTAGAATGGGGCAAAAAATGTTGAAAAGCTGGGAAACCACCAAAAGTTCAGCGATCGGGGGAAAGAGACGGAAGCAACCCCAGAGAGCTGAATTTGACCCACGAACTTGAGATTTGACATCCCTGTGCTAGAGCATGCACACAAAAAATGAAACGACATCTGGAGATGTTCTTCCACTTGACTATGCAGCACCTATTAGAGGGGGCTAATAGGCTGAAGTGCTGGGGGCTATTTCCCTTCCACTCACTGGAAGGGAAATAGCCCCCAATACACACATGTGTATGTGTGTATTTGTGTGTGTTTGTTTGTCCACTGTGTGTTTGTTTTTTTTAAACCAACCCACTGTAATTAGAAAATTAATTATAAAAGTGAGACATTTTACCTGCAGTAGTACAAAAGGAGGCCCAGCAATACAAGGAATATAAGAGCCATCCCTCCTAGAATTGCCAAAAGAAACACTGTGTGGTAAGTGGTTATGTCCTGGGTTACAATGGGACCTAGAAGAGAAAATGTTTTAACATTTTAAAGAAATTCAGTTCCTTTAAAATTGAGCTTATAGGTGTCACTAAACACCCAATACACACATGTGCAGATGAATGAGGAGACAGAACATGCAGCACTACTTCAGACTACCTCTTTTGAATCCTTCCCCGCGTAAAAACTTTCCAGTAAGTCAAAACTTTCCTGCAAGTCACCTTGGGAGGGCTTCTGCCCTGAAAAGGCGGCCCAGAAAATTTTTTCGTCATCATCATGATTATGATCATCACATCCGTGAGAAAGGTACTAACCAAACCTGCTCCCTGTTCTGGGTGTTTTTCTCATAGGGGAACATTCAAAAATGTGACCCACTGCCTACAGTCAGCTGTGATATACAAGCCATTCACCACCTCAGATCTTTACCTCCTCATTCCCACCACATTCTGCTGCAGGTGTAGCCCAGGCCTAAAACTGATAGCAGAATCATTGCTGTGATGACTATTCCTGCAGTTAGGGAGATAGTCATTCTGTGAGCGGGTGAGCAGGGAAACTTCAGCCAGCATTTCCAGGGCAGGAAAATCCAGCACGGCCGAATTCATGGGCTAGTAGCAGTTTTTCTGAAGACCATCATACACCACATTCCGCAGCAATAATAATAATAATCTGACATAAATCTGACAATTTTCCTGTCGCTACAGGGAAGCTTTCCAACCCCGCCTGCCACTCTCCCCCCATGCATACATTTGGTGAGACAAATGACTGCAGTAGATCATGTTCTTTCAAAGCAAAAGTATTCCTGTTCTTTGAACCGAACTCACAGAAGATCTTAACAATGTTTAAACTCTGCTTTCAGAATTCACTGATGTATCAGGACGTGATATTATTAACCACACAAACCTTTGAATCATGGGTGATATCCAACGCTACATGAGCAGAAGGCAAGCTCCTTCAACAGGTCTTTCCCTTCCCCATCTCACTGTGCAGTCCCCGCCCCCCCCCCCCGAAAAGCCTCTCTAGCGGGTAAAGGGGACCTACTGAATGTTGTATGTTATGGGGCTGCAGCAGGAGGAAGGAACTGCCGAAATTGGGAGCCTCGCGCAAGCACGGCAAGATTCCTCCACCCGATTTCAGGCAATTCCTTGCTCCCACTGCACCCCATAAGATACAGCCCCCAATGTGAAGCAGTCTTCCCGACACACTGGAGAGGTTTGCAGGGTGGGGAGAGGGGGCTGGAGGGGGAAGGAGGAGAAAGGAAGGATCTGTTGTGCGAGCTGCCATCCCCTAGTGAAGGGCTAGGAAATGTGGCACCTATGGGCACCAGTGTGCATTTGGACACCTTTCTTGGTGTCTGACAAGGGGCCTACCCCTCCTACTTTTTTTTAAAAAAGCAACAAAGTTTCTCACTGGCAGATAGAATTGCTTCAAAGCAAAGTGAGGGCCTCTAGACGCTCCCATCTCCTTTCCCCATGAATGCTCCTGGGCCACACACGGGGCTGACAGAGAATGGCTGGGTTCACACAACACGCTAACCCACACTCAGTGGTTGAGTGTGGGTTGTTGTTAAACCGTGGGTTAGCGTGTTGTCTGAACCCAGGACATTTTCCTCACAATGGCTTGTTAACCACGCAGTGTGACTTATTTTTCCTCAAACAAGCCACCTCGAGAACAAGCCAACATGGTTTGTTGTTGGGTTTTTCAGGGTGGTTAACAAGCCACTCTGCAGAAAATGTCCTGAGTTCAGACAAGACGCTAACCCACGGTTCAACGAACAACCCACAGTTCAACAACCCACACTCAACCACTGAGTGGGTTAGCATGTTGTGTGAAGAGCCCCATTCTTAGGAAGTGGAGATGGCAAGTGTCTGCAGGCCAATGCTTTCATCTGTAATGTGGCCATTTTGTGGAGGTGCCCAGTACACTTTCTCAAATTGCCAAATGTGCCCATGGGCCCAAAAAGGTTGCCTACCCCTGCACTAGGACAACACTGAATTTTACCCAGTATGTTTTGCAGTTATTTCAGGAACAATGAAAGAGAAATCTGTTTCACCTGGATTCGAGGGTGACAAGGCGGCAACCCAGTACCCCAGCTGTGGGGCAATATATGACCAGGTCATCTCATGTCCTTCTTGTTCTATGATGCCTAAGCTGCTTTTCAACCACGTCCCTGTAAAACAGGAGTTCAGAATGTATTTAGTAGTATAATACAAGGAAGGCATAACAAACGTAACAATTTTGTGTGAGTACATTGACAGACACACACATTTGTTAGTAGCAACCTTGTTCTAAAAAGGACATTTTGCTTAAAAAAAAGAAAAGAAACAAAGAGACCAATGCTGTACTTTCAACTGACAGTAAGGGCGCAATCCTATGCATGTTTAGACAGAAAAAATTATCTACAACTCCCAGCATTCATAGCAGGAGTTGTAGGCCTTTTTTCTGTCTAAACATGCAGAGGATTGCGCCCTAAGCTGCAGTGGCTTACTCCTGAGTAAACACATATAGAACTCTGCTGTAAGGGTCTCACTAGACATGACAGTAAATGTATCACCTGGAATCACATAAAAAATAACAATAGGCATGGGGTGGGAATGCTTAACCATTTCCTTCCCCACCACAGTCCCAGAACACCCACCCACCCAGCCGCCATTAGCTCTGGGAGGGAAGCCTCCATGGATATTCATCACGAGTGTGGCAGAAGAGGAAAGGGTTAAACCTCTCCTCCCCGTGTGCTGCGGTCCTTATAAAAACTGCCTCCCCTTGTCTTGTTATTTAAAAGAATAATAAAAAAAAGCCCTATGAAGAGAGACTGAAAGAACTGGGCATGTTTAGCCTTGAGAAGAGAAGAGATATGATAGCGCTCTTCAAGTACTTGAAAGGTTGTCACAGAGAGGAAGGCCAGGATCTCTTCTTGATCATCCCAGAGTGCAGGACACGGAATTATGGGCTCAAGTTACAGGAAACCAGATTCCGGCTGAACATCAGGAAAAACTTCCTGACTGTAAGAGCAATACGCCAATGGAACCAATTACCTGGGGAGGTGGTGGGCTCTCCCACACTGGAGGCCTTCCAAGACGAGGCTGGACAGCCATTTGTTAGGGATGCTCTGACTTGGATTCCTGCATTGAGCAGGGGGTTGGACTCGATGGCCTTGTAGGCCCCTTCCAACCCTACTATTCTATGATTCTATGATTCTCTGAAAAAGACATGACTCCAAGTGATGCTTTCACCATCCTGTCTAGTTCAGCCCTACATTGTCTAAAAAAAGAAAGGCTCCTAAAATGGCTTTGGCAGCTACCAAATGCCATTCCAGTTTCCGTTTGAAGGGAAATCCACACACGCCCTGCACTCTTCTTCTGATGCTCCATCTCTATAAACATTTGAACAGGTATCTCTCCCTGTAACAAATCTACCTGCAACAACAGGTAGATTGAACAATATCTCTGAAAAGTCGGAATAAACTCTTTGAGTTGTGGCACTGCACTGGTGAATCTCCCTTTTGGTGCACAGAATTTCCCTTTTGGAAAAGCATCTTATCATTCCCCCCCCTTGCTCCCTTAATATTGACATCACGTTGATCAGAATTTATCATGGGGGCTGCACATGCTATGCAGGAAGCTGCCTTATACTGAGTCAGAACACATAGGTCCCTCTAGCTAGGGACTGCATACCCTGACTTTGCCTTTTTAGGATTTCAGACAGGGGTCTTTCCTAGTCCATCCTGGAGATGCTGGAGACTGAACCAGGTACCTTTTGTATGCAACGCTTGTACTCTCCTAAATATTCTCGTGCACTGAATGGAAATACTTGGATCTTGGCATTCACTATTGTACTGAGTCATGTAGGCTTCCAATTTGGAAGGGATTCTTGGAGGAAAAGAGCAGCCCTCCCATGACCACAGTTCTTGTGGTTGTAACCATTAACAGAGCAATCCTATACATCTCTACTCAGAAGTAAGTGACACCAAATTTAATGGTGCTTATTATTCCCAGGTAAATTGCTACAGGATTGCAACATAAATGTTCCTCAAATTTCCAGTTATCCGTATGTATGAATATTTCTACATGCATTATACCACTAACATTGTATTTACTGCATTTAAGGAGGGAAAGTCATTATTTAAATTTTTAAAAATGTGAATATAACCATTAGGATATAAATCAATATTGGTAGTTTTCAAATACACAAACAAAATGCTAAGAATGGCAAAAGCTGAATTTTACTTTATTAAAGGAACACTAGGAGTTTTGCTTTCCCACCACCAGGGGGCACCACAGTTAGCAATGGAAAGAAGAAAAGAACACACACCTGGAGACCAGAACAATTCAAGTTACACTGTATTTATGATACACGTCATTCTGTTTGAGACAGTGGGTCAACTTCTCCTCACGTTAAGTTTCTCAAAAATTACATATTCTAATGACCCATTTAATATTAGAATTATTCCCTGTGTTGCAATTCTATCTCAGGAAAATAACATTGTCATCAAGAAAATCAAGAATATTCGAATTACTTGGAAATACAAAAGCAATGTATAAAAGCTGATAAGATTTCCTTTGCAACAGATATTCTACAGGGGAAGCTTGCATCCAGCCACCCTGACTCATGTTGTTGTTGTTCAGTCGTTCAGTCGTGTCCGACTCTTTGTGACCCCATGGACCATAGCACGCCAGGCCTTCCTGTCCTGCGCTCTCTCCCGGAGCGTGCTCAAGTTCATATTCATTGCATCGGTGATGCTATCTAGCCATCTCATCCTCTGCTGTCCCCTTCTCCTTTTGCCTTCAGTCTTTCCCAGCATCAGGGTCTTTTCCAGAGAGTTTTCTCTTCGCATTAGGTGGCCAAAATATTTGAGCTTCAGCTTCAGTATCTGTCCTTCCAATGAGCACTCAGGGTTGATTTCCTTGGGGATGGACTGATTTGACCTCCTTGCAGTCCAGGGAACTCGTAAGAGTCTTCTCCAGCACCACAGTTCGAAAGCATCAATTCTTCGCCGCTCAGCCTTCCTTATAGTCCAGCTCTCACAGCCATACATTACTACTGGGAAAACCATAGCTTTGATTAGATGGACCTTTGTCGGCAAGGTGATGTCTCTGCTTCTTACTATGCTGTCTAGGTTTGCCATAGCTTTCCTCCCAAGGAGCAAGCGTCTTTTAATTTCATGGCTACAGTCACCATCTGCGGTGATCTTGGAGCCCAAGAAAGTAAAATCTGTCACTGCTTCCATTTCTTCCCCTTCTATATGCCAGGAAGCGATGGGGCCAGATGCCATGATCTTAGTTTTCTTAATGTTGAGTTTCAAACCAGCTTTTGCACTCTCCTCTTTCACCCTCAACAAGAGGCTCTTGAGATCCTCTTCGCTTTCTGCCATTAGGGTGGTATCGTCTGCATATCGGAGGTTGTTGATAATTCTCCCAGCAATCTTAATTCCGACCTCTGATTCATCCAACCCGGCATTTCTCATGATGTACTCTGCATATAAGTTAAATAAGCAGGGTGACAATATGCAGCCTTGTCGTACTCCTTTCCCAATTTTGAACCACTCGGTTGTTCCATGTCTGGTTCTTACTGTTGCTTCTTGACCCTCGTACAGGTTTCTCAGGAGACAGGTAAGGTGGTCTGGTACTCCCATCACTTTAAGAATTTGCCACAGTTTGTTGTGATCCACACAATCAAAGGCTTTAGCGTAGTCAATGAAGCAGAAATAGACATTTTTCTGGAATTCTCTTGCTTTCTCCATGATGCAGCGAATGTTGGCGATTTGATCTCTAGTTCCTCTGCCTCTTCGAAACCCAGCTTGTACTTCCGGTAGTTCTCGGTTCGCATACTGCTGAAGCCTATCTTGTAGGATTTTGTGCATCACCTTGCTGGCATGTGAAATGAGCGCAATTGTGCGGTAGTTTGAACACTCTTTGGCATTGCCCTTCTTTGGAATTGGAATGTAAACTGACCTTTTCCAGTCTTGCGGCCATTGTTGAGTGTTCCAAATTTGTTGGCATATTGAATGCAGCACTTTAACAGCATCATCTTTTAGGATTTTAAATAGCTCAACTGGAATACTGTCATCTCCGCTAGCTTTGTTGTTACTAATGCTTCCTAAGGCCCACTTGACTTCACGCTCGAGGATGTCCGGCTCAAGTTCAGTGACCGCACTATCATGGCTATCAGGGACATTAAGATCTTTCCTATATAGTTCTTCTGTGTATTCTTTTCACCTCTTCTTAATCTCATCTGCTTCTGTTAGGTCCCTGCCTTCTTTGTCCTTTATAATGCCCGTCTTTGCACAAAACGTTCCCTTGAGATCTCTGATTTTCTTGAAGAGATCTCTAGTCTTTCCCATTCTGTTGTTTTCCTCGATTTCTTTGCATTGTTCATTTAAGAAGGCCTTCTTGTCTCTCCTTGCTATTCTCTGGAACTCTGCATTCAGTTGGATATATCTCCCCCTTTCTCCCTTGCTTTTCACTTCCCTTCTTTCCTCAGCTACTTGTAAAGCCTCATCAGACAGCCACTTGGCTTTCTTGCATTTCTTTTTCTTTGGGATGGATTGAGTTGCTGCCTCCTGAACAATGTTACGGACCTCCGTCCATAGTTCCTCAGGCACTCTGTCTATCAGGTCTAATCCCTGAAATCTATTCCTCACCTCCACTGTTTATTCATAAGGGATATGATTGAGGTCATACCTGAATGGTTTAGTGGTTTTCCCTATGTTCTTCAATTTAAGCTGAAATTTTGCAAGAAGCAGCTCATGATCTGAGCCACAGTCAGCTCCAGGGCTAGTTTTTACTGACTGTATAGAGCTTCTCCATCTTTGGCTGCAAAGGACATAATCAATCTGATTTCGATATTGACCATCTGGTGATGTCCATGTGTAGAGTCGTCTCTTGTGCTGTTGGAAAAGAGTGTTTGCTATGATCAGCGTGTTCTCTTGGCAAAACTCTATTAGCTTTTGTCCTGCTTCATTTTGTACACCAAGGCCATGCCTGCCTGTTATCCCAGTGATTTCTTGACTTCCTACTTTAGCATTCCAATCCCCTATGATGAAGAGGACATCTTTGTTTGGTGTTAGTTCTAGAAGGTGTTGTAGGTCTTCATAGAACCGATCAACCTCAGCTTCTTCGGCATCAGTGGTTGGGGCACAGACTTGAATTACTGTGATGTTGAATGGTTTGCCTTGGATTCGTACTGAGATCATTCTATCGTTTTTGAGATTGTACCCCAGTACTGCTTTTCCCACCCTTTTGTTGACTATGAGTGCTACTCCATTTCTTCTAAGGGATTCTTGCCCACAATAGTAGATATGATGGTCACCTGAATTAAATTCACCCATGCCTGTCCATTTTAGTTCGCTGATTCCCAAGATGTCGATGTTCAATCTTGCCATCTCACGTTTGACCACCTCCAGCTTACCTTGATTCATTGATCTGACATTCCAGGTTCCTAAACAATATTGTTCTTTACAGCATCGGATTTTCTTTTCACCACCAGACACATCCACAGCTGAGTGTCCTTTCGGCTTTGGCCCAGCCACTTCATTCTTTCTGGAGCTACTTGGAAATACCCTCTGCTCTTCCCCAGTAGTATATTGGACACCTTCCGACCTGAGGGTCTCATCTTCCGGCGTCATCTTTTTTAGCCTCGTGATACGTTCCATGGGGTTTTCTTGGCAAGAATACTGGAGTGGGTTGCCATTTCCTTCTCCAGTGGACCACATTTTGTCAGAACTCTCTGCCATGACCTGTCCGTCTTGGGTGGCCCTGCACGGCATAGCTTATGGCTTCACTGAGTTACGCAAGCCCCTTCGCCACAACAAGGCAGTGATCCATGAAGGGGCTGACTCATGTTACTCTTCACTAATATAAAAAAAATCCTTGCAGTGCCTCTTTAAAAGCCCTCCTTTTTCAATACATTTCCCTCCTGCACAATGTAGCCATCAAAGAAGCTTGTGGAGGCTACGTTCTAACACTCTTGCCCAGGGCTGGGCAAGACTTGGCCTGTGGGGAGTGACCTGCCCCTCAATTCTTCCCTGCCCATGCAACTACCCTGCTAACGCAGGGCACTCTAGGACCACTTTCCCTGCAGGCCCTGTGTAGCAGAAGATTTCGGCTCCTGCCAGCCCACCAATCTGCTGTTTGGCAGGCTGGCATCCATTTCCCAACAGAATTGGGGGCTCCACCCGCCTGCTAAACAACTGTTTGCCTAAAGCCAAGCAAGGATGGGGTCAGACACTTCTCGTTTGGGAGGGAATTCCAGAATCTTGGTGCCAATGTTGAAAAGGCCCTGCCTCTACCCACTTCCCCTAAGACACCAGAGGGATACAGAGGCAGGCTCTTTCATGGCAAACTGAGTAGTTTATTTTGTTGGTGCGACTGTTCCATTTCTAAATTAATTGAATTATCATGATGCAAAAGCAATACATATGCATGTTAGAATAGACAAGATGGTTAATTTTTGTAATTGCTTTCAACTAGTTGTAAGCTATACTGAGTGCTGTGATGACAAAAGAGAAGGATATAGATTGTCTCAATAAACAAATAAACAGAAGGAGTTTGAACTCCTTATCGTGTAACTAAAGATATCTCAGTTTAACACTGAAATCACTTTATAATATTTCATAGTTTTTTATAGAGTTCATTTTGAACTTACAAACTTATCTCAGTAAGACAAAGAAAATCATTACAATTCTACCTAGTTTAACGTAACTTTTTTATGCATTTCATACCAGATCTCCCTCCCTCTGCTTATTGTTAAAGTTTCTTATAGGTTTCAATCTCCTCTTCATGGGTAAGAAAGGAGGAGGAGAGGAGGGGGAAGCACATGAGCCCAAGGCTCACTGCAGCAAAACTTCCTTGCAGGAAGCCATGGTTTCACATTGCACATGAACATGGTAGGTGACTTTCTCATGACCAGAGATCCGAGATCATGGTCAGCTTCACTTACCATGGAGCAGCCACTTTGAGCAACACTTTCTGGTGGAGAGGCCATCACCCTGCCTCCAACTGCCATCTATGGGTGCGTGTTTTTTTTAGAAAAAGAGGTCTAGTCCAGAGCAGAGGACTGGATCCAGATTTAGACATATGCAATTGGGCTGGTAACAAGTCCATACTCCAGGAAATAAAGCCAGACTGCTCACTTGAGGGAATGATATTAAAGGCAAAACTGAAGTACTTTGGCCACATCATGAGAAGACAGGATACCCTGGAGAAGATGCTGATGCTAGGGAAAGTGGAAGGCAAAAGGAAGAGGGGCCGACCAAGGGCAGGATGGATGGATGATATTCTGGAGGTGATGGACTCGACCTTGGGGGAGCTGGGGGTGGCGACGGCCGACAGGAAGCTCTGGCGTGGGCTGGTCCAAGAAGTCACGAAGAGTTGGAAGCGACTGACCGAACAAACAACAACAATTAGGCTGGTGGACTTCCCCCCACCCACCGAAAATGCTACACAGAAGCTCGGGGAATGGGGAGGGGCAGGGGATGCGCATGAGCATAATGCTAACTGTTGGCATAATAAACCATGTTTTATTAAGCCAAGGTTGTTACATATGAACCAGCTCTCTCCTGACTTAATCTTGAACCCTGAAAGTTGGCCAACACAAGTAGATCCGACAATACTTCTGAAAGATACTAAGGCTTGGATCTGTTGAGTCTCTAAAAAAGGGGAAGGGTTTTCTACAATTAGAGTGGGGCGTAGTCACCGAGGAAACATACCTGCTCACATCCTTATCTGAATCTGACACATGTGTAGTATCATGTAGGGCAGGGATGAGTCAAAGTTAGATCAGGATCTACTGGCAGATCTCTGGGTGATTTGCAGCAAGTGTTTCTGAAACCCAATTGTCTAACAGTAGCAAGAACTAAAAGCTTCTCCCCTTCCCTAAATTAGGTTGCTGGAAAATAATGCTTGGAGGAAAATCAGCAATGAGATTGTTGTGTGAAAGGACTTATGACCTTAGTTCTGGTGCTGATTGTAAATTCCAGGGCTGCCCATGTGCTTAGTGGCATTCTGTTCCTTAATTCCTAGTGTATGTCTGCCTCCCTGAGCCACTATTTTGCACCTGGCTCCAGCTGGTGGATTTCAGGGTTCTAGTAAAAAGTGATTCTACAAGCCTGACGTCTGCCCACTCATGGTGCAGAACACCCTCAGGATTGTTACCGAATGCTTGGGAGAAGACCGCCTTCAAAGTATGTTGGGCCGAAGCAATGTAGGGCTTTAAAGGTTCAAACCAGTGTCTTGTGTCCAGAAGAGAGTTTGCCGCCTGAGGTTGCCAATTCTATTATTAAATAAAAATTTCCCAATAGACTGTCAATTGTTTAGTTTATAAATGACAATTTTAGTATTACTAGAAAAATGATAATTTGCTGCTTTGAAGGATGACGCAAAAAATCCAAACCACCTCTCCCCCATAATACAACAACGTTGGGGTGGATCCTTCCGTATTTATACTTAAAGTAGACCCACTGAAATCAATGGGACACAGTCATGACTAACTTAAGTCCCATTGATTTCAATGGACCTTCTCTAGGTATGGCTAATCTGGATTCAACCCATGTTGATTTTATACCATTGGGGCACCAAATGTACTTGAGACATCAAAATGTCCTGGGCTGTCTCAGTTTCCACCAAAGTACTCATCTACAGTAGACACTAGATTTCTTGGTACACCATCACAGAGCTGTTTCAGTCTTATATAGCTACTCTGCTGGATGTATCAAGGAGACAACATTAGCTGGCAAGCCATTTTCTCCCAGCAGGCCCCATAATCAGTCACCCCAATTAAATCCATAGGGTTCCTGTGGGGAGCCTCCTCCTGCCAAAACCTAAGATGGAATCTTTTATCATCACTATGTTTATTTTAAAATGCGCCAGTAAATGGGTCCAAAGTATTTTTTTAAAAAAATCCAACAACGTATACATATATACTGAAGGAAGGCCTATTTATTTATTTACATTTGAAAACTTTATAAATCTTCACCTGACAGTTTTGTTTGAAGCAACATACTGCTCTGTCAGTTAGCACCATAATGCTGGCTTCAAAAACTAGTCAGTCAATATCCAACATAGACAACGGAACTTTGGCTTTTTATAGAATTTTCCATGGAACAACTGCAGCTGGTTTTTATAGGCCACAATCAATGCTCATTTGGCTCCAGAAGAACCCAGATTAGATGTTTTCTGATTCTGCTCCAAACATACACTATCAGTATTAGGATACACTTTTTAAAAGTGATGTAACAGTTTGTGGGGGGACAGGGTCAGCAGGTAACATCCAGCCAAGGTATTTATCTGCTCCTCTCTAGGAGGAAATGTTATTCTTACCGGGAAACTAGTGTGCTAGGTCTACTTTTAATAACCAGGATGGAGAAGAAGAGCAAAAATTATGCTGGAATGCAGTGCAAAGATAGATGGAACTGCATTATACTGAGACCTCATTCAGATGTCCTATTACTGACATGGCTACTCTGTTCATTGGGCTGGTCTCACACCGGTGAGAAAACACCTATATACTTGTGCCCATGTTATGCCATGGTTAGCAACCCAGGTGGCCTGCAGACTGCTCAATGGTCCACTTAGCTCAGTACTTATTGTAACCAGCAGCAGATCTCCAGGTAAAGGGATTTTATTGCTGTAAGCCGCCTTGGAAGGGCTTCTGCTCTGAAAAGCGGCCAAGAAACGTTTCAAATAGTAAAATAAATACGCAAAACCTGCACAGTGGATTGTGTTTCTGATTCCTGTTGTATGAGCAGACTTCCACTCGTGCAACAGGTCTTCCGCTTGCTGTCCTCCCTGCTGCACCCCTCTGGAGCAGATTTGAGGCATGTATGGGGGCTGCAGTGGGGGAGAGGAAATCCATTCCACCAGCTGTTTCCGTTCCACAAGCACTGACTTGGCCTTGTTAAAGAGCCCCTAACTCACACAGGTACTACCACCCACATATAAATGCATAAAGGCCAGAATCCAGCCAACATCCAGTACTTCCAAGTCCCATTTATTTATTCTGGTGGCTTGGGCCATGCCCACAGTAAACGCAAGACTCTTATATTATAATATTTAATATTATGTCATGCTTTTCAGTAAGCTCAATATTTAATAATGCTATAAATTATTAAGCTGCAGTGCCTTCTTTTCTATTTCATAAAACTTTACTCCAGGCACTGATTAGAACAATGAACAATTTTAGCTTGCAGCGTCAATACTGAAGCCGCGCTATTCCATTAAAAAACGTATCCCACGCATTTAGCTTTTACCAGCTGCTGTGGTGCAATCAGGAAGTTACAGCCATTGCCTTCATTCTATGTCCCTGGGACTGTGTGTTATCCCACCTTCCCCTCGCTACTGGGAGCCAGTGGGAGTGTCTTCCTTTAGCAGTGTGGCATGAGGACAGGTGGATGAACAGTGAAGGTAACAGACTAGAAATCCAATGAGCACCACATATGTACGTTCAACTCCCACCCATTTGTGGTTTAGGAGAGAGGCCATAGCTCAGCCTTCCCCAACCTGATGCCTCTTCAGACAAGCTGAACTACAATTCCCATTATCCCCTGCCAGCTGGGAATGATGGAAGTTGTAGTCCAGTTTACCTGGAGGGGCATCAGATTGGGGGAGGCTGCCATAGCAGAAAAGCAGAGCATAGCTTGAAGCGAGATGCTCTGTGGTTCAGTTCCTGACATTCCATATAAAAAGGAACTTGGGCTATCAGGACTACAAAAGACCC
The DNA here is from genome assembly GCF_057233095.1 of Heloderma suspectum. NCBI lineage: Eukaryota > Metazoa > Chordata > Lepidosauria > Squamata > Helodermatidae > Heloderma > Heloderma suspectum. The sequence goes on from NC_139462.1 coordinate 197,273,939, forward strand.
CAAGACTGTGGGAGCCACTGCCAAGTCAGAGTAGACAATACTGCATTGGAGGGATCAAAGGCCTGACTCAGCATAAAGCAGTTTCATATGTTCACAAAGTTAAGGCACAATCCTAATGCATGTTCAGACAGAATGAAGTCCTACAACTCCCAGTGTGCCCCAGCTAGCATGGCTGACTTGGGCATGCTGGGAGTTGCAGGACTTTATCTTATCTTATTATTATTATATATTATTATTATATATATTATTATATAATTCAGGGTGCAATCCTATACATTTTGCCACTAGTTCCCTATTCCATTTACATCATAGGGTTCGCTGTAAAAGAAACATTTCGCAGTTATATTTTCCACATGAACTTTTTATAGAGAACATACTATCGATTACATTTACTCTATACATTAAAGTGATTTTTTTAAATGAACAGTGATGCACTTATTATGTTAAGATCGTGTAAAAGAAATTACTTAATAAAGAACACAAGCTGGTTTTCCTGCAATGAATATTATCTAATTCCAGTGTGTTTGAGACAAATTAATAGTCAAACAGCCGGTGACTGAAAGGCTGGTATTACTGGTTTCACTGAGTACAAGATGCAGTGATAGCCACCAACTCGGACCACTTTAAAGGGAGATTAAATAAATTAATGGAGGATAAAGCTATCAATGGCTAATAGTCACGATGGTTGTATGACAGAGGGGTGCAGAACCTCAGGTATGGGGTCCCAATCCAGACCATCCAGGATGCCTATATGATACTCTAGGGTTTTACAGATGGCCACACCCCTTCCCTTGGCCAAACCCCCTTTGCCCCAGCCACCAAGTGTTTGATGGTTTCTCAGCTTGGGTGCAGTTCCCCCACCTTCTATAAGGTAAAAATGCCTCTCTTAAGGCTTTGTTATTAGCAACAAGAGCTTTAAGCTAACTGTGCTGGTATTTTGGGTGGTTTGGCCCCACCCAGCACTGGAATGCTGAAAAAGATTTAGCAGATCTCCTTTGTGCTATATCCAGTGTTAGTTGCTGGCGAAGACAGGTGGGAAGGTGCTATTGGACTCACATCCTGATTTTGGGTTTCCCAGAGGCATCTGATTGGCCACCGTGCACGCAGAATGCTGTCCCCCACCCCCACTGGCTGAAATTAGCTCTAGAACACCAGACATTATTCTAGAGCCAATTTCAACATCCAGTGGGAGAAGACAGATGAAGCCATCATCCCTGTACCACCTCATCTGTTTCAAAAACGACCTGCAAGTGGAGAGAGCTAACATGCCAAAGGTTGTTATGTGCCTACGCAAGGAGATTTTGATGGATGGGCCTTTCTGTGTTCTAAGGTGGTACAAACATGGGAGGACTATACCATGCACCCCTACCCAGTTGCATTGGCAGCTCTTAGAATTCACTTTCATCTAGCTACAGATCACTTTTGTGATAGCTGGCATACCATTCCAAGCAGAGAGAAGCAAGCTTGGAGGAACAAAAAGAGAATAATCAAGTGTGCTGCACTTCCAAACGTTATTCTGAACTTCAAGGTTTGGTTTCCCTGTGCAGAATTGGTGGTCAACTTTTATCTTCAAGTACATCCTTTTTTAAGTTCGATATGAAGATCTTCTCCAAAGTGAGGAAGGGCGCAATCCTATTCATGTTTAGACAGAAAAAAGTCATACACCTCCCAGCATTCCTCAGCCACCCTAAACTGCCTTTTCATTAAAAGTTACATTTACCACCAGATTGGAGAGAAGTATGCCTTACCATCAATCAGCATGAGAAAGCTTGCCTCAAAATATTGTGTGTGTGCATGCATGTGTTTTACAGCAGAAAGCTATCAGGTGAGAACATAAAACATTTCAGAAGTGCATTCTAGACAATGACTGTAGCATCAAAAGTTCAAGCCTAGAGGCTTCCCCCACCCTCCTAATACACAGGGGTTAGAGCCATTGTTTTGAAGTTACCAGGCAACCCAAAAAGTAAGCATATATGGTCTGAGATCATACCTTCCTCACTCTCCCCCAGTTCTTCGGGTATTTTGTTGTTGCATGGCCTCCAGACAGTTTTACCTTCAGCCTGCCACTGTTTTATAGCAGAAACATCAACGTTTGGCAAAAAAACAAACCGTTCTGTTTATTTTTGGATGCCGATAAGGAAAGGAAACACACTTGTTCCGACATGCAATCTATATGATTTTTGCTGGGGGGGGAGGGGGAAATCCTCCCCAAAGGATAATCGCTTGATTTATTATTCAAATCCAAGTTGAACTTTGGATTTTTCCTCCTTTGTTCCCGCTGTCACTTTTAGTCTACTTTTCCATTGTATGTGTAAATTACCTGTCTAATATTGAACAAAGGAACACATCTCTTCTCCATACTTAGCAATTCTAATTACATCTGAAGTGGGAGGGAGGGTGAATTAGACACACAGGTAGTTTCCACTGTTTTTGCTCCCTAAACTCCCTTTTATTTTTTCTTTAAATACGTAGAGAGAAAGAACTCAAGAGACATCATATGTTGCATGGTTGACATAAAACATAATGCTTTCTTTTGCAATAAAAGCAGAACATATATAAGCAAAGGGTTTTTTTTAACTTCTAATTCTTTAGTTAACATTCAAACGCTATGTCACAGTCCCTTACCTAACCTCACAATTCACATTGTTTTTGATGAAAAGCTAAACCTATAGAACAACCCTCACCAACCTGGTGGCCTCCAGATGTGTTAGACTCCAATTCCCATCATCCCCAGCCAGCATGGAAGGCTGCTATAAAAGAAACGCTGGTAGAGCAGGGATGGGGAATGTGTGGCCCTCCAGATATTGTTGGACTGCAACTCCCATCATCCTTCACTACTGGTTATGCTAGCTGGGGCTGATGGAAGTTGCAGTCCAACAACATCAAGAGAGCCACACATTCTCCACCCCTTCTGTAGAGCATGTGCTCCGCATGACTAAGGAGGGCTCAGAAGTTGAAGCATGGGCAGGGAACCATTCAGCTATCATATATTTCCAGGGGAGATCGCCTGCTTTGAATGCAGAAGGGCTCCAGGTTCAATCCACAGCATCTCCAGTAGAAGAGATCAGGTAATACAGAAGACCTCTGCCTGAAACCAAGGAGAGCTGCTGCCAGAGTATTTTTATTTGTTTATTTATTTAAAACATTTGTATCCTGCCCTATATCATTAAGATCTCGGGGCGGTGTACAGATAAAATCAATGTAAACAGTATAAAAGAATAATTTAAACAGCTAAAAGCATATTAAACCATTAGAGAAGTTAATACCAATTAAAATGTAAAACAAAAAAACAGTTAAAACAGTGCAACTTTACAGAATGCCGTAGAGTAGACAATATTGCTGGACTAGATGGACAAATAGTCTGACCTGGTAAAAAGCTGCTTGCTAGGTTTATACCCATAGATCAGACTTCCCCTCCAGACATTTTGGACAACTACCATCATTCCTTCATTTCACATGCCAGCAAGGTGATGCTCAAAATCCTACAAGCTAGGCTTCAGCAGTATGCGAACCGAGAACTACCGGAAGTACAAGCTGGGTTTCGAAGAGGCAGAGGAACTAGAGATCAAATCGCCAACATTCGCTGCATCATGGAGAAAGCAAGAGAATTCCAGAAAAACGTCTATTTCTGCTTCATTGACTACGCTAAAGCCTTTGATTGTGTGGATCACAACAAACTGTGGCAAATTCTTAAAGTGATGGGAGTACCAGACCACCTTACCTGTCTCCTGAGAAACCTGTACGAGGGTCAAGAAGCAACAGTAAGAACCAGACATGGAACAACCGATTGGTTCAAAATTGGGAAAGGAGTACGACAAGGCTGCATATTGTCACCCTGCTTATTTAACTTATATGCAGAGTACATCATGAGAAATGCCGGGTTGGATGAATCAGAGGTCGGAATTAAGATTGCCGGGAGAATTATCAACAACCTCCGATATGCAGACGATACCACCCTAATGGCAGAAAGCGAAGAGGATCTCAAGAGCCTCTTGTTGAGGGTGAAAGAGGAGAGTGCAAAAGCTGGTTTGAAACTCAACATTAAAAAAACTCAGATCATGGCATCTGGCCCCATCACTTCCTGGCATATAGAAGGGGAAGAAATGGAAGCAGTGACAGATTTTACTTTCTTGGGCTCCAAGATCACCGCAGACGGTGACTGTAGCCATGAAATTAAAAGACGCTTGCTCCTTGGGAGGAAAGCTATGGCAAACCTAGACAGCATAGTAAGAAGCAGAGACATCACCTTGCCGACAAAGGTCCGTCTAATCAAAGCTATGGTTTTCCCAGTAGTAATGTATAGCTGTGAGAGCTGGACTATAAGGAAGGCTGAGCGCCGAAGAATTGATGCTTTCGAACTGTGGTGCTGGAGAAGACTCTTACGAGTCCCCTGGACTGCAAGGAGGTCAAATCAGTCCATCCTCAAGGAAATCAACCCTGAGTGCTCATTGGAAGGACAGATACTGAAGCTGAAGCTCCAATATTTTGGCCACCTAATGCGAAGAGAAAACTCCCTGGAAAAGAACCTGATGCTGGAAAAGACTGAAGGCAAAAGGAGAAGGGGACGGCAGAGGATGAGATGGCTAGATAGCATCACGGATGCAATGAATATGAACTTGAGCACGCTCCGGGAGAGAGTGCAGGACAGGAAGGCCTGGCGTGCTATGGTCCATGGGGTCACGAACAGTCGGACACGACTGAACGACTGAACAACAACAACCATCATTCCTGACCATTGGCCATGCTAGCTGGGGCAGATGGGAGCTGTAGTACAAAACTTCTGGGGGGTTGTTGCAGGTTGCCTATCCCTGGTTTGGTGTTATGAGAATGAGCCACAGTAACCTTGGGGTCAGAATGAGATCAGAAGCTTCCATTCCGTTTCAGAGTAATCACAATCGTGAGTGTTATCTGAACCCTAAACTGTGGTTAATTTTAACTATGGTTACTTGAAACAAGTCAGCTTTACAAACTATGGTTTGATGTTGGCTTGTTTCAACAAACCACAGATAACGTTAACACTGCCTGGGTTTCGGCAACACAACAAGCTGTGGTTAATCTAATATGGAACCTTCCAAACTCCTCCTTGTGGCTGTGCCAGAGGAAGGGGGGAGTACAAGAGGCCAACACTCACTGTGACCCAGTTCACACATTCACAGAGGCAAGTCATGGGTTATTTAACCCTCAATGTACAGGGATGCATGGTGCCTACGAGCCGCTTCTGGTTTCCGTAAACAACCTCCTATTGGCCCCATCAGAGGTTGTGAGCATGATGTGAGAACCTGGACTGATGGGTTGTTTAGGAGCTAAACAACCCAGCACTTAACCTATCATTCTAGTATTGCTAAACTATGACTAGTGTTGGGTGCGAATGAGGTCTCAGCTGTAAGAGGTTGTCTTATGTAATGTAAAAACATTGTCTGTTTTTACATCTGCACTGCAGTAAACTGAAATGAGTGTATTCTTTGTTTTTAATTACCCCTAAACATGATGCAACAAACCTAAACATGATGCAATAAAGAATGCAACACAATGGCAGATCTTTTCCTCTCCACAATACACCATGTCAGCTACCATGCAATTATTTATGCATTGCATACGTAGCTGCTACATATGATCTAAAAACTATTTTTCAGTAGCTACCATTTCTATAGCAACTAGGAATAAATAACCCTTTGGAAGCAGTCGAACTGTGTACTCCTTGGACAGGGTAAAATTTCTTTTACTTCAAAGAGAAACATTTAACAATTATTTTTTCTTAAGGCAGAAAAGGATGTCTAAAGCAAGTTATCAGCAATATCCACCCAAATAAAAAAATAAACAGCATGAGCTATGAACGTTGCAGAAGCTCAGCTCTGTAGCTTGAAAAGCAATAATTATATAATGAGCAATCTGAAGTTATTGACAGTAATGCTTTTGTTGGCATATATTAAACTCTTTGGCTATACTGGACGACTAAATCCTGGCTACCAGGAATGAAAATTATTTCTTGGGGTGTATTATGCAGGCTGCAAATCCCTGGTGTGGTCTTTTGCCACTGCTCTGCTGTTCATTTGATACATTTTTCTGAAATTTGAATACTTTAAACTTGCACACATTCACCACTGGGCATATGTATACGTGCGTTGATTCTTAGGCTGCAGACAGACAACTGGAAGTGTTTTGGGAGAGGCATCGCTTCTCCACGGTGGCCATATGTATTTCTTTTGTCTCACTATAGCTCTGGCCAAACATGTTTTGCAGGCTTTTAAAACAATACAAAAAACCTTCCATACCTTCTTACCAAAGGTAAAAGTGGGATAAATGTACACATCACAAGCAGCACGTTACTTTTTATACTCTCTGAAATAACAGACTATCATCTGTGTCCAGCTTTACATAATGGGAGTTGCAGCAGGGCAGAGGGGGGAGTGATTTATTCAAGTGATTTATTCTTGATGAAGTTCAATATGAGCTAATTTTTATTGAACTAGAAGTCATGACTGGCATGACTTCCCAGTGCATGTACCTCAGGGGTGCAGAACCTTCAGCCTGGAGCCCAAATTAGGCCTGCCTAGTTCCCCTGATGGTCACGCCCCCTTCCCCTGGCCCTCACCTCTTTCCCCTTAGAAACACTTGGTGATTTCCCAGCTTTTGTGCAGGTTTTTTTTACCCATTCTAAAAGGCTGAAATACCTCTCCTAAATACCTTCTAAGGCTTAGTTACTGACAGCAAGAGCTTTAAGTTAAGATATGATGATGCATTTGGTATTCTTGCCTCTGCCCCCCTCCTTTTGCCTTAGACCCTACCCACCACTGGAACGCAGCCCCGGAGTGCTTCTACAAAATGGAGTTCAGCCCTCGGGCTGAAAGAGGTTCAGCATCCTTGCAGTGTACCATACCCTAATTTTGGCAAGCTTTGCATCCAACAATATGATTTGTTTACTATTTGTTTATTCAGTTTATCTCCTGCTCTACAATAAATCCAGTGGGACTCAAGTTTGCATGCCCTCTCCCCAAGCTTTCACTGCATTACACACTTCCTCTTCCTGCAGGAAGAGGAAGTGTGCAAACCTGAGGCTCACCCTGATCTTTCCCAGTGAGAATCCTTGGGGAGGGAAACGCAATGCCTGACATTAGTAAGTTACATCCATTCAATACCAAACTACCAAATGTGTGTGTTGGCTAAAAATGTCAAACATCATTTCAGCCCTTTCTTAGTGCCAATGCAGTGCATAAAATGCCTGCATCGCTACACTAAGGAGATAAGCAGCACCTTGGCTCTGTAAAGCTGAAAATAATCCCTCAGGGTACTCTTCTGACTTACATATCACAATCAGTTCAAATTAACATGCAGTCGGTCGGGATTTACTCTGAGGGGTCACAATGACTTCTCTGTGTGGAAAATAGCAGGGCTAAAAACAACAACAAGGTTACGTCCAGGATGTATGTTAAGGGTTCTGGGAAAGGAAGATGCAAGCTAAAACAGAACACAAGAAGCTGCGTTTCATCTAAATCGGAAATGAAACGGAACACACAACAGCAAAATGCACAAATGTCCTTTCCTATTGCACCAGTGCTACCTACTTGGAAAGATTTAAATTTCTATCCATTTTTTTAAAAAGGTATTTCCATATCATGCCAAGCTAAGCTCTCTCATTGGGAGAAAATAACCAGTTCCTGTAACAGGAACCCTATCTGGAAAAGCTGCTTCTCATTCAACTTCAAGTGAGCAGGGTCTGAAACAGGATCTGGAAAGGTGAGGGGCCATAGCTCAGTGGTAGAGACCACCTCCGTTTCATGCTGAAGCTCCTGGGTTCAATCCCTGGCATCTCCAGGTAAGGCAGGAAAAACTCCTGCCTGAAACCCTGGGGAGCTGCTAAATGGACCAATCATCAGACTCATTATAAGGCAGTTTCCTATGTTCCTAACTTTGCAGTGCTGAAAATTAACTCAGTCGTTCTCCAAATGGAATGAGGGCCCCCTTGCACCTAAGGAAGTGCAAGCTCTTGTCTGGGCAGATCAGAGCTCCTTTTTGACTATTTCTGGCAAATGTCTTGACTGAGCCAGAAGATGACACCAAACTATCCCCTCCTTGTAGAATCAGGGTTGGACAAAGCTTAGAAGGTCACCTGGCCTGACCAATGCCCAAAGGACAAATGAATCCTGAGCCCCCAAACATGTAAGTTTATTAATGGGATGCCACAAGAACAAATTATGTAGCGAGTGGCTGTAGCTCAGGGCCGGCCCTACCATTAGGCACAGTGAGATGGTCACCTCATGCGATAGATGCTGGGTGGTGTGAAGGAGGCAGCGAGGGCAGCCCCCTGGACATTCCCACTGTTGAATGACAGAGCTGTGTGTTCCCAGCAGGCTGCCCTGCACCCACTAAACAAGGCTGATGACCTCAGGTGCAGTGGAGGATGCTGTCCCATCACCAGCATCAAAGAAAGATTCAACGGCAAGTTCAGTTGGCCTCGGCAGATGGAACTGAGAGAGTGAGTGCCATCTTGTCCTTTGCTTCAGGCAGCAAAGTGTCTTGGGCTGGCCTTACCATAGCTCAGTTGTTAAGCACATGCTTTGCACCTGGAACGTCCCAGGTTCAATCCCTGGTGTCTACAGTTAAAAAGGGACTGGGCAGCAGGTGATATAAAAGACCTCTACCATTGACCCTGGAGAGCAGTTGCCAGTCAGTGTAGACAGTACTGAGCTAGATAAATAGATGGACAAACAGTATGACCTGCGATAAGGCAGCTTTCTTGTTCCTATAACTTATGGAAGTCAGCCAAGCCACACGCTTCAGGAAGGAAGAAAAACAAAATAAAAAAATATCCTCCATATGCTCACAAAAGTTTTGAGATAATCTGCTATAGCGGAATAGGAATGGCATGAGAAGGCTCCTGAATAACGCCCCTGAGGACACAACAAACACCATTCTATTCTACATTGGCATAAAATGTATTCAGGGAGAGGCACCAAGACCAATCCAGGAATAACCCATTGTCTCAGCTGTTTGCCTATAACCCAGAGCAAACACTGACAAAGCCTTCTGAGCAGGAAGAGGAAAGGGAGCAAAAGGCCAGAGATGAACTTTCGTCAAACATCAGAAATAATTTGAAGAGTGCTATCGGCTTGTGAGTTTCACTGAGTTGTAGGAAATTTGGCAGGCTACCTGCCCTCTCTGTCCATACATCAACATGACAGGCTAACAGATGGATGGATACTTTAGAGTTTCATTCAGAGACACAACTGTACATACCGCTAATGCATTCCTCTGCTGTCCCTAGTATAGGCAATTACTGTAGAACAGGATGCAGAATGTATCTCCATTTCAGGAATAAACTTAGATTGATCTCCAGGGCATCATTAGGCTGTTTAATTTTATTAATTATTGAAAAGGCACTACTGCTTTAATTTACTGTGTATTGTATCCAAGGCTTTGTATCCAAGTTTGTTTGCATTGCATCATTCTTGCTTGGAGCAATATAGCACATAGATGGATAATGGTGAAGTAAAACAAACTGGCATGGTGGTTTGTTTATTTTTTGGCACCTTATTAACATACCAGTCCTAAGGACATTTGAGTGAAAGACCCATTGATTCAATGGATCCTCCTTGATTGAGTTAACATGCATGGTCAGTTCCACACATGGCAGCTCCACCAACATCCACCACATCAGTCACAGAGATGCACCAACATGCGCTGAATTTGGCTTTTGGGGAGACATTGCCTTCCAGTTCTGAGTAAGCTGTTCTTTTCTTTATTCTAGCTAAGAACTTGGTAAGCAAATATCAATTCCTTAAGAACAAAAATAAAAAGAATGTTTAGGAAGGAACCTTTAGATGCTGAATGGAGTTTCTTTCCAGTTTCCAGAAGCTCTGGGAAATCCCCAAGGGCAGACTGAAGCCCGGGTCTAGCCCGGAAATGGCTGCATGCACTAGCAAGACTTTTGCCTACAATAAACATCCGTCTATACTTTCTAGATTCAATTCCAAAGCTTATAGAAAGCATGTGACAAGTAGATAAAACTTAAAAAGTTAATAGCATCTGGCTATTTTACTGCTGTTATGTTAGGAACTAGTTCTACATTTTTGCATTTATGCATTCATAAAACTTTAGTCTTGGGGAGCGGGGGGCGACCCTGATTTTCAAATCAAAATAATGATCTTCAGCCATGGAAAATCACCAGAAGAGTCAGATCATAGCTTGCAGTGAAGGAGAAGAGGTGAAGTAAATGGGAAAGCAAAGTTCCTAAGCTCAAGTCAAAGCACGTTGTACTTTTCCTGGTAAAATCAGTTCTAAATGAGCTTGGTTCATAATGTCTCTTTTCAACATTACATATTCAGGCTGCAATTCTGTACACAGTCCTTTAAGATTAAGTCCCACTGAACACAGTGGGGCTCAGTGGCACAGAGAAGTGGTTCTCAAAATATAAAAAGCTGTTAAATTATGACTCACGCATTTATTAGGACATGAACTTGCGTACGCTTGAACAACTGCTAGGTATATATATACAGTGGAGGAGAAACAGTCTTGCATAGAGAGGCTAAAAGATTAAGAAAAATGCAAGAGATCTGATACACAATCCAAACAGATTTAAAATGTGTGTATACTTTTCTTTCAAATGATACCGGTTGCTAGAATAATCTATGCAAAATATTGGGAAAAAGGAGCTCCTATGTTTAAGGGAGTGATACATCAAACTGTTGGGATATCACAAAATTGAATAAAATTATGTGGTCCATATATTTAAGACAAGGAAGATCTAATATCAATAAATTAGAAGATGCTTTTGGAACATTTAACAGGACGCCTTAAGAGGCAATCCCTTCCCCCTTTTTATGACTACTGATAATTTAAGGGTCGTTTGTTTACATGTGTGTACCTGTGTGTTTCATTCGCAACCTGAAGATCTGTTTATAACATTGTCTTAAGATTACAAATATTTTACATGGTTAATGATTGAATTATTTGTCTCTATTCTTAAAATACAATTATTTTATGTAAGAGCATAGTAAAGATGCTTCTCATCGTTATTATCAAGAATTGGTATTCAAGCAGATTAAAGATAATTTCTTGATCGTTTTTCTTTTTTTCTTCTGTTTTACTCATATTGCACTGAATATGTTTGATAGATTTATAAATATAAAATAAAATATGTCCCCATGCCACTGGAGATGCTGTCCCTAAACAAATGCCAATATGGCTGAATTTGCCAAAAAGTGTTCAGTCTGCATGTTCTGAAACATGATTAGCTACCATACAAGTTCCCTTCATTCAACTTACCATTTACAGCTACACATATAGGTGTGTGTGTTTTAATACTCAGCAGGGAGCAGTATATAAAGTAGATAACCAGAAGAAAGAGATTTAAGTGCCTGACCACTATGATTTAATGATCTCATTCAGAAAATTCCTTTCCTTGCAATCATTTGCAAATATATGTGCCATCCTACAGCTTTAAAACAGGATACAGGAAGGGTAAGAGGTGGGCCTGCTTCTTGCAGGAAATAGCAAGTATGAGTCAATTTTCTCAATCTCCCCTCAAAACAACATTTTTTGAATCATAAATGAAAATGGAAGCAAATGGGTTTTGAATTAATGGAGTCTATGTATTGAATTAAAAGGCAACCTAAATCCCAGAGGCAAACAGCAATTATACTGGGATTCCAAAATATTGTGGTCCACATTCCAGTATGTATGTATTGTACTTTCCACTAATGTTGGCACACAGCAGTGTACACTCTAAGCCCCAAAGTAACATCACTAACCTTTGGAACTGCCACTTGGTAGCTTCACGGAAGAAGAGGGAATGAAAGCCAAGTCCTTCCCATCAACCCACCTGGCCCAACCGCTATTTGTCCCCCCCTCTTTTGGCCTCCTTCAAGGGTCCACCATTTTTCAGCTTGGGAGAGGGAAAGAGAGTAAGGACCTTCCTATTGGCCAAACTGGCACAACTCCAACCCACATCAGACTCAAGCAGCAGTCAACCACTGGACACAGGAGCGAGGGAGAGACTCTGGCCTGTTTTGACCCACTTGTACTGTTTGTTTGTTTATTTATTGTTAGCTGCCTCAAATTTTTCTGCTGGGGAAGAAAGATGAAATATAAATACAATAAAACAAATAAAACATCCTTAGGACTGTCTCTGTATCAAATATTGTAAGGCAGTGAGGCAGAACCTCAGGCCAGATGGCCATGCCCCCTTCTCCTGGCCATACACCCTTTTCCCTGACCACCAATGGTTTGGTGGTTTCCTGTCATTTGTGCAATTCCCCCCCATTCTAAAAGGTTGAAATGCCTCTCCCAAGGCTTAGTTAATTGCAGGAACAGTTTTAAGCTAAGGAATGTTGGTACTTTGGCTCTGTCCAGCACTGGAATGTGGGTCCCCCCAGAGCTTCTCTGAAATGGAATTTGGCCCTCAGGCTGAAAGAGGTTCAGCACCCCTGTTTGAAGGTATACACCAAATCCTAGAAAGCCTAGGCCCTGAATAAAGGCACACTGGCCAATTTAACATCAGATTTGACTTCATAAAACACAAGTGCCCAATCCTACTTTTCCAGTACGCCTTCTAAAACCTACACGAAACTGCAAAATAAGAACTGTAAGGAAGAATTCTCATGTTCAAACAATCACTGTGAATCATTCTTGAACCACCATGAATGAAGCCTCTCATCACTTCCCAACTGTGTTCTAATGAGAGGTTTTGAATAAACTGCCGGCATACAAACTTGGGAGCAGTAACAAAAGGTTGCTTACCAAATTTTTGGTCAAACCTCCAAGCAGGCACATGAGTATTGTGCTTCAAGTTGTTGGTTGTCGGGAGAGGCACTGTTACATAGATGGGCCCATTCACTGGAACTGGAGTCCCATTGCTTCTGAGTAAGTGAACACTAACTGCAGTGACAGGAGTAAGATCATACCTAGTGTTATTTCCTGTAAGCAAATGAACAACATTGTGAAAATGCATAAAAACATAACATTCATAGTAAATTAACACAAACATATACTGTAATTATTAATAAATATCTTCTTGTTATCAAAAAGGCGACAGGACCTGGACAGCATTTTGGAAATTCGAAGTGTGTCAGCCATTTACATTCTGACTCAGTTCCTTCTGGCTCAAATTATTAACCACGGCAAGTTTTAACTTCCTTGTTTCAAATTGCATAAAGGTTGGGCCACTCATCTCTCAGTTGGATAATCTCACTGATTACATTGTGTGTTGTTATTACCTCCTGGCTGTCCATCCCATACATCAAGAGCTTGCTGGCAGTAAAGAAAATAGTAAGCAATGGTAACAGTAAGAGGTGACTGTATTCTCTGTCATCCTGCGGAGGTAACATTTTCTGTATACGTGCATTTGTATTTGGCAAAAAATCCCACATGGGAACAGAAACTGCTTCCATGCACACAGGAGTGGGTTGCTAATTTCAGCTGTTCCCTTCACACCATGTCAAATCCTGACGGGATGGTCCCTCAACCTTCAAGAACGGCTTTTCAGGGGGTACAAAAGCTGCGGTGGGAAGTCACGCCCCCCCCAAGCCCTGTGCAAACATAGTATTCTCCATCGGGACCTTTGGAGCCCAGCCACAGAGTAGGTGGCCATATTCAATTGTGTCCAGTGTTAGTTCTATTTAGAGCAGACCCATTGAAATGAATGGGACTTAAGGTAGACTAGCACTGTAAAACAACTCATTTGGTCTACATAAGCGTTCCATCCCTTACTGAAATAAAGGAAACTCTGAAACACAGCAATATGTCATCTTCACTGTTCCCTTTCCTACCACTCCTGAACAGCCTAAGAGGTGACAGCCAGGCACAAGTCAGCAGCAGTATATAACCAGGAACACGGGAAGCTGCTTATACCAGGTAAGACCACTGGTCCGTCTAGCTTAGAATTATCTGCACTGACTGGCAGTAGCTCTTCAGGGTTCCAGATGGCAGATTTTCCTAGCCCTATCTGGAGATGACGGGGATTGAACCTGGGACCTTTTGCACAGAAAGCATGCACTCTACCACTGAGCTGCAGCCCTTCCCCTAACTATTTTACCACCAACTGTTACATATAGCTGTTCTTAATTAGTCCTCACCACTAGGAGTTGCTGCCTCAGCTATAAAATCTTTTAACAGCTGCCACTAGAATAAACCCTCTCTACCTAAAAGAGACTCAACAGCCTGGATCCTATGGCATGGGACTGACACCACAACTACAGACAACCTTTCAAAATGAAGAAAAAATAAGATATTCATTAATAGAAATTATTTACAAAAGTGAATAAAATATAACTTTTAAAATAATAGGTTGAGATTGCTTAAAGGTTCTTAAATTAAATATGGTTGCTTACCATATTCCCAGGTAAATAAAATCTCAACAGCTTTTCCTTCAGACCAGATTTCCCTAAACTACGCCCCACAAACAGGAACAGGTTTAGGAATTTACCTAAACTTCCTTACAAACAGGAACAGATGCTGCACACCAGTCTTTCTCTGCCTCTATTTCTTCCTGCTTTTTCTGGCTTCTAGGATGATTCAAATGTTTCAGGGACTACTTGCTGAAGCTCCCTCTGGTTACATATAAAACAGGAACCTAAAATGTATTATGTATAACTTGCTTTGCTCATAAAATTTTCATTTTTGGTATATCAAATTTACAAGTATAGTTTATTCAGACAATTACAGATTTACTGAGTTTACTTTTAGAAGTTTTTAAGTTTAATGATAATTTTATGAGCAAATTAAGTTATATCTAATATAATTTATGTTCCTAAAGTAGCCTGGTGCCAACCTGGTACCGCCAGAGGTTTTGGACTACAGTGCCCAGCATTCCTCACTATTAACCATGCTGTCTAGGGTTGATAGGAGCTGCAGTCTAAAACATCTGGAGGCCACCAGATTGGGGAAAGTTGTCCTAAAGCAACAAAGTGACTTTAGATCTGTTGTTGTTGTTCAGTCGTTAAGTCATGTCTGACTCTTTGTGACTCCATGGACCATAGCACGCCAGGCCTTCCTGTCCTGCGCTCTCTCCCAGAGTGTGCTCAAGTTCATATTCATTGCATTGGTGATGCTATCTAGCCATCTCATCCTCTGCCGTCCCCTTCTCCTTTTGCCTTCAATCCTTCCCAGCATCAGGGTCTTTTCCAGTGACTTTTCTCCTTGCATTTGGTGGCCAAAATATTTGAGCTTCAGCTTCAGTATCTGTCCTTCCAATGAGCACTCAGGGTTGATTTCCTTTAGGACTGACTGATTTGACCTCCTTGCAGTCCAGGGGACTCGTAAGAGTCTTCTCCAGCACCACAGTTCGAAAGCATCAATTCTTCGGCGCTCAGCCTTCCTTATAGTCCAGCTCTCACAGCCATATGTTACTACTGGGAAAACCATAGCTTTGATTATGCAGACCTTTGTCGGCAAGGTGATGTCTCTGCTTCTTACTATGCTGTCTAGGTTTGCCATAGCTTTCCTCCCAAGGAGCAAGCGTCTTTTAATTTCATGGCTACAGTCACCGTCTGCGGTGATCTTGGAGCCCAAGAAAATAAAATCTGTCACTGCTTCCATTTCTTCCCCTTCTATATCTGTAAAGAGTGCTAAAAAAAGTATTGCATATTTTTCAATTTAAACTGCCTGTTTTACCAGAAAGAAAAACACACAAAAAAGGATTTTCGATGACTTTCAAATTCAAACCGTGGATAGCGAGACATTTTTCTCCATCACTCATAATACTAGAACCCAGGGTCATCTCATGAAGCTGACAGATAAAAGGAAGTACTTCTTCATATAGCACATAGTTAAACTATGGAATTTACTTCCACAAAATGCAGTGATGGCCACCAATTTGGATGGCTTTGAAAGGGGATTAGATAAATTCCTGAAGGAGAAGACTATCAAAGACTACTAGTCCTGATGGCTCTATGCTACTTCCAGTATCAGAGACAGTATGCCTATGTACACCAGTTGTTGGGAAACATAGGCAGGAGGGTGCCGTTGCATTCATGGGCTGCTTGTGGGTTTCTGTGGGCAGGTGGTTGGCCATTATTTGTACAGACTGACGGACTAGATGGACCTTTGGTCTGATCCAGTATGGCTCTTCTTATGTTCTGGAAAATGTACATTTCTACCCAGGATATTTGCCATATTGACAACCTTTAACGATGGAAAGGACTTTGAAGATGGGACATCCTTTATCATTTGGGGAAAAGAGCTAATAAAAGATACCTTTGGGTATATAGAAATAGTATTCCAATAAGACGTGTCCCACAAAATTTAAAACATACTTTTAAGAATCACAAGATTAAACGTTTACCGGTTCCATTGCCATCATATCCTTGCAAATAAGGAAAACTATCCACCTCCCAAGGTGAACTAGCCGAAGTAAGAAACGCCGTGAGGTCGCTATAGCTGGTATTCTCTGGCAGCTTCAGGGCTCTCCTTTGAAAATGAACTTTGGGCTGAATCCGTGCACCTAGCAATAAGCAAACGAACACCGAAGCAAATAAACATGACCTTAGCCATCTATGTGGAGGCACGTTTTAAACATTTTTTATAATTATTACTACGGTAACAAACTGTGATGCTTCTGTTATAAAGCCACTGTCAAGAGGACAGATGATTTCCCATTACCTCCACTGCATTACTTTTATGAATTTGTGGGAGAAGGCCATATTTGCTTAATTAAAATATTCCAGTGAAAGCAAAAAACCAACAACAATTAGTGAAGCAATAAAGCAAGCAGTAAGTTATACGGAGTCTAATGGTCAATTCCGCTATGCAGTGTGCACTCTTGGGCTATGTCATCTTCAGTAAACCACCACCATTCTTCAAAGTAACAAAATAGTATTAAACTACCAGCAGCTGTTTGGGGGCTTCCCAAGTAAACCTTGGCCCTCTTCACTATCAATATTATTCAAACTGAAGTTGTTTTATTTAATCTATCGTTGTAAATGACAGATTAGCATGACTCTTCCAAAAGTTAAAATAAGATTGCATTTCATTTAGACTTTACACGGGTCAGTATGTGTAAATCTTAAACATAAGCAGATGATGGTACATATAAAAGTGATGGGCCAGGGTGATGCAAACCCTGCCCTCCACTTCCTTCCTCTCTGGGCCTGTGACCTCCCTTGCATTTACCATACCACTGCAAGATGCCACTGCACGGTCACCCAAGCCTCCCATGTGATGTACACTGCCTACCCCTTGCCTAGGACTCTCTAATCCCATGGTGGGACTCAGCCTCTGAAGGGAATGGCAACTAAAGGGAGTCACTACCTTATTCTCCTGGGGTATCCCTCAGTTTGGAGGCAGTTCCTGGGAAGGATTGTGTCCACAGGAACACAATATGATCCACCCCAGGCTTCTGAAAGGTCCTTGTCACTTAGTCAGCCATAGGAATCAAAGTCCTGCTGCCTGCCTCAGGCGAGGGGGACAGTGACTCCAAAGAGCTAAGAGTTATCTGCTCTAATGCAGATCTAATGTTCTATATATTTTAAATTGTTTTATTGTGTGCTGTTTGGTTTTAATTTTTGTGAACCGCCCAGACAGCTTTGGTTATTGGGCGGTATAGAAATGAAATCAATCAATCAATCAATCTGCCCAAATCTCCACTGATTTGAATGGCAATCCCAGTGCACAAACCCAAGAGTACTGCCTGAACTCCACAGCATCATTGAGCTCCTGCTAACATGCAAGAGTCCTCATTGGGTCAGGGGCAAAGAGAGCAGCTACTACCCCAGACTTCCATCCTCCAAGAGCTAGAGCAAGTTGACTTGATTCTGTTTGGAGTTTAAGCAATCAGACCACCATAACTTACACAAAGGCCCCAGTCTGAAAGCCCCTCTAGGGTCAGACACCCTCTAATGAAGCTTTCCCCATCCTGGTACCCTCCAGCTGTGTTGGACCACACTGGACATGCTGACTGAAGGTGATGGGAGTTGTAATCCATCACATCCAGAAGGCACCAGGTTTGGGAAGGCTGCTCTAATGATTGAGGCTTTCATTGAACTCTCAACCAACTATGAACTTTTGTTCAAAGCGACTGAATGGTATTAGTAGGGTTTTGAGTCTTGGCAGGATTAGATATCGGTTCATTTAGTATTTATCATTTTAGGTCCCATTAGGCGTCTGCTTATGAAGCCAAAAGCACTTCTCCACAAGTTCATACCACTAACAAAGCTTTGCAAAAAACATAGCAAGGCCCCATCTGCAAGCTTTTGCATAAGATGCAAATGAAGATTTAAAACAGCTGTTACTGTAGTCCCAAGAGCTCCTTTTTTCAATAGATGGAGCATGCTTTTAAAAGAAGCATTCCAATCAAGATTCAAGATTAACTCCTTATTTCAAATGATGGAGTGTGATTCTAGGATGACCAGTTTTACTGCCTGGGACTGTTCATTCAATAAATAGTTTTAACCCTATGTAACAAGCACCAAGTCAACTAAGTTATACCACTTTGAAATAATATTACCTGGTAAGGAATCATAATTTAACATCTACTCATAAGACTAGCTCTATTTCCATCAGCTTTCAGTCACTTACACTGGAATTATAACTAAGTTCCACCCAAAATTAGAATCCCATATCCAACCGTATATCTATAAACAGAGGGCTGGTTGATGTATCTACCTGGTAAAAAGTAGGGCTGTGCACGCTTCGGCCCGAGGCCTGAGTCGAAGGGGGCTGCTTCGGGTCACTTTGTGCCCCTTCTGAGGTGAAGCAGAGGGGGCACAAAGAGCCCCGGAGCAGGTTGGGGGCTCTCCGAAGCGATTGGTGAGCTTTGGGGGCCCCCTGGTGCCTCCAGGTCTTTACCTGAGCCACCGCCGCCACCACCGCCTCCGTCCTCGCCATCACCGTCCTCGCCTCTGCCATTGCTGCCACCGCTGTCCTCGCCACCAGCTCCCCTCATCACCGCTGCCCTCACCGCCACCCTCACTGCTGCCAACTGCTGAGGCCTGGATGCACGTGGCGACTCTTTTGAAAACGGCAACCTCCAGGAAGTTCCAGGAGAAGGTGGCGAGGGTGTCGGTGAGGGCAGTGGCGGCGAGGATGATGGCGGTGGTGGAGAAGGCGGCTGAGGCAAGGACGGAGGCAGCAGAGGAGGCGGCAGCAAGGTAAGGAGGTTTGCGCGGGAGTGTCAGGGGGGACCCGAAGCGAGGTTCGACATCCGAACCCTGCTTCTGGTTCGAGGCAGGTCCCCCCAAATCTGCTCAAGCCAGATCGGTCCTGCCTCGGAAGCCGCAAAGCAGCTTCTGAGTTGGATTGGGGGGTCCCTGCACAGCCCTAGTAAAAAGTCCTTTTCATGTGGTGTAAAGGTGGGTACATGTTCCCTGCTCCATCATGTTTTTTTTTCCAGGGACATTAAATATGTGACAAGAGTGATGCACAAAGGCCCAGTTCAAATGACTATTCCCCCTCAAAAACGGAGAAATATTGCATGGATCTGGCTTATGCACATATAGCCCTACATGTGCCATGCTTGTGGGTATGAGAAATGCTCACTCCTCCACTGCAGGAATAAGACCTTTGACCACATGAGTGTTTGAACTGGCCTAGCATGGCATAAAATATGTTCACTAGGAAAGTAGACACTCATCAAATTCAGAAATCCTTCCTTATCTGTTAAATGTGTAGTTCGCCTCTCTCTCTCTCTCTCTCTCTCTCTCTGTCTCCACCAAATGGTGCTTGAGGAAGCTAGCAGCAATAAAATATGAATATAAGAAAAGAGCAACAAAACACAAAGTAAAAAAAAAAAACATTAAAAAGGCAGGTAAGACACAGCAATAAAATCAATTTAAAAAACAACAATCCGTTGAACAAACTGCTACATGTTTACGATGGCCATAACAAATAGGCCTGTCTGATTAAGAAGTCAGTACCAGCCAGCGGAAGATCATCAGAACGGGGCTAGATGAGCCTAAAACAAAGTGGCCTCGTGGCTCAAAAGTGTACATAGAGCTTCCCCACACATGAACAGCTTAACATATGAGAAGGAGGTGGGAAGGGAAGCTACATGTTTTCACATGAAGGGGATCTGGCCTAGTGTGCTAGACAGTAACTTTTAACTGCAGTTTTTTTTTAAATTTGTAAGTGGTAGCAGTACTACAGCAGAGATCTTTCCCAGACCTCTCAGTTCTAAAACATCTCTTAACTGGTGATACAGGTGACTGAACATTAGAAAAGAGTATGTCTTAACAATGAGCTAGGATTTCTTTCCATTATAACAGGTATCTTAGAGCCAAATATTTGGTTCCAACCAATCTGCCTGCAATGTCAAGAACAAATCCTGCCAGACGAATCTGATCTCATTTTTTGATCAGCTAACCTCCCTTGTGGACTGTGGAAATGCTGTGGACATAATATACCTCGACTTCAGCAAAGCTTTCAACAAAGTGCCCCATGAAATCCTGATGAGCAAACTAGCTCAAAGTGGGCTAGATGAAACAACCATCAGTGGATCCACAGTTAGCTACAGAATCGGACTAAACGAGTGCTTATCAATGGGATCTTCTCAAGCTGGGGAGAGGTAACGAGTGGGGTACCACAGGCTCAGTCCTGGGCCCACTGTTCTTCAACACTTTTATTAATGACTTGGAGGAGGAGGTGCAGGGAATGCTGATCAAATTTGCAGATGACAAAAAATTGGGCGGGATAGCTGATACTTTGGAAGACAGAAACAAAATTCAAAGTGATCTTGATAGACTGGAGCACTGGGCAGAAAACAACAGAATGACATTTAATAGGGATAAATGCCAAGTTCTGCACCTAGGAAAAAGAAACCAAATGCACAGTTACAAGATGGGCGATACGTGGCTCAACCACACTACAAGTGAGAAGGATCTTGGAATTGTTGTCGTTTACAAGCTGAATATGAGCCAACAATGTGATGTGGCTGCAAAAAAGGCCAATGCTCTTTTGGGCTGCATTAATAGAAGCATAGCTTCCAAATCCCGGGAAGTACTAGTTCCCCTCTACTCAGCACTGGTTAGGCCTCATCTGGAGTACTGTGTCCAGTTCCGGGCACCGCACTTTAAGAAGGATGCAGACAAACTGGAGAGGGTTCAGAGGAGGGCAACAAAGATGATCAGGGGACTGGAAACAAAGCCCTATGAAGAGAGACTGAAAGAACTGGGCATGTTTAGCCTTGAGAAGAGAAGACTTGAGGGGAGGGATGATAGCGCTCTTCACGTACTTGAAAGGCTGTCAGAGAGAGGAAGGCCAGGATCTCTTCTCCACCATCCCAGAATGCAGGACATGGAATAATGGGCTCACGTTACAGGAAGCCAGATTCCGTCTGAACATCAGGAAAAACTTCCTGACTGTTAGAGCAATACGACAATGGAACCAATTACCTGGGGAGGTGGTGGGCTCTCCCACACTGGAGGCCTTCAAGACGAGGCTGGACAGCCATTTGTCAGGGATGCTCTGACTTGGATTCCTGCATTGAGCAGGGGGTTGGACTCGATGGCCTTGTAGGCCCCTTCCAACCCTACTATTCTATGGTTCTATGTTAAGTTGTGTTGGTATAGTAGATGGCAGTACCTAACCTCAAAAATGAATGACAATTCGCTACAGGGTGGCTCTTATGGTCAAACCATAAAACATTCCTGCAAATGTCAGTTTGAAAAACTGAGTCAAGCTAACACTTTTAATTTAAAACAAACGACAACAACGTATTGAAATAATTATTGCAGTCTTCTGAAACAAAATGCTAGCACAAACAGTTGATAGCAGCTAAACCAACACATTTGTTAAACAGGAAGGAATCCCCCTTTAGCCTGTTTCCAGTCCTAAATTGAAAGCAGAAATTTTACAAGCTACGTGCATTTAACTGTGAGCAACCCAGGAGTTTGCATATCTCCCCGGTGTTCTGCTATACCTCAGGGCTGCTTTGCTTAAACAATCAGATATCTCTTCATGTGCTGCTTTGCATATGGATGAGTATCTGCAACAAAAATATAAGCAGCAAGGGGAAAGAATTGGATTGTCTCAGACAATTCATTGCCATAACAACAACAACACTAGAATTCTCAGCTGCTGGCAGACAAGTGGTGCTGTAAAGCAGAAGCACAGTTTTGGCTCCTTTGATACAAGATGCAGTATCGTAAGGTGTAGGCAGTGGCTGCAGGCTAAATCAGCACTACAAACATAAACCAATTTAACCCTCATAGTTTTCTTCCCCCAAGGAACTCAGCAACCTCTCTAGGAGGGAATTCTCAGTGCCATCACAAAACTGCAATTCCTGCAGTCAACAACTGCTTTTTAAGTATTGATGGCAACACCTGTGACATGTGCGGGCATCACCTCCAAAATAAATGGAGTTTGCTTTTTTTCTTCAGGGCTGTTCTACTCCTAAGCAGATTTAATCAATGATACAATTAACTAAAACCTCATGCAGTTTATTTATATTTCTTGTATCCTATGCATCCTACAAAGAGCTCAGGATGGTATACAGTAAAGTGCCAGTGGAGAGTGTCCACAAAAGCTTATGCCAGAATACGTTGGTGCCACAAGACTCTTCGTTGTTCTTTCTGCTACAGACTTAACATGGCTACCCCTCTGGAAATCATTACATGGGGGAATTGAAGCCCTGAATAGAGCTACGGAGTTGTCATAGACTGCACCTCTTGCATTTCATGGCTTTTTGGTGCCATGGTTTACAACCTTCTGCGTGTGTGTGAATGTGACTAGCTTCCCTCACACATTACTCAAGTGAAGGAGCAACTGAAAAAGAAAGGGACTGCAGGGCTGCACCTCTGGCCTTGCCTCCACTGATACGTGGCTCCCTTGGACTTTCTTCAGTTCGGATGTCTGAGGTGCGGAGGCCTACATGCATAGACCCCTACAGTCATAGACTTCCCTGGCTCCTAGAACCTTGTGTGATGAGAACCCAGGGAAGACTACACATGTACCAACTGAGGATAACACTTCATGCATCTAATGAAGTGGCCTCTAGTCCAACAGAGCACATGCCGCAATAAACCTGCAAGTCCTTACAGCAGCCTTTCCCAACCTGGTGCTCTCCAGATGTTTTGGACTACAAATTGCAGCATTCCTGACTATTTTCATGGTGGATGGGGCTGATGGGAAACAAAACATTTGAACAGCACCAGGTTGGGCAAGGCTGTGTTAAAGTGCCCCTAGACTCTTTGTTGTTATTACTTAGGTGTTAGCAAGATTTGTTTCAAGAGGGAAAACCTATAACCACTGTTTATGTCTCTGCTCTTATGTGAGAGTAAATTTGTTCATTTATTCCCACAGACCACCACAAAATTTTAAGTAGCTGATTTAATTGGTTAATTGCCACAGAGGTTTCAAGTTATCAAGACCTCAGTTGCTGAGAGCCAAAATGCCCCTGATATTTATTTCCCTCTTCCCACCCTGTTCCTTTTTCTTGTTGTATCATGTCTGTTTGATGATAAGCCACTATTTTAAACTGTAAATTGCCCTTAGTGAAATGTCGGAAAGATGGTATGTAATGCAATAAATCAAATAAATGCCCCTTTAAGTATTTTTTTTTTTGTAATGCTAGTATAAACTGTCCAGAGAGCTTTGGATATGGGGCGGTATAGAAATGAAATAATAATAATAATAGTGATGGTGATGGTGATGATGATGTGCTGCAACACATTTTTTAGAAAATCGGGGTGATTCTCTAGTTCAAGCTTCTGCTGTGAAATTTCAACATTTTAGAGACTCCTTGGTATATCCCAGCTACCCCAGTTTACCAGGGCTGGCTCAAAGGACAAGATGGCACCCACCCATCCACATTCCATGTATAGAAGCCAACTAGACGGGCAGTTGAACCTTACTTCAGTACTATAATATGACAGTGTCCTTTACGACACCGAAGGGGAACAGGCTAGCTTTGGGAGCTTATTGCATACCATGTAGCACACACAACTCTGTCCTCCAACACCTCACCACTGCTCCCCATCCCTCATCATCTGCTGACAGAGGCAGCTGCTTCACTCCATCTAATGGCAGGGCTGGCCCTGCGACATTAAGGACAACACATAGGATCACTGGAAGCAGTGGAGGCTGGTGGCTCTGATGTCAGTGGGGCAGTGAATTTACTCCAGGTTTCAGTCAGAACTGGCCAGAACTCTAAAGGAGCTATTCAAGGTGCTTCACACCTTGGATAGCTCCTTTAAAGTTCTGACTGGTCTTGACTGAAAGCTGGAGCAGATTCACTACCCCACTGGCATCGGAGCCACCAGCCTCCACTGATTGGAAGGGGCAATGGAGGTAACCTAGTCCAATCCCTGGCTCAGTGAAGGAATCTTGCAACTACAGCATCCCTGACAGATGGCCATCCAGCCTCAGCTTAAATACCTCCAGCAAAGGAGAGCCCATCACTTTCCAAGACAGTCTGTTCTACTATTGAATAGCTCTTATCCTTAGGAAGTTTCTCCTAATGTTTACACAGAACCTACTTCCTTGCAATTTCCAGCCATTAGTTCTAGTCTTGCCTTCTGGAGCAACAGAGAAGAAGTCTCCTCCAGAGAGCTTCGGCTATTGGGCGGTATAGAAATGAAATAAAAATAAATAAATAAATAAATAAATCGTCTGCATGATAGCCCTTCTGATAGTTGAAGATGGCTGTCATGTCTCCCCATAAACTTCTCTTCTACAGGCTAAACATACATAGTTCTTCCAATTGTTCCCCATAAGATTCGGTTTCCAGACCCCTCATCATCCTGGCTGTCCTCCTTCTGGATGTACTCGAGTTTGTCAATGTCCTTCTTAACATGTGGCACCCAGAATTGGACACAGTCTCCAGGTGCTGTCTGACTAGAAATACAACTTCTCATGATCTGGACACTATGGTTTCGATCCTAACTAATGCTCCATTGGCAGGAGTGTTCCCTCAGTAGTCTTCTGCCCATGAGATATTCCTGCTGGTGGAAGATGGGGGAAATACTTTTTGACTATTGCTCCTCTCCCTGCAGCCCTCTAGAGCAGAAGTTCTACCCTCTAGAGCAGAAGTTTGGGAACCCTCTGGATCAGTGTGGAGGATGGTACAGGAGGCTGAAGAGAAGAGGAAAAATTCCCTCCCCTGCACCCCGCTTTCTCTCCAGTGGAAGCCTCTGCTGGATTGGAGACCTTTCCACAGATGGAAGGAGCTCTTCTGTTTGTGGAAGAGAACTCAGGATCCAACCCTATGCTTTTGTTTATGCAGCCAACATCGCATTAACCTTTCTAGCATCTGCATTGCACAACACTGGTTAGTCTGAATGGTAAATAATTTATAAACAGCATGAACAAATAACAAAATGCTAAGTCAAAGTATTGGATCATCATTTGCAATTAATCTGAGCCAAATTAATCTAGCAAGCGGTGCAGTGGCCAAAGCGCTGAGTTTGGACGCAGGAGACGGTACCATGTTAATTGGTACAGTAACCATAATGTCCTTATCAAATGTAGATAATGATTTAAATTGTTTTCTTGAAGCTCTGTGCCAGATAATGCTTTAGCTGTAGGATTGGTAAAAACTGTGATTATAGCATAAAGAAAATCCCTTTGCATCTAAACATCTACATACCTTGAAATCCTGAGACGATCTGTACAACATCTTCATACACCATTAGAGTAGCTGAACGTTCAGGAAGAAGGCCAAGACTCAGAGAAGAAAACACTGTAGACGGAAAGTTGGTTAAGTGGGACATATGCCAGTCCTGAAGAACCCCCCCCCCCCAACCCTTCAATGTTTACTAATAAACATGCTTTTTATTATTTATTTATTATTACTACATGTATATCCTGCCTTTTCCCCTCTTGTAAAGAACTCAAGGCAGTCCACAGATCCTCCCCCTCTCCATTTTATCCTCATAATAACCCTGTGAGGTGGGCTGGGCTGAGAGTTAGTGACTGGCCCAAAGTCACTCAGTGAGCTTCATGGCTGAGTGAGGACTAGAAACTGGGTCTCCATAGGCCCAGTCAAACACTCTAACCACTACATCGCACTGGTTCTCACTACCTCTTTTAAGAGAATGCACACGTTTTCCAAATGACTGTATATAACAACTATATCACATTGCTCTGGTTTCAACAGCTTTTATGTGATGGGGGTTGGACCTGAATGAACAAGATCAACTTAAGAGGGCAAGAATGAAGGGTCCTGGATTACGGGAGAAGAAGAGTAATGAGCACCTGGCAAGTGGTTCACCACATGTGCATTTTTTTCCTTGACACACTATACAATATACTCTTATTGTCCCAAAAACAGAAAATTCAGGACTTTGGGTGTTTATATGTGGTAGTGGTGTGTTCAAGCTTCTAGACAGTCTAAATAGCTAAATAGCAAACATGTCTCCAATGACCAGTTTGCATTATACTCAATATTTTGGAAAGCAGAATCATAAGCAATCCACACTTTTGCTTTTTCTATATAACATCAGAAGTAGGATTCATCTCATCAAGGATGATCTCTGCTAATCCCTCACTTTGTCCATTACAGGAGAAGGGGAGTGGGGGAAGCCAGGCGTGCACCCTTTCAACTTGTTTTCCCCACTTACACAAGCCATTTAAACTGGCCCGAACTGAGCAAAAGCAGCAAAAATACAACAGAGAACAGCGACCCGATTTGAGCCTGATCAGGTTTTCTTTGGGAAAGACAGAGTTGCCTAGCCAAGATTTTCCTGCTAGAGAACATACCAAATGTTAGGCTAGAAACTATTACAGTGGAAAGGTTTTGTTCTGTGGACATGCAAAGAGAAAACAGGAGCAGAAGTGTTTTCCATAAATAAAGCATGGTGTTGTCTGAGTTTGGAAAAATGCCTGCAACACTTTGGAATAACTCTCAGTTGCCTGGTCCAGTCAATAGCAACCAACAACCCCTATCCATGATAGGTCTCACTTGTCCACATATGGGTACAAGTCTGAAAAATGGCATGCACACATAACCTTCAATACACAGAGGCCTGCATAGTGCTGCCAATATTACAGATAAAAACTGGGAACCAAGTATGCAGTCTGGACCTTTGCATGTTCAATTTTACATTCATATGCCCTATTCAAATATTACACCCATGCATGAGCATACAGTTGCTATAGAGGTGGGACAGATGTCCTCTCACTCCCCCATCCTATTTACCTATGCTCAAAGTAGACCTATGTACAGAAAAAATATGCCAAAGTATGTCATAAAAGATCAGCACTGAAACGCAAATTCAGTGAATACAGCACAGCTTTTCTAAGAACTAGGAAAGGTGCCCTCCAAACTTCTACCAGAACTTGCACCACATTGACATGTTTAAAATCTAATAAATAAAAATCTAAAAGAAAAGTCTGGATTTTCCAGAAACTGTTTAATGATTTTTCTCCAGCAAAAATGAAGGAACTGCGTGTCAATACCGCTGAATACCAATCTGCAGGAAGATTTCTATTTTTTTTTTAAATCAGAGGTTCTTCCCCTCAAAAATGCTAAACATTGTCAACAAAGGTGGAAAATCACTACTAGTATTTAAAATAGTAACAGATATCTCATCAATATTCAGTTAAACAGGGGTAGACAACCTGGCACCCTCCTGATGTTTTAGACTACAATTCCTATAAACCCCAGCCAGCATGGCCACTTGTCAAGAATTATGTAATCCAAAACATTGGGAGGGCACCAGGTTGCCTACCTCTGATTTAAACAAAATATGTATATAGATTTTTTTTAGTATACCTATAAAACATTTGAATTTCTAGAATGCTCTGCTAAGCATTAATGAATTCACCCTATAAATCAGAATCTTCTCAAATTACAGCTGTTCCATCATAATAATTTCCTTCCTCATATAAAGTCTCATACTAAAAACGCCTACCAGGCACAATGTACTACAAGCAGAATAAATTATATAGGAAGTAGCAGGAAAGGATAGAATTAGAATAATTATTTTCTCTTTTTTTTGCACATAATTTTATTTGCAAGGATGAAAACCAAAGCAATTCTAAGAGTTTGAAAGACGAACAAAATATACCAATGCTTTTTCCTCTCAGTCACTGAAACAAAACAACACAAATAACCTATGAATGTTCCTGAGTTTTTCTGCATAATAATAATTTGACCCCTTTTGTCAGGTTTTCAGTTATTTGTAAAAATTAATATATAATAATTAAAAATCACATTTGTAGTTGTTCTTATAAAGATGTTCCAGAAATAACAGCATGACACATAGAATAAGACTGCAATCCTATATAAAGTTACCAGAGAGTAAGTCACATTGACCTCAATGTGACTTACTTCTAAGCAGACTTGTTGGATTGCAGTGTTAGTCTCTAAAAAAAATCAGTGTTTTTTAACAAATCCAAAATAATCTTAATTAAAGTACTCTTACCAAAATAATGCCATCAATCAATAAAGAAAACTAACCCAACATGTTGACTATATACTTACATAAATTACATAGTTACTTATTCACTGCTTGGCTATAAGGCTGCGATTCTATAACCACTTACCTGAGTGTAAGCCACACTGAATTCAATGGGACTAACCTCTGAGTAGACATGTATAAGATTGTGCTGTCCTATACTTTAATGTGTTATGGTATACTGTATATCAACCTTCCGCAACCTGAACAGGATCTATACTACTGATCCTTCCATGTGTCAGACATTTCTGCAAAACAGAATCATTGCTGTGGTGGCAGATGCTAATAAATACAGTGCAGTATCCACTGTGTTTATAAAGCAATGAAATGTCACACATAAATACAACTGTGGGAGAAAAGGAGTTCCCTTTTTTTGTTTAACTCAGCTGACAAAAAGCGGAGCTTCAATGGTGAGCAGCAAAGGAGGTTTTAAAGTAACTTCTATGGTAATTCTGAGTTCCACCGTACGCGCGCAGTCAAAAGTAGACACACACACCCCAAATAAAAGAGGAGAAAGATGGGGGGTGTTCCAGGGACCTGGGGGAGCATCCCAGGGACCATAGGATGGCTCAGGAATCCCCTTCCGAGGTCAGAGACAGTGCTCCGACCTCAGAAGGGGGAGTTGGAGATCTGACCCTCGGCCCTGCCCCCTTGCAGCTGGCATGGAGAGAACAGTGACAGCTGTGTCTCAAAGGTCAGAAAATCAACCTCGGAGACGGGGAAAGGGGGGTGTTTCAGTGGGCAGTGAGGGGAGGAGACCAGAGAGGCCAGGATACGATTTATCCTGAGCCTCCTCCAGCCTCCTCCCCTCCCCCTCCGAAGCACCCTCGCTAACAAAAACAACACAGAATGGAGGATGGGGAGGCAAAGATTGCCTCTGCTGCTCTTCCTGCTTTGCCAACTTCAGCACGGCAAGGCATAGGAATCTTGGAAGCCTCCTAGTTCAGGGGCTTCTGAGCAGCAAGGGCACAGTCCATAGCCTGGTTCTAACCCAGTGGGTTAATTGTGTTAAACTGATTTTTGTATGTATTGGTTCTACCTCTGCATTGTCATGCATTGTAAATATTCTTGTGACAGGTGAAGTTATGTCCACTTCATACCATTAACGGTGCATGCCCAGGCTGTTGGCACACACAGGGAGCTCAGTACTCATTGGACTGGTTCCAGACTTAAGTCCTCTATCTAACTCAAGTCCCACTGATTTCAGTGGGTATACTTTAAGTATGACTAAGTCTGGATCCAACCAGACTTAGAATACCCCCCGAGAGCTCCTGGCAACACCTCTGTCCAGCAGTGGGCTACAAGGTAACTTGTGCTGAGTTGCGATTGTGCCAATGCCTTGCATGCAGCCACCTCTTTGTGTGACAGCAGGGGGTTGACTTCATAGGAACATAGGAAGCTGCCTTATACTGAGCCAGACCCTTGGTTCATTCAGCCCAGTATTGTTGACACTGACTGGCAGCGGCTCTCCAGGCTTTCAGGCAGGAGATTTTCCTGCCCTACCTGGAGATACCAGGGAGTGAACCTGGGACCATCTGTGTGAAAAGCATGTGCTCTGCTGCTGAGCTATGGCTCCTCCCAACTTCAGCATAAACAATGGCTGTCATGCTATTTGTGATTGAAAGAACCAGCCCCAACTCACAATTTCACCTCATACTCACAGTGAAAAGCTATTCCGTGTAAGTATTTGGGGCCTATCGTTACCCATAACTTGTCATAGCAGTTAGAAGTGTAAGGCCCTGGTAATTATATGAAATAGTTTTTGAACGGTTCCCTCACTGAGGGCACAACACAGACAAACAAAACTTTTGTTTGACCCCCAGATCTCCCTCTTTTCTGCTTTGTCATCAGAAGTCCTCAATCTCATTTACTCTTGTTTCAGGCCTTGCATGCTTTCAAGTGGAATAACTTTTACCATTAGCGTTTCCTCCAACAGACCATAGCTCTTGGCTAAGCTTAAGAATCCCTTGTTTTACCTCCATTCAAAGCATGCACCCGGTTGGCAGTATTTGAACCAAAGAAAGCCAGGGGAGGGGGGCTGCACACTGATATGTCTACAGCATTTTAAAACTTGTGGCTTGGATTAATTTATTATTAATCTTAAAACAGCATGAATTTGCACCATGCATGCTTCTTTTATTTTTATTCTCTCATTTGGCCATTTAGAAAGGAACTAAGTGCAAATAAGGGGACAAAATAATGGCTCCTTCTCACTGAAAGTGGTGGCAAAATGCCTAATGAACTCAACAGAGAATGCTCAAACAAGCGTTTCTTTCAGAAACACGCACTTATTTCGAGTGCCTTCTCTCTTGAAAATACTTGGATACGCAACAAACCCAGTACAGATTTCAATGACTTGTCAAAACCTCCACAAATTTGGTTGCTTCCTCAAAAATCGATATTAAAAGCAAAACATGCACTCTAAAGACCTCTATATAAAAGAAATATGGGCTAAAATTAAAAGGGGGGATTTCCCCCTTCTATGCACTAATGGCACTCTTGAATCCTTCCCACTTCCTCCACCAAACTTTTTATTAGAAGTGGAAGAAACTATATAGTCTAGTTCTGTGTTCCTCAAATAGAACCATGGGGACAGAAGGATCTTTGGATGCCGCTACAAAGGCAACAGTTCACACAAACACCCTGACTTGTATAGGGATAGAACTGTGCACCGTACATGATCTGTGGCCACAGCTACTTATCAGTTTGAGAACCACTGCTCTAGTTAACACATGGCTTTTGTTTTCGAGCATGCCAGACCAGTCAGCCTTGGAGTGGTCTTTTTAACACAAAAATGGAGGTAATACTTCATTTGCTTTCCTCTGTTTCCCCCTTGCCTCCTCCAAGAGGGCATCCTTTTTCCTTTGTGCATGACACACACTAAAATCTGATGTTATTGTTGGGTTGGATCCAGATGTAGTCATACTTAAGAATAGACCCATTGAGATCTAAGTATGACTACGTTTGGATCCAACCCATTGCCTGCAGGTTTCCATGATTATTTTGAGTTTACATCTAAAGGTTAGGGACAACTTTAATATTCTCCCCCTTTGGATCCTTCCCTTCCTTTCCATTTGACTAGTTTTTAAATGGTAAGTTTCCTCAAATTAAATTTTATTTAATCTTGTAAAGTCACATGCACATCACACGAGGTATAATAGCTCCAGTGTTAATAGTGAAGGATAAGGAAGAGGTCAATTTTTCCAGAGGGGTGAAAACTGTGAATTTTATCTGTATTGTTTGTTTTTAAACACCGCATACAATTTAGTATCCCTCCCTTAAAAGTAAAATCTTACCTCAGAACAAAAATAAAGATCTCTTACCAGGCAATCTTATAGGTTTCCATGGTGCAGAATTTGGCACATAAGCATGCTTAGTCGCAGTAACGATCAGGTGACTGCCCAGCTTATACTGAAACTTGATGAATGCCGTGCCATCTGCTCCTGAGGTCCCAGAAGCAATGGGGATCTGGTTGGTAAAAATCTCAATAAAGGCTTCGGTGACGGGCTGATGTGTGCTGGCATCACTTACGTGGACCTTCAGAGTCACTTCTGCAAGAAAAGCACCACAGCGATCAGCCCTCGGGTAAGCTTTATCATTTCATGTTTTCCAAAAACAAAAAGGAAAAGCAAATGCAATGAGGGAACAGAAACACCTATTCCTACTCTTGGAGTGTTTGTGAGAACGTTACAGGAGTGGTATAGTGGTAAATTCTGAAGGGCGGGAGCTCATTATGACAGCTCCTGTAGCCACGCCCCACAGGAGAATCCACAAGCCAGGGGTGGGGAACACTTTTGGGCCTGGGGGCCAGATTGCCCTCAGTTCCCCTCTGTGGGCTGGATTATGTCAGGAGCCCCTACACCCTGATGTCATCAGGTGGCTTCACTCCAGCCAGGCCTTCACCGGGTGGGATATTTTTTACCTCTGTCCCCTTCCCTGGCTCAATCATGCCACCTCCCAAAAGGGGGAGTGGTTCACCAGAGGCCCCAAGGACCTGTCTGGTGGGCCAACTTCAGCTCATGGGCAAGAGGTACCCCATCTCTG
Organism: Heloderma suspectum; assembly: GCF_057233095.1. Lineage (NCBI taxonomy): Eukaryota > Metazoa > Chordata > Lepidosauria > Squamata > Helodermatidae > Heloderma > Heloderma suspectum. The sequence continues at coordinate 197,306,305 of NC_139462.1, forward strand.
CCATAGAGAGAGAGAGAGGATTTGCATCACGAAGTATCCCTGTGGCACAGTGGTGTAGTAGTAAATTTTGAAGTGCAGGAGCTCATCCTGACAGCCCCTACAGCTATGCCCTCAAGGAGAATCCACACTCACGCCCCCAGGAATGGTATATATACAGTTTGCATCTGACATGTGGACACTCATTAACCATCTTACTTGTTCTTTAGAGTAGAACTGTGGTAAGATTATGCTGGTGGCAAAACAACTAGACAGACTGCATCTTACAAACCTTTGAAAGAGACATTATCAGCTTTACTTCAGCTGTAAGCCCAGCCCAAATCTTTGCAACCCATTCTATGTGAATGTTCCAAAGCAAATGCAAAGCTGCGTTTGTGAAGTGAAGGACCGAACATTTAATGCTTGGCAGAATTAAACAGCAAAAATTACTCCGGGGGGTGGGGGTAGGGATGAGCAAGTGATAAACTATGGTAGACAAGGTAAGACAAAGTTCAAAAAGCAGGAACAGAGCATGAAGAGGAACAGAAAAATATGGTATCGCTGGAGCAGCAATGTGGCATGACTGCAGGCCAAAAACCACTGCTACAAATGCACAGGCTGTGTCCATTACATCACACTTTAAAATCGCATCCGTCCATAACATAGGAGGCCAGCACAAGTTGCATAGCTACGATGTCCGTAGGATGAGATTCTAATGCTGACCCAGCAGCGTCACCTTCACCATCCCAGGTCCTGTGTGAACTCAGATCCAAGCATTGCAAGTCACCTTATCTTATACACATTAGTGGATTACAATCCAAAGAGACTCATGATTATACCTTTCACATGGAATGGGTTGCAAATCTATCTATCTATCTATCTATCTATCCATCCATCATCCATCCATCATCTATCTATCTATCTATCTATCTATCTATCTATCTATCTATCTATCAGTTTCTTTTCTGGCGGGTCCTTCATCAAATTCCCAAAGTGCTTTTTTAAAAACAAAATTTTAAAACAAGACTTAATTTGGCAAAATAACTACCAGGAAAAAAAATCCTAGAAAAACTCCAGTGTACCTGTAGAAGTTCTGCATACATACCTCTGGATTGCAACCATAGTAACAAAGTACTAAAGAGTAATTTCTAATATACAAAAAGCTGTCATTATCAAAACATGTTTGAGAAGTTGGTCTGATCTTGTTTTAGAACAGCCTCCTCCAACCTGGTGCCTCCCCCCAGTGTGTTGGCCTGAAATTTCCATCAGCCCCAACCAACATGGCCATTTGGTCACACTGGGTAGGATGAAGTGCTTTTTAGTCCTATGAATCTGGAAGGCACCAGGTTGGGGAAGGCTGTTCTAGAAACCAGGACCATCTATAGATACCTTCAGGTGCTCAATGTACATTTCTACTTGAAGTTCCTGAATCTTTAAGGAAGCCTTATGCAACCAATATCGCTTGCTAAAACACAACATGTTATTTACAGCATCAGTCACGATCCAAAATTCACCCTAAGAACAAGTACTTGCTGTGCAGATTTCTCAGCCTCCTACACATGCTCCATTCTCCAATAATACCACCATGGCAACAGCATAGGATTGAAAAACCAGCCATCCACATTCTTGTATTCTATGCAGTAAAAATGCATAAAGCCAATACAACTTGACATCTACCACATTCATGCTCTTTGTATACTAGCGCTGCTCCAGAAACTAACCAAATCTACAGCTCTGAGCCTCTCACTAAATCTCAATCAGGTATACTTAAAAATCCTACACTGATAGGACATTGGTTAGTTTCATGAGTAACCAACTCATTTACTCATTACTCTAGATGATCCAAGAACCCAAAGTGTCAGAGACAGCAGCTTCAAGATACTGATTGGATTCAGACGATCATGGGGGTGAAAGAGGCCATCATGACTTCTCCCCCCCCCCCATGCATGCTGCATGGGTGCAGTTTGCATAATTACCTGCGGTACATGGCAGAGGTGGCTTTCTATCCAGGCCACATCCCATGGCTTGTACTAGGGGTTGTGGTGTTGGTAAGAAGCCACCCCTGCTGCACACTGCACTGCATTTGGATGACATGGCAACCCATGCTGCATCGCAGGTAATAGTGCAGATCATGCTCGCACATGCAGCATGCATGGGGAGAGAAACCACGATGACTTCTTTTACACCCATGATCATCCAAACGCGGCCATTATGAGATGTGCCAACAAAGGGATGTGAGTGTGTCACACTTTGGTTGCACTTCCAGCGTAATGTCTGAAGAAGAATGGGATTGCACATGCCTGTTAGCATGGGGACACTGTCCTGAGTAAAATATTTTGGAGGTGCTAAGGGTGAAGACACTTGTCACTTTTTTAGATCAGTGGAGTCATTGCTGATTGACTGCCCTCATAATGGCCAAGCACCCTCTCCTGAGCATTTTTGAAATGGTTTTTACTTAATACAAAAAAGCATGTATCACCTCACTTTCCCTACCAGCAACGCTGTGGGGTGGTGAAAACCTGGATTCATACAGTAGTGGGATGGGTGACAGAGAAAAATGCTGAGACCAAACTAGCATGTGGTACGTCCAGGCTACCAGGACCCCTGATCCCTGAAAAGGGTGGTGTTGGGGAAACTAGTGAGCAATTTCTAAAACAAGAACTAGGATTTATTTAACAGCGAATGGAAAAGGGGAGTGGGGAGGAAGCAAAACAAACATTCAAATGAACTAACGATTTAAAGCAAGTCTCTAAACAATAACATGAAAGTAGTCCAATAGTTGTATGGTCTACAAATGTAGGTTATTTTTTTTTAAGACCTGTCTCTATCTGTGCAGTTCTGGACTCAAAGATAACTGTAGGCCTTAGTTATTGACAGTTGATTATGTATCCATTTATCAGCCATAGCCAACCTGGCACCCTCCAGATGTTCTGGACTACAATTCCCATCAGCCCCAGTAATCATGGCCAATTGTCAGGGATTATGGGAGTTATAGTCCAAAAGATTTGGAGGACATCAGGTTGGGGAAGGCTGTATATGTCTTTATCCATTCATATATCTAGATAAAGCAAGGGTGGGCAACTTGTAGCCCTCCAGATGTTTTGGACTACAAACCCCATCATCCCTCACCATTGGCTATGCTGGCTAGAGCTGATGGGAGTTGTAGGTCAAAATATTTGGAGGTCTGCAAGATGCCCACTCCTGATATAGTGAGAGATGGACAGCTAACCTGAGATATGGGCAGAGGAATGAGACTGAGGGTTGAGCCAGATTCGATTAGGTGGCATGTCTGTTTATCATTTCATTTGCAAATCCAGGCTCACCCTGAGCTGCGGAATGCACCACGAGCTGTCTTTTAATATTATGTCCGTCTTCCCCTGATTGCTAAACATATAAACAGCCCTGCTAAATCAGAAGAAAAGGTCCATCTAGTCCAGCAGCATGCTTTCCACTGCAGCCAACCAGATGTGTCCAGGAAGCCCACAAGCAGGATGTGGGTGTGAAGGCAACAGTCTTCTGTCATCATGGTTTCCCAGCAACTGGTATTAAGAGGCACACTGCCTCTGAAAATGGAGTCTCCATATAGCCATGAGAGCTCATAGCCACTGATAGATCAACCCTCCATAAATGTAATTCCTACCACCACAATGTACACTGAATTCCTGTTCTCCATGACCACGTGGATAATTGTTTGCATCCGTCTGTTGGTGTCCTTTGCCCTCGTATTTGAAACATGCTACAGCTTTCCCCAACCTGGTACCCTCCAGATGTACCAGGCTGGGGACTGCAACTTGCAGCCAGCATGGCTATGGCCACATCTGGACGGTACAAGATTGGGGAAGGATGAATCCATTGAAGGTTGTAGTTCACACACTCAGAATGATTCAGAAATTCCTAGCAAATTGAAATGCTGTATATATGGAAGAAGAAGCATGCTAATTAAGGAGACTTACTTGTGCTTTGCATTTTACAAGCTGTAAAGCAAGTAGCAAAATGAACTTTCATTTTTTAAAAACCATAAGAAACCTAAGTTCTTAGATCTTAAAACTAGATAGGCCATGAGCCGTTAGCATTTATTTTCCCTTTGACTTGATGATCCATTTAGAAGAACCAGTGTAGCAAAGAATAATGAGGCATGCAGGAAAAAGAAGCATGAGACAATAATAAAGGGAGGGTGAACGTTATGGTTACTTACAAAAGACTGTTCAGAAGCACAGATTCTTAAATTACACATTATAAACAGAAAGAAGAACCGTGTGAAAGAAACAGATCTTCCATATTTGGAAGAAGACTGAAGATTCCAAAGCAGCGAACAACTGATGAACACAGCTATGCAGATGAAAGTAGTAAAAAGAGCTAGAAGATTGTGTAGCTTGAAGTAAGAGGAAGGGGACACGATAATCAAGAGGTCTTCACTGTAATGATCTGCTTCTGTGCACTCTCTTGTGATAACTGGTCTGACTAGCTGAAAGAGGCTGCAGTGAGTTTCCCTGGACTCAGCTCAGGAAGCTCATGGCTTGAGTAGAGTTGCTGCTGGAGGACACTGCTTGGGAAGTGTTCAAGCAGAGGGGCTATACTGGGTCTCCCCGAACTCCACTAGGGAGACGCCTGGTCGATGCCACCGGGGGAGGACTCCAACCAGAACCTTCAGCTGACAGCCTCCAGCATCTGACCACTTGCTGACCCCACAGGCTGACCCAGGAGACCAATGGAGAGGCACTACAAATCCCTTCTCTCGAGGCTAGTCCAGTGGTCTGAACAACTTGTTGCTTTCCTTATCTGGAACTTGACCTCCAGTCTGCCTGTCATTACCTCTCTGCATCTGGCCATTTAGCTCTCCATCTGCCCAGAGTGGTTTGTGACTCTGGACCATCTCCAACCACATCTCCTGCCTCTGGACCATCTGATCAGTGCCTACCTGTGGCAAATGCAAACTCCGCAAGCTAAAGCCCAGTTCTGACACTTGGCTCCACCAGTGGGGCTGTAACAGTTCTCCCCAGACTCTGCCTCTGTGATGCCTAAAAGGGGGTCGGGAGGAAGCTTCCTCCCTTTTGCCTTTGGACCCTGAAGCCATAATGTATTTATGAAACAAACCAGCAGAACAATCTAAGGTTTGGAGTCAGCTTGTTTAGCAGTTGCTTTAAACCACAGTTCCTGGTTTATAGGTAACCACAAGCCATGAATCATAAAAATTGAATCGTATTTAAATCCTCCTTTTGGCCATGTGGGAGCAGGAGAGGAGAGCATACAAGCCCGAAGCTTGGCTCCCAGAGGCTCTTCCACATTGCGCTAAACTCTGGCTTTGCATTCCGTGCAAACACAGCTAATACTGAGTGGTCAGTTGCCCAGTGTGTCAACCCTAACTGCAGCGCCATGGAGGGAAACTGTGCACCTGCAAAATCTTTCTAAAATCCCAGAACTGTGTTGTTTTTTAAAAGAATACGTAGACTGCATATAGCTAGCAATATTGTAGATCTGTGAGAGAGGAAACAGGCACAGATATAGGTCGCATTTAGCGGTCACACCAACTACACACACTCCTAACGTTTACATTCCTTCTCCTTGAGCTCCTTGGGTAATTATACCCTACTTGTTTTTACAAGTTAGACAGCAAACCAAAACCACTAAGCTTTGGTCAAATATAGTTCTGCAAGTCTAACTCTCCTTTGCTATTGCTAAATTTGTTCTTGCGTGTAAAGAAAACAAGACAGCTATGGGTTATCATTTGGGAAAAGGCATATTCAAAAGACAAGGAAATCCAAAACCTACAATCCTTTTCTGCATTCTTAATCTGATTGTTTAAGAGTTAAGCAAAAACCTACACTTGATTCGATAAATCCTCTTTGCTCCATCTGTTTGGCAAACTCAGATTTTCCCCTGTTTAAAACATGTTTCCCCAAAACAGTGGGGGGTAGGGTGGGGGCTGTCAATGAAAATGTCCCAGAGCAGCAACTTGAAATAGTTACTTGGCAAGCGGCTACGTTCCTTGGCTGCCAGAAAAACACTGGCGCATGGAGGACCGAGACATGAGCTTTCAGTATAGGCCCAGAATGTGTTTGGGTAACACATACTCAACATGATGTTTGCCTTAAGACTTTCCAGGTGGGATCCTGATTTCCAAGTATCCTTCTTTACTGAGGCAGAGAAATAGTGGCACGACCATGACTTAAGGTAGGTTGATGCCACTTCCTTGTCTGACCCTACCCTATCCCCTACGCTCCCTTGAGTGTCTTGCTGCACAAGTGCCTATAAATGCTGAAGCTACTTTTACAATGAAATGCACAATTTAATAGTTTAAGCTTAAGGTTTTCTTGTTAAAATATAAAGTTTTAAACTCTCCACTGACATCAGACAGGTATCTACAATTTTGACTATGAGACCTATCTCTTTACACAGGCAACGAAGCACCTCTGCACATGGAGAGGGAGAGAAATTAAAACACAATACTGAACAGCAGCAGAGAGATTGGAAATGGTGCAGCCAGCTGTTGGACCCACCAATCAGATCCGCAGTATACCCAGAAAGGGAAGGAAGTGGAAAGGAAGAAACCTGTTTAGAAATAGAGAACAGACTCTCTCCCAAAAAAGTCACTCCAGGTTTTTCTGGCATCTTAATTTGGCTGCTGTAATTCAGCCTCCTTCCCTTGCTTGCCAAGATCAGGCCCATCATCAGGTGTTGGCAAGGCCGGGCAGCTGCCAAGGGCCCAGGGGCTCATAAGGGCCCATCTCTGCCAACCCTAAGAATCCCGGAGAGCCATGTTGGCTGGAGAAAGCGGCCAGTGCAGCCCTTCAGAGAGCCAGCCACGCCCAAATGCCTGGCTCTGAGGGGGTCCTTCCCCAGAGCCAGGCATTGTGGAGACTGGAGAGGTGCCCCAGGAGACTGCCTGGCCCAGGACACCTCTCCGGATGAGCAGCTGCCTTTCCCCCAGAACAGCTGCCCGTCCTCTGTTTAGCCAGAGCTAACAGAGGACAGGCAGCTGTTCTGGAGGAAAGGTATTCCTGGAGATCACCCACAATGCATGCGATGTCCTGGGACACCTCTTCAGTCTCCACAATACCTAACTCTGAGGAAGGTCCCCATCAGAGCCAGACATTTGGTGACAGATTGCAGTAGCCAGAGGGGGTGAGTGAGAGGAAGGGAGGGAAGGAGAGAAGGTGGCGGCAGCAAACTGAGCAAGGATGCGGGTCTGTGAGGGAGTAGGTGGCAGCAGCGGGCAGAGGGGCTGGGTGAGTGGGGGAAGCTGGTAGCCACGAGTGAAGTGAGTAGGTGGGTAGGTATGAGTGAGGGAGAGGCGGTAGCGAGCAGAGAGGGGGTGACTGCACAGGGGGGTGGCAGCAAGTGGAGGAGGCCTTTGGCAGCACCATGCCTGAGTGCACTCTGAAGTCTGGCCCTGGCCAACATCAAAGTCTCTCTTGGCCTTGGCCTATTTGGTGAGTGGGTCTGTATAATTTGGTTGGGATCCTGGCTAAGTCAGTGGCTCTTAGTTCCCGCTGAAATCAATGGGACTTCCACCGACTTTGTCTGAATTCAACCCTTTGATTGGTCAGCACACTGTGCAGACCACTGACGTTCATCCATTGTCCAATGAGAACAAACGAGGCCTCATGCACATCAGGTCAGACTGGGCTTAAATGTCAAATGTTCTTGTTCTGAAAAAACAATCCAATCCTTATCTTGCAGTCTCCAGTTTGTTATCACGTTCAATGAGCTGGTCAGAGGCACCTTGAAAACAAGAAACAGAGCTGTTGGTAAGTCAGAAGCTCTTGATTCACATCTATTTAAAAAAAAAACGTGCTGCATAACAACTATGTCAGGTATTCAGGGGTGGACAGATGTTACATTGCAATTCTTTTCTTACTCTTATATCCCCCTTTTCCTTCAAGAAGCTCAAGAATGCATCATATTTAGAGTAGATCCACTGAAATCAATGGGTCCTGAGCTAATCTAGAAGAATTCTATTTTAATTTGTAAAAACAGGGACAGTATATGAACAATGCTTAATATGGCATAGTCTGTGGATGTTGTTAAGTGATTATGATGAACCCGAAACTCAGAAATAGCAATAGCCTTATTCGTGGACCTGGCTTTGGTCTTTCTAGTTGTCATGCACGGCACACCATAATATCATTTCCAAATGTGTTTTATATCTCTTACTGAAGGTAGGCAGAATGTAGATCTGGATTGACTGGTAGATCTTTTGAGAGATTTGAAGTAGATCAGCAAGGATTTCTGACAGCCAATTGTTTAACAGCAGCAGCAACAAAATGACTCCCACTTTCTCTAAATTAAAGTACTGAAATGAAGAAAGCTTGGGGTAACTACGAGTGGATGTTTGTGTGCAAAGGCTGTGAGCTCTGCTCCAAACCAATTACTGAGCTCAGGATTCTTTAATTCTAAGGGTGCAATTCTATCGCGATGCTGGTAAGCCTCCGAACTCGGAGGTTTACGAGCATCCAGTGCAGAGCGGGAGGAGCAGTGGAGGCAATCTTTGCCTCCCTGTTTCTCCCGCTCTGCGTTTTAGCTAGAATGCCTTTTTCGCCTGTCTAGCTGGAGCATGTTGGAGGGGGAGGGAATAATAGAATAGTAGGGTTGGAAGAGGCCTATAAGACCATCAATCCAACCCCCTGCTCAATGCAGGAATCCAAGTCAAAGCATCCCTGACAGATGGCTGTCCAGCTTCATCTTGAATGCCTCCAGTGTGGGAGAGCCCACTACCTCCCTAGGGAATTGGTTCCATTGTCGTATTGCTCTCACAGTCAAGAAGTTTTTCCTGATGTTCAGCCGGAATCTGGCTTCCTGTAACTTGAGCCCATGATTCCGTGTCCTGCACTCTGGGATGATCAAGAAGAGATCCTGGCCTTCCTCTCTGTGACAACCTTTCAAGTACTTGAAGAGTGCTGTCATATCTCCCCTCAGTCTTCTCTTCTCAAGGCTAAACATGCCCAGGTCTTTCAGTCTCTCCTCATAGGGCTTTGCTTCCAGTCCCCTGATCATCTTCGTTACCGGAGGCTGGAAGGCCTCAGGACAGCTCACATCCTGGCCTCTCCAGTTCCGGCCCCTCCCACCAAAACACCTCCTTTACCCCCTCTCCGAGGTCGCTTTTGTGACCTTGGAGAGGCAGCTGGCGGGGTTCTCTCTGCACCAGCTGCAAGGGGAAGGGGGCGGGAAGCACAGATTCCTGGCTCAGAGGTTAGAGTGCTGTCTCCACCCTCAGATCTGGGAATCCGAAGTATACCATGGCCTCCCAGACACAGTCTAGGGGCCATAGGGTTGCTCCCTATGTGTATGTCTTTGCACCAGGCTCCGGTTGGTGGATTCTAGCAAAAAACAAAGTAGATCCCATAAGCCTGAAGTTTGCCCACCCTGTCTTATTGCATGATACCATAAGAAATTATTGGGTTGAAAATGGATGGTTTGAACTTGCCACATGTCAAATATTCTGTGGAATATAGGAAAAAGAAATTCTAGGTTTTTTTACAAAATAAACACTCTCCATTTCATAAGAGTTTCTTGAAAAAGGGTTGAAAAATATGAGAAAGCTACCACAATATTTTAAGAAATTAGGCATTAATTGCCCAATTTGCATGCAAATTAACTGATAATACAATAAATTTCTAACAGGTTAAAAAATGTTCATCTAGGCTTTAACAAAGGTTTCCCTCCACTCTACAGAGTATCTTTTGAATAAGCCTTTCTGTTTTCTGAATTAATATTAAATACTTAATCCACACATGACTGTCAGCAGCAGCTAAGGGAGCAATCCTATGGCCACTAGTCAGCGGCTACACAGCCACAGGATATCTGGTTTTCTGGGAACCTACCTTCCCTCCCTTCCGCGCTGCCTCACAGGCAGCGTGGAGAAGCCCCATCCCCTGTGCTTGCAAGAGGAGCATGGAGCAGCCGAAACGGGGCGTGCCAGGGGGCGTTCCGGGGCGGGAAGGGTGGAAATGCTGATACAACACATCTAATGTGTCGTCCGGCAGCCTCCTCCCCAGCTCAGCTGTCTAGCCGAAAATGCAGGGCAAGAGGAGTGCGGAGGGAACGATCCCCTCCGTGCTTCTCCTGCCCTGCATTGGATAGGCGGTCGCCTCCAAGTTCGGAGGTGGCGGCCTATCTGCATAGGATTGCTAGCCCTAAGTCATGTGGATGTTAATTACTTAGCAAAAGCAAAGCTGGGTCATAAGCTGAAGAGAACTCTTAGCGGGCAATCTATTCTGAAACAATATATTGAAAACTTTTAAAGATCTGATATTTGTAGAGGCAAAAAACAAAATTTAGGAAACTTTACAAACATGGGAAACTGACTTATACCCAGCTAGACGAATTTACCAACTAGCCCAGTATAATGAATTTGGCTTGCAATCCTATACACACTTACCTGAGATTAAGTCCTGAACTCAATGGGACTTACTTCTGAGTAGACATGTTTAAGATTGTGCCGCAAAGCTACTAAAGTTCAGTTTTGTATCACCTTGGATTTTTGGCATTTAAAACATCTGAACCCAAGGGAGGCTAAGTTCTCTCCCTCTCTGCTATCCTTCTGCCAGCAGGCAAAACTGACTTTATTCAAGAAGGCCTGTAAGTGCATCTGTTGGGTTGGGTACTGTTTTTATTCTGTAACCATTTTTATTATATTTTAATATATGGTTTTATTTGTTTTAACCTATTTTATTTTTCTCTGTAAGCTGCCTTGGGTGCTGGTTTTTGGTAGAAAGGCAGGGTTCCAAAATAAACAAACAAACAAATAAAATAAACATTATGCCTAATGCTGCATCTGTGAACATTTTGCCCTAAAATCTGTAACTTCTCATGAATATATATATATAGAGAGAGAGAGAGAAAGAGAGAGAGAGAGAGAGAGAGAGAGAGAAAGTACACACATACATGTATACAAAATGATAATACATAGTAGGATTACTATAATACTTAGAAAATAAATTTTAAAAATGCCTCAGTAAACATAGGAAACATACTTATGCCACACAGGTGGGCAACTTGTAGGCCAAAAAAATCTGGAGGGCCACAACGCCCATGATCCTTCACCATTGGCTATGCTGGCTAGGGCTGATGTGAGTTGTGGACCAAAATATCTTGAGGGCCACAAGTTGCCCAGCAGGTCAGACTGCTTGCCCATCTAGCCCAGTAGTGTTTGCTCTGACTGGGAGAAGCTTCCCAGTGTCTTGGCAGAGGTCTTTTCCTTCACTTGCTACCTGATCCTTTGTAAATAGAGAAACCAGGAATTGAACCTGAGGCCTTCTGCATGCAAAGCATTTGCTCTATCATTGAGCAATGGCCCCTCGCTTATAACTTTGAGATATACCCATATTCTTGTCTAACATTATTCAAAAGCAACTCTATACCTACCCAAATTCTGCAACCCCCAAGGAGTTGAGAATGTGGACTATCAAAGGCTATATAACTATATAGCGCTATCAATGGCTGCTAGTCATGATAGCTATATGTTACCTTCAGTATCAGAAGCAGTATGCCTCTCTATACCAGTTGCTGGGGAACATGGGCACGAGGGTGCTACTGGACTTAAGTCCTACTTGTGGGCTTTCCATAGGCAGGTGGTTGGCTCCTGTATGAACAGAATGTTGTACTAGATGGGCCTTCAGTCTGATTCAGCAGGGCTCTTCTTATGGTCTTATGACTATTACATGTACTACCACCGAGATAATCCCTGCATTTTGTAGATGAAGCAACAGAAACAGAAAGAGGAGCCAAACAGCCATATAGGGAGCATCTTGGAGAATTAATTGACAGGCTGATTCCCTTTCCCAGCAATTTAACCATAAATCTCCTCAGCACATGAGCTCAATTTAATCCAAGACCAGTGAACCTGTGTCCCTACAGATGTTCTCAAATTCCCATCAGCCCCAGCCAGCCTGGCCAATGATGAAGGATGATGGGAGTAGTAGTCCATCAACATCTGGAGGGCCATAGGTTCCCAGCACTGATTTAATCTGTTGTGACTCAGTACCAGTGGTGTTTCTCTGTGGCTGAGATAGCCACTCCTGTTTTGGCCACGAAGAATCAAGCTATTCTTCAGGTAACACAAAGCATATTATTTTGGAACAAATTCTAATGATGCTAAAAAGATCCTCTTGAGTTATTTACTTATTTATTTCATTTCTATACTGCCCAATAGCTGACGCTCTCTGACCAAATTTGCATGGGAATCTGTCTGGAACATAGGCCTTTAAAAAAGAACTCACACTGCAAGCTACCCTAATATGGCTATGCAAAATTTAGTATGAAACTAATGCAGTTCACTTATTCATGTATTGAATCTAACCTTGTTTTCCTACATATATGCCTTAACATATCTAGGCTTTTATGTTATTTCTGCACTCAGTAATGTTTATGTCTTTGTATTCAATGTAATTTGAAAATTTTAATTAAACTGCTACGCAGCCACCTTCCAGATAATTAATAGAGATATTAAATTACAGGACTGGTACAGAAAACCTCTTTAGCCATTACTATAATAAAACTCCTCTAGCATAACCTTCAGTCATTTATAGTAGCCATCATTTATGTTTCCATCCAGTTTTCAATGTCACACTGGCCCCCACCCTCCTTCCAATCATTGTGAATTATCCTTCAAATGAATGCTTCCACCTAGGCTACAGGATCCACAATGAACAACAATGACAGGGTAACCAAAAGAGTAATTTTTAGAGCCAGGGGACATGCTAACCATTTGTTGGGAACTCATGTCTTGGCACAGACAGCAATTAAGAAAAATGTAACAATTTCCTTTCCAAAGCAGACACCTGACTGTTCTGAAAACAGGTGTGGGTGGGAAATCAATAGAATTTAAAAGAATATTAATGACCACTGCATTCACTGAAATTTAGTATCATTTGTTAAAATGAACCCACACATATTAGTGGAAGTTGAAATATTTAAGCTGAATCATATGGAAATATTTATTTAATAGCTACTTTGTTCTTTTCATAAAAAGACCAAAATATTGTTCAAGGCAACAACTACAGTTTCTTCCACATGCTGAAAGACATTCTCCCCTTGCTTCCCCAAAAGAACATGAGAAGAGCCATGGTGGATCAGACCAAGGGTCCATCTAGTCCAGCATTCTATTCACACAGTGGCCAACCAGCTGCCCACGGGAAACCCAAAAGCAGGACATGAGTGCAACAGCGCCCTCCCACCCATGTTCCCCAGCAACTGATATACATAGGCATACTGACACTGACACTGGAGGTAGCATACAGCCATCAGGGCTAGTAGCCATTGATAGCCTTCTCCTCCAGGAATTTGTCTAACCCCCTTTTTAAAGCCACCCAAATTGGGGGGCCATCACCATATCTTGTAGTAGCAAATTCCATAGTTTAACTATTCGTTGTGTGAAGAAGCACTTTCTTTTATCTGCCCCGAAGGATTCAGCTGCATCCATGAAACTGCTGTGTGTGCAGATTCCATTTCACTAGAGAGGAAAGCAGCGTGCACGTATAACTTTATTAAAGCACATCCAACCCAGGGGCGGGGAACCTTTTTCAGCCCGAGGGCTGAATGCTAATCTGAAAAAAGCCTCAGAGGCCACATTCTATCGGTGGGTGTGGCCAAAGGCAGAAGGGGTGGGGCCAAAATGTTATTATTACCAATTTTATGTCTACTCAAAAGTAAGCAGGACAAGGCTTCTGTATGTCTACTCAGAAGTAAGCCTGACTGAATAACTAAGCAGCACTTTCAAATGCATTCAAATAACAAGCCTCTGCATGTCTACACAGAAGAAAGTATGAGCATATCTGCTCACAGGTAAGCAGGGCAAGATTCTGCATGCCTCCTCACAAGGAAGCAGGACAAGCCCCTGCAGGACAAGCCTCAGAAGTAAGTAGAGCTGAGTCACTCAGCAGCTTCCTCCAGAGGTGCCACCTGCTCGCCCCTCCAAGGGAAAGCTCTTCTCTTTTATCACCTGCTGATTCAAGGCTATACAGTGACAAAGACTCCCTTTCTTGCTGTACAGAAGCGAAAAGCTCTTATCTTTGAGGAGCTGCTGATTGGAGATAAGAGCTTTTTCCTGCCAGGAGAGGGGTACAGTCTGGGGAAGATGCTGACCGGCTGAATCTGATCTAACCCAGCAACCTGAGGAAGCTCACCAGCTGGATACAGCAGAGATAACCATCCCTCTTGTCTGTTCCCCAGCATCAGAGGCATGCTGCCTAGGGCCAGGGATCACTCACTGGCCACCTTCACACGTAGCAATAAGCCAAAATTGCTGGCTTATCCTGATTTACTGTGAATGAGAAGCATGCCAGTGCACTCTGCTTGCTCATGTCCACTCCTCCATGCAAGTGGATAAAACCACTCAGAAGTGGGAAGCTTCACATGACATCCAAACCCTGGCTCCTGGTTTCTCCTAAACTAGCTGGTCTTGTAAGCCAGGAATAAATGAATTTTAAAAAAGGGAAGAATGAAGTGGAAGAAACAGGCTGTGTTCACCAGTGCATTGGTCATTTAGAGTAAACCAGGATAAGCCAACAGTTCTAGCTTACCATTATGTGCAAACACTCCTGCTCTTACAAAATATGGCTAGCAGCCACCATCGATGAAACTCCATCTATTAACATGACAAATCCCGTTTTAAAGCCAACTGCGTCTGTGGCCATCGCAACATCCCATGGCAACGAATTCTAAAAATTAATTATGAATCTACTGACATTTAGTTTCATTGGAGGACCAGAAGTTCAAGTGTTTTGAGAGGCAATTTCTCTCTGCATGCCATTTGTAGTTCTATAAATCTTTATAATATTCTCCGCCCGTCCAGTTGTCTTTTTTCCAACTTAAATGCCCCCACTTTGTCCAACCTCTTTCCATAACTGCAAGAACAAAATAAAATGAACATTGTGGATAAAAAGTTATAAATGCACTCCACAGGCCAAATTCTGAATGAATGGTGAAATGGTCCTCTATAACCATATTCCTAACCCAAATGTTCAAGAAAAGAATGTCAGCATTTGCAATCTGATCAATAAATCCATTTTCTCATTAATAGAGAGTACTCAATCATCTCAAATTGCATCAATGATGGCACACAAGGTATTGACAACTGGTGGGCCATTAAACTGGAGTACAAAGTAGCATCTTTAATGCATCAATTTCCCTTCTTCCTGAGAAAATATTATTACTACTTATTCGATGTCAAAAAGTCAGTTTATCACTGAGATGTTTACAACATCACAAACAATGGTAAAATAGTGAGGGGAGGGGATTACATGGTCTTCACTGTACAGCAACTGACAAATTCTGGTTTGGCATACAAGCCAGTAATAATTTTTGGTCACCACTGATGCCTCCCCTCCCCATTGGCTATGCTGGCTGGGAATTATGGGAGTTGCAGTCCAAAAACATCTGGAGGGCACCAGGTGGCGGAAAGATGTGCTAAAGAGACAACATCTTCATTTTGAAATCAATGTTTTTGAATACTTTAGATATATGTTTGTTAATTTGATAGAGGATATTCCCAACTGAAAATGTAAGCTCAATAATGGACTCCAAGGAATAATAATTGAAATGTTAATGTAACAGAGGAAAGACCAATGTGTTTTGGGGAAGTCCAAACTATGCTTCCATTGAGAACAAAATGTCACCTTTGTTTACTGATGTTTTGGAATTTGGGAAGGATACAGTGCAAATATACACAGGGTTTGTGTTATACTGCCTAGCCTGATCTCTCCCTAACAATATGGCTTGACACTAGCCTTCGCTCACACAATTACACCCATGTTTGAACAGACTTGTGTGCTAGGTTTTAGAGATCTAAAGGCCAATTCTGTTCCTGTGGAAGCAAAATGAGGTCATTCTTATACTATAAAACTCCCAGAGGCGAGTCCAAAAGTGCTTTATTTGCTAAGCAAAGTAAAAAGACACAATGAATGGAGAAAAGAATTCCCTTGTCGTTTATTTGAATTCAACCAAACTCATTGTACAGATGTAACCCCCCCACACACAAAAAACAATTTGAAGCAGTTTTCAAGCCTCCAAGTTTATTCTTTCCCCCCTCTTTAATTATTCCCAATTTAAGAGGCAGTGATAGTTCTGACTATGGCTCAACCGCCCTGAAAAGAACAAGAGGAAAGGGGCGAAATGAGAAATGATTTTCAATTATATACGATGATCCCTCAGTACAGTCCACAAAATGGAATGCTACCCTGACATACACAGATAAGCAGCGCTAATATGTACTTTTTATATGATTACATAAAATGTACATTTCAAATACACCTTTACACTGCAAGAGTTTATCTGCCTGAATCTGCAGCCTCCAAAGTAAGTAATTTGTCAATAAGCAAAAGCTTCCCAGCTCCTTTTCATTTCAGTTTGTTAAGTTCTTAAAGAATAATATATCTGCCTGTGTATCCAAGCTTCTTTATATATTATTTAAGCATTTGAGAACATAGTAATGGAAGAACATCATGGAAGAGATTTTAAACTAGCATTAAAGCAGCCTGAATAGTGAGTTACAAAGTTCAGTGCCTCTCCATCACTACAGAGAAATAAGACAGATCAATAGATACACAAATAAATATACAAATGCTGACATGCACGTGGCATAAACACACACAGACACTCACAAGCAGCTCGTGATTATACTATTTTTCAAATAAGTAGAAAACTGACAACTTGAAAATCTCTTCTATGGCATTTTAGTAAGGTTTCTCACACAAGTCTTTAGGGCAATATCTTTGCCTTCCAGGCTATAATTCCATCTTCCCCAACCTGGTGCCCTCCAGATGTTCTGGACTACAACTCCCAGCATCTATAGGAAAACTTAAAATCATGTGTTTGACAAAAGGTTAATTCCCTCAGAGGTTCTCTTCTCACAAAGGAAAAAAATTGGGTAGAAGGCCTATATTGACCGTAATTGTCACTGGGGTCTGTCTAAGAACAGAAGCTACAGTCGTAAGTTCTTAAAAGTTCTTTTAAAACTTAAAATCATGTGTTTGACAAAAGGTTAATTCCCTCAGAGGTTCTCTTCTCACAAAGGAAAAAAATTGGGTAGAAGGCCTATATTGACCGTAATTGTCACTGGGGTCTGTCTAAGAACAGAAGCTACAGTTGTAAGTTCTTAAAAGTTCTTTTAAAACTTAAAATCATGTGTTTGACAAAAGGTTAATTCTCTCAGAGGTTCTCTTCTCACAAAGGAAAAAAATTGGGTAGAAGGCCTATATTGACCGTAATTGGGTAGAAGGCCTATATTGACCGTAATTGGGTATATTGACCGTATATTGGGTATATTGACCGTAATTGGGTAGAAGGCCTATATTGACCGTAATTGTCACTGGGGTCTGTCTAAGAACAGAAGCTACAGTTGTAAGTTCACAGTTGATTGTAACTTCTGAAACAAAGGATAATAGTGGGCCAACTTCCAAAATATTATGTTTCCTACCGTGGATATACCTCCTGTCTAATCTCACTGTTTGATCTTTTTCTTAATATATGCATTGTAGAAATGTAGCTTAAAACAGCAACGACGTTCTAAGTTGTTGTTGTTGTTAAGTTATATTCAAAGGCCAGCATCCTCATGAGATGCATTTTGGTTATTTACACTGAGGGAAGCTTCTGGATTTAGGAAAATAATCACAGATACAGAGCTTCACAGTATTGCTAACCACACTCGCCATAGTGAGTAGTCAGCCAGCCTCAGGCAAACATGATGAGCCCCAGACCCCTGCCATCCCTGGAGTTATAGGAGGAGGAGATGATCCCTGCCCCGCTTTCCAAAACTAGAAGACGCCTGGGATTTGTTTTGGCTCTGTGCTTCCTTGCACTCAGATCACGGCAAGCATGGAGCTCAAACAAACCCTTTCTGCCTCCCCTTTCTGGCTCTGAGACGGGTTAGGAAAGCTGAGGCATGCCAGCTTGCCTTTGTGCTTGCTGGGCATGCCAAGTACTTGCCAAGTAGGAAAAGGTAGCATTAGGATTGACACAGCTTTGCTTTATTCTAAATTGACCCTACTCTTGCCCCATGAGTGGACGGTGGGAGGCGTAGGTGGGGGCAAGCTTGTCACTTGGAGAGGAGAGGAGGTGACTGTCACTGACCTCGTGCTGTATTTTTCAAAGTACAGGCATGGACCCGGCAGCCAAAAATCTGTTATGGGCTGCCAAGGCCAACCAAGATTTGTGGAACCCTGAACATTTATATTTTAGAAATCAAAACCCATAAAAGTGGCCACAGTCTGGGGTATCAAGAGAGAAATCGACAGTGGGAGACCAGGGAAAGGAAACTGTGTTAGGGACATAGAGCTACATGCACAACAGTTAAGGACAGAGCTATATGTTAGATTAGGGTTGCGAACCTCAGGCCTGGGGGTCAAATCTGACCAGCCTGGGGCCAAATCGAGTCCTCCATGCCCCCTTCCCCAGCCCCACCCTCTTTCCCCCAACCACCAATTGTTTGGTGGTTTCCTGGTTTTTGAGCAGTTTGGTCCTCATTCTAAAAGGTTGAAATGCCTCTCCTGTGGCTTAGTTACTAGCAATAAGGGCTTTAAACTAAAATATGCTGGTATTTTTTGTATTTTTGGCCCCACCCCCTACACCTTCAGCCCCACGCACCACTGGAATGCTGCTCCCGAGAGCTCCTCTAAAACAGAATTTAGACCTTGGCTTGAAAGAAGTCCCCACCCATGTTAGATGCACAGTGCCTTCCGAATTCTCCCAGAGAGCTTTGCAGAATTTTGAGGAGAAGGAACCACTTAGACCACAATGTATGTGATATTTCACTGAGGTCCTCTCTCTCTCTCTCTCTCTCTCTCTCTCTCATTCTCTCTCTCTCTCTCTCTCTCTCACACACACACACACACTCACCCCCCCCCCCCAAACAGATTTTTACTTACAGGAATTTTTATGGCCTTAAAGGGATTCCCCCCACACCGCGGCAGAGCTATATGTTAACAGCTGTTGAATAACCTGTACATGGCCACAATAATTGTCCCACGCACAGATAAGAACCAAGGCTTATTCTAGTAGTTTTATTCTAAATTAAGCCTCCTTGTCCTTCTGTAGCCTTGCTCACTAACAGCCCACAGACCCTTATTAAACCCCAAGGCCCAAAGTTTTACACCAGAACATCCTGTGACATCATAATAACGCAAATGATGTTGGGAGCTTCATTTTTCTCCCCCCCTCCCAACCCGCCCCCTGATTCTTAACAAGGACCCAAATGTCTTTGCAGGCTGTCACAATGCCTCCACAATGAACAGTTCAAGATTGTCAAGCACAATGTCAATTTCCAGCAGTTTGCTCATGCGCAGAGAATATATAAACCCACATCAGCACAAAGCACAATATTCAAGTCTCTCAAACATCATTATCCAACCATTCAACAAGTGCCACTTGGCAATCTTGGCTGTCAGCAAATCTGGAGTCATACTGAATTATTCTCGCATATCATTTAGAAGTTCTTGGAGCATATTTCATGGCCACTGTTTGTTTATAGTGGGGGATTTGACAGATTTGAATCCTCAAACTTTGCCTTCTCAAATATGTATTAAAGGAAACAAAGATGGCATTTCGTGAAAATGGGACCGTCATGGCACAGAATGCTGGATTTATCAAAATATGGACTTGATGAAATGTGGTCTCCAGATATTCCACTGATTACTAATAGAGTGACTCAGGGAATGCCTGTCATTAATAGCCCAAATGGATAACTGCATAGCCCTAAAGTTACACTGGGGAGGAGGCCTGGGCATATATGCAAACCCCACCAACATCCCTGCTGCGCTTAGAGATCTTCATGCATTCAGCTGAATGCACTTACAAAGCCCATTGCATCCGGAAGCCCAGATACAGCAGAGTTCCTGAACACGGGTAGGGGTGTAAGCATGTTCAGCTGAACACAGTTATAAATCCTTTTCAGATCTTCATGAGTAATGTGCAAAGACTTTTTAAGAGTAGCCAGATATGAGGGACATTGGAGGTGGGGCTTGTGTGCATGACCACATCCCCTTCCCAGTAAGCCTTCATGTGTTACAGATGAACGCATGCATGTGCATCACATTTCACCAAGATCTAGAAACAGAACACCTAGACATCCATAGTCCGTGATATTAAGTAAGAATACATTTGGGATTAGGGGATGCAAAACGTTTTAGTAAGTAATAAAATACAACATCCGTGTATTTTGTAGAAGAGGACCTTTGCTTGTTTAGTTAGGGATATGCAAAGATTGTAGGGGGCAGCAAACATTTCAGGGGTACCATAACCATTTTAGGAGATAACATTTGTGATGAACATCTGGTGCCTCCAGACTGCTATCCCTGACAGTCCTAAGTAAACATGTCTACAATCAGAGATAGAGATACAGAGGCACAAACACATAATACATACATACATTTGTTGTTGTTGTTGTTCAGTCGTGTCCGACTCTTCGTGACCCATGGACCGTAGCACGCCAGGCCTTCCTGTCCTGCGCACTCTCCTGGACTGTGCTCAGGTTCATATTCATTGCATCGGTGATGCTATCTAGCCATCTCATCCTCTGCCGTCCCCTTCTCCTTTTGCCTTCAGTCTTTCCCAGCATCAGGGTCTTTTCCAGAGAGTTTTCTTTTCGCATTAGGTGGCCAAAATATTTGAGCTTCAGCTTCAGTATACTTACTTACTTACTTACTTAATTAATTACATTGATATCTCAGTTTTTTTCCTCCTTAAGGAACCCAAGGCAGTGTACACAGTCCTCCTCCTCCATTTTATCCTCACAACAACAACCCTGTGAGGTGGGTTGGGTTGAGAGTCTGTGATTGGGCCAAAGTCACCCAGTGAGCTTCCATGGCTGAGTGGAGACTAGAACCCGGATCTCCAGACTCCCAGTCCAACACTCTAGCCACTACACCACACTGGCTCTCGTATAGGCACGGGATCTTGGTTTGATTGCAAATTATGGTTTGCTAAAAATAACACAGTTGAAGCTTACACATGAAAGAGAGAATGTGTGAGCTCAAGGCTTGCTGCAGTTAATTCATGATCTTCCAAACCATGGTTTGGAACCATGTGACCTTGAGTTAATCAATATCTCTTGGATTCAGCTCACCATCTATACAACTGGAATAACAGTGGCCTGCTTTAGTGTGTTGCTGTGTGACAGATCTGAAAGGCTGTATTCAGATGTAACATTAAGCCAGGAGTGAGGAACCTATGGCCTTCCAGATGTTCTAGTCCAACAACTTCCATCATCCCTGCCCACTGGCAATGCTGCCTGGGGTTGATGAGAGGTGATGTCCAACAACACCTAGAGAGACACAGGTCCCCCACTCCTGTGCTGAGCCATAGTTTGGTTTAACCATGGTTTGTTGAACAAGCTAGGATCTGGCTCACAGATATTCAAACTGTGGCTTATTTCACAGAGGAGGCGGAGGGTCAAAAAATACCAACATCGGGTAACACAAACCTTAGGTCTCTGTGATAACCTAAGGACTAACAAGATATCACTACATTCTCTTACATTGTTTTAAAAATACACACATTTTTGTTCAGTACTAAAACTTTACTGATGAGCAAGCAGAGGTACAGGTGTCAGCAATAACTTGGGTCGTTAGGATATAAAAGGGAGAGTGGGTGGGTCATTGCAGAAACAGAATTTGATAGGAACTGAGTGGGTTGGTAGCAGTGGCAGTTTGGGGAGGCTTTTCGATAAAACTGTGCATCTCAATCTATTCAGCTGTTGGTACATCTTGCTAAGAGTAAGGGTGTACTTTTAACATATATCCATTGCTGGATATGAGTATAAGCACCCATAGGCTGTTAAAAAAATCTCTTGAAAGACTGCTGCAGAGCCAGGCAGACGAACTGGAGAAGGGGGGCTTGTCAGTTGAAAGGTGGTCAGGGAAAGCCAGACAGAGGAAGGGGTTTGTGAAAAAGCCAGTGAGTGTTATAGCTGTATGAGCAGTTTAATTTTCAAGAAGCTCTTTCCTCATGACTCTGTAGCCAGTCAAGCAGTGGGAGGCGGAGCAATGCACCAAACAAGGACTAAGCCAGGATACCAAGTTTGGATATAACAAAAAAGCACAGCTCACACAAGCCGAGATTCACAAGCCAACTTCAAACCATGGTTTCAATTAGTTAAGCTAAAAAGACTGTGATGTAGCATTACATCTAAACAATGGCCCAGTTCGCACATCACAACCACCCAGGTGTCTTTTTGTTAAAACCCTGGGCGGTTTTGAACACAGCAGTGTGCTGGTGCATGCTGCCCAATTGCTCCCACTACGAGAGGGAGCACAAAAAAAGGACATAAGCATTCTATTGTTGTTCAGTCGTTAAGTCGTGTCCGACTCTTCATGACCCCATAGACCATAGCATGCCAGGCCTTCCTGTCCTGCGCTCTCTCCCGGAGTGTGCTCAAGTTCATATTCATTGCATCGGTGATGCTATCTAGCCATCTCATCCTCTGCCGTCCCCTTCTCCTTTTGCCTTCAATCTTTCCCAGCATCAGGGTCTTTTCCAAGGAGTTTTCTCTTTGCATTAGGTGGCCAAAATATTTGAGCTTCAGCTTCAGTATCTGTCCTTCCAATGAGCACTCAGGGTTGATTTCCTTTAGGATGGACTGATTTGACCTCCTTGCAGTCCAGGGGACTCGTAAGAGTCTTCTCCAGCACCACAGTTCGAAAGCATCAATTCTTCGGCGCTCAGCCTTCTGTATAGTCCAGCTCTCATAGCCATACATTGCTACTGGGAAAACCATAGCTTTGATTATACGAACCTTTGTCAGCAAGGTGATGTCTCTGCTTCTTACTATGCTGTCTAGGTTTGTCATAGCTTTCCTCCCAAGGAGCAAGCGTCTTTTAATTTCATGGCTACAGTCACCGTCTGCGGTGATCTTGGAGCCCAAGAAAATAAAATCTGTCACTGCTTCCATTTCTTCCCCTTCTATATGCCAGGAAGTGATGGGGCCAGATGCCATGATCTGAGTTTTTTTAATGTTGAGTTTCAAACCAGCTTTTGCACTCTCCACTTTCACCCTCAACAAGAGGCTCTTGAGATCCTCTTCGCTTTCTACCATTAGGGTGGTATCGTCTGCGTATCTGAGGTTGTTGATAACTCTCCCGGCAATCTTAATTCCGACCTGTGATTCATCCAGCCTGGCGTTTCTCATGATGTACTCTGCATATAAGTTAAATAAGCAGGGCAACAATATGCAGCCTTGTCGTACTCTTTTCCCAATTTTGAACCAATCGGTTGTTCCATGTCTGGTTCTTACTGTTGCTTCTTGACCCTCGTACAGGTTTCTCAGGAGGCAGGTAAGGTGGTCTGGTACTCCCATCTCATTCAGAATTTGCCACAGTTTGTTGTGATCCACACAATCAAAGGCTTTAGCGTAGTCAATGAAGCAGAAATAGACATTTTTCTGGAATTCTCTTGCTTTCTCCATGATGCAGCGAATGTTGGCGATTTGATCTCTAGTTCCTCTGCCTCTTCAAAACCCCACTTGTCCTTCCGGTAGTTCGCGGTTCACATACTGCTGAAGCCTAGCTTGTAGGATTTTGAGCATCACCTTGCTGGCATGTGAAATGAGCGCAATTGTACGGTAGTTTGAATACTCTTTGGCGTTGCCCTTCTTTGGAATTGGAATGTAAACTGACCTTTTCCAGTCTTGTGGCCACTGCTGAGTGTTCCAAATGTGTTGGCATATTGAATGCAGCACTTTAACAGCATCATCTTGTAGGATTTTAAATAGCTCAGCTGGAAGACTGTCATCTCCGCTAGCTTTGTTGTTACTAATGCTTCCTAAGGCCCACTTGACTTCACTCTCGAGGATGTCCGGCTCAAGTTCAGTGACCGCACTATCATGGCTATCAGGGACATTCAGATCTTTCCTGTATAGTTCTTCTGTGTATTCTTTCCACCTCTTCTTAATCTCATTTGCTTCTGTTAGGTCCCTGCCTTCTTTGTCCTTTATCATGCCCGTCTTTGCACAAAACGTTCCCTTGAGATCTCTGATTTTCTTGAAGAGATCTCTAGTCTTTCCCATTCTATTGCTTTCCTTGATTTCTTTGCATTGTTCATTTAAGAAGGCCTTCTTGTCTCTCCTTGCTGTTCTCTGGAACTCTGCATTCAGTTGGATATATCTTCCCCTTTCTCCCTTGCTTTTCGCTTCCCTTCTTTCCTCAGCTACTTGTAAAGCCTCATCAGACAGCCACTTGGCTTTCTTGCATGTCTGTTTCTTTGGGATGGATGTAGTTGCTGCCTCCTGAACAATGTTATGGACCTCTGTCCATAGTTCCTCAGGCACTCTGTCTATCAGGTCTAATCCCTGAAATCTATTCCTCACCTCCACTGTATATTCATCAGGGATATGATTGAGGTCATACCTGAATGGTTTAGTGGTTTTCCCTACGTTCTTCAATTTAAGCCAAAATTTCACAACAAGCAGCTCACGATCTGAGCCACAGTCAGCTCCAGGTCTTGTTTTGACTGACTGTATGGAGCTTCTCCATCTTTGGCTGCAAAGGACATAATCAATCTGATTTTGATATTGACCATCTGGTGATGTCCATTTGTAGAGTCACATCTTGTGCTGTTGGAAAAGAGTGTTTGCTATGATCAGCGTGTTCTCTTGGCAAAACTCTATTAGCTTTTGTCCTGCTTCATTCTGTACACCAAGGCCATGCTTGCCTGTTATCCCGGTGATTTCTGGACTTCCTACTTTGGCATTCCCATCCCCTATGATGAAGAGGACATCTTTTTTTGGTGTTAGTTCTAGAAGGTGTTGTAGGTCTTCATAGAACCGATCAACCTCAGCTTCTTCGGCATCAGTGGTTGGGGCATAGACTTGAATTACTGTGATGTTGAATGGTTTTCCTTGGATTCGTACTGAGATCATTCTGTCGTTTTTGAGATTGTACCCCAGTACTGCTTTTCCCACCCTTTTATTGACTATGAGTGCTACTCCATTTCTTCGACAGGATTCTTGCCCACAGTAGTAGATATAATGGTCGCCGGAATTAAATTCGCCCATGCTTGTCCATTTTAGTTCCCTGATTCCCAAGATGTCGATGTTCAATCTTGCCATCTCACGTTTGACCACCTCCAGCTTACCTTGATTCATTGATCTGACATTCCAGGTTCCTAAACAATATTGTTCTTTACAGCATCGGATTTTCTTTTCACCACCAGACACATCCACAGCTGAGTGTCATTTCGGCTTTGGCCCAGCCACTTCACTCTTTATGGAGCTACTTGGAAATACCCTCTGCTCTTCCCCAGTAGTATATTGGACACCTTCCGACCTGAGGGGCTCATCTTCCAGCGTCATATCTTTTAGCCTTGTGATACGCTCCATGGGGTTTTCTTGGCAAGAATACTGGAGTGGGTTGCCATTTCCTTCTCCAGTGGACCACATTTTGTCAGAACTCTCTGCCATGCCCTGTCTGTCTTGGGTGGCCCTGCATGGCATAGCTTATGGCTTCACTGAGTTACGCAAGCGCCTTCGCCACAACAAGGCAGTGATCCATGAAGGGGAAGCATTCTATACCAAGCTGCAATTGTTGATCTATTCAGGGATACTAAATTACATTAAGGGCACAATCCTATGCATGTTTAGTCAGAAAGACAGTCCTACAGCTCCTAGCATATCCCAGCCAGTATGGCTGGCTGGGGAATGCTGGGAGTTGTAGGACTTTCTTTCTGTCTAAACATGCATAGGATTGTGCCCTAAATGTGTAAATTGATATACACATTTTCTAACCTAGATTTAAATTCTACCTTGGCAGCTGAGCTCTAAATTGAGTGAGAGCCAAGACACTAGATTCTGCTTCTTAGATATAAACAACAAAGAGTAAGAAGAAATCAAATTAATAATAGTAGAAATAATGTTGTATAGAAACTGTTTTTAAGTGAGTGTTGTTGTTGATTTGTTCAGCCGCTTCCGACTCTTCGTGACTTCATGGTCAGAGCTTCCTGTCGGCCAGGAACACGCCAGAGCTTCCTGTCGGCTGTCGCCACCCCCAGCTCCCCCAAGGTCGAGTCCGTCAGCTCCAGAATATCATCCATCCATCTTGCCCTTGGTTGGCCCCTCTTCCTTTTGCCTTCCACTTGCCCTAGCATCAGCATCTTCTCCAGGGTATCCTGTCTTCTCATGATGTGGCCAAAGTACTTCAGTTTTGCCTTTAATATCATTCCCTCAAGTGAGCAGTCTGGCTTTATTTCCTGGAGTATGGACTGGTTTGATCTTCTTGCAGTCCAAGGCACTCTCAGAATTTTCCTCCAACACCACAGTTCAAAAGCATCTGTTTTCCTTCGCTCAGCCTTCCTTATGGTCCAGCTCTTGCAGCCATAGGTTACTACGGGGAATACCATTGCTTTAACTATGTGGACCTTTGTTGTCAGTGTGATGTCTCTGCTCTTCACTATTTTATTAAGATTTGTCATTGCTCTCCTCCCAAGAAGTAAATGGCTTCTGATTTCCTGGCTGCAGACAGCGTCTGCAGTAATCTTTGCGCCTAGAAAGCCAAAGTCTGTCACTGCCTCCACGTTTTCTCCCTCTGTTCGCCAGTTATCAATCAAGCTGGTTGCCATAATCTTGGTTTTTTTGAGGTTGAACTGCAAGCCAGCTTTTGCACTTTCTTCTTTCACCTTCGTCATAAGGTTCCTCAGCTCCTCCTTGCTTTCAGCCATCAAAGTGGTATCATCTGCATATCGGAGACTGTTAATGTTTCTTCCAGCGATTTTAACTCGCCTTGGATTCATCAAGCCCAGCACGTCGCATGTTGTGTTCTGCGTACAGGTTGAATAGGTAGGGTGAGAGTATACAAACCTGCCATACTCCTTTCCCAATCTTAAACCAGTCCGTTGTTCCATGGTCTGTTCTTACCATTGCTGCTTGGTCGTTATACAGATTCCTCAGGAGGCAGACAAGATGACTTGGTATCCCCATACCACCAAGAACTTGCCACAATTTGTGATGATCCACACAGTCAAAGGCTTTAGAATAGTCAATAAAACAGAAATAGATGTTTTTCTGAAACTCCCTGGCTTCCTCCATTATCCAGTGGATATTGGCAATTTGGTCTCTAGTTCCTCTGCCTTTTCTAAACCCAGCTTGTACATCTGGCAATTCTCGTTCCATGAATTGCCGGAGTCTACCTTGCAAGATCTTGAGCATTACTTTACTGGCATGTGAAATAAGTGCCACTGTTCGATAGTTTGAACATTCTTTAGTGTTTCCCTTTTTTGGTATGGCGATATAAGTTGATTTTTTCCAACCTGGTGGCCATTCTTGTGTATTCCAAATTTGCTGGCATATGGCATGCATCACCTTGACAGCATCATCTTGCAAGATTTTAAACAGTTCAGCTGGGATATTGTCGTCTCCTGCTGCCTTGTTATTAGCAATGCTTCTTAAGGCCCATTCAACCTCACTCTTCAGGATGTCTGGCTTTAACTCACTGACCACACCATCAAAACTCTCCCCGATATTATTATCCTTCCTATACAAATCTCCCGTATATTCTTGCCACCTTTTCTTGATCTCTTCTGCTTCTGTTAGGTCCTTGCCATCTTTGTTTTTGATCACACCCATTTTTGCCTGGAATTTACCTCCGATGTTTCTAATGTTCTGAAAGAGGTCTCTTGTCCTTCCTATTCTATTATCTTCTTCCGCTTCCGCGCATTGCTTGTTTAAAAATAATTCCTTATCTCTTCTGGCTAACCTCTGGAATTTTGCATTTAATTGGGCATATCTCCCCCTATCACTGTTGCCTTTTGCTTTCCTTCTTTCCTGGACTACTCCCAGTGTCTCGGCAGACAGCCATCTTGCCTTCTTGGTTTTCTTTTTCTTTGGGACGTTTTTTGTTGCCGCCTCCTGAACAATGTTGCGAACTTCTGTCCATAGTTCTTCTGGGACCCTATCTACTAAATCTAGTCCCTTAAATCTATTCTTCACCTCCACTGCATATTCATGAGGAATATTAGTGAGCTCATATCTAACTGATCTGTGGGTCTTCCCTATTCTCTTTAGTCTGATTCTAAATTGTGCAATAAGAAGTTCGTGATCTGAACTACAGTCAGCTCCAAGTCTTGTTTTACCGACTGTATAGATGTCCGCCACCTTTGGCTATAAAGGATGTAGTCAATCTGATTTCGGTGTCGACCATCTGGCGAAGCCCATGTATAAAGTCATCTTTTAGGTTGTTGGAAGAGAGTGTTTGTTATGCACAGTGAGTTGTCTTGGCAAAATTCTATCAGCCTATGTCCCACTTCATTTTGTTCTCCCAGACCATGCTTGCCTGTAATTCCAGGCGCCTCTACATGGCAGAATATATACTGCATTTCCAAATTGTACATGCATCAGAAAATGGATTCATTTATTGATTTCTGCTCATGTGTTAGTTTTAGTCACACAAGTTTAGGCTTAGAGAGAGCCAGAGGGTGGGTATGGTCCACCTGACAGATGGGGTGTGACAGAATTCAGGCAGTGTCTTGACTGGCAACATCTAAATGAGGAAATGATGTAGATCTATTCAAATGTGCCTTCTAGCACTCTTTGCTGCTAGTGTAAGTGTGCTAGTATAAGCGCACTGTGTCAACTTGCATGATTCAGTAGCCTGGCTGACATGAAATTAAAAGAAAATGTAGTACAGTTTGTGAATGGCAGTCAACAAACCCATAGGAAAAGCACCCAGTATTAAACCTTTCTATGTGGTAAAGAGTACCATACAGTTTCAAGTTCAGCCCATACGCTGCATCATCTCAAGCATCTTTCCATTCTACAGTTGTGCTTACTTGGCCTGGTTAGAGCTACTTACACAATTGATTTGTAACGATTTTAACCACTCGCATTATTTTGATATGCTTTTAAAATGAACTTGCTTTATTTGTGGAATTGTGCACGATTATGGTTCGTATTCGTATTTTATACTCCATTGAACAACACAAAATGGCAAAGTGAGGTATAACTTGCCAGATCAGCTGTACCCTAGGAGCTAAACATGCAGAAATAAGATGTGGTGCAGACCTTTTTGACAGAATGAGAAACAGATGAAGAACCGCATATTTGAACGTTCCCCCATGTAAAAACAAAAATCCCTGAACAAGGAACACTAGTATATCAAATAGAAGGGTACTGGACCAGAGTTCTTCTCAACATACTAGCCATCCACTTACAGGGAGTGAGGTGTGTAATCACACCTTCTGAAGGAACTCATTCCACAGTTTTGGGATCACTGCTAAAAAGGCCACAGATGCAGCAAAAATCAATATGGCAGCTCAGCGGGTCTGTACTAAACCATTAACATTTTGATCTTTAGTATTTATAATAGAAAATGATTTCAGTGTAACTATAAGTACTACAGTATTAGTGCTACTATAAGTAACTGCTCCGGTAAAATTCATTGTTCTGCATGAACCACATAATAAGAGCATTCTAATAACTTAGCACAAGGGTGGGTAACCTGTGGTCCTCCAGATGTTGCTGGACTCTCATCAAGCCTAACCATTTGGCTGGGGCTGATGGGAGTTGGGAGTCCAACATCTTGAGTCCCCCACCCCTGACTTAGAAGACAATTCATTTGGTTATATATTTAAAAGTGTGGGCTTTTTAAACTGTTAAGTTTAACATTGTAACCTCATTAATTTATTTCCCAAAAAATCCTATCAAGATTCCAGTGATATTGCGAATATTTATCCATAGACTAAAACTGGTTGGCCTTTTCACAGATGGATCTGACTGCACTTTCAAATACAGCACAAAATCCATATGGAATTGTAATGGCAAAACTGCCAGTATAAGCACACCATGTCAACTTGCATGACACTATAAGCTTGACAAAATGAAAGCCTGCATGTTATTATCTCTAACATCTGTTTTGTTGCTTAGCTTTTTAAAAAAAAAATTAGTACAATTTATGGACAGCAGAGAGTGTCAACAAATCATGGGGGAAAGTGTCCAATATTAACAGTTTTTACTTAAATGCTAAAGACAAAAGAAAAGTGCCACTTGTTACACTGGAAACAAATAGTTTTGAAGGTAAATTTTATATGGCTAAAATTGCTGAAAGAAGCAGTCACTTCTAGAGCCAAGTGGGTCAAATCTATACAACAGCTTCTCTCTTTTATACACACACACACGCCAAGAAAAATGTGTGGCGTTTCCACAAACGTTTGGGCCAGATCTTGGAACATGCCAAATTCAGCTTCCTATAAGGGTTAGGGAATATCTGACAAAGGTCCAGATCCAACATAGTTATATCGGAAAGCAACAATCACCTAAATTGTGGATTTTTGCACAGCCAAGCTTAAAGTTGTTGTCACATAAATGCAACATCAGAGGGTGCTTCCAAATGGAGGTCTCGTGCTATCACTCGGGATGCATTGTGCAGCTATTCCCTCTTTCCTTCCTTAACAGATTTTTTGCAGTGAGGAAAAAGACAGAAGCAAAAGTGGAAAAACACGGGAGGATTACGATTGAGAGATGCTGTAATACTGAACTCGCTGTAAAATTCCATAAATGAGAAAGGACGATGGCATGAAAAAGCCATAAAAGCGTAGTCCAGAAGCACCCCAGAATAAAGTAGTGGACTCAGGAACAGGATACTAACTCACAACGAGCAGACAGAATCAGAGCCAAGAAAAGGATTTGGGGTTAGGAATACAATTCATAGCAGTTGAGCTCAAGGTGAGAATGAGCTTTTGTTGATCCAAAACACATTGTTGAGAGGATTTAAGACTTGGTGATCTCGTAGAAAAAGAAATCAAAATGGTTTTCCCCTTCTTCCCTAGCATACCCCCATTCCCTACCCCCTTCTTGCCATAAAATATGGGTTTGGGCTTTCTCTGGGTTCCCCTATCTGGTGAAGTCATGCCTGTGGTGACTGGGGAATGGATCATTTTTGTTGTGGAAACACCTGTGGAACACCCTCCCGAGGTCTGCTGGTTGCCGCTCCTAGAACTTTTTAGAAACAGGTAAACATGGTTTTGTTTGCTCGGGCGTTTTAATTCCGTGCTTTGTGTTTTATTGCCACTGCTTTCCAATTTGGAATTGTACCTCGATTTTTAAAAAATCTGTGGCTGTATTTTAACTTACTGTTATTTCAATTTATGTGTTTGTTTTGGGTTGGGGTTTTTGTTTTGTTTTACTTTCACTGTAAGCCACTTCACATACTTTTGCACAGTCAGGATATAAATATATTAAATAAAATAAATGAATAAAATATACTCCTGAGGTTAATTGATTAATGTGTTAAAACTATTTATGCCCCATCCTTCTGCTGCAATCCAGTGCTGGGATTCTTGGAAGCAAAAAGGTGGGACAGAACTGTAATAACAAATAAATAATGAATGAATGAACTACAAACTATAAATAAACAAGTACTACACAGCTCAATAAAAATCCCCTACAAGACAATCCAGCGTGCCAATTTCCTGACGTCCAGGAAGAGCTACTGTGTACACTTTATATTTTAGCCTGTTGGGGACCTTCTGAATCATTCTGTTAATGCTAAAATCTCCGTATTGCCTAGTAGGCCTTTTGGGCTTCTCTACAGCACTGGCCTTCTTTGCTTCCCAACTTGGTCGGCTTGTTGCTGCAACTACAACACTGCCGATTCAAAATGTAGCCTTCAAAATAAAGCTGTCCTGCTGAAGACCCAAGACTGGGACCTGTATCCTTGCAGAAAATGGTGTATGTTGCCAGATGGTTAAAACCAAGAACTCAGGCAGCAGTGCCCACAGACCTTATTCCTCCCACCACCATGGCAGTTCACAGGCTGAATGGATGACTGGCCTGGTCTTTCCTGTGTTCCAGTGCCACCTGTATAATGGCTAGAGAGGGCACTGCTGCTTATCACAGTATTGGGCCAGGTGACCTAAGGAACCAATAGGGCCTGGCCAGCTCTAGATAACTGTCGTCCCAGGCTTGGTTCCTCAGCTTGAGCAACACATCCTACCAAGTATCCACATGGCCCACCTCATCTTGCCTGCTTGATCTGGAACCTGCCTACCAGCCTGTCTTAGACCAAGTCATCTGTTTCTGGCCCTACGGAGCTCGGTCTGCCTGCACTAGAATTCAGTCCCTAGAACTGTCAGGCCAAGGCCTGACAAATGGTGGTGGTAGGGAATGTTTTCTGCCTTCACATCCATCACTTGCATTTTTCCTGATAAGATGTGAAATTCTTCCTCTCTCCCACTATTTAATAAGTTTCAGAAAACTGTACAGTACATTTAGTAAAGATTTAGTCCTTAATATAATGTTTTTTAATTTGGACTAGTTCAAACGAAAGCCAGTTCAGCATTTCTGGCTAACATAATGGCTGTTGCATGTTGCATTGTGGAAGGCTTGGTGCTGCTCAATTGCATCTAAGGCCATTAGCAAAAACATTAAATAGGCCAGGCAGTTGTGACTAGAGGAGTTACAGTGTTTTATTAGATTAATTTTATACCTGTCACCTAAGAAGATGACACCTGAAGGGGTGCTCAACTTTGACAATGAACTTACGCTGGCCATGTGAGTTTCCATTAATAAGACCTAGATTCAGGTGGACATTTTGATATAAGACCATTACAACCATGAACTAGTTATGGCACATACTTTTAGAACAGGAGTGGTAACACACGGCCTGCATGCCACATTTGGCCTGCAAACCCCTGCCCCCCCATTTTTTCTTTTTACAAAAGGGAGAAAAGTCATGTTTTCCTGCCAAAGCTCAGCAACAAAACACTGTAGAGTTAGAATGGGCAAATTTAGCTTCAAACCAAGCTACATTTGTCCATTCTAAGTTTCCATAGTGGGGAAAGTGGTCCCTGGGCTGCCCAGAGTTGCCCACACCTGTTTTAGAAGAACTAGCTTAAAAACAGAAGAAACTATCAGAAGAAATTACAGCCTGCCGCGGTTGATATCGTTTTTATGATGCTGTCTTACAGCTGTTTGTTTTATTGTTAATTTGTTTTTAATTTTCTTGTGATTTATATTATTGTAAGCTGCTATGAGTTTGAGTTTGTCATAGAGAGGCAGGATGTAAGTGTCCAAACAGAAGACTGTTGTTAACTGGCTTGAGTGCAAGTCTCCACAGGCTGCTTCCGGCCTAATTATTGGATATTTTTGAAGTACCACCTACTATTCCAGGTTCTGTAATGAACATTAAACAGAATAACTGTGAAGATAACAGCAGCCACTTACTATTTAACTCTAATCATTGTGTAAATGGTTGACTTATTTCCTCTCTTTTGTTCTCCACGTCTGCTCCCGTGCCTACTTCAAGACAGTTCGTAGCGTACCATATAATGTTTTCCACATTCCCTTCCCTTACCCAAGTCCTTAAGTATTTCTCCTCTTAAGGGAAGAAAGTTTCCCCTCTTCTGCAGCCCTGCCACGCACAGTTCTAGGACAGCTCTTCAGAGGTCAGGGCCATGCTGATTTAGAGCCAGCATGAACTTGAGAGCCAGTGTGGTATAGTGGTTAAGCAGTGGTGGGCAACTTTGGGCAGTGTAGGGACCAATTTCACATACACCCCAGACCTCCCCACAGGCTGCACCCCTCCTGCAGTGGCAGCAAAAAAGAAATCTGCAGCCTGCTGCAAAAAATTGGCACCACACTGCAATGGAGGCTTACTAAGGCCAAATTTAGCTTGAAAGCAAGCTGCATTTGTCCTTAATAATCCTCTGTGGAAAACCAGTGATTTTTTATTTTTTCCTGACTTTTTTTGGGTGACAGGGATAGAGCAAGGGCCACACTGGGGGTGGCAGGGGCCACATAAGGTCCATAGGTTGCGTGTTGCCTACCCCTGAGTTAGAGCCATAAGTCTCTATTATCAATTCTCTATTGATTCTCTATTATCTATTATAAGTCTCTATTACCAAGGGTCTATTACCTATTACCAAGTAATAGTAATTACAAGGTCTATTACCAAGGGTCACCTTGGGCTAGTTGTTCTCTTTCAGCCTAGCCTACCCCATAAGGTTATTGTAAGGATAAAATATGGGAGTGTTGAAAGAACCATGTTTGCTCCCCTGAGCTCCTTGGAAGAAGAGTGAGATGGAACCATAATAAATATTGTACCATGGTACCTGGGGTACCATATATACTATCCACACTTACTTGGAACTGTTTCCCATTTGTTATGGGCAACTGTGTCAGCAGCAATTTCCGCTTACCTCACAAAGTCAGAGACAGCGTGACTGAAATTTCTGGATTTTCCTGTGGGGTTACGCCTTACAGGGCATCACTTTTCCAGGGGACAGAGACCACTATGTGTCCCAGCAGTCAAGGGGAGAAAGAAGATAAGTATCTTAACCTTGACAGATTTAACATAAATACTAAGGATGCATTAACGTCTGGTGCTTCAGGGGAAACTTTAAAGTTCTCTATATGAAGATGGGAAGAAAGGAGGCTTGGAGGTGGCACTGCCGGGGCTTCTGGGGGAGTATCCATACAGTAGTCCCAGTGGCCTCAGAGACAGCTGAAGAAGTTCTCCCATAGCAAGCAGCTGGTGAGCAGGTGTCCACCAGGAGGAAGCCCTCATGATGAAAACCTCCACAGGGTAGTTCTGCTCAAAGAGTATCAGGCAACTCTGCAGACCTTGTCTCTCGCTGCCCTTCACCACCTTGTCTCTCAGATCCTTTTGTTAGCATGGACCTGGAGGTCTCCTTCCAGAGCTTCATCCCTCCCACCACCCTCTGAGCTCCCTGTCACCACTGTGCAACAGACCTCACAGCTGCTCAGCAGGCCAGCAGCTACCTGGGAGGTTGATGCTAGTTGGGTGGGGCAAGGAACGGAAACTTCCATATCCCTGAGTTCCCCAAAGCCTGAAGTACAGGCAGTGGGCCAGGCTGGGCAGAGATCCCTGCTAGCTCTGCCCCACAACACTGTTAAACAAAACATTATGTATTTCTGAGAGGATTGGGCAGCCCACTTTCAATGGCTCAAACTTTGCCTCTGTCATACAATCAGTGGTTGGGCTGATGTAAAGAACAATCTGTAGGAACAATTATCCCTGGGGAAAGGGATATGATACATATCGCTTATAACTTCACCTAGGGGACAAAACATTTGAAGTCATTCCATAAGCACAGGCTGAGGCATCGTCTAATTAAATTAGCAGAGCAACTTCTTAAAGAGTTCCTTTGGGGGGGGGAGATCTTACCTTGTGAGGCAGACTATCTAAAACATGAAGGCTGCAATCCAATGTACACAATTCCCTCGACTCATTGGGACTTACTCCCCGCTAAATGTGCATAGGATCAAACTGCCCAGGACATTAATGGCCAAAACAGGCAATATTTAAATGTGTGTCTAACACAGGGGTGGGCAACTATGGCCCTCCAGATGTTTTGGCCTACAACTCCCATCAGTCCTAGCCAGCACAGCTAATGGTGAGGGATCATGTGAGTTTCAGGACAAAACATCTGCAGTTGCCTACCCCTGGTCTAGCAGCTATGCTTCCCCCCCCCCATTTTTACTCTAGAGTATGCACAGGGGGTAGGGGGCCTTTAAAGATCCATATTGGAGATCCTGTGCCTACTCTAGAGTAAAAATGGGGGGAGTGGCAAGCATGGCTCAGTGCCCGCTGTTTTTTTGTTGTTGCTCACTGCTGCAGTGAGAGCTGCACTTCTGCATTGCCCCCTCCCCCTTTAAAAGCCATTTAGAGAAGAGGACCGAATTTGCCGGAACACTCCCCATGAGCAGGCCCAGGATAAAAGCCAACTTCACTCTTTGGAATAAGAAGAATAAGAAGCTACAGAGCTAAGCGAGGCCAAAGAGGCACACACAGAACCTGGAGTTAGAAGAATATGTAGAGTTGGCCAGAAACCTTCAGGAAATGAGGCATAAGCCTGAACACAGCAATTACATTTCCCAGAGGAAGAAAATATGCAGAAAAAAGAGCCAAGGACAGAGCCTAAAGGCACTCTGCAGGAAAAAGAGGAAAGACAATAAATACACTGCTGGCATACTGATTATAAAAATTAAGGGAAAGCAGGATGAAGTACGTTGATGTGCTAGAGACAACAATTAAATCTTAGAGGTGCTCAAGCGGGAAAATGATTGATAGTATCACAAGCACGGCACAATGAACACAGAAGATCAGCCGCAAAGGAGGTCAGCACTGGAAAACTTCGTGCCTTGCATGTTACCGAGACAGGCTGAAAGCAGCCCACACCGCTGTGTTAAGAAAGGGCGTTAGAGATAACCTCCATGCTGATATGGCAGAAGTCGAGGCAACCTCAAATGTGCAATTTGGAATGCAATACAGCAGATAGTGCCACGGCCAGCCCTACCGTTAGGCAGAGCGAAGCAAGCTTGCATCAGGCAGCAGATCTGAGGCACCGCTGAAGAGCAGCAAATGGTCAGTTATGATTTGGCCCGGTTTCTGTATTAGATACGTGTTAGTTAAGTGTGGTTGTATCATATCTCCCATGATGTCACCCCATGGTTGGGGTGGGTTAGGGTATTTTAGAAAATGTTTTTATTGTAGAATTTTATTGTTTTAAACTGTTTTTATTGTATGTTGTACATCGCCCAGAGTGGCTGGGTGACCAGCCAGATGGGCGATTAATAAATTTAATAATTAATAATAATAAAAATGTCATTGTAATATTGATTTTGACTTGTTGAATTTATCCTATGTGAATTGGATTGATATACATATAAATAAACTAAAAATGCATATGCATAAATTGGTGTTATAGTTTTATGGAGTGGGGGAAGCTCCATTTGGATTTTTGACTATGTGGACCAAAATGTCTTCAGGCGCTAGAATGATATTCTTTGGGTGCACCAAGGGCTAATGATTTGGCAAGTGAAAAGATGAGAAACATTTTTGTTCACTCCCACTGCACTAGTGTGTTGTACCAGAATTCAGGGGAAAGATTGTTCCCTGTCTTCAAAGTCACATTTTTTAATTTCTTGGGCTTTCAGCCACATTGTACAATGTACGAGCTTCTATTTTGGAACCACACTGATCACAGCTATATCTCCACTTCATGGAGACCATGGCCTCCTGGGAGCTGCACCATATTCTAACTGGGCCCACCCATGTAGCCGGTCATGCACTAGACCTTGTGTTTGTTTCTGGAGAAGCGGGGAGTGATCTGGAAGTCGGGGGTATATCCACCACCCCCTTGTCATGGTCAGATCACTATCTGGTGATGTTGGATTTCTCGGTTCCACAACCCCTCCGCAGGGGTGGAGGACCCATTAAAATGGTCCGCCCCAGGCGTCTTATGGATCCAAATGGATTCCTGAACGCGCTTGGGGATTCTCTGGGGCATGCCAACGGCCACTCGGTCGAGACCCTGGTGGGTGGCTGGAATGCCGCAATCACTGGGGCATTAGATCAGGTGGCTCCGAAACGCCCTCTCCCCCTGAACAGGGCTCGGACTGCACCATGGTTCAATCCGCGGTTACGAGCTCTGAAACAGGAGGTGAGACGGCTAGAGCGCCGGTGGCGGAAGTCTCGCTCCAAAGACGATCAGACACGGGCTAGAGCTATATCTTCAGCCTATCACGTGGCGGTGAAGGCAGCAAAAAAGGAATATTATGCTGCCTCCATCGCGTCTGCAGAGTGCTGCCCCAGGAGGCTGTTCCAAGTGGTCCGGAGCCTGGTCGGTCCTGTGGCTCCGGAACCACTGGAGCATTCTAAGGCCTCCTGTGAGGCTTTGGCAAGGCACTTTGCAGATAAAATTGATCAGATTAGGTGTGTTACTCTGCACACTGTGGATACAGTTAGTGAGCAAGAGGCGGCCTGTGGCAAACCGGTTTTGTGGGATCGGTTCCAGCTTCTTCCTCCTGATGAAGTGGACAAGGTGCTTTCATCTGTAAGGCCAACCACCTGCTTACTTGATCCTTGCCCATCTTGGCTCATTATGAGCTGCAGAGAGAGACTGGGTGAGGGGATCAAGGCGGTGGTGAACGCCTCCCTTGAGGAGGGAGTGATGCCATCAGCCCTCAAGGAGGCAGTGATAAGACCGCTCTTAAAGAAGCCCTCCTTGGATCCTCAAGTTCTGAACAACTTTCGCCCAGTCTCAAATCTGCCATTTTTGGGCAAGGTGATTGAGCGGGTGGTGGCGGTGCAGTTGAAGGCACACTTGGAAGAAACTGATTATCTAGACCCATTTCAGTCGGGCTTCAGGCCTGGGCATGGGACAGAA
Organism: Heloderma suspectum; assembly: GCF_057233095.1. Lineage (NCBI taxonomy): Eukaryota > Metazoa > Chordata > Lepidosauria > Squamata > Helodermatidae > Heloderma > Heloderma suspectum. Next base: position 197,344,381 of record NC_139462.1, read on the forward strand.
ACGGCCTTGGTCGCCTTGGTGGATGATATGAGGAGGGCTCTGGATAGGGGTGAATGCTCCTTCCTTGTTCTCCTCGACCTCTCAGCGGCTTTTGATACCGTTGACCACGGTATCCTCCTGGACCGCCTGGAGGGGTTGGGCATTGGAAACACTGTATTGCGGTGGTTCCAGTCCTTCCTCTCTGGCAGGTACCAGAGGGTAGCACTGGGAGAGGAGGTTTCGGACCCGTGGCCACTTACTTGTGGGGTGCCACAGGGTTCCATCCTCTCCCCGATGCTATTTAACATCTATGTGAAGCCACTGGGGGCTATCATCAGGAGGTTTGGGGTGCAGTGTCATCAATATGCGGATGACACGCAGCTCTACCTCTCATTCAAATCTTCACCAAGGTTGGCCGTAGAATCCCTGTCCAAATGTCTGGAGACGGTGAGTGGCTGGATGGGGAGGAATAAGCTGAAGCTCAACCCTGACAAGACCGAGGTACTTTTGGTGGGAGACAAGAGGAAGCTGGGGGATGTTGACCTGGTGTTGAATGGGGTACAGCTACCCTTGAAAGACCAGGTCCGCAGCCTGGGGGTCATTTTGGACTCCCAGCTGTCCATGGAGGCTCAGGTGTCAGCTGTGAGCCGGACAGCGCTGTATCAACTCCATCTGATACGGCGGCTGCGCCCCTACCTTCCCGACCATCTGCTCCCATCGGTAGTACATGCCCTGGTCTCCTCTCGTTTAGACTACTGTAATGCGCTCTACGTGGGGTTACCCTTGAAGACGGTTCGGAAACTGCAGCTGGTACAGAACGCGGCGGCTCGCCTGATTAAAGGCAGCCGCCGGCGAGATCACATCACTCCAGTGCTGAAGGAGTTGCACTGGTTACCAGTTGTTTTCCGGGCCAAATTCAAGGTGTTGGTTTTGACCTTTAAAACCCTATATGGTTCCGGCCCAGCCTATCTTAAGGAGCGCCTCCAGCAACACCAGACAGGCCGCTTAACAAGATCAGCCTCGGATGGCCTTCTCTCTGTCCCATCAGCCAGGACAGCTAGACTGGTGGGGACGAGGGAGAGGGCCTTCTCTGTGGTGGCCCCCACTCTGTGGAACTCCCTCCCTAGGGAACTCCGTTATGCCCCCTCTTTAATGAGCTTCCGTCGTGCATTAAAAACGTGGTTGTTCAGGCAGGCATTTGGGGTGGGTTAGGGTATTTTTTTTAAAAAAAATTTATGGTAAAATTTTATTGTTTTAAATTGTTTATGGTGGGTTGTACATCGCCCAGAGTGGCTGGGTGACCAGTCAGATGGGCGATTAATAAATTTAATAAATAAATAAATAAATAAATAAGCGAGTTTGGGTCGCACTGGCTTAATACTGTAGAGGTGTCTACATTTTCATGAAGGCTCCTTATGATGAGCCTGTGAAGGCACAATTAGAGAATTTGGGGGGGGGGCAGGCCTATAAGCACAGTGCCCCATAAATACATGCATTAAAAAAATAGACAAATCTCCCCATAGAGCATTGATATAGGTAGTTACAAAGCAGTTCCTTGTGGACTGCAGGTTATGAAGCCGACACTGGAAGGGAGATGCAGCCAAAGATTAAGAAAAGCTGCATGTATTCTTTTACACTGTTTACATATGGGGATGGGTTGGCACAAATGGCAGACTTTCTCCACAGCTGTCGTCTCCTGCTTTGCCAAATGTTTAAAACAGGTGGCACGTTGACCTGGCCAAAAACATGCCTTAGGCTTAAAATCTTGTGCTATTCTGATGATGTTGAGGACATCAGCTGTGAAGTGTGGTTAGTTGCTGTCTACATCTCACTGCATTTGGGGGCTTGGGGGGAACAAGGAAGCAGATTCTTTGGAGTTGTAGAGATAACCTCTCTGCTTATAGCTTCAAATGCCTGCCTTCAGTTTAATACAGCCAGACCAGTGTTGTCCAAAATGGACTGGAAAAAATGTTTCAAAATTGCTCACTCCGGACCCAAAGTTTCAGAGCCACAACCAACCCTCTAGGCACCAGTCCGTCAGCGGGCTGAACAGAAAATATTTCAGGTGCCAGCATCACATTTCTAGGTGTGAGGGCAACAAGACCCCTGAATTATTTCTAGCCCTGCAAAACTGTGACTTTTTCTTCACAGCCACTGTAAAATTTAAATTTTTGATGAGGTGGCCAACTGCTTGAGTGGGAACACAATTTGAACAGCCTGACACATAAACATAAAACAATAAGCATCAGTTCTATCCTGACACAGGACGTCTGCATCAGAGCCAGCCTTGGATTATGGTTATAATAGACAGAGATCCAGGAGATATGCGTGTCTGGGCTGTCACTCTACGTAAGCAAATATGGACTCTTTCTCAGTGGCTGCATTGTTGTTGACTTGCCACTGTGTAAATACCATGGTATGGATAAAGGATAAAAAGATGGCTTGAAATACGCTTACACTAAGCTGAGTGTGACTTTTAAGAAGTTTTTCAGTGGACCGAATTCCAAGTTTGCTCACAGCTTCAACTCAGTTGTTAAGCTCTAATTGGAACAGACGTCAGAATATTAAGCTATAAGAAAACATAAAAAGCCTAGTTGCTGAGAGGGGTAAGGGGAAAGAGGATTTGCAAGAAGCATTAAAGGACACCTTTGAAATCTCTGAGCTTTGAGATTTTCTCCCAGCAAGGTAAGGATTAATGGGTGAAAAAGAAATCTTATTTCATAACATTTACCAGCGAGGGGATATGCAACTGCTAGTTATGCATAGGTAAATCCCACTGACATCAGTGGCACCCATGCATAAGTAGCCACTGCAGAATTGCAGAATTACATCTTAAAATTGTCCTCAGAGCATCATTTGTATAGCAACAGCATCAAAATGGGCCATATGAACTAGGCTTTAAAGCAGCCTCTCCCAGCCTGGTACCCTCCACATAGTTTCGACTACAACTCCCAGGATTCTTGACCACTGGCCATGACGGCTGGGGCTGGTGGGAGTTGAAGTCCAAACCGACTGGAGAGCACCAGGTTGGGGAAAGCTGCTTTTGAGAGACCATTGCTATCAGAAATTATTTAACCAGTGCCCCTAGCCTGCTACATGCTTTATATTTTTTAAAAGTTATTTATTCAGACAGCACTAGCGGCGTGTATAGCACTCTGCACAGTTTCAAAGTCAAAAATAGATCCCTGCCCCCAAGTAGCTTACAATATAAAATCGACAATGAAGGAGAGACAAGCATAGGGAGGGTGGCATGTAGGCACAAGAAGTCATGGGAATAAGGACGTGCAGAAAAGGTGGGTTCGGAGGAAAGACTTGAAGGGAGATGGGCCCTGCCTGCTGGCAAAGACTAACAACCTAGTAGAAGAATTACATTAGGGCCGACACTTTCCTTTTTTTTTCTTTTCTTTTTTTTACTAGCTTTGCTCTAATCATGTCTTTAACAGCAGCTTGACACACACAAATTTAGCTGGCATTTTCCCCCCACTGATTTTCTCCAGGCTAAAAGAAGCTGTGTGTGCCAAGTTTCTATGTTAAAGGGATGGGGAGAAAAAGTCATATTTTTAAGAGACATACCCTTCCTATCAACAAAGTCTACAATATCAGCCCAGGCATACTCAACACAGCTTAGAGATGCATCCATGAAGAACGGAATTAGGATACAGTCAGGACCAGCATCAAGGGTAGGCATGGCTGGGCACCAGCCCAGGATCCACACCCCAGCAAGGCCCCACTGACAAGAGGCATCTGGAGTTACTGCTCCTCTTCACTATGGCAACCTCCTGGTTCACCTGTTTCTCGCTCTGGCCCAGACAATGAAGGAGGAGCAGTAGATGCCACTACCTATTTGCTCTCTGTCTGTGGAGCAACCAAGTGGTAGCAATGATGAGAAAGAGGAGGAGGAGCAATGACAGCTGATGACAATGGTGGTGAGAAAGTAAAGTCACTGAGGGAGGGGTCTACTGAGGGTGTCTTGCTGAAAGGCCCTCAAAAACCTGGACCTGGCACTGGATCCTGTTGTATCAGCTACTGGTGTTGGTTTGATTCTTGAAGGACCTAAGAGATCTAAAAAAAATTAACCTTATTCACACCTTACTGTAACAAAAGTACAGTAACAAAAGAAAAAGTCTGTGGAACATTAAAGACTAACAGATTTATTGCAGCATAATTTGATGGACTAGAGTTTCACTTCATCAAATGCATAAAATGCAGGGAGATACTATATATACACACATGGGAACAGAGAAAACAAATTTTAAGTGGGGCCAGAAGGCCATGAATTGCAAGAGAAGTACAAAAGGGGGCGAAGGGAGAGGGAGAGGGAGAGAGAGAAGGGGTGGAAGAAAGAGGGAGAAAAGGGGGGGAGAAAAGGGGGTGGAAGAAAGAGAGAGAAAAGGGGTAGTCCCACCCACTACTGGTTTCAACCCCACTTCTCACCAGCATGTAGTCTCTGAGAGTTTACCCCATGGGAACACAGCCCTGAAAAAAGGTTGCTTAGCTTTGATCTAAGCAAATAATACCAAAATAATCACTATATTCCAAGAATTATTCATACAAATATTTATAATATTTGAACCAGTTTGGTGTAGCAGACTGAGCAGCCTTCCTCAACCTGGTGCTCTCCAGCTGTTTTGGACTTCAGCTCCCATCAAACCCAGCCAGCATGGCCAATGGTCAGAAATGCTGGGAGGTGTAGTCCAAAACACCTGGAGGAAGGCTGAAGAGTGATGGACTTGCATTAGAAGACTTAGATTCAAATCCCTCATGAAACTCATTGGGCGGCCTTTGGATAGTCACTGTCTCCTAGTCTAACCTACCTCACAGAGTTGTTGTTAGGACAGAATGAGATAACCCTATATACACCACTATAAACTCCTCTGAGGACAGACAGCGTGTATTTTTCCCGCCCTGACTAATAACTAACAAATATCTACCGAGGCTCTGGAAAGCTAAGGATTATAAAACCAAAACCAAAAAATGGTTAAATCGTTGAAACACACTCATTTTAAAATATAAAAGAAAATTATCCTTCTATCACCAACCACTTTGCACTTGCCCAGAAAGGTTTACAGTGTGCTTCTGGAAGATGCACAGGCTTTTTGACAAACTTCAAGAAAAACGAGTTCAAGAATGGAGAAGAACCACCAAAGCCATTTTCTGCTATTTTTTTTCTAATTTGCCATTCAGATGGCATAGAGTGCTACTTCGCAGATCATGGCAGATTGTGGCAGGACACAGAGGATGAGGTGGCTTCTAAGATATGTTGGGCCAAAGCCATATAGGGCTCGGTGTATATATATAAACAGCACCTTGAACTCTGACTTGTAGATCATAAGAAGCTTGTATCCGTTTAATATATCCTGACAACCCAAACACATCAGGAAGTAGCATGCCACATGATGCACAGAGGTCAAATTATCAAATATTTCAATCCGAATAAGGACAGACACATTGCCCTAAAATCAGAATAAAAGCATCTGCTAAAAAAAGCATGCTGGGCTTTACCACAGCAATGTGACATTTTCTGGGATTATCAAGTGGGTTCAAGGCATTTTAGTTTAGATCAACTATTATTTCAGGAAGATCCCATACAGGCTAACATTAAGATGAGTTTCAACACAGGAGGGGGAATCCCTGTACAAATTAAACACATTCTATCACAGTTCCCTAATAGTCGCATTAGTCCTGCAAGTAAAAGCTATACAAAGCAATGATGCTACAAAACCTACAAACACTCCAAACTGGTTCTTATCATAGTAACATGTACTGTCTTCTAGTATTTTTTAATATACATTGTCAACAGTATTTGGTTTTATCCCTCTGATACATGCTGCTGCTTTTACTTAGTACAGCATGCAACCCATTTACTCCAGCACACCATTTTTATTACCCTGCCCCTCGGGCTTCTATGGATTGCAAAATATCAGAATACCTTAAAATATAGAAGATCTCTCCTGTCACTCACATAGATGTTTCATTATATTTATATTATGCATAACAGATGCCTAGTTCAACACTAATAACTTTGCTTGTTCTTCATTTATGAAGTCACATTAGCAGTCTCTTTACAGACTATGAATCTTCCATGGAAATTTCTTTTTAAAATAACGTAATTGTTAATAAATAACATTTTCCAGAAGGCAACAGTGCATCCATATAAAGACACAAATATAGTATTTACATGGGCCAGGATCCACAGAGCTGCTTAGGCCCAACGCAAGGGGTTTACACTAGTCTAGTAACATTTTTTTTCTTAGAACCCCACTAATAAAATCCAGGTGCAAATGACATACACTGAAGGTCAAACTATATGGTACATTAATTCTGTAGTGTGTAGCTAAGGATAATCTTTTTTTAATGGAGAGAGCGGAGGACAGGAAGGCCTGGCGTGCTATGGTCCATGGGGTCACGAAGAATCGGACACGACTTAATGACCGAACAACAAAAAATTCTGGAGTAAGTGCATGTGGCCCTGGTTTGGATCGGGACCACCACACACCAGGAGTAGATGATTTCACCTCCCACCCACACCATTTCCACCCTGAAATTCACCTCTGCCCCCATGGGTGATAAAAGAAAAAAGTCTCCATTGGAGGTTTTTTCTCTTTTTAACTTGCCCATGTGTGGGCGGGGATTGGATTTCAGGGAGGAAAATGTGGGGGAAGGTTTAATCCTCTCCCAGTGCACTGTGGTCCCAATCTGAATCAGGGCTACATGCACTCACTCTAGAATTTTTTAAAAAGATTATCCTCAGTTAGTTGCTACACAATTAACATGCAATTTGATCCTTAGAACAAAAGAACAGGGTGCCTCAGAGCACATTCAGAGACTAGGAACTAGCAGTGGAGGCTGGTGGCTCCAATGTCAGTGGGCTGGTGCATCTGCTCTGGGTTTCAGTCAGAACTCTAAAGGAGCTATTCAAGCACCTTGGATAGCTCCTTTAGAGTTCTGACTGCTTCTGACTGAAACCTGGAACGGATTCGCCACCCCACTGACATTGGAGCCACCAGCCTACTCTGGGAATTAGTGTTCAATACCAGAACTGAACTTAACTCACAGTCCTTTCATACAGAAGTCCATTCCTGGTTGCCCCAAACGCTCTTCATTTCAGCAGTGTAATTTGGGGTGGGGGGGGGTTATTGTTGGTATTGTTAAACAACTGTGAGTCAGAAATCCTTGCTAATCTACTGCAAATCACCCAGGGATATAGTAGCAGATCCTGATCTACCTTCTGCCTGACATCTAGTTTTTTACCTGGAGAGAATGTTTTTGTATGGAGAGGATATGGTCATGTAAGCCATATTCTGTGCCTAGATGTACCACTTTGCACCTGGCTCTCACAGGTGGACCTCAACATTCCAGTGAAAGCAATAACAAAGTAGTAGATCCTACAAGCCTGAAGCCTGCCCACGCCTGATTAGCCCAGTATAATCTGCTCCACCATTCCCCAACCTGCTGCCCTCCATATGTTTTGGACTACAACTCCCATGAGCCCAAGCTAGCAGGCAAATAGTTTGGGATGCTGGAATTTGTATTTCAAAAATGTTTTGTAGTCCAAAACATCTGGAGGGTATCAGGCTGGTGTACTCTGACTAGCTGCAGCTTTCCAGCGAGTCAGGCTAGGGTCTTTCTCACTATCTGCTGCCTGATCCTTTTAGCTGATGCCAGAGATTAAATCTGCAACCTTCTGCATGTGTTCCATTGCTGTGCTTAAAAGAGCTCTGGAAAAGGAACCACAGTTCTCTAAGCTGTGACAGTCTTTGCCCTCACTTAACAGGACTACCAACATGTCTAACAGATAATGTTGATTTCTTGGATATATATAGATATAGATATGAACAGGAGCTAAACTATAACACCAGACTGATAGCTCATCAACCCAAAGGCTACAGCTTGTATTTGGCCAACACTCCACCCCCCCAACACTAAATTGCCCTCCTTACAGAGTTGGCTCAGTTTATAAATCCCTCCATATTAGAAAGGAAAAACCAAGAAAATGATTCATTGGGTTTGGCTTCTTGGTAAACCACACAGCAGTAAACCCTGGTTTTTCAACTACTGATGACAGAACTTGACCACCCTATTCATCATAAATCAACGTTCTCTGCTCACTCAAGGATGACATAGCTGCAAGCAGGAAAGAGGTCAACTTTTCAAAGGGAGATAAAGTGAGTCCTCAGTAGAGAAGCTATATAATAATAGCTGACGTTCCATCTTTAAGCCTCTCCCTTGATTTACAAATCAAACCATTCCGTAGTTGCTACAGTCAGTATTCCTTCTTCTAGATATTGGGTTAAGTCAGTCATCATTTCCTAGTAAGCAAAAAGGGGCTTGAGAAGATACAGATACTGTAAAATGAACATAACAACTCTCTAGCTAATGGAATAGGAATTTAGCTAATACATAAAGAATTCTATGAAGTGTATAGTTTCCACATTACCATTAGTCTGATAACCTGAACCTGTATTTGGGAGTAAGTATTTCAATGGGATTTACTCCCACACAAAAAGATAGGATTACAGTTGTCATTTGATACCATGCTGTAGTACAGATTTTAACTGCAAAAATATGAACATAGTATCAATTAACCAGTTAGTGGCTTTTCAAAAAGTTGAGTTCTACTTTTAACCATAGAAATACTACAAGTATCTCAGGTCATAGTCTATGGGCACCTGAAGAATATATGAATTGTATATTCATTAATACAGTATACATTTACTGTTTGGAAAACCACTTAGGGTGCAATTCTCTGCATGCTTAGACAGACAAATATTCTACAACTCCCAGCATGCCCCAGCCAGCCATGCTGGCTGGGGCATGCTGGGAATTGTACGACTTTTGTCTGTCTAAACATGCATAGGATTGCGCCTTTAAAAACTCAACGGCCACAATTCAGGCCAATTATGCACACTAATGTCCAACTGAAATCAGTGGACCTTAAGTATGTCTCATTCTCCATGCTGGATTGTTGCCATTTTGTGAAATAAGACAATGAAAACCCACTCATAAGAGGCAGCTCCAATTAACTATCCACGTTTTTTTCATGTGAAATATTAGCAATTTGTTTTAATTCATTGATCAGTTGTTTCAGCTGTATCAGAAATCCTACTACCCCCCACCAGTTTGTTTTTCAGACTTCCAAGGAAGCAAAACAACAAAAGCAGCAATTACAAGTTCAAGAAATCAAAGCAAAATAATGTTAAAATATGATTCAGCCCACAGGATGAAAGCTTACACTTTGATGGAGAGGGGTTTAAAAGTGTGTAGTAAAGAAGAGAGAAAATGGAACACGGGAAGCTGCCTTACACTGCGTTAGACCATTGGTCCATCTAGCCCAGTACTGTTGACACCAACTGGCAATAGCTCTCCAGGGTTTCAGGCAAGATTCCTTCCTAGCCCTACCTGGAAATGCTGGGATCGAACCTGGGACCTTCTCATGCAAAGCATGTGTTCTACCACTGAGCTATGGCCCTTCCCTGGTTTATTAAAAACACAAGAAGAGCCTTGCTGAATCAGACCAAAGGTCTATCTCAGCCTTACCCAACCTGGTGCCCTCCCAATGTTTTAGACTACAATTCTTCGCATTCCTGACCATTAGCCATGCTGGCTGGGGGCTGATGGGAGTTGAAGTCCAAAACATCTGGAGGGCACCAGGTCGGGGAAAACTGGCCTATGTAGTTCAGCGTTCTGTTCCTACAATGGCCACCCAGATGCCCATGGGAAGCCCACAAGCAGGACATGAGGGCAATAGCAGCTACTCTCTAGTGCTGCCCAGCAACTGGCATTAAGAGGCATACTGCCTCCAATACCAGAGGTAATGATTAGTTACCACGACTCAAAAACAATGAAACAGTAGTAGTAAGAGGCACAATTGTCACTTGCCTTTTATTGGGTACAAAATGGTGTCACTGAAAGGTCACTGGCTATTAAATGCATACCCCCACCCCAAAAGTGGGGGATGGGATTGTAACCATGGTATACTTACTTTCCCATCCTTATTACTGGAGGAATATGATTAGCTTGGCTTGATGAAGGTTTTACAAGAATGAATGCCCTCTCTTTCAAAGACACTTGATTTCAGTGCCAACTACTCTGCAGATGTCATATCCTGCAGCAAGACCATTATTCACCATCAGAAAGTCTAGTCTGCTGCATGTTAACATAACCATAAACCCCAACAGGTCAGATGCTTGTGAAAGGGGTGTCTTTCTGAGACAGGTAGAAAGAGGCCTGGGGGAAAGGGAGCATTACTGCAACAATAAAGGACAGAAATGCAACAAGGAGCCCTGACTAGATGGTGATGGAGCATCTCTCCCACCTCCAGTATTGCCATGGGAGTATCCTATTTACAGAACACAGGTGCAATTTGCTGAAAGAACACTCAACAAATATGGCAGAGCTGTTTGATTTAGCTAAAATTGGCTTTCGTCAAGTAGAAATAAACCGAAATGTTAATCTTACATACATACATGTTTCATTTCAGCACACTCTCTCCTAAGGCTTTTGATACAGCAAGTGAGCTTTACCAAGCAGTAGCCTTCTCCAGCCTGACACCCACCAGATGTGATGGACTACAGCTCCCATGCTGGCTGAGGATGATGGGAGTTGTTGTCCAACACATCAGGAAGGATGCCATACAGGATTATTTGTGCTCTGGAATAATAATAATAATAATAATAATAATAGCGACGCAGCAAGGCATGAGAGTCATGTAATCTGCAGATTCCGAAACAGGGAAGGCTTACGGCATTATTAGCAGGCGTTGCTCTTGTATTTTAATGGCAGAACGCAAAATGCACTATGAAAGATTACAAGATGGGCAGACCTAGAGGCTGTTCCCCACCTCCCAGACAGAAGAGCAGAGTCAGGGGGGAAAAGAGAAAATAAACTTTCCAGGGGCTGTTTTCAGCACGTGTCACTGCCAAGTAGGGTCCATAAAGGATGAGCAATGCCCAAAGAAAGGGGACAGGAATGGAGGATGCACAACGTAAAAGCAGCGAGGGCAACTCCCCCCCCCCCCCCCGCAGTCAGTGGCAAGCACAATACAGGAGCACCTGGTAGAGCACACAAAAAGGAACTAGGGGGCACCATTAAGGGGGCTCCCACAGGAGGGAGCACAATGTAAGCAGCAGCGGAGTACAGTTTATCTAGGGATGGGAGCGGCGAAGGTTTGCCAGATGGCCCTTCTCAGCCACCCACCCACCCACCTCTTCTTTTTTTGGCCAGACATCCTTTATTTTAAGGTAATGGTCCCTTATTCTGGGCACACAGCACACAGGAGATGTTCCTATATTCCACGACCACAGAACAGCAAGGACACACCGCTTCCTTACATCATCAGTAACCCCAAGATTGAACGGATACCATCACGCACACACACACACACACAGGCCGGTCAACATCAACCGGAGAATGCTCAACGAGGAAACAGCTAGAGGGGACACATGGACTTGCGCAGAAAAAGGACTGCGAAAAGAGAAGAGGATTTGAGGGGGGGGGGCGCGGGGAGAGAAAGGGGAGGGAGGGAGGAAAGCAAGGAAAAGGTCGTGGCTGGAAGCACAAAGCGCAGAGCCAGTAACAAAAGCCTCCAGGCTGATCCTTCGCCGGGCGCCCCACCGCCGGTGCCACCGGGCGCTTGCAGCTTCCTTCGGCGGCGGCGGCGGCGCCGCCCCCTCTCCGGGAAAGAGCCGACCTCCAGCGCCCGATTTTGCGCGCGCGCGTTTTTCACAGCCCCCCGGGCCCAGCACAATGCAGCCCCCCCCCGAAGACCCCGGCCAAGAGGCGGCGGCGGGTTGCCGTCGCCGCGGCAGCACAAAAGCGCGCCCGGCGCGACCCCACCCCCGCTCGGCCCCCGCTCGCTCGAGCCGCCGGTCGCTCCCCTGCGCACCGACCTTGAGCCGCATCGGGCGCTCCTAAGGTCTTGGTCACCGCCTTCCACACGTTGCAGCCCAGGAGGCAGAGCAGAAGCGCCGCCGCCGCCGCCGCCCTGCTCATTTTCCCCCGCCGCGGCACCAGCGGCCGATGCCGCCGGGAAACGAGCAGGAGCGGGAGGAGGAGGAAGGGAGGGAGGGAACCGCCGGAGCCGCGTCCCAGGAGGAGGAGGAGAGCCGCATCAGGCGCTGGCCCGCTCCGCACCTCCCTCCACGCTGCCCGCCGCTGCCCGCCTGGCCCTCTCCGGGAGCTGCGGCATCGCTACCCCGATGGCAGCGAGGGACGTGCCTTCCTCCCACCGCCCCTGCGGCTGGGTGGGCTGCGAGGGGACGTGAGCAGCGGGTGGGTCTCCCTACAGAGGCATCCAGGCTGAGGCTGCTCCACCATCAGCAGCTGCTTAACCCCTGCCTGCCTGCCGCCCGCCTCCCACCCTCCCTCTCTCCCTCCCTACTTCGAGCAGACCCGAGGGTCCAGGGGTCGGAGCGCCACCTGCTGGCCGGCTCGGGCCTTGTCGCCACGATCCCGATTGACACCCGGGGCACGCTCGATTTACGCTGGCCCCGAGGAAGCGCCGCAGCCGGGGGGGGGGGGGGGCGTTGCTAGGCGGATGAGAGACTCGGGGCCCAATCTTTCCATTGACATCCACGGAAGGGTTTGTTTCTTCTTGTTTTAAGCTGCATGGCCAATACGGAGGGGGGATTTGGGGAGCGGCACAGGGAGGGGAGGGTTAACTCTTCCCTCCCCACCTGGGATCTCCGTGCACATTTCTCCCACCGCACTCGGCAGCTAAGCTTAAGACCAATGCCCCATTGGCAGCAGTGGAAATATATTTTTTCCTCAGCTTAACTGCCATGCCTGGGTAGGGCTTGAAGGTGTTGAACCATGTGGAGAGGGGCAGTTGACCCTTCCCTCCCCAGTTGCGATCCCCCTTGAAATTGCCCCCTGCACTGCAATTAAGCTGAGAAAAAAAACCTCCCATTGGCACCAATGGACACTTAAGGCTCTGAGGAATAGATCCAGGCCATGGGAAATAGATTCAGAGCTAGGACCCCATAACCCCAGGCCTAGCAATTCCCCTGGTCTCAGCCTCCAATAAGTGATCCCCTCTGCTATAACGGAAGGACTGCTTATTCTCAAAGGAACTTCTCCATATATTAAAATCTTAAACTGACTCTGAATGCCCAGAAGGGAGGGGAGGTGGGTGGCTATGAGGGACTGGGCCTTCTCTGTGGTGGCCTCCAGCTTCTGAAAATAACCATCCCAAGCAATGTTCATCAGGCAGCCACATTATCAGCGTTTTAGATGCCATTAAAAATCTTTTTGTGCACATCTTCGGCAGCATTTAAATACTGACAATCTTACGTATAATTTTATATGTCCCTTTTTTATTTTTAAGAACAACAAAAAGACTTGAGGCATTAAAGGTTAACACATTTATTCTAGCATAAGCTTGCAAGGACACTGTCTACTTCATCGGATGCATGAAGTGTTAACCTCAAATTATCAGATTTATATACACATGGCTAGGGGCAGTGAGGGGGGGAGTAAACTGTGTTGGCAGAGGAAATTGAAATGTAAAAATTACAGACAGTGATAATTACCTTAATGGTTGACATTTACAAAATGTTGATAAAACAGATATCAATGCAATGATGAGCCAATTAACATGTCTACTGGGATTTTTTTAAAACAACAACAACAACAACTTTGTTCTTATTCAAACCACAGGAAATAGAGTTGAATCTCAAGCTTCTGATGAAGTGGACAGTGTCCATGAAAGCTTATGCCAGAACAAATTTATCAGCCTCTAATGGCAGAAAGCAAAGAGGATCTAAAGATCCTCTTGTTGAGGGTGAAAGTGGAGAGTGCAAAAGCTGGTTTGAAACTCAACATTAAAAAAACTCAGATCATGGCATCTGGCCCCATCACTTCCTAGCATATAGAAGGGGAAGAAATGGAAGCAGTGACAGATTTTATTTTCTTGGGCTCCAAGATCACCGCAGACGGTGACTGTAGCCATGAAATTAAAAGACGCTTGCTCCTTGGGAGGAAAGCTATGGCAAACCTAGACAGCATAGTAAGAAGCAGAGACATCACCTTGCCGACAAAGGTTCGTATAATCAAAGCTATGGTTTTCCCAGTAGCAACGTATGGCTGTGAGAGCTGGACTATAAGGAAGGCTGAGTGCCGAAGAATTGATGCTTTCGAACTGTGGTGCTGGAGAAGACTCTTACGAGTCCCCTGGACTGCCAAATCAGGAGGTCAAATCAGTCAATCCTAAAGGAAATCAACCCTGAGTGCTCATTGGAAGGACAGATACTGAAGCTGAAGCTCCAATATTTTGGCCACCTAATGCGAAGAGAAAACTCCCTGGAAAAGACCCTGATGCTGGGAAAGACGGAAGGCAAAAGGAGAAGGGGATGGCAGAGGATGACATGGCTAGATAGCATCACTGATGCAATGAATATGAACTTGAGCACACTCCGGGAGAGAGCGGAGGACAGGAAGCCTGGCGTGCTATGGTCCATGAGGTCACGAAGAGTCAGGCACGACTTAATGACTGAACAACAACAAAGGTACCACAAGACTGTTGGTTTTGCTGTGGCATACTAACATGGCCACAACTCCAGATATTTAATTGTTACTGTTTTTATATTGCTATGCTGTTTATATTATTTGTTCAATAAACAAGCCCCAATTCTCACTGTCTAAGCAGCCAATCCCAGTGTGGCCTTCAATAGCACCCTTCCCCAACCTGGTGCTCTCCGGATGTTTTGGACTTCAACTCCAATCAGCCTCAGGCTGCATAGTCAATAGTTAGGACTGCTAAGACTTGTAGCCCCAAACATCTTGAGGGTACCAGGCTCTATAGGTTCTTTTGGGATATTTTTCTCCTTGCAGGGACAAAAACAGTAAGAAATATTAAAAAGTTTTGTGTTTGCAAGAAGAAAAATGAGATGACCTAAGAGAAAATGCCAGTTGCGTTGCATCACAGGAAAACCAAGCTGTTCAATGTGATCTTGACATCAAAATTACAAATGAGTGGGTCTGTTAATAATACACCATAAGTGGCGGCTTAACTACTGCTCCTTGTTAACACATTTAAATGTTCTTGCATTCTTTGGCTGTAAATGTGTCATGTCTGGCTGTTTTTGTGAAAGTGTTGAGGAATGCCATTGGTCTCCAAAAATAATGGTTAAAAAAGCGCAGGGTGAAAGATCTCTATTTCAAGCCCAGCTTTAAAATGACTGTTATTGTGGCCTAGGTCACCTAAACAAGCTAAGTACTAATTGGAATGAAACTGCCTCACTTTTCTTTGCACATGTTGATGGAAAAGCAGGTGCCTGGGAAAGCTGCCCAGTGTTTGCATTGCAGTGAGATGGTGGGCACAATCCTGAATAGAGAGCAGGTGTTAGGAAACCCAATGCCTGTAACTAACCCAAGGCTCCTTCAGCACCTAAAGTATTCTCAGGTCACTTTAGCAACAAACTGATCCAAGTGGGATGAAGGGAAAGGTCAGGAGTTGACAACAGCATTGTTAAAATTGGGCTCTTGTCTCACTGAAAGGGTGCCCCATTCTAGGCAAGAGTCTAAAGGAGCAGTCTTAGGGCCCTACACATTGCCTGATGGGCCATAGAACCTTGGAAGGGGGATCTGTCCCCTGCCCTACCTTGCAGCTGATGTGGAAACTACTGCACTGGCTGCCCTCTGAGGTCAGAAAAGCAACCTCAGAGAGGGGAAAGAGGACGTTCCAGGGGCGGGGCGGGGAGGGGGGGGATCAGACAGGCCAGGAAACGAGCTATCCTGAGCCCTGTCCAGCCTCCTTCCATTCCCCTCTGAAGCAACTCTGAAGCATCTCTGTTGTTGAGGGGCTGTGGCTCAATGGTAGAGTCTCTGCTTTGCATACAGAAGTTCCAGGTGTAATCCCCAGCATCTCCAGGTAGGACTGGGAAAATTCCTGTCTGAAACCCTGGAGAGCTGCTGCCAGTCAGGTTGACAATATTGGGCTAAATGGACCAAGGGTCTGTTCACTATTGCTAGATGGGCAAAAAAGCCTGTCTAGCAAAAATTGCAACGATGAAGGATGGGAAGGTGAAGATTGCTTCTGCTGCTCCTTCTGTCCTGCCCGCTTCAGCCCAGCAGGACATTGGATACATGGAAGCGTCCATGTTCAGAGGCTTCCATCTTGCAAGGGCATAAGCCATCAGACTGTGCCCTTACCCTTTCATCAAAAGTACATCCATCCATGCAACTATGCCTGGTTTGAATTTTGTTAAACAATGCATTCATATAAGAGTGAAACCAAAGTAGATGTGCTCTATGATTCTGTATGCAAGGCATAGGAATCTTATATATAAGACCGCAGTACATACTTATATGAGGAAAGTACATCTGAACTCAGTGGCCTGGTTCTGACACACACAGCTTGGTTTATTAAGCCAAGATACGCACAAGCTTTGTGCCCATGTGCTCTGTCCTCAAGCTTCCCCACCCCTTCTGCCTTCTTAGTCAGCCACAATTCAATATTTCCTGGGTTAATTAACTATAGTTTCCTGTTACATCCAAACTGGGAAACAATTATTACCAGGATTGAAACAAGCCAGGATCTTAAACCAACTCCAAGCAGTGGTTTAAAATCCTGGCTGGTTTCAGTCCTGATAGCCATCATTTCCTGGTTCAGACTGAAGAGGAAACTTCAATTATGGTGTGCTGAGAGGGCAGGAGGGAAGAGGTAGCACAAGGACAAGGCTCATGCATATCTGAATTTAAGAAGCAGAGATACATTTGCCCAAATCGGGCCAATGAGACTTGTATGTGAGCAAACATGCTTGAGGTGTTACCTAGGCAGCCATCATCTTTTAAAAAACCTGTTCCCTGTAGTTGCTACAATTGGGTGAGGGCCAAACTACGCATGATGTTAAATATGTTTTTGTATTTAATGTGTAGGGTTTTTTTTTTTTAATGCAAATAGCATCAGCTGGAGAGCTGATAATTATAAGGATTACGCAATTATAAGGATTATTCATTATAATAATGCAATTAATAGGATTAAGGATTATTATAATATGTGAAGGATTTTAATGCTTATTATTATACGGATTATTATTATAATGCACTTATAAGGATTATTAATTATTGTAAGGATTATTATAAGAATTTATAATAATCCATGAAGGATTTATAATAATCCTTATTATTATAAGGATTATTATAAATCATGGATTATTATAAATTCTTATACTATTATAAGGTTTATTATAAGGATTATTATTATCATGCCATTTCAAGGATTATTAATTATAAGGATAATGTGGAGGGGAATTTAACACTTTCCTTCCCAGCTGTGAACATAGGAATATAGGAAGCTGTCTTATACCATCAGATCTTTGGTCTACCTAGCTCAGTCTTGTCTTCACCAGGGATGGGGAATCTCAAGCCTGGGGGACAAATCCAGCCATCTGGGTTTCCCCTGATGGCTACAGCCCCTTTCCCCTGATCAGGGATTGCTTGGTGGTTTCCTGGCTTTTATACAGTTTTTCCCTATTCAAAAAGATGGAAATTCCTCTCCCAAGGCCTAACTACTGGCAGTAAGAACTTGAAGCTACAATATGGTGGTATTTGGGGGCCTACCCCTTTTACCTTTGGCTCCACCCCCTTTGCTTTCCATCCCAGACATCACTGGAATGTAGCCCTTGAGAGTTTTTCCAAAATGGAAGTCAAGTGAAAGAGGTTTCCACCTCTGGTCTACAGTGATGGGCAGCAGCTCTCCAGGATCTCAGGCAGGAGCCTTTCCCAGCCATATATGAGGATGTTGGGAATTGAATGTGGGACCTTCTACGTGCAAAGCATGTGCTCTACCACTGAACTATGGCCCTGCCCAATGTGGAAGTGGGAGAGTGCCCCCTCACAATGCAAATATCAGCTTCAGAGAAGGAATTTTCCTCAGGAACACAACAGGGGGGGGGAAAGGGTTACATTTCCCCTCCATGCCCACTGCAATCCCCATAATTATCTCCCTCCCTCCTAGATAATGCTATTGGCATTTGAAAAAAAACCCTGCACTGCTAAAACTAAAGGTAAAGTCCATAAAATGTACGGACTTTGTAAAACCTGCTCTGGATTTTGTAGATTGTCAGATGCTTTTCATTCCATTGCCTGCTCATTGATGTAATTGGATTTTTTTCCAGTTTTCCAAATTGTGCAAATTCACATTTTTGCAAATTCACGCTTGCAAAAATGTGCAAATCCCCCCCCTGCATATTTCATGTTTTCGCTTATTGGGGAAATGCACATTTTCCGCCAGTTTTTTTATTTTACATATTTTTCTACAACTAAATTTGCATAACCTTCCAGAAAGTAAGACCAAAACCGTCTGCAAGTCTGTGGAATCTGTGCAACTCAGGAAAAGCTGGTCCATTATGGAATCTATGGGTCGTATTCACAGAAATCGGAATCCATTTTGATTCTGTTGTGGATTTCTTCAATAGCCCTAGCTAAAACTGTTAAGAAATTAATTTTAATATCACGTCTAGTTTGGCCCTGAGTCATGTGTGGCTATGGAAGTATGGGCAAGGTAAACCCTTCAATAAGGGGCTTTCTGAATGGAGAGGGGGGACCCAATATGGAAGACCAGAGGGCATGGGAGACAAAGGTGGCAGAGGGGTTGACAAGGAACAGACGCTGCCTCTCCCGGCCTCATTCTCCAACAGAAGGGTGAATGAATAATCCCCTCCACCCATAACCAGGCCTTAGGAAGTAAGCCCCCTCTGTTCTCCTTAAGTCACCAGCTGTTATCAGGCATTCTCCCCTCACACAAATATCCATCCCATTTGCGCAAGCTTTCAATAGCAATTGACATTTGTATTGTTTTTATACTGCAGTTTAATTTCTTAATTTTATTACTGCTGGGTGTTACTTTTGTAAGCCGCCTTGGGAGGGCTTCTGCTCTGAAATATAGCCCAGAAATATTTTATTTATTTACATACATAAATAAATACATACATAAATACATACATAAATACTTTTGTCATTGCAACCAAGAGTCTTGTGGCACCTTAAAGACAAACACATTTTTGATGGCTTTCATAGACTTCAGTCCACTTTGTCAAGTCTTGAGTTACAAGTATACATATTTATTTATTTACAATATTTATCTACCGCTTCATATCTAGAACAGATTTTGGAGTGGTGAACACAAGGAATAAAAGAGTAAACATACACATGGTTGGGGTTTTCTCTGATATTTATAAATAAATAAATAGTACTACCATTTGGAGCAATAGTGGTATACGCACGATGATCTGTTTAAGAATTATCTGTTGTTGTTGTTTTTAAAAAAACCAGATGAAATTCTAATTCTATAGACAACAGTGATCCGGCTGCTGTTTGCAGCAAAGTCAGCACTGTGCCTCAAACTCTTTTTGGCAAATAGGTATGACTGATTATTGCGGGATTTTTCTGATGCCCTGGAATATCTCATGATGGAGTATTATCTCAAACAGGTTCAGTTCTGCCATCAGTTCTAGCCCTGATCAGGTGTTCGTAGACCAGGGGTAGGGAACCTGTTTCAGCCCAAGGGCCCAATTCAATTACGAGAAGCACTCGAGAGCCATATTCCAGTGGTGAGTGGGGCCAAAGATACAAAAAATTCCAGCAGATTGTAGCTTAAAACTCTTATTGCCAGCCTTAGGAGAGACATTTCAACCTTTTAGAAAGGGGAAAAAACTGCACAAAAGCTGAGAAACCACCCAACAATCGGTGGTTGGAGGAAAGAGGGTGGGGCTATCGGGGGAACCTAGGGGGCTCAGGTTTGGCCTCTGGGCCTACAGTTCTCTACCCCTGTCATAGGCAAACACAAGTAGGGAAACAAGCTTGCCCTGGCTGCCTGTATGTTTCCGAGCCTGATTCAAGGTGCTGGTTTTAACCTATAAAGCCTTACGTGGCTTGGGACCACAATACCTGACAGAGTGCCTCTCCCGAAACAAACCGACTCGTACACTATGCTCAACATCTAAGGTCCTTCTCTGGCTGCCTACTCTGAGGGAAGCTCGGAAGACAGCAACAAGGGAGAGGGCCTTCTCAGTGGTGGCCCCTCAATTATGGAATGATCTCCCCAATGAGGCCCGTCTGGTGCCAACATTGTTAACTTTTCAGCACCAGGTTAAGCCCTTTCTCTTCTCCCAGGCATTTGGCAGCATGTGATAAGTTTTAATCGATCTTGGATTGTCTTATGGTTATGGTTGTTTGCTTGAGACTGCTTGTTTGAAGTTGTTTTAGATATATGTTCTCTTGTGTATATTGTCTGTTCGTGTGTGTGTGTGTTTATGCAGATGGCTTTTAATCTCTGCATACTGTACTTTTAATGTTCTTAATCTTTGTAAACCGCCCAGAGAGCTTTGGCTATTGGGCGGTATAGAAATGTAAATAAATAAATAAGGGGCACAGAGCTGCAGGCACTGCCCTGGGTTCCCTGACTGCTGGACAGTTCAACTCGCGTTCAAGCAAAAGCAAGTGGAAAGCTTCTTCAGAGCTCCCTGCTCAATGCAGGGAGGTTGGTACTGAGGGGGTGGGGCCAGAGCACACAGGGATATAGGGGGCAGAGCCCGTGTGTGTGGCTCCATGCCCCATAGCTTATGTTTCTCTACCCTCTTCAGGCTGAGTGCCTGAGCAGGGCTACAGTTAGTTCTTCATTTCAGACTCTGCATTCCTAAAGTCCAGTACTGCTTCCCTCAACATGTTAAACAGGCGTGGTTTGTTTTGGTTTTGCCTTGACTAAAGTTAAGTAGGGAAGGGAGAGAAAATGAGATAAAGAGTGATTGATTTAATCCAGCAGCAACAGCAAAACAGGTAAATGTATTTGGCTATAAAATATTGAAAACAATGGAAAGCCTATGTTAGCACGCACCAACTGTTCAATGAATCATTAAAACCTGTTTGACATCATTGTTAGTAAATGTAACTTTTTTCTGGTGGAGTGGAATATTTCTTCCCCTTTGGGCTCCAAGGATGCATGAATCCAGTGGGGCAGTTTCCCACAATTGCTTCTTGAGACATGCAGGGAACTGTGGCATAGGAGCTCTCTGCAAGATTGTTGGTTGGATCCCAGGGTCCCCTTCCTCTGACGGAAGGAGCTTCCTCCATTCAAAGGAACCTTTCTTCCAGTGGTATGATTCCTTCTGCAGATGGAAGGAGTCTTTCCGTCAGACAAAGACTCCTTCCATCAGAGAAAGGGAGCTTTTGGATCCTATCCATGATCATGGTTCATATGGTCTCAAATCAGTCTTGTTGTTTTACATGTAAACTGGCATGAGGGGACTGTTGCCGCCTTCGGAAAACTCTGGTAAGCTGAACAGCTGCGTGTCAGTTACGACAAAGCAAAAGTAGTGGTTTGGGAAGAAAATAATCTGCCCATGTGTGGCATATTGATAGCTATGCAAAGGAACAGGCTTCATCTTCTGTAGATTAACAACATTCTCTGCACATGGCAGATGAAAAAATTGTTTGCAGGTTAGTAGATTGAAAGCCTACAACCTTTGTCCAAACACATTTTGGAGAACCCAAGGCAGGACACGTGTTCTTCCCATCATTAAAACCCAGGAAATGAAAATTAAACCTCCAATCCTATACAGGACAGGGGTCCCAAAACAGTGTCCACAGGGACCTCCAATGGTGCCCATGAAGTGCTCCACTCCCTGCCCACTTCAAAAATTTATATATATTTTTAATACAAGCCTTGAAAAACATTAGGGCACCAAGTTCTTCTTCCTGTTCCTGCACCTGCTACAGATCAGCTCTTGGTGGGCAGGCACAGAAGAAAATAGTTGCCCTCTGGCCCCACCCAATATTCATCCGCCCACTCAGACCTTTCCCCTTTGCTCCCCGCCCACACACACTCTCAGCCTCTAGCCTTGCTATTTCTCTCCCCTCAACCCCTTTCCTTATTATTTCTCTCCCTCCCCGGTCCCTAGCCTTCTTGTTTCTCCCCCTTTCTAGACTCTATCTGTGCTCTTTCTCTCCCCTCTACCCCTTTGCCTTGATATTTTCCCCTCCCTCCTAGCCTTGTTATTACACACACACACACACACACACACACACACACCTCTATTGACTAGCCAGGCCCTCACAGTAGTGCCCACAGCAGTTTTTCAAAATCCCAAATGTGCACACAGGTCTAAAAAGGCTGGGGTTCCCTGATAAACAGCATCACAGTCTGGGGGCACCAGACTACTCTAGGTTCCATACAGCGCCGTATCTTGAGAACTACATTGGATACCAAAGGGAAGACTATCATTTTCTTGCTTGTTGAAGCAAGTGGTTTGACAATTGTTATGAGAGCTTGTGTGCATATTTTCAATGACTGGTTAAAAATTAAAAACATTCTGTTTCTCAATGCAATAGTCACTACTGTTCCCCGGGCCCCGTATGCTTACTTTAGCCAGGAATCAGTTGGTCAGGAAGGCTTTACAATGGCCATGGCATTTCAAACTACTGCTAAAGCACCTGTCAATGAATTGAATTAAGATTACCTTGATTAGATGCAAAGTGAAATTTCTTGAAAAGGCCTGACCAGAGGCACATGGGAAAGGAACCCAAAAGTGATATGAACTGTGAGCACACCTACCAAGACTGTGGGGCAATCTACATTACAACTTTAAACTGGTTTCAAACCGGTTTATCTAAAGGGATCCTGCAGTTTCATGAGGGTACTGAGAATTCTTTGCTAGAGACCCTTGTCCCCTACCCAAGCAGCCCCTCTTCCTAGAGCTACAGTTTCCAGAATTCCTGTATTTGGTAGCCGTAATCGCTAAAAACAGGTTTGAAACTAGTTTAAAGTTGTAATGTAGATTGCCCTGTACATCATTAGGAGGAACACACCATGTGGTGAAGTTTCCAAGACCTGGAATGATTTCTAGATGCATATTCACAAGCGTCTTATCGCACAATCCTTCAGAGACTGCCAAGCAGATAACTTTTGTCAGTACCGAGTCTGGTGTAGAAGCTGAAGCTGCTATAATGATTGTCATCTACCTCCATAAAAGTTGATAGCAACTTTTGTAAAAAATGCAAACCCTGAGACTTCGCCTTAAAAAGCATGTTTAGTTAGGCTCTGCAAAATAGATTTCCCAGCAGCGGTGCAGCTAGGATTAGACCTTGGGTCTTGGCAGCCCAGGCCCACCCCCCACCCCAAATGACCACCCAGAGAATGGCAGGTGACAAGAGCAGCACCAGCAAACGTATTTTATTCCTGTAGTCATGATGGTGCTATGATTTCTGTGAGTTTAACATGCAAAACTGCACATGCTCAGAGTATTATTATTTTTTAAAAATCAGGGATGGAAAATGTTGTTCTAGTATATCAGGAATATTAGTTGTAAAGCATGGAATGACAGTTGTGGGTAGTGCGGGGAGGGGAGAAGAGAAATATTAGTTGTGCATTTCACAGCAGAAGCAATACACATGGCTGTCTAAAGGGGACGGCTGTCCCCACATAAGATCAGGGGACAGCTGCTCGGAAGCCCCTGAACTCGGAGGCATCTGTGTTTTCTGTGCCCTGCCAGGCTGAAGCCAGCATGATGGGAAGAGCAGCAGAGACGATCTCCACGTCCCTGTCCTCCGTCTTTCCGGATTTTCGCTAGATGGGCTTTTCAACCAGCCTAGTGAGGTGCTTCAGAGGGGGAGGTGAGGAGGCTCAGGATAACTCATATCCTGACCTCTCTGGTCTCCTCCCCTCCCTACCCACCGGAATGCCCCCTTTCCTTCTCTTCCAAGGTTGTTTTTCCGACCTCAGGGAGGCAGCCAACGTGATTCTCTCCTTGCCGGCTGCAAGGAGGAGGGGTCTGTGATCAGACCACCGACTCCCCCTTCCGAGGTTGGAGTGCTCTCTCTGACCTCGAAGGGGTTTACAGAGCCATCCTGTGGTCCTTGGGATTCTTGCCCAGGGACCACAGGATTGCACTCTAAGTCCAAGGTCTCAAATCACTTAGATGCACCGTTTTTTCCCAGCTGCATAGGACTGTCTCACTATTACAATTGTTTGCTTACTTCCTGCCTTGTTTCCCCATTTCCAAGTTAGCGGATGCCCAAACTGAACTTAAAGTGAGACTGAAGGATGTTGTTGTCTAGGAAGATCTATCACTACTGGCCAGTAGGAAATCTGCAAATCTTGTTTGGTACAGCATGATCCCCGTGACTATGAATGCTACTTGTCTGACCTTTGAACATTCTCAGTAAAGGGGGGACCTTTAATCATGTACAGTTCTAGCAAATCCCCTCAGCTGCTTTGGATGGTCATTACACAAACATCCTGTAGGATCAAAGACATTGTATTTGTAGCAGAGGTGTTGCAGAGGACATGCATCTTTATTTATTTCAATGTTCTATTTATAAAGCTCAGCGTGGATCTGAGCTTTATAAATACAACATGAAAGTAAATCATACAAATGCCACAAATACAATGTATTTGGTCACACTGGCTGCGTAAACTGATGAGTGATTTTCCCTCATGGTTTCCTTGCCATTTTCACTTCTAGTAAAATATCTAAAAATTTTAAAAAGCAATTTAAAAAAAATCACCAAACAGGGATAGGTTGATTGAGAAGGCAGTACTTTTGTTTTAAATGCTTACTATTTTATTGTTATTTACATAATACATAGTGATATAATAATATCAGCTATGTAAGAATACCAAATACTACTCACAATAATCACATTTAAACATCAAAGATAGTCACAAATTAAAAGTGACCTTAAGAATTTAAACACAATCAGTTTTTATACCAAAACTAAAACTAAATCATCCCCAGTAAAGAAAAGGGTTTTAATTATTCCTGAGCTTTTGTATTCCAGTAAATAATAATTTAAAAAACCCAGTTTTCTATAAATTGATCCGCTATTAATCTCCCTTCATTAGCTCTTATGTTAGTCAGTTTAACTAAAGTGGCCATATCCCACACTCTGAGACACCAATCATTAATTGAAGGTTTGTTAACTTTCTTCCAACTAAAAGTGATTGCCATTTGGCCACTGCTAAGAGAAGAATCATCGTTTTAATATCACAAGCAATTATTCCCTCAAGATATCCAAAAAGAACTACTAATGGGTCTTTAGGGAGTACATATCACCAAATTAAAGTGATCTCATTCAACACTGAGGACCAAAATCTTATCATTGCTGGGCAAGTCCAAAATATATGCAGAAAGTTTGCACTTTCAGAGCCATGCCTCCGACTTTTATCCTCAGCCCGCACATAGATTATCTTCAGTTTAGCTGGTGTTGAGCACCATCTAAACATACACTTATAAAAATTTTCCTTGAAGTTCATTCTTAGTGTGCTTTTGGAATTGATCTTCCAAATCCACTCCCGTATCTTCTGGTCAATATTTCTTCCTAAATTCTTTCTCCATTGGACCCGATATGAATTTTCCCTTACATCTTGTTTTGCCAGTATTCTATAAATTCGACTTAATGGGTAGAATCCAACTAAAGTCCTACTTAGAGTAGACCTATTGAAATGAATGGGACTTAAGTAAATCATGACTAAAGTCCCATTCATTTCAATGGGTCAGTTCTAAGTAGGACTTTAGTTGGATCTTCCCAATGTTCCCCTGGATAAATTACCTGTAATTATCATTTCATATTCAGAAGAGTCCCTCAAGGAACAATATTTAGCTATTAAATGTACAATTATGAATTTTACTTGTAAGTTTGGAATTGTAGGATTTTTTCCTGTCTAAATATGCACAGGATTGCATCCTAAAAGCCTAATCTTGACGCACGCAAAGACTCCTGGCAAACCTATATAGATAAAGATCAACACGATTGCTTTTAAGAACGCCTGTTGGTTTAAACTCTTTGTTTTACTTTTCTGCTGTTTACTGTTATGCCATATGGTCAAACAATACATTGCTGCTGCTACTTGATGCATTCTGCAGAAAACGGAGCATTATCCTGCCAATAGTAATCAGTATAACAACTGCTGTTTTATTCACCGTGTTGGCAGAAAAATGACATTAGTCTTTCTTGGGTATGTATGGATTATTATAAGGATGACTGAGAACTTCACTGTATGGTATTATTTTATTAGTTTGTTTTTACTAAAATCTAAATACAGTTGAATACTGTAGTGCTTCAGATGTGTTCTTGATGGTTTTATTTCTGTTATGACTTCTGGTCTGGACAAAAAATGACCGATTGTTCATTTTGAATGTGGGGACAAAGTTTACTGACTGGTTGTGTGAGCTACTCACAATCTCTCACCCTTATATGATTATTGTGAAAGGAAATGGGATAACTCTTTCCAACACCACCTTGAGGTAGCTGGGCAAAAGATGGGATAAAAATATGATTCACCAATAACTTCCAAAACATTCCCTTCGCAAGTTCCATTTTCTCTTCCAAACTGTTCCCTCATTTTGAGTCTTAAAATGACACTCGCTTGAGGATTATAGAAACCAGGGAAAGAACTCTCACCAATACAAAAAATACAAAATATACATAGCAAGGAATTATATAGATTCAGAGACCTGCTTCCTAATAAGGACCCTTTTCAGGAGAACAGCTTTTTACAGGCTTGGACAACATTAATTTTTGATGGTTTCAGATACACAAGACCAACATATAGCTTAACACAATACACAATCTGAAGTATGTTAAGCACTGATTGATTTTTTTAACCCAATCCATTTCAATCTGCATAGTTCCCAAGGCTTGCTTTTTCTGTTTTAAGCTTTTTAAATTAAAATTCCTCATGGAAATATTGAAGGATCAAGGAATGTCAATCTCACCTGAAAAGTGGCCGGCAGTATGGACTAGGATGCTGAATCTTTGTTTCTGCAAGAAGCTGTATTAGAAGTTTTACACCAACGGTACCTCACACCCTTGATGATTGGAGGCACATTCACTACCGTGTTCCCTAAATGCTGAAGAGGATGTGGCCTTTTTGGCACTCTTTACCATATTTGGTGGTCATATGACATTGCCTTCAACCTTTGGAATAGGATACTTTAAAATAATCCGAACTACAAGAAAGACAAATCGCTCATTCACACCCCAGATTGAATTTGCTAAACATTTTTTGCTGGAAAAGTCAGAATAGAAAAAGTCACATTTCAAATACAGCTGCCCAAAGTTTAACAAAATATTACCACTTTTGAATTAAGTGGAACATACTCATGGGCGATATAAAAATGTTTTAATGACATGTAGCTACCCACTAACTATGCTTCTTTAGGGAGGGTTTAAATGTTCTTTCTCAGTTTATATGAGCTGGATCCAAATTTAGGCACATGCAGCTGGGCTAGCGGAAGCACTTTTCACTAACCCTTCCTACCCAAAACAACCCCTCCAGGCCCCCTGAAAATGATACCCACAGGGTAAGGCCCAACCCCGAATGGGGTAAGCTGTGGTGCAGCAGGCTGAGGAGGAAAGGGGGACCCCTGAAAATTGGGCAGTGGCACCTTCCATGAGCCCAATTTTCTCAGCCCAATTTTCTTGGATTTCCATGCACCTCAGCCTACCCCGTTCAGCAGGGGGGATGACCCTCTGTGTATCATTTTCAGGAGGGCTGGAAGGGCTACCATGGGGAAGAAGGGGCAGCGAAGTCTGCTTGCATTAGCCCAGTTATGTCTTGATCTGACCCATTGTGAGTCCTGGCTAGGCACAAAGCCTAGGGGAACTGCAACATGTTACTCACTGCCTGTTCCAGGTCATGACAAGCATGGCAGAAATCACATCAGGACCTCAGACAGTGCACTGCAGAAAGTGCTGGCCGGAGTATTCTTCTATAAGAAACTGTTGTCCCAGCAGAAAAAAGGGGAAAGAAAAAAAGCTGCAATCAACTGAGACCTTAAGAAGGCGGGTACATCCTGGTCTTTTAATGGCTCCACCCCTGCTGGATGCTGACTGCCAGTGTCTGTTTCTGCAGTCTCGTGCTTTTACGTAATAGAGAGACAGGGGAAGCTGCAGGGGTGTCATTCTCAGAGGCAGATGATGGGAGAGCTACATCCTCAGGCTGGAAAGTTATAGAAGGGGGTACTGAGGGCTCCCCCTGAAGTGGGGTGCCAGTGACCTGTCTGAATCTGAGTCCTCCTCAGCATAATGTGGCGTCTCAAAGCCAGGGCACATGGCATTGTGTATCTAATCTCCTTCAATAATTATATTGAATTATTGCTGTATATTCTGCATGCCCAAACAAATAATCTTTTTGTTCTCCACCCTGTTTTGTATTTTCACCACCTTAGCATGATGTTTCTTGCTAAAAACTGTATATGCAAAACCCTTTAAAAAGTTTTAAAACAACAGCAACAACGACAAATGTGTCCTTTGCAGGCCAGTTCTTACTATAGAATACAAATGACTGAAGGTTTTTCAACACATTTTTAATAGCCTCCTTAACTAAAAGGCTGACTGATATTAGTCTGTCTTAATGTCAAGGTTAATATTGCAATGCTGTGCATGTCTACTGAGAGCTAATTTCCATTGTTTTCAGTAGGGTTAACTCCTGGTAAATGAGTATAGGATTGATGCCTAAAGTTTACCTGGGGGTAAGTACCACTGAAAACAGTAGGGCTTACGACTAAGTAGGCATACACAGAATTATGCTTTAGTTTAGTGGAATTATTTTGGAATGAGGAGTTTGAGTGTTACACATGTGTGCCATTTGTAAACAGAACTTCTAGCATCAGAAATTTTGGAGTGAAGATTTTTGAATTCCAGTGTAGCAGCTGGATTTCTTCCTCAGTCTTCAATGAACTTTTCTACATGAGTGATTTATTGCACACTCAAGATTGGCCACTCACAGAAGATTGCAAGTCCTTAACATGATGTCGTCAACCTCCAGGAAGTCTCCCACACTTTCCCCCATTTATCCCGCTTTCTAAAAGATTGGTGATAAGCTGCTTTTTTTTAAAAAAAATGCAGGATTTTGCCAGTGTGTAATGCTGGCATAGTGCTATAATTCAGCCACTAGATGGTGCCATTTCATTGAACATATAAAACATTGCCAAGAAAGGAAGTTTTCAATTCCATATCATGGGCTTGCTGTCTAAAGGAGCCCATCGGAATCTTGCAAAGAAAATGGAAGCAGAAAGCCCCAGTAAAGTTGCAGGATTTTAGCCTGGTGTAGAAATGCTCAATGTTGCTGAGAAAGTGCTTAATATTCTTCCATCTTGGAAAATAAGCCCACCTGCAGATGACCGTAGCTCATGCTTTGAATGTTGAAGTTCCCAGCTTTAATCCCCAGTATCTCCAACTTAAAAAGAGAATCAGGTATAGGGTGATGAGAAAAACCTTTGCCTGGGTCCTTGGAGAGCTGTTGTCAGTCACCATAGACCAGCCTTCCCCGACCTAGTGTCCTCCAGATGTTTTGGATGAGAACTGTAATTCCTAACCATTGGTCATGCTGGCTAGGACTGATAGGAGTTGAAGTCCATTACTTCTGGAGGGCACCAGGTTGAGGAAGGCTGCATTATACAATAGTTAGCAAGATGGACAAACAGCCTGACGTGGTATGAGGCAGCATCAGTGGTGGCTGGTGCCCATTGGGGCTGGTGGGGCAGAAGGCAGGGCAGAGATTGCGGGAGGAGAACAGAAGACCACATGTGGCGCTTGGAGCAAATGTACCTGGTTGTGGAGGGATCTCGCTGCCACAAGTGGGTGGGGGACAGGCAGGGGGTCACAGCCCCATTTGCCCATAATATAAAGCTGCCTCTGGGCAGCTTCCTATGTTCTTTTCAGCGGTGTGATTTCTACAACTCCCACCTCCACCAATGCAATATTATTGACTGTAATTGTGAGCCTTAATCGCCATACTAGAGCTACATCCTGGTTTTTATGGATGGATCAAAATGCTATGGCTGCATTATATTTGTTGCAGATTGCTCCATCTCATTGTTAATTTTTATGGGATCTCTGGCACCAACCTACATTGTCATCTTTTTGGCACCAGGCAAAGTCACTGCACTTCTCCCGGGCATTTGGTTATTTTAAGGACTTCCTGTAGCCTTATGTACCTGTCCATGTGTTAAGATCATCTTCTAGGGCCCTTCTCACTGACCTACTGTTTAGATCTGTAAGCTTGGTAGGCCTTCTCAGTGGTGTCCCCTGCCCAGTGGAACTCCTTCCCAAGGAATATACAGCTGGCTCCATCTGTTGCTGTTTTTAAGAGGGTTTTTAAAAAGTACTTGTTTTCTTTGGCCTTTAACTGAAAGTTTCTAAAATTATATATGCCACTTTTGTTAGTGGGTCATTTTTAAAATAAATTTATGATTTTATTGAGTTGTTATATTGATACAGAATTGTATGCCATATATTGTAAACTGCCTTGGAATGACTGCAGTCTTGAAAGGCGGCTGAGGGCACAATCCTATATTTAGACAGCATGAGCTGGCTGGAGCATGCTGGGAGTTGTACGACATTTTTCTGTCTAAACATGCATAGGATTGCTCCCTTAGAAATGTATTAAATAAATAATAAACAATGGTCCAGCTATTATGTAAATACTGTTTAAATATTTATTTAAATAATAAATAATGGTGTTTACTTTTGTTGTTCATTCTTGTGTTGAATGGGTAGGGGGATGTTTTCAGGTAGTCTTTTAGATAAACACTCTTAGGGTTTTTTTTAATGAATTATATATTGGGGGATTTGGGGTGTTGTATAGTTTTTTGTAAATTGCTTCAAGACTCCTTTTGGTTGTGGGAAGCAATATATAAATTAAACTCCATAAGGACTCAGCTCTAGAATAATTTTGATTCAGTTGTAATAATGTGTAGGTGCCTTCCGCAAGAGGAAGGGACTTTCAGCTAGAGGAAGGGCTCCACTCATGGAAGGTTGGTTTCTCCACCTGATTTTTGGGGATCCCCCTCTCCCTACATACCACAGCTCATCCCATTCAGCAAGGGCTCCTGACTTCCTGTGTGGCATTTTCAGGGGTCTTGACAGGCTGCCATGGGAAGGAGGCAGCTGGGAAGTCCACTTCCATCAGTGCAGTTCACCCAGCATAAATCTGGATCCAACTAAGGTCTCCCAATATATCTGATAGGATTGTCTTCTCATGCAACTCCTTCTTGTTCAGTTCTGCTGAGCTCTAGCACATGCTGGGACTTGCAACAGGGATGGCATTTGCAACTGCCATGAATTTACACCGGGGACATTCCCGTGAGTGCACTAGCAGGATGAATGGAAAGGACACCATACTAATAAGCCTTCCCACAAAAACAAACACACAAAAGCCTTACTTCAATCTTTGGTCATTTAAACTGTTGAGTACATAAATTGATCTGGAATTAGGAATGAGCAGCGAAGTGGCCAAGTTTGCTGATGACACCAAACCATTTAGGATGGTTAAAACAAAAAGGGATTGTGAAGAGCTCCAAAAGGATCTCTCCAAACTGGGAGAAGGGGCATCAAAATGGCAAATGCAGTTCAATGTAGGCAAGTGTAAAGTGATGCCTTTTGGGGCAAAAAATAGCCTGATGGGATTTGCGTTAGCAGTGACTGACCAGGAAAGAGATCTTGGGGTTGTAGTGGACAGCTCGATGAAGATGTCGACCCAGTGTGTGGCTGCAGTAAAAACAGGCAAACTCCATGTTAGGCATAATTAGGAAAGGAACTGAGAATAAAACTGCCAATATCATACTGCCCCATATAAATCTATGGTGTGACCGCACTTGGAATACTGTGTACAGTTCTGGTCACCGCACCTAAAAAAAGATATTGTAGAGCTGGGAAAAGTGCAGAAAAGGGCAACTAAAATGATCAAGGGGCTGGAGCATCTCCCCTATGAGAGAAGGTTATAACAGCTGGGATTGTTTAGCTTGGAAAAAAGGAGGGTAAGGGGAGACATGATAGAGGTCTACAAAATTATGCATGGGGTAGAGAACATGGATAGGGAGAATTTTTTCCCCTCTCTTAAAATACTAGAACCCAGGGTCATCCTATGAATGTGATTCGTGGGAGATTCAGGACAGATAAAAGGAAGTACTTCTTCAGACAGCACACAGTTAAACTATGGAACTCGCTACCACAGGATGTAGGGATGGCCACCAATTTGGATGGCTTTAAAAGGGGGGTGGACAAATTCCTGGAGGAAAAGGCTATCGATGGCTACTAGTCCCAATGGCTATGTGCTACCTCCAGTCCCAGAGGCAGTGATCCTATGTACACCAGTTGCTGGGGAACGTGGGTGGGAGGGTGCTGTTGCGCTCATGCCCTGCTTGAACATTCCCTGTTGACAGCTGGTTGGCCACTGTGTGACCAGAACACTGGACTGGATGGACTCTTGGTCTGGTCCAGCAGGGCTCTGCTTATGTTCTTATGTTCTTAACTGATCTGCAAGGTTATCTAAATTGGCTATCTAGACTCTGCTAGTAGTTTAGCCAACCAAGCAGCAGATGGGGATGGTGCGCTTCCAACAGATTTCAAATGAAGCAATGGTATTTGTTCCAGAAGTGTTTATTGATTTATTGCTACTGCTGGTTAATACATATGACATTTTTACTCATGACAAGTAATAACTATTGAGAAATATTTTACATTTTGGAGACTTAATACAGCAGAAGAAACCAGTGATGTGTTAGTTTTGGCTGTCTTGCAAACATCGCCCCTCCCCTGTAAAGTTTTTGAATGATCAGAAAATGCCACGTTTCCTCCCACCAAAAAGTAAATGCACTAGACTTTGAAACCAATGTATCATAGGAGTCTCGAGTAGGGAAAATGTCTGTATGGCAAATGATAAATATTAAAACTTACAAATGAAAAGAGAACAGCAAAGAAATCCAAGAACCCATTTTTTTGCCCCAGATACTCTGTATGCTAGTGAAGGCACAACAGAGACAAGAATACCGAGCTTTGGATAGTCACAAGGAATCAGTTTTGTCCTGTTAAGTCATGAATATGGAAGCATTTTCATGGCTCAACAGAATTCAGATTTTTAAAGTGGGACTTTACAACTCTAAGGGTACAATCCTATGCAAGTTTAGACAGAAAAAAAGCCTACAACGTCTGGCTTTTTTTCTGTCTAAACTTGCGTAGGATTGCACCCTAAGTAGAGTTTGCGCATGTACATAGTCATCTAAAACTATGTACTTAGGTTATTTGTTTTGTCAGGAGTAATAAAGTCATCACAATGTGGTTTCCTCTTAAATAAACATGTTATCTTACGAAGGGCAGTTCTTCAGGATTATTGTAAGGATGACTTCAATAATAATGTGAAGCATTAACTTCTTCAACTTGGTGCCCTCCAGATGAGGTGGACTACATCATGGTTGGGGATAGTGGGAGTTATAGTACAAGACATCCAGGGTGCAGCAGGATAGGGGAGGTTGCTTTAAACTGTATAAATAGTGCATGATGATAATGATGTTGATGATCATGGCCGGCCCTCCCATGAGGTGGGGTGAATCTCTGGCCTCAGGCAGCAGATCCAGAAAGCTGGCAGATTGCAGCCCCACCCCCAAACTGCTGGGAGGGTCACATACCCTGCCACCTGCCCTATACCTAGGGTGAGTAGCCACTCTAGAGAGCCGCACTGACCATGATTGTCCTGAGCGGCAAGGTGATGCCTCACCCTAAGGAGTCCTCAGAGCATCAGGCCTGCCTGGTCCTCCAGTGGCTGACCGCTGGAGCACTGGCCACCCAATGCCTTTCTCCGGTTCCGTGGAGTGAGATATCAGCTGGGAGAGCTCACTCGGAAATCCTGCCAGCTGCTGCCCTGCTGTGGCAAGGAGAGCAACTGGTGTGGATCTCGAGAAAGCCAGCCTTGCCCAAATGCCTCACCGTGCAGGGTCCTTCCTCAGAGCAAGGCATCCTGGATGAGGTGGCCCCAGAGACTGCCTGTACTGTGGTTGCCCAGGTGGCCTCCAGACCAGCTCCGTGCCAGTGCCTCGCTCTGAGGAAAAGGCTTTTGGTGGTGGTTGTGGGGGCACGAAGGTGGGGGCCTTCCTTCCAGCAACTTCCTAAAGTTATTTTAATCAAAACAATTAATGCTGATTTGGGGCAATTCCCTTCTCCCCCAACAGCCTCCCTGTGCCCCATCACACATTGTTCAAGAGGCTTTGGGGGGAACACAGGTTGCTAGTGGGCAGTGGATGGGCTAGGAAACTTTCCTTCTATGAACATCCTCGAGGCTGCAATTCTATACGTACATACGTGGGAGGAAGCCCCAATGAACACAAAATGACTTACTTCCAAGTAGACATGCACAGGATTGCACTGTAGGTTAATTTATGTTGGGATCCAATTCTTTGTAGAAACGTATGATAGACAAACTATTCCGGATGTAAACCAGGGGCATCATTAAAGAAGGGCCCACCTGGGCACGGGCTCCGGACTTTTGAGCTGTGCCCCGGGTCTTTGGAGCTATCCTAATTGCCATTTTTTTTTTACATTTTCTCATTGACTTGCATTGGAAAACAAAAATGGCTGTACCTTTTTAGTTTGCATGATAAATACATGAAATCTGGAGGCTTGGTAGCCCCCATGGAGCTGATTGAATATGCCAAATTTCATGAAGATAGGTCTAGTGGCCTTTGTGCTAGTTACAGGTAAAATTTGCTATTTTCAAGAAAATCTGTCAAAGCAAAGAGCTGTAATTTTTTTGTGCTTCCACATATGTGCATGGAATTTGGGGACCTGGCAGCCCCTATAGAGATGACTGAGCCTGCCAAAGTTCAGATGGTTAGGTTTAGTGGCTTTTGTGCTAGCCACAGGTAAAATTTGCTTTTTCTGAGAAAATCTGTCAAAGTAAAGATCTGTAATTTTTTTTGCTTCCACATAAATTCATGGAATTTGGGGACCTAGCAGGCCCTATATAGCTGACTGAACCTACCAAATTTCAGACAGTTAGGTCCAGTGGCTTTTGTGCTAGCCATGCGTAACGTTTCCTTTTCTCAACGTCTAAAACAAAAAGTAAAAACTGTCAGGTCACTCAGGGGATTAGAGATCCTAATCAGAAGGTGTTTAAGGTGACCATTAGGAGGTCGCTATCTCTAATCTCTGGTGTAGGATTTTTTTGAGGTGCAAAAAACCTCTCTCCCCCTACTTTTCTTTTCTGCTCTTACATGCCCACTGTTGGGAGCTTGCCTGCAATGAAATTTTGAAGAGAGAGAAGGAAGGGAAGAAAAAGCTCCATGTGAAATACTGGTATTTCACACAGCATCTGATTTTACTGCCCTAAACTGGAACCTTTGGCTTCTGCAGAAGTTTAGTAGCTTCAATAGAGCAAAGGATTCAATCAGCCTCCACAAACTTCTTTCTCCCCCTCCACTTTAATTTCTCCTAAATAGCTGTAGGGCTCAAATAATACCAAAGGGAGAGTTAGGACTATGTGGCATCATGATCAAGAAACCGCTGGGGCTTTAAAATAGGTTCTACAGTTTTAAAAAAGCTAGAACAAGCCCTCAGCCACCTCACCTCATAAAGTTCATTTAAGAATGTGCAATCCTTGCAAACCCTGCACAGCCTCCTAAATTTCTTTGAAGTACTACCTCTCTGAAAGGAGCCACTTGGCTTAGGGAATTCTCTGTGCCCCCCACCCCTGTGCACATTTACAATCACCATTCTTCTTTTCTTCTTCCCTCCCCTATCCTGTCCTTTCTTCCTTTCTCTTCTTTATTCCACCCAGAGCATATCTTGGGGAATTCTTAAAGGGAATTCTTTTCGGTGGGCAAGAGAAGTTCTGAACTGTATTTGACTTTATACAAACAGACAAGAGGGTTGGTTTTTTTCCTTCTCCTCACTCAAGTCTTTGAGAAGCGTGGGTTCACATGGTTGCAGAGAGACAAATTTGGGGCTGTTTTCTTTATCAGTTGCCATTATCCAGCAATAGGAAGGGCTGTAGCTCAGTGGTAGAGCATGTGCTTGGCATGCAGAAGGTCCTAGGTTCAATCCCCAGCATCTCCAGTAGGGATACCAAAGAATCCTGCTCGATACTTAGGAGAGCTGCTGCTGCCAGTCAGTGTCAACAATTCTGGGCTAGATGGACCCAGGGTCTGACTCAGTATAAGGCAGCTTCCTATGTTCCTATGAACAGAAAGCTTTAATTTTAAAAAAGGAATTTTCGGTTTGTTTTTTAAGCGAAGGGGAGATAAATATTGCTAATTTATGGAATCCTATGTATGCCTATTCAGAAGCCCCATTACGTTTAATGAGGCTTACCCTCAGGAAAGTGTGCACAGGATTCCAGCACAAGTTACTTTTGCAGGGACGTTTGCACCTTGGTGTTCTGCATGTTTACTCAGAAATAAGTCCTGAGTTGTGAGCATGGTACTGCAGGCTTAATACAGTGCCTACCCAATTCCATCTAATGAATTGACTACCCTTTCAGCTCAGTCCTATGCATGTTTTGTCATTTGTGTCCCCCCCCCCATTTTGCATGAACTCTAGCTTCAGTGGTGAGGGAAAGGCACTTAGTACATGCTCAGAATATCTCCATAACTTAGCCCTAGTTTTGAAAACAGACTCATTGGCTGAATCCTGGTGAAGTCTTGGCACAAATGAAGTTATGGGGAGGAAGATACAATGAGAACTTATGCATAACAAGGAGAAGGTAGAGAGGAGTTGCACAACACAAGACATCTGTTTTTATGAAGAGTTGCTGGAGGATGGTAGGATGAGGAAGGATGGTTACATGGAGGGGAATAGAATTGGTAGGGGGAGAATGTAAGTGCTCAGTGGTGAAAGAAAAACATCCTGCACATGCCCAGAGGCACTCTGTATTTAAGAACATAGGAAGAGCCATGCTGCATCAGACCAAGGTCATCTAGTCCAGCATTCTGTTCACACAGTGGCCAACCAGATGCCCATAGGAAATGCACAAGCAGGACATGAGTGCAATAGCACCCTCCCACCTCCTGCTAACATTGGTGAAATGTAAATAAATTCTTGTACTTCTAAATTTGCATGCATGTTTATCCTTCAGAAACTTTGCACACCTCTAATGACCTGTGCATTTTCATACAAATTTACCCAAAAACTATTGGGGAAGGGGTGAATGGAAGGGAAAGCAAATCACTCACTCTCCCAAATTGGAGAACTCCCCTTCCACATGAACTGCTGCACCTATCCTTTTGAAGCTTTGCTGGTTTCTTACTTAGGGACAACTCTAGACTGTCTGCAATTTTCAGAACAATGGTCCACAAGGAACATAGGGAGATAAGTATGTCCTCTTTTGGAGCTGTCAAAATGTCAAGGCCACCCTTGCACAAAAATCCTTGTAGCTAGCATTCTGAAATTTGGCAGACATGATCTCTTCTGATGGGGCAGTGAATGAATCCTGAAATTTTTATCCTATTCTTCCAAGAAATAAAAATTCTATTGGCAGTTCCCTTTAAAAGAAAATCAAAATGTAAACCCTGCACCTATTTTTCAGACATTGGGCAGGTGTAATCCCCTTCTAGGGGGCTATTATGCCTGAAATTATCATCCAGTTCTGACCAAGAAAAAAAAGTTAACAGTTTTTTTTTTCTAATTTCCCATGATAGTCAACAGGAAGCATAAAGACTCATTTGGTGAGGAAACACCTCACCAAAAAAAGGAGAACAGAGAGCACCAATTTGCATAACATTTGCATATGCAAATATGTATGTACAGGGGCAAATTTAGAAATAATAACTGTAATTTGGAAATAGAATAGATGTCATTGTAGTGGAGAACACTGACTTAGGCTGCAATCCTATGCACATTTACCTGAGAGTAAGTCCCATTGAACAAAGCAGGACTTAATTCCAAGTAAACATGCATAGATTTGTGCTCTAAGTGACCCGTGTGCCTCCCCAGTCTGCTGTCCAGGTGGCAACTGATGATGGGCAGCTTCTATGCAGAAAAACTAGTCAGCATTTGGAGCTTTGACATTTATTTGACTGGAGGAGGGCTAACGTTGTCCCTATCTTCAAAAAGGGTAAAAAGGAGGAACCTGGGAACTACAGACCAGTCAGTCTGACATCAATCCCTGGGAAAATTCTGGAGCAGATCATAAAGCAATCCATCTGGAAGCACCTTGACAACAATGCCGTGATTACTCGAAGCCAACATGGATTTGTCAAAAACAAGTCCTGCCAGACAAATCTGATCTCATTTTTTGATCAAGTCACCTCCCTTGTAGACCGTGGGAATGCTGTAGACATCATATACCTCGACTTCAGCAAAGCTTTCGACAAAGTGCCCCATGATATCCTGATGAGCAAACTAGCTCGAAGTGGGCTAGATGAAACAACGATCATGTGGATCCACAGTTGGCTACAGAATCGGACCCAAAGAGTGCTTATCAATGGGACCTTCTCAAGCTGGGGAGAGGTAACGAGTGGGGTACCGCAGGGCTCAGTCCTGGGCCCAGTGCTCTTCAATATTTTTATTAATGACTTGGAGGAGGAGGTGCAGGGAATGCTGATCAAATTTGCAGATGACACAAAATTGGGAGGGATAGCTAATACTTTGGAAGACAGAAACAAAATTCAAAGTGATCTGGATAGACTGGAGTGCTGGGCAGAAAACAACAGAATGGCATTTAATAGGGACAAATGCCAAGTTCTGCACCTAGGAAAAAGAAACCAAATGCACAGTTACAAGATGGGGGAGACGTGGCTCAACCACACTACGAGCGAGAAGGATCTTGGAATTGTCGTCGATCACAAGCTGAATATGAGCCAACAATGTGATGTGGCTGCAAAAAAGGCAAATGCTATTTTGGGCTGCATTCATAGAAGCATCGCTTCCAAATCCCGGGAAGTACTAGTTCCCCTCTACTCAGCACTGGTTAGGCCTCATCTGGAGTACTGTGTCCAGTTCTGGGCACCACACTTTAAGAAGGATGCAGACAAGCTGGAGAGGGTTCAAAGGAGGGCAACAAAGATGATCAGGGGACTGGAAACAAAGCCCTATGAAGAGAGACTGAAAGAACTGGGCATGTTTAGCCTTGAGAAGAGAAGACTGAGGGGAGATATGATAGCGCTCTTCAAGTACTTGAAAGGTTGTCACAGAGAAGAAGGCCAGGATCTCTTCTTGATCATCCCAGAGTGCAGGACACGGAATAATGGGCTCAAGTTACAGGAAGCCAGATTCCGACTGAACATCAGGAAAAACTTCCTGAGTGTCAGAGCAATACGGCAATGGAACCAATTACCTGGGGAGGTGGTGGGCTCTCCCACACTGGAGGCCTTCAAGACGAGGCTGGACAGCCATTTGTCAGGGATGCTCTGACTTGGATTCCTGCATTGAGCAGGGGGTTGGACTCGATGGCCTTGTAGGCCCCTTCCAACCCTACTATTCTATGATTCTATGATTCTATTTTCACAGCACCTGCTTGTACTTTAGGAGTAAACATTGATATTCTATTTATAGAATGGGATATTGCTCAATTGTTCTGCTTTTTATATCTCCCGATCCTACATTCATGAGCAATTCTAAATTGTTGATTCCAAAAGCGAATTTCGCATGTTCCGCTTGAGCCTTGGTTGGCTCAGACACTTCCGTACTGGGAGTGGTGCAGATCTGTAGCTCTCCAGTAGGGACTAGGATAATGTGTTTTACAGATCTAGGAAGATTTGCCTTCTTGGCTGCCTTTGACTTTGCAACATGGTCCCAAAGAAGTAGCCGCGTTTTTTTCCTAACATACATACAGCACTCTTTTGAAATCAGAATTTTGGGTCTATACATAGATCTGTAAATCTAGGAGCTTCGTACAAAGCTGCACATGTGTTTCTCCGTACAAGGATCTCTACGGGTCTGTTTGCTGAAAGATTGTCTGGGCTGTGCTTGACAAATTACCACTTGTCTGTTGAAATTAGAAGTGAAATTCTCAATTCAGTTGCCCTATCTTCCTGTGGAAACTGGTCAGAATCACCATCATTTAGGCCATGCCTTTATAGGCTCAACTTAGCAAGGCCCCAACAGTGCTGAATACATTGTTTTCACTCTAGCACATCACAGAGTGTATCTTGCAAGTCCATTTGCACCAAGAAGACTTTATCCACATGTCAATCACCCTTGATGAATCAATCAAGGAAGGGCTTTGGAATCTAGACTCAAACTTTGGGCCTGAACTAGCCATATACCCCATGGGACAGGGTTCATAGTTGCTGGGAGAGGGGCACTACATAAGAACATAAGAAGAGTCCTGCCAGATCAAATAGGCCCACCTAGTCCAGCATCCTGTTTTCCACACTGTCCAACCACATGCCTATGGGCAGGTCCAGCTCTTCCTTTAGACAGAGTGAGGTGATCACCTCAGGCAGCAGATTCGCAGGTGGGGGAGCAGTAGCAGCCTCCTAGTTGATCCTCCTGAACCCCCTAGCTGTTGCCTTCTGTTGAAGGACAGACCTGTGAATGCCACACAAACTGTCCTGAATCCCCTAAACTAGCCTGCTGCCTTAGGTGTGGAAGACACTATTCCGTCACAAGTCCTGAAGTAAAATTCAACTGCCAGCCCAGCCAGCTTTTGTACCTGGGATAGGGAGGGGGCACCATCTTCTCCTTCACCTTAGGCAGCAAAAAGTCT
Source organism: Heloderma suspectum (assembly GCF_057233095.1). Lineage (NCBI taxonomy): Eukaryota > Metazoa > Chordata > Lepidosauria > Squamata > Helodermatidae > Heloderma > Heloderma suspectum. The sequence goes on from NC_139462.1 coordinate 197,384,777, forward strand.
TGGGCTGGCCCTGTTGTCAATTTATTTATTCATTCATTCATTCATTCATTCATTTCTATACTGTCCAATAGCCGAAGCTCTCTGGGAGGTTCACAAAAATTAAAACCACAAAGTGCAGCATAAAACAATATAAAATATGAAAGCTTAAAACCACAATATAACAGTACAACCAGAATAAAACCTAGCAGCAATGCAGAAATTTAAAATACAGAGCTAAAACACCAGAGCTAAAAGATTAAGAAGCTAACAGTCGAAAATACTCAGAGAATAAAAAGGTCTTCACCTGGCACCAGAAGGAGTACAACATAGGTGCCTGGTGAACCTCTCTAGGGAGCTCATTCCACAGCTGGGGTGCTACACCAGAAAAGGCCCTCTTCCTGGTAGCCACCCGCCTCACTTCCTTCAGCATGGGCTCACAGACAAGGACCTCTGAGGATGATCTTAGGGTCCAGGCAGGCACATATGGGAGGAGGCGATCCTTCAGATAACCTGGCCCCAAGCCATTAAGGGCTTTGAATGTTAATACCAGCACTTTGAATTGGGCCTGGAAAGGGACTGGCAGCCAGTGCAGCTGGAAAAGTACTGGAATAATGTGATCTTGTTGGCCAGTCACTGTTAACAATCTTGCTGCCCTATTTTGGACTAGCTGAAGTTTCTGGACCGTTTTCAAAAGCAGCCCTACATATAACGCATTACAGTAATCCAATGCAGTCAAGGGGCCACATCCCAGCAGGGGCATTGACAAAAGTCCCTAGAGTTGCTTCTCCTCTTCTGCATTGCAAATCAGCAGTTTTATGTGAGTCTAGTAAATTTGCTTTGTTTCTTTGAAGAATTCTAAAACATGTTTGGGGTTTAGAGGTGAAATTATCCTCCTCTTTTTTTTTTAAACAAAAAGTTTCTTGCAGATTTGTATTCAGTGGTAGTTAAAATTCCCCAGGCAGGTATGCCCCACTTTTGGGAAATAATAATATTAGTGGGAGGAGGAAGAGGAGGAGCTGAATAGCTCATTTTGTGAATAACTTCAGTCCCTGCAAAGTGCACTGCCTACTTTTTTGTTGATCATTGAAGGGGCTTACAAGGGACAAGAATGTTTGCACCCCCAACACATTCAGGCAGCTAAACTCTCCTGCCTTAGAATCAATATCCCCTCCAACCCCCAAAAGCAGCCTTTCCTCAGTATTGTTTGGGGAGCAATCCCATTCTCTCTAGTTGTGGTGGTCCCAGAAAAAACTGCTCCACAGCCCTGATTGTCAGTTGTTGTGGAAAGGGTGATGTCATAATCACATAGCCAATCAGATTTTCCTATGTGATAATGCCTCTGAAGACAAAGAAAGCTAATTCAGAGTAATGGCAAATACCTTACTCTGCTTTAGCTTCATTTCCCTTCAGTGAAACATCATGTAGTCAAATCTCTTCAGCTTTGTGGCAACTTCTTCAAGGAAGAAACAACCAATATGAAAAAAATTACCAATGAAACCGTCAGTTGCAATTGTGAATGTCAGTGAATCAGCATGAATGAGGCAGGCATTGGAAGGAGGTCATCCAGGGAACATTCCCTCTCCCCAAAGTCCCCTGTCACACCAAAAATATTTGCAATTGAACATTTGGCTTGTTTGTAATTTTTACACAGCACCATCAATGTAGATGGCTCACATGATGTTTGCCCAGGAGATTTCCTCTCTTAATTACACTATTCTGCCTATACTTGAATTGTTGGGTATTATCAAGTTTATTGGGTGGCCCTTCAGGATGACAGAAAAGAAGTCTGCAGTGGCTAGACGTAGTCGCAAGTCTATTTACTTCTCTTTGATCAGACCACAAACAGCAGTTGTGCTTAATGTTTTGCCAAACACTCCCAAAGGTTTGAGGTGGGTTGCAGGCTCAGAGTAATCCTGTAGAGAGATCATTTATCTTGTGACAGTTGCTGACAACATCACTCTCAATCGTATTGGGTTCCATCATTTACATTAAAATGCCATCATCAAGAAAAAGAACACCTGCAACTTGAATTTTACCAGAGAGCACAGAAACCTGAAGATGGAGTTGTGTTCTAGTTGGAGATAAGTGACAAAGGAACATCAAGACGAAATAATTTTGAAAGCGAATGGACGTCAAAGAGGAATACCATACTCTTCTCCAGCATTTTCCCTGTCTCCCTCCACCCCCCTCTCTCTGTGTAAGAAAGAAAGAGGGAGAGGAAAAGAGAACTTGCAAGCACAGGAGTTTCACCTGAGACACAGTTCTGACGCAATTTAAAGCAACAGAAATTTCACCGTTAACTTAAGGGCCAAAACAGACATAACTTTAAATCTGTAATCTAGCAGCGAAGTATATGCCCCCCTTTTAGTCTAGAGTAGGTTCAGGGGCCTGATGTGGGACTTAAAAGCTCCCCTACCCCCAACGCTAGGGTGCCCATCTGCTTAAAAGCCTCTTTGTGCCAACTCTAGAGTAAAAATGAGGCAGGGGAGATGAAGCTGCTAGATATGGATTTAAAGTATGTCTGTTTTGGCCCTAAATGGGGTCTACAGCAGAGGTGGGCAGGTGGTAGATCTGAAACAACTGGTAGATCTTTGGGTGATTCTAACTTGATGAACAAGGATTTCTGACTCCCAGTTGTTTAGCAATAGCAGCACAAAATGATGCCACCCCCAATCCTAAATTGTACCAAAGAAATGAAGACAATTTGGTAGTAACCAGGAGTGGATTGTTGTGTGGAAGGACTGCTCTGTTCAGTTCTGGTAATCAAAACAAATTCATGGGCTCAGAAGTCTTTCATTGTAAGTGGATGTCTTTTGCACCAGGCTCTGGTTGATGGATCTTGTGGTTCTGTAAAAAAATAAAAATAAAGAAGATCCCACAAGCCTGAAGTCTATCCACCTTGGGTCTAGTGTACGTTCAAAGGAAAGAGTGATAAGCACAAGATAATACTTTTGACCTGTTGGATTTCTGAATTTAAGCTTTCAAAATTCATGTTCATTTCTATGGCGCTTGCATGGGAACCCTTCCCAGTGGATTGTGTTCAAACTAAGCTCTACTGAGTCTACTCAAAGACCTTCCCTTACTGCAGAGTTTATAATAGTAACAAAAGAAATGGAATGTTGCTATCTCTTGTGGTGCTAGCACAGATACCTCCTTATGTAATCTTGTGCTATGCTGGAATTGTTTTTGTGTTTTTTTTAAAGGGAGACATCTAATATACACATTTTGAAGCCAATATTTTAATGAAAAGTCAATGGGAACAAAAACCCGTGCAGCAAAACTAAGTAGAAAACAAGACCCCAGAAAAGGAAATAATGGTCTTGAGATTGAAATCTAATACAGAATGGAATAAATCCTGGCTTTCTCTGTGGATTCCTGGGCCTCATCATGAATACATGATCATGCCAGTTTGGCCAGAGGCTACTGTAAAGAGGTTTAACTGTCAGGAATCCAGATTGGGGGGTGGGGGAAGGACAAAAAATATAATCACAACTTTGGTTTAATTTTCATCTGTCGGTTGTGTTTGAGAATACGAAGAATTAAATGCTCTTCTTCATCCTCCAAGCTCTTAAAGTTTTTCATATTTATTTTGGGAGCCAACAAGAGACATTTTCTGAGATCTTTACGTTCTAATAAACTAGGTGTAACTAATAGGAAGAATGCAATAAACCACATGATGCAAAGAAGAAAAGCCTAGAGTCTGTGCACAGCAGATACCTTAAAATAGGACCATTTTAAACCAAACAAAGTTCAGTTGGATGAAATTCTCACATTTGCCACACACAGATGTGGATCTATTTCACATTACTTATGCAAATTGCACCCTATTACAGAGTGCCATGTGTGCCCCTCTGACACACAGGCAGAGCTCCTACGTAGAGGACAGTCCCCTGTTCATTTCAGGGGAAAGATACAACCTTCATGCTCAGAGAGTTTCATATTCATATGATTCTTCCTGTGGAATGGAAGGCAAAGGCATGCCAGGCTGGGATCTCCATGTATTCATCAGATATCCCATGACCAGAATAGACTGATATATTGGAGCAAATGCCTTTGAAGTTTGTTATTCGCCTAATCTGTCTGAGTAATTTAAGGTAATCTAAAAACATTTAAGGTCAAGATTTTATCCCAAAGTTGTTTTATTCTATAACTCTTCCTAAGACATAGTTGAAGCCATACCCCACCGTGCCTTGCCTTAGCAAGTTTTTTGGAAACACAGCTGGGAGCACTATCTAGAGTTGTTGGACTCCAACTCCCATCAGCTTCAGCCAACATGGCTAATGGTCAGGCATGATGGGAGTTGCACTCCAACAACATCTGGAGGGCCACAGGTTCCCTAGCCCTGATCTATAGCAATAGTCTTCAGCCTCTTCAGATTCAAAATCTACATTTAACTGCAACCTGGAACTGAAGACTCTCTTTTGGTTTTTAAAAACCATGTGTGGCAGTCTTCATGCTTTTTTCTCTAGGGCAGGGCCAGGGGAAGTGATGGCCCTCCACTTGTTCCCACCAGCGCTGGCCAGCATAGCCAATTGTCAGGGATTATGGGAATTCTAGTAGAATGACATCCGAGTTCCCTACCTCTGCTCTAGGGTGACCAGACACAAAGGTCAATATGGCTCCTGTGCTTCAATGCTGCTTTGTTATTTTGGGATAATAAAAAATGACCCCTGCTAAAATTCCCTCTTCACAAAAAAACAGGAAGCGTCTCCTCCTTCACATCTGCTCATCCTGTCTTTATGTCTTTCTTTCTCTTACAGAACGAACAAAAGAGACAGTAAAGCCTTCCCCAACCTGGTGTGCTCCAGATGTTTTGGACTTCAACTCCCATCAGCCCCAGCCAGCACAGCGAATGGTCAGAAATGCTGGAAGTTGTAGTCCAAACGTTGGGAGTGCACAAGGTTGGGGAAGGCTGAGACAGTGCTAGTTATGCTGCTCTTGCAATCCACCTTAGGTCAAGGTATGACCCATTTGTGGGTTCAAATCTATCTCGAAAAGGATATCGAAAAGGGCAACCCAAATGATCAAGTGCTGAGTGCCAAGCTTCTGGTCGTCTTTGTAGTCACACAATGAAGATGACCTCTTAATCAATAGCTTTTATTATACAAGCCAGAGCTAGATAGGCCGCGCTTCAATTTACAAATGCAATCTGCATGCAGCAACACAGAGCTAAGTTCTGTAGTCAGCTTTGCATAATATTAATCAGACTACAAGAAGCTACTTTTGATGAATACACTATGACAGGACATTGCAACGAGACTGGCACCAGCCGACTATGAAACCTGAGTAGCTTTTCCAGTCTTGCCCTCAGGGAGGGTCTTCTCCTAGGGACCTCTTTTGAATGGCCAACTTTTTAGAATGCCTCACATCCCTAAGTTGCGCCTCCCTCCTCACCGGATGTCTGATTCTTGGGTCCGTCACTCCCAACTCCTCCTCCACTGTAAGATTCTTACGGATGAAGAGGTTTCTGGCTGGCTTTGATCCAAATGATTAGCTGGCATCTGGAAAGACTCCTCTCTGCCACTGTTACTCTGCTCTGTCTCTGCAACTTTGGTATTTCCACTACATCTTCCTCCTCTTTCTCCTCTGAGTCTGTTCCTACACCTTCTTGGAGGGTTTCCCCAGAGATGTTGGGCCTAATCTTTACATCAAGGTATTGAAGCACTTTTCCTCCCCATCCCCTGGAAAGACTAAAATACTTGCAAAGCAGCAGAACAGGGGAATCCCCACTGTTATCTCCAATCCATAATCAGAGATAACAGTGGGGCTCTCTCTGCCTGCCTTTCTCCAAGCCCTGGTAGGGGGCAGGGCTTGTGGAGGGGACAGGGCTCCTAGGTCTCCAAGGCCAGAAGCCTCCAAGGCCAGATGCAGAGCTTCCGCAAGCTGGATTAGGCATATGGACGTGAGATTCTGCACCTCTCCACTAGGGATTGAACCTGGGACCTTCTACACACAATGCATGTGCTCTATCGAGCCCTATATGGCTTGGGACCAGGCTACCTGAAAGACTGTCTTATCCCATACAAGCCTGCCCAGGTCTTAAGATCTTCAGGAGAGACCTCTGACTTCAGAGGCGCATTTGATGGCAACGTGAAACAAGGCCTTCTCGGTGGCTGCTGCATGGCTGTGGAACTCCCTGCCAAAGGAGGCTAAGTTTGCTCCCTCTCTGCTGTCCTTGTACTGGCAGGCAAATACTGTTTTATTCAAGCAGTCCTTTCGTGTAAAAGTGGGTCTGTTGAGTTGGGTGTTATTTTTATTCTGTTATTGCTGTGTTTTTATTGTATTCTAATGCATTGCTTTATTATTGTTTTCATCAAGTTTTATCTATGATTGTAAGCTGCCTTGAGTGCCATTTTCTTGGTAGAAAGGTGGGGTGCAAATCAAATCAAATCAATCAGTCAATACCACTGTCACTCCCCAAAGCTTCTTTCTCCCTCTCAGTGGATTTTGAACCCTTGTCCCACGGAAGCCTGTGTCTTCTGTCTCCAAGGAAGCGATATGGATGGTGTCCTCTGCTGTCAAGAAGCCCCACATGGTGGTGTTAGGACAGCTGGTGAAGGGGTGGAGTAAGAAACATCCATGTGGAAACTTGTCCCCATCTGGAACTGATCGCTGCTCACCACCCCAATCTGATACCATGGTAGTTTGCTGGAACAGTTGACCAGCTGTTTGGAGTAGGATTTTAAATGGCTCCTATTTGACTTTAAAAAGAAAACTCAACCTAATCCCACCATTACTTTTGTTTTAAATTATAAATTCCACCATCATTTTTTAAAGTAATAGAACAAGGCAACCCTTGTAGCTTTAGGATCCCAAGATTCTTTTTAAAAGATTTCATGCTGTATAATAAAGTCAAGTTTTATGACTGAGGCTCCCTTTTCTTCATAGCCTAGGCTTTGAAGAAATGTCATGCCTCACTCTGTCTCCATTTCAAAAGTCAGGTGGGTGTTGTCAGAGGGCCCCTGTTGGAGTGTCGGCCCCCCGTAGGTGCCCAACCGCCTTGGCAGTGGCCCTGCCTTTGATGCTATTCCATAACTATTGACTGTAGTACATATTATATGTTACCTTGTGAAGCTGTACTGTCTTACAATAAATAAACTGTTATTGTCCCCATATTAATGTTATTTCATATTACTGCTAGGTGTGATTTGAGTTTATGGATTATTTGTGTTGAGCTCTTCATATTAAAAACATGTTTTTAAAAGGGGGGGAGGAGGAGGAGAAAGTGTATAAAACCAAAAAAGTACAAATGCGCGCACGCGCGAGCACACACACACACATGTGAAATAATGCATATATACCTTCAGTATTTACAGGACTATGAATGTATTGGTTCACAACCACGATCTCTGGGTACAAAAATGAAACATACCAGTTAATCAGCTTCTAACAAAATGTATCAGTTGATCAAATCCCTATGTTTAAAGAAATACTGTACTACAGATTACCACTTCAACATAGAAGCAGTCTGATTTACAAGAGCTGATCTCATTTGTCTTTCCAACATATATGAAGTCTTATGGACACTTGATGATATTGATGATATTGCTCTAACTACAATTCATAAAGTCATGCAATTCATTTTTTTTGTTGTCGGGGGCAGCTGTTACCCATCTCATGGGGAGAGGACTCATGCCAGAAGGCTGCCTGAGTCTGTTGCTCAGCTTGGTCAGGGAGCTTCCCTGAATTTGCTCCTTGTGGCCTTGACCAGGAACGGGGCAGTTGACTTGTCCCCAAGTCTTGGAGTTTCCCTGAGCTTGTCCCTTGTAGACTAGCTCAGTGACTCCACATACCTTGAGACTCTGAAATAAAGGTCTTTAGAGCCTCCTGCGCAGCTCCTTGAATGAAACGTTGTGTCCAGTATTTGGACAAAAAAAAATACAATGCATTTAAAGGGTGAAAACCAAAAACTGGAAGTGCTTTAGACAACACTGGGCTCAGCCTTAATGGATAATAAGGCCCAGTTTCATAGGATGTTGGATAGCACTGTGAATATATGATGGCATACAGGGCTGGCCAGGAACATTCTTCTGCCGGAGTCAAAGGACAAGATGGCACCTCCTCCCCATTCCACATATAGAAGCCAGCTGGACTGGCAATTGAATCCTACTTCAGTGCTAGGGATGGGATAGTGTCCTCCATCACACCTGAGACAACAGGCTAGTTTAGGGGATCCAGGACTGGTCATGTCCAATAGAGAGAAACAGGGAGACCAGGAGGAACAGCCAGGAGGCTGCCTCCACTGCCCTCCAGCATCTGCTGCCTGAGGTGATCGCCTCACTTGCCTAATGGTAAGGCCGGCCCTGATGGAATACCTATGCAAAGGTCCATAGCAGTATACCCAGGCACAAATCTAAGATTAGGTGGAGTCTAGAAGATGCAAACACAGGTAGCACAATCTCAATATGACACTGAAGTCATCTTAGAGCAATATTTCCACCTGCTTGATACCTGAGTACACTTAGATGCTACTGGACCTGAAACACAGGTTGCATGAATGAGGCCATGTGCCCAGGTCATTGAAATACTCCAAAGAATGCTCCCTCCCCCTTTAAATTGGGCTATACTTTTTAGATCACTGAGCACCATTCTGTGTGTTGAATCTAGATATTATTTCTGTGATCATCGGGTTCATAGATGAGCAGGAAAAACTGCATAAAATGCAGGTATGCAATAGGTTATATAGCACAAAAACATTTTGCTTTAAATCAAAAATATAAATAAAGAACCTTACCCTTTCACACCAATTATAGTCAACATAGACTTAGGGTGGATGTCGTCTTTTCTTCATTTTCCTATAGATGGCACCAAAATCTTAAAAAGTTAATTTCATAGTTCTCTAGTACTTTCTGTTGTAGCTCCTATATGAAATTCGAACATGTAACTAAAGTGAAGTCCAGCAGAAGACTGGGGCCAGTGCGTGGGAGAAGAGAGAGGATAGCTATGGAGACTTTTTTACCTGCTTGTAAATTTCTGGTTCTTTTGGAGAAGAATTTGCCCATCTAATGTTGCACGATGCTATTGAGAATGGACAAACAATGCAATGTTCTCTATAAAGTTCAGGAGCAGAGTTGATAAGTATCAGCTGTCTGTACTTGAAGGCTATCTTTCCAACTGAGTGTTCCTTTTCTTTCTGTATTCTACCTTCCCAGAGAGATAAATTTTACTGTCTTCAAGAACAGAGACAAAAGGGAATAATAGTGAAAGGCAGAGCTCTATATCAGTCAACTTAGTTGTATGCCATTTCTTGTATTGAGAGCAAAGGCTCTCAATGCAGTGCTTTGGGAGTCTGATATCCTCATGCAACAAAGACTCCATAATGTGTTCTTCACTAAGGCAAGTTAACGGCCCTGCTGTCACCGTGTATATCAGGTTGGATCCTGATTTCATCATGCTGAAAGCAGACCCATTGAAGTTAATTATACTTTATTACGTTATGACTAATTTAAGTTCCATTGATTTCAGTGGGTCTACTCTCAGCATGACTCAGTCTGGATCCAATTCACTGTCTTTTTAGGTGATGATTAAAGAATTATTTTGAAATAATCTAGCCCTGTTTTGTGCTGCTCCTGTTGGCTGCCCCTGTTCCCCCTTAGCATACCCAACATTCAGGTATTGGATGTGATGTCTCAGTAACTGTATACTCCCTAATATCCTACCTTGGCACTGGAACACTCATCCTGCACTAAAGCAACAAATCTATCCCTCTCCCCCCATTGCACTGTCCCATTTCAAGGACCTTGAAGTTCCTGAGTTATGCATGACCCTTTAGTCTACACTTGTAGCCCCTCAACTCCTCCCTTCATGTCAGCTGTGATTAAACCGAGAAAACTCTAATTTACCGGAGCTTCCCGTCTCATCCAGACTGGAAAATTATGGTTAACAGGCTCAGAAGAAGCCAGGATCTTAAACTATGATTTGAAGTTGGTTTAATAGCCAACAACAACTTCAACATCAGAATCAGAAGATAATTTTAAACAATAACACTGAAATTCAAAATAACAGCAGCAGTGAAACTATAACATTACAAAACTTAAGAAATGTCAAGCCTGTCCCAGCCATTAGCAGAGTGAGGTGATTGCCTCAGGGGGCAGATGCTGGGAAGCCATGGTGGCAACCTTCTGGCTGTTCCTCCTAAACTCCCTCTGTTCCCCTCTGTTAAGGAGCAGATCTGTGTATGGCACACAACCTCTCCTGGGCCCCTTCACATCACCATTGTTGAAGTAAGATTCAGTTGCCAGTCCAGCTGCCTTCTGTATGCAGAATGGGAGGGGGCAGCAAAATGTCTTGGGCCGGCTCTGAGAACTTTTATAAGCCATAGTGAAAGAAGTAGGTTTTATTTTGTCTCTTGAATGATGAGGAATTGGTGCTTCCCTTACTTGTCAGGGATGGGCATTCTACAAATGAGGCTCCACCACCAAGAAGGCCTGATCTGAGTTGCCACCTGCCTGATTTCTTCTGGCAAGAATCCTCCGAGAAGACCCTCGGATGTAGATCTTAAATGTCAAAGATGTTCATACTGGAGAATGTTGCCCTTCAAATATCTTGGGCGCATGCGCTTGGGGACTTCAACGGTTAAGACCAGTACTTTGAACTGACCCCAGAAATGCACTGGAAGGATTAGCGCAAATACTGACAAAATCCATTTTTAAATAAATACTCTGGAAAATGTCCTCAGAACTGTGAACGTTCTGCATCGTAAGTGCTTGTCAGAAGGATATTATCCCTAAACACAGGGAAAGTTTTTATTTATCAATCTCCATTAAAGGAGCCCTTCTAGAAACGCTTTGCTGAGCAAATGACAATGCAGTGATGTTTTAGTAATACTACGGTAAGTATTGTAGCAGCTGGGTTTCCAATACTCATGGGTAATATATTTCCACAAGAAAATGGTGTGTTGCTTCTTTGTTGGCGGCTGGCCCCCAGTGGTCAGACTGGTGAAAGGTGAGAAGGATCCAGTATTTGTAGGCACTCTTTGCTCTTCTAACACAACATCCTTCAGAGATGGAGCGGCTGACTTTAATGTTATCCGAAATGTCCTGTCAGGGAATGACCTCCCTTTGATCCTGCTCGTTTGCATTTTGGCATCCAGCCACCACCTGCTGATACCAAAGTAACAGGGTAACCAGCCCAGGCTTCTGTTGGAAAAGAAGACAGAGCAAACTGCCTCATGATAAGAAGGGGCCTTAATAAGAATTTGAGCAGGATAGGGGAGAAGCCTTGGGGGCTCAAGGAAGAGGAAAGGCCTGCAGGAGAGGAGAATCTGAGTGAAACAGTATCTCCACCTAGACAAGAAAGATCACAGGCGGGAAATACGGAGAATGAGAAGGAAGTCACAGGAAAGCTACAGAAAGGCAGAAGAAATTAAAGCCAAAGGAGCTGTTTTGGCTCTTGCGCCCTCGTTTGATTCCTACCTCAGGCAATAGTAAAACTGTTGCTTTACGTGGCCATGAAAACCAATGGTGTGAACCACGTCTTGCGATGACTGTTGTTTCTCTGTCCAGGGGATCATGAACCACCTACACTTATTGCTCATCTGAAGGGACCAGAATATAGCCACCATGAGCCATGACACAGGGCGGTATCCAACAGGGAGCTACCGCTGGCATAAATTACATTGCGCAAGTGTAAACTATTGTGAGTGCAGTGCCAACAGTGTTAGCTGGAGCACCATGTTTTCCGGAGAAACACAGCGTGACAGTTGTGGATTGGAGTTGTGCTAGAGGTAGTTATGCTAGCACAACGTAATTTATGTTAGTGGTCACTCCCTGTTGGATACTGCCCATAGAGACCATCCTTAGTGGTGGGGAGATTCAACTGGGGCAGAATATGGTGGCCTATTTCACAGCCCTGAGTCTATCAGCGCATGATAAGGGTGCTTCAGGGCCCACACTGCCTCCTGGACTCAATAGAAGGTGCTATAATTTGCTTATAGATTTCCTACATGCAAGTGGAAGCTGGTGGCTCCGATGTCAGTGGGTGGTGAATCTGCTCCGGGTTTCAGTCAGAACCAGTCAGAACTCTAAAGGAACTATTCACGGTACTTTGCACCTTGCTGCTGGGAAAGTCCATTGCCCCAGTCACCCTCAGCTACTGTGAGGACTGCAGCTAAGCTCAGAGGGAATAGAGTAGTCTGAGAGGGGTGGCGGAGTCCCTGCTAATCAAAATGTCCCAGTGCTTAAGCCCTGCAGACCTTGGCTCCATTACACCACTGTTTAATGGGGAATTTCATCTACAAACCCAGTTATCTTGTTAATTTTGTCTGCTATTTCATAATCCCAAACCCTAGCAGTCTCTCTCTTCTATCTCAGAAATTCACACTCTCTTCCCTCACATCCCTGTTTGGGCAAATGGCATTAAATTAGGGCTGTCCACTGCTTTGGTCCGAAGCCTGAATAACGAGTCGAAGCGGGCTGCTTTGGAGGTGCCTCCACGTGATATGAGGCAGAGCAGAATAGCAATGAGGTGCCCCGAAGCGAAGCGGCTTGTATACAAAGCCCCACATCCAACTCAGTGCTTCATTCTGAGCAACCTAGACAGCCTGGCACCAAAAGTATCAACTTGAGAAAGTTCAGCGAGGGGTTGGGGGGGGGAAGGGCGGCAGCAGCAGAGGAGGACGGAGGGAGGGAGCTTTGGTGAATGGAAACTCTAGTTGCCAGATCAGGGCTGAACATAACCCAGCAATCTCCAATCAGTGACAGTGATGGCAGAGGGGGAAAGACTGAATAACTGGAGAAGAATGGCTACATTTCAGAGACAGAGGTCATTCTGGTGGTGTTACTTAGGGATGTAAGAACCAACCCCCATCTGGGTTCTCCAGGCACCCCCCCGGCCCCTGCTCTGTTCACCAGTCCCTCTGCCTCCGACGCAATCGCCATGTTTTTAAAAAACATGGCGATTGGAAGTCTATGTGTACATAGACTAATACGCAAAAAGCGCTGTGAATCACCCAGGCAGCAGGAGGCGGCGGCGCGGCGCACGCCCCTATCGCTCGCTAGCTGTCTCCTTGCGAGCAGTGGCAGGGGGCATGTGCCACACCTCCTCCTCCTCCCCCCTCATTGGACAGCTGACCAGCAGCATGGCGCATGCCCCCCCACTTGCTAGCTGTCTCCTTCTCACGAACAGGAGATGGCTAGTGGCGGGAGGCATGCGCTGCACCTCCTTCTCATCCTGCCTGGTTGGCTGTCAAGGACAGCCAACCAGCAGTGCCGTGCACCCCCCTGCCGCTCACTAGCTGTCTCCTCCCCATGAGCAGGAGACGGCTAGCAGTTCTTGACAGCTGAGCAGGCTGCAGGAGGAGGCAGTGCAGGGCTGAGAGGTATAGCTCTTCGCTTTGAGAGTTTTTGTGGGGGAAAATCAAATTTCAACTGCACCCAGCACACAAAGTACTGGGCCAACAAACTGTCCAAAATTTGGCAGGTGGGATCCCCTCCATGTTGGCAGAGAGGCTCCCATGTTTCATGTATTTATCATGAAAACTGAAAAGGCTATGGCCATTTGTGTTTTCCCACGCAAGTCAATGGGAAAACGCCCAAGCCAAGCGATCCGGATATCTGAATTTCACTTCAGGTCTGGAACCAAGTCAAAGCAGAGCATTCAGTCCGAGTCAAAGCAGGGTTGATTCTGAGGGTCCAAAGCAGCATCCAAAGCAAAACAGGGGGGGTCTGTACACAGCCCTATATTAAATCCATCAGGATACATATTGGTGCAGAGTGCAATGATGAAAAACTTGCATTTATTAAGTGGGAGAGTATAACTCCCAAAGCTACCATTCCAGAAGGAGGAATTACTCATGAATTCATGCTCCTTCCATGCTTATTTACTGGTCCGTGTCCTGGGATTCACGTGATATTCAGAGTAGCCGTGGGCCTCATAATTTCAGACTGGATGTGGAATCCTCCGTGTACAGGTGGGAAGTAGATTCACAAATAAGCACTTCCTCAGTTGTCATGGCAACGAAAACATGTTTGGAATAGATCTGCAAATGCAAGCGGCCCCAATTTGCACCAGGTATAATCCGCGCGTTCTGCCGGTCACCACAGCATATCGGTTTGAATATCTTGTGAAATGTGTAAGATCAGGATTTGAATTTAATCTTACCTGTGACATTTAAAAGAAAATAAAAGAAACAAAAACCCACAAGTTGCATGTATTAAACTGCTTACTCTCCAGGTGTTCTTTCTTGAGACAAACCACTTTAAATAGTTTCCAGGTTTCTTTGCAAACAATGTTACATTTGCTAGTTTATAGTTTCCTGCCTTGAGGCCTGTTGACATGTATTCGAATCAATCTTACGACTCTGTAATCTTGGGTGCTCTCTCTCAAATCTAGTGCACTTTTTAAAATGCCATTAAAAGGTTCCTCACTGTCTAACCCACTAGAGCTCTGTGGATGTGCCCTGTCTGGGCTGTGGGCTTTGTCTATATAAACTCATTTAGTGTTTTTATAGCTGCTACTATCCTTATCTGGGTTGTCATCTGTGGGCGAGTGCTCCCTGATGTGGGTAGCCCATACCTTCTTTTTTCCTTTGCATGGTTGGACATAAATGAACTGTTTCAAGGACATACCATTTCCTATCGTGCTATATCCGCTCACTGCTCTCTTTCTGCGATGCACCCAGCAATTCCCTTTTGCCTGTCGACTATATGTTAGAAACACGGCATTCGTCATACTAATCACGCAAAGCTCGTAGTGCTGTAGGAAACCTCAGTCGTGCACCAGGAAGCATGAGTAATAGCATGTAGCTCTCAAGATGGAACAAACTGTGCGTTATGCTGTGGAACGGTTTGATCTGTAATTGAAGCAGCGCAGTTGCACCACTAGGCATGCATAGGATCGTGGTGTAAGTCTTACTTTCAGTAGGGGATACTGGTCATCATACTATAGAGCTGGGTTGATATTGATCATGGTCAATAATATCCCCCTGCTGAAATGAAAATTGACAACCAGTGGTGTAGTGGAGCCCGGGTTCGCAGGGATGCAGCAGCAGCACTTTTTGATTAGCAGGGATGCTGACATCATCACCCCCCCCCACACACACACACACACACCCCGGCTTCCCTGTTTCCTCTGAATTTAGCTGCAATCCACACAGCAGCTGGGGGAGAAATGAATTTTCCCGGCAATTATATATTGGTTCCTGTTGTAATGGTGCTTTGGTCTTGAATGGGGAGTTAAGACCCATTCACTTTATAAAAGACTTGCTCCTGGTGGAGATAAAAACTGCTAGAACTGCTTTCTTGATATGGAACAACAGTGCTGCCTAAATATTTGGATTTTCCTTGGGGGCATGGCTATGACGACGACCGACTGAACTTCAAAATTTACCACTACACCAATGCTGGCTGCAAGATCCTATGCATGTCTACTGAGAAATAAATCTCATGCATTCAATGAGACTTACTCCAGGTAAGTATATATATAGGCTGGCAGCTTAAGTATATCACTATATTTCCAATATTCAGGTCATGAGTACTGCGGCATATGTAGACAAAACACACCGCCCATGCACAAGATGGAGGTTGCACCAGACTTCATGGAACCACAAGGTTTGCAGACATACCAAAAATAGTTAGGAAAAACCCTAAGGGGTAGAAAGTCACATGCAAAAAACCCACAGCTCAGTGAGGACTGAGCCAGCTCAGTGGCTGTGAAATGCTGACAGACTTTTGGGAGAGGTGCTGGAAAATGAAACTGGGGGTGCCATCACGCAAGGCTTTTATCGTGAACTCCTGGTGGTCACTCACAGAAGTTTGCAGGCCCTATTCATGATGTCGTCATCTCTGGTACCTCTCCTGAGGTTTTCTAGCTTTTTCCCGCAATGTTTTAACTTGCCAGTAATATAGTAATAAATTATACTGCCATTAAAGAGGACTTGTAATTCTGGGAACCCACAGCATTGCCATAATGTCACAGTGCCATCCAGTGGCTGTATAAATGGAATATAGGGAACTTCGGCACAAGGGAAACGCCCCCCCCCCCCCGAGAAGTACATGTTGTGCCAATCATGATGCTGGAAAGACTCTGGAAGAAGAAAGCCCAGTAAGGGTGTGGGATTTCTGCCTCATGTGATGACACCCTGGGAATAGAACAAGCAATGGAATGGAATATTGTGGAGAGAGCCATGGCTGGCAGACTGGAATAGTGAACAGGAGCATTCCACAGCGCATCACTGGTTCCCCCCCCCCCAATTATGGAATGATCTCCCTGAAGAGGCTTGCCTGGTACCAACATTATTTCTTTTTGGTGCCAGATTAAAACTGCCCTCTTCTCTCAGGCATTTGGCAGCATATAATGAGTTTTAATCAGGTCCTGGATTGTCTTTCATCAGGTCCTGGATTGTTTAAAAATGGTTTTTAATTAAATGTTGTCTTTGTGTGTGCTGTTTATATGTTTTTGTGTAAATAATATGTAAATTGTTTTGTGCTTTGTATAATGTGTTTTTAAATGCTTTTAAATTTTTGCAAACTGCTCAGAGAGCTTCAGTTATGGGGCAGTATAGAAATATAATGAATGAAATGAAATGTTGCTGTGGGTTCCACTTGTGGAACTGCATTTGCTAATATCAATCCCTTCCAAGTTATTTCCAAGCCCAATTCAAGGTGCTGGCTTTGACCGATGAAGCCCTAAATGGCTTTAAGCCAGGAGATCTGAAAAAAAGGCCTCCTCCCAGATGAGCCTGCCCATAAGTTGTGATCTTCATCGGAGGCCCTGATGTCTGTCCCACCACCTAGATAGGGTAGGTTGGTGGGTTCACGAGACATGGCCTTTTCTGTAGCAGCCATCCAACTGCAGAACTCCCTCCAGAAGGAGGTCAGTTTGACTCCCTACCAAGCTTTAGAAAGGCAGTAAAAACAGCATGGTTTTGCCAGGCTCTTTCATGGACTTTAATATTGCTCTGGCTTCTTTTAAAGAATGTTTTGTGTCTGGTTTTATTGTGTTGTGATTTTTGTGTGTGTTATTGTATTGTTGTTTTCAGTTGTACGTTGCTTTGAGATACCAGCGCATTTTAGCTTAAAACTCTTTCTGCCAGGAACTAAGCCTTAAGAGAGGCATCTCAACATTTTAGAATGGGGAAAAATTCACAAAAACCAGGACACTACCAAATGTTCAGTGGTTGTGGGGAAAGGGGGGGGGGGAAAGGGAGTGTAGCCGTCTGGATTAGGACCAGAGGGCTGGATTAGGACCTGGGTGTGGTGTGGTGTGGTGTGGCGGTGTGTGGATTTGGCTTGAAGGCCTAAGGTTCTGCCAGTGGAGGCTGGTGGCTCCGATTTTGGTGGGGCTGCAAATCCAATCTTCATTTCAGTCAGAACCAGCCAGAACTGGTTGCTACAGGAGCTATCCAAGGTGATGAACCCTATCCCCCAAACAGGTTCAGCACATTGGAGAGCTCCTTCAGAGTTTTGGATGGTTCTGACTAAAACCCAGAATGGAATCATGGCCCCACCGAAATTGGAGCCGCCAGCCTCCCTTGGGTACTGCACCCCCAGCGGTGGTTCTCCAGGGTCTCAGACAGGATCCTTCCCCAACTGTACCTGGAGATAGAACCTGGGACCTTTTGCATGCAAAGGAGTTGTTCTGCCACTGAGCTACAGCCTTTCCCCAGTGTACACTGAAGCGAAGCCATGTTCAGAAGGAGCACACGTCTGAGTAACAGATGCTGGAGCCAACATCAGGAAAGGCAGTCTTCTTCTCCATGCCCTGTTTGCATGCATCCTAGAAGCATCTGGCTGGGCACCATTGGAAACAGAATGCTAGACTATATATGGAGCTGACCCAGCAAGACTGATTCTGCGGTCTCTGTATCTTAGCTATTCCTGAGAAATGAGGTGCATGAAGGAATCCATGTCTGCAAAGGAGCCTGTTTTCAATCTTCACAAGAAAAAACAGCTGACCTTTCCCTGAAGGAAAACTCCCTTTGATCGGAATGGCTTCATGTTTGATTCCTCTCTCATCCATATGCATGAACTGTGCATTGCAGTCGTGATCCGTGGTCTGATCTGCTTGGACAGACCTGTCTAGGCTATTCAAGCCATAAACGTTATGTAGGGTCCTCTAGTAGATGGCTGTCAGCCATGCTAAACCTCACCAATTTGATATAAAGGAATGAAAGTAGACTCCAGTTGTCTTGATT
The DNA here is from genome assembly GCF_057233095.1 of Heloderma suspectum. Lineage (NCBI taxonomy): Eukaryota > Metazoa > Chordata > Lepidosauria > Squamata > Helodermatidae > Heloderma > Heloderma suspectum. The sequence continues at coordinate 197,402,889 of NC_139462.1, forward strand.
ATTTCCAGAAGTTCTCAAGACAAGGTGTCTGGAGTGCGTAGACTGGATGTTTATCAGCAGTTCCACTCCGTTCGTTTCCAGCAGTATCTTAGCTACTGAAGTAGTTGTTCAGCGTGGCATTATGTTATGCATCTGCTTTCTGTATTTCAGTGCCAAGCACAGCCTCTTGTTTTCGTCAACGTAGCCTGGCGGTCCTGTCAGAGAAAGCACCTTCAGGTTCAAATCTGAGCAGAAGTATGCACAGGGCCGGCACGAGACGTAGGGTGGACACTTGTGAATCGCCCCAAACAGAGGACACACATCACCAAAAAAAAGGGCACATAACATTAGCATATGCTAATATATATGTATAGTTGGAAATTTAAAAATACTGATGATAATTTAAATAGAAATATAGGACATCACAATAGTGTGAAGACTGTAACCAGGTGAGTGGTGTGCCTGCTCTGTCTGCTGTCCAGTTGTTGGGTGAATTGAAGGCCTCCTCTTCTTCCTTGTCATGGTTCTTTATCTTCATACTGGACTTGGACTGGTCAGCCCTTCAAACAGAGAATGCCTTCAAAATAGAGGACAGTCCTCTGGCAGCCCTTCAAATAAATGACTATCCTCTGCAAAAGAGGACCCATGGCTACCCCCCATAGCCTTTGGGTGTGGCACTGCTGATAGGCCTTGCACACCAAAGAACTCCCCCCGCCCCCAGCCCACTGTCTCCACAGCCAGTGCCAGCTCCAGGTCTTGGGGGACCCATGGGCAAGATGCCCTTGAGTGGGCTCTTAACTTCACTTCTGTCCCTGCTACTCATTTACCCATCCCCTCTGGGCCCAGTCCATACAACCATCCAGAGGGAGAGTTCCAGGCAAGTGAAGGAAGATGCCATAATGCCTCACTCTTGTCACTGCTTGCACGCTGAGAGAGGTCAGGTGAACAGGCACCACCAGCAAGGATGAGGATGAGGAACAAGGCCAGGAAGCTCCAGGCATTGACGTTGTCCCCCGTGCAGGGTTGTGGGCTTCAGCAGCTGCCCAGTGATGCCTACCCCTGATGCTAGCCCTGCCCACAGCCACCAAAGGTCTTTCCCCCCAGTGCCAAACCCTCTTCACAGCACCAAACATCTGCCTTACCCACTGGCATGCCACTTGCCAACTGAGTGGGTCCCAATCAACCATGTTTTCCTGGGCGAGCAGCAGCAGTGCTTTTGAATGGGAGACGAGCTGGTATTTGGCTGCTGCTCAGCTGGGAGACATGTTGGGAGAGGGCCAATGAGGGGATTGGTTTGCTGCTGCAGCGGGTGATTATTCTTTGCAATGGTAGGTAGGCCGGCATGCACATCTGCTCCACATCAGCACCAAGGCCTTCTCAGTGGCCGCTCCCAGGCTGTGGAACTCCCTGCTGAGGGAAGCTAGCTTGTCTCCCCCTCTGCTGCCCTTCCACCAACAGACAAAGACATTTTTATTCAAGCAGGCCTTTGGCATGTAAGCTGGTCTGTTGGGTTGGGTGCTGTTTTTATTCTTTTATTGTTACTTTTTAATGTTATTGTTACTTTTTAATGTGTTTTAATGTATTTGTTCTATGATCATTTTAACTAACTTTTTATTTGAAATGTTGGTTGTTGCTATCGTTAGCTGCCTTGAGCACCATTTCCTTGGTAGAATAGCAGGGTATAAATCAAATAAATAAATATAATTATCCCAAATGCAATGCCCTAAAATGCCAAGCCCTCACACCAGCTGTGGGTTTAAGTTCTAACAGTTGGAATGTTCTGGAAAATACAACCTTTAACAGTATGCATTTTATATATGTTTTACAATCAACATGAAAAAAGGACCAATGCTCAAGTTTGAATTCCACTGAATATTTCAAGATTAACACCATGGCTTGGATCCAAATGAACAGCACAATGCCATGCATGTCTGCTCAGAAGTATTTCCCACTGAGTTCAAAGGAACGTGTGCCAAGTTTGTGTGCATAGGATTGCAGCCCATGTTAATCCCTATTCTCAATCCGAGGGAGACCCTATTTGGATTCAGCTGGCTTGCCCTTTACAGATCAGCCCCAAATGTGTGGACAGCTTGCGGACTGCTAGAAAACATGATGGTGGGGGTAGGGCCAGTGTGCATGGTCCCTCATTCTCTTCAGGGCAGGCAAACTTAATTGCATGTAGAGAGTAACACCTGAGTAGGGCTTTCATTAAACATATGTCCCATTGAAATCACTAGGACAAGTTAGTCATGACTTAAGTCTCATTGATTTCAATGGAAGCTAAGTGCAACCCAAGCCCTGTTCAACTGTTATGCCTGAACAGGAAAGCAGGGTGTGTAGGGGGCACGGGGGCATGTGCATTGGCCCAACCCCCAATGTCACCATGTACACCAACTCCACCCTCTCAGTCCCCAATCTTCTGACGTTGAGCGGAACGGTTTGAAGAGCGCTTCAACGTGTGTTTACATAAACTTGAACAGAAGCCCCCAAGCAATCAGGAACCCATATCAGGTGAATGTGTACAGCCCTTCCTGGTTAGGAAAGTTGGGTGCAGGGCCAATGTGGATGGCCCCATACTCTCCACATGCATTGCTGTTTCTTGCTTGGGCATAGCACTGAACAGAGCTTTTCTTAAACCTTATTCTGGCAAAAAGACAACAACAACCCATGATTAACAATTGTGTGAAGAGGAGATTGGGGCTGCACGCTCTGGCCCCATCCACTGCCATCCATGTGATGGAGGCACATCTGTAGAGGAGAGCCTGCTATATTCCTGTTGGTCCCTCCATTATCTAGGAGCCCGATCACACTGGTTCTCCTCTGCAGTGGTGGGAGTGGGGCTGCAGGGGCCACAACATTGGGGATGTGTCCAGGGGGCAGCCCCACTCTCTGCATCACATGGCTATTAATCATTTTAATAATTAATTCAAGGGCTTTTCTACATGAGTCTGTTAATCTGCAGTATCTCCTTTTGGTTTTGTCACAGAATTGAGATCTGAGCACTAAATGAAGAGTGTTTCCTTTCCTACTTGTCTGCTACAGAACTCTAGGTAGCGCTGCGGTATAGCAAAATGGTGCAAATACACAAGTGGATAAAGGTTGTATTTTCTTTGGTTTTACAAATAATACCAGTTTTCCCTGCTCTAAAAAAATTCACTGAAAGTCATCTTCAGACACAGAAGTGAAACTGGAGTGTCACATCGTTGTCTAAAGAACCCGTAAACAACCATGAATAGGGAATGATGAGCAGACAATAAATGCTTCATGTAGAAAAGCTCTTAATATGATTTTAATATTTTTTAAAATGATATTAATGGTTAATTATTAATAGTGTGAGGGGGAATCCTTGAATAGGGCTATAGTCTGGATCCAACCCAATGTTACTTTAAGTCGTCATGGATGCTGAGATGTAAACACTTGGTTTATGTTGCTTTCATGTAATCTTTTGCAGTCAATGTGGCTCCTCAAACCACCTTAGAATTCTCTGGGCATAAAAAGAATCTTGTGTAGAGTTGACTTCTGGTAGAACAGAATGTTTCTTTCATTGTGTACCCAAAGACTGCAGCCAACAGACTTTAGCAGAAGATAGGAAATTTCTGGCAACTTGATCCTTGTGGGGCGACTCAAGAGTTGTCAAGTTTTATGTTCATTTCAGGTTCATTCACAGGCAACAAAACTTTCCACCAAAAAAAAAAAAGGTCGCTAGGCTACTTAATACATTAAGTTAATGATTTTTCCATTCTATTTTCTGTAAATCAGTGCCAGCCAATACGATAACAAGGTAACCAGTGGTCACTGACAATTCTCATTTTTCAAGTTTCAAACAGCTAGAATCCAGCTTATTCATATCAAAATCACAAAAACCCTTTTAATAGGAAATTCTTGTCTGTCTGTCTGTTTATCAATCATATTTATATACCTCCCTAAAACAAAAAGTTATCTGGGCAGCTCATGCAATAAAATGAGTTAAAAACAAAGATAAATAATACCAATAAATAAATAAACAGCCTCCCAAAATAAAATCACAATAATAAAAATCATTTAAAAATGATATTGTATTTATTATACTCACATTATTATTTCCATACCCCTATTGGGTATCTGTGGTACTAAATAAGATATGTTTGGCATTAAGTTTGGCATTAAGAGGAGAAGATGGATCTTTCTTTACCTGCTATATTTATTATATGCTCTGCTTGATATTAAGTGTTGCTGGTCCCCTCAAGCCTCCATGCAATTTTGCCTCAGGAAGCCAATTCTAATTGTGATGGCTCCATGCACAATTTAGAATCCTGGAAAATCTAGAGTTCTAGAGCCCTATTCAGGCATTTGTAAGCCCTCTTGTAGGGCTAAAGTGTGTAGGGGGATGTGGGTGTGCACATAACCCCACCCCCAGTATGCCCGTATACCTAGTACCCAGTTAGACCTTCACGCATTGAGCGTGAAGTTCTGAAGAGGGCTTTGCAAGTATGTTCAGCTTTATCAAGGTTTCTGATTGTGGGAACTCTAAGTGCATTAAAGTGAATGTGCTTACAGAGCCCTCTTCACACCTTCACACTCAATGCACAAATGTCTAACCAGAAGCCAGGGATGCTGGGAGTGAAGCTTACATGCATGCCCACATCCCTTTACATACTTCAGCCCTACACATGAGCAGGTGAATGCCTGAATAAGCTTGTATCATGGAGGAAACCTACACAAATAAAGGGCTCCCAGGTGTAGAAGTTACCCTTCTAAGGGCTAGGAAGGACTGGGTGAAATAATACTGGGAAGGTGAAAAAGCAGTCTTGCAACTGTGGCATTTGTCACTGGAAAAAGTGAGGAAGCACAGTAACGCCACACCTGCGTTACCTGTGCTTTCATCTCTGCAGCTCATTGGATGAGCACATCCCGTGAGCTACAGTGGATGGGACAAGGTCCCAGGTTCAATCATTGACATTTCCAGGTAGGAATGGAAAGACCCTGATCTGAAACCCTGGCGAGCCACTGCCAATCGGTGTAGGTCAGCCTTCTCCAACTGGGTGCCTTCTTCTTCAGATGTGTTGGACTGCAGCTCCCATCAATGGCCATGCTGGCTGGGAATGATAGGAGCGGCAGTCTAACACACGTGGAGGGCACCAGGTTGGGAAAGGCTGGTGTAGATAATACAGTCGTAGAAGGAGCAATGGTCTGACTCATTATTGACTGGGTTCACACAACATGCTAACCCACACTCAGTGGTTGACATGGGTTGTTGTTGAACCGTGGGTTGTTTGTTGAACCGTGGGTTAGTGTGTTGCCTGAACCCGGGACGTCTTCTGTAGGGTGGTCTGTTAACCATGCAGTATGGCTTAACCACTCTGAACAAATCAACATGGGTTCTCAAGGTGGCTTGTTCAAGAAAAATAAGCCACATTGCATGGTTAACAAGCCGCCCTGAGGAAAATGTCCTGGGTTCAGACAACATGCTAACCCACGGTTCAACAAACAATCCACAGTTCAGCAACAACCCACACTCAACCACTGAGTGTGGGTTAGTGTGTTGTCTGAACAGCCCAATGAGGCACCTTCCTATGTTCCTAGACTTAAACATAACGAGCAGGCCTTTGATGAAAATCTGGATGTTTCATGGATTGGATAACATCTCCAACTCCTCATAGCTTTGCAGAAACATTAGAGAGTTGTTTTTACCTCATACTTTGGTAATGCGTGCCTATTTTGTCATGCCAATTAAGTGTCTTTGAATTCAGCAACATTATTTTCAAGACCTTGTTGTGGTATATATAACTCGAGAGAAGCATACAACAGGCAAAGATTCTATCTATCTATCTATCTATCTATCAGTCATCTAACTGACAGGCGCTTTATCAACCAAAATGTGCAAAATGTCTAACACCACTATCCTATATATGTCTACTTAGAAGTAAGCCCCACTGAGTTCTGTGGGGTTTACTCCCACATAAGTGGGTATAACATTGCAGCTTAAATTAAATATCCTTGTATAAATGGGCTTTCAGCCTGGTTTAGCTAATGACTGTATGAGGTGAAAGGTTAGCTTTGACTGGCTAATTAAAGGCATTTTAGCTTAATGTTCCAACTTTAACAGGATGGCTTGGGATTTGAATTAGAACAGACAACCCCTTCCTGTAATTTCAAGTTTATTTGGGTGAGTCAGTAAGTGGAGCTATAGTGCAGCACATAGAAACTAGGGGCTGCTTATGTTGTTTCCTGATAAGAGTATCTCATCTCCTTTACTAGACTAAAAATACTACCAGTTTCATAAAGCTTAGAGACCTGTTAGCCATCATGTTTCCCTTTTGTTCTGTAAATACCCTAGAAAAGAAAACATTCTTCTGTTATTTTATTTTTTTAAAATTTAGAATGGTTTTTTAAAAAACATTCTCATGACTCTACAACTTTTATCCTGACCCTTCTACCCCAAGTTCTGGTGACAGGAAGTGGGTTGGATTTTGGAGAATGGGTTTAGATTTCAAGGATGCTGTTGCTATCCCCAAAGCCAGCAATTGATTGAGGTCACCAGGTCCCTCACATACCTTCCTCTTTGTTTTCCTGTCCTCGGGGGCAACAGCTTTGAATAACAACTCTTCTCTTCTTGTAATTGAGGGCATAAAAAACACTCTGGGAGGCTGAGATCCGGGACTTTACAAGCAATGTTCTCAGCAGGCCCTAGACTCAAACTATTGTGTCTGTTTTGCGTTGCGCCAAGACTGCCTTTATTTTCTATCCTGCTGTAGACTGTGAACAAGACCAAGTCGCGTTATGCTAAGGATTATACAGAAACATAAGAAGCTGTGATCTTTGCCTCAAAGGAGATAGCATCAGAGATCATCAGGAAACAGCAACAACAAGATACAATATAGAAAAACAAAGTTTTTGCTTCCTTTGCCAGGGCAGCTGGTATCATACATGGCTCCTACATAACTTGTCTTGCAGTGAAATTAATCACAAGAGCTTACTTTTAGAGCTGCACAGCTATGGCATCTGATAACCCAGAACACCAGTCCAGGCAAACGTAAAAATATTTTTGGCCTCTCCTATTGAAATCAATGGGACCTAAAAGTTAACTTTGTATGGATTGCAGTCATAATTGACTTACACATTTAGGTGGTTCTAGAACAACTAACACTTACATTTAGTATAGGGCTCTCAAGTGTGCGAAGTGCTTCGCATGCTTTATCTAGCTGTGATCTTTAAAAGTATGGTTTGTGAAAACAAGCCAGTGTCATAAAACATGGTTTGAAGCAGGCTTTTTTCCACTACCCATAGTTAAGATGAACCACATTTTGTTGGCTTCAAACAATACGGAAAACTATGGTTAATCAAACATAGAAGTGAAAGCTTCCAAATGTCTCCTCATAGCCATGCCAGAGAAGGAGGGGGAGAACATGAACTTGAGGCTCACCTAGGCTTGTCCTTGGAGTGCTAAACTATGGTTTAGCGTTATGTGCAAACTGTATCAGTGTGAGCAATAAAACCACATGATCCCCCCCCCACACACACAAATTGAACACATGTTTTTATACAAAACTATTTTATCTGAAGGAATTTTGGCTTTTTTAAAGCAGCCCTTAGAGTTGAACTAAAGTGTGATCCTATACTGGGAAAGTGAAATAAAGCTAGTTGGTTTTATTTATTTAATTTTTTCCCCCGTAATCTCCTTTGTGGCTGAAATCAGAGCTGTGCACAAATGGCCTCTCAAAATTCTCTACCATATTTGTGGACAGAGAAATTGGAGGGGACAATTTCACCGAATTTCTCCAGCGGGAGGAGAAATTCTCCAACAATTTCACACAGGTAGGGCTCACTATTGGCAAGGGTCATAGCACAGCTGCTTTCCTTTTTTTCCCCTAAAGGTTTTTGCAAGTGGGAACAGCATTAACTGTGTTGGCAGCCTGCCCCCATTTTGCATCCTCCACAATATGGAGGATATATGCATAACTAGGTATGCACAATATGCATACCTAGCATCATTCCAGGGCATTAGGTGTATGTGTGGGGAGGACGCGGATGCAGCTACCACAAAAAATAACGGTGAAGAAAATTTGGAGAAAATTTTTCAAATTCTGCCTTTTATTTCTAGGGGAGTAAGAAAAGAAAAATCTCAGGGCTTTTCTGAGGAAAAATGTCTTCTGAGAAATTTTTCTCAGCTCTAGCTGTCCTCCTTCAGGGTTCAGCGCCTTCCTCAGAGTCTTCCAAATGTTAAATTTCTGAAGGGTGATTGCGGATACATCCTGTCTTTGACACAGCTGCTGATAATACCATTTCATCCCTGCAAACCCTGTAGCGGTTGGGAGTGGCGAGGTATGGGGAGTGTTGTGTTCAGTTCCAGGGAAGAGGCTAAGCTAGTACTTTGCCAAAATCTGACCTCCAATTCCTGAAAGCTTTCTTCTCCCATGAAAGAGGCTTCCATTTTTCTGCCTCACTCCCAGGGTTGTCTTTAATTTATTTTGAATTTATTTTGATGGTGTTTTTGACCTTACTGAATCACTGAGGTGGCCAATGGTACTGTTTGTGTGGTTTACTTTCTATTACACATCTCTCCATTGCTCTGCAGTCTCCCAGGCTGCCTGCGCTTCCTGATCTGAAAAAGCTCTGTGGGAGGAATTACCTCATACCCTGGGCCGGAAGTACAGGAACAAAGGAGGCTACAGGCTGCCAGAGAGATGATTGTACAATGAAATACATTTGTGCACATTTCTCAGCCACCTCATTAGTAAAGTAAACACAGGAACCCTGAACCCAACCCATGACAATTTCTACAAAATTTCTTCTCCTTTGAATTTCTGTTCGAAAACAATTTCTTTTCTATCCAATTGAATGAGAACGGTCAAAAAATACACGGGATAAATTTTTGGCGCAGCACTAGCTGAAACCGTGTGTTCCCTAGGATGTTATGCAAGCATTAGGTTGCAAAATGTGTTTACTTCCCATGCACTGACTACTATTGTTTCCTGGCCCCAAGCACTTGGAATGATTATCTTTATTTTCACTCCACCATCTGCTGAATAGCTGCGCTTTTAAACATACAGCTTATGCGTGCACCTTAGATATAAAATAGCTATTATACCGTACTAAAATGTTGGTGTCCTTTGCTATACCCTATCCATTTCAAAGACTGGTTCATAGAACCATGGAGTTGGAGGGGCCTTGTTGGACATCTAGTACCATGCAGTGGAAGCTGGTGGCTCTGATATCAGTAGAGCGGTGAATCAGCTCCGGGTTTCAGTCAGAACCAGTAAGAACTCTAAAGGAGCTATCCAAGGTGCGAAATGATTTTCCTCTGTAAAGTAGGACATATGGCCTCCCTAACTACAACAGAGATTGTATAAGTCACCAGCGCCAAGGCTTTGCTCCTTTAAAAATCATAAACTAACTAGAAATCATGCAAATATGTGTTTAATAAATGTAAATCTTTATTAAACACATGAAGGGGGAATTAGGTTCACACCTGCTGTCCCAATTCCCAGTCCCCATGCATTCCTCTGAAGGTCTGAATGGACCCTATGCACATGCAACTGAATATGCGTAGTCTCTGTCCATGCATCTGGAAACCCACAGAGGCTATTTGCATGCAGTTGTCCATGTGTAGGCTCTGTTCAAAACTTCAAGTTTGACCACTTGGAGGTCAGGAGTGGAGGTTGCAGCAGAGGTCCTAATTCCTCCCCTCCACACATTCACCAAACAGTGAAAAAGGCCCACATCCTCTGCAAATTTAGTTTCTTATTCACGCTGGCGAGTTACCAAGGAGGCCTTTTCCTTCACTTTGCAAATGATATTGATTTCACTGCATGACTGAAACTCATATCTGAAACCATAAATTTTTGCTTCAGTGACTGCAGCAACCCTAAGCTTTGAAGCTAAATTGCACTGGTGGTGGCATGCCATTATTTTATGGCCTATTTTGGTCTGTGATTATGAGCTAAGCTGATTTTAAGAGGTTGCTTTGGAGCCAAACGCTGCTAATAATCTGTACAAAACAAATCAATATCCACCTCCTGTAAGGTCAATACTGACTTGTTTCTTGTGCCCCGAGTCCAACTGAAACACACGCACACGTTAAATATTCCATATGGAAATATTCAACATTACAGTTTTAAAAATTCCTCTCTTTGCATGTAAACTGGACATATTCACTGAAACTTGCAAGAGAACGTAAACAGTTTTAATGGCAGATATAATATGCAACTCATGTTTATATCACCAAGCTCCTTCTCCCATCAAAAGAGCATTTAAAAAAATCTGGGTCTGATTTGGGGGACACATTTCACACACACACACACACACACACACACACACACACACACTCAGTGTCCTTGAGTTCCCTCTAACATATGGGAAATGTCTTTATTTAACTCTTTATGAGTGGGTGGAAGAAAGATCACCATTTGGGAACAATTTGGTTCAGAAACCCCATGCGGCTAAATCAATATGTTTTGTGCTCCAGGGCTTATAATCAGTTCTCACTAGATGGTCTAAAACCTGTATTTAAGATATGCTTCTTGGAAGGCTTGGGGACGTTTCTTCATTATGAGAGGAAAGGAGCTGTTTCACACTGCCAAATTCCTCCATGTTGTCATGTACACTGGTTCACAGCTGCATGGTGCAAACCTGGTGAGAATGATGTGTAAATGCAGGTAGCCATCTCTGTGTCAGTGGCCAACTGCTAGAATAAATGCTGCCGCAATGACAAAATGGCTGCCGGCTCCCCATGTGTATAGCCTGCCTCATGCGAACCTTTCTCCAGGTGATGATCTGGAAGAATTTGATAGTGTAAACTAGGAGTGGGGGAATGTTTTGGCCCTAGGGGCTGGATTGCCTCCTGGGGCACTACCAGGGAGGTAGATGATATACCTCCCAAAGCTTCACCCCTGATATCATCAGACTCCTTTCTCCATTCAGAGAGAGATATGAATGCCTCGGTCCATGCCTCTGTCTACACAGAGAAAGAGACTGCCGTTCCCTGCTCAGTACTAGAACAAGTCTGCTTTTCTGTAGCTCTGAGCATTGGACAGGGTCTGGGGTGGGGGGTAGGTGCTGGGAAAGAAGATAGTGGGCCAGATGGGCAACCCCCATGGGCCAGATGTTCCCCATCCCTGGCAGTAGGGTAGCGGTAAAATGTGAAGTACAGGTGCTCATCATGTCCACATAGCCACGTCCCCAAAGAGGGTCCCCAAATGCAGGCAACTGTGTTGATCCATGTAAAAAACCCCAGTTCCAGAAGTTTTTATCTCCATGAGGTCTTTTGTAAAGCAAATGGGTCTTAATTGCCTATTCAAAACAAAGCCACCACAAAATACTTTGCACTACAACAGGGAAAGCTCACAACATCCATTCCACCCATCCCAACTACTGTGAAGACTGCAGCTAACCTCAAAGGGCACAGGGAAACCTGATGGGGTGGCAGATGATGTTATCGTCCCTGCTATTCAAAACGTCCTGGTGTTTCAACCCTGAAAGCCCTGGCTCCACTGCACCACCAATCTTTGGTGTAAACTATCCCAAAGTTCCCACTGAAAGGGGCACCACTCTATGAAGCGACTGACGTATCACCAAGCCAAAATGACATGTCCTACATGATGGTGTATGTGTGGAGTTTTGTTGTTTGTTGTGCTCGCTAAGTGACTGCCAAACTTGCAGTTGGTTGACACTTTAAAGAAGGTGAGCTGAAGACATTTCATTATTCACAGATTTTACAAAGTCTGAATTCATATGGGAATTCATGGGGTCAATGGTGTAGAAAAATAGCTCCATCTGGCAAGCTGTGGAGGCATCATGTGATGTGACTGCGTTTGCATGAGATGACTGAAAATTGTCCACATCATATGTGCAACTGCTTCACAAATTGGCTTGCCTCGTGAAGCGACCTCCACGTGGCAGGGTACATGTACAATCTGGGCCAGGAAGCTGCCACACGATGTGGTGTTGGACACTAGCTTGGAAGGCTTCCCTGGAGCCTCCAACATGGTGCCCATGGACACCTCTCTTGGTGCCTGCCAGTCTCCTGCTGCTCCTGATTTTTGTTTCATTTCGTAAGATTTTTTTAAAGAACAGCCTGGGAGGCTGGTAGGGGTGTACGAACCCCGCGCCTTCCAGTCTGAGGGGCGGGGGGGAGGTCTGCAGTGGAGAAATCCAGGCTGCTTGGGACCCTGTGGATTTCTCTGGAGCCTTACCACTGCATCCGGCAGATTTCATGGGGTGGCTCTTCTCCATGGGGGCTGGCCGCACTGGGACCCTTCTTCCTGGGCCAGTTGTTAAGGAAGGGCCTCAGCAGCATCCCAGTGCTCTCGCCCCAGTGCCATTTAGAATGGAGGAGAGCCACCCTGGGGGAAATCCCAAGGACCCCGAGGTGAGTGGGGTCAGTCCGCTGTGGCCTTTGCAGGTCGGGTTCTTGAGAATCTGGCCTAATTCGAAGCCACAGCAGATTTCTCCACCATCCCTAGAGGCTGGCTTGCTGCAATAGAAAGGGCTACCCTCCAGCACCATATTTAGTTGGTTTCAAAAGAGTGGTTTTGTGTTTTGGAGTGCAGACCCACCTCTGACTTGTACTCAGGATCATGGGTGAGTTACTTTCCTTTTAGTCTCACCAGTTTGGCTTCTGAGAAATGAGTGTTCTGTAACTAGCATACCTCTGAATATCAGTTGCTGGGGGGAAACAGTGAAGAGAGGCCTATTACCTTCATGTCCTCTTTGTGGGCTTCCTGGAAGCATCTCATTGGCCACTGGGAAACAGCCTGCTGGACTAGATAGACTTTTGGCCTGATCTAGCAGGGTTCTTTGCATGTTCTTATTTTCTTATGCCTTCCACACATTTTCCTACACAAACCCTGCATGGAATGAGTATAACATGGGAAGCAGTCCTCAGATGGCTCACATAACCTGTTTCATGATATTATGAGCTCAAAATTTGAAACTGAAGATATTGTATGGAGCCAAGGGATCACAACAGTTTCATGAAAAACCTCCCATCACACTGTATGTACTTATGGAATAATTCTTCAGTGCTACAATCTGGGTAGCGCATGCCTGTGTGTGTGTGTGTGTGTACATATGTATGCATGTGTAACCCACTGGTATATTTGTCTTTAAGAATTCTGAGGGAATATTCCTACACATTCTCAGTAAAGGCGTGAAATAGGGAGTGGCCACCATTTTAGGCAGTTACCAAAATTGCAGAGTAGAAGAAGCTTGCTTTCTCCTCCCTGTAAGATGTGGAACCCTTTAGACAGGGCTGTTTACGTTGTTCCTATGTTGCTGGACCCTGATCTATTTTTGAAAAGATTGTGGCAGAGTCAGAATGAATTGAGTAGAGACTGTTTTCCTGCTTTGGTCAGCAGAAAAATCAAGCTTCAGAGAGAAGTTTTATTTATATTTTCATTGTGGACTTAAGCTGAAAGACAGAACTTTGGGAGGGCTGTGCTCTGTTTTATTGTTTTAGTGATAAGTACATTTTTATGCTTGTAAAATTATTACATGTGCATTATTATTGTTTTCAATTAAGATATTAACATATATGTTAATTGTCCCTTACAGGAACTTTGCTGTGAGTTCCTTTAGAGACTCTGAAGAAAAACATGCACATAAATCAGTGACACATGTTACACATGCACATAAATCACTAACAGCAAGTTCATGTAGTTTAGATAGTGCCCATATACTGACATTCTTTGAGCATTCTAGTAGAGTGGATATTGTGGTGGTAGCCTTTGCCCTTGACCGATGTGTGCTCACTATAATCTATGTAGAGCACCTGTGCATACAGCTATATCCACAGAGTGCTTTCAGGAACCCTGGAAAAGTGGAGTTCCCTGACCTGTGGGGAGACCTCTATGCAAGCAACTGTACGTGTAGGGGCGCTCTGTACACGTTCACCTAGCTTGCGGAGACATTCATTGGTACGCATAAAGAACATTTATATATGGCTAAGGAAATGCAATGGTCAGAGTCTTACGTTTGCAAGGATTATCACATAGTCTTGCAGTAATGTTTGCTTTGGAAGGTCAACAATAGGTAATATGAGAGGGGTTATGCGAGAGGGGCTAACAGAGGCTTTCACAGGAAGGGCCTGCCATTCCCAAAGGGAGAGGGATGTCTGCCTATGGCCTCTAAATAAAACTGGAAATGTTTATGCAGATAATGTTCTTTTCCCCCTGCATTCTGCATTATATGTATTTTTAAAAACACTAGTAACAAAAATAAGAAGGCCTGGCGTGCTATGGTCCATGGGGTCACGAAGAGTCGGACACGACTGAACGACTGAACAACAACAAAACAAAAATAAACCCTCGATATATTCTTTTTTAAAATGTTGTCTTTAGATAGCAGATTCTATTTTAATCCATTGCACAAAAGAAGGAAACCAAGGTATTTTAGTTATTTATTCATTTTAACTCTTTGAATTAATGTGAACTGTGTTTTATTATAATCAATCCAAAGCCTGCAAGTCTGAAAAAGGAACATGAAATTCTGCAGGCAGAAAACCTAAGTTCCTTACTTGGAATATCTCTTCCGCAAATTTACAAAATGAGGTGTTTGCATATGTTAATTTTGTAGTTTGGACTGATTTTCATTTTAAAGGATTTGAAACAATCCAAATTCTAGGGATGATCGAATCTGTCCGTTCTGATTTCTCTTAATTTCTCATTTTCCCCAACTTAAATTCATGGCAACCCATGCCTGTTTGTGCCCTTTCTTTTTAATTAAAAGTCCACACAAAAATATGTATGTATTTTGTGTGCATTTCCACTAATATACACATTTTTGCTGTTTCTATTTTGTACATTAATATATTTTTGTTACAAGCAGTGCAAAACGCTGTGTTGTACTTTTGTTTCAACTAATATATACATGTTTTGTATGCAACTTTTGTTTAGAGATTTGCACACAAAATCCTGAAAAGGGTCAGTACTAAAGGATTACTATGTTCCAGTTTACATATTGATTTGGGAAGTGTGAATTTGGTATGTTCAAACGTTTATTAAACACATTATTGAAATGTGAACTGAATGAAATTTCCCCCATTCCTACCAAATTCCAGATAATCTAGAAGTTGACTTTCTTTGGTCAGAAAATTGAGACTTTCTAAAACAAACAAACAAAACAGCCATGGCCTTCTGAAAGACCACAAATCAACGTATACATTAAAAATGCGTAGTATTTATGTAGTGCTTTCAATAAGTGCTCAAGTGCTTAATAATTTATTTGCCTCTAGTTATCTTAGGAGTGTGTAAAATGCATTTTATCTAGATAACATGTCATTGCATGTGATATTTTCCTGCAAACTACTTTGTATACAGATACAGCTTTTTATGGAACATATCTATTAATTCCTTCTCAAGGACATTTGCCAGCAATTCTGACTTTTCTTAAACCTTTACTGTTAAAGTATCTTATAAGTTATGGTATGATTTTAAAAGGATTTTAATTCGATGCATCAGCAATGTATGCATAAAAAAGTTCATTGGTCAAGAGCAGAATAGTATTCATATGCCTATGCTTCTCATTTCTTTTTTTCAAAGCCAAAACATTTCCATTGGGGTCACATGAGAAAACCTGCTCTGTTGGCATTCGGGGGACCTCCGCTATCTTTTCAAACGTAAATCTTCCAAGTGCTGACACAAAATCCAAGGTGGGATAAGACATCTAGACTTTTTATGTCTTTCAGTACATCTGGGATCTTCACAACCAAGAAGAGCTTTATAATTTATTATCCTTAATTGTCTCACACTGATGTTAGACAGAATAGATCATCGCAAGGAACCAACGTAATGCGAATGTTCCAATGCTGACACTTTACTGGAAGGAGTCTTTTCCCTCCTTTGGGGAAAAAACAACAACTTATCTCTTCTCATTTTTCTCAACACATTTTCTATTTTTGTTCATGTTTGGAGAGACATTTATGGTCAACAGCAAAGCTGCAGAGCTAAAATTCCTACAGACACATTCATTGCCCTAAAACCCTGCTGGCAATGAACTCAACAGGAAACCATCCCACAAAGTCACTCCATGATTCCACAGTGAAAATTGATGTCTCCAAGTGGGAGTGAGTGCACTGCCATGGACACTAATCTGTATTTGATTTTTATGGCGCTCCCTGCACACTGCTGGTCTCAGAGGAAGAGGTACAGAGCACTGGAGTATGCTGTTGAAAACCAATATGTAATCAGGTGGCAGCATCCCTCTCTGAGTTCAAGTTAGGGTGGCTGCTTATGCATCACCAAAAAAAGAGGAACTTCGTTGGGAAAAGACAGGACAAAAGATTGGCAGAACATCTGCGTATGCTCATTTATATAGATAGATGCACCTTGGAAATAATTATTATAACTTAAATAGAAATCTAATACACCATAGCAGACAAGACTGTGACCAGGTAACCTATGTACTTGCTCAGTCTACTCTGTAGTTGGTAAGGACTGATGGGTAAGTTCAGGGCCCCGGCTCTCCTTTCTTAGCATTCTTTATTTTTAAATTGGACTTGCACTGGACAGCCCTTCCAACAGCCTTACGAACAGAGAACTGTCCTCTGACAGCCTTTTAAACAGAGGCCTGTCCTCTGTAAAGTAGGCCACATGGGGACCCTAGTTAAAATATGTGTAAAAATTCAAAATTAAAACACTTCTGCAAGGGTTGTTCTGATTTTTTGGGCAGTGGCAAACTATATTTGAAGTTACTTTGTTGTTAGGGCTGGCCCTACCCTTAGGCAGAATGAGGCAATTGCCTCAGGTGGCAGATGATGGGAGGGGGCAAGGGGCAAACGTCTGGCTGTTCCCCTCTTTTGGAGGACAGAACTGTATGTGGCACACAACCTGTCATGGCCCCCTACACTGGCCTGCTGCCTCAGGTATGTTGAAGGACATTATCTCATCACCAGAGCTGAAGTAAGATTCACTTGCCAGTTCAACCCTCTCTGTATGTGGAATGGGAAGGGGCACCATCTTGTCTCAGGCAACTAGGTTCCATAAGTCCCAAGCTGAAACTAGGGAGTGAAAGAGAAACAGTTGCCAGACATGACTGTTAGTGTGATCATGCTGCTGGATAGAGTTCATAAAGGTGTCAACAGCAGAGGAGTTATTTTCCTGCACTACACTATTCTTCCTTTGTGAGGTAAGATCTATCTCATACTGACCTGGTTCATATCTCACTGACCTGGTTCATATCTCACAACGACCCAGGTATTTAAAAAAAAATGCTGGGTTGTTGTGAATGAAGCAGGAGAGATAGAATGTGCTGGTTCCTGCTGCCCCATGGCTCCTACTGCAAGTGGGAAGAGCTAAACAATGCCGGTTGCCCCATCCCTGGGTTCTTAAGCCTGAAGTGTGAACCAGGATTTCTGGGTTGTTGGGGGAGAAACAACCCAGAGTTGTAAACTATGGTTTAACCATAGTTTAACCATGGCTTACAACTGAGTTGTCACTCCCCCAACAACCCAGAAATCCTGGTTCACATGTCATGATTAAGAATGCATTGATAGAGCAGTCCTGGGTTGTTTATTCCCAGTGGGAACAATTGGGCGGTAGGAACCAGCACGCTCACTCACTCCTGCTTCATTTACACACAAAAGACTTGGGTTGTTGTGATGTTTGAACCGGACCACCCTCTTTTGTTTTCACCTTACTACTATATCAGTAGTGGGAACGGCAGGAAGTTCAGACACGTTCTGAGCTTATGTGGTGAACTTAGGCCTTCTGAGAAAAAAGTAAATAAAGCACAAACTATCCTGTATAACTACAATGTATTCTCCATGACTACTCTCTTATACATCACCTTTGATGATTACATATGGCTCCTACAAGGGCCTTGTAGGCATAACAGATGACTTAAATGAAGTTTACAACAGACAGCCATTTATCAAGCTGTTAAAAGGCTGGAGTCTTCCTACTGTGCTGTACTTAGATGTAGCAAGCGCTGATGTCTCATATTTAAAAGACTTAAGGAGACTGGAGAGTTTAATGTCTCAGATCCCCATGCAGATGTGAAGCCAAACCACATACAAGCTCTTCTTATCAGGTGCTCCCTGTCTTTCTAGTCCATGATGAATTTTCAAATGGGCTTCCCTATGCGACTATCTGGCTACTTTAGGACTTTGGCCAAGACCCAAGGAATAGTTGGTCATAAAAATTAGGATGCTGCCCTAAATTTGAAAAGATGGATTATAGTGACAGATGATGGAGTCAGGCCCTGCAGATCTGGGGAAGGGCAACAGCTGGGCCTTGATCAGCAAAGGTTGAAGCCTGGCATACTGATGTAGGCTGATGATGTCATCAACATGCATCAACTTGCAAGCCCTCAGGATGAGTTCTAGCAAGGAATTCCCTTCCCACCCAGTCTGGAAATGATCTGCTTATATCCTTTCCCAATAACACACATGCATATACACAAAGCCACCTACCACCTTGTGAAGGCCAGCCCACAGCATGCCTGAAACTAGGCCTGGAGGATGTGAAGATGCTGGGAACATACTGGTAAGAGAAAGGGGGAGAAGCAGGAGCCTGGTTGATGATGGGCAGCTGGCACAAGGTGTTGCTTTTTTGACTAAGGAAGGCAGTAGACCAGCTACTTTGCAGTATTTATACCATACTTGGCTTCACATTACATTCCAGTCATCAGGGCTAATGTTGTGCAGCCATTCCTTTCTGCACCCGATAGAATGGCCGGTTACACATTACGAAGAAGGAGGACAAAATGTATATGTGCAATGGCCTCCAGCCAAAAGGAAGCCAGTACAGGACATGCCCACATCCTATGCCTCAATGAGGCATTGTCCTCATTACATCACCAGCATCTAGCTTTGCTAGCCAGCTTCTTCTTAACCAGCCTCTGTGGTGTATGTGAGACATCAAGTTTTGTAGAATCAGCTTCAGTTTTAAACCTACAGAAATAGTACACATGAAAGCTAAGGCAACTTTCTATGGATTAGGTTGTACAGAGCATTCCAATCCCTTCTTCCACTCCTCTCTGGCATTCTGAACATCTACTTTGCTACATTCCAAAAGACCTTCTCTGCTGTTTGCCCTCCTGGGGAGACAATACAGGTCCCCCCCACACACACACAATGGTCTAACAGCAGCTGGGGACAGGGTGTCAGGATTGACTCTGGGTGCAGGGAGATAGCAGCTTAGATTCAGAAGAGGAGCCACCAGAACTGGGGGAGGCTTTTTCACAAACCAGTTCAGATGTGGGCAGGTGTGCTTCTCAGTTTACCGACTCCCAGATGTCCGGGCCTGAAGCTTCCCCCTCACCCCCCTCTGTGAGAAGCAGCAAGGAGGAGAAGGGGTTTGAGGACTGTGACCCAAGAGATGCAAGGTGGCGACGCAGAGCTAAGAGGGAAGCATCAGGGGCGGAGCTTAGACGGTCAAACCGGTTGGCGATGAGTGAGAGGCTGTGCAGGGAAGCAGCATGCGAGGGGTGGGACCTCCCTCCCAAAGTTAGCCTAGCCAGATAGCCGCCCTTTCAAACTGCGGGCAACTTTCAGTGATCCCATTTGAATCCCTGGAGGCATTCTTTTGCAGCCAGAGAGTCTTCAAGGATTTGCATCTGTAATGAACCTGTGAATAATGAATTAAAGGCGTGAGACTGAAGCCTCTCATTCTGTGTGTGTGTGAGTGCTTAAGGAAAGAGGGAGCCAAGGGAATCGTGACACGGGGTGGGCAGATTGATTTAAACTAGAGAAATGGTGCAGGGAAAAGGGTTCAACATCTTCTCCCCCAAAGTCACTGCTCTGATCAAATTCAGAGTCCCCACTCCACTTGCTGCTTTAAAGCAGGGATGAGCAGAAGTTTGATCTGGATCTACTGGTAGATCTCTGGGTAATCTGCAGAACATTGGCAAGGATTTGTGACTTCCAATTATTTAACAGTAGCAACAAGAGATGTATTTATTTATCTGAAGCATTTCTATCGTGCATGTCAGTCCTAAGATTCCCAGAGTGGCTTACAAGAATCAACAACCAGACATTCCCTGCCCTCAGATTCACAATCTAAGGGCATCTCTACACCAGCCTAAAATCCTGCATTTAAAACGGGGCTTTCTGTGTTGGTTTTAAAAGCAGGATCACGACTCCCTTTTTCACGTGCTTCCTTTCCCCTCACCATTCCCCCCCTTCTCCCCCATAGAATCATAGAATAGTAGGGTTGGAAGGGGCCTACAAGGCCATTGAGTCCAAACTCCTGCTCAATGCAGGAATCCAAGTCAGAGCATCCCTGACAGATGGCTGTCCAGCCTCATCTTGAATGCCTCCAGTGTGGGAGAGCCCACCACCTCCCTAGCTCATTAGTTCCATTGTCGTATTGCTCTAACAGGACGTTTTTCCTGATGTTCAGGCGGAATCTGGCTTCCTGTAACTTGAGCCCATGATTCCATGTCCTGCACTCTGGGATGATCGAGAAGAGATCCTGGCCTTCCTATCTGTGACAACCTTTCAAGTACTTGAAGAGTGCTATCATATCTCCCCTCAGTCTTCTCTTCTCAAGGCTAAACATGCCCAGTCCTTTCAGTCTCTCCTCATATGACTTTGTTTCCAGTCCCCTGATCATCTTTGTTGCCCTCCTATGAACCTCTCCAGTTTCTCTGCATCCTACTTAAAGTGTGGTGCCCAGAACTGGACACAGTATTCCAGATGAGTGAGTAGAGGGGAACTAGTACTTCCTGGCATTTGGAAGCTATGCTTCTATTAATGCAGCCCAAAATAGCTTTGGCCTTTTTTGCAGCCACATCACATGGTTGGCTCATATTCAGCTTGTGATCGACAACAATTTCAAGATCCTTCTTGATTGTAGTGTTGTTGAGCCACGTATTGCCCATCTTGTAACTGTGCATTTGGTTTCTTTTTCCTAGGTGCAGAACTTGGCATTTATCCCTATTAAATGTCATTCTGTTGTTTTCTGCCCAGCGCTCCAGTCTATCCAGATCACTTTGAATTTTGTTTCTGTCTTCCAAAGTATTAGCTATCCTGCCCAACTTTGTTATTCTGTCTTTTGAATTTTGTTTCCGTCTTCCAAAGTATTAGCTATCCTGCCCAACCTCTCCCCAGTTGGAGAAGATCCCATTGATAATCACTCTTTGAGTCCGATTCTGTAGCCAACTGTGGATCCACCAGATCGTTGTTTCATCTAGCCCACTTTGAGCTAGTTTGCTCATCAGGAAATCATGGGGCACTTTGTTGAAAGCTTTGCTGAAGTCGAGGTATCTTATGTCCACAGCATTCCCACAGGGGAGGTTAACTGATCAAAACATGAGATCAGTTTCGTCTGGCAGGATTTGTTCTTGACAAATCCGTGTTGGCTTCGAGTAATCACTGCATTGTTTTCAAGGTGCTTCCAGATGGATTGCTTTATCATCTACTCTAGAATTTTCCCAGGGATTGATGTCAGACTGACTGGTCTATAGTTCCCAGGTTCCTCCTTTTTACCCTTTTTGAAGATAGGGACCACATTAGTCCTCCTCCAGTCATCTGGCATGTCCCCCGTCCTCCATGATTTCTCAAAGAGAATAGACAGCGGTTCTGAGAGTTCTTTTGCCAGTTCCTTTATTACTCTAGGATGCAGTTCCTCTGGCCCTGGAGACTTGAACTCATTCAAAGTAATTAGGTGTTCCTTGACCATATGCCTATCTATCTTGAGCTGCAATCCTGCCCCTTCAGCCTGTACTTTGCCTTTGCCGGGGGGGTCATAGACCCTCTTTTGGGAGAAGACTGAGCCAAAGTAGGAATTGAGCACCTCTGCCTTTTCTTTGTCATCTGTTATCATTTTGCCATCCTTATTTAATAGCTGAACCACCATTTCTTTCCTCTGCCTTTTACTATGCACGTAGCTGAAGAAAGCCTTTTTGTTGTTTTTAGCCTCCCTCACTAACCTCAGCTCGTTCTCAGCTTTAGCCTTCCTGATGCCATCCCTGCAATTCTGTGCTACCTGCCTGTACTCTTCCTTTGTTACTTGGCCTTCTTTCCACTTCCTATATGTGTGCTTTTTTGTTTTCAGGTCATCTCTCAGCTTTTTGTGAAGCCACATTGGCTTCTTCTGTTGTCTTCCACCTTTTCTTCTTGTTGGAATGGTTTGTAATTGTGCCTTGAGAATTTCCTTTTTTAAAAGCTCCCACCCATCTTGGGCTCCTTTTCTCATTAGAGTCACTTGCCATGGGACCTTACTGATCATTGTTCTGAGTTTATTAAAATCAGCTTTCCTAAAATCTAGTGTACGCTTTTGACTACACTCGGCTTTTGCTTCCCTTAGAACCAAGAACTCAAGTACAATATGGTCGCTTTCCCCCAGAGTTCCTGTAACTGCTACTTTATCCACTAAGTCATCTCTGTTGGTTAGGATCAAGTCAAGAAAGGACAGCTGATCCTCTAGTTCCTTCCTCTACTTTCTGTAGGAGGAAGGAATCCGCCACAGAAGTCAGGAATTTCCTGGAGGGGCCATGTTTTGCAGAATTTGTCTCCCAACAAATATCAGGGAAATTCAAGTCCCCCATTACTACTATATCATGCTTCCTTGAAACATTGGCTGTTTGCTTTTCAAAAGTTTCATCCTTGTCTTCTCCTTGACTGGGTGGCCGGTAGTAGACTCTGACCACCAGGTTCCTTTTATTCTTTGCTCCATTTATTTTGATCCAGATGCTCTTGATGGGGCTACCATGCTCATCCTCCTGTATTTCTGTGCAGAGATCTGTATTTTTCACATACAGTGCAACCCCACCTCCCTTTCTGTTCCTCCTGTTCTTTTTGAACAAGTTATATACTTCAATTGCTGTATTCCAGTCATGAGAGTCATCCCACCAAGTCTCAGTTACACCTATCAAGTCATAATTTCCCTCTTGTATTAAGAGTTCAAGTTTGTTCTGTTTGTTTCCCATACTCTGGGCATTAGTACATCGAAGACCATGTGCTTCATAGTCTGGCTTTCTTCCTACATGTTTGTGAAGACTATTATTGGGCGCTATTAGAGCTGTTCTCTCTGTTGCGGTGCATGAGCCTTCTTCCATTGTTACCCCCAACTTTACGTCTCCCTTCCCTGTAGGATTCAGTTTAAAGCCCTCCTGATAAAGTTTGCTGTGGCCAAACACATTCTTCCCAGCCTTTGTGAGGTGCAACCTGTCCCTTGCCAATAGTCCATCTTCCAGGAAGTATAGCCCATGGTCCCAGAATCCAAATCTCTCTTGTTCGCACGACGTTCATAGCCAGTCATTCAGTATTTTTCTTTCCCTTTCTATCCCTCTTCTAACTGCTGGAAGGATGGATGAGAAAACTATATTTGCCCCAAAGTTCTTGAGTTTCCTTGGTCTCCAGGCACATATGGAACCTCCTCATCAAGAATGGCTGCCCGATTCACATTCGTGGAGACAGACAACTCTATCCCTTTGTGTATACTTGAACAGAATTTAAGAGCTGGCGAGTAACAGTAATTCAATCAAGCATTCATGAAGTTAGCACAGGTTTTGCGAAATGGCTCTCCCTCCCAACTTTGGTTTGCTGATTTGTTTCACTGATCCTTCAGTACTTTTACTTAGTCCAGCTGAACTCTGTGGGTCTTATTTCTGATTAGACATGCATAAGACTGCACTGTTATCTCTGATCCCCCCACCCCAGGCCCAAGATGGCATAGGATGCCTTTTAAAACTTTGGGTCTGCTTTTGAGTAAAGCATCTTTGTTTTTTTGCAAGACATTCTTATGTATTTCTCTGACAAATTGACAAATTGAAACAACTGATGCGAGTGAGAGGCAGCTTCAAAATAATCATTGTCATTACGAGCCAGCCCTCAAGCTGCCCGCTTCTTTCAATGGGCAACAGGGAAACTTTCACACTCTGGAATTCACAGTACAGACAGGCCTCTGGGTTGAAGAGTATTCTTTTTTGGAGCACCACATGGAGACAAAAATGAAGAATAATTCATTCTTCACATTAGATCATTCTCACTTTGATCGGCACCTGCTCAAACCTTTTTCCATGCTTTAATTGTTTTGAAGAATAATGAGGCTGGTGTTTTTTTTTAAAGGAGGAAACTGAAGGGTTACATCTGGAGAGAGTTAAATGCTATGGCTTAGATACAGCTGGAATGTAGGCAATACAGAAGCTTCTTGTGTACAGCGATGTTGTTTTCTTCTGGGAGATTGCAGAAAGGAACTGCTTCATTTCAGTGAATCCAAGCCTTTTGGAATCCAAGCCTTATGGAAATTCCACTGGTGAGTATGTGAGAATGTCACGAAATTCAAATGTGCTTTCTTTGTTTCTCTAGTGCATCTTTTGTGCTTTCCAGTTCTGCCACGTGCCACTGCTATGAAAATGCGGGGGGCGGGGGGGGGGGAAGTGTGCTAGTAAATGGTCCAGCTGATCTTAATTAGACTTGCATTCGTGAATTCAAAATTATTATCCTCAGACTCAAGAATGACGAATATACTCAAGTCCAAGGGCTGGTTCAAGACATTTTTCTGCATGAGTCAAAGGACAAGATGGTGACCCCCTACAATTCTGGCTGCCTCCACTGCAGCTGAAGACAGCAGGCTAGCTTAGGAGGTGAAGGACAGACTGCACATCTCTGCACATTGCCACTGCTTTCTGCCTCCCAGCACCCGCTGCCTGGGGTGGCTGCCTCACTCGGCCTACGTATTTATTAATTTACTTAACTGAAGCATTTTTACTCCACCCTTCAAGCAAAAAAAGGCTCTCAAAACAGCCTACATATTGGAAGGAGCTAAAATTAACAGATAGATACAGCAGGGGGCAAGGGAAAGGCGCAAGTTGCCCAGGTAACAGAAAAAGAATTGGCAGTTGATGTGGAGGGAGTGGAGGAGAATGAAGAACTGGAGTGAGGGAATCGTGGCTGACAGAGAGGGAAGCAAAAGAAAGCCTACATGAGGCAGAGAAGAAAAGCAGTGGAAGAAATCGAGAATAAGTA
Source organism: Heloderma suspectum (assembly GCF_057233095.1). NCBI lineage: Eukaryota > Metazoa > Chordata > Lepidosauria > Squamata > Helodermatidae > Heloderma > Heloderma suspectum. Next base: position 197,427,754 of record NC_139462.1, read on the forward strand.
CCTTAGTAAAAGCTCAGGCCAAGAGTAAAAACTCTGAAGAGAAAGAAGCAGTTACTGCTAACAGAAGTGTCTGTTCCTGAAGGAATCAAAGATCTCCGCTTTGTATCAGGCCTGTGTCTGTGGAAGGGATAACTGGGGGTGGGGGGAGCATTTTCTAAATGGACACCTCCAGAGGTTAGGGGAAGGAGAGACAGAACTGCAACAGATTCACAGTGGTTCAACTGTTACTGCTTGTTGAAACTGTATTCATTAAGATGCTGGAAGCACTTGTTTATCCTGGCATCATTGATATATGTATTGACTTACCTTTCTTTATTATCTCAATTCTTCACTCACCCTTTCTTTTATTTTATGAATTTATGTTAATCTGGCCTTGTTGTTTAGACCTCATTACATTTCTAGGAACCTGGGGTCCACTACACATTTGGCAGCGGTGGTGGGACCCAGAGGGAATCCTGGGTAAGTGTAATTAGTTCACATCAATTCAAAACATGACAGTGTCTGCCCTCAAGCTTATAATATAAAAACACATTATACAAAAGGAAAAGGGATTGTGAAGGAAGAAGGGGGGAAAGCAAACTTGGGCACTGATTCTTAGTTACCAAGTTCTCAATGACTAGCAGGAATGGAAACAGTTCAAGGAGAGGAACAGCCAAAAGTCGCTGGTCTCTCAGTTGAGACAATGGAGTGGCCCTGCTTTCCTTCTTTCCTCCCTCTGCTGTAGCCTGATGGAACGGCTACTGATGGAGAGAGGAGCCTGGCTTTTCAGCAGAATTGACAATGGCCCTATTTCCTTCTTTTCCTCCCTTGCTGCAGTCCAGTGATATGGCTGGACCTGCTTGAGTCATATTGATGTCATAGAGAAAGTAGTCTTCATCTACCTTGAAGTAGCCATTTTAGGTTCATTTTCTGATATAACCCACTTTCCTCACCCCCAAACACAATTGTAATCATCTAGAGTTGTTCAAGGGAAATAAAGGAAGATGCTTTCAACTGCTGTTAACTGAGTGAAAAATGAGGATTTCAGAATTTTCCTATTTAACATTGCCTTGATGTTAAAAATGTTGAGAGCCCATGCGGTGTAGTGGTTAGAGTACTGGAGTGGGACTTGGGAGATTCAGGTTCTAGTCCTCGCTTGGCTAGCCATGAAGCTCACTGGGTGACCTTGGTCCAGTCATTAACTCTCAGCCTAACCTACCTCTCAGGGTTGTTGTGAGGATAAAATGGAAATGAAGAGGATCATGTACGTTGCCTTGGGCTCCTTGAAGAGAAAAAAGTGAGATATAAATGTAACTAATAAATCACTAATAAATTGATGGGGTGAGTCTCCTTTTCTATATGATGTACATTGCCTTGGGCTCCTTGAAGAGAAAAAAGTGAGATATAAATGTAACTAATAAATCACTAATAAATTGATGGGGTGAGTCTCCTTTTCTATATGATGTACATTGCCTTGGGCTCCTTGAAGAGAAAAAAGTGAGATATAAATGTAACTAATAAATCACTAATAAATTGATGGGGTGAGTCTCCTTTTCTATATGATGTACGTTGCCTTGGGCTCCTTGAAGAGAAAAAAGTGAGATATAAATGTAACTAATAAATCACTAATAAATTGATGGGGTGAGTCTCCTTTTCTATATGATGTACGTTGCCTGGGCTCCTTGAAGAGAAAAAAGTGAGATATAAATGTAACTAATAAATCACTAATAAATTGATGGGGTGAGTCTCCTTTTCTATATGATGTACATTGCCTTGGGCTCCTTGAAGAGAAAAAAGTGAGATATAAATGTAACTAATAAATCACTAATAAATTGATGGGGTGAGTCTCCTTTTTTATATGATGTACGTTGCCTTGGGCTCCTTGAAGAGAAAAAAGTGAGATATAAATGTAACTAATAAATCACTAATAAATTGATGGGGTGAGTCTCCCTTTCTATATGATCGTAGATAATTCATCATAGCAAAATGTTCTGACTGTGGATTCTCATGTAGCACAACCCTCACACAAGTGGGGAGTATGAGCAGGCTTAAGGGAACCTCAAAGTCTGCAGAAGTAAAAAAAAAAAAACTTGGGGGGGGAACACCAACAAGGCGGGGGGAGCACCAAACAGCCCAATGAGGAATGAGCGTGATCAGTGGGCATGGAATGGTGGTGGGGGGGATGAAAAACTGGGGAAGAGGAGAAATTGAATGGAGTGCCCTGGGAAAGAGTGTGGCTCACTCCACATACTGCAACACCCTGCAACATTTCGTTGGAGGTCCCACTTGTTAGGCATAAGACAGAACTTTCATGCATATTTCCTCAGGAGTGTAAGAACCTGGGGAAATACAGCATGAGAAGGTACATTACTTTGAGCCCCTGATTAGAAGGAGCCATGGCTTTAGGCATCTAGCTGGTTGCCGTTTGAAAGAGGCTGCTGGACAAGCTCCACCGTGGTCTGAAAGGGCAGCGCGGTTCTTAGCAGCATCGCCATCCTCCTGCCACCACCCAGAGATCTGGAGAAGTCGATAAACAAGTTAACAAAGGCGAATGAGAAAAGCAACTCAAAGAGTGGCCTGAACTAAAATCCATGTTTTGGAGTGAAACCGATTGCACAGAATAGAGGCTGCCTACATGAGAATAACCATTTCAATATTACACAAACTTGGAATACATTAAAACACTGGTAAATACTTTCGGTGGTCTGTTCTACAAATGTGAATGTCCTGGCATTCAGTTATTTCCATAGGAAAATATTCTTTTGCCAAAGGGAGGGAGCGGGGAAGTAGCTATCAAACATAAGTCTTGTCAGTTTGGAATAGTCCAGAAGGTAATCATATATGGAATCAAGAGACACAAAGATGGCAAAAGTTCACCATCCCAAATACGCTAATATTAGCTAACGGGCTAATAGGGAAAAGATCAAATTCGGTAAATAATTCCAAAGGTTTATAGCAAGCCACAATCTATAAGGGAGGATGGAAAGCCGTATGCACACATGAGTGCGCACCCCTCCCCCGAGGTAGTATCATGCAGCAACAATTCCCATGCACCTATTGAAACAGGGAGGGACCATCTCTGAGTGTCAGAACACTTGCATTGCATGTAGAAGGTCCCAGGTTCAATACCTGGCAACTCCAGTTGAGAACATCAGGTAGCAAATAGTGAGAAAGATCTCTGCTTCAGACTCTTGAGAGCTGCTGTTCCTCAGAGTAGACAGTCCTGGGCCAGATGGACAAAGAATGTCACCTGCTATGATAGTGCTGTATGTAGTGGAATGTTTTGAAGTGCAGGCCATCATGACAGTCTCCATAGCCTCGCCCCCAAGGAGAGTCCAAAATTGCAGGCAGCTGTGTTGATCCACATCAACAAACCAGTTCTAGCAGTTTACATCTCCAGCAGGAGCGGGTCTTTTTAAAACGCTTTTGGGTCTTAATTGCCCATTCAAGACCAAGCCACCTCCCAAAATACTTTACATTACAACAAGGAATGATATATTGCTGCTGGTAAAATTCATTTCCCCCCAGCTTCTGCAAAGATTGCAGCTAAGCTCAGAGGGAACATGAAATTCCGGGGGCGGGGAGGGGGCGGGGATGGCAGATGACATCAGCATCCCGGCTATTCAAAAAGTGCTAGTGCTGCATCCCTGCCAGGCCTGGATCCACTACACCTCTGGTCGTGTGTCCTAATATGGGGATGACTTGAGAGCTCTTGTACATTGGAGGGGGAGGAGAACATACTGAGATGTGGTGAATAGGTGTGTAGCTTCTGCAGTCAATAGGATAGGAAGCTATATGATTTCCTTGCTGCTCAGTTACTGCTCTGTACATTACTGGCTGCCATTACACTAAAGAAACCCCCCGCAGTCCTCCCGTTGTGGAGCCTTTCTGTGTTTACAGCAGGCTCCCAGACAGCGACCATATGATTGCTGAGAGGGGAAGCTTTTAATTTTCAAGGTTCCATAGAACTCAATGAAACAGAGCCATCTAGTAGCTGTTTTCATAGTGTAACAATCCAACTTAAATAGATAGTTCATTATTTCTGGATCTTTTTGAGATGGAATAACCAGGAAATGCCTCTGGATGTGCTCTGGAGGTTGACAACGTCATGGAAAAGAGCCACAAACCTCCGTGAGTGAGTAATCTCAATAGCAGGATAAAACGTCCATGTGAAGAAGCCCGCTATCTTGTTGTTCTGCTGTGAAACGAAGTGAAGCCATTTTGTAGAATGTCTGCTGCTACTGGGGTGACTTGCAGTGAATTAATAATGTTTGTTTCTTTAACCAAGTTCACATCTGAAGCCAGTGTGAACTGCAGTAGCTGGGCTGAGTATGTGGGGAGACAGCTTGCCTTGGAATGAATGCACAATGCAGCTAACAGCATGGGCCTAACTACACTTATGATTGGACCTCCTTTTTATTATTTTATTTCATTTTAAACTAGTGGTGGAAGGCGTCAGGCTTGTGGGATCTACTTAGGTTGCTTTTTAAACTAGAACCGTGAGCTTCACCAACACAGAATTCTTTAATTCTGAGCCCAAAATGTGCTTTTTAGAACCAGAACTGAATGCAGCTCACAGTTCTTCCACACACAGATCCACTCCAGATTTCTTCATTTCATCAGTATAATTTAGGTGCTGGTGGAAAGTCAAGCAATTTAGGGTACTGGTGGGAACTCAACAGCTTGGTGAGCAGCCACCATCTAGCACCCAGGGCTGGTCCCTCCCTTCCCCAACTGCCACCAGAAGGGCAATAGATGCACTTCAAATCTGAGTTCAATTGATATATTTCTATCCATCTGGGCAACCGAATCAAGCATCACTATCATGCTTTTATCCCCTCTTCCCTCCCAATCCCTTTCCTAGTGTCTTGTGTCTTTTTAGGGCTCCTTTCCACCGGGCTTTTATCCTGTGATTGAGATTGCTCCTTCACAGAGGTTAGTGGGTTCTTTACATGACACAGTGATGATCCAAGGCATCTCCTGCAGTAAATGCGCTTTGTTCAGTTTTTAAATAGATCACAGATAATGAGCTATCAAATTACCCCATTGTGTTCCACTTTGGTTTCCTCTATGAAAAGAGTAAAAGCAGCAAGAAGAGGGGCAAGAGCAATGAAAAATAATGGAAGACTCAGCTATGGGTCTTGCAATTGTTATCTTGGATAATATCTTGGATAATATCTTGGAATTGTTGTCGATCACAAGCTGAATATGAGCCAACAATGTGATGTGGCTGCAAAAAAGGCAAATGCTATTTTGGGCTGCATTAATAGAAGCATAGCTTCCAAATCCCGGGAAAGCTGATTTTAATAAACTCAGAACAATGATCAGTAAGGTCCCATGGCAAGTGACTCTAATGAGAAAAGGAGCCCAAGATGGGTGGGAGCTTTTAAAAAAGGAAATTCTCAAGGCACAATTACAAACCATTCCAACAAGAAGAAAAGGTGGAAGACAACAGAAGAAGCCAATGTGGCTTCACAAAAAGCTGAGAGATGACCTGAAAACAAAAAAGCACATATAGGAAGTGGAAAGAAGGCCAAGTAACAAAGGAAGAGTACAGGCAGGTAGCACAGAATTGCAGGGATGGCGTCAGGAAGGCTAAAGCTGAGAACGAGCTGAGGTTAGTGAGGGAGGCTAAAAACAACAAAAAGGCTTTCTTCAGCTACGTGCATAGTAAAAGGCAGAGGAAAGAAATGGTGGTTCAGCTATTAAATAAGGATGGCAAAATGATAACAGATGACAAAGAAAAGGCAGAGGTGCTCAATTCCTACTTTGGCTCAGTCTTCTCCCAAAAGAGGGTCTATGACCCCCCCGGCAAAGGCAAAGTACAGGCTGAAGGGGCAGGATTGCAGCTCAAGATAGATAGGCATATGGTCAAGGAACACCTAATTACTTTGAATGAGTTCAAATCTCCAGGGCCAGAGGAACTGCATCCTAGAATAATAAAGGAACTGGCAGAAGAACTCTCAGAACCGCTGTCTATTCTCTTTGAGAAATCATGGAGGATGGGTGAAGTGCCAGATGACTGGAGGAGGGCTAATGTGGTCCCTATTTTCAAAAAGGGTAAAAAGGAGGAACCTGGGAACTATAGACCAGTCAGTCTGACATCAGTCCCTGGGAAAATTCTGGAGCAGATGATAAAGCAATCCATCTGGAAGCACCTTGAAAACAATGCAGTGATTACTTGAAGCCAACATGGATTTGTCAAGAACAAATCCTGCCAGATGAATATGATCTCATGTTTTGATCAAGTCACCTCCCTTATGGACCATAGGAATGCTGTAGACATAATATACCTCGACTTCAGCAAAGCTTTCAACAAAGTGCCCCATGATATCCTGATGAGCAAACTAGCTCAAAGTGGGCTAGATGAAACAACAATCTGGTGGATCCACAGTTGGCTACAGAATCGGACTCAAAGAGTGCTTATCAATGGGACCTTCCCAAGCTGGAGAAAGGTAACGAGTGGGGTACCGCAGGGCTCAGTCCTGGGCCCAGTGCTCTTCAACATTTTGATTAATGACTTGGAGAAGGAGGTGCAGGGAATGCTGATCACATTTGCAGATGACACAAAATTGGACAGGATAGCTAATACTTTGGAAGACAGAAACAAAATTCAAAGTGATCTTGACAGACTGGAGCGCTGGGCAGAAAACAACAGAATGACATTTAATAGGGATAAATGCCAAGTTCTGCACCTAGGAAAAAGAAACCAAATGCACAGTTACAAGATGGGCGATACGTGGCTCAACAACACTACAATCGAGAAGGATCTTGGAATTGTTGTTGATCACAAGCTGAATATGAGCCAGCCATGTGATGTGGCTGCAAAAAAGACCAATGCTCTTTTGGGCTGCATTAATAGAAGCATAGCTTCCAAATGCCAGGAAGTACTAGTTCCCCTCTACTCACCACTGGTTAGGCATCATCTGGAGTACTGTGTCCAATTCTGGGCACCACATTTTAAGAAGGATGTTCAGAGGAGGGCAACAAAGATGATCAGGGGACTGGAAACAAAGCCCTATGAGGAGAAACTGAAAGAACTGGGCATGTTTAGCCTTGAGAAGAGAAGACTGAGGGGAGATATAATAGTGCTCTTCAAGTACTTGAAAGATTGTCACAGAGAGGAAGGCCAGGATCTCTTCTCGATCATCCCAGAGTGCAGGACACGGAATAATGGGCTCAAGTTACAGGAAGCCAGATTCCGGCTGAACATCAGGAAAAACCTCCCGACTGTTAGAGCAATAAGACAATGGAACCAATGACCTAGAGAGGTGGTGGGCTCTCCCACACTGGAGGCATTCAAGATGAAGCTGGACAGCCATTTGTCAGGGATGCTCTTACTTGGATTCCTGCATTGAGCAGGGGTTTGGACTCGATGGCCTTGTAGGCCCCTTCCAACCCTACTATTCTATGATTCTAACTGCATCTTAGAGTAATAAAGGAAGTGGCAGAAGAGCTCTCAAAACCACTGTCTATTATCTTTGAGAAATCAGGGAGGACGGGTGAAATGCCAGATGACTGGAGGAGGGCTAATGTGGTCCCTATCTTCAAAAAGGGTAAAAAGGAGGAACCTGGGAACTACAGACCAGTCAGTCTGACATCAATCCCTGGGACAATTTTGGAGCAGATGATAAAGCAATCAGTCTGTAAGCACCTTGAAAACAATGCAGTGATTACTCGAAGACAAGATGGATTTGTCAAGAACAAATCCTGCCAGACGAATCTGATCTCATGTTTTGATCAGCTAACCTCCCCTGTGGGAATGCTGTGGACATAAGATACCTCGACTTCAGCAAAGCTTTTGACAAAATGCCCCATGATATCCTGATGAGCAAACTAGCTCAAAGTGGGCTAGATGAAACAACGATCTGGTGGATCCACAGTTGGCTACAGAATCGGACTCAAAGAGTGCTTATCAATGGGACCTTCTCCAACTGGGGAGAGGTAACGAGTGGGGTACCGCAGGGCTCAGTCCTGGGCCCAGTGCTCTTCAACATTTTTATGAATGATTTGAAGGAGGAGGTGCAGGGAATGCTGATCACATTTGCAGATGACACAAAGTTGGGCAGGATAGCTAATACTTTGGAAGACAGAAACAAAATTCAAAGTGATCTGGATAGACTGGAGCGCTGGGCAGAAAACAACAGAATGATATTTAATAGGGATAAATGCCAAGTTCTGCACCTAGGAAAAAGAAACTAAATACACAGCTTCAAGATGGGCGATACGTGGCTCAACCATACTACAAGCGAGAAGGATCTTGGAATTATTGTCAATCACAAGCTGAATATGAGCCAACAACGTGATGTGGCTGCAATAATAGACGCATAGCTTCCAAATGCCAGGAAGTACTAGTTCCCCTCTACTCACCACTGGTTAGGCCTCATCTGGAGTATTGTGTCCAGTTCTGGGTACCGCACTTTAAGAAGGATGCAGGCAAGCTGAAGAGGGTTCAGAGGAGGGCAACAAAGATGATCAGGGGACTGGAAACAAAGCCCTACGAGGAGAGACTGAAAGAACTGGGCCTGTTTAGCCTTGAGAAGAGAAGACTGAGGGGAGAGATGATCGCGCTCTTCAAGTACTTGAAAGGTTGTCACAGAGAGGAAGGCCAGGATCTCTTCTCGATCATCCCAGGGTGCAGGACATGGAATAATGGGCTCAAGTTACAGGAAGCCAGATTCTGGCTGAACATCAGGAAAAACGTCCTGACTGTTAGAGCAATACGACAATGGAACCAATGAGCTAGGGAGGTGGTGGGCTCTCCCACACTGGAGGCCTTCAAGACGAGGCTGGACAGCCATCTGTCAGGGATGCTCTGACTTGGATTCCTCCACTGAGAAGGGGGTTGGACTTGATGGTCTTATAGGCCCCTTCCAACCCTACTATTCTATGGTTCTATGATTCTATGACTCCTGTACCTGCAAGAAGTCACTTTCTAGGAGTTACAGTCTCCATGTATCTTTGGGGAGGCAGAGGCTAAGCTAGAGGCAGAGGAGACAAATTGGTAGAGCAAGGAGAGAAAGCAAATTGCTTGTTCTCCTTTACCTCTCAGTCATCGCTTTCATGATCATCATGTAAGGAAGGGAAAGAGTAATAGAGGAATGCAGATGTGGACTTTGGTGGCTTCTTGTTGTGGTTATGCGAACCTAGTGCTATTATGTTGAAGTGTACAGGCGCACAACCTATTTGACCCTGAGGGCCACATGTATTTTATTTATTTATTATTACATTTATATCCCAGCTATTTTCCTCCAAGGAACCCAAGGTGGCTCACCTGGTCCATCTCCTCTCTATTTTATCCTCACAACAATCCTGTGAGGTAGGTTAGATTGAGCATAAGTGGCTGGACCAGTTACCCAGAGAGCCTAATGGGCGAGTGGGGACTAGAACCTGGATCTCTTAAATCCCAGTCCAACTATCTAACCAGTACACGAACAATCTAACTTCAGCACCTTTAATGTCGAAGCAAGACATCAGCTGCCTGCTGGGGGTGGGGTGGGGTGGCCACATGTGTGCACATGAGCACATATGCCTACACTCACACACCACTGACACACACACACACACATCCTCAAACTACCACTCACTCACTCACTCACTCACTCACTCACTCACTCACTCACTCACACAGCAGTAACAGATAGTGATCTTGCAGCAACATCTGTTCCATGTCACAGCACCAAGGTGTTGAAGCCCTTCCTCCCCAGTCACCCCAACCCAGCCTCCAAACTAGAGAGAGGAAAAAATGCTCTAGGAACAGGCTCTGTGGTTCCTGCCATAGGAGCTGCATTCCCATAGCATCCTTGGAAGCTGGCAGGACCCTTCATGCTCAGCTTCCTAGGATGTTCCAAGGACACTCTAGGAGTGAGGCTTTTATGGCAGGAGCCATAGAATCTGTTCCCCCTCACCCCGCTTTTCCTCATTTTTTCAGCAGCAGCAGATGCTGGGGATGTGTGGCCACCAGACAAGGCTTGGGGTGGGGGCTGACTGTGGCCCATAGGCTGCACTTTTGTATCCCCTGTTGTAGTGTAACGAATGGCTTTGAAGTGTTGAGAAGAGCCATCACGAATGAAGGGAAAAGGAGGAGATAGGATTCTGCATGGGGATTCAAATACACCTCTTCTTCCCACACAACTCTCCTGGGATCATTGCTGATGATTATGGGACAGGGGGCACACAGTTTTTGTCCCCATGTGAAACATTGATTAAATGCATAAATGGAGATTGCAGCATTGATCTGGGTGGGAGGGCATTTTGCTATGATTAACAGGCCGTTAGCTTTCTTTCAAGAGGGAGGTATGCATGGCCCCCTGCATGTATTGAAAGAATGCACAGAGGGAGCTGTATGTGTTAGCTGCCCCCCACTGCTAAAATCATGCGCCACCTCCCCCCTCCTCCCATGTGGGCAAGGCTAGCCCACATAGCCCCCACAGCCTTCTCCATTCCTATGAATCCCCCCCCCTGAATAAGTATGGTGAAGGTTGGATTTATAAATTTGCAGTATTTGTTGTTGTTGTTGTTGTTGTTGTTCAGTCGTTCAGTCGTGTCCGACTCTTCGTGACCCCATGGACCATAGCACGCCAGGCCTTCCTGTCCTGCGCCCTCTCCCGGAGCGTGCTCAAGTTCATATTCATTGCATCCGTGATGCTATCTAGCCATCTCATCCTCTGCCGTCCCCTTCTCCTTTTGCCTTCAGTCTTTCCCAGCATCAGAGTCTTTTCCAGGGAGTTTTCTCTTCGCATTAGGTGGCCAAAATATTGGAGCTTCAGCTTCATTATCTGTCCTTCCAATGAGCACTCAGGGTTGATTTCCTTTAGGATGGACTGATTTGACCTCCTTGCAGTCCAGGGGACTCGTAAGAGTCTTCTCCAGCACCACAGTTCGAAAGCATCAATTCTTCGGCGCTCAGCCTTTCTTATAGTCCAGCTCTCACAGCCATACATTACTACTGCAGTATGCACATTTGCAAATACGCACACAAAATATACTAGATAGAAAGATAGAGACATTAATTTATCCTGGCTCTCTGTTAGGGCATAAAAACATCAGGGTAAACTGCTTTCATTTTGCTTTGGGTTGTGTTATTTTTAAGATTTATTAAAGACGTATGAAAGCATCCTGAACATTTTTGAAGTTTGTGTTCTACAAGAGTGGAGCTATGATTCAAGTCAATAGGGAGAAAGCATCCATCAAAAGATTGGTATTCCATACTATGGAACTCAGTGGTCTTTCCCCAGCATTTACAGAAAAATTATCTGGGAGCTCCTTTGAGCAAATATTCAATGTTTTAAACAATCAGTTTGAGTTAAAAAAATATTTGCCTCTTTTATATCAATCAATATGCATTTGTCTTTATAAATCATTTCAGTGAAGACATATTTTCAAGAGTTTCTCCCAACTCTGTCCTGCTATACCCAGTTGGATCTTACAGTAGCACAACCCAGACTCTTAGCATCCCCAACAAAGAGTAATTAGAAGATGTTGTTGACAAGTTGGATGCTGGTTTATGCTGGAAACTTGAAATGAGAGCTTTCCTTGGGCTGGATACTGCCTGTCCACCCTCCTGCTGTTAGACCCAGCTCCTGGGCAGCAGAAGCATATCTCTTCATTGTTTAGACAAGCAAACAGCCATGAACGGGAAGCTCCTATAGGAGTCATGGCGTATTACCAGACCCACTCTGGCCTATCCATGTAAGGCTTGCTCCCTGCAGGTTTTCTCACTTGGCTAGAGACTGATGGCAGTGCAGATTAATTCATTCTCAGTTTTTGGTTACCTGTAGTGTGATGTAGTGCAGCCACAGCTCGCAGGGACGTGGTGCTGGCACTTTTTTATTTGTAGGGTTGCCAACATCATCTGCTACCCCTGCCCCCCCAAACTTCCCTGTTCCCTTTGAGCGTAGCTGCAATCTACACAGTACCTGCGGGGTAGGTGGGTGGGTGAGGAAATAAATTTTCCCAGCAACTATATATTGGTCCCTGTTGTAATGGTGTCTTGGTCTTGAATGAGCAATCAAGACCCATTAACTTTACAAAAGGCTTGCTCCTAGTGGAGATGAAAACTGCTAGAACTGGTTTGTTGACCTGGATCAGCACAGCTGCCTGAACGTTTGGACTCTAGGGGGTGTAGCTATGGGGGCTGTCATCATGAGCAGCTGCACTTCAAAATTCCCCACTGCGCCAGTTTGACACCCACCGCAAGCTCGCATCTAAACAACTATCCAGGCACAATGGAGAGGCCAAATCTGCATGTACAAATGAATACAATACACAGAGAGAACTGCACCCTCCACTGAAAGGAATAGGGTAGCCCTTGTGGACAGAGTGATTCCCATCCCCATAGAACTTCATGTACATTTTGATGGTATATCTTGCTGCAAAGACTCTGTTGGACCTGGTCTTACAGGTCCACCTCTATAATGATTAACCCCATCCCCACATGCACACACAATGCTGCTGATGCAATCCAAGTATTGATTTGATCCTACCGTTTCCTCTAGGCCCTTGGGTTGGGGCATGGTAGCCAATTGTCAGAAACAGGTATAATATATTGGCTAATGAAAAACAATGTCAAAAGCATGGCTATTTTTGCTCCTGAAGAAAATGGTATAGCCTAGTTCCATAGGTGTTATAGGGTCCTACTCTATGTAGGACTAATCCAATGTTAGTCCTACATAGAGTAGACCCATTTAAATAGTTGGAACTTAAGTTAGCTGTGACTAGACATTTATTTTAATGGGTCTACTGTACATAGAACTAACATTGGATACTACCCATAGAATCCTTTAATAAACAGTATCCTTTAATAAGAACACAGGACAGGTCCCTATAGGACCCACGGATGTGAAGTGGTAAGGAGGTTTATTGAATATTAATAGCTCCCACCCACCTGACGGACTTTGTACAACAGCTTGGGAAATAATTATTGGATGGCATTGAAATTCCTTAATGTTTTCCTTGAAATATGAGTTCAGCTGGTTTCAGGCTGATGGTAATGGAATAAACAGACCTTCTAGCCTGTTTAGGAATGAAGTCCAACCTCAGTCCTGCTGTCCGTAGTTCACTGAGTAGGTTACTACATTACATCAGTAATAACCATTGCCTTTTAGTGAGGCAAAGATGAACTGTTAGGAACCAGCCACTTTCATATTCAATTTACAATGGGCTGAGAAATAATAACCAATAGTCTTTGGATGAGTTTTATATAATAATGATATATCCAGTGATTAAACTACCTGCTCCAAACACATATTTGGTGCTCAACAGAAAATGTATATGCAGCAATTTCCTTGAAGTTCCTAAAAGTTCTAAATATCTGAGCCTCATATCTGCTTTTGTGGTGTTGCTAATCCACTTTAATATGTGTGTATCATCATATTCTCATAATGCAGACCTGCTGTGTTAGATCAGTTGCCCCATCCTAACTGCTTATTTGCCAGTGCAGTACTTTACAATCAGGCTGTATGTAAGGCATTTAAACCACCCATTATATAGGCAAGGAGTTTACAAATCTGAATGGCCATAATCACACACATTGCAAACTATGGGATGTACCCTCTAATGCCAAAGTCAGAAGCTTCCATGATGATAAACAGGAAGGTGTCTTTGCTTCTTCTCCCAAATGCACAGAGCAGGGATGGGCAACCTCTGACCTATGAAGGTTCCCCATCCAGTCCATGGATGCTTAGGCTCCCTCTGTGGGCCCTGCCCACTCTCCTCCCAAAGCCCTGCCCCCTGGCCTGGAGGGGCTTGGGGCGGAGGCAGGGAGAGGACTCCCCTTCTTGTCTTTGATCTGTGATGGGAGATAACAGGGACTCCCCCTCCCAATGTTATCTCTGATAACAAGGGGATTCTAATTGGATGCTCCACTAACTGGATGTGTCAGCTGGGGACCAAATGGTGTCAGGGCATGTGGCCCTGCCCTCCCCCTGCCCCCAGTTGGACCATGGAGGACTGGGTGGGGGGTTACCAGGCCCCCCACCTGAATCTAGTTTCCCACTCCTGATGTGGATGTTGTTACAACTTGCTTATCTCAAAACAGTACTCAATGTGTTTCTAGATCTTGGATGAAAGAAAGGACAGGAGGTTCTCCTGCAGATGAAAATCAGTGATGCTTTGGGTTTCACAACAGTTTCAATTTGATGAAAGGTAACGAGCAGACAAGGAAACTCTGAATTATTGTGATCATCTCCAGGGGATTCCTCAGTGTTCTTGGCCTGCGGAGAAGATTCTTTCTGGAAAAGCAATACCACATTGACATGGGCCTGTTTAAAAAGGAAAAAATTAGAGTATGGTCTGTACTAAACATCCTGATCGGATAAACTTTTGGGTAACTGCTGCCTGTGGAATACAACGGGGGTGAACCAAATGTTGAACTTAAATATTTTCCTGTTCTTTCTTGAATCAGCTTCTTCTTCTTTTTTGCACACAGTAGGGCAGCAACACTGAACAGCAATGTCTCTGCAATACAATGTGAAGTCAGTCAAAACAAGCACCAGTCCTTAGATATTAAAAACATTCCTGCTGTGTCACATCATGGCGCCGGCATAAGCTGAAGTCAAGACTTTATATTGTCAAGAGGCACTAACTTCAGACGGCATTTCAACATGGATGTTTGCCAGCAAGCATAAATAAAGAACTTGCTCATAAACAATATCTTGAGGCAGTATGTCAAGCATTTTCTCTCTCTCTTTTTTTTTTTTTGGAGAAAAGAACGTTTGCTACAATCACTGAAGTACCTAGCATGATTGTCTGTTTAGGACTCTCCATTGTCCTGTTGATCTCTGACTTTTAAGAGAAGCTTTATAGCAGTTCCCAGATGCTCATGTATCTGGCAATGGCAGTTACAAGAAAATAAATGATTAAACAGTTCATACAACCTTGGGCTTCTTACTCTAGGTTCTAGGTGTAGCTGGTACTGCATGGAGTAATTTGCTTGGGATATTCATTTGTAAGTATCCAGATTCAAGGGTGGTATAGCTATTCTCAGCACAATTCAGAGGCATGGGGCATGCATTATTTATTTATTTTATTTTGTAAAAGTCTATGCTACCCTTCATTGGGTTAAGTCCCAATGATTTCTTAAGTTCCATTGATTTCAGTGGGTCTTCTCCAAGGGTGGGCAACTGCAGGATGCCTGGGGGCCACTTTTCCCCTCCAATCCCCCATGGGCTGCAGTCCATGGGCCACCCGACATGCTCTAGGGTGATGGAGTGAGGGGGGAGCAGCAATTTTCTGCTAAAATTTGGTAGCAAACCACAACAGTGAGCTGAAAGGCCTACATCTGGCAAATTTGGCTATAGACCCTTTTAGCACCCCGTAGCGCTACAAATTGTGATCCGCTGCAAAATTCAGTGGTGTGGTGCATGCCACACCAGGGGGTCAGGGGCTACATGCGGCCCATGAGCCACATCTTGCCCACTCCTGGTCTACTCAAAGTAAGTCTGGACCCAGCCCACTATATCCTTAAGGTGGCTTACACAACAGATACAAAACAAATATCATAGCAAGACAGTAAGAATATTAAAAAGCATAAAAATAGTAGGTAAAAAAACCTGGCTGTAATAAAATCATAACAGGTGCTATAAACATAACAAAATAGGCACCAGGTGAGCTTGCCTGGAGAGAGAATTCCATGAGATGCCACTATTGAAAACACCCTTTTTCCGGTCACCACCCACTTCTCTTCTGATGGCCTGGTCACCTGGAGGAGGGTCTCAGAGGATGATTTCAGCATGCTGAGGAGGAGGCAGGCATTCCCTTTAGGTACCTTTGTCCCAAGTCATTCAGGGCTTTAAAGATAAACACTAGCACTTTGAATTGTGCTTGGAAATGGACTAGGAACTAATGAAGGTATATCAGACTGGATGAGATATATTTCTACCTATTGCTCCCTATCACAGCCTCCCCTCATGTTCTAGACCACATGTGATTTTTCATCAGACGCATCTACATCATGGATAGGCAACCCTTTTGGACCCTTGAGCACATTTGGCAACTTGAGGAACTGTGTTGGGCATCACCATAACATGGCTGCCATGACAGGCATGGCTAATCACAAAGAACACATAACCTGCCCACAAGACTGAGTACAAGGTAGAGGTGGGGTTTGATCCCCAACACACTAAACAAATAAAAAGTGGGATGGGTAGAGCACTTTGGGGGGTGTCAGAAAAGGTGCCCACGGGCACATGTTGCCTACCCCTGGCCTACATCTACGGCCAACACAATTTCTACAATACTGCAGTTTGGGGGGGGGGCACAATTAAATTGTCTGCATGGCAAAGGCACAACATCCTACTTTTAAAAAAGGAAAAGAAAAAGGAGGGCTGCTGACTATCGTCTGAGAAGAATCTTGCTTTAATTATTATGATGTATAATAACTAAAGCAAAATGTTCTTAAAGCACCCTCCTTTTTAAGAAGTGCAGTTTTATCTTGAATCTATCCTAGAGTGGGAGTTTGAACCTTCTTGTGAGTCTAGCCCTTCCAGATCCAAAATGGCTCTCCTGATCTCTCCTGCATCTGTAGCTGCACACCGCGATGGAGGGCCTAGCATGCCAGTGTAATCTTATTCTTATATATCACCATATGTGTCAATATTTATCACATCGCTTTGGTTGCCCTAGTAAGAAGGAGTTTAGTTCTCCTCTTTTCACTTTTTCTCCCTTTCTGTTTCTCCTGGACATTTCATTTGGTCTTCAAGGTCAGACCAAAAAAACCCAGCCAATGTGCGCCATCTTATCAACTGACATATATGTTCCAGGAATTAAATATAGTACATTGACCATGTTCCATAGCCTGAGCACCAGCTCATATTAAATCCTGATCATACTCATGCCTATATAGAATCGCTCATACATAGAACTGCTGAGCTTTCAATTTCCAATTTATATCTACAAATCTAAGGAAACTGCTGAAAAGCTACAGTCCTTGACAGCATAAAGTTACAAATGTTACTGTGAGAGGGAGTGTATTATGCCAAGGAATAGAAATCTGAAAAGAAAGCTTTTCTCAAAGTAAGCAATGTCAACTCATGCTCTTCTCACTTGCTTTTTTGTGACACCGTGCAGCTGCAACAAATGGACTCCAGCCAGGCTAGCTATGACTGATGTTGTTGTTTCTATTTCTGTAGCTTCCAGTTTTTTGCTCTTCATTAGAATAAATGTGAATGACCAGGAACTGAATGAAATACGCATTCACTTCAATCCCAATTGGTCTGGCTGCTTCAATGTTTGCCTGGTAGCTCTCTTGTACTCTGTTGATCCCATTCATTTTGATGGAAAGCAGACTTCTAGGACATGTAAAGGATCTGTCTCCTGTATTGAAATGAATGGGCCAGGCTTTGTGGAAGACACATTGGGCTGGCCTTCTGGGCAAAGTAAGTAGTAGACTTCCCATAGCCCTAGGGAAGCAATGGACTAGTTCCACCGACTGTTAATTCATCTTGTCTCATCAGAGGGTACATATAAAACTGAAAACATTTTAAACACATGCTAACAAAGCCTGACAATAAGATAGAGGATTTAATTCTTTATTTGTTCATCAATATATCCATTTTTTTTAAAAACACACACACAAATGCCAGTGTAAACATGCACCAGGTACATAGATAATATAAAGTATTGCACATACGAAAACAATATATTCCACATTTCTTAATGATATTTCATCCATCTAAGATGGTGGTTGTGTAGTTGATGTGCATGTGTTCAGACAAGCCATTGTTCTGGGTGACTATAACTATGATTATAACGCAATAATTCACGATTTACAAGAGAGATATAATTCACTGTGTTTATATGGATGGATATGAATAAACGGAGTAAGGTGCAGAAATCTGCAGAACAGTTTTTATAGTTGGGATGACCATCCTTTGCTTGTTACAAGAGCACAGAAAAGTAAACAGGCTTTAGCACAAGGCAGCCCCTTTCTGGATTCATTCTAAAACGGATTCTTTTCCTGAGTGGGTCTCTGTAGTAATGCAGGCGCACAGTAAATCTGATGGCAGAGCAGGTGGTTGTCTCAGGATAGGACCAATACAACAGAGTCTTCTGGCACCTTAAACTCTAGCAGATTGATTATGGAAGGGGTGGGCAACTTGTGGCCCTCCAGATGTTTTGGCCTACAACCTCATCATCCTTCACCGTTGGCTGCTAGCTAGGGCTGATGGGAGTTGTGGACTAAAATGTTTGGAAGGCCAAAAGTGGTCCACCACTGGATGCTGGCATAACTTTCTGTGCACTACTGCCCTCTTCCTTGGATGGATGAAATATTATTCTCAGGTAAACATTTGTTTATGGCCACTTTGCTGATCTTAAACTGTCACAGAATTGAAACAAACTGTACTTTTACAGACTAATATGGCTACCTGACTGAAGTTACCAGGGCAGAGCAGCAGTTTTTAAACTTCATTCCCTCAGAGAATCCTTTTCACATAGACTGGTCAAATATCTGCTGTAAAGCCTTTAGTTTGCATGTTGCAGTGGTTTCTGGACTGCATTCAGGCCAGCGTGCTTTGGATAGCCAGGTACACATTGCCAAAAAGGAGGAAATGCATCAGCACAAAAGAAGAAACAGGTCTGCATAACATTTGCAAATGCTAATTTATAGGTAGCAATGCAATTTTAGGAAGAGTTATAATTTAAATAGAAATATAATCCATCTCACAACATTGTGGGACACTATGACCAGGTGAGCTGTGTGCCTGCTCAGTCTGCTGTTCAGGTTCTTCCTGTGGATGGGAAACTCCTTATGGTTCTTTATCTTTAAATTGGACTTGGACTGGAAAGCCCTTTAAATAAAGGATGCCTTCAGACAGAGGACTGTCCTTTGTAAAGTAGGGCACTTGGCCATCCTAAGCCTGTGAGACCTTGCCATACTCACTCATGAACTGGAAATACACTTTGTGTATTTGTAGCTCACACACGCTTGAAATTGGGTATGGCATGGGGCGGGGGGTACGGCATGGAGAGAGTGATATTGGTCCAAACGTTTGCTCTCCAATATTGGCCTTTTCTTGTTGAGCAGCCCTGAAAAGCTTCTGAGGAATTACAAGCACCCTCAATTTAAAAACCACCAAGATAAGGTTTGAACTTCCCCCTGACAAAATTCTTTGATTTCCATAAGGACTCCCCATGGTTTCACATTCATGTGAAACAAGATAACCCTTGCTGTAAGCTCACAGATAGCATTATCATATCCAATTTTACAGCATTCAAAGGACAGTTCGTTTATATATACTGGGATTTAGGATGGATGGAAGGATGGATGGAAGGATGGAGTGTATTTGGACTTAAACACGGAGCTGGCATCAAGAGTAGGCATGGTGGGGCCCTGATGAGCATCCATGTCCCAGCAGAGGCTCACTGAAAAAGGCCCCCTGTTGTTGCTTCTCTTCTTCACCACTGCAACCTGCTTGTTCATCTGCCTCTCTCTCTGGCCCAGACAACGGTGGTGGTGAGGAGGAGGAGCAGGAGATGCTGCTGCCTCCTTGCTCACTGGCTGTCTGCTTATCAAGCAAGCGGTAGCATACTGTAAAGGGGATGAGGAGCAATAGCAGTATTGAGAATGCAGACTGACAGTGAAGGGGGGGGCATTGAGGGTGTCTTGCCCAAGGGCTCTCAAAAACCTAGAGCCGGCACCGCATCAGTGCAACCAGTCTTGGAAATACATTCCATTTTATCCCATAGGATTGAACTGAAAAAGCAAAAGTCTCCTCCTGGTAGACGTTAAAAAGAAGCCTTTTAAAGTATAGTTAGAAATCCACAATTATCTTACTGGCCTATGTTAAGAATTATGTTAGGGATTCAGTTCCTGATATTTTCTTTCCCAACCTTCCCCAGCTTGGTGTCCTCCAGATACAGGGCTAGAAAATTGTTTGGGGGCTCTTTAAGAGAAGCTTGGCTGTGGCCAGAAAATGGGATACCCTATGGAACCTTTTGAAGTGTCACGAGATACACAAGGTGTGATGCTGGCTAATCCTTTCCCTTGTCTGAAGAAGAAGAAAAGTCAGAAAAGTTTTGGTTCCGGATGCTCATAGGGCTCTAGAAGCAGAATGGAGGGCTCAGGCATCAATAGACTTTCCTCCCTTTCCAGCCTGATGACACTACAAAGTTGTTTTGGTTTTTGGCAAAACAAAACTTGGGATTATTGGAACAATTTACTAGGACATTGGTGCCAAACAGGACATCAACCAACCAGCCAGGGGGAAGGGAAGAGAGCGAGTAGTTGAGAAGAACAAACACTTCTACATTCAATATTTTACTTTTAGATTCAAAAGATGTGAGTAGACAAAGGGAGTATGGAAAGTTCAAAAATTCATCCAGATGTTTTGAACAAACATATTTGGAATTCATTGCTAAGTGAGGCCTACCATGTCAGTGGAAGGTACTCTGGTCCAGCCATTACAAAGCTACAGACTGGTGGCTTTGGCAAAGGCTGGTGTTTATAGGACACCTTGGAAATTTTGCTGGAGTTGGTCCAGTGACTGCTGAGTTGCAGCCTACAGTTGAAAGAGGGTTCATAAAAGTCAACAGAGAAATAAAAGTCAACTGTGAATGATACTAATAGTAATAAAGATAATAAAAAAGATAATCCCAGTTCAGAAATCAGTTGTGCACATGGTTTTTTAATATGCATAGTGCCCAAATTAATCTCAGTTGTACCCTGTTTATTTTTATACATGAGGAGGAATGCACACAGATTGGCTTTCTCCATAGAAACTAATAGAAAGCCATTGCATGTGGAGGAGTTTTGTACACAGACTGGAGCTTCCATGCCCAGAACAGTCATGCATAAGTACAAGAACTTGGGTCTTTAATCTGTCCACTTATAAACTGAGGATGGAAAGCATAATCACTAAGTAAAATTCTGGGGGAAAGTGAACTCTCTAGAAACATTATGGGAGCAAAAACAGAACACAAAATAAAAGACACAAGTCCCACATGGGTTTTAAAAGAGATTTGGGAAAATTTAGGAAGGCCATTTTACAATTTTTAATCTGCTAGCCAGATGTGCCACGTTGGGATTATGAAGGTTTGTTTGGCCTTAAATCTTGGGAGTATTTTTCCTTCTACGGAATCATCAGTGGCTGTTCTAATTGGAAGATGTTGAATATGGTGGACTTGTGTTAGTGAGCCAAAGAACTTTTCTCAGCAAGGGTTGGTGAGTAGAGT
This sequence comes from Heloderma suspectum, assembly GCF_057233095.1. Lineage (NCBI taxonomy): Eukaryota > Metazoa > Chordata > Lepidosauria > Squamata > Helodermatidae > Heloderma > Heloderma suspectum. The sequence continues at coordinate 197,448,904 of NC_139462.1, forward strand.
TTGCATCAATGCCAAGGCTTAATTGATCTTATTTAATTTATGTAGGATGCTTTCTCCCAAATCGGGTTTGCTAGCTGGCTTTTTTCTTTGCCTCCCCTTATAGTGTGTGGTTTGGCTCATTTGCTAAGAACAACTGGATTGTACTAGTAGAATAATTCTACTAGAATTAGTAGAATATAGACCATTTACTACGTCTTTTCCTACCATTATCTCTGGCATGGGACAGCAGACTTTTCTGTGCTTGACTCTTAGGTGAAAGTGAATGACCTTAATCAGTTGTGTTCATGGTGTGATGTGATTAAGTGGAAAGCCCTATGTTCTATTCCATAGGGATCAGGGTTGAACTAGATAATCTTCAGGGTCCTTTCCCAGGCCCATGATTCTAAGAATCTCCATCCTATAAAATAATATGTAATTCTGCTTCTCTCCAAACACTTATAACTGGTATATGAAATGTGCAGGATACAGTCACTCTATTTACATAAGAAATAGTGATGCTGTTACCATGAGTATAAAACTTCAGAACCTATTTTTTGTTAGGATGCCAAGTCTACAAAAGATGGAGAAATAAATAGTTGTGCCTCACTTACAAAAAGTATTTTTAAAGGCTGCTTTTGCTTTTCAGAAGTACTTTCACAGTACCAACAATATTGCTTGTCTCCCTGAGCCAAAGTTGCATAGACGTTTTGTCCTTAGGGAGCTGCCACAATGTTCTGTCACTGTTCAGTAGAGTTTGAACATTTTGTCTTGCTCATCTTTAAGTCACACAGCAACAAAGGCTTTTTATCCCCCATGGTTCAGACCTGACCGTGCATTAATCACCCCATGTGTTGTGAAAAATCTATCACGGTTTTAAATGGCTGAAATGATTTTTGAGAACATTTTTTGTTCATCAGCTGGATATGTTTTTGAGACAGTGATAATGTTCTTTTCTGCCGTCTGTAGTTATTATGTAGTGAATGTACACTACCACAAGATGTAGTGATGGCCACCAACTTGGATGGCTTTAAAAAGGGATTAGACAAATTCAGGGAGGATAAGGCTAACAACGACTACTAGTCACGCTGGAGGTGAATTCCCTCCAGTATTGGAGGCAGTCTGCCTCCGCATACCAGCGGCTGGGGAACATAAGCGGGATGGTGCTATTGCAGTCACTTCCTCTTGTGGACTTCCCATAAGACATCTGGTTGACCACTGTGGGAATCTGTGGTAGGCATCTGCTTGGCTGTTGTGGGAACAGAATGCTGGACTAGATAAGCCCTTGGTCTCATCCAGCATGTCTCTTCTTATGTTCTTAATGTGTAGAACGCTGCATAGTTCAGATTACAACAACACCTTGGCAGTCTTGAGTTCAAAGGAAGGTTCCTGGTATATGAAATCTCTAGCGCGTTTCTACTCTCCTCTTCTATGCATCAGTAGTCTTGTCACTTGTTAGTTGCACTCTGTCAGCCATGTCATCTCTAGGAGGCCTTGCTCTGTCAAAGAAGCCACACTAGAACAAAAGAAACAGTCAAGTGTAGACAAATTGGCAAAGCAACTATTCCACTGCCATACCATCTCCTCTCTAATTTCCAGATGTTGCCATAAGACTCCCATTAGAGCATGTTTGAACATGCCTAAGCAAATATGTTGAAGAAATGGTGTCTATTGTTGGCAGCACTTTTTGCTTTAAAGGGATCTCATGTCAAATCTCCAGACTGTTTTGTATGTGCAAAGGGCTGATTCAAATATTTAAAAACCTTACTACATGGCACACAGGCAGTAGCCTTGGAAATCGTATTATTGTGGTTGGCGCCCCAATCACAAGGAGATTTTGCCAGAAGCACAGCATATTTGCAAGAGCTGCTGGTGTGCAGCTTGTCCATGGAATGAAGGCCATCCCACTAGGAACCAGGTTTCAAACATTGTCACCCTGGCCCATGCGGAATTTTACTACGCAGGAGCTGTTTTCAAAAGCCTCCCCAAACGTGAACATTTGGGTAAGTGCACCATGTGCATTGGCCCTAAAAAACAGTCTGGGGTGTCTGTGGGAGCAATTGCTGAAAGGAAAGGAAATATTTCAGCAAAATTCAGTTGTGCCATGGATTGCTCAGAGCCAATGACGTCAGACTACTCTGGAATCAAATCCTATAGGGTTTGCAGCATGCTAGCTTAATCAAAAGTAAATTCATCTGAACACTTAAGATAGGAATGAAGATGCAGAAACCACCATGGGGTGTTTTTGTGGACAAGATGGCTATTTGAATGTTTGGCGCTGTCAAGTAGTGAGATTGCAGCCTGCAAAATCTCACTGCCCTTCAAGATCTGGGGTGAACTGGCACTTGAGGCTGCAATCCTATGCACACTTACCAGGGAGTAAGTCCACTGAATGTAATAGGGCTTACAATAGAGTAAACATGGATAGGATTGAGTTGCATCTCTCATAAAGTGGCTGAGTCTAGCAACAAACAACCTCCCTCCTGAACAAAAACAGATCACCCATTTTGCATCATCTCAGTGATAAGTTCAGCTGTTTGTCTCAATCCATCCTAAGACTTGCCACATAAGTGCTTAGCAGTGTGTGTTTTTGAGCTACATCCAGGTGACCTAATAAAACATGATGCTATTCCAGATGTTATCGCAGGATAACACTGCTAAGTGCTGCAAGAAGATACCTTGGTATAAATGTTTAGAACTGGGGTGTTAGCCTCACTACAATTCTTCATCTTTGCGACATGGAAAAAACACAAACATTTGCTTTGAGATTATGACAGTGGAGTACTCCTATGGAAGAAATACGGGTGAAAACCAGGTGTTCAGTATCAGTAAAAACAAAACATCTCCACCCAAGTTCCAGTCTGAAACCCTTCACAGCTGTGAGCCATGAATCATCCAGTGGGGCAGATCAGAACAGCTGGTGAGTGCGCTGCCAAGGGTTATCGTACTGCACTTGCCATTTCATACAAACATGCACTGCGGCTGACCTGTTCTCCAGCTAACAGGCAGATTATGAAATGACAAGAGACGGGTGTTGGCCTAAGGCTTCTCACCTGCTTGATTTACCAAACTGAGTCACTGGCTTTGATTATCTGTCCAAATGGTGATGAGATAAAAGAATGGCATGCATTGTTGAAATTAGAGGTCTGCAGGGCTGTCTTTGAGAGTATCTTTGGAATGATGGACAACACTAGGAATCATGCATGCTTCGGTCTTCTGAAATGGTTTTTATGCCAGGCCTGTGCGACTTCCCATCGAGCTGAAATTAGCCCACCTACCATGTCTGCCAAGGCCTTGCTAGAGCTCCTGTTCCTGCGTGTAAAACCAGAGGGGATGTAAAGCCCTTGGCAGGCTGTAATTCATGGCAGGCAGGCTGAGTTCAAATTGGTGGGTGAGAGGTTGAACCAGGTTTTCTTACATGTACAGAGACTTTCCTTGCAGAACTGCTACAATAGATGCCCTCAACCTACTGTGACTTAGGACACAATTCTATACATGTTTAGACAGAAAAAAGTCCTAGAGCTCCCAGCATTCCCCAGCCAGCACTTTCTAAACATGCATAGGACTGGGCCCTTAATCATTCAGGAACCAAAAGAGTCCCTGAGGATTTTCTACATGCTTAATATTCAAACGCCCCCTCGCCCCGAAGACGTTTGAAATAGACATGAAATATGTGGCAGGGTGGATAAAAATCAGTACTTAACTACCTCCTTAAATCAGATATGTGGTTTTGTTTTTGTTTTTAAATTGTATTGTGTCACTTAAAAAACACACCACCACTCAAAAATCAAATCTGAATTAAAAACAATCACGTTAAATTCTAAATATTAATTTTAAACTGAATTTATGACCATGTTTCAAACACTTTTCTGTGTTAAAGTTTCTTTTCTGTTTTAAAGGAAAGCGCTTGGGGAACAGACTTCTGAGGTCAAACATTATAAATATGATAAATCAGGCACTGAATGTAATGTTGTGGGAAATTACGAATATTGATGACTCTCTCTACAAACAGCATGAACATTTACGTTACATCTCACAAAGAAACACTGTTTGACACACAGCATTACCCACAATTTAGCACACTTTACTGTGTGAGGTTTTAATCCCAGCCAAACATCTTTCACTACCTTGTGGAAGAGGTGCTTTACAAAACTTCTACTGATCACATCTCTGCAACTATATATGTGAAATTGTGGACCACATCTTTAATTAAAGCTGTAATCCTATAGACAGTTGCCTTACTTCTGAGTAAACATGCATAGGATTTTTCTGTAAGTGATCTTAGGGCTTCTCTACATCATGCTTTTATCCCGCAGCTTTACCATGGCTTCTGCTTCCAGATTCTTTGTGGGATCAAGCTTGGCATCTTTACAGGTGCTTCCCCTTGACTTTTTTCAAGGATTTCCTTTCTCTGTAAGTTCTATATGTTTTATTAAACAGCCACTAGATGGCACTGTGGTATAGTGCAACTGCTCACTTTACATGCAGCAATATTGTGCAACTCAGATTTACTACCACAATTTTCCCGTTAAGGGAAAAGCCGCAATATTGGTCACAATGCACAGGAGAGGCCTTGGAGGTTGATGATGTTGTGTAAAGGACCCTTAAACTTCCATAAGTGACCAATCACAAGCGCATGAAAATGTGAGCAGGGATTTTCCCCTTGGGAAAATTGAACCCAGTATCCTATGTCTCCCCTTCATGGATCACTGCCTTGTTGTGGCAAAGGGGCTTGCGTAACTCAGTGAAGCCATAAGCTATGCCGTGCCGGGCCACCCAAGACGGACAGGTCATGGCAGAGAGTTCTGACAAAATGTGGTCCACTGAAGAAGGAAATGGCAACCCACTCCAGTATTCTTGCCAAGAAAACCCCATGGAACGTATCACAAGGCTAAAAGAGATGACGCTGGAAGATGAGCCCCTCAGGTCGGAAGGTGTCCAATATACTACTGGGGAAGAGCAGACGGTATTTCCAAGTAGCGCCAGAAAGAGTGAAGCGGCTGGGCCAAAGCCGAAAGGACACTCAGCTGTGGATGTGTCTGGTGGTGAAAAGAAAATCCGATGCTGTAAAGAACAATATTGTTTAGGGACCTGGAATATCAGATCAATGAATCAAGGTAAGCTGGAGGTAGTGAAACGTGAGATGGCAAGATTGAACATCGCCATCTTGGGAATCAGTGAACTAAAATGGACAGGCATGGGCGAATTTAATTCAGGTGACCATCATATCTCCTATTGTGGGCAAGAATCCCTTAGAAGAAATGGAGTAGCACTCATAGTCAACAAAAGGGTGGGAAAAGCAGTACTGGGGTACAATCTTAAAAATGATAGAATGATCTCAGTACGAATCCAAGGAAAACCATTCAACATCACAGTAATTCAAGTCTATGCCCCAACCACTGATGCCGAAGAAGCTGAGGTTGATCGGTTCTATGAAGACCTACAACACCTTCTAGAAGTAACACCAAAAAAAGATGTCCTCTTCATCATAGGGGATTGGAATGCTAAAGTAGGAAGTCTAGAAATCACTGGGATAACAGGCAGGCATGGCCTTGGTGTACAAAATGAAGAAGGACAAAAGCTAATAGAGTTTTGCCAAGAGAACACGCTGATCATAGCAAACACTCTTTTCCAACAGCACAAGAGACGACTCTACACATGGACATCACCAGATCGTCAGTATCGAAATCAGATTGATTATGTAATTTGCAGCCAAAGATGGAGAAGCTCTATACAGTCAGTCAAAACAAGACCTGGAGCTGACTGTGGCTCAGATCATGAGCTTCTTGTTGCAAAATTTCAGCTTAAATTGAAGAACGTAGGGAAAACCACTAAACCATTCAGGTATGACCTAAATCACATCCCTGATGAATATACAGTGGAGGTGAGGAATAGATTTCAGGGATTAGACCTGATAGACAGAGTGCCTGAGGAACTATGGACAGAGGTCCGTAACATTGTTCAGGAGGCAGCAACTCAATCCATCCCCAAGAAAAAGAAATGCAAGAAAGCCAAGCGGCTGTCTGATGAGGCTTTACAAGTAGCTGAGGAAAGAAGGGAAGTGAAAAGCAAGGGAGAAAGGGGAAGATATATCCAACTGAATGCAGAGTTCCAGAGAATAGCAAGGAAAAACAAGAAGGCCTTCTTAAATGAACAATGCAAAGAAATCGAGGAAAACAATAGAATGGGAAAGACTAGAGATCCCTTCAAGAAAATCGGAGATCTCAAGGGAACATTTTGTGCAAAGACGGGCATGATAAAGGACAAAGAAGGCAGGGACCTAACAGATGCAGATGAGATTAAGAAGAGGTGGCAAGAATACACAGAAGAACTATACAGGAAAGATCTGAATGTCCCTGATAGCCATGATATGATAGCCATGGTCACTGAACTTGAGCCGGACATCCTCGAGAGTGAAGTCAAGTGGGCCTTAGGAAGCATTAGTAACAACAAAGCTAGCAAAGATGACAGTATTCCAGCTGAGCTATTTAAAATCCTAAAAGATGATGCTGTTAAAGTGCTGCATTCAATATGCCAACAAATTTGGAACACTCAACAATGGCCGCAAGACTGGAAAATGTCAGTTTACATTCCAATTCCAAAGAAGGGCAACGCCAAAGAGTATTCAAACTACTGCACAATTGCGCTTATTTCACATGCCAGCAAGGTGATGCTCAAAATCCTACAAGCAAGGCTTCAGCAGTATGCGAACCGAGAACTACCGGAAGTACAAGCTGGGTTTCGAAGAGGCAGAGGAACTAGAGATCAAATCGCCAACATTCGCTGCATCATGGAGAAAGCAAGAGAATTCCAGAAAAACATCTATTTCTGCTTCATTGACTACGCTAAAGCCTTTGATTGTGTGGATCACAACAAACTGTGGCAAATTCTGAAAGTGATGGGAGTACCAGACCACCTTACCTGTCTCCTGAGAAACCTGCACGAGGGTCAAGAAGTAACCGTAAGAACCAGACATGGAACAACCGAGTGGTTCAAAATTGGGAAAGGAGTACGACAAGGCTGCATATTGTCACCCTGCTTATTTAACTTATATGCAGAGTACATCATGAGAAATGCCAGGTTGGATGAATCAAAGGTCGGAATTAAGATTGCTGGGAGAATTATCAACAACCTCCGATATGCAGACGATACCACCCTAATGGCAGAAAGCGAAGAGGATCTCAAGAGCCTCTTGTTGAGGGTGAAAGAGGAGAGTGCAAAAGCTGGTTTGAAACTCAACATTACAAAAACTAAGATCATGGCATCTGGCCCCATCACTTCCTGGCATATAGAAGGGGAAGAAATGGAAGCAGTGACAGATTTTACTTTCTTGGGCTCCAAGGTCACCGCAGACGGTGACTGTAGCCATGTAGAGAGCTTCGGCTATTGGGCGGTATAGAAATGAAATAAATAAATAATAATAATAATAAATTAAAAGACGCTTGCTCCTTGGGAGGAAAGCTATGGCAAACCTAGACAGCATAGTAAGAAGCAGAGACATCACCTTGCTGACAAAGGTCCGTCTAATCAAAGCTATGGTTTTCCCAGTAGTAATGTATGGCTGTAAGAGCTGGACTATAAGGAAGGCTGAGCGCCGAAGAATTGATGCTTTCAAACTGTGGTGCTGGAGAAGACTCTTACGAGTCCCCTGGACTGCAAGGAGGTCAAATCAGTCCATCCTAAAGGAAATCAACCCTGAGTGCTCATTGGAAGGACAGATACTGAAGCTGAAGCTCAAATATTTTGGCCACCTAATGCGAAGAGAAAACTCTCTGGAAAAGACCCTGATGCTGGGAAAGACTGAAGGGAAAAGGAGAAGGGGACGGCAGAGGATGAGATGGCTAGATAGCATCACTGATGCAATGAATATGGACTTGAGCACGCTCCGGGAGAGGGCGCAGGACAGGAAGGCCTGGCGTGCTATGGTCCATGGGGTCACAAAGAGTCGGACACGACTGATCGACTGAACAACAACATCCTATGTCTCCTTATATGCCATCTGGGAGCCATAGGATTGCTTTTGGGAGGGTTGCAACCAATATAGTTTAATTACTACAGACACCAGTGGGTACGTATGCTTGTTCAAGAAATGCATGAATTACAAAATGGGAAATATGGTTTGAATCAATTATTAAATGGATGTTTTTCTTGGCGATAATAATTTAGATTGGCTTGATTTAAATTAATCTGATACATGTTGCTAGTATAGAGTCCAAGTAAGTCCAAGCCAGTTGGCTTTCTGGAGTTTGCCATCAACAGCAACAAGATATTTAAAAACCACGCATGTGAAAGGTAGGAATAACCTTCATATGGTAATTGTTCTTTCCAAGGACTGAATTGCTATTATTGATTTAGTATGCCCAATTAATTTTGTTATGTATGTGACACAATTAGTGAATTTCATCCATTCGGTATAGCAGCCTTCTCCAACCTGGTGCCCTCCAGATATTTTTGGACTTCAACTTCCATCAGTTGTAGTCCATAATATTGGGAAGGCACTAGGCTAGGGGAGGTTGCTCTATAGAAGACCTGTTCATTACTGCCAAACTGAGAATCAGTACTCCAGAATGTCCAGTGTGAATACTTCCATTGTGAGAGCATTAGGACAAACCTGGAAAGATATATTAGGAATTATTACAAATCTAAAATTACTTTTAATTAGTCACAATGCAAGTCTGTGGTGTCTGATTAAAAAAATCACATTTCACTCTATTTTAGCAATGCTTATCAAGGGATAAAGAATGAAGGAAATGGACTTAGGAAGACGAAATAATTGGGGAAATATTGGATCAGGATGGAACAGCCTGCATGATCACAAATACATATGATAAAGACAACTGGAAAATGACACCTATTATGGTGGAAATTAAGCTATGTCTCTGATGTGCAAAAGTTGTGTTTCTTTAGAACCTACAGGTACTTTGAAGTTTCCAAGTTCAACTGTTTCCAAGTCCCTGTACCAAAAACTTGTAAACTGCCAATGACTCAGTGATTGCAGGACTTTAGCGATGTAGTAAAAACATCAAACAGAACATACAGATATTAAAATAAAATCACTTGCAGCCTCAACAATATAACATTTCTTTCCCTCTAAATAGGGTGCAAGATCATGTTACACAAGATAATGCCTTGAGGTTGTATGGAGAAACAAAGCTAGAGATGCTTCTTTGCAACCCACAACAGAAATCTCATCTCCCCAGACAAAAGAAGATCATAGGTCTTGGGAATCACAGCCAATCTCTCACTGCTCACTTACAACTCGGCCTTTAATAATGTGAGACTTTGAAAACAAGCTGCCTCTTTTTAAAGACCAGCAACACAAACATGCCAGTTATCCAACATAAATAACACACCCATCTCACATGTCTGTGATTATTTTGCTCAGAAGATCACAAATTCTCTTTTTCTTTCCCCCCTGATTTTGTTTTGTTAGCATCTTCTCCAGTTCAAACCCAATATGTAACATACCTTCCACAAAGCTAAGGTCAACATAGCCAGAACCAGCAGTCCAAGGAGTATGGCTAATATGATAACCCACAGTGGGATTATAAAGGAAACATTTGGAGTAGCCCAAATAACAGATGTTTTGATCTGAAATGGAAGATGGAAAAAAAGGAATAAAGTGAAATGAAGTGTACATGAAGAATGATAATATAATCTGGAAGTGAAGGACATTAATTATATGTACAGAATTAGAAACCAATGGTTTAAAGAAAGTCATGGTCTTAAAACTCATGATACAATAGTTTCCATAACTTCACAAAGCTTAGCTCTAACATTACAGAGCGCAAAGCTATTGTATTCCATTTGCACAGCTTATCTATCTATCTATCTATCTATCTATCTATCTATCTATCTATCTAGGCAGATGTGGAACTTACGCATGTTTAAAAGCCCTATTCAGGTGTTCCATTTGAAGGTTTAGTAAACACATGAGCAAGGGGAGCACACTAGCCCTGACCCCGTCTGGCATCATCTCTGTCATCCTCTACACATGGAGCATCAGTTTCTGAAGGGAAGAGCCTCCTGTATCTGTGGAGGCTCTCCACATCATTTGGAACCTACATGTGCAGTGCATAAGCATGTGTGGGAGCGCAAATTGGTTAGAAAGCAAGGCTGTAGTACGCAAAGCTGGAGTGGAAGAAAGGAAAGAGAGAGAGGAAACAGGAAACAGACAGAGTGGCTGGCTGAGTGTGAGAGAAGGAGGAGAAAGAATGGGTAAGGGGGAAGTGAAAAGGACAGATGGACTGAGGGACAGAGAAAGGAGAAACGCCAAGGAGAAACACTGGGGGCTGTTGCTGTGCCTTCCGGCTGCAGTAACGGCCACATCCTCCACCTCAGCTGTGGCACTGGGAACTGGAGAGCCTGTGTGTGCACATGCCTGCACAGGGGGGATGAAGGTGGAACTGAGTTAAAGAGGCCAGCAGATGGAGAAGTTCAGGTGGGGGAGGGAAGCAAGGGAGGCTTGCCGTCTTCTGACAGAAAAGGGCCAGAGGATGCTTCAAAGGAAATTTGAAAGAGAGAGAAAACAGTAATATTTTTAATAATAATAAATGGAAAAAAGAATGGAAAGGGAAGCTGTTATAGGAAGATGTGAATGTAAAGGCATCAGAAGGGAGGGATGAAAGAAACTGGCAGTTGTGGGGGATAGGATACAAGCTAAGTGTGGAAGGAGAATGGGAGAAAATATGACAGGAAATGAATAAAAATGCTTTAGAAGTCATGGTTGTGGGGTGGGATAAAAAAAGAGTCTTCTCTTAGAGCCTCTGGATAAGCAAATTCTGCCTAAAATGGGGAGTCTGAGCCATGATACCTCCAGAGCCAAAATCTGTACTTAATGAGGAAAGCTGAACTATGGAACTCCCTGCCACAATGAAATCAGCATGTCAGATAATTTCCAAAGAGGGATTAGATATCAAAGGAAAATGATATCAGTAATTGCCAGCTGACTGTGCCAGACTCCGCCCACCATTTTGGGACTGGCTCTGTCCCTGCACTGCCATTTTGTGGCTAGAGGGCCTCAGTCATTTTCAGTTCTTTCAAATAGGCCCTGAAGGTAGGGCCGTTGAGAATTCCTGGCTTAAACCAAACAAATCTGAGCTCCTTTAGACAATGGCATAAGCAAGAACCGATTCTCAAATAGCAACCACTTGTATTAGGCACTGTGGTCTCAGACAGCTGACACAGCTACCTTTTAAAAGTTTGGGCGAGAAGCCCCTGAACAAGACCCATAGGACAAAGCAAACAGTCTTTTTGTTACAGGACAAACACTTTAAAAGTATCAGATTTGAATTCTTTCTGTAAAAAAAATTCTGTGTCATCTTTTTTAAAGGATGGCTATTATACTTGCAAAATGTCAGGTAACAGTCTTTTATGGCACATCACATATAAAAATAACTTAAAATTCAACTGAAATATAAAATGCATTAACACCATTCTCCCACATTCTGGCTTAACCCTGACCACATAAGCTGGCCCAGATAAATAGATCTTACAAAGCTTTTGAAATATACTTAAGTGTTGGCTCTGTTGGGTCTCCAGAGAAAAAATATATGCTTTCCAGCAAAGGAAGATTATATATTTTCCAACCTGGCATGTCCTCCAACATTTTAGAACTCTCTTTCTGTAGATTTATATATGAAATACCTAATTTCCATCTATCTGAGGTTTATGGTACTGCTGACCTCTGGTGTTGCCCATTCCAATTAATGGTGTGTTAACTGGAACTTGAACCCTGAAGGCCTACTCATACCTTATACTGTAGAGGTGGATACTGGAGATGCAAGTAGTACTAGGAATTTTGAATGCTTTTTAACCATGATGGCACAGGGATCTTACCTGTGGTCAGATCAGTGGCCTCCAATGGACTCTGCAGCACATACCACTGACCACAAGTGAGATCTGCAATGTCAGCCATCTGGTAAGTACATTAGCAGATATTCAGAAGTATAAAGCCCTATTTGGGCATTCTCAAAGCGTGTTGTTTAAACATGCGGCAGGGCAGTTCTCCAGCCCTGCCCGTCTCGTCTCCTTTGTCACTCTTGTCATCTGAATGTGTGGAGAGCAACTGTCGGAAGCGAAGAACCTCCCCTCCCCTAACAGTTGGGGCTCTCCACATGATCCAGAACATGGGATAATCAGCGTTCCAGATTGCGTGGAGAGTCCCTAGGGATAGAGGAGGCTGTCTGCTGCAGACAGTCACACTCCACACGTTCAGCACTATAACTAACATCTTGCTGCCCATTCCTCAAAGCCAAAGTCAGCTGGCTGAGATGGCTGCCTCACGCAACCTAACGGTAGGGCCATCCCTGCAAAAACGAAGATTAACTGTCTATCAGTGATGTGGGGCAGAAAAATTCCCAGTGCTCAATTTTTCCCTAGATTGTTTTCCCCATTTCATATGTTCATTAGAAACAATGAATGTATGCCAACTGCAAATACATTATTAGGCAAGTGTGGCAGTTTCACAGTTGTAGATAATAAGTGGCTGTCAGTATACCATGCACAGTTCTTTTGGTTGCTAAAATGTATGAGTCCACAGTTTTTAGTACCTTTCTTCCCCTCCCCTTAAATTAAAACAATATAAATACAAGTATTCCAATATTTTAACATAACATTTAAATCACATTCAATGTGCATTATTCCCCCCCCCCCCCATTGTAGTTCAAATACTTCTGGGGTATTAGGACAAAAAGTTACCATGAAGTACATTTTATAAAGCTTTGTGTATGTCCTGCTTTGGCTGGATAAGTCAAATACAGTTTACCACGGTTTTCCTGAGAGAAGTCAGAGATGTAGCCAAGGTGAAATGCCCGGGATATCAATCAAGTATAATCAGAGTTCCAAAAAGGCTGTGTCAGGCAGAAGTCCAAAAGTCAATAACATGGAGATCTAAACATGGGTCAGGGTACAAGATACAACAGCTGCAGCAACAGTGTTGTTTCCAGGACTGGCTAGGCTGAAACTGTGAAGGCTTTAATAGCCAGAGCCTTCTGAGTGTGACCCAGGGCCCAGCTTTAGTTCATTTTAGCCCTCTGGGAAGAGTCCTACTCATGCGGAGTTATTTCCTCTTGAGGAGTCCTCCTCTGTAATTGAGTACTCCTTCTCAAAGGAGTCCTACTGGCCTGCCACTTGAGGCGACGATGCTCCTGGGGGCCAGGAGGTTGCTCTCCTTCTGCCTCAGAAGTGGAGTCCCCTGCCACTTGTAAGGACGGACTTGTGGTCAACTCCCAGAGGGCTCAGGCTCTTCCCGGTCTTCTGACATGGGCTGTTCTGGGGTGCTCTTGATGTCTGAGAGTCTGGCTCCTCTGAGGAGGATTCCTCCAGTGGGGGCACGACAGTGTACTAAATTCTAGGGCTGTGCATGGACCCCCGATTCACTTTGGATGCTGCTTCGGATCATCCAAAGCAACACCGATCTACCTCGGACTGATTCGGACCCCTTCCGATCCAACTCGGATTCGAATCCAAAGCAAGATTCGGAAATCTGGATCTTGTATGGGAAAACACAAAGAAAAGACACAAACGGTTCACTTCAGCACGGGGGTTGGGGGACAAACACTGCACACATAGGCTGCTATAATATGTCTTTCTTTAAGGATTTAGAAAGAAAGAAAAAACGGAATGCCTGAATACAACTTAAAAGGGGGTGGGGGAGGAACATGCCCAGAAGTCAGTATTTGTTTTAAAAATTCTAAATAAGAGTAGGTTTGTAAAAATCTAACAGAGACACAGTTGACTGACAAAAATGACAAGAAAATAGAATGGAGAAAACAGAAGTAAGGTTTGATGTTACACAACAAACGCAGCCTTTTCCAGCATCCAAAATCAAGATAAACAAACACAGGAATGGTGTGTGTGTGTGGGGGGGGAACATGGCAGCAATTTGCAAGAAAAAGCTATATTAGTTTGAAAAAATATGGAAAGGAGAGATAGAATCTAATCAAATGCAAATAACAAACGAGTTGGAGGTACAAAAATATAGGAGAAAGCAGCTGGAAGAGGTGCTGCAAAAGACACTGCCCCAGTGGGGATGGACGATCAAGGAGCGAGAGAAGGGAATGCTCCCAATACAACCAAGCTGTTTCCTTTTAATTTAAAGTCTGAGGAATGCCTAATGGTGATTCAAAATTGAATAAATTGAAGGAACAGCTCCTAGGAATGCACGCGTGCACACTTGCATAAACGATCATCTACCCACACCAGCCCTCTCTCCCAAAGACACAGCTAGCACAATGATTGAACGCAGCCTTTCGCCAAAGTATATATGCCCTTCCTCCAACACTCTCTCTGATTGGAGACTGCTAGCGTTCGTTCTGGCTGAGGGTTCCTATTCGCCAAAGCACACTCCTTCCTCCTCCTGCGCTCGCCTTCCTGCCCCCCCATGTCCACTTGCCTTCCCCCTCCCTCCGTCTTCCTCCTCATGCCCCTCCATGTGAGCATTGAGAAGTTGATACATTTTGGAGACAGCCTGTCTGGATGGCTGAGGCATTCAGTACAGCTCCGAATATACGAGGTGGAGGGGGCGCTTCGTGGAGCATGCGCTTCGCCCGGGGGCACGTTGGTACTGCTGTGAACTGCCTTGTATCACGAGGCTTTTGCTCCAAAACAGCTCGCTTTGCCTCGTTATTCAGACTTCATAACGACGCGGTGCACAGCCCTACTAATTTCAAGTGAAATAAATGTGCTAAATTAGGTCACTCTTTAGGGCACCAGGTTTTTTCCTGATGCAAACTGAAGTTTTTCGGATGCAAATTAATTTCAAAAATTTCCAGAAAACCCTTGTCTTCGCTCTCTGTGATCACTTGCTCCCAACAAAACCATTTTCTGAGTTTTCTAATCTAAAAACAATCTATTCTTCAGGAACTGATCAACAGTTAACCTCCTGCTGCTTAATTCCAGCAAGTCATGAAGGGAGGATATCCTAATAACAGGTAAAGGTTCCCAGTAGCAATGAGAGAGAGAGGAAGGGCTGGAAATACAGTGAGGTCAGCAATGGGTGATGGAATGAAAAGGTGAAATGCAGCGATCAGTCCCAGGGATCGCTTAGAGGAAAAGATGGCAGTAGCTTGTGGGGAGTTCCAGCTTTAGGGATGGAAAGCAGTGGATAAGTTCCCTTGGGATTTGACAATAGAACAGGATAAGCACAATGGTGAGGAGATGCCATTGAGCTCGGGTGCACTGCAATCCAGTTTGAGGAGATGGATGTCACTTCACTATTTTGCTTAGAGCACAAGAATGCTTGCGATCAACCCTGTTACTCCTTATGACAGAACTGGATACCATCCTTAGTTTAAATGCCAACACAGACAGCAGCATTACTGACAGTCCTTTGAGAGCTTCACCTAATGAGCCTGTTGCGTTCTGATTACATTCAGACAGCAGCTTTTAAGTGAAGCCAGAAATTTAGATATGCACATTTTAAATCTGAAAAGAAAATACCCAAATGATTTCGCTCAGGTATTAAGAAGTCCATTGCTAAATTAAAACAGCACCCTTTTCTAGTGCCCCT
The DNA here is from genome assembly GCF_057233095.1 of Heloderma suspectum. Lineage (NCBI taxonomy): Eukaryota > Metazoa > Chordata > Lepidosauria > Squamata > Helodermatidae > Heloderma > Heloderma suspectum. The sequence continues at coordinate 197,464,391 of NC_139462.1, forward strand.
TGGGCACTGACGATTAATTATGGAAGCTTCCCAGGTCAGTAAGCCCAACAGTTGCAGTCGAAATGACTCATTTTAATTAGCTAATATTTTTGAATGGTACTCCTTGTGTTCCGTCACAAGGCTCTAGCTGGCAGGAAAACATAAGGGCAGGAGGAGTAGAAAAAAAGGTCAACGGCTCTATTTGCAGCAATCCTCTGCACAGAGCACTCAGTCAAGGAAACAAATGAACCAGTGCAGAAGGTTCCAGGATGTAGATACTATCGACATTACAACATCTGGGACTGACTTGGCCATTGAACAGAACCAAGATTTTCCCTCTATTTGGGGACAGATACCACTCAACAGATTTTTATGTTGTTTGTACAGCACCAGGCACACAAATAGTGCTTTTAGGTGTGTAACTATATTGTTATGCATTCTGTAAGCGGTAAGATGTTTCAGGGGTGGCTCTCATCCAACCTTCCCCTACCTGGTGTCTTGTTGGACTACAACTCCCATGCTGGCTGGGGATGTGGGAGCTATAGTCTGACATATCTGCAAGGCACCAGATTGAGGAAGGCTGCTCTACTGGATTAAGTTCCCTTTGGCTGGGCAAACAGATAAGGTATCTTTGCAATATTTGATTTATTTACAAATATACAAGCAGAGCATGAATTGAGGTAAATAGGCACTTCTACAAAACAGGCGATCTCACAAATAGCAATTTGGCCAGACCCCCCAGCACCGTCTCCAGTTCAGCTAACTTCAGCTAGAAACACTCCGCAGTCATGGTCTTTGCCTTACTTCTTAAGTGCTGTTTCTGCTTTCTCTCTGCCCCCACTCGTCAACTGGAATTCTCTAAGCTCTAATGGGTATCTCATTTAAAAATACAGAGAGATTCCCAGCTATCAGGAGACCATCTTAATCATTAGTTCCGACTGATGAAACATCAGCTGACCACCCTGGACTATTAACCAGCAATCCCAGCAAAGGAATAGTCAGACAGCCGACACAACAGTTATTTTTATATGCATACATTACTCCCCCATGAATCAATAGTTCCCAAGGATTTATGGGAGAAAGTAAACAAACAAGCTGCAATAAAAGAAAAAGAAAAAGAAGAGGTTGGGGCATACTGTACTCCCCCTCTCCCCTGACACTGGGATTAACCTGTGCCTGGGGCAGAGTGCTGGTTGTGTCTCCACCTCTAGGCTCTTTACTTTCTCTCGTAAAATGTAATGTCTTCCATTGATAGGGATTTCACTAGAAGCAAAATAATAATAGTAATTCTACCACTACAGAAGAGGGAGAGAGAATAACAAGACACATACATCTGGAGCTACATGCTGGACAGATTTTCCCTTGCTCTGGTTTTACAAGCAAAACTTACAACCGCCTTTCTTCGATAGGAATCTGTAACTAATTTTACTCATATCAGTTTTTACTCTGGTGTAACACTGGAGTTTAGAATGTCATGCTGCAACATCAAAACATCTGAAAGCCTGATAGCAGAATAAATAATAGAAGCCAGATAAAACTGCATACTTCTAAACAAAACCGTACAGCATACCCATGAGTGTAACACGTACAGGATTTGTTTGAACGAGCAAGGAGTTGAATAGGGAAACAGTAGGTATGTAAGGCCATAGTTACTGGATATACCACCCATAGTAGTATATGTGTGTGTGTGTGTGGGTACACACACACACACACACACACACACACACACACACAGAGAACTATTAAGCATTTCTATAGAATGTTACAATGTACAATTCTGAACCACAGCCTTGCAAGGCAGATTAGACTGAGATACGATGACATACCTAAGGCAACCTCCTACTCAATGATCATTATGAATGCGCAGGGATTTTGAACCTGGGTTTCCCACGTGTGGCCCCCCAAACTTTATCTCCTACATTACTTGGGGCATCTGGGCCTTCAGGATATTCTGTAATTTTTGTATGAATCTTTTCAAGGTCTTCTCCACTAACATGTGAACTAGGAGTCCCTTATACAAAAGAGAGGGGATGTACCATTCTCACAACTCTGAGAAGACAATCATATTTTGCATTACAAAAGCAGATTCTATGCTGTAAAGGCAAGATGGCTGACAGACAATTTTGGTTTTAAATACATACTAAGGATGGGGCTGCTGCTACACTGTCCTCTGCATAGTCATCTCAGCCACAGGAATACAGGTGAAGCGAGTTATCACACTTCCATATACCATGTCTGCTCACTTCTGTCCATCATCAGCAGCATGGCATTGCTACTATTCAAAGTGGTGGTATATACCAGTAGGGATGGGAGAGAAATTTGTTCAATTTGCATTTTAATGCAAACTTACCTAAATTTGCACATTCAAACCAATAAGCATTCAAACTCAGTTCTCCTTCAAAATTCGCACTTCTGCAAGCTTTGCAGTGGAGTTCTCCAGTCAAAAATGTGTACAAAAATGCATATGTTAGGGAAAAGTGCACACAGAAATGCATATATTAGTGGAAATAATTAACATGGATGGCATTAGGAATACTGCTTGAAAAAAATATTTATATTTTATATAAATTATAATTTTATATTATATTTATATCCTAATATATAAAACATTTATATAATATATTAGGAGATATGTTCACAACAATAGGTACGAATATTCATGCAAACTTTAAAAAAAAATCTGAGTTGAACTGAATTGAAAATTGGAAAAATTAGAAACTGAGACCAACTGAAATGGACAGATTTGCCCATCCCTATATACCAAAGTGAAAAATATGTGTTAAGAGGACCTTTGTCATTTAATGTACACATATGTCTTTACGGTTGGAAAACTAGCCAACTTCTGGCACTCATGGACCTATAGTGGGCAAAGGAAAGAAAATGTCTGGAAATTGTGTGTGTGTTTGTGTCAGGAATGGGGAGATCAGTCTATTTCCAGTCCATGCTACTTTTGCACATGTTCATTCCCAAGTTTGTTCTGTCCTGTTTCCATATTAATTTGAATTCATTTTTTTAAAGTCTGCAAGAAAATTTGTATTTACACATGTCCATGGAACTTCCCACAAAATAAATATTGCTAAACATATTGCATTCTAAACATATTTCATCTCCTAAAATACACATTTTAAAATGCATTTTTGAGAACAGCATCCTAGCTTTTGGAGAAGAGCAAAATCCAAAGGATAACTGTGTTACAATCCACACATTAACTCAGAAGGTGCGGAACAGGACAGTTTGTATCAGAATTTGCACAAACCAAATTCCTCAAGCATCTTGTGTGTGTGCGCGCGTGCATGCACGTACGTGTGTATGCATGCGTGTGTGCACAGTTGCACAAGCATAGTTACAAAGCAGTCCACATGCTATCTTGAATAAGCTTTTATTTACAACGGTGTTCTTCAGTTTGGATGGCTCCTTTATTTTTCCCCATGTGGTTTTAGGTTTAATACCATACTGTGAGCCTAGAGCAGGTAAAAGTTGAGGAGAGCCTTATCTCTTTTTAAAAGTGTTCTTTTAATAATTGCATTTTAAAGCAAGAATTACAAAGGAGGAGCAATTCTTAGAGTTAGGAATGAAGATGCTCAACCAATATGCGTCCCCTTACCCTTTTATTTGAGGTGCCCGCTGTGGCAGCCGCAGAATGTTTATACACATCTCATGGTGTTTTTGACAGAGTGCATCTGACACACACTGCCTTCCTCATGCAGTCAGTGTTAAAAGAACCTCTTATGCTCAACAGAGGTAATTTTTTCTACCAAGGTAAGAAAAATTATGCCTTCGGAACTGAAGTAGGTGCTGGCTATTTTCCAGTCCTGTATGGGACACAGGAAGTTGCCTTATAGCAGCTCAGATTATTGATTCATATAGCCATGTATTATTTCATCTGTGGCAACAGCTCCCCAGGATCTCAGACAGATGTCTTTCCCATCTCTGCTACTTAAAGACCTTCAACTACAGATGCCAGGGATGAAGGACTATAGCTCAGTGGCAGAGCCCCTGCTTTGCATGCAGAAGGTCCCAGGTTCAATCCCTGGCATCTCCAGGTAGGGCTGGAAAAATTCCTGCCTGAAACCCTGGAGAGCTGCTGCCAGTCAGTGTCGACAATACTGGGCTGAATGGACCCATGGTCTGACTCAGTATAAGGCAGCTTCTTAGGTTCTTAATCAGGAACCTTTTGTATGCAAACTTGTGCTCTGCTCCTGAGCTGAGCTGTCTTGTCTCTCTATCAGGAGAGCAAGTGGGTAGAGGTCTGTTAGCCAAGAGCATGCCAGTGGCTGAAAGAAGAGATGATGGCAAGGACTTCTAATATGCCTTCAAAAATGTAAAGATAGTTCTCCATAATGGAAAAAGAGCCAGTATTGTGTAATGGTTTGAGTGTCAGACTAGAACCAGGGAGAACAGGGTTCAAATCCCCACTCAGCCCCAAAGCTTGCTTGGTGACATTGTCCCAGTCATTGTCTCTCAGCTGAACCAATCTCACAGGGATGTTGTGAAGATAACAACATAAGGGATCTAAATACTTATTCAACAGTGCTTGGAAAATATTCAGTTTTGGCATATTATTAATTTGTAACAAAATGAAAACCGAAACATATTAGTATGTTACTTGGGATGACGTGGTTGCTGCTAGAGATGGATGGACCAACCTATTTCCGGTCCATGTTTTCCAGCTCTTGGGCTGGAAAATGGGCTCTTCACCATGGCAAAACTCCTTGGCTGCCTATAAATATCAGGAACCATTGTTTAAATGAAAATGAACATCCACAACATGTACATAATTCAGAACAGAAATAAGGAGTTATATGGCAAACTTTGAGGATTTGATACAAGTTTATATCATCCCTTTATCTTTGTAAAAGTGGCAACTGAATTGCCATATTTGATTCATTTGCCATGGATTTAAAGTTACAGTAGCTGTAGATTTACAGCAAATTCTTGCATGTCATTGGTGCTTGTGTGCATAACAGGCTTGTCTCTGATCTCTAATCATGTTTGCATACAGAGGTTGAAAGATCATAAATTACTCTTTAATACTCCTGAATGTTACTCTCAAGCAAACATTTACCATTTTTCTGTCTTGAAAAAGGGCCCAAAGCAGTATGTAAAAGCTTTCCTGAGCTCAGACTCATAATTAATATTGACTTGTGTGTTTGCCTATTATAACTTCTTTATATAAATATACTTCATAAGGCGCACAAGCATATTTAAAATAAACATGCCTGGACATTGATTCTGTAGAAGCACCACTTAAAACACAGAGCCTTTTAAACCTCCAAATGAAAGGGGGTTCATTTGCCAGTACAACCCTAGGTGGTACCAATTACATATTCAGATACATTTATTTTTTTCCTCTACCCAAACATTTGTTTAAGAATGTATACAAAAGGCACAATCCATAGAAAGTGTGTGTGTATGTGTGTGCCGTGCATGTGTTTTTAAATCCTACTAAAATAATTGGGGATTAAGTATTTTACTTTGAACTTTATTTTCTGGGGAAAATAATGTTGGCCATGATGATAGCAATATCAAAATTATCCTGCACTTTCTCCTCCAAACTGCAATTTCCTAAAAAGGTTTCTAGTGATACTGGTTAACTTTGGAGCTCCTTGATTCAGACCCCGAACATAATCCAAAGGACTCCGTGAGTCAGCATGGCTCCGTCTAACACAACAGTGAAAAATTCAGCAATTTGGTTAATAATCTATTTGACATTTCTCCATCTGTGTAGAGAATAATTGGAGGAAGAATAACAAATATAGCCTTGGAATACTTACTGAGCCGGAACACACATCCAGCATAAAGTCTAAACAGCAGAACCATACTTTTCTTTAGCATCATGACCAAAATGTACATAAGTGTACATAGCATATACTGCCCCTGCACACAAAGAGACCTACAAGTTTACACTATCAGTTTGTATTACTCATGATAGGTGAAAAGGAGAAGGCTACCACCCCATCTCCTGCTTGTAAGATTTTCAGAGCCATCTGGATGGCCACTGTCCTTCCCCACAATGCAAACAGGCACTTCACTCCTTCACACAGCACACAAATAATTAATGGAACATGGTGTGGTGTTGACCCCCCAGCTTAGATGGCTTTAGAAGAGGGTTAGACAAAATTATGGAGGATAAGTAACCATTATCAACTAGTAACCATTATCAATGGTTACTAATCAGGATGGCTATATGCGGCTATTGGGCGGTATAGAAATGAAATAAATAAATAAACAAACAAACAAACTTCTAGGTTTCAGAATTGGTATGCTTGGGGATGTAGAGATTTTGTTAAATCTGTTCTGTCTGTGTTTCATGGATTGTCAGATATCTTTCATTCCATCATCCACTCATTGATGGAATTGGATTTTTTAAAAACCAGAATTTAGTTTTACTTGTGCTAATCCATATTAGCGCTAATGCAAATTAGTGGAAATCCCTCTCCAAAAGTGAAAAACCAGTCTGAAAGTCCACAGAATTGGCATGACTCAGAAAAAGCTGGTCCACTGTGGAATCTGCAGGTCAGATTCATAGAAATCCAAACCCACTTGGATCAGTTGCAGATTTCTCCAATGTCCCTAAGTATGCCCCTCAGTGCTAGTCGCTGGGGAGCAACAACAGGAGAGGGCTGTTGGATGCATGTTGGGGCTCGTAAGCTTCCCAGATACTTCTGGTTCTCCAGTGTGGGAACCAGCATGCTGTTGGATTAAACAACAGCCATTATTCAAAATTCACTGCATGGAGAGAAGAATAACTGGTTGAAAAGCCACTAAGAGAGAAATCCTATGGTTCCTGGGAGAGCATCCAGGGGACAATAGGGTTGCTCGGAGAAACCCTTCCAAGGTCAGAAACAGTGCTCTGATCTCAGAAGGGAGAGTCAGCGATCCAGCCTCCTCCCCCTTGCAGCTGGCCTGGAAAGAACTATGCCAGCTGCTCTCCAAGGTTGGAAAAGTGACCTTAGAGGACAAGGGTGTTCCAGTGGGTGGAAAGGGGAGGAGACAGGAGAGACCAGGATACAATATATCCAGAGTCTCTTCCAGCCTCCTTCCCTCCCCCTCCAAAGCACCCTCATTAGAGGGGTTGAAAAGCCCACCTTGTGAAAATTGCCAAAGACAGAATGGAGAGACAAAGATAACCTCCACTGCTCCTCCTGCCCTGACGGCTTCAGCCCAGCAGGGTATAGGAATCAGGAAGCCTCCGAGTTTGGAGACTTCTGAGCAGAGAGGATACAATTAATAGGATTGCATCCTAAATGGTTAATGCATGTGGGAACAGGGAACTGGAATGTCTGTCTGTCTGTCTGTCTGTCTGTGTCTCTCTTTCTCTCTCTTTTCCTGTATAGCCGATTCTGTGCTGGTTTTGTTTTTATTTTACCTACTTACTTTGCCTCCCCTTCACGGATCATTGCCTTGTTGTGGCGAAGGGGCTTGCGTAACTCAGTGAAGCCATAAGCTATGCCGTGCAGGGCCACCCAAGACGGACAGGTCATGGCAGAGAGTTCTGACAAAATGTGGTCCACTGGAGAAGGAAATGGCAACCCACTCCAGTATTCTTGCCAAGAAAACCCCATGGAACGTATCACAAGGCTAAAAGAGATGATGCCGGAAGATGAGCCCCTCAGGTCGGAAGGTGTCCAATATACTACTGGGGAAGAGCAGAGGGTATTTCCAAGTAGCGCCAGAAAGAGTGAAGTGGCTGGGCCAAAGCTGAAAGGACACTCAGCTGTGGATGTGTCTGGTGGTGAAAAGAAAATCCGATGCTGTAAAGAACAATATTGTTTAGGAACCTGGAATGTCAGATCAATGAATCAAGGTAAGCTGGAGGTGGTCAAACATGAGATGGCAAGATTGAACATCGACATCTTGGGAATCAGTGAACTAAAATGGACAAGCATGGGCGAATTTAATTCAGGTGACCATCATATCTACTACTGTGGGCAAGAATCCCTTAGAAGAAATGGAGTAGCACTCATAGTCAACAAAAGGGTGGGAAAAGCAGTACTGGGGTACAATCTTAAAAACGATAGAATGATCTCAGTACGAATCCAAGGCAAACCATTCAACATCACAGTAATTCAAGTCTATGCCCCAACCACTGATGCCGAAGAAGCTGAGGCTAATCGGTTCTGTGAAGACCTACAACACCTTCTAGAACTAACACCAAAAAAAGATGTCCTCTTCATCATAGGGGATTGGAATGCTAAAGTAGGAAGTCAAGAAATCACCGGGAGAACAGGCAAGCATGGCTTTGGTGTACAAAATGAAGCAGGACAAAGACTAATAGAGTTTTGCCAAGAGAACACGCTGATCATAGCAAACACTCTTTTCCAACAGCACAAGAGGTGACTCTACACACGGACATCACCAAATGGTCAATTTCGAAATCAGATTGATTATGTCCTTTGCAGCCAAAGATGGAGAAGCTCTATACAGTCAGTAAAAACTAGACCTGGAGCTGACTGTGGCTCAGATCATGAGCTGCTTCTTGCAAAATTTCGGCTTAAATTGAAGAACGTAGGGAAAACCACTAAACCATTCCGGTATGACCTAAATCGTATCCCTTATGAATATACAGTGGAGGTGAGGAATAGATTTCAGGGATTAGACCTGATAGACAGAGTGCCTGAGGAACTATGGACGGAGGTCCGTAACATTGTTCAGGAGGCAGCAACTCAATCCATCCCCAAGAAAAAGAAATGCAAGAAAGCCAAGTGGCTGTCTGATGAGGCTTTACAAGTAGCTGAGGAAAGAAGGAAAGCAAAAAACAAGGGAGAAAGGGGAAGATATATCCAACAGAATGCAGAGTTCCAGAGAATAGCAGGGAGAGACAAGAAGGCCTTCTTAAATGAACAATGCAAAGAAATTGAGGAAAACAATAGAATGGGAAAGAGTAGAGATCAGTTCAAGAAAATTGGAGATCTCAAGGGAACGTTTTGTGCAAAGACGGGCATGATAAAGGACAAAGAAGGCAGGGACCTAACAGAAGCAGATGAGATTAAGAAGAGGTGGCAAGAATACACAGAAGAACTATACAGGAAAGATCTGAATGTCCCTGATAGCCGTGATAGTGCGGTCACTGAACTTGAGCCGGACATCCTCGAGAGTGAAGTCAAGTGGGCCTTAGGAAGCATTACTAACAACAAAGCTAGCAAAGATGACAGTATTCCAGCTGAGCTATTTAAAATCCTAAAAGATGATGCTGTTAAAATGCTGCATTCAATATGCCAACAAATTTGGAACACTCAACAGTGGCCACAAGACTGGAAAAGGTCAGTTTACATTCCAATTCCAAAAGAAGGGCAACGCCAAAGAGTGTTCAAACTACAGTACAACTGCGCTCATTTGACATGCCAGCAAGGTTATGCTCAAAATCCTACAAGCTAGGCTTCAGCAGTATGCGAACCGAGAACTACCAGAAGTACAAGCTGAGTTTCGAAGAGGCAGAGGAACTAGAGATCAAATCACCAACATTCGCTGCATCATGGAGAAAGCAAGAGAATTCCAGAAAAACGTCTATTTCTGCTGCATTGACTACGCTAAAGCCTTTGATTGTGTGGATCACAACAAACTGTGGCAAATTCTTAAAGAGATGGGAGTACCAGACCACCTTACCTGTCTCCTGAGAAACCTGTACGAGGGTCAAGAAGCAACAGTAAGAACCGGACATGGAACAACCGATTGGTTCAAAATTGAGAAAGTAGTACGACAAGGCTGCATATTGTTGCCCTGCTTATTTAACTTATACGCAGAGTACATCATGAGAAACGCCAGGTTGGATGAATCACAGGTCGGAATTAAGATTGCCGGGAGAATTATCAACAACCTCAGATACGCAGACGATACCACCCTAATGGCAGAAAATGAAGAGGATCTCAAGAGCCTCTTATTGAGGGTGAAAGAGGAGAGTGCAAAAGCTGGTTTGAAACTCAACATTACAAAAACAAAGATCATGGCATCTGGCCCCATCACTTCCTGGCATATGGAAGGGGAAGAAATGGAAGCAGTGACAGAGTTTATTTTCTTGGGCTCCAAGATCACCGCAGATGGTGACTGTAGCCATGAAATTAAAAGACGCTTACTCCTTGCGAGGAAAGCTATGGCAAACCTAGACAGCATAGTAAGAAGCAGAGACATCACCTTGCCGACAAAGGTCCGTCTAATCAAAGCTATGGTTTTCCCAGAAGTAATGTATGGCTGTGAGAGCTGGACTATAAGGAAGGCTGAGCGCCGAAGAATTGATGCTTTCGAACTGTGGTGTTGGAGAAGACTCTTACGAGTCCCCTGGACTGCCAAATCAGGAGGTCAAATCAGTCAATCCGAAAGGAAATCAACCCTGAATGCTCATTGGAAGGACAGATACTGAAGCTGAAGCTCAAATATTTTGGCCACCTAATGCGAAGAGAAAACTCTCTGGAAAAGACCCTGATGCTGGGAAAGACTGAAGGCAAAAGGAGAAGGGGACGGCAGAGGATGAGAAGGCTAGATAGCATCACTGATTCAATGAATATGGACTTGAGCACGCTCCGGGAGACAGCACAGGACAGGAAGGCCTGGCGTGCTATGGTCCATGGGGTCATGAAGAGTCGGACATGACTGAATGACTGAACAACACTTTGCCTGCTTTAGCTGTAATATAAAGATGCCTGGGAATATGAAGTAAAAATCCTTTTTTAAAAGTTCGCAGTTGATTCTGTCTCAGGTGTGAATGGACAAAACCTACACTGCAACACATGCTAGACTGGTGTGTGTTGGTGTGTGCATGTGAGCTTTGATCTGACCCAACAGAGCTCTTCAAATGTTCTTACCATAGAAAATTGGTATATTCACCATGTGCACCCCTTAACATGTGTGATGGAAACCCTCATTTGCACACTTTGCCATGAATGAGAAACATGCAGAGCTATGACACCTAAGCAGAACTTCCAAGTCCAGAGACAGTATACCTCTGAATACCAGGTACAACAATGGGAGAGGTCTATTGCCTTCAATAGGGCCCATAGCTCAGTGGTAGAGCACATGCGTTGCATGCAGATGGTCCCAGGTTCAATCTACAGCATCTCCAGGTAGGGCTAGGAGAGAATCCTGCCTCAAACCCTGAAGAGCCACTGCCAGTCTGTGTTGACAGTACTGGGCTGGATGGACCTAGGGTCTGACTCAGCATAAGGCAGCTTCCTATATTCCTATGCTTGTGAGCTTACCCCGGGGGAATCTGGTTGGCCATTGTGTGAACAGAACACTGGACTAGATGGCTCTTTGGCCTGATTCAAGAAGGGTCTTATTTATATTCTTATCTTGGAATTAATATCAGCTTATGATCACTTTATGTGTTGTAAGGGTGGTACAGACAGAAGCGAGCTCAAAGGGGGTCAGTAATGTGGCATGACACCGTTACTGTTCTTCATGGGTTAAAAAGAGAGAATAGGCAGGAGAGGTGGAGTTCAATAGCAATCTCCTCTGATACCATTTCAATATGGCTGCAAAACCCCTGCGTGCAATGCCTGACAAGATCAGGAGTTCTTGGCTCCTGACTCATCTTTCATTCATCAAGGGATCACACAATCAATAGCAGGTTTGTTTTCTCTAGTGGGTGGAATGGATTCTTCCACAGAGAAATGGTGCCTCGTGAATGACACAAGATAGCAAAGTTGGCTGGCTGAAACACTAGAATTTCTTCTTCATGTATGCCCGGACAGCAGTGTTGTAGGGACAACCTTTGAACCTTGATTTGAACTTGGTGTCAAAGTTGGATTGGCCCAGGGGCTAGGTTCACCCCAGACCAATCTGGCAGGCTTGATGACATGGCTACCAGCCCCAAAGTCCCCCCCACCGACATCATCTGGTTTTATTTTGCTTTTCTGCATACTGAGAGAGGCATGGAGCTCCACACCCCTCTCTGTATGGAAAAAAGAACTCGGTCTGCACTTGAAAGGAGAGGCTCCTCCAACTGCTGGCTGAGTCTGTTCATGCACAGCTGGTCACCCTCCAAGCACTGGCCAAGTTGCTGGCTTTGCGCATTGCTTGTCTCCCCAACTGGGATAATGAGCAGTGCGTAAATCCAAATCCCCACTGATCTCCATCACTGATTGGATAGAATAGCAGGGATTCCTCTCTTCTCCTCCTGGGGCTTCCACAGGCCAGATGGGGAACCTCTGTGGGCCAGATTAGGTGAGGGAGGCTGGTGACTCCAATGTCAGTGGGGTGGTGAATCCACTCTGGGTTTCAGTCAGAACCAGTTAGAACTCTAAAAGAGCTAGCCAAGTTGCAGAACACCTTGGATAGCCTTTAGAGTTCTGACTGAAACCCAGAATGGATTCACTGCCCCACTGACATCGGAGCCACCAGCCTCCAGTGGGATTAGGCCCCTCAGGGCAGAGCTACCCCTTCTCTGCTGTAAGCACAGAGCAAATAGCAAAAATGGAAGTGTACATAATCGTCATTCTGAATTATAATAATGTTGAAGATTGACAGGGCACCTCTTCCAACCTGAACCTATTCGGACTCTATGATCAACATCAGAGGTCTTCTTCCGAGTGCCTCCTCTGAAGGAGGCTTGGAAGGTGGCACCAAGGGAGAGGCCCTTCTCAGTGATGGCCCTCTGATTATGGAATGCTCTCCCCACTGAGGTCTGCCTGGTGCCAAAACTGTCATCTTTCCAGCAACAGGTTGTCCTCTACTCCCAGGCGTTTGATGGTATATAATGGAGCATTTAGGTCAGCTATTTCTAACAGGTCCAGTATTTTATTGAAAAGGTTTTAACTGTTTAAATTGTTTTAAATTTTGTAGGTTAGAGATTTTCTATTACGTTTTTATTAGCTTTTATTGTGATATGTATTTTTTGTTAACCGCCCAGAGAGCTTTGACAATTGGGCAGTATAGAAATGAAATAAATGAAATGAAATAGCCTCAGTGAATCGCTAAACTCTATATATACTTACCGTGACTGAGTTTAAAAAGCCTCTAGACATTTCAAATAAACCCTGCTAGACATACATTGAATGTACTATTGATCAACTTCAGGAGGAGTGGACATAAAAAGTACTGCCAGCAGAAACTTCAAAAGGGTGTCTGCCTACAACACATGAAGCAGTAGAGTTGGCAAATCTCCACTCCCATGGTCAGATCTGAGAGGACATAAAAGCACTATAATTTTTCAAGAGTGTACAGTTGCTGTTTTGGGCATCTGGCAGTAAATCAACTTCATGGAATAATATGCCTCATGCTCAAGTAGTACTGTAAAAATGCTTATCTGATCATTTGGTATTTCATCTGAGACTTGTTGAGAACAGCAGGCTATCACCTGGGGCAGAGCACCCCAGCACAGATGGAGATGGTACTTAGCAGCCATTTTGAGTAACATGTGTTTCTATTACAGAACACATGCTGCAAGAAAACAGAAAGAGCCAGAAGTTATCTTTTAGTGTGGTATCTTTGAACCTCTTTGGATGAGCAATGAATATTAAGGATCAAAACATTTTGCTTTCCAGCCTAAAGGTAAATCATCTCTCTGCAGAAGGCATCAAAGAGAGGAGCCAGCCATGAGCTAGACCAAGGCCCCAAACAGACGTTATTTTAAGGATAAAGCTAGCAGTTACATCCTTTTTTCATTGTTACTCTAGAGCAGGGGTCCTCAATCTTTTTGGGCAGGTGGACACATTTGGAATCTTGAGGAAATGTTGTGGGTGTTCACAGAAAATGTCTCCTGTTTGGGGGCTTGCCCATTTGCAACATGGTTGCCATGGTAGGAGTGGCCAGTCACAAAATGCCCATTTCCCAGAAGACAAAGTGCTGAGGCTAAAAGAAAAGTAACTTGCCCAGGAATCTAAGTACAAGGCAGAGGCTCTGAGCTCCAAAACACAAAGAATGAAAGTTGTTTTTAGCATAGGAACTAGCAGTCTAAAGCTATGATGAAGTGTGACTGAAAAAAGGAAAAAAAAATCCATATTTGAGCCACAAACCTTTATGTCCAGAGTATTGGGATGCAACCAAGAATATGGTTAAAATAACAATGGAAATAATAATTAAACAATCAAAGTTTATTGGAAAATGGATGCTTTTTTAGAATACTTGTTCACATCAAGAGATTAGAATGGGAAATCCCACACCAATTTGGCAAGGTGCTGCTCTCTTAAATGCCCCAGACAGCTTTTATTGTGTCAGCATGCTGGATGCAGCTGGTTAAAAGCCGATTGGCACAACTTAGGAATGGACTTTTCTGTATCTGATACAAAAAGCTTATGAAAGCCCAAGAGGAAGAGCTTGTCATAGTACTGAGGTCAAGAATGCAGTGGCTACAAGAGCCAATGTTTCCCTGCACGCCTCCCTTAGCACCCACCGAGTCACCTGGCCCTTCCCAATTTATTATACACACACACACACTTACATATATACATACATACACACACACACACACACACACACACACATATATATATATATATTCCCCTGGCAGCTCGAATTGCTTCAGAATGAAGATCTGACCTCCCACTGCCATCTTCATTCCCCACAATGTCTCTCACATGGCCCCAGAAACATTCTTAAGAAATGAAGATGGCAGGTGGCTGCAAGCTGAGCATTTGGTATGCATCATGCCCAAATATGAACGAAAGAAAGAAAGAAAGAAAGAAAGAAAGAAAGAAAGAAAGAAAGGAGCCTTTTCATCTGAAAAGCTGGGTGGGGGCTGGGAGTCTAGTGGAGGCAGGTATTGGGAAACATAAGAACATAAGCAGAGCCGTGCTGGATCAGACCAAGGGTCCATCTAGTCCAGCATTCTGTTCACACGGTGGCCAACCAGCTGTTGGCTGGGAACCACCAGCAGGGCATGAGCGCAACAGCAACCTCCCACCCGTGTTCCTCAGCAATTGGTGTACTGGGGAGGGAAGCCCGTGTGGAGTGACGTGGGAGTCTGGGGAAGGTAGTGTGTTTGTATGTCTGTGAATTAGGGATGTATGAGAAATTAGTTGCAGTTCATTTTGATCAGGATTTATTCAGTTCACACCTTCTGGACTGAACATGGACGCAGACACAATCTGTAGTTGAAGTCCATACACTTTGGAGCTTGCAATGTGATTTGCGGACCCCCCAAAATGCATTCAACAGCATGCATACATTTGAAAAATGTGCATGGAACAAATGCCTATTTTTGAAAAATGCGCATGGAACAAATGCCTATTTTTGAAAAATGCGCATGAACTCACTTTAATCAATGAGAGAAGAATGTATACATTTCAAATCTGCATACAACTGATGTGTACATCTGGAGAAATATGTACAAAAATACGCACAAATTTTCATGCAGAAGGAAACAAACAAAGCTCACAATCTGATACGGACTTGAGCTGGAACACACTTTGAGATGGAATTTGGAGAACTTCAGCGTGTTTTGCTGATTCGTACATCCCTATTGTGAATGGATGGTGTGCATGTGTGAGTGTGAGTGAGAGAGGTTAGGGGTGATCCAGAGAGACAGGATGGGGGAATTTGGTGCATCCTGAAAAAGTATGTTTTTCTGTGTATGTCTGCAGTATGGGATGTTTGTTTTTTCTGTGTTTGCAGTTTATGATCTCTGTTAATTTGGGGAAATTATTTGGCTTGCCTTTCTGTGAAATGCATGCACAGTTTGCAGGAGAAAACTGCGTTGTGGGGCTCAGACTGCACCTCTGCCTTGTATTTAGGTTCTTGGGAAAATTGCTTGTCTTTTAGCCTCACCAATTTGCCTTCTATGAAATGGGTGTTTTGTGACTGGCCCCATCCATGGCAGCCATTTTGTGACAGTGCCCATGACACTTTCTCAAAATTCCAAATGTGCCCACCAGCTGAAAAAGGAAAAAGACCTCTGTCTCTGTATATAAAGGTTGCAAGCCAGAAGGTATGAAACCAGGAAGAGCTAAGGAAGCTCAACCCTTTCTTATCCTTCTACTCCAAAAAGAAACAGGAAATGAGACTGCTATCTTGGCCAAACTATCTTTAGAATGAACACATGAATAAACCATCGAAACCCAGGGTTGCAAGCTCAAACTTATCTTTCTGGAGTAATCTTACCATTTCAAAAAGGGGTTCTCTTGAGGTAAATGGCAGCAGACCATCATAGAGACTCTGCTTCCTAGCAGAAGAGCAGACAATGGTGTCCCTAACCCTAAAGACAATCATTACAGCAATCACTGTAGGCTAAAAGTCAACCATTCTCCATGAGTACAAACACAGCTCTATCTGAATTAGTCCTTTTCCTTCTATGAGCAACAAAGCACCATAATAGAAATGCAACCATTTAGCAAATGGTAGGATTTTTACATACATATCCTTTAAATAGTATTTAAAGGATGAACCTGCACTAGAAACACGGGAAACACTTATCTCGGATTTCCCATCTAGAAATATCTTATACAGCGGTAATCAAGACAACATGTTTTTCATCATTGTGTTATTTGTTTTCTGTGTTACTCACTGCTATGCTTCCTTCAGAGAGTTTTGCTGGTTGAACTTTGTATGGCATCTTCTTTACTTCAAATGACACATTGACAGAAAGAGAATAGTGGCCATTTTTCCTCTGAAAAATAAAATACAGACAGGGAGGTTTTCAAACAACGTTTTAATTTCTCTTCTTGAGATATGTGTTTGATCTCCCTTAGGAGATCAGTTCTCATGTTTGGGAAAGAGTACATACCAAGGTGTACTGAAACATTGCCCCTAACATGGAAGCAATCATAAGTTCTGTTCAGATTCCAGAGGGGTACCAGAGTTAGTCCATTGCAGCAGATTCTTGTGGCACCTTAAAGACTAACAAATTTATTCTAGCATAAGCTTGCATGGACACTGTTCATTTCATCAGATGCATTATGTTTTAATTTCAAATAGGAAAATTCATATGCACACACATGCTGGGCTTGAGTTGGATGGGAAATGTAAACTGTGTTGTCAGAGGGAATTCAATCGCAAAAAACTACGGACAGTGAAGATGGTTGCCATTCACCAATTGTTTGGTGCTAACATAGACATCATTGCAACAGTGAGACAATTAACATATGTAGTGTGATAAAAACAAAACAACTTTGTCCTTATCAAAGCCTAAGGAAGTAGTGTTTAATCTCTGAATGAACTGTACGTCAGCAACTTTGAATTGATACCTGTCTTTGAAATGCCTTTGTTCATGAATGATCACCTTAAGCTCACTGACAGAGTGTCGTTAAAACCGTGTGAGAGTGGGGATGAACTGGCTGGCCCCTGCCCTTCTGTCATGTCCCACCCCATCCCTGTGTGAGGTCTGCAGTGGCCAGCCTGCTCTGCACATGTAATCCCACACATCATACAGAACCCTGACTGTGCATGTGTAGCACAGGTTCCCCGTTGAAGAACTTCACTCCCCAACATGTATAGGACAGAGGAGTGGGTGAGGAGATGTGATGGAGGAGGCACAATCAGCAAGTGTGTCCCTATCCTACACTAGTCCTCAGTTTTTCTGAGCTGCCACCAAGCTTTCCACGGCCTCCCAGTGAGACAGGCACACAGTTTTGGGGACAATTAGCCATTTTCTTTATTCACTTATCCACCTCTAACTTTCCCATCATGTTGTTTTTCTTCTGCTCCTTTCAACATTTCCTTAAATGAGACTCCCCCCACCACCCGGATATATGCTAGAATCCCCAGATTCTCTTCAGCTATTTGAAACAAAGGCACAAACTGATGAGGGCATTCAGGTGAATCCTTATTGCTTAATTATGGAGGGTGAGGGCCTTATTCTCAAAAACTGTTCCATGGTTAGCCAACAGCAGCAGCTTGCAAGCTTGTTGACTGGCCAAGGAATGAATTGGCACAGCATCTGAATTATCCTAACAACAATACGATCTAAACATAGGTTTTGACTGAATCCACATGCAAAGCTCACTCTCATTACAATTAAAATCAGAACAGGCCCATGAGGACGGCTATTTGGAAACTCAAAAAATAAGCAAAGGGAAAGATATTTTTATTCCTCTGAAAGTATATTTGTATGCAAAAAGAACCACAATACTCCCTCAGACAATATCAGTATCATTAGAGTATCACTGCATTTCATATTTTGACTTGTTCTAAGTTTTACTTTTGGCAAAACTCCATTTCTGAAACTTCACTGTCCGTTTTATATCTTGCACCTGGGAAATTCTTCTTTGTTTCTAAGAAGGATCTCCCTTCCCTGCTCCAGGACAAATGGATTCTGGGGCTCTTTCTTATACATTTTCAATGAGGCCAGCATTCTCATCTCACCAGTGCAAAATGTTTATATTCTTTGGAATTTCCTGCAGCATCAGCTTGCTCCTCTGTTACTGCAGTGATACTTTCTCCCTTTACAGCTGCTGTTCAGAGCAGGCCTCCTTAAGTTATTTTATCTCTCATCAGCAAAGAAGATTTATGAGTACACTAATCCCTGACCTTTGCCCTGGAGGGTGGGGCTTATACAAACATGCACTCATTTGAGAGCACATGTGATTTTGAAAAATGTGCCATTGTTCCTCAAGGCTGAGTTGTTTCTTCTTCTTCTTCTTCTTCTTCTTCTTCTTCTTCTTCTTCTTCTTCTTCTTCAATAACAAGGAGTTAGCTGACATACTCTCTTCTTAAATTCAAACAACTGCACCATAGCTTTGGTGGTATGAAATATTTTGTCTCTAAGGACAACAGAAATAACTAAAGGAACCTTTCCAGACCTGCAGAAGGATTATGGAAGGAGTGGACGAATCCTTCCCAAACAGGCTGCTACTTGCCATCGATTCTGATCCTTACCACTGACTTCAGGGTGGCTACGTACACACTGACAGAACAAGAGGTCAGGGATTTGCATAACATTCCTATAGAATTATTATACTTTAGATAGAAATTATAATAGAAATACTGTGGAAGACTGTGACCAGGTGACAGCCTGCTCAGTCTGCGGTCCAGGCACTAACTGGCGATGGTGACTTGAAGGCCCCCACTACTCTCCCTTTTTATAGTTCTTTATCTTTATTATTCATTTATTTAACAGATGTATATACCACTGAACATATTTAAAAGTATCTGTATGCAGTTCACGAAAAACATTATTATATACATTGTAATATACATTAAAATACAATTAAAATACAAAAAATACTATAACATTTATATAAAACATCAATAAAAACATTAAAATCAATTAAGGGAGCAATCCTATGGCTGCTAGTCAGCAGCTAGATGGCCATAGGATATGTCAGTTCCCTGAGAACCGACCTTCCCCCCCTCCCGCTCTGCCTCACAGGCAGCTCGGAACAGCCCTGTGCACCACGCTCAGGAGAGGAGTGTGGAGCGGCGAAAATGGGGTGTTCCTGGGGGTGTTCCAGGGCGGGGAAGGCAGAAATGCTGGTAAGGCACATCGTATTTGTTGTCTAGCAGCCACATCTCCCGCTCTGACGTCCCACAGCAAGACCACAGAAATTGGCTGTCTAGCCACAAATGCAGTGTGGCTGAAGCACGGAATGGATGACCCCTCCGTGCTTCTCCTGCCTTGCATTGGATAGGCGGTCACCTCCGGGTTCGGAGGCAGCTGCCTATTCCGACAGGATTGCGCCCTCCAATTAATATGACACCACAATTGCAAACAAACAGACTGGAAGGCGGAAGCACATTCACTCAGGGGAGGCCTGGATAAACAAATGGGTCATTAATTGGCACCTAAGGCATAATACAGTTGGTACCTCCCAAATACCAGTGGGAAGATTATTCCATAAATTGGGCGCCACCACACAGAAAGGCTTTAAACTGGACTTGGACTGGGCAGCCCTTCAAATAGAGGATGCCTTCAAAGACAGGGCTGTAAAGGAAGACACATGGCTACCGTGACTGACAAACTTTTTATTCAAAATTTATTTTTGAACACAAGACTCTGGACCCAGAGAAAGCCCAACTGCCTGCCCCAGAATACAGCCATCTCTGATTATTGACATTCCTAGTATGACAGAAACAATGGAGGTTTACCTGAATATTGATTTTGCATTGAGGAACGTTCTCTGGTTTAGCCCAAAGGAGAAGACCACAGTCTAAATGGGACACGAAGGCAAGGGGTTTTGGTTTACTCTTCCCCAATCTTTCTGCTACTGTCTCTGGTCTTCCAAGCTCAGACAGGGCTTCTGCCTTGTCCTTCCAAGCTACTGCTGCATCTTAGTCTTCGGAAACATCTTGGTTTGGGGAATCATTGCACCAAAACAGTGTGTGGCTTAGCTTGTGATGAACTGTTCATTCCCCGACATTGGCATCCCATGAACAACACACTCCCAAACATCCCTTTCCAGGATAAATTTCCACAACCCACATCCTCAGATGAGGGGGTGGGGGGAATACGAGGAAGAGAGCTTTGTGAAATCAGTAAGTGCAAAGCCTTACTGGCCAGTGCCGGGACTTTGCCCTCTGAAAATCCACTGTTACTATGCTTGTGTTTTATGTTAATGTTAGGAGTAAAGGGATGGATCCAGATTATTATACCAAAGGCCCTTTAAAACTGAAAAAAGCTATTTGGGGGTGAAAGAAGCACCAGGTGAGGAAGATGTTAAGCATCCTTTGTTTGCTCCCTTCTGTTCTGCTTCTGTTCACCTCCTCCTCAGCAGCTGAGTTTTGAAAGGACAACTGGGCTGCTGTTGCACCTGTTTTCTGTGTAACATGTAGTTTGGCTCTCAGTGTAGCTTGCCTGCAAGTGAAAGGGAATCCTGAACAGCACTCACTATTTTGACACTGGTTAGAATCATATTAGGGCTGCAAGACACCTGGTCACAGCATTAAAATCCCCTTTTCTAGTGCAGGATCTTCCTTAATCATGATGACACTGTATGCCAAGAATGAGTTGTGAACACAGCTCAGCAAACAGTCCTTTAAATTTTGTTTTCATGTTCAGGAAAACCTTCCTGACTGTTAGAGCAATACGACAATGGAACCAATTCCGTAGGGAGGTAGTGGGCTCTCCCACACTGGAGGCATTCGAGATGAGGCTGGACAGCCACTTGTCAGGGATGCTTTGGCTGGATTCCTGGATTGATAAGGGGGTTGGACTCGATGGTCTTATAGGCCCCTTCCAACCCTACTGTTCTATGGTTCTATGATTATTGTCCAAAAAAGTGCCACATTTTAGCTTTCCAGGTGGTGTGCAAGTAGCTTAATTATTTGGAGGTATATATGAGTACCCCATGTTGAGGGTGAAAGCTATAAATGTCCAGTTTTCTGTTTTTTTCCAGTAACCAGGGTGCCTTGGACTATGCACATACATGCCACATTTCTGATAGCTTGTCAGGAAGTAGCCTAATGAATTTTGATAATCTGTGAGTACCAAGCATCTTTATATAGATAATGTCAGCACTTTAACCTAAAATTAGAAACCTTCCGGTGATTCCCAGCTTTTGGACCATTCTATAGCCATGAGTTCTTAACTTAAAATAACACCCTGCCCTTCCAATAGATGACCTTCTATGATGCTTTTGTATATCTCTTTCTTAGATCTTTTCCCTTCTTCGTTGTTTCCAGCAACTGAATCCCCAGATAATAGCAAACATGTTTATTATTAATCCCAAAGTGTATGACCGTAACATTTTGAACTATTCAGTCTCATTCCATTCCTATTACTTGAGTTCATGAGGCCATCCAGTTTGACCTGTATAATTTCTTGACTGTCCTGTGTAGTAATAACTGTCTCCCTGTTTGGGGTTATCAGCAAATGTCATCAATACACTCCTACTTCTATGCTACTTCCATTGGCAAATATAGAAGGGGTCTCACACTGGTCCTTCAGGAACTTCATTAGTTACTTGCCTTCAACTTGAAAGTCGACTTTTTAACAATAAAATAAAATAAAATAAAAACAAAAACAGAAAAAATGCGGCCTTCTTCCCTTTAACCAGTTCCTTAACCATTTTACAGAACTCAGTTATATCCAAATTTTCCAATTGAATTGGATCCGCTCTATCTGCTACTGGTGAAATCTGAATATATTAGTTCCGTTGCATTTTCTTTGAGGAAAAGAACTGGTTTCCTAGGAGGAGAGAGGAACAGAATAGTCTCTCATGATGCACCTTTTTGAACCCATGCTGCCTTTTACCATTCTGTTCATTATTTTGCTTTTCTTTCTTTGAACTTAGTTCTTACATATAAAATAATTCAGCTAAAACTCTCAAAACAGAAAAGATAATTAAGAATTACTGCAAACCCTGTCACTATGACAGTCAACTGGGAGGCAACAAGGGGATAGGGGGGTTCATACACTGCAGGGACCCAGAACCGGTCCTACCATTAGTCAGAGTGAGGCAGGGCTGAGTGGAGTGTCATGAAAAGGCAGCAAATGGGCGAAATCCAACAGGATAGTTACCTCAGATCTCAGAGCCCTCCATCTATAGTAAGCAAGAGCCAGGCAGGACAGGAGGAACAACAGAGGCACCCTTGCCTCCCTTGCCTCTTTGTAGTATTTTGTGTTAGAAGGGCCTCTGAGCCCAACTAGCTTGCTCAGTTTCCTGGAGTCAGGGAAAGGAACTGAGAGGTTAGTGGATCCACATCCTCTCCTCTCCCTCTCCACCAGCAGCCCCTTTACCTCCCTTCCCATCCTCTTCCAAGGTTGTGACACTAACCTTGGGAGAGGAAGCTGCCACAGAGCTTTCTGTGATGGCTCAGAGGGGTGGCGAAATCCAAGCAAAGATTTCATGCTTCAAGGCCACAGTTTTGCCTATGGCCTTTGAGGGGAAAATTCCAGTATCCTATATGGCCCCTCAGATGCTGTCTAGAAGCCAGAGGATTGCTATCTTAATGTATTATTATTGTATTTTTATGGCTAGGGAAGGAGAAAGGCATGTCTGGAGTTTTCTTCGTTAGGTACCAAAATAAATTGGCTGGCCTTTGGTATTAGGGCCTTGTAGGGTGGCTACTCTGGGAATTTGCTACTCTGGGAATGAGATATAAAGATGACCAGGGAACTTACTAGATACTTAATAATCAGCTATTGAAGTCGATACAGACAATGCAGGTAAAAACTGTTTGGTGGTTTGGCATCTTTAATGTTGGAGGGAAATTTTATGTTTTTGTGAACAGAGTGTTATTCCTTTTATTTGAATTTTTAGAGGTGAATATATTCATTTGTACTTTGTCCATAGCGTTGTGGTATATATCCCATTTGACTTTTATTTAAGAATGTTTTATCATTTCTGTATTTTGTTATGGCTCAGGCAGTCCCTGAAGGAGGAGACCTGTCCTCCAAAATGTTGGGCAGGCACTCAAGAAAGCAGGCACCTTTGTGACTCTGCCATTTGTTTTTCTTTTTGGAGTGGAGTGCCTTCCTGCTGTCATTTCAGCAAACTGCCTCAGGCCACAAGCGGGGGCTCCAGAGTGGAGGGGAGGCACCATCTGTGTCGGCATGCCGGCCTTCCCCAACCAGGTGCCCTCCAGAAAGTTTGGTCTACAGCTCTCAGCTTTCTTGACCACTGGCCATGCTAGTTGGGGCTAATGGGAGTTGGAGTCCAAAACATCTGGTGGGCTCTAGGTTAGGGAAGGCTGCTGTATGTTTTGCACACAGACACAGATTGTTCTTCTTATAGGGTTCTTGCCAATGGAATATGGACCATCCAGGGTAGGGGTCAAATATTTTGTCTGCCTCCAAAATGTCCCCAAGTGCTGCGTTTTTCACTTTCCCCCGCAAAAAGTGAAAGGCAGCCATTTCTTTGTGTGGGAGACAGTCAAGTGAGGCGCTCAGGGACACCTTTGGGATGGACTTGTCCCTTGGACCTGGTGACAAAAATACAGAACTATGCAAGGAAGTGGTGTGTGAGTAATGATGGAGAGTGAAGTATTTAAAGCTCCATAAGAAGAATGTAGAAGAATAGGTGATCTTTAACTCTGCCCAAGGATTTTCTCCCTTTTATTCTAGTCACCTTATAACACAAACGCTATCCACAATGTTTTTTCTAATAGATAATATTTGTTATGTGTTTATTTTGAATTCATTGTTCTTGCATTCAAATGGACGAGTCTAGTTAAGTCCACCATGGTACTGGACTATTCCTTCTTTTATTATCCTTTACTGTGCCAAAAATGAAAACAGGAATAAAATATAGGTTGGGATGAAATTCATCAACCTATCAGGAAACCCCACTTATAATGAATGTGCACTGGATGCAGGCATAGAAGCAATGTAATACCTAGGTAAAATAAAATTATATCAGTGATCATGTATCCGTTGTCTTCAAGATAAATAAGACTCAAAGAGTCAAATGTTACATTATGAACTTGACACTAGATCCCACAAATATGCTGCCTTTTCTGTTTTCCAAATAGAGGACAATGATCATCCCAAAGTTTATATTAGGCAATTTAGCCACCCCACCCCCCAGGAAGCTTTATATGCTCAGTTGCTCATATCCAAGCAAGCTACTAAACATACTGTATATAATGTATAGGGATATCTTGAATGAAGAGCATATCCTGTCTTTCTCATTAATCTGACATTATCAAACAGCCTGTTGAGCAATAGCCCACAAAGTCTGATGGATGAGCAGTAAAGAGCATTCGCTATTTCCAAAGACCCTTTACAGTAAATACATCAATCATAAAATATTTCACCATTGTGAATGCTCCATTTCAATTGTAAGCCTTTATTACTAGTAACAACTCCACTACGGGGCATTTCCTGGAGATTAATGTCTTCCAGGACTTTTAAAAATCTTGAACTGTGCCCCTGGCCCACTGAATCCATACATCCGCGCTTCTTAAGCTCCAGGAAGTACTCCGAGTCTCAGTTTCTACTATTTAATGGAAACTGGAAAGGGGGGATGGGCAGACTGTACAATGTATCATTTCAATATCCATAGAGCAATTTGTCTGTGGTAGAAGGGTACTCATAAAATGTGTGCAGTCAGCAACAGCCCGAAACTGAATTCTCTGGTGTTGTTCAGACTTCTCCTGGATACAGACAGCTATTGATGCTTTCCGTTTTCACATTTTCTGTTGGAGAATTCTCAGTTCAATATCCATGTGCAATATTTTCTCTACCACAGAATAAGATTTAAAACCCCTGTGCTTAAACACTCCGTTTTTGCTGGAACAGTGGGTAGTACTTTGGGATATGATGCATGATGTTACCAAAGGGGTAGAAGTTGAGTAACAACCACCAGAGTGCCTCCAGATCCGTTTTCCAGTAGAACTTTAGTCCTATTCAGACATTTTCCTCAATGTGTGGGGCTAAACATGTAGAGGGAAAGCACACGTGTGTCTTCTGCCTTGCCTCTGATGTTGCATGCCTCATCTCGAAGGTCTGCACGTTGAGCGTGGGTATCTGCAAAGGGACACCAAGTCTCATTCGGCTGAATGTGTGCTGGTATTTCACGAGATCAGGACTCTTGTGCAATTGGGGTCAGCTGAATGCAAGTTGGTGCCCCTTTGCAGACATACACACCTCGTATGTAGACAATGAGGGGGGAAGGGACCAGTAGCTTAAATCATGTCAGGGTGGGGCCAGTTACCTCTTATCCATGTGCACCTTTTACAAATGGATAAAATGTGGTTAGAACAAAGCACATGTTTTCTCTTCTTCAGTGCTGTAAGCTGACATGCCCCCACCAGAAGACTTCTCTGAGGAAGAAGAGTTAGAGGCCCCAATGGAGGACGATGCCCAGGCCTGTGCTGCAACAGGGATCTGACTCCGTGGAGGAGCCCACTGGGTGCCTCTGCTCCTGAGTAGGCTTCTGCTGCAGCCTGGCACATTGTTGAGGTTCTCTGAGTCAGGCCTGCTTCCTCTGATGCTGTTCCACCCTGAGACTTGTGGGGGGGGGCACTCGGCCTCCTCCTCTGAGGCAGACGCCCCCTTTTCCTGAGGGGCTGGGATCTCAGTGAGTTCCTCCATGGGCTCAGCCCCCTGTTGTGGCATCCTCCGTTGGGACCTCCCACTCTTCCTCCTTGGAGGAGTCTTCTGGTAGGGGCATGACATAACCACAAAACAGTGTTCCAAACGGTAAGGCAGAAGTGGGAAAACTGTGGCCCTCCAGATATTTTGGCCTACAACTCTCATCAGCCCTCACCATTGGCTTTGCTGGCTAGGGCTGATGGGAGTTGTAAGCCAAAACACCTGGCGGGCCACAAATTGCCCACCCCTGTGTTTAGGGATCTAAAGAGCATCTTGTTCTTAGCTTACAGTTGCAGTGATATCTTTATCACTCTCAGGAGCACTAGCACCCTACCTAGATATGTTAAACATATACGTTCCATTATAATATCAAAAAATCAGACCCTTTGTTTTGGCAAATGTGAAACACATGGGTACCTGGATTCAAAATAGTGAAGCATTTCCAACACACACTGAATACAGTATCTGTCTGCATACTATCCAGACACATGCAGAGGTAATTTGGAAAGCACGTCAGCCTCCTGGCCCACCTAAGTAGTAAAAAACAATTTAAATGAGTTCTCAGTGGGCATGTTGATGAATGATGGTGCCTGCTTTGGTCCCAATGAGGCACAACAGCAGAAGTCAATAACCCACTCCAAAAGATACATGGTGGAGGCCAAGCAAGGCATGTAAGGACAAAAATAAATTGCATCTGGCTTGCAGGTGGGAATGCTGGGGAAGGGAAAAAGTTGTTTAAGCCAGTTGGAAGAGTTAGCTGAATCTAGTAGGGTTCATTCTCCCTCACATTTGAATGATGTTCCAACCGTTGAAAATGTGTTGACTACTATTTCAGAGAGCCCAGCCCCAATGCACTTCATCTTGACAAGATATGCTTGGGAGGGATAGCTTTTCTTTTCAGGAACAGTATCATGAACCCTCTTCTAAGAGGAAAAACTGACAAATCCTCTTGTCTTAAATCATGGTGGCCTTGGGGTAGTTCTGAACTTTGCTCCTGAAACTGAAATACACTGCGAGATACATTTTCTGACCATGTTATTGTAATAAGGTTAGTCCTGCTTCATTAAAAAAAGAGAGAAAGGTTCCACCTCATTTCCATTGATGTCTAGCACATTTTAGGTTGAGGAGACTGAGAAACCTACTGTTGCCATTTGAATGTGCACTTTGGGAATTCATTAGCATGCCTTCTTTGTTTGAGAGCAAACTTCTAGGAATCGAATAACGCCAAAGAAAATGTCCCTAAACAAATGGAGGTCGTACAGTAATTCTCTCTAATTCTTTTCTTAAGATATTTAGGATTGCCTTGAGACCGTTGTGTACACATGTTATTTATGGGAGGTGGTGCTTCCTGAAGACCCAACTCAACCTGACAGATATTCATGGGAGTCTCACTGAACCTTTCTCTAGGTATTAATTTGTCATGATGTGTATTATGAATCTATTTAAAAGGAAATGCTTGGAAGCATTCAAACAAGACTGAAATAAACGTAAAAAAATGAGTGGAGAAAAAAAGACCTAACAAAAGACCCCCTTCTTATGCTATTGTGTTTAGGTCTTGTAGTCAAGGATACAAAACACTGCAACTGCTGACTACTGGAGTAAAACAGTAGACTCTTAAATATGAATGCTAGACAAACACACTGGGTTAGCCATGTTTCTCAGAATCCCTAAGCAATGACATCAGAAGTGTCAGCAACATGCCTGAACATGAGTTGTATTCTTCTCCCCACAGTGTTAGTGGAGATTCAGTAGAGATGATTGAAGAAAGCGCCTTCAATGGTATCATAAAGCAGAGATGGCACATTTTATTACACATATATGAAACTTAAAAGGCAGTGCATAGGGATTCAAATTTGGTGTCCTGCCCATGTACACAAGTTCAAATGTCATAAATTAATGCCATTGCATGGTTAAGAGTTTGGGAGGGGACTGTGGGAGTGCATGCAACTTTCCCATTGAACAAATTACTCCTCTCACTTTAACTATGGTTAAGTGTTTAGTTACGTTAATGATGGTTAAGGTTAAACAGGGTTCCCATGTAACCAGAATATGAAACTAGAAGCTGGTGAGAACACCCTAGTTAAGCAGAAACCTTAACTAGCCCTAAACATAATTGTTGCTGCTGAAATGCTTAATTCACTGTCACAATGGGAGGGGAACATTTGCTACTGAAAAGGGGGGGATAGGGGAGAAGGGTTTATCTCACAGTTTTCTCCCAAAGTCTTAACCATGGTTAAGATTATGGCCCAGTTCGGACAATCAAATTCTGGAATAATAAGCCAGGATATTCACAAGCTCCATGCATCCACATACAGCCAGTGTGCTGCTGCTTTTCTCCTCCTTTCATGTAAGTGAATGCAGAAGCCAGGAAGCCACAGTTAATCATAACTTCCTCTTATGGGTGAATCAGGAACTATGGTTAATGGCTTTCAAACACGCCAAAATTCAGAAGCTAATCTGGCTTGTTTGGAAACCATTAATCAGAGTTCCCAGTCACTATGTAACAGGAAGCTATTGTTAACTGCTGATTCCTGGTTTGTTTCACTGCTTGCATGAAGTGGCTGCAGGTGGGTGCATATTATGGCTTATTAAACCAGGATTTGACCAGCTGAACGTGGACTATGTATGCACGAACTCTCCAAACAAAACACCAGACAGAGAACATTGAACAGTCTCTATGTCAGTCAAATACACTAGGGGCAAGCTACAAGGATATTTTTTGTTCAGAAAAGCAGCTTCAGAAGGCTGGAAATTTGATGGCAGAAGCAGCATGGGGGTGCTTAACCCTCTCCTTGTCCATAGCTTCTCCACTCCAAATCCCCCCAAGCAGCTCTGCTCCCCCTGAAAAATAGTGCATGGGGAAAAGGTTAAGCACCCCCTTCCCCCTATGGCTACTCTAATAAAGATCACAGCTTCCTGAAGTTTCTTTCTGGGGGCATCATTACATATGTTTGCATGTAATATATAGTTTGCCTCTTCTACTAGAGTTTATTTTATAAACACATTAGATGTGTTATAACTTACATAGATGGAAAGCCAATAGAAGCTATAGTGGGAACACAATGTCGTCTAACCAAATAAGGCTATGTCTTCTTGTATGAATTACGCAATTGTTGATTTGCTGGTTCAGCTAGACTGAGAACAAAATTTAACATATGGTCATAATTGCGTTCAAGCTTTGAAGTTAAGCCAAAAATGATCCTGTCCTTTCTTGGCTTTGAATCAACTGCCTTCATTATCTTTGTTAGCTCATTGGGAGACCCTAGGCTGTGTGTTTACCCAAACATGTTTTATCATCTCATTTCATATGAGTGCAGTTTGTGATAAAATTTCAGGTTTTTAGGCGATAGACCACAACTTGCCATTAGACAGGACAGTCAGCAAATGTCAGTTTAATATTGCCGAAAGTTAGAATGTCATTGGATAAATGGGAAAATAAATTGATTTATAGAATATATTCCTTATTGGCAATGCAATGTGTGTTCCTTATTCCTAAAATAAATCACAGTGGATTAAATACTCATCAAGATTACATATTCATATCTGGAAGCAGAAGCTGTTCTATTAATTTGTACCATGTCACATTGGACTACACAACAGGATTCCTCGGGAGGAAAAGGTACCTTGCTTTTAATTCCACCAATAGATAGATAGATAGGCAATCTGCATAAGGCAATTTTGATGTATCAGATATACTCATTCAGCTCATGTGATCCCTGAAGTGTTTCATCCTTTGCAGATAAGGACAATTTTGGAGACCACTGAGCTGGCAGGATTTATTTATTTATAATATTTATATTTATTTATTTATTTATTTATTTATTTATTGCATTTATACCCCGCCTTTCTCCCTCTCGCAAGGAACTCAAGGCGGCTTACATTATCCTCCTCCTCACCGTTGTATCCTCACAACAACAACCCTGTGAGGTAGGTTGGGCTGAGAGTCTGTGACTGGCCCAAAGTCACCCAGTGAGCTTCCATGGCCAAGTGGGGACTAGAACCCGGATCTCCCGGCTCCCAGTCCGTCACTCTCACCACTACACTACACTGGCTCTCATCAGAAGATTCCAGAGCAGTGAACAACATAAGAATAAAACAATGGTTAAAAGAGTTAAAAAATTTAGAACATTTTTAAAAAGACAAATCCCAACGAAGTGGAATTCAACAACCCACGGCTGGTCATGCAAGGAAGGCCTCTTGAAAGAACAACGTCTTCAGGAGGCGCCGGAAAGAACACAATGTTGGCACCTGTCTGACCTCTAAAGGCAGGGAATTCCACAGTAAGGGGGCCACCACACTGAAGGCTCTTCTCCTGGTGGACTCCAACCGGGCCATAGGTCCATGCAGAACCACCAAGAACATGCCCTCTGATGACCTCAGTGACCGGGCAGGTTGGTAGGGAAGGAGGCGCTCTCTCAGGTATCCTGGTCCCAAGTTGTTTAGGGCTTTGTACACTAGTACTAATACTTAAACCTGGCCCGGTAGCGAATAGGCAGCCAGTGCAGTTCCCTCAGCAGAGGAGTTACATGCTGAAAAGGGGCAGCTCCCGACAACAGTTGAGCTGCTGCATTCTGCACTAGCTCCAGCTTCCAGACCAGCCTTAAGGGCAGCCCCACATAGAGCGCATTGCAGTAATCCAGTCTTGAGGTTACTAATGCCTGTACCACCATGGTCAAGCTATCCCTGTCCAGGAGAGGCTGTAGCTGGCGAACCAGCTGAAGCAGGTAAAAGGCACTCCGAGCTGCCACAACCACTCGGGCCTCCAGCGACAATGATGGATCTAGGAGTACCCCCAGACTACGGACCTGATCTTTCAGAGGGAGTGCAACCCCATTCAGCACAGGCAATGAGCCTGATTTACATAGCGTCAGGAGGAATGTTGTGCTGGACTGACATACAAGATGTAGTCCCTACATCTTTTCTGATAGCCAGTGTGATCCAGTGAAGAGTGGGGAATGAAAATGAAGGACCAGGGGGGGTCAAGTCCCATTTTGCCACAGTTTCAAGGCTGCTTCTTGCATTACATTTTTAGCATGTCTTAGGTGCACTTATTACTAGAAAAATCTAAAAACAAAGCATTTGTAAACATTTATCTCTAAAGGAGGGGACCCAACATGTATCCCAAAACAGTTAAGCTGCTTCCACACCATCCAGAAACCTGGATGTTTTCTGCACACCTCAGGACAGGTGATGATTAGTACAGCATTGTGAATGTCAGACGTTCAAACATCTCTCAATAAGGGGATCTCAAAGCTACTTCAACATGTGGTGCATACAAAGGTGGTGCTCTTTTTTATGTTAATACTAAAAACCTGGTGTTCAGCCCTGAGCACCATTTTTTGGTAGAAAGGAGAGATATACATTAAATAAACAAACAAACAAACAAACAAACAAAATTAAACTTGACCCCGGGAGAGAGCAAGCCAAGCTGCACACAGGAAGGTTGGGGATCTCCCTTCACTCAGCTGCATCATGCTTTGATTGGGGAAAATGGGATTTCTAATATAATCCAGGAGCAGCATGCATCTATGTTTGCAGATATAAGATGCATGCTTCATTAAGTAGTACATAATACACGTTCTATGGTACATAATACAGATACAGACACAAACATGAAGCCCCTCTCAATATTTTTAGGGATGTCAGAGAATTCCGCGACAGATCTCGGTGAGGCCGAATGCCAGTGCATTCGGCCCCCTCAAATCCATCGTGGAACGAAGCCCCCACCCCCCCCATGAAAGGCGCGCGGGACGAGGTCCCCGCCGCCCCTACCCCACGAAAGGCACGTGAAATGGAATACTTACCTGCTCCCGTCTGCGCTGCTTTGCGAATGGCGGCCGTCCTGCGGCCGCCATTCGCTTCCTCCTCTTCATAGCCGTGATAGGCTACGTAAATACTTACGTAGCCTATCACAGCTAATGCAGGGACACCATTTGTGTCCCTGCGGAGGCCATGATAGGCTACGTAAGTATTTACGTAGCCTATCACGGCGGGGGGGGGGGGAACCCAGCATATGAAAATGGCAGCGGCTACCGCCATTTGCGTACGCTGTTTTTTTTTTCTCCCTGCCATGATAGGCTACGTAAATATTTACGTAGCATATCACGGCTCAATACAGGGATGCAAATGGCAGAGGCTACGACAGCCGCCATTTGCGTCCCTGCAGGGCTGCCCAGCAGCCGGGCAGGATTCCGGGGGGAGGGATGGAGTGCCTCCCCCCCTGTCAAGGATTCTGGGGGGGGGACGGAGCGCATCCCCCCCCCACGGATTGCCTGGCGCGGAGCCAGGTAGGTGTTTCGTACATCCCTAAATATTTTAGCTTGCATTTCCTTACCTGTAGAAATGTGGAGGCCCATAAACGAGATCGTATTTTCAGTGCAGCACTTTTTCCTCTTTCTAAGAGTCCCACCGAACAAGTGATCACTAAGCATTCTACATTTGTGCAATTCTGTAAAATAAATGATATGACTGATAAGGGCATTTACATACACAGATTCCATTATGGAATCTAGAATCCCAGTGAGATTGGCTTTCATTTTTAAAAGGGAAAAAAAATCCTGAATTATTATTTAAAAAAGAAAATGAACACTGAGTTACTTAAATTGCATATGTTGTGAGAGTAAAGAATCTTGGTTTCCTCGGTGGAGAATAAGGCATATGACCTAATATTCTCATGGTCCCATACTAAATTCAATATTTTCAATAAAGATCTAATTTCCCCAGTAAACTTTAATAATGATGAAGCTAGAACTTTTCCTGAATTTTCATGATTGTGTAGGTGTGGAAACCATGAAACACATGGACAGATCACTAAACTGGCCTAGGGTAAGACGACTGATGAAGTGACTGATAACAATTATCAGTAATATGCACAGGCATGTGGCTAGCAGCCTGCCTGCACTCATTAACAAAGAACTTTTTTTTTACTTGCAAGCCATCAAGGGCAGTTATGTTGGTAAGTACAAGGGAGAGGGCCTTTTCCATAGTGGCCCTGCAGTTCTGGAATGAGCTTTCATTAGGGGTTCATCAGGCCCCTTCTTTGCAGGTTTTCAGGAAAGCTCTGAAGAACCACCTGTTTTCGCTGTTCTTTTCTTAATTTGGGGGCTGCTGGTTTTATTTCTAATTACTGTTTCTATTGAATGTTATTGTTTTGTACTGTTTCTTTTATCTTGTACTTTGCCTTGGGAGGATTCCACCCCTAAAGGCAGCCCCAAAATCATTTTACATAAATAAATACATACAATGAGAGATCACTGACTGGAAGAGAGGATCTGTTATAGGGGACAAAGGAGTCACCTGTAACACACATATTTTGCACTACATAACAAACACCA
Organism: Heloderma suspectum; assembly: GCF_057233095.1. Classification (NCBI taxonomy): domain Eukaryota; kingdom Metazoa; phylum Chordata; class Lepidosauria; order Squamata; family Helodermatidae; genus Heloderma; species Heloderma suspectum. The sequence continues at coordinate 197,497,544 of NC_139462.1, forward strand.
AGTTGTGAGAGTTCTATGCTCAGTCTCCAACTTCCCAGACACAAAACTTGACACTCTTCTGTTAGTTTCTGTAAAGTTATATTTACTCTCTGTAGAATTATATCTCAGGGAAGTAATCACAATTTTATATACTTTAAGTGGCAGTGCAAAGTTAAATTTGTACACAAAATTATACAACCTTACACAAAATGTTCCCCCATTAGTACTGAATGAGAGATCGTGTTTTTTTTCAACTTCTGTCCACTTCCTCACCAGGAACTTGATTAGATAGAAGTTACTGAAAGGCAATGTTTTAGAGGATGTGTTTGTTTACCTTCTCTTACTTAATCACTCTTTAATCTAGCCAGATTTGTTTATTCCTCTATCTTGTAGGAACAAAACAGGCATGTTTTATTTCTAATTCATAATCACACTAGACCAAAATAGAGTCACATAATTAAAGGCTCAAGCAGATACTCCTCCCCCCCCCCCTCAGATGTATGTAACTTGTATTCTCAGGGTATTTTGTTGTTGTTGCTGCTGCTGTTGCTGCTGCTGCTGCAGTAATGGAATGGACTTATGGACCAGGATACAAAGAACCACGCAATGACTTTGCTGCACTCATGGGGTATTTTGACTTTTTCCACCCCTTCAAACAAAAGCCCCCCCCCATCCCATATAGTAAGCCAGTTTTTGAAACACACAGGGGTTTCAAAAGCAGCTTGGCATGAATCGTGCTGTTTAAAGGGGGAGAAAAATGTCAAAAATTCTACTATGCTAAGGCAAGCCCTGTGGTTCGCCAGAAGTAGCTGTTTTGAATTCTAGCCATGGGCTGCAGTCCATAGACTCTAATGTAACACAAGGCTCTGGGCAAGCCAGAATCAGTCCTCTCCTTGGGGAATGTTCCATGCACACAATGGAACTGCACATGTAGAATGTTCCTCAACCAAGAGAACATGGCAATCCCTCATCAGAGCCCCTGTGTGAGTACTGGAAACACTGCAGGGGAATGCTGAGATATGCGAACAGCAAAACACAAGATAAATTATATGTTCTTCTCATTTCCCCTCACCCCCATCGCCAACGTCAACTTGGCTGCACAAGACCATCTAAAATATGGTTTGAGAAAGACAGCAAACCAAACCCTGTCAATCTAAATACAAGTGCAATAAGCTTGGATCAAACTATTGAATAAAAAGTCTGGTTCTCTTTATTTTTACTATATAAAATGCAGATCCCACACACAGTTAACACTGTGTGTTAATCTGTATTGGAACACAAAAAACTACTAAAAGATAACAGATAGCAAAGCATTATTCTGGTATGGATTATTATTATTTTTTTTTAATGGCTTAATGGTAATGTTTTCAAAGGGGGTCTCCCTAGAACATAGAATTCAGTTTAGTTTGGCCTTGATTATCAGAATACGAAACCAAGACTGCTGAGAAGATGTTCATTTGTAATTGATTTCTTAAAAAAAAAAAAATCACATAAAATCATTAAGTAATTTCAGACTTCTCTCCTGCATTAAAACAGCTTGAGCTGTCTTAAGAAAATATATATGGAGATGTTCTTGCATTAAATTCTATGCAGAGTCTAAACTGCATTCCATCTCACTCTCTCTGCTTTCAAAGTTCAGAGGTGAGTGCTGATCCTTAGCCAAAATGTCACTACCTACATGCAAAAGGGAGGAAACAGGATGCTTGGGGGAACTCCAAGATGTGCAGTAGTACAAAAAGTATTTAGGAAAAAAACCCTAAAGGGGGGACAACCCCAAAACAGCCCAGTGATGACCAAGCATGTTCAGTAGCAATGGGACATTGAATCAGTTGGGAAAGAAAACCATGGGATGGGAGGAAGAGGGAAATGGGATCAGCTATCAGTCTGGAAGTGGCCAGTGTGGTTATGGTAGCCCAGAGGCTTCAAAATTTCACTGCTTACCTTTCAGGGAGGAAGGATGGGCTATCTAAGAGAGAAGGCAAGAAGCACAGAGGGAGAGTGGAAAGTGGGAGGTTATATGTCTATGTCCTTTCCTCCATTGTTCTTTGTTTCATTTCTATCCTTCTCTTTCTTCCTCTGAGAGAAATGAGGAAAAGAGGACAGAGGAAGAGACCCACAGATATAAAAAGAGAAGAAAGAACTGTCTTCTTGTTTGGATAGGTCATTTCCTGGTTCACACTGAGAAGATATTTTTAAATGTTCCCCCTGGGAAGGAACTGAGAGTTGCTGATAGGTATCAAATGAGGAATCCAAAGTTTTCATGTAGCCAGGAATGGGCACCTGTGTGTCCACGCACCAACCCCCCCGCCAACGTAGTGAAAACATTTAAAAATAGCCCTGCTAATGCAAATTCCAAAACAAGTGCAGTTCATTGTCCTCATACTGCAGGATGGAAGAGGCTGTTACTGGAGGTTGTGGCTTTACAAGAGCCCGACAATGTAGTTCACATTGAATACTGCAGGTCAAGCTCTGAGTAGTTAACAACAACCTGGCAGTGTTGTCCAGAGATATTAAACCCCTATTGTAGGCTGGGAGGAATCTGAGAGAGTATCTTGCAACAGCCCTGGAATGTTATCCATTGGTTTTACCCCCTTGTTGCAAGTCAGCCTCAGAGTGTAGGATAACACAACCAGTGGTGTAGCGTAGAGTGGTGTAGCGGTTAGAGTGTTGGGCTGGGACTCAGAAGTTCCAGGTTCTAGTCCCCACTTTGCCATGAATCTAACTGGGCAACTTTGGGCCAGTCACTGGCTCTCAGCTTAACTTACCTCACAGAGTTGTTGTGAGGATAAAACAGAGAGGAAGAAGATCATGTAAGCTGCTTTGGGTGACTTGGAGGAAAAAAGATGAGATATAAATGTAATAATAAATAGTAAATAAATAAAACTAAAATGTAGTTCACTGTCATATCCTTATTGTGGGTTAGTGGTAGGGTGGGGGCTGTGCTTAGAGGCAGTAGCTAATGGCAGCCTTGCAGTGTAGTCAACTGTTTATATCGTAGGTCAGAGGTGGGTATGAGGCTAGTTTGGATTCCCAGTTAAAAATTCTTCCATACCTCTCAGGTATGGAAATAAGGAAGTGTGAGAGATATGTGAATCTGAGATACCTGCCAACTCTTGGTTACTATAGGTAATTTCATATTCAGCTTACCATGAAAAATTGATCCTAGTATGACCTCAGAATTCCAATTCTTTGTGGTCAATCGCCAGACGTGTATACAAGTGACTGAGTGATATGTGGTGTGCAATAACCTAGTCCTTAAGTGCTTTTGCATCTGGTTCTTTCTTCACATATGAACATATAGTAATAGGAAAAAGTCACAGCATAATTCCCCAAATGCCAAGGGAAGTGGAATTTGTGCTGGCAGTACCAATTTCAGGAGAAAGCAGTCATCCCCTTCTTAAAGCTTCACCCATAAGCCTTCAGCACGGGGAACCTTAATCTTCTGTTATCTCACCAGAATTCTTGCAGAGTTCTTTTGATGTTCTACCATTTTGGCTTCCCTCCGTCCGACATAGTGGGGGATAGAAGAGTTGCGCAAAAAGGCAGCAAGTTCTGGAGTGTCCTCTGGGACAGCAAACTGCAAAGAGGAAGAAAAATGAGCTGTAAACATACTCCAGAATTGCTCTAACAGACAGGTTGCTTTCAGACATCTTGAGCTTGACTTTGACCTTTTCTTGTTTCATTTAGCAGCTCTACCCTGAAAATTGATACCTTGCACTCTTCAAATGGCAGGAGGATTAACTCCTGCCCAAAAGGATATTGTAATTTTTTAAAGACTAGATTTGTTTTTACCATCTGAATCATCTTTGTTATCATATTTTGTACTAATTAAGCTTTTGAGGCTAGATTCTGTTTACCATCATACAGGTGGAAATTTAGCATCTGACATCTAGAAATCCTGTGGTTAGTAGTTAATAGTTTTATTGGCACCAGTAAATACTTTTAGTGTGATCACTTGTTTTGGCTTCCTGGAAAACTAATTATTCCAGCTGAGGTTTTCTGCATTAGGAAAAACAATTCTGAATGAATAGCTCCAAATATAACGTTTGTAGAAGACCCATATCTGTTTTTGTTGATATTTGGGTTTTTGTTCCTAACTACAAAATAATGAATTGAGATTCATTTTTGCTTTTCTGTAACTGCAGCAGAATGTCAAGAAGCAGAGAGGAATTATTTTCTGATCTGAGCCTCAAAAGAGAATAAATCTGCATTTTTTCTCACCAAGGTTGAACAAATTAGATCAAAACATTAATCAGATTGTACTTCAATGCTGATAATAACTATTTATTTTATTTTACTTATATCCTGCCTTTTCACCAAAAATGGTGCTCAAGGCAGCTAAAAGTGATGCAGGATCCAGAAACAAGTAACTGAAAAGATGTCTCAGGGCAACAATGAAAATGACAGACAATTGAGAACCCATCACACATGACATAGGAAGAAAGGGGCATACCTCACTCCAGTAAAAAAGAGACAGTTTGGACATAATGCTAAATGAGGCTAGCCTCCCACAGGGCTCATCCCCCCTCGCCCCCCGCTCCTCTGGCACAACCACAAAGCTTCTGTTTCACTTCAGATTAACCACAGAAGGGCTGGCCCAAGACATTTTTCTGCCTGAGGCAAAGGACAAGATTGGGCCCCCTCCTTAGTTCTACTATTGCCAAGGATGGATCGAATGGCCCTTGATGTACTTTCCAACATTGTTCAAATTCTACGATGATTATCTGCGGGGGGGAGAAACTAAAATGGTCCTCCAGAAGCATTGCTAGGGTGAGATTTTAGTATTCTGGTATGCTCTACATATGGGTGTGAAGAAAAACATTCCACAGGGAACCATTTGCACTCACATCATAGCACTAGTTCACTAGTTGACATGAGAAAGAGTGGCTACACACACACACATGCGTGTGCGCGCACACACACACACACATGTATAGCATAACATGAGACCCCAGTGCTCAACATTTCGGCTCATGGTTGAGGGGGAAGGGTTATGCAAGTTGGCCCTGTGCACAGCACGTCTAGGCTACATGTTATGCATGAGTTGAGGGTGGAGGAAGAGCATGCATAATTACTCCACCATGTGGAGAGAATTCTCAGCTTGGGAAATGTATTGAATTAAGTGGTACTCCAGAATGGCCAGCAGAACTGGCTGATCTAAGAGAAGAAGGAAGAGGTGAAATGATCTGTAAGAAGACTCCTGGGAAACTAATGGTTGGCTTTCTCTTGCATACATGGATCTCAGATGAGGACGTTGCTACTCATAACTTGAAGCTTTGCCCTGATGCAAGCAGGCCAGTAGTTGCATCAAATGTCACTTGAGATGCAACTATGTGGAGGCTGTTCTATATGGCAGGATATTTATGTGAAGCAGCTTCCCTTGCACCTGCGGCATTTTCACCATACAATCTGCAAAGTAGAGAGTTTGTGCAAGCATTGACAAATCATTGGGATTTTATGGTAAGCCACTTCCTATGGACAGCTTGCTTTATGAGCAGCCCCCCATGCTCTGGGCCTTAGAGGAAGAGAATCTGTAACGACTTCTAGAACTAACTTATTAGTGGTATAAATTTTAGAGGAGTTCAAACAAGCAAAGTTTTACCATAGTGGTGAATCAAAAAACTCTGTTTTAAGTTTCTTACCTTTATTTCCAAACTGTTGATTGCAGAGCTGGTTTGACACTGCAACGGTCCATGTGTCTGAATGTGAAGGATGTAAAGGAGGAATTCCTTTCTGCTCAGCACTGGCCATTCCACAGACAAGATTGTATCATTGATGGCACTTGGCCCAATGTTGTGCAACTATTGTGACAATAAGCAAAATAAATTAAACTAGAAAGCTGCAACCAAAGATTTGGCTTGCTAGTTCACATCACTATGCAAAATTCCATCCCATCCCTACTCCATTGTTTCTTGGACCTCATTGCCAGGTCACATGGGGAAATGACAGAAGCCACAACTGGCCGAATCCCCCACCCACCCACAGTCTAGACTGTAGCCCTAACAATACTATGTCCCCATGGCTTGCATGGTGACTTCCTCCTGGCCCAGAGGTCACAGCCCACCATTTCTCCAAACCTTTTGTGTAGTTTTGCCCCTTCCTGCTTTCTTCTTGGTTCTTCCTCCTTTCAATTCAGTCTCTGCCACTCATTGTTTCCTCAGGTTTCTGCTTTTCAGGTCACTGCCTACTTCATTCCTCTTCCTTTAGCTAGCTACTTTGTGTCTTGACCAACTTCCCTAGGACTCCTCTCTCCCTGCCCCCATAGCATACAACCCTTTTGATAAGTGCTTTGAAGTTTCCTTAGAGCTTTCTCTTTGATTATGTTCCTCTTCCCTCAAGTCATGTCCTGCTTCTGCCACTCTTTTCCTCAATCCTCATTTTCCACTTACAATTCCTTCAGGTTCCTTTTTCTCAGTCTAGTGTCCAATTTGCAGCCTTCCTTCAGCTACCACGAGTCTGGGTTCCCTGCCCCTTAGCTTTCCTGCATCATGGAACCTCTTTCCAGGTCTCAGCCAAACGGGCTTTATCCCCATCCAAACTGACGACTTCCACTTCTTTCACTGAAGGTAGTCTGCACACTGCTTTGTTTCCTGAGCAACTGAACATGCAAGCCATCACAGCAGCTCAGCCTATCAGTGCCATAGGCTTCATCACTGTAAGTGCAATACAATATTAGTTGTATTGCCCCTTCCTGCTTGTATTGTATTGCTCTTGTGAGAACAAGACTAATTTCTTATTAAGCTTATATCAATTTATTTGGTTTTAGACACTGATAAGAAACAGGCCAACAACCCTATCTAACTTACTACCCCTTTTTTGGCTTGAACTTATGGGGAACGGAATCATAAGGGAACAAAGTGAGTGGCTCAGGGTAGTCAGCTGGTCTGTGGCAGAGGTGTTTCTCCTTAGTTCAGTCACTAATCCTATTTGGCAATTTAATAGCCCATTCCATATTGGTTTTAAGCTGACTGAAACCCTGATCTAAACATTCATATTCGCATATCTGCCATATGAGGCTGATGTCCCAGATGCTGCCAGAGTGCTGAGGATCAGGTGCAAGGGATCCTTTAGTACCACAACACCATTTCCATGGATGTTGCCACACAAATCAGACTTGACCCTTAAACTTATGCAGCAGTCAACCATGTTACTGTTATGGCCCATAAGAAAGAAATACATGCATGTGACGTCAGTTCAACTGAAGTCCTCAAACTCAGAGCAAAGTGTCATAAATCTGGGGCCTCCTCCTTTCCCCCTTGATATGTGTATATTTCATGTCTTGCCCATTAATGCTATTAACCTCCGATCAGTTTTTTCAAAGCAGTCTCCTGGACTTGTGGGTATTTCCTAAGTGCCTAAAGGACCACAGCCTAATTCATAAGATTATATGAATATTCTTCATATACAGTAAGTGCTGATATGCTAAGCTAGTGATAATCAGCATATTACACTTGACTCCACATTATGATGGGAATAATAAGTCCTATGCTGAGATGTCTTAGTATGAAATACCATTGCAGTGTTTGTCTTGCAAGATTTAAGCTCCTAATTTTGTTTAAATGTTGTCATCCACATTTCCCTCTGAGATTGCCCATCCTATCCTGCCAACTGGCTTGTAAACAGGAACCATATGCAAAACATCCTGTTGCGCTTTCAAACATGGCCCATCCATCAAATTCCAAAGAGATTATAGGTTCATTACATTTCACCACACCACCCCCACCTGCAAAGTGCTTGTTTTAGTGAATCTTTAGGATGAAATGATGATGATATATGCTTGCAATTATAAAAGGTCGTATTCACTTCAGGAAGTAGGTTTTAATTAGTTTTTAATTTGCACTTCATTTTACATTTGGTTTGACTCATCTAGTTTGCTTAAAGAGCAGAGCCAATTTGGGTACATGCCTAATTTCTGGGATTATAGTAGTGAATTAAATTTTAGGAGAAACAGTTTCTCATAATGCTCTGCAATCCTCATAATATTGAAGAAATCAGCCCATGGAGGGTGTGTGCGTGTGTGTAGGAATGGAAAATCTTTGCCTAGTGAAGTAAGGATAAAACAATGCACTATGCTGTATATATACACATCATGCCTCTGTGAAACATTATTCCATAAATCACTTGAATTTCAAACGTTTATTTACATATATATTTCTACCTCGTATATGTGTTCTACCAAAGGTCCAATGTCATCTTCTTTGGTAGGTTCATCTTTTGGCTCCCACTTATGAATTGGCAGAACAATTTGTGGAGGATGAGAAACTCTAAAACGTTTCACAAATGCAGTAGTATGAGAACAATGGTCAATTATACTATGCTTAACAAATGAGAAGCATTCAGTCAGATTAAACTAAAACAGAAATAGATATCAACTGAGAATTGACTGCAAGTGTCAGAGAACTCATCCATGAACATATCTAGATAGGTGCTCATATAGTTTTTAAAACAAGTCAGCTAGGATGGTATAGTAGTTAGATAGAGAGCTGGTTTGCATGTAGTGCTAAACCATAGCTTAGTGCTATGTGGAATTGCAGGGCTGGCCTTCCCATTAGGTGGGGTGAATCCCCTGCCCCAGGCACCAGAATTGGAAGGGTGGAGAATTGTGTGCTGCCTCACCAGTCCTGTTCTCCCGCTGTGGCAAATGCCTCAGCAGGAAAGCAGCCAATAGGGCTCCATGGACAATCTACCCGCCCAATCTCTCACTCTGTGGGAATCCCATCCACCTGATTTCCAACACATCTCCTGCAATCTCCTTCCTCATCTATGGGGTTCCCCACTGTAGCCAAGCTTCAGCCCTGGCTACTTGATAAATAGCTTCAGCCCTGGCTACTCTGTTCCAGGGAGCAGAGAAGAAATTAGTGATGAATGCATAGTTACTAGATAATTGCCTAGTACTTCCTTGCACTCTCCATCCTCTAAAATGACACCACAGCTCGAGTGGCCATAGGTAAGGCAGAACCTTAACAGAGAAATACTAGGAATAATGGTTGCATCCTCATGATAGGCCTTGCATAGGCCTTGCAGGCTCTATGGAGGAGGCAACTGTTCATGAACCCAGTCAGAGGATTCTTCCAAAGAGACCATCGCTCCAACCTCACCCAAATGCCTGTTTGTTCAGCTTGAAGGGGCACCCCTCAGCTTATACAAAGCATTGTTTTATAGTCTAATAGCCAAGACCAATGCAAACAACCAGACTATACAATATATCCACTTAAATTCACCTATAAAAAGCAGTATGGCTCAAAAGCAAACATTTCATCTTAAAAGGGAATCTTTTGCAACAAATAAAGGAAAGAAACAAGGGTGTTTTAAGAGGAGGAGTTGCAGTAACCAAATAAATATCATTCCTCAACCAGGTTTTTTTCTAGTAAGGCAGCAAAGTAATATGCCTATCTGCAAATATGCAAAATGCCCATATGTATATGGCAGGGTCAGAACCTCACAGGATGGCTGCAACATATGCTTGTTAATATAAATATATGCATTGGAATGTGTAAAATATGATCCCGGTAAGTTAGGGTGAATAGAATGTGAGGGGGTGAGGGAAAGGTGGGAGGGGCTTGTGAGTGAGAGTATTCTGAGGTTTAAAGATAGGGTGCTTAATTGTGTTTAATAAATTGTATTTGTTTCATTATAAATGCAAAATCCCATGTGTTGGTTTGCTTTATTAATGCTACCAAATAGAAAAGTCTATTTTCCTGTTTACTTGTCTTGAATTGGGTAGAAGAAATTGGGTGTTTCTTTGACCCAGAGTAAAAGGGCTGAAGCTTTGTGTGTCAGTGAGGACAAATGACCAAAGCGAGGGCAGATATCCTGTGGGGTTTTTCAGTTTCAACAGGTGGAAACTGGAAAAGGTATAACTCTGGAGCAGGAACGTCACAGTAGCCATATACGCATGCGCGCGCACACACACAAGTGGTGGGAAAAAGTCTGTGAAAACCTTAGGATTGTCACATATTTCCAGCCTAAAGTGTTATTAATCTAACCCCATAATCCTATATAAAGACCAACAGATAACCTGAGTAAACAAATGATACACAAACATGATGCCTTTTCAACATTTATTCATCCACAACTGATATCAACAGTCAATATCCATGTGTGAAAAAGAATGTGAACCTTTACATTCTGTACCCGGCGGCACCCCCTTGAGCAACAGTGACTTCAAGTAAGCATTTCCTGTAACTCCCAGGGCATAGTCTGAAGGTACTTGAGGCAGCCACCTTGCTAAAGCTAAGCAGGTTTGGGTCTGGTCAGTGCTTGGAGGGGAGACCACATGTGGCCACCTTGAGTTCCATGGGGAAGAAAGGTGGGATATAAATGTAGTAGTAGTACTACTACTACTGTTGGTCAGTCTCTCACATTGGTTTTGAGGAATTTTGGCCCATTCCTCCTTACAGAACTGCAGCCACAACATTTCAATGGGGCTTGTGTCCAGACTTCTGCAGCTATTCTTTTGTATACCTGCTTGCATGCTTTGGATTATCTTGTTGCATGACACACTTTCAGTTCAGCTGCAGCTTATGGATGGATGGCCTGACATTCTCCTCTAGAATCTTCCTATGTTGTTGTTGTTCAGTCGTTCAGTCGTGTCCGACTCTTCGTGACCCCATGGACCATAGCACGCCAGGCCTTCCTGTCCTGCGCTCTCTCCCGGAGTGTGCTCAAGTTCATATTCATTGCATCCGTGATGCTATCTAGCCATCTCATCCTCTGCCGTCCCCTTCTCCTTTTGCCTTCAGTCTTTCCCAGCATCAGGGTCTTTTCCAGGGAGTTTTCTCTTCGCATTAGGTGGCCAAAATATTGGAGCTTCAGCTTCATTATCTGTCCTTCCAATGAGCAGTCAGGGTTGATTTCCTTGAGGATGGACTGATTTGACCTCCTTGAAGTCCAGGGGACTCGTAAGAGTCTTCTCCAGCACCACAGTTCGAAAGCATCCATTCTTCGGCGCTCAGCCTTCCTTATAGTCCAGCTCTCACAGCCATACATTACTACTGGGAAAACCATAGCTTTGATTAGACGGACCTTTGTCGGCAAGGTGATGTCTCTGCTTCTTACTATGCTGTCTAGGTTTGCCATAGCTTTCCTCCCAAGGAGCAAGCGTCTTTTAATTTCATGGCTACAGTCACCATCTGCGGTGATCTTGGAGCCCAAGAAAGTAAAATCTGTCACTGCTTCCATTTCTTCCCCTTCTATATGCCAGGAAGTGATAGGGCCAGATGACATGATCTTAGTTTTTTTAATGTTGAGTTTCAAACCAGCTTTTGCACTCTCCTCTTTCACCCTCAACAAGAGGCTCTTGAGATCCTCTTCGCTTTCTGCCATTAGGGTGGTATCGTCTGCATATCGGAGGTTGTTGATAATTCTCCCGGCAATCTTAATTCCGACCTCTGATTCATCCAATCCGGCATTTCTCATGATGTACTCTGCATATAAGTTAAATAAGCAGGGTGACAATATGCAGCCTTGTCGTACTCCTTTCCCAATTTTGAACCAATCGGTTGTTCCATGTCTGGTTCTTACTGTTGCTTCTTGACCCTCGTACAGGTTTCTCAGGAGACAGGTAAGGTGGTCTGGTACTCCCATCACTTTAAGAATTTGCCATAGTTTGTTGTGATCCACACAATCAAAGGCTTTAGCGTAGTCAATGAAGCAGAAATAGACGTTTTTCTGGAATTCTCTTGCTTTCTCCATGATGCAGCGAATGTTGGCGATTTGATCTCTAGTTCCTCTGCTTCTTCGAAACCCAGCTTGTACTTCCGGTAGTTCTCGGTTCGCGTACTGCTGAAGCCTAGCTTGTAGGATTTTGAGCATCACCTTGCTGGCATGTGAAATGAGCGCAATTGTGCGGTAGTTTGAACACTCTTTGGCGTTGCCCTTCTTTGGAATTGGAATGTAAACTGACCTTTTCCAGTCTTGTGGCCACTGTTGAGTGTTCCAGATTTGTTGGCATATTGAATGCAGCACTTTAACAGCATCATCTTGTAGGATTTTAAATAGCTCAGCTGGGAGACTGTCATCTCCGCTAGCTTTGTTGTTACTAATGCTTCCTAAGGCCCACTTGACTTCACTCTCGAGGATGTCCGGCTCAAGTTCAGTGACCGCACTATCATGGCTATCAGGGACATTCAGATCTTTCCTGTATAGTTCTTCTGTGTATTCTTGCCACCTCTTCTTAATCTCATCTGCTTCTGTTAGGTCCCTGCCTTCTTTGTCCTTTATCATGCCCGTCTTTGCACAAAACGTACCCTTGAGATCTCCAATTTTCTTGAAGAGATCTCTAGTCTTTCCCATTCTGTTGTTTTCCTCGATTTCTTTGCATTGTTCATTTAAGAAGGCCTTCTTGTCTCTCCTTGCTATTCTCTGGAACTCTGCATTCAGTTGGGTATATCTTCCCCTTTCTCCCTTGCTTTTCGCTTCCCTTCTTTCGTGAGCTACTTGTAAAGCCTCATCAGACAGCCACTTGGCTTTCTTGCATTTCTTTTTCTTTGGGACGGATTTTGTTGCTGCCTCCTGAACAATGTTACGGACCTCCGTCCATAGTTCCTCAGGCACTCTGTCTATCAGGTCTAATCCCTGAAATCTATTCCTCACCTCCACTGTATATTCATCAGGGATATGATTTAGGTCATACCTGAACGGTTTAGTGGTTTTCCCGACGTTCTTCAATTTAAGCTGAAATTTTGCAAGAAGCAGCTCATGATCTGAGCCACAGTCAGCTCCATGTCTTGTTTTTACTGACTGTATGGAGCTTCTCCATCTTTGGCTGCAAAGGATATAATCAATCTGATTTCGATATTGACCATCTGGTGACGTCCATGTGTAGAGTCGCCTCTTGTGCTGTTGGAAAAGAGTGTTTGCTATGATCAGCATGTTCTCTTGGCAAAACTCTATTAGCTTTTGTCCTGCTTCATTTTGTACACCAAGGCCATGCCTGCCTGTTATCCCGGTGATTTCTTGACTTCCTACTTTAGCATTCCAATCCCCTATGATGAAGAGGACATATTTTTTTGGTGTTAGTTCTAGAAGGTGTTGTAGGTCTTCATAGAACCGATCAACCTCAGCTTCTTCGGCCTCAGTGGTTGGGGCATAGACTTGAATTACTGTGATGTTGAATGGTTTGCCTTGGATTCGTACTGAGATCATTCTATCATTTTTAAGATTGTACCCCAGTACTGCTTTTCCCACCCTTTTGTTGACTATGAGTGCTACTCCATTTCTTCTAAGGGATTCTTGCCCACAATAGTAGATATGATGGTCACCTGAATTAAATTCGCCCATGCCTGTCCATTTTAGTTCGCTGATTCCCAAGATGTCGATGTTCAATCTTGCCATCTCATGTTTGACCACCTCCAGCTTACCTTGATTCATTGATCTGACATTCCAGGTTCCTAAACAATATTGTTCTTTACAGCATCGGATTTTCTTTTCACCGCCAGACACATCCACAGCTGAGTGTCCTTTCGGGTTTGGCCCAGCCGCTTCACTCTTTCTGGCGCTACTTGGAAATACCCTCTGCTCTTCCCCAGTAGCATATTGGACACCTTCCGACCTGAGGGGCTCATCTTCCGGCGTCATATCTTTTAGCCTTGTGATACGTTCCATGGGGTTTTCTTGGCAAGAATACTGGAGTGGGTTGCCATTTCCTTCTCCAGTGGACCACATTTTGTCAGAACTCTCTGCCATGACCTGTCCGTCTTGGGTGGCCCGGCACGGCATAGCTTATGGCTTCACTGAGTTACGCAAGCCCCTTCGCCACAACAAGGCAGTGATCCATGAAGGGGAGAATCTTCCTATACACTGCAGATTTCACGGTTGTGTAAATGATGGCAAGCCATCCAGGTCCTGAGGCAGCAAAGCAGGCCCAAATCATCACATTCTCACCACCATGCTTGATGGTTGGGATGAGGTTCTTCTGTTTGAAGTCAGTGTTTGTTTTTCACCGAACATAACATTTCTCATTGAGGCCAAAAAGTTCTACCTTTGACTCATCTGTCCACAGAAGATTGTTCCAGAAGTCTTGGGGATCAACTCTGTAATCTTTAGCGAACTTCAGTTGGGCAGCAATGTTCTTTTTCGAGAGCAGTGGTTTCCTCCTGGCTATACTCCAATAAACACCATTCTTGTTCAGTCTTTTTTTGATCGTTGAGTCATGAACAATCAGTCTCACATTATCTAAGGTGAGAGTGGCCTGTAGATCCTTGAACGTTACTCTGGGGTTCTTTTTTTTACTTCCTGCATAAGCCTTAGTTTGTTCTTGGAGAGATTTTGGTAGGACGACTGTTCCTAGGTAGAGTGACTGTGGTCTTGAACCTTCTCCATTTGTAGACTATCTGTCTGACAGTGGACTGGTAGAGCCTCAAATCCTTACACATTGTTTTATAACCCTTTCTAGGCTGATGAGCAGCAATAACTGCTTTTCTGAGGTCCTCAAAGATGTCTTTTGATCGTGGTATAAAGTATTTCTTCACAACCGTATGGTGAAGACCAAACTCACAAAGTTTCTGATCCTTTTATAGGGTGGGGCCTCCCAAATTCACCCATGAAGATCCACCTAATTATTTAAACACCTGATTCTAATTATTCCCTTGAATTGAGCTGATGCAACTAGGGGTTCCGTTACTTGAGCACATACCCTGACTCTTAAGTACTCATTGTTTGCCTAATTTATTATTTATTTATTTCACAAGACATGGAATTGGTTAATATAAACTCTACTGGACATTTAGAAAAGGACTGGTTTTGAATCATGACAGCTATCATGATCCAACTATGAAATTTCTGTAATTATCATTAGGGTTCACAAACTTTTTCTCACCCCTGTATTTATAAAAGAGAGCTTCGGCTATTGGGCGGTATAGAAATAAATAAATAAATAAATAAATAAACCCTAAGTAAGCGATCACGGGCAATTTTGCAGTGGGATATTTAGCATTATTACTGTGTTTTTGAAATGAATGTTTTTAAATGTATTCTTAAATGTACATTTATGTGCTGTTGTCCCTTTGCTTCTTTCTTTAATCTAGCCCCTGAAGAAAGCCCATACTCAGGGTCAAAACATGTAAGGCTACTTCTTGGAATGAAACCACAGCACTGAGGCCTAAATATTCACTACCCCAGTAAACTCAATTCAACATACATTTATGATTAGTTTTATGTCCAGGCTGAAAATAAATGTACTTACCCTCTGACCTGTACTTGAGCAACTGCACTTATGTCAATTTGAAGGTCAACCAAATTACTGTTGGGATTAACCTTGTTGGAACTAAAATAAATTTGTGTAAAGGTTAATTATGTTTCAGATACATAAAACGGAAAGCATTTTAACGTATGTCTGCAATGCTCAAGGCTACAGCATTTATCAAATTAACTTTCAGAGATGGCACGGAGCAGTGGCAGTTGCGCCCCGCTTTCTGGGGTCATTGAGATAATGGAGAAGGTCTCCCTGACTGGCTCTCATACCATGCCCACCATGTTCTCATAACATCTTAATCATAAACTACCCAAATAACTATAGGTTCTAAAATTATCCTTCCAAATATGATTGGTTAATTTCTGTTGCTTAGGGAGGAAAAAATGATGAAAAGGCAGTGGCCATCCCTCCCCAGCAAAAAGGTAGAAACAGTAGGGGCAGTATCCAACTGTGTCATTCTGTTAGCACAAATGATCTTGCACTAGTGGAAACTATGTTCTGGCCTGTGTGCAAGAGAAGAATCTAACTAAAGTTACGTTTGCGCAACCGTGGTTGCACAAGTGGTTTTGCATAACTCTTGTGCAATGCATTGTGCAAGAAGTTGCGCAACTGCTTTGCACCCGCTGTGCAACCAGTTGCGCATTTGGCTTGTGTAACTGGTTATGTAACTGCTTGCACCTGTTGTGCAACCGGTTGCACAACGCGTTGCACAACTGCTCACACAACTGGTTGCGCAAGCATAATGGGCAACCGCTTGTGGAATGGAAAGATTCAGCGGAGCTCTGCTAGCACTATTAGGGTTTGCAGAATGTCACCACTGGATACTGCCCTAGGCCAGTAGAACTTCGAATTTGCACCATCCTTTGAAGATGCCACAAGAGACAACAAATACCTGCAGAATGTCCCTGCACCATCTATCTAGCAAGGAACACATCTAAAAGAATCACCAGCTACATGGGCATACATCTTGACAAACTATCTCAGTGGAGTAGCTTCTTCTTGCATTATTTTGTCTAGTGATAAATTACAACTCCACTCCCTAGTAACACTGGCTAATTTCACAAGTTTAAATATGTTAATGAGATATAGACACACTTTCAGTTGAATATGAAAGACATTTGCCATAAGCCTTCCCCAACCTGGTTCACGCTAGTTGTTTTGGACTATAACTCCCAGTATTCTTGACCATTGCCTATGCTGGCTGGGGTTGATAGGTCTTGGAGTACAACACATTTGGAGGGCACCAGGTTGGGAAAGGCTGCTGTAAACGAAGAAATATGCTTTGGTTATAATGAAAGTAGTTATACAGTCTTATTATGTATCAATATGGAGGAAGCTGGTGGCTCCAGTGTCAGTGGGGTGGTGAATCCACTCTGGGTCTCAGTCAGAACCAGTCAGACCTCTAAAGGAGCTACCTTGGATAGCTCCTTCAGAGCTATGACTGAAACCCAGAGTGGATTTTTCACCCCTCTGACATTGGAGGCACCAGCCTCCACTGTATCAATATATCAGCATGAAAATGTGACTATGATAATCATCTCATTACACGTTCCAGTAATGCAACCAAACCCATGGTATCTGAAGACAATCAGTTGACAGCTGACACAGATCTAAAATGATGACAGCTATTCTTTCGAAAGTTTCATTTTTAACTCCACTGTGCATGTCTGTTCTTATCCAGAAATCTGTCTACACAGCAGCTGCACTAAATTCAAGGACTTTTATATTGAACTAGTTAAATAAGTTGTCTTCTTCTTTGGTTTGCAAATTCCTAAACATGTGACTGGGAAGAATATGATGAAGAATCTCTCAAGAAAAGCAAATGCCTTTTGAAGGCTTTCCAACCCTTTCAAGGTAGGGAAGACCAATTTTCTCTTTCATCTCTCTGTCAACAATGATAATGGCTATGGCGAATTGTTTATTTGACCACCTTGTGTTTATGAAAGAGAATACAAGCTTCTAAACTCAGCAGTTACAGTCAGAGTTCATATATACCCTTGCTTATATTCCAAACAATGTATCAAGGAAAGATGAATTATCACAATAAATGTACATAGGCATATTTCTTTTGCATAACGTGCTCTGTTTCCTAGATTCAGGAGTTTAATGACTTTGGAATACTCTGGCAAGAAATTGGTAAGTAGGGCAGGAAGCAAGCATAAGAATTGGATCAAAATAAATCAACTAATCAGACATGTGTATAGAGAGACAGGTTACCATGCTTTTAGTAAATACAAAGCCTTACCTTCTGACTTGCAATTTGAATTGGATGCTGAATTCAGCATTTTCAAAATGCTGAACAGTAAATCTGATGCCTGAAGAAAACTAGGAATCAGAATTCAGTTATTAGAAGTGCGAGTATTCGACTGAACTGTGCATATAGGTTAAATTGACCTGAACTGGCCCTTCAGTGGTGCCATGTTAGTTGCTGTTTGCTATACGGATGCATAGTGTTACAAATAATTCTTCAGGCTATGATTGCCCATCCTTTGCTCTACTCATCTATGAATCTTAAAGAGCCAAGAGTTCTTTTGCTCTCGGCCCCGTAAAATAATAAGACTGCCAGACTACCTATTTAAGGTTACAAGGAAGAGTGACAAAACCACACAACTCTGTCACATAGCAAAGGAAACTTGCTTGGTTGCTTGGAGGCAATTTTTAGTCGCCCCGGGTGAACAGGTGAATGGTTTGTTGCAAGCCCATTAGATTAAAAATAACAGTGGTAGGAGAAGATAGTGGCATGAAGTTCAAGATACGGAGCCTGGCTCTGGGCAAGGGATGATGGGACATTAGAACTTCTGAGAATGAGCAACCCTGAATTCACCTGTGAATGCTCAGCTCTTTAAAAGTATCACGCTTTGTGCTTGAAGTGTTCAAGAATGACTGAATGAAGCTACCTTAGACTGAATCAGCTTCTGAGTCAATCTACCCCAGTACTGTCTGCTCTGAGTCTCCAAAATCACAACCGGAGGTCTTTATCATCCCGTTTACCTATGATCCTTTTTAATACAAGATGCTAAGCATTGACCATGAAGCCTTCTGTACACAACCAAAGGGAAAATGCAGTATTACTTAAGTTTATGAAGCTAATAACTAGTGGATGAATGCAGAATAAAGAATCCATGTATACTCAGCTCATCGTAACCACCACTACCACCACAACCACCACCAAAGTGTTGCTCCATTGCGCTATATATCTGTTGCAGTTTTAATGGCATATCCATAGCATCTATCTCTGGCAACAGGGTGTATGGTTATCCAGTTCCCTGAGGTCCACTGGAACAGACATATACCGCAGTAGCTGGATTTTATTATGTTTTATTATGCATTTATATACATCAACCTGATAGTGATGGCTGTAGGGTGACTCACAAGATGAATGAACGAATGAATAAAATAAATAGCATTACTTGGGATTCTAATAAGTCTGGTGTAAGGAAAACCATGCTAACAACCAAGAATAGTGTATTTTAGAGTTTCTATCCTTCATAAGAAAAATGCAAGACAAATAATATAATCAGATCTTGGAAATTCTCATGTTATTTGTATCTTAATGGAGACACTCCTTGTCAACTCCAATGTAGTTGCATTCAGAAGTAGTTCATAAGGGTTGAATGATCTTAATAGTGCAATCCTAGCCATATCTACTTGGAAGGAAGTCGCATTGAGTTCAGTAGGGCTTACTCCCAGGTAAATTCTAAGATTGGAACCTGACAATGTAATCCTATAAATGCCTACTCAGAAGCCAGACCTATTGAGTTCAATGGGACTTACTGCCACGTAAATGTGTATTGGATTGCAGCCTAAATTGCAACAAAATGAATGGGGCAAGCGTACATTTAAGCCCTCAAGCCCAACTAATTTTAGCAGAATTTGAGCTGATTACTTTAGTTGGATTGTGGCCCAGGTCATAAATAAGCTCACCAATTAAGGACATAATCCTATGCATGTTTAGACAGAGAAAAGGCCAGCAACTCCCAGCCAGCCTTGCTGGCTGGGGAATGCTGGGAGTTATAGGCCTTTTCTCTGTCTAAACATGCATAGGATTGTGCCCTAAGGGTATTATTTTGGTCTCTCTCTCTCTTTTTTAATACAGTGTAATGCTGTATTCTATTATATCAGCAATTTCCTGCCCAAATAATTTTTTTTTAGTTGCCACTTATTGACACCAATTCCCCTAATTGAGATAGTTTTCCATTAACTCCCTAAACAATTCAATTTGATAAAAATCAGCAAACGTTTCTGGTTTTGTCTTACATTTGTTCCAGCTGCCATGGGGTTCCCAAGGTCACAAATCACCATTCTAGTTTCATTTTCCATCTTGTAATCACAGCTCAACACGCGTAGCGCCTGTAACCAAAGAACACCAACATGGAGGTCAAAGATCAATCCAGAATGTATCCTGTTGGCAAAATGAACAGCTCTTAGATGGCAAGATTGCTGTTGATTTTGAACACCTGCACAGAGGTCTGAGCATTCATTCATGACTAAGGGAGGCTTGACACTTGAAAGGGAACAAATAAGAGGATCTGTCTAGTTTTTGAAAGAGCTGTAAGGATAGAGATAAAGACTATTTACATATTTTATTCCTTGTATTATCTGCTTCTTCTCTGCAGACACGAAGAGAAAACACGGAAAAATGTGCGAAATAGTGTTCCCAACCATAAGTATGAGTGGCCCAACCAGGCCACCCACAATATCTATGGCAGCCATGCCCAATTTGGCACCTTCCAGATGCATTGGACTTCAGCTCACATCATATCCAGCAAGCATGGGGATGATGGGAGCTGTAGTGCAAGGCGCCAGATTGAGGAAGGCTGATCTTTGAAATGACATCAAAATTGCCTTGACCATAGGGTTGAACTTTAGCACAAAATAAATCTCTGCAAACTCATGCACTTTGCAGAAGTAGATGGGAATAACTTATTTATCTTTTCAAATAGCAGTAGTTTACTTCAATATTAACTTCAGCAGTGACTGTTTTTTTTTACTGCCGACTGAACTGGAACGTCCCCCGTGTGGAGGCTGCCGAAGTACTCAGGCATGTTGATGCTCCATGCTGTGGGATGTCCCATATCATATACATGCAACACGTGCAAATCAATGCAGCCACCATCTGGGATATGCAATACTGGAGTATAGACGCAATAAATAATAATGATCTATTTACATCACACTTCATTCAAAGGTATTAGGACAGTGTACAAAACAAGACCCAAAATGATCATACAATTCTAACGCATGAAAACCAAAACAGAACACAGTCAAGAAACAATTTAAAAGTCAGTAAAATATAAAAAGGGCAAACTAACCAACTAAAATGCCCAGGCAAACAAAAATGTTTTCACCTGGTGCTAAAAAATTAGTAAACACAGTGCCAGTCGCTGTTCTATGGGGAGAGAGCTTCACAAAGGGGGCACCTGAACAGAGAAGGCTCTCTCCTTTGTTAGCACATAATGCGTGGAAGGTATTTCAAGGAGAATCTCCCCAGCAGATCTTACTACATGCGCCAATGCATGAAGTAAGATCCTCTTAAACATTATGAATGCCCTGCAATACAGTCACTGGTCTCTGTGTTGGGAATGTAACATTTAAAACTCCCTCAGGAAGGAAAGATGGAGAATGCTGCCTTTCCATGAAGACAGACATTGGATTTTAAGAGCAGTCACAGCTGTCACTGATGCAGTTTTTCAGGCAGCATACATGCCAGCAAGGGCGTGAATTCAGAATTGGGGGAGTTCAAAATATGAACTCTCCCAGTTCAAGAAGGCTTGCCTACTATTCTATGATTCTATGTCAAACTGAGCCTAGACTATTGGGTCCTGCTTGAAATGTATTTCACCCTTACTCATCCAGCTAGCCAGCCCTTAGTGCTAATTCCCTCACTATCTTCCTAAGCAAAATCCCTTATTTTTGAGAAGAGAGAGGTTGTAAGTGGCAGTCAGGGGGCTCGTTAGATGTAAATCACTTCCTGCCAGGCTCTCTTTAGCTGGAAATCACTTCATGGCATTTGTCGTTTCTTCTGTCTCCTGAACAGAATTGGGAGGCAGAGAAAATGACAAATCCCACATTCCTTAGAGGAAGTGATGAGCCCTGCCCCTCTTCAGAGGTAAAGGGGGTTGCTCAGGGAGGCTGGAGGGATTGGCAGGAGGCCATTTCACCATTTTTTTTATTCTACAGAAAAGCTTGAAAAAACCTATTGGATTTTGAGGTAAGCCTGGAAGACGAATGTTAGGTGAGACTGATCGAACACCCCCCAACCCCCAGGTAAAGCTGCAGGCCATTATTTTTAAAGGGGCACAGGTACATTTATTCATATAAATAAATGGCCAATTCACAATCTGTCAGAGAGCTTTACCCTGCTGAATTTTAGGCTCTCTGAAAACATGAAGAACTATGGAACTCCCTGCTGAGGGAGGGTAGGTTCGCTCCCTCTCTGCTGTCCTTCCACTTGCAGGCAAAGACCTTTTTATTCAAGCAGGCCTTTGGCATGTAAGCAGGTGTGTTGGGCTGGATGCTGTTTTTATTCTGTTATTGTTGTTTTGTGTGTTTTAATGCATTTGCTTTATTACTGTTTTAATCAAGCTTTACTTATGCTCATAGACCACCATGAGTGCATTTTTCTTGGTAGAAAGGTAGGGTACAAATCAAATAAATAAATAATAAACAGTTAGCCCCCCCCCGCCCCCTCCCAGGGCTTGCCTTAGGAGAGAAAAAATACATCAGTGGAGGCACCATCAAACCACCTTTTACAATATTGCATCTGTCTTCACCTTCTTAAAGGACTCTACTTATTTTTCCCCAAGAGAAGAGAAATAATTACAGTCTGCTCCAGAACTGTACACTTCTTTGTTTTCCTTAAGCACCCCAGGCAAACCATAGTTGACTATTGATGGATGTTCTGGAAGTAATGTAACTACTGCTTGTTATGTGTGAACCTACAATAATGAGGGGCACGGGAAGCGGTAAATGTGCAGTAAATTACTAGTGTGGATGCATCCAACCAAGGGCTGAGAAGTTACAGTTATGCCAGCCCGTTGTCCTGACTTCCAAGCCTGAGTGCTATCCACTACATATCCCAGGCCAATGTTGGTCCTTAGACAGCGCTCTTATCTCTTTTTCAGTAACAACAGTGCGGACTTTCTGTGTGTTATCTCTGCCCTCCTCTCTCTAGCTGGGTCATCTGCGGAAATACAACAAAACAGAGGGAGACAGAACAGGAAGTAGCAAGAGAGCAGAAGTTAAAGAACATGGACTTAAGCAAAAAAAAAATCTGTATTTGCCTTTTTTCTTTGAGAAAAAATCATTAGAGAAAAACTGTATGAGGAATGTATACAAAAGAACTTCTAAAAATCATGATGAGGCTGGAATGACTGCTGTGTATCTCCCAGTGACGGTATTTTTGCATACAGTCATTCTAAAATGTGAGTGAGCTTATCCTTCAAATAAGAGCAAGCGAATTAGTCTTAGGGACATCGGAAGCTGCTTTATACCGAGTCAGACCGTTGGTCCACCTAGCCCAGTATTGCCAACACTGACTGGCAGCAGCTCTCCACCGTTTCAGGCAGATGTTTTTCCAGCCCTGCCTGAAGATGCTGGGGATTGGAGCTGGGACTTTCTGCATGCCAATCAGGGGCTCTGCCACTGAGCCACAGCCCCTCCCCAGTCTTAAGAACAGGCTAGTTGCTCCTAGAGTCCAGAATGTAATTGGGTCATTTCAATCCAGGCTCAGATTCCTAACAACATGTAGGTATGTTTAAATCAGCCGATTCTCAGGGATGCTTCACACCACAGGAAAAAGAGGGGTGTGAAGCTGCCTTAGACTAGGGCATATTACACCAGTTCCATCTAGCCCAGTATTGCCTATTCTGACTGGTAGCAGCTCTCCAGGGTCTTGGCCAGAGGCCTTGGCCATCACCTGCTACCTGGTTCTTTTACCTGGACGTGCCTGAGACCTTCTGCATGCAAAGCATGTGCTCTACCACTGAGCTACAGTCTACAGCCTCTTCCTTCAGTGAATAACATTACAACACCTGCAGTGAAGACACGTCAATAGACATGCTGCAAACATTTGTTGATGCTGTACTGTGTAAAGCAGCCTTCAGTCTCCTTCTTTAAGCAGACAGGGTAGCAGTGACCTAATGCAGTGGCTTTCAAGCGTTCTACAGTCCATGTCATTTGACTTTCTGCCAAAGGACCCCTAGCAGGACATCCTGGGGCATTTTCTAACTTGGCCATAGGCTTCGTTCCTCTTGGGTTCTTGCCAGTCCTATTGGGCATCACTGTTGCCCAGCATGCTCTGAGCGTGTGACAGAGAAGACTTTCTTGAGGGTGAAGACTGCGGGGTATGCCTGATCTCTTTAAAGGACACTTGTGGGGCATTACCGATCTTGAGGAACCCCTAATAAGCTGCCAAAGAACCTCAGAATTCCTAATACAGCAGTCTGAAAACCACTGACTTCAAAGTTCTGTTCCCACTAAGAAGCCCCTACTTTAGACCCATTTCATTCAAGGGATGGCAAGGCCATAGAAATGTGTGTTTGTCTTGGGGAATGCAGACCTGGGTCTTTACAAAGGGGAAGCACTGACCTGTGTTCTGTCCACTAATTGCATATACAAATCCATTAACCCCTGTGTATATTTAGCCACACTTGCCTTTTATTAGAGCGAAGGACTGATTCCTTTTTTCTTTTATAGCAACACACGGCTCCTTTTACAGTTCTGAACAGTAGCAAAACCTGAACAATTAGCAGCAGAACAACCTGGATTGTGTTTCAAGTGGAATTGACAGGAATGTGGGTGAAAACGGACAACCTAATGGAATGCTTGGATTCATGAAGCTGTAGGCTTTAAAACTGGCAGAGTGGCTTGCATGACAATGATTAATCACTGGCCACATTGTATTTCCCCAAAGGTTTTGATATTAATGAACCAAGAGTTGGCTGTTGACATTCTAACAACCAGCTCTTGTACAGAAAGTTACATGTAAGTAAGCGCCACCAGAATCAAGGACACTCGCTTCTGGAGTAAGTGTATTTAGGTTCTAGGAACCAGTATTTCTTCCATCCTGCGCCACTGGGTTAGGGCTCTAATTAAGCTGACTCTTTTGTAGCTAGCAGCTAAACGTCCATTACCAAATGCGTGAAGAACACTTTCCAGTATATAGAACTATAGTAAGCAGAGGCCCTGCTTTGTCTAACCCAACTGTCTGACATATGGCAGGTGATGACATACTGAAGCTGTGGATCCCCATTCTTAGGGAAGCTTGCTTCTGTATTGTTTTTTTAGATGCGAGGCCAAGGTGGCTTTTTTTCAGTGGACTTTTAGGTTGCCCTGATTAACTTTCTTTTTCGTTCCTGCTGCCATGATCATTGTAGCTAATTAGCATTGATAGGGTTAAAAAATCTGGTGTTTTATTTATTTATTTAAGAATATTTATGTACCGCTTCCAATTTTTAAGAATCCCAAAGCAGTTTACAACAAATTATAAAACAATACATCATTATATAAGCACAACATTTAGACAAGTAAATGGTTGGGAACCAGAAATAGTTACTGCAGCCCTGGCAAGTTTTCTGTTCTTAAATTCTTGCAGCCAAACGGTAATGTGAAAACGCCAGTGGTGAAGTGGGGCCAGGATTCGCAGAAATGCAGCACTGGCATTTTTTTGCTTATGATGCAGGCGTCATCTGCCACCCTCCTCCTTTTAGGTGAGCTGCAATCCTCACAGTAGCTGAGGAGAGGGGATGAAATTTCCCAGCAATAATATATTGCTCCCTGTTGTAAGGCAAAGTATTTTGGGGTGGCTTGGCCTTGAATGGGAAAATAAGTCCCATTTGCTTTACAAAAGACCTGCTCCTGGTGGAGATGCAAACTGCTAGAACTGATCTTAAGAAAGATGCACACAAGCTGGAGAGGGTTCAGAGGAGGGCAGCAAAGATGATCAGGGGATTGGAAACAAAGCCCTATGAAGAGAGACGGAAAGAACTGGGCATACTTAGCCTTGAGAAGAGAAGACTGAAGGGCTCTTCAAGTATTTGAAAGGTTGTCACACAGAAGGCCAGGATCTTTTCTAGATCATCCCAGAGTGCAGGACACAGAATAATAGGCTCAAGTTACGGGAAGCCAGATTCCGGCTGAACATCAGGAAAAACTTCCTGACTGTTAGAGCAATACGACAATGGAACCAATTACCTAGGGAGATGGTGGTCTCTCCCACACTGGAGGCATTCAAGACGAGGCTGGACAGCCATCTGTCGGGGATGCTCTGACTTGGATTCCTGCAGTGAGCAGGGGGTTGGACTCGATGGCCTTGTAGGCCCCTTCCAACTCTACTATTCTATGATTCTATGATCTGTTGATGTCAGTCAACAGAGCTGTCTGCATTTGTGGGCTCCTGTTGGGAACTGTTCCATCTATGGGGACGGCCATGAAGAGCTCCTGCACTTCAAAATTGACCACTACACCACCAGGAAACACGCAATGGTCTTGCTGCATCTGAAAGATCCCAGGAAGCAGCAAGCTCTTGCCTCCAAATCCAGCTACTCTCTCTTGCCTCAAAGCCAGCTCTGAAAACATGAATCAAAACTCATCAAAGGCTCCTACAGCAATTGGAAAGGAAGCTTATTAGCTCTGGAAACACCCACAGGAAGATAGATTGTGTCCATAGTTCTAACATACCTACTTCGACAACCTACGCTCTCATAATAATAACTACAGCTTCATGCTGTAATCTCGAGAATTTCATGAGAGGACAGAACACCAAAATACATCTGGTAGCAAGGTGTCAGCATATTTTTAAAGATATGTCTACAAACACAAGTTGAAGCTTTGATTAAAAAGTATAGCCTCCAAGAATAGCAACAGTTCCTTTCTTGTCAGTTGTTAAGGGGCGGGGGGCTTCCCTACCTTTGTCTTCTTCAGTGAGTTTTATATCAGTAAAACAGACTCACAAAAGAGGAGCAGGAAATTATTTTCAACACAACAAAAATATTTGCTTCTAGAAAGGAAATTAACTTGGCACACCTTGGTTCCCGTGTGTGTGTGTGTGTGTGTAGGGGGAGGTGAGGCGGGGGGTGTCATGCTTTTAACCATCCCAAATAAAGTTCATGCTGTATCAACTTGCAGGCTTTGTAGTCAGATGAGTTGATATATTCTTCTTGCCCAGTAGTGAACACATGAGCAGTCTGTGTATTTAGTGGATAGAATTTCACCTTGGCTCCTAGAAAAGCATCCTCTCTTCATGCCTCTGAAACCTTTCAAGTAAAATGAACTAGGTTCCAGCTCAGTTTCAGCTGCACATGGCCTGGTGAGCAGCATGACTTTGTAATGCCCCCACCTTCAGAAATACTTCTGAGAAAGGTATGTATTTGAGTGAAAAGTGTGTTAATTCAAGATTCAGGCCAGTTAACTACCTAAGGGGGTTACTTCTAAAGGGGGTTAGTACCACAAACAGGAAAAAGGGAGGAAACTCCAGATGGTGAAAAAAGATTTATTTGTAGGCCCAGTGCATTTTGGAAAATCCTTCCTCAGGGGCACTATATATAATGCATATAAAGAATGGCATAATCAGAAAAATAAAACATAATCAAATAAAATACGATTTTGTACTAAGCATTATTGAAGCAAAATTGTTCCAAATATTTTAGTGAAAAATAGTTAAACATCTAAACTTGTAAATCAAGAAATTATAATACCAAAAAAAGTTGTTGAAAACTTAACAACGTAAAACATATGTGTAAGCCAAACATCGTTTAAATGGGCAAAATATCTAAAAAATAAAACAACCTTTGAAATTTAAGAATTACAGGCCAACAACTTGTATTTTATTTGACTATGTTTTGTTTTCTGATTATCTCATTTTTATACGTGTTTTATATAGTTCCCTTGTTGAAGGATTTTCAAAAACATGCAGGGCCTAAACTTTAGCAGCTGGAGTTTCCTCCTCCTTTCCCCCCACTTATCACTACCCCACCTAGGGTGCAATCCTATGCAATGTGTAAACATGGCTGGCTGGGGCATGCTGGGAGTTGTGTGACTTTTTTCCATCTAAACACGCATAGGATTGCACCCTAGGTTCCAGGAAATCTGTTTACAATTCATATGCAAAATGTTGTGTTGCCATTGCACCTCCACCCCCAAGACAAAGTTTCAGTGCAGATTTCTGTTATGCAGCCTTTGTCAGAAAAAAAGATGGCAACCCAGTGATGACTGCTTAACATTACCTTGTTGTTACGCTCAACACCCGTGTAATCTGCCTCAGGAGGTATCTTTATATGCAGCTCAGCTTCATAGGCTCCTTCGCCTTCATTTCTTGAATTGATTACAAGCATGACATAGTTTTCTTCTCCAATTACAATCTGATCTCTATCTCTGTTAAAAATAAAAATTTGACAACAGATTTTTCAAATCACATCACCACGTTTATTTCTGAGCAAACTGTGATCCAGAATCCCCCTGTCATCCTGCAGATGCCAGGCCTCACTCTGCATCTGTGTCGTTAAACCACATGTTACATAAACCAACATGTGCAGACACTGGGATGACTCCTTCATCTGCAAAACATGAAATCTGCTTTTGCAAAGAATTTGACATATCAAGATAATGACTCAAAACATGTTCTATATCGAGGCACATGGATCTGTAATGAATTATTCACAAGTCCAATAAAATCTCTTGAAAAATGTGAATTCATGCAGACATCAAATCATGTTAAAATGGTTTTGTGTCCAATGACAAAACCATGTTTAACATGGTGTGGGGTACAGTTGGGATCACCTGTTATTTATGATCCTCTCAGGTTTGGATGAAAGAAGGAGAAAGGAAAAGGTGTGTGTGTGTGTGTGTGTGTGAGTGAAAGGGAACAGAATCTCACTAATTCAGATTCCCTGTTACCAGGGTCTAAGGCAGAGGTGTTGATCTGAGTGGAGGCTGGTGGCTCTGATTTCAGTAGGGCTGTAAACCCATTCTGGGTTTCAGTCAGAAGCAGCCAGAATGCTAAAGGAGCTATCCAAGCTGCTGAACCCTATCCCCAAAATAGTTTCAGCATCTTTGATAGCTCCTTTAGAGTTCTGGCTGGTTCTGACTAAAACCCAGAGTAGATTCATAGCCCCACCAAAATCAGAGCCACCAGCCTCCACTGGTTGAACCTCAGGCCTGTGGGCCAAATGCAGCACGCCTGAGGGCCCAAACTGGCTCTCCAGGGTTCCCCAGGGGGCCGTGCCCCTTTTCCTTGGTGGCCCCACGCCCTTCCCCCAACAGTTTGGTGGCTTTTCAGCTTTTGCATGGGCCCGTTCTAAAAGGCTGAAATGCCCTTAGCGACTTGCAGTAAGAGTTCAAGCTAAAATATGCTGGTGTTTTGGGCCCTGTCTCTTTTGCCTTTGGCTCCACCCCCTTCACCTTCCACCCTACCCGCCACAAGAATGTGGCCCCCGAGAACTTCTCCAAAAGTGAATCTGACCCTCAGGCTGAAAGAGGTTCAACACCCCTGGTCTAGGGGGTCTGACACAAGAGAGCTGATCCTATCTGTGTTTACAACTGTCTTCCAAGGCCAGTGTGGTGTTGTAGATAGAGTGTTAGACTAGGAGCTGGGAGACCCAGGTTCAAATCCTCACTCAGCCATGAGATTCACTGGGTGATCTTGGGCAAGTTTTTATCTCAGCCTGACCTACTTCATAGGGCTATTGCAGGGATAAAAGGGGGAAGGAGGGAAACCTATGTATGCCACTTTGGTCCCCTTGGAGGAAGGGTGAGATGAAAATGAAATAAATAGCTAAATACAAGCAATGAGGTACCCACCACCTCACCACCTCTGTGATGAGGTGGAAAATCAAGGGGAAAGACATATTTAATTAAACTATCACTCAGCTCTCAGTCCTTGAGGAAGGGGCACAGGAATAAACACCAACTGGTCCTCAAGAATCCCTGCAGAATTTCCCCAAAGTCTACTGGTGTCTTCCCATCAGGGTAAAAGAGTAACTTTGGAAATGGGATACATGTTATAAGGCCAGAACTGCTCCAAGTAATGCCCATCCACAACTCAAAAATGCGTCTCCCAGATATTGTCCTTTTAATGCAGAGGCTACAACCAATTACATGTGTTTTTGCTCAAGCGTAGGAAGAGTATCCAAAATAGTTTTGTTGTTGTTGAAATAACCCAAGTTTGAACAAGTGGAGATATACAGAGAGGATTTTGTTTTTGAATGGCGACAAACCTTTGAAGCTGCACACTTGAGGACCGTAAAAAAGTGAGCCAGAGACTTAAAAGCTAGTCTCAGCATGTGGTAGTTAAGATCTCCTTCCTATCGCAGGGGCAGCACTGATGTGGGGGGGGGAATCCCCCCCCAGCAGCTTTTTAATGAACACCTTTATTCCATTAAGTGCAATACACAAGTTTATTTGTTCAAACTTACGGCACAGCGGAAAGCTTCAAGTCAGGAATGCACACGTTGTCTTCTCCACAATCCACAAGAATGTAAGCCTGCATTGTCCAAAACATGTATCACTCATGATGTTAGGGCTCTGTCTGAAAGGAATTTCAGCCATTTCCTTGCCTTTCTTTTTTGTTTGCTTGTTTGATAGCCATTAAAAATATCTCCCCGAAAAGACCTGATCCTTCCAAACCCGCGATCCCAATGCGAAGTGCCAGTCCTGGCTGCTTATATACAAAGCCAGGTTACGATCTCCATATTAAAGGGGGTGTACATATTTCCTTCATTCCTGCGAGGAATATGATTTAGACGCTGTTACAGTTAGCTAGTTCTAGGAGAACGAGAACATTTAGAAAATGCAGTCTGGAAGAGTTTCACAAAATTTCATATAGGTCTGGTTTAATTAACTCACCATGATGAACAAATTAAACTCTGGTTGTGTATACTGAGGGAATGCTGGAACCACTGAAAAAAGCATCTTATAAAAAATGCCACACAGCTAGGGATGTACGAAAGGCACTTACCTGGTCCCGCAGCTTGCTTCGCGGTGGGGGGGAGGCGCTTCGGTTCTCCCCCCGAAGTTCAGGCCGGGGGTGAAGGCGCCCCGCCTCGCCCGGCCGAAATTCAGGCCGGGGGGGAGGCGCCCCGCCTCGCCCGGCCGAAATTCAGGCCGGGGAGAAGCGCCCCGTCTCCCCGGCCATGAAATAAAAAAGTGAAAAAGAAAAAAAACCCACCCGTGATAGGCTACGTAACGATTTACGTAGCCTATCACGGCTAGATTTCCAAAGTCAGCCGTGATAGGCTATGTAAATCGTTACGTAGCCTATCATGGGTGACTTTGAAAAAAAAAAAGCGCGTATGCAAATGGTGGCGCCCATGGGCGCCGCCATTTGTGTTCCTTATTTGGTCCCGGTAGTCTACATAAAGATTTACGTAGAGTACAGCGAAAATAAGGGCAACGCTATTTGCGTTGCCCTTATTTTTGCCATAGTCTACGTAAATCTTTACATAAACTACCGGACCAAATAAGGAACGCAAATGGCGGCGCCCATGGGCACCGCCATTTGCATACGTGCTTTTTTTCCCCCCAAAGTCACCCGTGATAGGCTACGTAACGATTTACATAGCCTATCACGGCTGACTTTGGAAATCTAGCCATGATAGGCTATGTAAATCGTTACGTAGCCTATCACCGGTGTTTTTTTTTTTTTACTTTATTTTGTAATGGCGGCGGCGGCGGCGGCAGCCAGTCAGAAGACCGGCTGCCGCCCCCGCCCCCGACGAACTGCCGCTGAACTCCCGCCGGGACCCACCACCGAGAGGGACATTCGAGGGAGGTAAGTCCCATCCCGGGGGGGGGGGGGGGGCGGAGAATTTCACCAACAATTTCGGGGGGCCGAATGCATTGGCATTCGGCCTCCCCGAGATTCATGGAGAAATTCTCCGCCATCCCTACACACAGCATGATAGCATTTCTGTGCAAGGCCCATACCTGCTCTGCAACAATGTTTTCTTGGTAATAGTTCAATATTGGGCTCACAGCTAAACCATCTGAAAAAGCAGATTCGTCCAAGGTGTAATTCAAGGTAATGTTGATTGGAGATAATTTATCTCGAAATTCAGTTTCATCCTGCAGGAAGTAAATTAAAGGAAAACCCTTCACGATACCATGCATTGCACTTCATTCATCTACAAAAAATAATGTTGGTCTTTCTTTCTATAATAAAGCAACTAGCATCCCAACCCTTTGACGGTCTACTCAGAAGTAAGGACCACTGCTTTCAATGGAACATACCCACCTCCCAAGTAAATGTGCATATGATTGCATCCTACATCCCCAGAAACTGACAGAGAGCAAGTTACTCACCTCTATTGAAGTTTCTGCAGCACGGTGCCTCCACAAACTTGGAAACCAGCTTGCTAAATTGTGCGGCCTCAGGCCTCAGTTCAGAGCAGTAGCCTGACGTGAGGTCATATCTCTAAGCAGGGGTGGAGAACCTAGGACCTTCCAGATGCTGCTGGGCTACCATCCCCACTGACCATTAGCCATGCTGGCTAGGGCTCATGGGAACTGGAGTCCAGCAACATCTGGAAGGCCACAGGTTCTCCCCCTGCTTTAAAGAAACCAATTTCCAGAAGCTCTCTGTTGCCTGGCAGAAATAGAGGGCACGCACATGCACACTTCTGGAAAGAGTTGCATGCATCAGCTTTGAAAAACACTCCATCATTGCCTGTCACATTCTCTTATATATCGCCACAGAGAACGTCCCAACTTCACATTAGCAGGATAGAATGCCTACCCAACTGAGTTCCCACATATCTGAAGTGTCAAAATAGCTCCAGATAGTCCATCTATAATAATAAAAGATCTGTCTGTCTGTCTGTCTGTCTGTCTTTCAGCACCACAGTGCCAAAGTCATGAAACGTAGACACCTGAAACTTGGCATCCATACTAAGGGGCCCCTAGGGGTGTGTGCCTTAGGATTATTTTTTTTAAAAAAAACAACTGCATTAATGTTAATTAATTTAAATGTGTCCATGTGGTTGAAGCCTGCAGTAACATTTTCAGCCATTAGGAGACAACTTCCCTAACCAGCACATAGCTTTACAATCCATGAAGGCTGAAGCCAGGGGAGATTAGTAGACTAAGGACCAACGTTATATGTCCGCCGTCCCCCTGCTGTAGGGGAGCTGCCCTTCAGGTAAATAGAGTGGACAGACCCCTCCCTCAGGGGCTATAGAGGTGCACCATGACTGGGACCACTCTTAGGGGTGCCAGCAGGCATGGCTTCACTCAGACGGGGGCAGGGGGCACAATGTGAATTTCGATGTTGAAGCTTCTCCAGATGTTACCTGGATTTGCAAATATTCTCTATATATTTGTTGCCTGCATTTGACACCCAATTAGATTTCATTTCAATGTTTCATATCTGACAGTTGATATTTGCAATTTGACATGGAAGGGCATTTGGTATTTGACAGAGTTGATAGCCAGTATGCCAATGGTGAGCAATTCTGGGAAGTCTGGGGGCCAGTTTCGCCCCCTGGGCAGCCCACCCACAATGGGCTCCACACCTCCACTCTCCATGGCAATGAAAAGATATATTGAAAAAAATAAAAAATTAAGAATGGCATATGAAGTGGCTACAGAGTGCCAACAGGGTTAAAATTAGCTTATTTTCACTTTTTGGTGCTCCATCGTATCTCCATAGTATCTCTGTAGCACCAAAAAAATTTCAAAATGGCCACTCTGGATGCCATTTTGTTTGTTTTTAAATTATTTTTTTATGACATTAGGGGGCACAGTGGGGGGCAGTGGGGGTGCTTTTGGTCCATGGATTGCACCTTGCCCACCCCTGCAATATTCAATGACATATCACAGTGTTTTTCTGAAGTATGGACCTTCAGGAAATACTTTTCATGTCAACATCTGCTGAAGAACCCCCATGTGCCTGCGATAGAATCATTGGTCATCCAAGAGGATTCTGAGACATGTTCTAGAATGCACACTCAGATCAAATGGAGCAGTATTGGACTTCACTGCTCCACAATGTGAACTGAGAGTGTGTCCTAGAATTCACCAGATATTTCACTCTGGCTCTGCATTGCAGATGAAGTGGTAGGGAACGGAATTAGGGCAAATTTTCATGAGTTTCAATTTCTGTATCACCTGATGAAGGAGAACCTTTCAACAAAGAAGTAAGCAAAGCCCACAAAAACAGAAATGGTTTGTCCACATTCTGGACACTAATCACAGTTATTTAGAAGGCCTCAAAAAGGCTAGGGGAGGGGACAAAGCTGAATTCGAAACTCTTGAAATACACCCAAATTGGTGCTACATAGGTACATTCAGTTTTTTCTTAAAATCTTTATGCACAGTCTTACTAAGCAAGTATGGGAACGACTCTCATATCTGCAACTCAGCACCAAGGTGTGTATTTTTTCACATTAGAGAAGCAACTTCAGCAGGCTTGCTTACCTTTCAGCTGGTTAAACATTTAAGGAGAGATGTTAATGGAAATAATAACTGTCACCCTTTTATTAATGGGTATTCAGTTACACAGCACAGCCATTCCAAGATAAATTCTAGAGCCATTTAACAATGCCTCTGTCACAGCCTTTTTTGATTGTCTAAGGGTGAGGAATATAACCAGTTTTTGAAAATTAATTACTTCTGATTAATTTTGTTGACTGGCCTTGTCTGATCATCCGGATACAAACTATATTCTGAAATAATTGCTCTGTAATAATGTTCTCGACCCAGCAAAAGACAAAACTTACTCTGAGATAAACTACGAAGTCCTTGCAAGTAAGCCAGTTCTGCCTGGCTATTGTGAGGAGGAAGACATGCTGTGATTGATGGTAATCCAGGAGGAGGGTCCGCTTCACAGCTCCTTTGACTTTTAAGGAATCTAACTGCAGCTCAGCTCTCAGAGCTAAGAAAAAATTCACATAAACAAGTTAAGCATCATAAAAACAAATGCGTGTTCTGCTTCACATTCGGCTCTGATTTTACAGAAAGTTTCTCTTTTTGCCATATCTGTATTTCTGGCAGCAGTTCAATGTTTGTTCAACTGACCAGCGCCCCTTTCCTAAAAGTAAGCTGTCCAGGCGTTTCTTATGCCGTTATAAATAGGAGAACCAAGAACGTTACATACTTCACTGCTGTATATTATGTTTATATTTTAGCCAGAGCCGGTGATAGCAGCCAAACATGGTGGAGCAAATGCCAAAGCCCCTGGGCCCCAGGGAGGCTACCTTGGCTGACAGTCTCCCTTAAATTTTTTGTTAATGGCCTGCACTGCAAAGTGAAGTGTCTGGCCAGCGGGCTGCAGCCACCACCATCGTCATCATCCTCAATGCCCCGGGGCCCTGCCCTTGCCATACACTATGTTGGGGGTGGAGCCTAGAGCCATGGGGATAATGAAGATGGTGACTGCAGCTTTCCAGTACTGCTGCCAACCACCACTGCCCATCCCCATGTGTTCCCTCTGCTGTCTGGTAATCTTTGGTAGAGTCACCAGGATGGCACTAGGGGCAGGCCCAGTGAAGAGCAGCTTGCCCAGGGCCCCCTTAAACCTGGTGCTGCCCTGATTTTAGCCAAACATTGTGGGGGGGGGGAGCAGAATACTTAAAATGGGAGATGAAGAATTGCAGGTTCAAGAGAAAGGTTTAATCCTATACACAAATACTTGGGAGTCAGCACTTACTCCTGAGTAAACACAGCGAGGATTAAGATACAAACTCAGCCCACCATTTTGCTCCAAGTTACATGTATGTATGTATGTATGTATGTATGTATCATTACATTTATATCCCGCCTTTTTTCCTCCTTAAGGAACCCAAGGTGGTGTACATAATCCTCCTCCTCTCCATTTTAGCCTCACAACAACAACCCTGTGGGGTAGGCTGGGCTGAGAGTCTGTGACTGGTCCAAAGTCACCCAGTGAGCTTCCACGGCTGAGTGGAACCTAGAACCCAGATCTCTCAACTTCCAGTCCAGGACTCTAGCCACTATACCACACTAGCATTAAGTTTGTTCGGCACAATCCAGCTGGTTTCCTTTAGGTACAGGGACTGCAATTTGCACAGCCCCCACCCCCATGTCTACAAGGCCTTTCCCAATCACTTCAGTTATACTCCTGAAATCCAGGGGCCGCCAAACTAGATGTGATGTTAATTGCGTGAATGCAGTGGTGGCAATGGGAGTTTCCTTTGAAATGAGACTAGCATCATTGGAGAGATTTTTGTCCGGACCATGGCAGCGAGAGAAAAAGTTAAATGTTGGCCACTGAACTGTGGAGCTGGGGAGGTGGTTCTGTCCCCCCACGGCTGATATTTACACAACAAAAGCAAAACATGCATGTTAACTACATTAACACTCTGTCAGAAAGCAATGTTAAATGATTCAATGATTCTTAAGCATAGTCGTGCAAACATTAAAAAGTCTTACCTATGCTATCTGAAATCCCAGGACTTTCAAAAGCCACACAGACAGATACAGTAAAACTAGAGGGAAAAAAGGAGAAAATAATTCACTTCTTGAAACTCTATACAAGGATTTTTTTAAAAAACCTATCCAGTTTTTGGTTTCTCTTCTCCTTTTTCAAAATCCTGCCACAGAAAGCATCCTGCTCAGATCCATGAGATGCCTAACGTACTGGTTTAGCCATCATTCCAGCACCACAAAGATCTAAGGGAACTTGTTCTGTAAAAGAAGTAATTCTTCAGCCTCCTATTCACAGCACCTTCACCAAATGACTAGGGTAACTAAACCAATGGCGTTTTAATGGAAGCCCCTCAGATATCTTTAAGCTAAAGGTTCTGGTATGCGGAAGACTGGACTGTAATTTCTTTAATGTCATGGCTGAGGATGGCTACCTCGCCAGAGGCAGTACCCTATCCCCCCTCTTGGAGTTAGAACTGCTCCCTCTTTTCCTCACTCATAGAAAACAGTGGGCAATACCCAATGGTGCCCTGCCTGGGCAGTCCAGGCCTGCTGGTGGTGGTGCACACATAGCCCCTGCCGCTGGCGGCTGTCATGTAGCAGCAAAATGAGTGGAAATGCTCATTTTGGCCCTTGCCCCCGGAAGTGCTACATCATGTCTGCCAGAGGTAGGGGCTGCATGTGGGTCACCACCGCCTCTGGGGCCAGCCGCACGCACACTGCGGCTGGCGAGCCTGGACCGCCTGCGCAAGGGCACCGTTGGATCCAACCTAAAGGACGCCTGGTGTATTTAGGCCTTAGATTATGTTATGCATTTATTATATTTATATCCTGCCTTCCCTTCAAGGAGCTCAAAGTCTTCGTCCTCATCCCATGTATCGTTGCAGTAGCCCCATGAGGTAGGTTAGGCTGAAGGATGCCACTGTCCTAAGCTCCTCCAGGGATCTTCTTGGCTGAGTGGGGATTGGAGCCTGGGTCTCCCCAGTCTTAGTCCAAAACTCTAACCACTACACCACACTGGCTCAGAAACAAAGAAACAGTCTCCATTTTCATGTTTATCATGCATGCTTATTGATGTCACAGCTTATTAAGAACATAAGAAGAGCTCTGCTGGAGCAGACCAAAGGCCTGTCTGGTCCAGCATTCTGTTCTAACAGTGGCCAACCAGATGTCTGTGGGAATCCCAGAAGTATAACATGAGTGCAAGAGCATCCTCCTGCTCATGATCCCTAGCAACTGGTATTTGGAGGCAAACTGCCTTTTATACTGGAGGCAGGATAGCTCATAGCCATCGTGACCAGTAGACACTGATAGCCTTATCCTTCATGTATTTATCTAATCCCCTTCTAAAGCCATCCAAATTGATGGCCATCACTACATCTTGTGGTAATGAATTCCCTAGTTTAACTATGAACTGTGTGGAAAAGTACCTCCTTTCATTCGTCCTGAATCTCCCACCATTCAGCTTCATGGGATGACCCCTTTGGGTTCTAATATTGAGAGAGGGTAAAAACGTCTCCCTATTCACTTTCTCAACCTCATGCATCATTTTATACGCATCTGTCATGTCCCTCCTTACTTGTCTTAAAAACAAAAAAACAAAAAAACCTAGAAACCCCTAACTATTGTAACCTTTTCTCACAGAGGAGTTGCTTCAGCTGCGTTATCATTTTGGTTGGTCTTTTCTGAACCTTTTCCAGTTCTACAATAACCTTTTTGAGGTGTATTGTACAGTATTCCAAGTGTGTTCAATCGTAGATTGGTATAAAGGCATGACAGTATTGACAGTTTTATTTTTGATTCCTTTTCTAACGATCCCCATGGAGTTCACCTTTTCCCCAGCCACTGCACACGAGATTGACATTTTCATTGAGCTACCCACCACAACCACAAGACCCCTTTCCTGCTCAGTCATTGCCTGCTCAGCCCCCATCAGAATATATGTGAAGCTGGATTTCCTCCCCAATGTGCATCACTTCACGCTTGTTTACAATGAACTGCATTTGCTTTCTTCTCTGGTCAAAATGGACTGTTCCTCATTCT
This sequence comes from Heloderma suspectum, assembly GCF_057233095.1. Lineage (NCBI taxonomy): Eukaryota > Metazoa > Chordata > Lepidosauria > Squamata > Helodermatidae > Heloderma > Heloderma suspectum. The sequence continues at coordinate 197,535,135 of NC_139462.1, forward strand.
ATAAAGCCAACATAAACTAGCTAATGTAAATAGGGTCCTATCTTCCAAGTCTAATCAGACTGAAGAACATAATTTAAGTTAAATATTTTATGTAACTCATTTCATCTGACATGCCAAGTCAGCCTTACAAACCAAGTAACTTTGCAGACAGAGCATCCAAAAACAATGTGAAAAGCACTTTGAGCTGCAATACTTTTCTTCACATTATGAAAATAACAATTTTTAATCAGACTACACTCAAAAGGCTTTCAGAAATAACCACAGATGGATGGTTAAATTATTATAACAAAGTATCTTCTGTTAGAAAAGTATAATTTCCTGCTAATCAGTGTTGCTAGAAATCCATCATTCCTGACCTGCTCCTGATGACAGGCCAATCTACATGCTCCGAGCTGAAAACGGAAAAAAATAAATAAAACCCAACCCTTTATGCAAACGAAAATTCCTAGGATAGCATAAAAAGTTGCATACACTAACACCTGAAGTCTTCCTAAGTGCTTATATTTTTTTTAGTGGAAATGTTAGAGTCTATGTAAAGAGCTCAACTTGACCTGATATTTTCACCACTCTTATTATTATTATTGTACAAAAACTGTTAAATATAAGACTCGATACTCTTGCATTAGATGTGCCTTTTCAATCCTGTGTTACAAATAGATATCTACATACACTCTAAATTCAGAACCAGTAACATCACTTCTGGAATAACCTCTAATCTTAGAAGAATTGTTTATCAGCTTCCTCTGACAGTCCTGATGAAAATATGCCACATCTGGGATTCATATATCGCGCATGACCTTTTTCAGCATCTTCCTTCAGGGCAAACAATTTGCCATGTATCATTAAGCAGGACTTTCCTGTAGACTCCAAAGTCTGTTATGAAGGTTTATTTCAGACCCTCCAAGAAAATCACTAGTTCTGACCAATTTCCATTTCCTTTGGAATTGCCAAGATATGAATAATTGAACATTCCTTAAATTATGGGGCAATATAGAGCAGGAAATAAGGGGAGAAAAATAAATATGTACATGGTATGCATATGTTCTAAGGAATTAACTTGATCAAAAATTAAAACTTCATGGGTTAAATAGTGACCATGTTAGATCATGAGTTAGGGATGTTAGATGCATGAGTTAGGGATGTACGAAAGGTACTTACCTTTCAGGGATTATGCTGATGGTGCGGGGGGAGGCGTTCCGTCCCTCCCCCCGGAATCCTCGCTGGGGGGGAGGCGCTCCGTTCCTCCCCCCCCCGGAATCCTGGCCGGCCGGCTGTGCTCCACAGCGATTCTGTGGAGCCACCGGCTGGCTCCGCCAGCAGCCGGACATCCGGCCGCTGGCTAGCAGGGACGCAAATGGCGGCGGCCGTAGCTGCCGCCGTTTGCATCCCTGCAGTCAGCTGTGATAGGCTACGTAAATCTTTACGTAGCCTATCACGGCTGATTAAAAAAAAAAAAGCGCGTACGCAAATGGCAGCGCCCATGGGTGCCGCCATTTGCGTTCCTTATTTTGGCACGTGTAGTCTACGTAAACATTTACGTGGACTACGGCGAAAATAAGGGCAACGCCATTTGCGTATGCGCTTTTTTTTTTTTTTTTCAAAGTCAGCCGTGATAGGCTACATAAACATTTACGTAGCCTATCACGGTGTTTTTTAAAAATCTAGCCTTGATAGGCTACGTAAATCTTTACGTAGCCTACCACGTTTGCTTGTTTTGTTTTTTTACTTGGAAATGGTGGCGGCAGGGACATTCGACCAAGGTAAGTCCTGTCCCGGGGGGGTGGGGGGGCAGACCGTTTCTCCACCAATTTCGGGCGGCCAAATGCGCTGGCATTCGGCCTCCCCGAGATTCGTGGAGAAATTCTCTGACATCCTTACATTTTGCTATTCACCCATATAGGTAGAAACCAGGAACTAGCAGAAACATTGTATCTCCAATGTATTTATAACTCATGCACAAAGTTCCCCATCTTCACTGGGTTCCATGACTCCATACATTCCCTGAATAGAACACTGAAGAAGGTCACCATCCATAGAGCAAGATCTCTGTCTCTCAAGCTGCTCTACAGAGAATACAGCATGGACTACAACTCCCAGCACTTTTTATCCTTGGCCAGGCTGGCTGGGGCTGCTGGGACTTGAAATCCAAAACATCTGGAGGGTACCAGGTTGGGGAAGGGTGGTCTATGCCACTAATTCAGATGGTCTTTCAAAAGGATTAGGCCAGATTTCTCCAAACTGGTTTCCTCCAGAAGTGTTGGACCGCAAGTCCCATTATGCCCATTATGCCATTGGCCATGCTGGCTGGGAATGATGGGAGTTGTAGTCCAAAAGACATGGAGTCCATCAGGTTGGGGAAAGTTGATTATGGTTTGGGTGTGATGCTGAACTATGAAGTGAATGGTTCCAGTCTCCTCCTCATGGCGGTGCTGGAGAAGGAGAGGAGACGTGGAAGCAGAAAAGCCTGGGGCTCATCTAAATGCAGCCACATTTTGTGCCCTTATTTCCCATGAGTGTTGTTTATCCAACTTTCCCATCCTCATCCAACCCAAGACCCCTTCTCTATTTTCCTGTGCTGCCCCTTCTGCCAAGAAGCCCCATCCAGAACTCCTACATGTCCACTTTTTCTCCTTTCAGAACCCACTTTTTCTGTGAAGCCTTTGGCTTAGTCCTCGTCCCCAACCAAAATAAACCCTAAGCCTGCACTACTACATTTGATCAGAATTCATCCCTTGATACTTTTGCCATGTCCGTACCTCCACCACAGAAAACAAAAAGCTGAAACTAAAAGGCCATACTTTAGGAAGTAGAAGTCAAAGCAATGAAGAACTGCGCTGGAAGGGTTGACAACCATGGAGATTAATGTATAGGAAAGGGAAGATTCCTTCTGTGCAAGCACTGAGTCATTGCTGACTCCTAGAGGGATGCCGCTTTCACTGGTGTTTTCATGGCAGACTATAGCGGGGTGGTTTGCCATTGCCTTCCCTGGTCGTGACTACTTTTCCCCCAGCAAGCTGGGTACTCATATGACCGACCTCGGAAGGATGGAAGGCTGAGTCGACCCGAGCTGGCTACCTGGGACCCGGCTTCCGCTGGGATCGAACTCAGGTCGTGGGGAGAGTTTTGGTTGCAATACTTTTGCCTACCACTCTGCACCACATGAGGCTATATAACCTTGTTATATAACCCTATAGAAAAATATATGTACTGACTATCCAGAACTATTCATAACTGTTGGCAGCTTTCCCCCTCTGCAAGGGTACCTATTCAAATGGTCCACCCCTGGAGGCTAATGGATTCTGATGGATTCCAGAGGGCTCTGGGGGATTTTCCTGCTGGTATGGCTGGTGCTCCTGTCGAAGCCCAGGTCGCTCTGTGGAATGCAGAGATGACTCGGGAGGTTTACATGATCGCGCCCAAGCGCCCTCTCCCTCTGAGCAGAGCCCCGGTCAGCTCCTTGGTATACACCTGAGCTGAGGGCAATGAAGCAAGAGGGGAGATGGCTAGCACGCAGGTGGAGGAAAACTCGTGCTGAGTATGACCGAACACAGGTAGGAGCTCACTATTGAGCCTACTCTGTGGTGGTGAGGGTGGCAAAGAGACAGTTCCTTTCCACCAACATTGCATCTTCTCAATGTCATCCAGAGGAGTGGTTCGCAGCTTGTTACATTCTGGGCCAGGGAGAGAGACTGTGGAACCTCGGTTGCATGTTGTGACGAGTTTGCATGGCCCTTTGAAGATAAAGTCACTCAGATTCGTCATGAATTGGACACCATGATTAATGCAGTTCCATTGGTAGAGGCGTTCAGAGCACCGTCTGGTCCAGTTTTATTGGATGAGCTTCAGTTATTGAGGCCTGAGGATGCGGACAAAGTGCTTGGCCAAGTCCGAGCAACTTGTGTGCTTGACCCTTGCCCTTCATGGCTTATTAAATCAAATAAGGAGGGGATGTCCAGCTGGGTCCAAGAAGTTGTAAATTCCTCCTTGAGAGAGGGAGTGGTGCAGGCCACTTTAAATGAGGCAGTAATCAGACCACTCCCGAAAAAGCCTAACCTGGACCCGGAGGATGTTAACAATTATAGGCCAGTGGCCAACATCCCCTTCTTGGGCAAGGTGCTTGAGCGTGTGGTTGTAGGGCAGCTTCAGGCACTCTTGAATGAAATGGATTATCTAGATCCATTTCAATCAGGCTTCAGGCCTGATTTTGGAATGGAAACTGCCTTGGTCGCCCTGTGGGATGACCTATGCCAGGAGAGGGACAGGGGGAGTGCGACCCTGTTGATCCTCCTGGACCTCTCAGAGGCTTTCGATACTATTGACCATGGTATCCTTCTGGATACGTTGTCTGGGTTGGGAGTTGGAGGCACTGCACTCTGCGCCATGGCAATTATGCCATGGGGTTCCACGGGGCTCTATTTTATCCCCATGCTGTTTATCATCTACATGAAACCGCTGGGGGAGGTTATCTGGAGGTGTGGGCTCCATCAATATCTGGATGAAACCCAGCTCTACCTCTCTTTTTCATCAAACCCAGGTGAGGCAGTGGCTGTTCTGAATCAGGGCCTGGGCATGGTAATGGACTGGATGAGGGCCAATAAATTGAAACTCAATCCAGACAAGATGGAGGTACTGTTAGTGGGTGGTTCATCTGCCTGGCTAGGTGATATTCAACCTGTTCTGGAGGGGGTTGCACTCCCCCTAAAGGATCACGTTCATCATTTGGGGGTGCTCTTGGATACAGAACTGTCACTTGAGGCACAGGTGAACTCAGTGGCACGGAACACTTTTTATCAGCTTAGGCTGGTATACCGACTATGCCCTTATCTGGACAGAGATCGCCTAGCTACAGTTATCCATGCTCTGATAACTTCTCGTCTGGATTACTGCAATGCGTTATACATAGGGCTGCCTTTGAAAACGGTCTGGAAACTTCAGGTGGTCCAAAATAGGGCACCAAGATTGTTAACAGGGACTGGCCAGTGAGCTCATGTTATGCCAGTACTTTTCCAGCTGCACTGGCTGCTAGTCCATTTTCGGGCCCAATTCAAAGTGCTGGTATTAACATTCAAAGCCCTTAATGGTTTGGGGCCAGGTTATCTGAAGGATCGCCTCATCCCATATGTGCCTGCCTGGACCTTAAGATCATCCTCAGCGGCCATTCTCCGTGAGCCCCTGCCAAAGGAAGTGAGGCGGGTGGCTATTAGGAGGAGGGCCTTTTCTGCTGTGTCACCCTGGCTGTGGCATTAGCTCCCTAGTGTCAGGAACACCTTGGCGGCCTCTCTCAGTAGATTCCAATAGCCAACTCAACTAGGGATGGCGGAGAATTTCTCCACAAATCTTCGGGAGGCCGAACGCCAACGCATTCGGCCCCCCGAAATTGGTGGGGAAATTCTCCACCAGCCCCCCGCCCACCCTGGGATGGGACATACCGTGGCCGAATGTCCCTCTCGGCGGCGGGTCCCGGCGGCGTTTCGTGGGGGGTGGGGGCGGTGGCCGGTCTCCTGACCGGCTGCCGCTGCCGCCATTGCAAAAAAAAAAAGTAAAGTAAAAAAAAACAACACACACCCGTGATAGGCTATGTAACGATTTATGTAGCCTATCACGGCTAGATTTCCAAAGTCAGCCGTGACAGGCTACGTAAATCGTCACGTAGCCTATCACGGCTGACTTTGGGGAAAAAAATTAAAAGCACGTACGCAAATGGCGGCGGCCCATGGGCGCTGCCATTTGCGTTCCTTATTTTGGCACGTCTAGTGTACGTAAACATTTACGTAGACTACGGTGAAAATAAGGGAACGCTATTTGTGTTGCCCTTATTTTCGCCGTAGTCTACGTAAATCTTTACGTAGACTAGACGTGTCAAAATAAGGAACGCAAATGGCGGTCCCCATGGGAGCCGCCATTTGCATACGCATTTTTTTTTTTCCAAAGTCACCCGTGATAAGCTACATGACGATTTACATAGCCTATCATGGCTGACTTTGGAAATCTAGCCGTGATAGGCTACATAAATCATTACGTAGCCTATCACGGGTATGTGTGGTTTGTTTGTTTTTTTTACTTTTTTTTCGCGGCCGGGTAGAGGGGCGCTCCTATGCAACCTGAATTTCGCCGGCGAGCGATGGGGCGCCTCCCCCCCGGCCTGAATTTCGGCCGGGCGAGGCGCCTCCCCCCCCTCGCCTGAACTTCGGGGGGAGAACCAAAGCGCCTCCCCTCCACCGCGAAGCAAGCTTCGAGAACAGGTAAGGGACTTTCATCCATCCCTACTCAAGACACAGATAAAAGGGAATTCTTTTCAAAGCATTAATCCCTTTAAAACTTAATGACTCTTTCAGATGCTAATCACCAGTGGCTAAAGCAAGGAACAGCAGCGTGGACTAAGCTTCAGGCAGGCAGTTGATCCCCATTTGAAAGAGAGTCACTTGAAGGCCCAGAACTTATGGGCTAGGGAGAGATCCTCCCTCTTTCCCTTGGGTCCAACGGAGGCGGCCGTTGCTTGCGCGCCAAATGGGTGCTACGCCTCCTTTCCGCGCCCTCCATCGCTCGTCGCTCTTTGCGTCTGCGTCAAGCATCTAAGAAGCCCCCCTCCCGCACTCCCTCACTACCAGGGTCACTATCTATCTCAGGAATGCTGGCAGGAGGAATCTCTGCCAGGTGCTGAGCCTGTGAGGGATGATCTGGATCCACTCCCACGGATGGCTGTTCCTCCTCAGAATCAGAACTGCTCTGGGGCTCTCTGGGCTCAGTTTCCACCCTGACACCTAGTGAGGTTCGCCTAGCACCTACATTGTATTCTTTCCTGCGCCAGGTGAAGACCTTTTTATTTTCCCAGACGTTTTAGCATTTCAGCTTTCTAGACTTTTCGCTTTGCTGTTTTAAATCTGTATTTTAAATTCACTGCACTTCTGCTAGGTTTTATGCTGATTTTAGTCTGGTTGTATTGTTATATTGTGGTTTTCATGTTTTATATATTTTATATTGTTTTATTGTGTGCTCTTTGGTTTTAATTTTTGTGAACCGCCCAGAGAGCTTCGGCTATTGGGCGGAATAGAAATAAATAAATAAATAAATAAATAAATAAATAAAATAGAAAAATATATGCATTGACTATCCAGAACTATTTGTAACTGTTGGTTTGCACGGAGATTAATCTATTCAGACATTTTAGAACAATTAACGGATGAAAAGAGCAGCAGATAAGAAGCAAGGAGGAAGTGAGGGGCCCCCATCCCGCATCTGTGTGGCCTTGTCTGTAATAATAATCTTGCATGCAGTGCTTACGTGCTTTTGGTGGCAAAGGGTATAACCACTTCACCCTGACAGTATGTGAATGCTAAAAGATCTCCACAATGGGGAATTACGGAGACAGAGACAGAGAGCTTATAAACTAGAAATTCCCTTCCACCAAGTCCAAGATTACTCAAAAAGATCAGACTGAAACAATGATTTCCCTACAACTCCACTAATAAATTGTCACACATACATAGCTATAAGAAGACAGAGAAGTTATAATATATATATATATATATATATGTGTGTGTGTGTGTGTGTGTGTGTAAGCCAATACAGTTTTCTGATTGTGTTCTGCCTCCTGATGTTGCTGCTTTACAGCACAATCCTATGCATGTTTACTCAAAAGTAAATCCCACTACATTCAATAGGCCTTACTCCTTAATAGCTGGGTTTAGGATTGCAGTGTTAGATATTGTGGCGTTATGTCTTCTATTTCATGTCTACAGAGTTCGTTTAGAATGTGAAAATATTTACTGATGCTCATAGATTGCAACATCAGTAAATATGAATTATCAAGCCATATTGTGGTTTGAGCTTCTAATTTAATAGATGCCTACTATGTTTCCTAAGAGAGAAATTGTTTACTTGCACATTATAAACTCCTGGAAATGAATGTGAAGCCACTAAAAATCAGTGTCCTTTCTTATCCATTTCTCTCAAAATATTTCGTACTTGGATATCCAAGCACAAAATCCATGTGTACAATGTGAGTTACGAAGTACTTACACATATTCACATGGGTTTTTCCCCTTCCAAATACAATGTTCGAAGGAGCAAGCTTTCCTATTCACCACCTCTGTGCTTTTTAAATGGGAAAGCTGTATTTGAAACATCAAACATTCATACCCAATTTAATGCATGTGTAATTTGATACTTAGATATTTGCTTCTGAGTATAAAATATCTTTCCTTACTCACCTAAATATTGTCAGTTTCAGGTGCCGCTTCTGCCTGCTATTTTACTGTTCAGCAAAGCCAGATATTCCAATCTCTCACAAAAATACGAATCTCAGTATTTATGTATGTATGTATGTATGTATTTCATTTCTATACCACCTAATAGCCGAAGCTCTCTGGGCAGTTCACAACAATTAAAACCACAAAGCGCAGCATAAAACAATATAAAATATGAAAGCTCAAAACCACAGTATAACAGTACAACCAGAATTAAATGGTAAGGTGTCATTCAAAACAGAGGGGTCCTAGTGCTATCAAACAGAAGGGATTGTGCAGCTATTCTGTCTTTTCTTACATAAGGAATTTCTTGCAGAAAGAGAAACGGCAGAAGAAGTGACAGGAAAATATGGGAGGGCTACAAGTGGAAGACAGTGTCAATATCTGGACCACAACCTCCATAAAACTGTGTGAATGTGGCACGGTGATGGCCCCATAAAAGCCTAGTTTGGATGCACTGTAGTTCTGTGCTTAAATGGATCCTGTTCTGACCCCAGTGAACTCTGTTTCACTGACTCTTGTGAAATCAAGGTTTATTTATTTATTTATTTTTATTACATTATATCCTACTTTTTTTTCCTTTTCATGGCCAAGTGGGGACTAGAACCCAGATCTCCCCAGTCCAACACACTAACCACTACACCACACTAATAGAGTTCTATCATGCAGTTGTGCATCTCCTCCTGGGCACATGTTTTGGGAAGAAAAACGTAGTTCTTAGATTTTCTAGAAATAACTCTGGTAAAGCAAAAATATTCTCCACAATGCATTTTGTTATAGAAGTTTGGATTTGCTATTTAAATATTTGTTGAAAAAAAAAGGGAGATGTCAGTAGAACTCAGAACCTGATGAGATATTATTTATCAGGTAATAATCTCAATCTTGTTAAAGCTCCGGTCTCTCAGACATTCTGGTCCCACACTTCTGGGAAAAGATACTCTCTGATCCAGGCTGTAATCTGTTCATCTGTATGTTTCCCTTCCCTTATTCCTTTTTGTCCCATTCTTAATGTGCCCCAGGCAATAATGGTGGTCATGTTAAAATGCTCCCGGTGGTTCCACATGGACCTATGGCCCAATTGGAGTCCACCAAGAGTGTCCTTTAGTGTGGCGGCGCCCTTTCTTGGAACTCCCTGCCCCTGGAGGTCAGGCAGGCACCAACACTGCGTTGTTTCCTCACCTCCCAAAAACAGCACTGTTCCAGGAGGCATTCCTTAAATGACCAGCCATGGTTTTTATTGGCATTCTGTTTTTTAAAAGCATACTTTTTACTATGGTGTTTTAATCGTTTTATTCTTTTACTATTTTACCTTTTATGTTCACAGTGCCGAAATCTGTTTTAGATATGGACCGGTATACAAATATTGTAAATAAATAAATAATATCTGAACTGGCAGAGGGGAAAAAAATAAAGCAAAGAGGACAGCTTCCTAACTCCACTTCAGATTTCCTCTGGATCCAGACTTAGTCATGCTTTAATCTTATTGGAATCAATGGGACTTAGGTCAGTCATGCCTACCATGTCCAACTTATTTTTATAGGACTAAAGCATGACTAACTTAATTTGGATCCAACCTTCAGTTTACAGCTTCACATTTTAACACATTCTAATGTAGTCTGGGTTTAAAATGAAGAGTATGGAATTTTTATCCCCACAGGAAAATAAAACACACACATTTTAATAACGGCAATCGCCTACTTGGCTAAAACAATATTTTCCTTATACCAGATAGTGTACCATAATCCAAATCTTTAGACTTCCTGCGTCTTTTCTGTTTAAGATGACTCCTTTCATTCATTTTATTTTGAAATGTCAATCAGTGGGCATTTTGCACAAGTTGCACAGCTGGCTAAAGATACAGAAATCTATCCCATGGGGCAGAGGAAATATTTGTCTGTTGGAGTTTCCCTAATAATTGTTTGCATATGTACAACACGAGGTTATAACAACTACAGAGAAAAATTACAGAATGGAAACCTAACAGCTGCTCTTCAATCATTTGGAGAGACTGGATTACATTTTTTATAGCAGGAGTAAAATCTTCAGGGAAGCATATTTTATAACATAATGGTCAGAACCATAACCATCTATCAGCTTTGACACCTACATAACATATAGACTTATATGTATCTATGAGAAAATTTGCATTCAAGCGGTTCCATTCCCAAAGAGTCACATTTCCAGGAAGACCACAGAAATTTGAATGTAATTCTGGTGTGCTTTCAGGCATTGTCTACATATGCAGGAGAATGAGTGATCGAATCCTGAGATAGTAAAGTGGAATGTACCACTTCACACTGCAGGCAAGGAATGTCAGCTTGAATGCTTCCTCACATAATAAATTCCTCACATTTCAGGGAAAATACTTCTAGCCCAGTTTGCTTTCTGTGTGCTGGTTTTCTCCTTTCATGGTGTTTATAGGTATGTCTGTGTTTTTACCATCACATTAAAAAATGTGACTCTACCACTCTACTTTACCACTGATGACTCTACTACCACCTCCATCATACCACATAGCATTAAAAAGGTGACTGTACCACTCCATTCTACCGCATCATGACCTACCGCCACCTCCTTCAAATAGCATTCAAAAATGTGACTGTATCACTCCATTCTACCATCTCATGACTCTATCACCACCTCCTTCACACCACATAGCATTCAAAATGTGACTCTACCACTCATTCTACCACCTCATGATTCTACATGGAAGATGCTGAAAAGCTATTTCTGGTAATGGCACTCTGTGTCATAAGCATACACTTAAGTTGAGAGCCTCTTACTTTGTGCCTAAGACAGTAAATGCAATATCTCCTTGCCAGCCCCAACAATAGTCCAGCATGGAGTCATGTGTCTGGGACAAATGTACACTAGCAATAAATGCATAATCCAGAACAAGATTCCATATCGTGGCTGTGGGATGGGCATGACTGTTCAATAATGTTTACATCTATTTGACAGCTGTTATTGGGATTTATTTATTTCCACAAGAATTGGTTTAATGCTCCCTTCTGTCCCAGAAACTGGAGAAACATTTCTGGAGGAAGAGGCTTGGGACTCCATGGGGAGCCCCTCTCCAGCTGCAGACTGGGAGGACCTTGCAGTAGCCCAAAGATAGCCTAAAGAGCCCCATCTCAGAGATGCTTCCCTGGGTCCCCCAATAACTCCTCCAACCCACCCTGAACTCTACCTTGATCCCCAATTCTGCTCCATGCCTCCGGGCCCTCAAGAGCAAAGGCAGAAGTGAAACCAGTAGGAAGCCCAAAGTTGCTGTTGGAGTGCCCATTTAGCTGTCAGAAGGCACTATCACCAGGGATCTACTCAGGAGGGGGGAGATGATTCAGCTGAAAGCAAAGACCAAGGACAGGAGGGGCTGTCAATGACTATCTAAGGCTCCCAGTCTCCGTCAGAACTTCTGGTGGATTCACAGCTCTCTTTGAGCCATTGGGCAGTATCCAATACTGCCCGAATGGTAGTGGGACCCACTGTTAGCACAATGGGAACCTAGCAGTTCCCAAAGGAATTGGAAATGGGCAGAAATGTTCATTTCCAGAATGGCACAAGTCAGCAAAGCTTGCAGAAGGGAGCTCCACTCACCTGTCCGAAAATGAATATCATTCTGCTTATTTCTGGGGCTCCTTTAGGCAGTGCTAGTTCCTGTTTTACTCATGATGGGTCTCGCAAACACAACAGAACCAGTGGAGGCATAGTGGTACTATTTCATACTGTCCATTACTCCAGCTCTTTGCTCATGGACAGCTATAGAGATTCGATGGAGATCTTAAGGCAGGAGGAGAGCTCTGCAGCCAAGAAGGCTATCCGAAGAAGGAGCAATAGGGAGGAGCTCAAACTGATCTAGTATTTTGCTGCAGGCGCAAATATATGACACAGCAAATCCATGGGCATGGCATTCACTTCTGTGGAGGAGGCAGCTCTGTGCCCCATATGTCTCCTCAACTGAAGTGAACAGGAAAAGGTTTCATGTGAAGGAATTTAGTGTGCACTCTGCTGCGTATGTAGGACTCTGGCTGGGGATGACTAAAATGGAAATGGTCTTCGTTATCTCCAACTTACCAAGCTGCCCAAGTCACAGAGTCAGGAAGCTGACAAGTTTTATTCTCTGGATTTACAATCACCGGGGAGACCAAGAGCCGGGCATCCACTGTCACAACTGGTCTTGCTCTGCAGGGGAGAGAAACAAAGGCTCAACAGATAGAAAAAGAACAGGCTATGACAGATGAGAGGAAGAAAGGATATTTAGTTACTGTGGATGTTAATGACATGTGGGAATACAGTAACTGTGAGTCACACTTCCTGTATTAGTGCATAGCATAAACATTCAAGCTCCTGCAGGGAGGTGCATGCAAAATACCCACATGAGGAGCACACGCATCTTTCCACAGGGATGAAACACAAGCCCCCTGCCTCGGATGCTAATGACTCATTTATGTTTAATGCATTTGTACATATGATTAAGATCTATTCCATCACTGTTAATAGCCATTCTCAAAATATATCTACAGAGACGGAGGCACACTTATATGGACAGGGTTGTAGTTGCTGTTGCGATGTATACACCGCATTCCAACAAGGCTCATAGCCAAAACTGTAAAGTGTCATTGTGTTGAACTCTAACATCTTACAATCTAAATAAGATGAATAAGAATAACACTGCAGTCCTACACATGTCTACCCAGAAGTCAGTCCCACTGAGTTCAATGAGGCTTACTCCCAGGTAAGTGCGTGTAGGATTGCACTTTTAAAATCCGACAACACAGCCAAATAAACCCACTCTTCTTTATCAAAAATACATTAAAAATGGCTTAAATACAAAGCAGGTTCACAGAAATTATCCAAATGCTTTCCCAAACCGGAAGGTCTTACATTGGCCTTCCTCAACCTGGCATCCCCAGATGTGTTGGACTACAACTCCCATCACCCCCAGTCAGCATGGCCAGTAGTCAGGAATGCTGGGAGCTGTAGTGCAAAACAACTGGAGGGTACCAGGTTGAGATCAATTGAGTTCAGTGTCTTACATTGCCTTTTGGAAGACTAGAGGGTCAAGCTGAGGCACGTGTCTTCTTTGGGAGTAAATATTTCACAAGGAAGGAGCTACTGCTGTTAAGACTCTGTTTGAACCTACCACTTATTTCACGCTCATAGTAGAAAGGGCTTTTAAGCAGTGACTCCTTGAAATTTAAGGTCAATAATTATATTTTTCTGAAAAAAATACGATTTTGTGTTAGTGTTGTAAAATAAGTTTATCTTAAAGATAAACTCCTGAACGGGCCATTGATACTTCTTTACAAAAGTCACAAGTTACAAACTGCATCTCCCATAGTCCACTTGGCCAGTGTGTTAGGCACACAGAGATGCCTAGTGTGACATTTGTAAGAGTCATGGATCATGAAGGCAACAATAGGTGTACTACAGCTTGCTGGGCTAGATGGTATTTTTAGCTGGAAAAAAGTGAGGCAACTCTCCCAAATGTTTTGTTCAATGACTAGAAAACAACAAGCTTGGCCAGATACATTTCTATTCCCATCCTACAGGCCATACCTCAGTCCCTCTCCACTTCCTAGTCTCTGATAAGTTTTGTTTCACTCTCTTGCTCTCCCCAGACAATGTCTCCCTCCCCGCCATCAGCTATTGTGGAAGGCAAGCATAGTTGTGGTGATGGATGAACTTGACTGACCCAACCCTACCAAAGAGGAAAACCTCCTATCAGCCCTGTTGTTGGCTTTCCATGCAGGGATCTGGGGAGGTAACAAGGAGGCATGTTGGCTGGGCCCTGGGAAGAGCCTATGTGGGGGGCTGTAGCATCCCAATGGGCAGGCGGAGAGGTTTACAAAGTCACAGGGCCTGTGCACTAGCCCTGTGAAGACACTCTAAAGTCTAGGTAGAGAGCAATGCAAGGAATCGGGAGCAGATGATCAGACCTTGTTTACAGAGCCTATTATTATCATTAAATGCATGCATCAATTCCAGACACAAAAAGCGGTCTCAAAGACACACACACACACACACACACACACACACACTCTACAGAAATCCATATGGGTGCCTGTATGTAAGAGAGGGTCTCAGATGGCATGTACAGGAGCCTGTGCAGGTAAGCTTAAGTATTCACAGCCTTGTAAATAAGCCCACAAAAATTACTAGCCTGCCCCCAAAATTACTAGCCTACTGGGGGTTGGCAGAGGAGGGACAGACAGATGCATTTCTATGTGGGATATGGAGAAGGGGCTTCCTGTTCTAGCAGCCCTCTTGCTTTCTATGTTGGGCACAGAGGAGGGATGGAGCGCTGCCAGCACCATCACTCACCAGTATGGAATTCCATGGCCTCATCTGCCAGCAATTCTTGGTTGCCTATGGCAACCAGGCTACTCCTTAAAAACAAAACTGGTATACAGAGTCTTATCAGTGCATTTAGATCAGGGGACTTCAATCTCACCCCCCCCACCCCCTTCCATGTGTTGATGGTACCAAGTTTCAGAATGACTGAAACAACCTAACATCTCCAGGCGAAAAAAAGAGACATCCCTTTTTTTTTAGTTTTGTCACATTTGGAATTTATGTTTAATATGATCTGAGAAGGAGAAAGGAAACTTTTTTCAAACTGCTGTATGATACAAAGTAGAAGCCAAGTGGCCTACCATCCAAAAGAAGAAGAAAAAAATAATAGAAACAGCAGCTAGAAACAGACATGGCTACATGAGGCTGAAATTTACTTCCAACTTCTCCAAGTAACTGTTAGCAATTAACTGTATACCTTTAATTCATCACTTTTAGAACAAAATTATATAGAGAAAGAAGGTGATAAGTGGATTAACACACAGGCCATGACAGCTGCGTAGATAACATGCTAGGAAAACTAAATATGGAGCTTATAACTGCAGTCCATAGCTCCTTCCAAGAGCACACCATGTGGTCTCTCCCTCCGAGTTCAGTAAATAAATGAGTTGTGTAAAACCAATGAAAACTTTTAAAGAAAATGCTCATCATCTAAATAACGTTTTCAAGTAGACTGCAATTCAGATGTAATGTCTACTTTTCTGTTGTTGTTCAGTCGTTAAGTCGTGTCCGACTCTTCATGACCCCATGGACCATAGCACGCCAGGCCTTTCTGTCCTCCTACTTTTCTAGCCCAGTCTTATAAAATTTTATGATAATTATTCCAAAGTATTTGATCTGCTTTTCCCAAAATGAAACCTTCCCCCACCACTACCACAATAGTTTTTGGTTGGACCAAGAGCTAGAATGCAGTTTTGAAAAAACCCAACCCTGTGAGGGAGAAGGGATTGACAAGGCAATCCTTTATGTATGAACAGATTGCAAAAAGGGGAGGGGAAACAGTAGCACACACCTGTAAACAACTGCTTTTCCAGCTCCAAATGCACCCACAATTAAATCTGGAAAATGAAAAAAAAAAAGAAACACTCAAAACAAAGACAAAACTGTCAGAACATTTTTCACAATCTAAATTATTGATATTATAATGAGTGAAACTAACAACATACAGGTACACAGTGGTAGCCCATGAAAATTCACAGAAACATTCACTTCCATTCATTAATTTTAAACTCAGTTAAACTCACCTTTCCATAGTCCTCCCTGCCAACCAACCAACCAACCAACCACACACACACACATACACACACACACACACACACACGTGTGTGTGTGTGTGTGTGTTTTGAGGAGTTCTTCTAACAGACTTCTATTGTTTAGCTTCCTTGAATGATGTTAGCAATCAGGAAGTGATAGGAACAACTCCTGAAGAGGCAGAGGACATCCTTTAGCCCTCTTCGTATGCCTTCTAACAAACAGCAAAGAATCTCTTCTATGCCCAGAACCATTTAATTTAGAAAAAGGACATGACAGAGGTGTATAAAATGATGCATGGTGTGGAGAAATTGGAAAGAGAAACATTTTTCTCCCACTCCCATAATACAAGAACCTGGGGTCATCTAATGAAATTCAAGGGTGGGAGATGCTGGGCAGACAAAAGGCATTATGTCTTCACACAGCAGGTAGATAAACTATAGAATTCACTTCCTCAAGATGTGGTGATGGCCACCAATTTAGAGGGCTTTAAAAAGGGAGCAGACAAATTCATGAAGGATATGGCTGCCAGTGCCTCCTTATCAATGATGGCTATATGCTACCTCAAGGATTAGAGCCAGTATGCCTCTGAATACCAGCAGGAACAACAGCGATAGAGGGCTGTTGCCTCATGTCCTGCTTTTGGGCTTTCCATGGTCATCTGGTTGGCCACAGTGAGAAACAAGATACAGGACTAGATAGGTGTTTGGTTTGATACAGTAGGAATCTGATTAAGGCCTTATATCTCATCTAGAACACTCTGAACCAGAGCTCTGAAATGTTTTAGGGAACGTCATAGTTAGAAGCACCTTCCACATCTTCTCTCTTCAGATTCTTTCCCATTGTATCCACTTCCCTTTAGTCCTCCCTCTTCTACACCTTCTTCCCTTAGTCTGCTACTTCCTCCAGTCCTTCTATCCTGGGCTTTCTGCTTCTCCCTGCTTTCCCTGGTTTCCTCAGGCCTTCCTCTGTCTTCACATCCATGACAAACATATTCACCTTTTATGCCTTTTCACAGTCTCTTTCTACCATCCCCTTCACAGTTTAAACTCTGTAACATAAATACACTTAAACTGACTGTCTTGTAATACTCAAAGTGCTTAGTGTACACAATTCAGTAGGATTTGAACTGATATGCAATACTCTGAGGGACAAGAGGAACCAGGGTTATTTCAGGTATCGGGTTATAATTCAGCTGAGACCACAAACTACAAAGATACTCATGAACTGCGTGCCCCAATTCTTTGCAAATCCATACAACACGTGTAGAAAATCACAGCATGAACGTGTGTAGCATAGGCCAAAAATGGGAAGGCACAAAATTAGCATGAGCTGTCCCATGACTTCATTTCCTTTGGACTTCTTTCTGACCTACAGAGCACAAAGCAGAAATAGGGTAAAGATTCCTGACTGAAAATGCAGTCATTGTTTTTTGGAATAGAAGTCATCTGTTCTGCTTGCTTATTAATCACAGTTTAGCATTATGTCCAAACCCTAAACTGTAGTTAGTCTTAACTATGGTTTGCTGAAACAATCCAACTTTATAAGCCATGGTTTGATGTTGTTTCAAACACATCATAGTTAAGATTAGCTACAGTTTGTCAGGTTTCGATAAAACGACAAGCTGTGGTTAAGTGAACGCTTCTGAACTCATCCTCATGACTACTGAAGGAGAGGGCAAGGGTGAAGTGTGTGAATGCAAGGCTCACCTAAACTTGTTCCTTTCATGATGGGCATTTTCGAGTGCCACTTCTGTCTCTCCCCAGTGCCCCTTCCCCACAGGCCACATTCCTGCCTCACCACCAAATTTGGGGGCAGTAAAGCACTATGGAGGGCAAAAAGGCCAAATTTAGCTTGTTCTCAAGCTTAACTTGACCTTTTTTCCACTCTGTAGTGGTTTGCCATTGAAATTTGGCAGTAAACAGCCAATTTGTTTTGTTGCTTCTGTGAATTTCAGCAACATGGCAGTGGCCACACTGGGCAGTGGCAGTGGCTGGAGCTGCATGGGCCCTGTAGGATGTATGTTGCCATTCCTGTGATAAATCATGGTTTATCATGATATCCAAACAGAGCCATAATCATTCTTTCTATTTCCAAAGTTCAGAGATGGATATGGATACTTACATAGCCAAAATGGCAAGAATCCACACACAGCGTGAGGTATCAGCAGGTTTTTAGGAACCCCAAGGTTTGCAGAAGTACCAAAAATCTTTTGACAAAGAACCCTGGGGGTGAGGGGGAACCCTAGAAAAATGCAGTGACAGCTGAGCATGCTCAGTGGCTATGGAATGCTGACTGTTGGTGGAAAAAATGGAAAGGGGGGGATGGAAAGTAGTATTCTGGAGGAGGGCAAGCCTGACTGCAACATTGAACAGAAGCACACCATGCTGCAACATTTTGCTGCAGATCCTATTTCTTATACTTATTTCCACTGTATTCTTGCTTCAGAGTCTGTTCCGCTCCACCGAAAACCAATTGAAAGTTTCCCTTCTTTCCTTTCTTAGCTTGCTCTAGATTTAAATGTTCAGAGTGCCAAAATCATTAATGAGGTTTATAAACATTTTGAGATTTTGCAAAAGAAAATAATCAAAATCAAGTGTTAGGGCTGTCTGCATTATCTGAAGTCTGGCAGCATCGTTACTCTAAAAATAGAGAATCCCTTAGTCATCACATACATATTCCTTCCCAGAAAATGCCACAGACATATTTTGCTAGCTGACAGCAAAACGTTTGACACAATATACAGAATATTTTCACCAAAAGAAGAGATAATCATCTGAAATGACATGTCTGAATCTTTTCCAAGTGAAACCTGAAGAAAAACTACACGAAATACAAGATTAAATTTTGCTGTTCCATGTACTAGGTATTTGACTTTTATTTATGTTATATTTTTTAAAGGGAAAAGATCTACATGGCTTTGATTTAAGGAAATAGTTTCTATATAAATCATTACTGGGATATGGCAGACGCGCCACAGTATTTGGGACTTGATATTCCAACTCCTTGAAATCCATGCCTGCATTTCCACCTCCTAGAGGGAGTCATCATCTGCTCTCCATATAGATAATGAATAATGCCCATCATTGCCCAGGGGATAGGACTGAATATTTAGGAAGTAATGAAATAACCGTGGACAGCTTCCTAAAAAAAAAAAAAGAGGGGGAAAAACCTCCTACCAAACGAGGTCCCAAGGGCCCTCATCCATGTATAGTAGAGACAAGTGAAACTTTCAGTCATCCTCTGTGACCCCAGTTTGTTGATACAGGGTCACAAGGACCCCAGTGCCCCCGCTCCAATGTGTACCACATTCAAGTACTCAAGGCTCCACTTGCTAGGATTGCTTTTGGAGGTGATTTGATACAGCATTTGTCAGCTAATCCAGGCTGATATTATTACAGGATTTATATATAAACACGGTGCAAAGCACCTCGGATAGCTCCTTTAGAGTTCTGACTGGTTCTGGCTAAAACCTGGAGCAGATTCACCACCCCACTGACCTTGGAGCCACCAGCCTCCAGTGGTAATACTTTCAGCAGACCCCAAAATAACCTGAGCAGGCCTTTTCCAGAGTGTGGGGCTAATCAGCCAGATTGCTGTGTTTATAACTCGTCTCTCCAGAAGAAGCGTGTGTATAATATAGGTAACCATTTACCAAGTGTGTAATTTACAAAGTGTGGTTAGATGCAAACTAAGTTAGTCATACTTCAATCCCATGCAAAACAATGGAACTCAAATTAGTCACGACTAGCTCTCCACTCTGGTTTCAGTGGGGCCGTAGTCCCAATCCCACCCTATGCAGTGCATATATCCTCTTGATTAGCTATTTATCTTATTTACTTGTCAAGAATTCAGTCACATGTCTGCACCTAATCAGAAGTTGGGGAATGAAGCGGAGAAGTGAAATTCTCCTTACCATTGCCAGGGTGATCTAAATGACTGGTTTACTAAATGTTTACATGTACACAGTTATAAGTTACCACCTTGGAAATGGCTGTCTGTATGCACACAGTTCCATGTCAAACACATCATGGCAAGGAGGAGACCCACCTGGCCTCAAAGAGATCAGGCAAAGAGGGAGCAGCTGCAGGGAGCTTGCTTCACCCTTCCCTGCCAGAAAGAACACCTATGAGATCTTTGAAACTAAGAACTAATGCCTGAGATTTGCTTTTTTTCCTCCTCCCTCCCTCCCAAACCCTTTTCCTTTTGTGTTGTGCCTTTTTGATGTAAGCCTGAGGGCAGGGACTGTCTTAATACTGGTCTTTTTAAACTGCTCTGGGAGCCTTTTTCGGCTGAGGAGTTGGATAAAAATGCTGTAAATAAATAAATAAACTCAAGGTGACTTGATCTGAGTTGCCATGAGTGGCATCTAGCAGCTTGCCACATCAGCAATGCTACTTTGGTTCACCTGGAAAGTAATATTGGCTAGCCAGAGGCCATTAAGTACTAGTTCCCGACAATGCTGTGCACTACTTATGCCCTCTGCCAGTCTCACCTTCCCCACCACTTTCCAGTATAGCAAGTGGTGGTGTGATACCAGGTAAATTTTCCTCCTCCTCCTCCAAATAAATGTATATCCTGTTCTTTTACTGAAAGTATACGGAGCAGCATACAGTATACTCATAAAACCATAATGCAATTACTAAAAAGTGTGAATACAACACCAAATTCTAAAAGCAGTAACAAAGAACATAATACAACCATCTCTTAAAAAAAAAAACACACCTTACTTCAGCAAGGGTACAAATGTTACCTATTTAAACTGGCAGCAATAAAACCTGGTGTCACACATTAAAAGCCCATTGAAATAAAAGTGTCTTCCATTTCAAAAGAGACCCAGAGGGAGCCTGAACAATTTCACCTCAGAGAGAATTCCAGAGCTGAAGCACCACCACAAAAAAGGCCCGGTCTCCTGTGATCGTTCGCCAAATCTCCTGACATGGCACTGAGAACAAGGCCTGCGGCATTGATTTTAATTCCTGCACAGGCAAGCAGTCCCTAAAGTCACCTGGTCCTAAGCCATTTAGGGCTTTAAAAGCTAAAATCAGCACTTTGAATTGAGTCCAGAAGCAAACAGGAAACCAGTGGAGCTTCTGTAAGATCAGAGTTATGTGATCCAACCTGTGAGCGCCGGGTAAAAGTCTGACCATTGCATTTTGGACCAACAGAAGAATCCAGTCTGGAGGTAACTGAAGCAAGGGTGATTGAAACCAAGTCTACCTTGTCTAGGAGAGGCTATGGCTGGTGTGTCAGCTGATGCTATAAAAGTCACCCCTAGCAAACACTGCCACCTGAGCATCCAGGGATAGTGACAGGTCAAGGAGTACTTACAAGCTACATAATTGTTTTTTCAAGGGACATGGAACCGAACAGCTTGAACCACCTCGACCAGATCACCAGTGTTCTTGTGCCTCCATCTTGTCTGGATTAAGTTTCAGATTGTGAGCTCCATCCACCCTTGAACTGATTCCAGATGTCTTCAGTATCAGAGGCAGTAAGCCTTTGTATACCAGTTGCTGGGGAACACAACTGGGAGGGTGTTATTGCACCCATGTCCTGCTTGCGGTTCTCCCACAGGCCGCTAGGTGGCTGCTGTGTGAACAGAATGCTGGACAAGATGGGCCTCTGGTCTGATCCAGCATATCTCGTTTTATGTTCTTATGCCAGTTTATCGCTTCCACTGCCTTTCTGGGATACGAGAACAGCAGCCACATCATGTTTGCAACACTCTCCCAAAATGTGGAAATATATGGCATTTTCTAGTTCTATAAATCAGAGCAGTACAGCATTTGCAAACAATTCGGCAATGAACTGGATGGTGACAAGCCAAATTGTAAGCTATTGGCTCCGATCCACTGACTAACCCGCAGCCACAACATATCCCTTATCAAACACTGTCTTAATTTTCTTTTCCATTCTTTCTCTCCCTTGTCTTGAATATTTTTCCTGAATGGATTCCATAAGATTTATAATAGCTTGGTTAAAACTTTGGTAAGTGTAGAATTGTTGGCCCCTAGCTTGCAAGTCTCCACGTACTTCATATTTTTCAAATTCCCTGTAACTAAGTAGCAGGAGGGGTTTCTTCCTGCTGTAGACCTTGATGTACTTAACAGATGGAACCATCAAAGAACAGTATTTTAAAAA
The DNA here is from genome assembly GCF_057233095.1 of Heloderma suspectum. Lineage (NCBI taxonomy): Eukaryota > Metazoa > Chordata > Lepidosauria > Squamata > Helodermatidae > Heloderma > Heloderma suspectum. Next base: position 197,557,130 of record NC_139462.1, read on the forward strand.
GAGATGGCAAGATTAGTCACTTTTAAGGGATTGTTTCCCATTTCCCACAGCAACTGCTTTCTTAAAACATCGCTATAATTGTCAGTCACCCTATAAACATAAATCTAGAATGATGAAAATCAAGTTCAAACCAAACCTATACTGTGGTATGGAGACCCACTGAGATGAAGTGTAGGCTACAGGTGTGTGTGTGTGTGTGCCTGTGTGTGTGAGAGAGCGTGTGTGTGTGTGAGTGAAAAAGATACTGTGTGTGTGTGAGACAGAGAGAGAGAGCGAGAGAGCGAGAGAGAGAGAGAATATGAGAGGGGGGGGAGAGACATAAAAGTCTTAGACAAGGCATCTTCAGTGGTACCCCATAGCCTGGAAAAACTGGGGCATAAAAACAGAATTCTCTCACATTCTGCCTGCTCTGACCTTCTTGGCCATTCTGTGCAAACTGAAAATAGTCATGCGGTGGGGCCCCTTTCTCTCTCCTGGTATTGGGGCCAGTGGCAGATGCCACACCTTGCCACACTAAACCCTCACAAGGTTATTTCTTGGTTAAGTGGCCATTCAGTCTGAACACCACCATGGGGAAATTCTATTACCATGTGGGCTTCACACTTTCAGTGCTCTCATACATCCCAGACATGGTGACAGGACAGTTCACATGTACACCAAGAGCATGGCATTGCCCAACCCTACCACTTTTGTCATTAAATGGTGGAACAAGTGTTCAGCTTTTAGGGGAAAACAAGATAAATATCCCAACAAATAACTATAAGGAATTCAGGAGAGAAGTATATATGTATTTCTTTGAAGAGTGAACAGACAGGATATTGTATATACTACCTCAGCCTACAAAGCTAATGTGCCAGATTTTTTTTTAAAGGATCTTTTGCTCATTAAATTCATATTAGAAATGTAAGTGATGGGCACAATCCATCCACCTGTGTGCAAGAATAGTGGAGCTCAAGTCATGTAGCAAGATGGCCAGGTAATTCTGAGGGAGGGGCACATGGACCTCTCATTCCAGATAAATGGCTGCATACATTGGGAATGTGTGCCCAGTAGGGATGTACGAAAGTCACTTACCTTTTTGCAGATGTGATTCGCAGTGGGGGGGGAGGCACGCCGTCCCTCCCCCCGGAATCCTCGACGGGGGGGGAGGCAATCCGGTCCTCCTCCCCAGAATCCTGCCCAGCCGGCTCCGCTCCGCGGCGGTTCCGCAGAGCAGCTGGCCAGGGCCGTCCGCAGCCGGAGTTCTGGCTGCGGACGGGCTGCTGCGGACGCAAATGGCGGCCGCTGTAGCGGCCGCCATTTGCATCCAGCCAGGCTGCTATGATAGGCTACGTAAGTATTTATGTAGCCTATCATGGCAGGCCAAAAAATAAAAACAGCGTATGCAAATGGCGGCGGCTACGGCGGCTGCCATTTGCGTTCCATATTTTTCACCGTTTTAGCCTACGTAAATATTTACGTAGGCTATTACGGCGAAAAAAAGGGAACACAAATAGCGTAGTGGGCGCTATTTGCGTTCCTTCCCCCCCCCGCCATAATAGCTTATGTAAATATTTACGAAGGCTAAAACGGCAGGAAAAAAAGGAACACAAATGGCACCCACTATGCTATTTGCGTTCCCCTTTTCTTTGCCGTAATAGCCTACATAAATATTTATGTAGGCTAAAACAGCGGGAAAAAAGGGAACGCAAATGGCGGCTGCTGTAGCCGCTGCCATTTGTGTATGCGGTTTTTTGGGGTTTTTTTTTGGCTTGCCGTGATAGGCTACGTAAATACTTACATAGCCTATCACGGCAAACAGCAGGATGCAAATGGCGGCTGTGGCAGCCGGTCGAAAGACCAGCCGCCACTGGAGCCGCCGCTGCCAGAACATTCGCCCCAGGTAAGCTTCGTCCCGGGGGGGGATTCCGCGGGGGGGCGGGGGGTGGGAGGCCATTCCGCCATGGGTTTCGGGGGGCTGAATGCCAGTGCATTCGGCCTCACTGAAATCCGTGGCGGAATTCTCCGCCATCCCTAGTGCCCAACCAAGGCCCAAAGGGACAGAGGGGTTAAAGGGCTCTATTGAGTACGACAGGGATCCCCTCTGACATGTACAGCAGGATTGTGCCCTTAATATTTAATTACCTAGATCAAACATGTCTTTGGAGAAAGGGCTGACCGCACTGACCCCCCCGACCCCGACCCCACCCTTCAACCATCAGTCTTCATCTCACATGTGGTGGGCTGTGCATACCCAGAGACATGTTTAGGGCATGAACTTGACCGTGTTGAAAGTTTCTAAACAAAATCCCTAACAAGCAGCAATATCAAAAGTAATGGCATTCAATTATTCTTCAGAAATTAGTTGGAGATTTTTTTTCTTTTTAGCTCCCTAGCACATTCAATAGCAAGAATGGACACCATGAAGTTGAATCATTCAGGTATTTGCATTCAGTACTGTGTCAGGTTTTTTATTTTAGCACTTAATGAAAATATGATACAGAGTCCAGATTAAAAAGAAGCAGCAGCTGATTCTGAAGGTTTAATGCCTCTCCAAAACCTTCATAATGTTCAGAATTAAGAGGAAAACTCCACCACCACATGCATATTCTAATCAGCATACTTGACCTTGGTTTCTGCTTCAAGTTAATTTTCAAGGCAGATGTTGATGTTAAATTCTTAAGCAGAAGAAAATAAATTATCCACTAAGCACAGTTATATCTGTTAATTCTGAAAGATACATCTACTTAAGTTCTTCAAACTCAATCACAACTTGGAAGATTTTGTTTCAAAATATTGTAAGGCTGTTGTCCTCAAACCATCTATTTTAATTTTCATTGGCATAAGCAACTCCACTGGAAACCAACAGCATGTTTTAAAATGGAATGGCAGATTTCTTCCCCCGCGGCCATGTCCACCCTGTCCCCAGAATAATATTTATTTATTTATTTATTTATTTATTTTCATTTCTATACCACCCAATAGCTGAAGCTCTCTGGGCGGTTCACAAAAATTAAAACCAAATGGCACACAATAAAACAATTTAAAATATATAGAACGTTAAAACCACAATATAACAATGCAACCACAATGAAACCTAGCAGCAGTGCAGGAATTTAAAATTAGGGATGTACGAAAGTCACTTACCTGTTCGCGGATTATGCTGATGCTGGGGGGGAGGCGCTCTGTCCCTCCCCCCGAAATTCTGGCCGGGGGGGGAGGCGCTCCATCCCTCCCCCCCCCGAATCCTGGCCGGCCAGCTCCGCTCCGCAGGGATTCTGTGGAGCTGCCGGCCGGCTCCGCCAGCGGCCGGACATCCGGCCGCTGGCTAGCAGGGACACAAATGGCAGCGGCCATAGCCGCCGCCGTTTGCGTCCCTGCTGTCAGCCGTGATAGGCTACATAAATGTTTATGTAGCCTATCACGGCTGATTAAAAAACAAAACAAAAAACGTGCATACGCAAATAGTGTAGACGTTATGCTATTTGCGTTCCCCTTATTTTCGCCGTAGTCTACGTAATGTTTACGTAGACTAAGCCGTGCCAAAATAAGGAACGCAAATGTCAGCACCCATGGGCGCCGCCATTTGCATACGCGCGTTTTTTTTTTAATCAGCCGTGATAGGCTACGTAAACATTTACGTAGCCTATCACGGCGTTTTTTAAAATTTAGCCATGATAGGCTACATAAATCTTTATGTAGCCTATCACTTTTTTTGTTTTTTTTAAAGTTGGAAATGGCGGCGGTGGCAGCCGGTCAGAAGACCGGCCGCCGCTGCCGCCGCCGAACTGCCACCAGAGCCGCTGCTGGAGCCGCCGCCGCCAGGAAGATCCGCCCCAGGTAAGTCCCATCCCGGGGGGGGGGCAGGGGAGCGGGGGGCTATTCCGCCACCGATTTCGGGGGGCCGAATGCGCTGGCATTCGGCCTCCCCGAGATCCGTGGCGGAACTTTCGTACATCCCTATTTAAAATACAGATTTAAAATAGCAAAGCTAAAAGTCTAGAAAGCTAAAATGCTAAAATGCTAGGGAAAATAAAAAGGTCTTCATCTGGCACCGAAAGGAATACAATGTAGGTGCCAGGCGAACCTCACTAGGGAGCTCATTCCACAGCTGGGGTGCCACAGCAGAAAAAACCCTCCTCCTAGTAGCCACCTGCCTCACTTCCTTTGGCAGGGGCTCACAGAGAAGGGCCAAGCCGTTAAGGGCTTTAAATGTTAATATCAGCACTTTGAAATGGGCCCAGAAATGGACTGGCAGCTGGTGCAACTGAAAAAGTATTATAAAACTTTAAAAATGGGAAGGGCTTTAAGGTACAAGTCTAAAATTAGGATTGTTGCCTGTTTAAAGAAATCTTAATTAAAAAAAAACTTTCAATTTAATCTGCACAAATCTGTATATGAAAAAATACACTACTGAATAAAAAGCAAACTTTTTCAAAATCAAAATGTATCTTAATCAAAATGTATCTTAGCAGGCACCATGTCTGAAGAATCATTCCCTCATGCTTTGGAGGAGGGGTGGGGAACTTGTGGCCCTCCAGATGTTGCTGGACTACAACTCCCATCACCCCTGGCCATTGGCTATGCTGACTGGGGAATTGAGAATTCAAGTCCAACATCATCTGGAGGGCCATGAATTGCCCTTGCTACTTGAGACAGAAGGGGAAGTGTCTCTTCTGAGAGGATGCCTTCCATCTATAGTTTTGTCAATATCTGAAATAAAATAATTAACTTATTTTTTAATTGCTGCCCATTTAACTGGGGGAAAATTTTCAATGGATGAAGAGGGTTTAAAATGAATCATCTAATGGATTAATTGCACTGCAGTCCTACTTAAAATAACAACTTATTTCATTATAAAATTAAAGATGGTTTAAAATGATGTGTCGATATAGATGAGAGCTGTCAATATAGATGAGATGAGAAACAGGTCCTATAAAAATTAAGTTAATTAATGACTGAAGAAGAAAAGTGGACTCATCCAGCAAACGACTCTATAAAGGCTTACCTCTTGAAAAAAGAAAGAAAGAACAAAAGCTGTGGTTGTAGAAATATTTGTACTGAGATAGAAATATTTATATGGGGATGGGGATAGTGATAGATAGATAGATAGATAGATAGATAGATAGATAGATAGATAGATAGAGATAGATAGATGATAGATAGATAGAAATACAATAAAGACTGCAGCCAGAGATTTGTAACCACAAAAAACTGCAATGTAATATTCTTAAAAATGAATATAGCAACCTTGTGTCTACAGTCACATTGCATGAACACTGGAAACTGGAAAAGGTTCAGAGGAGGGCAACGAAGATGATCAGGGGACTGGAAACAAAGCCCTATGAGGAGAGACGGAAAGAACTGGGCATGTTTAACCTTGAGAAGAGAAGACTGTGGGGAGATATGATAGCACTCTTCAAGTACTTGAAAGGTGGTCACAGAGAGGAAAGCCAGGATCTCTTCTTGATCATCCCAGAGTGCAGGACACGGAATCATGGGCTCAAGTTACAGGAAGCCAGATTCCAGCTGAACATCAGGAAAAACTTCCTGTTAGAGCAACACGGCAATGGAACCAATTCCCTAGGGAGGTGGTGGGCTCTCCCATGCTGGAAGCATTCAAGACGAGGCTGGACAGACATCTGTCAGAGTTGCTTTGACTTAGATTCCTGCATTGAGCAGGGGGTTAGACTCGATGGTCTTATAGGCCCCTTCCAACCCTACTGTTCTGTGATTCTATGATCTCTGTAGCCTCTTTAAAAAAAATAAGTTAGGAGATCTGATTTATCTCCCACATAAAATGTTGCTTGGCCCCAAGTCCCACAAAGTTCAGTGGAACTTGGATCCAAGGAAGTATGCTGAAGACTCTGCCTTTGTAGCTTTAAAGACCCCCCAAAGGGGATAAAAACACCCCACATTTTTATCCTCCTTTTCTTCCTTTTTCCAAAGTCAATGTGGATGAGGACACAAAACTACAACCCCAGCCAGCTGGATTAAGGCAAACAAGGAGGAGGGAGAAAAATAGTCACTGTAAACCATCACAAAACGTAAACTATCCAAAAACATTAGTACAGTAGGTTAATAGAGCACAGTGGCAAAGATATTCCAGAATGTTCATCCAGAATTCTCCCGTTAATTACAACAGGGCTTATGCCAGCAAAACAATCTAAGGCTTGGACTACAGCAGTTCTACTGTGCGGGTTATATTACGAATGCCGAAAGCCTTCCCCAGTCCCGACAAAGAGAAATGTTGTGGTCTGCCGTATGCTTGATCCCAGAGGAGGAGGAAAATGGAGAGAATCAAATTAAAATGATGTTATGCATTTAGACTACAGATGGTGCTGGAACGCTGCCCCAAACTGGATAAGCTCCGCTTCAAAAATTAAAGAGTGAAAGCTCCAATAGTGAAGCGGTGTTGATAAATACCAGATGACATCAGAAAAATATTAATCGTTAAGGGAAAACATTCACAACCAAACTAATTAAGGAAGAAAGATCAGGTAAGCAATGGAGGAATATTTATAACTAAAAGAACCACCTCTCCCTCTTGTGTGTGTGTGTGTGTGTGTGTGTGTGCGCGCGCGTGCATGTGTGTTTCTAATAACTAATTAATGGGTTGGATCCAGATATGGTTTAGTCCTACTGAAATTTATGGGAGAAATTAGTCATGACTAACTTAAGTCCCACTGATTCCATTGGGACTAAACTGTGACTAACTTAGTCTGGATTCAACCCAATATATAAATAATGCTTTCCCCAAGTGCTCTAAGTGTGTTTTATGTTATCTTAGTAATCCTTAGAACATCCAGTCAAGGTAGGGTGACATTATTATTGCTTCCCTTGTACATATTGGTGTGTGTGTGTGTGTGTGTGTGTGTGTGCGCGCGCATGTGCGTGTGCGCGCAGGGGGTGGGGGGTGGGGGGAGCTCAGGTAGGAAGAGATGTTTCTCTACACCATGCAGTGACTTCATTGGTCAGGAAACTTTCCACTCAGATCTTATCTCCTTAAACATAGCGCTAAGCTACTCTGTAGCGACTTCTACTTTGTAGTAGCTTAACATCAGACTTCCCCAACCTAGTGCCCTCCCAGGTGTTTTTGACTTCAGCTCCCATCAGCCCCAGCCAGAACTGCAAATGCTTGGGAATGCTGGGAGTTGGAAGTCCAAAACATTGGGAGGGCAGTAGGTTGGGGAAGGCTGCTTCACATTCACAGTTGGAGAAACCATATTCAAACAAAACGTTAAGTACCACAACTACAAATACAAAGGTACCAGCCTCTTCATATATAAAGCAGCAGGATTCAAAATGGTAGGACAATACCATTTCTGCTACTTCTGAACTGTAACTTTTTAATTGTTTTCATTGTTGATGTCTTTGTTTTATTTTATAGCCACAATTTTATATCCTTTAGTCACAATGGGAATCTTCAGAATCAAGATGGGATAAATTAATATTTTAAATAACAAACAAAAAATCAGAAGAAAGCCATCCAAGGTGCAGTAAAACAACTCGTTTGTTCAGATTTTTGACAGAGAACAGAAGGGTTAATCATTCCTCTCCACCACCACCCCCTTTCTTTTTTCTTCGTTAACAATTCAGGTGTTTTATGTTACTGTATCTGTTTCAGCCTTTCTTGCATTGTGGATGATTTCTCAGGACAGGAAAGGGAGTATTTGTTTTGTCCAACTCCAAATTCTCAGGGAAGCCAAGCAAGGACTACACACAAAAGCAAAGTCTATTCTATATTTTGACCCCTGCTTTCAAAAAGAACTGTTTAGGAGTGATGAATTTTCCAGGGGAAGAAGGGATGAAATCCCCTGTCTTGTGAAGAACCTTACCTGGGTAATCATTCTTGTCTATGTCAGAGTCTCCTCTTAGTGTAAAACCAAATCCCGCAGGCATAGACTGGGAGGCCCACATGCCACGGAGAACCTGGGAAGGGTTAGAATTTAACCCATTGCTGACTCCATTGTATATGAGGACTTTCCCCCTTCTATCTTCTCCTGCAAATGGTGCACCTATTGCGATGTCTGCAAAACAACGAGGAGAGAGATAGCAAGGTTACAAGGACAAGTGATTTAATTCCTTACAGGAAGGAAGATCGGAGTGGCTGTCTGAAATTAGGTGGGGCCCTTTTCAGGAACATTTCTCGTCTTCATGAAACATTTTCTTTTCTTGGTCAATTTTTCACAGCACTTTTTGAAAGTGTATCCAACAGTTTACAAGTGGGTGGGTATCATGGGGGGAAGAGGGAATGCATCTCCATCTCCAAAGTAACTGGGCCAGCACTCCCTCACCTGGACCCAGGTGCATGGAGTCAGTTAGTTGGGAAAGTACAGAGGTGGGGATGTGCCTTTGACATACATTTGCACATCTCATTGAAAGTAACGCATTTCCTATGGACAGCATCCACATACAGGTGCACATCTAATGGCAGATGTAATCCATCTTCCCTGCATTACATAGGAAGCAGCCTTATACTGAGTCAGACCATCGGCCCATCTAACCCAGTATTGTTGACACCGACTGGCAGCGCCTCTCCAGGGTTTCAGGCAGGATTCTCTCCTAGCCCTACCTGGGGATGCCAGGGATTGAACAGGGACAATCTGCACACAAAGCAGCCACTCTGCCAGCGAGCCATGGCCCCTGCCCTGCCCTGCTCTTTTGAAAGGAAGCCCTTTCCTTCATGCCCTGCTCATCACAGCTGCTGGATGGTATGTTTTGAGGGAATGGAAGGGGCCCTTGGGAAGAGATGGTGGTGGTGGTGGTGGTGTGCTAGTAGAGAAGCATTTGGAAAGGCTGAGATTTCTCTGGGAAAAAGGCTAAAAAACCCTCACTCTGGAGGGCACAAGTTTGGGGGAAGCTACCCTAAGGTCTGTTGTCCAGCAGGACCAAGCACTGGGAAGGAGGAAAGTGCTGAGGAGAGTTCAGATATATTTTTTCCATTCAATCCGAGAGATTCCTCTATAAAAGATTTTAAAATCCCTTGTTTTTCTTGTTAATCATCCCTTCATTTGCTCCCAGTCATCTCTTTTAAACATTTTTTTAACCTCCTGGATGCTTTTTTCTTCCAGATCAGCATCAGCAGAAAGCAATGAGAAATGTATAATCTGAATAAATTTGGTGAACTGAAATTTACAAATGAGGAGTCACTGGTTGTTCCTGCTTTTCTGTTTGAAAGCGTTGGCAATTCCACCGTCCAATCCGAGGCCCATCCAGATTGTGAATCTGAGACACACCCACCCACATGGGCAGAGCACATCACCTTTCCATGATGATGTTGAATGTGGTGAAGTCATCACATATTCACTTTTGGGGAGGAAAGAGCCATCTGTTATGCTCTTGGCTCAATATCAATACATAGTTTTTTTTCATTGCAAAGCAAACTGTCTTTGCAACTGAACCATTCCCATATTCAGTGACCTGAGTAATTTGTCTTCATGCTCTATAGAAGTCATGATATCTTACCATTATATCCATCCTGGTTCAGATCTCCAAGATGTGCAATGGCACTGCCGAATCTACCAAACACCTCAGTGCCAGACAGTGTCTGTGCTTCTCTGAAGAGTAGGGAACTCTCTTGCAGATAGAGATACACCTGTCCAACTTCTTTAGGGTTGCTCTCAAATTCACGTTCCATAAAGAGTGGAGCACCAACAAGGATGTCATCCAACCTGGTGGGGGGAAACAAAGGAGAGGGTCAATCCAAAATTCAGAGGACTCCCTTTTTTTGTATTAATAACATGCATGGTTTGACAAAGCATACACAGGCAACAGTAGTTTATGAAGCTGGTTTGTTTCAATGAACCATAGTTAAGGTTAACCACCATTTCAGGATTAGATGCGATTCTCAACTGTGATGAACTGAAAATGGAAGTGAACATTCATTCATTCATTCATTCATTTAAAATTTCTAGGCTGTGTTTTAAGGCAAGAGTCCTTCCAAGGCAGCTTACACAACAACATTTTTTTTACTATACAGTAACACCCGCCCATACAGTGATAAAAGAGCAAACAATTGCAGCTAAAAACCCAGAACAATCCAATAAAACATAATGAGGAAACAGTCAGAGAAAAGAAGTAGGTCTTCAGAGGCCTCCTAAAAGCTTGCAATGATGGGCCTGACGAACCCCCAGTTCAACCCATTCCAGAGGTGTGGGGCCACTGTGGAAAAGGTGCTTGCCCATGTAACTTCCTTCAAAGGTGGGCAAGTGAGAAGGGCCTCTGTTGCTGATCTTAAAAGTGCAGCCAGGCTGAAATGGGTGAAGGTGGTCCTTCAAGCCATCTCTTTCTCGCAGCCATGACAAAGGAGGAGAACATAAAAACATAAGAAGAGCCCTGCTGGATCAGACCAAGGGTCCATCCAGTCCAGCATTCTGTTCGCACAGTGGCTAACCAGGTGCCCATAGGAAACCCATGAGTGCAACAGCACCCTCCCACCCATGTTTCCCAGCAACTCGTGTACACAGGCAGACTGACTCTGATACTGGAGGTAGCATTTAGCCATCAGGACTGGTAGCCATTGATCGCTGAGAGAGGGGAGGAGGGAGTGCACAAGCCCAAGACTTTGCGTGTAACACCAAATCACAGTTTAACATTTACATCTAAATCAGGCCATCGCCAGCAAATGTGTTTGCCCTGTATGGAGCTCAGATTTGATACTGATAACTCTGGTGCTTGCACATATAATCGCCCCGGAAGTCCCCTACGCAAAATGTCTGGACTGCAGGGGGATTGAGAGGGAACTCTGGGGAAGCAGAGGGAATGGCCCTGTGGCACCAGTACTTGGGCCCGGGCCAGGCCCGGCACATGGGGATGGACTGTCCCCTTGCATCGAGATCCTCTCCTCTGATTCTATGAGCTCCTACACCAGTGCAACAACTCATTATTATCAGGCTGTTCTTCTCATTGCTTAAGACCTTTGCTGCATTTTGTTTGCCATGTCCTAATTCGGATAACAAAAACAATGATGTCAATTCCACTGCTATTTGTTTTCTCCGCCCCCCACTCAGCCCCTCCTTAAGCGTTCAAACAGTGCGTGGGGAGTTGTATGTTTTAAAACATCTGTTTGCAGTAGAAGTGAACATTTCTGCTTGTCTTCAGTTATAAATAGGTTCGTCTTTTGAGCCAAACTCAAGCAAAAAAAAAGCAAGTGGGCCGAGAAACAATGCCACAGCCCATTCAATAGTAATAGAAGGGTTCAATCCACAGTGGTGCTTGACTGTTGTGTGGCTTTCACGGCTGCACCATGACAGTGCATTCATGCACCATAAATCAAAGTATTTGTTTGTTCCTGTGCATTCACATCAGGCGTGGCACGGTGACTTCCTCTTTAATAAAACGGCATTCAAAAGCACAAGCTGACCACCTGCTGAAATTTTATGCAATTCTTTTGTGTGCTGCTGGGCAGTTAACAGCAGGAGCAGAGAGCAGCATCGGGAGGTTAGAGCCTAAGTATTTGAGGCTTTGATATAATAACAAATAGAAGATTGCGAATGCATTTTTATTAGGCACGGGGTTTAACCTAGCATAAATCATTCTCCTCTGCACTACAAATCTTGGGCATAAATTGCTCCCCAATGGCTGCCACACATTTTGCAGTTGCTGGTGTCTGTCTATTTAAAACAGCACTGAGCAACTGTGGGACCTGGGCAATCTGTACTTTGCATGGTTAGCTGTTAAGGTTACTACTGCAGCTCAGTGGTAGATAGGGATGGGTGAACTCCCCCTGTCCGCACCATGCACCGCTTGCCGAACCCCAGCTGCTCAACCCTGCTCGCCACATGCATTATGCCTGTAATGTCACCTGTAATGTCGCATAAACAAGCCTCTTAACGGACAACATTTATGTTAAATCGGCACTTACAGAAAAGGTCAAGTTGCCATTTTGGGCAGAATGGTGGCTTGGTGGAGCAGCGGGGCCCACATGGAGAGCTGCTGCCAGTCAGTGTACACTAGCCTTCCCCAGATGTGTTTAAATACAATTCCCATCATCCCCAGGCTGGGAATGATGAGAGTTACAGTCCAATGCATCTGGAGGGCATCAGGTTGGGAAGCCTGGTGTAGACAGTGCTGAGCTATATGAAGCATTGGCCTGACTAAGGAAGCCTATGTTCCTATCAACGAACCCAGTGTTCCTATCAACCAAAATCCAATCCAGAATCTCTCATTTTTGAGGTGGAGGAGCAGGGGAAAATACTTAAGAAAATATTTTGTCCATGTTCCTGTTTTTCTCAAACCTATTAAAAGAATCAGGTCTCAGATCTCTATCCACTCCCATCTCCAGCTGCGTAAGAATTCCTTACAGATCTATCTACAGTCTTCCCCACTGCGACTGTTGTTAGTCAGGCAGCTACTGTTTTCGGAGAGCTTCTCCAGATCAAAGTAGATAGGGGATGAACTGGTTGAACTGGGAGCTGGCCATAGAACAGGAAGGAGTGAAAACATCACATGGCCTGAGTTGAGCTGGGGAGGTGGGATGGAAATTAGAACTGTGTTTTTTATTTTGTTGGGAGGGAATGCAGTAGAGTTTTTATCTTGATACTTTGAGGTTTGCTATTTTAGAGTTTTTCTTGTTTTCTTGTTTTAAGTTTTAACATTTATCTTGCCTTTGAGAGAGAGAAATTTAAACAAATACATGTGCAGAATTTTCATTTTAGAAACCAAAGGCAATTCTTAAAGCTCAAGAATTACACCCCTGCTTGATTTAAACTTTCTAAATCAGGGGTGCATAACCGCTTGGGGCTTCTTCACACAGAGCTTTTTATCCTGCTATGGAGATTGCTCACTCACGGAAGTTTACGGGCCTTTTAGATGACATTGTGAACCTCCAGGGCATCTCCTGCACTATATGACCTTTATCCCGTTTTTAAAGAGATCGGAGATAATTAGCTATCAAATTACCCCACTGTGTTCTGCTTGGGTCCCCTCTGAAAAAGGAAAAGCCACAAGAAGAGGAGCTAGACCAATGAAACCTATGGAAGACTCAGATAAGGGGGAGAAGGAGGGTGGAAAGGAAGCATTTGTAAAGGGAGTCCGTTGTGATCCTGCATTTAAAACGGGAGGAGAAAGCCCTGTTTTAAATGTGGGATTTTAGGCTGGTGCAGACATGCTCTATGAGCCCAAGAGCCGAATTCCATTTCAGAGAAGCTCTTAGGGGCCACGTTCCAGTGGTGGGCGAGGCCAAAGGCAAATGTGGCAGGGCCAGAGGCACAAGGATGTGGGGCCAAAGTACCAAAAATGCCAGCATATTGTGCCTGAAAGTTCTTCTTGCCAGTCACTAAGCCTGAGGAGAGGCATCTCAACCTTTTAGAATGGGGGGGGGGACTGCACAGAAGCTAGGAAACCACCAAATGACTGGTGGCTGGGGGAAAGGGGGTGGGACCAAGAGAAGGGGTGTGGCCTTCTGTGGGATCCTGGAGGGCCGGATTTGGCTCCTGGGCCTGAGGTTCTGCACCCCTGTTCTAAATAGTAAATCATATAACTAATATAAGTTCTTCTCAAATGTATTATTTGGGCATATTTCCTACTCATCCTACACTCCCAGTTTTAAGAGGCTAAGGCTGCCTTTACACTAAAGAAACTCGCCGCAGTCCTTCCATTATGGAGCCTTTCGTGTTTATTGCAGACTCCCAGATAGTGACCTTGTGATTGCTGAGAGGGGAAGCTTTTAATTTTCAAGGTTCCATAGAGATAAATGAAACAGCACCATCTAGTGATAGTTTTAATAGCATAACAATCTGAGGGTTTTTTGATACCTCATTTTCCCCAGATCTTTTAAACATGGAATAACCTGGAAATACCTCTGGATGTGCCCTGGAGGAAGACAACATCATGAAAAGGACCCGCAAATTTCCATGAGTGAGCAATCTCAATAGCAGGATAAAAGCTCTGTGTGAAGGAGCCCCAAATGAGCATGTCTGCTGGGGGGATACAGTAGGAAGCATTCAGCTTCTAAATGAAATGGTTAAAAAAATTGAAGAGAGAGTGCTCAAAATGGTGCAGGCATGCTAGGAGGAATGAGTTGGTTGTCTTCAGTGGTGTGCCCTGGGCTTTAGCCAATAGATCCTCTGACACTGGTGCCATGTGGCTTTCCAAACTTCAGAGGACATATCAGCTGTGTGGGGTGGAGTGAAGATGCGTATTGCTGACCAATGATGCAGCTGATTGCTGGAAAATTGAAATTTCCCAGTAACATATTACCTAGGGGAAAAGTTGGTTGGAATGCTGCATCACTCCAATACCAATTGCCTAGAAAGAACCTTATTTTGAAAGAAAGACATCTATCTACAGATGGGCGGCAGGTGCTGGCGGAGCACTAGGGGCAGGCCATGCCAGGTAAGGGGAACAAGGGAGAGATGTGTAATATCTGTTCCCTGTTCCAGGCCTGTTCAGAGCCAAAGGATGGCTGGGGGAGGCGTGACTCCATCTTCTGGCCTTCGTTTGCTGCTCTGCAATGCCAGGTCTGTTACCCAGAAAACATCCCTCATCCATGACATGATCCGGGATGAGGTTGCAGACCTGGCATGTATTATGGAGACCTGGCTGGCTGAGGCTGCTGCTCCAACTCTGGCAGCCATGTGCCCAGCCTGGTTTTCGTATGCACTGCAGCCGAGGACTGGGGATTGGGGAGGGGGAGTGGCTGTTATCTACTGGGAGTCCTTGGTCTTCACCAGACCCCCTCTCCAGGAGACCAAGGTTGCTGAGTGCATGTATGGGAGGATGGGCCTGAAGGACAGTCTAGGGATTCTGCTCGTGTACTGTCCACCCCACAGCATGACTGACTCCCTGGCCAAGGTGCTTGAGGTGGTCTCTGATGTGTGTGTGTGGTCCTCTAACTTATTGGTGGTGGGGGACTTCAATGTACATTCAGAGGCCATCCTCAGGGGGGCACCTTGGGACTTCATGGAGACTACAGCTTCCTGGGAGTTGTACCATATTCTAACTGGGCCCACCCATATAGCCGGTCATGCACTAGACCTTGTATTTGTTTCTGGAGAAGAGGGGAGTGATCTGGAAGTCGGGGCTAAATTCACCACCCCCTTGTCATGGTCAGATCACTATCTGGTGACATTGGACTTCTCAGTTCCACAACCCCTCTGCAGGGGTGGAGGACTCATTAAAATGGTCCACCCCAGGCGCCTTGTGGATCCGAATGGATTCCTGAACGTGCTTGGCTGGAGCACGCAAATGGCCACTCGGTCGAGGCCCTGGTGAGTGGCTGGAATGCTGCAATCACTGGGGCATTAGATCGGGTGGCTCCGAAACGCCCTCTCCCTCGAACAGGGTTCGAACTGCACCATGGTTTAATCCGTGGTTACGAGCCCTGAAACAGAAGGTGAGACGGCTAGAGCGCCGGTGGCGGAAGACTCGCTCCAAAGACGATCAGACACGGGTTAGAGCTGTATCTTCAGCCTATCACATGGTGATGAAGGCAGCAAAAAAGGAATATTATGCTGCCTCTATTGCGTCCACAGAGTGCTGTCCAGGAGGCTGTTCCAAATGATCTGGAGCCTGGTCGGTCCTGTGGCTCCGGAACCACTGGAGCATTCTGAGGCCTCCTGTGAGGCCTTGACAAGGCACTTTGTAGATAAAATTGATCGTATTAGGATTGTTATTCCGTGCGCCGTGGATACAGTTAGCGAGCAAGAGGCGGCCTGTGGCAAACTGGTTTTGTAGGATCGGTTCCAGCTTCTTTCTTCTGATAAAGTGGACAAGGTACTTTCATCTGTAAAGCCGATCACCTCCTTATTTGATCCTTGTCCATCTTGGCTTATTATAAGCTGCATAGAGAGATTGGGTGAGGGGATCAGGGTGGTGGTGAATGCCTCCCTTGAGGAGGGAGTGATGCCATCAGCCCTCAAGGAGGCAGTGATAAGACCGCTCTTAAAGAAGCCCTCCTTGGATCCACAAGTTTTGAACAACTTTTGCACAGTCTCGAATCTGCCATTTTTGGGCAAGATCATTGAGCAGGTGGTGGCGATGCAGTTGAAGGCACACTTGGAAGAAGCCAATTATCTAAATTCATTTCAATCGGGCTTCAGGCCTGGGCATGGGATAGAAATGGCCTTGGTCGCTTTGGTGGATGATATGAGGAGGGTTTTGGAGAGGGGTGAATGCTCCTTCCTTGTTCTCCTCGACCTCTCAGTGGCTTTTGATACCGTTGACCATGGTATCCTCCTGGACCACCTGGAGGGGTTGGGCATTGGAGACACTGTATTATTGTGGTTCCAGTCCTTCCTCTCCCGCAGGTACCAGAGGGTAGCACTGGGAGAGAAGGTGTCAGACCCGTGACCACTCACGTGTGGGGTGCCACAGGGTATCATCCTCTCCCCGATGCTATTTAACATCTATGTGAAGCCACTGGGGGCTATCATCAGGAGGTTTGGGGTGCGGTGTCATCAATATGCGGATGACACGCAGCTCTAGCTCTCGTTCAAATCTTCACCAGGGTTGGCCGTGGAATCCCTGTCTAAATGTCTGGAGATGGTGAGTGGCTGGCTGGGGAGGAATAAGCTGAAACTGAACCCTGACAAGACCGAGGTACTTCTGGTGGGACACAAGAGGCGGTTGGGGGATGTTGACCTGGTGTTGAATGGGGTATGGCTACCCTTGAAAGACCAGGTCCGCAGCCTGGGGGTAATTTTAGACTCCCAGCTGTCCATGGAGGCTCAGGTGTCACCCGGGAGCCAGACAGTGTTGTACCAACTCCATCTGTTATGATGGCTGCACCCCTACCTTCCTGACCATCTTCTCCCATCGGTAGTACATGCCCTGGTCTACTCTCATCTAGACTACCGTAATGCACTCTATGTGGGGTTATCCTTGAAGATGGTTTGAAAGCTGCAGCTGATTAAAGGCAGCTGCCGGTGTGATCACATCACTCCAGTGCTGAAGGAGTTGCACTGGTTACCAGTTGTTTTCCGGGCCAAATTCAAGGTGTTGGTTTTGACCTTTAAAACCCTATGCGGTTCCAGCCTAGCCTACCTCAAGGAGCGCCTCCAGCAACACCAGATAGGCTGCTCAGCAAGATCAGCCTCGGATGGCCTTCTCTCTGTCCCATCAGCCAGGACAGCTAGGCTGGTGAGGACGAGGAAGAGGGCCTTCTCTGTGGTGGCCCCCACTCTGTGGAACTCCCTCCCTAGGGAACTCCGCCATGCCCCCTCTTTAATGAGCTTCCGCCACGCACTGAAAACTTGGTTATTCAGGCAGGAATTTGGGGTGGTTAAGGGTATTTTTAAATAATGTTTTAATGTATAATTTTACTGTTTTAAATTGTACCATTGTATATCGCCCAGGGGCCGCGGTGGCTTAGTGGTTAAGACGCTGAACTGCAGACCGGAAGGTCGGCAGGTCAGCAGTTCGAGACCCGAGTGCTGCGTGACGGAGTGAGCTCCCGTCTTCAGTCCCAGCTCCTGCCAACCTAGCAGTTCGAAAGCAAGAAATTGCAAGTAGATAAATAGGTACCGCCTCGGCGGGAAAGGTAACGGCGTTCCGTGCACCTCGGTGTTCAGTCATGCCGGCCACATGACCACGGAAGTGTCTTCGGACAGCGCTGGCTCTTCGGCTTAGAAACGGGGATGAGCACCGCACCCTAGAGTCGGACACGACTGGTTGGGGACACCTTTTTATATCGCCCAGAGCGGCCGGGTGACCAGACAGATGGGCGATTAAGAAATTTAATAAATAATTAAATAAATAAATAATCTACAAAGTTTAGAAAAACCCAAAAATTTAGGAATAAAACCACACAGAGAAAGAAGACTAAAAGATGTATTTCTTTTGGCTTTTCAGCAGATTGGTATAATCATTTTTTTAGAATATGAAATGATAACCTAATATTGGAACTTTTAGGAAGAGGATTAAAAGATTTAGGAGTCTAATTCTAACTAAACATACACAGCTAAGGAATGCTCAGGCACTCAGCCTATGGTGGCCCTGGAATGGTCCCATGGGCTTCAGAAGACCAGTTTTGGATTAGGTGGCCTGAATCCATTTAAAAAGCCTACATTAAACAGGGTAGATACAGAAAATGGAGCATACAGTGAATACATTGCCATTAGCTACTTACTCATCATTGTTAACGTCTGAAACTGCAATGGTGTATCCAAAATAAGATGCCATCTGTAAATAAAGAGTGCCCTTATTTTTAAGTATCCTTTTCAAAGCTCTATTCACAACTAACAACACTCCATCATATCCCATTTCATATATAGACTTGCTTAAAATATATTTTGTGCTGTAACTTTTTGGAGAGCCTTGTATTCCCTGCCTTAAAATGCTGATATGTAGGCAGGGTAGGCCCTAGGATAAATAGCTCCCCGGGAAAGGAGAACCTCTGGTGCCCCCCCACCCCATAGTCAGTTCTGTAAGGCCACCCAGAGAATTTATGGGGCCAGGTGCAGGGGTGATTTCCATCGAGATCAACATTGCTCAAAAGC
Source organism: Heloderma suspectum (assembly GCF_057233095.1). Lineage (NCBI taxonomy): Eukaryota > Metazoa > Chordata > Lepidosauria > Squamata > Helodermatidae > Heloderma > Heloderma suspectum. The sequence continues at coordinate 197,575,549 of NC_139462.1, forward strand.
TTCATCTCTCAGCCACTGTGCTAGAGTTTGCACAAGTCAGAGTTCAAACAGCCACATTCTAAGCTGAGGCAGTGCACCACGCAACACAGCAGAACAGGTTTTTTTACTTACAATATTTTTTGTTTTGTAGCAGTTCCTATCTTTTTTGCAAGCACTCTTTATTTTAGAATATCCATTATTTTTATCTTTAAAAATAATGAAGAGAAGTCATAAATAAAAAAAGGTATCCAGCTGACCTCTTACAACTTACAGCTTTATTTTATTGTTATTTATATAGTGCTTAGAGTGTCTACAGTATTGGAAGTGCTAAGTGCTTGGAAACGTTGCCTCAAAGTAAAGCTGTGTTCCGCTGATTTTTACCCAGCGCAAATGACATCCAAGTGGAAACTGAAAAAGAAACATACTTTAAAGCTAATTGAAGGAATATAACTTTTGTAGTTAGTACCCAAACAACCTATAGAACCTTAAAATAAAGGTTACAGACACTTGCTTTTTGCCACCCTACCTCACTGCGGACAGTCCGTTAAAAAAAAAAAACTGTGCAGACTGAAGGAGGGAATCCTCCAGGTGTGCCTGAACAAAAAAACACTGCAAGCTGGATAATTGTGAAGACGTTTAATTGAAGATGGCTTCAATTAAACGACTTCACAATTATCCAACTTGCAATGCTTTTTTGTTCAGGCACACCTGGAGGATTCCCTCCTTCAGTCTGCACGGTGTTCTGGTGCCTTCCCTCTTCATTTGTTCAATTAGAAAAAAACAAAATATAGCCACTGACCTCAGCTTGGCACCCCCTTCAGCTCAAGTTGGGGGCCCCCTTGGCTCAGCCTTGAGTCCCCCTCAGCTTGGTGCCCCGGCGACTGCCCAGCTCATCCACCCCTAAGGCTGGCCCCGTATGTAGGTATGTTGAAAGACTGAAAATTACCTGTTCACCAGTGAAATTCTGAATGAAGGTCAAATCTGTGGAATTTATAATTGAAACCTGGAAACAGAAAAGAGAAAGCTGTCAATTCCGCTGCAAAGCAGTATGTTCCAGAAAAATTACAAGGATCCATTTTTGAACTTGTATTCCTACTATTCTAAATATACTATCTGTCACTATTCCAAATAAACAAATGGATAAATAAATATTGGCACCTTAAAGACTAACAGACTTGTTATGGCATACGCTTTTGTGGACTAAAGTCCACTCCATCAGTTGCAAGGAATCATAAATATTCCTATCATGTCATACATTAGAGAATAATTCCTCTCTGTCTTCTTGATAGGTACCTTTAAAGTACTGAAAAGTGTTTTTTTAAAGAACCAGTTTCTCCTGAATCTTCCCTACTTTAATAGGTCCCTAACATTTGCTCATAAGAGATTTTTAAATGGGCTTTCTTCTCTCAATCTTCTCTATCCTGACTCTATCTTTCAAGGTTGTAACTAGGTGATTTTTATTCATTGGGCAGGCTTCAATCTCTGCCTCCACCCACATCCCCCCGCCCATCCCATTTCAACTTGAGGGGAAAAAATGACAAGTACAATGATATAGCTAATCAAAACACAAATAACTTCCCTTCTTCAGGTCCTGCTTTGCCCCTTCCTGATGGCTGTAAGATTGGTAGCTGCACCTCTCATGCTATCACAGCTACTCTGCCTTTGTCTCTTCCCTAAAATGTGGTAACAAAACTGGATACACCCAAATGAGGGCAGAGTGCAATTTCTTCTGAGAACTGCACAACTAACTCTTTATCCCCAGTATATAAAACTATATGCTGGATTACATAGTAAGCTGCTGGAAGAAAGGAGGCATAGTACTGTTTAGAGATGTACAATTTCCAGAAATTTTGAGGCCATGGGGCAAAAAAATCAAATTTCCCCCTTTTTTTCAGGAAAAAACTGGAAATTTTGGGGAAAATCAAAAAATAAGCAATACTTATTTTTTAGCGCATTTTACAGATCTAAAGTCACTTTGTGCTTTAAGACAGGCTTCCCCAGTCTGGTGACCTCCAGCTATTGTGGACTTCAGCTGCCATCAGCCTCAGGCAGCATGGCCAATGATCAGGAATGCTGGGCAGTGTAGTCTAAAACATCCAGAGGCCACCAGGTTGGAGAGGGCTTTCTAGTCCTAAAGGTATTTTATGTATAATTTAGTTTGCTCATAACATTATCATTATATTTAAAGCTTTTAAAAGTAAACTCCATTAGTAAATGTGTAATTATTGTCTAACTAGATTAAGCCTACATTAAATGACTGCTACAGCATCAGAAACACAGGACTCTATAGAACAAAACCCAAACTGTCAAGGATGCACATTTACTGTCAAGAATGCACAGCGGTGACTCCACTCCACTCACTCAGTTGGGAAACTGAGCATAAATGTCTATCAGTAAAATATACTTTAGATCAATAATTTTAATAAAGAATGAAAGAAATAACTATGCTGGGAATCTTACAGAAAGGATTAAAAACCATTTCCCCCATGGCTTCATTATTTCCAGACATTTTACATCTCTAGTCTTTCTATAAAAGAGTTCTTATTATTACATAGTTTTTAGAAATCAATTTGGGGGGAGTAAAGGCAGGGTAACAATATAGAAATACTTTGTCTTAAATTCTAAAAGAAAATATTTTATAATCCAGAAACTGAGCTGTTCAATTTTTCCAATTCTTTGGGAAAAAAACAAAATGGTCCTCGGGGGGGGGGGTGTTTTTCCCATTTTTTTTCTGATCGTTTTCTGGGCCTTCACATCTCCAGTATTGTTAAAGAAAAAAATCCTATCAGGTGTGTATAAAGGCTGTTCGTATATCTAAAGAAGCGGACCATGTAATGAATGCCACATTGCCTTTCCGCTCTGTAGTATCTGCATACTTCACTGCTAATGAAAACTGCACTTCAAGTTAAAGGACAAATTTCAATTTGCAACTGTGCTTGTTTTTGTTTTTTTAAGAATAAAACAAATATACCTCGTTCAATGCTCATTTATGGGGTGAGTGGGGAAGGAGGAGGAGGAATAAAACATTTGGTAGATTACATACATAGCCAAAGTTCTGTGCACCTCTTGGGACGCCAGCTACCAGTTCTAAAGAGAAATTAATAGTCTGAACGTTAACTTAGTGCAATACCTGCTTACACAGCAATTGTTCAGAAACTTCCAGTGGGTAGCCTGACTGGGGCCGTTCATGCATATTTGAAGTATTTCACACATAGAAGAAGAGATCAGCTGCCAGAAGCCCCGAACACAATAAGTTTACAGTAGTGCATCCTGATATATTAACACCACCCTGCCCCGACCATCAGGTCAGCTAATCTAAATTCTGCCGTAGAAGATCTGTTCACAAATCTTACTCAGAGAGAGACATCTTAGAGAGGCCTGAAGTGCAAAGCCCAGGACCAAACCATATCATTTGCTTTTATCCAGTACTAGGGGTCTGACCCCCTTCACGGATCACTGCCTTGTTGTGGCGAAGGGGCTTGCACAACTCAGTGAAGCCATAAGCTATGCCGTGCAGGGCCACCCAAGACGGACAGGTCATGGCGGACAGTTCTGACAAAATGTGGTCCACTGGAGAAGGAAATGGCAACCCACTCCAGTATTCTTGCCAAGAAAACCCCACGGAACGTATCACAAGGCTAAAAGAGATGACGCCGGAAGATGAGCCCCTCAGGTCGGAAGGTGTCCAATATACTACTGGGGAAGAGCAGAGGGTAGCACCAGAAAGAGTGAAGCAGCTGGGCCAAAGCCGAAAGGACACTCAGCTGTGGATGTGTCTGGTGGTGAAAAGAAAATCCGATGCTGTAAAGAACAATATTGTTTAGGAACCTGGAATGTAAGGTCAATGAATCAAGGTAAGCTAGAGGTGGTCAAACATGAGATGGCAAGATTGAACATCGACATCTTGGGAATCAGCGAACTAAAATGGACAAGCATGGGCGAATTTAATTCAGGTGACCATCATATCTACTACTGTGGGCAAGAATCCCTTAGAAGAAATGGAGTAGCACTCATAGTCAACAAAAGGGTGGGAAAAGCAGTACTGGGGTACAATCTTAAAAACGATAGAATGATCTCAGTACGAATCCAAGGCAAACCATTCAACAACACAGTAATTCAAGTCTATGCCCCAACCACTGAGGCCGAAGAAGCTGAGGTTGATCGGTTCTATGAAGACCTACAACACCTTCTAGAACTAACACCAAAAAAAGATGTCCTCTTCATCATAGGGGATTGGAATGCTAAAGTAGGAAGTCAAGAAATCACCGGGATAACAGGCAAGCATGGCCTTGGGGTACAAAATGAAGCAGGACAAAAGCTAATAGAGTTTTGCCAGGAGAACACGCTGATCACAGCAAACACTCTTATCCAACAGCACAAGAGGCGACTCTACACATGGACATCACCAGATGGCCAATTTCAAAATCAGATGGATTATGTCCTTTGCAGCCAAAGATGGAGAAGCTCTATACAGTCAGTCAAAACAAGACCTGGAGCTGACTGTGGCTCAGATCATGAGCTGCTTCTTGCAAAATTTCGGCTTAAATTGAAGAATGTAGGGAAAACCACTAAACCATTCAGGTATGACCTCAATCATATCCCTGATGAATATACAGTGGAGGTGAGGAATAGATTTAAGTGATTAGACCTGATAGACAGAGTGCCTGAGGAACTATGGACGGAGGTCTGTAACATTGTTCAGGAGGCAGCAACTCAATCCATCCCCAAGAAAAAGAAATGCAAGAAAGCCAAGTGGCTGTCTGATGAGGCTTTACAAGTAGCTGAGGAAAGAAGGGAAGCGAAAAGCAAGGGAGAAAGGGGATGATATACCCAACTGAATGCAGAGTTCCAGAGAACAGCAAGGAGAGACAAGAAGGCCTTCTTAAATGAACAATGCAAAGAAATCGAGGAAAACAACAGAATGGGAAAGACTAGAGATCTCTTCAAGAAAATTGGAGATCTCAAGGAAACGTTTTGTGCAAAGACAGGCATGATAAAGGACAAAGAAGGTAGGGACCTAACAGAAGCAGATGAGATTAAGAAGAGGTGGCAAGAATACACAGAAGAACTATACAGGAAAGATCTGAATGTCCCTGATAGCCATGATAGTGCGGTCACTGAACTTGAGCCGGACATCCTCGAGAGTGAAGTCAAGTGGGCCTTAGGAAGCATTAGTAACAACAAAGCTAGCGGAGATGACAGTATTCCAGCCGAGCTATTTAAAATCCTAAAAGATGATGCTGTTAAAGTGCTGCATTCAATATGCCAACAAATCTGGAACGCTCAACAGTGGCCACAAGACTGGAAAAGGTCAGTTTACATTCCAATTCCAAAGAAGGGCAACGCCAAAGAGTGTTCAAACTACCGCACCATTGCGCTCATTTCACATGCCAGCAAGGTGATGCTCAAAATCCTACAAGCTAGGCTTCAGCAGTATGCGAACCGAGAACTACCGGAAGTACAAGCGGGGTTTCGAAGAGGCAGAGGAACTAGAGATCAAATCGCCAACATTCGCTGGATCATGGAGAAAGCAAGAGAATTCCGGAAAAACGTCTATTTCTGCTTCATTGACTACGCTAAAGCCTTTGATTGTGTGGATCACAACAAACTATGGCAAATTCTGAAAGAGATGGGGGTACCAGACTACCTTACCTGTCTCCTGAGAAACCTGTACGAGGGTCAAGAAGCAACAGTAAGAACCAGACATGGAACAACCGATTGGTTCAAAATTGGGAAAGGAGTATGACAAGGCTGCATATTGTCACCCTGCTTATTTAACTTATATGCAGAGTACATCATGAGAAACGCCGGGTTGGATGAATCACAGGTCGGAATTAAGATTGCCGGGAGAATTATCAACAACCTCAGATACGCAGAGGATACTACCCTAATGGCAGAAAGAGAAGAGGATCTAAAGAGCCACTTGTTGAGGGTGAAAGTGGAGAGTGCAAAAGCTGGTTTAAAACTCAACATTCAAAAAACTCAGATCATGGCATCTGGCCCCATCACTTCCTGGCATATGGAAGGGGAAGAAATGGAAGCAGTGACAGATTTTATTTTCTTGAGCTCCAAGATCACCGCAGACGGTGACTGTAGCCATGAAATTAAAAGACGCTTGCTCCTTGGGAGGAAAGCTTGGGAGGAAAGCTATGGCAAACCTAGACAGTATAGTAAGAAGCAGAGACATCACCTTGCTGACAAAGGTCCATCTAATCAAAGCTATGGTTTTCCCAGTAGTAATGTATGGCTATGAGAGCTGGACGATAAGGAAGGCTGAGCGCCGAAGAATTGATGCTTTCAAACTGTGGTGCTGGAGAAGACTCTTACAAGTCCCCTGGACTGCAAGGAGGTCAAATCAGTCCATTCTAAAGGAAATCAACCCTGAGTGCTCATTGGAAGGACAGATACTGAAACTGAAGCTCAAATATTTTGGCCACCTAATGCGAAGAGAAAACTCTCTGGAAAAGACCCTGATGCTGGGAAAGACTGAAGGCAAAAGGAGAAGGGGACGGCAGAGGATGAGATGGCTAGATAGCATCACTGATGCAATGAATATGGACTTGAGTACGCTCCGGGAGAGAGCGCAGGACAGAAAGGCCTGGCGTGCTATGGTCCATGGGGTCACGAAGAGTCAGACACGACTGAACGACTGAACAACAACAGGGGTCTGACAATTTTAGGATACTATCCTGCGAGAGAGAAAACATTTTGACTCTGTGCATGTGACTCTTCACTTATGAACTTCACAGCCTCATCCAGAAATCTACAGGATGTGTCCTCGTACAGAAATGACCCACTGATTCCTTGTTGGTATGGGAGCTTCAGTAAACACTAGGAAGATGCTAAAAAGTATATGCAGAAACTCACTCAAGATGAAGCTCCACGTGTGCATTGGAATGAGGGATGTATGGATTTTGTACAGTCTATTCCGTCTCTGTTTGGAAGATTGTCAGCTGCCTTTTGTTCTGTTGTCTGCTCGTTGACAGAATTGGATTCTTTTCAATTTCCCGAATATTTGCACTTGCAGAAATGCACAAATCCCCCTAAATATGCAAATTTCCCCCAAATGTGCAAATCCCCCCCCCCCATGTGCATTTCATACTTTAATCTATGGGGAAAATGTGCATTTTTAGCTGGTGTTTTTGTATTTTACATGTTTTTCTACAATAAAATTTGTGTAAAATTTTGGAAAGTAAAAAAAACAGCCCGCAAGTCCACAGAATCCATGCGACTCGGGAAAAGCTGGCACACTGTGGAATCTGCAGGTCAGATTCACAGAAATTTGAAATCATTTGATTCCGTTGCAGATTTCGCCAACATCCCTAACTAGAATGCATTCAGAGCTCTAGATCAGGGCCATGTGTATAACACATTCACACATTACATTCACATGACATAGAATGCACAAAAAACACAACTAATTTTGTTGTCTTTCCTATCAAGATGGCTGCACCCCCAGATGTGGCCTGGCTCCTACTCCTGGTTCCACCCTCCCCCCCCCCAATCATTTGGTGGTTTCCTTGCTTTTGTGCAATTTTCCCCTATTCTAAAGGGTTGAAATGCTTCTCCTAAGGTTACTGGCAATAAGAGCTTTAAGCAAAAATATGCTGGTATTCCTGGTATTTTTTTGGCCCCACAGCCTGGCTTCAGTCCCACGCGCTACTGGAATGTGGCCCCTGAAACTTCTCTGAAATGGAATTTGTCCCTTGGACTGCAACCCTGAAGTAGAATAAATGAGGAATTCACAGGCCATAGACTTTATACTGAAGGATATTGGTGTCTTACCTTGTTGAAAATCTCCAGTAAATTCACCAACAGCCACCGAGTATCCTGTTGAAAAAGAAACCTGCAAGCATGAAGCCTGTGAAACCACTTATGTCTGAAGACAAACATTTCTGGAAGGACAACCAGATCTACTCTCTGTTTCAATCATCTTCATTTTAAAAACACATATTATAAGCTAAAGTATATAAGGCCAGGAAAAGGAAAACAATTTGTCAGGATTTTACAGCTAACTTCGTTATATGTCTCAGAAGCACAATAAATCCATGGAGTGAAGCAAGTAGGAAAAAACATGGCTGCGATTATAACACAAGATGAACTGTCAGTACATCAATACTTTATAATTCATGTAAATATATTTTGTCCCTAGTGGACACAGACTGTAGCTCCTTGGTGGAGCCCCTGCTTTGCATGCAGAAGGTCCCAGGTTCAATCCCCGGCATCTCCAGGTAGGGCTAGGAAAGGATCCTGTCTGAAACCCCGGAGGGCCACTGCCAGTCAGTGTCAACAGTACTGGGCTAATGGTCTGACACAGTATAAGGCAGCTTCCTATGTTCCTACAGGATGCACAGTGCCACAGTCTGAAGTGTTCATGTATGTACTGAAAAGGGAAGGTAGAAAAATTTTATTTCTCATGGTAAACACCAGCTCTTATTCAAGATTCACACATGTTGCCTAGTCCCTGTACCTTTCTACAGCACAATAAGGCTAATCTAGCTAGCTGAAAGACAAGTTGATGAACAAGGTCAGAGAACTTGTTCAGCATGTATCTTTATCAATGTCTGAAATAAAGCAACAATTTTCAGAAGGGGTGGCCATATTAGTCTACTGCAGCAAAAACCACAAGGAGTCTTGTGGCACCTTTAAGACTAACAAATAAATTATGGCATAAGCTTTCTTGGACAGATGCTTAAAGTGTTAACCTAAATTGCAGGTAGATACACACATGGCTGTGTGGAGGGGAGGCGAGATTATGAACTGTGAGGTCAGGGGGGAAAAAATGCAGTAAGTACAGTCAGTGATAATTATGTTACTTGCCATGGCCATTCACAAAGAAATGTTGGTGATAACACAGACATCCTGGCATTAGTAAACCAATTAACACATGTAGTATACTAATAAACCTTTATCCTGATTTAAGCTACAACTGTTTCAGGTTATAATGAAAAAGATTTTTTAAGCAATTAAGGGCGCAATCCTATGGGGACAGGCAGCCGCCTCCGAACTCAGAGGCGACCGCCTATCCAATGCAGGGCAGGAGAGGGGATCATTCTCTCTGCGCTCCTCCTGCCCTGCATTTTCGGCTAGACAGATGATTTCAGCTGTCTGGCCATGGGAAGGCGGAGTGGGGGAGGAGGCTGCCAGACGACACAGAGGATGTGTTGTGCCAGCATTTCCACGTTTCCTGCTGTGGAATGCCCCTGGAACGCCCCATTTTGGCTGCTCTGTGCTCCTCTTCCGAGCACAGAGCACAGGGCTGTTCCACGCTGCCTGCGAGGCAGCGCGGGAGCGGGGGAAGGTCAGTTCTCTGGGAACCAACCTCGGAGGGGGGCTCTGAGGTCAGTTCTTGGAAAACCACATATCCTATGGCCATCTAGCCGCTGACTAGCGGCCATAGGATTGCTCCCTAAATAAAGAATCTCTACCATGTATTTGGATGGTCAAAGTTTAAAAAGCTCTGAATTTTCAACACTTGACATTTATCATGACCTCGAATCCAGCTGTAATTATTACGCAAATGAGAGATTGGTGTCTTTGGACAAAGACATGCATCCCCATTCGTATCAAAAGATGCGCCCAGCAAGTTCAATAGATATTGGCTGAATTTCATGATTTGCATCTGAAACACTGGAAATATGCTCAGGAGGTTTTTTATATGTGTGGATCTCTTTTCCTGGATTAGTCTACATTTCCAGACAAGCACAATGCCATCTCCAGTAACATCATCATGTAACTTACCCAAATAATTGTCATCATATATTGATGGTGCCACCCCAGTTTGCTTTTCTTGTGATATTTTCCTTAGAATATTCTTGAAGGAATAGTCTGTGATAATATCAGCAATGCTACTGGTGATAATCTGACCTGTGATTCAAATATATATATATATATATAAATAATAGATTAAAGAGTTCTATAGGGCAGCAAGTTAATTAAAGAATCTCAATTAAGGGTATATTTCTAAACCATCATCTATTATTTATACAGCAATTGTTATGTGTGTGTGTGTGTGGAGGGGCAATTTCAAATAAGAATTTGAATTAAGAAACAAATGCCCACAGGCTCAGTATCTAAACAAACAAACATGAGACAAAAGAAGAGTGGAGCTGGTGGAGGGAAAGGGGAAACTTTGCACAAAGTGGGAGAGGGTGAACGAAGAAGGAGAAGGTGAAGAAACAGCAGCTGCCATGGGAAAATGTACTTTCTTTTTTAATAACCACTTTGCTTATTACCAGACAAAAATGGTTGCAGTGGAACACAGTAATAGCGAGACAAGCACTGGAGCAGAAAGTAGCTATCAGCTGTTCTCTCTTGCTATTGCAATGCATTTCCTCGAAATACTGGACACAAGTATTATTTCCACGTAACGAAGCAAGGAAGAAAACGAAGAGACAAACAAAGGGCAGGCATTTACCACACAATTTTGTTCTAAGCACAGGTCAGTATCACAAGGGTCTAGGTCAGCAGCAACACATCAATCCAAACTTTCAAAGCATTTAATGAGCTTCTATCAACGGACAGTTCCCCCAGTCAAGTCCTACCAGTCAATCCCATACTCGCTAAAAATGAGGGCTGTGCACCGCTTTGGCCCAAGGCCCGCACCCGAGTCGAAACGGGCTGCTTCGGGCCCCTTTAGAGGTGAAGCAGAGGGGGCACAAAGTGACCCGCAGCAGGCCGGGGGCTCTCCAAAGCGCTTTGGTGTGCTTCGGCATCCCAACCTAGCTACACCGGCGCCTCCAGCTCCTTACCTGAGCCTTCACAGGACGAGTCACCACCACCGTCACCATCACCGCCTCCACCGGCGCCGCTGCCAGCATCACTGGTGCCGTTGTGGCTGCCGCCGCCCACAACCACCAGCTCCTGAGCCCTGGGCACTCAGTTTTCAAAATGGCAACTCACGCACCAGCTCCTGTTGCAGGAAGTCGCCATTTTTTAAATGGCAGCTCCCTGCAGCAAGACCCAGCATGCATCCAGGGCTCAGGAGCTGGTGGCGGCAGGCAGCGGTGGCGATGATGGCAGTGGTGATAGTGGTGATGGAGGCAGCAGTGGAGAGAGTGGTGGAGGTGGCAGCAGCCCAGGTAGGGAGCTGCAGGGTTGTGTGGGGGTGTCAGGGCCCCCCCGAAGCAGGATTCAGACATCCGAATCCCGCCTCGGGTTTGGGGCTGAGGCACATCGCCCCCCCGAATCAGCCCAAAGCAAATCAGGCCCGCTTTGGAAGCCCCGAAGCAGCTTCCGAGTCAGTTCGGGGGGGTCCCTGCACAGCCCTACTAAAAACTGCCTGTCAGCAATAATATAGACAGACACACACACACACACACAGACAAAACACACACACATGCACACAAGCATGCACACACACACAAACACACACACACTGAAGGCTTGTCTACACAGACACATGTCTCAGGGTACAATCCTATGCATGTTTAGACAGAAAAAAGTCCTACTGGCTGAGAAATGCTGGGGGTTGTAGGACTTCTTTTCTGTCTACACATGTGTAGGATTGCACCCTTAGTGTCTTATTTCACAGTCCGGTTTTGATAGAGAAAATCTCTTTGACAACAGCTGCATAACATTCGGCTAGGAACTGATCCAGCCATTCCATTACCACATAGAAACCATCCCAGATTTGGGAGACAATAACAATTCTCTTCCATAATTATCCTGTTGCAAAATGTATGCAGACCACTAATTTCAATTAATCGCAAGAATTAGACATCACATCTATCACATGCAGATGGAGCCAGTCAGATGCTTATGCCTTATATTAGCTGTTGTCCTGCTTCTTCTTCTCCTTTTTTGTCCAGGCCACTTCTTAATACAAAAAAATGATGCATAAGGTCAAAAAGCCTTTTGTCCATCTGGCCTGTAGTGCATCTTTCCTCTTAACCGTTTTATTACCATATGATCTTGTATGTTTGCAGCACGGATTACCGCAGGGGTGTAGAACCTCAGGCCTGGGGGCCAAATCTGGCCCTCCTGGGTTCCCAAGGTAGCCACACACCCTTTCTACAAATCACCAGTCATTTGGTGGTTTCCCAGCTTTTGTGCCGTTTTTTCCCCATTCTAAAAGGTTGAAATGTTTCTCCTAAGGCTTAGTAACTGGCCGTAAGAGCTTTAAGCTAAAATGTGCTGTTATTTTGGGCCCTGTATCTTTTGCCTTTGGCCCCTCCCACCACTGGAATGTGGTCCCCTAGAGCTTTTCAAAATTAAATGTGGCCTCAGGCTGAAAGAGGTTCAACACCCTTGGATCAGCATTTTTCTGATATTACATAAGTGAGCAATTCTCAATAGATATTGGGAAATGAAAGATGGTGTAAAGACTATCAACTTCTGTCCAAAGGGCATCACAGATATCTTGGGCATGGCGACTGTGAACTGAATCTCAGCTGAATGTGCATGGGTAGCGTAAATACCATGAGTATGGGAAGGTAAGTCAAAGAATGGTGGATGTCCTGTGAGCAATGCAAACTCAACCCATTCAACACATAACTGAAAAGTCCTGCCGCGAGGAAAGGTCAAAGTGGTATCTTTCTTATAGTACAGCACAAGGAAATTAAGTGATGTCTTTTTTCCTGCCTGTGTGATATCCTTCACAAATAAAATGTTTTATGTAGAAAAGGAAGACATGGAGCACATTTCTTGTGCTGTATAATTCAGAGTATGATTTTGACCTCTCATTCTACTTGTAAACTGACAAGGCTGAATTACTGATTGTGCCAATTTATAATCATGTGAATAAAAATGGACTAAAACCTATTTTAACTGGGCAGTGCAACCCCATACACATTTATTCAGAAGTAAGTCACACTTTGTTCAATGACGTTTACTCCCTAATAAGAGTGGTTAAGACTGCAAGTCTTATTTGCTGATCATTACAATTCTTAGGGTGCAATCTTATGCATGTTTAGACAGAAAAAAGTCCTACAGCTCCCAGCTGGCTGGGGCATGCTGGGAGTTGTAGGACTTTTTTCTGTCTAAATATGCATAGGATTGCAGTCTTAATTTCACTTCACTTTTCATTTCATCTCTTGCAATATATGTAGATGAACATACCTTGCCAATAAAAACTGCCAGGTCCTCCTACTATGAGGTCTCCATTCTATAAACATGACAGACAAGAACAACATTAAATAATTAATAATATGCTCGAGAGACCAAAAGCAAAGATGTGAGAAAAGATTCAAACAATTAATGCTCATTAAATGGGATCATTTAGCCAGTCCTAGTGTATGTATGACATAGTTTGGGGTCAATAGAGAAGGTGCATTCTTCCAATTGGGGTTGATGCAACTGGCCATTTTTTTCATAGAATGGAAGCTTCCTCATTTAAGGCGCTTAAGGGGAGCCAAGTCTCAGTCTTATTACATGCTTAAGGGGAGCCAAGTCTCATATTACATACTGATGTTTTCATATCTTGGTATAATAAGCAAGATAAAGTGGAGAATTGTATCTACCAAGCACATATCTGGTGGGTGCACTAGCAATAGAACAAATCTGTCAGTCAAAAAAGGAATATTATTACTTCTACTGGTTATGCATACGCCACTCTAAATGTACCTTATAATCTTTTTTTCCCTATCTTCACACTGTGGGATAGATAATTATAATTTCTATCCAGTAGTGACTTGTGCGGGGATAGAAGCTGAACATGATGTACAGTTGCTGTCACTGAGTGTCAGCTGAAGGGGAGAGTGGATGACTGTCCTTAACAGCCGCTTAGCAGCAGGATATGAACAATTTCGTGCCTACATGGTGTAGCCTCAGCTGCTAATAACAACAACAACAACAACAACATTTCTATTCTGCCCAATAGCCAAAGCTCTCTGGGTTGGTTACAAAGATTAAGATTTACCCTTGCCTCTGCCAACCAAATAAGAATTGCTGGTAAAGCTGTGGGTTTCTCTACACTGCTGCTCAGTGGTGGCAGCCATGAACTACAGTTATTGTCCCAGGTTTTATTTGAAAGGTGGAAAACAGAGGTTGAGAAAGTGCTGCATGCAGAACCCCACCTAGGAAGTAGAGATGCTGGAGAAATCCGAGATGGACTAAAATGAGCTCAGATTTTGAAGAATCCTACCTGCAGAATCTGCTGTAGACCGACCTCCTCAGGCTGTGCAGACTCTGTGGAATTTAGTTTCTTTCTTTTTTTAACTTTCCCGAAATTTACGCAAATTTATTTGTAAGGAAATATGCATGTTTCTGCTGAGACTGGTAAATATATGTGGGGAAAAGTTGAATGGAAGGGGGGGACAATATGCTAAATATTTCGTACTAAGGTAAATTATGTAAACTGTTGTGAAGCCCCTTATGGAATTATTTGTGCATTTTTCCGCAAACAGGAAAAAAAAATCGAATCCGGCTGTGAATGGACGATGGAGCAAAAGCACCTGACAAGCCGCAAAACACAGACAGAACGGATTTCACACAGTTTGTACATCCCTACTAGGAACTTCTTTACTTCATGTGCTGCTGAACCACATTAGCATTCATTTGGTGAATCAGGATCTTGCCTACATATTCTCATGTTTTTATCAGTGTTATCCATCAACCACAGAAGCTTTAACCCATTTATCATCTGTCCTTAAATCTATTCCTTTGTCAAAACATGGTCTCCCCTTGATGCTTGGAGGTAGTTGTAGATTTCCCTTTTGAATTCCTACCTATGATTAGTCTAAGAAATGAGGGAAATGTCAGTTTTTAAGAGCATTTGAACAAAACTAAATAGGTTTTAGATACTCAGTACAATGCAATAATTAAAAAAAACCATTTTGAGTTGTGAAATGATGAACTGGAGATGAGGGGTATGCTTTTGAGAGTAAAGATGAAAGTGGTTAGAAGATCCAGAGCCAAGCCAACCACTGTGGACTCTCACCTTGTAAAAATCTAAGCTGAATCCTGCTTGACAGTAACCTTGTCCCTCGGGATCCGGATTGTCTGGAGGTATCAAAATGTAAACGTTGAATTAGTTTCATAATATGGAGTGACTTGAATGTTACCCACAGCAAATGGAGAGGGCTTTCCAAGAGGAAGAGCTAATAGCTGCAAATTTAATCTGTTGCTCTGGGGGGTGAAATTTCTGAGCACTGATTTCTGAGCTGAATGCTAGTTTCGAAACACCCCCCCCCCCGCCCCATAACCCCTGACATCAAAACCCGCACGTGAACCAGCAGGGCAATTTGAACCCAAACAAGAAGTTCATTTCCAGAATCTGCTTTGGCAGATTCAAAGGTGAATTTGAGACGTTACATTCGTTTTACCCCAACTGACATCAGTCAGAGTGAGAGAAATGACTTTGGGTTGTACACATGCCATAAACTTTCATGATAGTCTGGTGTAGCCTTTGCACACTCCTGCATAAACCATTGTCTCTGGTAGGTGACAAGGCACCTTCATTTGTGCACTCAACAGTGACAGTCAGGAAATGTATTCGAAGGTGTGTAGGAGTTGTGCAGTTCTCAGTTATGTTAACAGTTTCCCATTCCTTCTGCTGCACTGAAACCCCAGCTTGCTTGCTCACAAAACAGCATGATTATCTTAGCACAGGTTCAACCTGCAGGTTGCCAATTCTATAAAAAGAGAGTTCCACTTGGAATGATCAGCTGCTTTTAAAAGTTGGCTTCTGCTTATCAAGATCTGTTTGCTATATTTAAAGCCCTTTTAAATTAAGCCAATTCGGTCTTCACATGTCAGCATAATAGCACCAGCCTCATCTTTGTTCTTTTAATTAAATATAAAAGCATCCAAGTAGAAACATATAATTTGACGTCTCTTTTTAATGGAGATCCACTTTGCAAGAAGATGTCTCTCAGCAAGAGCCATTTAGCCAAAGCTACACCTGGGATGAATGCATGAGAGCACAGATTACAATCTCAGCAGGCCAAATTATGAAAAACAAACCACTTACTGTTGCGACAAGGGGAATACTCAGCATAGGCGCTGAAATTCTGAATGGCTACGTAGCAGGTGCCAACTGGATCCTTTTCAGGTATAGCCTTCAGGGTCCTCCAGTGATACAAGGGAGCACAAGCCTATCAAAATATGAGTTACACATCAGAAACTTTTTAGATGTTGTGTGTGTGTTCGGTTGAGTCGTCCTGTCCTTGCGCCCCATTAAACATCAGATACATTGCATTCATTCTTCTTATACCAGATGTATTTGTACAGCCTCAATTTTAGCCTTGTGCTAAGCACACAGAGATGGGTTCTTAACAGAACCTCCTTTGCATGCATGGGGTCCAATCCCCATGATCTTCTGTGCAAAGGGAACTAGGCAGCAGGGCAGGGGAAAACATTTGCCTGAGTGCGCCACCCTAGTTCAAGTAGGCAATATCGGGCCTTTCAGCCTTTCCCAAACATGGGGCTCAAGATGTTGTTGGACTACAGCTCCCATCATCCCTGGCCATTAGCCATGCTGGATGGGGACAGTGGGAGTTGTAGTCAAACAACATCTGGAGACCCAGTGTGTGATCCAATAAAAGGCATATTCATCTATTTGTACATCCTTCCATGACAAGGCTAATCAGGACTCAGTCTAGAATGGATTCTGATAACAAAGAAACAATCGGGAGCAGCTAAGAAAAATCTTGCTGCATGGTGTCTGTGTACTAGAGAAGAAGAGGCATTTGTAGTAAATCCCAGCATTAGTGCCCTTCCATTTCCTTTGATTTTTGAGTGGAGGTTGTGTGTGTGTGTGATGGTGATGGTAGGGTTAATACTTGACTTCACTCCTTGGACAAACACTGCAGAAAGCTTTTAAGTAGGTAATGTGGCTCGAATGATCTGAATCCACTTTTTGCCTTGCACAAAAGATGGACAATATTGCAAGCAGTCATGTCAGACATTGTTCTCTGTGTCCACCTATGTCGAATGTCTGATATGACTTGTTTATCATCCTGGGCAACAGTATGGAGTGAGCAACTTGTGGCCATCTAGATTTCTGGTCTACAACTCCCACCAGCTCTAACTAGCACTGCCAATGGTGTGGGATGATGGGAGTTGTAAGCTACAACATTTGGAGGGGCACAGATTGGCCACCTGGTCTATGTGGTGACCACTGGGTGAAATTCCAGCCTACCCATCTACTTTTCCCTCTCCCAGCCTAGCTGAGACAAAGGCAGGTGGGTGCACAGATACTGGAGGACAGTAGGCATGCCCCAGTTTCAAATTAAGGTAGTGTGGGCCCAACTCAGCATATGAGAGCCACTGTCAAGACCCCATTGGGCCCAGCAGACATCATGACATTGGCTTGCAAGCTTGGCCCATTTAAGGTGGATAAAAAAGCCCCTTGGCTGACCACCTTTTGGAAGCAAATTTGAGCCCACACTTTAAATCAACAAGAGGTTGAACAGTTGTTGGTGGCTTCGAGCCCAGGGCTAGCTTCCACCCTAAGGGAGGCTGTCCAGGGTCTGGCTAGAGATGGAGTCTGAATAGTACATGCCAAAACTGAAGAATTTATGTTCACCTGGGATGAAAGACGTTATCTGATTAATTTAGATCAAGCAAGTGGGCAATCCGGGTGGGATTTTATCCTTCAACAGGCACTGGTGGCTGTCATCCTGGATCAAATTCAACCACAGAGTGATGGTCATCGGGGCTTAGATGAACTACCCTGGACTACAGCACAGTTGTGGAAACTCAAAGAAGGCATGAATGAATGGTGGAACGAGAAGCTGGGAATTTGACCAGATGACTGCCCAGCCAACTGGCAGGCGTTGTGGACTAGCATTTTAAATGTAGACTGGTACTATAGGGAACCAATGCGTAAACTAGAGGTGGCTATGTTACAAATACAGGGTGAACATGGGAAAAAAGGGGATACCCACATACTCTAACAGGCTGTCAGGAAATAAGGGGAAGGTGCACCAAAAGGGGAGGTGTGAAAATACAGAGCTAAGCAAAAGCCACCAAAGCCAGATTTTTAAGGCACAATGGATCTGTTAAGTTTCTAATCTATTGAAACTATTCCAGGTTGAGCTGAGAAGAGCCTGAAGTACTAGAAGGCTGGCCCACCTTCATTTTTATTTAAATTAGCTAAATAAAATCTAAATTGTGAGTTGCCTTTCTACTAAAAAAGCATCCAAGGTGAATCTATAATAATAAAAGAGCATGTGTGCGTTTGTGAGTCTGTCTGAGTCATAGCGCCAAAATCATGAATCCTAGACACCTGAAACCTGGCATACAAACTATGGGGCCCTAGGGTCGAAGCCAGCTCCATTCACTAGTTACTAATAAAATTATTATAATGAAATGCAACAGCAATAAATGCAATGAACAGCATGAAGTCTAAGCATCTTTAAAAATGTCAAAACCAAGAACCCCTCATCAGTTAAGAGTCTTACTAAAAATAAATGTTTTTAACCTGGCACCTAAACGATCTCCAATGAAGGCACATCACATGTCTGTCCACATGTGGGGCCACTGCTGAGAAGGCTCTTTCCCGGATAGTCACCCGTTTCACCTCACTAGGTGGGGGCACCCAGAGAATGGCCTTATATAGTGGTATGGGTGGAGGAGAAGGCCCTTCAGTTACCCTGGTGACAAGCCATTTAGGGCTTAACCAGCACATTATAAGTGTGCTCAGTAGATGAGCAAATATGCAGGTATCTTCCTACTTTGCAGAGTTCCTTTGCTCCCTCTTTATATCAAAGAAACAACAAAATGTTAATGAAAAAACCTTGACCTCTTTCTTCCTCCTAGAAAAGTCTGGCAGGTGGTCCAAACCATTGGTCAGTAGATCTTGTAAATAACCTCATTATGCTTCGGCAAGGAACCCCAAAATTGGTTATCATTACTAGCTATTTGATCACACAAACAAGCTTCTTTAATAGTCCCACTGCCTTTCTGCAAGCCGTAATCTAAATAGAGGCCTCTTGTGCGGGGAGGTTACTTTAACAGCAGTTACAGAGGGGCTCAATTAGGATTGCAATCCAGGTGGAGGTGTATTTTTTAACACTTTATGTCTTCATTTGGGGTTCCAGTGAAAATTCCCCCCACAAGTTCCTATTTATGTTGGGAAGCAGGGGGGTTGCCCTCGGATCCAATGACGGCTTCCCTCCTGATGCAAATAGTCGCTTTCAGGATGGTGGATTTTTGAAGGGAGCACTGAGTAGATGTAAGGGATTAACAAAAGCTCCGGGCACACTGCAGTCCCACGGCTGTCCACCACATTTGGAGGGCACCAGATTGGGGGAAGTTGGGCTATAACCCAGTCCTCTTCAAGACACATGGAACTAAACTAAGATGTATGTGTTCGATCTTATGTGTTGGAAGAAATGGTTCCCTTGTTGAACTTTA
Source organism: Heloderma suspectum (assembly GCF_057233095.1). Taxonomy (NCBI): domain Eukaryota; kingdom Metazoa; phylum Chordata; class Lepidosauria; order Squamata; family Helodermatidae; genus Heloderma; species Heloderma suspectum. The sequence continues at coordinate 197,594,827 of NC_139462.1, forward strand.
TGGGTCATTGGGTGACATGCATAGGCAGGATTAATTTTTGACAGTTATTTTCTATATGGAAATCAACTTTGATTTAAAAAAAAGAGAGAGAGAGAGAGAGGGAGCACATGCACCACGGGGAGGTAATCTAAAGGTGCCTCGTTTGGAGTCTGAGAGAAGACTGCTGGGAATTCAACATTCATGCTCACTCAGTAACAGGAGAGGGTGATGTTTTATTCATCACCTGTTTTATGTCAAAATCCTTTTCTGGGGTTAACCACATGAGTGAATATTTAAAGCAAGGCATTTCCTTTAGATACATGCTCCCATTAAGGAATAATTCAAACCGTTTTAAAACAAATCCCAGGGCACCACTTGTTGCTTCATAATTGTTTGGGAAAATTAAGCATGACCGAACTTGGAGGTTCAAAATGCAAGATGTATTGTCGTCATTTATAAAGCTTTTTTTTTTATTAAATCCTAGTGCATTAGCTGTTAATGCAAAATGCCTGTCCGTGTGGAGAACACGTCACCATCGCCTTACGAGTTAATAAAACTGCTCGAGACAACACAAGTAGATCATTATGGATTTCCACCTGGGGGTTTCTATCAGTGTGTGTAAAAAGCCCTATAAAATCACAATATATACACTGAAGTTTCTGAAAGAAAACTTCAGACTTGGCACCATAACCCCGTTACCCCCACCACAGTATAGTCACAGTTCTGCAACGGTGAGCTCTGCTCCCCATGCAGCGCAGTCAGTTGCTACAGCAGGGGGAAGGAGGAACTTCAGGGGTTCTGGGAACCATTTTTGCCCCCCTCCAAGCCTGCCCACTGGCTGCACTTCATGGGGCACCGCCCTCCCAAAAAATGTTAGTAAAGAAATGTCCATGTTAACACTGCAGAGCACGAAACAGGCCAAATTCAAAACAAGCCAAATTTGGTCTGTTTAGCACTCCGTAGCGCTAATGTGGTCATTTTGGAGGCAGGGGGACAGGAAATACATTTTTGTGCCATGGTAGGGGCCGCATTGGGAGAGTGGTGGAGGCCGCATGTGGCCTGTGTGATGCCCTGTGATATACAAGCTCCTTTCTGGCCTGTGCAAATTGTTTATGTCTTTGTTCCAATTGGATCACGTAGCAAAGTAACATCCTAATCACCAACTGCATGTTCATCAGCTCTGGCAGCAAATGCCTGCTGAAGACTGTCAGGGAGCAACATGATATACTTGAGAGGTTGCTGAACATGCTGGTCCCAGGCTACTCATACTGACTCTGAAGAACAAGGCCCTAAGACAAGGGTGTTGAACCCCTTTTAGCCCAAGGGCCAAATTCCATCTTGGGAAAACTCTCAGGGGGCTGCATTCCCACAATGAGAGGGACCAAAGGCCACAGGGACCAGGCCAAATGATACCCCCAAACACCGGCATATAGTGGTTTAAAGTTCTTACTGCTGGTACCTAAGCTTAGGAGAGGCATTTCAACCTTTTATAATGGAGGAAAAACTGCACAGAAACCGGGAAGCCACCAAATAAACAAGGGTCAGGGGATGGGGATGGGGGCATGGCCAATGGAGGGCTGGATTGCTTTGCACCCTTGCCCTAAGATGTTGCAGACTGTGATAAATCCAAGTGTATCTTTAAGAGTCTCAGTGACTGTTCCTCGTGACTCCCCCCTCTCTAGCGAGATTCAGACAACTCCCTCGTCCCATGTGCATACACACACACACTGAAGGAATGCATGGGGGGAGGGTGTTGCAGGCCACATGGGATAACCCTGCACCTGGCAGCCCACTTAGGGTCCCTGTGTCACACAGAACAGATCTGTTCATGGATGTGCTCCTTCTGATGTGCTCCAAACATGCCGAGATGGGAGGTGAGATGATTCCTGCAACCCTCCTCACATTTTCTTCCAACACATGGTGGGGAGCATCTGAACCCCTTCTCTCTCCCCCCCTCTCTCTCACACACACACACTGTTCTAGGGCAGGATTGGGGACCCTTAGGCCCGGGGGCCAAGTCTGGCCCTCCTGGGGTCCCAATCCAGCCAAATGGCCACACCCCTTTCCCTGGCCCCACCCCATTTCCCCAGCCACAGATCATTTGTGGTTTCTCAGCTTCTGTGCAGTTTTCCCCCACTCTAAAAGGTTGAAATGCCTCTGCTAAGGCTCTGTTACTGGCAGCAACAGCTTTAAGCTACAATCTGCTGGCGTTTGGGGGTATTTGGGTCCTGTCTCTTTTGCCTTCTGTCCTTCCCACCACTGCAATGTGGACCCCAGGGGGCTTATATAAAATGGAATTCAGCCCTCAGGCTAAAAGAGGTTCAACACTCCTGTTCTAGGTTACGTTGCAGCTGGAAGAAAGGTGGCACATCGGCCTGGTTCTGAGAACAGTCTTTCTGGGAGCTGAAGCACATGGATATGTATGCTCCCCTGAACCCACATATTCCCGAAATTATGATATAGGCAGATGGTGATCTTCATTGGCAAATGGACACAAGTTTCTCTATCGCTTCCAATAATACTTCCACACACACTGGTAGTAGAGTGAGGCCTGTTCACTGCTATGTGAGCAGATGGAGGTCTTCCTTGAAACAGGTCTGGTGAGAAACAAGGAACCACCATGTGGCAGAGCCTCTGTTATGACAGAAGAACAAGATTTGAAACTGCGGTGCAAAAAGAGAGCCAATGTGGTGTAGTGGTTAGAGGGTTGGGCTGGGACTCTGGAGACCCAGGTTCTACTCTAGTCCCCACTCAGCCATGAAGCTCACTGGGTGAATTTGGGCCAGTCATTGACTCTCAACCTAACCTTTCTCACAGGGTTGTTGTGAGGATGAAATGGAAAGGAAGAGGATCATGTATGCCTCCTTGGAGGAAAGGCGGGTATAAATGTAACAAACAAACAAATAAATAATGAATATTGCAGACCAAAGTTCTGGAAACTAAGTACATTTCTGAATACTTCCCTAATTTATTCTGAGCACAATAGTTAGGTTTCCTTGGAATATGGATAGTTTTGGTCTTCTTAGCCCTGTGTGTGCCCACCACATGTATTGCTTCAAAATGGTTCCACTATCACCGTGGAGCCATTTAGTGAATGACTAAAATATGTCACAAAGGTTTGGATCATGTGGTATTCAGAGTATTCCAAACCTAACCTGGGAAACAACTTAAGCCCTAAATTTCAATTAAACATATACATGGAATATGTTTTGATAGATCAGAATGCTCCGGGGTTTAAATAAATGTCATTCTTAATATTGTCAAATATTCCAATAGGACAGCGTTTCCCAACCTGGTGCCCTCCAGGTGTTTGGGATTACAACTCCCAGCATTCCTGATCATTGGCATGCTGTCTGGGGCTGATAGGAATTGATGTCCAAAACATTTGGAGGGCACCAGGTTGGGAATGGCTGCACAAGGATATTCCTTTAAAATGTAGTTCAATATGAAACACTTAAGGTGAAATCCTATGCACGTTTAGACAGAGAAACATGGCTGGCTGGGGCATGCTGGGAGTTGTAAGACTTTTTCTGTCTAAAAGTGCATAGGATTGCATCCTTACACACTTACGTGTTTGGTCTTTGTATCATCCAACCTAATGAAAGTTCTAGAGAACTCGAACATTCGCTTGGATTTTGTGGCCTGTTGCTTAATCCTAATAAAGTTATTGCCCAACTGTGCATTTTGGAGCTTTTTGAACTAATAGGGCTATGTGTGCTTTTTACACTTACACATGTGTAAATATATTTTGAACATGTATGACTGAAAAAGAAGAAACACCTTGGGCAAAACAAATACACAAAACATGTTAAAAACTTACCACAACGTTTCCTTTATGAGCTCGGACGGTTGCTCCAAACCACTGATTTGATTTAAACTCAATGGGTTCCCTTGTGCCATTGACCTTGATTTTCCTGTTGTCTGCAAAAGAAAGTAAGTACGATGTTTGCACTTACAATTATTGGACTGGCCATCATCATGGATACGAATGAAGAGAAAGGAACATTATGTTGTGCACAATCATCTTGCCACAGTTCTTGTTACTTACAATGGGTTGGGTGCAGACTGGGTTAGTTGCACTTACAGGGTCGTATCCCACTGTGTCATTCCGTTACTGCAAATGACATTGCACTAGTGGGAACTAAGTTCCAAACTATGTGCAAGAGGAGAATCCAACTAAAGTCATGTTTGTGCAGTTGCACAAACAGTTACGCATTATGCTTGTGCAACCTGTTGTGCAACCCACTGTCCATTATGCTCATTGTCCAACTGGTTGCACAGCTGCTTGCACAACTGGTTGCATAAGCATATGAGCAACGGCTTACACAACAGAAAGATTTGGAAGAGCTCCACTAGCGCTATTTGAGTTTGCAGAATGACACTGTTGGATACTGCCCATAGTTCCCATTAATTTCAAAGAGAACTATAAGTGCAACTAACCCTGTCTGGATCCAACCCAATATCTATAAATTCTTCCATTGAGAACAATGAGGTTTATTTCCAAGTATTATTAGGATTAGGGTGCTGGGATATAAAAAGTTTAAGAGTGCAACCCTATGCATGTTCAGACAGAAAAAAGTCTTACAACTCCAGGCATTCCTCAACCAGCCATGGTGGCTGGGGAATGCTGGGAACTGTAGGACATTTTTCTGTCTAAACATGCATAGGGTCGCACCTTAAGTTCCTGTGTCATTCATCCTCATACTACAGGTTGCAGACTAAGGTTTTTTTAAAAAAATTGACTTGTTATTGTGAATTTCAACCATACAAAACATAAAAAAGAAGCAAAAGAAACATAACACTTATATATAGGTACATGTGTTGAAAGTCTCCATTTCAATTCGCTATAACATTCTAAACAAAAGAAAAAAGGAATTATACATCAACTTCAACAAAAGCAGGCCAAATATCCATATATGTGTCAATTTGCGAGTGGTGCCTATAGGCCACCCTTTCAAATGTTGATAGCATTATAGGTCCTCAGTCTATTGCATTTATCCTTCCAGTGTTGTAATATCAGTCTTTTGGCTGTCATAACGGCACAGAAAATCCATTTACACTAACAATTCATTAACTTCAAAGAAGCAGGTAAGTAATTTAAAAGAATACATACATCAGTAAATATTAAGGAGTGTTCCAATACAAAGTTAATCCACATAATAATCCACATAATAGGCAACTATTGGGTATTTCAGAAACATATGGTTAAAAGAAGCATTCACTGTATTACACCTCTAACAATTTGTCGAACTAGACAAACCTTTATCAAAGAGATGTTGTGGCATCCAATAGATCCCAAACAGGAGCTTTTGCTGAATAAGACGTGACTGAAGATCTAGAGACACTTGACATTACAGATGCTAACGCAGCAATCAATTGATTGGGTAAACTAGGACAATCCAGTTCCCCCCAGGTTGCAGACTATGGTTAAGAGGCTCAAGGTCACCTAGAAAGCTGTGCAAGCTCTTCCAAACCTAAATCCAGTACTCTTCCTAACTTCTTATCACATGCAACACTGACGTGCACATGAAGCTCCTGTAAATGCAGTCTTTTCTGTTCACAAAGTGGTGTACAGCAGAACTGTCTCCAACACTGAAAAGAGCAGGGATCATAGAACCATAGGGCTGGAAGGGGCCTACAAGCCCATCGAATCCAATCCCCTGCCCGATGAAGGAAGCCTGAGCCCCAGGCAGTCTCCCACCCAAGTACTAACCAGGGCTGACCCTGCTTAGCTTCCAAGATCAGACAAGATCAGGCACATCCAATGCAGACACTCCAAGCACGTTCTGCAGCACATAAGGAGCTCTACATCAGGTTGATTATATTCAAATAAATCCTTGCACTCCAATCTCAAATTTATCTACATACTCAAAATAGGGATCAGTAGGATTTACTTCCAAATAATGAGCTTAGGATCAGGTCAATATATAAGTAGTTATTAAAGTTATTCCTATTTCAATCATTCAAGCATGGCATTGAATAATTTTTTAAAAACAAGAAATGGGAGCTATATAAAATGACACCTCTGACCACGTTAATTTAGCTACAATAAAAGTGATGAAATTAAAAGCAATCCTGGCCTACAGCTGTATTCTAAGGAACTGATGGAACCAGGAAATTCCAAAACATAAATGAATAAAATAACCAAGAGAGATAAATTTCTAAGAAGATACTTTGATATCATCCCCCGCCCCCCCCCCCCGTGCACCCTGGGGATGAACCACAGAGTGTTTTTTTGATCAGGCCAATGCCGTTTTTCACCATTCAATATTTCACACGTCAGAGGACTTAGTTCTGACCCGTCAACATGTGTACCACACTGCCACGAGAGACAGCTTTGTAACACTGCTTTATATACACGTCACAGATGTAAGCATAAGAAAAGCCATCTGGGTAAAAACTCAGCCCAATTATAATGCATTTCAGGTTTTTAATAAAAAGCAGACCTCCCTTCCTTTCACCCTCAGTCCTCTGAAGTAAACTGATTTCCCACATGTTTCTAAACTATGTTCCTCCCTCACCAGTCACTCCTAATGAACTTCTTTATTTAAACCCCCAAGCGAACGCAAAGCCCCCTGCCCCTCATATCTGGGCAATCCTGATTTGTTTCTGGTTCATATCAAGACGTAGTTCACCAGAACCTACTCTAGTTATTCAAGTGGAGTAAAAATAAAAACACACACACTGTCAAAGAAGGAATTTAAAGTATTTTTTTCAATGTCAAAGTATGTTATATGTATTTACAAAACTGAAACACAAACACATACTGGGTACAGTGGTTAATATTTACACCCAGTGCAGACAGAATGTTCCCAATCCCCTAATGATGGTGCCACAAGCTTGTGTGCGTGTGCCCCACTCTTGCTCATCCCTTATGTCCATCCCCTTCATTGGTTTTGCTTTAACCATGATATAGCATCATGACTGCTTCAGCACTAACATGACTGTGTCCACAGTGGGGAGCAGAGTTGGGGGCGGGGAACTGGGTTGAAAAAACAGGATGGGAACTGGGTTGAAAAAACAGGCCACAAGCTTATTGCTTCCAGCTTCCACAAATCTGGCACTGGAGGGAAAGTCCAATGTTTTTGACAGTGCCACTGCTGACAGTAGAAACCACGGCTGGTGTCAAGGGTAGGCATGGTTGGGCACTTGCTGAGGATCCACACCCCAGCAGGGACCCACTGACAAGAGCCCCCGACTTGATCCTCCTCGTCATCATTGCAACCTGCGTTCTCACTTGCCACTCACTCTGGCCCAGATAACAGTGGTGGTGAGAAGGAGGAGCTGCATGAAGTATTCAATAATGTACTAAACAATTGTAAAGATACTAGACTACTTGTATTTAGATTTTTGGTTTTGACATTGCTTGTCTGCTCATAGCCTCTACCACCACCATGCCATCGCCCTCATTGCAGCCATACCACCACGACATATCCGGCTACAGGCTTGTGACAGGTAGAATGTAATCAACAGCTTGTAAATATAAGAGGGTAACTTGCCCGCTCCTGAAAAGTTAGGGGGGGCGGCTCAGTGGTAGAGCGTATGCTTTGCATGCAGAAGGTCCCGGGTTCAGTCCCTGCAGTCGCCAGTCAAGAGGACCGAGTGAAAAAGACCTCTGCCTGGGAACCTGGGCAGTCTTCCCCAACCTGGTGCCCTCCCAAAGCTTTGAACTACAACTACCATTGGCCATATCTAGCATGGCCAGGGATGCTGGGAGTTGTAATCCAAACCATCTGGACAGTAACAGGTTGGGGAAGGCTGATCCGGAGATTTACCCCCAGTCGGAGTAGACAGTACTGGGCTAGACAGACAATGGTCTTCTCGGCTAAAATCTTAGGGACATGTTACATATTTTTGGTAGAAAAGCATGAATTTCACATTTTGAGTTCTTTAAGTACTCTCAGATGGATATCATCTGGACCCAATAATTTGTTAGTTTTCAATTTGTCTATAAGGTCTAGAACAGCCTTTTCCAACCTGGTGCCCTCCAGATGTATTGGACTACAGCTCTACAAACATATCTTTCTGGGGATGCTGGGAGTTGTAGTCCAACACATCTGGAGGGCACCAGGTTGGGGAAGGCTGGCCTAAAATTTCATCCCATGTCACCACTATTTGCCCCTGTTCTTTAGACTCCCTTTCTGAAAATAACATTTCAGGCCTGCTTACCTGCCCTGCCTCTTCTGCATTGAGGACAGGCACAAAGAATTAATTCAGCTTCTCTGCAACCTCCTTATACTTAAAGCAGCTTCCTATATCCCAAGGTAGGAAGATTTTCTCATTAGCAGCACCTGATCTATGGTCCACCCTGAACTGAAGCCCATGTAAGCAAATTCTTTTTTGACTCACTTGGCAAATGAAGCCAAATGAGCAACAGTTCCATGCTTCAGCTTTTCTTCTTTTTGATTAAACTAGCATTTTTGAATGCATAAGTTGTTCAAATATGCAGTCTTAATTGAAAACAAAACTTCCAAAGCCTGAAACACAGACATGACCTTGACTTAAAAGGAACGAGTCTCATTCTGAGGAGTAAATGCTATGAACTCTTTTCTTCTCCTTCAACCTTTTAGGGAGTTTTAGAAGGCAGTGTGTTTTAGTATAGAAAAAACTCATATTCCAATGCAAAAAGAAATAATATGGGGTGAACAAAAAGATGCTTCTATTGCTAAAAGCAATTTTATAGCATGAGCTCTTTTGAGACTTAATCCAAGGTGGTGGGTGGGACTTCATACCCCCTGCAGGACCTGATAAATAAGATAACTCCTGCTGGATCAGACCAAAGGACCACCCAGTCCAGGGCAAGATAAGGCCTTTCAAATGTTTTGGCCTACAACTCCCATCATCCCTCACCATTGGCTATGCTGACTAGAGCTGATGGGAGTTATAGGCCAAAATATCTGGAGGGCCACAACGTGTCCATCCCTGACCCAATTTGACATCTTCCTTTACACAGTGGCCTTGCAGATGGTTCCGTGAAGCCCACAAATAGGACACAAGGGCAATATCTCTCCCCCACTGTTGCTCTTCAGTAACTGCTGTTCAGTGCCAGAACCCAGAACTTCCGTTATCATGCTGGAACAGGTTGTACCAGCTTTACACATTGACCTGGTTCATATGGCATGACAACCCACCATGGGTTATCACCCATGGTGGCTTGCTGTGATGTCCAAACCTGGTGCGGGGTCTGCAGAATGGCTTATTTTTCATGAGCGAGACACCCTGAGAACTCATGGCTTGTTGTTAGGTTGTTCAGGGTGGCTTGTTGTGACGCCTGAACCCGGCAGAGTAGGTTCTGCATGGCTTGTTTGAAAGGGATACAGAGGTGCTGCAAAATATCTGACCGCTCCTCACAGTGGCTTCTGCCCCTCCCCCTCCAGCTTCCTCCTCTGCCAGCTCGGTGCTTCATTTGACAGCGACCGGCCTTATCCTCGTGTAAGCTGAGTTAGAACAGTTATGTGCTAAAAAGGGGGGAAAATTGAGACTTTTTCTTTTTAATCATTTCCTGCAAAGGGGGATTTTGGCATGAACATAGGAGACAGAAAGCTCAAATCCCCTCCTCCTGAATCGCCCAGACATAAGTCAACAGATACATGCATAGCTGTGTTAGGAAGAGAAACTGGCTGTGAGGAGCAGCCAAGGAGGCTTTTTAAAGTGTTTAAATGAGAAAATAAGTAAAGCCCTCAACCACATCATCCTAAAAAGTAAAGTAAGGTCCCCCTCTGCTCTGAAGATATGGCACATGTATGTCAATGCATGTGCTTCACTAGGCAAGAAAGGGAGCGAATCACAGCTAGATGTACAGATTGTATGAAATCCCTTCTGTCTGTGTTTCGCAGACTGTCAGGTGCCTTTTGTCCCGTTGTTCACCCATCGATGGAATCAGATTTTTTTGGTTTCAGAATTTGCGCAAATTTGTGTGTGCAAAAATGTACAAATTTCCCCCAAATGTGCACTTTCACGCTTTAGCCTATGGCAAAAATGCACATTTTTGGCTGGGGGGTTTATTTTGCATATTTTAAATGAAGAAATTTGTGCAAAATTTGGGACAGTTAGAAAGCTGGTCCACAATTATGCAGAATCCCCCCAACAAGGGAGAAGCTGGTCCACCGCAGAATCCCCGGGTCAGATTCATGAAAATCCAAACTAATTTGGTTGTGTTGTGGATTTCTCTGACATCCCTAATCACAGCAGAAGTATCAGAGAGTTGTCCTTCAAAGGACCCTGGCATATGTGCAGGGAGCGGGTGGGAGGAGTAAATTGCAAACAAGCTATGACAAGCCTTGGAGAGGCTGACTGTCTGTTGGCATCATCATGGGTTATTGATCAAATAACCAACCCACGGTGGCTTAGTCTCAGGGTGGCTTATCGTGATGTTAGAACCAGCCCCAATAGAGTTTTTGCCCATGGAATTGTCTTCTGAAGTGTTATTTTTAGATCAGTATTTCCAGATGATGATAGCTAACTTGCAAGTTGAGACAATCCCTTTTCTCTCTCTGACCCCATATACATCTCCCCTTCCTTTTGTCTGCCATCTCTCTTTTCCATTCATGTTTGTTTACCCCCAAGAAAAACCTTACAGAGCTGCTCTTGAATAAAGAATACTACCTGCTGTTCCAGGACTATGTTCATAGTACCAGCTCAAACATTTCCTCTCCCATGTGGACATTACAAAAAATGGGGGATGGGCAGATCTGTCAATTTTAGTTTTGCTCAGTTTCTCATTTTTCCAATCTTAAATTTGTTTCAGCCTGTTTCTTTATCAGTTTCAAAAATTGTGAAAATTTCTACCCATTTTTGTGTGCATTTCTCCTAACATGCACATTTTGGTACCTTATGTTTCCTAATATATACATTTTTTCAAAGCAATTTTCCCTAATATAAGAATTTTTCCATTGGAGAACTGCATTGCAAAATTCGGAAAAGTGCGAATATCAAAATATCACTGGATTTTGGTTTGTGTATTGGTTCTGGAAGTACAAATGAGGTAAATTTGAATTAAAATTAAACCCAAACAAATTTATCCCCCATCCCTAGACAAAACACATAGATATACACACATTTACACATGATAGTATTCTGTTGGGTTTAGTGCAAAAGTTAGCTCAACTATGTGGAATTTCTCCGTCCCAATACCAGCTGCCGGCAGAGATGTGCAGTGCATCCACAAAGAAGTGGCATGCAATTAGGACAACTTTTGTAGTAAACCCGACACAAACATTAGGTGCGCCATACACAAGTAGTTCTCCACATGCAAAGGGTAATATTTGAATCAGGTACATAATCACATCATCTTACTGATATCATCTACAGCAGCAGCAGCAATCATGCTACTGAAAATAATGCCACTCAAAGTAATATGTAAATGACGCCCAAAGGTTAACTTCTTTAAAAATATGTATTTGGGGTGAAAAAGGAAAAGGCCTATAATTTAAAAATAATACATTTGGGGAAAAAAAGTAGTTTCTAATCAAAAAGGGTGCTCTAGGTGAGTTGAAGAAATATGCTACTGATTTTCTCACTCTCTTTAGGCTACAGGCTGGTCTTAAAAAGGGCCAGAAACATGGAACTCCCAGAATTAATTACACGGCCTGTTTCTCTGAAAAATCATTCCAAGCCCAGACTTGGCATCAGCACCTGGCGGGATGGGGCAAATGCTGGTTGGCTCCTGTTGCCAACCTCCTTTTAAAGTCCTTTTTTAAAATGGCCCAGCACTCTGAAGGGAGGTGGCAGGCAAGGTGGCTGCAGCCACCACCAACTAAATTTCCCCAGAATGCCTCTGGGACCCAGTGCATGGCCCATAGACATTCTGGGTAGATTAAGATAGCAGCCATCTCACCACACACTTCTCTTCAGAGTTCTGGGCCATGAGGGCACTCTCTGGGCACTCTCCATCCCCAGTGCTACATGCTGCAGTGCTGCCATCACTCGTGAGTGGGGAACAGTCTGGCATTGGGAGGGACTCTGGAAGGCATCTTGCCCAGGGCGAGGTACTGAGACTCTAATTCACGCAAGGCGGTGCCCTCCTTTGAACCCGTACTAGTATGGATTGTATTTCTTCTCCACAGCAGGGGGTGAACCATGGCTCAGTATTCTTAAGAGTTAGAATTGTTTCAGACATATGCAGTTGGTCGAGGCCTTGCTGTACATATAATATGCAACTCAAGAGGTACGTGCGCTGTCGTCAAATGCTGCATGGAACATGCAGCTGTGCCAAAGTCTTCCTACATGGAAGTTACTTCCATACATGACAGACTTACTTTATTTATTTATTTATTTATTAAAAAATCTTGGCCGCCTTTCAGGGCAAAAGCCCTCCCAAGGCAGCTTACATGTTTGCAATGGCCAACGGAATATAGAAAAACATGATAACTTATTACTGACAGAGTGTCGAGGATTCTGCACATCCATAAACATACCACAAATAATGGAATACAACTTACAGGGAATACTAAATTTAGTCTCACTTCTTCTTTTTTGTAAGAGACACAGGATGAAAATAATAATAAAAAAAATAAAAAAAATAAATTAAACGCTCTTCTTGAAAATTTCTTTAATTCATCCAAAGCTAAAAATCTGACTCAGTTTTTAGATGTTCCCAGTTTAGGGACATTCTCCTTGAAGCCAGAAATAGCTTTACCCAGGATAATATCAACACTGTGATCCAAAGCCGCCATTTGCACTGGAGTATCTACCTGCAGTGTCCTTTTGTCTGCATAGCTAGTCCCATAGCCTTAAGTAGATGTGGGGGCAGGGCGGGGGGAGGATATGTTTTTAGCCTTGGATCCAAGTGAACTAAAGTGCACTTGTTAATGGTGGATAAGGGCTACCAGTCATGGCAGCTATATATATCGTCTCCAGTACCAGAGGCACCAGGTTTGCATGATCCCTGGGCGCCGTTTGCCTAATTACCCACCCAGGCATGGCTTGCTGTGTTGTCCAAACTCAGGTGGCATGGCTTGTTTGAAGTGGAAATGACCCTCAAGTAACCCATGGCCTGCTGCTGGGCTACTATGACCCTGAACACCAGTTGCTGGGAAAGTGCTCTTGCCACATGTTCTGCTGGTTTGCTTCCCTTTGGGGCATCTAGTTGGCCACTGTGGGAAGAGAGTGCTGGGCTAGGTAGGTCTTTCGTCCGATCCAGCATGGCTCTTCTTATGTTTTTATGACAGTCCTCTGTTTGAAGGGCTGTCCAGTCTAAGTCTGGTTTAAAGATAACCATAAGGAGGGAGAGAATCAGGAGCCTTGAAGCTATCAACTGTTAGCACCTGGAAAGCAGGCTGATATAAATTAGCACGTGCAAATGTCATGCAAACCTGTGTCCTCTTCTGTCCTCTTATTTAGCGATGCATATGTGGCCACCCTAATGGTTAGAGGTGAAACTGGCACCCCCAAGTCTGGGATGTCAAAAAGAAGTAGGATGAGGTTTTTTCTTTCACAGTCATTTTGCTTGACACCTAAACCCTATTTCGTAGCCAGTTTCCCACAAGGTCTCACCATCTTTGCGTTTAATAGTTTGCTCATGTAATTAAATCCCTGGAGTTTCACAATACATCCTCTCTCCTGAAATGATCCCTGGCTTTTGTTACAATCAGCTTTGTGTCTGACCAAATGGACTCATGTTTTATCTCAGCTCCACACTTTGCCAGAGATTCCCTTCCCTCTGCCTTGTCTCTTTATTCTTGACAGGAGAGTCATACTTTGGTTGAAAAGCACAACCCGTTTCACCAAAATGTGACTGAGCACACCCACAGGAATGAAGTGCTCGCCTAACCCTCCACAATCGGCAAATCTAATTCCAGCAACTCTGGGCTTTAGCACTAGTCCTTAAAAAGACATGGGGCATGGGGAGTATGTTTTTGTGTGCATACGTGTTTGTGTGTGCATTGTTATAGGATAGGGGATTCAGACATTATACTGAACAACATTCTTAAATTTAGTGTTTTGAATCCAATAAAAGGAAGTATTTTGAGTTGCTCTCTAGCTACCCCTTCTGGACATATTAGACAACCGTAATATCACCTAAACCTTTTCAAAGGTAGATTTTATTTATTTATAAATGTATTTATTTATTAATTAGACTATTTATATTATGACAAATAGATTAGATTAGATTAGATTGATGTAACGATTTCCAAGGTGATTCACAAAATACAGTAAAAACTATATATTGATCTTTAAAAGGTGTGTGTGTGGGGGGGAATACTTACAGCAGCATCAGACTAATAAAAACAGCAGGTGCCAGAACAGATTGGGCAGAAATTGCAGTAGCTACAAGATGTAATGAAGGCCACCAACTTTAAAAGGGGATTAGACAAACGTATGGAGGGGAGAGGTCTATCCATAGCTACTAGTCAGGATGGTTGTAAATTACCTCTAGTATCGGAAACAGGATATTTCTGAATACCAGTTGCTGAGGGGCAACAACAAGAGGACAGGACTATTGCCCTCAGGTCCTGTTTCTCATAGGTATCTGGCTGGCCGCTGTGGGAAACACAATGCCCTTATAATGTTGTAAGTGGCACTCTGTTACTACTCGAAATAATCACGGCAGCCTGAAAGCTCTCTGGAAGAGAATCAACTTGGCCTGCCACCTAAAAACCTGCAAAGGAAGAACAAGTGAACTCCTCTAGGGAGGGAGCACCAGAATCTTGATGCTACTGCCAAGAAGGCCCTGCCCATGTAACAACCATTGTACTTCAGGTGGTGAGGGCACAAGATCTGAATATACAAATAGGTTTATGAAGTTCTTATTTATTATTATTACATTTATATCCCACCATGTTTCCTCTTGCAAGGAACCCAAGGTGGCTTACACTGTCCTCCTCCTCTGTATTTTATCCTCACAATAACCCTGTGAGGTAGGTGGGATGGGGCTTATCAATGTGCAGGGTGGCTGCTCTCCATCTTTACAACCATTTCATACTTTATGCCAGAAGTACAGAACTTCAGGCCTGGGAGCCCAATCAAGCCTTCTGGGGCTCCCCAGATGGCCACCCCCTTTTCTTTGGCCTCGTCATCTTTCCCCTACCCATCAATTGTATGGTGGTTTCCCAGCTTTTGCCCAGTTTTTTTCTGTACAGCAATCCTATGGCCACTAGACACTGTTTAGAGGGCCATAGGTTTTTCCAGTTTCTGGGAACCGAGGTCGGAGCCAGGGCTCCAAATGTGGTTCCCAGAAACCACGCTCCCTGCCACCTCCCCTGCCCCCTTGTAGCTGGCGCAGTTCTTTCTGCACCAGCTTCTTCTCCATGCCTGGAAATGGAACACAGAGAGGGTAAAAGGGGGGCAGTCCCTGGGGTAGGGAGGGGAGGAGACCATGGAAGCCACTTTACGAGGCTTCCTAGGCACTACATGACCTCCCGCCCTCCTGCTCTGAAGTCCCTGGCTAGACACACGAAATCACTTGTCTACCTAAAAATGCAAGGCAGGTGGAATACAGAGGTGAGAATCGCCTCTGTGCTCCAGCCACCCTGCATTGGATAGGCATCGGCTTCTGAGTTCAGAGGCTGATGTCTATCTCTATAGGATTGTGCCCTAAAAGGTTGGAATGCCTCTCCAAAGGCTTAGATACTGGCAGTACACGCGTTAAGCTAAAATATGCTGGTATTTTTTGTATTTTGGCCCCACCCTCTTTGCCTTGGTCATGCCCTGTTTTGCCTTTGGCCCTGCTCACCACTGGAATGCAGCCCCTGAGAGCTTCTATGAAATTGAATCTGGCCCACAGGCTGAAAGAGGTTCAACACCACTGCTTTATTCTGTGGACAAATTTGTTGCTTGCCTACTGCATGCCTTTTGGTGAACAGCTTTAATATCTGAAGAGGAGACACATTTTGTAAACGTATGGTGCACATTGGTTGTGGCTCCCCAGCTTATCAAAGCTTCCCATGTCACACCTCTACGTGTCCCCCCAGATGCTTGTTTTCCCTTCAAATGCTACAGTGTTCACTGAGAGAGAAGCAGACATTTTGCTCCCTCTCTCAAAATATTAGAACCCGGGGTCATCCCATGAAGCTGATCGGTAGGAGATTCTGAACAAATAAAAGGAAGTACTTCTTCACACAGCACATAGTTAAACTATGGAACTCGCTACCACAGGATGTAGTGATGGCCACCAATTCGAATGGCTTTGAAAGGGGGTTGGACAAATTCCTGGAGGAAAAGGCTATCAATGGCTACTAGTCTTGATGGCTATGTGCTACCTCCAGTACTAGCGGCAGTGAGCCTATGTACACCAGTTGCTGGGGAACATGGGTGGGAAGGTGCTGTGGCACTCATGCCCTGCTTGTGTGTTCCTGGTTGACAGCTGGTTGGCCACTGTGTGAACAGAATGCTGGACTAGATGGACCCTTGGTCTTCTTATGTTCTTATGTTCAGTAATAAGCAGCAAATTTGTAAAGTCTCAGTTGGCCCACAGATCTATTTCTAAATGGAACTGAACTTCAGATTGTTATCCCCCTATATATAATGACTGTAGTTAATCCACCCGCAACCAGCCAAGTATGTTCTTTGGCTTTCTGTTCTTTGGTTCTGCTACAGTCAGGGCCAAAACAGACATGACTTTAAATCTTTGTCTAGCAGCTATATCTTTTTTCCCTTCATTTTTACTCTAGAGAAGATCCAGGTCTTAACCTCCACCCCACCCCCAGTGCTAAGGTCCCAATCTGGATTGGGGCTTTTGTGCCTACTCCAGAGTAAAAATGGGGGGGAAAGCATAGTTGCTAGACACACATTTGGCCCTCAGCAGATACTTATTTGATACTGGAGAAACAAGCAAAATAATACACACAACTGGGGGAAAGATTTATGGACTAAGGAAACGAACTCAATGGTAGACTAAAGCAATAAGGACATAAGTATTGCTACTGACATTTTAAAGACGGAGACATGGAAGAAATAACATTAGCCAATTTGTCTAAAGGAAAAGGGAGTTTCTTATTGGAACTGGAATTATAACTGAGCTTTTTGCTCCCAGTCCAGTGAACCAAGGACTAAAAACATTATATCTCACAGAAGGACCTCCAAAAAGAGAAGAAGAAAAAAGGCACAATTTCCAGAGATGAGAAAAGTAGAAAAATGAAGAAAGCAGAAAATACACGGACTGTAGAAAGCAACCAGCCTTGAAGGAACCCATATGGATGCCTACAACATTTTTCATTTTTACCCTTGGTGTGCACTGCTAGGGCTTGTGAATTACCATTGGCATGAATTGTTGGCAAATTTAAGTTGTTGGCACAGCAATGTGGGAGTCCTGAGTGTGCCAAGAATGTCATAGGCCATACGCTGGCACTAGAAATAAGGGCACTAAGGGATATTAAACTTCCCCAGAAACAAAAGGTGTCAAAGAACAAAGCTGAGGGGATTCAGAGTAAAACATTCTATCCCATAATTCTGGGGTCTTCAACACGGTGTCCATGGGCACCAATGTGCCAGAGGATACCTCTCTTGGTGCCCAATGGGCTAACTGCCCTTCCAGATTTTTATTGTATTTGTTAAGATTTTTTAATTACGTTTTCTCTTTTAACAGGGAGGCTGGTATGCTGCAAGGTGAAGTGTTGCCCTCCAGCACTGTCTTTATTTGGGTTCAAAAGAGTGGTTTTGAATTTTGGAACTCAGACCCCACCGCTGCCTTGGACTTAGGATCTTGGGTCAGTTACATTTCTTTTAGTCTCACCAATTTTGCCTTCTGGGCAATGAGTGTTTTGTGACCAGCCATGCCTACTATGATAGCCATTTTGTGAGAGTGCCCATGACATTCTTTCAAAATTCGAAATGTGCCCACCGAGCCAAGAAGGCTGGGGAGCCCTGCCATATTTTATGTATCTTGATTAACGTAGGCTGCAATCCTAAACACATACTAAAGGGCAAGCCCCGTTAAATGCAGCGGGGCTTACTTCTGAGGAAACATGTATGGGATTTTGCAATTGGAGCCATACCTGTTTTAGAATTTAGCCCTCAGGTTGCCAAACACTTTGGCATGGAATAGAAAGAGCACATATGTCTGTGCTTCAAGCACAATTTTTATACAGCTGAAAGCACAGTCATGACAATATTTATATAACACTTGCAAGTATTCAAGTGGCATTAGTTATCTTACTGTAAATCCTTGCTACAGCCCCGTAAAGTAGGCCTCTGTTATTATCCCCATATTACAGACTGGAAGACGGCATTGAGAATCACTTGCCTACAGCCAAGTAGTTTCTGCAGGAAAGATTCAAACTTTGGACCTCCTGATTTATAGCACTGGCACTTAGCCACAGAACCAACCCAGCCCTCAATATGGAGCTTTTGGGGCACAGGTGCCTGGGGAATGGTTCATACAGCTGGTATAGCCACAAACAGGTGTTGGTATAATCAGAAAAGAGAACAAAATGATGGGTGCAAGCCACAATACAAGGAGTTCCAACCTCTGGCTTTGAAATGCAAGTAGGTTAACTTACAGCACAATCCTATGCCAGTTTATTCAGAAGTACCACTGTGTTCAGTGGGGCTTATTCCTAGGTAACTGTGCATAGCACCACAGCTTTAGTTCAGTGACAAGCTATGGGATTACGCGCTGTAAAGAGTGATGTCTTTCCATGTGTTATTTATATGCCATAAGGCCAGCTTTTCATGTAAAGTGTCACAAAATTCCACATGACTTACTGCTTGGCTTAGTCATTACTTGGCTTAGTGGGTTGCCTCTTATGATGCAAACGCTACCATGAAAAGGCCTCCACCGTCATCTCCACGCTTATCACACTGCGATTAGCACTGTGGGAAAGTGTGCATCTTCTGCAGCTGAAACAGAACATGCACTCATTTCTGGCATCAAGAACTCAGCTCTGTGTGTTTAGATTGCACTGCTTCCTTCCCAGGCTGCTCTCTTCTGTCTGCATGTGAGAAAACAATGGGTGTTGTATTTGCGAGATGAATAGGAGTCAGTAGTAATCATGTCTTACATAGTGTTGGAAATGTTGCCCAAGACATTTTGCTGCCTGAGGCAAAGGACAAGATAGCGCCCCCTCCCATTCTGTGTACAAAAGCCACCTGGACTGAAGTTGAGACAGCACTGGTGATTGGAGGACATCCTTCACCACACCTGAAGGCAGCAGGCTAGCTTAGGAAGTGCAGAGCAGGAGGATCATCAGCATCACTTCTAACCTCCAACACCTGGCTACTGTCTCCCAGGATCTGCTATCTGAGGCAACCACCTTGCTCTCCCTAACAGTAGGGCTGGTCCTGTTGCTGATCCATCATGAGGACCAGCCTCGAAATTCAACCCCATATTCCACAGATGGGCAGTGAAAGCCTAGATCATTTCCTTCAAGCACTGCTAATTTGCATTCAACTGACTAAGCAACTACCGTTGAAGCAGAGCTTTATACATTACTGTGAGACAACAGCAAAATCAGGTGTGTTCAAAATATGTCCCAATACACAAATTCTGTATTTAGACTTCCACAGAGTTTTTGCCAAAGTCCCTCATCAAAAACTCCTGAGTTAACTTAGCAGTCATGGGATAAAAGACTGGATTGTCTTATGGATCAGTGACTGGCTAAAGTACAGAGAGCTGAGAGTAGGAATAAATGGACAGTTCTCGCAAGGGAGGGATGTATGAAGTGGGGTCTGTATTGGGACTGGTACTTTTTAATCTTTCATAAACGATCTGGAGTTAGGGGTGAGTAGTAAGGTGGCCAAGTTTGTTGATGGCGCCCAATTATTCAGAGTGGTAAGAACAAAAAGAGAGTATGAAGAACTCCAAAAGGATATCTCCAAACTGTGCGAATGGGCAATAAAATGACAAAAGCAGTTCAAAATAAGTAAGTGCAAAGTGATGCACATTGAGGAAAAAACAAAAACAGCTACCCTTAACTTTATAACACATACACTAATATGGGCCTAGCTGGTGGTGAACAATCAGGAAAGAGATCTTGGGGTCAAGGTGGATACTTCATGGAAAACGTCCACCCAGCGTGAGGCAGCTGTGAAAAAGGCCAGCTCCATGTTAGGGATCATTAGGAAAAGGATCAAAAATAAAACTCCCAATATCGCAATGCCTTGATACAAATTTATGGTGTCACCACACTTGGAATACTGTGTACATTTCTGGTCACTGCATCTCAAAAAGGATATTGAGATGAGCCAGTGTGGTGTAGTGTGGCAAGAGTGTTGGGCTAGGAGCTGGGAGATCCGGGTTCTAGTCCCCACTCAGCCATGGAAGCTCACTGGGTGACTTTGGGCCAGTCACAGACTCTCAGCCCAACCCACCTCACAGGGTTGTTGTTGTGAGGATAAAATGGAGAGGAGGAGGATAATGTAAGCCGCCTTGGGTTCCTTGCAAGAGGAAAAAAGGCGGGGTATAAATGCAATAAATAAATAAATAAATATTGTAGAGTCAAAAATGGGTAACCAAAAATGATCAGGGAGTGGGAGCGACTCCCCTATGAGGAAAAGTGACAATGTTTGAGACTTCTTTGCTTGGAAAAATGGTGGGTAAGGGTTGACATTATAAAGGTTTATAATATTATTTATGGTGTGGAGAATGTGGATAGAGATCGGTTTTTCTCCCTCTCGCATAAGACTAGGACCCAGGGACAGCCCATGAAGCTGATTGGTGGGAGATTCACGACAGATAAAAGAAAGTACTTCTTCACACTGTGCATATTTAAACTATGGAATTTGCTGCAACAAGATGTGGTGATGACTGCCAACTTGGATGGCTGTAAAAAATGGAATAAACACAGTCATGGAGAACAAGGCTATAATTGGCTACTAGCTATGATATCATATCAAAAGAAGGGGCTCATATCCATGTGTTGCCTTCATTTCAGTTCACTGGGTGACTCTGGGCCAGTCATTAACCCTCAGCCTAACCTACCTCACAGGGTTGTTGTGAGGATAAAATGCAGAGGAAGAGGGCTATGTAAGCTGCCTTGGGTTCCTTGCAAGAGGAAGATAGACGAGCAAAGGGCTGGATGCGCCTGATCTCGTCTGATTTCATAAGCTGGGTCAAAACTGGTTACAACTTGGATGGGAGGCTGCCTGGGAATCAGGCTTGCTATACTGAGCAGGGGGTTGGACTTGATGGTCTCGCAGGCCCCTTCCAACCCTATGATTCTGTGATAGCTATATGCTACCTCCAGGATCACAGTGAGCATGCCTCTGCATACCAGTTGCTAAGAAACCACAGGAGGTGAGCACTGTCCTGCTTGTGAGCTTTCCACAGGAATTTGGTCGGCCATTGTGGGAAACAAGATAGACAGGCCTTGGGTCTGATTCTGCATATCCAAATGCACAGCAACAGCCATACTCCCAGGCAATGGACAACATATGTGAAGTTTTTTAGGGCACAACCCTATGCATGTATAGACAGAGAAAAGGCCTGTAGGCCTTTTCTCTGTCTAAACATGCATAGGATTGTGCCCTTAAATGCATAGGATTGTGCCCTTAATGGGTTTACTATTGTTTAAATTGTTATATTTTTGTACGTGGATTTTATATTATGTTCTTATGTTGGTTTTTTAGATTGTAATCTTTGTAATCTTTGGTTTTATGTGGTACTTGTAAACTTTTGAAAGTTTTATGTTATGTCTTGTTAAGTTGTATTTTACGGCTTTAATTGCGAACTGCCCACAGAGCCTCAGCTATTGGGCAGTATAAAAATTTAATACATAAAAATAACATTAAAAAACCCCATCCAGACGTCTTTGGCTATTGGGTGGAATAGAAATGTAATAAATGAAATGCAAAGAAATGTATAAACTTCTGACACTGACATAAAGCCCCCTGCAAGAGATGCCATGCCATCGGTCCATGTTGGCCATGCACCGTGTAAAGCCTGGGTGGCATTGCTCAGGCATGATGCAATTGTCTCAAATGGGTGCAAGTCAAAAGTAGTACCATTCTTGCTCTTTCATACAGACCACTCGTAGGAAGTGTTCTCATTCCCACTGCTGCTCCACTGATTGTATGGTAGTTATTGTTGGCAATGGTCATGAGAAGCTCATCCAAGTGTGCTGTGCAGTCTCCTCACGTTGAAAGATTACAAGCCCCATAAAGCATCTGAAAACTCAGCTTACTCAAGGGGTGAGGGGAGAGCAAGCCTCCTAAAGTGCGAAAACTTGTCAAAGACATCTTGGGCTCAACACTTACGAACAAGCTGGAACTGGGGACCAAACCAGGAATGTGGTTCACAATCCGATACTTTATCTTCCTGCCTGCAGCTGTGGTCTATAATCTTTTCTTGTAGAATGGTAATGAATGGTTCATCATTGGTTACCTTTTATTGTGCGAAAATGAATTACTAGGGAGACAGAATTGAAATTGATGCTTAATTATCATTACCTTTTACATTAAGCTTCTGGGTGTTCAGAGCTAAAATATTCTATTTCAACATTCCCCCTCTCCACTTTCATATGTTTTTAGAGGTTACACCCAGGACTTTGATATTAGCAAATCCCAAGTCTTCTATGAAATGACTGCAGTGTTTGATCCAGTACCATTTCTTTTTATTTAAAGCCAGTTGGATTCCATTGCCAATGTGTATTCTTCAGTAACTGGGAGATCTTTTAGGGAGAAGGGAAACTGGACTGTCATGTAAGCCATCAGAGGTTCTCTTTAGTGTGCCACCAAAATGTTTTCTCATATGACTTTGACTAGCCACATCAAAAGGACTTTTCTATTATTTATTTTAAAGATATGTACCCCAACTTTGGGTCAAACAATCTCCAACACAGCTCATAAGAGACTAAAACAATGCACAAAATATGGTTGCAGAATGATGAATGACTCTCCCAGATTGTCTCTTGGTTGGGGGCAACTGGAGGGATGTGATGTTGATGTCTCTCCCTAGCTTGCTGGTGTTCCTGCTTTTGCTGCTGTCCTTACAGGGCCTGCAGCAAGCCCAGGGGAAATAGCATCCTGCCCAGGATGAATGCTGGCAAGCACTACTGGGTGGAACTGTCTCCAGTGGGTGTGGCTTATTGTCACCCAGGCCAATTGAATGTGGCTTCTGGCTGATCTCTCAGTAAGGCGTGGCCAACAGTGACATCAGGGGGATATGCTGTTAAAGGCTCTTCCATAGCTCTGTGTGTTCTTGCAGGGCTAGCCTCAAGAGTTGGCAAGGCTGGGCACCTACCAAGGCCCATACCCCAGCAGAGGGCCCACTGCCAAGAGTCTCTGGAGGTGTTCCTCCTCTTCGCCATTGCAACCTGCTTGTTCAGCCGGTTCTCATTCTGGCCCAGACAAACATGGTGGGGTGAAAGAGGAGCAAGAGATGCCACTGCCTGCATGCTCATTGGCTTTCTGCCTGTCAAGCAAGAAGGTGGTAACAATGATGAAGAAGAGGAGGAGCATCAGCAAGCAACAATGCTGGTGAGAAGGTGAACTCACTGAGGAAGACGGTGTCTTGCCCAAGGGTCCTCCAAAACCTGGAGCTGGCACCGTCTTCTTGCCGCTGCTGTAACCTTACCCACCTGCAGCAAGCCCAAGAGAAATAGAAGGATGCTGCCAAGCAGAGCCAGATATAACTCATGTTATATGTGGAGCTGTCTTTGAAGATGACTCAGTGGCTTCAATGGATGCAGAACATGGCTGCCAGAATGTTGACTGGTAGGACCGGTTTTGTGTATATTATGCCAACACTGAAAGAATTCCATTTGCACCTTCCTATTTTTTTCCAGGCCCAATTCAAGGTGTGTGGATGTACCTTTAAAGCCCTAAATGGCTTGGGACCCAAATACTTAAAAGTGTGCCTCCTTCCCATACCATTCTGCCAGTACCTTAAGATCTCCTGCTGGGGTCTTTCTCCAGGTTGCCTCCTATTGTTGTTTTTGTTATTATTGTTGTTGTTGTTATTCAGTATTATGCCTCCATAATATTCCATGTGGCTGAAGTGGGCTATAGTCCTTGAAAATCTGTGCCACAACACTCTTTGTTGTCCGTTATGGGAGGCACCTTATGTGACCACAGTGGAAAGAGTTTCTTGGCAGTGGCAGCCCAGCTATGGAAGAAGCATTCCTGGTCTTCCCTTCCTCAAGCTTTCTTTATTTCAGCAGCCTAGAGGGTGGGGGAGATAGAGCCTTTTTGTTGGTGCAATTGTTAAAGAGCTGGGAGTAAAAAACAACACTGCTAATCCATCACAGATCACCCAGAGCTCTACCAGTAGATCCTTGATCTACCATTTTGCTCCAACCTTGCTGTAGATCCCAAATTAACTTGCTGAGAAAAATGATTATGGGTTAAAAACTCCCCGTCACCTGGTCAAACGTGTCTCCCTTTGGGACATCTCTGTCCCTCTTGTCTTGTTCTCAAAGAGAACTTTGAAGACACCATTAAAAATGGTCCATGCATGGAAATCCAATAAAGCTACTCCAGGCAAGAGTTTCTTTCTGAGTCACTAGAAGAGACTGCACATAATTCCTGAAGATTTAGCTTTCCATTGTCTCACAACCATCTCATGTGCTGAGGCAGGGCTTGTTAACAATTATGCTATTTATTCATCCAGAGCCCATTTTCTGCCCTTTGAGGCCTTGCTTGTTTGTCTGTAGGCAAGCTGAGTGTTCAGTTCCAGCCTCCTCACTTGTGCCTGAAGGAGATCTGCCTCAGGAGGTGCTGGTGTATTCAAAAAGATATCACCTTACTGACTTTGCCTCTTTATCCCAGGCATGTTTTGACATGGATGTTTGCAGAACTGAGGCTGTGCATACCCCTACACTCATGAAAGCACCACAAAAGTTAAACTGAACTTGATGAATCCTAGCCGTCACTTCTAAAGATCAGATCTGTCTAAATTAAAACCTTTCAATTTTAATGTTTCAGTAGACACTAGCACCAAATGGTTTTCAAGGGCCATAAAGGGAAAAACAACAGAAAACATAAACAGCCCGCATAGTCTCAAATGTGTTTTCCCTTTAATTAAATAAGAACCATCTGTTGGAGAACGGGGGGCGGGGGGGGCAGGGGTTTGAAGTAGATGTAATCCATATTATTCCTACATTGGTTTCCACCCAGCCTCCATTATTCTGAAATAACGTTCTCCCTTTCTGAAAAGGATTAAATAAGCATGCAACACGTGGTAACTTTTGCTCCACCCGACTGGATGGAAAACTCTTTGTATAGAGGAGTGTTAAACACTGACTACATGCAGATTTCAACTTTAGAAAAGAACGTTGAACCTGGAACGTGCTATGTAAAACTGGTTGCCTTTAAAACCAAAAAAAAACCAAGGACTCCAGTGTAAACCACATGGCATGAAAACAGCAGCCAAAACCCAGACATCTTAGTTAAGGTGCAGCATGCAAGTACAAGCCCTGGAGGTCATAGCACTGTTATTTCTCTGGGGACCATTAAACACTTCCCCACAAAGCCTGTACATACAAACATCCAAGAGTAGTGTTTCCTCTAGAGAACTGCAGAGTTAGATCAGACGAACTGACATAGCTGGAGAGAGCCTCCAGTCTGCTCACGTATGGGACAACCTCATGAATACTGGGGTTCAACCGAATGTTCCCATGCAGATGATGACGCAGAGCCAATGTACTTACTTGTATTATCAAAGGGGATCTGTTTACACTCAGTGACTGGCCAAGGGCAATGGTAGACCGCTCCTCCTTCCACGATGTCCGGCTGGGTCGTGTTAGCTTTAGGCGCTCCGACTAGGATGCTAACTCTGCAAAATATTCAGAAAAGCTTGTTTCATGAATAATAAGGATGAATCTGAAATATCAAAACCTGGTTGTTTTGTTGAAAGACTGCTGTTTGCAAAACACCAGCCCTATCAAAACCGTACAATTGTGCAATACAAAAAAAAAAATGGCCAAGGCAATAGCTCAGAATCTCTCTCTCTCCCCCCTCCCCGCCCCCCAGCCTTTCTGGATTCTTCACTACATCATCAAGGTCAAATGAGAACATATGGCTCCCACACAGCCAGAACAGTGTTGGTTATGGGGTCAATGGGGAGATCACCAGCAAAAGAGCTGGATGTCATTATTTAGTTAAACAATGTTTCCCCAACACTTTCCCCGGGAACTTGTTTGCAGAGCCAATCCAGTTCCATGGAACCAATAGCTTTTACTCACAACGTTGCCTACTGGATAACTGGCTTCGTTTTTTTCATGTTACTTTTTTTTTACTGTCCTGGTTGTTGGCATACCCATACGCAACGTAATCTGGGAATGGTCAAGTACATATCTATTTCAGTGCAAATACATGTTTCAAGAAAACGCCAATGTTTCTGCATAATATATGTGTAAGGCACTGACAAACTCATGTGTCCAGCCCCTTTCAAGTTTAAATGCAATGCATCTGACACTGGAGGCAATATTTAACCTTCATGACTAGTAGCCACAGATACGCAATTGCTATTTTCTATTATCCTATGTCTGTACCTCTCCACACTACAATGGCCCAGAGCTGCAGCTATCCCTAAGCCCAACACTTTCCCTAATCTTGCCCTCTGTTCTTCTCCCATGACAACTGCTGAAATGACTTTTTTAAGCTCCGGTTTCACTACTCCGCAACCTAAGACAGCATTTTAAAAAATTCACTCAACCTTCTCACCAAAGGTGGAGATGCCGCACTATGGAAGTGGATTCAGACATGTTTGCAGGCAAAGTATCTAAATTGTTTAAAATTACTGAGGTTACTGTATGTGCCATGCTTTGAACATGCTCAGACGGGTGGGCAGAAAGCAGATCTCCAGATGTTTTGGGCTTCAACTTGCAGCATTCCTAACCACTGGCCATGCTGGCAGGGGCTTCTGGGAGTTGACATCCAAAACATCTGGAGATCTATCTTCTGCCCATGCCTGCTCTAAGACGTTATATAAAAGCTAAGTCATATTATTCTTAAATATGAATACCGTTGCATTGCACGGCAATAAAGACGTACAACTTCTCCACCCCAACTCATCATTAGTTTGTTGTCACAGTATATTGTGATGGCCAGGGGGGTAGTTCACTTAAAAAAAAAATTAGAGGGATTCATAAAAGGATAGGTCTGACCATGGCCATGACAGCTAAAGCCAGAAGCTCCCTGTTCAGAGGCAGAACATCAGTTCTCATCAGATGCTAGGAACAACCAACCAGGGACTGTGCACTGTTTTTGTGAGCATCTGCTGCACAGGTAGACTTTTGCTGCATTAAGCAAGGAAATTCTGATGATCCCAGTAACAATGGAATTGACCTTTATGTACGGAATAACAATAATAATCGCCATAAATGCTGGAGGCAGACAGGGGATAGCAAGGTTCCTGGTCTTTCTCACTGGTGCTCCCCACTGATGGCATATTAACAAGCTTGTTGGCCTACTTTGCTCCTTGCATCCATTTTGCCAAGTTCTTTGGGCACTTGGTACTGCCTAAGAGCCAGTACCAATTCAGCTATGCACATAGCTAAAGCCTGGTAATATGGGGCCCAGTTCCAGGATCCTCAAGTCAGAGAGCTAGAAGTGATCAAAAGGCCACCCAATTATCATCATCACCATCATAATCATCATCACATTTGTATAGAGCTTTCAAGGATTCCAACTTCCTGACGTACCTGGACCTGGTTTGCACATAACACAAATACATGGGTCCAACAACCCACAGGTACATCAGCTCCCTACCATTTAATCCTCACAACTGACGACCCAGGAATGGTGCATTCCCGGGTTGTTTTGGAAACAAGCATGCACAGGAGGCAGCACACCCTTAGGGGGACGCTGAATGGAAGAGAGTGAATGGGGTACCCACACCAGTAGTAATTACACCTGCCCCAATGGGGTCCCATTTGGTCCATCCCATGCGTCTGCCTTCTAAGAGTTTTTTAAAAACATGTTTGGCAGATTTGCATGAATGCACTGAAACACAGCAACCCAAGCAGTAATTGCTCCAAAAAGGAGCCTCAATGTGGGGGCAGGGGCTGCTCCAAAAAGGAGCCTCAATGTGGGGGCAGGGGCAATAACTCCCATTTGCTGACTTCATCAGGACTTGGGGAATTGTCAAAATGGAACAGGAAACTTAAAGGTGTCAGTTCAAGGCTTAACAGCAAGAGGATGACATTGTCCAGTGGGAGTCTCCCCCCCGCCCCATGTCTTTGGTGCTCCTTTTCGGAGCACTTCCTTCACTAGCATTTTCTCCCTTTTTCAGTGTTTCTGAATTATGCAAATGGGTTCATACTTTCCTTTAGTATCATACCCCACCCCAACTGGTATTTCTCAAGTGTGCGCAGATTAACCTACGTGCAGTCTCACCTTGTTGATTTCCTAGTGCATTACCTACCCTACTTTGGGGCTTCCTTTGACAGCTGTAGCATACAAGGAAATCAACAAGGCGAGACTACACACAGCAGACAGATGATTCTGTAATCATCATCATCATTTAAAAAAATACATCTGCATACTTCCAAAGCACCAGAAAAGAAGAAGTGACGACCGAGTTATGGTGGCTCCAAAGTGCCATTTTGGCATCGGTGGAGGGGCAGTTACTGGCGAGGGAGGAGGGAGGCTGGAGGCAGCACTGGCGAGATCACGAAGAGCAGCATGGACTTTTTTGCCACTCTTGCCAAGTGGCTCTGTAGCTGCTTGGGACAAACCATGATGCTGGGTTTGGCTGTCACAGCAAGCCACCCTGAGAACAAGCTACCCTCAATGGCCCTACTATAAGCCGTGGGCTCTCAGGGTGGCTTGTTAATGCAAAACTTCCCACGCTGAATCGTCTGCACTGGGTTTGCATGTTATGGTAAGCCATGCTGACACTAACAGGGCTTGTAACCCACTATGGCTCATCATGACTTGCGAACCCAGTTTTAGTGATTATGCTAGCTGGCCATCCATACATCAGTAACTTCCCTGCTCCGATTAATTCATCCAGTCCACACCATCATGTTTCATAAACAGCCCATGGTTAAGCAGACTGATCCTCAGTATGACCTCAACTCTGCTTGACTCATTTTCCCAAATATTGAGATTACTGTCTCCTGCTCCCAAACCACATCCCCTCCAAAAGCTTGAGACACCAGTCCCATTCACACATGCACGGCCAACATCAAGTGATGACTTGTATGTGAGAATGGGACATCGTGGATCAAACACGTCTGGGTCTTGTCAGTGTCTGGATGGGAGATCATCTGGAAACCCCAACATATGCTGCTTTCGTTCCATGACGGAAGACAGGCAGTATATAAATGTACGAAATAAATAAATAATTAAAATCCACCCGCACCATCTCAATCACAATGCTTTTCAGTGGAGCAAACAAGTGTATGATAATCAATCATGGAACAATCAAGTGATGTATACATGTAAACCTGCGTATTGTTGGCTGCATTCACATGTTGACTTTATCAAAGCAATCTATTAAACTGCAGCAGCCGACAGTTTGCAAGAGACAGTTTGCTTCAGTTTCTCCGAAGCCCCACTGATGTCTAAGCAGAGACACCACAGGTCAGCTATCAAGAGAAAACTGCTGTGCGCCTAAGATCAGATAGATGAAGTTTGATTTTCTGCCCAGTTAAGACAACATCATAGATTTTAGTCCTACTGAATTCAGTAGAACAGAATCAGCAGAAATCCAACTTCCTTTAAAGATGCAAAAAGCACTGATAAACTAGGTGCTTCCAGATGGAGGGTTCCTAGTGCTACCAATCAAAAGACATTTTGCAGCAATTCTGTCTTTTCCTCCTTAACAGAAAAAGGAAAAAGATGGAAGAAGCTGTGGGAAAACATGGGAGGGTTTCAAATTGGTGATGATAATGTTTGGACACTCCACAACATTCTGTGGATGAGTTGGGGCAACTGCATCATAAAAGCCTGGTCTGGAGGAATTTAGTGTCAGTAAAACACAGACACAATTTGGTCTGGACCAGCTTCATGGGCGCTCTATTGAAATGTATAGACCTTCTCAGGAGTAGGTGGCTTGTGCATTTTTAGGAGGGGCTCTATCAGCCTAAACCCAGGGGTAGAGCTCAAGCAGCTTGCATTGTGGATGACACTGTCAAACTGAGCTACCCATAGACATTCACCAGTTACAGCTTTATAGAAGTTCCTACTGAAATCTAAATTTGTGCAGTTCTGTCAGCCTCAACAGCACTAAAGCCAGATCAATCCGCTGTTGAGACTCAACTGAATTGTGGACTTGTGATCTGTGTGACATCTGCTCTGGGGCAAAGGATCCAGATGCATTGAGATCTGTCCACATGAACCACAGCTCAGTTAAAAGGCAGGATTTGTGTCAATTTTACTACCACTGGGATCAATCCAGATGCAACAATCTAGAATAAATGACATAGCGTCCACTGAACTCTTTGGAAGTTTACACAGGAGCTGGTATCGATGTGGCTGCAATACTACACCAATAGTTTGGAACATTTTTACAGCGGTCCCTTCACTAGCCTCTCTGCAGCGTCTCACTAGACAGCAGTGCTCTCCCATCTGCACAACCCTAGGCATGCCTGCTCAGAACTAAATCCCACGGAGGTCAATGGACCTGGGTGAGTGTGGGTATAGGATTGCAGGCTTGTGCTATGGTCCTATGCACACTTACTTGGAAGTATGCCTCATTGAACTTATTGGGACTTACTTTCCAAGTAAAGCTGTCTAGGACTGTGTTGCATGGCTGCAGTCCTAAATCCCCTTACTTGGGGCTAAGTGCTTAGTTGGACTTACTTCTTAAGTAGCCTTGCTAGCGACTTCAGAGACCTGGCCCCTCGCCCACAGACACAAAATTGCATATAATTTGCATATGCTAATACGTCTTTGTGTGGATGCAGCCTTTGAAATAATTCACCACATTCCACAGAAGGCAAGTAACTGCAAATCGCCTTTTCACTACATTCACACCCCACCCCAGAACACCCAAACCAGTTCAATTAATTTACCCATTACCCCCAAATTAATTTTTCACCCAGGAGATCCAGATCCTGCTCCAAAATCAATTTCTCTTCCATGCATAGGATGGCGCTGGGGAAAAAAAGAGTGCGCGGGTTGCCGAATCCCCACTGACGGCCAACGCCAATAAATCGACCTAGAATTCGGCATCTCCTCCCGCTTCCGTGGGCTATCTGGCTCGTGTGTCGATGGATCGCAATGGATCCGGACCCTTTCCTCGGGAGCGCTTGAATCAATGCAAGAGGGGGGGGGGACGGAGGGTGATGTCTCTGTCGAGTCGCTTCTCCGCCGGCTATTTCCGAGAGGAAATTTCCCGGGCTCCCCCCAGTCCAGCCTGTCAGCGCGGGGCGCAACTTACGCGTGCGGCGCAGGGCTGTGGAAATCCAGCGCGTAGCCGAAGTAGCTGCCGTCGGGGCCGCTGTAGACGGCGAGCTTCTCCTGGTCCAGGTTGAAGGCGCGCAGCGTTCCGGCCAGCGGCGCCAGCAGCAGCAGCAGCGAGAGGAGCGCGCCGCCGCCCGCCGCGCAGCGCCGGCACCCAGGCGACGCGGGCGGCAGCGGCAGCGGCGGCGGGAGCAGCCGCCTCCGCCGC
This sequence comes from Heloderma suspectum, assembly GCF_057233095.1. Classification (NCBI taxonomy): domain Eukaryota; kingdom Metazoa; phylum Chordata; class Lepidosauria; order Squamata; family Helodermatidae; genus Heloderma; species Heloderma suspectum. The sequence goes on from NC_139462.1 coordinate 197,626,241, forward strand.
CGCCTCCACATCCTCCTGGCAGCGGCTCCCGCGCCTCGCCTCTCTCGCCTGCTCCCCGGCAGCCCCAAGCGGCCGTGGTCGGAGTAGAAAGGCGGCACGGCCCCGCCGGGAGCCTCGCAGGGCTACCTCTGGCCGCCGCCGCCGCCGCCCCCGCGTCTCGCTCCTCTGCGCGCGCCGCCCGCCAGGAGGTGGCACGGCGGGGGAGGCGCGAAGCCATCCGCCCCCGAGCCTCGAGCCGCCGCCGCCGCCGGCCGGCCGAGCAGAGCGCGCAAGGCGGCCCCTTCTCGCGGCGCCCCCTGGTGTCGCTCCCGCGCCGGAGCTGGCGAGCGGCGCAAAGGCCGGGAGCCTCTCGCAGTCCCGGCCGGCGGCTCCGATCTCGGCGGGGCGGGCAATCCCCCCTGGGTTTCAGCCAGAAGCAGCCCGAACTCCGAAGGAGCTATCCAAGGTGCGGGACCCACTTGGGGGACTGGGTTCGGCACCTTGGATAGCTCCTTTAGAGTTCTGACGGAGACCCAGAGCGGGATCACTGCCCCTCTGACGTTGGAGCCATCGGCCTCCACTGCTTAGAACGTAAGGCCGTAAGCAGAGCCCTACTGGATCAGGCCCAGGCTCCAGCTAGTCCAGTAGTCACAGAGGGGCCAACCAGCTGTCGACGGGGAACCCACAAGCAGGACACGACTGCCACAGCACCATCCCGCCCATGATCCCAGCAACTGGTGTACATAGGCATAGGGCCTCCGATACTGGAGGTAGCATAGAGCCATCAGGACTAGTAGTAGCCACTGATTTGTCTGTACGCTCCTCTGGTGAATGGCCCCCGCTGCTGTGCTTCTCTTGAAGCCGTTTAAGCTTTGCACAGAATTATCCCAGACTGAACTTTTCTCATTTCACTGCCGTTGGTTGAGCCCTGCACCATTTACACACACTCCTCCACTCAAACATGCCAGCCAACTGAGTCTAGCACATTGTGCATCTAATGAAGCGGGGTAGAGTCTTACACCATAACACATGTCCAGCTTTCCTGGATGGGGTGCCCTCCAAGTGTGCTGTTACACTTGTGTCCTGCTTGTGGGTTCCTAGGTCAACAGCTGGTTGGCCGCTGCGTGAACAGAATGCTGGACTAGATGGTCTGATCCAGCAGGGCTCTGCCTATGTTCTTATGTGTTGGACAGACCACAACTCCCAGCATCCTCCAGCCAGCATGTAGTCCAACACTGCTTATTCCTCCCCCTGCAGCTTACTTTCCCTCCTGCCTTTCTCCCTTCACCCGTGAGTGTGTGTGTGTGTGTGTGTGTGTGCGTGCGTCTATGTATACTGTTTATGTGTATGTGTGTGCACCAACTCAGAATGACATTCTACCCACCTGATGAAATGGGCTCTGATCCACAAACACCGATGCATTAATAACTTTTCTAAGTTTTGAAGGTGCCACAAGGTGTTTTTTTAAGCAAACATGGGCACCCCTCTAGAAATTACTCAAAAGAAGAGCGAGACAGGTAGAGCTATGCACAAATGGCCTCTCAAAATTCTCCAGGTTATTTGTGGGCAGCAAAATTGACAGGATAATTTCACTGAATTTCTCCTAGGGGCGGAGAAATTCTCCAGCAGTTTCTCACAGATAGGGCTGTGAGAAATTGGCAGGGGTCGTAGCACAGCTCCTTTCTCGGGTTTTTGGTTTATTACACTGCTTCTGTAGATGGAAACAGCATCAATTGGGTTGAGGCTTCCACTTTTCTGAGGCAGAGTTTTTAATTTCGTTTGGTGATATTTTTTAGCTTACCTAATCACTGTGAGGTGGACAAGGGTGCTGTGAGTGTTTTCTCTCTCTATTACACATCTTCCCATAGTTTTGCAGCCCCCCAGGCCACCTGCACTTCCTGAACTGAAAAAGCCGCATGGGAGGATTTGCCTCATGACGTCTTCCTCCCGGGGGCTTTAACTGACTTGGAGGAGAAGGTGCAGGGAATGCTGATCAAATTTGCAGATGACACAAAATTGGGTGGGATAGCTAATACTTTGGAAGGCAGAAACAAAATTCAAAGTGATCTTGATAGACTGGAGCGCTGGGCAGAAAACAACAGAATGGCATTTAATAGGGACAAATGCCAAGTTCTGCACCTAGGAAAAAGAAACCAAATGCACAGTTACAAGATGGGGGATACGTGGCTCATCCACACTACACGCGAGAAGGATCTTGGAATTGTTGTCAATCACAGGCTGAATATGAGCCAGGCTGCATTAATAGAAGCATAGCTTCCAAATTCCAGGACGTACTAGTTCCCCTCTACTCAGCACTGGTTAGGCGTCATCTGGAGTACTGTGTCCAGTTCTGGGCACCGCACTTTAAGAAGGATACAGGCAAGCTGGAGAGGGTTCAGAGGAGGGCAACAAAGATGATCAGGGGACTGAAACAAAGCCCTATGAAGAGAGACTGAAAGAACTGGGCATACTTAGCCTTGAGAAGAGAAGACTGAGGGGAGATATAATAGCGCTCTTCAAGTACTTGAAAGGTTGTCACAGAGGGGAAGGCCAGGATCTCTTCTTGATCATCCCAGAGTGCAGGACATGGAATAATGGGCTCACGTTACAGGAAGCCAGATTCTGGCTGAACATCAGGAAAAACGTCCTGACTGTTAGAGCAATACGACAATGGAGCCAATTATCTCTGGAGGTGGTGGGCTCTCCCACACTGGAGGCCTTCAAGACGAGGCTGGACAGCCATCTGTCAGCGATGCTCTGACCAGGATTCCTGCACTGAGAAGGGGGTTGGACTCGATGTCCTTGTAGGCCCCTTCCAACCCTACTATCCTATGATTCTATGAACTGATGTGCAGGAAGCCAAGGAGGCTACAAGCTGCCATTGAGATTATTGTACAATGAAAGACAGGACAATCACACATACTCCATGGCCACCTCATAAGTAAAGGAAGGACAAGAACCCCAAACCCAACCCATGGGAATTTCTCCAAAATTTCTCTTCTTATGAATTTCTTTTAGAAAGAAATTTCTTTTACCAAATTGAATGTGGGAGAAACTTTTGGCACAGCACTAGAGACAGGTGCTGCTTCCAGACGGAGGGCTTCTAGTGCCACCAATTAGAAGGTGTTGTGCAGCATTGTGCAGGGATCTGTATTGGGACCAGTGCTTTCCAACCTGTCCATAAATGATCTGGAATTAAGAGTGAGCAGTGAGGTAGCCAAGTTTGCTGATAACACCAAACTATTTAGGGCAGTTAAAACAAAAAAGGGATTATGAGGAGCTCCAAAAGGATCTCTCCAGACTGGGAGAATAGGCATCCAAATGGCAAATGCAGTTCAGTGAAAGCAAGTGTAAAGTGATACCTGTTGGGGCAAAAAATCCCAACACCAGGGATCTGAGCTAGCAGTGACTGACCAGGAAAGAGATCTTGGGGTTCTGGTGGACAGCTCGATGAAGATGTCAAACCAGTGTGCGGCCAATGTAAAAAAAGACAAACTCCATGTTAGGCATAATTAGAAAAGGAATTGAGATGGGCACACTGTGAATACTGTGCACAGTTCTAGTCATCACATCTAAAAAAAGATATTGTAGAGCTGGAAAAAGTGCAGAAAAGGCAACTAAAATGATCAAGGGGCTGGAGCATCTCCCCTATGAAGGAAGATTATAACAGCTGTGATTGTTTAACTTGGAAAAAAGGAGGGTAAGGGGAGACAAGATAGAGGTCTACAAAATTATGCATGGTGTGGAGAATGTGGATAGGGAGACATTTTTCTCCCTCTCCCAAAATACTTGAACCCAGGATCATCTTATGAAGCTGATTGGTGGGAGATTCAGGACAGATAAAAGAAGTACTTCTTCACACAGTGCATAAACTATGGAATTCACTACTACAGGATGTAGTGATGGCCGCCAGTTTGGATGGATTTAAAAGGGTTTGGACAAATTCCTAGAGAAGGCTATCAATGGCTACTAGTCCAGATGACTATGTGCTACCTCCAGTACCAGAGACAGTGAGCCTATGTACACCAGTTGCTGGGGAACATGGGCTGGAGGATACTGTTGCACTTGTGTCCTGCTTGTGGGTTCCCGGTCAACACCTTGGTCTGATCCAGCATGGCTCTTACATTTTTATTCTGGCTTTTTCTTCAGTAAGAAAAAAAGACAGAAAAAGCAGTGGAAAAACACAGGGTTACGAGTGGAAGACGATGACTGGAACCCATAAAATTCTATGAAGGATACATGGCGATGATGCCATAAAAGCCTTATCTGGAAGCACCCACAGTCTGCAATGGAGCCCAATTATCCCTTTTTCTTTTCTGCCACCACACCAGAAGGCAAAGCAATGATACCCCAGTCCTCTCCCTCACGCACATCCAAATACAGTCAGGGCCAGAAATATTGGAACAAGGATAACTGTTCTGGCAGTTAGCCTCCGTACACCACCACATTGAAGTTGAAAGGAAACACACCCAGATGGGAGCAAAGTCAGGATTTTCAGCTGTAATTCAAGGGGTTTGACAAAAGTGGGGCCCTAACCATTCAGGAAGGACAGCCAGTGGCATACACATACCCCCATCGTTGGTGGCTCATAAGTAATGGAACAAACCAACATAATTTCAGACTTAAGGATTGCCTTTAATACTTGGATGAAAATTGCAGTCAATGACTGCCTGAAGTCTGGAACCCATGGACATGACCAAATGCTGAGCTTCCTCCCTCAAGATGCTTTGCCAGGCCTTTACTGCAGCTGCCTTCAGCTGCTGCTTGTTTGTGGGTCTTTCTGTCTTCAGGAAGTGAAAAGCATGCTCTATTGGGTTGAGATCAGGTGACTGAAGAACATCCCACTTCTTTGCCTAGAGAAACTCTTGGGTAGCTTTTGCTGTATGTTTTAGGTCATTATCCATCTGCAATATGAAGCGGCGTCCTATCAATTTGGCAGCATTCGGCTGAATCTGAGCAGAATGTATGGCCCTATACACTTCAGAATTCATCCTGCTGCTTTTATCAGCAGTCAGGTCATCAATAAACACCAGTGACCTGGTTCCATTGGCAGCCATACATGCCCATGCCATAACACTGCCTCTACTATGTTTGACAGATGATGTGGTATGCTTTGGATCATGAGCTGTTCCTTTCCTTCTCCATACTTTTCTCTTTCCATCATTCTGGTACAAGTTAATCTTGGTTTCATCAGTCCAAAGAACCTTATTCCAGAACTGAGCAGGCGTTTTTAGGTGTTTGCTGGCATAGGCTAATCTGGCCTTTTGGTTCTTGAGCATTACCAGTGGTTTGCACTTTGTTGTGAAGCCTCTGTATTTACATTCATAAAGCTGTCTCTTGACTGTAGATGTTGACAATGACATGCCTACCTCCTCAAGAGCATTCTTGACCTGGCTAGATGTTGTGAAAGGGTTCCTCTTCACCATGAGCAGAATTCTGTGGTCATCCATTTTAGTTGTCTTCCGTGGTCTTCCAGGCCTTTTGCTGTTGCTGAGCTTGCCAGTTAATTCCTTCTTTTTCAGGATGTTCCAAACTGTTGTGTTGGCCACTCCCAATGTTTTTGCTATCTCTCTGATGGGTTTATTTTGTTTCCTCAGCCTAATGATGGCCTCCTTCACTCGCATGGACACCTCTTTGCTGAGGTGAAGAAAAATGGAGGTGAAGAAAAATGGAAATGCTGAGGTGAAGAAAAATGTAATAGAGGATACTCCTTGGAAAAGGGTGACAGTTAGGAGAAGAAGAACTAGACGCCACTCTGCACCAGTGGAAGCAGTGGAGCTGTGGAACCGATTCCAGGTACTTGCGGATGAGACTGGAGGACAGCCTGCAGAGGAAGAATCACAGGGGAACCTACATGAGAGTGAGCAAGAGGCTAAAGGTCAGTCAAACAGAGGCGATGAAACCCAGGCCTACAACTACAGGAAGAGAAGAGTGGTAGTAGTGGGAGACTCCTTGCTGCGTGGGATCGAGACCCAAGTATGTTGTGAAGACCCATGGACTCACCAAGTATGTTGTTTCCCGGGAGGACGAATTAGAGACGTGACTGAAAGGTTGCCTGCACTCATAAAGCCCACTGACAGGTATCCCTTTCTTCTCATCCATGTGGGAACAAACGATACCGCCAAGCGGAGCTATGAAGAAATCACGTCAGACTTTGAAGCTTTGGGAAGGAAACTCAAGAACTTTGGGGCCCAGATAGTTTTCTCATCCATCCTTCCAGTAGTTAGAAGAGGGATAGAAAGGGAACGAAAAATACTCCAGGTGAATGACTGGCTACGAAGGTGGTGCCGATGAGAGAGATTTGGATTCTGGGACCACAGGCTATACCTCCTGGAAGATGGGCTGTTGGCAAGGGATGGGTTGCACCTCACAAAGAATGGGAAGAATGTGTTTGGCCACAGCATGAAGAACTTAATCAGGAGGGCTTTAAACTGAATCCTAAGGGAAAGGGAGATATAATGTTGGGGGTAACAATGGACGTAGGCGCATGCACTGCAACAGAGAGAACAGTTCTGATAGCGCCCAATAATACTCTTCAGACACATGTAGGAAGAAAGCCAGACTATGAAGCACATGGTCTTCGATGTCTATAAACTAATGCCCAGAGTATGGGAAACAAACAGAATGAACTTGAACTCTTAATACAGGAGGGAAATTATGACTTGATAGGTATAACTGAGACTTGGTGGGATGACTCTCATGACTGGAATACAGCAATTGAAGGATATAACTTGTTCAAAAAGAACAGGAGGAACAGAAAGGGAGGTGGGGTTGCACTGTATGTGAAAAATACATATCTCTGCACAGAAATACAGGAGGATGAGCTTGGTAGAGGATTGGCTATCCTTGACTTCATCCTAACCAACAGAGATGACTTAGTGGATAAAGTAGCAGTTACAGGAACTCTGGGGGAAAGCGACCATGTTGTACTTGAGTTCTTGGTTCTAAGGGAAGCAAAAGCCGAGTGTAGTCAAATGCGTACCCTGTATTTTAGGAAAGCTGATTTTAATAAACTCAGAACAATGATCAGTAAGGTCCCATGGCAAGCGACTCTAACAAGAAAAGGAGTCCAAGATGGGTGGGAGCTTTTAAAAAAGGAAATTCTCAAGGCACAATCACAAACCATTCCAACAAGAAGAAAAGGTGGAAGACAACAGAAGAAGCCAATGTGGCTTCACAAAAAGCTTAGGGATGTTCTGAAAACAAAAAAGGACACATATAGGAAGTGGAAAGAAGGCCAAGTAACAAAGGAAGAGTACAGGCAGGTAGCACAGAATTGCAGGGATGGCGTCAGGAAGGCTAAAGCTGAGAACAAGCTGAGGTTAGCGAGGGAGGCTAAAAACAACAAAAAGGCTTTCTTCGGCTACGTGCATAGTAAAAGGCAGAGGGAAGAAATGGTGGTTCAGCTATTAAATAAGGATGGCAAAATGATAACAGATGACAAAGAAAAGGCAGAGGTGCTCAATTCCTACTTTGGCTCAGTCTTTTCCCAAAAGAGGGTCTATGACCCCCCTGGCAAAGGCGAAGTACAGGCTGAAGGGGCAGGATTGCAGCTTGAGATTGATAGGCATATGGTCAAGGAACACCTAATTACTTTGAATGAGTTCAAATCTCCAGGGCCAGAGGAACTGCATCCTAGAATAATAAAGGAACTGGCAGAAGAACTCTCAGAACCGCTGTCTATTCTCCTTGAGAAATCATGGAGGACGGGGGAAGTGCCAGATGACTGGAGGAGGGCTAATGTGGTCCCTATCTTCAAAAAGGGTAAAAAGGAGGAACCTGGGAACTACAGACCAGTCAGTCTGACATCAATCCCTGGGCAAATTCTGGAGCAGATGATAAAGCAATCCATCTGGAAGCACCTTGAAAACAGTGCAGTGATTACTCGAAGCCAACATGGATTTGTCAAAAACAAGTCCTGCCAGACAAATCTGATCTCATTTTTTGATCAAGTAACCTCCCTTGTAGACCATGGGAATGCTGTAGACATCATATACCTTGACTTCAGCAAAGCTTTTGACAAAGTGCCCCATGATATCCTGATGAACAAACTAGCTCAAAGTGGGCTAGATAAAACAACGATCTGGTGGATCCACAATTGGCTATAGAATCGGACTCAAAGAGTGCTTATCAATGGGAACTTCTCCAACTGGAGAGAGGTAACGAGTGGGGTACCGCAAGGCTCAGTCCTGAGCCCAGTGCTCTTCAACATTTTTATTAATGACTTGGAGGAGGAGGTGCAGGGAATGCTGATCACATTTGCAGATGACACAAAATTGGGCGGGATAGCTAATACTTTGGTTGACAGAAACAAAATTCAAAGTGATCTTGATAGACTGGAGCGCTGGGCAGAAAACAACAGAATGATATTTAATAGGGATAAATGCCAAGTTCTGCACCTAAGAAAATGAAACCAAATGCACAGTTACAAGATGGGGGATACGTGGCTCAACAACACTACAAGCGAGAAAGATCTTGGAATTGCTGTCAATCACAAGCTGAATATGAGCCAACAATGTGATATGGCTGCAAAAAAGGCAAATGATATTTTGGGCTGCATTAACAGAAGCATAGCTTCCAAATGCCGGGAAGTACTAGTTCCCCTCTACTCAGCACTTGTTAGGCCTCATCTAGAGTACTGTGTCTAGTTCTGGGCACCACACTTGAAGAAGGATGCAGACAAACTGGAGAGTGTTCAGAGGAGGGCAACAAAGATGATCAGGGGACTGGAAACAAAGCCCTATGAGGAGAGACTGAAAGAACTGGGCATGTTTAGCCTTGAGAAGAGAAGACTGAGGGGAGATATGATAGCACTCTTCAAGTACTTGAAAGGTTGTCACAGAGAAGGCCAGCATCTCTTCTCGATCATCCCGGAGTGCAGGACACGGAATAATGGGCTAAAGTTACAGGAAGCCAGATTCCGGCTGAACATCAGGAAAAACTTCCTGACTGTGAGAGCAATATGACAATGGAACCAATGAGCTAGGGAGGTGGTGGGCTTTCCCACACTGGAGGCATTCAAGACGAGGCTGGACAGCCATCTGTCAGGGATGCTCTGACTTGGATTCCTGCACTGAGCAGGGGGTTGGACTTGATGGCCTTGTAGGCCTCTTCCAACCCTACTATTCTATGATTCTTTGGACCTCATGTTGGGAGTTCCAGTGAACAGCTACCACATGGAAATGTAACACTCAGAACCACCTCCAGGCCTTTCATCTGCTTGATTGGTCATGGGGTACCCAGGAAACAGGCCACACCTGGCCATGCAGCTGCTTCTCAGCCATTCGTTCCATTACTTATGAGCCACCAACGATGGGTGTGTGTGTATGCCACCAGCTGTACTTCCTGAATGGTTACTGCCCCACTTTTGTCAAACCCCTTGAATTACAGCTGAAAGTCCTGACCGCTCCCATCTGGGTGTGTTTTCTTTCAACTTCAATGTGGTGGTGTACAGAGGCCAACTGCCAAAACAGTTATCCTTGTTCCAATATTTCTGGCCCTGACTGTACATATCGTCTAAGACCTTATCTTAGCTTTGTGGCGAGAAAAAAAAAGTAGTGGAAAGAGAAATATTGAGGAGCAAATTGAGAACATCCGGAGTGAAGGTATTTAAAAGCAAAGCCTGAGACATTGTAGGGGCCATATACTAGAAGTCTGAATTTGTTTGCTGCAGGCAGAATGACTTGGCCATGTCCAGCAACTGCAAGTAAAAGTGAATTTATTTCTAAGGTTAAGCGTACTGCCCTAAGCTGTCATCACCAGCATGCACTAGCTCACTATATTTGACTTTTGAGAGTCTCCTATCGGCTGCAGTGTTAAGTGATACATAATCATAGCTATTGTGCAGCTATTTTAGGGTGAAATGAACAAATCAGCTTCGCATACCACGAGGAACTGAGCCATAGAGGCCTCGGTAATTCAAGAGTGGGGCAGGGGTGTAGTCGAGCGGTGTTGTATGTTTGACCCTCCTTTAGCATAACTAAGACAATCACACCACCACCATCATCACGACAATTCATTTCTCAACATCTGTACTTTGAAAAAGGAATGATAACAAAACAGCACAAAACGAAAGCACCACCAAAGTAAAACCAGCAGAAAAAAAAAAACGTGGGCGAAGTTTTAAAAGCACTCATACAGTTCTTGAAAATGCAGCCTGGAAGAATAAAAGGTCTTCACTTGGTGCCCCAAAGACCATAATGTAGACACCAGGCAAATCTTTCTGGGGAGGCTCATCATCAGTGAAAAGGCCTTCCCTCTTGTAGCCATTCACCTCACCTCCTTAGGCAGAGGCATTTGAAGGAGGGCCTCAGATGAAGAACTTAGGTCCAGGTAAGTGAACACAGGAGCAGATGCTCCTTCAGGTAACCTGGCCACAAGCCATTTCAGGCCTTAAAGCTTAAAATCAGCACTTTGAATTGGCCTCAGAAATGGACTGGCGGCCAGTGCAAATGGCAAGGCACTGGCACTGGCATAGTATGATTGTATTTATACATGCATTTTTGTCAATTGGTCAAAGGTAAATAGGGTCTGACAGAGCTGGAGCTAAGATGAGAGATCATGTTCAAATGGAGCTCTAAGGATGGATCCCAATGCCAGCCCCAGGTTTTGAGGGTCCCTCAGGCACCATCCTCCCACCATCGCTCACTCATGCTCCCTCTAGGCCAATTCCCCCACCCTTGTGCAGAGGGGAAGGGCAGGCAAATGAATTGGCAGCTGCTGCTGCATCTCCCCCCTTCATGGATCACTGCCTTGTTGTGGCAAAGGGGCTTGCGTAACTCAATGAAGCCATAAGCTATGCCGTGCAGGGCCACCCAAGACGGACAGGTCATGGCAGAGAGTTCTGACAAAATGTGGTCCACTGGAGAAGGAAATGGCAACCCACTCCAGTATTCTTGCCAAGAAAACCCCATGGAATGTATCACAAGGCTAAAAGAGATGACGCCGGAAGATGAGCCCCTCAGGTCGGAAGGTGTCCAATATGCTACTGGGGAAGAGCAGAGGGTATTTCCAAGTAGCGCCAGAAAGAGTGAAGCGGCTGGGCCAAAGCCGAAAGGACACTCAGCTGTGAATGTGTCTGGTGGTGAAAAGAAAATCTGATGCTGTAAAGAACAATATTGTTTAGGAACCTGGAATGTCAGATCAATGAATCAAGGTAAGCTGGAGGTGGTCAAACATGAGATGGCAAGATTGAACATCGACATCTTGGGAATCAGCGAACTAAAATGGACAGGCATGGGCGAATTTAATTCAGGTGACTATCATATCTACTATTGTGGGCAAGAATCCCTTAGAAGAAATGGAGTAGCACTCATAGTCAACAAAAGGGTGGGAAAAGCAGTACTGGGGTACAATCTTAAAAATGATAGAATGATCTCAGTACGAATCCAAGGCAAACCATTCAACATCACAGTAATTCAAGTCTATGCCCCAACCACTGAGGCCGAAGAAGCTGAGGTTGATCGGTTCTATGAAGACCTACAACACCTTCTAGAACTAACACCAAAAAAAGATGTCCTCTTCATCATAGGGGATTGGAATGCTAAAGTAGGAAGTCAAGAAATCACCGGGATAACAGGCAGGCATGGCCTTGGGGTACAAAATGAAGCAGGACAAAAGCTAATAGAGTTTTGCCAAGAGAACATGCTGATCATAGCAAACACTCTTTTCCAACAGCACAAGAGGCGACTCTACACATGGACGTCACCAGATGGTCAATATCGAAATCAGATTGATTATGTCCTTTGCAGCCAAAGATGGAGAAGCTCCATACAGTCAGTCAAAACAAGACCTGGAGCTGACTGTGGCTCAGATCATGAGCTGCTTCTTGCAAAATTTCGGCTTAAATTGAAGAACGACGGGAAAACCACTAAACCGTTCAGGTATGACCTAAATCATATCCCTGATGAATATACAGTGGAGGTGAGGAATAGATTTCAGGGATTAGACCTGATAGACAGAGTGCCTGAGGAACTATGGACGGAGGTCCGTAACATTGTTCAGGAGGCAGCAACGAAATCCATCCCAAAGAAAAAGAAATGCAAGAAAGCCAAGTGGCTGTCTGATGAGGCTTTACAAGTAGCTCACGAAAGAAGGGAAGTGAAAAGCAAGGGAGAAAGGGGAAGATATATCCAACTGAATGCAGAGTTCCAGAGAATAGCAAGGAGAGACAAGAAGGCCTTCTTAAATGAACAATGCAAAGAAATCGAGGAAAACAACAGAATGGGAAAGACTAGAGATCTCTTCAAGAAAATTGGAGATCTCAAGGGAACGTTTTGTGCAAAGACGGGCATGATCAAGGACAAAGAAGGCAGGGACCTAACAGAAGCAGATGAGATTAAGAAGAGGTGGCAAGAATACACAGAAGAACTATACAGGAAAGATCTGAATGTCCCTGATAGCCATGACAGTGCGGTCACTGAACTTGAGCCGGACATCCTAGAGACTGAAGTCAAGTGGGCCTTAGGAAGCATTAGTAACAACAAAGCTAGCGGAGATGACAGTATTCCAGTTGAGCTATTTAAAATCCTAAAAGATGATGCTGTTAAAGTGCTGCATTCAATATGCCAACAAATTTGGAACACTCAACAATGGCCGCAAGACTGGAAAAGGTCAGTTTACATTCCAATTCCAAAGAAGGGCAACGCCAAAGAGTGTTCAAACTACCGCACAATTGCGCTCATTTCACATGCCAGCAAGGTGATGCTCAAAATCCTACAAGCTAGGCTTCAGCAGTATGCGAACCGAGAACTACCGGAAGTACAAGCTGGGTTTCGAAGAGGCAGAGGAACTAGAGATCAAATCGCCAACATTCGCTGCATCATGGAGAAAGCAAGAGAATTCCAGAAAAACGTCTATTTCTGCTTCATTGACTACGCTAAAGCCTTTGATTGTGTGGATCACAACAAACTGTGGCAAATTCTTAAAGTGATGGGAGTACCAGACCACCTTACCTGTCTCCTGAGAAACCTGTACGAGGGTCAAGAAGCAACAGTAAGAACCAGACATGGAACAACCGATTGGTTCAAAATTGGGAAAGGAGTACGACAAGGCTGCATATTGTCACCCTGCTTATTTAACTTATATGCAGAGTACATCATGAGAAATGCCGGGTTGGATGAATCAGAGGTCGGAATTAAGATTGCTGGGAGAATTATCAACAACCTCCGATATGCAGACGATACCACCCTAATGGCAGAAAGCGAAGAGGATCTCAAGAGCCTCTTGTTGAGGGTGAAAGAGGAGAGTGCAAAAGCTGGTTTGAAACTCAACATTACAAAAACTAAGATCATGTCATCTGGCCCCATCACTTCCTGGCATCTAGAAGGGGAAGAAATGGAAGCAGTGACAGATTTTACTTTCTTGGGCTCCAAGATCACCGCAGATGGTGACTGTAGCCATGAAATTAAAAGACGCTTGCTCCTTGGGAGGAAAGCTATGGCCAACCTAGACAGCATAGTAAGAAGCAGAGACATCACCTTGCCGACAAAGGTCCGTCTAATCAAAGCTATGGTTTTCCCAGTAGTAATGTATGGCTGTGAGAGCTGGACTATAAGGAAGGCTGAGCGCCGAAGAATTGATGCCTTCGAACTGTGGTGCTGGAGAAGACTCTTACGAGTGCCCTGGACTGCAAGGAGGTAAAATCAGTCCATCCTAAAGAAAATCAACCCTGAGTGCTCATTGGAAGGACAGATACTGAAGCTGAAGCTCCAATATTTTGGCCACCTAATGCGAAGAGAAAACTCCCTGGAAAAGACCCTGATGCTGGGAAAGACTGAAGGCAAAAGGAGAAGGGGACGGCAGAGGATGAGATGGCTAGATAGCATCACAGATGCAATGAATATGAACTTGAGCACGCTCCGGGAGAGAGCGCAGGACAGGAAGGCCTGGCGTGCTATGGTCCATGGGGTCACGAAGAGTCGGACACGACTGAACGACTGAACAACAACAACAACAGCTGCATCTCCTGGTTCCCACTGCTTGCTTGTGGTCCCTCTCTGTGCCAGAGGAAAAGAGCAGGTGTCAATGGTAAGAGAAGGAGCAACAGGACCAGCAGCCTCTGGTGGTCGGCAAGGGGCTTCCTGCTGAGGCCTGGGAAGGTGCCTGATGATGCTGACCCCTTAGAGCCGCCCTCATCTAGTCACACAATCCGCTGTGGTTCACGGCAGCATGAAAAAAGCATTTGCAAAGTCTGCACGTGGGGCGTCTCCAGCCCACGGCAAGCCAGTGGTACACACTCGGCACCATGTGCAGGACCTGGTTGTCGGCATGTGCCGGCTGGGAGAACAATACTTGCCTACAAGCAAGCGGAAAGCCTAGTTGTGCAGAGGGTGAAGATAGACTCACCTGACCAGCGTGTGTAGGCTTTTGCCGCGGCCATCAAACACAGGAAACTGCCTTCTACCAAATCAGACCCTTGCTCCATCTAGCCCAGTTTTGTCTACACTGACTGACAGTGTCTCTCCAAAGTTTCTGGCAGAGAAATTATCACATTCAGTGGAGGCTAGTGCCTCCAATGTCAGTGGGGAGGTGAATCTGCTCTGAATTTCAGTCAGAACCAGTTAGAAGTCTAAAGGAGCTATCCAAGGCACTTCATCCCTTAGACAGCTCCTTTAGAGTTCTGACTGGTTCTGACTGAAACCCATAGTGGATGTATTGCCCCACTGACGTCAGAGCCACAAGCCTTCACTGATCACATTTTCACTTGATCTTTGTTTTAAAGTGGAGGTGTTAGATATTGAACCTGGGGTCTTCCGCAGGTAAAGCATGTGTTTAGATGTGCTATGGTGCAGCTGCTTAACAGGCAGATGATTGTGTGACTAGTCCCTAGCACTGAGAATCAAGAGAGCTGTAGCTATTCTTCATATTCTGAATGTGCAGGGCTCAGGGCTGGCCATATCACACAGCAGGGTGAAGCAACCCGCTTTAGACAGCACAGAGAGTGTAAAATAGATGAAGGTAGGAATTGGTATTTGAATAGTAAAGAAAGATTTTTTTTAAGGGTGGGGGTACTACTGAGGATCTGCTTCAGGCAGCAAAGTGTCATGGGGCCAGCACTGCTTCAGACCATGCTGGTCCACATAGATGACAGGGAGCAGCCTGGGTTGTGAAGTTTTCACAGTGCTGTGAAACAGTGCTGACTCAAACTAGGCAGCTGCAGTTTAAATGGTGCATGCTAGCCGTGCTGATAGCGATGCTCAGGTATGAGTTTATGCTCTACTTGTAGCCTAGCCAGCTTCACAGACAGAGAAAACACCCTGCTTGAAGCCTCTGTGACATCACAGAATGTTCTGTGGTGTATTTAGTTGATGGTGCGTGTGTGTGTGCGGTAGCTTCACTCGAAGTAGTGGGAAAGCCTAGGCTCAACTTTCGCCTTTTACTGCAGGAGCAGCCAAGGGAAAAGGTACCTACCTTCTATGGGATCTGTTCTATACTCTTGATTCTGCACTGTAGCACCAGTACATCAGAAAGTTGCCATCTAGCTAAAACATCCAAGTGGTCAATTTAAATGACATCTCCTTGTTTGCATTGTCTTCCCTGCCTTGACCTTGTTATCCTAACATTTTCTTTTTTCTGTCTTTAGCTACGTTGTGGCATTTCCATCTGGTGAATCATAGAATCATAGAATAGTAGGGTTGGAAGGGGCCCACAAGACCTTCAAGTCCAACCTCCTGCTCAGTGCAGGAATCCAAGTAAGAGCATCCCTGACAGATTGCTGTCCAGCCTCATCTTGAATGCCTCCAGTGGGGGAGAGCCCACCACCTCCCTAGGTCATTGGCTCCATTGTTGTATTGCTCTAACAGTCAGGAAGTTTTTCCTGATGTTCAGCCGGAATCTGGCTTCCTGTAACTTGAGCCCATTATTCCGTGTCCTGCACTCTGGGATGATCGAGAAGAGATCCTGCCCTTCCTCTCTGTGACAGCCTTTCAAGTACTTGAAGAGTGCTATCCTATCTCCTCTCAGTCTTTTCTTCTTAAGGCTAAACATGCCCAGTCCTTTCAGTCTCTCCTCATAGGACTTTGTTTCCAGTCCCCTGATCATCTTTGTTGTGGACGGTGTCCATGAATCACATGCCAGAATAAAGTCTATAAGGTGCCACCAGACTCCTTGTGGTATTGCAGCCTCCTCCTACATAAAAAAATCTCAATTTTCAGAAAAACAGTAAGTTATAAGCATGCTAATATAGAGACACTGGAAGGGCTCATAAGAGAATAGAGAAAGCAACTACTTGCACACTGCCAAAAATGTGTGGCCTTTTGTTCCCTCTACTTTCTTAAGTGACCGTAGTTTTGAATCATACATAATTCTTGCAAAGTTTCTGGTTTTGGAGAGGAGAAAAAACTGGGAAAAATGATAATGATGATGTTGCAGTAGCAACACTATCCCATAAACAGAAGGAAATCATTACTCATCTCCTCCCCTTCTCTTAAGAAAAATAAGCCTGTCATTGTGAAATATGGAGAGGCAGCTGATCTTGAATCTCCAACCTTTACTTAGTGGGTACACTGAAATAAAGCAGGGAAAGAAACAATGTTATTTTCCCCTATTTATTTATTTAGAGCATTTTTACTCGACTTTTCATCCAAAAAAGGCTCCCAAAGTGGCTTACAGAGGCTAATATTAAGACAGTCCCTGCCCTCAGGCTTACAATCTAAAAGAAACAACACAAAAGGAAAAGGGATTGGGAGGGATGAGGGGGAAGAAAGCAAATACATCGCTGACTGATGTATTGGGCTAGGCTGGTTTCCCCCTTGTCGTGTTGCTCTCCCTGGGAGGCTGGAGGCGCAGCCTCCCAGCGGCCCTCGGTTCTCTGGCTGATGGATGAGGCCAGTCTGCAGATCCAGAGAACTGCCAGTTGGAGCTGCGTGTTCATTCTAGCAGGGAGGGGTGGAGCGAGCTCCCTGCAGCTCTTCCCTCTCTGGCTGATGTTTAGGACCAGGTTGGTTTCGCCCTTGTCATGTTGCTCTTCCTGGGAGGCGAGAGGTGCAGCCTCCCAGCAGCCCTCGGTTCTCTGGCTGATGGATGAATTACCCTAATGAAAACTCTTCTCTCTCTGCAGAAACCTCTTGTGGCAGGGAGGGGGGTGGGGGAAGAGATCTCCAAAGGAAGCTCTGACCAGCCCCCAAATCCCTCCTCCCCCCGCCCCCCTCTAGAGGGTCTGCGTTTATTTTACAGGGCCTTTGCCCACCCGGAAGAACACACAAACAAAATCCAAACCTTAGCACTGTCTCTGACCCTCTTCTAAGTTAAAATGAAAGAACCCAGGGCCATCTTAAAAGACAAACGAGACAGCATTGCTGCAGTCCAAGACCTCTTCACTTTGGTGTCTAAAGAATGCCTCAAGTGCCCTCAACTTGCTCTTTGTGGGTTACTTCTTGGGGGAAAGCATCCAGCTATACTTGATTACCTACATTCGAGACACACATTCCTCACTGGGATTTAACACTACAGCTCCATATATCAGCACTGGACCCGTGATTTCGTTCCTCCACTTGTACCATTGAGTGCAATGTCAGTGTTAAAACAGGGATGAGTGGGTTAGAGACAGTAGGACTAGCAGCTGAGTTGCAGGCATCTTCAGGTGGGAAATATAGGATGATGAAGGAAAATTAGGGTCCACACACAAAAGTAATCAGAACCTTTGGTAATGGGGATGCTTTTAGAGAGATTGTATCTAGTCAGTTTAGGGGCCGCGGTGGCTTAGTGGTTAAGACGCTGAACTGCAGACCGGAAGGTCGGCAGGACAGCAGTTCGAGACCCGAGTGTTGCGTGATGGAGTGAGCTCCCGTCTTCAGTCCCAGCTTCTGCCAACCTAGCAGTTTGAAAGCAAGAAATTGCAAGTAGATAAATAGGTACCGCTTCGGCGGGAAAGGTAACAGCGTTCCGTGCACCTCGGTGTTCAGTCATGCCGGCCACATGACCACGGAAGCGTCTTTGGACAGCGCTGGCTCTTTGGCTTAGAAATGGAGATGAGCACCACACCCTAGAGTCGGACACGACTGGTTGGGGACACCTTTACCTTTTACCTTTTTATCTAGTCAGTTTAGGGGAGTGTTGTCTATTTTGACTGGCAACAGTTTCTCAAGGTTTGAGGCAAACGCCTCTTGCAGCAGCACCACTACCAAAAAAATCCTCTAAGTGGAAATGGGATGGAACCTGGAACCTTCTACATGCAAAACATGTGCTCTGCTTCTGAACTTTAGCCTCTTCCACCAGGCCTGACTTTTAGGCCATAGGCTGAAGTCAATAGGGGGGGTGTCAAACTGACCAAGAATTCCATTGGGGGAATTTCCTTAAATGTATGAAACACGTTGCCAAAGCAGTGATGAGCAAGTTCTTCCCACCCAATTTGGAATGGGCCAACTCAAATTAATTTGGGCCCAATATCTATTCATTTCAGACTGCCCCCAGGCCATGTCACCTCTCCACTACCAAACTCCCTCCCCATTAACTGTTCCACTTGTGCAGGTTCTTCTACCCAATTCCTGGCAATTTCCCCCATGCGTCTCATGCAACCCAGGACACATCCCACAATGTTCAGGAAGATCCTCCCAACCCCACAGAGCGGCTTTTGAGGTGTTTGGGGGACAATTGGGAGAAGAGGATGAGAACGTCCTGCTGCATGAGTGGCGTTCCGCTTACACAACTTTGGATCCAACTGAATTACTAGACAGCTGTTACCAAGTCATTTTTTTTACAAAACAAACTTAAAAAAAATAAAATTTAGGTATCCTGCATGTATGATCACACTTGATACAAGTTACCACGTATGAAATAGAATGCAAAATATTTTCCAGAAGCATGATTAAATTTGAACTGTTATCAGTGGTCTTCAAATCAAATTTAGATCTTACATATAAACCCTGCACATAATATGGAATCTACTTTCATCTTATTTTAAACACTCTTTTCTCCTTTCATTAGTCTGTCTGTAATAGACCTTGTTCCAAATTTCATGGGCCTCTTAAGTGCTCCCCCTTGTAGTACCCAGCCCTGCATAGTCATGGCTACAACCGAATCAGATACTATCCCTCCTATTTATATACTAAGCATGTATGAAAGCACTGGCTTCCAGTTTATTCAAAGTGCTGGTCATGATCTTTAAAGCCCTAAACAGGTTTTGATCAGGTTAGCTGAAGTATTGCCTCCTCCCACATGTACTAACCAGACCCTGGTATCATCTTCAGATGCCCTTCACTGGGTACCCCCACCGGATGGCTACTGGGCTGTCAGTGGTGGTAGCCCAGTTATGAACCCCTTTCCCCAAGACCAATGTGGTGCCTTCATTTGTGGTCTTTTAGGTGCCACATTTGCTTTCCCGGGCTTTTGAGCTGTGAACTTTGAATCCACTGAATGTTAAATGTTATATATTTTTTAGTGATGTTCCATATTTCTCTTCTGTTTTCTTTCCACTGTAATTTTATGCTGATTATTTAAGGGGGAACTTGTTTTCTGTTGTATTTTTCTGTGATGATTGCATGTTAACATCTTATTATTTGTATTAGGTGGCATATAAGTGATGTAAAAAAATACATACAAACTAGGTTTTAGGGGCTGCCCCATAATTACAGCATCCTTTAGTGATACAAAGGCCTTGCTTCAGCATCTTCTGGGAAGGACTGCAAGACCTGATACTGGGTAACTGTGAACACTAAACAAGTACTGGGTGAACAGGAAACTTGATATGGAGATTTTCTGGTTTAAAACGATTAGGTGTCTTACATGAGTGCATTGATTCTCACAAGTTTCACATGTGATGGCAAATCCTGGGTTAATTAACCCATGATTTCCCATGTATGAGCAGGAATGAACTTCCATGTGCTCCCTGCTTCTCCTTTTAATCAAGAACTTACAATCCCAGCTTGTAGGTTGTGAGTGTGATATGCAAACCTGGAGCGCTGGGTTATTTAGGGGGTAAACAGCACAGCAGTTAACCCATGGTTTATTGCTGGGTTAACTGCTGGGTTGTTTAAGCCCCTAAAAAACCCAGCACTCTGTGTTCACATCACGCTCACAACCTGATCGTAGCCTGTTGATTAAAAGCAGAAGGAGAGCATGGGAGGCAGCATGCTTGCTCACTCCTGTTCCATTTGCCATTACATGCGAACCAGGTCAGACAGAGAGAGTGCGTTTTTAACCATTAAAATTTACTCAAATCTCTAGGAAGGAGATACGTATACAAAATCAAGTTTCTGAAAAATGAAAGCTCCTTGTATTATTATAAAATGGAGCCAAAGATTACAGTGCCAGCTACATGATCATGAGACTGAGGTGAGGATTGCAAACCCTAACAACTTTAACTGGAACTCCAAGTTTTTTCAATAGCCAGTTTACAGCTAGTAAAGCACATGCTAAACTTCTTAGACATATGACTCCTGCATAATAGTACATTTGTGCATACATGTAATTTTCAAAAATACAAATGCTTTTCCTCTGTTGCAGTTCAAGCACTTTTCTATACCCCGCCCTCAACAGCTCTTTCAAGAAAAACCCCCCTGCAAGCAAATTGACATAATGCATGCTTCAAAAAGTGATTTTGTGTGTGATCTGAGTGCAAGAGTGTTCATTGATTTTAAAATGCCACAACTCCTTTGTTGAAAGAATATTCTCTGAAAGTCCACTTGTGCTGGGAAGGCTCTTACCAGAGTAGTATCCATCAAGGGTACAACATATTAACTTCCGAGCGTACTGTCTCTGATCAAGTAGAACTTCATTTTGGTAGCACTGCTGAAATCTCTCTTCTTAAAATAGCTGTATAGATCAACAGCACATTTTGCAATTAAGATGCACATTTCTGTTTCCTCTGATGTTCCGAGTAAGGAATAAGAAAGTAGTAAGGCAAGAGAATCAGGGCCAATCACAGTTATGGGATGTCTGAACACCTTGGCTATTACAAACTTGGTAAAGTAGCCCATTTATCAAATGGAGAAAAACCCCAAGAACCCTCATTCCTTAGAATACATCTTTAGAATAAACATCATTCTATGAAAGATCCGTGGTATCTAGATCCAGTAAATTCTTGTGAACACAGAAGCTCCATGCATATGGCACTGTCTCTTCCATTGAAGTGGAGAAACCAGGACACATAGAAACTTTGGGTGGGGGAGAAAATCACAGGACAATGATCCATTATTCTAAAGGTGGCTCAGCACCACTTCTTAACATTCTGAAAAATCGGGGCAGCTCTGAACGTATGTTACTAGGATGCCTCCAACAATTATGTTTACTTAGCTTTAAAGTTAATATTTTCCATGAAAGAGGTCTAATGTTTCATTAAAACTGTTCCTTTATGACACTTTTTTAATTATAGAGAAATGAGCAAGTCAGATAGGCAAGGAGGGAAATCACTAGATCACTATTTGAGTAGTTTTTTTTATTTAGGCCTTGCTACATAATAAATAATGGACTATGCTACTTGAGCAACAGATGCTTTCATGCATGTAACACAGACAATAGTGCTGGCATATGTTTTTGTTGGGACATATTGAGAGGAGGTATTTGGCAATAATATTAACAGCTTCAAAAATCATAGCACAAATTCTCTTTGCTGTTAGTTTTTCTCTCTACATTTCCTTTATACAACTTTGAATATTAATATTCTATTTTTTTAAATTCCTGCTTTGACTTTCAGTGTGCCTATCTGGTAAACCTTGGGAACAATATAACCACCAATAAATAGTATTTATTATTTATAGTTAGCCATATTTAAAAATTCTTCATTTTTGCTCCATGTGCACAACGCCATGTAGATCAAGGTCAGATTTCTAGAGGAAAATAGCCAAAATTTATCCCATCCAAACATATTCAGTGCAAATGCCAATCTGGTCCCTAAGCTATGATACTGTAGCGTGGGTCACAACGCACCAGGCAGTTTCCCTGCACAAACTCCAGTAAAATAAATGAGAGTTGTATGAGAGAGCACAACCATGTTGTTGCACAGCCCTCTTTCATTTTGGTGGGACTTTTATACAGCAACTCCAACATGGGTTGGGCTCTAAGGCAGTAAAACATATGGCCAAACAAGTGTGTAAACAAGTGAATACTATGATATTTAAGACAAATTTAATCTAATATGCAGATACTGCACTACTAGACCATTTTCAGGTTCTTTTAGGCTGAACAAGGAGGCTTCTGGGTGAAAACTCACATTTTAATTGTACTACAATGGCCGAAGAGGAACTAGTTGATATAATGCAAATCAATCAAATTGTTTAAAAAATTAAATATTCTAATTAACACTGAAAAAGTGTTTATTTACAGATTCTCAGTGACACCAGTGTATAGCCACACAAAGTATAGTTTGCTTGTTTTTTAAATATAGGCAGCTGCCTACCCCACCCACCTTCATTCAAAACATTGGATACTGCTGGTACAAAGTCTCCTCTCAACATCAATTTAATGAAGGGGATCTATCTGTGGTCCACAGTAGTTCTATGTATGGCCATTTCGTCTGCAAACAGCGCTTGATTGGCGTATCATCAGTCTGTAGCATGGGGTCTTCAAAGCCCATAATCACTGCTGTACCTTCAACGTACATGACCTGCCAAAATGGAATTATCTAGTTTAGTCTACTGGTGCAAAGAAATGCCCTGTTATTTGACATCAGAAACATTTTACATCAAAAAGTAGTAACTTCAAGAGAGCAAAAGCTTAAATCAGTTTAAACATTCTACATTAGCAATATGGAATGAAAGATTCTTGGAATTCTCATTCTTATGCCTTACTACACATGATCTCTGTTCATTAACCAGAAACATCTATGAAGAAATAACGTAAAAGTACTCTAGAACTAGCTTTGCTCTCAGTTTGTCTGCTTGATTTTAATTAGCACTAAGTATATTCCATAAGGTATGGAAAGGGTGTTACATTGCTGTTTTCATACAGGAAGAATAAACCTGTATTATTTAATCTCATGGTACTCAGAAATGCACGCTTAAGCCTTTGATTGCGTGGATCACAACAAACCCTGGCAAATTCTTAAAGACATGGGAGTACCAGACCACTTTACCTGTCTCCTGAGAAACCTGTACGAGGGTCAAGAACCAACAGTAAGAACAAGACATGGAACAACCGATTGGTTCAAAATTGGGAAAGGAGTACGACAAGGCTGCATATTGTCGCCCTGCTTACTTAATTTATATGAAGAGTACTTCATGAGAAACGCAGGGTTGGATGAATCACAGGTTGGAATTAAGATTACCAGGAGAATTATCAACAACCTCAGATACGGAGACGATACCACCCTAATGGCAGAAAGCGAAGAGGATCTCAAGAGCCTCTTGTTGAGGGTGGAAGTGGAGAGTGCAAAAGCTGGTTTGAAACTCAACATTACAAAAACAAAGATCATGGCATCTGGCCCCATCACTTCCTGGCATATAGAAGGGGAAGAAATGGAAGCAGTGACAGATTTTATTTTCTTGGGCTCCAAGATCACTGCAGACGGTGACTGTAGCCATGAAATTAAAAGACGCTTGCTCCTTGGGAGGAAAGCTATGGCAAACCTAGACAGCATAGTAAGAAGCAGAGACATCAGCTTGCCAACAAAGGTCTGCATAATCAAAGCTATGGTTTTCCCAGTAGCAACGTATGGCTGTGAGAGCTGGACGATAAGGAAGGCTGAGTGCCAAAGAATCGATGCTTTCGAACTGTGGTGCTGGAGAAGACTCTTACGAGTCCCCTGGACTGCAAGGAGGTCAAATCAGTCCATCCTAAAGAAAATCAACCCTGACTGCTCATTGGAAGGACAGTTACTGAAGCTGAAGCTCAAATATTTTGGCCACCTAATGCGAAGAGAAAACTCCCTGGAAAAGACCCTGATGCTGCGAAAGGTTGAAGGGAAAAGGAGAAGGGGACGGCAGAGGATGAGATGGCTAGACAGCATCACCAATGCAATGAATATGGACTTGAGCACACTCCGGGAGAGAGCGCAGGACAGGAAGGCCTGGTGTGTTATGGTCCATGGGGTCACGAAGAGTCGGACACGACTGAATGACTGAACAACAACAACAACTCAGAAATGCAGAAGGATGCATTATACAAAAACTTATTTTCATCACCAGAACACAGTACCCTAGTATGTAAAGTATTAAGAAAAACACAATGATGTCTTTCATTTAATACTGAGCAACTATAACCAGATACCACATGTCTGACTAGGGGAAAGAGTTTGAAAGGATGTGATTTTCTGCCAGGTTTTAGCACTGCACAACTCACTTATGTACACTCCTAAAGCCTTTTGGCTAACACAGCCTACTATATTGATATAAACAACTGAAGCTCTTGGAATATGATCCTATCTGACTGTGATGACAATTTTTCTTACAGGAGGGAAAGGAGGCACTGAGCTCCAAGGAGGCATGCCTGACTCAACAACCCCCTTCCCCCTGCCACAGTATGAAGGAAAGCAAACAGCAGCTTCTTTGCCCCGATCAGCTGAGCTTGTGCCTGTGAATTGTTCTCTATTGCCATTGTTCAGAGAGTATCCATGCACACCCCTCAACCCCCATTGATTTCAAAAACAGCTCTGGGGAGCGGTCCTTTAAAAAAATCTAGCGTTTTACAGCATACCTTAGAAAACTCCCTCTGTCTGCAGGAACCCACTCCTGTTCTTTCCATGGGCCTGTTTTCACACTCAGTGCATCTGCATATGGAACACCTACTTTACCTAATACAGGGTGTGATGCGAGCCATCTCTTCAGGCAACTAGACTGGACTTTTCTAAGTTATACTGCAGAGATTTTAAGAAGTCAACATAGATAGAAATTTGTGCACACAGAACTGTAAGCAGCGTTTAAACCTAATAATGACTGAAATATTTTTGGTAGAGAAAGCCCTACAACAATGGATGCAAATTAGCCCACAATACAAAAACTAGTTCTAGAATAATTTTCCTTATGTTTTTAGGTAAAGCTGAAATATTGCGTAGTGCTAAACAAATATAATTGCCTAGATTTTGTTGCAATTTTAAAAGATTCTTCCCCCACCTCCCCCAAATACCATTTTGTTGCCATTTTATAGTATGACTGAAGACTTCATCATTCTAATAACTTTGCTTCATCTTGGCTGGACAAAACTGGTAACAAAATAGAAATACTTTTTTCTGATAAGTTAAATAATGATTTGTATTTCCTCTTGCTTTTTTGTATCAGAACATGTGATGGCTAGCAGAATCACAGCACTTTCTTTCATCACATGGAGGGCTGTCTACTTGGGAACAGGCTGGCTGAATCCAATTTCCTTACATGGAATATCTGGTATAACATGCAACCACCCTTCTAAGGAAATGCCATTCCTAATTAGGTGCATCTGAAGTTATCATACCTTTTCATTATAATTGGATTGTTTCAACCCATTGTAGTGGTATACAGTGAATGATTCTTGTACCTTTGAGTCCTAAGAACACATAACACAACTGTCAGTTTCAAGTCACAGGTTAATATCTCAGAGCATGTTTCTTTCCTTACTCTGCATTTACACTTTGCTGTGTAACACACAGGAAGAGCACTTTCAAGACAGAAAAAATAAAATGTAAATGAAGATGGAAATCCTTGGCAACAGAAAGCAAACTCCACTGAATATAGTGGAATTTCTCAGTAAACATTAGGGGCGTGCATTGACAGCCCCCAGGTTTGACTCAGACCCTGATTTGGAAAACAGCCCAATTCTACCCAGCCCAATTCAGAGGCTGTCCACTTGAACTCAAGTACAGAACCTAATCCAAGATTTGGAAATCTGAGGCTTCGTGCCTCCCATTAACTATCATGAGAAATCATAGAACTGCATAACCTTTTGTCTCTTGGTCAGAAATGGATGATATTAACAGGTGCAGTAGCCCCTTAAGGAGGGGATTATGTCTGCCAAATGCAAGAAAAAAAATGCAGGGATTTTGGTGCTATATGCCTTCATATTTAATTTTTTTCTTTAAGGGGAACTGCTGATAATGTTTTTATTTCTTGGCAGACTTGGATGAAATTTGCAGGGATAGTTGCCCCTTCTGAGGGAATCGAGCCTGCCAAGTAGGTGCATAGGTGCACCTACTTGAATAGATGAATAGGTGCAGCGGGTTTTTGCAAAAGCGGCCTTAACATTTTGAGGCTATCCCAAAGAGGATGCAAAGAGGATCCCCTATGTTTCTTGTGGAACACTGATCTGAAAATGACAGTACAGAGGTGTCCTTAAGAAACCTGTGACTTTTCAGGATAGGTGCAATGGTTCATGTGGAAGGGCAATCCTGAAATTTGTAAAAATTTAATTTAAAAAATGGGTTGGGGAGTGATTCACTTCCCCTTCACCCCCAGTGTTTTTTTCAGAAGTTTGTATGAAAATGGTACACATTACAGTGGTATCTCCAGGTTATGATGATGACCGAAAACCAGTTTAACCACACAAACGTTTTGTGCTGTTCTGAGCTTACAAAATATTTTTCTAATACTACGCAGTATACAAAATGGGGAAGGGGAGAATGAGGAGACAGAGGAATTGGACAGTTTGAAACATTGTGTACATTAAATATTTAAAATTTAATGCCTCACTGTCCTATCATAGGAACACAAATATAAGGCCACATTACCTGTTCAGGGAAAAATTCTTGAAGAAAGGGGCCTAGTAATATGATTCCCAGTCCTTCTGGATCTAATTTCGTCTTCATGAGATTTACACTAAGATACGAAGATGAAAAACACAAAATATGGTGCATTCGTACTCTTGCATGACTAAGTGCTATGGTTCTGCAACACTTTTAACTGCCAAAAACAATCAAGCTGTTGTACTTAGAATCTCAATGGCATATGCAAAGGAATGGCATTTTGTTGCCAAAACAGAGTTATTTTTAAACCAAAGTAATCTTATTTAATATCAAACTAACAGCAATAATTGAGACACTACGCCTTATTAGGTAAAGCTTTCAGAAAAAAGTACACTGTCTAATTCCTGGTATTACACTACAGAAGACTTAATAGATCCTGCACAGTCCTCAGCATTAATGCACCCATCATCTTTCAAACTGTCCTGCAAAGACCAACCCTTGTTTTATTTGACAGATTGGAATGAAAAGATATGCTGAATTTACCTAATATAGTACATTTGACATTCAAGCTGCTTGAAGGATTCACTTTTTTTAAAACTTAGATATGCAAATGGTATTCTCTTGATATTTAAAATTGTATGTAAATTTTGCTGGAACAAATAGCATATTTTGGCAGACAACCCTAGATTAATGTAATTTAACGATATAACATATGTTATATAGTTTGAGTATTACTATTACATTCGGTACGTTACTACAAGCAAGCAGTATGTATGTCTAAACCAAACTAATTTTATAACATACAGATCATCATCTAGACTAGATCTGCCACAACAAGAAATGGAAAGCTGGTACATCCCATGGCAAGAAAGAAGTATCTAGCACTTCTCCAAAACACACATTTGATAGAATGAATCCAAAGTCTGGAATTTGTGTGCAAGCATTTTGTTCCTATCCCTTACAGTTGGCAACAATTAAACTAGTTGTATACACTAGAGCAAAATTGCTCTCTGTAAGGTGGAGTCTTATCTTATCCTGGAAAATGTTATCAAAGTTCTACTCTAGAACAGCAGCAGCCAATTTGTGCTTACTATTCGGGATCTGATACAAGGTCCAAAGCCTTCATTACATCTTCTAAAAGAGTATCTGGTATAAAGCCATTATCTGGAAAAAAAATGATTTACCTTAATTAGAATGAACTAACAGATGGCAAGCATTAACATGTTTGCATGGGCTGATTAACACTGGCACTTCTAGACTGGGAAGCAGAGAGTGTTTTTCTCTTATGGATGTGAAAAAGCACCTTTTTCAAGGTGCCCTCATGTAGCAGAACTGTCACTTCTGGGATATCTCTATTTTTCCAATGACTTTCAGAGCACTGCAGCTTGTGATCTTACTATATGGGATTACTACGGCAACACAGCCTTACTGCATGAGCATCCGTGCCCCAATGCCTTTGAAATAATGGAGACTGCGTTTCTAATAAAGCATAAGTGAGTAGCCACATAAACACTTTTAGAACAAGAGAATCTGAGCCCTGGAAGAGAAGTTGCTGAACAGTTAGATGTCTCATTTAAAGAACTGAGCTACAATAGCCCCCAGTATCATAATCCAAGAAAACATGGATATTATCTATTGGACAGTAAAATCGAGGCAATTTATATTCTCTGTGAGAGGTAAAACAGATAATGGCAATGTATTTGCATGCTTTAATTAGCATGCTTTTATTTCAATTATTAACTAGGTAGAAAGTACCCTGTTTTTACTGTCACACCAGAGTGCAGAATATCATGCTGGTCCCTAAGAGCAGGAGTTGCTTTATTTTACACCTGCTCATTTTCAGGCTTCTGACTGCCCTAATTTTGCACTTTATCCCCTATGTTTAAGAGTTAACTCAGTGGGACTTAGTTCCAAGTAAACATCCACAGGATTGCTCTACAAGTCTTACCTTCAGGATCATATGTTTGAAAGACTCGTCTGGCTTGTTCTGAGGGAGCCTCAGGTGCAACAAGAGCCAAATCCTTAAAGAAAAAATTCCACAAGATTAAAGACACCATCGTAAAAACAAAGCAAGTGTTTTTACAAATGAACTATGGCAGCTTCCTAGATGAAGCTTCTAGAACAGGGGTGTTGAATCCCAGGCCTGGGTTCCCAATCCAGCCCACAGATGGCCATGCCCCCTATGGCACCTTCCCCTTTCCCTCGTCTATCAATCATGTGATAGTTTCCCAGCGTTTGCATGCTTTTTCCTCATTTCAAAAGGTTGAAACGCCTCCCCTAAGCCTTAGTTACTGACAGTGAGAGCTTTAAGCTAGAATATGCTGGTATTTTTGGTCTTGCTCTATTTGCCCTGGGCCTACCCCTTTTGCTTTCAGCCTCACCCATCACCTGACTGCGGCCCCTGAAATTGAATTAGGCCCTTTGGATGGAAAAAGGTTTAACACCCATGTTCTAGGAAATGTGAGCTACACATTTGATGTTTTAATACAATGAAAAATTATCAGGTCCCAATGCACGGGGTAGAGGAGATATAAGAGATCACACTGTTTCAGCTCAGATGTCACACCAAACATAGCTACAGAAGCTTAATATGACTTAAATGTATCCTTATAAACAATCCCACCAAAGTTACTAGACTGCAGGGAGCTGGCAGAGGAAGGCAGCCCACTTGGTTTCTAGAGAGCACTCTGTCACTCACCTGTATAGAATTACATGCAGTTGCCTACGTGTAATTCCTCATAGCCCATGGCTACTAGGCAAGTCCCCTTCATGGATCACTGCCTTGTTGTGGCAAAGGGGCTTGCGTAACTCAGTGAAGCCATAAGCTATGCCGTGCAGGGCCACCCAAGACGGACAGGTCATGGCAGAGAGTTCTGACAAAATGTGGTCCACTGGAGAAGGAAATGGCAACCCACTCCAGTATTCTTGCCAAGAAAACCCCATGGAACGTATCACAAGGCTAAAAGAGATGATGCCGGAAGATGAGCCCCTCAGGTCGGAAGGTGTCCAATATACTACTGGGGAAGATCAGAGGGTATTTCCAAGTAGCGCCAGAAAGAGTGAAGCGGCTGGGCCAAAGCCGAAAGGACACTCAGCTGTGGATGTGTCTGGTGGTGAAAAGAAAATCTGATGCTGTAAAGAACAATATTGTTTAGGAACCTGGAATGTCAGATCAATGAATCAAGGTAAGCTAGAGGTGGTCAAACATGAGATGGCAAGATTGAACATTGACATCTTGGGAATCAGCAAACTAAAATGGACAGGCATGGGCGAATTTAATTCAGGTGACCATCATATCTACTACTGTGGGCAAGAATCCCTTAGAAGAAATGGAGTAGCACTCATAGTCAACAAAAGGGTGGGAAAAGCAGTACTGGGGTACAATCTTAAAAACGATAGAATGATCTCAGTACGAATCCAAGGCAAACCATTCAATATCACAGTAATTCAAGTCTATGCCCCAACCACTGAGGCCGAAGAAGCTGAGGTTGATCGGTTCTATGAAGACCTACAACACCTTCTAGAACTAACACCAAAAAAAGATGTCTTCATCATAGGGGATTGGAATGCTAAAGTAGGAAGTCAAGAAATCACCGGGATAACAGGCAGGCATGGCCTGGGTGTACAAAATGAAGCAGGACAAAAGCTAATAGAGTTTTGCCAAGAGAACATGCTGATCATAGCAAACACTCTTTTCCAACAGCACAAGAGGCGACTCTACACATGGACGTCACCAGATGGTCAATTTCGAAATCAGATTGATTATGTCCTTTGCAGCCAAAGATGGAGAAGCTCTATACAGTCAGTCAAAACAAGACCTGGAGCTGACTGTGGCTCAGATCATGAGCTGCTTCTTGCAAAATTTCAGCTTAAATTGAAAAACGAAGGGAAAACCACTAAACCATTCCAGTATGACCTCAATCATATCCCTTATAAATATACAGTGGAGGTGAGGAATAGATTTCAGGGATTAGACCTGATAGACAGAGTGCCTGAGGAACTATGGACAGAGGTCCATCACATTGTTCAGGAGGCAGCAACTCAATCCATCCCCAAGAAAAAGAAATGCAAGAAAGCCAAGTGGCTGTCTGATGAGGCTTTACAAGTAGCTGAGAAAAGAAAGGAAGCGAAAAGCAAGGGAGAAAGGGGAAGATATATCCAACTGAATGCAGAGTTCCAGAGAATAGCAAGGAGAGACAAGAAGGCCTTCTTAAATGAACAATGCAAAGAAATCGAGGAAAACAACAGAATGGGAAAGACTAGAGATCTCTTCAAGAAAATTGGAGATCTCAAGGGAACGTTTTGTGCCAAGACGGGCATGATAAAGGACAAAGAAGGCAGAGACCTAACAGAAGCAGATGAGATTAAGAAGAGGTGGAAAGAATATACAGAAGAACTATACAGGAAAGATCTGAATGTCCCTGATAGCCATGATAGTGCGGTCACTGAACTTGAGCCGGACATCCTCGAGAGTGAAGT
Organism: Heloderma suspectum; assembly: GCF_057233095.1. Classification (NCBI taxonomy): domain Eukaryota; kingdom Metazoa; phylum Chordata; class Lepidosauria; order Squamata; family Helodermatidae; genus Heloderma; species Heloderma suspectum. The sequence continues at coordinate 197,657,223 of NC_139462.1, forward strand.
CAAGTGGGCCTTAGGAAGCATTAGTAACAACAAAGCTAGCGGAGATGACAGTCTTCCAGCTGAGCTATTTAAAATCCTAAAAGGTGATGCTGTTAAAGTGCTGCATTCAATATGCCAACAAATTTGGAACACTTAACAATGGCCGCAAGACTGGAAAAGGTCAGTTTACATTCCAATTCCAAAGAAGGGCAATGCCAAGGAGTGTTCAAACTACTGCACAATTGCGCTCATTTCACATGCCAGCAAGGTTATGCTCAAAATCCTACAAGCTAGGCTTCAGCAGTATGCAAACCGAGAACTACCGGAAGTACAAGCTGGGTTTCGAAGAGGCAGAGGAACTAGAGATCAAATCGCCAATGTTCGCTGGATCATGGAGAAAGCAAGAGAATTCCAGAAAAACATCTATTTCTGCTTCATTGACTACGCTAAAGCCTTTAATTGTGTGGATCACAACAAACTGTGGCAAATTCTTAAAGTGATGGGAGTACCAGACCACCTTACCTGTCTCCTGAGAAACCTGTACGAGGGTCAAGAAGCAACAGTAAGAACAGGACACGGAACAACCGAGTGGTTCCAAATTGGGAAAGGAGTACGACAAGGCTGCATATTGTCACCCTGCTTATTTAACTTATATGCAGAGTACATCATGAGAAACGCTGGGCTGGATGAATCACAGGTCGGAATTAAGATTGCCGGGAGAATTATCAACAACTTCCGATATGCAGATGATACCACCCTAATGGCAGAAAGCAAAGGGGATCTAAAGAGCCTCTTGTTGAGGGTGAAAGAAGAGAGTGCAAAAGCTGGTTTGAAACTCAACATTACAAAAACGAAGATCATGTCATCTGGCCCCATCACGTCCTGGCATATAGAAGGGGAAGAAATGGAAGCAGTGACAGAGTTTACTTTCTTGGGCTCCAAGATCACCGCAGACGGTGACTGTAGCCATGAAATTAAAAGACGCTTGCTCCTTGGGAGGAAAGCTATGGCAAACCTAGACAGCATAGTAAGAAGCAGAGACATCACCTTGCCGACAAAGGTCCGTCTAATCAAAGCTATGGTTTTCCCAGTAGTAATGTATGGCTGTGAGAGCTGGATGATAAGGAAGGCTGAGCACCGAAGAATTGATGCTTTCGAACTGTGGTGCTGGAGAAGACTCTTACGAGTCCCCTGGACTGCAAGGAGGTCAAATCAGTCAATCCCAGAGGAAATCAACCCTGAGTGCTCATTGGAAGGACAGATACTGAAGCTGAAGCTCAAATATTTTGGCCATCTAATGCGAAGAGAAAACTCTCTGGAAAAGACCCTGATGCTGGGAAAGACTGAAGGCAAAAGGAGAAGGGGACGACAGAGGATGAGATGGTTAGATAGCATCACCGATGCAATGAATATGAACTTGAGCACACTCCGGGAGAGAGCGCAGGACAGGAAGGCCTGGTGTGCTATGGTCCATGGGGTCACGAAGAGTCGGACACGACTGAACGACTGAACAACAACAACAACAACAACTAGGCAAGTGCTTAAATAATAAGGCTGGTTTGTTATAATGTCTGAATGGTTTGCGATCTACCAGCAAAACAGGATCATAAATCATATTGTGAAGTGAGTTTGGAGAGTATGGTTTGGTGTGATGTCAACTGACAAATCACAATTATGACTGTTGTTCTGCCTCCAGAACCCATTGCATGTAGATCCAACATGGGCAATTTCCAGGGTTGGCAACTTCCACCCCTGCCCCTGCCTCCGCCACCAAAACTGCAGCTGAAATTTGGCAGTGCGGTGGCAGGTAAAAATCACATTAAAAAGCAAAAAGCGGTGGTTTGCAGCTGAAATTTGGCAGTGCAGCAGGGGGATGGGCTAATTTGCTTTAAAATAGCCCATCTTTGTTGCTGTCAAGGCACCAATTTTCAGTGGCAAACTGCCATTTTTCTGCTTTATAAGGGAGCTATTCCGCATCACTTCCAAATTTCAGTAACACAGTGGTGGGGAGGCAGTGTGTGTGTGTGGGGGGGGGGCAGGGTGAGCGCAAAAATGGCCAGGGGGTTGCATGTTACCTACCCCTGATGTAGAGAGTGGTGTACTGAGCAGATAAGCATCTCTAAACCATGACTTGTCATGCAGATTACAATTAGTGCATGCAATCCAGAAGTTGCACATAAAGGGGCTTCCTGGATTATACAAAGAAAGGGACTGATTATACATCCCACAATGCAATTACTGCCATCTCCATTTTTATGTCTAAAGTCAGAAGCATGTTACCGACACTTAAAATTGGAGAGCTTCCTGGGATTTTCGACCAAAAGAACTGTGTGCCAAGTGGTTAGTGGCTCCCTCTACCTATTGCTCTTCTGACCCCTTCTCCTTGCCCACTCTGTTTGCCTACCTCCACTGCCAATTTTCAGCAAAATGTCAAGGCATTAAGATTTTAATCATTATTACAGAGACATACTATGTAATTGTTAACATGGCAACTCTTCTTCTGGTCAAGGGATAAAAGCAGTATCCTTCCCCCAATCCTAAACTGAGCATGGAATAGAAAAAGAAGAGAAGTTCTGAAGGTGGTAGTTGCTCTAGGAAAAATGGGAAGTAGTTCTAGGTATAGGAAAAACAGGCCTGGCACATTTCCTTGCTCTGCCCAAAGCAACAACCTCACTGAGTTATGGACAGGTGTGGAGGGGGAGAAAAGTCTCCACCCCATCTCCTTGTCCTGTCGTCCATTACTGAGGCTCTTGCCATGGTCACAAGCAGAGCAGTCTGCTTCTACAATCTTGTCTTATATGATGTTTGAGCAGTCCTCTCCCCTGTCCATTCCTGCAACTCAATAAAAAGTTCAGCTTTGATTTTTACAACTTGTAAAGAACAATAAATTCATTCATTTGGGGCAGCAACACTTATTAATAAGGTGAAACATCCCCAAAATGTATTTTATCTGCCAAAGCTCCATTTGTTGCTGTTGTTCAGTCGTTCAGTCGCGTCCAACTCTTCGTGACCCCATGGACCATAGCACACCAGGCCTTCCTGTCCTGCGCTCTCTCCCGCAGCGTGCTCAAGTCCATATTCATTGCATCAGTGATGCTATCTAGCCATCTCATCCTCTGCCATCCCCTTCTCCTTTTGCCTTCAGTCTTTCCCAGCATCAGGGCCTTTTCCAGAGAGTTTTCTCTTCTCATTAGGTGGCCAAAATATTTGAGCTTCAGTTTCAGTATCTGTCCTTCCAATGAGCACTCAGGGTTGATTTCCTTTAGGATGGACTGATTTGACCTCCTTGCAGTCCTCTTATAAGAGTCTTCTCCAGCACCACAGTTCGAAAGCATCAATTCTTCGGCGCTCAGCCTTCCTTATTGTCCAGCTCTCACAGCCATACATTACTACTGGGAAAACCATAGCTTTGATTAGACGGACCTTTGTCGGCAAGGTGATGTCTCTGCTTCTTACTATGCTGTCTAGGTTTGCCATAGCTTTCCTCCCAAGGAGCAAGCGTCTTTTAATTTCATGGCTACAGTCACCGTCTGTGGTGATCTTGGAGCCCAAGAAAATAAACTCTGTCACTGCTTCCATTTCTTCCCCTTCCATATGCCAGGAAGTGATGGGGCAAGATGCCATGATCTTCGTTTTTTTAATGTTGAGTTTCAAACCAGCTTTTGCACTCTCCTCTTTCACCCTCAACAAGAGGCTCTTTAGATCCTCTTCGCTTTCTGCCATTAGGGTGGTATCGTCTGCGTATCTGAGGTTGTTGATAATTCTCCCAGCAATCTTAATTCCGACCTGTGATTCATCCAACCCAGCGTTTCTCATGAAGTACTCTGCATATAAGTTAAATAAGCAGGGCGACAATATGCAGCCTTGTCGTACTCCTTTCCCAATTTTGAACCAATCGGTTGTTCCATGTCCGGTTCTTACTGTTGCTTCTTGACCCTCGTACAGGTTTCTCAGGAGACAGGTAAGGTGGTCTGGTACTCCCATCTCTTTCAGAATTTGTCACAGTTTGTTGTGATCCACACAATCAAAGGCTTTAGCGTAGTCAATGAAGCAGAAATAGATGTTTCTCTGGAATTCTCTTGCTTTCTCCATGATCCAGCGAAAGTTGGCGATCTGATCTCTAGTTCCTCTGTCTCTTCGAAACCCAGATTGTACTTCCGGTAGTTCTCGGTTCGCATACTGCAGAAGCCTAGCTTGTAGGATTTTGAGCATAACCTTGCTGGCATGTGAAATGAGCGCAATTGTATGATAGTTTGAACACTCTTTGGCGTTGCCCTTCTTTGGAATTGGAATGTAAACTGACCTTTTCCAGTCTTGTGGCCACTGCTGAGTGTTCCAAATGTGTTGGCATATTGAATGCAGCACTTTAACAGCATCATCTTTTAGGATTTTAAATAGCTCAGCTGGAAGACTGTCATCTCCGCCAACTTTGTTGTTACTAATGCTTCCTAAGGCCCACTTGACTTCACTCTCGAGGATGTCCGGCTCAAGTTCAGTGACTGCACTGTCATGGCTATCAGGGACATTCAGAACTTTCCTGTATAGTTCTTCTGTGTATTCTTTCCACCTCTTCTTAATCTCATCTGCTTCTGTTAGGTCCCTGCCTTCTTTGTCCTTTATCATGCCCGTCTTGGCACAAAACGTTCCCTTGAGATCTCCAATTTTCTTGAAGAGATCTCTAGTCTTTCCCATTCTGTTGTTTTCCTCGATTTCTTTGCATTGTTCATTTAAGAAGGCCTTCTTGTCTCTCCTTGCTATTCTCTGGAACTCTGCATTCAGTTGGATATATCTTCCCCTTTCTCCCTTGCTTTTTGCTTCTCTTCTTTCCTCAGCTACTTGTAAAGCCTCATCAGACAGCCACTTGGCTTTCTTGCATTTCTTTTTCTTGGGGATGGATTGAGTTGCTGCCTCCTGAACAATGTGACGGACCTCTGTCCATAGTTCCTCAGGCACTCTGTCTATCAGGTCTAATCCCTGAAATCTATTCCTCACCTCCACTGTATATTCATAAGGGATATGATTGAGGTCATACCTGAATGGTTTAGTGGTTTTCCCTACGTTCTTCAATTTAAGCCAAATGTTTGCAAGAAGCAGCTCATGATCTGAGCCACAGTCAGCTCCAGGTCTTGTTTTGACTGACTGTATAGAGCTTCTCCATCTTTGGCTGCAAAGGACATAATCAATCTGATTTCGAAATTGACCATCTGGTGATGTCCATGTGTAGAGTCGCCTCTTGTGCTGTTGGAAAAGAGTGTTTGCTATGATCAGCGTGTTCTCTTGGCAAAACTCTATTAGCTTTTGTCCTGCTTCATTTTGTACACCAAGGCTATGCCTCCTGTTATCCCAGTGATTTCTTGACTTCCTACTTTAGCATTCCAATCGCCTATGATGAAGAGGACATCTTTGTTTGGTGTTAGTTCTAGGTGTTGTAGGTCTTCATAGAACCGATCAACCTCAGCTTCTTCAGCATCAGTGGTTGGGGCATAGACTTGAATTACTGTGATATTGAATGGTTTGCCTTGGATTCGTACTGAGATCATTCTATCATTTTTAAGATTGTACCCCAGTACTGCTTTTCCCACCCTTTTGTTGACTATGAGTGCTACTCCATTTCTTCTAAGGGATACTTGCCCACAGTAGTAGATATGATGGTCACCTGAATTAAATTCGCCCATGCCTGTCCATTTTAGTTCGCTGATTCCCAAGATGTCGATGTTCAATCTTGCCATCTCATGTTTGACCACCTCCAGCTTACCTTGATTCATTGATCTGACATTCCAGGTTCCTAAACAATATTGTTCTTTACAGCATCGGATTTTCTTTTCACCACCAGACACATCCACAGCTGAGTGTCCTTTCGGGTTTGGCCCAGCCGCTTCACTCTTTCTGGCGCTACTTGGAAATTCCCTCTGCTCTTTCCCAGTAGTATATTGGACACCTTCCGACCTGAGGGGCTCATCTTCCGGCGTCATCTCTTTTAGCCTTGTGATATGTTCCATGGGGTTTTCTTGGCAAGAATACTGGAGTGGGTTGCCATTTCCTTCTCCAGTGGACCACATTTTGTCAGAACTCTCTGCCATGACCTGTCCGTCTTGGGTGGCCCTGCACGGCATAGCTTATGGCTTCACTGAGTTACGCAAGCCCCTTCGCCACAACAAGGCAGTGATCCATGAAGGGGCAAAGCTCCTTAACTTTTGCCAAACCTAAGCACCCAGGTCTTGCAAATTGTATGAAAACATCCCAAATGTTCCATAGAAGGAAATCCTAACCGTAGCTTACCAAATAATATTTTCAAGTACACCATGTCACAAAGGCAAAAAATATCATGCTTCACCCTTTGAACCCTATAATATTCCTACCAAAAACCATTTGGTTGTATTTTAAATACCATTCTCTTTGATACTGCAAGCTTATTTTAGGATCCCATGTTTACCCTTGAAGGCAAACCCACACACACACGTACATTTTAATGAAGATTTCTCAGCTGTTTTCATTCTTAAAAATCAAAACCAGCACATTCAATCCCTACACAGCGCATACAACATCTACTACAGTGCTGATAAACTTCCGGGGGGGGGGGGGGGAGGGGGATTAGGAATGCATCAGGGTTTTTTTTTTTACCTTCTAAACCTTGTTACTCTAATAAAACTGTCTACAAAGCTATGCACAATTGCCCTTATTACAACTAGCTAAGAGGCAAAATCCATAAGAATTACCCTGCCACCTAAGTCTAAATACTCTCTTAGGGGAAGGATCAACATTATATTCAAAATTCTTGGGATTTAGCTCAGCATAGGACAAACATGCATCATATTATGAAATTAAAGCTTAACTCACATATTATTTTATACTTTTATAATTCAGTAGCTACTTTGGAAGACATTAATAATTTGAGAAACCTCCATTTTTAAAGCCCAACAAGTAGGGGTCTCTAACGCAGGTTCAGGATCAAAAGAACTGTGAAACTAGCTCCATGAGCCAAGACTTGTTTTTTGGACTTGTTCCCCCTAACCCCCAAAGAGCAGACCCTTCCCACCATGTCTCATGGCAAACTGCTTTTGACACAGGGATGTTTCAAATCAGTTTGCCATTATGCTGTGTGTGTGCGCGTGCACACACACGCACACACGCTATTCTAAGACCCACTGGATTACCACAAACCCTTTGTTGCATGAGACAAGTAGTTATTTGGTTCCCCACCAAGAAGTTACAAGATATTACATTTATCATGTCAGGGCTTTTAGGACAGTTTGATAATTTTTATCTAATGATGACAAAAGACATGACATAGAACAGTTGAACATATGAAGCTGCCAGTCTGGTCTATCTAGCCTAGTTATTGTCTATTCTGTCTGGCAGTAGCTTACTCTCCACTCACCACTGAGCTACAGACCCTTTCAGATACAGTCTAGATCTGAATTAAGCAGGAAGGCTGGAATAAATATCACAACATCATGTGTGAGTGGCATTCAGAGTAAAGATATACTGCACAAGTTAAAGCCTTTCTAATTCCAGCTAAACCGATGTTATGCCACAGTTCTCAAAAAATGGAAAAGTTATACTTAAAATTGCAACTTGCTGTCCAATATAACATAAGACATTCCTATCAACCTCATCAATTGAGCTCCAAGCAGCATTCATTACTTTAATAGGAGAACTATTCAGGATTGTATACTTTTTTTTAGTTTTTTTTAACAACTTTGTTTTGGCTTCAGCAAGGCAAAGACACTTTTTAAAAAAGGTGCTATTTCCCCAATTTTAATCAAGGTTTCATTTTGTAAGAATTACTATTTTCTTCTTCAACAAGTGGATTTTCTTCTGAAAAACACTAGTATTAATTTTATTATCAATATGCATAAATTTTATGGCCTTTATATGGTTTGTGGCAGGTTACAACATTAAAAATAATACAGGATATCAGCAAGTGAACAGTTCTGCAGTATTTAAGAATTACACTCACATTGTACTCAAGGCACAGTAGCTCAGGCTGGCTATATGACCATGATTGTATAACTTAAAACATTCTTCAAACATAGTGGTGGCTTATGGCATCCAGACTATTCAAGCATCCCTATCTTTATGGGCTTAATACATGCTCATCTAAAATAGCAAGCAAATACTGACATATTTTTAAGAGATCATAGATTTTATTTTTTGCTGTACTCTCTGAGATTCGGCAAGGTTGATCCACATTTATCTCAACGGGACCGTATGCATTAAAACGATGCTTTGCAATCCTTAAAACAACCGTGCAAGGTAGAATTATCTCCATATTGCATATGGAGGAAAGGGCTACGGCTGGGAGATAGTGGCTTGACTAACGCTACACAGGGAATTGACACCACGGATGTGAACAGGAATTTAACAGCACTAATTCAGAGGTGAGAAATCCAGTCTTAGCCAAACTTTTTACCTGTATTCCCACAACAGGCGATCAGCACTATTGTACAGGACAGCGCAGATCATATATTTGATAGGAGAAACCCCACAACAGCATCTACATTTCTTCCATAAATGTATCTAGATTGGGTCCACTATCTCTAAGAGTGGGTGCCATAATAAACCACAGAAAAATCAAGGTAGTTTAACCTGAGAATATTATGCTTGACATATAAACTGAGATTGTTAATTTCCTCCCCACAAACCACCAGTCTAATCTAGGTCTATGTTGTACAATATCCAGTGCACAAAAGCAAGAGAAATATCCAAAATTACTCAATCTATCAGAAGGTCTTAACTGTAAGACTAAGTTTTCAAAATATTCTTAACGCATCCTTCTTGTTTAAAACACCTGACTTAAGGGAGAATAACAAAAGCATTATTGTATATCATAAGCATACAAGAAGATAATGAAAAGAATGTAAAACTCCTTTCTTGCCACTTCAAAAGAGTATGAAATGGATTTGCAAGGGTATTAATTGCACTTGTAAAGAATGAAAGTGGATGCTGTATACAAAATAATATGCAGTGTAGGTGGGCAGTCAACAGCTGTCACATGCAGTACTGTTTGCATGATGATGAAATAGCTAACAGGGGACAGATTTCAATAACGTTTTGTTATCTATGTAATTATACAAGTGTCCACAAGGCTTCAACGTTTTTATTAATTTATTTTTACAGCATTTTTACCGTACTCTTCACCTGAAAAAGGCTTGCATATTAGACATGTGTTGGGATATTTAAAGGTCAGCTGGAAAGCAGGCCTTTAAACATCCTAACATAGCAGGCTACACAAATCTAACTGAAAGTGCTTTGTTTCCAACTCAAAGAGTATAGTACAATCCAAAGAGCCTCACCTGATATTTGCTACCATTTGCAGCAACTTCTGCTGAATTAGGACCTGTGCTGTGTTTTTTAGGCAAATAGTAGCTCCCAGGGAATTGGGGGGGGGGGGAGGAGATGTTCGAGCGCACACATAAACTACACACAGTTCTTTGGGTCCTGGCCACAGAGTAATGCATCTGCAGAGACTAGAGTAGAATATCACCACCTCCATTCTCCAGCAGTACAGTATAAAGAAGACGGTACCACTTGCTTTCCCTCCCTTTCTGTAGATCAACCCTTATTTATTTAATCTTATAACTCATAGATTCTACATTATATTTAGTTGTCATTGAATTATATGCAATGCATTTCATTCTAATTTATGAATTATGGAATTTATTATTTAACTTCACAAATAAGACCTATTTAAAAACTGTAGTTGTATTGCCCACCATTTATTTTGTTTTCAAGATGTGTTTGCTGCTCTTCAACTAAAAAGTTTCCAGAGAATTGGATGAGATTACAGAAGATTACCATATTAAGTTAGGCATAAAACAAATCCAGTACAGAATTATTATTAACGATAAACTTGAATTTTAGGAGTTCTAAATCTTTAACTTCTACTATTGATGTGAAGAACTACAGGGTAAAACAATGTTAGAAAAATAAGAGGATGTAATCTGAACACAGATAGTTTATTTCAAATTATAAACCATCATTTTCCATACTTTTTGAATATTTGTATTTCAAGCACTTTTGTATGCACACCTACATAAAATGCAAAACATTCCATGTGGAGTTAACTGCTAAAATATTGAAGGAAAACAGATGGAAGATAAGAGTTTTCCCCAAAAGGAAATAATTTGTTCTACCACCTAGGGGTATATACAATTACATTTTCATGGTCTACATTCAGCCATGGAACAGTGACCTTTCAGACCACCATATTTATAGCCTACACACTGACAAGGTTAATTAGAAAAAACTTGAGAGTGCTAAAATCAGTTAAGCAGAAGTGGTGTTGCCTTGCTTGCTGACCCAATTCTCTTTTGCAGGAAATGCAACTTATTTAATAAACAATGTTGCAGGTTAAAGGCAGACTCAGAAAAATGAACTGGCATTTTAGTTAACTGCAACAATGTCCCATGTGCTTACAACAATGTCCTTAGATCTTTTAGCAAGACCTGAAAATGCCACATTCATTTTTGGCTTTTACTAAGAGTATGTGAAATCTCCACCACTGAAAAATAATTGGAAGCTCCTGGAAGTTTGAGCATGCCCTAAGGCCAATTCCTTCTTGCTTAGTATTAGCATTTTGAATTCCCTAGTGTCATGGTTCCCTACCCACCCATTCTTCCATATTTTTCTGCCTATTCACTCTCAGTTGTCTTTTCTTTTTTAAACTATCCAGGGCCTGCAGTTTCATGCTCACCCAGATGTTATGATGGGAGGCTGGATGTAGGTGAACTACTTTGAGTTCAGGCAAGATTTAAATAATGATTTAAATGAGCAATATTAACAGTAGGAAAAGTCCGTACATCCCATTCTCCCAAGTCCAATGCAATACAAGCAGTAGCAGGCCCACTCATTTTGATTAGCAGCACTGGGACCAGTTGGAGAACAATGCATTATTTGCATAGTTGAGAAATCATGGATAACCATGCTTGATACATGACTTTGCACAAATATCCATGTATGGTAATGGTTTTATTCAAGCAGAACTATAAAAGTTCTTTGGGACTTGATTCCTAGCCATACAGAAGAACAAGATTTTGAAGATGAGCCTTGAGATGCTTTCAGCCATAGTGAGCCAGTTGTTTAAAACATTCTTTTAGAAATCCAGTACACTTAGAGAAATACATTTCACACAACTCGCAATACTAATAAGATATTTTAAAACCTTCAGTATTATTTTGCTGAAAGATTTGAACTGTAATACTTAAATAGGATTTATTTGGCCTAGAGTGAAGAAATAAAAAGAAAGGAATCCTACCTTGGCAAAGAAGACTGTGAGATGAGTTTCACTGCCAAGTATCCAAATAGGGAACTTTGGGGACTTCAAATAGGAGCCAACCTACAAGAAAAATCAATAGAAGAACTACTTAGCAAGTTCATAATGGAGCACAATGTAACCTTCTGCCCAAAAGTGCTGTGGTGTAAGCAGGGCTCGGAGTACTCTCCATCAAAGCAACCCCATATTCTAAGGGGAAATAAGTTTTCTTACTAGTTTTATTTATAAGTTTTATTTTATAAAATAAGTTTTATTTTATAAAACTTATTTTGCATTCCAAGATTCAGATTGGATTTGCACATGTATGTACATTCATATGTGTGGGGGAGTTCAGTGTGAAAGGACAAGACGAGGCAGGTGTAAGACCTGGGGTCAGCTAGCTACACAAGTCTCCAAAATCTTATCCTCCAATCACAGGGTGTTCTGTTCTCGTCCTTTCGGTTTTACTAGACAAAAGACCACATTTGCAGTCTTTCCACAGTTTTAGCCACCATGGTGGTATTGAACACTTCGTTTAAAGAAGAAAACTGGGATTCTTGGGATGAATGTCATGCCTTTATGGCAACCACAAAGACACATGCAACCGAGAACCCCAAGTATCTGCTAGGACTTTTGCCAAGTGCAGGGTTCCAAATATTATTGTTTTCTCAGTGGATGAAACAAATGTGTATGCTTAAGAAGTAAATGGGTCTAATGTGTGCATATGTGATATTTCAGAGAAGATACTCTGCTTGGTTCAGTACTTGAGTATCTGTGGATAGACGTAAAAGGTTAGAGAGAAAAAGCTTAAGGAGAAAATAAAATGGTGTTCTAGACTAAAGCAATACAAATTTCCAGAAGAGAAAGTGCCCACCTTTAGGATGCTTTGCCAACAGTCATTGCATTTATAGTGAACAGACAACTGAGCAACTTTGCTCAGCATCCAAGCTGTACTACTTGTTCTCTATAGAAAAGCAGGGCAGACAGGCCCCACCAATAATCCTGAACCTGCATTGCCTAATGTGGCGGCAGATTTTGTCCAATATATCCTTAGTATCACTAGCAGAGATGACATAATTGGACATGTGGTCCCTGCAAGTTACCATGGAATGTGGTAACTAACAGCTCTGTTATTAAAATGAGACATTTCCCAGGCAGTACCACAGATCTTCTAGACACTGTAATGCATGTGATTCACATCAAACACCAGATCTATCCCAAATCAACATAGCTTGATGAAAACTAGAAATACAGCCCTGCTCATTGACATATTTCTAGTGTAGCATTTCAATTCAATATGGCATTTGTCTTGATCTTCTCCGAACAGACAAAGCAGACAGTGTCACCGATGTTTTTTTTGCCATAAACATTTCTTCATATGATAGATCAGCCTTCCCTAACTGGTGCCATCCAAAGGCTATGCTGGCCGGGAATTATGGGAGTTGTAGTCCAATACACCTGGAGGGCACCAGGTTGAGGAAGGCTGTGATGCAAGGTTCACGAGCATCGTTATCTCACACACACTTGTATCCCAGGGAATGGGCACAATCCTGTCTGCTCCAGGAGAACTTCCATAGGTTCAATGTAATCCTGTTTTCCCTTGCTTATGAGGGAGCATTAGAGTGAGCGGAAGGCTCAGGGCAAGTTATTAATTTTCTAGACTAGAATATAAGTAACTAGCATTGAGGCCAGCGGGAGCACTGGATGGGAAGACAGGCCTTTTCTGTAGCAGCCAATCACTTCAGAATACTCTTCCAAGGGAGATATGTATTACACTTTCTCTACTGGTTTTCAGAAGATCCCCCAAATACTTTTTTTATTCTTGTCCGCTTTTGAATGATACTAGGGCAGCTTTATTCTGCTGATAGTGTTTTTGGCAGCTGCTGCTGCTGCTATTATATATTTAGATGTCTTAGTGTTTTGTGTTATGATTTTTTGTTTTGTTTTAATAATGTTGTGAGCTCCTTTAGAAGGCATAAACTCAAAATGTGGCTTATGAATAGTGAAAGAAATGAAGTGACACTCACCCTCTGGAACATCCTCCTCCATGCAGTTTGGGAGGCAAAAAATGTGGCATGTTTTAAACACGTCCTGAAAATGCAATTGTTTAAATAGGCTTTCTCTGCTTTTAATTAATTGTAAGTAATCATGATGATGATCTATTTTACTGTTTTTTAATTGCTTTTATTGTTATTGTAATTGAAATTATCTTTAATAGTGTATTTAAGCTGTGAACTGGCTACTTATTCATTACTGGGTCAGGTTTAAGTTTCTAGTACTAGTGTACAAAGTCCTAAACAACTTGGGACCAAGATACCTGAGAGAGTGCCTTCTCTCTTACCAACCAGTCCGGTCACTGAGGTCATCAAAGGGCATGCTCCTGGTGGTTCCACATGGACGTATGGCCCGACTGGAGTCCACCAGAAGAAGAGCCTTCAGTGTGGTGGCCTCTTCCTATAGAAATCCTACCTTTGGAGGTCAGGCAGGCACCAACGTTGTGATGCTTCCAGTGGCTCCTGAAAACATTGTTATTTCAGGAAACCTTCCCTGAGTGACCAGCCACAGTTTTATCAAAACCTGGTTTTATCAGAATTTTGTTTCTTTTTAAAAATAGTAATTATTTTAAAATGGTGTTTTTATTCTTTTATCCTATCTGATGTTCACCGCTCCGAAATCTTTGGATGAGGAGTGGTATACAAGTATTGTAATAAAAAAATATAAATTTACACACCCCTTGAAATTGAGAACTAACTATAAATGCCACACACTCCATCTGTGACTTGACTCTTCAATAATTCAAGGCTATGGCCCAAATACAGTGTTTTCAAAGCAACATACTCCTTGATTCCAACATCTTCCAAACTTTTACATGAGGAATTTTAAAATCCTTACCTTACAGTATCTTAGAGATTCCATGAGTGTCAGAAAACCAACAGTTGCTTGTTTATGTATTCCAAGAAGTTCTGAAAAAAAAAATAAAACACCTGTGTATTGTCCCAAAGTTTGATTCATACACCTTTCTCTTACTTAAAGCGTAATGACATTTCAGCCTACAGGTCATTAGCAAACCAAATGAAATGCAGAGAAGAATAATGTAACTGAAATAGGATGTCATATTGGGCAGTATCCAATGGCGACCAGCGGTGGATACTGCCCAAAATAATAAGGGAGCTCAACCAACCTGCCCCTTTCAGAAATGAGTCTTTGCACTTGTTTCAGGGCGTGCTTTTGAAAGTGCTACATCACCGTTCTGCAAACGGTGGGGGCCACTTGTGCAACAGAACTGGCAGGGCTAACTGCATGTGGAATGGAAGCAGTGGTGGGCCCTGTGCATGGATGGCCAGGATTGGATACTGTCCATTGAGAAAATAAAATGTGATATCAAACAGTATTTCTCCCTTTGTTTAAAAGTTTTTTGTTGTTGACAACGCAAATGAAGACAAAAATATGATGAATTCTGAAAGAGAAACCATGTTTAAGAACTTAAAATCTTTCTAAAAGGGCTTTGTTCTTTCCATATTCACAGGAAATACATAGATAAGATGAACTCCTAATTTTTGTACAAAATTGGCTTGCAAAAAGAACCTTCTGAGAAGGACTGAACGCATGGTCAGTGCAAATTCTTATAAACAACTCAAAAACATGCTGCTAACATACTGAAGAGACCAGTATAAGCGGCCAAAAATATGTGTGCTTAACTCTAAGCAACTCCTCAGCAATATTTGTAAACATACCAACCACATGTGTAGCTGGGTTTTTGTTTGGATTCTGCAAGGGAGAGGTATGTAATACCTCAAAAAAAGAGCCAGTTATGTAGCCTGGGTGATGAAAAAAAAACAACTGATGGTACAAATCACTACAGAAGGCTCCTAATGCTATCAGTCAAAAGACACTGTGTAGCTATTCCATCTTTTCCTCCTTTATAAAAAAATTCTGGTAAGAAAAAGGACAGAACAACTGCTGGGAAAACATGGGAGGGTTACAAATGGAGGACTATGTCGTCTCCCCCCCCCCCCCCCGGTAATATTCTGTGAGGCAGGGTGATTGCACAATAAAAGTCTTGTCTGGGAACAGTCTGAGACAAAAGCATTATACCAAGGATTAACCTTAGGAACTCCAGCAGAGGACCCAAAAGATGAATGTAGTTTAGTCATTACGACCAAGAGATTCTATGACAGAGCCAGAATTTTAATTTTTAAATCCATGGTATTTGGAAGTCTGTGGGATTAGTTCAGCCCCTACTCACAGCAGGGATAGGGTATTGCCACTTGGGAGTGTTCTAATCAAAGACTGTTTAGCTCTGCATCTAGGATTAATAAATCTTATTAATTCCACTCACTCTCATCACTCTGAAAAATGAATAGTCTCCACATAAATGTTTTCCCTTTCATTTTTCCATCTATGGTTGAAAGTATGAACATTGCCCCACTACCATTTGATAGGTGTACTATTTAAATTCTGTTGTTCTTGGTCTAGGTTTCAGTTATGAATTGTAAATGTTTTTCCAATTTGTCTACAGTCTTCATTGCACCACTGATTTGCAAGGCTGACACATAGTTTTCTCCATGTGCGAATAAAGGCAAACATATGGTAGTTAGATTATATGTATTACAAATGATTAAAATGGGCTAAGAGATTTGACAGCTTAACACTGGCTCCATGCTAACCATGGTTAACAATCTCAGGAGCATTCCCCTAGTCTTGTGGTTGTGAGTTCAAATCTCTGTGAAATTGTTGCCAGGAGACTGTGGTCCTTTAATGTTTTTGAAGAGCACATGCTTTGTATGCAGAAGGTCCAAGGTGCCTTCCCAGCAGCTCCAGGCAGGGCTGGGAAGAATTCCTGTCTGAAACCCCAGACAGGAAGTGTAGGCAATGCTGAGGGAGATGGACTGGAGCTCTGTATAAGGAAGCTTCTTACGTACCTAAAATTCTCCCATTCCTTCTTAAGGACTGTTAAACTGCTTGTCAGCACAATCATGAATGGCAGATAAGGCTACCAGGTTTTCCCCTTAAAGCAAGCTCTGAATCAAACTATGGTTGCAGATTCTTAAAAAACCCTGCAGTTTGCCTTAACCACAATTAATATCAGAGCTGACAAATGGCTTAAAGGGAAGAGAGTAGGGAGTAGGACTGATGTAGGGAGAGAGCACATTTTAGAGCTTTTGCTTCAGCAACTGCAACTAACAGAGAGAGTTAGCATGTCATCTGCACTGGCACACTGTCTTGTTTCAGTTTGTGCTTTAGGGACAAACTACATGTTGCACACAGAAGTGAGTCATGAACACCCAATAGTCATTGTCTTTAAAATAATGAAAAGCAGGGGATGTGTCTGAAACCCTACAGGAGATAAATTTTGGGAAGGGGCCAATCTAGAGCAAAAAAATGGGTTGTGGGAAAGTCCCCCTCAAAGTGTCCCCCAGGCTGTTTTTCATTTTTAAGAAGAGGCCAACAGAAGTTCATTATGTGTATGTGTATGAAGTTTGTCTCTCAGCCACTTTTCCCTAGAAATACACTATTGTGCTGTGTCCAGGCTGTATCTGACAGACACATCTTCAGAGGAGTCAATATTGTCATCCATTCTATACAAATTCCCTACCCTGTTGTTACCTAGGGTTCTTTCCCAAAAGACAAAAGCAAGCTATATTGTTACAGTTTCAAGTTTCCTAATCACACACTGATTCACTTGCAACCAAATTGCTATATATGGTAATATATGAGACACAAACACTTGTTGGGAGGACAAAAAATATAAAAAAATAGTGACATGTGGATTAGATTAGTGAACAGTTTGCATGTACTTATTTTCATCCTGATAAGGACACAGACCTAGATCCAAGAACAGATTTTGTCAGGTTTTTTGTGTGTAGTCTGTCACAATAGTTTGGTTGCATTAAACCACTATGCCTTATTATTTCAAAACATTTATCAATGGAAAGTAAACACTTTTTACATGCTTATTCCATAGTTATTACCATGCAAACCCGTGAAAGGTCTTTTCTGACTACTAGATGGCTTTGGAGACACTTTCCCCCGTTATTCCTCAAGTATTCTTCTTCTTTAGGGCCTACTGCCATCTTGTGGTAAATCAAAGAATATAAGTTTATTTATTTAAGAAATGTATAAACATATGTACCTTCCCAGACCTTAAGGTCATCTTAAGGGCTCCTTCTTTGGGACCCCTTGCCAAAGGAAGTGAGGCGGGTGGCTACTGGGAAGAGGGCCTTTTCTGCTGTGGCACCCCAGCTGTGGAATGAGCTCCCTAGAGGGGTTTGCCCAGCACCTATGTTGTACTCCGTTTGGTGCCAGATGAAGACCTTTTTATTTTCTCAGCATTTTAGCACTTGAGTCTTTTAGCTCTGCTGTTTTAAATCTGTATTTTAAATCTCTGCATTGGTGCTAGGTTTTATTCTGGTTGTACTTTTATATTGTACTGTTAAGCTTTCATATTTTATATTGTACTTTGTGGTTTTAATTTTTGTGAACCACCCAGAGCGCTTCAGCTATTGCGCAGTATAGAAATGAAATAAATTAAGTCCTTCATTCAAGAAATGTATTTCCGGGTGGTATACATAAAAATTTGAAATCTCCAATACAATTAAACATAAAACCATTGAGCAACAATGCAATAAAACTGCACTTTTCTGAAAGATGGAACATGGAGAAGAGCCTTTACTTGAAAGAAATTGTACTGCTACACAAATATATATATATTGGTTAAAATAATGAGAAGTAAGAAGTATGGGAATTCCTATAAAGCCACAAGCTTTCGCTTAAAAATTTAAACTCCAAACAAAGTCAAACAAAATATTTTGTACACAAACTCTTTGTGCCACATTATAGCAAGACAAATCAAGTACAAACTTACTCATTCCTGAGCATTCCCTGTCTCCATCCCAGACATTAGATACTGCATGCCCCGTCAACAGGAGATTAATTAAACTTTGGCTTAATATGAAGAAAACAAGATTTTAGATATACAAATAAATTATGTTTCCATTTTTTCTAAACAGAGAATTCAGATGGTACAATTAGTTTCTTGAAAAGTATGTTAAGATATTTTAAAGTGAACACACACTTTTTTGGATGGCATGGACACACATTTCAGTTTATCTGATCTTAAAGGATACTACCAATAAAATTCAATAGGTGTGGCAGCTGCAAGCGGCCTCCAGATGAATAAAAATAGAAGCAAGCAAGCTCCTAGAGAGCGGGCGATCAAAACGAGCAAACAGGGGGAGCAAACAGGAGTTGGCCAGGGGAGTTGCAGTTGCAGAGGAGACAAAGGCGAAGAGTGAGTAGAGGACCAGGCACAGGCTACTTTATTACAACCAGAAAGCTAGACACAAAGAGAGAAAAGAGACTATGGAAGGACAAGACTCTCCAGTGGTGGGGACCTGCAAGGTGTGTGCCATGTTTGTTTTCTTGCCTGAGAACAACATGGCCTACATGTGCAACAAGTGCAAGTTGACCACACTGCTGGAAGAAAAAGTACGAGGACTGGAGCGGTGAGTGCTGACCCTCCAGGGAATAAGAGAACACGAAGAGTTCTTGGACAGAATGGTGGAACTACAGCAGCAAAGCGAAGTACAGGAGTTAGAAGAGCAACAGCAAGCTGAGACAGAAGAGGAAACTGCTGAGGTGAGGAAGAATGAAGTAGAGGATACTCCTTGGAAAAGGGTGACAGGTAGGAGAAGAACTAGAAGACAATCAGCACCAGTGGAAGCAGTGGAACTAGCGAACCGTTTCCAAGTACCTGAGGATGAGAGTGGAGGACAGCCTGCGAGGAAGAATTATAGGGGAACCTGCATGAGGGCGAGCAAGAGGCTGAAGGTCAGCCAAGCAGAGGCAATGAAACCAAGGCCTACAACAAGAAGAAGAGAAGAGTAGTAGTAGTGGGAGACTCCTCGTTGCATGGGACCGAAACCCAAGTATGTCGCGAAGACCCATGGACTCGCCAGGTATGCTGTCTCCCAGGACAGATTAGAGATGTGACTGAAGAGTTGCCTGCACTCATAAAGCCCACTGACAGGTATCCTTTTCTTTTCATCCATGTGGGAACAAACGATACCGCCAAGCAGAGCTACGAAGAATCACATCAGACTTTGAAGCTTTGGGAAGGAAACTCAAGAACTTTGGGGCCCAGATAGTTTTCTCATCCATCCTTCCAGTAGTTAGAAGAGGGATAAAAAGGGAAAGAAAAATACTCCAGGTGAATGACTAGCTACAATGGTGGTGCCGACAAGAGAGATTTAGATTCTGGGACCACAGGCTATATTTCCTGGAAGATGGACTGTTAGCAAGGGATGGGTTGCACATCACAAAGGCTGGGAAGAATGTGTTTGGCCATAGCATGAAGAACTTCACCAGGAGGGCTTTAAACTGAATCCTATGGGGAAGGGAGATGTAAAGATGGGGGTAACAATGGACGAAGGCTCATGCACCACAACGGAAAGAACAGCTCTGATAGTGCCCAATAGTAGTCTTCATAAACAAGTAGGAAGAAAGCCAGACCATGAAGCACATGTTCTTTGATGTCTATCTACTAATGCCCAGAGTATGGGAAACAAACAGAATGAACTTGAACTCTTAATACAGGAGGGAAATTATGAATTGATAGGTATAACTGAGACTTGGTAGAATGACTCTCATGACTGGAATACAGCAATTCAAGGATATAACTTGTTCAAAAAGAACAGGAGGAACAGGAAGGGAGGTGGGGTTGCATTATGTGTTAAAAATACATATCTCTGCACAGAAATACAAGAGGATGAGCTTGGTAGCCCCATCGAGAGCATCTGGGTTAAAATAAATGGAGCAAAGAATAAAAGGAACATAGTGGTCGGCGTCTACTACCAGCCACCTAGTCAAGGAGAAGACGAGGATGAAACTTTTGAAAAGCAAATAACCAATGTTTCAAGGAAACATGATGTAGTAGTAACGGGGGACGTCAATTTCCCCAATATTTGCTGGGAGACAAATGCTGCAAAACATGGCCCCTCCAGGAAATTCCTGACTTGTGTGGCAGATAACTTCCTCCTACAGAAAGTAGAGGAAGGAACTAGAGGATTGGGTATCCTTGACTTGATCCTAACCAACAGAGATTACTTAGTGGGTAAAGTAGCAGTTACAGGAACTCTGGGGGAAAGCAACTTGAGTTCCTGGTTCTAAAGGAAGCAAAAGCCGAGTGTAGCCAAACCCGTACCCTGGATTTTAGGAAAGCCGATTTTAATAAACTCAGAACAATGATCAGTAAGGTCCCATGACAGGCGACTCTAACAAGAAAAGGAGTCCAGGATGGGTGGGAGCTTTTAAAAAAGGAAATTCTCAAGGCACAATTACAAACAATTCCAACAAGAACAAAGGTGGAAGACAACAGAAGACGCCAATGTGGCTTCACAAAAAGCTTAGATAAGACCTGAAAACAAAAACAAAAAACACATATAGGAAGTGGAAGGAAGGACAAGCAACAAAGGAAGATTACAGGCAGGTAGCACAGAATTGCAGGGATGGCGTCAGGAAGGCTAAAGCTGAGAATGAGCTGAGGTTAGTGAGGGATGCCAAAAACAACAAAAAAGCTTTCTTCAGGTACGTGCATAGTAAAAGACAGAGGAAAGAAATGGTGGTTCAGCTATTAAATAAGGATGGCAAATGATAACAGATGACAAAGAAAAGGCAGAAGTGCTCAATTATTACTTTGGCTCAGTCTTGTCCCAAAAGAGGGTCTATGACCCCCCCCCCCCCCCCCCGGCAAAGGCGAAGTACAGGCTGAAGGAGCATGATTGCAGCTTGAGATTGATAGGCATATGGTCAAGGAACACCTAATTACTTTGAATGAGTTCAAATCTCCAGGGTCAGATGAACTGCACCCTAGAATAATAAAGGAACTGGAGGAAGAACTCTCAGAACCACTGTCTATTATCTTTGAGAAATCATGGAGGATGGGTGAAGTGCCAGATGACTGGAGGAGGGCTAATGTGGTCCCTTCAAAAAGGGTAAAAAGGAGGAACCTGGGAACTACAGACCAGTCAGTCTGACATCAATCCCTGGGAAAATTCTGGAGCAGATGATAAAGCAATCCATCTGTAAGCACCTTGAAAACAATGCAGTGATTACTCGAAGCCATCTGATCTCATTTTTTGATCAAGTAGCCTCCCTTGTGGACCGTGGGAATGCTGTGGACATAATATACCTCAACTTCAGCAAAGCTTTCGACAAAGTGCCCCATGATATCCTGATGAGCAAACTAGCTCAAAGTGGGCTAGATGAAACAACGACAGAAGCAAAATTCAAAGTGATCTTGATGGACTGGAGCGCTGGGCAGAAAACAACAGACTGACATTTAATAGGGATAAATGCCAAGTTCTGCACCTAGGAAAAAGAAACCAAATGCACAGTTACAAGATTGGGGATACATGGCTCAACAACACTACAAGCGAGAAGGATCTTGGAATTGTTGTTGATCACAGGCTGAATATGAGCCATCCATGTGATGTGGCTGCAAAAAAGGCAAATGCTATTTTGGGCTCCATTAATAGAAGTATAGCTTTCAAATCCCAGGAAGTACTAGTTCCCCTCTACTCAGCACTGGTTAGGCCTCATCTGGAGTACTGTGTCCAGTTCTGGGCACCGCACTTTAAGAAGGATGCAGACAAGCTGGAGAGGGTTCAGAGGAGGGCAACAAAGATGATCAGGGGACTGGAAACAAAGCCCTATGAAGGAGACTGAAAGAACTGGGCATGTTTAGCCTGGAGAAGAAAAGACTGAGGGGAGATAGGATAGCGCTCTTCAAGTACTTAAAAGGTTGTCCCAGAGAGGAAGGCCAGGATCTCTTCTCGATCATCCTAGAATGCAGGATACGGAATAATGGGCTCAAGTTACAGGAAGCCAGATTCTGGCTGAACATCAGAAAAAACTTCCTGATTGTTAGAGCAATACGAC
The DNA here is from genome assembly GCF_057233095.1 of Heloderma suspectum. Taxonomy (NCBI): domain Eukaryota; kingdom Metazoa; phylum Chordata; class Lepidosauria; order Squamata; family Helodermatidae; genus Heloderma; species Heloderma suspectum. Next base: position 197,679,394 of record NC_139462.1, read on the forward strand.
AATGGATCCAATTACCTAGGAAGGTAGTGGGCTCTCCCCCACTGGAGGCATTCAAGATGAGGCTGGACAGCCATCTGTTGGGGATGCTCTGACTTGGATTCCTGCATTGAGCAGGGGGTTGGATTCGATGGTCTTGTAGGCCCCTTCCAACCTTACTAGTCTATATGAATATTCTCCACTATTTGCTGTCAATTTCTTTATAGTTAACTACTGCAAAACCTGTATTTCTAAAGTACCATTTGTTCAGATGTTCCAACTTTAAGGGCAGTATAAGGCTAACCAGAGCTTACCTTCCATGACCATAAACAGGATCTATCAATGGCTCAGTTGAATCTTCAATTTCATTTTTAATATTTTCAATGCCCTAAAAAACAGGATTACTTTCTGATAAGTTTACTGGTACATTGACCACACATTCCTGCACAGAAATATTTCCCCACAAGTCATGCCATTTCTTTTACCATGAATAGCTACCCCTTAAATTTCTGCCACAAAGATATCAATTGATAATTGGCTTGCCCTCCACTTTTACTAAATTGTTCCAACAAAATTATATAATTTCCAATAACCAAGTCTGTCCAATATTCACTTTTCCCATAATATAAAGCAGACAGTCACTTATCAGTATTAAAGGTCTGAGCATAGATTACTGAAGCCAAATGTAAAGATCAAGCCAAACTGTGGGGAATGTAATAGGTTATGGTGATGGAGAGCACCTGCCCCGTGCTTTTACCACAAACGTAGAGCCACGTATATACTCACTGACATGGCAGTAAAGGGATGGGTCAGAGGATACAAGCCCTTGTCTTTCTCCCTTCCACTCCACACTGGAATCCCCTCACAGGGAAATCACACAGCCTCAAGCTGTTTAACACAGCTATTAGGGAAACCTCTCTAAAGATAAACTGTTATTCTTTGTAGGATTGAGTATGCTCTGGTGAAACAATATATACCCTTTCTACATGCTAAATAATACTACCCATACAGCCAGGTTGCTAAAGTACAAAATATTCTAAAGCCTTTAACTAAGAAGTTTTTCGCTTCCAAGATATAATCATTCCCGGGGGGTGGGGGGTTGTGGAGATCGAATCTAGCAGAGGCCTAAAAACACAGTTTTTTTTTTTAAGCATACCGAATGTTTTTAATGTATTGCACACTGCCCTGAGAACTTCGGTTATTGAGCAATTTGAAAGTACACTAAAATAAATAAATACTTGCCTTAGAAACCTAACTACTACGAATTAACCAAGTCATTTTACAGGTTCCAATTTGTACATTCACTCATCTTACATTTCCAGACTCTCGTTCATAGTTGGTTTAAGCAAACAAACTTTTAAAAAATACCTTGGTCAATATCACAGAATACAGAAAAAGCAACACGCCAAATTTGTTTGTCCAGACTGAATACTGATTCCAAACTGCATCCTTAAAATCGGGAAAACTTGTGAAGGATTGCTTGCTGAAGATTAAAAAGAAAAACCAATCAGACATTGTACTGGGCTTTGACAGTAATTGCATCATGAGCTTGTATTTGATAACTAAGAACAAAATGCAGGGTGATAAAAGGGGTTACTGCATGCTGAGGGCATTCAGTATTTGTGATTATTATTACATCTGCAATAAAATTAGCAGCACTTGTCAACAGTTACAGCATGTACACAGTACTAATGGTGCCAATATGGCAGCATGTGTCAGAATTTTAGACGCCTGGTTGAAATTTCTCACCTGAAGAGATCTTACATGCAAAATTGATAGCTTTTTTAGACAACCACTACACTTCAATAACTACTTTGTACATTGTTTTCACTGATAAAGACATAATATGCAGTTAACAGCATGTTGTCTGGTAAACAATGTTTTTAAAATATCACCAACCTAACAGTTAGTGTTAGATAGGGATTACTAAGCATACTGGCTCAGATTCAAAACTGTAGGCACAGAAGGCTGCACACCTACTACTTTGCTTACACAAAGTCCCCTTCCATCACTACCCCACATGTTAGCAGTGTAAGGTCAGGTGCCCTTTCCCTACTGTTCCTAATAGTTAAATAGTTCTGAGAGTCTTTACTCAGAAGCCTCTCACAGCATAGGTTGATCAATAGAGAGGACACTAAAGTAAACCCTAGGCCTCAATATGTGCATCACAGGTTGCCAGGTGTGTGTCTGGACATCCCTCAATACCAACTTAGCTTTTGAGCATGTGGGAAGAGTGATCCAAGTACAGAAATGTTCTACACAGATATATGCTTCTCAGTTGTAAATGTATGTGGTTCAAGGGACATTTTTATATTCAGGACCACCTTAAATGCTCAACTATGAATCCTCTAAGCTGATGCTGAAACTAAAAAAAACCCTCCTGCATTAAGAGCGCCACAAAATCAAGTTAAAAGTACAGATTTGGATAGCTGTCACAATTGTTTTTGATCTTTAAAGCAATAACCTGCTTCAGCCGATTTATAAGTAGGTTTTAACCTTGATGTTCAACCATGTGAAGATGAACAGTATGAGGCTTATACCTTAAAGAAATGTTGCTTATTGGGACTACAAGATTTTAAATGTTCCAACATGTTACTTACTGAATTAATGCATGAAATCGCTCAAAGCCAAGCTCTTCGACAGCCAAGGCAGCTATACACAAGAGACACTTTTCAGCACTACACATTGCAAAAAGTGACACAAGAAACACACAGCAAGCTAGAATACTTTCAAGCCTTTCATAATTTAACTCCAACCCCCACCATCTTTTGGACCAGCTTCTACTTGCAGTTACATGGTACAAGCCATCTAGGTCTTCACCATACAAGTAATTGGATGCACAAGCAATTAGATTCAGTGGCACTGTTTGCACATCACACTAACCCACAACTGTTTAAAATTGTGGATTATCATGAATGAGGAAGCCTGCTGGTGCTTCCATCTGTGGTTTGTTTAGTTACATGCAAACTATGAACTCTTGCTTGTCTCTCCCCATCAGTTATGACTCTGGCTTGTTGGAAGAGAGACAAGCCAGAATTCCTGGTTCACACATAATGCTAAACAAACCACAACTGGAAAGTCTGTGGTTTGTTTAGCTGATTTTTTTAAATTGTGGGCTATTATCAAGGCAGTGTGCTGGTGCATGCTGCCTTGTTCACAACCCACATTTTTTTTTTAAATATATGTGTTAGTGTGACATGCAAACCAAGCCATCATTGCCAAGACTAGCAAACCATTAAAGTTCAATAGCCTTGAAAACATCCAGGGGCTGTTTTGCATGAATTATGACAACCACTGCAGGGAGGTCACCAAGCGCAAGCATACTGAACACGCAATTCTGCTTGTCAAATAGATTTTCTACAGGGACAAGTGAGCACAGTTATCTAGATTTTCGAGCAGAACCAGAGTAAGAAAGCTGTATTTTCAATCCATTTCTCTCAACACATTTTGCAGCAAAACAATGAATTAGCATATACATTTTAAGCAATGCTTTGTCTCTTTAAAAAAACAAATATGCTACTTAAGTGTGTGTTAGGTAACCTAACAGTAGAAAAAAATACAGCATTTAGTGCCTTCCCAGGTTTAGATTTTATATCACATTTCCCTCATCCTTTGAAAGAAAAATTTGAAATGAGCCTTTCCCATACCTGGCTGATGCTTGCTTGGTCAGTCACTACTGTGCTTACAGAGTATAAGTAAAATGAGCTTAGCATAACTACTGAATTTAACAGGCAGTGAGAGTAAGCAATTTAAGGTTAAGTTAGCCTTCCACAAAAATGTCTTGCATGTAACAATTAAGCTAAATGTCCAAGAAACCAATGCAATTCTACTTGAGTAAGCAGAATTCCAACACTGATAACAAATCCTCACCAAGGTTGGCCATAGAATCCCTGTCCAAATGTCTGGAGACGGTGAGTGGCTGGATAGGGAGGAATAAGCTGAAGCTGAACCCTGACAAGACCGAGGTACTTTTGGTGGGAGTCAGGAGTAGGTTGGGGGATGTTGACCTGGTGTTGAATGGGGTATGGCTACCCTTGAAAGACCAGGTCCACAGCCTGGGGGTCATTTTAGACTCCCAGCTGTCAATGGAGGCTCAGGTGTCAGCCGTGAGCTGGACAGCACTGTACCAACCCCATCTGATACGGCGGCTGCGCCTCTACCTTTCCGACCATCTGCTCCCATCGATAGTACATGCCCTGGTCCCCCCTTGTCTAGACTACTGTAATGCGCTCTACGTGGGGTTACCCTTGAAGACGGTTCGGAAGCTGCGGCTAGTGCAGAACGGGGCAGCTTGCCTGATTAAAGGCAGCCACCAGTGTGATCACATCAGTCCGGTACTGAAGGAGTTGCACTGGCTACTAGTTGTTTTCCGGGCTAAATTCAAGGTGTTGGTTTTGACCGTAAAACTCTATACAGTTCTGGCCCAGCCTATCTCAAGGAGCGCCTCCAGCAACACCAGACAGGCTGCTCAACAAGATCAGCCTCGGATGGCCTTCTCTCTGTCCCATCAACCAGGACAGCTAGGCTGGTGAGAACAAGGGAGAGGGCCTTCTCTGTGGTGGACCCCACTCTGTGGAACTCCCTCCCTAGGGAATTCCGCCATGCCCCCTCTTTAATGAGCTTCCATCATGCATTGAAAACTTGGTTGTTCAGGCAGGCATTTTAGGTGGGTTAGGGTATTTTTAGAATATGATGTTTTAACGTTTAATTCTACTGTTTTAGTTTGAACTGTTGTACTTCGCCCAGAGTGGCTGGGTGACCAGCCACGATGGGCGATTAAGAAATGTAATAAATAAAATAAATAAATATAGGGGAAAAACAGGTGCAGCTTCTGTGATTCAGATTCTACGACAAGAATGCCTTAAAACTGGCCTAACTTCATTACTCTTTGGTGGAAGAAGTACTCTTTGAACTGTACTAATTAAAAATACACTTTTAAAAAAAGTTGTAATTTTGCGAGGTGAAGTCTTACATGAGGCTACAATGGAGGCTTATTTTGGAACAGTGACTAGTCATGAACCTTAAGCCTTAATGAATTTTTTTTCTAAAAGACATGTGCATCCAATAACTTTTTAAAATTATGAGCAAATAAACTAACAACTTGAGGGAACAATGATATAAAGAAATCTCTGAACCTGTGAACTTGCACTATTACATTTAATAGATGGCAAACAAGTCATAGGTGTGCACAACATAAAGCAGATGAAACAAATAGACTTTGCATTGGCAATCTGTGAACCAGTTATTGTTGCCAATTTCTCTCACACTGCTGAACTGAGTGGAATGGCAGAAACAATACGTTAAGATATGAACTATGTAGAGGAACACAAACACTATTGAAATAAGAGTCTTGTAACTCTTGAAGAGTCTTGAAACAACAAAGTTTACAGTAAGTGACAGTAGCCCAGTTCAAAGTACAAAACAGAAAATGTGAAACCTTTACTACAAAGTCAGATCTGTACAAAAAACATGATTTACCAAAGTCTCAACATTTGCTTTTGCAGCTGGTAACACAGAACTCCAATATATTTTATAGGAGATGCACTACTAGAATAATTGCAATTACATTTTTGTTGCATCAGAAGTGTGAAGAAGGAGGAAAATAGTCACTGGCTTTTCAGCTAATGCCTTTTGCCACTTCTGTCCTTTTGGGGGTGGGGGGAAAACCACACATCATACAAATATTTTATATAAAAATATTTTCACTTGTCACAATTTATCAGCCAAAGAAGCCTCTCTTTATACTAATTAGAGTCATGTGAATGGGGAAGGTGATGGTGCCATTTTTTTCTTTCTGGCAAATGCACAACATGAGGCATGAGGTACAATTTGGAAGAGTACCAAACCTTTGAGGAACAGTGGGTGGATGTAGGGGGCTGCCATTAGAAGGGGGAGCTGAAAGTCCCAGTGTTGAATACTTCATGTATAACTTAATGTCAGGACCCAATTTAAGTCCCTATCTTACTAATAGTGCATTTCATCTATTCCTAAAAATACATGTCTTCCTATCTACCAAGAAAACAATAAACTGTAAGGGATTCCAAATTAGTAAGCGTTCATGAAAGGAAAAGAAATGGAAATTTTGATTTAGGTCAAATATTAAGAACCTGTCTGACTGGAAAAATGAAAGCAGATGATCCAGTGCTAGTTTAAGAAGTAGGAAGGTAAGAGATTTCCCTATATGCAGCTCTAGAATTTACAGGTATTTATTAGCCTTATAAATTACAAGAAAGCATACTGCTTAGTGATGAGAGTTTCAAAATTACATCCCACTTTATGAACTCAAGGCCAAATTCTCTTTTTTTGGAGTCATTCTGTGCAACTAGGAACTGTGCAACTAGGATTTTTTTTTACTAATTTTAACTGCATGTCAAGAGCTTTATGTATTTATTTCCATTTCATTTCCATACCACCCAGAAGCCAAAGCTCTCTGGGTGGTTCACAAAAATTAATACATAGTGGTGTGAGAAAGAATGGGGGGATAAATCTGGTCAACTGATGCAAGATGGCAGCCATTTTGAAAATACAGAAGCCCCCTTCACACTTTAGATGTGAAGATGGCTCCATGATCAAAAAGAAAAGCAGGGCCACCCTGCCCACCCCGCCTCTAGTATCTGGTGCTTCCCTGCCCCCGCATCCACATATTGAGGATGGACATGTGAAGAAGGGAAGCCTGCACGGCTATACTCATAATGCAATATAAGGTCGTATATTTTCCCAATTGCTCAATTTTGTCAGACCTTTGCATAAACGCTGATCATTAATATTTGCTGTTATTTGGATTCTGCATAATACATTAAAAATAGTGTTGTAACACAGTAAAACTCTAGCTTTGTATTTTAGATGCTTAAGATATGCATTTAAAGCTGCAATCCTCTGAATACATACGGGGGAGTAAGTCCTATTAAAGTCCGTGAGCCTTATGTCTGAGTGTATGCTGACAGGACTGGGGTGCAGACATGAGCAGAGTTACCAATTATAACATTAATACAAACAAAGAGTTACAGACCTTAAAGACAAACAAATATATCATGGCATAAGCCTTTTGTGGACCAGGCTATTAGAGGCATGAGTTAAAGAATGTAAGTAATTTAGAATTCAAAAATGTTGTGCTACATTTTTCTGAAACAAGATTTGAGTTGCAATGGAACGGCCACATATTTTCATTATAAAACTTTATTTTTTCCAATTGTCACAGTCTGTAGGCTTATACGTAAGAATAGCAGTCATGCTGAGTAAACAAGGGCAATTTCCAAGACATTTGTCCCTGACCATCAAATATTTCACAAGGTAGTTTAATATTTAAGGCAAACAAAAACTGCTTTAGAGAGCAACTGTATGGGTCTGGGAAAATATCCCAGGGACCATAGAACTGTTCAGATTCCCCCTTCCGAGGTCAGATACAGAGATCAACCCCATGCAGCTGGCATGGAAAGAACTGTGCTGGCTGCCCTGTGAGGTCAGAAAATTAACCTTGGAGGAGAAAAGGGGGTGTTCTGGTGGTAGGGAAAGAGACCGGAGAGGCCAGGAGACAAGTTATCCTGATCTCCCCCCCCCGAAGCTCCCTCGCCAGGTGGCTAAAATGCCCATCTAGCGAAATCTGCAGGGCGGGAGGATGGAGTGGCAAAGATTGTCTTCGCTGCTCCTCCTGCCTTGCACTGGATGATCTCAGAGTTCATCAGCTTCCAATCACCAAGGGTGCAATCAATAGGATTGGGCTCTCAGTATCTCAAAAAAGATGGAACACTTAGCATAAGGATTAGTATTCTTTGTTACAACCACTAGCTACCCTTAAATAGCTCCATCTTAATACCATATATGTAAGTAGATTTGCACTAAAATTAATAAACATTAATTTCATGCAATCCATTTAGGACTGGTATATTAATTCTGGGAGAAACATTCTTCTACAATGGTCACTTTTCAAAGTAAGAATATTCCGGTACTGTATCTAATTGAAGTGGTTTTGCCTGTCAATTTAAAAACTCAGGCTCTTCAGATGTACTTAGAACTCAATGGTAGATCCTGAATAGTCATGTTACCATTATTTATTAAGTAAGTGGTCATTTTATTGCAGCTAAACTAAGGTAGGAAAATACAAATCAGGTGAGATCAAGCTGGTAGATGTCAAGCACATACGCATAATAAGATACCAGCAATATGAAGGTAATAGCTAATAGTTAAAGTACCCATAATGGTACTTTTAAGAAATGACATGGAAATTTGGCTTCTCAGTATTCGGTTATCACAAGTACCTGCAATTCAAGAAGAATATTTTGATCTGCACTGACATAGAATCATAGAATAGTAGGGTTGGACGGGGCCTATAAGACCATTGAGTCCAACCCCCTGCTCAATGCAGGAATATTATCACCAGGCCACAACAGAGCAGGGTCCAATTCTTCCACTTCCTTGTCCTTGTTTATGAAGCACAACAGTCAAGAAAGAAGCAGGAGCTTCCCAACCCGTATCCCTCAATTCCGGCCTGTGGGAGCTCAATAATTTACAAAATGTAAGTGTCTTTATGGAAGGGGAAGATTTTAAGTTCTCATTGTATTTGTATAACCACAAATGAATAAAATTTGTATTTGCTTATTTGGAGGGAAACATTTTGACAAGAACATCTGATTAGCACTAATTACATTTAAGGATAATTAAACCCCCCTTTCCTTAGAACAAACTTCCCTACTCCCTGCCATTCCACATGACTGGGCTGAAGGTGGAGACTAAATAAATGTTAAAGAAATGAAACTCATAGAAACCATGGACGACACAAACCAACTGAATAAAATTAACTGGGGGGGGGTTGCAAGTTCCCTGTGGATTGCCCACCTTGGGTACTCTTCAATTACATACCTTTTTAGTAGGGCTGGCGGCCAGTTAAATGATTTTCAGTCAGTTTTATGGCTTGGATCCTAACTAAGGTTCCGCAAAGAGAAGGGCCCCTTCTTTTAATGGACAGGACTGTGATCCAGTGGAAGGGGAGAAGCAATTTTCGCTCATTCACCCCTCCCCCCAGAAGACACCCAGGCTATTAGAGGGTTCATCAACCTTCTGGAACAGATTTTTGTGGGGCTGCAGGGGGAAAATTATGAAAGTCATTTCTCACCTTCTGTTGGTGAGTGTCCCAAGAGTAGAACTCCACTCAAGGAATGCTTCCATGAGCAGGAGCAAACTCAGGATCCTCGCCTATGATTTTTAATATTAAAAATTGACATAGATTTGCAAAATAAATACTTCTGAAATTTTATGTTATGCACATATATCCATTACAGCAAGCACCATCTAAGAGGAGATGTGTGTGAGAAGTGGGGGAGACAGAGAGATCGAGATCGGGTAAGGATACCTCTTCCAAGTTTATGCCTGACACCTACAGCTTGTGTGATTTCTTATTAGATGTTACTTTTTTTATGAAGCTGCTCAACTCATTGCTCAATCAAAAGGTTTCAGTCCAAACAGTGCATCCCTAATCTTTAACAGCTGTGGTCATATGACACTATAAACTGGGATGCAACACCTAGGCCTAAGAGTGCTTGTCAGCTACTTAGGTCCATGGGACCTAAAATGAATCTGTAATGGAGTTCAATTTTTCAAGCATAAAACCCAAAAGTACCAGGATGAGAGACGTAGAATAGAAGACAAAATTATCTGCAGTACATTAAAACATTACAGAATAAATCATGTTACAAAAATACAAAGCACTGCTTGGAATCATATCACACAAGATTATCTTACAGGGCTTCTCCTCTTGATGGCTGGACTCAGCTGGGGTCTCAGAAATACTAGCACTTTCGTCTGCAGTCTTTCCTCTTTGCCATGTTGCCAAACAGTATGATTCTGAATGATCAGAGCAAGCCAGTTCCAAAATATCACTTAATGTATGACAAAGGAGATTCTTCTGCTCTTCCTCTGAAATATTCAAAGCCAGAACAAATAGAACTTTTGACAGGGTACTTGTATGCAAAACATCTAGCAATATTCATTATTCCATCTAATGCAGGGTTTTCCTGAATAAACCAAGGTAAGTTTAAGGCAGCTTAGGAGGACTGGCATCCAACAGCTTCCAGGTCAAATTCACACTTTGAGAACTACCTATCACTTCAGTTGCCAGCCACGCTCTTTAGCTGGTTTGAGTATTCAGCAACGAGAAGAAGGGAGGCAGGAAGGCATAGGGAGATATTCTCATCTTGGCTCACTCTCTTTCAGTCATGTGATTCTCACTAGCTCAGTTCAGACATAGCTCTCATCTATGATTTAGAGCTACAGGGACCTGGGCAGGCCTTGGGCTCTTGCACTCCTCTCCTCCTCCAGTGCAGCCATACGAGGTTGGAAGTACCTGCCTTTGGTTTAAACTAACTGCAGTTTATGATGTCTGAACTGGCCCAAACTGTGGTTAGTTTAAACCCTGGTCTATTGAAACAAGCCAAGTTCAAACTACAGTTTATTATCTTGACTTCTTTCAATAAACTATAGTTTAAACTAGCCAGTTTGGTTCAGTCTGAATGAAATAATAAACTGCAGTTAGTTTAAACTAGTAAACAGGTGCTTTCATCCTCCTCTGCATGCTATGCTAGAGAAGGAGAGGGAAGGTGGGAACTTTTGAGCAGGCTTAACCACATAATAAACCATCATCATTGTTATTAATTAAATGTATATGTTGCTTCCCACTGCAAAAAGTCTCAAAGCAATTTACACACACGTTACAGAAATTCATGATTAACAGGAAAACAACAACCCCAAAATCAATATAAACCATAATCTACAAAATACAACTGTGCCATAAAAACATAATTTAAAAATATGAAAAGTGTTAATCCACAAAGACAGAATATCTTCCCCTGCTCTCAGCCTAGAATGAACATCACAAAAGCAGCCCACAACAACTGGGCCATAACTCATGTCCAGAAGCCTGTGAAAATAAGTATGTCTTTGCCTGATGCCAAAAATATGACAGTGCTGGTGCCAGTCGAGCTTCCCTGGGTGTAGTGTTGCATAAACACAGGGCTATCACAGAAAAGGCCTGTTCCTGAACTGACTCCCCCACAAGCTTCTCTTGGATAGAGCACCGAGAGAAGGGCCTCTGAAGCTGATCTCAGGGACTGTGTAGGTTCATACAGGGAAAGGTGGTCCTTCGGGTGCTGAGGTTCCGAGCCGTAACCAGCACTTTGAATTTACCCCTGAAACAAAATTGGCAACCAGTGCAGGTGAGCCAGAACTGGGCTTATGTGTTCACATCACCTAGACCCAGTCAACAACCTGGCCACAGAATTCTGCACTGGCTGCAGCTTCAGAACCACCTTCGAAGGTACATTGCAGAAATCTAAGCTAGAGATTACCAGAACATAGACCACTGATGTTAGGCTATCCCCATCCAGATAGGGTTGCAACTGGGCTACCAACCGAAGCTGGTAGAAGGCACTCCATGCACAGAGGCCATCTGAGCCCCCAATGACAGATCTAGGAGTACCCCCAAGCTGAGCACCTGCTTAGCACTTTGTACAAACCAGGCCACTTTCTTCATACACACACCCCAGTTTCTGACAGCAGGGAGGGAACAGACAAATAATCATTTGAGGTAAAAAAAAAAAAAAAAAGGAGCAGAGGAAGCATGATGTGGAGAGGAAATAATAGACACATGGAGGCAATTACTAAGACATTTTTGGCTTGCAACTCTGGGATATGCATACTGATTTCAGTAAGATAGTTCAGAGTAAGTTGCTTGACAAATTAAATTTGTCTTAAATATGTTATTAGTATTAAATATATACAATGTATATTGTTGCCTTATTTATGATTTATGTTATGTCACATAATTCATCCTTAGAAACAGGCTCTTATTGTCCCATAGTAAACACAAATGACTTCGGCCGATCTCTGAGGATCCCCTAGAAAATTAAACACACACACACACACACACACACACACACACAAACACACAGTTTCTGCTAATTCTTAGAAACTCAAGGGTGGTGGGCAAAAGTTCTTAATTCACCAGAGTTCCATGTGTCTCCCCTTATCGCTAATGAATATAGTGATCAATGAGTTTTAGCCCATTTTCTCCAGCCCCAAGATAAAAAAAAAATCAAGTTCTGTAAGAGCAATAAGACAAACTGTCCAGTCAGAATAAGCCATACACAGTGACATTTCTGATGGTTGCCTAATTTGCATGATGATTCCATTTGCTAGATTTGGGCTTTCTTACTGCCCCATGTAAAGCCTGTAATGCTGAATTCTACACCTTCTACTTTGAAATCATCAGCAAATGTTGCAATTAGTATACAAATGCATTATTAAGTTACTGCAGAAGAGCTTTACTCAGAATTGTTTATGAATAATATAGTTTATGAATAATATAGTTTAGCTTAGCACAGCATAATTTGCTGGCAAGTACTATATCAAAACCCTCCTGGGGAAGTAGGTTTGTAGTTACCTTGACATTGTCTCCAGGTAGATTTCTCACAAGTAAAAAGCTTCTTCAGAAGGAATGCCTTATATTAAAGATAATATTGACATATCAGAAATGAATGATTGGTTCTTCAGTGGTGCAAACTGTTTCCATTTTCAATATAGATTTAACTTTTCTTTTTTAAAAAAAGATTAGATATATTCCCAGTTACTCAAAAAACATTTCTCCTATACAAAGATGCAATTTTAGCCCTCTGTCATTTAACAATCAACTACAGCTGAATAGATTACAAACTTCTAACAGGATTCTGTACAAACCATGATCTATTTTCTCATGCATGTATACTATTCTCTCCTAACTTGACAATGTCTGAAGCAATTGATGGCCAAGTATTGGACTGCAAATCTGCCCCTACCTGAGAGGATTAAGGCAGTTGCCTTTGTAAAGAGTCAACTGCTGCAGAAACATGTGGAACAGACAGATTAGTTCTTAGACTTGCATTTACAACTGATCTAAACTAGGCATTTGTGGTATTTTAAGCATAGTGCATTAGATAAATCTCATAGACTTCGTAAAACTATGTTGTCACACTATGATAGTCCAAAATACCAGTGTTGGTAAGTTTCAAACCCTACTTACATCAGGGTGCTATGTACAGAGCATAGTCACCTAATGTAAACCCGTTCAATATACGATTACCTATTGTGTGTGCTTTAAGTTATCAAGTAAGCCAAATAACTGTAGGTGAAAAATATGTTTTCAAATTGAAATACTTTCCAAAAGTCTCTGCAGTATTACCTGAATTGGTGCAATCACAGCACAAGGGCCTCCTTCAAATTGTTCTAATGCAGTGGATTCTGATTCACTGAACACAAACCCTAATAGGAAGAACCAAAATGTTGAGTTAGTTATTTTCAAAGCAAAATGTCCACTAATAAGCACAAGCCCCTCCTTGATAAAGGATACTTATTCCTTGTCAGGGCCAAACTGTAAGAGTGCCATTTTCAATCAGCCTGATAATCCCTAGTAACTCTGTTCAGTCTTTTTTAGAGTGTCAATTAATTGTACTGATGCTCTCAGGAAATTACACCAACCCCAAATTCCATGTTGGGAGTAGTATTAGGTAATTCTCTTGTGGGATACCTCCAGAATGTTCATATCCATATTCCTCCTACCTTGTGTTAAAAAGTAGTAACACAATGATAAGCAGCTAGAACCAAGAGAGACTTAGTTTTGCAACCACTTGCTGCCAGACAATTTGATAAAGGATCAAGCATTCTAGATGCTTGCCATTCCCCCAATGCAGTGGCATATTTGATATGCTTTTTCCTACATCAGGCACATCCATTTTCTCTTGACCCATCCTGCAGTTGTATTAATTCCTAAAACCACACAAACCCAAAGAATCTGGTTTGGAAAGATGCCATTTGGGGTTCACCAAAACTTCATGCTAATACAAATGCTACATCCAGCGGTAATTCTTTATTTTTAAATTGTATATCCCAGCTTTCTTCTTAAACAAGGATCTAGGTGGGTTTTTCTAGTTCAGCATCAGGGGTATCGTTAGAGACATGCCCACCTGGGCACGGGCCTCAGATCATTTGAGCTGTGCCCTGGATCTTCTGAGCTGTCCTAATTGCCATTTTTTTACATTTTCCCATTGACTTGCATTGGAAAACAAAAATGGCCATAGCTTTTTTAGTTTGCATGATAAATACATGAAATCTGGAGGCTTGGTGTCCCCCATGGAGCTTATTGAATGTGCCAAATTTCAGGCAGTTAGGTCCAGTGGCCTTTGTGCTAGTTACAGGTAAACTTTGCTATTTTCAAGAAAATCTGTCAAAGCAAAGAGCTATAATTTATTTGTTCTTCCAGATAAATTCATGGAATTTGGAAAACTGGCAGCCCCCATGGAGCTCATGGAACCTGCAAAATTTCACAGTCAGGTCCAGTGGCTTTTGCGCTAGCCATGCGTAAAATTTCCTTTTCTCAAAGTCTAAAACAAAAAGTAAAAACTGTCAAGTCACCCAGGGGATTAGAGATCCTAATCAGAAGGTGTTTAAGGTGACCATTAGGAGGTCACTATTAGGGATGTAAGAGAATTCCACCACGGATCTCGGTGAGGCCGAATGACAGTGCATTCGGCCCCCCGAAATCCGTGGCGGAACGAAGCCCCCACCCCCCCACCCCACAAAAGGCGCGCGAAACGGAGCATTCACCTGCTGTCGTTTGTGCTGACTTGCGAATGGTGGCTGCCCTGCGGCCGCCATTCACTTCTTCATCATAGCTGTGACAGGCTATGTAAATACTTACGTAGCCTATCACGGCTAATTCAGGGACGCCTTTTGCGTCCCTGCGGAGGCCGTGATAGCCTATGTAAACACTTACGTAGCCTATCACGGCAAGCCAAAAAAACAAACGAACAGCGTATGCAAATGGCAGCAGCTACGGTGGCTGCCATTTGCGTTCCCTATTTTTAGCCGTTTTAGCCTACGTAAATATTTACGTAGGCTATTACGGCGAAAAAAAGGGGAACGCAAATAGCGTAGTGGGCGCCATTTGCATTCCTTTTTTATTTGCGTAAAACGGCTAAAAATAGGGAACACAAATGGCAGCTGCCGGAGCCGCCGCCGCCATTTGCGTACGCTGGGTTTTTTTTTTTTTTGGCTTGCTGTGATAGGCTATGTAAGTATTTACGTAGCCTATCACGGCACCTTTGCAGGACGCAAATAGTAGCCGCCATTTGCGTCCGCAGCAGCCCGTCCATGGCCGGAACTCAGGCTGCAGACGGCCCTGGCCGGCGGAGCTGCCGTGGAGCAGAACCAGCCCAGGGAGGATTGCGGGGGGGGGGAGGGACAGAGCGCCTCCCCCCCACCACGAATCCAAGCTGCAAAAGGTGAGTAACTTTCGTACATCCCTAGTCACTATCCCTAATCTCTGGTGTAGGGTTTTTGTTTTTTTGAGGTGGAAAAAACCACTGTCCCCCTACTGTTCTTTTCTGCTCTTACATGCCCACTGTTGGGAGCTTGCCTGCAATGAAATTTTGAAGAGGGAGAAGGAAGGGAAGAAAGAGCTCCATGTGAAATATTGGTATTTCACACAGCATCTGATTTTACTGCCCCAAACAGGAACTGTTGGATTCTGCAGAAGTTTAGTAGCTTCAATAGAGCAAAGGATCCAATCAGCCTCCACAAACTTCTTTCTCCCCCTCCACTTTAATTTCTCCTAAATAGCTGTAGGACTCAAATAATCCCAAAGGGAGGGTTAGGACTATGTGGTGTCATGATCGAGAAACTGCTGGGGCTTTTAAATAGGTTCTATGGTTTTGAAAAAGCCTTCAGCCACCTCATCTCATAAAGTTCATTTAAGTACATGCAATCCTTGCAAAACTTGCACAGCCTCCTAAATTCCTCTGAAGTACTACCTCTCTGGAAGGAGCCACTTGGCTTAGGGAATTCTCTCTATCCCCCACCCCTGTGCACATTTCCAATCACCAGTCTTCTTTTCTTCTTCTCTCCCCTATCCTGTTCTTTCATTCTTTCTTTCTTTATTCCACACAGAGTATATCTTGGGGAATCCTTACAGTGAATTCTCTTTGGTGGGCAAGAGGAATTCTGAACTGTATTTGCCTATATACAGACAGACAAGAGGGTTGGGTTTTCTCCTTCTCCTCATTCAAGTCTTTGAGAAGTGGGCTCACATGGTTGCACAGAAACAAATCTGGGGCTGTTCTGTTTGTCAGTTGCCATTATCCAGCAATAGGAAGGGCTGTAGCTCAGTGGTAGAGCATGTGCTTGGCCTGCAGAAGGTCCCAGGTTCAATCCCCAGCATCTCCAGTAGGGCTACGAAAGAATCCTGCCTGAAACTTTGGAGACCTGCTGCTGCCAGTCAGTGTCAACAATTCTGGGCTAGACGGACCCAGGGTCTGACTCAGTATAAAGCAGCTTCCTATGTTCCTATGAACAGAAAGCTTTAATTAAATAAAAACAGGTATTTTTGGTTTGTTTTTTAAGTGGAGGGGAGATAAATATTGTTAATTTATGCAATCCTATGTATGCCTACTGAGAAGTCCCATTATGTTTAATGAGGCTTATTCTCATGAAAGTGTGCATAGGATTCCAACACAAGTTACTTTTGCAGAGCGCTTTGCACCTTGATGTTCTGAATGTTTACTCAGAAAGAAGCCCTGAGTTGTGAGCATGGTACTGCAATCTGTCTAATGAACTGACTACTCTTTCAGCATAGTCCTATGCATGTTTTGTCATTTGTGGGTGGTTTTTTTTTTGTATGAACTCTAGCTTCAGTGGGAAGGGAAAGGCATTTAGTGCATTCTCAGAGTTTCTCCATGATTTAGCCCTAGTTTTGAAAACAGACTCATTGGCTGAATCCTGGTGAAGTCTTGGCACAAATGAAGTTATGGAGAGGAAGATACAGTGAGAGCTTGTGCATAACAAGGAGGAAGTAGAGAGGAGTTGCACAAAACAAGACATCTGCTTTTATGAAGAGTTGCTGGAGGATGGTAGGATGAGGAGGGATGGCTGCATAGAGGGGAATAGAATTGGTAGGGGGAGAATGTAAGTGCTCAGTGGTGAAAGAAAAACATTCTGCACATGCTCAGAGGCACCCTATATTTAAGAACATAGGAAGAGCCATGCTGCATCAGGCCAAGGTCCACATAGTCCAGCATTCTATTTGCACAGTGGCCAACCAGAAGCCCATAGGAAACTCACAAGCAGGACATGAGTGCAATAGCACCTTCCCACCCATGTTCCCCTGCTGCTTACATTGGTGAAATGTATATAAATTCTAGTAATTCTAAATTAGGACGCATGTATATCTTTCAGAAACTTTGCAGGTTTCTTGCCTGGGGACACCTCTAATGACCAGAGCATTTTCATACAAATTTACACAAAAACTATTGGAGAAGGGGTGAATGGAAGGGAAAGCAAATCACTCCCTCCCCCAAACTGGAGAACTCCCCTTCCACATGAACTGCTACACCTATCCTTCTGAAACTTTACTGGTTTTTTACTCAGGGACACCTCTAGGCTGTCTGCAATTTTCAGAAAAATGGTCCACAAGGAACATAGGGAGGTAAATATGTCTTCTTTTGGAGACCTCAAAATGTCAAGGCCACCCTTGCACAAAAAGCCTTGTAGCTAGCATTCTGAAATTTGGCAGACATGATTCAGGCAATGAATCCTGAAATTTTTATCCAATTCTTCCAAAGAATTAAAATGTTGTTGGTGGTTCCCTTTAAAAGAAAATCAAAATATAAACCCTGCACCTCTTTTTCTGACATTGAGCAGGTGTAATCCCCTTCTAGGGGGCTACTATGCCTGAAATTATCATCCAGTTCTGACCAAGAGAAAAAAGTTAACAGTTTTTTTTCTAATTTCTCATGGTAGTCAACAGGAAGCATAAAGACTCAGGTTTGGTGCTGAGCTGAAGTGGTCCGACTACAAATTGGCCACAGAAGAAGCGGGATTTTTTCCAAATTCTGAATCAGGGTCTGAGTTGAAGTGGGGTGGGGGGTCAGTGCACACTTTTTATCTATGTATGCATGCATGCATGCATGCATGCATGCAATCTAAACACACACGCAAGCACACTGCATGCACACACACCACACACACATTAGACATGCGCTTAGACTGCAAATTTGTGTTATGGGCCTGTGCCCCGGATCTTTTAAGAACCTAGCAATGCCCCTGTTCAGCATTGCAACAGACACCAGAGACCACCAACAGCCTACACTACATGTTTTAATGATGAGGTTTGAGGACAAGACTGGGGGGGGGGAGTGACTGCAAAAACAAAACAAAAACACCCTAGATGGGGAAAGTCCATATACAAGAAAAGTATGGCCACAGTCTCCTCAAGTAATTATCTTCCATAGGGTTAAACAAGTAATTAAGTCCCATCTGAACAAGGATATCCTAAGTCCCCTATGATACACTCTGGATTCAAACAGCTGTGTTCTGCAGTTTTGCTCAGTGTTGAACTCTTTGAACTTTATAGGTCATTTTCAATCCATAGCAGTGTATTGTTTTGACACAAGTGAGGTATTGAAGTGCACCAAGTGTACAAATACGTCACTTTTGCTTAGCCTTTCCAGTAGCTAAATGGGACCATGAAACCAACCAAGATAAAAGCAGACATAAGTTTCATTTGCCATTTCAAAGTTTTGTGTGAAGGGAAGCATTTTATGAAACACAAATAACCTTCACAAGGATGTTTCAAGGAAACAGCAAACAGCCTGTATTTCAAGGGTCTGATGCAGGCTGTAGAACTATTTAGCATTAAAAAAGGAAGGCTAATGTATGATTCTGTATGTTTCTATGTTTTTTTTTTACTGATATGTAGAAGAAATATATTAAAATGAAGCCTGAGATCAAAATATGATGCTGGTGCAAGCTTGAAATGAGCTCAGCAACAATAACTCTCGAATTGTTATATGGCTGGGAAGCAAAAGGTATAATGTTAAACAAAGGCAAGGTTTTTGACTTGATAAATAAGTGAAACCTATATTAATATAAATGTAGTGCAGAACTTGAGAGCTTTTACTCTCAACCTAATAGACTTCATGCAAAGAAGAGGCATGGGGGTGGAAGAAGCTGCACCAGAATCAGAACGAGAGAGAACAAGAATCCAAGTCAGTGGATTGAGAAGTGGAGAGTAAAATATATGCACTAACTTAACAGAACAGATGGCAAAAACAGTGTCTTCAGACAGATACTGTGGTATATATGTAGCAGAGGTGTTCATCTAGTCTCAGTAAAAATCTTAACATCAAGGACTACTTCAAATTATCCTTTCATGTACAAGTAAAAACGTGGGAACATGATCTCATGGACAAACTAATGTGTTAACTCCACAGAAATGGTCAGCACCAAGTTCCATAATCACAGTGGTACTTTTCCCCACAATCTGCACACAGAAGATGCTGATGACTATATATCCACAGCCACCCAGATTCATATGTTGCTTGTATATATGAGCGAATATCCAAGAATGTGATATTTTTATCATGTACACAAAAGGGTGTGTGTGTGTGTGTGTGTGTGAGGATAACAGCGTTAGTGAAACCATGAATATTTACCACACAATACTGTGCTGTGGTATTATCTACCATTCCATATCTAGCACACAATCTTCACATATGTATTGGACATTTTGATACAACGCCAATACCCAACTGAAAGTCTTTTCCTCCTCCTTCACCCCCCCAAATTAATAAAATAGTTCGCATTTCCTCATAACTCAAGCTTCCACCATATTGATCTTTCAAAGATTTTTCTGTTATGTTAAGTGGATAAACAATGTATCAAATTTTAAGGCTTCATATTGTTTTACCTTCATATTCCCCTTCATGGATAACTGCCTTGTTGTGGCGAAGGGGCTTGCGTAACTCAGTGAAGCCATAAGCTATGCCGTGCAGGGCCACCCAAGACGGACAGGTCATGGTGGAGAGTTCTGACAAAATGTGGTCCACTGGAGAAGGAAATGGCAACCCACTCCAGTATTCTTGCCAAGAAAACCCCATGGAACGTATCACAAGGCTAAAAGATGACGCCGGAAGATGATGAGCCCCTCAGGTCGGAAGGCGTCCAATATACTACTGGGGAAGAGCAGAGGGTATTTCCAAGTAGCGCCAGAAAGAGTGAAGTGGCTGGGCCAAAGCCGAAAGGACACTCAGCTGTGGATGTGTCTGGTGGTGAAAAGAAAATCCGATGCTGTAAAGAACAATATAGTTTAGAAACCTGGAATGTCAGATCAATGAATCAGGGTAAGCTGGAGGTGGTCAAAAATGAGATGGCAAGATTGAACATCGCCATCTTGGGAATCAGTGAACTAAAATGGACAAGCATGGGCGAATTTAATTCAGGTGACCATCATATCTACTATTGTGGGCAAGAATCCCTTAGAAGAAATGGAGTAGCACTCATAGTCAACAAAAGGGTGGGAAAAGCAGTACTGGGGTACAATCTTAAAAACGATAGAATGATCTCAGTACGAATCCAAGGAAAACCATTCAACATCACAGTAATTCAAGTCTATGCCCCAACCACTGAGGCCGAAGAAGCTGAGGTTGATCGGTTCTATGAAGACCTACAACACCTTCTAGAACTAACACCAAAAAAAGATGTCCTCTTCATCATAGGGGATTGGAATGCTAAAGTAGAAAGTCAAGAAATCACCGGGATAACAGGCAGGCATGGCCTGGGTGTACAAAATGAAGCAGGACAAAAGCTAATAGAGTTTTGCCAAGAGAACACGCTGATCATAGCAAACACTCTTTTCCAACAGCACAAGAGGCGACTCTGCACATGGACATCACCAGATGGTCAATATCGAAATCAGATTGATTATGTCCTTTGCAGCCAAAAATGGAGAAGCTCTATACAGTCAGTCAAAACAAGACCTGGAGCTGACTGTGGCTCAGATCATGAGCTGCTTCTTGCAAAATTTCGGCTTAAATTGAAGAACGTAGGGAAAACCACTAAACCATTCAGGTATGACCTCAATCATATCCCTTATGAATATACAGTGGAGGTGAGGAATAGATTTCAGGGATTAGACCTGATAGACAGAGTGCCTGAGGAACTATGGACGGAGGTCCGTCACATTGTTCAGGAGGCAGCAACTCAATCCATCCCCAAGAAAAAGAAATGCAAGAAAGCCAAGTGGCTGTCTGATGAGGCTTTACAAGTAGCTGAGGAAAGAAGGGAAGCGAAAAGCAAGGGAGAAAGGGGAAGATATATCCAACTGAATGCAGAGTTCCAGAGAATAGCAAGGAGAGACAAGAAGGCCTTCTTCAATGAACAATGCAAAGAAATCGAGGAAAACAACAGAATGGGAAAGACTAGAGATCTCTTCAAGAAAATTGGAGATCTCAAGGGAACGTTTTGTGCCAAGACGGGCATGATAAAGGACAAAGAAGGCAGGGACCTAACAGAAGCAGATGAGATTAAGAAGAGGTGGAAAGAATACACAGAGGAACTATACAGGAAAGATCTTAATGTCCCTGATAGCCATGATAGTGCGGTCACTGAACTTGAGCCGGACATCCTCGAGAGTGAAGTCAAGTGGGCCTTAGGAAGCATTACTAACAACAAAGTTGGCGGAGATGACAGTATTCCAGCTGAGCTATTTAAAATCCTAAAAGATGATGCTGTTAAAGTGCTGCACTCAATATGCCAACACATTTGGAACACTCAACAATGGCCGCAAGACTGGTAAAGTTCAGTTTACATTCCAATTCCAAAGAAGGGCAAAGCCAAAGAGTGTTCAAATTACCGCACAACTGCACTCATTTCACATGCCAGCAAGCTTATGCTTAAAATCCTAAAAGCTAGGCTTCAGCAGTATGCGAACCGAGAACTACCGGAAGTACAAGCTGGGTTTCAAAGAGGCAGAGGAACTAGAGATCAAATCGCCAACATTCGCTTCATCATGGAGAAACCAAGAGAATTCCAGAAAAACGTCTATTTCTGCTTCATTGACTACGCTAAAGCCTTTAATTGTGTGGATCACAACAAACTGTGGCAAATTCTTAAAGTGATGGGAGTACCAGACCACCTTACCTGTCTCCTGAGAAACCTGTACGAGGGTCAAGAAGCAACAGTAAGAACAGGACACGGAACAACCGAGTGGTTCCAAATTGGGAAAGGAGTACGACAAGGCTGCATATTGTCACCCTGCTTATTTAACTTATATGCAGAGTACATCATGAGAAACGCTGGGTTGGATGAATCACAGGTCGGAATTAAGATTGCTGGGAGAATTATCAACAACCTCCAATATGTAGACGATACCACCCTAATGGCAGAAAGCAAAGAGGATCTCAAGAGCCTCTTGTTGAGGGTGAAAGAGGAGAGTGCAAAAGCTGGTTTGAAACTCAACATTAAAAAAACTAAAATCATGGCATCTGGCCCCATCACTTCCTGGCACATAGAAGGAGAAGAAATGGAAGCAGTGACAGATTTTGCTTTCTTGGGCTCCAAGATCACCGCAGATGGTGACTGTAGCCATGAAATTAAAAGACGCTTGCTCCTTGGGAGGAAAGCTATGGCAAGCCTAGACAGCATAGTAAGAAGCAGAGACATCACCTTGCCGACAAAGGTCCGTCTAATCAAAGCTATGGTTTTCCCAGTAGTAATGTATGGCTGTGAGAGCTGGACTGTAAGGAAGGCTGAGCGCCGAAGAATTGATGCTTTCGAACTGTGGTGCTGGAGAAGACTCTTACGAGTCCCCTGGACTGCAAGGAGGTCAAATCAGTCAATCCTAAAGGAAATCAACCCTGAGTGCTCATTGGAAGGACAGATACTGAAGCTGAAGCTCAAATATTTTGGCCACCTAATGCGAAGAGAAAACTCCCTGGAAAAGACCCTGATGCTGGGAAAGACTGAAGGCAAAAGGAGAAGGGGACGGCAGAGGATGAGATGGCTAGATAGCATCACCGATGCAATGAATATGAACTTGAGCACGCTCCGGGAGAGAGCGCAGGACCGGAAGGCCTGGTGTGCTATGGTCCATGGGGTCACGAAGAGTCTGACCCGACTGAACAACAACAACATTGTTTTACCTGCATAATTCAAATATATGTGTGTATTTAAAATTATAACCTCATATATTTCCACTTGTGACCAAAATAATTTAGTACTGTCAGCTGAAGTAGTTTGGAATGTCAGCCAAAGTGAAAATATTTAACATTAAAAAAAGAGGTCTGTAAGAATAGGTTTTAGTTTGTCCTTGTATCATTGCCTTTCAGCAAGTGCATGGATCATGCAAGCAGATTCTGGGCATTATGGGGGATAAACATTGGATGCTATTAATCAACATCCAAGACGCCAGCTTGTACTCTTGCTCCAAAATCATGGAGTAGTATCTCAAACTCTCTGGTATAGTCTGTGGAGCCTCATAAGTCAAAAAGCACACACACTCTGCCCAGCACAATTACCATACGCATCTAAATACCAGTGTTCTTCTGAAGACAACCCCTTACATCTCCTGAGACACCAACACAACCCCCAGCCCCACATGACAAAGAAATTGACCCACACATAATCTCCTTCAGCTCCTGACAATCAGCTTCTCCACATACCGGCTTGTTGCCAAGACCTGAAGAGGTCCGCCAATCAAGCCAACCTCAAAAAAAAAAAGCAATGAGGGCACCACGCAAACAAATATAAAGCAGAACAGAAACCAAGGACGGCATAGCCAGCCAAAACCACATATAAACCCCAGAATGTTAACTGAGCACATGCACACCAAGAAATGCAAGAGCACAAGACTTAGACCTATTAACATGGGAAATGAGAAAAACATAGAGCAGTACCCCAAATGGTAAACTGCACATACAAGAGGGAACAATGTAATGGTAACAATAGTGAAAGAGTTTATCGCACAATGCATGAAGGGGAGCACCTGTACAAAACATGGAAGACAGGTCCACCCTGAAAGCAAACAAGGGCAGTTCAGTCAGCCCAGCAACCATGACATTATTGCATTATTCATATAGAACTGCCAGGAAGTTATTTGGGCACAACATTTTGATTTGTGGAGATGTGTGAGCAGCTGAACAACATGTTCTGCTGCATTTGAAATTATTTACCATTAATGCAGTAACAATGTGTCACCTCCAGTGATGTGGGGTGGAACACTTTCCCAAACTGAAAATTTTCCGGTGCTTTATTTTTCTGCAGAAAAGTACATAACTTCCTGCGGGGCAGTGCGGGGAGAAGGTCAGTTTTCAGGGAACCGACCTCGGAGCGCAGGCTCCAAGGTCGGTTCCTGGAAACCGACGTATCCAATGGCCGTCTAGCTGCTGACCAGTAGCCACAGTATTGCGCCCTAAGTTGCACTATTTTAACTGTATATAGGATTGGGTCATACGATCAACAGTTACAATCCTGCATTGTTCACAAAATTCAGCAGTTTTTTCCCCTTAATTCATTGAATGGCTATAAATACTTCTGAAAAAAGATATAACTAAAATCACCAACTGAAAAATACTTAGAAAAGCACTAAGATTAGAAATCATGGTATTTGTCTAGAAGGGCGTACAGACCACCCAAAACGTTGTCATTTGTGGGGAGCCCAGTTTTCAATATCCTGTCCAAACCAGGTGTCATTTCTATTGGATAAGGGTTTGTACTTGTCTTTATTCCACAATACTCTAGTAAGCCATTTGTGGCTTGCATTAACATTGTGGGAATCAGTAATATAGATAAAGTTAGTTTTTCAACCAAGAACACATTAACTTAGAAAAACATCTCCAACAAAACGAGAAATATAAATTTGTAAGGCTTCTATATTCATTATTCATGACCAAGCTATTAAAAAACACCATTATCAATGCTGTTCCATTACTTTTGTGAGTAAGCCAAGGTCAAGCTTAGAACAGAAGAATTTGTTGCGTTTTGAATTTGAATTGACACTAAGGGCGCATTCCTATGACTTACACCCTTGTGGCTAGTAAGCCTCTGAACTTGGAAGCTTATGAGCATCCAGAGCAGGAGGAACAGTGGAGGCAATCATCACCTCCCTGCTTCTCCTGCTCTGCAATTTTGCTAGACAAGCTTTTTCTGTCATCTAGCTCATATCCCAGCCTCTCCAGTCCCCTCCCCTCCCACCAGAATATCCACTTGACCCCCTTTCCAAGGTTGCATTCCCGACCTAGGAGAGGCAGCTGGCACGGTTTCTTCTGCACCAGCTGTGAGGGAGAGGGGGTTTGGAGTGTGGATTCCTGCATCTGAAGTCAGAGCACTGTCTCTGACCTTGGATCCAGGAATCCAAAGTATCGTTGGCCCCTCAGACGCTGTCTAGGGGCCATAGGATTGCTCCCTAAAAGGCTATCAGATCCTAAACCTGAGAGGTTCTTAGAAGACAGCCTTACACAGACCCACCCAAAAATTCAGATTCCTGGGTACCAGCATCAATTTTCTATGTGCTGGCACAGCCAGGTTCTGGCAATTTTTCCATCCCTACCAAACCAAATAGGTAACATAACATGGAAGAAGACATTGTAGAAACTCAGCAGAACAAGTAAGGATTAGAACGATCTTAAGGGAACCTGGGTCCTTGACTTACACATGTGACCAAATACTACCATCGTCAGCAATGCAGCATAGTTATAAGAAATAACAATGAAACTATGCTGAAACTAGTGGCATTACTTGTCATAAAACATTGCTGGTAGAAACTTTGTTGTTGTTGTTCAGTCGTGTCCGACTCTTCGTGACCCCATGGACCATAGCACGCCAGGCCTTTCTGTCCTGCGCTCTCTCCCGGAGCGTGCTCAAGTTCATATTCATTGCATCCGTGATGCTATCTAGCCATCTCATCCTCTGCCGTCCCCTTCTCCTTTTACCTTCCATCTTTCCCAGCATCAGGGTCTTTTCCAGGGAGTTTTCTCTTCGCATTAGGTGGCCAAAATATTGGAGCTTCAGCTTCAGTATCTGTCCTTCCAATGAGCACTCAGGGTTGATTTCCTTTAGGATTGACTGATTTGACCTCCTTGCAGTCCAGGGGACTCGTAAGAGTCTTCTCCAACACCACAGTTCGAAAGCATCAATTCTTCGGCGCTCAGCCTTCCTTATAGTCCAGCTCTCACAGCCATACATTACTACTGGGAAAACCATAGCTTTGATTAGACGGACCTTTGTCGGCAAGGTGATGTCTCTGCTTCTTACTATGCTGTCTAGGTTTGCCATAGCTTTCCTCCCAAGGAGCAAGCGTCTTTTAATTTCATGGCTACAGTCACCGTCTGCGGTGATCTTGGAGCCCAAGAAAGTAAAATCTGTCACTGCTTCCATTTCTTCCCCTTCTATATGCCAGGAAGTGATAGGGCCAGATGCCATGATCTTAGTTTTTTTAATGTTGAGTTTCAAACCAGCTTTTGCACTCTCCTCTTTCACCCTCAACAAGAGGCTCTTGAGATCCCCTTCGCTTTCTGCCATTAGGGTGGTATCGTCTGCATATCGGAGGTTGTTGATAATTCTCCCGGCAACTACCAGAAGACTATTTTGGACATTCCCACAAACAGGAAAACAAGAAAAGATGGCAGATACATCCTTCCCTATAGTAACACACCAGGTTTGTGATCCATGCAAACCTCAAGAAAATTCCTAACTACATGGTGTTAAAGCCATCCCCAATCCACAACTCATACGTAAGTCAGGAGGACAGGGGATAAGAAAGCCTTTTAACATCTATTATGATTATGCCTTCTCTAGTATAATTGGATCCCTTCCCTTCAGCCAAGCTAGAAAACTGTGTGTGTGTGTGTGTGTGTGTATAGGGAGATCCCAAGTGCAGGAAGATATATGAAGGGGAGGGTGCACCCCATCTCACCAATCACAATACAGAAATAGAGAAGAGGAGGAAGAAGAGCAAAAGAAGAAATCCTTTATTTTCTAAGGTGCAAGCATCCACCTCTTTGTTATTATGCAGTTTTAATTTATTAAAGCTGCAATCCTATGCATGTTTAGACAGAAAAAAGTCCTACTACTCCCTGGCTGGTAAGGAATGCTTAGAGTTGCAGGCCTTTTTTCTTTTTAAACATGCATAGGATTGCACCCTTAGAGAGCAATCCTAAAGCCCCAAGATAGAGTCTGGGGGGGCCACAGGATACTTCAGTCTGAGCTCCCTGTGCCAGCTACCTCCACAAGCTCGCAAATGCCCCAGCTAGGCAATTGAAATTGGCTGTCCAATGAAAATGCAGATCTGGGGGACCGTGGAGGTGAAGACTGCCTCTGTGCTCCTCCCATTCTATATAGGATCTCCATCACCCTCTGAAGTTATTTAAAATATTTCTAGGCTGCCTTTCAGGGCAAGAGTTCAGGTCTGTATAAACACACAGGAACAGTTGTTATTCCGCATCCACTACTGCTACCTCACCCTAGAAGCCACTGATGGGGAACAAGAGTATTGTAACAAATCCTGGGTCAAAGGGAAGAATTGGTGTAAGCAGAACACGCTACCTATGGGAAATCCATCTTACTGCTTTTTGCATTTCTGTTGTTTTTAATAGTGTTATTCTAAACGTATTTGTTTTGTCGTTTTAGTTGAAATTCCTTTTAATGGTATTTTAACGTTGTATTTAAATGTGATTTTTAATACTGTATGTGAACCACTTGGAGATGTTTTAATATTAAGCAGCATTATTAATTAACTTACCAGTCACACAAACAAACAAACTTAATGGTGGGGTCGGTGTGCGTGTGTTGTGAAGACGTGGGGTAAAATAAAGATGGAGAAAGAGGCGGCAAAGGAAGGATGGAAGGACAAAAAAGGGAGAGCTAAGCGCAGGTGAGGACTGGGTGGTGACCACTAGGAGGAGGGGGAGCGGTACCTTGTGCCCAGCGGCAGAAGATGGTATCTGCGAGGCCCTGCGAGCCGGGGGGCTTCTTGCCCCACACCAGGTGGACAACCTCCTGCCCTATTTCAGCCATGGCGGCGGCGGCTCTCTGGCCGGGCGGCTGCGGAGGCGACTCCCGGCGGCGTAAACAAGGCGATAGCGACGACGAGGCGGCGGCTGAGCGGCGGCTGCCAACCCGCTTTCCCCGAACATGGGCTGGGGCGGGAGGCGAAAAGCGGCAGGTGAGGGAGGCGGCGGCGGCTCACACTCCGGGCTGCCAGGCCTGAAGGAGAACAAGGAGCGGCGGGTGCTCAACAGGGGCCCCCAAAGCAGCAGCAGCAGCAGCAGGGGAAGGGGAGGGCGGGGAACCAGGCCCAGCGCCACCCGTTCAGTCAAAGCGGCGGCGGCGGCACTTTCCCCTCAGGGAGAGGGGCCAAGGCGAGCCGCGCCGCCCGCTCCCCCACGGAGGTCTCCTCAGAAAACGTATTGGCTTCGACGTGCACAAACTGAGGCCCGGCCGCCGCCGCTTCCTCCACCCCACAGGGTCCCCACTCGGCCATCATCACCACCCCGCGCATCTCCCCCTCCGCATGAGACGCGCCTCCATTCATTTCCCTGTTTATGGGTGTTGTACTGACCCGCCTTCGCGCTCTCCTTCCCCCAGTCCGCCGCTTCCACTCACTGACTGACTCCTTTCCCTCAGGCTCGCTAGTAATGCTCAATGGAGGGCTCGGGCACCCCGGGGGATTCTCATTGGAGGAGCCACTGACAAGCAAGTGTGCGGTCGAATCAGAGGCGGGCTTCAGAGGGTGGTTGTTTTTGTGCCCCCGCCCTTCTAGGCTCGCGGTCAGAGGAAGGCGGGGAAGAGGCGACAACATGCCCGCGCGCCAATAGACGGTAGGGCTGGGCTGGCTCTGACCAACCAATCCATATCGGATGGCAGAAGCCGGAGCAGGGACTAGCTGCTATAGGCTGAATAATCATTCAAGGGAAGGATGTAGGGTGGGACAAGCAGGTTTATGTTTTTTAAACGAATGAAAGAGTTCCCCACGGCTCTCACTTCCGATTAGAATTCGTCTACGTGAGGGCAAAGAGATAGGAAAGGGCTGACGCACGCACGAGTGGTCTTCCGGTTTGTTTTTTTTAAATTGAATCTTTAAAACATTTCAGTAGGAAGAAAAAAAAAAATATAAAGGAGGATGGGTATACCAAGGCCAAACATCCCAAAATATATCACGCACAATTCAGTATTGTTTCTGAAATATATGCAACAAGCCCCCTCAAAACACAACCACGTGCACCCCTGCTATTAAACCAGGCGCTCACCTGACACCTACCTTGCTGCACTCTTTTCGGTGCCAAGGGAAGACCTTTTCATTTCCCCAGGCATTTTAGTTTTTCATTTTCTGTTTTAAATCTGATTGTTCAGTCGTGTCCAACTCTTCGTGACCCCATGGGCCATAGCACGCCAGGCCTTCCTGTCCTGCGCTCTCTCCCGGAGCGTGCTCAAGTTCATATTCATTGCATCCGTGATGCTATCTAGCCATCTCATCCTCTGCCGTCCCCTTCTCCTTTTGCCTTCAGTCTTTCCCAGCATCAGGGTCTTTTCCAGAGAGTTTTCTCTTCGCATTAGGTGGCCAAAATACTGGAGCTTCAGCTTCAGTATCTGTCCTTCCAATGAGCACTCAGGGTTGATTTCCTTTAGGATTGACTGATTTGACCTCCTTGCAGTCCAGGGGACTCGTAAGAGTCTTCTCCAGCACCATAGTTCGAAAGCATCCATTCTTCGGCGCTCAGCCTTCCTTATAGTCCAGCTCTCACAGCCATACATTACTACTGGGAAAACCATAGCTTTGATTAGACGGACCTTTGTCAGCAAGGTGATGTCTCTGCTTCTTACTATGCTGTCTAGGTTTGCCATAGCTTTCCTCCCAAGAAGCAAGCGTCTTTTAATTTCATGGCTACAGTCACCGTCTGCGGTGATCTTGGAGCCCAAGAAAGTAAAATCTGTCACTGCTTCCATTTCTTCCACTTCTATATGCCAGGAAGTGATGGGGCCAGATGCCATGATCTTCGTTTTTGTAATGTTGAGTTTCAAACCAGCTTTTGCACTCTCCTCTTTCACCCTCAACAAGAGGCTCTTTAGATCCTCTTCGCTTTCTGCCATTAGGGTGGTATCATCTGCATATCAGAGGTTGTTGATAATTCTGCCGGCAATCTTAATTCTGACCTCTGATTCATCCAGCCCGGCATTTCTCATGATGTACTCTGCATACAAGTTAAATAAGCAGGGTGACAATATGCAGCCTTGTCGTACTCCTTTCCCAATTTTGAACCACTCGGTTGTTCCATGTCTGGTTCTTACTGTTGCTTCTTGACCCTCGTACAGGTTTCTCAGGAGACAGGTAAGGTGGTCTGGTACTCCCATCACTTTAAGAATTTGCCACAGTTTGTTGTGATCCACACAATCAAAGGCTTTAGCATAGTCAATGAAGCAGAAATAGATGTTTTTCTGGAATTCTCTTGGTTTCTCCATTATGCAGCAAATGTTGGCGATTTGATCTCTAGTTCCTCTGCCTCTTCGAAACCCAGCTTGTACTTCCGGTAGTTCTCGGTTCGCATACTGGTGAAGTCTAGCTTGTAGGATTTTGAGCATCACCTTGCTGGCATGTGAAATGAGCGCAATTGTGCGGTAGTTTGAACACTCTTTGGCGTTGCCCTTCTTTGGAATTGGAATGTAAACTGACCTTTTCCAGTCTTGCGGCCATTGTTGAGTGTTCCAAATCTGTTGGCATATTGAATGCAGCACTTTAACAGCATCATCTTTTAGGATTTTAAATAGCTCAGCTGGAATACTGTCATCTCCGCCAACTTAGTTGTTAGTAATGCTTCCTAAGGCCCACTTGACTTCACTCTCGAGGATGTCCAGCTCAAGTTCGGTGACCGCACTATCATGGCTATCAGGGACATTAAGATCTTTCCTGTATAGTTCTTCTGTGTATTCTTTCCACCTCTTCTTAATCTCATCTGCTTCTGTTAGGTCCCTACCTTCTTTGTCCTTTATCATGCCTGTCTTTGCACAAAACGTTCCCTTGAGATCTCCAATTTTCTTAAAGAGATCGCTGCTACGTTCTATTTAGCTATTGCTTTCATTTTATATTGTAGGTTTAGACTTTTATTTTGTAAGTTATCGTGTTGTAGTTTATGGTTTTAAAATGGTTGTGAACCATCCAGAGAGCTTTGGCTATTGGACAATATAGAAATGTAACAAATAAATAATAAAAATAAATTCTAGTTTGGTCTGTACTCAGGGCTGGCCCTACTCCTCAGGCAGCTGATTTGGGGTGACTAACAGAAGTCCTATTGATTTTAAATTAGTTTAAAATCTACTCTTAAGTATGTTTAAAATCTACTCTTAAGTATGTCCAAGCCTGGATCCAACCCTCTTAAAAGTGTTTTGCTGTTCACGCTGCCACAGATACCTACTCTTTAAATTAAAAGGTTGCACTTTAGTGTCGCATAAATGTGTTTGAGCCTGACCCGCTAATAGCAAGCTAAATCATGGACTTGAAGAACTGCACTGCTAATTTCACACCTATTTCACTTACTTTGGATTCTAGGCAAACATACCTAGGGTGCAATCCTATCAAAATAGGCGGCCGCCTCTGAACTCGGAGGCGACCACCTATCCAAAGCAAGGCAGGAGAGGCGGGGGGGGGGGGAATCGTTCCCTCCATGCCTCTCCTGCCTTGCTATTTTTTGCTCGATAGCCGTTTTCAGCTATCTAGCGGGGGTGGGGGGACCTGGGAGAGGAAGCTTCCGTACGACACATTGGAGGTGTCATACGTGCAGCTCCGCTCTCCCCACCCCGGAACGCCCTCATCCCTGCCCTTTTTCAGTCGCTCCGTGCTCCTCTTCTGAGCGCAGAGGACGGGGCTTCTCCACACTGTCTCTGGGGCAGCGCGGATGAGGGGGGTGGTCAGTTTTCCAGCAACTGCAAGGTCGGTTCCTGGAAATGAGCATATCCTATGGCCCTCTAGACAGTGTCTAGTAGCCATAGGATTGCTCCCTTAAGGTGTAATCCTATGCATGTTCAGTCAGAACAAAGCCCTACAACTCCCAGCATCCCCTAGCCACCCTGGCTAACTTGGGATTGCTGGGAGTTGTCGGACTTTTTTCTGTCTAATCATGCATAAAATTGTGGCCTTATTCAAGCTTTCATAAATTCTGCCTGAAGTCAGCACTCAGCAGACATAGGTAAGATAATAAAGAGGGTTTTGTTTTTTTCTATTAACTACAACAGACAGAAACATAACTTTCTGATAGCAAAGCAATGCAGCTCAGTATCATATATTCCAGTGTACGCCCACAGGGCCAGTTTGTACAAAATTGCTAAAAATTCTGGCTTGCTGTGAATAACTAAAGAAACCAGAGAACTTCCATCCGTAGTTTGTTTAGCGTTATGTCCAAACCGGGATCTCTGGCTTATTGCTCTCCTAACAAGCTCAGAATCATAACCCTGGCTTGTGATTCTGGCTCATTAGGGGAGTTAGGGATCCCAGTTTGGACATAAGGCTAAACAAACCATGGATGGAGGTTCCCTGGTTTTAGCTGCTCTTGCTAGCAGGAGGAGCCAAGCAGAAGCGATCAAGCAGCATGCACCGGCACGCTTGCTCATTCACAGTATGCCAAAACTCTCTGTAATTTTGGCTTACTGTGACTTGCAAACCAGCCCACAGAAATGGAATTAAACCACACTAGTCGGGACTGAACCATACCAAGCAATTATCAGAGGGGAAACTGGACTATTCAATTACAGCCATCTTGGAGATACCAATCAATATACTACAATCCTCCCCACTAAAGGAGGTGCTTCATGGGGCTGTTAGAAAAAAAAAAAAAGGAGACTCCATAACCGTTGGCGTCTCAAGTTACGTAAAAGCCCGAGTGGCGGGAAAATATAGGCGGAGCAAAAAGGGAATCATACTGACGCGCTCATGACTAACAGCTTGGTAAGCTGATAGTGGCTGTTTATTAGATATTAACTTAGTGAGACGATGTACTAACTGTTTCATTGGTTACTGGTAAGAACAATAGAAGCGATATGATATAAAGGGCTTTTGCACACGTGTCTCGGGGTCCAGACTGCTCTGCACCCGTTTTGCAAAACGTTCAATAAAATAGTGTTGGATCCACTGCTGCCTGCCTGGCATTCTTTTCTTCTAAACCGAAAGCAAGGACTTTTTATCTAACAGGGCCACCAGCCTAAAATCCTGCATTCAAAAGGGGGCTTTCTGCTTCCGTTTTAAATGCAGGATCATAACTGACTCCCTTTGCATGCACTTCCTTTCCCCCCTTCCCTCCTCCTTCTCCCTGTATCTGAGTCTCCCATTATCTTTCATTGATCTCGCTCCTCTTCTTGCCGCTTTTCCTCTTCTCACAGAGGAAACTGAAGCGGAACACAACGGGGTAATTTGATAGCTCATGATCTGCGATCTATTTAAAAATGGATCAAAGGGCATTTAGTGCAGGAGACGCCTTGGAGGGTCATGGCGTCATGTAAAGAGCCCGCAAACGTCCGTGAAGGAGCAATCTCAATAAGAGCTCCGTGTGAAGAAAGCCATGATATCTGCTTGCTGATGGAGCACCAGACACTGTCTCTTTACTTCACTTCTGTTTTAAATCCTTTAAGATTGCTACTTTTAAAAAATATTCATACTCCTGCTGTGCAGTGATTCACTGGTACACCATTTTGTGCCTTAAACCTCTTGCAGTCCTGTCTATCATCAGCATCCTAGGTTATTTTCCCCCTGCTTGTAGCTTTTGGCCTAGTTCTCACAGAAGTGGTCAGTCTGGCTCTGGGTTCTACCACTTCAGAGTGCAAATGAAGGTTCGCACGCATGGGGAATGTTCCCCATGGAAGGAAAGAAGATTGCTTCTCATAGACAACTAGCGTGTCAAGGGGGATGCTAGGCTCGAATCCTGTGCAGGATTCAACGCCTTGAGATCTTTCGGAACTGCCTTGCCAGGATGGGCTTGAAGGGTTCTGTATTGCAGCAGCTCCAGGCGCTCCTGGAGGGTTGTTCCAGAAGGTGGTGCTGGGAGACAGATGCTCTACCCTGAAGTCATTGGGCTATCGGATGCTGCAAGGATCCATCCTGTCTCATTATCTGTTGAACACCTATAGCAGGGCTAGCAGCAAGGGTAG
Organism: Heloderma suspectum; assembly: GCF_057233095.1. Classification (NCBI taxonomy): domain Eukaryota; kingdom Metazoa; phylum Chordata; class Lepidosauria; order Squamata; family Helodermatidae; genus Heloderma; species Heloderma suspectum. The sequence goes on from NC_139462.1 coordinate 197,713,348, forward strand.
GCATGGTCAGGCACCTGCTGAGGGCCCCCTGGAATTACTCCTCTTCTCCACTGCAATCTGCTTGCTTATGTGCCAATTGCTCTGGCCCAGCCAACGGTGGTGGTGGTGGTGAGAAGAAGGAGCAGTGGATGCCGCTGCCTACTTGCTCGCTGGCTCTCTTTGCCTGTCAAGCCAGCAAGTGATGAGAAAGAGAACGAGGAACAAATAGACGCTGGTAATAATTAGGCTGACCATATTTCCTTGAGACAAAAACAGGATATTGGGATGACAAAAACAGGACGGGGTTATGTAATATTCCGCTGTAATAAAAAAACAGCTAACAGCCTGTTGAACCGCAGTATGAGTCTGAAAAGTCCGAATCGAACTGAATGTAGGGCAGAAAGAATCTCTATGGGCGGAATGATGGTAGAAATAACAGTAAGACTCACACTCCTGGCTCCCACACGCTGAATGGGGCTTAGAGATGGCCTCTCGAATTCCCCGCCATCGCAGACAAGCGAGGGGGCGGCGTCTGATTGTCGCTAGCTCAAGAAGCCTGGCCCTGACTGGATAAAGTAAATGGAACTTCCTTTTTCGTCACACTAGCAGTTTTACTGCACGCATTGATTAGCATAGAGCCTTATGATAAACATGTTCAGTTTTTTTACAAAAAGTTAAAAACGGGACAAAATCGAGATTTATATTAAAACGACAGGATGGTCGGGAAATATGAAAAAACAGTACTGTCCCGTTTAAAATGGTATGTATGGTCAGCCTAGAATGGTAGTGAGGCGATAGACGTGCTGAGGGAGGGGGCCTATTGAAGGTGTCTTGCCCAAGGGCCCTCCAAAACCTGGAGCTGGCACTGATCTTTAGGAAAACATTGTGAGGGTCATGTAGGGATAGCAGAGAATTCCGCCACAGATCTCGGGGAGGCCGAATGCCAGTGCATTCAGCCCTCCGAAATCTGTGGTGGAATGGCCTGCCCCCCCCCGCCCCCCCGGCAGATCCCCCCGGGACAAGACTTACCTGGGGCAGATCTTCTGGGCAGCGGCTGGTCTTCCAACCCGCTGCCGCTATTTGCAGTTTTTTTTTTTTTTTTTTTTTACACCCACGTGATAGGCTGTGTAAGTTTTTACATAGCCTAAAACGTCTGGGTAAAAATAATTTTAAAAAAGCATACGCAAATGGCGGCAGCTACGGCCACCGCCATTTGCGCTCCTTATTTTGGGCCGTCTTAGTCTACGTAAATAATTACGTAGACTAAGACGGCGAAAATAAGGGGAACACAAATACTGTCCACTACGCTACTTGCGTTCCCCTTATTTTCACCTTCTTAGTCTACGTAAATATTTACGTAGGTTAAGACGTCAAAAATAAGGGGAATGCAAATGGCGGCAGCCGTAGCCACTGCCATTTGCGTACACGGTTCCCTCCCCCCCCCCCCGAGCCCTCCGTGGCCAGAAATCCGGCTGCAGACGGCTCTGGCCTGGCTGGGCGTGGCCGGCTGCTGAGCCAGCCAAGGAGGATTCCGGGGGGGGGAGGGATGGAGCGCCTCCCCCCCTGGTCCAGGATTCTGGGGGGAGGGACGGAGCGCCTCCCCTCCACCATCAGCATAATCTGCGAACAGGTAGGTGATTTTCGTACATCTCATGCAGAGATTTGGGTCGAAAGGTCATTGGAGAGCTGTGCCAAAAATTCTCAGGGAAGAATTTTCCTGTTGGAGCTGCCCCCATCCAAAGTCCTGAAGAATTTAAGGCCTCCCTGGAGAATATTCAGCAACACCCCCCCCCCCGCACTTCTCTACCTGCAAATAAGGTGCAAAATTTCCACTGCAGCCTTGAATCCAATCCTTGGGTCTCATGATCTTTAAAAGCAATCACAGAGGCTGCGGGTGGGGGGAAATTGGATTGGAGGAGTGGCACTGGGAGGAGGGGTTTTTTAACCCACACCTCCACACTATTTCCCAAAGGAATTCTCTCCTACCAAACCTACCTTTAGCCACACTGGGGGAGGAAGACCTGTGCTCATATTGTACTGGTTTCTCACCCCCCACCCCCAAGGTTACTAGCAGCTTTGGCAGGAGGGGAATTAATTGGAAAAACAATATAGGGAAAAAGGATTAACACTCCCTCAGCGCCACTGCTCCAATCCAAGGGCCCATTGCATCATCTGGTTTTTCTATGTCTTAAAAAAAAAAGTTGGGTGATCCAATTCTACACGGGTAGTTTGGTCCCTAGTTTTCTGTGTGCATGAGAAAAAGTATCCTAATGGCTGTTTAAGAACTGATATGCAGCCATAGGGGGCTGTGAATGAGGGCCGGCCCTAACATTATGTAGAGCAGAGGTATACAGTCTTTTCAGCTGAGGGTCGCATCTGGGATATGTTGTAGACCAGAGGTCACGCATGCATGTTCACATGCATACACAAATGTAATTCTTAACAATTTGGACATTTTCCCACCAAGCATACAAAGCACAGCTCAGTTCTATGCAGGTCTGCTCAGACCTAAGCCACATAACACGATACAGGGGAAAGACCTGGACTTTGAAAACACAAGCCTCAGTTTCCACACCTTCTTCTTGCTCAGCAAGCTTAAGTACCTTGCTCTTTAACTATATTTAAATTCTAAAGGTACTTTCAAACCTAGATGTGAACCAAAATTCAGATATCCTTCAAAATTCATACTTCACATTTTGTGATGAAGTTCTCTACCTGAAAAATGTGTACACAAATGTGTATATTAGGGGACGTGTGTGCAAAAATATTAGTGAAAATAATTGTAATTTATGTTAGGGAAAATTGCTTGCAAAAATGTGTATATTAGGCATAATTGCGTACAAAAATGTGTACATTAGGAGAAATGTGCACAAAAATGCATACACATTTTTGTGCAAACTTAAACAAAATCTCAGACTGATGTTGAAATGGGATGTACTGTACTGAACACTGGAAAAATGAGAAACACTGAGGATACTAAATGGATAGATTTGTAGAAGGTCCTAGATTCAAGCCTAGGCATTCACGGCTAAAAGGATCGAGTAACGAGTGACTGGAAAGAACTTCAGCTTGAAACCCTGGAGCTCTGCGGCCAGTCAGAGTGGAAAATATTGGGCTAGATGGAGAAATAGCCCAACCTTGTATAATGCAGCTTCCTATTCATAGCTCTCCCCGCCTGCTGCATTTCATTGACTGTGCATTTCTCAGCATCTAATCCAGTTTAACCCTAAGAACCAGGCTTTTAAGAACATAAGAAGAGCCCTGCTGGACCAGGCCAAGGGTCCATCTAGACCAGCATTCTGTTCACACAGTGGCCAACCAACTGTCAACCAGGAACCCACAAGCAGGGCATGAGTGCCACAGCACCCTCCCACCCATGTTCCCCAGCAACTGGTGTACATAGGCTCACTGCCTCTGGTTCTGGAGGTACCACATAGCCATCAGGATTAGTAGCCATCGATAGCCTTCTCCTCCATGAATTTGTCCAACTCCCTTTTAAGGCCATTTTCTTGTGATCTCTTATATAACATGCCTTTTTCTGCTGGAGTGCTATTGGTGCGCTGATGCGCCTCAGAGAGCATTGCGTGTGTAACTGTAAAATAGCCAATGGATCCAAGCGCAAGCAGTGGAAAAGTGGAAAAGTGGAAAAGTGGGTTAAATGGGAAGATACTAGTGGAAAACAACCACTTGTGACCATATTCTCCTTAGATGATGATGGAGGATCCACAGTGCAGTCCATGTTTTGTTTTTGTTTAAATCTAGCATGGAACAGGAGGTACTGTGTAACTCCAAGACAGAGAGAAGGCTCCTAGTACTACTGGTCAAATGGAAATGTGCCGCTACTCCGTGTTTTCCTCCCTAACAAGTTTTCTGGGACAAGAAAAAAAGACAGAAGAAATGGTGGGAAAACACAAGGTTACAAGTGGAATATGTCCATCATCTGGATCCATGAACAAGGCAGAGTGATCGGACAATAAAAACCTCATCTTAAAGCACCGTACGATCACTTGAGGGATGTGCGAGTGGCAATTTACAGCGTTTCCCAATTGTTGCACAGAAGTGACCAGTGCCGGTTTTAAAACCCCTTTTTAAAAGCAGTGCTGCAGCTTTAACACCAGGTGTCAATGCTGCGCTTCCATTGTCATCGCCACTTACTTGACTTGTCAGTTTTCATGTGCAGGACTATTGTAATGAATATCATCTCCACTTCCTTTGGCCTTTGATTTTTTGGTTTGGGTCCACTAGCTGCCATTTTATATCAACTCTATATCGATATTTCAAATAGCAGGTGCATTAAATGCTCTACTGAATATGCTCGCAGTGTGCTTCATAGCAGATGTGCAGAATCTGCTTAAGATTCGAATTCAGGAGGTTAATTAAATCAAAACCATCATGCAAAGGAGGAGTGAAAGAATATAGAATGGTTTGTCCTTTCAAATAACTGCTCCTCTTAAATCTTGTTCTTTTACACTTACACACACACACACACACACTCACTCTCTCTCTCTCTCTCAGCAGTGAAGCTCACTGGGCTTGGGCATTCCACTAACAGTCTGATCAACTTTCAGAACGTTATTGCTAAATCACCTTTCCAAGCTCCTTAGAGCGCAATCCTATGCAGATAGGTGGCCGCCTCCAAACTCGGAGGCCACTGCCTATCCAATGCAGGGCAGGAGAAGCACAGAGGGGATCATTCCCTCTGCAGTCCTCCTGCCCTGCATTTTCGGCTAGGCAGCCGCTTTCGGCTGCCTAGCCATGGAGGGCAGAGCGGGGAGGAGGCTGGTGGTACAGGCATTTCCACCCTCCCTGCCCCAGAACGCCCCATTTCGGCTGCCCCACACTACTCTTGCGAGCATGGGGCTTCTCCGCGCTGCCTGCAGTCCTGAGAGCAATTAGCAAGCAGTGCAACCAAGAGCTGCAGAGGGCCACGTTCCACTCACAGGCCATGAGTTGCCCACCCCTGCCTTAGATGGACAGAACGGTTTTTGTGGTCTTCTCCTCCCAATCCACCAGGCTCTGTCTCCTGATCCCCAGGCCGCACCAGGCCCTGCTTGACTACCTCCTATTTCATGAGCAAGGTGGGGGATGCTAGGAGTTGTAAGACTTATTTCCATCTAAACATACACAGGATTGCACCCTTAGTTAAGTTACCTAATCCACACTTTCTGAACCAATGCACAAACCAAAATGTAGTTATACTTCAATATTCACACTTCTCTGAATTTTACAGTGCAGTTCTCCAATCAAATGATGTGTACAAAATTGCATATATTGGGGCAGGGATGTAGAACTGGGGCCTTCCATATGTTCAAGTCGCAGTGAATTCAACGAGACGTTCTCCCAGGTAAGTGTGTATAGCAGCCTGCCCAAGGGCAAATACTTTGCAGATTGCTCATTTAAATATTGAACAGGTCTATATACCTCTTACCATACTTAAAAAATCTTGGGAAGAGCAATCCTATGGCCCCTACACAGCATTGGGGGTCATAGGATAGTTCAGATCTCTGGATGTGAGGTTGGAGTCAGCACTCTGAACACAGACCCAGGAGTCCGAGCTCTCCCCCCCCCACACAAAAGGCACAGAGACAACCACACCAGCTGCCTCTCCGAGCTTGCAAAGGTACTTCGGAGGGGACAGAAAAGGAGCAGTTCTGTTGGGGTGGTGGGATCAGCCAGCTCTTCCCAGCCTCCTTCCCTCCTCCTCCTCTGCAGAGACCTGGCTAGATGGGCAAAAATGCATATCTAGCAAAAATGCAGAGTGGCAGAAGTGTGGAGGTGATGCTTGCCTCTGTGCTCTTCCCACTCTGTACGGGATGTCTGTCAGCTTCCAAGGTTGGAGGCTGATGGGCATCCAGATAGGATTGTACCTTAAGTGGTTATATAGGGTGCACATCTCCAATTTCAACAGGGTATGAGTATACAATTTATTTATTAAGACTCTGCGCTTCCCCACATGGGGTTCTTATCCTGCAATTGAGATTGGTTACTCACAGACATTTTGGGGTCCTTAACATGATGTCATTAACCTCCAGCGCCTCTCCCATGCTTTCCGATCATTTCCGCGGCTTTATTTGAAACAGAGATAATGAAGTAATAAAAAGAAGTGGTTTGAATTTGTCCGTGTAAATGGGAAGTGGCATTGTAACAGCACCATCTAGCGGGTGTGTAATGAAACGTATAGAACTTGCAGATAAAACCAATCCTCCAAAAAACCTGGAAAATGTGGGTGAAGAAGCCAATCTTCATCCCACAAAGAACCCAGGAGCAGAAGCCCCAGTAAAGTTGTGGGATAAAAAACCTGATGGGGAGAAGCCCTTGGCTTTTTAATCACAGGATTTCAAATATAAAATCACAATCAGACCATTTATTATTAACATTTATATACGATCTTATCTGCTAAAAAGCCATCAAGACAGTGGACAACAATTTTAAACAATAAAACCTTAACAGTAAGAACAAGAACATTAAAAAAAAAACCTAGAACATTGAAACATATTTTAAAAGGCTCAGTTGAAAAGATGTGTTCCCAACATAAGCAAGAAAGGGTTTTCATTTATGGCCACGCTGGGCGATGGAGGCAGAAACATCAGAAAAGCATTGTGGAGACCTTGAACAGCAAATCCCATAATGGGCACATCGCAGCAAAAGGAGTCAGTGTCTCACAATGGTCGGTACCCAGCAGCCTTAGTGATGTCGCCTCTCCATGTACCATTTCAGAACACTGTCTTTGTTGTTAATTGTGTGGCCTCTTATTACTTGGTTCAGCTCCAAAACCACTTCATAGTTGAGCCACCCCGATATTAATGGTTTACAAACAGATTTGAAACAACTATAACTTTAAATGTTGCAGGCAATATTAAATCTGGATGCTGAGACAATAAAAGAAGGGGCAGGGTGGGGGAACAAGATATAAAAACCTTTCATAAAGGTTTTTTTCATGTAGATAGCTTGTATATTGCAAGTGGAATTCAGTATAGACAAATAGAAAGTAATTAATCTGGGAGCAAGAGACCAGTCCAGGAAATGTGTGCCAAATGGAGCAATCAGCCCACATATTGGCCAGGGAAAGCAGTAGGGAATTTATTGTGGAAATATCTCAAGACCAATCAGGTCAGCGCATACCATAAGTGACAACTGAGGCTGAGCAATTTACTAGGTTGAATAACACCCACCCACACAGAATACAAAAACAGAAGACACGGATCATCAGTTAGAATGCAAAGGGATAACTGTCAAAAGATGCAAGGAAGCCTGAACATGCCAAGGGTATGACCCGCTTACCGTGGTGCTGGGACAGAGTGCTTATCAGGCTCAATTCCAAAAGCAAGGTCAGTAGGCAGCCCAAAGTCAAACACAGCAAGATCCAAAGAAGAGCAGGGGAACACAAAGTAGAAATCCAGGAACCATTACCCAGACATTGTTCCACAATCAAGAGCCCTGAACTGAAAGCTTTTAAGCCTGAGCCTGCAGAGCCCCCACCCAGAGCACAGCTGAAGGCCATTAGTGCAACCTTAAGAAAGGTCTCCTTGTGAGCAAGGCCTAGCTTATGAGAATACCTTTACTCATGAGGAGTCCCTATTCCTTAGGTGGGCACTTCTCTATCTGGCATCTGACTGAGGCCTGGTCTTTAGATGCCTCCGCTCCGTGGGGCTAGGTGGCTTCTCAGCATCTCCCTCTGAATCTGAGAGGGGGCAAACTATGATGTGAGGATTAGAGTCGAAATCTGTCTCCCCCCTGATCATCCTCAAGGTCCGCAGGCACAGGTAGCTCCTCTGTGATGCTTGGCGCGAGCATTGACTCGCCACAGTTTGGGCACTGCTGATTGGCTGGCCCTTCAGCAAAGGGGCCACACCCTTTCTTGGAGCACTTTTTCCGAGAGGAAAAAAAATGTGTTAAAAAGATTTAGAGCTTCCTCTGAAACAGAAATAATGGTATATTTCACACTCACACCCCCTTTCTAGACATATATTTTTTGAAGGCATTCCTGTTGATTTTTATCAAGCTGGTTCTCAAGTAAGCATGCAGCCTTATTTTAATTTCCGATTTTGTTTCATATAGAATGTTCCTTTTTATTTATTTTTATTATTATATTTATATCCCACCATTTTTCCTCTTGCAAGGAACCAAGGTGGCTTACTTGGTCCTCCTCCTCTGCTACATTTTATCCAGACAACAGCCCAGTGAGATAGGTTAGGCTGAGAATCAGTGACGGGTTCAAAGTCACAGAGTGAGCTTCAGGGCTGAATGGGGACTAGAACCCAGATCTCCTGAGTCTCAGTCCAACACTTTAACCCAAGGGTCCTCAATGCGGCACCCATGGGGACCCCCAACAGTGTCCATGGAACTCTCCACTCCCTGCCCCCTTCAGAAAAAGTATTTTTTTAAAAAATAAAACCTTGTAAAATGTTAGGACAGTCTTCTTTCTTTCCCTTTCTAGCCTCTAGCCTCTAGCCTTGCTCTTTCTCTCCTCTCTACTCTTTGCCTTCTTGTTTCCCCCCTTTCCCAGCCTCTAGCTTTGCTATTTCCCCCTCCCCCTTTAGCTCACTGTTTCTCTCCCTCATAGTCTGTAACTTTGCCCTTTCTCTACCCCTTTGCCTTCTTGTTTCCCCCTCTCTCCCAGCCTCTAGCCTGGCTCTTTCTCTCCCTCACCTCTTTAGCTCACTGATTCTCCCCCTCCTAGCTTTGCTCTTTCTCTACCCATTTGCCTTCTTGTTTTCCCCTCCTTCCCAGCCTCTACTTTGCTCTTTGTCTCCCCCATGTCTTTAGCTCACTTTTGTCTAGCCAGACCCCCATGACAGCCATTATGTGACTAGCTTCATCCTCCATGGGAGCCATTTTGTGGTGATGGCCACAGCAGTTTCTCAAATTCCCAGTGTGCCCACAGGTCCAAAAAGGCTGGGGAGCCTTGTAACCACTGCACCAAACTGGCTCTCATGCCTTTCCTTGAAGTAACTGCAGATGTCCAGCAATAGGAGCAGGTGGGTTAATTGTGTAAGGGGCACTTACCCCCGACCCCTGGTGCCAGCTATGGGTTGCAGGCAAGTCAAAATAAAGTTATGTCCAAGATAAAGATGTGAAGATGCAGAGCATTTGCTTAGGAAGGTGTGTTTTGATTTGGGTTGTTTTGGTTTAATTTTTAAAATCAATGTATGTCATCTTCCTATGTGTCCTCTATCTGGGCCCCGCTAACATCGCTCATTTTGTATCCTTGTAGAACCTCTGGACCATGGTCTAAATGGTCACCAGTTCATTTCATTTCAATTCACCAGTTCGATCACCAGCTAGGGATGTCAGAGAAGTCCACAATGGAACGAAATGAATTTGGATTTTATGAATCCGATCCATGGATTCTGCAGTGGACTGGCTTTTCCCCTGCTGGGCAGATTCTGCAGACTTGCATGCTGGGTTTCTAACCTTTGGGAATTTTGCACAAATTTTGTCATAGAAAAATATGCAAAAATAAAAAACACTCGGCTGAAAATGCACATTTCCTCCATAGGCTAAAGTGTGAAAATGTGCATTTTGGGGTGATTTGCACAACTTGTGGGAATTTGCACATTTTTGCATGTGCGGATTTGCACAAATGTGAATTTGCGCAGATTCAGAAACAAAAAGAATCCAATTCCATCGATGGGCGGATGATGGATTAAAGGTAGGGGTGCACGAAAGTCCCTTACCTGTCCTCGAAGCTTTTCGCGGTGGGGGGGAGGCGCTTCGCTGCTCCCCCCACGAAGTTCAGGCTGGGGGGGGGAGGCTTCCCGCCTCGCCCAGCCAAAATTCAGGCCGGGGGGGAGGCTTCCCGCCTCGCCCGGCTGAAATTCAGGCTGGGGAGGACGCGCCTCGCCTCGCCCGGCTGCGAACTAAACAGTTAAAAAAAAAACCACGCCCCCATGATAGGCTACGTGATGATTAATGTACTACGTGGCGTTTTTTTTTTTCTTTTATTGGAATGGCGGCGGCGGCAGCCGGTCGAAAGATCGGCTGCCACCCCCACCCCTGACGAAGACCCGACGAACCGCTGGCCGGACCCGCCGCCGGGAGGGACATTCGCCAAAGGTAAGTCCCGTCCCGGGGTGTGTGTGCGGGGGGGGGGGTGGGGGGGTGCGGAGAATTTCTCCCCGAAACTTGTTCGGGGGGCCGAATACGTTGGTGCTCGGCCCCCCAAAGTTTCGGGGAGAAATTCTCCGCCAACCCTAATTAAAGGTGCCTGACAACCTGCAAAACACAGATGGAACGAATTTTACACAATCCATACATCCCTACCACCAGCCCACTGGGTCCAGACCTTAGGATTCAGTGGAGGCTAGTGGCTCTGATGTCAGTGGTACTTTGCCCCTTGGATAGCTCCTTTTGTGTTTTGACTAGTTCTGACTGACACCTCGAGCGGATTTACTGCCCCACTGACATCAGAGCCACCAGCCTCCACTGTTAGGACTCTTCCGGGGGTATGTGCTTTCTCCTCAGACCGCACCTCCTCCAGTACTTATGCAGTACTGCACTTATGCAGCAATCCTAAACCCACCTACTACAGAATAAGACCCAGTTAAATCAGCTGGACTTACTTCTGGGTAAACATGCTTGGGATTGCGTTGCACATACGTAGCTGATTGTCTCTAGTTCAGCTACATACTTGCAAAAGTAATTGGCATCCATCCTTGTTATACTGCCAGTGGATGGATGTGTACTAAATGCGGATGATTACTGATATAGCAAGAAAAAGAACCCTTTAAAAAGCCATCATGCTCCCTTTTATATTAATAGCTGGGAGAACTAGAAGAAGCAAAGAGCAAACCTATACGCCACGCTTAATTGTAGTAAGTGTGTGACCTTCTGGGGATATAAAACATCCTATTGATTTCTCTTGCAGGTTGTATTAGTGGTAATCATCTTTTATCTAAAGGGAATGGAAAATAGAGTGATTTATCGTTCCGTTTCTACGAAAGCTCATAATTCTAATTGCTAACGGAGTTTTTTTTTTTAAAAAATTGCTTTCATGCTAAAGCCTGACAATATATTTTTAGGCCAGAGGCACATTTTAGATTTGATGTTTGCTCTCGCCTTGAACTAAGTATTCTAATTACAGGGATTGTCAAGAAGCTGCCCTTGTCATCATTTCATCATTGTCATCACAACTGTCTAGTAGGTCTAAAAGCCCTAAAACATCCTGTGTGCTGTGCAGCTTTCCAAAATAAAAAAGAGCTCTGCCCATAGGTTTGCATACACACACACAACACACACAGCTTGTTGGAGAAGAACATGTACCCTGGCATTCTTTTCATATAGGGGTGGTGAACTCTTTATGTTTCCTGCCATCTAGGACTCCTGGATCTGATTGGATTCCAGAGCTATTGATAGATTTATCCATTGAGCTTCTTGTAATTTCAACTATTATTTATTAATACTACTTCTGTACCAGTTAATATAATAAAATGTCTTACATACAAAATCTCAGCTGATGGCACATTTTGAAATTGTACATTTCCTTGGGGGGCCTTATTGGAGCTGAAAGGTGACCGAAATGGTTTTATAAATGAATGAATGAATAAATAGCTGACCTCAGCTATTGACACTGCTGTATCCAGGGAGACTCCATCTAGATCACCTGTGTACACGCATGCAAGGGCTAGGAACAAGTGAAAGGAAGTCTGAATTGGCCCCTAACTGTGAGTGTTACCTGCCTACCTTTTTGTTAACAGATATTCAAGGTGGTGCTGGGCATCGTGTGATGTTATATCAGTGATAGTTATCCTCAATCTGTACCAATCCCGCTCTTCGAGAAGTGAAACTCTCCAACGTTTGTAAGACACCCCGCTTAACAGCGTAACAACTACTGGTATTTTAAGGCTCAGAAGCAGCCGTATATTCTGACTTAATTTTAATTCTTAGAACCACCAGAAACATGAGATGTTTTAAACAATCAAACAATATTTGTTAAGAAAATGGAATATCAGGAACAGAATCAGGCGAGGAAAGAAAAGGAACTCAAATTCATGAAGAAGCAAAGAGTGGTACACAGTGCAGAAGAAGAGAAGAGACGGCTCCCTCATTAACAAAAGATCTGAATGTTTCCAGGTGCTTGCCGTGTCAAGAATGATTGTCTTTCATACTGTCTTTGAAGAATCAACGGGGATCTTGCTATTGATTTCAGTGGGATGGAAGTGACATCCGTGGTGCTTCACTGAGCGTAATGACTGTGACAAAACTGTAGAAGCTGCTGAATCCATGAATGAATACTTCTGTTTATGAATCCATATTTTTTCACACAGCTAATAATCCATAAGAAATAATTTGAAAGCTGCAAACTAAATATGTTGCCAAGAAGAATCAATAGATGTAGATTTTGTTTAATTTGGTGGTGGTCGTGTGTGTGTGTGTGTGTGTGTGTGTGTGTTGGGGGGGTGTTATTTAGTTCTTTAAAAATGTATAGCTCCATGTATATACTTTAATTTATTTAACAAATAGTGCATGAGCATCGCTAGAAAATGCTGAGCGATTCCAAATACCTTGTTGTTGTTCAGTCGTTCAGTCGTGTCCGACGCTTGGTGACCCCATGGACCATAGCACGCCAGGCCTTCCTGTCCTGCGCACTCTCCCGGAGTGTGCTCAGGTTCATATTCATTGCATCGGTGATGCTATCTAGCCATCTCATCCTCTGCCGTCCCCTTCTCCTTTTGCCTTCAGTCTTTCCCAGCATCAGGGTCTTTTCCAGAGTTTTCTCTTCGCATTAGGTGGCCAAAATACTGGAGCTTCAGTTTCAGTATCTGTCCTTCCAATGAGCACTCAGGGTTGATTTCCTTTAGGATGGACTGATTTGACCTCCTTGCAGTCCAGGGGACTCGTAAGAGTCTTCTCTAGCACCACAGTTCGAAGGCATCAATTCTTCGGCGCTCAGCCTTCCTTATAGTCCAGCTCTCACAGCCATACATTACTACTGGGAAAACCATAGCTTTGATTAGACGGACCTTTGTTGGCAAGGGGATGTCTCTGCTTCTTACTATGCTGTCTAGGTTTGCCATAGCTTTCCTCCCAAGGAGGAAGCGTCTTTTAATTTCATGGCTACAGTCAGCCACGCACCTAATGAAGCTACTTTGATATTTGTGGCAAGGTGAGCTGGTGTCAGGGGTGGCATAGTTGTCCAGTTTCAGGGGCCCACACTCCAGCAGGGGGGCCCAGAGCTGACCCCCAGCACTTGATGGCCGTACTGCTCCTCCTCCTTGCTGTCACTGGCTGTTCACCAAGCATGCAAGCAGTGACAAGAACACAAAGGAGGGATATCTAATTCTCACCTTGTGCAAGCATGGCCATGTGTCCTACTTTACAGAGAATAGCCCTCTATTTGGAGTCTGATTTAAATATAAAGAACCACAAGAAGAGAGAACAGGGGCCTTGAAGTTTGTCTGTTTCATTTAAAAGTCACACCCTTCACCTACCGGGCACCTGGGGCAATGGAATGAATACATACATACACACACACACACACACACATACATACACACATATATATAAAAAATATACAGACTCATCATGATAAGTTGCCCAGCAACAGCCAGCGCATGCACTCCAGACTGAACAGGCACACTGGTCACTTGGTCACAGTCTTCTGCACATGGTGAGTGAGATGGACGGATCTCTATAAAATGATGGTAATTATTTCAAAAGTGCATCTCTATATGCAAATTTGCATTAGCATATGCAAATCAGCACCCTCTTTTGTCCCCTTTTTGGTGATTCATTTTCTCTCTCTTTTTTTTTTTAAATGTTTTATTAGTTTTCCAAAAACAATCACCCAAAACAACAAGAAGAAGAAGAAAGAAAAAGAAAAAAGGAAGTAGATAGAGAAAAAGAAATACATTATGTTTAAATCTAATTATTGAGAGAGGGTAATACATTTACCCCTTCATGGATCACTGCCTTGTTGTGGCGAAGGGGCTTGTGTAACTCAGTGAAGCCATAAGCTATGCCGTGCAGGGCCACCCAAGACGGACAGGTCATGGCAGAGAGTTCTGACAAAATATGGTCCACTGGAGAAGGAAATGGCAACCCACTCCAGTATTCTTGCCAAGAAAACCCCATGGAACGTATCACAAGGCTAAAAGAGATGACGCCGGAAGATGATGAGCCCCTCAGGTCGGAAGGTGTCCAATATGCTACTGGGGAAGAGCAGAGGGTATTTCCAAGTAGCGCCAGAAAGAGTGAAGCGGCTGGGCCAAACCCGAAAGGACACTCAGCTGTGGATGTGTCTGGTGGTGAAAAGAAAATCCGATGCTCTAAAGAACAATATTGTTTAGGAACCTGGAATGTCAGATCAATGAATCAAGGTAAGCTGGAGGTGGTCAAACATGAGATGGCAAGATTGAACATCGACATCTTGGGAATCAGCGAACTAAAATGGACAGGCATGGGCGAATTTAATTCAGGTGACCATCATATCTACTATTGTGGGCAAGAATCCCTTAGAAGAAATGGAGTAGCACTCATAGTCAACAAAAGGGTGGGAAAAGCAGTACTGGGGTACAATCTTAAAAATGATAGAATGATCTCAGTACGAATCCAAGGCAAACCATTCAACATCACAGTAATTCAAGTTTATGCCCCAACCACTGAGGCCGAAGAAGCTGAGGTTGATCGGTTCTATGAAGACCTACAACACCTTCTAGAACTAACACCAAAAAAAGATGTCCTCTTCATCATAGGGGATTGGAATGCTAAAGTAGGAAGTCAAGAAATCACTGGGATAACAGGCAGGCATGGCCTTGCTGTACAAATGAAGCAGGACAAAAGCTAATAGCGTTTTGCCAAGAGAACATGCTGATCATAGCAAACACTCTTATCCAACAGCACAAGAGGCGACTCTACACATGGACGTCACCAGATGGTCAATATCAAAATCAGATTGATTATGTCCTTTGCAGCCAAAGATGGAGAAGCTCCATACAGTCAGTCAAAACAAGACCTGGAGCTGACTGTGGCTCAGATCATGAGCTGCTTCTTGCAAAATTTCGGCTTAAATTGAAGAACGTCGGGAAAACCACTAAACCGTTCAGGTATGACCTAAATCATATCCCTGATGAATATACAGTGGAGGTGAGGAATAGATTTCAGGGATTAGACCTGATAGACAGAGTGCCTGAGGAACTATGGACGGAGGTCCGTAACATTGTTCAGGAGGCAGCAACGAAATCCATCCCCAAGAAAAAGAAATGCAAGAAAGCCAAGTGGCTGTCTGATGAGGCTTTACAAGTAGCTGAGGAAATAAGGGAAGCGAAAAGCAAGGGAGAAAGGGGAAGATATACCCAACTGAATGCAGAGTTCCAGAGAATAGCAAGGAGAGACAAGAAGGCCTTCTTAAATGAACAATGCAAAGAAATCGAGGAAAACAACAGAATGGGAAAGACTAGAGATCTCTTCAAGAAAATTGGAGATCTCAAGGGAACGTTTTGTGCCAAGACGGGCATGATAAAGGACAAAGAAGGCAGGGACCGAACAGAAGCAGATGAGATTAAGAAGAGGTGGCAAGAATACACAGAAGAACTATACAGGAAAGATCTGAATGTCCCTGATAGCCATGATAGTGCGGTCACTGAACTTGAGCCGGACATCCTAGAGAGTGAAGTCAAGTGGGCCTTAGGAAGCATTAGTAACAACAAAGCTAGCGGAGATGACAGTATTCCAGCCGAGCTATTTAAAATCCTAAAAGATGATGCTGTTAAAGTGCTGCATTCAATATGCCAACAAATCTGGAACACTCAACAGTGGCCACAAGACTGGAAAAGGTCAGTTTACATTCCAATTCCAAAGAAGGGCAACGCCAAAGAGTGTTCAAACTACCGCACCATTGCGCTCATTTCACATGCCAGCAAGGTGATGCTCAAAATCCTACAAGCTAGGCTTCAGCAGTATGCGAACCGAGAACTACCAGAAGTACAAGCTGGGTTTCGAAGAGACAGAGGAACTAGAGATCAAATCGCCAACATTCGCTGCATCATGGAGAAAGCAAGAGAATTCCAGAAAAACGTCTATTTCTGCTTCATTGACTACGCTAAAGCCTTTGATTGTGTGGATCACAACAAACTGGCAAATTCTTAAAGTGATGGGAGTACCAGACCACCTTACCTGTCTCCTGAGAAACCTGTACGAGGGTCAAGAAGCAACAGTAAGAACCAGACATGGAACAACCGAGTGGTTCCAAATTGGGAAAGGAGTACGACAAGGCTGCATATTGTCACCCTGCTTATTTAACTTATATGCAGAGTACATCATGAGAAATGCCGGGTTGGATGAATCAGAGGTCGGAATTAAGATTGCTGGGAGAATTATCAACAACCTCTGATATGCAGACGATACCACCCCAATGGCAGAAAGCGAAGAGGATCTAAAGAGCCTCTTGTTGAGGGTGAAAGAGGAGAGTGCAAAAGCTGCTTTGAAACTCAACATTAAAAAAACTAAGATCATGGCATCTGGCCCCATCACTTACTGGCATATAGAAGGGGAAGAAATGGAAGCAGTGACAGATTTTACTTTCTTGGGCTCCAAGATCACCGCAGACGGTGACTGTAGCCATGAAATTAAAAGACGCTTGCTCCTTGGGAGGAAAGCTGTGGCCAACCTAGACAGCATAGTAAGAAGCAGAGACATCACCTTGCCGACAAAGGTCCATCTAATCAAAGCTATGGTTTTCCCAGTAGTAATGTATGGCTGTGAGAGCTGGACTATAAGGAAGGCTGAGCGCCGAAGAATTGATGCTTTCGAACTGTGGTGCTGGAGAAGACTCTTACGAGTGCCCTGGACTGCAAGGAGGTCAAATCAGTCCATCCTAAAGGAAATCAACCCTGAGTGCTCATTGGAAGGACAGATACTGAAGCTGAAGCTCAAATATTTTGGCCACCTAATGCGAAGAGAAAACTCCCTGGAAAAGACCCTGATGCTGGGAAAGACTGAAGGCAAAAGGAGAAGGGGACGGCAGAGGATGAGATGGCTAGATAGCATCACCGATGCAATGAATATGAACTTGAGCACACTCCGGGAGAGAGCGGAGGACAGGAAGGCCTGGCGTGCTATGGTCCATGGGGTCACGAAGAGTCGGACACGACTGAACGACTGAACAACAACAACAAAAATACATTTAACATCCATTCATATTTTCCGCTTGACTTTACAGACCAAGATATCAGTGGAATCTGTAGGCTGCATAAAAGTTTTCATTGTAATTCTTTAATATATCAAGTTTATATTTAGTCTCTTTTCCATAATCTGAGGAAAGCATTTCCTCATCTTTGATCATTTGTAAGTGGCTACCCTACTTTGTGCTCCCCCTCTGGTAGCTGTGTGGATTGGGCCCAAAGGGAGAAGACAAGCGGTGCTGGTGGCAGGAGGGGGTGGCCTCACTCACAGAAGGGGCCCTACTTGAGGGGGGTTGGGGTTCTACCGAGGGCACCCTGCTCAAGGGCTCCCCCAAACCAGGATATATACACCAATCAGGCTATATTTGCCCTGAGTACTTTACATTTCTGATCATTGGTATTAAGATGCTTACTGCTTTGTTACACATGCTGTCTGATCTGTACCTGTATGTAGTGTTGAAAGAAACAGGACTGACCCCAGCTGGACAAGCGGACTGTGGTCCAATTGCATGGACCACATTGAAAGGTTGGATCACACACGCTACTGAATTTCCTACATAGGAATGATCACAGGCTCATGCTTGGATTCACACTGAGGAAGCAGTGTTTGTACTGAAAGCATGCATGCACCTAGCTGCATGTGATGGCTGAGGCCAATTGCTCATGAACACACAGAAGAGACAGAGGAGGGACAGCAGCTGCCTTATACCGAGTCAGACCATTGGTTCGTCATGCTTATTATTGTTACACTGACCGGCAGCAGATCTCCAAAGTTTTAGGAAGCAGTCTTTCCCAGCCTTTCTTGGAGGTGGCACGAATTTAACCTGGGATCTTTTGCATGCACTGCATGTGCTCTGCCACAGATCTATGGCCCTTCCTTAACATTACTGATAGTATTGCTGACTTTATTCTTGCAATGCAACAATATTGGAGATTAATGTCCATGCAGCTGTAACATTTCTGGCATGCAGCACCGGCCCTACCATTAGGGAGATGTTGGCAGAAAGGTGTTGGAAGAGAGACATCTGTGCCATGCAGCCTGTTCTGTGCCCCCTACCTTAGCCTGCTGCTTTTAGATGCAGTGCAGGATGTCATCCCACCATCACTGCTGAAGACTGATTAATCTGCCAGTCCAGTTGGCTTTTGTAGGTGGAACGGGAGGGGCGCCATCTTGTTCTTTGCCTCAGGCAGCAAAATGTTTGGGGCTGGCTTGGATATTTGGTCTTGTATAACTTTCAGTAAACTTGTAGCTGATTCACAAAAGCTTTTTAGCTTTTGTGAATCATCACTCTACGCAGAAAATAAACTTCTTGTGTATTTATTTGACAAGGCATTTTACACCAATATTTTTTGTGGTATGTCTATAAAACATGCCATATCGAAGACCGCAGCTACACTCTTACATTATGGCAGGGCCAGACAAATTGCTCCTGTGACCAGTAACACAAAGTACATTGATTGCTTTTGAGACTTGCAGCCCCAATCCTGGTGGTTCTTGGGTTGTTGGTTTTTCTCTGCATACACTTAGAAGTACATTTGTAAGTCCTGCCTCCACATGTTCCAGTTTTAGTTGGGATGTCAGAGAAAACTGCAGTGCATTCAAATGACTTTGGATTTCTATGAAACCAGCCTGCAGCTTCCGCAATAAACCAGCTTTTTCTGAGTGGCACAAGTTCTGTGGACTTGCAGAATGTTTGTTGGTTTGGGTTTTTTTACTTTTGGGATGGATTTGCACAAATATGTACTTGCACTAATGTGCAGTAGCACGAATGCATGCTCGCTCCAATGCAAATGAGCGCTAATGTGTGTCTGCAAAAGTGGAACAAAATTCTCGTACATCCCTAAAAAAATCTACCTCTGTCAGTGAGCAGACGACAGAATGAAAGATGCCTGATGACCCACGAAACACAGATGGAACATTTTTAACAAAATCCGTGCATCCCTACTTGTTAGATGCAGTCATGATTTCAAACACTTCCAGTATGGTAAAATCTAAGTTGGAAATGGGCTTTATATTCATTTATGAATCATTCCATCAGACATTTCTGCCCACTAGAGGGCACTTTAATACTTAACACACTGTGCAGTGGGTGGGGGCTGTTTAATTTACTCAACCCAGTGCAAAATCCTATGGTAGACCAATCTAATAGATAAGGTTTTTGAGTACTAGTGAGGAACACTAATTTATGCTGGTTGAAGACCTGGCTTGAAGCATACAAAAGCTAAACTGCTCAGCTATGCCTTTTCATAGTACCCCTGCTGTACTGTTCACAACACCTCTTGATACAGCTGCTGAGAGCCAAAGTATATGTGGCATTATTCATGCTTTAAAGAGAAGAAGATTAAACTGGCCACTTTAATTCTGAAGAAAAGGCAGCCTTGGAGCCCTTATCCATAATATTTTCCCAGTCTGCATGGGGACCCCACATCAGTTTTCCCATTAAGAACCCCCTCACAACTGCTGTTTGTAGTAAACAGCATCTTTGGGGACAAACAGCTGGGTGGGGTGGGGTGGGGGATCTGCTGAAAGGTCCCAATCCAGATTGAAAGCATGTTTTGGATTAGGACCCTTCAGAATGAAGGTGGCCAGCTGACAGGATTTTCTGCCATCCTGACTTTGAAAATCTCACCCTTGTGTTATTATATAGGGGAAATATGTGGAGGCTGCCTCCCTTCTTTTCCAAGATGCTTTATTAAAATATTTCCAGTACATCAGTACCTTCTTAAATTGTGGAACACTCTCTTTCATTGCAAAGTCAGAATATACTAATGTACATACTAATGCTATAGGCCATGTAAGCAGTGGAGGCTGCCTGCTCCAGTTTCAGAGTGGTGGGAATTCCATGCTGAACCAGCCAGAACGCTAAAGGTGCTATCCAAGGTGCTGAACCTTATCCCCTAAATGGGGGACTCTGTGCCTTCCCTATATGCTGTCATTTGGTTTAAACTCTAACAGCTGTTTGGCAGGCTGTGGAGAAAGGCAGATAGGGATGACTTCCTCCCTATGTGCCTTCCTCCCCATTGGTGGTGGCAGGAAATTTAAGGGGGGCACCTGTGCAGGCCTCATAGAAGGCCTGTGAGGGTGGCATGTGGCCCACGGCCTGTGGATTGCCCACATATGGATTAGAGAGAATGCTGAATGCAGAATGTTAGTTGTGACAGGTCGTATACAGAGGAAAAAGTTTTCTAAATGGAAGATATATACATGCGGGTGGGGGTAGCAGGGGGAGAGGATGGAAAACCAGCCTTCGACCAAGTGCTTACATCATCATGTGGTGGTACATAAGTTATCAAGAGAATGGAGGACGTAATCCTGCATTGATGACTAAACATGCATCATCGAATCATTGAATCATAGAATAGTTGGGATGGAAGGGGCCTATAAGACCATCGAGTCCAACCCCCTGCTCAATGCAGGAATCTAAAGCAAAACATCCCTGACAGATGGCTGTCCAGCTTCATCTTGAATGCATCTGATGTGGGAGAGCCCACCACCTCCCTAGGTAATTGGTTCCATTGTCATATTGCTCTAACAGTCAGGAAGTTTTTCCTGATGTTCAGCCGGAATCTGGCTTCCTGTAACTTGAGCCCATTATTCCGTGCCCTGCACTCTGGAATGATCGAGAAGAGATCCTGGCCTTCCTCTCTGTGACAGCCTTTCAGGTCCTTGAAGAGTGCTATCCTATCTCCCCTCAGTCTTCTCTTCTCAAGGCTAAACGTGGCCAGTTCTTTCCATCTCTCCTCCTAGGGCTTTGTTTCCAGTCCCCTGATCATCTTCACTGCTGAACTTTCTCCAGCTTGCCTGCATCCTTCTTAAAGTGAGGCTCCCAGAACTGGACACAGTACTCCAGATGAAGCATAACCAGCGCTGAGCAGAGGGCAACAAGTTGGCTCCAATTAACATGAATGAATTAAATATTTGAAATTTATAAGCAGAAGAGAGCAAACCCACAAGTCTGATAATGCTTGTAAAGTTACTTTTGCTGGTGTAACTTTCTGTGAAACATGCACAGGTTTGAGCTCTGCAGCTTAAGAAACACTTTGAAAGAGGCTGGTTTTCAGAAGTACAGCTTTAGACTTACAAATATAAAAATTTATAAAAGATTACCTCCCACTGGACCAGCTTAGTGTTTAGAGGACACCCAAGTAAGTGTGTTCCACAGCAGATCCAAATGTTGCTGTCTGTGTTGAGACCTATCAAAGCTGAGTTGTGGGGTGCTTCCAGATTAGGCTGTGATGGTGCCATCACCCTGTCTCATTCACGGAATTTTAAGGAAGGTCCAAACGTTGTTGACTTCCACTTGTAGCCCTCCCATGTTTTCCCATCACTTCTTCCATCTCCTTTCTTACCGTGGAAAATCATCGATGTAAGAAAAGCAGGGGAGGCTGGTAGCTCCAATTTCGGCGGGGCGGAAATTACATTCTGGGTGTTGTTTACAATTAGCCAGAATCCTAAAGGACTATCCAAGGTGCTGGACCCATTCTGGAGATAGGGTTCAGCACCTTGGATAGCTCCTTTAAATTTCTGGCTGGTTGTAACTAAAACCCAGAATGGAATCTCCGCCCCACTGAAATTGGAGCCAGCAGCCTCCCCTGAAGAAAAGATGGAATAGTTGCGCAATGCCCTCTGATTGTTAGTGCTAGGATACCTCTGTTGGGAAGCACCTGTGGAATTGGTGTGATTAATATCCATTAATGTGTGATTAATATATATTGATCTCCAAGTTTTTGTGTTAGCTGAGAATTCGTGCATATTCCGTTGTTTTACTTGGGCTTTCAATTCATTTAAACCTGTCATCTGTGAACTAGCAAGGGCCCCCTTTCTGTCCACAAAGAAATTGATGAGCCACATCAGGATTTAGCTTGCAAAAGTCACCAGGGATGAAAGCTAAAATCCTATGCTGCTACGCATTTGTAACCTTATGAAAGTTTCAGTGACTCAAATGCTTGCTGATCTTTCAAGGACTGGCTGATCCAATAAAGAGATACAACGGCAACACTTCCACTTCCAAGAGAGATTGGTTTCAGGACAGTTGGGAGAAATTTCACCCTAATATATTTTTCCACCAAGAAAATTGTCAGCAAGTCAGAACTAAGGTATAGAGCAAACTGGCATGTGTGCCCCTGTCTTCTGCAAGTCTGTTATTGTGACGATACAAAAGGAAGAGAGGGAAGAGATGATACAGAGACATTACGGCAAAGCTTGTCCCAAGGTGTCCTGACCATTCTTTGGAGACTAGATGAGAAAGAGCCTGACATTCAGATACTCCATTGGGTGACAGGAAATAGCTGGAGCTGAAATGCGTTCTATTGAATAGCACAAGGCTCCATGGCAATGAAGTGTATCACAGCTCATATTGTTATTTTGACCTCAGGAGCACACCGGCTTAGTATTATCCAACCCTGAGTACAAAAAATAGAGAACATGCGGCTGAATTTCAAACTTGCTTCCTCACCAGAATTAGAGGCAAGGGAGAAATCTTGACATAGCATTAACATACTCTAAATAGCTTTCAATGCTGCTTCCCTGTAATCCCCATCTCAGATCTGAGAAACAATCTCAACAGCTCTCTTTAACCGTCCTGCACAAACTCACTCCTTCTAATGGCAAACTCAGATGGTGAGTGCCAACAGGACTGAGATACAAGAGGGAAGTTGTCAGCATTCTGGGGGAACCCCAAGCTTTGCAGAACTACAAAACACCCTCAAAACAAAACAAAAAACACTAAGGGGGGGAATCCAAACAGACAAAAACAGAGCAGCCCAATGGGAACTGAGGGGGCTCAGTAGCAAAAGAATGTTTGAGTTTCAGTTGGAAAAGAAAAATGGAGAACCAGTAGAGAGAGAAAGTGGAATGCCCTGCTGGAAGGGAATGGCTGACTATAATCTTAAACAGGAGTACTCCTGTTAGGAGGGAGGATACAGTGCAAAATTTTGTTGTAGCTTCCACTTGTTCCATCCTACTGGTATGATCCCAAAGTCTGATTCATATGCCCCAGGGTTAGGGATGCTGGAGAAATCCATTTGGGGGTGGAGTTTGAAGAATTTTCCTAGGCTCACCCCCCCAGACTTTGATTTGATTCCCACTGCGGCACCCAACTCGAGCTGTAGCGAGTCACGTCATTTTGCCGATTTGGGGGGAATTTTCCACATTTTGTTGGAAAGGTTGCAATGTGCACAAATCATGGCCACATTTGTGCAAATCACCACCAAATTTGCACAAATCACAGCTGAATGTGTGTAATTTGCGCAAATCTAGCCAAATTTGCACAACTTTGGCCGTAATTTGTGCAAATTGCTCAGAAATCTGTACAAGTTGCAGAACCTTCAAAAAAAATGTGCAAAAAAGTTCCCAGAGTTTGGGGAACCGGTCGCAGCTCAGCTCGCAGATGCAAAGTGAGCCATGTACACTGTAGAACTCCTTCAAGCAAAAAAGAATCAGATTTCCCAGTGACAGACATCCCTACCCAGAAGCCAATTACATAGAGGTTCTGCACATGGGAAGCTAATGTGAGGGGAGGGGCCATAGCTCAGTAGCAGATGACATACTTTGCATGCAAATGGTCCCAGATTCTGTATCTGACATCTCCAGTTAAAAAAAGCAGTAATGGGAAAGACCTCTGCCTAAGATCTCAAAGAGCTGCTGCCTCTTAGAGTAGGTGATACTGGAATAGATGGACAAATACTCTGACCCAGGATAAGGCAGCTTCCTGTATTGCTAATGTAGCTGTGCTGATTTTCGCCATGTTTCTGCACACCTTTGTTTTCCTGCTGTGCCGTGGCATCTGGAGGCTGTGAAGTGTTCAGATGGGCAAATCTGTCAGTTTTGCTTTTGCTCGTATTCAATTTTTTAAAATTCTCAAGTTCTTCTTTCCCAGAATATGAAGGATTTTGCAAATGTGGTTAAATTCTTATCAGAAATGAACTGAACTGAAATTCTCACCCATCTGGACCTGCCAGATTCCACAGGTGCAGCCAGGGGAGTTGCTAGGCCTGGGCCCATGGGCCTGGGTGGACAAATCTGTCAGTTTTTTTTCCCTCCTACATTCAAATATTATTAATCGCAAATTTGTTTTGCCCAGGATATGGAGAACTTTGTGCTTTCTTCTCAAAACTGAACTGAACTGAAATATTCACCCATCCCTCATGCAGGAAGAGCAACTCTGGAGCAACTAACGCATAGCTCTTTAGTTGCATGTTTCAACCCTGCTGCAGCCCCTGCTGCTGCACCACCAAAAACGTTTTACCACTCCATGGCCGCTACCCTTTCCCCCCTCCATTGCAGTCTGCTGCCAAAATTTGATGGCACACCACCAATGTTTGTGCCACCACTGGATTTGGCAACATGGTGGTGGCAGGAATTCGGGCCATAGGGGGACCCATGGGGTCAAAAGTGGTCTCTGGAGCCTCCCAAAGTTGCCTACCCTTGTCCTAGACCATCCTGCCTGTACCCTAAGATATGAAGAGATGCCCTTCTCTATGGTGGGGGACAGTTGATGTGGGCAAGAGAAAGAGCCTTCTCTATTGTCGGACCTCAGTTCTGGAATTCATTGCCCAGGAGGCTTGGCTGGAACCCTCTTATTAGCACTTTTCCACATGGCAAAAGCCTTCTTGTCTAGGCAAGCATTTGTTCTATCAGATGGGTAAGTTTTATCTAATGTCTTTGGTTTATCTGCTGTGTTTTTATTATACCATGTGTTTCTTGTCTTTTTTGGGATATTTTTGGAATTTTGTTATTGCTTTTAATGGCTCTTAGCCACCCTGAATGATGCGTAAGCACCAAAAGGGTAGGCTATAATTTGTTAATGGAAAATAAAATAAGTACTCTCTGCCAGTTTTTCAGGACAGTTATAGGTATAGGGAGAAGGGCAGCACATAACTTTAGGATGGTGGTATAAATGGATGCAGCTACCCCTAGTTTATGCTACAAGACTTACCTTGGGTTGGTTGGTTTTGCCAGGTGCTCTTTCAGTTAGGTATATATGAACACTAATGGCATGTTGCAATTTAATACATAAGAACATAAGAAGAGCCCTGGTGGATCAGACTAAGGGTGTATCTAGCCCAGCATTCTATTTGCTCAGTGGCCAGCCAGAGGCCCATGGGAAGCACACAATGAGGATACAAGTGCAACAGCACCCTCCCACTTGTGTTCCCCGTCAACTGGCATACCGAGGCGTACTGCCCCTGATAAATATGCTTCAGATTGATCCGGTTGACAGCAACTGCAGCCCATGGGCTAAAGCTAGCCTATCGCTGCCAATTCCAGGTTTTGGAGGGCCTTGGGCAAGATGCCTTCAGCGGGCACTCCTCCTCCTCTTCCTCCTCCTCAACATTGCTCCTGTTGCCATCTTCCTCTGGGCTCAATCCATATGGCTGCCCAGAGGGACAGAACAAGGTTAGTGTTGGCTGCTACTCTTTCTCCTTGCTCACTCAGAGAGGTCAGGCCAACAAGCAGCAACAACACGGAGGAGGAGAAGGGCTTGGAGGCCCCATGAGTTTGCAGTGGGCCCCCTGTTGAGCCCTAAGTAGTGACCCTTGGTCATGCTTGGCTGGAGAGCAGAGCCAATGGAAGGACTGCAATCTGCAGGGCCAGTTCTATCACTAGGCATAGTGTTTCCAACATGGTGCCTGTGGACATCATTGTAGCTACAGACACCTCTCTTGGTGCCCACCAGGCTCCCCGCACCTCTGGATTTTCATTTTATTTCTTAAGATTTTTTATTGTTTAACTGGGAGGCTGGCATGCTTCAAAGTGAAATGCTTCCCTCCAGCACCATCTTTATCTGGATTCAAAAGGGTGGTTTTGTGTTTTGGAGACCCCATCTTGTACTTTGACTCTTGGACAAGCTACTTTTCTTTTAGCCACACCAGGTTGCCTTCTGGGAAATGAACATTTTGTGACTGGTCATGTCCACCACCATAGCCATTTCATGAATGGCCAAGCCCCCCATGGTGGCCATTTTGTGGAAGCACCCATGACACTCTCTCCAAATGTGCCCACTGACCCAAAGAGGTTGGGGCCTCCTGCAGTAGGCCAAGTGAAGCAGCTGCCTCAAGCAGCGGATGTGGGGTGGGGCAGGGAGTGGCAGGGAGGTGTTGGAGGGGTATGTGTTCCATGTGTTGTCCTCAGATACAGTGGAATACATTTTCCCATTGCGGCTGTTCAAGGAAGATTCAGCTGGCAGTCTAGTCACTGTCTGTATGTGAACATAAGAGGGGGCTGCCATCTTGTGCTTCACCTCTGGTAGCAAAACATGTTGCCAACCCATGATGCTGACCATGTGACCTACATCCGCACAGGAGGCAACTTTTGACCAAGGTCACCACCATCTACACATCCGCCCACTTGGGCTTTTCAGATTAGCCCAGACTGAAAGCCAAAGTCCAGTTTTGGGTCTCAGCCTTAATCGAAATAGCTACAGTATGATTTGGGTGGCGGGGGGGGGGGCAGGATAATAATCTCTGTCATCCTAGATGTGATGAAAGGATTTTAATGTCCTGATTTTATTGTTTGGGTAACTCCCCCCCCACACACACATGCACTGCCAATGTCATATTTCTTTATGTAATGTTATTCAAAAGTAAATGGTAGTTATAAAATATTATAGAGTCTCCTTCAGGGATTAAAAAATAGACAAAGCACAGGGCAAAGGCGTCTAAATCACAGTCAAAGTACTCCATCAACTTCCAACTTTATGCCAGTTAAATAGAGCGTTGTGTGCCATTTTTACCCTATAAACCAAGGAAAGATAAAGGATAATAATTTATCGTTGCCAATACACAAAAGAGCCAGGGGTGGGGGTGAAAGCAGTTGAAATATTTCAACAACTTTCTACAATTCAGCAGATAGCAAAAACATGGAACACCCAAAGCGGTGCATAAGACATTTTAATTCTCAGTTAATCTCTCTTTACTGAATATAAAACAAAACAATGCCATGACTTATGTAGTGATTCAGAGGATCTGAGCAGAATGCAAATCTCCATTTGCTACAATAGTTTCTGTTTAAGCAATGTAAAAAGCCTAGCTTGTTTTTCTTTTTTAATCCATAAACTTTGCTTTGTTGGATGAAGCACAGGGTATGTTCCTCGAACTAAATCAAACTTGAAACAACTTTATTTCATTGTTTATTTCTACAATTTTTTATTTTTTCTGCAGTTTCTAATTGACCTGGTTCACATGCCATAGCCAATACTCCGGAATTGGCAGGGTGCATGTGAATATGCGTGCTACTTCCTGCCCACTCACCACTTCCACTTTCAGTTAATGTGAGGTGTGAACCTGGAAACTCTGGGTTGTTTAAGGGTTAAACAAACCAGAGTTAACCCCAAAACAAGCAACTGAAAGTGGTAGCGGGCAGGAACCAGCACATACTCTCTCCCCAATGCAGTCACAAACAACCCATGGTTAGGGATGGCAGAGAATTCTGCCACGGATCTCAGTGAGGCAGAATGCACTGGCATTTGGCTCCCCGAAATCTGTGGCGGAATGGCCTGCCCCCCCGCCCCCCCGCAGATCCCCCCTGGGATGAGACTTACCTGGGGCGGATCTTCTGGGTGGCGGCGGCTCCGGCGGCGGCGGCTGGTCTTCCGACCGGCCGCCGCCGCCATTTCCAGTGTTGTTAAAAAAAAAAAGACGTGATAGGCTACGTAAAGATTTACGTAGCCTATCATAAAAAGGTGTCCCCAACCAGTCGTGTCCGACTCTAGGGTGCGGTGCTCATCCCCGTTTCTAAGCCGAAGAGCAAGCGCTGTCAGAAGACGCTTCCGTGGTCATGTGGCCGGCATGACTGAACACCGAGGTGCACGGAACGCTGTTACCTTTCCCGCCGAGGCGGTACCTATTTATCTACTTGCAATTTCTTGCTTTCGAACTGCTAGGTTGTCAGAAGCTGGGACTGAAGACAGGAGCTCACTCCGTCACGCAGCACTTGGGTCTCGAACTGCTGACCTGCCGACCTTCCAGTCTGCAGTTCAGCATCTTAACCACTAAGCCACCGCGGTCTAAGCCTATCATGGATAGGTTTAAAAAACAAACAAACAACGTGATAGGCTACGTAAATCTTTACGTAGCTTATGGTTAACGGATTCATACTTTATTTGATCATGTGAACTGGGTCACTGTGTGCAAGAATAAGAACACAAATTATAAAGGTTAACTAATACACACACCAAAAACAAAATAACCTCCAACCAGCAAGCTGCCATTGGAGTCTATTGTAGGATAGTCCATCCAGACTAGATTACTGTAATGCACCCTATGTGGGCTGCCTTTCAAGACAGTTTGGAAACGTCAGTTGATGCAGCAGCTAGAAGGCCTGTGGGAGCTAGGCGTTCAGAACGTATTTCACCAATCTTGTACAAGCTGCATTTGTTGCCTATTCATTTCCAGGCCCAGTTTAAGGTTCTGGTTTTAACCTGGCCCCAAACCATTTAGGGCTTTAAAGTTAATCTGAAAGACCACCCGCATCTGTATGATCTGCCTGGGTTTTAAAATTGGCTTCAGAAACCCTGATCTCTGGCCTGCTGTTATGGGGGGTATCTGAGACAGGGCCATTTCAGAGGTAACCCTGCCCATTCGGAATTCCCTTCCTGGGGAGATATGTACGGCCTTCTCAGCAATAGCTCTTATGTGGACCTTTGAAGATTTTATTTAATTTCAGATTGTGTTTGCTTGATGTGATGGTTCTGGAGTTTATTTGCTGCTGCTGCTCATTTAATTTGGGGATTTTTTTTTAATTGTGTGATTTTTGTAGAAGGAGTATTCCCTGAAAGGCAGGTTACAAATATTTTAAATAAATAAGTAAATGAATAGTCTGCTAAGGTATTGTTGTAAGATTGGGGAGGGCAAGAATTACTGCAAATTTATTTATTTATTGCATTTATATCCCACCATTTTTCCTCTTTAAGAAACCCGAGGCGACGTACATAATCCTCGTCCTCTCCATTTTATCCTCTCAACAACAACCCTGGGAGGTAGGTTGGGCTGAGAGTCTGTGACTGGCTCAAAGTCACCCAGTGAGCTTCCATGGCCAAGTGGGGACTAGAACCCAGATCTCCTGATTGCCAGTCCAATACTCTCACCACTACACCACGCTGGCTATCAAGTGTGTCATTTGATAGTATGTGGCATAGTTGGCAAGCAGGGCCAGAGTCAAGGGTAGGCATGGTTGGGTATCTGCCGAAGGCCCACACCCCAGGTGGGGCCCACTGACAAGAGCTGCCTGGACTTGCTCCTCATCACCATGGCAACCTGCTTGTTCACCTGCCTCTTGCTGTGGCCTAGACAACAGCGGTGGTGAGAAAGAGGAGCAATAGATGGCACTGCCAACACGCTCACTGGCTCTCTGCTGGTCTGGCAAGCAAGTGGTAACAATGATGAGAAAGAACAGGAGGAGTATTAGCAGCGGTTACAAGGGCGGTGAGAAGGGAGAATCCCTGAGGGAGGGGCCCATGGAGGGTGTGTTGCCCTGACTTTTTAATTAGGGAGATTACTGGCTAAATGGCTAGGAAATACCTGAATGGGAGCATGCCCCCCACCCTCAACTAAGGTTGATATAATCTAGATATCTGTATGTGAAAAGAACAATAGCCTTACTTTTGAGTGGAACTAAGGCAGAGGCAGAGGAAGACCGTATGAGAGAGACAGAGAGCTGAGTTTGGGCTCTGTCAGCTAACGGAATTTTGGGGTGCTGCTTGCCTCTCCCTAAATATCTTTTGTCGGAGCAGTGGACTTCAGCAGCTTGTTAGCGTTCAAGCCAGAGGTGGAGAAAACGTGAAGTGGGATCTATTGATAGATCCTGGGTGTTTTGCAGTAGATTGGCAAGGATTTCTGACTCCTAACCATCTAACAGTACCAGCGGCAAAATGACACATACTCCTCATCGACACCCTAAATTATACTGCTGAGACGAAGAAAGCTTGGAGTAACCAGGCAGTGGGTTTTTGTGTGAGCTATGTTCAGTACGCAGAATAAATTCCTGGGCTTGGAATAGTTTTAATTCTAAGAAAAACATGTTTTGCACCTGGGTCTGGTTGGTGCATCCCAGAATTCTAGTAGTAGGAGGTACTGCTGGGTTCAAGCCTGAATGCCCAGGCTTCAGTGGTGGCCAGGAGTGCATTTGCACAGCTGAGGGTAGCGCACCAACTGAACCCATTCCTAAAGATGTCTGATCTGGCCATGGTAACACACACCTTAGTTACATCCTGTCGGGGCGAGTGTTCTGCTCTCTATGTGGGGCTGCCTTGGAAAAATGTTAAAAAAATTCAGTTGGCCCAGAATGCTGAGTCCAGACTGTTGACTGGGGTGAGTTACAGGGAGCGTGTGACTCCCTTGTTACAGCTGCTTAACTGGATGCTTCCAGGCACAATTCAAAGTGCTAGTTATGACCTATATAGCTACCTGAAGGACTGCCTTCTCCCATACAAGCTTGCCTGGGATCTAATATCTTCCAGGGAGGCATTTCTCTTGGTCCCGCCCCCACTGAAGCCACATTTAGTTGGGACGCAAGAGAGGGCCTTCTCAGTGGCCGCTCCCAAGCTCTGGACTTCCCTGCCAAGGGAGGCTAGGTTGGCCCCCTCTCGGTTGTCCTTCCACCAGCAGGCAAATATGTTTTTATTTAGGCAGGCCTTTGGCATATAAGCTGCTCTGTTGCTGAAGGGGTTTTTAACTGGTTGAATGCTGTTTATTTCTTTTATCGTTGTGTTTGTAATTGTGTTTTTATGCTATGTTTTAATTAAGATTTGTTTTTAATCTGAATTTTAATGTTAGCCTACCTGAGCACCATTTTTTGGTGGAAAGGCAGGGTATAAATTAAATAAACACATACATACATAAAATAAGTAGCAAAAAAACCCTCCAAAAGTACATCTCAACACGCCTGAGGTCTGCCCACATCTGCTGTAAGCTGTATAGCCTGTATATTTGTAAACAAACTCAAATCTTACAAAATGGTGATAAGCCTCCAGTTACCTCCTTCCAAAGGACACCAAACCCAGATAAGCACAGAGTCGCTGGAACTTCTCACCTGTCAGAGAGGTGGGGTGAGTGTAACAGTATATATTTTTTAAATGCCCTGTCATAAAATAGAAAGGAGTGCCATTGCAATCACCATCCAGGAAATGGGCAATGTCTTCCCATGGTTGTTTAACTTGTTAGACCAGAACCTGCAGAAGGATTTGATTTGTTGGGCAGTATTTGGTCAAATTCTGCTGGGGGACAAAAATCTTCATCAGGACCCCCCCCCCCCCGAGCCTGCCAGTGGGAGAGTCAAGGCAAGCATCTAGCGATCCACAACGCCAAAATGTGTAGGACTATGGAGTTGGAGGGATCTTGTAGGTCAGCAAGTCCAGGGGTCCTCAACCTTTTTGGACCCATGTGCACATTTCAGAATTTGAGAAACTGCTGTGGGCACCACCACAAAATGGCTTCCATGGAGGATGTGGTTAGTCACATAATGACAGCTGGGGGGACCTGGCTAGTCAAGAAGTGGTGGTGGCGGTGGCAGCAGGGAGAAATAGCACGGCTAGAGGTTAGGAAGGAGGGAAAAATGGAAAGAGTTGCTTCCTGGCTTGCCCAATCTTTTTCCGTCCACAGATACCTTTCCTCTTTGCGCTCTCTCTCCCTCTTCACTCCCAGACTCTAGCCTCACTATTTCTTTCCCCCAACCCCTTTCCTTAATTTTTCTCTCCTTTCCCCATCCCTAGCCTTCTTCCTTCACTCCCTTCCTGTCGCGTGCCTTGATGTTTTTCTCCTACTCACCCTCTAGCCTCGCTGTTTCTCCCCCTCCTAGCATCTAGCCTTGCTCCTTCTCTTACCCCTACTCCTTTGCCTTGCTTTCTCTTTCTGCCCGCTGAACAGCTGATCAGCGGCAGGTTCAGGAACAGGAAGGAGAACCTGGGGCCCTAACATTTTTCAATTTTTCAATTAATTGTTTTAAGGGGGAAGGGAGTGAAGAGCCTTGCGGGCGCTATTGGAGGTTCTGTGGGTACCGCATTGGGAATCCCTGATCTAGTCCAATCCCTTGTTCAATGAAGGAAAACAGAGACAGTGCATCCCCAGCAAATGGCTGCCTATGCCCTGCTCTGCTTGAAGACCTCCAGTGAGGGAGAGCCCCCTCTAGGTATAGTGGAGGCTGGTGGCTCCGATGTCAGTGGGGCAGTGAATCCGCTCTGGGTTTCAGTTAGAACCAGTCAGAACTCTAAAGGAGCTATCCAAAGTGCTTTGCACCTCAGACATGGTCCCAGGACATGGTTTGAAGGCACGTGAGGCAGCCACCTTGCTGAAGCTAAGCAAGTCTGTGTCTGGTCAGTGCTTGGAGGGGAGACCACCTGGGAACCACATGCAGCCACCTTGAATGGAAGAAAGGTGGGATATAAGTGTAATAAATAAATAAATAAAATATCTTCTTTAGAGTTCTGACCGGTTCTGACTGAAACCCGGAGTGGACATCAGAGCCACCAGCCTCTGCTATCTAGGCAATTAGTTCCATTGCTGATCTGTTCTTACCATCAAGACATTTCTCCTGATGTTCATCCCAAATCTACCCTCCTGTAACTTAAGCCCATTAGATCCAGTCCTTGCCCTCTTCTATGTGAAAGCCTTTCAGTCAGGTATTGGAAGAATGCTATCATGTTCCACCCTCAGTCTTCTATTCTCTGGTCTCGAACATTGTAGATCAGCATACATTCAAAAAGAGACATGTAAGCATCTTAATTTAATAATCTTTTTCTCCCAAGGAAACTGACCCGGAAGAGGAGTTTCCTGCTTGGTGAGAGGCAACAAAACAGTACGTGGAGAGTTTCTGGTTTAGCTCCATTCTGATGGAACCTGTCATTGATAAAAGAGAGTTCAAGCTTCACTAAACCAATTAAAATGTTTTTGCCGCAGGAGGTAAATAAAAACACATGATAGAACTAAAGCAGACTGGAGAGTGGTAATCAGTACAGTAGTTCAGTATTGAACAATATTGAACACTGTAACAATAACATGTAATAAATCATTTTGAAAGGTGCATTCGATATATTTTTCCAAGGACGAACAAAGTATACTCATGAGGATTGAAAAGAGGCCCTCTGTTGGTTTTATAATTCATTTTAGGAAGAAATGACCATTCCTTTTTAAAGGAAGACTCTCCTCTCTTGTACAGCTCAACATTCCTTAAAGTGGTGTTGAATGTGGCTCTGTAGGGGGAAAGGCAGTGAATGTAGGTAAAATCTTGTGCTTCAGATATTTTTGAGCTAATTCACACATTATATGTTTTAGGAAAACACCTACAAAAATATGAAAACACCTACAAAAATATGCTAAATGTGAGTTTGCAAACACACACAAGAATGACTCCATTTGGATGATCATGTCTCAGCTTAATAAGCAAAGATAGGAATATGCCTTTTGCTCACCTAGACAGTATCTTCGCCACCTCCTTCACATGAGCAAGCCAGGGAGTCTCTGATTAATCATAGCTTCATGTTTCACCCAAACGAGGAAACTATGGTTACCAGCATCAGAACAAGACAGGATCTAAAGCAATTTCAAACCATGGTTTAATATCCTGGCTTGTTCTGAACAGATAACCATAGTTTTCTTGTTTGGATGAAATGGCCATTGTTATTATTATCTAAATGTGGCCACAAGCACATGCTTCAGGGAACTGCGATTTGCTGACGCTCTCTTGTACACTTGATGGCAAAACCTGGCTTGCCTCTGCATAATATGTGAAAACTCCCTTTGAAGAGCATAAAATTGGAGCAGGCTGCATTATAAACATGGAGACTATTTTGACTGATGTTCGCTGAGAGCACTTGCTCCCTTGAAAATCTTGTAGCATTTTCTCGTACCAGGTATGGAGAATTTTCCACCAGAGAGGAAATGGTTATTGGAGAATAAGTCCCAAGCAGATTCTCAATACGTCCTTTGTGACACCCCCCCCCAACAAACTATATTTTAAATCTAATTTTAATTTATCCCAATTAGGGATGTTGCTTGAATTCACAGAACACAGAATTCTGCTCAAATTCTTATGGGCAGCATCGATGTAGACAAACCCTGATGCAAACCAGGCTGTGCCCACTTGGATTCTGTTTGTGCCCTTACTATGAGCACCCACCACTGCTGTTTCAGTGTCCTCCTCCTCCCTTCTTGAGACCCCCCCAAAAAAAAATCCTTGGGGAAGAAGAAGTAGGAGAGACAGCAGTCAGTGCTCCTATAGACCTGTACAGCATCTTTTCACACCAGGAATTTGGACTTGATCATAAGTCCCAGGTTCCTTGGTAGGAACTGACATTCTGTGCATCAAGGGGGAAGCCCCCTGGGCCCACCTTGTTAGTGGTGAATGGTTTACAGAATTTCAGTTCCTTCTCAGGATTCTGGAACCTGTAATCAGGGCCAACATCAAGGGTAAGTATGGTTGAGCACCTGCTAAGGCCCCACACCCCGGCAGTGGCCCACTGACAAGAGCTCCCTGGAGTCACTCCTCCTCTTCACCATGGCAACCTTCTGGTTCACCTGCCTCTCGCTCTGGCCCAGGCAACAGTGGTGATGAAAAGGAAGAGATGTGGATGCCACTGACTGTTTGCTTGCTGGTTGTCTGCAAGGACGTGGTAGCAATGATGAGAAAGGAGAACAGTAGCAGCTAGTGAAAATAGTGGTGAGAAGGTAGATTCACTAAGGAAGGGGGCCCATGGAGGGTGTCTTGCCCAAGGGCCCTCAGCATCCTGGAGCCAGCACTGCTTGTAATTAAGTATTTGTAGTCGGTTCCTGGCAGGAACACATTATCAGTGGGAAATCTAAGGCCTGTGTATCTAAGGCCTGCGGCCTTCCCCTTATCCTCCCTCAAGGTAAGGTTTTCTTGTTTTTCCCTTGGGAAAGGAAGAGGAGGAGGTGGAGGTGTCAGCAGTAGGCCCCTACACTGCTGTGAGTGTGACTGAATCCCTCAAAAAGTCCCAAATGAGCCACTGATTTGCTCTTCCCTAACTTCAACCTTCTCCAGTGTGAATATTGATAATATGAATTTGGCAGTGGAGGCTGTTGGCTTCGATTTTGGTGGGGCTGTGAATAGGGATGTTGAGAGAGTCCGGTTGGGGGCTCAAGCTCGTCGGGTTCCTGCCAGTTCGCCCCCCCGGACACCAGTCTGCAGACCCCTACACTTGCCCGACTTGGCACACACTGAGTCGGTCAAGCGCAGTGGTTCCCACTTCTCCGCTGAGCTGCCGTTTTGCGGGAAATGGTGGCTTGGCCTTTTCCGTAAAGGCCGATTTTATGTAAACATAAAACAGTGGTTTTATGAGGCCCATTTATGCAACATTATAGGCGGAAATGGACTATTTAGTCCATTTACGCCTATGATATGGTGTAAATGGGCCTCTTTACGGCTGCCATTTATGGAAAATTGGCCTTTGTGGAAAAAGCCAAGCTGCCATTTTGCACAGAATGGTGGCTCAGTGGAGGCCATCAGTTGCTCGCCAGGTGCCTGCGGACCGCCTGGTGGCTCGCCGCAGGTGACAAACAGGGGTAGGTGGCCAGTGGGGGTCCAGCAAGTGGCGTGGGCAGGGATGAATTCAGCCATCCCTCACTATGAATCCGTTCCAGGTTTCAGTCAGAACCAGCTAGAACTCTAAAGGAGTTATCCACGATGTGGAACCTATTTTGGATAGGTTCGTCGCCTGCAATAGCTCCTTTAGAGTTCTGGCTGGTTCTGTCTGAAACCTGCAATGCATTCACAGCCCTACTGAAATTGAAGCCACCAGCCTCTACTGGAATTTGGCAGATTGATAGCTAACTTTATTTCCCGAAATTAAAAAGACAAACATAAAATATTTTCAAAGGAATGTTGGGCAAATGCATTAGAAGACATGTCTTCTATGTCTTTCATTGTTATGTCTTTAAGTGAATTGTTTTTATGTTATGCTTTAACCAAGACTTTTGTTTTATTCTGTATTTTATTATTGTTAGCCACTTGGACAATTTTTAGTAGAAAAGTGGGACATACATTTAATAAATAAACATTGCTTATTTATTTTAAAGGTTTCATATACCAACATGCTTTGAGGGCAGTTTTTACGACAATAACGCAGAATAAAAATATAAACTACAAAACAAGCAACCATAATAAAATAGCCATAAGCAATAGCTAAAAACAATTAGGAGAATTTGCCTGGGCATTCCTAGTCCCACACTCTCAGATCAGCACTTGAAAAACCATAGGGAAATTACAGGAAAAAAATGTAGCAGGAGAGCAAATCCTTGTAGAGGAAATATGTCAGGCTCTTTATAGTAAAATTTGACCAGATTACTCGAGCAGAGATTTTGGAGAACTCTGATCAGTGAAACCATTATATAGTTTGCTCTTGAGCTGGACTTTTCCACGCAATCCCAAATCCTATGGGAAATATCCTTGATTTAGTTTTACCTCCCACAGGGCCACAGACTTCATCACAAGGCAACCTACATGCTCCAAAGATTAGCCTTTGCTGCTCAGTGCAAAGCCAAAACACAACATTTTCTGTCCTTCCTAGAAGGGTAACAGAGGTCAAATGTAGTGAGCACCATATGAAGCCATTCTCCACCTAGCTTTTGTTTTGGGTTTTTTTCTTGAGTGGCGGGTCCTATTTCTGCTTCGCCAACCTCGTAACACGTGCATATAAATATTTACACTGATGCTCAGGGGAAATATAACACATAAAAATGACCCACAATGTAATTAACACTACCTGCTGCCACGAAAAGTTTTTAGTACCACATAAAACAAGAGTCAATTGCTCTGATTATGGGATAAAAAAGGGCTGGTCGGCCACATAGCAAACCCTCAGCTGTGGAGGCCTCGGCCTCCCTGGATATGAACAGTTTCTAGGGGAGATGGCTCAACCTCCTCTGTCAATCAAGTTTGTGGACGTAACCAAATAGTGATTTCCCCTTCAGAGGGATTCCTAGAAATCTGTGATGGTGGTGATGGCAGGACTGGCCCTACCATTAGGCAGAGTGAGGCAGAGTGAGGTAGCTGCCTCAAGTGAGGTAGTTGCTGGAGAGTAGGGAGTAAAGGCAAGGCATTCAGAATGCAGCGTTCCTTGCATCCCTGAGCTAGATTGTTGTCAGGTGTGATGGAAGATGCAGTTCTATCACCAGTACTGAAGTAAGATTCGTTTGCTCATCTGATTGTCATCTGTATGTGGAATGGAGGGACACCATCTTGTCCTTTGTTTCAAGCAGTAAAATGTCTTGGGTCAGCCCTGGATGGTGAGGGAATGGGATGCTGACTAGGAATCTCTAACAGGGATCTGCTGAGACCTCACCAGAGTATAATTCACAGAGTTCTTTGGGAAATGCCATGACAGTTAAAGCAATATAAAAACCAGTGAATATAAGTTGTAGCCTGGATAGGGTTTGAATATGTGGGTGCATACTTTGACTAAAGTAGCTACTTATAGGTATACTGTACTTTCTCAGAAGCAAGTCCAGTTGGATTGCAGTGGAACTTACTCCTGAGTAGACATAGATAGGATTGCACTGTAAAGGACCCACTGCTCCCTGTAGCCTATGCTTCAGTTCTTGCGGACAGTCAGGAGGACACTGCTTCTCTGTGTAAGCAATGGCATCTGTCTACCCCAGGGACACCCATAAGACTTTGATTCTGGACCCGTTGATCTGAAATAAATATAATCAATTCTAATTAAGTCCCTTTTCCCCTAGTCTTCATTAAATTGTAAATTATCTTTTATTTAAGACCCTCCTCCAGATGCCCCTGCCAAATGAGGTGAGGTAGGTGGCCATTAAGGAAAGGGGCTTTTCAGTGGTGGTACCCTAGTTGTGGAATGAGCTTCCCTGAGAGCTTCACCTGGCAGCTACATTGTGGTCTTTTCAGTGCCAGGTGAAAACTTCCTAGGCATTTCAGTTCTTTAGTTTTTGTTGTTTTTAAATCTGTTATTGTTTTTTAGTTTATACTACTGCTGTTTTTTTATTTTGGTGTATACTGTAGTTTTAAATATTTTAAAAAACATATTATGTTTTATTGTGCTGTATTTTATGGTTTTAATTGTTGTGAACCACCCAGAGAGCTTCAGCTATTGGGCAGTACAGAAATGTAATCAATCAATAAATTAATCAATCAATAAAACAAGAGGAACGGGCCCTTCCTTTCAAAGTTTTAAAAAAGCACCATCATTTGTGTTTTTTAAAGATGCAAATGTATTTAAAATTAACTAAGCAAATTATTGTTTAAAAGCCAGATAGTTAATGTACCCCAATCCTAAGCACACTTGCATAGGAGGAAGTGCCACTGTGATCCAACAGAGCTTATCCAAAGGAAGTAGATATAGGATTACAGCATTAAAGCTCAACTCTAGGCTGCAAGTCACAACCATAGGGCAGAGTGTAAAGGGAAGTCACACCTTGACCCTGGCTTTCTGGAAGCTCAAAGTGAGATGTTATATCAACAACTTTCTGCTCAGAACTGACTCATGGATACACAGCATGAAGCATGAATCTGCTTGCTTGTCTACAGAGGCTCTCCAGGTTTGAATTTGCCAAAACATATGCCTCCTTTTTCCTTGAAAGGGTAGTGCTTGGGTGGCTGGTAGGGTGGCCAGATGAAAAAGCGGGTAGGGTTTTTGCACCTTTAATAGCTCTGTAGAACAGGGAATTTTAGCAGGTGTAGCTTGTAAAGATGCCAGAGCCCTGTCCTCTTTTGCATCTGGCCACCCTGGTAGCTGGCCAAGCACTGTGTTCCATTCTGTGGTCCCTTGAGGCTTGCAAGGGAAGCTGGTAGCAGTATCAAATCAGGAAGGCAGATCAAGGCAGGAAGAAAGTAGGACCCTGGATAGCTCCAAGTGAGTCCTGCTGGCTGCCTCTCTCCCCTACTAGGACAATAGGAGGATGTTGTCTCAGCAGGAAGCTAAGGCCAACTGAAGCTTTATGTAGGCTGACAAGGCCTGTAATATGGTCTGCTCTGCCTCTCTAGAGAAGCTGACTGGATTGTTAAAGGGCTCTCATCTGATTTTCTAGCCTAAGGCGTCTGTGAGGCTGGGGAGATGAAGGTTCTGACGGGACTCATTCTCTGAGCCAGAGGATGATGGCAGGGCTGCGTCCTCTGGCCGGGAGGGCCCTGAATCAGGCACTGGCTGTTGTATGCTCAAGGATGTGACCTGTACCATGTCCTCATCAGAATCCTCTGCTGCACAGTGGGAGCAGAGGATTCTGTATATGCATTTCTCTACACATTTCAGAAATGCATTTCTCTACACAGCCTCTACTCATGCTCTTTGGCAGTGATACATCCACGGTATAGAGGAGACCTGTGCAGGTTTGGCCCCGAAACCTCTGAAGGCTGAGGAAACCATAAAAGGGCCGTAAAGTGGTGCAGATCTCTCCATAGACAAATTTGGCCACATTTTAGGGTGGGTGAGGGATAATGGCAAACTTGGGCACCTGAGTTTCAGGCTGTTCATCCTTATTCCTTAAACTGGAGACATCTAAACTGTGCTAAAGTATAACTTTTCAAAAACATCAGACAGGCTGTACAAGCATGAAATGTTGAAGTGCCCACTCAACGATAATGTGGTCTTTTAAAAAACATTTCAATAGAAGCTGTAGAGGACAGAATATTTAAAATCCCACAGTACTTTATATCATACGTTGTAGACATTATGAGAGCAGCTGTGCAACACAGCTTTACTATTCCCAATTAATTCTGTGTGTGTGTGTGTGTGTGTGAGAGAGAGAGAGAGAGAAATACAGCTTCCATTAGGAGAAAAGCAAAAGGTACCCTAGCACTAATGATAATAAATTGCAGCATCCTTAACAGAAATGGCACAGTACTTTAAATTGCTTTTTGCCTTGCAGTATGAGAGCAGCTGAACTTAATTTACCCCCCCACCCACCTGATACACATTTTTTTGTTTTGGTTTGCATGATGTCATTATATCTACCCCATACAATGTCAGGGTAATCATAATGATATTCTAATATTAATGCAAGGAGAGAAAAAAGAGAGAAGTATACATTTTGATGAATAATGGCCCTGTGTTTTTGAATCTCCTTGCCAAGTCATATTAAAATGACAAATAATTGCAATTGCTTTGCAGAGGAATGGAACAGGCTCTGTAGTCAAAAAGCGCATTAGAGACCAGGGGTGTCCATTTGTTATCCTTTGTCAGGAGAACATGGTCCTTAATGAAAGGGAATGAAGGGACACTGATTGAGGACAGTGACACTAAGCCTCTTTCTCAGCAAGAGCCCTGACATGGGTATTAAGAAGCAGACTGAAAGGTTAAGATGCAACTTTGAAACTCAAGAATCTGAAATAATACATTGCTTGTCACTTGCCAAAAGTGCCATTTAAAAGTGCCTGGTTTGGATGTCCCGGCCGGTGGCTTGAGGTTACAATGGACAGAAAGCAAACTGCAGAGGCTACAAATAAATGTCCTCTGAAAAACAGATTTATTGTTGTTGTTGTTGTTGCTGTTGCTGTTGCTGTTGTTGTTGTTATTGTTGTTGTTGTTGTTGTTGTTATTATTATTATTATTATTATATTTTTTTAAGAAGGAGAAGCTGTGTATCTATTTCCCTTGCCTTTCTTGCTAAGTGCTTTTCCTTCTTTCCTCTTCCCTCCCTAGCCACCACTCTTGCAGCTAACAGCCTCTGCCAGGGCATTTTTTCTGAGTATTAATGAGGGTATCTGGGAGAGTTGATGGTTTGCGATACAGTCCAGCCATACAGAGCATCCATAAGTCATTCAGGGATCAGACCTTCAGGTTGTGCTGATTGGGACTGGTGCCCTGAAGTTGACAGACATGCCAATTTAAGATTACAATCTCGAGGTACTGGCTGCTCCTCAAAACCACTGAGCTCTCGTTCATGCGTACCTGGTTATAAGGACTCTGATCCCAGCCAGGTGAATAGCAACAAAGCTCCTCCCAGGCCTTACCCAGTTTTGCCTTTTCCACGCCAGGGAACGGTGGCTGGCCCCAGAAATGTTGCTGCCTGAGGGAAAGGACCTGAGCCCCACCGTACTGGATCATTTCTGACCAGTCCCCAATATCCTATTCTTAGGCAAGGTGTTGGAGCGGTGGATTAACTAGTTCCATTTCTTTTCTTTTATTCCCTTTCTGAGGGTTCCCCCCCTCAATTTATTGTTATCAAACACCTTGTACATAATAATTCATCACACTGGAGAGCCAGTGTGGTGTAGTGGCGAGAATATTGGACTAGGAGCTGGGAGATCCGGGTTCTAGTCCCCACTCAGCCATGGAAGCTCACTGGGTGACTTTAGGCCAGTCATAGACTCTCAGCCCAACCTACCTCACAGGGCTGTTGTTGTGAGGATAAAATGGAGAGGAGGAGGAGGATTGTGTTCCTTGCAAGAGGAAAAAAGGCAGGATATAAATGCAATAAAATAAATTCAAATAAAATCAGCAATTATATAATCCAACTTTACGAACCACAACTCAAAAGTGCAACAGGTGTTCTTAAGATTGCATTGCCAAAAGGTCTATTGGTGCTAAGCCAGGAGGCCTATGCCTGTTCCAGAGCTGAATACATAAAATCCTGTTCTGTTGAAGTGTCTCCATTGTTTTATTCCTTCCCTCCCATAAATGTTTATAAACTGTGATTTTATTCAATTATCTAGATCCATTTCAATCAAGTTTCAGACCTGGTTATGGGACAGAGACTGCTTTGGTCACCTTGGTGGATGACCTATGCCAGGAACTGGACAGGGGGAGCGTGTCCATGCTGGTGCTACAGGACCTCCCAGTAGCTTTCACTACCATTGACCATATCCTACTGAGATGTCTCTCTGGGATGGGACTTGGAGTCCTATTCTTCTGGTCCCTTGGAGGGGCGATCTCAGAAGACGGTGATGTGGGATTTCATAGGCCATTGGCCTATGGTGCCCCTCAGAATTCCATCTTGTCCCCCCTGCTATTTAACATTTACATGAAACCTCTGGGAGAGGTTGTCCAGAGATTTGGGGTTTGGTACCATCAGTATGCTGATGACACCCAACTCTATCCTTTCTATCAAGATCCCGTGAAGCTGTTCTAGTTCTAAATCAGTGTCTGATGTTGGTAATGGACTGGATGAGGGCGAGCAAATTAAAGCTTAATCCAGACAAGACAGAGGTGCTCCTGCTTAGTCAAAAGGCAAATCAAGGAATAAAGGTTCAGCCTGTGCTGGATGGGCTTACACTCCCCTTGAAGACTCGGGTTTGCCTTTCAGGTGTGCTCCTAGATTCAGCCTTGAACCTGGTGGCCAAGGTTTCAACAGTGACTAGGAGTGCATTTATTTATTTACAGCATGTATATGCTGCTCCATATCTTAACAGCTGAAGCTAGCACAACATTTTTGCCTGTTCCTGGAGATGTCTGGTCTCATCACAGTGACATGTGCTTTAGTTACATCTCGTTTGGACTGCTGTAACAGGCCTACATAGGGCTGCCTTTGAAAAGTGTTCAGAAACTTCAGTTGGTGCAGAATGCTGTGGCTGGACTGTAAACTGGGGCTGGTTACAGGCAGCTTCACTGGCTACTGATCTGTTTCCAGGCACAATTCAAAGTGCTGGTTGTGACCTATAAAGCCCTATATGACTTGGGACTAGGCTGTCTGGAAGACTGTAATCTCCCATACAAGCCTACCTGGGTTTTAAGATCTTCCAGTGCGGCTGTTCTTGCAGTCCTGCTGCCATCGGAGGCACATTTGGCAGAGACATGAGACAGGCCCTTCTTGGCGACTGCTCCCAGGCTGCAGAACTCCCTGCCAAGGGAGACTAGGTTGGCCCCCTCTCTGTTGTCCTTCTGCTGGCAGATAAAGTCATTTTTATTCTGGTAGGTCTTAGGAGGTTCTATTGAGCTGAGTGCTCTTTCTTTTATTTTTGTGTTTTTAATTGTAGTTTTGATTAATTTTCATGATTAATTTAATTATTTTTTTTGTTTTAATCTTCGTTTTGTTAGCCGTCTTGAGCACCATTTTGGGGGGTGGAAAGGTGGAATATAAATCAAATAAAGAAATGAAGATTAAGACGGTGCCCCCTCCCCCATTCTATGTACAGGAGCTGACCAGCCATTGAATCTTACTTCAGTATGGGTTTGGGGACAGTGTCCTCCATTGCAGCAGGGTAGCCTATGGGTAAAATCCAACGTAAGCCCTACTTGGAGTAGACCTATTGAAATAGATGGGACTGACATTAGCCATGACTAACTTAAACTCCATTCATTTCAGCTGGTCTGCTCTAAGTAGGATTTTATCCTAGGGGAGCACAGGGCAGCTTTGTGGCAGCACGTCATTGCTACTCGCCAGCATCCGCTCCTGAAGCTGTCTAGTGCTGCTTATTGCATAAGCACCGCTGCCCCCAGTGGATAAGCCTGCCTGAGCTGTGGACATTGGCATAGAAGAGGGCCCACCACATCACTAAGAGGAAGATACCCACAGGCATAGAGCTTTCCCTGACTTGTTCAGTCCTGCTTCCCTTCTGCCAGAGACAAATTCAACCTCTGTACCATGTGGTACTACTTGAGAAAGCAGTTCTCAAATTGGGCTTCAGCGATGGCCACAAATGTGTCCACAGAACAATAGGTACCCTGTCAATGATTTCCTTGGCAATGGAGACCATTCTCAAAGCACCCACAAATGTGGAAAGCAGCTTGTCAGTGATGTGGGAAGATGCTCCCAGAAGCTGTGGGCTCAGATGCTCCCTGCAACTCCTTTGGATCCCTAGGAAGGGGAAACAGGGAAGGCGATGGTTTCTAAGATGTGAACAGCCCCAGTAGTGTATGGATTTGAAAGGACTCCTCCTCCTCCAAGATTTTGCAATTCCACAAGAAACTGGAAAGAAGAAGGGGTGTGTGGGAGATGTAGGGGAAGCATCTAGGGCCAACTGAACATGCAACAGGAGTCATAGATGAGAATGAAGTTACTACGTGGAAGACTATAAGTACACAATTTTATACAGTCTACATTTTAAAATGTATAGAGAAATTGTAAGAAATTTTTTATTATAAATAAACCAAAATATTTCCTGCTTTATTAAATATGTTAGCGAGGCTTTAAAAAACCCAGCATTTTCCTTTTTCTAGTGAAGTTTTCTTGACAATGACAGGAGGGACAAATTGTTCATAGATCTTATGTGGCATCTCTGATACAGTATATTTTCAGTTCTGTAATT
The DNA here is from genome assembly GCF_057233095.1 of Heloderma suspectum. Lineage (NCBI taxonomy): Eukaryota > Metazoa > Chordata > Lepidosauria > Squamata > Helodermatidae > Heloderma > Heloderma suspectum. The sequence goes on from NC_139462.1 coordinate 197,757,601, forward strand.
TTCATGTGCAATGCTTGGGCCAGAAGAAGGAAGAGACAGAATGCCAATATCTTGGTGAATAATGGACTTATTTTTCTTGTTTATAGGCTGATCTTTGTGGACTTTCATCCTCAAAACTCCTAGTTCTAATGAGACTGGAGTGGATGATCCAGTAATATGTTTTGGACTCTGTCTAAATGTATAACTTTATGGAGGAACCCAGTGCAAGAACACATAAAAGATGACGAAGTAGGAAAAAATACTTGAAGATTACCAGGCTCTTATGTAATCCATGATTACATGGCCATGAATATGATGCAGATGGCACCTTTGTCACATTAATGGCGTCCTCCTTTGGAACAATGAAATAGAAATATTTTAAATAAATAAAATACCTGGTGGTGTGCTCTCTTCCAGCAGTTCTACCTATGAGCTAGGATGAGCTAAAAAAGTGGCAAATATACACACTTTCCTGGAATTACACCCCATTTAACTCAATGGGGCTTACGTTGGAGTAGATATGCATAGGATTGTACCGTGAATTAATTCTCACTTGTAGTGCCCCTGGTTTATTTTACCGAGAGCTGGTATTGTCCACTGATTAGAGTTTGAATATGAGGTCTGGTTTCAAATCATAACTTGGCCATGGTTTCAGTGCCTCTCAAAATAGCTTCCCATTTTGTAATATGGGAATAAATTCACAGGAGTTTTCAATTTTTCAAAATGTAAGGATAGTGAAAACCTGCAGAAGTGGAGTTCCTTAACAAATACTATTTTTTTCTCAATGCTTGACGATGACAATTTATTTATAGAGTGCATCACATTTTCTAAGCATTGTAGAGAGGGAAAATTTAAATAAGGCAGTCCCCCCCCCCATACACTTACAATCTAAAAGACATGATACAAAAGGAATATTCCAGAGACTCCAGTGGAACCTCAACAAGGCTGCTTTGGCATAGGTCAGGGATGCATAGCCTTTTTTCTGTGAGGGCCACATTCCTGTGGGTGTAATCTGTACAGGGTTGTGAGCTGGTGGTGGGTGGGGCCAAAGCCAGCTGTGGGAGGAACCAGAGCTAAAAGTGGGTGGGGCCATCCCCTTTCCTCTCTTCCTGCTACACCTTTTCTTTCTTTTTCATTCTGATGCCCCTTCCCTCCCTTCTTCTCTCCCTGTCTTCCTCCTTCCCAGTGGGCAAGCAGAGGAAGGACAGATCACTCTTGCCAAAGGTCTGAACTGATAGCTTGCAAAGAGCTTTTGAAATTCGGCATGTAACCCTAGCAAATACAACAACAATAATAAGCAGCAATAAAAGAATGCACAGGTTTGGATCCAGAGTGTGCCTTCTGTGAACAGAAGGGCTCCTTATGTGGATGGAGGGGACTGAGATCCTGAGGAGGTTCCTGTTTGAAGAAGTAGCAGGGGAAAGAGGAGCAGCTTGTCAGGGGGCCCAAGGGGTTGCTGGGACAAGGAAGAATTGGCAAAAATCTCCTCCCCACTTCTTCCAGCGGGATGTCCTATGAGCAGATTTCTGCTCATGGGAACTCTATCCAGAGAAAACTGAGGCCTCTTTCCCTAAGAAATGCTTTTATTGAGCTGCGATTTCAAGTTATGGCAACTGCAGTTCTGGATGGCTGCTGTAACAAGGTGCTATCTGAATGTAGATTATGTATCTGTGGCCAACATCAAGTGGGAGACATTGTTCATTACGTGCTAACTTGCCCCCTTTAGGGATGTACGAAAGTTCCGCCACGGATCTCGGGGAGGCTGAATGCCAGCGCATTCGGCCCCCCGAAATTGGTGACGGAACGGCCCGCCCCCCCGGGACGGGACTTACCTGAGGCGGATCTTCCTGGCGGCGGCGGCGGCGGCAGATGTGGCGGCTGCTGCCAGTCTTCGGACTGGCCGCCGCCGCCACCATTTCCAGGTTTAAAAAAAAACAACAAAAAAAAACGTGATAGGCTACGTAAAGATTTACGTAGCCTATCATGGGTAAATTTAAAAAAACCACCGTGATAGGCTACATAAATGTTTACATAGCCTATCAAGGCTGATTAAACAACAACACACAAAAAACGCGCGTACGCAAATGGCGGCACACATGGGCACTACCATTTGCGTTCCTTACTTTGGCACGTCTTAATCTACGTAAACATTTACGTAGACTAAGACGGCGAAAATAAGGGGAACGCAAATAGCGTAGCGTCTACACTATTTGCGTTCCCCTTATTTTCGCCGTCTTAGTCTACATAAATGTTTACGTAGACTAAGACGTGCCAAAATAAGGAACGCAAATGGTGGTGCCCATGTGTGCCGCCATTTGCGTACGCGCGTTTTTTTTTTAATCAGCCGTGATAGGCTACATAAACATTTACGTAGCCTATCACAGCTGACTGCAGGGATGCAAACGGCGGTGGCTACGGCCGCCGCCATTTGCGTCCCTGCTAGCCAGCAGCCGGATGTCCGGCTGCTGGCGGAGCCGGCCGGCGGCTCCGCAGAATCACTGTGGAGCACAGCCGGCCGGCCAGGATTCCGGGGGGGGGAGGAACGGAGCACCTCCCCCACCGGCGAGGATTCCGGGGGGAGGGACGGAACGCCTCCCCCCACACCATCAGCATAATCCCCGAAAGGTAAGTGATTTTCGTACATCCCTACCCTCTGTATAGGGACCAAGGAAGAGATTCTTGAAACCCTTGCTAACGTATGGATGTAGGAATGCCCTGGCAGAAACAATTTGTTTTCTTTTGAGTGGCACTCATTTGAGTGTGACACATAAGGCAGCTCTCTTTGCCTTGGCAGCAAAAAAGACTGGAAAGAGAGAATTAGGCAAAATTGCCATAAACTGCCTTGGAGATTCAGAATGTTAAGTTAAAGCTGAGTTTGCCCATGGTAACTCATAATTCCGCTGCATTATTTCATTATGTACTTCTGCATATTCTTTTCTTTTGATATATTTGTCATGGCCTTTGGCTAGCACAATAAACTTCGAGAGAATTGGGATGGAAAGCTAGGTGAAATTTTAAAATTTAGAAAATGTAAAACATGCCACAGTACCCTTTATAGGGTTTTTTTTTCTTTTCTTTTACTACAACAGCTATCCTCCTGGCATTTTGAGTAGAAACAACAGTTTTTATTAAGTACAGATCGGTTGATAATCTAAAAACATGTACTTTTTCCTCTCTTGCTGGCATTATTCAACATGAAGCAGATATAGAAACTGGGGCATTAAGGGTTCTGCTGTGCCATCTGTCTCCTTCCCCCGCCCCCTTCCACTCTACCCTCATTCCATTTCCTTTCTACCCTTTCCCACACTTTAATTTAATAGGAAAACCAGTTGCAGACGAATGTACTGAAGCTCTGTTAACATTTAATCTCCTTTTAGATAGATGCAAATATTGCTGTCAATGGTTTCGGAGCCAGGTCCGGCAATCATTCAGGGAGCCCTGCTCATCCATTTTCCAAGCCTGTGCTCATTAGAATCAGTCACTGAAAATTGTGATCCAGAATATTCGTTCTTGACGAAAACAATGGAATTAAGGCACCCCAGCTTTAGAAAATTGCTTTCATATTCAAGCAGTGCTACACACATGCAGACACCTTGCTGATGATTTTACTGCCCTGAAGAAAATATATTGCTCCTGCCAGAAACCTGTCTTTTGGTGCTTTGTCACATACAAGTGATGATAAAATTCCAACAGAGAGACTTCTTTTTAATCTTACAGGTCATCGTTTGTACTCTGGACAATTCTCCCCTTTGTCCTCATTTAGTCTAGATAAGGAGAAAAATTCGTTTAGTTGCTTCAAAACCACAATGAATTGGAAGTCAGATTTCTGGTGGATCATGTTCTAGCAAAAGTACTTTTGCTTTATTTCTCCCCCCCCCCTGCCCTTCTGCATGGGGAATGTTTTATATCGGCGGTGTAGCCCTCCAACTGGTGTTGGGCTACAATCCCCATCAGCCCCAGCCAGCATGGCCAGTGGTTTGGGGGTGATAACGAGTTTTAGTCCAACAACATCTGGAGGGCCACTGGTTCTTCACTGCTGTCTTAAAGAATATTTAGGAAATCGCATTAAAAGGTAGATTTCCGATAGATTGATTCATATAATACCAGAAGTATAATCTAATCCCCCAATGCCCCGAAGAACTACCTCAGTCTTAAAACAACTATATCATCCAGTTTTGGTTAACCATTCACTGGTTTTTGTGAAATTCTTCCAGAAGCATTTCTCTATTGTCTAATCCAATTGCCAGGAAGAAATCAGATAGGAGGGGGAAACAATGAGATGCTCCTGAATAAAATTGAAATTTTCTTATGAGTATTGCAGGAAGAGATGACTATATACATGGAAGAACACTTGAACCTGAAGGAAGTTATTGGTAGAAGCATCAGTTTTTAGGTGTTTGCTCATAGCCTATATTGATCTTGCTGCTATCTGTCTATATCTCAGAGCCTTTCTACACGAGGCTTTCATTGAGTGCTTGTGATTAGTCACTCACGGTGGTTTGTGGGTCCTTTATACAATGGTGCCATCCTCCAGGGCCTCTCCTATGTTTTCCAACCTTTATCATATTTTTTTTCCCCCTAAGGAGGAAAGTCTGGTATTATTTAGAAATGGCAGAATGAGCGTCTTGTGTAATGGTGCAATTCTGCTATACCACAGCACCATATAGTGGTTGTATAATGAAACATATGGAAAGGCAGAGAAATGAACCCCACAGAGAAAAGCGTGTGTAAAGGAGCTGATCTTAATCCTGCAAAGAATCTGGAAGCAGAAGCCTCAGTAAAGGTGTGGGAGAAAGGCCTCATGTAGGAATGCCCTTAATAATCAGCTCCCAGCATTCTGTCTTTGTCACACTCTTAATATCACCGTGATCCAGCACACTCTAGTGTTCTGAGTATTTCGTCATGCTCTAGCACAGCCTTCCCCAACCTGGCACCCTCTAGATGTGCTGGACTACAAATCCCATCACCTACTGCCAGTATGACCTGCTGGTTGGGGATAATGGGGACTGCAGTCCAACTTATCTGTGGGGCGCCAGGTTGGGGAAGACTGCTCTAGCATCAAAGCAAGAACCAATAGCGAGTGTGGTTGTGCACATGAAGGGGTGGAGCTATGTAGATTGGGACAGGGCCAGCTCCATGTTTGAGGGGGCCCTGGGCAAAATTACCTCTGGTGGGGCCCTTCCTCTGTCCATGGGTCCTGGTGGGCTTATCTGGCTGTGATGGCAGTGCTCTGAGCAGCACTGGGTGGCTGGGTCTAGCCCGCATTTTAATTTTTCAGAGTGCCCCAGAATAACACTAGGAAATCAAAAGATTGGCTAGATCAAGCCATCTGCCACTGCTTAGGTTGCTCCCCCACCAAAAAAAAGTAAGGGGGGCTGAGGGCACAGTTGAACCTGTTCTTTACCTCAGAGATTGGATTCAGCAGGGGCAGATTTAGCCCTGTGTAATACACACTTATCTGGGAGAAAGCTTGATTGAACTGAATGGAATTACATCTGCAGAGGCATGTATAAAATTGCACCATTGATGGCGTAAAAATGAGGCTTTATGTATGTATGTATGTATGTATGTATGTATTTAAAGATTTATACCCCACCATTCTTAACAATAATGGGGCTGTGGTGGCTTAGTGGTTAAGACGCTGAACTGCAGATCGGAAGGTCAGCAGGACAGCAGTTTGAGACCCGAGTGCTGTGTGACGGAGTGAGCTCCCGTCTTCAGTCCCAGCTCCTGCCAACCTAGCAGTTCGAAAGCAAGAAATTGCAAGTAGATAAATAGGTACCGCCTCGGCGGGAAAGGTAACAGCGTTCCGTGCACCTCGGTGTTCAGTCATGTCAGCCACATGACCACGGAAGCGTCTTCGGACAGCGCTGGCTCTTCGGCTTAGAAATGGAGATGAGCACCACACCCTAGAGTCGGACACGACTGGTTGGGGACACCTTTACCTTTTTATTCTTAACAATAGTCCAAGGTGGCTTGCAACATCAATAATAAAACAACAAAAATGTTAAAAAGTCAATTTAAAAACTAGATGGCATAACAGTGAGATAAAACATGGTCTTTAAATATAACACAAAATTCCAGCAATTTCAACATCAATGGGCCCATTAAGAGCAGCAGCATAAAACAATATTGATAGTATTACCAGCAGGAGAGCTAGTGGCTAAGAGACAGAGCTACCAGTCAGGAAGTCCCTGGTTTGAATCTCATATCTGCCTTTGGTCATCTTCAGAAGTCCTCCTCCCAGTGCCCTCCCGAAGGAAGTTAGGGCCTTCTCAGATGTTGCACCTCATTTTTACAATGTTTTCCCCGCAGAGGCTCACCTTGTGCCTACAGTGCTATCTTTCTGGCACCAGGTGAAGAACTTACTCTTCCCCCAGTTATTTTAGAGCTTTCTCAGATTTTATTGTGTCTGCCTGTCTGCCTGTCTGTCTCTCTCTCTCTCTGTGCTGTTTATTGTTTTGTATTATTATGTTTTTTTTAAATTCACGTAGCTTTTTGTACTCCACCTAGGGAATGTTTCTTATTGGGCGGATTAAATAAATAAATAGGCCCTTCTGAAATGAAGGTAAAAAAAAAAAGGTAAAGGTGTCCCCAACCAGTCGTGTTCGACTCTAGGGTGTGAAATGAAAGTCTTTGCCAAATGGCAAATCATCATAAGGAAAAGGGCACTATGAACTTTCCTTAGACTGACCAGTCTCTGTCCCTGGGTATAATATGTATTATATATATATATATATATATATATATATATATATATATATATATATACACACACACACACACACACACACACACAGCTTGCAACTGTGTTCCATCTACATTTTTTTTATTGCTAGTTATCCTGCTAGCAATCTTGGATAGCACAATCCACAAATACTCTCTAGCTAAGCTTCATGCAAAGCTCAGCAGCTGCTCTGCTTCTGTATGACTAAGGTATACCACGGTGTTTTGACTCATATAATTTGTCAGCCAGTGATGAGCCCACTTTGGTGTCATGTCAATGGCAAATGCAGTTATTATTCCACATTGCGATGGGGAAAGTTGCAGAGATCTTCATTTAAAGACATCTTCACGCTCGTGGATAGGATGTCACATTCTCAGGCAAAACAAATGGAGGGGGGATTAAATTAAAGCAAGGGTGGGCAAGTTGGGGCCCTCTATGTTTTGGCCTACAACTCCCATCAGCCCTTGCCTGCATAGCTAATGGTGAAGGATAGTGGGAGTTAAAACATCTGGAGAGCCACAACTTGCCCACCCTGAAATAAAGGATTACATTAGCCTTCTTCAACCTCGTGGCCTCCTGATGTTTTAGACTACAGCTCCAAGCATTCTTGGCTATTGGCCATTGGCCATGCTAGCAGGGGCTGATGGGAGCTGAAATTGAAACAACTGGAGAGCAGAAGGCTGGATTATGCAAATAGTTGTTGCCTTTTGATCAAGATTTGGAGAAATGCATTGTAGCATTGCTTATGTTGGTGCATTTTTTTAAAAAATAACCAGAGTATAGTACAGTGTTGTTGTTGTTGTTGTTGTTTTTACTTATGCTACACTTGATTTAAACCTTATTATGTAAAATAAATGAATAAGTTTCTACTCCTGGAAATCTGCTACAGTGTGTTTCTCTCCCCTCCAGATCTATTTCTTCGGCTAAAAGGCTAATGAGATCTTTCAACGGTACAAAGTATTGTATATTTTCTGGATGTTTATGTTATTTACAGTCCATAAGGCTTCATAATTGGGAGACTATTAGTGCTATCCTATACACTGGGAGTAGTGCAATCCTTACCTGGGAGTAAGTCCCACTGAACTCAATAGAGCTTACTTCTGAGCAGACAAGTATAGGTTTGCAATGTGAGTGTCTATTCACCCTGTTTCCATATTCTATGTGGAGGTGTGTGGAAGCTAAGGAAGAAGTCTCGCTGCACCACTAATTAATATTAATCTGATTTAAAGTGTAATGTCTTTTAGAGGGGGAGGGAGAGGGGAGATTCAAACCTGGCTTTATGTAAAAGCTAATTAGTGACTTCCATATAATTGTGTGCTGCCTTTGATAGCTACTTATGTATCCATTTGTTGTTAATTTACTTTTGCATCTCAGTTCCCAATGTAGGAATAACTTAATTAAAACTCAGTCCAATAGTAAGAAATGGAGGACTAGAGATACCTTGAAATAATTATTCATATTTAGCAAGCAACATTTGCCTCTGTCCAGTAAATGCTGCTCAAAGCGGTGATGTGCATTTTGAGCTCTTTCACACACAAAAGATCTTGTGTTCATCTCACTGAAGGAGGCTGTTCACCTGCATAGCTCTTTGTACCAGGGTTGGCCCAAGCAAGACATTTGGCTTCTTGAGGCAAAGGACAAGATAGTGCTGCCCTCCATTCCATATACAAAAGCCAACCAGGTCAGCTGCTGAATTTACTTCAACACGGTTGAGGGAACAACATAGAGTTATAGGGTTGGAAGGGGCCTATAAGACCACTGAGTCCAACTCCCCACTCAGTGCAGGAAGCCTGATTCCCAGGCAGTCTCCCATCCAAGTACTAGCCAGGCTGACCCTGCTTAGCTTCCAAGATCAGATGAGATCGGGCGCATCCAGTGTCAGGAGCGCCCTAGCTGCCTCTTACAGTCTACTCCAATAGCCAACTCAAGACACAGACAAAAGGATTCTTTTCAAGGCTTTATTTCTTTTACAACTTAATGACTCTTTCAGATGCTAATCACCAGCGACTAAGCAAGGAACAGCACTGGGGAAGGATAGCAGAGTAGCCTATGCTCCAGGTTAGGCAGTTGGTCCCCATTTGAAGGAGAATCACAGGAAGACCCTGAACTTATGGGCTAGGGAGAGATCCTCCCTCTTTCCCTTGGGTCCTTGGGACGCGACCGTTGCTCGCACGCCAAATGAGCACTATGCCTTCTTTCCACGCCCTCCATCTGTCGTCGCTCCCTGAGTCAGCGTCGAGCGTCCAGCAAGCCCCCCTCCAGCACTCTCTCACTGCCAGGGTCACTATCTATCCCAGGAATGCCGGCAGGAGGAATCTCTGCCAGCTGCTGTGCCTGTGAGGGATGAGCTGGCTCCTCTCCCACGGATTGCTGTTCCTTCTCAGAATCAGAACTGCTCTGGGGTTCTATCGGCTCAGTTTCCACCCTGACATCCAGCCCTTTGCTCCAGCATTCGTCCTCCACTGCACCTGACGGTAGCAGACTAGCTCAGGGGATGCAGTAAAAGCCACATGGTATGCACAGCATTGTCTGCTCCCTGCCCTTCAGCATCTGCCACCTGAGGTGGGTGCCTCACTCTGCCTTATGGTAGAGCGGGCTCTGCTTTGCATCTGTAGATGCCTTCCCACACTGAATTGAAGGGTGAAACCCAATTATGCAGAAGTTCCATCTGCATCTTAGAGCTCATACTGAGCTCTGGTTCAGGGCTAATGTCTATAAATATTTTTAGTTTTATATGGCCAGGTGGGAGGGGGCATAGAATGGGAGTGAGCATGGCTGATTTCCAAGGAGACAGGAGAATGTGTAGAATAGGTAGGTCTAGTCTAGCTACTCTACCTAAGACAGAAGAGTCCAGAAGAAATCTGAAACTACCCAGAGAGAAATAAAGTCTACTCCTGTTATTGAGAAAAGTCCAGAAGTGCACAGTTTCACATTATACTAGAGTATAAACACCTCCCTCCCCTTCCTGGAAATATTGTCATGATTCCTCTGGAGTCAATGTCTGTACTTAACTTGAGGAAAAGTGAATTATGGAACTCCTTGCTACAAGGAAAGCACTGTGGCGATTTCAAAAGAGGAATTAGAGAGCAATATAAAAATAACGTGAGAAAAGCTCCATTATGGAATTCCCTGCATGTATAAAAAATAAGAGCACCAGCATTAATTCTACTTTAATAGACATATAAGTTATTTATGCTGTTGCTGTTATTATGCTGCAGGGGGTAGGGAATCAAACTGTGGACCTTTAAAAAAAATGTAACTTAAAAGTTGACACATTCTGAAATCCAGTTTTCCCAGAGTTTGCTCTGACACAGCCACTCTGTACACGGAATAATATTTCTTTAATGAAAGCCCAGGACTTCTTGTCTGAGAGACAGAGTGTAGCGTGCCTTCTTGTGAGATATGGTCTCTTAGGGTGCAATCCTATATGCATGTTTAGACAGAAAGAAGCCCTATAACTCCCAGCCAGCCTGATTCGTATTGGAACCCTAGTGTGTATGGGGTAGGCGAATTGAATCCTTACCCCTGCTGTCAGCCTGATCCAGCTCAGTGGGCTTGTGCCTACAATTTCTATTACAAAATATTGATCCAGAAACCAACTCTGTTGTTCTATGTAGATGGTATTAGCTGCTAGTTGGGTACCTGTAATACAGAATGGTAGCTTCACATGTCTGTTAGCTTCAGTTGCACGGACTCCATGTGTCTATTCCAGTGTACAGACAAATCTGGGACTTAGGTCCACCGCTCTGACACTGATAGCCATCAAGCTCCAACGCAGTGGTGAAGCTGGAACTAGCCACAGCATAGTATTCCATACCACATCCATATTGCCTAAATACCATGTCAGTTAAGGATGTAGCCATTTATAGCTGTAATTTCTCAACATTTTGACATTTGAGTGAACATGGAAAACCCTTAATTCAACATGTTAAATCAAAGGGTTTTATTGTTAATTAAATTATTTTTTTAGTTCCAGCATTCAGTGCACTATAATGACAACCCCACCCTCCTTTCTTCCTTGTTCGGTGCAATCATGACACAATTAGTTAAGCATTGAATTGTTTGTGTAGATTATCTGTTTCAAACTATATTTGCTTTGTGTGGCCTCTGATGACATTCTGTTGTTTAAAGATGAGTTGCTCATTTAAAAAGTCATAATATCTCATTAGCCCAATCAGCTATAGTTTTAAGTGTGTGTGTGTGTGTGTGTAGGGAGGATGGGGACCCCCATTTTGCAATATCTGCAAAAATGGCACAAAAATGCATTGCATGATTTAAAAAACATCCCCCCACCCCAAACGGTGCAATTCTGGCAAGATGTTGTGTTACAACTCTTAGCAAATGATCATATAAGTAGAATATTTTATAGATAAAAAATATCCCATGATTTTGAACTAATATGCAAAGAAGACCTGTAATCTGCTTTATAAGGATCTAATTTAGGAGGGATAGTTATAGGATACTGAGACACCTGGATAAGGAGACTTTCAAATCTCTTTTTTCCTCCACAATCCTATCATTCAATTAATGCAGCACTTTTCTTAAGCGGGAATGATGCATAGAAGTGAGAAACTGTTATTAGTCACAATATTATAGGGTCACGAGTTTGCATGTGTGTGATTCGTTTCTAAGCCCTGGTTCTGTGCACTGTTTATTGACAAATGAATGTGAGACATGTATTGACTCTGTAGGGACTCACAGGAATGGCTTTGATTGGCCTGAACTCTGGCTTTGTTTGAAGATTATGTGAAGACATTGTCATTCACTGTTGACACCAGCAAGCACTGTCCTCTGAAAGGTCTGAAGTCTAGCAGATAAACACAAGGCATACTAGATGTGAAGCTCAATTATTTTTGCCTCATCACTGAAACTCATTAAAAAGGCTTGTACAGTCCACAGCATTTGTCTCTGGTCACTCTGGGTCACTGAATGTACAAGAGTTTAATAATCAATAAACACTTTGATATTGCATGTGTTGTAGCATGAATTGCTGTATATCTGCTTCCAAACGAGGTCTCTTGAGACTCTGTGGATACAGAACAAAAGACAGGGTGTGTTGTTTAGTAGTAAGTGATGCCAAACGCAGGAAGATCCAACAAGTAAAAGTTTATTAACTTTGAAAAGATGGGTCGAATCCAGTTAAGTCCTTCTGCTGATGGAACTGCTTCTGTCAGCAGAATGGGAACAGGGCAATCCCCCCTTTCTCTTGCAGTCCTCCACGTATACACAAAATTGGCTCCAGAGGATTGGGAGGTCCTCCAGATTGTGGGGTACAGGGGGCTGCAGAAGAAGAAGAGAAGGTCCCATCAGATATGTGGCCTTTGCTTGCAGGACATTAGTTTTCACCTCATGCTTTCTACCATTCATTTAGGCACAAGATGGCTTCTGCTATGACATAATCAGCATAACATAACATAGAATGTCTTATACACAGATGTCAATGACTTTGGTAGAAGAAAAAAGATCTAGCCTCTCTCCGTTTGGACAACTGCTGAGGGCACTAAGGAAACAGAAGTATGCTCAGATGATAGGCATTCAGCAACAACAACAACACGGAAAATGACCTAAAAATGCTGGCATGGAAACATAACCATTAGTTTGAAAAGTTAGTGACTTGGTAGACTACCATCTGAGGATGTAGACCAATAGACCAATATTTGGTGGGGGTGGGGCATGAAATCCTGGCACTGCTAGAATCAAATACACAGAATTATTTGATTTATGGGAGTTATGAAGTATCAAGGTGCCCAAGGCAGAAGACTCTGCAGGTAACAGTGAGTGTATTTGATTATGGGAGAGACAGAGAGCGAGAGAACGTTCTACCCATTCTTTTAGAAACTGTGCATACTGGTGCTGGTACATAAAGTTTTTATTCTGCAAGCACAGATGGCTGTTCCTGGACACTACAGGAAGTGCCTCTTCTCCTAAATCTGAGGGCTACACTAATTGTGTAGCATGTAGCTGAAGCTTGTCTTACTTTTTACTCTACCCCATAGAATCAATGAAAGGGTATTGAAAGCCTTCCTTCCTTCCTTCCTTCCTTCCTTCCTTTCACAGTCGGGGGGGCGGATTTGGGGAACATTTAGCTCTCCCCTCCTGGACTTCTGTGGTCCCTATCCAAATTGGGGCCATGTGCACTTACACAAGAGCAGGGCCGGCCTAAGACATTTTGCTGCCTCAGACAAAGGACAAGATGGTGCCCCTTCCCTTCCATGTACAAAGCCAACAGGGCTGACAATTGAATTTTTCTTTAACACTGGCAATGGGACAACATCCTCCACCATACCTGAAAGCAGTAGGCTAGCATAGGGGTGGGTGGGTTTCAGGATAGGCTGCATGGCCAACAACTCTGTCCTCCAACACCTTGCTGCCACCTCCCATCATCTGCCACCTCACACGACTGTCTCACTCTGCCTAATGGAAGGGCCAGCCCTGCACAAGAGCAAAAAGTAAGACTAGCTGCAGCTACATGATAACATGAAGTTTGGCCCCAGATGTGAAGAGATTGTGGAACTCCTACATAGCTCAACATTGCATCCAAGATGCAGCTTGGCTTGACTTGCTCAATGCTAGAATGCTGGCATCCATTATGAGGTAAACATCATGTTTCCAGACTAAAATTTCCTACTCTTGCTATTTAAAACATCCCAGTTTTAGGCTCATGTAGAGGCTAGGGTATGCTGGGAGTTGTAGGCCTTTTCTCTGTCTAAACATGCATAGGATTGCGCCCTTAGTGTAATACAGAGGTAGGCAGCATGGTGCCCGTGGGCACCAATGTGCTCCCAGACAACTTCCTTGGATCACTGTGCTCCCTTGGGTCACTTCCAACTTCCTGAGTCACTCTACTGCTCCCAATTTTTATTTTTAAAAATGTTCATATTTTCTTACTGGAAGCTGGGATTGCTTTAAAGCAAAGTGGGAGCCTCTAGTGCTGCCATCTTAATTTCCCATGGATGCCTCTGGGCAGGTGAATTGTCCTTTGTGACTAGCCATGCTCACCTATAGAAGCCATTTTATGGTTGTGCCCAGGACAGTTTCTCACATTTTCAAATGTGCCCACAAGGTTGATTACCTCTGGTGTAGAGTATCAATTACAAATCACAAGAAAATACGATGTACCATAATAAAATGTCTACTATAAAATATACAACAAGCAACGCACGTGATCAGCAGAAATTAAGCTGGGAAAGCTTGGGTGATACTTTTTGAATGTGCATAAAGCTCACCATCGTTAGTGCATGCCTCATTTCCAGGGGAAGAGTATTCCAGATGGCATGGGCAAGTACATTAAACACTCTTTTTGAGCGACTGCCAGATGAATCCAGGGACCATGAAGAACCACCAAAGGGCCTCCCCTAATGATCAAAGGAATTGGGCAGGAGTGTGAGGGATGAAGTGGTCTCTCAATTTACCTGGTCCTAAGTTATTTAGGACCTTGTACACTAGTACCTACATCTTCAACTTGGCCCAGTAGCATATTTATTTATTAGGCTTTTAATTTGTATGTTGCCTTTCCACAAAAGATTTTTGTTAAAATTTGGCATGCCAGTTTTGTCTCTGGTAAACCATATTCTCCGTAAAGAGATATACATTTTTTTTCTATTTGCATGACAGATGCACCATAAATGTCATTTTCCTGCTCTCAGGCCTAGCCCCAGCGCTGGTGGGAGCCCTATGGCTTTAGAACTAGCATTTGATTTAGACTTACAGTAGGATAATTGTGAACAGTCATGGGAAGCTCAATGCCTCAGGGTCTGAGAGCATGACTCTGCCTGTTTTCCCATCTGATGGCAGGCCAAGGGAGGATGAGACTCCCTATCAGCCACAGCTGCAAGATAAGGCTTTGAATCAGACCTCCGCTTTACAACCTGAGAGATCTTCTGTGGGAACCAATCAAGCAGGGCAAGGATTCTGCAGGGGAGGGGGCTTGAGGGGTGTAGACACCCTTTTTGACATAGTTCCTGCTTATGGGCCAGATTTCCCTGTCAGGGATAGATCATCAGAAGGTTGTTGTTGTTGCTAGCAGCCCCTCCCCTATATTTAAGTTGGTGTACAGGCTGGAGAGCCTTTGCTGGGAACAACACCATCTAAACTACCCAAAACACTTTCTCACCTGGACTGTCTGTGAACTCTTTCATGTCAAGAATTGTGTACTTTTGTCTTTGATTTGAATGTTTTCTTGCCTGGACTTCTCATGACTCTAGGCCCCTTGTCTGCCTTGAAACACATAACATTGAGATCCCAACATAGAATCAATTATTGGATTTGCTCCCTAAGCAATGTGCTGACAGTCATCGCATTTCTATCTGATTTCTGGAGGTTGTAACCATTAGGTTTTTACTGTGGGGTCTGAGAAGTTGGTCTGTGTGACCTGATCTACTGCAATAAAAGACCTCACTGATATTTGTGTTTCTGTGTAATCTTGCCAGCATGTACAGAAATATGGGCCCTGATACCTGCTATATTGGAAAACCCAGTGCTTTGAGAGAATTAATTTGCCAGAAAAAAATTTAATTTCAAGAGTTCAGCTTGCTCAGTGGCCCCAAAAAACAACTCCAGAATTATGTTATGGCTCATCTTTCTTGATGAAGCTAGTGTAAATAAAAAGATGAAAATGGTCAGAGACAATGCCAGGAGTTTTGCACATCTTTGGTAGTGGGCCACATTTTATTTCAACAATAAGGGAAATTGTTTTGTACAAAATGAGCAGCACATGCATTAGGGAGGTTTGATAGGAGTTCTGTTTGAGATCTTTCCTACCCCCACCTACCCTACAAAATTCTTGCTGCTTCCATGTGGACCTGTCTTTAGTTTGTCACTGGACTTTCTCCACTGCCCACATGACATTGGTGAAGATTTATCTTCCTTTGTTAAAATGAGTCATTAGATTTATGTCTTTCAGTATCATAGGTCTTCATTCAGTCAAATAAACCATATTTTGATTACCACCCTGGAAAGATATAAATGCTAAAAACTATTTAACTTTATTTTATGAGATGGAATAGTATATATTTTTCCCTTTCTAGTGACCTTTTATTGCCTTGTGAATAAAAAAATAATTTACCAGGCAGAAATAACAGCTAGAGGAAGATGCGATTTATGAGCATGCCAGCTCCACTAAAACCAAAGGATAAACATAATGGTCTCAGAATAAAAATAGTGCATTATCACAGGGAGGAAACCCTCACCTTTGCTACAAAAATTAGAGGATACACTAACTTCATCACTGAGCATGTGTTTAGTTCTGTCTGTGTTTAAAAACCTGACAATTAAAATGGATTCTTACGAACTTAACCAGACCTGTAACAATGGATGAAATAGAAAGAAAAAAGTCTGCAAGTGATTTCAAGATCTTAAATATCAGTAAAGATTACCATGGTAAATTCAAAATGTTTCTTCACTGAAGTGTGAAAGAACCCTCTATGGGGGTTCAGAGGACACCCTCATGCATTGAAAGCATGTGCAAGAGGGGTTGCGGGGCTGCCAAGGTCCTCCTTGCTCTCTGTGTGTTCATCCAGCACACAAAGGGGTTTTATGTGCATACTGAAGGATGGACATAGGAACACAGGAAGCGGCCTTATACTGAGTCAGAGCACTGCTGAGTCTAGCCCAGTATTGTTGGCACTGATTGGCAGTGGCTTTCCAGGGTTTCAGGCAGGATTCTTTCCTAGTCCTCCCTGCAGTCGCTGGGACTGGACCTCGGACCTTCTGCATGCAAAGTAGGTGCTCTGCCACTGAGCTACAACCAAGCTTTAAATAGAAGCCCTATTCAGGCCTTCCAAAAGTGCCTTATGACAACACACGGGGAGGTCAGTCAAGGATGACCCTACTAGCTCCATCCATGTGTTGAGAGTGAACTTCCAAAGTGGGGAGCTTCTTCTGCCCATGGAGGTTCTCCATGCAATGCAAAATGCCGCTTTTCTACAATGGCGCTGGGGAAACATGCAGGCAAATGTGGAAATTGTGAGCTTAAAAACTCTCAAGTCAGGAAGGAAAAGAAGCCCCAATCCATTGCCTCCAATTCTCTGATTTCAAAGCCCCATTACACTTGCAGAATTAAGAATTCCTGGGCTTCCATACAGTACTTTTATTGTGCAATCTCCCTGCCTCATTCACAGAATGTTACAGGGGGCCCAGACAGCAGTGTCTTCAGTTTGTAACCTTTCTGTGTTTTCCCACCGCTTCTTCCATCGTTTTCGTATCTGAAAAAGAAAATGTTAGGGAGGAAATGATGGAATAGCTGGACGGCACCTTTAAGTTGGTAGCACTAGCATCTGGAAGCACCCTAAGGCTACAGTTATAAAACCGGTGACTTGGAAATTACGTTCCATTGAAAAATTGGCAGGACTGGCACTTGAGCAAATATTTTCTTTCTTGATTTACCTGTTTAATACATTCAAACCCCTCTAGTTTCAAAATAGTAGTAGCAGTAGAAGGAGGAGGAGGAAGCAGAGTCCTCCGTGACTCTAGAGTCAAGGAACCACCACGGAGAAGACCCAGGATGGTATCCACTTATTTATTTATTTTTTCATGCCTATACCGCCCAATAGCCGAACCTCTCCGGGCAGTTCACAAAAATTAAAACCAAAAAGCACACAGTAAAACAATATAAAACATTAAAACATTAAAACCACAATATAACAATACAACCAGAATAAAACCAGAGTAAAACCTAGCAGCAATGCAGAGATTTAAAATACAGGTTTAAAACAGCAAGGCTGAAAGACTAGAAAGCTAAAATGCTAAAATGCCTGGGAAAATAAAAGGTCTTCACCTGGCGCCGGAAGGAATACAATGTAGGTGCCAGGCGAACCTCACTAGGAAGCTCATTCCACAGCCGGGGTGCCACAGCAGAGAAGGCCCTCCTCCTACTAGCCACCCGCCTCACTTCCTTTGGCAGGGGCTCACAGAGGAGAGCTGCTGAGGATGGCAGTCCTATGTAAGCTAGGCCCTTTCACTTCAATGGGTCTACTCTGTGTAGGAGTACCCTTGCATGCTGCCCCTAGTTACTACCCACCCAAGTTCAACAGGTGGGGGTACCCAAAGAAGGACGTCGCCAGATGACTTCAGGAGTCACATGGACTGGTTTATATGGAAGTAGGCAAAGACATCCTAAGACACCCTGATCCCAAGCCTTGTAGGGACATTTAGGTTAATAATACAAACACTTCCAACTGAGCCTGCAGTTGAAACGCAGCAGAGATGTTTAACATTAACATATAACACATAAAGCATGCAGCGGTAAACAAGCTTGGATGTTACTGGAGTATGGAGTACTGAGAGCAGGCTACTTCTGTCCAGGAGGGTTACAGCAGGGCAGGCACACTGCGCTGCACTGCACTGCACTGGTTTCCACTTCATTCCCAGTCAGAATTTAAAGTGCTGGTTCTTTTTACCTATAAAGCTTTAAATGGTTTGGGACAAAGGTATCTGACAGACCGCTTCCTCCCATCTGATCCTGCCCACCTATTGCATTCAACATCAGAGGTGTCTCCTGCCCCCCCGGGGGCTTGGTTGGTTGAGATGCAAGGCAGAACTTTCCCCATTGCCATACTCAGGATGTGGAACTTCCTGGGGATGGGCAAGAATTTCCTTTCAATGAGGTTTTGATAAGATTTTACCAAAATTTGCAAAGTTCCCCATATTCAGGACAAAAGAACATGAGATTTAGGGGAAAAATGTGAATGTGGGAGAAACTGGAACTAACAGATTTGTCCATCCAGACCCAGGGCATTGTGCTTTGCTCTTAAAGATCTGAGTTTGACCCCCTGTCTGTTCAGCCATGTCAGTGCTTAAATAACTACTTGTTTTCTGACAGGCGCCTCCTCGTTTTTAACAACTGTATGGCAGGCAGGCACATCATAGGCTTCTCGATGCTGGGAATAGCTGTTCCTATTTGAATCTGGCTGGTGCAGATGGATGAGAATTTCGTTTCAGTATGTTTTTGATCAGAAATTAACAAAATTCGCAAAGCTCTTATTCGGGAGAGAAAGAACTTGAGATTAAAAAAAAAAATCAAATGCAGGAGAACTCAAAACTGACAGATTTTGACAAACTGACAAACTTTGCCCATCCATAAAATCTGTCCCTAGAGAGGTTCAGGGAGTCCCCACCCTTTCTAGCTTTAGGCATGTTGTTGAGACTCTTTTTAAAAAACAGCAACAAAATCCTAGTTTTTAGTGTGGTCTGAAATTCTGGCTTGCTTGTTGATCAGGCTGTGGCTGTTTTCTTTTGCTGTTGGTTTTATTGTATTTAAATTGATCTTAGTGTATTTTAATTGTTTTTATTGTAAGCCAGCGTGGGCTTTTTAGGACCGAAAAGGAGGATATAATTTAATATAATATATAAATAAGATGGTGAAAGATGTTTTCTGCCACAGCATTCCCTTGGGGTCTAGAAAAATGGCTGGATCTAACAGCATTTCCAGACTGCAAACCGGATCTTTAAGGGAGAGTGCAGTCGCATCCAGAACAGGCTGAAGCTTACCTCTTTGATCAGATAGTCCACCTATTGAAGCACCTCCATCTTGTATGGATTGAGTTTCAGTTGATTAGTTTTCATCCAGTCCATAAATATAGGGTGCAGGTCAAATGCTGTAAACGGTGGTTTGGCATCTATTACATTCATTCAAGTGATAATGTCTATTAGTGAAAATTAATACAAATCTTCACACAGTTTCAATATCATGGACTCTGTCTCCATGACAATGGAAGGAGAACCGAAGGGAGGCTTACCTGGATTTTTTTCAAGGAATCAGCTTTAGTGTGCTTTGGTCCGTGCAGGGCTCCATGAGCGAGTGCACCACTCCAGTATAAATCGCTTCACAGAACATACTTCCAGGTGGTGGTGGGGATTGGAGTAAACATCATCAGACTGGCAGGGGCTGCTCAACCAATAAGAAAGCCCCCCCCCCCACAACCAGGCTTTCCTTTTTCCTTCCACTGATACTCCTGTAAAGTGATGGATGGAAGCTTAGCCTCATTGACCACAATGGGAATTACTTCTGAGGAGACCCCTTCCCCAAGCTATGCCCACTTCTGCCAACTGTTTTTTATTTCTCCCCCTCTAAAACTGCTATCTCACTTTGTCACTATCACGTGGTAGAGCGATAGAGCACTTGCATGATAGAGAAAATGCGTGATAGAGCATAGAGACATGAAAGAAATCACCCATCCAGAAAGGAAGGTTAAAAAAATCACACCTACAAAGGGGTTTTTAATGTCACTAGGTCACTATCATGCATTTGTCCAGCAATAGTGACATAGTGAGGTAGTCAGATAGGGGATATAGGTATTGCTGGACAAATGTGAGATAGTGACATACTGAGATAGCGAGATAGCAGGGAGGTGTAGGTACTGCCAACAACAGTGCTATTTCGGTTTAACACTTTAATTTTTTTTAAGTGTTAAAGTGCCCGGAGCACACCTGTACTTTGTGGGGATGGCCACCAGAGTTTAGTGGTAGGCAAGGTGAAGTAAATGCTATGAGGTAGCGCAGAACTCTGATGGCCAGCCCTGAAATGGCAGAAACAGAGGGGAAACACAGGCGGGGAAAACATTGGAGAAACACCCCTTGACTGGGGTCAGTGAGGTGAAAGACACACCCCTGGGCAGGGCTATCATGCCGGAGTAAATGCGGAGGGTGGTGCACAGCATAACAGAAGCACAGACAAGACAAATTAAGGAAAACAATCAGACTAAAATTACTCTCAGAAGAATGGTTTTTCAGGGTGAAACTCTGGAGTGGCTGCTGGATGGCCACAACATCATGGCCTAACAACTTCCAAACGCAGCCAGCTCAGAGTAAGTCGCTCAAGGAGACACCCCCACGGTCTAATGGAGGTTGCCTTTCTTGGGAAGGGGGAGCAGTCTGAGATGGGGAGAGAAAGAAGAGGAGCAGTAGAGGAAAGGAGGACGGAGAAGATGAGAAACACTGGTTGGGATTGTTCAGTGGGCCACAAAGAGTGATGAGGAGTGTTATCATGGAGGTTTCCATGTTAGCTGCAAGGTGGGTTCAAGATTACTTTGCAAAATGCACTAAAGATCTCAGTCATCTTTAGTGATGACTAAAGATCAGAGAAATCCCTTTAAAGTGCACGATATTTATTTCATGTGTTGAAAGTTCAGCATAAAACATTTATAAGTGTATGAATGCCTAATATAATGTATAATTTAATTACATTTTATTATTTATAAGAAGCTATTTCTTAATTTCCCCTTCATGGATCACTGCCTTGTTGTGGCAAAGGGGCTTGCGTAACTCAGTGAAGCCATAAGCTATGCCGTGCAGGGCCACCCAAGATGGACAGGTCATGGTGGAGCGTTCTGACAAAATGTGGTCCACTGGAGAAGGAAATGGCAACCCACTCCAGGATTCTTGCCAAGAAAACCCCATGGAACGTATCACAAGGCTAAAAGAGACGACGCTGGAAGATGAGCCCCTCAGGTCGGAAGGTGTCCAATATACTACTGGGGAAGAGCAGAGGGAATTTCCAAGTAGCGCCAGAAAGAGTGAAGTGGCTGGGCCAAAGCCGAAAGGACACTCAGCTGTGGAGGTGTCTGGTGGTGAAAAGAAAATCCGATGCTGTAAAGAACAATATTGTTTAGGGACCTGGAATGTCAGATCAATGAATCAAGATAAGCTGGAGGTGGTCAAACATGAGATGGCAAGACTGAACATCGACATCTTGGGAATCAGTGAACTACAATGGACAAGCATGGGCGAATTTAATTCAGGTCACCATTATATCTACTATTGTGGGCAAGAATCCCTTAGAAGAAATGGAGTAGCACTCATAGTCAACAAAAGGGTGGGAAAAGCAGTACTGGGGTACAATCTTAAAAATGATAGAATGATCTCAGTACGAATCCAAGGCAAACCATTCAACATCACAGTAATTCAAGTCTATGCCCCAACCACTGATGCTGAAGAAGCTGAGGTCGATCGGTTCTATGAAGACCTACAACACCTTCTAGAACCAACACCAA
The DNA here is from genome assembly GCF_057233095.1 of Heloderma suspectum. NCBI lineage: Eukaryota > Metazoa > Chordata > Lepidosauria > Squamata > Helodermatidae > Heloderma > Heloderma suspectum. The sequence goes on from NC_139462.1 coordinate 197,779,294, forward strand.
AAAAAGATGTCCTCTTCATCATAGGGGATTGGAATGCTAAAGTAGGAAGTCAAGAAATCACTGGGAGAACAGGCAGGCATGGCCTTGGTGTACAAAATGAAGCAGGACAAAGGCTAATAGAGTTTTGCCAAGAGAACACGCTGATCATAGCAAACACTCTTATCCAACAGCACAAGAAGCGACTCTATACATGGACTGTGGACATCACCAGATGGTCAATTTCGAAATCAGATTGATTATGTCCTTTGCAGCCAAAGATGGAGAAGCTCTATACAGTCAGTCAAAAAAAGACCTGGAGCTGACTGTGGCTCAGATCATGAGCTGCTTCTTGCAAAATTTCGGCTTAAATTGAAGAATGTAGGGAAAACCACTAAACCATTCCGGTATGACCTCAATCATATCCCTTATGAATATACAGTGGAGGTGAGGAATAGATTTAAGGGATTAGACCTGATAGACAGAGTGCCTGAGGAACTATGGACGGAGGTCTGTAACATTGTTCAGGAGGCAGCAACTCAATCCATCCCCAAGAAAAAGAAATGCAAGAAAGCGAAGTGGCTGTCTGATGAGGCTTTACAAGTAGCTGAGGAAAGAAGGGAAGCGAAAAGCAAGGGAGAAAGGGGAAGATATACCCAACTGAATGCAGATTTCCAGAGAACAGCAAGGAGAGACAAGAAGGCCTTCTTAAATGAACAATGTAAAGAAATCGAGGAAAACAACAGAATGGGAAAGACTAGAGATCTCTTCAAGAAAATTGGAGATCTCAAGGGAACGTTTTGTGCCAAGACGGGCATGATAAAGGACAAAGAAGGCAGGGACCTAACAGAAGCAGATGATATTAAGAAGAGGTGGAAAGAATACACAGAAGAACTATACAGGAAAGATCTTAATGTCCCTGATATCCATGATAGTGCAGTCACTGAACTTGAGCCGGACATCCTAGAGAGTGAAGTCAAGTGGGCCTTAGGAAGCATTACTAACAACAAAGCTAGCGGAGATGACAGTATTCCAGCTGTGCTATTTAAGATCCTAAAAGATGATGCTGTTAAAGTGCTGCACTCAATATGCCAACACATTTGGAACACTCAACAATGGCCACAAGTCTGGAAAAGTTCAGTTTACATTCCAATTCCAAACAAGGGCAATGCCAAAGAGTGTTCAAACTACCGTACAATTGCGCTAATTTCACATGCCAGCAGGGTTATGCTCAAAATCCTACAAGCTAGGCTTCAGCAGTATGTGAACCGAGAACTACTGGAAGTACAAGCTGAGTTTCGAAGAGACAGAGGAACTAGAGATCAAATCGCCAACTTTTGCTGGATCATGGAGAAAGCAAGAGAATTCCAGAAAAATGTCTATTTCTGCTTCATTGACTACGCTAAAGCCTTTGATTGTGTGGATCACAACAAACTGTGGCAAATTCTGAAAGAGATGGGAGTACCAGACCACCTTACCTGTCTCCTGAGAAACCTGTACGAGGGACAAGAAGCAACAATAAGAACCAGACATGGAACAACCGATTGGTTCAAAATTGGGAAAGGAGTACGACAAGGCTGTATATTGTTGCCCTGCTTATTTAATTTATATGCAGAGTACTTCATGAGAAATGCTGGGTTGGATGAATCACAGGTCGGAATTAAGATTGCCAGGAGAATTATCAATAGCCTTAGATACGGAGACGATACCACCCTAATGGCAGAAAGCAAAAAGGATCTAAAGAGCCTCTTGTTGAGGGTGAAAGTGGAGAGTGCAAAAGCTGGTTTGAAACTCAACATTAAAAAAACTAAAATCATGGCATCTGGTCCCATCACTTACTGGCATATCGAAGGGGAAGAAATGGAAGCAGTGACAGATTTTATTTTCTTGGGCTCCAAGATCACTGCAGACGGTGACTGTAGCCATGAAATTAAAAGATGCTTGCTCCTTGGGAGGAAAGCTATGGCAAACCTAGACAGCATAGTAAGAAGCAGAGACATCATCTTGCCAACAAACGTTTGTATAATCAAAGCTATGGTTTACCCAGTAGCAACGTATGGCTGTGAGAGCTGGACTATAAGGAAGGCTGAGCGCCGAAGAATTGATGCTTTCAAACTGTGGTGCTGGAGAAGACTCTTAGGAGTCCCCTGGACTGCAAGGAGGTCAAATCAGTCAATCCTAAAGGAAATCAACTCTGACTGCTCATTGGAAGGACAGATACTGAAGCTGAAGCTCAAATATTTTGGCCACCTAATGCGAAGAGAAAACTCCCTGGAAAAGACCCTGATGCTGGGAAGGCAAAAGGAGAAGGGGACATCAGAGGATGAGATGGCTAGATAGCATCACCGATGCAATTAATATGGACTTGAACACACTTCGGGAGAGAGCGCAGGACAGGAAGGCCTGGCGTGCTATGGTCCATGGGGTCATGAAGAGTCGGACACGACTGAACGACTGAACAACAACAATTTCTTAATTTATTTAACGTGTACATCTTAAATACAATGCAGAAACGCTCAGCCCATTTCAGATTTCACTGGGCGATATGAAAGATAGGCAATGTGAAAGATGAGCTCCACTGGAATATTGAAGCACTAAGCACAAATGCTGTTAATGAATGCACAGAGATTTGCTTAATTGCCTCTTTCTCAGCCTTGGATCTAGGAGTACTGACATCACAAGAGAGAGCCCTGTGCGAGACCCTCCCTCCCTCCTTCTCTCCTTCTGAAGGACAATTATGTGGAGGTATAGTAGGAATAAAATAAAATAATAAATAAATAAATAAATGCAAAGGCATGCAGGGCCAGATGTGATGCTATCTGGATTGTGGATCTGTAGTTAATGAGTTCTGGCCTGAACTTGGTTGCGGTTCTTCCGAATCTAGTTAACTCATTTTGTTGTGAAACTACAGTGCTTGGAGAATCGGACTTAACACTTGGGAAAAGAAAATTGGCCTGTGTCCAGCTAATAATAATGAGAGAAAAAGTCAAAGTATGAAAAAAAGAGTTTCCTCCAGCGTCCCTGGCAGCGTCCCTGGTCCATGGGGTCACAAAGAGTCGGACAAGACTTAACGACTGAAAAACAACCAGCGTCCCTCCCAATGAACTACAATATTCAGACTTGCAATGTTATATTTGGGGAAAGATCCCATGATTGGTTTGAGAGTATTGGATGGAGTGGTCTAGGTTAAGATCCAGGGCTGGCGTCAGTCACCACCCCTCATCCTCCAGCAGCTTCCAGGTCTTCGGCATCCTGGCAGGGCTCACTGCAGACGTTTGTCTTGGACTCCAATTTCTGGTGCTTTGCTGATGAACGGGGCAGCTTGGAGCCAGGGAGATGTGTACGAGCAACACTCGAGCTCTTCAGAGTTCTACAAATACCACCTCGAAGCTCATTCTGTCTTGTGTCTGTATCAGATTGCGATCTTTTTTTTTTTTTCGTTTGGCATGAAAGTTTGTGTGTATTTTCATGTGTATTTTTCCAAACTGTGCACATTTTTGAAATGTACCCATTTTTTTCCCATTGAATAAAGCATGTTTGTGTGCATTTTTCAGAAATACACCTTTTCTCGCAGGCATTTTTCAAATGTACACATGCTGTCGAACACATTTTTTTGGGGGGGTCTGCGAATCACACTGCACACTTGGAAATGTACGGATTTCAGCTGTGGATTGCATTTGAGTCTGTGTTTGGTTTGGGAGGGGAGAACAGGGTAAATCCTGTTTAAAAAGAACTGAAATGGATTTCTCATAAGTCCCTACCTGGAGCTATCATCTAAATTTTCTACAGTGCCCTGAAGTGGCCTTCTCCAACCTGGTGCCCTCCAAAAGAATTGAACTACAACTCCCATCAGGCCCGGTGAGCATGGTGGTCAGGAATGGTGGGTATTACAGTACAAAACATCTGGAGGGCACCTGTTTGGGGAAGACTAAAGACCCTAAAGTCCTGAATGTAATGTGGGCAATTCACACCATGGCTGTCATTTTAATTTGCCATAATGCCTCAGTGCTGCTCTAGGTGAAAGGCAATCCAGGGTACTGCAAGAGAGATAAATGGCATCTCCAAGCTGCTCCAGTGGTCATTGCAGGGCTGCTGTTGCCTGCCATATGTGTGGGGGGCACCAATGTTTGAAGGGGCCACGAGAGGGCAGTATTCTGAGAGTCACCTCAGATCTGGAGCCCTCTCCCCACAATCCATCATTAAGTTCTCTTATGGGAGGCCCAGTGGTTTCAGCTTATTCATTCGTGTGTGTGTGTGTGTGGGTGTGTGTGTATCTATCCTGGAGAAACAAATAAGACACATTAATTTATGGAAGTAAAAAATAAATTAGGGCATATTTCTTGAGAACCTCAACATAGTTTCCAAATATTGTTAAATAGCTCCCATTTATTTTGCATTAACTGACAGGGTGGCTGCACATTTGAATAACTGGTGGTTTTGATTCTTAGTGTGGGAAATGTAAATTCATTTCAACGGTACATTTTTGAAAATGTAATGTAGACAACATGGACAGTTTAGATGGCTTTAAAGGGGGATTGCATAAATTCAGGGGGGATAAAGCTATCAATGCAGTACAGAAAAATGCAGTCCGGAAAATTATTTCCTGTAGTGCAGCACTTCAAGACTGTGGCCTTATCAGACAATTTCATGGCGGAGTAGGCTGTCAATGGCTACTAGTCATGGTGGCGATATGCTGCTTCCAGGAACAGAGGCAGTATGTCTCTGCATACCAGTGGCTGGGGAACATGGGCAGGAGGGTGCTGTTGCACTCATGTCCTGTTTGTGGGCTTCCCATAGGCATCTGGTTGGCTGCTGTGGGATACAGGATACTGGACGAGTTAGGCCTTTGGTCAGAACCAGCAGAACTCTTTCTATGTTGTTCTTATTTAAAAAGAATCACAGCTTGTTGATGGAATTACAGCACATGTCATTTCTTTGGAAATCTTTGGAATTAGGATGCTTCTGTCATTCAGGACACAATGGGGAATCATTAAAAAAAAATTATTTTACACATATGCAGATCAATGCCAGATCAATGCTTCCTTGGCATCATGCAGTCTGGAAAATCCTTTCCTATAGTGCAAGGATCAAGACAATTGATTGCCTTGGTAAATAGCCAATGTATGTCACTAGACGTTTTGCATGTTTGCGAATGTGTACAGGTCTTATCACCAGCTGGGTGGCTAGTTCGTTATCAGAATCCTTTCTTATCGATCTGTCTTGGAATCCTTTTTTCCCACTTCACAGTAGCTTGAAGGAATGCTCCCTGAAATGTTTAAATTCCAGATTCCTAAAGCCAGTTCTTAAGCTGAAGGTGGTTCAGCATCTCAGCAGTACTACCAATCTGGTCATAAATCATCCGGCCTTGTTGTTTACTACTCTGACTGATCTCCAAAACTAGGATCAATGTAGCTCATTCCTCAAATCTGAAACAAGCGTATATAAGAGGAGATGTCAGGAAAGACAATTTTTAAAAGAAGGTCATGCCTTCCTTCATCTTAGGCCCTGAAAATATCCCTTACAGCTCCCTGGGGGAAATCATCGGATTGCTTCTGAGATGGCTGAACTGTGTCAACTGTGAAGATAAGTCCAAATGTTTGGTGTTGTTATCATTTTATTCTACTGGATCCTGTAAAGCAGCCTTCCCCAACATGGTGCCCTGCAGATGTTTTGGACTATGACTCCCATGATCCCTATTGGCCATGCTGTCAGGGGCCAATGGGAATTGTAGTCTAACACACGTGCACCAGATTGGGGAAGGCTGCAGTAAAGGACATCTCAGCTGCGGTGTCCATCCCCTTTTGCATACTCTCCCTGCAAGTCCCTCTCAGTACATTTCTAAGAAAAAGAAATAGGGCTGGTTCATACAGTCAAGGTCCTGAGACTGTGGGGGTCCCAGTTTGTGATCCAGTTAGGACTGTATGGAGATACCACATGGAGGGGGTGGGCATGTCCCTTCATAGATTTGTTTAGTGGTGTGTAGTGGAGGAGCTTCTTGTTTCTCTGCAGAAAGTTAAGGGGATGGCAACAAGGGAGAAGGCCTTTTCAGTGGTGGCCCCCTGATCGTGAAACATTGTCTCCAGTAGCGTCTGCCTGGCACCAACATTGTTATCTTTTTGGCACCAGGTTAAGAATTTCCTCTATTCCCAGGCATTTGATGGCATTTGATGGCATATTGTGGTACTTAATTTAGTTCTTTATCAGGTCTTGTATTTTATTGTTAATTGTTTTTAGATGTTTTAAATTGTTTTAATGTTTTGCATGTTTTAATCCTTGATGTACATCACCTTGAGCTGTTTTTCTTTTTTAGAAAAATGTCAAATAAATTTAATAATTATTATTAACAACAACAACACCTATTATTATACTCCCCTGCTAAAGCACATCATTGCTTTCTTTTCAGTGTTGCAGTTTCTTGAGAGCCACAAAACCATTCCCCACATATAGGCATATGGAGTAGTTTCTGGGCCGATTCACTCATCACATTTCTTAAAATGTACAACTAAGAGATTTTAAGCACCTAATCATGTAAAGCATGGATACAAATGCATGAATTATCCAGATACTGTACACTCCTAAGTCAAGGGTGGGTAGGCTTTGTTTATTATTAGAAGCTCCGAGGCCCACCTGCCAGAGCCCAGGTACAAGATAGTGGTGCTGGCAGGTGGACAATGGACATGCACTAAAAATTAAGCAACAGGGTGTGCCTCTGCACACAAGCTCACAAGTCAAATGCTAAACTCATCTCATCTGCTAAATGAAAGGTCCGCAAATGGTCCTCACAGCACGATCCTATGTATGTCTCCTCCAATGGAAGCCCCATTGAGTTAAGTTGGACTTACTCCCAGATAAGTATGTATGCTAGGGTGGCAGTATTCATTCCTGAATGTGGAAGCAATTTGTGCCCAGAATGGTGACTGCACAATTATCTTATTTTGCATAATTTATTAAAGTTTAGCTCATCAAGGAGAGAAATGAAGACTTATGCAAGGCACTGAAGTATCATCCTGAACTACTACAAATCTTATTTGGCCACCCCTGTGGTGAAGCACACATTACCTACACACTTTCAAGAATATATTTGTAGTCACAAGGACTAGAAACTTGATTTTTTTAAAAAAGGAAAGTTGACATTCTCAAAATGCTGAATTCTATATCCAATACCACAAGCTGTGCTTCTCACCCCAGCTGTACCATCAATTATAGCATTCACATACTCCTGATAATTAACGTGTTTGAGTTCAGAATATATTCTAATTCTGTGTCTTTTTGTTTTGCCAAACTTTTTGTGCATGATGCAAAAGGTGCTAAAACATCTTGGGGATAATTGTTTTTCCACTAACTTGATGCAGTAATGATGATATCCCTGCCTTTTTTTTATGGAGCAAATGTTTTATGTTTTATTAACTTGTGCTTCCTCTTCCCTTTGATATTTTTCGTGATGTCTGATAACATTACAGGTTTACTGTTGGAACTACTCCTCTCCTACACATTTCACATTTCCTACTTAAAAAGGAATCATTCTGGTAATACTCTAAAGGCCAGATGCTGCCCTTTACAGAGAGAAAAGGACTTCAGATAAAAACTTTGTAGTGGAAGTGTTTGCTGGAGAATAAATAGAGAGAAAAGGACTTCAGATAAAAACCTTGTAGTGGAAGTGTTTGCTGGAGAATAAATAGCATCCTGTTTGTAGGTTATTTCACAATGTGTGTATTCAGATCCGTGTACGTTTAACTGTGATGTGACTTCAGTGATTCCAGAAATGTTAATACCATCAATTCTTGGTGCCTTTATCCTACCATAATTCACTGCATGTTTTGCTTGCAAAAGATCCCAGGTTCAATTCCTGGAATCTCCAGGTAGGATTGGGAAAAACTCTGGCCTGAAACCCTGGGGAGTTGCTGCCATTCAGGGTAGAGTGAGCTGGACAGACCAATGGTGCCTGCATGTGATGCCTGCTGGGCTATGTGAGACTCTCAGTGGTCTCATAAGTTCCTACAGGTGAACACATGGAGACTGCCAAGCATCTAATCTTAAAAACATAAGAATATAAGAACATAAGAGGAGCCAGATCAAGCATCCATCTAGTTCAGTGGAGGCTGATGGCTCTGATGGCAGTGGGGCAGTGAATCCACTCTGGGTTTCAGTCAGAACCAGTCAGAACTCTAAAGCAGCTATCCCAGGTGCTGAACCCAATCCCCCAAACAGGTCCCACAGCTTGGATACCTCCTTTGGAGTTCTGACTGGTTCTGACTGAAACCCGGAGTGGATTCACCCCCACTGGCATTGGAGCCACTAATCTAGTCCAGCATTCTGTTGCCACAGTGGCCAACCAGCTGCCTGTGGGAGACCCCTCCCATGTTCCCCAGCAACTGATGTACATAGGCATACTGCCCCGATACTGGCAGTAGTACTGTATATAGCCATTATGACTAGTAGCCATTGATAGACTTCTCCTCCACGAATTTGTCTAATCCCGAGTCCTTTTTTTTTTTTTTTTTAAGAAATGTCATATACTGTAGTTTTAATGTTTTTCTATTTTATATTGTTTTTATGTTGCACTTGTGGGTTTAATTTCTGTGAACCGCCCAGAGGGCCTCAGCTATTGGGCGGCATAGAAATGTAATGAATGAATGAATAAATAAATAATTTATTTATTTATAAATTAAATAAATTTATTTATTTAATTTAAACCCTTTAAACCCATCTTGGTGGCCATCACTACATCTTGTAGTTTAACCTTGCCTGAATTTATGGTAGTAGAAGTTCAAAATACAAGTGTCTATGGAAATCTATAGTACGTTTAACTTTGGACCCCTCTTTCCCCTCATTTGTCCATTTGATCCAATATTCCTGATCTTTGATGGGTGCTCTAAATCTCATTACAAGATGGATAATGTGCTTGCAACAAACTACAAAGCTGGCCTTCTCCCTTGAAAAAACAAGAGAGAATACATCTAGGGTTGCTAAAGTAGATGTTTGAGATCCTATTATATGTTTTCTAGTTGTTGTTTTGTAATCAATTTTTTATTGTGAGTTTCAACAAAATAAAACAAATAAAAACATAAAATGAAAATGAAAAATTGAAAATATAACAACATACTCTAAAGTCCTCAGTTTCAAGAATTGCAACCTTCTAGGGAGAAAAAAAGGGAACAAAGAATAGATTACACATACACTTCAGTAAAAGCAGACCAGACATGTCCATTCACAAGTGACGCCTATATACCACTCTTTCAAATGTTGCAAGTGTTGTTAGGTCTTCAATCCATTGCATTATAGGCGGTGAGCGCTTATCCTTCCAGTATTGTAGTATCAGTCTTTTAGCAGCCAGGACAGCACAAAAAATCCATTTACGCTGACCGTGTGTTACATTCCAAAAAGCAGGTAAATAGTTTAAGAGAACATGTACCTCAGTAAATATTAAAGAGCTTTCCAATACACAGCTCATCCGTATGATAACTTCCTCCCAAAAGGAGGCAAGTATTGGGCATTTCCAGAACATATGAATAATAGAAGCATTGACTGCATTATACCTCCAACAATTAGCCAAGTTTGACAAACATTTGTTAAAGAGATGTTGTGGCATCCAATAAACCCAAAACAATTTTTTTTTTGCTGAATAAGACGTAACCAGAGGTCTACAGAGATATCACATACAGACGCCAAAACGGCGGTCCATTGATTAGACAAAATAGGACATTCCAATTCCCTGTTCCATTCCTGCTGTAGACCCTGTGTATCTTATTTATTCACTGATAATAAGTATTTATAAACATGAATCGTGGTTCAGCATACCTGGTCAGCTTCAATAAGTGTTTCCAATAGTAGAGGAGACTCCGAGGCACTAAAAGCAGCAGGACCAAATCTAGATACTAACAAATGTTTCAATTGCAGATCCTATTATATGTTTTCTAGTTTTGCAATACAAAATGTATGCCCCCTCTCCTTGTATCAATAAGAACAATGAACCATTTTAAAAGGCAAAATAGTAATAATTAGATACAACTAGAGGAACAAATGCTGCCTCTCCAATGTGCGTGCTTGATTATCATTTCTGTCTCCTTTTGAAACTTTTTTTTTTTTTTTACAAAAGATTCCAGGCAAGCAAAATTCCCACTGAATAATGCTGAATGTACTCCTCTTCAAGAAGAAATAATGGAACAGAATCAGGCGATAAAGGAAATGAATGGTTTCCAATTTACAGCGAATAGTGATAAATAGAAACACACTGGAGCTGCTTACACTCCCCCTAAAGTGGGCCGGCCAGTCTAATGTCTATTTATGTATTTATTTATTTGCCTTTTTTATGGGCCTGCCTGTTGTTCCAAATCTAATATTAGAATAATAAATTGGGAAGAGTAAATCTGTAATCAGCAAGTAGGCAGCGATAGCTTTAAATATATTATTATTATTATTATTATTATTAAACCCATAGAATCATAGAATCATAGAATAGTAGGGTTGGAAGGGGCCTACAAGGCCATCGAGTCCAACCCCCTGCTCAATGCAGGAATCCAAGTCAGAGCATCCCTGACAAATGGCTGTCCAGCCTCGTCTTAAAGGCCTCCAGTGTGGGAGAGCCCACCACCTCCCCAGGTAATTGGTTCCATTGCCGTATTGCTCTGACACTCAGGAAGTTTTTCCTGATGTTCAGCCGGAATCTGGCTTCCTGTAACTTGAGCCCATTATTCCGTGTCCTGCACTCTGGGATGATCAAGAAGAGATCATCCAGGATGATCTGGGATGATCAAGAAGAGATCACCCAGTTGGATTGAAGCTGCCACCAATCTCAGCTTCTTTTGCAGTAAGCAAAGTTTGGGGACAGGTCTAGTCTTCATGATACAAGCGCAGCCTGGCCTATGCAGAGACCTGTAGTGACTTGTGCTAGGATGATACCGTCAGTCAGTAGAGATGGGGTAGATATTTGTTTGGGTCACATTTTAATACAAACTGATCTACTTTGCACTTCTTGAACTAATACATGAACCAGAACACAATTATCCTTCAGTTTTTGGAGTTCTTCGAAGATTGTGAAGCAGTTCTCTGATCGAAAAAGTCTTACAAAAATACATACATTAGGAGAAATTACATACACAAATGTGTACATGAGGTAAAATTGTGTACAAAAAAGGCATATATTAGGGCTGTATTTATGTATGATGTATGAATTATGGAATTGCGTACAGAAACGTATTTTCATTGTTTATGAATTTAGTATGCTTGAAAATGCGTATGAAAATGCATATGAATCTTTGTGTGAACTTAAAAAAAAAATCACAGACTGATGTGGAAATGGGAGGGCATGAACTTCGGCTTGAAAAAAATGTGAACATTATACAAAGCAAAACAGACAAATCCATTAATCCCTGCCAGTCAGCACAGATCATGAGAGGTGCATGTGTTAGCAGAGCAGGGTTTCGCATGGGTGCCCCTGCTGCACCACATAATGTCCCCCCTCTAGGAATGGAGAAATCTGTCAATTTCAGTTTCTCATTTTTCCAGTCATAAGAGCACAATCCTATGGGTTGTGCCCTGGGTACCTGTAAACCACCAAACTCAGAGGCTTACAAGTACTCTATGCAGAGAGGGAGGCGCCTTGTGCCTCTTGCTCGCATTTAAGCTAGACAGGCATTTTTGCCCATCTAGCGGAGGCTTTGGGGAGGGCGAGGGAAGGAGGCTGGGGCAGTCATAGGATTTCACATATGGCTGCTGCCCCAGTCTCCTCCCCTCCCTGCCCCCAGTAATACCCCCTTTTCCCTGTCTCTGTGCTCTGTTTTCTGAGCATGGAGAGGTAGCCGGGGCGGTTCTCTCTGTGCTGGCTATGCAGGGGAGAGTGAGAGTTGGGGAGCGCAGTTTCCTGGCTCTGAGGGTGGCGCCTTGTGTCCAACCTTGTAGCCAGGAAACTGAACAATCCTACATCTCCTAGACACTCTCTAGGGGACATAGGATTGCTCCCTCAGTTTGACTTGTCCTGACTTTTGAGAATTTTTCCAATCTTAAGTTAGATTCATCCTGAACTATGAGATTTTTTTTTAAGTTCGCTTGAAAATTTGTACATGTTTTTGTGTGCATTTCTCCTAATACATGCACTTTTGTACACAATTTTGCCTAATATACAGATTTTTTGCAAGCAACTTTTCTAATATAACACATTTTAATGTTGTGTTAATTAATATATGCATTTCTGTGTCCAACTTCCCATAATGGTTGTCTGCAGTTTTTGATTGGCAAGCTCCATTGCAAAATTTGTAGAATTGTGAATTTCAAAAGATAAGTGAATATCAGTTGACGTATTGGTCCACGTTGGTGTGGACGGGTGGCATGCATATTGTCAGAAACTTTGCAGAAGTGCCATGCATATCCTCCCTTGACAATGGAATTCTGGTGGGTGGGAGGCTCACAGTGCCAAGAGTGGGAAGTTTTTTATTTGGGAATTTAAAAAAATCTTGTCTTTCAACTCAAAAGCTTTCGACGCAGCTAACGATAACCAGAGCATTCCATCAAAAAAAGTCCTATACAATCCTTAGAAGTAAGTATGTATGATAAATTCGTTTCAGTTCATTTTTGATCAGGAACTACCCAGTTTGTGCCTCCTGGACCGAACACAAACTTGAACGCAATTTGCAGTGAAAGACTGTACATTTCCAAGCGTGCAGTGTAGTTTGTGGACCCCTGGTTGGGGCATGCTGGGAGCTGTAGGCCTTTTTTTCTGTCTAAACATGCATAGGATTGCACCTTAAGGATCTTACTGCCAGTAGCTAAGCTATTTTAACCTTTTAGAATGGGGAAAAAACTGCACAAAAGTGGGGGAACCACCAAACAATCAGTGGTCATGGGAAATGGGGTGGGCCCAGGGGAAGGGCATGGCCATTAGTGGAACCCCAGAGGGCCAAAGTGGGAGACTAGGGGGACCTGATTTGGCTCCCAAACCTGGGCTTCGCCACCTGTGGTCTACAGTCTTCTGTCTGGCTGTGGGGTGACTTAGGACCTCTATGACCTACTCTATTGCTTGCTTTGCAAGCCCTGCACTCCATCCCTCATTGGGGCAGCCTGTACTCCATAGGCTGACCCTGTCTGGCCTGAGCAATCACTCTCCAATGTGTATCAGACAGCAGGAACTGACAAAAGGAAGTAGTTCTCCACGAACTCACTTATGGAACTCACTGTCATAAGGTAGAAGGATGACTACTAGGGTAGATAGACAAATTCACACAGAGTGAAAATCTGTTGGCAACTATTAGCCATGATAGCACAGCTGATCCTCCATGTAGAGAGGCAATATGGCTCTGAATACCAGCTGCAGAGGGACAAACAACAGATGCTGATGGAGTACCACTCCCATCATCCCTGACCATTGACCATGTTGGCTGGGGCTAATGGGAGTTGGAGTCCAGCACTCTCTGGGGGGCCGCAAGTTCTCCACCCCTTCTATAGGGGAAGGGCATCACCATCATCTTGACTTTGAGTGCTCCTAGAGGATCTTGACTGGCCATTAAGTTAACGAAGGACAGCTTTGGACGTGATCAAAGAAGTACTGTCAGCTCAGCAGGCAGTCATTTCCTCATTAAGCGGTCTGAGCTTCCAGCAACACTGGAAAGAGAATTTGAACAGGGTGTATTCACACATCTGCAACCCGTGCCTGTTCACTCCACAAATTGTTTTGGGGTTTTACAAAGAACTGAATGCAGAAGTCAAACCAGAATTTGATTTGGTGGCCATTCAGACAATGTTGAAAACCAGCATGACTCAATACATTTTATAGAGTTTATCTCAGGTTGGCTCAGCCACTTGCTACATATGGGCCAGCAGATCTTATGGGTAATTCGCAACAAGATAAAAGGGGGGTGGGTTTCTGAATGTTTTGGAAAGCTTTTCTTCTTCCCAGCGCTTTGAAGCACAGCAAAAGTTTGCATTCAATTAGTACAAGAGTATTTGCTTCTCAAAGCTAAAGTGTTCTGTTTTGCTGAGCTGGGTCATCAGTGGAGGAACGTAACATCCATCTTACAGCCTACTTGAGTCAGGTCCTTTAATTAATGACCTGGGAATCTGCTTTATCTTTTAAAAAGATAAAATCTAATTGTGGTTCGAATTAGACTGTCTAATGAACGTGACTGCAAAGCAATCGATCAAAAGATATAGGGGAATAGTGGTGACTACATTAAATAAACCTCTTGTTTGTTTTGCCTAAGTATCGAAGGGGATCATCCATAGCTATATTGATGCATCCGGTAGTGGAATTTTAGCCAATTGTATTGGTGTGCCTCCAAGACTTTTAAACACACATCTAAGGACTTGCAAGATCCAAATGCAAATGTGGTGTAGAAAGACAAGACAAAACGCATGGTCCAGCCAAAGTAAACACTTTCAAGTCCCAGTGCTCTCAATGGTGGTGCTGATGACATTCTGACATCTAGCCTGTAGAGATCAATGGGTATCTGTTTAGATGTGGAGCAGTATATAAAAGTTGTAAATAAATAAATAAATAAATAAATAAATAAATAAATAGCTTAACTTTACTTAGATCACCGGACTAGTAGCTAATTAAATTGCTATATCAGTCTGGGTTTCCTGGGAAAGTTGTCGCAGTTTCATTACAAGCATAAAATATATATCTTTTCCAGCTGAACTTGAGGATTCATGTGGTGACATACAACTCCCAGCAGGTGTACCATTTTCAGGGGGTGGGGAGTCCTTTTTTGACAGCCCAGTTGCACATGCCTAGAATCAACCCAGTGACATTTACTCAAACACCTTGGGTTGCATCCAGGATCTGCTTTCTGCAAGAGGAAGGGATCTTCCTTGAGAGCTACTGCATGCTCACAGAAGGTCCCTCTGTGATTTTTGGATATGCCTGCCAGGAGCGCCCTAGCTGCCTCTTGCAGTCCCCACCAATAGCCAACTCATGACACAGACGACGAGGAATTCTTTCCAAGACTTTATTCCTTTATGAGTCTTTCAGAATACTAGTTGCTAGCGCCAAAACAAGGAACAGCACTAGGGAAAGATAGCTGAGTAGCCTAAGCTCCAGTTAAGGCAGTTGATCCCTGTTTGAAGGAGAACCACGGGAAGACCCTGAACTTATGGTCTAAGGAGAGATCCTCCCTCTTTCCCTTGGGTCCTCGGGACGTGACCATTGTTTGCGTGCCAAACGAGCGCTACGCCTTCTTTCCGCGCTCCCCATCTGTCGTCGCTCCCTGCATCTGCGCCGAGCATCCAGCAAGCCCCCCTCTAGTGCTCTCTTGCTGCCAGGGTCACTATCGCTCCCAGGAATGCTGGCAGGAGGAATCTCTGCCAGCTGCTGTGCCTGTGAGAGATGAGCGAGCTCCTCTCCCATGGATTGCTGTTCCTCCTCAGAATCAGAACTGCTCTGGGGCTCTATTGGCTCAGTTTCCACCCTGACAATGCCCCTCCCACACACACCACTGCTAATCCCATTCAGCAAGGTCCCCCAACCCTCTGTGTATCATATTCAGGGGGGTGGAGGGGCTACGGGGGGGGGCAGAGCTCATTTTCGCCAGCCCAGTTGCACATGCCTAAATCTGGAAACCCATTGTGTAGAAGAATGGCAACTGCATATGTACTGCTTTGATGTGTATTTCATTCATTCATTTAAATATAACAAGGATGGTACCAGACAAACATGCCTAGGAACAGATTTCCATGGTTTGGGTGCAGCCACATAAAAAGCCTTTTTTCTGATAACTGAAGACAGAGGAATATGGAGAAGGGCCTCTGAAGAGGATCCCACTTAAGGAGAAGGGCCTTGTGGGAGAAGGCAGGTTAAAACCAGAAGCTGATTCAGAAACAAACTGGAAGCCAGTGAAAAATTCTTTTGACTCTGGGGTACAATATCTTATGTGTACCACTAAGAGCATTACTTAGGGCCAGTGGAGGGAGGTGGCTCCAATGTCAGTGGGGCAGCGAATCTACTCTGGGCTTCAGTCAGAACCAGTCATAACTCTAAAGGAGCTATCCAAGGTATGAAGCTGGGCTTGAGGGTTCATGTGGTGCAAAGCTTAAGAGTTCTGACTGGTTGTGACTGGAACGTGGAGTGGATTCACTGCCCCACTGACATCAGAGCCACCAGTCTCCAATGCTTAGGACTAAACTAGACTAGGCATGAATGCATTTGTGTGTTGTTGTTGTTGTTGTTGATGTTGTTTTAAACAGTAGCCATGGCAGGTCTCAATCCAGGTCAGCCCTGTCACACAGGGGAGAATGGTCAACCCTTTCTGCTTTGCTGTTTTTCTAATAAAAAACACCACCCCCATACACAGACACACACAGACACACACACACACACACACACACACACACTGCTATTTGCTCCAGGAAGAAAGCTGCTGTGGGTGCAAATAGCTTCAAGGGGGATTTTTCTCAGGAAAACAGTGAGAGGGAAAGGGTGAAGCCCATTTCCCTGCACTGTGGTCCCATCGCAGCTATTCGCTTTTAAAAAAAATGAAGATACACAAATGCAATCATGTATTTAATGTATTGACTTACCCTATGCACCATTGAATTTCAAACATTATTTTCTAGAATTTGTCAGGTGTATTAATGATGCTTCAAAAATATCCTAAAGGGCAGGAAAGTTTGTTTTCCTTTTTATTGGACTAGGAACAAAGTGTTTTATAGCGTTTGTATAAAGGGATGAATGGAATCAAGTCACAAATGTTCACAAAGTATAAAGCACCAAAACAGGTAGACTTTATGGTTTTAAGGGAAGACTGTATTCAACAGTGGCAGCATTCAACACTGCCTACTGCACAAAGCCATAAATAATCATAAAAAGGAACGGGCCAGTATTGATTCCCTATGGGACAGGAAGGAATTAATCTCCCCAAACATGGTCCTTTTTTCCCTTTAATGAGCAACAGAGGAGGGAAATAGGGTGGATATTAGAAGGACAAACAAAGGCAAGGACTAGGAGACAGGAGGAGAAAGGGATAGCAGATATTTTACTTTTGGATGGTGTCAATCTGTAAAATATGAGACCTCAAAATAAAAGCATTGAAACAGCATAACAAGAAACAAAGGGTGGGAGTTTTGTGCTTTAAGTGCAACGGGAGAAGGATGGAGGAAGCAGAAAAAGTGTGGAAGTGCAATACATTGACAAATTGAGCTCAGGGTAGGACATGTGTCTGTCACACTCAGGTTTGTTTCAGAAATTCTAGAAAATGGCACTCATTTGTGTAAGTTGCTAGTTTCCTGAGGGAAAAAAGAGAAAAGCACAAAAGTAAAAACAAAGCATCTCTAAGGAGCTGCAATTAACTCTTCACACTAATTCAAGGTTTTATGTCTTATTAGCATGAATGATGGCACTCAGTGTTTATGCAGCACCTGGAGAGCTCCAAATGGTTCCACAAACATCATTTCAGAACTCCTTGAAGCAACATTGTAAGAAAGGTCAGTGTTAATAGCCCCACATTGCAGATGGGAAGCCTGGGGAATAATAGCTTCTCTAAAGCCACTGACTGAGTCCATTGCTGAGATTTGAACTCAGAACCTCCTAGGTCACATTGTTAGGCACTGTGCGACACCAGCTCTGAGATGAGAATAGGAACAATGCTTCCAATAAAATTAGCACTGTGCTGAATTTTTCAGTCTATCCCCTCCACCCCCAGATCATTCATTGTGGGGGAGAGGTAAAGAGAAATTGCAGCTGGAAATTGTGGGAAGGAGTGAGAATTTTGGCGAAACTTCTCAGTGTGCAGGGTCTCAGTGCTTGCTTTACTGTAAGGAGGTGGCTGAGGGCAGTGGTCGTGTGCATGCTCTTTGTGTTACCATGTTTATATATCCCGTTCTGTCCTTGCAGCCTCTCCAGCTGCTTGAGCTTTCTGAAAAGGCCCCTAGAACACTTAGCCAGGACTTCATTGGGGCTTCCCAGTGAAAGCTGAAGGCTGAATGAGGTCTTCTTCTTCTTCTGACTCTTCACAACAACAAGACCAAACCGAAAATGCCTTGCTCAGCTTTCAGGCAGGCAGCAGCACTGGAAAGCCCCAAGGGGGGAAGTCCTGGCTAAGCTCAAGCAGCCGGGTCCGGGATCAAACACAAGGCTGCACAACCTACAAAGGAGCTGATCATCATGGGTTGTGCACTAAAGCAGAAGAGGCGAGCACACCGCAGGCAGCACACCCACTCATGCACGTCCACCCATTGGTTTTTAAACCGATGGGTTGTCATGATGTGCAGACCAGGTCAATGTTGCTAATGATGTATTTAACCTGCAATTCTGTACACATGTACTTGGGAGTAAATCCAGTTGAACACAATGGGTCTTACTTCTGAGTCAGCATGCATAGGATCGTGCTGTTAGCATCATGTCTAGTTTGGCCCTGAGAAGTAGGTTAGGCCGATAGAGATTTGCACAAGGCTGTCCTGCGGAGAGGGGGATTTGAATCCGAGTCCTTTGGGTCCTCCAAACCCTGCATTCCATCCTCTGTCCCCTGCTGAATACGTTGGTGGGATTTTAAAATGTGATATCCGCTTCTTCTTTTTATTTTTTTATTTTGGGCAACCGAAGAATGTGTTTAACCTTGCTGCTGTTCATGTATTACATAGAGCCATGATTCATAACAGTTTCCTGGTTATTCTGTATTCATTTCATGCTAATAATTGTTGATATTAAAAAAAAAAACCCAGCATGGCTTTGGAACAAATGATCAATGTCAAACAAATCACTTTGCTGACAAGAAAAGAGAGATGGGCAATATGAGTGTTTCAAACACTTCAGGCAGTGATGTGCAGAATAAGATTAGGATCTAAAAGAGATTTGATGGCCATCATCTCAACAACAGGATGTTGACAGCTAGAATAAATAACTTCTTGGGAGCAACTTGTTAAACTGGGTTAAAAAAGGGATGTGTGATGATGGGGCCCTCTCCAATACCTCCTCCCAATCAGATTATATTTTATTACTCAGCTGAACTGTACAGCCTGATTCAGTTTGCAGTTAACTAAAGGGGGTCGCACAGCATAAAGAACTCATATCTCCTAGCAGCATTGTGGCAGAAATTGCAGATGGAAGAGAAAGAGGCTGGTGGTGTCAGGAGAACAGGGGAAGCTGGAAGCTGCATTATACCAATTCAAACTATTTGTCCATCTAACTCATTATTGTGTGACAGCGGCTTCCCAGGGTTTCCGGCAGAGCTCTTTCCTGTCTCTTGCTACCTGATCCTTTCAAGTGGAGATGCCCAGGGATCGAAACTGGGACCTTCGGTATGCAAAGCAGGTGCTCCAGCTCTGCACTCCTACAGTCCCTTCCCTTAAAGAAGATACAAAAGGGCCCTTTTCAGGCTATTCATGCGAGAAAGCAATTCTGCCCTTAGAATCATGGCAAAGAAGTCTAATGCTTTGCATGCTATGGTAAGATGCTTCTGGGATTTATTTGCACAGGTCTGGCAATCAGGCTGCCACAGGAATCTGAACTGCATAGGCAACTTCTGCTTGGTTTGCCACTTGTGTGAAGTGATATTCCCCCCCCCCCCCGCGCCCCGGTTTGGGACAATTTCAACGGTGCCAAGGAAAACATTCAGTTTTACAGTTGTGCCAGGCTTGGATCCTGGCAGGTACAGTTTGATGTATCACTGGCTTCCTGTCTAGTAATGGTGCTCGGAGAAAACAATATGGCATGCTACTGCCGCAGGAGAGCTAATTAAGGCAGTTCACATTTCTGGCTGTAGATCATGATATATTTAATTTCCATTTGCTCTTTCTGCAAAACAACTTCTCAGATGGCTGGCTGTCAGACAGGTTGCCCCCTGAAACAACCCTTTATTAGGGTTCAAACTCACACCATCATGGGACCCTTAAAGTAAGTACAACTTCAAAGTTCAGACCTCCTTTGTCCTGGTCTGAGATAGAGGTAAGTAGAAGGGAACGCAAGAGGACACGAGGGCATCTCTGGAGGGATGAAGTGTAGTTCCTTTTTGGCTGCCCCCCTCTTGTGTTTCTCAAGTCATTCTTGGCCAGGTCCAAGTCCAGGTGGGTGACCATGACTGATGGACCAGCCCCTTCTTGAGGAGTGAGGGGAGACACCCATGTGACTTGGGGAAATCTGGCAAATCTCAGTACTGGACTTGACAGCAGATGTCCAGTCCTGGTCTCTGTTCCCATTTTGCTCCTCCCAGTAGAGATTACTGTCTGGTCTGCCAGGATAATCAGAGGCTTCTTTGAGAGTGGGGTGGTCAGCTTGTCTCCTTCCATTTCCTCTCTCCAGATCTCCCTTCCTGGGCCCTGTGCTTCTCCTCTTATGACTAAGGAAGGCCTCAATTCTCCCCAGTCTGGCTCCTGTTCTCTCCCACTCTTATTTTCCTGCTCTATCTTCTTGCTGCCTTTTCCTCTCTCTCTACTTTCTCTCTCTCTCTGCTCACATCCTCCTTTGCTCTCATCTCTCCCCCATTCTCCATTTGTTTGTTTGTTTGAAATATTTCTTGGCCACCTTTCAGGGCAGAAGCCCCCCCAAGGCAGCTTACAACAATAAAATGCATAAATACGGTTAAAATATTAAAAGTGATAAAAACATGAAACAATAAAAACAATAAAAGCCAACAATAAAAGCAACAATTAAAACCAACAATGATGTTAACAGCGGCAACAACAACAGTAGCCAAGGTAAAATAATATGTTTTCAAGACCTTCTTAAAAGTCTGCAATGATGGAGCATGGTGGACCTCCGATGGCAGCTTGTTCCAAAGGTGTGGGGCCACTGCAGAGAAGGCCCTCTCACATGTGTTCACCCACCTGACTGCTCTCATGGGTGGGCAAATGAGAAGGGCCTCTCTTTCTGATCTTAAAGTGCAGGCAGGCTGATATGGGTGTAGGCAACCCTTCAAGTAACTTAGCCTCAAACCATTTAAGGCTTTAAAGGTCAAAATCAGCACTTTGAATTGGGCTCGGAAACGCACCGGTAACCAGTGCAGCTGGCGCAGTATAGGCGTTATATGATCGAATCGCCTCATCCCCACCAGTACTCGGGCGGCCACATTCTGCACAAGCAAGAGTTTCTGAAGCATCTTCAAAGGCAGCCCCACATATAGCGCATTACAGTAGTCCAGCCAGGACGTGACTAGTGCATGGATAACTGAAGCAAGGTCCATCCTCTCCAGATAGGGCTGCAGTTGGCGTACCAGCCTAAGCTGGTAAAAAGCACTCCTGGACACCACAGCCACCTGGGCTTCTCCAGTTAGCTCAGAGTCCAGGAGGACTCTCAAACTGCGCACTTCATCTTTCAGAGGGAGTGCAACCCCATCTAAGACCAGTTGTAAACCTCCATCCAAGGTAGTTGGTTTCCCAGCCCACAGTACCTCTGTCTTGTCTGGATTAAGTTTCAGCTTGTTCTCCCTCATCCATCCCAAAACAGCCTCCAGACACTGGTTCAAGGGTTCCACAGCCTCCCTGGGATGTGCAGATGGAAACGAGAGGTAGAGCTGAGTATCATCCGCATACTGATGACATTGCAGCCCAAACCTCCTGATGACTTCCCCCAGTGGTTTCATGTAGATGTTAAAAAGCATGGGGGACAAGACAGAACCTTGCAGCACCCCACAGGCTAATGGCCATGGGGTGGAACCGAAGTCCCCCAGCACCACCTTCTGAGACCGCTCCTCCAGAAAGGAATGGATCAATGGAACCACCTTAAAACTGTGCCTCCCAAGCCCAATCCAGATAAATGATCCAGAAGGATACCATGGCCGATGGTATCGAAAGCTGCTGAGAGGTCCAGAAGAACCAACAGGGTAGCACTCCCCCCATCCATTCCCTGCCGTAAGTCATCAACCAGGGCGACCAAGGCTGTTTCTGTCCCATAACCAGTCCTGCTTGTTTCTGTTGCTGGGCAACTGGGGGAACATGGGGGATTGTATGGCAACCCTGGTAGCTTCTCACAACCTCCCATTGGTTCAGATCCCTTAAGTCCTAGCCTTGCTGCTCTTAGTTCCAGGGTCTGCTGCTACTGAAGAGTATGGTAAGTTCAGTATTATGTAGCCTCTGGTGCCCAGAGACCTGGCTTTGCTTTCTTCTTGCCCACACAGTGTGTCCTGGCATCCTGGCCACTCCCCCAGATTGCAATGCAGAAGAATAGCTCTGGTCTCACAATTCTATGCTCTGTGAGATCTACTGACAAGTAAAGTCATGTCATGTCACGGCCCCACTGGAAGATTCCTCTGAGGGGTAAGAGAGGCCTCAACAGAGGATGATGCCCAGGCCTTGCCAGGGCCTGCACTGCAGGAAGGGCCTGAGCCCTTGGGGGAGCCCACTGAGGTCCCAGCCCCTTGGCAAATGGGGGAGTCTGCCTCAGAAGAGGAGAGTGTCAGCACCAGAGGAGACAGGCCCAACTCAGCGAACCTTGACCAAGGGCCAGGCTGCAGCAGAGGTCTACTTGGGTGCAGAAGGATTCCTCATGAGTAGAGGGCCCTCCTCACAAGGAGGACTCTCTGCAGTTGAAGTGAATGGCACAGCTGGGGCTCTGGCAGCTCCAGGATAAAAAGCCCAGTAGATGCTCATAGGAGCTGCTGGAAGCAATGTCTGTGGTTGACTCTAGCCAGCTATCCTGCCCTCTGCTTGGGCCCCTTTTTGTAAGTGGCCTTGGCCTGGATTTGACTACTCTTTTTGCATAACCCATTTCATCTGTATTGCTTGGCTTCCTATTTGTTACTCCAGATCTGACTTGTGGACTCTGCTTGCTCCTCCGTTCCACCTTCACCTGACCTGCCAGCGCCCTGCCTGAGCACCAGGGGTAATAGGACAGATCAGGACAGACCCACAGGCAAGAGCTGGGTTCACATGACCATCCTGGTGACTCAAAGGAGGTTGAGTGGATCCACATCTGCAACAGGATGCATGCTGAAATGGTAGTGCAACCATATGCAGAGGTATCTTTTCTGGATGCTATCAAGAAATGATTATTCCACCACGTGGTCCTCAAGAGAGTTCAAGCAGGAAGTTGGCATAGCTCAGCCTTCCCCAACGTGGTGTCCTCCAGATGTGCTAGCCTGCAACTCCTGTAAGTCCCATCCCTGCATGATCAATGACCATGCTAACTGGGAATTCTGGAAGTTGCAGTCCAACATATCTGGAGGTCACCATGTTGGGGAAGGCTGGCCTAGCCAGAGGGCAACTTCAGGCTAGCCAGGTTCAGAAGTAGGGGCAGTTTGCTTTTGAGTATCAGTTGATGGAGAGCAGCAGCAGGAGAGGTCTATGGGGCTACCTGGAGGCATCTAGTTGGCCACTGGAAATCGGATGTTGAATTAGATGGACCTTTGGTCTGATCCAATAGGGCACTTACAACTGATATGAAAACGGAGTTTTGTCCAGCTGTCCCTGATTTCAAATTGCAACATTTTCTATGGAGTGGGGACAAGAAATTCTGTAGTCCTGCAAGTTGGCATCATCTCAGCCAATTCAGGAGAGATGGCCCAGTCCAGCCACATTCAGAAAATAGCAATTAGATGGTCACCTACAAAGAATGTATAACCTGTTCCCCAGCTGGAGACATACGCCGCTGTAATTATGGAGGAGACACTAAGAACACCGGGAGGCCATGGCGAGAAAAATAAATTAAAATTAGACCCGTTCACAATTGCTCTGTTCTCAGCAGAGTAGCTCTGTGAGCCTGATTGGGGTTTCTAAGCAGCATGCTCTGAATTCAGTAGTTGGTTGGGTGTTTTAAAAAAAACTTTTTTGAGACTCTGCTCATGCTTCATCTTGGCTTTTCTTGAATGTATTCTTCCTCCCAATAACTGTTGACAGGTCTAGCCCTGTAACCATCTGGCTTGTGAAGTAATGAGACCAAATGAAATAGAGCTTGGGAGGAGGAAAAAAAAATAACGTTCTTTCCTTATACTATTAATAACTGAAAAGTGTTGATTTTGGTGACAGCCTGATACTTGATTGTGAAGCATGTTGGTTAATTAGGAGAATCATAATGAAGGTTATATGAAAATGTGTACATTCCTCCAGAAATAAAATAAAATAAGCGAGACTTGATTTATTCTCACAGACAGGAAAACTGATCACCAGGAACTTTACATATGAATAAATAAAATTATCATCCCCACCCCCAAGAAGAAAAGACAATTTGCTATTTGCCCCTTTGTTGTTATTGTACTCAGGAAAACACAACCGTATCGCTGAAATGAAGCTGCTGCTTAAAATCTCTTACAGATGAAAGGATTTACAAGTGGGTGTGCGCTCTCCCCCCGCCCCCCGCCTCTCATCTTGACAGTTTACTGATGTTTGAGGTGTTGCTTGGTGACTCAGCCTGCCTAGAGCCTGGCTAGGAAACGGATCCTAATTACTAATACTTTCCTTTTGGTTGTGATCATTCTGCATGGGGACAACTCAGTGCTTCTCTCATACAGATCTGTTACCGGCAATGTGCTGCTCATTTGAAGTACTATTCTTTCAAAACATGGGGTGGGGCTTCTTAAGGAGATGCAGGCCACTGCTGCACGAGCTGCAAACGTCCTCCGGATTCATCCCAGGTCAGGTTTTCTGTGCACCTTGACTGGGCCAGGAGATGAAATTGATGGTTCTTTGTTTCCAGAACAGGGGTGTTGAACCTCTTTCAGCCCGAGGGCCGAATCCCATTTGAGAGAAGCTTTTGGGGGCCACATTCTGGAAGTGGGTGGGGCCAAAGGCAAAAGGAAGCAGG
Source organism: Heloderma suspectum (assembly GCF_057233095.1). Classification (NCBI taxonomy): domain Eukaryota; kingdom Metazoa; phylum Chordata; class Lepidosauria; order Squamata; family Helodermatidae; genus Heloderma; species Heloderma suspectum. The sequence goes on from NC_139462.1 coordinate 197,803,925, forward strand.
GCCAAAAATGCCAGCATATTTTAGTGTAAAGCTCTAAGGGTGCAATCCTATGGCCGCTAGTCAGTGGCTAGACGGCCATAGGATTGTTCGGTTCCCGGAGAACCGCTTCCCCACCCCCTCCCCTGCCGCCTTGTAGGCCGTTCCTGGTCTCTGCTTTCATGACAGCAGCATGGAGCAGGGCAAAAGGGGGTGGTCCCAGGGCAGGGGAGTGTGTAAGTGCTGGCACAACACTTCCTATGCGTCATCCAGCCTCCCCACCCTGTGCTCTGATGTCCCGCAGCTAGACAGCTGAAATTGGCCATCTAGCCATGAATACAAGGCAGCTGGCGCATGAAGGAGATGATTCCCTCCGTGGTCCTCCCCCTGTGCATTGGATAGTCACCTCCGAGTCTGGCGGCTGCCGCCCCTCCACATAGGATCGTTCCCTTAGTAACTAAGCCTTAGGAGAGGTATTTCAACCTTTTAGAGTGGGGGCGAAACTGCACAAAAGCTGGGACAGCACCAAACGATGGTGATAGGGGGAGCCAGAAAAAAGGGGCATGTCCATCTGGGGAACCACAGAGGGCCAGATGGGGACCAGTGGCAGACCTGATTTAGTCCCTGGGCCTGAGGTTCTGCAGCTCTGTCGTAGAAGGTAAGTGTCAGGTATTGGTGTCAATGAAGTTATCCCTGTAGGAGTGCATGATCTCCCAGGCCAAACACAGCTACCAGCAGCATATGGTGGCCCAGACATAATGTCCTGGCTTTGTTGCTCAGGCAACCTGGGATGCAGAACCATAGTGGGGTGAAGCACCTGGGTGGACATAGTGGATTGCATGTTTTAGGCTCTTCAGTTACGTAGGGAATTACATTTTTTTTTTTTATTGCTACCTGAAGAAATCAGGACAGACTTACACAAACTCTTAACTGGCTCCAGGTCTGATTCAGTCCTCAATATCATCTGAAAAGATGATCCTTGTTTCTGAACTCTTCTACCTCATCTGTCTAGACCAGCTTTCCTCAGCCTGCTGCCCTCCAGATGTGTGCACTGCAACTCCCATCATCTGCAGCCGGTGTGGCCATTGGGCATTGAAATCTAACACCTTGGGAAGGTGCCAGGTTGGGGAAAGCTATCTAGACTGTCCCTTCCTTTTCCTTTGCTCCTTCTTTGACCTTCTGACTCAGTGTTTTGTTTTGATCTCTCACTTGTGGGTCTTGGTCATTGCTTGATGGCAGTTTTGGACAGGGACCTTGATCTGATCTCTGTCTCTTGGAACAACCTCGCTCATGGACCAGGATCTTTTTGACAGACAAAAACTGATGCGAGATTTAAGTGTCTCCTGTGAGCTACTTGGACTATGGTTACATTAATTATGGACAACAACAGCTAATTGTCACATGTTTATCCTTCCTCTTGCCAGTCTATGACATTTCCCAGGCTTCTGTCATAACACACTGCTGTCACCAAGCAAGTACTGAGTTCACATATAAAATAAGATTTATATTCTTTTATATATCTTTTTGGAATATATATGTTTTTGGAATATTTATATTCCATTTCTATAGTTTTTCTTAAACACATCTTCCAATATGATCATTCATTAAAAAAAAAAAATCACCAGTACTTTTTGGCAGCAGGTTAAGACTTTTCTCTACTCTTAGGCATTTGACAGCATATGATGGGGTGTTCTAGTTGTTGTTGTTTTAATCAGGTCCTGGTTGTTTTATTAATTGTTTTAATTTATTTTTAAACTGTTTTAAGTTCATGAATGATAATTATTTTATATTATGTTCTATCATGCTGCAAACCACCCAGAGAGGTTTGGGCAGTACAGAAAACTAATAGATGAATGAATGAAACTTCTCTTTTCTTCTCTACCTTTTCATACATTTTTTTCAACCTGTCTCTGCTACACCTAGGATTTTGGATCAAAATTTTCCAAACAAGATCCACTTGTCAGCTATACTATTGGTACTTTCAAATTCAGAGGAGATGTAATATTCTGTAAAAAAAAAAAAAGAAGGTGGAGGGAGGATTTTTTTCTAAGTCAAAGGCTGGATGAAGTTAAGGCACTGTAAACTAAAGAAACTGGGTGTCATGCCTCACCCAGACCTGAGCTAGGATGACTCCTCTGAGTTCTTGGATGGAGATCCTGATGTGATGAAGTCCAAAGACTCTGTGGGGCCCCTGACTCCAGCGCTACGCTACCCCAGACACTGCCAGCATCTCAGGGATGCTATGACCCTGGCCTCTCTACAGCAGAGGACCTGGTGGGATGCACAGAAAGGTTCCCTGACTCACCTGAGAATTTCATTAATGTTTGTAAATCATGCGAACATGCCATGATCACAATCCTGAATGCAAGCAGGAGAGCACGTTCTCTGAAAATGCTTGCAGATTCTAGAACTCACATTCGTGTCTGGGAAAATGTGCATTTTCAAATGCATCCAATTTTAGAAGTACAAACTTTTTTAAAAATGTGCATTTTTACTCTTTACTCTATGGGGGTGGGGAGGGTGCAATTTTCATACACTCTCTTAAAAATGTGATTCCCCCCCCCCCATTTGAAATGTGCACTTTTCCTGTTCAACCAAAATGAAAAATTGTGTAAATGACTGTTGGAAATGAGGCAAGATGACTTTCTAACTGGTTGTCAGAGAATCTGGGTGATCTTAAAAAATTCTTGTTTGCCCATCCCTAGAGGGGAAGGTAGGGTTGGGCGGATTCCCTAACTGCTGCTCCAGGGGGGAATCCACCCTGGGGGGGAGGCGATCCGTCCCTCCCCCCAGAATCCTCTTCGGCCGGCTCTGCTCCGCGCCGAAGAGGATTCCGTAAATGGCTGCATTTAGCTTAAACTAAGGGCTTTACAGCTGCAAATGGTGTCTGCTATGCCATTTGCATCTGGAGTGAGGCCTGAAAAATTGTATGCATTTTTATGTGCATTTCTCCTAATACATGTAGTTTTGTATGCAATTTTGCCCAATGTATACATTTTTTTCCAAGCAGCTTCTCTAAGTAATGCATTTTTGAATATTATTTTCACCAATATATTTCTGTTTGTGTGCACTTTCCCCGATACAAATATTTGCATGTGGGTTTTTACTGGAAAAACCCATTATAAAATTCAGAGAAATATGAATTTTGAAGTATGACTGAATTTTGGTTCATTTATTGGTTTGAAAGTGCACAATTAGGTACGTCTGCCTTAAATTGCAAACTGAACACATTTCTCTCTCATCCCTCCATGTCTCTCAAGGCCCAGAAGAACCAGGTTTCTCAGGCGGAATGGGGCCTTCTCAAGAGTAAAGTTGTGGGGAGGCTTGGCAAATCAGTTTCAGCTAGGCCTGGGCGAGTACTGGGAGAGCAGGCTACATACACCCCCAGCTTAAGTCTGTTAGTTGCTGGAACAACAGCTAGCACTTCTTGTTCCTGCTTCCTACCTGGACTCGCCCCTCGTCTGCAGCTAATACCCTGCTTACTCTTGGATTGCTCCACTCTGTTGGGCCTTGGCGCACAACCCTGCTATTGGGCCATGCCTGTTTTTGGATTCATTGTGCTCGACCTCAGCTTCCCCTTAAGAACTTACATTTCTGGATTGCCCTGATATCTGAGACTCTCTGGGACCAATCCCTAACCTTGTGTTTGAAGGAGGCTTCCATTTAAAAGTTGCCTGGTCCAAGTCTGTCATGCGAACCATAAGAAGAGAGAGCAGGGACCTCAAAGTTGCCCATCCCTTGTTCACACCAGGGCTGACTGAGGTGACACGTAGGTCCTCTGGTCACAGTCTTCCCCATGATGGTTAGACATATTGTATTTCTATTTAAAATGTATGTATGTATTTATTTGACTTAGATCAGCCCTTCCTCACAAAGAGTCCAGGGTGGCTAACAACCTATATAAAACACAGTCCACTGTACAAATACTAAAATCATGACTCTAAAATAGCAGATGCATAATAAAATACAATAAAAACCATCAACACGATCAGTCAAGCAATAAAAAACAAAACCCTGCCAGGGATTCAACCTGAGATGTTCTGCATGCAGTAATGGAGGCTGGGCTGAACCTCAGGGCAGTGGGTGCTGGTGGCAGTTTCCCCATGGTAACTAGATTCTCTTGTTCTTTAGAAAAGTGTCTTTTCCATGCTGTTAACTTTCCTGAGGACAGATTCTTAACACCCAGTTGTGGTGCCCTCGTAGGGCTGTCGCAAGACATTTTGCTGCCTGAGGTGAACAGCAAATGGTTCCTCCTCCCTGCACCCAAGTCAAGGCCAGCCAAGTTATTTTGGCAGCTGAGACAGAAGATCCCTCAAGTGCCTGTCCCTGGAAGAGAAATTACAACAATAATAAATAAATAACAGTTTCATGCCCTTTCATGACAATGAAAATTAGCTGCCTGAGGGGTCCACCTCGCTCTGTCTAATGGTAGGGGTATCTTTTGTCATTTGTGGGTTGTTGTTTTTCCTTTTTGTATGGACTGTAACATCAGTGATGAAGGAAAGGAACTTTCCTTCATGCTCAGAGGTACTTTTTACATAACTGAGCCTAGTATTCCCTGAATCCTAGTGAAGTCTTGGCACAAATTAAGATAGAAGAGGGAGATAAGAAGAACTTGCACATAAGGATGGGCAAGGAGGAGGATGTAGAGAAGAGTTGCACCCCCCCCCCATATTTTATGAAGAGTTGCTTGAGGACGGAAAAATGAAGAGGGGTTACTGTGTGGAGAACAGAATGTATGTGATCTGGTTGTAGTTTTCTTGCAACAGATATGGCCAGGGCTTAATCACTAAAAAGGGAATGTGTGGGATCTGTGTGGGATGTATACCATCACTATTAAGTATATGAGGAGGGGTGGCTGTAACTGCTCAGTGGTGAGACAAAAGCATTCTGTATATGTTCAGAGGTACTCTTTATTTCACTGCTATTTTTGCTGACTTGGTGAAATGTAAACAAATTTTTGTAATTCTAAATTGATATGCATATGTGCATTATTTATGCATTTACATGCAAATGTGAATATACATTATACAGAGAGAGAGAGAGAGAGAGAGAGAGAGAGAAATTTGCATGTACTTATCTTTTCCTGCAGACTGCAAAAGTTTGCCTACCACTGCGCTGGCATATGCAAATTTGTGGCAGGGGCCTGTGCCCTGGAACTTTTAAATATCTAACAACGCCCCTGGTGTTTAGGGAGTCAGTGTAAACCAATTCCTCCCACAGTGCCTCCAGTGCTGGAGATCTGAGGTCTTCACAATATACCTGGACAAAGTTATATTGTGCAAGATATATTGTACAAGCCAGAAATGTATCATCAGATAAGAAATCAATATTTGGCCACTTTTGGACACAAGGTGGTGCCACTGTGATAAGCATTCCTGAGCAGAATGAATGAGGCTTAAAAAGTGAAGAATAAATGGCAAAGTAAAGATGATGCTGTTAAAGTGCTGCATTCAATATGCCAACAAATCTGGAACACTCAACAGTGGCCACAAGACTGGAAAAGGTCAGTTTACATTCCAATTCCAAAGAAGGGCAACGCCAAAGAGTGTTCAAACTACCGCACCATTGCGCTCATTTCACATGCCAGCAAGGTGATGCTCAAAATCCTACAAGCTAGGCTTCAGCAGTATGCGAACCGAGAACTACCGGAAGTACAAGCTGGGTTTCGAAGAGGCAGAGGAACTAGAGATCAAATCGCCAACATTCGCTGCATCATGGAGAAAGCAAGAGAATTCCAGAAAAACGTCTATTTCTGCTTCATTGACTACGCTAAAGCCTTTGATTGTGTGGATCACAACAAACTGTGGCAAATTCTTAAAGTGATGGGAGTACCAGACCACCTTACCTGTCTCCTTAGAAACCTGTACGAGGGTCAAGAAGCAACAGTAAGAACCAGACATGGAACAACCGAGTGGTTCAAAATTGGGAAAGGAGTACGACAAGGCTGCATATTGTCACCCTGCTTATTTAACTTATATGCAGAGTACATCATGAGAAATGCCGGGTTGGATGAATCAGAGGTCGGAATTAAGATTGCTGGGAGAATTATCAACAACCTCCGATATGCAGACGATACCACCCTAATGGCAGAAAGCGAAGAGGATCTAAAGAGCCTCTTGTTGAGGGTGAAAGAGGAGAGTGCAAAAGCTGCTTTGAAACTCAACATTACAAAAATGAAGATCATGGCATCTGGCCCCATCACTTCCTGGCATATAGAAGGGGAAGAAATGGAAGCAGTGACAGATTTTACTTTCTTGGGCTCCAAGATCACCGCAGACGGTGACTGTAGCCATGAAATTAAAAGACGCTTGCTCCTTGGGAGGAAAGCTATGGCCAACCTAGACAGCATAGTAAGAAGCAGAGACATCACCTTGTCGACAAAGGTCCGTCTAATCAAAGCTATGGTTTTCCCAGTAGTAATGTATGGCTGTGAGAGCTGGACTATAAGGAAGGCTGAGCGCCGAAGAATTGATGCTTTCGAACTGTGGTGCTGGAGAAGACTCTTACAAGTCCCCTGGACTGCAAGGAGGTCAAATCAGTCCATCCTAAAGGAAATCAACCCTGAGTGCTCATTGGAAGGACAGATACTGAAGCTGAAGCTCCAATATTTTGGCCACCTAATGCGAAGAGAAAACTCCCTGGAAAAGACCCTGATGCTGGGAAAGACTGAAGGCAAAAGGAGAAGGGGACGGCAGAGGATGAGATGGCTAGATAGCATCACGGATGCAATGAATATGAACTTGAGCATGCTCCGGGAGAGAGCGCAGGACAGGAAGGCCTGGCGTGCTATGGTCCATGGGGTCACGAAGAGTCGGACACGACTGAACGACTGAACAACAACAACTTACTGACATTCAGGATCTGATGAATACAATATATATTATTAACATACGCCTAGGAGTTTAGGTTTCCAGCATGTTTAAAAGATGACTGCTGCTAGGAATGGGTTCCAGGAGACTAAGGTTAATAATATCAGTGACGTACTGTGCCATACCTATAGCAGATTGACTCAGAAGCAGTGGAGTCTGGTGGCTCGGATGTAAGTGGGGCGATGAATCTGTTCTGGGTTTCAGTCAGAACTCTAAAGGACTTATCCAAGGTGTGAAGCTATGCAAGAGTTCTGACTGGTTGTGACTGAAACCCAGAAGCCACCAGCCTCCATTGCTCAGAAGTAAGCCTTGCTGTATTAAGAGCATCACAAAACCCTGGAAGTCATCTGGAAGGGGTCCTGGAGGCCATCTAGCCCAACCACCTGCTCAATGCAGGATGCAACTACATCATCTGCTTAAAAGGACCACCAGTGAAGGAGGGCCCAGCTCCTCCCAGGTTGGTGTGTTCCACTATCAAATTGCTTGTACCCTTAGGAAGTTTCTTTGACAACCCTTCATATACTAGAAGAGAGTGAGCAGGTCTCTCCTTAATCTTCTCTTTTCTGGGCTATTTCAACTGGCTGAGCTATTTCAACTGTTCCTCATAGGATTTGGTTTCCAGACCCTCACCATCCTGGCTACCATCCTCTGGAGCTGCTCCAGTTTCTCAAGGTCCTTCTTAAATGTGGTCCCCAGAGCAGGCCACAGTAGTTTAGGTGCAGCCTGACTGGCACAGAATAGAGTTGAACTATTACTTGATACAGCTGGACCAAGACATTTTGTTGCCTGAAGTGAAGAACAAGATGGTGCCCCCTCCCATTCCATGTATGGAAATCAACTGGGCTGTCAGGGGAATCTTCAAAAATGGATGATGGTGCAGCTTCCTTGAAAGCAGCTGAAGGCAGCAGGCTAACTCAGGGGGTGAACAGCACACAAGCTAGGGGGTGCAGAGGGTGCATGGCACACAAATCTTTCCTCCAATGCTTTGCTGCCACCTCCCAGCATCTGCTGCCTGAGGTGACTGCCTCACCCTGCCTAATCTGGATACTATGTTTCTGTTATGCAGCCTAATGTTGCAGAGGGGCTTACTCCCTAGTAAGTATGTTTGGGATAGGAGCTTCAGTGAATAAATACATTATACACCTGAGCCAGAACCTGACATCACATTAGGCATGTTTATTGAAACCAGCGGGCATAAGTGTGCTTGGCTGTGCAGTGGGTTGTGTCGCTCTACATGGGTACAAATAATTGTATCACATATGAAGTTTTGCATTACATCTGCACATCTCACACATCAGTATATTCCAAATGTGTTTTAGATGTCGTGCCTCTGTAGTTCATTGTTCCGTCTTTGAATAAACCTATTGGCATGTTGGTTAGTTGTTTTTATTACCAATGATCAAAAATATTCCACAAGAGCAGTTGCCAAGTTTGCTTATCAGAAAGCTAGAATAAGAAAACGTCCTGAAAATCAAAATGTTGTTATCCGTACATATGACCATCTTGTTTGAGTTCTTGTACTAAAATCTTGTACTTGTACTAAGTGAAAGGTAAAGTGTGAATGGACTCTATATTCATGGTCGTGTCAGCCTTTGTTATTTTAATATGAATTGCAATTGCTCTGGTAGCTAGTCAATAAAATTTCACTTCCAATTTCATTGTTCCTTACAGTCAGGAATGTTGTGGAAGTTGTATGATTTTGATTGCAATGCTTTTGCTGCCATTGTTTAAATGAATAGGGTGAATTGTGCTCATAGGTACAATTGCCTTGGCTCCTAATAGTTTTCTTATTTACATTTTAATCCTTTTCGCACTAGTTGGCTAACAACAGTCATTCACAAATACCATATAAAACAACGTCCAGTTCTACTGGCTGGTTCTAATGGAAGTTGTAGTCCAACACATCTGGAGGACTCCAGGACTGGGGAGGCTGTGTATCATGGAAGAAAGGTGGGATAGAAAACAATAAATAAATCTTTAACCTTTTCTACATTAATCTTTTTTTTTTTTTCATGGCGTCACTTTATCATTCCCAAGTTTTGTTGCTGTATGTTTTAGTAGACCCAGCCAAGGTCGAAGGGGGGACAAAGGAAGCAGAAGGCCAGCGTCGTCAGGGATTCAGTCTGCTTATTAGACACAAAGCTTAAGGAGGCTGAAATTTCCACTTGGCAGGTGTAGGGAACACCAGCTTCCTCTGACTTCCTTCACTTCTGTAATTAGAGCCTCATTTGAAGAGCTCCTGCTGTTCCCCTCTTCTTCTGGAAACGCTGACAGAGGCTTCTTTGGCCAACCATGACAATATTTCTAACACCTCTGGGTTGGTTTGTTTGTTGGTTGTTGTTAATCAAGTGACAACAAATAAGAGCATCTACCTTTACAGTAGTTAAGTTGCAAATCCATGAAGGAAAAAGCGGGGAGGAGCGGAGAGTCATTAGACTGCTTTTCTCCAGTTTAGAAGGCCATTGCAGAGAACGGTACACAAGTGCGTGAGGCATTGTCGTCTTTAGTTCTCATTCCTGAAAAAAACAATAGTGTTTGCATTGTTTTGTTAAAAGAAGAAAGAAATAGATTATTAATGTTCTCAGAAGAACATAAAACCACCACCCTTCTTGGTAGTGTTTGTTTTTCTCTTGCTGACACCCTTGCAAAATGTACCATTATGTGGCAACCCATCCAACTGTTAACGTGAAGAGGCAGGATATGAGACTTACACTGGAAAAAAAATTAGGATTGGTAAGGTTTCAATGATTCAGTGAAAGTGCCCAGAAATAATATTTGCCATTTGTGTTCCCATGAAAAGTGAAATATTAGCAAGAAATACCACCTGCTTTGTGTGTCAAAACACGAATACTCACGAATGGTTGGCGGTGGTGCCTGCTTGCTTGCCGCGACTTTCTGAGCATGGAAATTTGGTGCCAGTGACAGGCAGGCATAAGAAGGTTTAGTATCAAAGGTCCTTCTTATATTTTTGAATTTTACCAATAAAAGATGCTACAGTCAACCATCCATGCAGGCCGGGGCTGGAGGGCGGGTATAGAATGTTGGACCGGGACTGGGAAGATCCAGATTTAAATCCCTATTCAACTAGAAATTTCCCTGGTTGACTTTGAGCCAGTCACTTGCTCAGCCTCACCTAACTCAGAGCGTTGTTATGAAAATAAAATGGGGAGGGACAGGAGAACCTTGATCTCCTTGGAGGAAGGGTGGGATTAAAACATAGCAAATCAATAAACACTGTGTAAAGCAAGTTTAAAGTGATGCGCATTGGGGCAAAAAACCCTGACTTCAAATATGAACTGATGGGATCTGAGCTAGCAGTGACTGGCCAAAAAAGAGATCTTGGAGTTGTGGTGGATCGCTTGATGGTTCTGTCAGCCCAGTGTGCAGCTGCTGTAAAAAAGGCAAACTCCTTGTTAGGCATGTTAGGAAAGGAATTGAGAATAAAACTGTCAATATCATACTGCCCCTATACAAATTGATGGATCAACCATACTTAGAATACTGTGTACAGTTCTGCTCACTGCACCTAAAAAGATATTGTAGAGCTGGAAAAGTGAAGAAAAGGGCAACTGAAATTATTAAGGGGCTGGAGCAACTCTTCTATGAGGGAAGGTTGTAACAGCTGGGATTATTTAGCACAGAAAAAGGGTGAGTAGGGGGAAACATGTTAGAGGTGTACAAAATTATGCATGGTGTGGAGAAAGTGGATAGGGATACATTTTTCTCCCTCTCTCATAATACCAGAACCCGGGGTTATCCCATGAAGCTGATTGGTGGGAGATTCAGGACAGATAAAAGGAAGTGCTTCTTCACACAGCGTAGAGTTAAATTATGGCATTCGCTACCACAAGATGTGGTGACGGCCACCAATTTGGATGGCTTTAAAAGGGGGTTGGACAAATTCCTGGAGAAGATGGCTATCAATGGCAACTAGTCCTGATGGCTCTATGCTACCTCCAGTATCAGAGGCAGTATGCCTATGTACACCACTTGCTTGGAAACATGGCCAGGAGGGTGCTGTTGTACTCATGTCCTGCTTGTGGGTTTCCCGTGGGCAACTGGTTGGCCACTGTGTGAACAGAATGCTGGAGTAGATGGACCCTTCGTGTGAAGATCATGGCTCTTCTTAGGTTCTTATTGTAGACTGTATTTAGTCGTGGCTTCCCCTCCAATTTTCCCCCGTCCTGCTAACTACTGCACACTACAGATGGGGAATTAATTCAGTTCGCATTTTAATGTGAACTTGCCTAATTTTGCACTTTTGAACCACCATGCAAACCAAAACTCAGTTATCCTTCCAAATTTGCACTTTTCCTAATTTTGCAATTGAGTTCTCCAATACTTTTTAAAAAAATGTAAATACAATACATATATTAGGGGAAATAACAGTCACAAATAAAAAAGGCGGGATATAAAGGCAATAAATAAATAAATAAATAAATAAATAATTATATTAGGAAAGTTGCTTGCAAAAAATATGTATATTAGGTAAAAATGAATTAAAAAATGCATGGATTAGGAGAAATGTGTACAAAAATTCTTATCAATTTTCATTTACGTGCTGCCAAGAGGCAATGGTTCCTTTAGGATTTGGAGACAACAAACACACTAATGAGTGAAAGCTAAAGATGTTTATTAATCAAGAATAAACCACAGAGCAAAATTACATTGCTTATATCCCTTCAGTTGCTGGACACCTGCAGTGGTCCAGGCCTATGTCAAAGTTTGGCCGTTTACAGGAGTCCGCCTATCGTCATTCTCTGAGATGTTCCAAGTGACTGAAGGGACATAAGCATCGTAGCCTTGCTCTGTAGTTTCTTCTTGCTTAATAAAAATCTTTAATCTTCATTCATTAGTATGTTCATTGTCTCCAGATCCTAAAAGAACCATTGCCTCTTGGCAACACACATATGAACTTTTAAAACAAAATTTGAGATGAACCAATTTAAGATTGGAAAAATGAGAAATTGACAGATCCATCCATCCATCCATCCCTGCTGCCCAGATTTGTCCCACATCCCATACTACTCCAGAGGGTCTCCCAACCCTCATGAGCAGCTTTTCATGGGTCATGGAGGGCTGCAGTGAGCAAATAGGGTTAGAGACCCTGCCTTACACATGCAGAAGTGGTTTTCACTAGCTCAAAGCTACCATTGGATACAACCCTGCATGTATGGAGCAGCCCTTAATGTTTTTGTTTTCTTGTTCGTTAGGAGACCAGTCTCGATGCTTTTCCTGCTCGGTGGCCTCTCACAACTAGAGCTGTTGGACTGTAAGGCATTGCAATGACCCCTCTTCCGATTTAACATAGGGTGCAATCCTGCATGTTTAGACAGAAAAAAGTCATACAGCTCCCAGCATTCCCAGCATATTGGGAGTTGTAGGACTTTTTCTGTCTAAATATGCATAGGGTTGTGCCCTTGATAGCTCAACATAAAGTGCTGACTACAGGACAGTTCTTACATTCTAACAATAGAAACAATCGCGCTCCCCCTACCTATTTCCCTCAGTAGGGAAGTTATGAACTTCTTGCTTTTGTGCCAGAGGCTTAGCAAACTCTGCAGGGTCAACCTGGTGTTTCTGATTTATTGCTCATACCTGGGGAGGGAGGTTGTCTCTATAAAAATCACTGTTTATGCCCAAGCTTCCTGCATTTTATTCACAAGTTATATGATGCAACTGTGAGACTGGCAGTTTAAATAAATGGATATCATAGCTATGATGTGAATTACATTTTAATTTTCCATGCTCGGTTTTGGCAAAATCACTTCATAGCGCATCCAGAACGATCAAGGGGATTTTAGGTCGTCTCCCGAGACGACCCCAAAGAACAGTGCATGGCACACACACGTCCCTACAAGCTCCAGCTGGAACGAGTTATCACTTCAGATTTTTATTAAATGATGTTTTTATTTAATTAGGTTTGTTCATGAAAGGGCCGCATCAAGGGCCGTTCAGAACCTGAACGTTCTATGGGACAAACGATGTACAGTATGTGCAAGAGTGTGATGAAGTTTTTACCTTATTGCAATAAAAAACTGCCCTGGAAGCTGCGATGTTGAGAGGTGGAGTTGCAGGATGGGAGAGGGGACGTCCTTGTGCTCAAGCTTCCTGGCCCCAAACTGCTTTTAAATATGCATCTAGACAGTTTTAGGTGGGAAGAAAGAAATTTCGAGGGGAGGAAGCCATTTGCATTTTGAGTAGGAACTTGGTTGGAAGGGGGGTTAAGTATCTTGTTATCTCTTTCCCTCCACTCAAAATTGCAGCTTCTTATTTATTTATTATTATTATTATTATTATTATTATTGTATTTATTACATTTATATCCCACCTTTCTTCCATCATGGAACTCAAGGCAGCTACATGTGGTTCCCAGGTGGTCTCCCCTCCAAGCGTTGACCAGACCCAAACCTGCTTAGCTTCAGCAAGGTAGCTGCCTCCTGTGCCTTCAGACTATGCCTTGGGACCATATATTTTTAAGCGTATACCTTCTGAGCTTTGTTCCATGCATTTACATGTGATGTGGTTTTCTGCTGTGTTTCCCTCCTGGTTACTAAAAATGGTCTTCAGCAACACTTGGACCCAAACCAGATCCATATGGAAACTCAATAGGAGAGTTCTATACGTTGCATCACAACAAACTGAGTTTTGCCACTGAATATACACATTCAACAGAGCACTATAGCAATGCCATCTCTCATGGGTATTCTGCCCGTGTGATGTATGTGTTCTTTAAACATCTGCTTGTCATGTTCACACTTCACATTTGGAGGTGGACTGTGGGGGGTACACCCCAGAAACACTCTGTGTCTGTGCATGTGTGTGAAGAAGCTCCAATAATCCCCTCATTAGATTATTGTTCTGTACTTAAAATGGCTTTTATGAGGGCTGGTGAGACAGGGTTTATTAAAAATGAATTAATTGGATTAATTGGTATACTCCTGAATATAATTGCATATTTAAAAGGCAGGTGTTTGTTGGATTTTAACTACACCCACCCCTGCAAATGATTGCTCAAAACTGATGGCATTTTAAACATAGACTTTAGGTTCTGATTATGCTCCTTTTTTCCTATATTCCTTGTTCACCATTCTTCTGAAAATGACACACAGCACAGAACTGGCTTTAAGAAACCCGCAAAATTTCAGAATAGGCACAGTGGTTTAAGTGGAAGGGGAATCCTTAAGTTTGGGCTGTGTGTGAGAGAGTCATTTGCTTCCCTTTCCCACCTCCCATGATCTTTTGGGAAATCTGTATCAAAACAGCACACACCACAGAGGTGTCTCCAGGCAAGAAACCTGCAAAGTTTCAGAAGGGGCTAGAGAGTTAGGAAAAAACATTTCAGGGGATTTTTTTTTTCCACAGTGAAACCTGGTAGTGTTGGAAGAATGATCACTCAGCTGTACTGTCAGTCACTCAACCCACCCCCCTCAGCATTTAAAGAAATGGAAGCAAAATAGGGTATTTGGGGGGACATACTGTCTCTCTATTTCATTGATGTAAGCTGCATTGAGAGACAATAATTGTCTGAAAAGTGGAATAAAAATCCAGTACATAAATACATACACTTTTTGGTTGGTCCTAGTAAAGGTATCCTGTAAATGTTGTTTTTTTAAAAAATTATTCTAGTAGACCAATGCTGCTGCAAAGACTTTATAAACAGACACAGTCTCTATATTGAAATCATCATTTTGTTTTTATTCATCTATTTCTCTAGTTAGTATAATAATGCCTAAGCCAGATTGCAGAAAATTCTTGTCTGCTTTGAAAAACTGGAGGATTGATTGGTATATCTTTCACCTTCTTTTAGAGCCCTTAGAAGGAAGCTTCCAATCTTGGAGCCATCTGAGTATCCAATGCCCTGCCAGGCTATTGCTGGCAGGGCAGGGGAAATCGACTGTATTGCCCCTGCAGTGGGCTTTGAAGTCTTAGTTTAGAGGTGCCAAGATAGTGATAAATCAGATCCAGGTTTACTTACAAGGAGATACTTTATTGAGTACAATCAGCACACAGGTGCACCCAATGGTTGAATCAGACAGCTTTTCTGAACCCAGAGCCATGGGCTACAATGGGTTTTATTCCATACATGCTAGCAGTGGGGCAGCATGACAGCAGCAAGCGCCACCTAGTGTTCATTGCCAGCATAGACTAACAGCGCTTGGTTCTCAGCACAGCCACCTGCAGTTTTAAGACAAACGAACTTCACTTCCCAGGCACATCTTGATAAAACACTTGGGGCTGCACCATCGGCCTTATCGCTCTTTGACTCATCCTGGTGAATCAAGAGGCCTGGTAAGGAAAACAGCAGCCTTCTGAACCAAAGTCAGAGAACATTATGGGGCATCTAAGCCCCTCTAAAACTACTGATAGCTTGGTTCAGGCCTGGGGCCTTACACTGATGGAGGCGATTTTTGCCTCTCCATCCTCCTTTTGGAAAATTTTCCTCTGGACCAGCCTCTAGAGATGGCATGTTGCAGGGGGCTGGGCCAGGGCTGGAGAGGCCATAGGATTTCTCATATCCCGGCCTTACCTCTCCCCGCCCACCAGAATGCCCCATTTTCTCTCTGCCCAAGGCTGCATTTGCGACCTTGGGAAGCAGCCAGTGCAGTTCTTTCCATGGTGGCTGCAAGAGGTGAGGGAGGGGGAGGAGAATTTAGAGTTAGAGACATTTACTCACATACATGTTGGGCCTGTAAATCCTACCAGCAGCACTGACTCACTGTCACTGTCCTGGGGATCAACGTCCCTGATTATTATTGTGCTTTGTCTCTTCCACCACCTCCCCAGCCCCCACCTCACTCCTATACACAAGGAACTTGGGGGCTGGTAATTCATGAAAAAGCATAGAGAAACACAAACATCTCTGTCTCAAACAAGAAGTCTGGATTTATTTGCACAAGCTCGCTCTGTGGGTGTGTGTGTTCTAGAGAAGGGTCTGGGTTAGCAACCCACTGTTCAAAATGTTGCTTGTACTGCTCTAACACTGCTTTTAATTGGCTCCAGCAAATCTCACAGGATCTGGGCAAAAGGTGCATAGATACATGGAAATAAATTTCCATAAATATCTTCAGACATGATCTGAACTTCAGCATCCATTATCATTATTTTTTTTTTGCTCATGGGAATGTAGTTGTAGCATGGCTCAGGCCCTTCTGAACCTCAGAGCCCTCTAAAATGTACCTCCCACTCCACAATGCTGGGCCCTGAAAGGAGGCCTTATTTAGCAACCCAGGCAGTTAATTAGGCCTGATTTTGTGCTATTTGAAAGTACTTTGGTAAAGGAGTGGTGCTTAAAAACAAACATTGATTGTGGGCAATCTCACAAGTGGCCTTTACAGAGCCTCAAACGTTCACTCCACATTGCTCTTAATTACTGAGCCATATGTTCTCACTCTGTTTCAGTTTCCGCAGAATTAATGCTGTCTTGTCTGGCAATTTCTGATCTGCTATTGAAGGGAAGGTGGAATACGTGCAGTTTTTCAGGGGCTGGGATGTTCCTGTCAGCAGAGGTGGTCAGAACTGTGTGTGCGTGTATGTGTGTGTGAACGCACAAGGTTGTTCAAAAATCTGGCAGATATTTTCATGCTACCTAATTCAGGAGAGACATATTTTCTGCTTCTTGGACCCTGAACAGCAACTGCAACCTTCAACAGAGGCTCCTCTTGCTGTCCCTCTGTTTACTCATAAGGTGACAACACACAAGAGGGCCTTTTATGCAGTTAGGGGTATCGTGGGAGTCTGAGACAGGGGTGGAGTCCTGTGGGCTCCCCCTACCCCCACTTGGCCTCCCAGACTCCAGTCCACGGACAGCTGTGCCTGACGTGGCAGTCACCACTGGTCACCCGAGCTACCATTTTGTGTAAAAATGGTGGCTCATTCTTTTACATAAAGGGCCTTTTATGCAAATAGCAGCCATAAAGCAACCATTTATGCAAAATTACAGGCATAAATGGACCACTCACGACTGTAAGTTTGAGTAAATCGCCACTTTATGGCCACAATTTGCATAAAAGGCCCTTGACATAAAAGAACAAACTGCCATTTCTATGCAAAACAGCAGCTCGCTAAGAGATCGGGCGGCCATGTGCCAGGTCCCCATAGACTGCTTTGCGGCTTGCCACATGCCACGAGCAGGGGCGGGCAGCCGGCAGGGGTCTGGCACGCAGTGCATGGGGCAGACTTGGGTGAGCCCACCCATCCCTATCTGCAGTAGCCCCCTGCCTCTGAAACTCCCTCCTCTGGGAGATCTGTATGGCTCCTTCACTGCTTTCATGTAGGAAAGCAGTTAAAGCTTTCCTCCTTAATCAGACATTTGAGCCCTCCTAGGCAGAGTTTTGTCTTTTGCTATTCTTGTTTATATTGTTTCACTGTTTTTAGAGCATGCTGCTCTGATCTCCTCAGGGACAAAGGGTGGGATATCAATTATTTTAAATAAATGAGCCTGATTTTCAAAATTGAACATTTTAAAATGCACAAAGCTGAATGGGAAGCTGGCAATCAATTATCATGTGAAAACATTTGACCAGCTATTAATCCCCCTTGTAGGATACCAGCCTGCTTTGCCAGTTCACAGCATGTATTCTTCTGTTCACTTTCTCCACTGTCGTAGATGTTGTCCTGCCTTCCGTATCTGGAGCTGACTTCCTTTATATCAGGGGTGTTGAACCACTTTCAGCCTGAGGGCTGAATTCCATGTTGGAGAAACTCTCGGGGGCCACATTCCATAGGTCAGTGGGGCCAAAGGCAATAGGCATGGGGCCCAAAATACAAGCATGTTGTAGCTGAAAGCTCTCGCTTCCAGTAACGGAGCCTAAGGGGAGGCATTCTAACCTTTCAGAATGGGGGGGAAACTGCACAAAAGCTAGGAAACCACCAAATGAAATGGTGGTAGGGGGAAGGGGGCGTGGCCATCTGAGAAACCCCAGAAGGTCAGATTGGGACCGGGGGGGGGGGGCAAATTTAGCCCCCGGGCCTGAAGTTCTGTAGCCCTGGGTTACAGCTTTCAGCTTTTTTGTAGAAAGAAGCTCTGTGCCTTTAATACTGAATAATGTGGGTGGAGGGGTCCAGAATTGCTATTGTTACAAATACTGACAGGGAACACTGCACCTGATGAGTTTCTGCCTCTCATGTAGCCGTTAAGTCAGGAATGTCTGTGTCCCTGTGCCATGGGGTTCAGTCCTATTTAAAACAAGTCTTATTTGAAACTATCTTCTGGCATTACTGATTTGTTTAGAGACCCAGCTAATCTTCTCAGCAGCATCTGAATCCAGAAAATTATCTTTATGTTACTTGGAATTAAGCACTATAGAAACATTATCTTAACATCTGCCTACTTCAGTTTAAGGCGTAAGGCATTGATTCGTCAAAGGAATTCTGGCAACAGACTTGCAGAAGAGCTGCCAGAGCTCTTCTAAAATTATAGAAATTCAGTTTTTTTTTCAGAGGAAAGCATGTCGCCATGATCAGCCAGGGGGCGGGGTTGGGCAGGGGGAGGACATGGCAGACATGCATAGAAAAGGTTACGAAAGAGATTTCTCTTATTTTGGCTTAGAAGCACCCCCCCCACCCCCGCTATAGACTTCATCCTATGATCCTAAGAAGTTGCCCAAATCATGGAAAGTTCTATGGATTTATCTACAGTATTTATATACCCCACTGGTGTAGTGATAAATTTTGAAATGCAGCTTCATGACAGTCTCCATAGCCATGCCCCCACGGAAAGTCCCCAGATGCAGGCACCTGTACTGATCCGTGTGTATGTGTGTGTGCTTGTGTATGTGTGATGTCTTTTGTAAAGCTAATGGATTTTAATTATCCATTCAGGGCAAAGCCACCCCAAAATACTTTGCATTAAAACAGGGATAGCTCTAGGGGTGGCAGAGCATTCCGCCACGGACTCCAATGGGGCTGGATTCTTTAGAATCCGGCCCCCTGGAGTCTGTGGAGGTACAGACCATTCCCCCCCGCCACCCTGTGAACTTTGTCCCAGATGGATCCTACCTGGCGCCAGCCTCTGAGTCCTTGCATCCACTGCCGGTGTGCAGATGCAAATGGCGTCTGGCATAGCGGACGCCATTTGTGTCCCTGGTCTTTTAGTGATAGGCTACATAAATATTTAAGTAGCCTATTACGGCAAAGAGCAGGGACTAGGGATGTCAAAGAATTCCGCCATGGACTGAATTCTCCGTGAAATGGAGAAATCTCCATCAATGGAGAAATGGAGAATTCGAAATGGGATCGAATTCCCTTCAGTCTGTGCCACGGAATCCTTTGTGGAACGGCACCACAAGGTCCTGCGGAGCCAGCAGTCATGCGGCTTTTTTTTGGTCATCCGCACAGAGTCGCGAAATTTTCGTAAATAAAAACACAAGGTAGTATATTGCGATAATAAATACATAAGTTAAAAAAAAAAAAGAATTGTGCTCACCGCCTTGTTTGTGAGTGTTCTTTTTCAATTGAAATCCTCTCCATTTACTTTCAGCCAAAACACTTCCTCCTCCAGGCTTCCCAAAACAAGGCTGCCCTAGGTGTGCCTGAGCGATGCACTCTTTGTTTAAAGCAATGCTGTTTGAAAGAAAGAAAGAAAGAAAGAAAGAAAGAAAGAACCTTTTAAAATGACCATGCCGGTCTGGAGCCCTGCACGAGTATTATTCCCCCTGCTAGGCTTTCTATTTCCACATCCAGCCTTGTTGGTGATGTTGTGAGGCTAAAATGGAGAGGAGAACCAACTCTGTGCATGTCTACTCAGAAGTAAGTCTTACTGAGTTCAATGCGACTTACTCCTACACATGTCAGCACCCCACTTGCCCCAGCTCAGCCTTGTATTTCCACATCCAGCTCATTATCAAACCTCCTGTTAGTTATCTCACTGGGTGACTTTGGGCTGGACTCTCACCACTGCACCACACTTCTGTTATGAAACTCATGAAGAAAAAGAGACAGTATAATGGAAAGTTCTTTCTGAAGCAGTCACACTTCATTTGTACAAATGCAGCATGAAGGGAAAGATCAGCAACCTTCTCTTTGTTTGAATAAAAAGCATACTCTGCACATGCTCAGGGAATGGACAAAATGAGGAATAAACATACCAGGGAATATGAAGAACTATATATTTCCATTATGTGTGTGTGTGTGTGGGGGGGAATCTCCCTCAATCCAGCTGTTCCCTGGAAAACCCCCCCCCATTCACGCAAGTGTCTTCTGAGATAACTAACAGGAGGTCTGATAATGAACTGGATGTGGAAATACAAAGCTGAGCAGAGAGGAGAACCAACACTGTGCATGTCTACTCAGAAGTAAGTCTTACTGAGTTCAATGCGACTTACTCCTACACATGTCAGCACCACACTTGCCCCCAGCTCAGCCTTGTATTTCTACATCCAGCTCATTAGCAACCTCCTGTTAGTTATCCCACTGGGTGACTTTGGGCTGGCCTCTAACCACTACATCATACTTCTGTTATATGAAACTCATGTAGAAAAAGAGACAGTATAATGAAAAGTTCTTTCTGAAGCAGTCATACTTCACTTGTACAAATGCAGCATGAAGGGAAAGATCAGCAGCCTCTTCTTCTGAGACTTACTTCTGAGTAGACATGCACAGAGTTGGTTCTCCTCTCCATTTTAGCCTCACAAAGTCACCAACAAGGTTGGATGTGGAAATAGAAAGCCTAGCAGGGGGAATAATACTCGTGCAGGGCTCCAGACTGGCATGGTCATCGTCCCTCTTTCTTTCTTTCTTTCTTTCTTTCTTTCTTTCTTTCTTTCTTTCTTTCTTTCTTCCTTTCTTTCTTTCTTTCTTTCTTTCAAACAGCATTGCTTCTAGGGATGGCGGAGAATTTCTCCCTGAATCTTCGGGAGGCTGAGCGCCGACGCATTCGGCCCCCCGAAGTTGGTTGGGAAATTCTCCGCCGGCCCCCCGCTGCCCCCTGGGATGGGACTTACCTTTGGCGAATGTCCCTCTCGGTGGCGGGTCCCGGAGGCGTTTCGGTGGCGTTTCGTTGCGGGCGGGGGTGGCGGCTGGTCCCCCGACCGGCTGCCGCCGCCGCCATTCCAAAAAAAAAAAACTAAAGTAAAAAAAAAAAAAGACCCCGTGATAGGCTACGTGACGATTTACGTAGCCTACCATGGCTGACTTTGGAAATCTACCTGTGATAGGCTACATAAATCGTCACGTAGCCTATCACGGGGTCTTTTTTTTTTTTTACTTTTTGTTTCGCCGCCGGGGAGACGGGGCACTTCTCCCTGGCCTGAATTTCGGCCGGGCGAGGCGGGGCGCCTCCCCCCCCGGCCTGAATTTTGGCCGGGCGAGGCGGACCGCCTCCCCCCCCTCGCCTGAACTTCGGGGGGAGAAGCGAAGCGCCTCCCCCCCACCGCGAAGCCAAGCTGCGAAAAGGTAAGTGACTTTCGTACATCCCTAATTGCTTCAAAGTGTGCATCGCTCAGGCACACCTAGGGCAGCCTTGTTTTGGGAAGCCCCAAGGAGGAAGAAGTGTTTTGCCTGAAAGTAATTACTGCACGTCTCAGGGCAGGGGAAAAAAATACGTAAATATCTATGAAAAATAGCCTTACTTACGGAAGTTATGCAGAATTACGGCTTTCGGTACGGATTTATCTTCGTAATTCTTGGAGTGGAAAAAAAGAGAATTCCAGGGGCTTGTGAACGATAGGGATGGACGAAAGTCACCTGATCCCGAAGCTTGCTTCGCTGTGGGGGGGAGGCGCTCTATCCCTCCCCCCGAAATTCTGGCCGGAGGGGAGGTGCCCCGTCCCTCCCCGCTGAAATTCTGGCTGGGGGGGAGGCGCCCCGTCCCTCCGGCCGCGAAACCTCGTCTCCTGCTGGGACGCAAATGGCAGCGGCTGTAGTCTGCAGTCAGCCGTGATAGGCTACGTAAATGTTTACGTAGCCTATCACGGCTGACTTAAAAAAAAAGCACGTATGCAAATGGCGGCGCCCATTGCCGCTTTTTTTTCCCCCCAAAGTCAGCCGTGATAGGCTACGTAAACATTTACGTAGCCTATCACAGTTTTTTTTTTAAAATCTAGCCATGATAGGCTACGTAAATCTTTACGTAGCCTATCACGTTTGTTTGTTTGTTTGTTTGTTTTACTTGGAAATGGCGGCGGCGGCAACTGGTCGGAAGACCGGCCACCACCGCCACCGCATTGGCGCCGCACTGCCGCCGCACCACCACCGGAGCCGCTGCCGCCAGGGACATTCGAGCAAGGTAAGTCCCGTCCCGGGGGGGGGGGGCAGGGGGTGGCAGACTGTTTCTCCACCAATTTTGGGGGGCTGAATGCGCTGGCATTCGGCCTCCCCGAGATTCGTGGAGAAATTCTCTGACATCTGAATGATGGTACGGAGCACTGGCCGCAAACTGCGGAAGTCAAGCGGCATGGAAGGTACACAATTCATACATCCCTATGCGGGATGCAAATAGCATCTGCTACGCCATTTGCGTCCCTGGTCTTTTCGTGATAGGCTACTTAAATATTTAAATAGCCTATCACGAAAAGACCAGGGACGCAAATGGAGTCCGCTACGCTGGACGCCATTTGCGTCCGCACACCAGCAGGGCAGCGGACAGAAGTCCGACTACGGATGGGCCCGGCCAGCGGCTCCGTGGACTTGCCGGTGGAGCAGAGCCGGCTGGGCAGGATTCGGGGGGGGGGAACAGATCGTCTCTCTCCCGCTGCGGACCCCCCAGGCGGATCGGTGAGTGGGGTTCATACACCCCTAGAAAGCTCACAACAATATATTATTGCTGGGAAAATCCATCCCCCCTGTCCCCCTCCCCCGGGCTACTGTGAGGATTGCAGCTAAGCTCAGAGGAAATTCTGAGGGGATGGCAGATTATATCATTGTGACTGCTGATCGAAACGTCCTGGCGCTTCAACCCTGTGAGTCCAGGCTCTACTACACCATAGTATATACCCCACCCTTTCGCCAAAAAGACTGCCAAAGCAGCTTCCAAAGATAAGGAGCATGACAGTAGCAACTAAGTCATCTCCGTCCACTTTTCACTGGGGAAAAGAGCCAAGTTGCTCTTCTTTTTTGTCCGTGCCAGGGCTACGGTGACACTATCAACTGCAGGGTAGGTCAGCGGGTACAGGTTTTTCCTGGCTTGGTTTTTCCTGACGAGAGGAAGCCTCCTGATGAATATGCAGCTATGAAAGGCACAGGGGTCTGTACATGAGTGCTGTATTTAGCTATCATAGCCATCTTAACTGGCGGTCATCACCCCCATTGTCGATAACTAATATTATTACATGTTCATTCTGCACACTGCAGATGAACTGCCATTTGTCCTTGATCTACCCCCAAGCAATTGGTTTTGGACGATCCACGTAGGAATCCTAAAGAGAGAATGTTCTCTTTATTTCTCTCCCCACACTGTTCATAATTTTTAAAAGTTTTCTCACGCACCCCACTCACCTTGTCTTTTTTCTAAACTTAAATGTCCCTGATACTTTAGCCTTTCCTCATACAGAAAGTGTTTCAACCTCTTGATTGTTTTGGTTGCCCTTTATTCAGTGGAGGCTGGTGGCTCCAATGTCAGTGGGGTGGTAAATCCGCTCCGACTTTCAGTCAGAACTCTAAAGGAGCTATCCAAGGTGCAGAAGCAGTTCTTGATGATTTGGATCTGTGGCTTAAGACAGGGGCAGGCAGAAGATTGATTGGGATCTATTGGTAGATCTTTGGGTGATTTGCAGTAGATGGGAAAGGATTTCTAACTACTAATAGTTTAAAATAGTGCTGTGCCGGAAATGTCTTCCACATTTTTTTTTGACCATTCTCATTCAATTTGATAGAAAAGAAATGGCTTTCGAAAATATATTCAAGGGAGAAGAAATTTCAGAGAAATTCTCATGGGTTGGGTTTGGGGTTCTTGTCCTTCCTTTACTTATGAGGTGGCCATGGAGTGTGCATGATTGTCCTGTCTTTCATTGTACAATAATCTCTGTGGCAGCCTGTAGCCTCCTCAGCTTCCCATACTTCAGTTAGAGCTATCATTAGGAAGACATCAGGAGGTAATTTCTCCCATGGGGCTTTTTCAGTTCGGGAAGTACAGGTGGCCTGGGACTGGGAGGCTGCAGAGCAATGGAAAGATGTGTAATAGAGAGAGAAAACACACACAGTACCCTCAGCCACCTTGCAGTGATTAGGTAATTAGGTATTCAAAAATACCACCAAAAGAAATTCAAAATTCTGCCTTATAAAAGTGGAAGCCTCAATGTATTTGATGATGTTGCCACTTGCAGGAGCAGTGCAATAAACTAGGGATGTACGAAAGTGACTTACCTGTTTGCGGATTATGTTGATGGTGGGGGGGAGGCATTCCTTCCCTCCCCCTGGAACCCTCGATGGGGGGGAGGCGCTCCGTTCCTCCCCCCCGGAATCCTCGAACAGCCAGCTGTGCTCCGCGGCAGCTCTGCGGAGCAGCCGTCCAGGCCCAGCCAGGCCAGAGCCGGCCGCAGCCGGATTTCCGGCCACGGAAGGCTCTGGGTAAAAAAACAACAAAAAACCCGTGCACGCAAATAGTCTATGTAAATATTTACATAGACTAACACGGCAAAAATAAAGGGGAACGCAAATAGCGTAGTGGGCGCTATTTGCATCCCTTTTTGATTCACCGTTTTAGCCTACGTAAACCTTTACGTAGGCTAAAACGACGAATGAAAAGGGGACTCAAATAGCGCCCACTACGCTATTTGTGTTCCCCTTTATTTTCGCCGTCATAGTCTATGTAAATATTGACGTAGACTAAGATGGCCAAAAAGAAGGAACGCAAATGGCGGCGGCTGTAGCCGCCGCCATTTGCGTATGCGGATTTGTTTGTTTTTTTAAACCCACCCACCCAGCCACCCAGCCTATCACGTCTTTTTTTTTTTTTAAACCCACCCAGCCATGATAGGCTATGTAAATCTTTACGTAGCCTATCACGTCTTTTTTTTTTTTTACCAAGACTGGAAATGACGGCGGCGGCAGCCGGTCGGAAGACCAGCCGCCACCGCCGCCAGAGCCACCGCTGCCCGGAAGATCCGCTCCAGGTAAGTCTCGTCCTGGGGGGGATCCCCAGGGGGCGGGGGGGCAGGCCGTTCCGACACAGATTTCAGTGGGCCGAATGCACGGGCATTCGGCCTCACCAAGATCCGTGGCGGAATTCTCTGCCATCCCTACAATAAACCAAAAACCCTTAGGAAAAAAAAGAAGAACCTGTGCTACAACCCTTGCCGATTGTCAGCCCTGTCTGTGAGAAACTGTTGGAGAATTTCTCCTCCCCTAGTGAAATTGTCCCCCCAGTTTCTCTGCCTGCAAATAGGCTGGAGAATTTTGAGAGGACATTTATTTGCACATAGCACTAGTTTAAAAATAACAAGTAAAACTGAATGTTTAAAAGAAAACAACACTCTGCCGTGGTTGGCTTTGTGCAAATCATTTTTGTCTTAGCTTCAGTGTTTCTCACCTGTAAAATGGGAGTATGAATTGGTTGCCTTTGACTAGGTCTTTGTGGAATTCTACTAGCCACTTTGAGAGTTTTGTCTTAGACTCTTTGATGTATACTAACTCAAATACAGATGTGTGCCTGTAGGTACAGTGTATGGTGCACGGGGTGTGGTAGGTCATCGATTCCACAGGACCCCTATTGGCTCTGATTAGTAGACTTCGGGGCTCTAGCAAAAAATCAAGTAGGTCCCACAAATCTGAGGTCTGTCCACCCCTGACCCAATCACACTGCATAAAAATATACTTAATTATAACAGACTTTTAAGAAAATGGAGCTGATTTATACCTAGCTATGTGCAGAAATGATAAATGTGTATCAGAGGACAATGAACACAGTATTGGTCTTTTTTGTGAATCAACATAATTGAGCTCTGCAGGACTGCTGGAATTTCACTAGAAGTTATTTGTGTCCAAATTGGCTGGAGAGAACAAATGAACAGAGTAAGAGAATGTGTGTGTGTGTGTGGCGGGGGCTCACTCTTTTCTGCAACAATAGTTTTTGCATACATTTGGCTCCCAGGTTCGCTCTTGCCTCCGTCGCTGCCTAGGAAAACGAAAGGAAAGGGCGAGAGAAATCAAGTCGCTCTTGGTGAGTAAGAAGTGGGACCCTGAGAAATGCTTGGAAATTGCAGAAAAGAGACCGTCACTGAACTGACAGTCTGATCTTATGCTCTAGGACTGGTGTGCCCATGTGTCCTACTTTATAGAGGACAGTCCTTTATTTGAAGGGACAGTCCTCTTTTATTGGACGAGCTGCCCAGTCCAAATCTGGTTTCCAGATAAAGAACAACAGGATGTAGTGATGGCCACCAATTTGGATGGCTTTAAAAGGAGGTTAGACAAATTCCTGGAGGAAAAAGCTATCAATGGCTACTAGTCTTGATGGCTATGTGCTACCTCCAGTACCAGAGGCAGTGAGCCTATGTACACAAGTTGCTGGGGAACATGGGTGGGAGGGTGCTGTTGTGCTCATGCCCTGCTTGTGGGTTCCTGGTCGACAGCTGGTTGGCCACTGTGTGAACAGAATGCTGGATTAGATGGACCCTTGGTCTGATCCAGCAGGGCTCTTCTTATGTTCTTAACAGGGACCCTGAAGTTGCCCATCAACACTTACCACCTGGATTGCAGACTGAGCAGGAGGAACACCTGGACACTATGGTGAGATGTATTATATTTCTCAGGTAACTGAGCAGGGGTCACCTGGACACTATTCCTGCTTATGGTGAGATGCATTACATTTCTATTGAAATGATATGATTTCCAAAGATACGTCTACACATATAAGTTAGCATTTGCAGATTTTATGCAAAATCTGAGAAGGATCCAATGGTGCACTTCTGCTCTCATAATTGATGTTGCATTAGTGTAAACCGACACTGAGGCAACGTAACTAGTGCAACAGGGAAAAGCGCTCACTTGCTCTAGTTGCGTTGTGCAGGCGTTGGCTTGTGCTAGTGCAATGTCAGTCGCATTAGTGGGAGCGCACCGTTGGATCCTTCCCTCTGTGTCCCTTTTTTTGGCAATGTGCCATCCTACCTGCCTGCTGTGCATCATCAGCTGCAGGGCACAGGAACCGGCACAAGGCTTCCACTGCACCTTAGGGAGGCTGCGCTTTTCTCTTTGTTCCTGCATCAGGAACTGTGAAAGCCAAGGTTGTTGGGTTCTTTGAGGGATGGGGGTTGGCAGCAAGCAGAGGAGAGGACTAGAGAGTCAGAACAGGCAGAGGTGCTGGTAGTATGGTTTTATTTATCTGTAGTATTTATAGACTGCTTTTCCAGTGGAACACAGCAAAAGGGCAGCACCAGAGAAAAGGAAAAGACGGAAATCGAAGGGATGATGCAGGGGTTGGTACCTCCTTTTCAGAGCAAGTTCCTAAGAAGTTACAATAGATAGCCTTCCCCAGCTTGTTGTCCTGCAGGCATTTTGGGCATCAACTCACATCAGCCCCTGCAACAGATGCATCTTTGTCTGCTGACGAAGGGCTTTGCTCGAAACCCAGGAGGATCTGAATATCTGATGGTACTATCAATACATTTGCCTCCTTCAAACAAACAAGACAATAGAATAATAAAACAAAAGGGTCTTTCATAAGGAAAATGGAATAGGAAAGAAAAACAGTCCCTTGCACATCCTCACAGTAAAGGGAACAACCACCAGGTCTTCAAAGTGGTGGGGCTGTATGTCACATCTTAAGGACAGTTAGTATAGCCCTGTTCCAATAACACAGGCCAAAATGGAACAACAGTGGGATTTGATGAAGGAAGTACCACAGGGCTGCTGTCTGTGTCCTGCATTCCTCACATAGAAAGTCAGCACACCTTACCCCTGGCATCTTCAGTGTGGTACCCATAGGCACCAATGTGCCCGCAGACACCTCTCTTGGTTCACAACAGGTTCCCTGTCCCTCCTGGTTTTTATTTTATTCCTTAAGATTTTTAAAATTATTATTATTTTAACTGGGAGGCTGGCACACTGCAAGTTGAAGGGCTGCACTCTAGCACCATCTTTATTTGGATTACAAAGAATGGTTTGTATTTTGGCGTTCAGAGTCCACCTCTGTCTTGCATTTGTGTTCCTGGGCAAGTTTCTTTTACTCTCACCAATTTGCCTTCTGGAAAATGAGTGTTTTGTGACTGGCCACGCCCTCTGCCAGCCATTTTAGGAATGGGCAAGGCTGCCCCATGGCAGCCATTTTGTGAGAGTGCCCACCACACTTTCTCAAAATTCCAAATAGCCCACCAACCTGAAAACGCCGAAAAGACCTGGCTGCCTTAATGCAGATGCCAGCACATGCCTCTGTGAATGCCACAGCATTTCAAGCCCCTTTTTTGCACATTTGAAATGGTTTAACATCGGATACTATTTTTCCTGAGGTTTAAAATGTCAAATGTGTTAACTGTAACTTTCTATGTCTTCTTAAACCCCTGCAGGGAAAGGTTAATTCCCAAGGTCAAAACTAGGTGGCCTTTCCACCTTTTTCATTTTCAATAGTCACGGCAGCTTAATTTGAATGATCAGTTCCACCCAACAGTACTTTGCCTAGGAATTTTGAAAGAGTATAGAGTGTAAAGGAATAATTAAAGCAGTCTGTTTCTACAGCACGTTCTGTCTGTTTCTTCTTTTCATTATTAGATGTGATGACACATTTGCCTGTGTGGCTTCCTGCAGATGGCACAGAATTTTTTTTCTGATCAACTGGTAAAAGTAAACCAACTGTCATCTTGGATCACAGCTTTTAAGTTTGTTTCCCCCTGTGTAATGGGTCTTTTTTTAATGAAGGGTTCTGTGCTTTTTCAAGTGACAATATAACAGAGCAATAACTGAATGAAATAAAGGGTTGGATCCAAGATCTGCAAAAGGGTGCGACCTCCTGTAAGAGGAAGGGCTCCGTGTGCAGAAAGTCCCTCCGCCCAATTTGGGGGGATCTCCCCTCTCCCCCCACCCAATACAGCTCACCCCATGCAGCAGGGTCTTCTGACTCTCTGTGTAGCATTTTCAGGGGGCTAGAAGGGCTGGTGAGGGAAAGAGGGGGAAGGGGAAGTCTGCTTCTAGCAGTCCAGTTGCATGTAAAGGGAATGAATGAACGGTCAGCATAAATCGATTCTCCACACCTTCATGACAGCTAAAAGACTGATATTACAACACTGGAAAGATAAAAGCTCACTTCCTGTAATGCAATGGATTTAGGGCCTTATAATGCTTTCAACATTTGAACGGGTGGTGTATAGACACCAGCATCAAATGGATACTTATTTGGATATCTGGCCCACTTTCACTGAAGCTTATGTATAATTGCTAGTAAGTTGTATTTTCACATATATGCATTTCATATGTATTCATTGCATGGCTGGCTGGGGCATGCAAGAAGTTGAAGGGCTTTTTTCAGTCCAAACATGCATAGTATTGCGCCTTAGTTAAAACAGAGATACAGTACACCATAGTGGGGAAGCCTCTACCCTATGGGATTCTTTTCTGAGAGATGTTGAGAGACCAGCAGCTGCTTTTAAGGTTTTTTTAAAAAAAACCCTCACCTATACTACCTGGCTTTTCATTGAAAGTTTTAATCATATATCCTGCTGATGTGTATGTTAAACATTGCATTTCATTGGAACTAATTTTATTTAAATTATTTCTGTTAATAGTGGTGAGAGTGTTGGACTGGGAGCCGGGAGATCCGGGTTCTAGTCCCCACTCGGCCATGGAAGCTCACTGGGTGACTTTGGGCCAGTCACAGCCTCTCAGCCCATCCTATCTTACAGGGTTGTTGTTGTGAGGATAAAACAGAGAGGAGGAGGATAATGTCAACCGCCTTGGGTTCCTTGCAAGAGGAAAAAAGGTGGGATATAAATGCAATAAATACATAATAAAATAAATTATGTTTTTTGTATTGCTTTTGTTTTGCAAGCCACTTTGGGAAGATGATGTCTTGAATGGTGGCTATGAAATGGATGAAACCAACTAACAAACAAACTCCTACCCAATAAGGCCCCTTGCATGTCTATCTGGTTCCTTTATATATATATAAAGAGTCAGTGTGGTGTAGTGGCTAGAGTCTTGGACTGGGAGCCAGGAGATCCGGGTTCTAGTCCCCACTCGGCCATGGAAGCTCACTGGGTGATTTTGGGCCAGGCTCAGACTCTCAGCCCAACCCACCTCACAGGGTTGTTGTTGTAAGTCTAAAATGGAGAGGTGGAGGATATGTATGCCACCTTGTTCCTCAAAGAGGAAAAAAGAGGGTTCCTCAAAGAGGAAAAAAGGTGGGATATAAATGTAATAAATAAATGAATAAATTACATTTTTAATGTTGCCCAATAGCCGAAGCTCTCTGGGCAGTTTACAAAAGTTAAAACCATACAATGCAACAGCGAGATAAAACTTAATGTAAAACTATTAAAAGTTTAAAACGACAATATAAAACTAAAGCTCAAACCAGCAAATATATCATTATCTAAAACTACAACACCACATTTGAAAACAACAAAACTGAAGGACTAAAAAGACTGGGAGAATAAAAGGGTCTTCACCTGGCTGGTGCTGAAAAGGCCACAATGTAGGCAGCAGGTGAGCCTCTCTGGGAAACGCATTCCACAAGCAGGGTGCCACAGCAGAAAGGCCCTGTTCTTAGTAGCCTCCTGGTCCTGCCTCACTTCATTTGGTGGTGGTGCCCAGAGGAGGGCCTCTGAAGATCCCATTGCTGTCAGATCTCCTTATAAGGTACAAGCTTCCCCGCCTCTTATGTCTTCCCTGTCTCTGCCCTGTCTCTTTCCCCATCTCCAACCTATTCTATACGTTTAACCAAATCATTGCCAGTCCCACATGAATGCTAGCCATGTAATAATTCTTCCTGTTTTTGCAATACACGGTATAATTCGAGTACCCTGTCTCTGGATGGCTGTCCCTTTTCGCTTTCCCCACCTGGGTGACACAATTCCTGCCACAGCACTCCGTGGCTTACAGTTTAAGATAGTGCTGCGCCGGAAATTTCTCGCACACTTTTTTCGACCTTTCTCATTCAATTTGATAGAAAGGAAATGGCTTTTGAAAAGAAATTCAAAGGAGGAGATATTTCGGAGAAATTCTCATGGATTGGGTTTGGGGTACTTGTGCTTACCTTACTTATGAGGTGGCTGAGGAGTGTGTGTGATTGTCCTGTCTATCGTTGTACAATAATCTCTGTGGCACCCTGTAGCCTGCTCGGCTTCCCACACTTCAGTTAAAGCCATCAGGAGGGAGACGTCATGAGGCAATTCCTCCCGTGGGGCTTTTTCAGTTCAGGAAGTGCAGGTGGCCTGGGGGGCTGCAGAGCAATGGGAAGATGTGTAATAGAGAGAGAAAACATGCACAGTACCCTCGGCCACCTTGCAGTGATTAGGTACGCTCAAAAATACCACCAAAATAAATTCAAAATTCTGCCTCAGAAAAGTGGAAGCTTCAACATATTTGATGCTGTTGCCACTTGCAGGAGCAGTGCAATAAACCAAAAACCCTTAGGAAAAAAAGAAAGAACCTGGGCTACAACCCCTGCCAATAGTCAGCCCTATAGGAGCTGCTGGAGAATTTCTCCTCCGCTAGGAGAAATTCAGTGAAATTGTCCCCCCCCAGTGTGTCTCTGCCCACAGATAGGCTGGAGAATATTGAGAGGCTGTTTGTGCACAGCTCTAGTTTAAGATCCTAGTACATGTCATTCAGGGAATGTGTACGAATATATGCACATAGATGAGGACATGTGGTTGCGGGGTGCTGATATAGGAAGGGTAAGCAGATTTCCTGGAATCAGACAGAAAATGTCCTTGTTATTTCAAGGACTGAGCAGGGCTCAGCAAACTTGTTAAAACAAGTGATTCATGTTTTGATATAATTCTCCCCCACCTCTACAAATGATCCACAGATAAGACTCTGAATTTGACAAATGTGCTTGATATTTAAAATGGTACTGCTCCCCGCACCCAATCTGTGTTTCTGTGTTTTGTTTGCCAACTATTCATTTCAGAAAAATGCAGTTTGCAAATGATCACCTAATACCAACATTGACATTCAAGTCTGTTAGTTTTCACCATGGCAAAAGGAGATCAACAGTCGGTCATATCTGCTTCTCTCTGCTTAAAATCTTGGTTAAAACAGCAACACAATTGCAGGCCACAAATGAGATGCCACTGTAATTAGGGATGTCGGGGAAATCCACAATAGATTAAAATCAGTTTGGATTTCTATGAATCCAACCTGCAGATTCCACAGCGGACTGGCTTTTTCTGAGTTGTGTGGATTCTGCGAACTTGCAGACCAGTTTTTTTACTTTGGGGGAGGATTTGCACAAATGAGCATGTGAGCATGTGTGCATTAGCACAAGTGTGCACTTGTGCTACTGTGCATTTGTGCAAGTGAGCATTTATAAACAAACAAAATTCTCATAGAAGAAATCCGATGCTGTCAATGAGGTGACGATGGAACACAAAATGCCTGACAATCCACAAAATACAGAACCAGCCAGAACTCTAAAGGAGCTATCCAAGGTGCTGAATGCATTTTAGGGATAGGGTTCTGACTAAAACTCAGAATGGATTCACGGCCCCACCGAAATTGGAGCCACTGGCCTCCACTGCTATGTTTTAATTGAGGTTAACAGGCAAAACTGCACATGTTCCAACACTGGAGCATTGAACCTCTTTCAGCCCCAGGGCTGAATTCCCTTTCAGATAACCTCTTGGAGTCACATTCCAGTGGTGGGTGGGGCCAGAGGCAAAAGGGGAAGAGCCACCAGCAAAGAGAGTGAAGCCAAATACAGCAAATACCAGCATGCTTTAGCTTAAAGGTCTTCCTGCCAGTAACTAAGTCTTAGGAGAGGCATTTCAGCCTTTCAGAATGGAGAAAAAACTGCACAAAAGCTGGGACACCACCAAACGATTGGTGGTTGGAGGAAAGAGAATGGGGCCAGGTGGAGAGGGTGTGGAGGAGGAGAGAAGAGAAAAGTTGGTTGTATGCTGCACAACTGACATAATACACCTAGGAACATAAGAAGAGACATGCTGGATCAGACCAAGGGTCCATCTGGACCAACATTCTGTTCACATAGTGGCCAACCAGCTGTCAACCAGGAACCCACAAGCAGGGCATGAGCACAACAGCACCATCCCACCCATGTTCCCTAGCAACTGGTGCACATAGGCTCACTGCCTCTGGTTCTGGAGGTAGCACATAGCCACCAAGGCAAGTAGCCACTGATAGCCTTCTCCTCCAAGAATTTGTCCAACCCACTTTTAAAGCCATCCAAATTGGTGGCCATCACTATGTCCTGTGGTAGCAAATTCCATAGTTTAACTATACACTGGGTGAAGAAGCCCTTCCTTTTATCTATCCTGAATCTCCCACCAATCAGCTTCATGGGATGGCACTGGGTTCTGGTATTTTGAGAGAGGGAGAAAAATGTCTCCCTATCCACATTCTCCACACCATGCCTAATTTTGTAGACCTCTATAATGTCTCCCCTTTCCCTCCTTTTCTCCAAGCTAAACAATCCCAGCTGTTGTAACCTTCTCTCATAGCCTAGGGGAGATGCTCCAGCCCCCTGATCATTTTAGCTGCCCTTTTCTGCCCTTTTTCCAGTTATACAATATCTTTTTTTAGGTGTGGTGACCAGAACTGGACACAGTATCCCAAGTATAGCCACACTATAGATTTGTATAGGGCAAGTATGATATTGACAGATTTATTCTCAGTTCCTTTTCTAATTATGTCTAACATGGAGTTTGCCTTTTTTACAATGGCCGCACGCTGGGTTGACATTTTCATTGAGCTGTCCACCACAACCCCAAGATCTCTTTCATGGCTGCTCAGATGCCATCAGGCTATACTTGCAGTTGGGATTTTAGGGATGGCAGAGAATTTCTCCACGAATCTCCGGGAGGCCAAATGCCAACGCATTCGGCCCCCCGAAATTGGTGGGGAAATTCTCTGTCCCCCCCGCCTCCCTGGGATGGGACTTACCTCGTGCGAATGGCCCTCTTGGCGGCGGGTCCTGGCGGCGTTTCGGCAGCGTTTCGGCAGTGGTGGGGGCGGCGGCTGGTCTTCCGACCGGCTGCTGCCACCGCCATTTCCCCGTAAAGTAAAAAAAAAGTAAAAAGTGATAGGCTACGTAACGATTTACGTAGCCTATCACGGCTAGATTTTCAAAGTCAGCCGTGATAGGCTACGTAAATCTTTACATAGATTTACATAGAAAAAAAAAAAAAAAGCGTGTATGCAAATGGCGGCGCCCATGGGCGCCACCATTTGCATTCCTTATTTGGGCACGGGTAGTCTATGTAAAGATTTACGTAGACTATGGCGAAAATAAGGGCGCCGCCATTTGCGTACGTGCTTTTTTTTTTTTCCAAAGTCAGCCGTGATAGGCTACGTAAAGATTTACGTAGCCTATCACGGCTGACTTTGAAAATCTAGCCGTGATAGGCTACGTAAGTCGTTACGTAGCCCATCATGTTTTTTTTCCCCCAATTTACTTTTTTATTTTGCGGCCGGGGAGACGGGGCGCTCCCCCCCGGCCTGAATTTCGGCCGGGAGGGGCGGGGCGCCTCCTCCCCCGCCAAGAATTTCGGGGGAAGAAACGGAGCACCTCCCCCCCCGAAAACAGCTGCAGGACCAGGTAAGAGACTTTCGTCCATCCTTAGATTTTTTTGCCCCAATGTGCATCACTTTACACTTGCTTACATTGAACCGCATTTGCCATTTGGATGCCCATTCTCCCAGTTTGGAGAGATCCTTTTGGAGCTGTGACTTTACACACTACTGTCTAAAAGTGAGAGGGGGAGGGCTGTAAGTCCATTAAGTCCAGGTCTAAAATTACCTAGTTGTACCACTGCTTTCTTCCTTCCTTTTTCATAATTGGAATAAGAGTGCTTGGGGTGGGTGGGTAAGTCAACACTATTGGTACAGATACTGCTATGCCATGTTTTGCCTGCCAAACTGGCATTCTTTGGACAATGATGGCGAGATCCTGCTCTATGAAAAGAAGCAACACACACATACATTAGTCAGGGATAGCAAAGCAGAACACAAGATTAAACCCCTGGAAAAAAATGTTATTAAAATTAAATATCTGCCCCATAATGTGACACAATGCTCTTGTTTCTTTAATATGCTGAAATAAACAGCTTGCTCCAAAATCAAATATGCCTCCTTGGGGTCTTGTTAAATTGCTGAATGTAAATTGCAATTGGAACTGACTATTAAAGATCTTGGTAGGGTAGGTTAAACATCTGCTCAATTTATTACAATTTTATTTATACTTTAGCTGTAACTGGTGCAATTAAGCCAATCAGAGGAAGCGAATCAAATCTAATTTGCTCTCTAATGGACTAAAAAGAAATGAATAAACACAGTCCTACTAGATCCAAATGATTAAATATGTCTCTGAGGGGGTATCCCACCCCCCCTTCATCTCAGTCAACAAAAATCAAGGCCCTTGTGCTGTAATTAACTACTTAGGAGTGAGGTAAACTAGTGTGAACAGAGATTCATTTTTCATAGGTTTTCAAAAAGACACTAAGCGAAGTGTAAGGAATTTAACGAATTGGATTCTTGTCGGAAGCTGGCTAAGTTTACGCTTCTTGTAAAATCATTTGTTTGCTATCCGAATGTGTTATGTGACTGGGAAGATAATGAGGAATATGTTAATATAGATTCCCTTTTTTAAGTAAAGAAAATTATATGGACTAACCACAAGGGGAGCCTGCAACAAAATATTGCAGTATGAAGAGCTCCTGTTTAGGTTTCCAGCCTGACAGCCAGCCATGCCCTTTTCTAGGATATTACCCCCCCACACACCTGGTTTTCCCAGTTTTTATCCTCAACAGACCCTCAGTGTTCTATGGCCAGTGAATATGATCAGTCCTCATTGGTCTGCTTTAGAGTTTCCAATCCCCCTTATGGTTCTTCCTAAACATGCATACATATTTTGTACTTCTGCAAACTGTGGGGTTCCCTGATCCCTGCTGGCACCTTTCTCTTTTAAAGGGAGAGCAGCATTCTGACTACATAAAGATTGGCACTTGAAGGAAGGATTCCCCTTTAGCATATAGGATTCTTTGGTTTTGTCATAACTAACTAAACAACTCAATAACCGAATGTAGTGGTGACATAATCACCATGCCCTCAAAGCCTTCTCCAACCTGATGCTCTTCAGCCGTGTTAGACTGCAACTCCCATCATCCCAATTGTTCCCCATGTCTGGAGGGAAGCAGATTGGGGAAGGTTGTTTTTGGGCGCAATCCTATGCCTGTTCAGACAGAAAAAACCCCTACTACTCCCAGCATGCCCCAGCCAGAATGGCTGGCTGGGGCATACTGGGAGTTGTAGGACTTTTGTCTGTCTGAACTGGCATAGGGTCGCACCCTTAAACTGCCACATGGTGGAGCGGAAGGAGGATAATTACCACTGACTTGGAGTGCAGAAGGAGCTGTGTTTTAATTTGCCATTCATCACGATTGGCTCTCAGAAGACCTTCAGACAGTACTTCCATTGTTTTAATAAAGTGCACTACTTAATAGTTAAATGGTAAACTAATGGTTATTCCTAATGCCTTATTAAATCCATAATTTCTCCAATGGCACATTATATTTTCACATGAAGTGGAATACTTCATGGGAGCCAGTGAAGAGGTTATTTACCATCTTTTCATTCCATTGCCATTTCTACATAAGGCATTTATCATGCACTCACCATTCCCTACTCACAGTTGTGTACAGGTTCTTTAGATGTCATGACCCTCTGGTTTTCACCTGGGTGTCTAAACAGCACTTGGGGGGGTTAGAACAGGGGAAAATGCAGTATTTATTTGTATTTATTAAGTATTTATTAATAATTTTTTTTTTAAAGTGAACCAAAACCCTTTTTTCACTCGTGTATTTGCACTGTTCTGTTATACCACAGTGCCACCTAGAGGTTATGTAGTGGAAAAGCAGGAAAGGAAACACTCTTTGTGTAGTTCTTGTATCTCAGTTCTTTGACGAAACTGAAAGGAGATACAGTGGGCTAACAGCCTCATGTAGAAAAGCTCAGGGTTTGACTTCTTCTGGACTTTCTGTTGCAGCCCTGTTTTTATCTAAACAATAGTGTCAGTTAACCTATTGCAAAGAGAAAACTCCCTGGAAAAGACCCTGATGCTGGGAAAGACTGAAGGCAAAAGGAGAAGGGGACGGCAGAGGATGAGATGGCTAGATAGCATCACGGATGCAATGAAAATGAACTTGAGCACGCTCCGGGAAAGAGCGCAGGACAGGAAGGCCTGGCGTGCTATGGTCCATGGGGTCACGAAGAGTCGGACACGACTGAACGACTGAACAACAACAACAACCTATTGCAGCCTCTGTTGAAATGCTTCCTTGGCTTCCAGGAAGAATTTTCTTAAGCAGGATTTGAAGAGTGATTCTAAAGGATGGATGGAGATTTTTATATATATATATATATATATATATATATATATATATATAGTGTGCTACCAAATGATAAATGTCAATGCAAAACTGAAGCATTTGTTGGAAACTGAATCATATTGAAGAAAGCAAAATCTGTAGGCATATATTCTATCCTTCAGGGCCAGAGCAGAAATCTAACTTCAACATTTGCCTACAATTTCTCCCCCCACCCCCCCAACCTTTCATTTTCTGCAGCATTCCAGTTGGGAGT
Source organism: Heloderma suspectum (assembly GCF_057233095.1). Taxonomy (NCBI): domain Eukaryota; kingdom Metazoa; phylum Chordata; class Lepidosauria; order Squamata; family Helodermatidae; genus Heloderma; species Heloderma suspectum. The sequence continues at coordinate 197,841,457 of NC_139462.1, forward strand.
TAAGCAATGTGCTTGGACAACTTGCCAAGGCAAAACCCAAGACTTTTATTTTCACAGTAGCAAACCAATTTGAATTCACGATGAATAATTAAGTTAACAGGGGAAATAATTCATTTATCCTTCCAAACACACATTACTGTGGGAGTAGCTTTGAAAACACAGAATAACCCTGCACCTTACACACTAGAATTAAGTTTAAAATTAAGTTTAAAATAAAATAAACAGGGCCAGTTTAGATATTCAGCATGTTCAAGTGGTGAATCCTTTTTTGGACTGTAGTACTTCAGGGCACAGGTGGCAGGAACATTTCTGTTTTCCCTGGGAATTCAAGAGCTTTGAAGTGGTTTTTGTGGCCTTTTACAGTGAAATCCTATTTAGGTCTTTGTCTTAAAAGGACAAAGGGAGAATCCGAAGGGAAGAATAGGAGCCTTTTTGTGGCTATAAGCTGGGAAAGAACCTGAACCTTAAATGCTGTTTAATTATATCTGTTAATCTTGTTCTGAATCCAGATTCTTATTCCTAAAACTAGGAGGTCCTCTAACTACAAGAAGCATCAACAGCAGCTGCAGTGGGAGGGGGAAAGAGCAATACCTGGATGGGGATGCTGGAAATTGTAGTCCAACACATCACTGAGAACATAAGAAGGGTCCTGCTGGATTAGACCAAGGGAGTTTATCTCTAGTCCAGATCCAACATTGACCAGCCAGATGCTTCCATAGTAGCACCCAAGACCCAGTGTAAGATGGAAGTATTGTTGAATCATGTAGGGCCAATGATCATGGTATTAGCGAGTTCAAGAACATTTAAGAGAAACCATTTTTTAAAAAATGTATGACAAACAGGAAACCTGTCTGGGATGGCAGAATCACCATTAGATGACAAAGGTATGAAAGGATTGAAGAAGGACAACACGGGAAATTTATTTCTTTGCTTAATTTATATCCCACCGTTTCACAAACAAATAACAATAAAATGCAGATAAAAAACACATCTTACTTAAAACATAACATAAAAACAAATAAATCAAATACACAACAATAAAAGAAATAAACATCACCCAACCAATTAAAAACCCCTTTAGCAACAGACCAAAGACTTGCCTGAATAAAAACATCTTTGCCTACTGGCAGAAGAGCAACAGAGAAGGGGCCAACCTGGCCCCTTTCAGCAGGAGATGACAGGGAAGCTGGATGAATTCAGTGAGCCTGCTCGCGCATCATGACAGCCCAATGTGGCTTAATTTACCCATGACTGCCTGCAGGTGCCATTTTTGCATGGCACCCATGGACACCCAATTTGCCATGGCTTGTCATGACATGCAAACACAGGCAGCAGGGGTTGTTTGAGGGTTAGACAACCCTCAAGTAACCCTAAAACAAACCATGGGTTATTTGAGGGTTGTCTAACCCTCAAACAGCTCCTGCCACCTGAGTTCGCATGACAGAATAAGCCACAGCAAGCTGGGCGCCTGCAGGTACCTGGCACGATGTGACAGCCCCATGGGTAACAACCATGATGGGCTGTTGTGTCATGTGAACCAGGTCTTTGCATATTTTTTTCATGATGAATTAGACATCTGAAGCACTTTTTTTCAGGGAGGGTGTTTGAAGGACTCATCTGGCTGGCCACTGTTAGAAGAAACAGGATGGACCTTTGGTCTGATCTTGGAAGACTTTCTTGTGATCTTACTTTCTGTGACTGACTGAATGCTATCACATAAATGGAGGTTTTTAAATGTTACACAATGTACACATTCCTGCTACATATGGCATATGTAAAAGAGACCTTCTTTTAGTAACACATTGTTTATTTCATCTGCTCAGCACCCCCCGCTACAAGCTCCTTTAAGCAATCTGTTGCATTTCATGACTAGCCCTTACTGATTAAACTACCTACATTTTAAAAAGACCCCCCTCAAAAAATTAAACAAATCAATGCAAAAGGCTGAATAATTTGCCATCAGTTTAAACATTGTGGTTTTTTAAAAAAATCTTTGGTTAGTAACACGCCATGTTATTTTTCATTTTTGTGTTACTCTCTCCTTTCACCATTCAAACACCAATCTTTCCTCTTAATGAATGAACAATTTGTCTTCCTCAGCACACTCTCAGTGTCCCTTTAGGCCAGCCTCCAATGCCACTGCTGCAAACTTATATATCTACAACTGTTCTTGCTTCCTCGTCCTCTGTTTTGTTCTTGCTTTAGTTTTCAACTGTATGACTTCAACATGCATGGCTGGCTGGGGGATACTGGGAGCTGTAGGACTTATTTCAGTCTAAGCATACATAGGATCACACCCTTACTCTTTTATTGTCTATGAAGATCCCATATTTCCTTGTTATGCCTTCTTTCTCTGCTGTCCTGCAATGCAGGACATCTCTCTTACTTCCATTCCCACCATCTAAGTAACAAAAATGGCCAGCATCCACTTTAGGAATGCCCAAGGGCTTGGGGTATTTGACTCTCTCAAATATCCAAGGCATACAGTGCAGTCCTATGCATATCTACCCCAAAGTAAGCCCCATTAAATTCAATGAGACTTTCTTCCAGCCATGTATGTGAGAATAGGATTATAGCCATAGCTGACTTTTCTCCTCTAAAGAGCAGATTCCCAGACCTCATCATGAATTGCTTTTGCGAGTATCCTGCATTTCAAATCAGTTTGCCAACCATACAGCACAGGAGCAGGGCTGCTATTAGGGGAACACAAGCCTCGAGCCCCCTTGGATACACAGAACTTGTTAGCCCCGTTCCCACGATCACCGCAACTGAAACACCATGGCTTGATGCAGCCGCTGTGTGCGCTGGCTGGATTTCAAAACCTGGGTGGGATGGCTTGTTTAGCAGCAACCCTCAAATAACCCAACAACAGCTCATGGGTTATTTCTTATTTGCGGGTTGCTGCCCACCCCAAGACAGCATGCCGCCTGGGTCTGGCTGACATGGCAAGCTGTGACAGTGTGCGTGATTAGGGAAATCCAGTGGACATGCCCCAGCACATGCAGCAGCGGAATCAAGCCATGGTGGCTTGTTTCAGCTGCTATGATCAAGTGAACCAGGCTGTTGTGTGATTCTTTGGACCCCAGACTATATTTGTCCATGTTTCTCTGTTAGGCTACACACATTTGTTAAGAAGTGAGTTTTAAACTGCCCAGAGAACTTCAGCTAATGGGCTGTAGAGAAATGTAATAAATAAAGGATTACATCAGGGGTAGGCAACTCTAGATATTTTGGACTACAACCCATCATCTTGTAGTCCAAAACATCTGGAGGGCACCAGGTTGCCTACCACTGCCTTACACAATTCCAGAAGCTTCCAAAAGAAAGCAAAATGACCACCAGTCGTGCATCCAGTTTTTGAATTTATAGATTTATAGATTTGTAGATTATAGATTTAAACATTTAAACGTTTAAACGCTTAAATTTATAAACTGGATGCATTGTTTGTGGTTGTTTGTTTTGTTTTGGAGCGCTGTATCATGTGCATCGCATTGCCTATATACCGGTCAATTCCAGAAGTTTAATGCCGAGACAATGGCCCAAATCACAGAAAGTTACTTGAACTGAAGTCCCACTGAAATCAGTTGGGCAAGCCAGTTGCAACCAATGTACGTCCTTTTACTTTCAGTGGGACTTTAGCTGAAAAACTAACTTCCTTTGGATTTGGAGCAATTTGTGCAATAAACAGGGACAACATAGACAACAATGGAATTCTATCTTGATCGTTGTTTTTATAGCTGTGGCTGCACGTCCTCTCATACAAATTTCAGCATTTTAGGATGTTCCCCATCATCACTTTTTTATCCAAGAATTCCTTCTGTTGTCCAATTCCTTCTTTATCCAAGAATTCCTTCTAGAGTGGGGGATTTGTTTCATCAAGCATATAATCAAGGGCAAACAAAAAGTTTGAAAACAACCATTTATGTTGACTGATAGAGTAGCTGACTAGTAGGGTGGCCAGTTACACATCACCAAAAAAGAGGATATGCATCACCTCAAAAAAGGACAAATGATTTGCATAGAATGTGCATGTGCTAATTTATATGTATAGATGCACATTTAGAAATAATTACAGTTATTTAAACAGAAATGCCACACATCTCACCATAGTGGGGAAGACTGTGGTCAAGTGCCTTGTGTCCCTGCTCAGTCTGCTATCCAGGCGGTAGGTGTTGATGGGCAACTTCAAGGCCTCTGCTGCTCTCCTGTCTTATGGTTCTTTATCTTTAAACTGGACTTGGACTTCAAAAGCAGGATGCCTTCAGAGATGCCTTCTTTTGTAGTCACCCTACTGACTAGCAAAGGCACTCGTCTGTATAGTCTAATGCCACCTTCCCCAACCTGGTGTCCTCCAGACATTTTGGACTACAACTCCCAGCATTCCTGTCCATTGGCCATGCTAGCTGGGCTGATGGGAGTTGAAGACCAAAACATCTGGAGGGCAGGGGAAAGCTGGCCTAGTGAAAGAAGACTATATAAGGCATTTCTCCTGTCTCAATGGGAAAAATCTTTCTATCACTCAGAACATTTGGTGTACCAAGTGATGGATTTGTCTCTTTGCTTTGTTGATTCACCTGGGAGCCTTTAGTGATGGATTGGCTTTTTCCAGGCCAGCAGCTGCTCCAGAGATACTATACAAATTGGCAATCATTCCCACTCCATCTTAAACATGTGGGTAGGGACTGGCAGCCAGAAACCATGAGCAGTTTCTGCATCATAGAATCATAGAATAGTAGGGTTGGAAGGGGCCTACAAGACCATCAAGTCCAACCCCCTGCTCAATGCAGGAATCCAAGTCAGAGCATACCTGACAGATGGCTGTCCAGCCTCATCTTGAATGCCTCCAGTGGGAGAGAGCCCACTACCTCCCTAGGGAATTGGTTCCATTGTCGTATTGCTCTAACAGTCAGGATGTTTTTCCTGATGTTCAGCCGGAATCTGGCTTCCTGGAACTTGAGCCCATTATTCCGTGTCCTGCACTCTGGGATGATCGAGAAGAGATCCTGGCCTTCCTCTCTGTGACAACCTTTCAAGTACTTGAAGAGCGCTATCATCTCTCCCCTCAGTCTTCTCTTCTCAAGGCTAAACAGGCCCTGTTCTTTCAGTCTCTCTTCAAAGGGCTTTGTTTCCAGTCCCGTGATCAGCTTTGTTGCCCTCCTCTGAACCCTCTCCAGTTTGGTCACATACAAACCAGGTCAGCATTTCAAATGCACATCCAAAGAGCAGTACAGGGAGTTAAACTTTGCCCCAGAGCAAAATGATCATAGGAAAGCAATGCTGACTTGGGCTAGGAAGGACAAGGTGGCTTGAAGTTGCACAAAGAGGCAGTTGTGTAAAGAGTAACAAAAGAATGGCTGTGGAACAAGTATGGATATGGTTTAATTCATTCATTATTATTAAGGCATGGGTTGGATCCAGATTTAGTCCTATGTAGAATAGACCCATTGACATCATGACTTCCCATTGCTTTCAATGGGCCTGCTCTAAATCTGGATCCAACCTAGGGTGGCCACATGTCCCCTTTTACAGAGGACAGAGGACAAACAAACAGTTCTCGTTCTGTTTGTCCCTTTCTGTGATCTTAGCTGGCAAGCAGATGACTCCCAATGCATATTTGTTTGGTGGAGAACATAATATACCCCTGTTTGGGCAGAACATTTGGGGCATGACAATGCTGTAAATAACAGAGTGATTACCATTACTCATCCCCACACACACGGCTTACCTGCTTTAGACCTTGGTTACACTGTACACAAGTCAGGGAGTCAGGAAGGAATTTGCTGTTTCATACCAATGGATTAATTAGACAAGCTAGAGATATTCCTGCCTGGACTTCCTGAGCCTACACATCCAAGTGTGACAGGCTGTATGAAACCCTGGTTGTCAATGGTTACGCGGTAGTGCTTTGATGAATTTGTAAAAACAAAAATGTCACTATTAAATATTAGTGAAAGTCATACTGCCATCTCCAATGCAGAGAAGAACTCTGGGGGTGGACTTGACAGGGTGAGCAAAGCAAATTTTAGTTAAAACAGTAAAGTGCTGATGAATCTGATGGTTGAAAGCAGTCTTCCCCATCCTGGTGCCCTCCAGATGTGTTGGACCACAACTCCTATCACCCCCAGCCAGCATGCTGGCTTGGGATGATGGGACTTGTGGTCCAGCACATCTGGGGGTGCCAGGTTGGGAAACGCATGGTACAAACGACACCTTTGTTGGATCATCTTTGGCCCACATTACATTTAATGAAGACTAGACAGATAAAATGCAGAATGCTGGTACAGACAATGTTGGAAAGTCTGGTCTTAGAACACTGATTTTATCACTTGCTGGTGCTTCTGTACTAAACTAAATCTGTTCTGGCAAGTAGTGGTGTCTATAATGCTCTGCAAGCTGATTTCGCACAGCACTAACAATAGCAATGGACACCATCCTCTGACCCATTGGTCTTGCAGAAGTTCACAGATTTAATCTTTGGCATTTCCAGGTAGGACTGAGGAAGACTCCTGCCTGAAACCCCGGAATGCCACTGTCAGTCTGTGTGGGCAATACTGAGACAAAAGATCTGACTTGTTATAAAGCAGCTAATCCTATGTTCCATTCATTCATTCATTCATTCATTCATTACATTCATATCCAGACTATTTTTTCCTCATGCAAGGAACCCAAGGTGGCTTACATGATCCTCCTCTCCATTTTATCCTCACAACATCCCTGTGAGGTAGGGTAGGCTGAGAGTCAGTGACTGGCCCAAAGTCACCCGGAGAGCTTTATGGCTGAGTGGGGACTAGAACCCGGGTCCCTTGAATCCCAGTCCAACGCAGTAACCACTACACCACACTGGCTCTCCAAATTTGGTTCAAAATTGGGAGGTAAGGAGCAAAATTGGGAGATAGGGGTGAAAGAGACAGAAGTACAGGAAAAATATTTTGTTCTGTAGCAGAAAAAAGTCATGTTACTAGAGTGTCTGTGACTGGTAGGAAAGAGACACTGATTTCAGCCAATGCCAATTTTCCCTTGGGAAAAACGTGCTTTCTGAAAAGACCACTCAGATCCAAATTAGCATCTTTGCAATGCCCGAGGAGCTAGATATTTTCCAGTCTTGACCTTAAGAATATTTGAAGAGCCCTGCTGAATCAGACCAGAGCTCTATTGAGTCCAGCATTCTGTTTGCACAGTGGCCAGCCAGCAGGGCTGGCCCAAGACATTTTGCTGCCTGAGGCAAAGAACAATATGGCACCCACTCCCATTCCATGTACAAAAGCCAACTGGACTAGCAGATGTATCTCTCTTCAGTACTAGGGATGGTACACCTTTCGCCACCGCATCTGAAGGCAATGAATAGCTTTAGGGGTTGCAGGGCCATCCATGTGGCCCACAGCTCTGTCCTCCAACACTTTCCTGCTGCCTCCCAACATCTGCTGTTGGAAGCAACTGCCTCACTCTGCCTAATGCTAGGGCCAGCCCTGCCAACCACATGCTTATGGAAAGCCCACAAGCAGGACATGAAAGCTCACCTTCCCGCTCATGTTCCCCAGCGACTGGTATTGAGAGGCAGACCGCCTCTGCTACTGGCGGTAATATGCAGTACAGCCATCATGACTAGTAGCCATTGGTGGCTTTATCCTCCATGACCTTGGCTTAGGGAGAGCTAAGCTTAGTTCTACTATGCCCCCTCTCCAGTTCAATAAAACTTCCCTGTAGCTCTATAACCTCCCCCAGTCCCCAGGGAACTAAGCTGCCCTTGATCCTCATCACTCCTCATGATGTGGACTTCAAGCTCTCAGGGCTTCTCCACAAAGAGCTCTTATCCTGCTATTGAGATTGGTTACTCATGGAAGTTTGCGGGTCCTTTTGATGATGTTGTCAACCTCCACGGCATCTCCCACACTAATGACCTTTATTCTATTTTTTAAAAGATTGCAGATAATGAGCTACGAAATTACAGCACTTGAGTTCCGCTTGAGTTCCCTCTTGAAAAGAGGAAAACCAGCAATAAGAGAAGCTAGACCACAGCGCCATCTAGTGGCTATATCAGGAAACACATCAAAGACTCAAATAAGGGGGGAAAGGGGGGAAGGAAGTGCATGTAAAGAGAGTCCGTCGCGATCCTGCACTTAAAACGGAAGCAGAAAGCCCCATTTTAAATGCTGGATTTTAGGCTGGTGTAGGGATGCTCTCAGTCTCCCCCCTGCCTGTCTCCCCCCTGCCGTTTACTGCTTGGCTTCTGAGGCTCAGGCGCAGTTCTCGTCTCTGGCATCCCGCCCCCACCCATTTCCGGAATGCTGTGACAGGCTTTCATTGGAGCAATCTTGGGAGCAAGCCCAGCAGAATATCTACCTCTGTAGAAAGCCTGGCAACCCCCCAGGGTCATGTCCAGTGGAGGCCAGTGGCCCCGATGCCAGTGGTCCAGGGCCCATCTCCAGTTCAGGCATCCCAAGCAGCAGTTCTGGGCAGGGCCGGCCCTCCCATGAGACAGAGTGAGGTAGCTAACTTTGGGTGTCATGAAAGGGCAGCAACATGTCAGTTATTCCATTTATCATTGCAGTATCTTTACCGCCAGGGAGGGGGAGAAGCACTTGTGGGCCTTTCTGCCTCACATGCCAAAATAACTGGACCGGCCTTGGGTCCTATGCCCTTTGCCTTGGGGGGAGTGCTATCTACTGCTTCGCCTCAGGCAGCATATCTTGGGTTGGCCCTGGTTCCAGGGAAGGCTTCTGCTTGAGATTCTAGAAAGCCATTCCTAGTCAGCACAGGAAGTACTGAGCTAGACGGACCAAAGGTCTGGGCCAGTGGAGTCTGGGGGCTCCGATATCAGTGGGACGGTGAATCCACTCCCTGTTTCAGTCAGAAAGCTCCCACACCTTGGGTAGCTCCTTCAACATTCCTGCTGGTTCTGTCTGAAACCCAGAGCAGATTCACTGCCTGCTGACATCGGAGCAACCAGCGTCCGCTGCTCTGGGCTCAGTTAAACCGTCATGTTGTTCCTTATAGGATCATCATCCCTGGAAGAACAGTGTCACTTTGGGTGTTAAAAGGATCTCTGAAGAATCAGTTTGAACCACGGTGCAAGAAGCATGGATTCAATATTTACATTCCTGGAGGGCTTTATACTGACTCTACCTCAACGATCAAAATAGCAAACAATGCTTTCTATGGAGCGGCCATGGCTGATCATCTTGCGATCCCAACTGTGAAGCTGCTGTTTTGGTGGTGGTGGTGGTATTGTTGTTGTTGTTGTTGTTGTTGAGAGATGTATAACAGGAAATATTTTGTTAATAAAAATGCAGCTAAACATTTCTCATGCAGATGTTAAAAGCAGCAGTGAGGAATTCTTGGCATTTTGGCTGTGATTCCTAAATCACTCCTGTTAATTAACTTCAGAGGGTAGCAGCAGAACAGATGAAGGAAAGAAGGAAGAAAATAATTGCAGTTGTTGGTGCTTGCTTTTTTTTCTTTTTTTAAAGTATAATCTCTTTATTACAGCACTAATTGCTTGGATAAAGTGTTGAGAGTCAAGAGAAAGATATACCCCTAAGTTTCAGTATCCTACAGATACTAGATGGAATCCATTAGCACCTACAAAGTGGTCAGATACCATGGAAGCTAAGTAAGAGCCTTGCTATATTGCAGAATAGAAGAGACTGGAACACAGGGATAGCTTTACATGAAGCCGTTATTTGGAGTTTCAGATTCCATTAGGGAAACTATTTTACTGCTTTTAACCTCCATTTCTGTGTGTATGGGATTTTTAATTTATTTTTTTTTAAGTTTCACTCCAAAACTTTTGAAAAGCCAGCACTGCTGGGGCATCCCAAAATGATCATTCCCCAGCTTCCAGACTCTGCTATTTCTTGGAATATGTATTCACTCATTACCACTGAAAAGAAGTCTCTGAGAAGACTTAATGCAGGAAAGTAGCCTATTCTCCCATACTGTTACGTATTTGCTTCATGGTGGACATAGAGAACCATGGATAAAAATGCCAGTGACTTAACAAGAACCACAGTGCCTACTAGACACGCAACATGATACAAATGTGCAAGACCTGTACAGAGCCATTTTGAGGATGTTTGGGTCCAGACAGGTTTCTTGAAGCTGCACAAGATGGTTCAGAATGAGAATCCATCCCAGGTCTTCATTCCCTGGCATCTTTTCTTAAACTCTTCCACCATATTTTTCTCTCTTTCATGAGAGGGGAAAGAGGCAGATGAAGAAGACCTCAGGGTCTGCCCCTGCTGGACTTCCCCCAAAAGACACCTGGTAATATTATTTATTGTGATTATATTGTTTTCCTGTTACTTGTAAGCTGCCTTGGTAGGATTTGTATCCCCAAAGGCAGCATATAAATAATTGTAATAAAAAACCCCAACCTACTTTAAAGAGCTTGACATGATGTTCCAGACATGGATTGTGACCTGGAATGATGTTTACTGGTGAAAAGAGCCCCCAGCACAAACATTAATAGGACAGTCAACTGCTTAATTATTTGCAGACTTATAGGAGGAATCAAATAACAGCACTGTGTCACATAAATGAAAAAACAAGTCATTAATTACATAAAAGTGTCTTGGTCCAGAGATATAATGAATACTCACAGATATAATTGACACTTTGATGGCACTAGGAGGTAGCCCTCATTTCTGTTGTACATCTTTGAACAGGGTGCTTTATGGAAAGGCCATTCTTGCTGTATTGTGGTGGGACACGGTACGACAGCGACTGATGTGCATTCATGTGCATGCTTCTTGTGTGTGCCTTGAGCTATAAGGCATGGGAGACATAACTGCCCAGGTTTGTAAACTAGAAACTATATATACAGTGCTGAAGCTGAATGGTGGCAGATTCAGGACAGACAAAAGGAAGCACTTCTTCACACAGCGCATAGTCAAACGGTGGGATTTGCTAATGCAAGATGCAGTGATGGCTAGGGGATTAGACAAATCCACAGAGCTGCCAATGACTACTAATCCTGATGGCTATATATTACTTCCAGTATCAGAGTCAGCATGCCTCTGTATACCAGTTGCTGGGGGACATGAGCAGGGGGGTGCTATTGCACTCATGTCCTTTTCTTGAGCATCCCATAGGCATCTGGTTGGCCACTGTGGAAGACCAGATGCTGGACCAGAAAGGCCTACGGTCTGATACAGCAGGGCTCTTCTTATATTTTCAATGTTAGGGAAAGGCCACTTTTGAACAAACAACTCAGTACCACAGAAATCTATCTCTAAAATATTAATACATGATGTAATTAGTATGTTTGCTTTCATAGCCATCGTAATTTCCTATCAACCACAGATAATGGACATGAAGATTTGTGAAGCACTGGAACTGCGGATCCTTCACTCAGTAGCAAATTCTGCACTTATTATTGGCTTGGAAGCATTGCTTATTGTATGTTTCAGGAAGGGAATGCTGGCCATGAAAATGGCCTGGACTCTGGAGCATAATTGCTTGTATCCAGAGGCCTAAGGGCATCCGTTACCCACAAAAGTGATGGGACCACTCCAGTTTGATAAGAATGAGTCCACTGTACTGCAGCCCCCTCTGATGGAGGGAAAACTCCAGAAACTGTTTCTTGCCATTTGGTAAAATACCAAAGACTTCTGCATGCCATCTTCACATACACTCCTTCCTTCCCAGCAGAAGCGCTGGTTTTTCTGCAAAGGCCCCACTTCAATGAATGGGAGCTCTGAGCAGTGTTTGAGGGCCCTTGGGCAAGACACCCTCAGAGGGCCCCTCCCTCAGTGAGTTTCCCTTCTCGCCACCATTGTCGCCAGCTGCCATTGCTCTTCAGCCTCTATCTCATTGCTACTACCACTTGCTCACATGACAGGCAGAGAGCCAGTGAGGAAGTAGGCAGTTCTTCCTTCTCACAGCCACCACTGTCTGGGCCACAGCGAGAGGCAGGTGAACTAGCAGGGTGCAATCGTGAAGAGGATGAGCAAGTCCAGGGGCCTCTTGTCAGTGGGCCTCTACGGGGATATGGGACCTCAGCTGGTGCCTGGCCATGCCTACGTGTGATGCTGGCCCAGTGTGCAAGAGCGGAACAGACCTGCTCATTTCAACAAGGGCTGAGTAGCACAGAAAGGGGGAGCCAGGCAAAGACCAATTAGAGCCTGGTCCAACCGGGCTGTTCTCCACCCCCAAACAGGGCTATTGACAACTGTCCTATGGGAAGGAACAGGAGAGAGAAGGAGGCAGGTGAAGAAGACCTCAGAGACAGCTCCTGTTCCAGATGGACTGCCCCTCCACCTCCCCAGAACCTTCTGCCATCAACTACCCTGAGGGAAGAAGCATTAGATCCCAGGTCTTGCCCCAGTGGAGCTACTGCTGGTTGTTTTGTTTTGAATGTGTGGTTCTTGGTCTGTCCATTGTATTTTATAACCGTTGTAAGCCACTTTGACAATTAAGTAAATATATATGCTATAACTTTCATCTGTTTTGTCATCACAAGATCATTATGCCAGTTTTGCACTTGGGGAGCTGAGTTTGGGACGGGGGCAGGGAAACAACTTGTCCAAAACCATCCCCGGAGTCTGGTGAGATTTGAATCCAAGTTACAAAGTTTCAAGTCCAACACTAAAACCTGGTTTGTACATAATGACAACACAGAATATGGGCTGAGCATGGGTAGTTGAATCCTGGGTTGCTGTTACATGCAGACCTGGAGCTATAGGTTAATTATAGATTGTTACCCATGAACAACTCAGGAAGTGAACTCATGGTTTGTTGTTGGGTTGTAAATGCTGGATTGTTTTAACTCTGGATTATTGTTACATATGAACCCAGAACCATGGGTTGTTTTGCCAGGCTACAGAGGTGGCAGACAAGAGTAGTTTTTTTAAAAAAGCATCTGCTCTACATGCCAGTACCACAGTGCTACAAAGGCATTTGGGATATAGGGAGGGAGTGGGGGAAGGAGGAGGGAATCAAACAACTCAGGAATTGAAAAAGCAACCTGTGCTCTGTGCAATTGTCTGGCAAACAAATCATGAGTAAACTCTGGGTTAACTCTGGGTAAGGCAACACCCCATACTCAATCTGTTATCAGAAAAACATGCAGAACATCCCTTAATCCTCTGAATGGTGTAGCAATAGGGGAGAATTTCATTCAGGTTGCATTTTTATAAGAATTTATGAAATTTGCCCTTGTAATCCCAAATGAAGTGATTCTTTAATATTCACACTTTTAAGAATTTTGCAATGCTTTTCTATGAACAACAACAAAAAAGCGTACAAAAATGTGTATATTAATACACACAAAATATGTGCATATTAGCGAAAAGAAACACACACTAGCTTTACATTAAGGAAAAGTGTTTGTAAAAAAATGAGTTTATTAGATAACATTGCATATAAAAGTGTATACACTGGGCAAAATTGCATACAAAAATGCATATATTAGGAGATTTTCATGTTGTACTATGAAAATGCATGCATATTTTTCTGTGTATTTTTTAAAAAGTTGGAAACTGTTGCAGAAATGAGATGGAATGAACTTAACAGTGGAAACATTAGAAATTAAATTTCCAGATTCATCCATCTGTAAGGATGTGTATATCCTACCCCTCGCTTCATACTTTTCCTTTGTTTTGCTTTTTTCAGTTACAAATGGTTCTATATTGTTGCATATATAATGGTAAAACCAATTTTCCCTTACATTTGTTAATTGCCAGCATATGCATCTTAGTTGATAACATATCTGTCTTGCCACCATTAAAGAGATTCTCAGTAGTAGAGTTCTGCTTACATTTTGCCCAGATGTTTCAGGCTTCCTAGCGAGCAGTATACTTATTTATAAAAGCCCTTGGCAACTATCCTTATCTCCCTAAAGAAAGAACTTTGCATTCTAAACACTCCTATTATAAACTGTACAGCATCTGTTTGCAGATCACTTTATATGTTGTAACTTGTGCTCTTCTGAAGTCAACCATGGGTTGCTTAGATGAATTCTCCCAATAATTTGAAAACCAGATCATACAAAAATGGAAAATCTATATTGAGAAGCATGTTTGAGCATTTTAATCTGTTGCATAGCATTGCTGGGCACACTTGAAGCATAGGCTCAGCCATGCCTGTGCATAAGCTAAGTTGTAGTGTACACTGGAATAAATATACATAATTCTTGGAGGCAAAAAGAACAGTCATTGTTGGCATTATATTATGAGCCAACACAAAGCTGTCATCTTAAAAGCATGCATTTTTAGATTTGTTGACCAGTAGCACCTTGTCATCTCAGGATTTGCAAGCAATTGAAAGCTATCAGATTTGTTTTTTTATGACATTTGTATGCTACCCCATAACAAAGGTCTCTGGCTGGTTTACAATAAACAAACGTTAAAGCAATTTAAATACAAAATGGAACATAAAAACCATACATGAGATACGACAACAAAATAAAACTGACAGCACCCAAAATCTAAACACACACCTTTTAAAAGGGAGAGGCCTAGTTTACACAAGTTATTTAAAAGGGCTGGAAGAACCTGGCGCCAAAAGGACCACAGGAATGACTCCAGACAAACCACTCTAGGAAGGTTATTCCTTAACTAGTGGTGTCTGAGTGTGGACTAATCACATGCTAGGGGCTAAAAGGTTGAGCTATGAACTAGAAAGGTCCCTTACAAGACTGCTGGGACCCACAGGTGTTGACGCTCTGGTCCTCCCACCCACATGTCCTCTGCCACAGGCTTATCTGGTGGTGGTGGCTGGACCTGGGAAGTCACTTGCCATTTTTAATTTCCCACAGTGGCTTGGAGTGCCATCGTAGCATTACATATAAAATTGTCCATCAGTTTAAGTGAAGGTTGGACAACTGTTTCAAGCCCGAGAACTGAATTAAAACCTTGGAAGGGACCCGGGGCAACATTCCACAGATGGGTGGGGCTAAAAGCAAGTGGGTGGGGCTACTCACAGTGGGCAGGGACAAAAGGAGTGGGCCAATTAAAAAAGAAAACCATTTCATGCAGCTGCATTATCAAATCTCTGACTGGCAGCAACCACATTTGCTACAAGGCAGAGCTGACGAACACAGGCCTTCCCAAAAGCTCTCCCACAGCTTCTCCGTCACCAAAACATATTCAAGTCAGAAGAATTTCATCTCAGTTTCAGGCAAGTTTGCTCAGAAGTAAGGGACATAAATTAATCAGACTTTTTAGCTGTGCCAGAGAGGGAACGCAAATGCATGCTAAATTCCCTCCTGCTGTTACAGTTAAATAGTTACACTGGTACAGCTAAACAGAACACTTTCTGCAGCTGCCTGAGCAAGAGCTAGGGTGGTCATGTGTCCTCTTTTACAGATGACAGTTCCCTATTGGAAGGGCTGAAAGAGGGCCATCCTCTATTTTGAAGGCATCCTCTATTTGAAGGGCTGCCCAGTCCAAGTCTGGCATAAAGAAGCATCCAAGGAAGAGCTGGGCCTTGAAGCTGCCCATCACCCACACCTGGACAGCAGGATGAGTAAGGCCTTCAGGTCACCTGGTCACAGTCTTTGACACTATGGTAGATGCAGTGGAAGCCGGTGGCTCCGATTTTGGTGGCGCTATGAATCCATTCTGGGTTTCAGTCAGAACCAGACAGAACTTTAAAGGAGCTATCCAGGGTGCTGAACCCATTTTATGAGTACAGTTCAGCACTTTGAATAGGTCCTTCAGAGTTCTGACTGACTCTGACTAAAATCCAGAATGGATTCACTACTGAGATCGGAGCCACCAGCCTCCACTGGTGAGAAGTACCATATTTCTATTTAAATTATAATAATTATGTCTAAATTCTCATCTATACATATAAATTTGCATATGCAAGTTTTATGCAAATAGGTGTCCTCTTTTGTCCTCTAATTTGGTGGTGCATGTCCTCCTTTTTGACGATTCACAAGTGGCCACTGTAGCCTCAATCAGACCGGGATGGAGGCATAGGACTGGAAATGACACAAAGTCATCGGAACAGTATTGTTTCTTTCTCCACATATTCCAGATTTTACAGAGGGCTTCCTGAAAGACCTGAAGGCACCAGAATATGGAGGAAAGTCAAAACACAACCATGGACATCCACAAGAATTTTTCCACAGTGGGGGCACAGTGGCACAGTGGTGTGTGATTGTATTTCACATGCATAGCATGCGTTGCTACAGCACATCTGTACATTTTCCATGTGGGTCTGCTTTGTTGCTTTAAGTAATATCCCATGACATTTAAAAGCCTACACAGAGTGGCAGAAAATCCTGGGAATTTGAAGGCACTAATGCAAAAGAGTATTCTAGTTAAATTTCACACAAGAGGCATACATTAACATGAGAGTTGGCGTGTCTGGCTTTAAAGGAGAACTTAAATACTGTGGGCATACCAGAAATCTGATGGAATGGAGACAAGCAGTGGGAGACGGTCAACTCTGGATATAGACTCTATAGGAAGGGCAGGGAATGGTAGCTGTGATGTTGCTCTGTAGGTCAAACAGGGCACAGAAATCCTAAAAGGGGTAGCCTCATCCTCAGAAGCAGTATGGGTGACAATACCATGTTCCAAACGTCATTTAGTACTGGGGACATGATATCGTTCCCTGGACCAGAACACACAGGGTGATCTTGAGATGGGAAATTAAATCAAGGAGGCATCCAAATGAGGCACAGTGGGTGACTTCTGTTACCCCCAAACTGACTGGATAAATGCATGTTCCAGTCATGACAAAGAGGTTAAATTTCTTGATGCCCAAAATGACTGTGCCCTAGAACAGTTCGTTATGGAACTCACGATAGGAGAGGTGAGCCTGGACTTAATCCTTAGTGGCGCTGCCTGGGACCTAGAGCAAGATGTGAGTGTTCTTGAAGCAACTGGAAACAGTGACTGCAGTGCTCTCAGATTTAATGTATATATAAGTGGAAATTTGCCAAGGAAGTCCAACATAAGCACATTTGACTTCAAAAGATGGAATGGCTCTAAAATTGGGGGACTGGTAAAAAGGGAAGATGAAAGGGAGAGTCAAGAGGGTTAAATCTCTCCAAAATGCTTGGAGCTTACTCAGAACCACAATAATAGCAGCTCAGCTAGAATGTATGCTGTTGTTGGTCATGAAGGGTAGCATCAAGTCCAAGAGGTCACTAGCATGTTTAATGAGCAGAATTAAGGAAGCTATTAGAGAAAAGGCTTCCTTCAAACAAATGGAAGCCTTGCCCAAATGAGAACAAAAAAGAATACAAGCTTGCACAAAGGAAATGCTAGCAAATGATAAGAGATGCAAAAAACATTTTGAGAAGCACACTGCTAATAACATCAAGGCCATAAAGAATTCTTTAAATATATCATAACCAGGAAATCAGCTGGGGAGGCAGCTGGACCCTTGGATGACAACGGACTTAAAGGAGTACTAAAGGATGATAAGGAGATTGCAGAGAAACTGAATGAATTCTTTTCATCTGTCTTCACTGCGGAAGATGTAGGGCAGATAACTGTGCCTGAACTATGTTTTCAGGAAGGGAGTCTAAGGGAAATAGTGGTGACAAGAGATGAAGTTTTTGACCTTATTGACAAATTGAAAGGTAACTAATCACTGGCCAGATGGTATCCATCCTAAAGTTCTTAAAGAACTCAAATGGGAAATTGCTGATCTTCTAATAAAAATATGTAACATGTCCCTAAGATCAGCCTCTGTACCAGAGGACTGGAGAATGTTTAATGTAATGCCAATTTTTAAAAAGGATCCAAGGGGGATCCAGGAAATTACAGGCTGGTTAGCTTGGCATATCTTGGATGTTTTATGGCATCACTTCCTTATCATAACATTGACAACTTTATAGGCATTGTCCTAAAATGATCTCCTTCATCTTGGAAACATTGGTGAACACTCTAGCAGTGGAGTCTGTTGAGAGTGTCTTTGGCAGAGGGTGGAGAAATGGGTATACTTGAACTGGATTTAAGTTTCCACAGGAGCCTGGACTATTCACTGTACTTTTCAAATTGTTATCAGCCACCTTTTACATTAACATAATACAACATTTGCATGGCTTGAGTTTTGAACTGCAGGAATGTTCTTTTGGAATTGGATATTTTTTCCTGGAACTGCACATTTTGTGTCTGGTTGCACATGTTCTATATGTAAAAAACACACAAATATAGCCGTGCCGGTCGATGAGAAAAATATCCAAAATCCAAAGTTGGGCAATACTTTTATTAGGACCAACCAAAATTCCACAAAATATTGCAAGCTTTTGAATTCTCCAGAACTCTTCATCAGGTTAAGTGGTACAAAAAACAGGGGATTGGAAAAGAAGCATAGTCCAAAATTTGGCCAGGTGTTATGGCCATGAGGTCTGCAGTTTAGATAGACCCAGTCTCAAAACGCAGAATTGCAGTTTGAATTAATTAGTCAGTGGTAAGGATGGAACCAGAGGAAGAATTTCTTCCACCTGAAGAGAGGCTATTCTGTTGGCCGTCGCCACCCCCAGCTCCCCCAAGGTCGAGTCTGTCACCTCCAGACCCACACCTCTAGACCTTAATAAATTGCAGTGCTGCTACAATCAACTTCAGAGCTCCCCTTGGCACTGCAGAGTTGTCATACACTATTCTAACTCCCTACCCCCACCCCCAGTAAAATGAGAATAACAGGAATAACAACACTGGGCTGTTTTGCAGGGCTGACGTTGCCCACACTCTCTGTCACAACCATGACTCCTGTAATGTAGATATAGTAATGATGAACTTTATCCACATGCATTGTCAAGGTAATTTTTTAAATGTTTACAAACTCAGAAAAAAATATTATTAAGACCTGCATTAGAAGGATCATAAACTCCTGTCTTTTCTTTTCATTTCTTTTTGGGTAGATACACTACTGTCCAATCTGAGCTGAACTGGTTTTTTGAGGCAGCAATCACTTCCCTCCAGGGAAGACCCTCCAAAAGGTTTTACAAAGAACCAGGAAATTCCTTCTCCGGACAGCAAGTGTGTCAAATATTGTTATATTCATTGGCTAAAAACCCTGACGGGTGGGAGCAGGCTATTTTTGCTTACAAAACAAATGGGCAGAATAATGACAGCATTTTGCCTCATACCTCAGGTTCTACAAGGGCTAGAAACTTGCTTTATTAAAGAATGAATGCTGGGAATCCGTGAATCCGGCCCGGGGGGGGGGGATTGCAACTGCCCTCCCTTTCGCCCCATGCTGCAGACTCCCATGAACACATTGCAGATCCTTTAACCAAAAAAGGTTAAAACTGAAGGGGGAAACCAAAACAACCCCCCCTCCCCAAAACAACAGTCTCCAGTTGGCGATTCTTAGAGAAGATCAAAGCGAGAGTAAAGGCAAGTGGACTGTGATGTCAGCAAGGGGGTGGGGTGACCCGGGAAGGCACTACAGGTTGGATTGGGACCTGTGTCTGGCCAGATTACACCCACAGGCTGGAAGTTGCCCTCCCCTGCAGGATTTTGAACTGGTGTCTTCCATGAACACAGAAGGAAGCTGAGTGAAATTATTTAACACATATTTATACCGGTGACTCATTGTACTGCTGTTGCCTCTCCCTTTTGGCGGTGATGAAACTGTGCAGTAAGAAAAGGCCAGTTCTGTGGGATTCGATCAACCCCCTAAGCTTGAAACAGGTGTTGGATAAATAGGCCTAGAAATTAGGAACTGACCCAGAAAAGCTCTCAGCTGCCCCCACAGCTCCTGTGATATGGACCTGATTTTCTCCTCACTGCAAACAAGTAGCCCAGCTGCCATAAGTTTAGGTCCTCCAAGCAACACCGGATGCTCTTCTGTTCATATATTAGACATTGGGCAGGATCCAATAGCGCACTTATGCCTCCGCTGATTCCCTCGTGCCCCACCAAAACCTGTCCGCAAGGAGGACCCACTGCTTGCAGAAGGAAGATTTAGTGCTTCTAGGGCAACTAGAAATGAGCAAAAACATTTCTGGAATGGGCCAGGTTGCTGGAGCTCACACGAGAAAGCTCTGCCGATCTGCCCCAATCAAGAAACAAGCATTTCCACTCATTTCAGGGCTTCCTCTGGGAAGTGCTAAATTGCTGTTGCGGAAGCAATGGGTCCCGTTCGCACAACGGAATTGGTGGGACCCACCACTTGCACAACAGCATCAGCGGGGCACAAGAGAATTGCCGGGGGCATGAGTGCCTTGTTGGATTCTTCCCATTGTTTTTATTTTATTATTATTTTCTTCCATCCCACAGTGATTTTCTTTCACTCTCAATCATCTCTCTCTTGCTCGCTCTGTCCTATTCTACAATAAGATATAGAGATATACAGTTTGATCTTTAATCACAATGACCATGTTTCAATTGTATGCAAGGGGAAATTGTGGAGGGGAGGGGACTCCATCCAGTCCTTTGTGCACTTAGTGATTGTCTGTCTAGCACTATTCAAGCACAACCTTGGCTTTTGGATCAGGCTAGAAACTATCCACTCACCACCTGTTTGTACTTAGAGTGGCCAGGAGTCCTACTTTATAGAGGACAACCCTCTATCTGAAGGTTTGTTCAGAGGACAGTCCTCTATTGGAAGGGCTGTCCAGTCCAAGTCAGGTTTAAAGATAAAGAACCATAGGAAACCATAAGAAGGGAGAGAGGGGACCTTGATGTTGCCCATCAACAGTTCGCACCTACCTGGTCAGCAGGCTGAGCTGGCACACAGGCTACTTGGTCACTGTCTTCCCCACTATGGTGTATTCTATTTCTATTTAAATTATAGTCATTATTTCAACATTTGCATCTATACATATATTTTAGCCTAAGGGCGCAATCCTATGCATGTTTAGACAGAGAAAAGGCTGACAGCTCCCAGCATGCCCCAGCAAGCATTGCTGGCTGGGGCATGCTGGGAGTTGTTGGCCCTTTCTCTGTCTAAACAAGCATAGGATTGCACCCTAAGCGATTTTTGTGCAACCTTGTGTCCTCTTTTGTGGCAATATTTAGCTAAGTCCCTCATCCAACTAGCAGTATATTTGTGGAAGGTGGTTTGTGTTTGTGTATGCTTCTCATTGGATCAGGATGTGTGATATTCAGTTCTCTGTCTCTAAAAGATGGCTAGAAAAATCTACCAGCTTCAGAGCAGTAGACAGTGGAGGCTGGTGGTTGCTCCCGTGTCACTGGGGTGGCGAAACCACTCTGGGTTTTAGTCAGCACTCTAAAGGAGATATCCAAGATGCTTTGCTTCACACCTTGGATAGCTCCTTTCAAGCTGTCTGGTGCACTGTCTGGTGGAGCGCTGTCTGGTGTCTTCGATAGCTCCTTTCAAGCTGACTGGTGATGACTGAAACCCGGAATGGATTCACCACCTCACTGACATTGGAGCCACTGGCCGGCATTGGCAGCAGAGTCATTTTTCCATGGTCATATGATACAGAGTTAAAGATGGCATAAATGCTCCACAGAGCTGGAGAGAACAGTTTTGAACATGTCTATGATTCATAGACATGAACCTTCCCTATGTGTTGAAGCGCATCCATATCCCTCTGCCAAATGTATTTGGAGTGGAGGGGCAGGGGGGGAATCAATTAATGGTTTATGATTAAATGTGGCATGCAAGATAAATTTTTTGGTAATTAACACAAAGTAATATTAACTGTAATAATTTCTGCAGGCGTTGGAACGTCCGTTGTCACCCACTCACTTTGGCATCATTTCATCTATGAAAAACTTGTGCCATTTGAGTTAGTAATATCTTTCCATATTCCCACTGCAGGCTTAACTTTCAATTTGTCATCCGGTAACATTCGCAGTTCATCTGTTTGTCAATTTTTAACATTCTTTTTTCAAAGTAAGAAAATGTAGGGCTCCTGAATGGAGAGAATACTTGGATGTCTACACATTATGCAGAATGAGGTGGTTGGATTCTGGATTGTATCAATTTGGATTACAAGTGGAGAGTATATTTTTGAATGCTCCCCCACTAAATAGCAGCTCCCTCCCACATGCTCTCCCAGATGTAGCAACCTAGTACATCAGGAGGAGGTTTATGGGAGCTTCTGACATGGAGTAGCATTTAAAATTATGATGACCTCTCAGCTGTGTCTGAACTGGTATGGTTCAGAATTCTACCATGTAAATGGATTCCCCACACCCTATTGATAGCTAAAAGACTGATATTACAAATTGGAAGGATAAACTCTCACCTCCTATAATGCAATGGATTGAGGACCTTATAATGCTTTCAACATTTGAAAAGGTGGCATATGGCCACCTAATGCGAAGAGAAAACTCCCTGGAAAAGACCCTGATGCTGGGAAAGACTGAAGGCAAAAGGAGAAGGGGACGGCAGAGGATGAGATGGCTAGATAGCATCATGGATGCAATGAATATGAACTTGAGCACGCTCCGGGAGAGAGCGCAGGACAGGAAGGCCTGGCGTGCTATGGTCCATGGGGTCACGAAGAGTCGGACACGACTGAACGACTGAACAACAACAACAACATATAGTTGCCACCTTCAAATGGATACTTATTTGGATATCTGGTCCACTTTTGTTGAATCCTATGTATAATCTCTAGAAAGTTGTACTTTCATATATATGCATTTCATATGTATTCATTCCTATGGATATAGACAAATTTGTGTGTGTGTGTGTGTGTGTGTGTGTGTGTGTATCTCTCAAAACAAAGATAAACAGAAAGAATTCTCCCACTTCAATCTACCATCTCATTTTGTACAACGTTTAGAGAGCAATCCTAAGGCTCTGAGACAGTGTCTCAGGCACCACAGGATGTTGCGGATCTCCTCCTCCATGCCTGTAGACAGAGCTACGAGTGAAGAGGAGATCTGATCATGGATCTTCCCTCCTCCACCCCCTCCCAGCTGCCATGGAAAGTTTCTCTTAACAGGTTGCAACTGCAATCTCATAAGAGAAGCTGGAGAGGGAGAAAAGGGTGTGTGCTGGGGGGTGGGGAGGGAAGGGAAGAGTCCAGGATATGCAGTATCCTATGGCTTCTCCAGTCTCCTCCATGCCCACCAAAATGTAAGTCAGCTAGTTGGGCTTAAAGGCCCATCTAGCTGTTTTTTGTATTTTGAACAGAGGCAAAATCACCTCCATCCTCCTCTGACACTGCCTGGCTCTTGCCAGCAAGGCATAGGACAGGCAGAGAGCTCCAAGTTCTGTCTGTCAGCCGTGCAACCCATACAACTGTAGATCTTCAGCCCTCGACATTGTCCTAGTCAAACGTGCATAGCCATGGAGGTGGCCTATAGTTTGTATTTATTTACCCGAAACATTTTATTGTGCTCAGTCCGAAAGGCATTCCTTCCACACACATGCAGCAGAATTGCTATACTTGCCATAGTTCCATTCCACCCAGATCAGAAATTCTCAAATTACTCTGAAGGCAAGAATATAACACTTCAGGCTTCCTTCTTCTGACAAAACCAATACGATTGATTGCAGTGCCCGTTTGTGGGACCAAAAGTAAAAGAGAGGGAGAAGCTTGGATGCACGTTTTACTGATGCTGCAGGTAATACTATAAAAAAAGACATTAGAAGTTGTGGCTAAATAGACAGTGGGCCTCACTGATATCCCATCACTGATAATCATCTGAAAACATGTGCCATTAAATGTCTGGAGCACTACTAATTGGAAGATGGGAGATAGACTGGAAAGAGTCCAGCAGATTAGATGCCTCTCCTGACAACGTCTATACTCTCCGTTATGGTTCGCAGATGCAATTGGGCTACTTCCCCCCTCCCCTTCCTGACAAGATACTAGGTGACTTGACCCTCTCCCAGTTGTCTCTTCTGTGTTTATTGCAGAGAACCCAGGCCATTCAAGTTATGCAAGACACAGGGCTCCTGCTGAAAATGGTATCCCAGTGTAAATTTCTCCCCCCTCCCCTGTAATGTGTAGGATCATGAGCCCAGTGTCATGGTACTGTGACATCCTATCACCACCAACACTTTATTACATTGTTCTGGCACTGTGTATTTCTCCGCTCCTGCTCAGCAACTTTGGCTGCTGTTGTGTGGCCAGGGAGATGTCAGTAATTTATAAAATCGTAGAATCATAGGGTTGGGAGGGGCCTGCGAGACCATCAAGTCCAACCCCCTGCTTAATGCAGGAAGCCTGACTCCCAGGCAGTCTCCCATCCAAGCTGTCTGGTTGGCTTCCTCCAACATCACTTCCTCTTCCCCTGTGAGCTCACTGGTGGCAGATGGTAGCGAGCAGCAGCGCAGCAATCTGCAGTAGGTGGCTGTGAACTGCCTACTATTGTAATTACCCACAATGCCCTGACATAGCATCTTTCTGGAGAACTGTGGGCTATTTTAAATCCCAGAGTGTAGGTTGGAGGATAGGTCTAGAGCAGGTGTCAGAACCAGAGGGTCCTGCTCATAGATTTCATAGAATCATAGGGTTGGAAGGGGCCTACAAGACCATCGAGTACAACCCCCTGTTCAATGCAGGAAGCGTGATTCCCAGGAGGTCTCCCATCCAAGTACTAACCAGGGCTGACCCTGCCTAGCTTCCGAGCTCAGACGAGATCTTCCGCATCCAGCCCTTTGCTCTGTATTGTGGCATCATGGCACTTGGGGAATAAGGGGCCAAATGTAACTCAGGGGTACTGGGTTTGGCAGGAATCCCATGCTCTTTGCATGCTGTGATTATAACCTTACGCTCACTTGTGCTCCTGTCACCTGAGAGCACCCCATGTATATTTTGTCTTTTAAACTCAAGTACCCCTTTGGGACCCAATTTTAGAAATACATTTCAACAGGCCCTTTATTGCCTTTGTTCTATTCTTAGAGATAAAACCAGCAGCCTGAAGAGGCATAGGGAGGAAGAAATGAATGTGTCTTTATGGCTGACGTAGGTTCTTCGAGCCCCAAGCACAGTGGAGGCTGGTGGCTCCGAGGTCAGTGGGGCGGTGAATCTGCTCCAGGTTTCAGTCGGAACCAGTCAGAACTCTCAAGGAGCTATCCCAAGGCGCTATCCAAGGTGCGTAGAGATAAAACCAGACGCCAGCCTAAAGAGCACAGGGAGGAAGAAACTAATGTGCCTTTGTGGCTTACACAGGTTCTTCAAGAATCCCAGGCCAGTGCTTCTACACCTTGGATAGCTCCTTTAGAGTTCTGACGGAAACCTGGAGTAGATTTACTGCTCCACTGACATTGAAGCCACCAACCTGCTGAAGCACAAGGTTTTGCCAGTGATGCAACTAGGTAAATTTAGATACTGGACTTTGGGCGCAATCCTATGCAGGTTTAGACAGAAAAAAGTTCTACATCTCCCAGCATTTCCCAGCCAGCTATGCTAGGATTGCACCCTTAATGGTCTTACACAGGTGACCCCTTTAGATGGCCATGTGTGTTACTTCATTTGTGAAGCCCACAACTAACCTTCTACTTCTCCCATGCTGCACCACCATTCCATGCTTTCCCCCTCCTTCTACATTCCTGATAAGTTAGAACAAAACAAAACAAGAACCTGTTAGCTGACCCTGATTTTAAAAGAAAAGAAAAGAACTCACACTCTGATCATGTTCAGTTTCACACTTTGAACTCATTTAAGTCATACCATCACCATGACATCAGGAATAAAATGAAGCTTGCTTCTGCTGCCTTGAAGCTAAAACATATTTACTTGGGGAAAAGCGCCATTTTTGTTGTAGGGAAGAATAATACCTTTTAAAGGAGTAAAAATATATACAAGTATTTTATTTTTTTTAAAATGAGCCTCTGTAAACATGCTCATACCTGAGCGACTGCCCCCTGACCATAAAATGTTTTCCAAAATAAGAAGAAAGGATGCTATGGTGACCTGTGTACACCTTGGTAGGCCTCAGCATGCTCATGCTGGCCCAGGTGTTGAGAGCTGGCATATTTGGCCGGGCCCTACTACCAACACCCGCCATTCTCTGGGCTGACACTGGGGGCCCTGCTTGCACCACTAGGTTCTGTCAATCCATATTTAAGTAAGACTCAGGAAAGATTTTAAATAGAAATTATTAGGACTTTGCTTAAAACACATTTGAATTAATGATCCAGAGGGTAAAAAATTGCAGAGATGTTCACTCAGTTTTATACATCTAACAAAATTAGTAACTCTGCAATGCAAAACTTTTTTTACTTTTTTCTTTTCTTTTTTTGAGCGTGGGAGGGTGTGAATATTTCCAGCGCTTAGAAGTGGAAGTTTTGGCACAGATCAATGTATGAAGTGTTTCTTAATGTTACTCTGAAAAATTCAACTTCCTCTAGCTTGTTACTGGACTCAGATTTAATTTTCATTTTATATACATGCAAATGTAACACAGGAGAACCTGTCCACATGGAAGTCTCACACATATTCTGGGCACAAATGATAACTCGGTGTTTTGTTTTTTTAAGGTTAATGTGAAAACAATAGAGGCTTGAATCATGCAAAAGAGTGGGATTCCTAAAGAGGAATATCTTAACATATCTTTGTTTTTTCAACCATCAGCGGGATTAAGGGCCAATCTATGAATTCAGATGTATCTTCACCAATACAGTGTACAAAAATTAAAATCCTAATCAGTGAAAAATATCTAATCATGGTTATACCTGTACTATAATTAGGTTACAAGCAGCACGTCCTTCCAAATAATTTAGTACATACTAAAACTGAATGTCTCCAGAATGTTAATTCCCTCTTCTGTTTCCAAGACAGAGCTCATGCCAGGGATCTGAAACAAATAGTACTTAACCTTCTGAACTCCAGATGAAAAGGGAGATGGATGTTTGCTTTTGATTGTCCTGGTCTTTTCCTGAGCTGAATCAATAAGTAGCCCCCTTATAGCTTTGAGTCATGATTCTAATTAGTCAGTCTCTTGGGCCTAGTTTACAAAGTAAAATGTAAGTCCAACGTGCATTTGAAAATTTCAACAAGCAATCTGAACCAATGCCAGCTCAATAAAATAATTAAAGTGCCATCAGCCTGTTAACATGCTTTCCTCTCTGCCTATACACACACACACACACATGCGCGCGCGCGCGCGCGCACAAATGTCAAACTGCACTTGAAATGACAAGGGAATTTTGCAATTCTTCTGGCTGAAATTGTCAGATTTAAAATACAGATGGAGACTCAGAGGAACGCTTGTGAGCAGCTTTGCAGATACAAGATTTTCATTCTTATGGAGCCATGATGTAAATCAGGGATGAGCAAAAGGTAGGTTTGAATTGACTGGTAGATTACAGGGCAATTTGCAGTAGGTCAGTTAGGGTTTCTGACTCCCAATTGTTAAACAATATCAGCAACAAAATGACTGCCTACTTACCTTAGATATATTGCTGAAATGAAGGAAGCTAGGGTTATCCAGGAGTGGTTTTGTGTGTGTAAGGGCTGTTAGCTCCATTCACTTCTGGTGCTCAATACAAGTACTCAAACCAAAAACACCTGGGAGAATATTTTCTGGTACTCGAAGCAAAAACATGGGATGCGTGGGATCATCTGAGGAGACATTTGAAGAAGCAAGCTTTCAGGGGGAGAAATCCTATCACTCCCAGCATTCCCCAGCCAGCCATGCTGGCTGGGGAATGTTGGGAGTAGTAGGACTTTTTTCTGACCAAACATGTATAGGATTGCACTCTAGGTGTATGTCTTTTGCACCAGGCAAATTATATCTTGCAGACTTCCTGAACTGGCCAACAGTTGCCACTTCCTACACTCTAGATAAAGTGGATTGAACACCAGTCCACAGTTTGGTGGATTTCAGCCTGTGTGTCTGGAAGCAGGGGCAGGTGAGCAGTTAGCTGAGGACTAATGCATTTCCAGAGTAAATCTTCCTGAAAGGAGAAGTTCAGGGGAGAAAGCAGAGGACAGAAGGAAGCCCCAGGAATAGAGGGTCAGGGTTATGAGCAGAATGCCACTAAAAAAATGGTCAGCCACTAGGGCAAAACAATCAGCCAGAGGCCTAACACAGAAGAGGTAAGGAAAACCCGGTAAGCCAGGAGGATTCTGGGACTGGAACAAGAACATCTTAATATTTAGCTTAGGGCAGTTGAATGGGTCAGTCTGCCAATGATGGCATGTAGACCAGGGGTGCCAAACCAGAATGTCGTGGAGGAGTGAATTTCCCCCCTGCCAGGCCCTCTGTGGGCCAGATAACATCAACTGGGTGTGACCATGCCTACTGTCATCATTTTTCCACCCCGCCCATTTTGCCTTTCTTTGTGCTGCAGACCAGAAAGAGGTATGGAGAAAAGGTCCCAGCTGGCCCTGGGAGGAGCAGTTGCTCTACCCAATGCTGGCCAAATCCATGGCTTCATGTCCTTGGGGTGCCACACGCTGCATGAAGCTACTTGGCTGAGAAGAGCAGCCAGTTTCTCCCAGCACCAGCTGAGTCCCTCACCACCCACATCTTCACTATTATCTCTGATCTCAGATTGCTGTTATCTCTGATATCTCCAGGTGGCGGGATTTGGAAGCTAAGCCAGACCCCAGGAGCAACCCAAGGAGGTTCCATGGGCCACATGTAGGCCAGATGCTGAACCTCCATGGGCCAGAGGTTCCGCATCCCTGTTGTAAACTGTTAAAATGTGTTCTTGCTTCTTCAAATGTGTTCTCAGATGATTCTACTTCCAAAAGTATTCTCCTGGGTGTTTTTGAAAGGGCTGATTCTTCTATTCTAAAAAAGTGGAAACAACAATCAAACGAAATTATATCTTGCAGACTTACTGCATGAATTGGCAAATGGTTGCCACTTCCTACACACTCGATAAAATGGACTGAACACCAGTGCACTTACTCTTAAGACAAGTTATGGCATCAGTGACATGACGCACACTCAAAAGAAACGCTGGATGTAATCCTAACGATCACAGACTACTAAGCTCTTAAAACTTTGGGCAATTAGGAATGATTGCCAAAGTCTTGAGAATCATTTTTCTCATATAAACATACACAAAATAGCTGAAAATTATTTGCTAGTCCCTTTACAGAACTCCTACAGAGCTGGGTCATTCTTTTGGCCAGAATGATAGGCTGACCATTACTGTATATGTTAATGTATTTGTTAAGGGACAGAGATAAATATGTAACTGTTGGCTGTATTATCAGCTAAACTTGAGATAAGTTTTTTGTAGACAGGAATGTAGCAGACTGCAGGGGAGATAGTCAGAATATCTAAATCATTTTTTGCATCTCTTTTTATCTCCTTCTTTTGTCTTTTTTTTGCTTTTGATACTAATCTGTTATTATTGAATGTAATGTATCTTATACTGCTTACTCCTTTACAATAAATTACTCCTTCTACCTCTGCTTCAAAACACACACAAACACACACATGGAAAAGGAACGGGGACTATGAACAGGAACACCGCACACTGCAACATTTAGGGCCAATCCTATGGATTGACGCCCGAACAACGGAAGCCTCCAAAACTGGATGCTTCCAATCATCCTTCACTAGGGTGGGCACTTGCAAATCACCAAAAGAAGAGGACACCTATCTGCATAAAATTTCCATATGCTAATTTATATCTATCGATGCAAATTTAGACATCATTACTATACTTTAAACAGAAATACAGTACATTTCACCTTAGTGTGGAAGACCATGACCAGGTGACCTGTGTGCGTGCTCAGTCTGCTGTCCAGGTGCTGTTGATGGGAAACCAAAGACTCTGCTGCTCTGATCTTTATACTGGACTTGGACTGAACAGCCCTTCTAACAGAGGATGCCTTCAAAAAAGAGGACAGGCCTCTGTAAAAGAGGTCACATGGCCACCCTAGCAGCAAGGCAGGAAGAGCGACGACAGTATTTGATGTTAGACTGGCCTCTGAGCCCATCTAACTGAATCGCACTGCTGAGGGTGGGGAGAGGGGCTGAGAGGCCATTGGATCTGGTAGATCCAATGCCCTCTCTTCTCCCTGCCTACCAGCACGCTCCTGTCCCTCCCTCTTCTTCTTCCTGAGGTTGGAACTTCAACCTAGAGCTGCCATGGAGCTTTCTGCAGCAGCTGAGAGGCTTAGGGGCATGGGGAAATCCCCATTTGGATTCCCCCCTGTGAGGTTGTAGCTCTGTCCACGGTCTTGAAGGAGGAAATCCCCAATCCATCCTATGGTTACTCAGACACCATCTAGGGGCCATGGGATTGCATTCTTACTTATTCATTTCATCTTATTTAAAACTATATGTAAGCTGCATTTAAGGATGGGACCTGCCCAACACAGCCTACATACTAAAAACAAACAATACCCCACACAATCAGTACAAATAATGCTTATAAAGAAGATCAGCAGCCCTTTTTTCATTTCTTTTTTAAAGGACAGTGAAAACAAGTGGGTCTTCAAGAGCTTCCCTGAAGACCTGCAAGGAAGGGTGCTGATGAAGGCTCTGATGGAAGCTTATTCCAGAGGTGCGGGGCCACTCCCAAAAAGGCCCTCTCCCTTATACTCACCAATCTTGGTGATGGCTGATGGGTAGGTGAAAAGGGAGTCTCTGCTGATGAACTCAAGAGTGTGGGCAGGCTGGCTCAGGTGGAGGCAGTCTTTCAAGTAATTTGGGCTCAAGCCAACATTTTGCTGTAGGCCACACTTTTTATCTTCAGTTTGAGGAACCAGTTTGAATATCCCTAGTCTAAGCAGAAAAACAGTTGAATGAGTAGTTGGGGAGGGCTCTGTGACATGCCTCAGCCTGACATTGATGCCATCCAGTTGGTGCCCATGTCACAACAGCCATTTCCATAGAAAAGCATGCATGATAGTCAACTTCCAGCACCTGCAAAGCCAGTTGGCATTCTGAGTGCTGAAACAATCATGCTTGGTATAGCGATTGTTGGCACAGTATCATCTGGGAGGATTAGTGATGGTTGCAGCGGAGGCTGGTGGCTCCGATGTCAGTGGAGTGGTGAATCCGCTCCAGGTTTCAGTCAGAACCAAGGAAGCACCTTGGATAGCTCCTTTAGAGTTCTGACTGGTTCTGACTGAATCCTGGAGTGGATTCACCACCCTACTGATGACATGTGTCATTTTTGGGGGTGATTTATGAGTGGCCAGCCCACCCCCTTCAGACCTTACTGCCACATGTGTGGAGGTCTAGAGGAGTCAGGCATGAAGGGGACATTGGGGATGGGGCTTGCATGTGCCCCTCACCCCCAGCAAAATTTTAGCCCTCTGCGTAGGGCTACCATCCTATTCTGAATTGTGAACTGTTTGAACACAGAATCACAGAATTTTAGAACTGGAAGCAGTGGAGGCTGGTGGCTGTGATGTCAGTGGGACAGTGAATCCGCTCTGGCTTTCAGTCAGAACCAGTCAGAACTTTAAAGGAACTATCCAAGGTGCCAAACCCTTGGTTCGGCACCTTGGATAGCTCCTTTAGAGTTCTGACTGGTTCTGCTTGAAACCCAGAGTGGATTCACTGCTCCACTGACATCACAGCCACCAGCCTCCACTGACTTAAGGAACCTTCAAGGTCCGCTAGTCAAACTCCCTCTCGTTGTGGGAATTTTGCAACTACATCCCTGATGCCATGCACTGCCATGAGAAGAGTGTGTGTATTTTAATATCATGAACCTTGACACTACCCTCTTCTTCTTTGACACCCACCTGAGCGCAACAAACTTTGGCTTGGTGTAGCACACAACACAAACACTTCCAGGGTCAGGGATAATAGCAGCTGCTGTCCTAAGGCCCAGTATTTTCAATCTTATGCTTGGGAGTACAGCTATTAAGCTTCCCAAGCCCATAAATTGTCCTTGTCAT
Source organism: Heloderma suspectum (assembly GCF_057233095.1). Taxonomy (NCBI): domain Eukaryota; kingdom Metazoa; phylum Chordata; class Lepidosauria; order Squamata; family Helodermatidae; genus Heloderma; species Heloderma suspectum. Next base: position 197,873,117 of record NC_139462.1, read on the forward strand.
TAGGATTCCAGCCAAGCGCCCTAGAGTCCACCTGAAACAAGGGCAAACTAAATTGCAGATCTGAAAATCTTAAAGCGAAAGAAGGCTCTTGATGCCTTTCTCCCACATCACACCCCACACCCCACTCCTCACCCGCAATCCCGACTGGATCGGCAGAAGCTTTGGTGCTTGATGTTTTGAAATAATTATAGAGACCTGGTGCGTAAATGTCAAAATGAATGAAATTTAGCAGAAAATGCTGCAGAAATGGCCAGATCTCCCTATTAGCACTTGCTGTACATCTCACAAGACAGCCGATTCCCAGCTCTGTATGGGTTCCAGCATCCCGTGATTTATTGGGTAATTCAGCATTTGCCAGTATGTCTTGTGCTAATTAAATGCATCGCACTCTATTCAGAAATGTCACAATTGATTTGTCTTCTGCAAGCACTGACTTTATTTCAATCTTCGAAAAAAGATTTTATGAGCCCCAGATAACTTATGCTGGCACATTCATCTCCCGGGGCAGCTTCTGTGTGTAAGGCCAGTCTGAGACAAAACCAAACAGCCAATGCAGACATCTATTCGGACAGCTTGTTTATCCGGTAGACATTGCACATCCGGGCCCATATAATGTATATGCATTGCATTTTTTTTATAACAACTTATAAAAGCCGTTGAATGGGACAGACGCTAACACGTGCTATCAGTGAATTGTACTGGCTGACGGAGTTGGCAAACAAGGTGGTTTGCAATCTGTACAAAATATGTTTATTCACTGTGTTAGGATTTAATTTGACTATTAATTAAACAATAAAAAATAGAGCAGAGACAGAAACCAGCAGAGACAGAGGGCTGGATTCAGGCTTAGCCATACCTAGAGTAGACCCACTGACATCAATGAGACTTCTTGTTATTCATGACTAATTTAAGTCCTGTTGATTTCAATAGGCTGTATCTAGACTTTGTAATGCTTACAGTAAGGATAGGCAAATCTGTCAATTTTGTTTTCTCTCAGTTTCTCATTATTCCAAAAATGCAGTTCATCCTACTTCCACATCAGTTTATTGAGTATATTTTTAAAAAGTTTTTCTGAAAATTTGTATGCTTTGCTCTGCACATTTCTCCTAATCTATCCACATTTGCAAGTAATTTTCCCATAATATAATGCATTTTTAATATTATTGTCACTAATATATTCATTTTTGTGCACACTTTCCCCTAATATACACATTTTGTATGCATTTTTTTCTTGGATAATTCCATCACAAAATTCAGAGAAATGTGAATTTTGAAGGAGAACTTAATTTTGGTTCCTGTATAGATTCAAAAGTGTAAAATTGCTGAATGAATTTCTCCCCCATCCCTAGCTTAGAGTTAGGGATGAACGGATTTTGTTTAATCCTTTCCCTCTGTGTTTCACAGATTGTCAAGTATCTTCTGTTCCATTCATTGAGGTGTTGGATTTTTTTCCCTTTCAGAAAATTATGCAAAATGTCCACCACAATTTATGTAACTTTTGCTAGTATGTAACATTTTGCATATTTTTCTTAGCTCAGTGTACAATCAATGAGCACAGCAAAGCGCGCGCGCACACACACACAGAGACATACACACATGCAAGTGCTACACAGCGGAGGCTGAAGAGAGATTAGAGATATATAAACTGTAATGCTCTTTTCTTTTTAAAAGGCAAATATATTAGTGTATTTTCCAGTAACTTTTGTATTTTCATATGACCAAATTTGCATACAATTCAAGAAAGTTAAAAAATGGTCTGTAGGTCTGAAGAATCTGTGCCACTCGGAAAATGACGGTCTGCTGCAAAATCCATAAGTCAAATTCATAGAAATCTGAAGTCATTTGAACCCATTTCAGATTTCTCTGACATCCCTGCTTAGAGCAGACTCATTGAAATCAATGGGACAAGTAAGTCATGACTAATGTAAGTCCCACTTATTTCAATGGGTCTTCTCTAAGCATGACAAAGTCTAGATCCCACCCATCCCTTAGATCCCTTAAGCCTGGATTCAACATAGAATCCACTAGGAAGATCTCCTGTTCAAGACCTTCTGAATGGAGCTGTACAAGAAGATGCTTTTGAGTCTTCTGCATCTCCCATTCATTTCAATGGGTTTTGCACAAAACGTCCCAATGAATTGTGCTACGTAAGATTACCCACTGTAAAACTGCAACGGCCACCCATCAGCATCACATCTGAAATGCACAGCCAGAGTGGAGTTTATCATTTTCGTTCAGAAGCATTACCTTTTCTTTCAACTAGACAGATCTCCTTTGGAGTACTGTGTCCACTTCTGGGTGCCACATCATAAGAAGGGTGTAGACAAATTGGACCGTGTTCAGAGGAGGTCAACAAAAATGATCAACAGTATGGAAAATGGGTCCTATGAGGAAAGGATGAAGGAACTGGCTATGTTTAGCCTGGAGAAAAGAGGAATTGGAGATGGGGGGGGCATGATAGGTCTCTTCAAATACCTGAAGAGTTGTCACATAGAAAAGAGCGAATAATTGTTCTCTGCTACCCGAGAGGGCAGGCCTAGATCTAACGTGCATAAGTTCTAGGGGAGTCAATTTTGGTTCAGCATAAGGAGAAACGTCTTGATAGTAAGAACAGTTTGACCATGGAACCAATTGCCTGGGGGTCATGGGCTCTCCCTCGCTGGAAGTCTTCAAGTAGAGGCTGGGTATCCATCTGCTGGGGATGCTTTATCTCTGGATTTCCTGCAATGAACAAGGGGTTAGACTGGATGGCCTTCAAGGACACCTCCCCTTTGATTCTATGATTCAAAACAGCACATTGGTACAGAGACCAGATTTTGTTTTGGATTTGGGGGACAGCTAACGGGAGATGCCACAAGAGTCATGCAAAGTTAAATTGCACCCACCAACCCCCCATTAAGAGAAAAACAGCCAATACTGTGAATTAGACCTCTGAGGTTGGCCCAGAGGCTGTAACTAGTGCAAAAGGTCGCAGCTAGGCTGCTGAATGGGAGAGCCTACTGGGAACATATTATACCAGTTCCGAACGAGTTGAACTGGCTGCCAATAAGCTTTATCATAACTTTTGCTAAAATTCCAACCAAATACAGTTGCCTTTTTTATTATTATTACTATGCACAAGCACACAAAATTGCATGCCCATGCACACGCTCCTTTCATATGTTGTAGAACTTGCATTTTTACTTTCATTAGAAATTGAGCTCCTACTTAGATTCAGGCCTGTGAGGCCTCCTGTGAGGCCTTGGCAAGGCACTTTGCAGATAAAATTGATTGGATCAGGAGTATTATTCCATGCGCTGTGGATACAGTTAGCGAGTGAGAGGCGGCCTGTGGCAAACCGGTTTTGTGGGATTGGTTCCAGCTTCTTCCTTCTAATGAAGTGGACAAGGTGCTTTCATCTGTAAAGCTGACCATCTGCTTACTTGATCCTTGCCCATCTTGGCTCATTATGAGCTGCAGAGAGAGATTGGGTAAGGGGATCAGGGCAGTGGTGAACGCCTCCCTTGAGGAAGGAGGGATAAGGCCTCTCTTAAAGAAGTCCTCCTTGGATCCCCAAGTTTTGAACAACTTTCACACAGTCTCGAATCTGCCATTTTTGGGCAAGGTCATTGAGTGGGTGGTGGCGATGCAGTTGAAGGCACACTTGGAAGAAGCTGATTATCTAGATCCATTTCAGTAGGGCTTCAGGCCTGGCTATGGGACAGAAACGGCCTTGGTTGTCTTGGTGGATGTCAGGAGGGCTTTGGATAGGGGTGAATGCTCCTTCCTTGTTCCCCTCAACCTCTCAGCAGCTTTTGATACCGTTGACCACGGTATCCTCTTGGACCACCTGGAGAGGATGGGCGTTGGAGACATCGTATTATGGTGGTTCCGGTCCTTCCTGTCCGGCAGGTACCAGAGGGTAGCACTGGGAGAGGAGGTGTCGGACCCATGGCCGCTCACTTGTGGGGTGCCACAGGGTTCCATCCTCTCCCCGATACTATTTAACATCTACGTGAAGCCACTGGGGGCTATCATCAGGAGGTTTGGGGTGCGGTGTCATCAATATGCAGAGGACACACAGCTCTACCTCTCGTTCAAATCTGCACCATGATTGGCTGTGGAATCCCTGTCTAAATGTCTGGAGACGGTGAGTGGCTGGACGGGGAGGAATAAGCTGAAGCTGAACCCTGACAAGACTGAGGCACTTCTGGTGGGAGACAAGAGGAGGTTGGGGGATGTTGACCTGGTGTTGAATGGGGTACGGCTACCCTTGAAAGACCAGGTCCACAGCCTGGGGGTCATTTTAGACTCCCAGCTGTCCATGGAGGCTCAGGTGTCAGCTGTGAGTCAGACAGCATTGTACCAACTCCATCTGATACAGCAGCTGTGCCCCTACGTTCCCGACCATCTGCTCCCATCAGTAGTACATGCCCCGGTCTCCCCTCGTCTAGACTACTGTAATGTGCTCTACATGGGGTTACCCTTGAAGATGGTTCGGAAGCTCAGCTGGTGCAGAACGCGGCAGCTCACCTGATTAAAGGCAGCCACTGGTGTGATCACATCACTCCAGTACTGAAGGAGTTGCACTGGTTACCAGTTGGTTTCCGGGCCAAATTCAAGGTGTTGGTTTTGACCTTTAAAACCCTATGCAGTTCTGGCCCAGCCTATCTCAAGGAGCTCCTCCAGCAACACCAGATAGGCTGCTTAACAAGATCAGCCTTGGATGGCCTTCTCTCTGTCCCATCAGCCAGGAGAGCTAGGCTGGTGAGGACGAGGGAGAGGGGTACCACTGTGGTGACCCCCACTCTGTGGAACGCCCTCCCTAGGGAATTCCTCCGTGCCCCCTCTTTAATGAGCTTCCGCCACGCACTTAAAACTTGGTTATTCAGGCAGGCATTTGGGGTGGGTTAGGCTATTTTTAAATAATGTTTTAATGTATAATTTTACTGTTTTAAATTGTACCATTGTACATCGCCCAGAGTGGCCAGGTGACCAGCCAGATGGGCAATTAAGAAATTTAATTAATAAATAAATAGCAAATTCCTTTGTTTCTTTAGTGATTGTGATTTATTATTATGCTGTTGCTGTTGCTGCTTCTTCTTGCCTTTATTTTGTTAACCTTGTTTCAAAGTAAAATAACATTTCATGATTAAAACAAAATAATCTACCAAGCCACGTTCAAGATGCTTGTCCTGACATATGAAGCTGTATATGGCTTAGGGCCTGGTTACCTGATGGAGTGCCTTCTCTCTTTTGTACCTGCCCAGATATTTAGATTGAGTGGGGATGTCCTCTTGATGGTGCTGCATTTGCCTGGAGTTCGATACCTGGCAACCTGAGAAAGGGCATTCTCCATACAGGCACCCCAACTGTGAAATTCCCTCCCCTATCATATACAGGCAGTGCCATGTCTTATGAGCTTTTGGCATCAGCTGAAGACCTATTTGTTCACCCAGGCCTTTGATTGAATTTTTCCTTTGCTCCCTCATGTAAACTGTTATTTCTCTTTTGCTGTTCTCCCCTGTTTGATGGGGGGGGGGGTTGATCAGTGCTGTATTATTTTACTGTGTTTTATTGTTTGCACCCCAGTTTGGAATTATTTTATACCGAAAAGTGAGTAAGACATTGCTTAAATATTTCAAGAGCTTTTGGAGTGTTTACTTTTAAATAACAACTATAGCAACGTTGGGGGTGGATCCAGACTAAATTATTTGCCCTTAGTTCCCATGGAAATCAGTGGGACTGACACTAGTCCTGACTAACTTTTCATATTGATTTCAATGGGACCCGTATGTGATTAACTTAGTTTGGATCCAGCCCATTAGCAACTCAGGCCAAATAATCATACACGCACACACACCACACACACACAGCCCTTGAAAAAAAAGCAAAGGAATGTGTTCCTTTGCTTACCTTCCTAGTAGAAGAGGACCCTTGAATTGTTTATAACAAATGTCACTCAAGGACAAAATACACATGATATGGGAGATCCCTTATCAGATCTCCCAGTAGTTTTTGATTATATTAAAAGTAGCTGTGGGAGCTCCCCATTTGGATTGAGACCACAGCACTGGGGGAGGGCTGTTCAAATATTTCCCCCTGTACTCCCCCTGCCACTTCGATCCTTCCCTGAAGCTACTGTTAGCCATAGTTAGTAGCGTGGGGGGGGGGATTTAAGTCAGGGAAATGACTTAAGAGGAAGAGAACCATTAAATCCCCTCCCCAGCACTGCAGTCCTGATCCAAATCGCACCCCCTCCAATGGCTGCTTTTAGTGGAAATGAAAGTCATAAGGAAATCCGGTCAAGGAACTCCCATATCATGTGGAGTTTGTCCCTGAGTAAACTTTTCCACATTTGTGACTGCTTCCTACAGATATTACAACAGTGATATGGGATTCAGTCATTGGGTAGGGCGTGGGACCAACACCACACCACTCTAGCAATGTAAGACCAAGCCATATGTCCCATTGATATTAATTAAACTGAGGTGAAGAGTGAAACACCTATGATATTTAGGCACACTATGTATTAGTTGATCTTGCCATTCATTCATATTGTTTATTGTCTCCGGACATGAACCTACCCGTACTCTACACTCAGCATCCAAGGTTCTCCTCTGGGTGCCTCCTTTGAGGAAGGCTCAGAAAGTGGCAACAAGAGGGCCTTCTCGGAGGTGGCCCCCCAACTGTGGACTGATCTCCCTGACAAGGCCTGTCTGGCGCCAACATTATCTTTTCAGCGCCAGGTTAGGACCTATCTCTTTTCTCAGGCATTTGGCAGCATATGATGGGTTTTTAATCAGTCCTAGATTTGTCTTGTGGTTATGGCTAATTGCTCAATATTATTTTTAGACATATGTTGTCTTCCTGTATATTGTTTGTGTGTGTATTTTATGTAAATGGTTTTTAAACTTGTATACTGAATTTTAATGTGTGTGTTTTTACTATAACAATGTTTAACATTTTTAATCCTTGAAAACTGCACAGAGAGCCTCAGCTATGGGGTGGTATAGAAATGTAATAAATAAATAAATAAATAAATAAATAAATACATCTTGATTAAATTTATGCCCCAGCTTTTCACTATTCTCCCCCAGAAAGCCCCTGGAATGAAGCTACATAAGGACATGCATCATTCCAGGGGCATTCTGGGGGATGATAACAGTGGCAAGCCACTGCTGACAGCTGTGAAAAGCTTCACCGCCATCATTTGTGACAAAAACGGTTGTAAAAAAGCAACCAGAAATTGCTGTGTCCCTGAAAAGGTTCACAAAAATTCACCCCCCAATTTATTTATTTATTTATTTAAAATATTTCTTAGCTGCCTTTCAGGGCAGAAGCCCTTCCAAGGCGGCTTACAGCAATAAAATACATAAAAACAGTAAAAATATTAAAAGTGATAAAAACATAAAAACAATAAATTGGTGAAATTGCCTCCCATTTTTGACATCCATGAGGGAGGTGGTGAAGTTTGCAGGGTGGGGGTGGGGATTTCATATCAGTATATCACAGATCTACTCTTTAAACCACCCAGACAGCTTTGGCTTTTGGATGGTATAGAAATGTAATAAATTAAAAATAAATACAATATTTAAAACTGCTCAAGTGCTGAGGAAACCTTCTCTGACATAGCAGGCTTCTAATTTGAATGGAAAAATCTGTGACAGGGAATAAGAAGAATGACTTTTGATGTGACACTGAAGAAGAAGCATTATTGCCTAAGACTCGGCGAGGGGGGGGGGGGCTACTCAGAAGGAAATGTTGAAAAAGAAGATGACATGGACATCTCTTAACATTACACATGTGGCAAAGGATCCCTGGATTGCAGATGTTGTTTCATGTTGAACGTTCAAAATGTGGTGTAGATGAGACACATGATTATGGAAACTATAACGGAAATCCATGCTTGTTTCACCCATATAAATATTTGCTTTTCCTTTAGATCTCACGATTGCTGCTAATGCCCCCCCCCAATTATGAACATAATTGTGCCCAGTTCACTAATGTGCTTAGTAACATTTGTATAGAAGGAGCATGGAAGCTCCTTCTATACAATTGCAAGCTTTGTCAATTAGAATGCTTCTAGCTAGGCACTGTATTTCAGGGGGAATATATTTTTGCAGCAAACTTCAAAGTAATGAAGTGGCTGGTTTATTATTATATACACTTTGCTTTTAGCTGGTTTCACTTATGCAAAAGACATGTAAGGTCATAGGCAGAGACAAAAGGCAAGGTGAGCAGTTCAGCAGGAATAAACCCCCAGGTTATTTTCTGTTCCCTACCAAAACAACAACAGCAACAATAACAAAATTCTGCTCTTGCAAACTGGACGGTTGGATGAAAAGAGAAAAAAAGAAAGAAAAGAAAGAAGCTAATAGCTGTTGTTTGGAGGGGGTGTTGTGAGGTTCCAAGCTGAACTATAAAAGCAGCCCTTGCAAACAAGAACCATATTTAATTTTTTTATTTAGTATATTTATATCCCACTCAAAGCAGCCCACAACATGGATAAAATGCATATTAAAAATCAGGCGCTTGTTACTAAAGAAAAGAAAAGCAGCTAATCTGCAGCAACCCGACTCATGTTGTCTTTGCCTGTCTCTCTCTCTCTCTGGCCTGGTTCACATGATCACCACAGCCCACTGTGGCTTATTTATGCTGCAGTGGGCTGCAGCATGTGCTGATGGCCATTGTGAATATTCATGCTGTGGCAGTCAGTTGCCATACCCTATCATGACATCCGAACCTGGCACAGGATGGGTTGTTGCCAAGTTAAGAAACCACCCCTAACCCCAAAACAGCCCATGGTTTGTGGGTGGTTTGTTAACCACAGCAACAACCCACCCTCGCTGGGTTCAGGCATCATAAGTCACGGTGCCCGCCCAGCCTGAATATTCACAATGGTGCTGGGTTGTGGCAATTGTGCAAAACGGCCTGTTCTCTCTCTTCCCCACTTGCTGTCTTGAATTCCTTCCAGGGTGGACACTTACCCATCATCACAAAAAGGGCAAAATATAGCATACATATTTGTATAGGCTTATTTGTACATGTAGACCCACATTGAGAACTAATGACTGTCATTTCAATCAAAATCCAATACCTCTGATCATGGTAGGGAAGACGGTGGCCATGTGGCCAGTGTGCCTGCTCAGTCTAACTGTTGGCAGGCAATGCCAAGGCTCCCTGCTCTCCTTTCTGCAAAGTAGGGCACATGGTCACCCTAATCCCTTCCCAAAGTGGTGGAAAAGAGGACAGTCCAACTGGAGGAGGAGGAGGTCTCCAGTATTCCCTCCAGCTGTCTCCTTCTCTCCTGTTCCTTCCTACAGGACAGCTGGTAGTGGTAGCACATGGCACAGTATGGGGAGATGATCTCGCTGCAGGAAGAGTTGGCACCTGATGCTATCGGTGCTGATAATTTTAAAGCCTCTAAAGCACCAGGCAAAGCTGCACCACTGTATCTTCCCTTCTATTCAACCACTAACCCACTCAGGGCCAGCCCTGCTGTTAGTCAGAGTGAGGCAGTCGCCTCAGGTGGCAGATGCTGGGAGGTGGCAGCAAGGTGTTGGAGAAGACAGCTGTGTGCCATGTGGCCTGCCCTGCACCCCCTAAGTTGCCATCAGGTGCTGTGGAGGATGCTGTCCCATCAGTGTTGAAGACAGATTCATCTGGCAGGCCAGTAGGCTTTTGGACATGGAATTAGAGGGGGCACCATCTCATGCTTTGCCTCAGGCAGGAAAATATTTTGGGCCGGCCCTAAATCCACTCTCACATGCTAGCACACCTAAAAACTCGCCCTGCATCAGTCAGAGAAGGGGGTGGGCTAGAGGTGGGGGAATCACTTGTAGTCTTACCTTGAATCTCAGTGTATTAAACTGGTAGGGACAACCTCTAGGTGAGGAGTTTTCATTCCTTTATGTAACATGTCTTGCATCACATAAACTTGGAATAAATATTAGCCACTGACTGCATTTTCTCAAATTTGGGAGCTTTTCCTACTCACTGTCAGTCTAAGTAAGCCTTGGCTAGGCAAGAAAGAGGAGGTGGCACTTCCAAGCTTCAAGGTTATTGCAACTGAGAAAAGCCAAGAAATCTGTGGAGCAAATGCTAGAAGTTCAAATACATGAGCCTTTGCATGTGCCAAATTCCCTAAAAGCATGAGGATTATTAATAGCAAGTGCCTCTTGTCTATACATAGACATGCTAAGCAAGTGATGCTCACAGGACAGCATTTGTCCTATCAATAAGGCACCAGCTTTATTCTGGTTGAAGGATGTGTGCCTTGAACTGCTTCATGACACACAGGCAGAAGATCAACAGGAAAAGCTTTGCCATCTCCAATGCTGGGTTTCAACTGCATGCATTGATTTTTTTTTAACCTCAGAGTTTTTGTAAGTGGGAAAAGAGAGAGAGAGAGAGAGAGAGAGAGAGAGGTCCAGTGGTTGGAGAGTTGGACTTGGGAGATCCAGATTCTAGTCCCCACTTTGCCATGGATCTCACTGGGGGACTTTGGGCCACTTACGGACTCTCGGCCTGACCTACCTCACTGGATTGTCGTGAGGATAGAATGGAGAGGAGGGGGACCATGTAAGCCGCCTTAGGTTCCCTGCAAGAGGGAAAAAAGGTGGGATATAAATGTAATAATAAATATTAATAAATATTAATATAATATTAATAATATATTAATAAATAATAAATGTAATAATAAATATTAAATGACTAAAAGCACTACCTAATACAGGTAACCATTTTTGACATGCAGCTGAATATATAACACAGGACTCTTCCTCTCTAGGGTGGATTGAATGGGTTTGGGGGACGGGGGTTCTTTTGATGGTACAGTGTGTTACTTCAATCACTTTGTTGAATTTGGGGGGCCCTCTGCTCATTCTGCTAGCATCACTGATGCAATGAATATGAACTTGAGCACACTCCAAGAGAGAGCGGAGGACAGCAAGGCCTGGCGACTGAACAACAACTGCACATTCTGCAGAGTTGGGCACTGGACATCTCTTCCAAAGTCCTGCTCTCATGGCACCAGTGAAGGCTGGTGAGAAGCACCTTGGATAGCTCCTTTAGAGTTCTGACTGGCTCTGACTGAAATCCAGAGTAAGTGCACTGCCCCACTGACATCGGAGCTGCCAGCCTCCACTGCATGGCACTTGTGCCATGGAGGAGTTTTTCTCCTCTGCGACCAACAGCAGCTCTGGGAGGTGGAGGGCGGAATGGATTGGCCATGACACTGTGGAAAGGGTTAGACTCCTCTCCCCAAATCCCCAGAACCCTGTTTCCCACAGCCCCAGAGTTGCTTTTGACAAAAAGGCAATCACATTGGAAGCTCCTAACATGGAACCTCCACGTTGGCACAGAACGTGAGAATTTCCTCCAAGGGCAGCTTTCACCATCACAACGCTACAGCAGCAGGAGAAGCCATGCATTCTGGGATTTTCTCTTCTGAGCTATTTTTAAAGGCACAAGAACCCACTCAGATGAAGCTTTTCTCACCATGGAGATGGGGAAAATACCATCCATTGAATTTCAGCTATCATGCAGTTGTTAAAATGTCCAGAGGCCTCCTCCCAAATGTATGTGGCAACCAGGTTCAGCATCACGGGTTGGTATAGCAGGGCACCTGCTGAGGCCCATAGGCCACTAAAGGGGCCTGCCCTACCGCCAGTCCCTGGAGTCTCCTGGCCCTGCTGCCTCCCCTCTCCTCGCTGTTGCTACCTGTTCGCCTGCCCTCTCTGAATGAACAAACAGTGAGGGGAGTGAGGGGAAGGACAGTAAACTCCTCTCTTCATGAGACGTGGGACTGACTGATTGCGCCCAGAGGGAAGGCAAGTGAATGGGCAGCAGCAAAGAGATAGGTCACCTCAGGGAGGTGGTGTCCACGTTAGCATGAATAAAACTGTTATTCTAAAAGAACACCTCTATTAGAATAACCTGCTCAGACCCTTAGGTCATCTTTGGAAGCCTCGGGAGGGGCCACAGCTCAGTGTGACAGAGCACATGCTTTGCGGGAAGAAAGTCCCAGGTTCGATCCCCAGCTTCTTCAGATAGGGCAAGGAAAGGATCCTGCCTGAAACCCTGGAGAGCCGCTGCCAGTCAGTGTCGACAGTACTGGGCTAGATGGACCAATGGACAATGGTCTGATTCAGTATAAGGCAGCTTCCAATGTTCCTCTGGGTGCCCCTGCTAAAGAAAGCTAGGTGGGTTGCTGCAAAAGGAAGGTCCTTCTCAGTCATGGCACCCACTCATGGAATGCTCTCCCCAAAGAGTTCACCTGGTGCCTATATTGTTATCTTTTTGGCTCCAGGAAAAAACTGTCTTTTCTCCCAGGCATTTTAGAGACCCAGTTCAAGATTTGTATATATCTTTATCTATTCCTGCACTGTTTTATTGTTGTATTGCATTGTATTCTTTTAAATATTTGCATTATACTTGTAATATATTGTTTGTATGGCCTTTTAGTCTTTCCACTGCTTGTAATCTGCCCAGAGAATGTTAGTGGGAGGATTAGAAATATATAATTAACAAATAAATATAGGCAAAGCAAACCCAAACCAAAGTCCATTCTGATTCTGCATAATCTGTTTATATTCAAGGGAAAATTCATTATGCACTGTTAAGTCCTGTCACCATTACTGTGGAGTCCTGTTTCTATGAAACTCTGCTTCTTGCCATCAGCGCATGTGGGGAAAATTTCCCCTTTCGGATTGGCAGCAGTTGCTTGACAGAAGTATGAATGAGAATTGTTAACCCCTCCAGTCTGCCCAGCTGGAAAACAGTCAGAATTCCTTGGCACGCAAGTCAGTCGTTTTTCCCTGTTGCTCTTGCAGGGAGCACTGTGGCAAACAGGATGAACAGAAAAGATTGGAGGATGTTGCTTAGGGGATGGGGGAAAAAAACCTATGAAGCTTTCAACAGAAATAATAAAGAGAAGTGAATCAAAACAGGAATGAAGAGGAAGAGTGAGGTAACAGGCCGCACATGCTGAGAAGGTGGGGAAGTTCTAGAGTTAAAACCAGTGCTGTACCAAAAATTTCTCCCACATCTTTTCAGCCATTCTCCTTCAATCTGATAGAAAAGAAATTGCTTTCAAAAAGAAATTCAGCAGTGAGGAATTTCAGAGAAATTCTCATGGGTTGGGTTTGGGTTTCTTGCACTTATCTTACTTAGGAGATGGCCAAGGAGTGTGCTCAAGTCTCATGGTTTTGGGCAGACCCCTGGTGCTGGGTCTTCATAAAGCGGGGGTGGGACACACTCAGAGTACACACAGACTACCGGGAGTGGGGTGGGGAAATCCCACCCTACCCTTGGCTGTTTTCGTGGGCTTCCTGCTGCTGCAGTGCTGAATTTGCTGGCACTACAGCAGCAAAACACACGTCGATTTTGCACCTTGTTTGCAAGCAAAACCCTACTCTCTCCAGGGAGCACAATCACACTGCTTGTTTCCTTACAAAATCACTACCATTTTTGCAGTGGAGGCTGGTGGCTTCGATGTCAGTGGGGTGGGAAATCTGCTCTGGGTTTCACTCAGAACTAGTCAGAACTCTAAAGGAGCTATCATTCAAAGGTGTTGAACCTATCCCTTTCCTTCTGTCTCGTGTCTTTTTAGATTGTGAGCCTCAGGGCAGGGACTATCTGGGGAATGCTGGGAGTTGTAGGTTTTTTTTCTGTCTAAACATGCATAGGATTGCGCTTTAAATAAAATGTGCAAATACTCAGGCAGCTTCCATTTTTGCCTTACCACACATTGTGGAAATCTTTCCTATATGATCTTTCCAGGGTGAAAGGCCTACATACGGCTGCCATTTAAAACAGCCTCCTCCATCTGCACTCGCTTGCATTCCCTGTACCCCACCAACTCTTGACAGTGATTGCCCAGCATGCATAAGATATTTGCATGCTGAGGACCAAAAAAAAAAAAAGCTATCGGGGGGGGGGGGGAATTGTCTCCAAAGACAATCAAGAGAGAAAAATAATTTCTTTGTTCTCATTGAAAATCTACCCCGCCTCAGTAAGGTCAGTGGATGACTGATAGACCTGTGCGACAGTCAGGACATGGGCTAGCGGTTAGATTGCATCTCCTGGGAAGTTCACACAATCAGTTCTGCATCCTTCTCACTACCCTAATGAGCTTACCATGAAACTTGCTGAACCTAAACATGCAGCAATTTCACAATTAGGAGCTGGAAATGTCGGATTCTCTTGCATATTGTCACACATTTATTTTCAGTATTCTTAGGACCTCCTTAATTCTCTTCTTTGGCTGCCTATGCACTCATTTCTTTTGAGGCCAGAGGAAATATTAATTAACTGACAGGCAACATGTCATGAAAGGCCTCTAATCATGATTAATTAATTTGGTGTTGCATAATTTCTTAAACACATGATGCATTAATTTAGCCTAATTATGGATCTAACTCAAAAGTCCCCAGATGGCAGCTATAATTGAGCATTAATTAATTCACTTGCTATACTTATGGTTAACAAAAAAATCTACTGAAAAGAAGAGATGTGGTGAAACTTTTAAAAATGCCCTCTCAGTCAACTACAACAAACCCCGCAATAAAAAAAGAAAGGAAGGAAAGCCGAAAAGAAGGAAGAGCTTTTTGTAAGAGGCATAAGGTCACCCATTCTGATAAAGCAATTTTTTTTAACAAGTTGCAAATGGAAGCATGACTTTTAAGTCAAAACGGGTTCTTTCTCTCAAACGGCAGAGTTCTGGAAAGTTAGATCTTCCTAGTTAGATTTATTATTTAAACTTGTATTTTTAATTTGCAAATATAACAGAAAAAGAAATAATAAAAAGGCAGTGACAGTTCACAGTAACGTTAGCAGAAATTCAGCAGTGACATCTTAAATGTATACATTAATAAGTATCTGAACAGGTATCCAGATGACATTGACTGTGAAAGGTTATATGTTCAAATGTGGAAAAGCAGTAAGATCCTCAGACCACTGAATGACACACAATGGGTGTTTATCCTTCCATATTTCCCACTTTATAACAATGATGGGCAGATACAGTAAACTGGTCAGAAATACTCCTGCTTATGTCCTGGGGAATATAATCACAGGTTCTGACCAGCTTGTGGGCAGATTGTCTCACGGGGGTGGCTTGCCTGGCATCCACACAGTTGCCTTTTCGACACTATGCAAGGACGGTCTTATTCTCCCAGTCTTTTAGAGTTTCAATTCAGGGGTGAGAAACCTGGTGCCCTCCAGATGTTGTTGGACTCTAATACCCATTAGCTCCAGCCAGCATGGGCAATAGTCAGGGAGGATGGGAGTTGTAATCCAACAACTTCTGAAGGGCCACAGGTTCCCCACCCCTGTTTTAGGGTGCAATCCTAGGCATGTTTAGACAGAAAAAAGTCCAACAACTTCAAGCATTCCTCAGCCAGCGTGGATGGCTAGGGAATGCTGGGAGATGTGGGACTTTTTTCAGTGCTGGCTGGAGAATACTGGGAGGTGTGGGACTTTTTTCCTGTACTGGCTGGAGAATGCTGGGAGGTGTGAGACTTTTTTTCTGTCCTGGCTGGAGAATGCTGGGAGGTGTGGGACTTTTTTCAGTGCTGGCTGGAGAATACTGAGAGGTGTGGGACTTTTTTCCTGTACTGGCTAGAGAATGCTGGGAGGTGTGGGACTTTTTTCAGTGCTGGCTGGAGAATACTGGGAGGTGTGGGACTTTTTTCCTGTACTGGCTGGAGAATGCTGGGAGCTGTGGGACTTCTTTTTCTGTCCTGGCTGGGGAATGCTGGGAGGTGTCGGACTTTTTTGTGTGCTGGCTGGGGAATGCTGGGAGGTATAGGACTTTTTATCTGTGCTGGCTGGGGAACGCTGGGTGGCGTGGGACTTTTTTCTGAGCTGGAGTTGTAAGCCTTTTTTTCTGTCTAAACATGCATAGGATGACTCCATTAATGGCTTTAACTGAGCTGCTGCTGCACGTTTTTTTAATTAGTAGTATTATGAGTCTGTATTTTGTATTGTGTTATTTTGATTCTGTGTTATTTTGATGTGAATCACCTTGGAAATATGGCTGAATGGTAGTATATAGTATATTTCTGAAAAAAAGAAAGAAAAGAATAATGCATAAACATGGGGGGGGGGGAGTTGCGCCTGTCAATGCCAACTTCAGATCTCACCACAGTGGTGAAGACTGTAACCAGATGAGCTGTGTGCCTGCTCAGTCTGCTGTCCAGGTGCTACCTGTTCATGGGCAGCTTCAAGGCCCCTGCTCTCCCTTCTTAGGGCTCTTTTTCTTTAAACCAGACTTAGGCAGGACAGTCCTTTAAAGAGAGAATACTTTCAAGTCGAGAACTCTCCTCTGAAAAGTAAGATACATGGGCACCTATACAGCTCCATCTCCTCACTCTTGTCATTGCTCACTTGCTTAGAAGCGACAGGTAAACAAGCAGTGACAGCGAGGAGGAGGAGGAGGAGAAGGAGGAAGAGGAGGAGGAGGGCCTGAGGGCTCCAGGGGTTGACACAGGGGAGGCTGGTGGCCCCGATGTCAGTGAGTTGGGGAATCCACTCCAGGGTTCAGTCAGAACTCTAAATGAGTTCTGAACCTTGGATAGCTCCTTTAGAGTTCTGACTGGTTCTGACTGAAAGCTTGAGTGGATTCACTGCCCCACTGACATCGGAGCCACCAGCCTTCTCTGGGTTGGCACTGGGACCCCTGTTGAAGTGTAGGCCTTAGCAGGTGCCCAATAGTGCCTACCCCTGATCCTGATGCTGTCTACCCTTGATGTTGCCTCTGTCATGTATATGTGTGAGAAACTTTATCAGTACTTGTCATTGGGAAGGCAGGAAAAGGACACTCATTGTAAAAACGTTTCAGATGACTACCTATGTTGTCAACATTTCATTTCATTTCATTTATTATATTTCTATACCGCCCCGCAGCCAAAGCTCTCTGGGCAGTTCACAAAAATTAAAAACCATCAAAAATACATTAGACAAAGTACAGGAGCATTTACATAAAAACCATATAAACAGATAGCATGCACATGGACAACATATGTCTAAAAACAATTTTAAACAATCAACCAAAGACAATCCAGGACCTGATTAAAAACTCACTATATGCTGCCAACTGCCTGAGAGAAGAGGGCAGTTTTAACCTGGCACCGAAAAGATAACAATGTTAGTACCAGGCGGCCTTGTCGGGGAGATCATTCCAGAATTAGGGGGCCACCATTGAGAAGGCCCTTCCCCTTGTGGCCACCCCCCGAGCCTCCCTTGGAAGAGGCACCTGGAGGAGGGCCTTAGATGTTGAACATAGTGTATGGGTCAGTTCATGCCGGGAGAGGTGCTCCATCAGGTATCATACACCATAGGGATAATCGAGTGGAGATACATTGGGGAATGAGAAACTTGCCAATAAAGAAATAGTCTGAAATACCTCCTATCCTCCCAGGTATTTCAAGCATCTCCTGAACAGTCTAGTCTAGTCAGCTGCCAGACACACCCTACTCTGTCACAAGGGTGGAGAGAACGAGAAGACGTACCCCAAGCCTAAGCAATTTGACTCACAGATAAGCTCCAATGATTTCCAAGGTATCTAATTAAGGGTGCAATGCCATGCATACTTACCTGGGAGTAAGTCCCATCGTACTCAATGGGATCTGTTTCTGAGTAAATGTGCATAGGATTGCACTGTAAGTAGGACTGCACCCCCAAGTCACTTAGGCCAGGCGTGGGAACCTCAGGAATGGGGGTCAAATCTAGCTCTCCTGGTGTCCCAATCTGCCCCTGCCCAGGTTCCCCTGATGACCCTGCCCTTGCCCTGCTGGCCCCTCCCCCAAACCACCAATTGTTTGCTTGTTTCCTGCCAATTGTGCAATTTTTCTCCCATTGTAAAAGGTTGAAATGCCTCTTGTAAGGGTTCAGTTCTGGCAGTAAGAGCTTGAAGCTAAAATAGACTGGGATTTATTTTGTATTTTGGTCCCCCCCCCCACTTTGGCCTTCAGTCTTGCCCACCACGGGAATGCGGCCCCCGAGAACTTCTCCACAATGGAATGCAGCCCTCAGGCTTAAAGAGGTTCCCCATTGAATTTAGACCAAGAGCATGGCATTCACAATCCAGTCCAGATGCAGGTGGGGAGGAGAATATCCTGTTCTAATCCACATTTATAGGCGTTGTGAAGCTTTTGTACTGGTGCTCTTTCAACCATGAAGTGTGTGTGTGTGTGTGCGTGTGTGGGGAGAAACCCTGGAGCAAATCAGCCTCTAAAAAGATTTGATTCATTTCGCACTCACTGCTTGCTTGCATGGGTAAAAGCAAAGGCTTGGATCAGCCAGCATGATGATTCATGTGGAGAAATGTCCATTTGTGTGTGTGCAAATGCTGCAGCTGACAGTGCAAACGGGTTCAATAAATGGCACATATTGAATGGCATTTCATTGCACAGCAGGAATCACTGCTGGGAAAGAAGGTACTGGGAAAGAAGAGCCTATGCTGTTCAAATTAAAGGCAGAGCCATGCCAGCTTAGCTCAAAGAAGGATGTCACAGGCACATGGGTGTATCTTCACCTCCCAGTGTCGCTCAGCTCTGCCCTGAAATGTGATGTTCAAGGAAGAAAGCAGCTATGATCAGGCCCCAGAACTGTTGTTCAGGTACAATCCCAAACATTTTGCACAGTGTAACTCAGCCTTCCCCAACCTGGTGCCCTCCAGATGTTTTAGACTACAACTCCCATCAGCCCAGCTGTGTGGCCAATGTTTGGGGATGGTGGGTTTGTAGCCCAACCATCTAGATGGCACCAAGTTGGGAATGCTGATGTGACTGCACTGGTACAACTAGGCTGCCCCTTGCGTAAGTCAGATGTTGGCACAGACACAATATGAATGTAGTGGAGGTAGGATGGGGAAGAAGAACACACCAGTACAGTATTTGTTTATTTATTGACTTTATGATACGTTGTTGTTGGTGGTGTTCAGTCATTCAGTCGCGTCCGACTCTTCGTGACCCCATGGACCGTACCACGCCAGGCCTTCCTGTCCTGCGCTCTCTCCCGGAGCGTGCTCAAGTCCATATTCATTGCATCGGTGATGCTATCTAGCCATCTCATCCTCTGCTGTCCCCTTCTCCTTTTGCCTCCAATCTTTCCCAGCATCTGCATCCCAGTCCCAAGAGGGGAGAACTTGCAGGGCCTTCAGCGCTTACGTGGACTTCAGTTTCCTGGAAGGAAGGCACTGGAGATTTGTGGTGTTTCTTTTATAAAGGTTTATTTACACTGTTCTCAGGATGAAGACCTACAACATCACAACTCCAAGCCATCTCAGCTTCCTCCCAGCTTCCCAGTGGATCGCCTTCTGTAAGGCAAAAGCCACTCTCCCTTTGTCTAAGATTCAGCCTTTCCCCAGATTCATTTCCTCCTACCCCTTCGGGCCCTGTAGGACAAAGGTTACCAGATCAAGAGTCAGAGTTGTTGTTGGGAAATCCTCGGTCTCTTTGTACTCAACAGTACTGAATTGTAAGGGATCCCTAGAGGTAATTTAAACTGACCCCAAACACAGAATGGATATTTATATCCCACCTTTCTTCCATGATGGAACTCAAGGTGGTGCATATGTAGCTCCCAGGTACTGTCCTGTCCAGGCACTGACATGGGAGAGGGACCATAGCTCAGTTGTAGAGCACATGCTTTGCATGCAGAAAGTGACAGGTTCAATCTCCAATTAAACAGGGCAGATAGTGGTTGATGGAGAAAAAATGGAGACCCTGTATGTCCTGATCCATCACAATTTCCACCACTGAGAAGAGACAATGGCCCAAGCAAGATGGGCAAAGGCGGGCCCAGAGTTCCAGAGCTGACTTGGTGCTGCAGCAAGGAGCCTGTATTGCAGGACTCTGGACAGAGACAAAGTTGCTGAGTTAGAGTAGAGCAGCTAAAGTTCAGGACCACAGATAGCAATTCTGCAGTTGAGAGTGAAGGAGCAAATTGCCTTAGCGTTGGCCTAAAACAACTATCAGAGCTTTATAATGAGGTCTGGGAGTCAGTACCCCTTCATGGATCAATGCCTTGTTGTGGCGAAGGGGCTTGCATAACTCAGTGAAGCCATAAGCTATGCTGTGCAGGGCCACCCAAGACGGACAGGTCATGGTGGAGAGTTCTGACAAAATGTGGTCCACTGGAGAAGGAAATGGCAACCCACTCCAGTATTCTTGCCAAGAAAACCCCATGGAACGTATCACAAGGCTAAAAGATATGACTCCGGAAGATGAGCCCCTCAGGTCGGAAGGTGTCCAATATACTACTGGGGAAGAGCAGAGGGTATTTCCAAGTAGCGCCAGAAAGAGTGAAGCGGCTGGGCCAAAGCCAAAAGGACACTCAGCTGTGGATGTGTCTGGTGGTGAAAAGAAAATCCGATGCTGTAAAGAACAATATTGTTTAGGAACCTGGAATGTCAGATCAATGAATCAAGGTAAGCTAGAGGTGGTCAAACATGAGATGGCAAGATTGAACATCGACATCTTGGGAATCAGTGAACTAAAATGGACAAGCATGGGCAAATTTAATTCAGGTGACCATTATATCTACTACAGTGGGCAAGAATCCCTTAGAAGAAATGGAGTAGCACTCATAGTCAACAAAAGGGTGGGAAAAGCAGTACTGGGGTACAATCTTAAAAATGATAGAATGATCTCAGTACGAATCCAAGGCAAACCATTCAACATCACAGTAATTCAAGTCTATGCCCCAACCACTGAGGCTGAAGAAGCTGAGGTTGATCGGTTCTATGAAGACCTACAACACCTTCTAGAACTAACACCCCAAAAAGATGTCCTCTTCATCATAGGCGATTGGAATGCTAAAGTAGGAAGTCAAGAAATCACTGGGATAACAGGCAGGCATGGCCTTGGTGTACAAAATGAAGCAGGACAAAAGCTAATAGAGTTTTGCCAAGAGAACACGCTGATCATAGTAGCAAACACTCTTTTCCAACAGCACAAGAGGTGACTCTACACATGGACATCACCAGATGGTCAATATCGAAATCAGATTGATTATGTCCTTTGCAGCCAAAGATGGAGAAGCTCTATACAGTCAGTCAAAACAAGACCTGGAGCTGACTGTGGCTCAGATCATGAGCTTCCTATTGTAAAATTTCGGCTTAAATTGAAGAACGTGGGGAAAACCACTAAACCATTCAGGTATGACCTCAATCATATCCCTTCTGAATATACAGTGGAGGTGATGAATAGATTTCAGGGATTAGACCTGATAGATAGAGTGCCTGAGGAACTATGGACGGAGGTCCATAACATTGTCCAGGAGGCAGCAACTCAATCCATCCCAAAGAAAAAGAAATGCAAGAAAGCAAAGTGGCTGTCTGAGGAGGCTTTAGAAGTAGCTGAGGAAAGAAGGGAAGCAAAAAGCGAGGGAGAAAGGGGAAGATATATCCAACGGAACACAGAGTTCCAGAGAAGAGCAAGGAGAGACAAGAAGGCCTTCTTAAATGAACAATGCAAAGAAATCGAGGAAAACAACAGAATGGGAAAGACTAGAGATCTCTTCAAGAAAATCGGAGATCTCAAGGAAACGTTTTGTGCAAAGACGGGCATGATAAAGGACAAAGAAGGCAGGGACCTAACAGAAGCAGATGAGATTAAGAAGAGGTGGAAAGAATGCACAGAAGAACTATACAGGAAAGATCTTTATTTATTTATTTATTTATTTATTTATTGCATTTATACCCCGCCTTTTTTCCTCTGGCAAGGAACCCAAGGCGGCTTACATTATCCTCCTCCTCTCCATTTTATCCTCACAACAACAACCCTGTGAGGTGGGTTGGGCTGAGAGTCTGTGACCTGATAGCCATGATAGTGCGGTCACTGAACTTGAGCTGGACATCCTAGAGAGTGAAGTCAAGTGGGCCTTAGGAAGCATTACTAACAACAAAGCTAGCAGAGATGACAGTATTCCAGCTGAGCTATTTAAGATCCTAAAAGATGATGCTGCACTCAATATGCCAACACATTTGGAACACTCAACAGTGGCCACAAGACTGGAAAAGGTCAGTTTACATTCCAATTCTAAAGAAGGGCAATGCCAAAGAGTGTTCAAACTACCGTACAATTGCACTCATTTCACATGCCAGCAAGGTGATGCACAAAATCCTACAAGCTAGGCTTCAACAGTATGTGAACCGAGAACTACTGGAAGTACAAGCTGGGTTTCGAAGAGGCAGAGGAACTAGAGATCAAATCACCAACATTTGCTGGATCATGTAGAAAGCGAGAGAATTCCAGAACAACGTCTATTTCTGCTTCATTGACTATGCTAAAGCCTTTGATTGTGTGGATCACAACAAACTGTGGCAAATTCTGAAAGAGATGGGAGTACCAGACCACCTTACTTGTCTCCTGAGAAACCTGTACGAGGGACAAGAAGCAGCAGTAAGAACCGGACATGGAACAACCGATTGGTTCAAAATTGGGAAAGGAGTACAACAAGGCTGTATATTGTCGCCCTGCTTATTTAATTTATATGCAGAGTACATCATGAGAAATGCCGGGTTGGATGAATCACGGGTCGGAATTAAGATTGCCGGGAGAATTATCAACAACCTCAGATACGCAGACGATACCACCCTAATGGCAGAAAGCGAAGAGGATCTAAAGAGTCTCTTGTTGAGGGTGAAAGTGGAGAGTGCAAAAGCTGGTTTGAAACTCAACATTAAAAGAACTAAAATCATGGCATCTGGCCCCATCACTTCCTGGCATATAGAAGGGGAAGAAATGGAAGCAGTGACAGATTTTACTTTCTTGGGCTCCAAGATCACTGCAGACGGTGACTGTAGCCATGAAATTAAAAGTCGCTTGCTCCTTGGGAGGAAAGCTATGGCCAACCTAGACAGCATAGTAAGAAGCAGAGACATCACCTTGCCGACAAAGTTTCATATAATCAAAGCTATGGTTTTCCCAGTAGTAATGTATGGCTATGAGAGCTGGACTATAAGGAAGGCTGAGCGCCGAAGAATCGATGCTTTCGAACTGTGATGCTGGAGAAGATTCTTACGAGTCCCCTGGACTGCAAGGAGGTCAAATCAGTCCATCCTAAAGGAAATCAACCCTGAGTGCTCATTGGAAGGACAGATACTGAAGCTGAAGCTCCAATATTTTGGCCACCTAATGCGAAGAGAAAACTCCCTGGAAAAGACCCTGATGCTGGGAAAGATGGAAGGCAAAAGGAGAAGGGGACGGCAGAGGATGAGATGGCTAGATAGCATCACCGATGCAATTAATATGGACTTGAGCACACTCCGGGAGAGAGCGGAGGACAGGAAGGCCTGGCGTGCTATGGTCCATGGGGTCACGAAGAGTCAGACACGACTGAACGACTGAACAACAACAACAACAGGGAGTCAGTACTGAAGCCATGCCTTCTCTGAGTGCTGCATCTGGGCAGTTAAAGGACCAGTGTGTTTCCATGCAGCTGTTCACTTCTTCTAGCAGTGGGGTTTTGAACTGTGGGGACGTACTTGGCAGGTGCTCCCCAGGACTTTCCTGATCTCGAATGAGTCTCAAATGAGATTCATTCATTCATCGGAGTTCAGTGGCAAAACTTCTCCCCACCCCCACCCTCCAGGGTTTAAGGGACCAGGTGAAGAATCTGGCCCTGGTGGATCGACTTGGGAAGGGCCAGGGAGTGGATTCCTGTGAGCTAGAAGTGCTGGAAGCTTCTCCACCTATGGACTCCTGTTTTGGAGCGAGGACACTGTCAAGTCACTGCCAGTAAAAGTAAACAAGACTGGGTGTGATGGACAAAGAGTCTGATCTTTTTCTCCATGTAAGGCAGCTTCTTATGGCCAGACCCAGACATGTGTAGCTTTAGTAAGGTTGCTGCATCATGGTTCTTCAGACCACACCCTTGTTATGGATGTGTGTGTGTGTGTGTGTGTGTATGTATGTATGTATGTATGTATGTATGTATACACAAAAATACTGGCAGTTGAATGCGTTGAACTGACTCCATTGGAAAGCATCAAGAGTGAGGTGAACTGAAAATTCTGTGGTTTTTTAATCTGTGATAGACTCATTTACACATGCTTGTTGCTGCTTGATACTGCAGACCTTAATGAACAAACATGCATGTGTAAACCAGTGCTCAGTGTAATCCTGTCTTTGTCAACAGGAGCAAGATGCATCTCTAGGCCCCGGTGTGCTATTATGATCACAGTACATAAGTATGAGCCCTAACATCTTCTCCTGGATTTTAATTGTATCCACTTTGAGTGGATTTTATCTTGCACACTGCCTTGAGAGGGTTCCACAACTAAAGGTGGCTTAAAAACAATTTTAAATAAGTAAAATAAAACCCAGACATTTTGCTGTGGTCCTTAGGGTCCATATGGGATGCAGTTGTTGTACAACAGGAGACACAGAAGAAATGCCTAAATCTTAAATAAAGCAACTACACTAGAC
Source organism: Heloderma suspectum (assembly GCF_057233095.1). Lineage (NCBI taxonomy): Eukaryota > Metazoa > Chordata > Lepidosauria > Squamata > Helodermatidae > Heloderma > Heloderma suspectum. The sequence continues at coordinate 197,897,536 of NC_139462.1, forward strand.
TACGGTTTTTCTAGCATTCAGTCATCTAATACCAAGGATAGGCAGTTGCAAAATAACTTACCTGGAAGTCCACTTAATGGGCAGTCTCTAATCTGAGCCACTTCAGAGCTCCATTAGGTTGATGTGGAAGATTAACAAATCTCAAGTCACATTGCCCTTTGGTTGGCATGATTTTATTATGGCTAACCCATTGAGCTGCTATTTCAGTCATGAAAGATAAGCATCACTTTGTCTATATCCATCAAATCTAAGCAGGTCCTTCCATGGCAAGTGATGAGGCTTAATTATGCAATTGTTTCACTCATCTATTTGTTCAGTACCCTGTCGGTCATCTGCTCCTTGCACCTTCAACTGGGGGCAGGCTCAGTAATAGAATTTTTAACGCTATCAACCCTATAAAACAGGCACAGGATAATAAATAATTTACATTGTCCAGGGCTCCTGCATCTTGTTACAAGTTCAGTGACACCCTTGTTCATGCTGGAAGAAAGAAGGTGGAATTCAGGTCAACTTGTAGCTAGATGTACTGAACGAAACTTCTCAACTTCCCTTAATTTCCTTCTGTTGCCATACACGGCAATGGGGCTGCTGTGATGGGCAGGCCTTCAACAGGCCAAAGTTGATACATTTTAGCCATGAGATTGATAATGAACTAAGAACTCCATCTTGGAAAGAAACATGTACTAGTGACAAAATTCTGTCACGTCATTAAAATGACATGAGAGAAACAAATGCACTTTTGTACCTTTATTTCACCTCAGTCTTGGAATATATGGATGTGGTGGTTCAGCTAGCACTGGAGTTTGGGGCCAAAGTCCATGGGGGGTGGGGGTGGGGATGACCACCCAGAAAGCAGCAGGTGCAGAAGTAAACTCCATTGTATTCCTGTAGTCATGATGGTGAGTTTAAAAAGCAGAACTGCACAAGTTCAGACTATTTAAGAAACAAAAAGCTAATCAGGGTTGGCTGCAGTTTTGTTGTTGTTAAGAACATAAGAATATTGGAAGAGCCATGCCGGATCAGACCAAGGGTCCATCTAGTCCAGCATTCCGTTCACACAGTGGCCAACCAGTGGCCCACAAGCAGGGCATGAGTGCAACAGCACCGTCCTGCCCATGTTCCCCAGCAACTGGTGTACATAAGCTTACTGCTTCTGATACTAGCATATAGACATCAGGACTAGTAGCCATTGATAGCCTTATCCTCCATCCAGTCCTTGTCCAATCTCCTTTTAAAGCCATCGAAATCGGTGGCCAACACTACATCTTGTGGAAGTGAATTCCGTAGTTTCACTACGTACTGTTTGAAGAAATACTACCTTTTATCTGTCCTGAATCTCCCACCATTCAGCTTCATGGGATGACCCATAACCATCCTAAATAATTTGGTTTCATTGACAGACTTGGTCACTTCACTGCTTACTCCTGTGATATACATTTTTAGCTGAGCTTCTATTATTGTGGTTTTGAGTAACCTCCAAGCATTCTGAAGGTATTTAACCCTCTTGACTCCCCCTTTCAAATTCCTTTTTTACCAGTTCCCTCATTTTGGAGAAATTTCCTCTTTTGATATCAAATGTGACTGTGTTGGACTTCTTCGCTTAGCTTAAAAATAATCTAGTTCAAATACAAAACACCACGTATCATGATAATTCTCTGGTCTGAATATCCATGAGAAAATCATGTGTCTGTTTCTCTGTTTATCATATGCATATGACTTGTTTCCATGTATTCCCAGTTTCTGGAAACAGTCCTCAGAGTACCCAGTTTCTAGGCAAGCAATTTGCCCACACTATAGATTCACACATGACATTTTCACAGGTATCAACATACCTGAATGACTTGTGAGGGTGACCCCGCTGCCCAGCACTGAAAATGTGGGAAGCTGAGTGTTGAACGCAATGGATGGCAGCTGAGGCAGTCTCTGAAGGAGGCAATGGTTCAGCATTACAGCCACATATGCTTGCATCTAGCCTGAGGGCAGACACTTTGTTACTTGCCTGATATAAATTCTTTGAAATCCGCTGTGCACTGTTGTTCCAATGTATGCATCGCTTTTCAGAAAACGAATTACTGAAAAGGCGATCGTGAAAGTGGGGTTGGGGGGTAAACAGCTCATTCAGCTGACTGATACAATTTGTACAAAACTGTATAAAAAACAGAGTGTGTCTTGTCCACTGGGATGGAATTGCTGAAATGTATCTGCTAAAAATTCATGTGTACTCATGTCAGGATTCCTCTCAAGAAAGAAAACTTAATAATAAGGATTTTAAAAAAATCAACCTGGCCTGTGTTGCAATGTCATAGTAACAAGCCTTTGAAAAATGTGTGCATATCCAAACATTGCACTGAAGGTAAATAAATACATGAAGCTTATTTCCCACTTGTGCAGGTGCTGCTGAAGTCTTCTTATTAAATGTGGCCCAGTTGCATTTAACAGTTTGTTTTCTCAGAAGGAAGGGCAGTGCTGGCCTCAGGTTTTGGAGCATCCTTGGGAAAGACTCCATCAATGGGCTCCCTTCTGCAGTGAGCCTACCTTGTCGCTGCCATTGTCACCAGCTCCTATTGCTCCTCATCCTCTTTCTCATCACTGCCACCATTTGGTTGCTTGACATGCAGAGACCCAGTGAGCATGTAGGCCATGGCATTTACTGCTCCTCACCACCACCACCTTGGCCTGTGCCAGAGCAAGAGGCAGGAGAACAAGCAGGTTGAACTCTTGTCAGTGGGCCCTTGCTGGAATATCGGCCCCCAGGAGGAATATCGGCCCTCAGGAGTATCAGCCCTCAGGAGGCCCCTGCTGGAGTATTGGCCCTCAGGAGGAGTATCGGCCCTCAGGAGTATCAGCCTTCAGGAGACCCCTGCTGAAGTATCGGCCCTCTTGTCAGTGGGCCCCTGCTGGAGTATCAGCCCTCAGGAGGAGTATTGGCCCTCAGGAGTATTGGCCCTCAGGAGGTGTCCACCATGCCTACCCTTGATGCTGGCCATGAGGAAAGGCTCCCCTTCTGTCCAAGTCTCCCCTTCTGTTTTGCCAAGATGCAAAGGTTCTTTTAGGATTCAGAAGCAATAAACATACACATGCATAGACGTCAAGGATTTTATTAAAGAGCAGGCAAAATGATTCAGAATAACATATGATACCAGTACTGACCAAGATAGCTTACTTCCCCGTTCAGTTGTCGGGAGCTTCAAGTGAATGACAACAGAGAGACCACAGTCAAATGGCTGGCATGCAGCACCTCCATGGTCCACATCTGTGTCAAAGCTCTCCATGGGCAAGTCTCTGGTGACTTTTATCCCTAGGTTCTCCTTTTGCTATGTGCAGGTTTGAAGAGCACCCTAATTACTCACACCTGGGTGATGGTCAGATTCTCAGGTCTCATGATGTTCATACATTCTTCTACTGCTCCAAAGATAAGCTAAAGCGAGTGGACAGTGGCCATCTTAATTGACTCAAAGTTGTATGCTCCGAAGCAGACAACTGACCTTGGAAAGCAAAGCCTCCAGCCTAGAGGCTTGAGAGCTCTTAAGGGGGCCAGGTTTTTAAGGTTCTCCAGGAGATTCAGGCGTGCAAGGAACAACTGTGGCACGCCACTCTCCTTGAAATACAATGGTCTTCCGATGCATTTCCTCTACACATTCAGTCTCCCATTCAGTACTACTGAGGAACTAAAATAATCTAGCAAGATGGACAAGTTTTTGAAGCACTTAAATAACTGCCAGGTCAGACTATTTGACCATCAAGCCTAGCCTTCCCCAACCTGGTACCCTCCAGATGTTTTGGACTACAACTCCCAGCACTCTTGGCCCTTGGCCATGTTGGCTGGGGCTGAGGGGAGATGAAGTCCAAAGCATCTGGAAGGCATCAAGCTGAGGAATGCTACGACTGTGATGGGCAGAAGCTGGCTGGGGCATGCTGGGAGTTGTAGACCTTTTTTCTGTCTAAACATGCATTGGATTGCAGCCCAATTCTCTCAAATTTCCTAGTCTCAGAATACATTGAACATTTCATGGGGGTGTTGCCTATGATCCAATGAACATTCATTCATTCATTCATTCATTCATTCATTCATTCATTCATTCATTTATAATATTTATTGGCTGCCTTTCAGGGCAGGAGCCCTCCCAAGGTGGCGTACAACAATAAAACACGTAATAAAAACCAATGGGTATTAAAAACAATAAAAACACAATAAAAACAGCAACAGCAGCAAACATTCTAAATAACAGCAAACACCAGTGTAACATAGAACTTACAACAGACAACTGCAGCCACAACCCAGGCCAGTCTGATAAAACATAATCACCTGAGTAAAGTAGCATGTTTTCAAGGCTTCTTAAAAGCCTGCAATGATAGGGTCTGGCGACCCCCGAAGTGTGAGCAAAAGCACACGAAGCACTATAAATTGGAGTGGATGTTTTGAATTCTAGGGCCCCATCTATATGGCACCACTCTGACCCCACCCCACCCCCTCGCGACTGCGCAACAATGCAGCTTTGAATCACCATGCCCTGCAATACACTCGCAATGTACTGCGCGCTTCCCTTACAGACTCGCCGTGCCCTCTTTTTTTGCCATTATACTGAAATGCGCAGCTGTGCAGTCCCGTGAGCGTAGGGGTGTGGCACTTCAGTGGCTGTTTTGCATCTGAGGGGCTCTGCTGTGTCTTTCCGTCCCTCTTTAGGTAAAAAGTGGGTGTTTTTTGCTCCTTCATTTCTGCACCATCAGTTTGTCAGTTCCCCAGCCTGAGGCTCTCGCAGTGGTTCACACTCACAAGCATGAGTTCTACGTGCCCAGCCATCGCTCCAAAATGGTGGCCAGAGCAATGTTGTTCCTCCCCCAAGAACCCCCCCCCCCCGCCGGCCCTTAGGCACTGAGTCCAAAAGCAACCGTTGCGAAGATACGAAGCTGCAAAAATGTGCAAAAGTGTGATTGAATAGATGAAAATGCCCCTCTGTGCCTCTGTAACTGAGCAGCTGCAAAGGGATGGGGGGAGTAAAGGGGCGTCACAGAGTGACGCGGGCACTACGCACGCCTACAACACGCCCACTGCAAAATGCAAAGCCAGTTCAGAGAAGTGACAGATGGCCCACAACCGCAGGGAAACCCACGGCAAACCCCCAATCGCAGCAAACCGACTCCTTGGAACTCTGCACTTTCCGAGCGAAAACCACAGATGGCTGCGAAGCTGCGACTGCATCATCTATCATGAGGGACCTCAACTTGCACCTGCTCTGGAGTAAAAGCCGGGTGTAGATGGGGCCCTGGACACTTCCTTCCCCCATCCCCTTTTGTTAATGTGACCGTGCACCAGGACTAGGCCAATTGCACTGGGTCATGTTGGGACAAACCTTCCTAATATCTTTTTTCTCCTCCCCACCCTTACAAGCTTACTCCAAACCTTTCTTATCCTTTCCCATGAGTGTTAGTGGCTCCAGTTTATTTTATCCTCACCTCTTTGACCTTGCACATTTGCAAACCCATCCTGTGTCAGTACAGATTGTTAGCACATGTCTATGGCCTAGTTTAAGCTCCAAAACCCTCAGATTCAGTCTCCAAGTCAACTAAACTAATATCCTCATAAGCTGGTTCTCTCTACAGACTCTGAAGGTGCTGAACCTTGTATGCTTTGCTTGTACATATTTATGAAGAACACGCTACTCCCTGATTAATGAGTGTACATTTGAAGTCTTCGCTTGTGTTAAATTCCCCATTGTTTGAAGAAGCTGGTGTGTGTATGTGTGTGTGATTAGGTTCTACCTTGCTGAGGACACAATATTGCCAAGGTTAAAAAGATCCCTACATGAATGCTTGTCCTGAGAATTAGGGATGTCAGAAAATTCCGCCACGGATCTCGGTGAGGCTGAATGCCAGTGCATTCGGTCCCCCGAACTCCGTGGCGGAACGGCCTGCCACCCCCCCACCCCTGCGGATCCCCCCAGGACAAGACTTACCTGGGGCGGATCTTCTGGGCGGTGGCGGCTCCGGTGGTGGCTCCAGCGGCGGCAGCTGAGGCGGCTGGTCTTCCGACCGGCTGCCGCCACCACCATTTGCAGTCTTGTAAAAAAAAACACACAAAAACGACGTGATAAGCTACGTAAATATTTATGTAGCCTATCATGGCTGGGTTTTTACGTAGCCTATCATGGCTGGGTTTTTTAAAAAAAAACACGACGTGATAGGCTATGTAAAGGTTTACATAGCCTATCATGGCTGGGTTTAAAACAAACAAACAAACTGCGTACGCAAATGGTGGCGGCTACGGCCGCTGCCATTTGCGTTCCTTATTTTTGGCCGTCTTAATCTATGTAAATATTTACGAAGACTATGACGGCGAAAATAAAGGGAAACGCAAATAGTGTAGCGGGCGCTATTTGCGTCCCTTTTTGATTTGCCGTTTTAGCCTACGTAAATATTTACGTAGGCTAAAACGGCAAATCAAAAAGGGACGCAAATAGTGCCCGCTATGCTATTTGCGTTCCCCTTTATTTTCGCCGTCATAGTCTACGTAAATATTTACGTAGATTAAGATGGCCAAAAATAAGGAACGCAAATGGTGGTGGCCGTAGCCGCCGCCATTTGCATACGTGGTTCCCCCCCCCGAGCCCTCTGTGGCCGGAAATCCAGCTGCAGACGGCTCTGGCCTGGTTGGGCCTGGCTGGCTGCTCCGCGGAGCTGCCGTGGAGCACAGCCGGCCGTGGAGGATTCCGGGGGGGAGGAATGGATCGCCTCCCCCCCGTCGAGGATTCCAGGGGGAGGGACGGAACGCCTCACTCCCCCACCATCAACATAATCCGTGGAAAGGTAAGTGACTTTCGTACATCCCTACTGAGAATGCACTCAGTTTTGTTCATGTTATCTAGAGGAGCACATTCAGTAACAGAAGTCCAATGAAATAAGAACCTCACTTGGCCGTGTTAAGTACTTTTATATGCAGAATGGAAGTTGTTAAGGAAAGAAAGTGGAAGAGTGCTGTTTTTAGACTGAATTCACACTGTAATCAATGCAGAATTTATATTTGCATTACACATGGGGAGGGAAAGGGGGGAGCTTTTGGATCCCCAACCTATGCATGTTTACTTTAAAGTAAGCCTCAGTAAATTCAAAGACATGGCATTGGTCTGCAACTTTAGCATCATGTGTGAAAAACCACAGAGAGGTCTTTACTCACTGTGACAAAGTGTTGCTTGTTATGGTTGCATGCCCATAGATCACAACGCCTCCATGATATTCTAAGGTGATACCGTAATAGAGATAATATAGCATAGTCTTAAGTGCATCAGATAAGTTTGATTTTTTGCATTTTTCTATGTGCAACATAGATGAAGTGGACAGTGTCCAGGAAAGCTCATGCCGAAATAAAATTGTTTCTCTCTCAGGTGCTACGGAACTCTGTTGTTTTTGCTGTAACAGACTAACATAGCTACCCCACAGATATTTTCCAAGGGCTGGCCAAAGATATTTTGCTGCCTGAGACAAAGGCAAGATGTCCCCTGCACCCCCCACCCCTGCCGCCGCGTCATGTACAGAAGCTGACTGGACCGAGAGCTGAATCTTACTTCAACACTGGCAATGGGACAGCGTCCTCCACCAGACCTAAGGACAGCAGGATAGCTTAGGGGGCATAGGGGGCACACAGCTCTGTCCCCCAACACTTTGCTGTCAATGTCTGCCCCAAACCTCTGCTGCCTGAGGCAGATGCCTCACTCGGCTTAATGATGGGGCTGGCCCTGCATTTCAAGGTTTGTGTAGGGATGTATGAAAGTCACTTACCTTTTTGACGAGGTGATTTGCGGTGGGGGGGAGGCGCTCCGCACCTCCCGGTTCCGCTCTGTGGAGATTCCGCGGATCTGCCAGCCAGGGCCACCCACAGCTGGAAATCCGGCCACTGGGCAGTCTTCCTTCTGGAAGGAAAAAACAACAACACCCGCATACGCAAATGGCGGCGGCTACGGCGGCCACCATTTGCGTTCCCTTTTTTTCGCAGTTTTAGCCTACGTAAATATTTACGTAAGCTATTATGGCAAAAAAAAAAAAAGGCAATGCAAATGGCATAGTGGGCGCCATTTGCCTTCCTTTCCCCCCTGCCGTTTTAGCCTACGTAAATATTTACGTAAGCTATTACGGGGGGGAAAAAAGGAACGCAAATAGCGCCCACTACGCTATTTGCGTTGCCCTTTTTTTCGCTGTAATAGCTTACGTAAATATTTACGTAGGCTAAAACTGCGAAAAAAAGGGAATTCAAATGGTGGCCGTCATAGCCGCCACCATTTGCGTACGCAGGGTTTTTTTTTTCTTGGCTTGCCGTGATAGGCTACGTAAATACTTATGTAGCCTATCATGGCAAAGAGCAGATGGCAATGGTGGCTGCAGCAGCCGGTCGAAAGACCAGCCACCGCCGCCGGACCCGCCGCCATCCGGAACATCCGCCCCAGGGAAGCCTTGTCCCGGGGGGAATCTGCGGGGGGGGCGCGGGGGGGCAGGCCGTTCCGCCATGGATTTTGGGGGGCCAAATGCCAGTGCATTCGGCCTCACTGAAATCTGTGGCGGAATTCTCCACCATCCCTAGGTTTGTGCATTTTTTTTAGCATGGTTAAATGGATGCCGTTTTTCTGATCCTGAGAACTTTTGCATTCTGATCCTAAACTTAAAACAAGAAGTATTCTGGGAAAGCATATGCCTCCAGTGCTGTCCATAAATTCAGCCGTAAACATTAGAACTGCCTTTTCTCTTCCTGGCCTTTTGACACACCATTTCCTAAATCTGTTAAGTATTCATTTAATATATATTCCCAAAGGCATAGCCATCCTCTCCAAGCAAAGTTGCCATCAGAAATCTGTTCAGAAATCAAATATAGATGGTGACATTTAACTTATGCAATTAATCATTATTAATTGCTTTGGTATTCACAGGAACAATAATAATTAGCTCATCTGAATGTAAGGCACCTTTTCACTGAAATAGCACAGACTGCAGAGGCAGATACCCAATTGGACTTGATGGAGAAGCAAATTGAATCTTCTGGGTCAACCATTGCCATTGTATGGATTCTGTTTTTGTGTCACTCTGTCCCTGTTATTAGTAAATATGGGCAGATATACCTGGCACTGAGGAAAGAAATGTAGGGAGATTCCTAGGTCAATTGAACAGCTTCATTATCTAATATCTCCTATATTCTTTGTCCCATGGACTTATGTCACTGTCAGTATTAAAAGGCTGAATTTTATATTATTAGTACAGTTAGCACCCATAACAAAATGGTCCAGTGTGTCATCACCCCTAACAATAGCACTCCTGTTCAGGGTTCCAGCTAGCCAGCTATGGCCTCCTCCAAGTTACTAGGAGCATCTCTACACTAGCCTAAAAATCCCACATTTAAAACAGGGGTTTCTGCTTCCATTTTAAATGCAGGATCATGATGGGCTCCCTTTACATGTGATTTCTCTCTGCCTCCCTTTCCCCTCTCCTTTTCCTGCTTATCTGAGTCTTTAAAATGTTTCATTATATAGCCTCTAGATGGCACTGTGGTCTAGCGCCTCTTATTGTGGCATTTCCTTTTTCAGGAGGGAACTCAATTGGAACTCAAGTGCTGTAATTTGATAGCTCATTATCTCCGATCTTTTAAAAAGCAGAATAAAGGTCATTTCATGCGGGAGACACCCTGGAAGTTGACAACGTCATCTAAAGGGCCCACAAACTTCCATGAGTAACCAGTCTCAATAGCAAGATAAAAGTGCCATGTGAAGAAGCCCTACAAGTGGTGAAGCTAGGTATTCCTCTCTCCCCACCCCAGATTTTGTGTTTTTCTTTTCCAACCGGCACTCAAGATTATACGGCTACTGAACCTGCTTAGTCCTCATTACGGGGTGAGGAGACTTGCTGCCTTAGTTTATTTGGTTTTTGAAAGGTTTTTTGGGGGGTGGGGGTGGGGTATGGTTGCAAACCTGGGATTCCCCTGAACATGCCAATATCTTCTCCTTTCTCAGTGAGCCCCCTTTTGGCTCCAACTATGCTGCCACTCACCGAGTTCATTATTAAACAGAGTTGTTGTGGTGGTGGTTGTTATAAACAACAGCAACAATTTATTTAGGGCCAACAAAAGGTTACAGGGATACCCTCTCTGCACCGATCTTCCCATGCTATTTCTCTTCTCCCTCCATCCCTGTTCCCAGCGATGCATAAAAGTCATGTTTGTTTGTTTATTTATTTATTTATGTATTTATTGAAATTGAGATATTGGGGGGTCTTCTCTTGAGCACTTCTGTGTGAGCCCCCGGAGATGAACAGCTGCAAATGGGATGCACAGATAAGAAAGACCACCAGTCAGGAGAAGAATAAAGACTGGGAGAAAGTAGGGATGTTGGAGAATTCCACCATGGATCTCAGTGAGGCTGAATGCCAGTGCATTCGCCCCCCCCCCGAAATCCATGGTGGAATGAAGCCCCCCGCCCCACCACCCTGCGAAAGGCATGCGAAACAGACCACTTACCTGCTACTGTTCGCACTGCTTTGCGAATGGCGGCCGCTTCTGCAGCTGCCATTCGCTTCTTCATTATTGCCATGATAAGTATTATTATTATTGCCATGATAAATACTTACATAGCCTATCACAGCTAATGCAGGCATGCCATTTGTGTCCCTGTGGAGGCCGTGATAGGCTACGTAAATATTTACATAGCCTATCATGGCAAAAAAGGAAACGCAAATGGCGGCCGTCGTAGCTGCCACCATTTGCGTTCCTGTCTTTTTGCCATGATAGGCTATGTAAATATTTACGTAGCCTATCACGGCAAAAAAGGGAAAGCAAATGGTGGCAGCTATGCCATTTACGCCCCTGTCTTTCGCTGTGATAGACTACGTAAATATTTACGTAGCCTATCACGGCAAAAGACAAGGACGCAAATGGCGGCGGCTACGGTGGCTGCCATCTGCATCCCTGCGCAGCCTAGCGGCTGGATGTCCGGCTGCAGGCAGCCCTGGCAGGCGGCTCTGAGGAGTCACTGTGGAGCGGAGCCGGCCAGGGAGAATTTCGGGGGGAGGGACAGAGCGCCTCCCCCCCCCCACCGTGGAAGTCCCTGGACGAAACCAGGTAAGTGTTTTGTACATCCCTAGGAGAAAGTATGGGAAGGGTAGCTTTTAAATAAACATATAAATACACATTATTTTCAGAAGAAAAGTATAACTGATTTTGGCCTGCCATCCTCCGACCTGTGTTGGTGTGACCTCATGAATTTCAATTATGCTTTTATCTGTGCAGTACATTTTCTTCTTTCTGAACTCATGGGTTGTGATAGTAACTCCATGAAATTGGAGCAACAAACACTAAAGAATTATGAGTTAAAAGTAAATGTTTCTGGGAGATAATAAAGCTATTTGGGATGTCAATTTATATTCCCATTTTGGATTTTTAAAAATTAACTTTAAAGCCAAAAAAAATGTAATGGTGAAAATGTTGGTATTTGCTTACACTTCACCTGGCCTGTGGAAATGGATCCATTTTTGCACTGCATATCTAATCAGTGCTCACGCATAGAGTTGGTAAGGATGATATTGAGCAAATTCATTTCTCAGTCATATTTCTAAGTACAGGTTTGCATGCAAACAATCTGTGCCCAGTTGGGGAAGTTTAAATCGAAATAGCTTTTGGCTGTCCTAGTCTGGGATAAAAATAGTTTCATGAAGTACACACACACAAAGTGATGTGGTCAGCTTTCAGAAAATCCAGACATCCATTTGCTGATTGGCATCCCTCCCCACACAATGTAGCCCTGGAACCTTGGTGCTTGCTGAAGAGCGTGACATCTCCATGTGTGCTGCTCTGACAACTGACCTCCTCCTCATCTTAAATCCTTCTGTCTTCTTTTTAAAAGGTTTTGTTAATTTCCCAAATATAAAGACAAAGATATCAACAAAAAAAGAAAATCACATTGACTTTAACTGTTACTTAGAATGCAATCCTATGCATGTTTAGACTGGGGAAAAAAATCCTACAACTCCCAGCATTTCCCAGTCAGCCATGATGGCTGCAGAATGCTAGGAGGTGTAGGACTTTTTTCTGTCTAAACATGCATAGGATTGCACTCTTAGGCCGCAATCCTATCCGTGCTTATATCCATGCTTTGCCTTTAACTAATTTAAGCTGGTATGTCAATTTGCCACAGCTCCATGTACCAAGACCTCCGTGTTAAAGGTTCTGTGGTTTTCCAACGTTTAGCTATCACTCTACAATCTTCCATCAGCATGAACACAATGCATTCCTCAGATGTCACTTTTGCATTTTGTTCTTCCCATATTGTGAACAGAGCCAATGCTGGTGTGACATATATACTTTGATGAGCAATGTTTGCCATTTCCAAAAACATCATGTTCCAAAACACAACAGGACATGTCCACCACATATGAATATATAAACCTTGCTGATTACAGTTTCGCCAGCATTTTGTATTATTTGTATTTACTATCCTCACGTCCTTCTGTCCTAATCACAGCCAAAAATCAAATCACTCACTGGAAGAGCTTCAATGTCAGAAGCTATGACTTCTAGGTGGGCTAGGGCAATGCTGTCTCCAGGTTTGGGAGGGCCCTTGGGCAAGACATGAGCCTCGTGTGGCGCAGAATGGTAGGCGGCAGTATTGCAACTGAAACTCTCCCCACGACCTGACTTTGATCCCAGCGGAAGCCGGGTCTCGGGTAGCCGGCTCAGGTTGACTCAGCCCTCCACCCTTCCGAGGTTGGTAAAACGAGTACCCAGCTTGCTGGGGGAAAGGTAGTCATGACTGGGGAAGGCAATGGCAAACCACCCTGCTATAGTCTGCCATGAAAACGCCAGTGTAAGCAGGTGTCCCTCTAGGGGTCAGTAATGACCTGGTGCTTGCACAGGAGGAACCTTTCCTTTCCTTGGGCAAGACACCCTCAATGGCCCCTCTCCCTCAGTGAGTCTACCTACTCACCGTCATTGTCACCAGCTGCTATTGCTTCTCATCCTCTTCTTCAGCATTGCTACCACTTGCTTGCTTGACAGGCAGAAAACCAGAGAGCAAGTAGGTGGTGGCATCTGCTTCTCCTCCTCCTCCTCCTCCTCCTCCTCTTCACCACCACTGTTGTCTGGGCAAGAGTGAGAGGCAGGTGAACAAGCAGGCTGCAATGATGAAGAGGAGCAACTCCAGGAGGTTCTTGTCAGTGGGCCCCTGCTGGGGTGTGGACCCTCAGCCAATGCCCAACCATGCCTACCCTTGACGATGAGCTCTGGAGCTTCTCAGTTAAGCACAGCATGGAAAACAGAGATGGAATGAAAAGATCAGAATACATCAGCAAGAATAGGTACTGTCCTCTTTTTGTTCATGTACAGGGAAGGGGTGGAGGTGCGCTGGGATCATGCCCATTGGCCCACCACCTACCTATGCATTTTCAATAGAACTTGTAAACAGACTCTACACCCATACAAAATGCACATGCACAGGCTCTGCATGTGCAATCTGGGACCCTGCCATAAACAGCATCCCTGAGGGTATAGCAGGTCGACACTCATACAACTGGTAGGTTGTACATCCATAGGGTCTGTTCACAAGCTGTTTTGAACATGCAGAAGTTGGAGGCAAGACCAGATATGCTGCATGAAAATCTCCTGGTGTGAGCATTTTTTGGTCATTCCAAGCCATCCCGGAGACTGTGGTTGGCCACTAAATGAACAGAATGCTGGACTAGATGGACCTTTGGTCTGATTCAGCATGGATGTTCTTAACCCTGGACATAGTCATGTGGTCCAGAGTATAATGAAGACAAATTCCTTTCATGGTATTTTCTTTAAAGTCACACATATTAATAACATGTGCATTATAAAAAAAACGCATTGTGGAATCTCTGCTAAATACTTCTCAGATATACTTCATTTAAAAGGTTGGAATCCTGTCATGGATATCACCAATTAGGCTGATTATCCTTGCGCTACTGAAAGCATAACAGAGATGGAATTCCATGATAAGTAAGAGCACAATCTTATTTGATTCTTAAATCTCCCTGCACAAACAGCTTCAACAACATGCTCTTCAGCTTTGCTTTAAAAACGTACAGCTGGAGAAATAATAAAAATCTAACATTAACCTTTTAAAGAAAGGACATTTGAAGCCTTTAAAAATTGATTATGATGTGACACTGAAAAATGATTTCAAACTTAGACCTAAAACAAAACATGAAGTAAAGGAAATTTACCACTGAGAAATTATAGGGCAAAAGAGAGAGGAAGGAAAATTAGACTTCTTTTTTAAGAGTCGCTATTCAGTTCTTCTTTCTCAAATAATTATTTTCCTTGTCCACCTATTCTTTGTGAATGTCAGTGAATATGTAGATACAGGTAATTTGAGCTATATAGTTTACTTGAATTTCAGAAACTGATTGATAATGGAGGAAAAATCCTTTAAAAATGGAAGGGTCAGCAAATGTTTTAAAGGGGTGTGTGTGAGAGTGTGTGTGTGGGGGTTATCCAGAGATAAAATGGGCAAATTCCAATATTAATATCTCTGTCTGTACTCTTATACAGGTCACATTTCTCAATAAGGCTATGAAGACTGCCTATACGACTATGCTGGGATCTGTAGCAGTCTATAAATGAGCAGCAAAAGGGACAGAAAACAATGCATCGAACAACTCTGGATAAGTTCTCTACTCACTTCCATTTTTTAAAAAAGTGTGCCATTCTGTTCAATGCTTAAAAAAAAAAAAAAGTAAAGAAAAACAAGAACAGTGCAGGCCAGCAGGTAGAATGATCCAATGGAATGATTTCAGAAGAGAGAAGATTGACATTCCAACTTAAAATATCATTGATGGACAGGAGTAATGACAGAACATATTCTATTCTAGTGATTTCTAAACATTCTGTTTGCAGTAGTTCCCAGCCTTTTCTCCCCAGATGTTGTTGGATTACAACTCTCACCATCCCTGGCCACTGGGACCCACTAAACTAGGGGAAGGGAAAGTATAATGTTATTTTTTGCTTGACCTCACAACATGACTTGGATGCCAACCACATTAAAGCTTTTCTGTAGCACGCACTGCAAACACAATGACAACTCACACATGCAGCTTCCTTGGCCCACTGGTGGGCCCTGATCTACCATTTTGGAATACTAATTATTCACATTAGTTCTGAGAGCCTTAGGGAGGCCAAATAGGGATATGTAGTCAAAGGTTTTATGCACCCTATATAGATATCTTAATGTTCCTCACTGCATATCTTTTGGCTTGTGGACCAGAAATCTCTTCCTTTCTTTTGTATTCCTTGGGATGCTTTGCCTGCTGAAATTTACAATTTGGAATTGTAAATTCCAAACGTAAACCAAATTTACAATTTGGTTTCGAACAGGGGAACATAGGAAGCTGCCTTATACTGAGTCAGACCATCGATGCATCCAGCCCAGTATTGTTGACACTAACTGGCAGCAGCTCTCCAGGGTTTTAGGCAGGATTCTTTCCTGGATCTACCTGGAGATACCAGGGATTGAACCTGGGACCTTCTGTATGCAAAGCATGTGCTCTATGACTGAGCGGTGGTCAGGGATGTAGCGGTAACTGTTGAAGTGCAGGAGCTCATCATGACAGTCCTCCCTAGCCATGCCCCCAAGGAGAGTCCAAATATGCAGGCAAATGTGTTGTTCCGGATCAACAAACCAGTTCTAACAGGTTTATCTCTGCCCTGAACAGGTCTTTTACAAGGCTAGTGGGTCTTAATTGCCCATTCAAAATAAGCCACCCCAAAATAGTTTGCATTACAGTGGGGAACAATATATTATTGTTGGGAAAATTCATTTCCTCCCAGCTATTGTGGGAATTGCAGCTAAGCTCAGAGAGAACAGGGAATTCTGAGGGGAGTGGCAGATGATGTTAATGTATAGAATCACAGAATCATAGAATAGTAGGGTTGGAAGGGGCATACAAGGCCATCAAGTCCAACCCTCTGCTAAATGCAAGAATCCAAGTCAGAGCATCCCTGACAGATGGCTGTCCAGCCTCGTCTTGAATGCCTCCAGTGTGGGAGAGCCCACCACCTCCCTAGGTATAATGTACAATGATGTACAATGGCACCTACATTGTATTCTTTCCAGTGCCAGGTGAAGACCTTTTTATTTTCCCAGGCATTTTAACATTTTAGCTCTTTAGACTTTTAGCTTTGCTGTTTTAAATCTGTATTTTAAATCCCTGCATTGCTGCTAGGTTTTATTCTGGTTTTATTCTGGTTGTGTAGTTTACTGTGGTTTAATGTTTTATATATTTTGTATTGTTTTATTGTATGCTCTTTGGTTTAAATTTTTGTGAACCGCCCAGAGAGCTCTGGCTATTGGGCAGTATAGAAAATAAATAAATAAATAAATAAATAAATAAATGTATGTCCCTCCTAAAAAAGTGCTAGCACTGCATCCCTGCAAGCCCTGGATCCACTACACCACTGGCTACAGCCTTCCTCAAGTGTGGTTAAGTATGGTTTATATAATTGATGTGGAACAGGCCACATAATATTACGATATTATGTAATGATACCATGTAAAAAGTCAATGTTATTATGGAAATTTTAGAAGGTGAGTGGACAGACCCCTCGGTGGCCAGGGGCCAGAAAAGTAGCTCTGTGGTCAAATTGTCCCAACACTTCTATTTGCTAGAAGAAAGAATTGAACACCTGGTGATGCTATTATAATGCTATGGAGATTTGTTGTACACTTCTTCTGATGCATCCATTACTGGCCATTATTGGATACAGAAGACTGCGCTAGGTGGGCCTTTGATGTGACACGCTATGGCAGTTCATTTGTTCGCATCAGTGTTACATGCAATTGCTACAGCAAAGTGCTAAACACTGACCTGCCACTGGTCATACTGTAGCTGCTCCACAGATAAACAGAGTTAAGTCTCTGGGGCCGTTAATCTGACACTTTTCATGAAAACTAAATTCACACCATAAAGAAGCAAAAAAGAAAAAGGAAAAATACCCAGCTTGGGTTAAAGAAATGATGTTGAGTTGTAGAGCTGTAATAAACTAATAAAACCAGGGAAGTGGCTCTATTTTCAGAGCTGTTGAAAAGATGTTGTCAGAGTAGCGCACTAAACAAAACTAATTTATTCTGGTAGTGTTAGTAGATGGACAAAGGCATTCTGAAAGGAACCCCATTTAAATTTAGTGGCAAGCTTGCAAAGCCTTTGAGTAATTGGAAAACAATGGCAGTGGCACAGCTTTGGCTGGTTATGGCAAAGATATATGCACACACACACACACACACACACAAATAATCTGTGGCACTAGTATCAAAATAATAAAGTTATTTCTCTGTGTGTGGGGGGGGGGGATAACTGCATTTCTGTATCGGCTGCATCCCTAATAAGACACTACAATCGCTATTACATGGGGACTTCGCTGCTAGATCAATAAAATTAGAAGAGACAGGCACCACTTTAAAGCACTTGGCACAATTTACTTTGACATAATAGGGTCTTTCTGGGGGACTGAGGATAGAAGTATAAGTCTTACAATGTATTCCCATTTTAGTTTGGTTAGATAGACTTGCTGCTTTTCATATTACTGATTATAGAAGCTTTAACTTACTAGGAACATGTTGGTCTTCTTAACAGTACATTATCCTGGTTATTATTCAGTCTAAGTTTCCAGACTGTTCTCTTCCCTCTGTTACGCATCTTACTATAAACCAGTTAATTATAAGGTTCCTCCATTTTTTTTCAGCTGCCTTTCAGGATTTATACTGCATTATGTTTTGGGGAGCAGTCTAAATCACCTTTCAGGGATCCCTTACAACCCAGCGCCTCTGATTGCAGAGACTCAAGATCCTTTGTTGTTTATTCGCTCAGTCGCTTCTGACACTTTGTGACTTCATGGACCAGCCCATGCCAGAACTTCCTGTCAGCCGTTGCCACCCCCAGCTTCCCCAAGGTCAAGTCCGTCATCTCCAGAATATCATCCATCCATCTTGCCCTTGCTTAGTCCCTCTTCCTTTTGCCTTCCACTTGCCCTAGCATCAGCATCTTCTCCAGGGTATCCTGTCTTCTCATTATGTGGACAATGTACTTCAGTTTTGCCATTAATATCATTCCCTCAAGTGAGAAGTCTGGCTTTATATCCTGGAGTATAGACTGGCTTGATCTTCTTTCAGTCCAAGGCACTCTCAGAATTTTCCTCCAACACCACAGTTCAAAAGCATCTATCTTCCTTCGCTCAGCCTTCCTTATGGTCCAGCTCTCGCAGCCATAGGTTACTACGGGGAATACCATTGCTTTAACTATGTGGACCTTTGTTGTCAGTGTGATGTCTCTGCTCTTCACTACTTTATCAAGATTTGTCATTGCTCCCCTCCCAAGAAGTAAATGTCTTTTGATTTCCTGTCTGCAGTCAGCGTCTGCAGTAATCTTTGCACCTAGAAAGACAAAGTCTGTCACTGCCTCCACATTTTCTCCCTCTATTTGCCAGTTATCAATCAAGCTGGTTACCATAATCTTGGTTTTTTTGAGGTTTAACTGCAACCCAGCTTTTGCACTTTCTTCTTTCACCTTCGTCATAAGGTTCCTCAGCTCCCCCTTGCTTTCAGCCATCAAAGTGGTATCATCTGCATATCGGAGATTGTTAATGTTTTTTCCAGCGATTTTAACTCCAGCCTTGGCTTCATCAAGCCCAGCACGTCGCATGATGTGTTCTGCGTACAGGTTGAATAGTAGGGTGAGAGTATACAAACCTGCTGTACTCCTTTCCCAATCTTAAACCAGTCCATTGTTCCGTGGCCTGTTCTTACCATTGCTGCTTGGTCGTTATACAGATTCCTCAGGAGGCAGACAAGATGACTTGGTATCCCCATACCACCAAGAACTTGCCACAATTTGTTATGATCCACACAGTCAAAGGCTTTAGAATAGTCAATAAAACAGAAATATATGTTTTTCTGAAACTCCCTGGCTTTCTCCATTATCCAGCGGATATTGGCAATTTGGTCTCTAGTACCTCTGCCTTTTCTAAACCCAGCTTGTACATCTGGCAATTCTCGTTCCATGAATTGCTGGAGTCTACCTTGCAAGATCTGGAGCATTACCTTACTGGCATGTGAAATAAGTGCTACTGTTCGATAATTTGAACATTCTTTAGTGTTTCCCATTTTTGGTATGGGGTAGGGATGTCAGAGAATTCTGCCACGGATCTCGGCGAGGCCGAATGCCAATGCATTCGGCCCCCCGAAATCTGTGACGGAATGGCTTGCCCCCCTGCCCCCCCCCCCGGGACGAGACTTACCTGGGGCGGTCTTCTGACCGGCTGCCACCGCCACCATTTCCAGGCTTGTGAAAGAAAGAAGAAAAAAAAAAGACGTGATAGGCTATGTAAAGATTTACGTAGCCTATCATGGCTAGGTTAAAAAAAAGAAAAGAAAAAAAAGACGTGATAGGCTATGTAAACCTATCATGGTTGGGGGTGGGTTTTAAAACAACAACAACCGCGTACGCAAAAGGCGGCGGCTACGGCCGCCACCATTTGCGTTCCTTCTTTTTACTGTCTTAATCTACGTAAATATTTACATAGACTATGACGACGAAAATGAAGGGCGTAGTGGGCGCTATTTACGTAGATTTACGTAGGCTAAAACGGTGAATAAAAAAGGGACGCAAATAGCACCCGCTACGCTATTTGCGTTCCCCTTCATTTTCACCGTCATAGTCTATGTAAATATTTACGTAGATTAAGACGGTCAAAAAGAAGGAACGCAAATGGCGGCGGCCATAGCTGCCGCCATTTGCGTACGCGGTTGTTTGTTTGTTTTTACCCAGAGCCCTCCGCGGCTGGAAATCCGGCTGTGGACGGCTCTGGCCTGGCCGGGCCTGGCCTGACCAGCTGCTCTGCAGAGCTGCCGCAGAGCACAGCTGGCTGTTCGAGGATTCCGGGTGGAGGAACAGAGCGCCTCCCCCCCCCATCAACATAATTTGCGAAAGGTAAGTCACTTTCGTACATCCCTAGTATGGGGATATGTTGATTTTTTCCAATCTGATGGCCATTCTTGTGTTTTCCAAATTTGCTGGCATGTGGCATGCATCACCTTGACAGCATCATCTTGCAAGATTTTAAACAGTTCTGCTGGGATACCATCATCTCCTGCTGCCTTGTTATTAGCAGTGCTTCTTAAGGCCCATTCAACCTCACTCTTCAGGATGTCTGGCTCTAGCTCACTGACCACACCGTCAAACCGAGGTGTTCTAGTCTATAGAATGATAGCATGTTCTTTGTACTAAATTGGTTTTGGAGCCCAGTATTGTCTCCCACAGTGCTTCTATGGAAGATTCTGCCCCTTTTAGGTTTTCTAGTTTGCTCGACACTATACCGTCTTTGACATATAGAGTAATACCTCCTCCACTATGCCCTTCCCTGTCCTTCCTATACAGGTTATATGCAGAGTTGACTGTATCCCACTAGTTCTCTCCATTCCCACAGGTTTCCATAATGCCCACAATATCTAGGTACTTTAAAATCAGGCACTCCAACTCTTCCATGTGTGTTCAGAGGCTTCTAGTATTTGCATTGAAACAACTATACATGGTGTCCCTCCACATATGTCTGTGGAGTGCATCTTCTGCTATGGCACATAGGCCTCTTTGACTGGCTACCATGTTTCACCATATGCTCATGGCCTATTTCCTCCCCTTCTACAGTTGGTCAATCAGAAACATTTTCATAGTCGTTATTATTATTATTATTATTATTATTATTATTATTAAATTTATTAATCGCCCATCTGGCTTGTCACCCAGCCACTCTGGGCGATGTACAACATACAATAAAACAGTTTAAAATAATAAAATTCTACAGTAAAAACATTTTCTAAAATACCCTAACCCACCCCAAATGCCTGCCTGAACAACCACGTTTTTAATGCATGACGGAAGCTCATTAAAGAGCTTCAAGGGATGATTAAACCTGAACTGGATGCTTCCCAGCTCCTGTCGGCTTTTCCCCATAGTTTAGTTTAAAAGCTGCTCTGCCACATTTAAATGTTGTTGGGCCTTCAGCCCTTGCTCAGTTGAAAATATGGCCACTGTTAAAAATTTGTTGCTGACTCCTTCTATACCATCCATTTGTTATTATCAAAGCTCAACATGTTATGTATGACATTTCTGATCAGCTCTGCCTACTCATTCCTTACTGGCTGCTAACTGTAACCGCTATATAAAACTGACAACAAAAAGCAGTGTTTTTCCTATCCTGAGATCTCGCTTGCATAGTGCATTATGGACAAACTTTATTCGACTGTTAGCTGGGCCCTAGGGGCTTATATACTTCTCTCTTCTGATCAAGCTGCCTGATTTTTGGTGCAGATCTAGCCACCAGTTCCCTAACCCAGTTTACCTGACTATGATAATCTAATATGCAGAGTAGCACAGTACAAATTTCATCTGTAAAATGTAATATAATTTATTTAACCATTCCCAAGAAACAAAAGAAAGCATCACAATTAGAACAAAAACAATGCAAAATCTGACTTTCTTCGTTACTCAATAGGCAATAAATCAAAGAAATGCAGCAGCCATATGGGTGATTGTTTTCAATTAAAAGAAAATAGACCTCGTCTTTCCTTGTCAGAATATACACCTAAGAACATACTAAATAATCAAGTTAGAATGTCTACTTCAGGCACATTTTTTAAAGTGAATAGAAACTAGGAGACGGATAAAACTTCTTACATATAACAACTTGTGTTTGCATTCAGACATTTGTTAGCATCTCAGGTTGACAGTGTTGACATATTTTGAATTTAAGATATGCATTACCAAAATACAGTGTATGCCATGCAGCCCAATCCTAGGTATGTTTGTTCAAAAGTAAATCCCAAGAAAAGAGGTGGTATATAAATGTTTTAAAATAAATAGAAAATAAATCACAATGAATTGAAGATAACTTACTCCAAAGTACATTCACATAGAATGACACCCTAACTATACATACATTGACAGTATCAACTTCAAATGATAATACATTAAAAAAAAAATTAATGACTTCCGATGCTGCATATGCTCTTGAGGGCCCTACCAATTTTTTTTTTTTTTTAGTTTCACATATTTCAGCGCAATTTTTTTCTAAGATGAATATTTTAATTTTCTTTGGATAAGCTTCATGCAAACATCAGAAGAATCTTATTAAAATCCTATCTCCCTTTCTATCTTCCACATGATGTTTCATGATCTGCCAGAGTAACTTCTAGAAGTGAACACTATATATTGTATATTTAAGCAAGTATTTAGCGGTTGGGAATAAATAAGTGTTGTTTTAATTTCACAATTTTAAAATAATGTAGACTAAACTATTCAAACAAAGGCAAACTGCATTAGTCGTTGTAGTCATTCAAGGGTTTCTTACTTCTGTACTGCTTGGGCCAAACTATATGCAGTATTAAGCAAGTGGTTTAATGTTGTGTATATCTTTTAAAAACCATAAATAGCCAGGGATGTGTCCCAAATAATAATGGGACCATGATACATGAGGAAGAGCTTTTAACACTTTCTTCCTGCACAAAAGTTCACCCTGCCTCACCCCACTGAAGTTGCTTTTTGCCCAAGGAGAGAAGTGTCTATTGGTGCCAATTACAGACTTATATACAGGAATACATTCACTAGATTTTCTTAACAGGTTTGATCAAGAACGAATACAGACAATGAATGCCAAGTGATAATTTACCACATGTGCATACAACTACATGGTAAACTGGTTGTCTGTATTGTCCTGTGAAATGGTGTGAATAATTATTTATTTTTTTACCATTCCACTGCTTCTCTGGATTCCTTATCAGGTGCAAAAATAAGAGATTCCCTACATACCACTTGGTAGAGCAAAACAGTTTACCACTCTAGCAAGTGGTTACACACATACCATAGTACAATTACCATTTGGCAATGGGTATCTTTATCCACAAATTTAGTGGAGTCATGGGTATTCCAGAATTATTCCTTGAAACTCATCACTGGCCCACACTATCCACATAGAATTGTTTCATACAGAAGAGTTTGTCTGAGGACAAAGATACAGATACTATGAGAATGGTTGGGGAGGAGGCTTCTCTGCTAACAATCTTATTAAGAAATGCTTCTGAATAGGTTGCTTTGGGACTATTTTTGAGGGCATACTACTGGGAATAGATACTTCTCTGTAGCATACTTACCAAAAACCAACAAACTTCAGCCTGTTAAATCATAGCATCATAGAATAATAGGGTTGGATGGGGGCTACAAGGCCATTGAGTCCAACCTCCTGCTCAGTGCAGGAATCCAAGTCAGAGCATCCCTGACAGATGGCTGTCCAGCCTCGTCTTGAATGCCTCCAGTGTGGGAGAGCCCACCACCTCCCTAGGTAATTGGTTCCATTGTCCTATTGCTCTAACAGTCAGGAAGCTTTTCCTGATGTTCAGCCGGAATCTGGCTTCCTGGAACTTGAGCCCATTATTCCATGCCCTGCACTCTGGAATGATCGAGAAGAGATCCTGGCCTTCCTCTCTGTGACAACCTTTCAAGTACTTGAAGAGCGGTGTCCTATCTCCCCTCAGTCTTCTCTTCTCAAGGCTAAACATGCCCAGTTCTTTCAGTCTCTCCTCATAGGGCTTTGTTTCCAGTCCCCTGATCCTCTTTGTTGACCTCCTCTGAACCCTCTCCAGTTTGTCTGCATCCTTCTTAAAGTGTGGTGCCCAGAACTGGACACAGTACTCCAGATGAGGCCTAACCAGTGCTGAGTAGAGGGGAACTAGTACTTCCTGGGATTTGGAAGCTATGCTTCTATTAATGCAGCCCAAAATAGCATTTGCCTTTTTGCAGCCACATCAGATTGTTGGCTCATATTCAGCTTGTGATCGACAACAATTCCAAGATCCTTCTCGCTTGTAGTGTTGTTGAGCCACGTACCCCGCATCCTGTAACTGTGCATTTGGTTTCTTTTTCCTCGGTGAACATCTAAAGCTCTACTCCCCTCCCTCCCATGGTCCCAGAGCAAACTGGCTGTGCTAATGAAATCTTAACTTCGTCTGTCTCTCTGGATCAAGTTAGATAAGGACAATGTGCAATATTATAAAGGCCTCACATGTGTTCCCTGGAATAATTAAAATTCGATTTAGCATAGTCTTAGGACACCAGCTTGAGAAGTTTGAGTTTCTGTTGATCTAACTAATTTCAGATCCACCTTTCCCACTTTTAACAATATAGTATATGAACAATAGATACTACTGCAATATCTACAACAGTTTTATATATTTAATTTATGTTCTATATTTGTCATGTAACTATATCTTGAGCACATTATATAGACTCTGACTGGGTGACCTGGGATCAGGATTTGAATGTAATGCCACAAAAATGTTCTTTATGTAAACTGAAGAAACAGGTTCTTGGTTTTCTCTAATCCTTGGGATTTTCCTTTGCTTCCAGATGCACAATGGGTCGGATCCTGACACACTGAAAGAGTAGACTAATTAAAGAATAGGTTCATTGAAATCTCTGAAGCTTAGTCATGACTTAAATTGAAGTCCTATTGATTTCAATGGGTCTATTCTAAGTATAACTACATCTGGATCGAACCCAATGTCTTTAAAGCTGTAAATATGTAGTGGTGGGGATTCCCATCTATGCTATAGGAAATTTATTTATTTATAGTATTTTTATCCCGCTCCTCAACCAAAAAAGGCTCCTGGAGTGGCTTACAATCAATGAACAAAGAAGACAGTCCCTGCCCGCAGACAACCTAAAAAAGACACAGACACATAAGGAAAAGGAAATGGAGAGGGAAGGGAGGGGGAATTATCAGGGCTGCTGGGATGGTCCTGCTCCCCCCTCTCATCTCCCAAAGTAGAGGCAGTCCAAGTGGAGCAAGCTCCGGTGTTCTCTTTGCCTGCTCCTGTCTCCCTCGCTCCTTCTTCCTCCCCACAGGCCCATGGATGTCAGTTAGCCCTGCCAGGGGTGGGAGGGAGGAGTCCAACTGCAGCAGCCCCTGATGTACCTTGTTCCAATAGCCATAATGTGTTCATCCACACATGGGGAAAGGAAAAGTTATGCTAAGTTTTGGACAGAGAAAATTTATCTGCTCTCTATCTTATCTTTATGGATAGGGCACATCCATTCTAGGTGTACTCTGTGTGTGTGTGTGTGTGTGTGTGCGCGCGCGCGCGCACGCGCACTTATTTCAGGTATATTCTATGCATTCAATTGCATACAAGGCATTCTACACTCATCCACAATCACGCACAAATCATTTTCTGTCCACATCATGGCAAAGATGAGGAATCTGGCACTGGACTCAGAACACCCTGCCCACACAGAGGGAAAGGGGCTGCTGGCACAATTCCATTTAGCATAAGATTCATTCATTAACCGAGGAGTTAATTTTTGTTCTCATTAAAGTTTGCTTGTTCATCCCTCTTGCACATTTGGTACAAACCTTTACCCTTTCACTTTGCTGGATGTGTTATGTAGTGGAAGCACTATGCGGAAAATGTATGTGGAGGAGGGGAAGAAATATCAAACCAGCCAGTTTCTCCTGAGGGAACAAGCTGTGCCTGGCATGGTATGGAGGGAAATGTGGAAAGTCACAGTTCATCATTATTCAGCAGCTGCAACTGTACCTACAGTTACCTGTCAGGGGGCCATCAATTGGTGGGAGAAGGGTGTGTGTGGAGGGAAGGGAATTGGCAATTTTTTTTTAGAGGGGCAGATGTCTACTCTTGCTTCTCTAACTGTAGTGCCACCTAGGATATGTTGTCAATCGCTAAATATAAATAAAAATACTTCATTTTGGCTAAGAAAGAGTTTGTGGAATTACCCCTGCAGTTGCACCAAAAGCTGAAGCTAAAGCAACTGCCTTTGATTCACTCTGATTTTTTCAGTCACTGCAATTCCAGTGCTAAACACATAATGAAAATAAGGGTTGCTTCACATGTCATTCTCACCACCCACCTCACACACAGACAAATGTCATTTCCATATAAGAAAAAGCATGTACCATGTATATACACCACATCTGAAGAAAACACTCATGTCTGTTTCATTGGATATATAGTGTCAGTCAGGGCCAGAAATATTGGAACAAGGATAACTGTTTTGGCAGTTGGCCTCTGCACACCACCACACTGAAGTTGAAAGGAAACACACCCAGATGGGAGCAAAGTCAGGACTTTCAGCTGTAATTCAAAGGGTTAGACAAAAGTGGGGCACCAACCATTTAGGAAATACAGCCAGTGGCATACACACACACCCATCGCTGGTGGCTCATAAGTAATGGAACAAACCAACATCATTTCAAACTTAAGGATCACCTTTAATACCTGGATGAAAATCCTTTGCAGTCAATGACTGCCTGAAGTCTGGAATCCATGGACATGACCAAATGCTGACTGTCCTCCCTCGAGATGCTTTGCCAGGCCTTTACTGCAGCTGCCTTCAGCTGCTGCTTGTTTGTGGATCTTTCTGCCTACAGTCTTGTCTTCAGTAAGTGAAAAGCATGCTCTATGGAGTGGAGATCAGGTGACTGACTTGGCCATTGAAGAACATCCCACTTCTTTGCCTGGAGAAACTCTTGGGTAGCTTTTGCTGTATGTTTTGGGTCATTATCCATCTACAATATGATGAAGTGGCATCCTATCAGTTTGGTGGCATTTAGCTGAATCTGAGCAGAAAGTATAGCCCTATACACTTCAGAATTCATCCTGCTGCTTTTGTCAGCAGTCAGGTCATCAATAAACACCAGCGACCTGGTTCCATTGGCAGCCATACATGCCCATGCCATGACACTGCCTCCACCATGTTTGACAGATGATGTGGTATGCTTTGGATCATGAGCTGTTCCTTTCCTTCTCCATACTTTTCTCTTCCCATCATTCTGGTACAAGTTAATCGTGGTTTCATCAGTCCAAAGAATCTTATTCCAGAACTGGGCAGGCTTTTTTTAGGTGTTTGCTGGCAAAGGCTAATCTGGCCTGTCTGTTCTTGAGCGTTACCAGTGGTTTGCACCTTGTTCTGAAGCCTCTGTATTTACATTCATAAAGCCATCTCTTGACAATGACATGCCTACCTCCGCAAGAGTGTTCTTGACCTGGCTAGATGTTGTGAAAGGGTTCCTCTTCACCATGAGTGGAATTCTGTGGTCATCCACTTTAGTTGTCTTCCAGGGTCTTCCAGGCCTTTTGCTGTTGCTGAGCTTGCCTGTTAATTTCTTCTTTTTCAGGATGCTCCAAACTGTTATGTTGGCCACTCCCAATGTTTTTGCTATCTCTCTGATGGGTTTATTTTGTTTCTTCAGCCTAATGATGGCCTCCTTCACTCGCATGGACACCTCTTTGGACCTCATGTTGGGAGTTCCAGTGAACAGCTACCAAATGCAAATGTAATAGTCAGAACCACTTCCAGGCCTTTTACCTGCTTGATTGGTCATGGGGTACCCAGGAAACAGGGCACACCTGGTCATGCAGCTGCTTGTCAGCCATTCGTTCCATTACTTATGAGCCCCCAACGATGGGTGTGTGTGTATGCCACTGGCTGTACTTCCTGAATGGTTGGTGCCCCACTTTTGTCAAACCTCTTGAATTACAGCTGAAAGTCCTGACTTTGCTCCCATCTGGGTGTGTTTCCTTTCAACGTCAATGTGGTGCTGTACAGAGGCCAACTGCCAAAACAGTTATCCTTGTTCCAATATTTCTGGCCCTGACTGTACATGTTGAGAAAGTGTAGCTAACCATAAGCTCTTATGCAACCTGATTTTGGATGTCTTAATGCAGAAATCAAAATGCTAATAATAATATTTGTATTAACTCCCCCCCCCCTTGAGACTGTTCCAGATCTTTTCAGGACCCAAGAACTACAAGGCTAATTTGACACATCCTCAAACCAGCCCCATATTACAACAAATTCATGTGGTAACTATACAGCTACACTGGTATTTCTAGCAGTAAATATATAAAATGCACATACCAGACATATCTCCCTAAAAATATACTAATATCAGCACAGATGTCTCTAGCCTATTAGAGATTATGGGAATATGTCTCAAAATGTTTAGGGGCATGTGTATAAACACATAAAATACAGGAGACACTGGGCCTGTAGTTGTGACAAACATGATTGCCATGTAAAGTATGTTATAGATATCCCCACAAAAGTTGCTAATTTAATTTCATGAAATGTTAAGGCATATGTAAAAATTACTTAATAGACTCTGGATAGTTGTTCAAGGTAAATGCGGCTGTAACTACAAGGCTCATGGGAGTAACACATTCCATATTTGTGAAGGAGCAATTTGCTTTCTGATGACACAAACTCCCAAGAGTACCTCCACATTTAGCAAGGGAAAAACTAATTTGGACTGCAGTGTGGAGGTAATTTAGGAGGTGTTGGAGACATGTTGATGCTTCTAGCTATCAAGTCCAGGATTTTACCATCAGGAACAAAAGCTGTCAAAATGTGGCATAATGATAATCAAGGTCAAAGGACCTTGAAATAAGAGATATAGTGTGGTGTTAAAAAAGATGTTTATGCCACTTTGGAAGCCTTTGCTCTGAAAAACAGTGTAAAAATACGCTTTTGCTTACTTTTTCAGTCCCTATAGACTCTCTCATGCTGTAAGTACCCAGCTAATGTAGATATTATTTTCACAGGTCTGTGGCTTCCAGTGCTTCCACCCCAATATTAGAACTTAATGGGAAAACCATCTGAGCAAAGTGGTTCTGGAACTGTAGCATCTAAAACAAGGGACTTCCATTGGAAATGTTGAGATTAGAGACATTGATGGTGTTCTCCGTGAAACAGACTCTTTAGTGTGAAACAAGGCACTGCCCTTCAAATAAATAAACACACCTCTGAAATGGGACTTGAAAATAAATTGGTTCAATATATCATCCTTGCCAAATGTATGTATTAACATACAAAGGAATACAAGCCACACATTAAAGCTGTAGTCCTGGAGGGGCATGCTAAAACAAATGATAGTACTTGCCCATAGGAAAACCATGAATGCCCACAGGGAAACATAGACTTCTTCCTGCCCATAGGAAGATCCTGAATCTCCATAGGGAAACATAGGGTTGTACCTGCCCAAAGGGAGATCCTGAATGCCCATAGAGAAACATAGGGTTGTACCTGCCCAAAGGGAGATCCTGAATGCCCATAGAGAAACATAGACTTCCCTATGGGATCAGGATCTCCCTATGGGCAGGTAGAAGCCCATGTTTCCCTATGGGCATTCAGCATCTCCCTATGGGCAGGTAGAAGCCTGTGGTTCCCTGTAGGCATTCAGGATCTTCCTATGGGCATGTAGAAGCCTGTGGTTCCCTATGGGCATTCAGGATCTTCCTATGGGCATGTAGAAGCCTGTGGTTCCCTATGGGCATTCAGCATCTCCCTATGAGCAGGTAGAAGCCTGTGGTTCCCTGTGGGCATTCAGGATCTTCCTATGGGCATGTACAAGCCTGTGGTTCCCTATGAGCATTCAGGATCTTCCTATGGGCATGTAGAAGCCCATGTTTCCCTATGGGCATTCAGCATCTCCCTATGGGCAGGTAGAAGCCTGTGGTTCCCTGTGGGAATTCAGGATCTTCCTATGGGCATGTAGAAGCCTGTGGTTCCCTGTGGGCATTCAGCATCTCCCTATGGGCAGGTAGAAGCCTGTGGTTCCCTGTGGGCATTCAGGATCTTCCTATGGGCATGTAGAAGCCTGTGGTTCCCTGTGGGCAAGTACCATCATTTGTTTTAGTATGTCCAGTCCTGTACCCATTCAGCCAGGAATAAGCCCCAATGAGCGCAATGACTTTCCTATGCACACTTACTTGGGAGTAAGCCTCTGCAAAATCATTGGGGTTTACTTCTGAGTAAACACGGAAAGGGTTGGCCTATCTATGAGAGTTGTGCACAGAAATCTCCCCCAAACCACGGGGTTTCTGAGGTCACATGCATCGGATCGGGCCGTATGTAAGCCGGGCCGGGCCGGGCCGGCTTCCGCTGATTGGTGGGGCGCCCCTTTTTGTTCCTTTCCCGGGCGCCCTTCTCGCGGAGGCCCGCTGATAGCAACGGAAGCTTTCGGCACCACCCGCCTCCTACTCGGCCTGGCTTATCCCCACCTCCGAGGGCAGGTTCCGGCCTGAGGCCTTAAAGCGGCAGCGTACGCCACTCGGGCTCGGCCCAGGCGGGAGGCCGCGTTAAAGGGGCCAAGGAAAAGCGCCTCTTGTTCGGGCACGAAGTCCAGCTTGCGGGGAGGGAAGGAAAGAGAACGACGGTGACCGAGACTGAACGCGGCGGGTGAGCCCTGGGAAGCGAAGAGTTGAGGGGAGGCCGCGGGGACCCTCGAAGTTCTCTCGGCGCGGTGAAAGGCCCGCGCGAGTCAGCTTAAAACGCTGGGTAAAATCCAGCGTAAGTGCTCGATAAGAGTAGTGAAATGGGTGGGATTTAACTTAGCCACAATTAACTTATGCCCCATTCGTTTTAATGGGTCTACTCCAAGTAGGGTTTATGTTGGATTTTACCTGTTGCTTTTATTTTTAATCAGTCTCTCCCGCTTTGTTTGGTTCTTGTGAGGAAAGGGGGTAGAGGGCGCCGAGGAATCCGCTCTCCTTTTCCCGGAGCCCGAGAAATTCCCAGGGGTTATCTGTAAAAAGGCGCCAAGGTAGCCTGAAGCGTCTTCCCCTTCCCACGCTTCGTTATGCAACTGATCTCTCGGAGAAATATATGTGGGCTTCCTTCGAGCCTTTAGTTGTCAATAGGAAGGAGATCGCCAAGTGTGGTGGTGGGTTTCACCACGATTAGTGCTGGGTCACGGAGAAGGCTTGGTGGGTTTTAGCGTCGTGGTAAACGTTGGGCCGCATTTTTCTTTTAAATTCCAAATTTGCACAGTGGGTGAATTTAGGTGGCCATTCGCCAAGTGGTATTGTACTGTGGAGTGCCACTTGGTAAAATGGTCAGCTGTATTGTCCTGCCAAGTGGTGAAGGGAACGTTCTTATATTTTTATTTACACCTGCTCAGAATTCCAGAGAAGCAGTGGAATGGCAAGAGCCTTCTTACTACTTGGCAGGATGATACAGCCAGCATATATATGGTAACTTGCAGTTTGGCAAGTGGTCATCTGTAGTTACCCAGTGGCATGTTCAGATTAATTTTGACTACTGCTTTATTCACTGTGACATACAGTATTAATTTTGATACTTCCATCAGATTTTCTCTCTGTTACGATGTAGTATGACTCCATTATGTAAGCAATGTTACATGATCTTTCTATCCTCATTTCACACTAGATCACGGATGCACAAGGTAGGCCTGTTGTATGGCCCTCATGCCCCTTGCCACTGCTGAATTCCCACCTAGAACTGGCAGGCGTTGCTATTTCTGTGCCACTCATGGTGACATGGAAGCTGTACTACCAGTCGGGGTGGGTGGGTGAGGCAGGTGTTGTGGGCAAGAGGCCTTAGCCTCCTCCTGGCGACTGAGGCAACCAGCATCGCTGTGTCCACACTGCTGGTCAGGCTCAGTGACCCCAACGCAGGCTCCCCCACCCTCTTGCTGCAGCATCACTGGAATGGGGGAAAGGTTAAAGCCTCCCCACCCCATGATTATATAATCATGCAGGCTTCTGGACTGGAAAGCTGGATTATGGGAGCTTTCGGCACAACCCCGTAATTCTGTGGAAATGACTACAGCGAATACGGAGATGCACCCGTCTGTCTCTTCTGAAGTTTAGGGGAAATGTGCTTACTGTGCATGAAGCTTGGTGGTGTGGGGTAATGCATTGCCTGGGGAGGGGAGTTGTATAATCTCTTTTCTCACAGATTTAAATTTGGACAAATAACTCCTGGGATTTAGTGGGTAGACATCTAAATGATCCATTGGGTTTCTTCCTGGCCTATGATTCCATACTCTTCCTTTTTCATCCCTCTTCCTGCATGACAGTGACAATGTGTGTGTCTGTGTGCACGTGGGTGCAGTATATTGCCACAGTATGGTGCTGCTAGGATCAATGTATGTACAGGCTTTGGGATTGTCTAGAGCAGCAGACTATTCACTAGTCATGATGGGCTAGCAGTAATCCTTACTGTTCAACAAGATAGATGGGATTTGACAAACTGTAGCTGTCGCTAAGTATAGCACCCTGGTTGGCCTAGAATAGATGACTGCCTTTCTGCCCTGGAAAGCAGTGATGCTGGTAGGATAGGCAGTATTGTCACAGAATGCACAATGTGGTAGCTGAATTACAGACAAACTGAGTCACATAAAGATGAATGGTAGCATGATGATCAAAGCTGCTTGCCATTATTAATGATTTGGTAAGTACATACCCATATGTCAACAACAGGTTATGTGGCAGGACCAAATGCTTCCGTTCTAGCTAGCACTTCCTCAGTTTCAGGCACCATGAGAGTTGGAGATGCAGATAAATTGAAAAGTTATAGCCTTGACTCCTTGATTGAATGCTGCCCTTGTGGATAACATTGGAAAACAGGTGCCCTGACTAGACTAGATATCTACCATTGTCATTTCTATGTATATAGAGGACTAGGCCTATAAAATCAATGTGCTATGACATAAGATTAAGAGCTGTTCCCTTCCCTAGGAGTAGTTGGGAAGAATTTCTTCTAGAAGAATGCTATGTTGGAATTGGAAATCCATGATTATTATATTTTTATCATTTTCCATGTATATTCCATGAGGTCATTCTAACAACATTTTGTATATAAAAGTCCTGAGATCTCCAGAGTTCCTGAAGTTAGAGGCAGGATTAAACTGGGTGAGTGTTGTACCTTTTGTATGCACTAGGAAGATGTCTACAGTGTAAGCTGAAGAATAGAAGCAAAATATACCGGGCTTGCTGGACAACCTACAGTTAAAATATACTGTGTATGAGTATGTGTGCAGGCAACTAACAATAATAAATCATTATTGTTTTAAAGTATCTAGTATTCCAGATGCTAAAACTAACACTGAAGTGTGTAGTTGTCTCCTCATCCTGTACTGGTTTCTACACAAGCAGTTTTGTTACCTTCAGGTGGTACTGCAAGAGAATCCAAGAAATTCAACAGCAAGTGGCCTATGGTGATACGAACTTTGTATAGCCAAGGAAGTGGCGTAGAATGTTTTAAAATCCTAGGATTAAATAACACAGGATTTTTCATTTGCATACAAAGCTTTGAAAAAAGTATTTATTGCAATCAGTGCGCATAGCATTTCATGGAATAATAAAAGCAAATGACAAATTCCTGCCCCAAGAAGCTTACAATTGTTAAAAAAGGAGATAGATTGTATTTTCCATGGATGCAGAGGTGAACAATACATTTATGATTTATTTAAAATGCAGATGTTTGCCATAATAGTACTGTTGGGTGCCATTATATAATTGAAGGAAATAGTTCTGGTTAGAAGGTAAAATGTTCTTCCCAACAATTTTTGGCTGTGAAAGAATATCATGGCACTGTTTGTAGACGAAACCATGACAGACGTAACTAAAATTCTGCCACGCAGTTCTTTTTCTTTCACCTTTCCTTTCCAATTTTATCCCCTAAAATGTTGTCTGAAAGTTGCTGCTTTTCAGTGATTAGGAGTGGTTTCAATAGGTCTTATTCCCAGTTACGTTTGTGTATAGGATTGCAGACTTAATGGATGTGATTCAGTGTTGAGTGAAGTGAATCTTGTAATAGCTACACTTGCATTTTTCTGTTAGGTATTTTGGGATTGTTGTGTTAAAAACACTATATAAATGTCAATGGCTGTTATTAATGCCTTCCATGCATTAGGAGATCTAGCAGACAGTAAAGTTCTCCATAGTGTCACCATTGTTACAATCACTTCTGTTGTTTATAATTAGAGGTGGCAACAGTGGCATTCAAATGTTTAATTACATTTTGTAAAGGTGACCTGAGCTAACTCATAGAATTAGTGACTAATGCAATGAATGCAAAGATTACTGCTTCGGACTATTGTTAGAAAAAAACAGAAGTAGTCGTGAAGTCCTTTAGGGATGCAAGATCCAGGATCAGCACTGTGCTAGAAAGGAAAATGGGATAAGAAATGAAATTTGAAATTTGCATGCATTTCATAATCTGGTTCAGTGGAAACTATTTCATACTGAGGTTAGTTGCAATACCAGGGCAGTATCTTCTAGCTTATAGAGATGGCTATTTTGTAGATGACTCCAGGCTAACTCTGGGAACCTAACCTGCTGTCTCAAATAGCCAGCAGCTAGTGTCACTCAAGCCAAAATGTTGCTTACTGAAATTACATGTAAAACCATAAGCAAATAATGCATTGTTTGTTCCAATGGCACTCGCAGATGCCAGTCCTGCTGGGAATTTCTAGCCTATATATCAGAGCAAAATAAATCGGTCTTCTAGCTTTTGGCTTTTTTGAGGGTTCATAGACAAGTGTGATCTTTTCACTCTT
This sequence comes from Heloderma suspectum, assembly GCF_057233095.1. Taxonomy (NCBI): domain Eukaryota; kingdom Metazoa; phylum Chordata; class Lepidosauria; order Squamata; family Helodermatidae; genus Heloderma; species Heloderma suspectum. The sequence continues at coordinate 197,931,944 of NC_139462.1, forward strand.
GATGTTGAGTATTAAGCGAGACCATGGGGAGATAACCACTTCCTTTTTGCAGCTTCTCCTGGAAAACCATAATCCATTTAGATTCTAAATAAACGGATTTAATCCTATTAAAGTGGGACTAAAATAAAGTGTTATAGCTAAACTGGGTGTGGGACACATTTATTTATTTACTAGATTTCTATGCTGCCCAATAGCCGAGGCTCTCTAGGCAGTTTACAACAATTAAAATTATAAAACACAACATGAGAAAAGCAAGATACAAAACTTTTAGAAGCTTACAAGTACCACAGAAAACCAAACTAAAACCCAGTGGCAGTTACAGCCCAGTGAAAGCCTGGGTGAAAAGGTGTGCCTTCAGGAAGCATTTAAAAGATGTCACATTTTCTGCCTCTCGAACTGCACGAGGGAGGGTTTTCCAGAGGGTGGTTGCCGCTACAGAGAAGGCCTGCCATTGGGATTTTTCATGGCGACCTTCTGTTTGGTTTTGAATGATCTTCCCTTGCATATATACCCAGGCAACATTTAAGATCTCCTCTGGAGATCTTAAATGTCACCTGGGTATATATATAAGGGAAGGCGGTCTGCTACATATCCTCGTCCTAAGTTGTTCAGGGCTTTATATGATGATAACATAACCTCGTACGTGGCTCGGTAGGTAATAAGCAGCCAATGCAGTTGTTTTAACACAGGTGTGATGTGAGCATAGCTAGATGTCCCAGCGAGCACCCTAGCTGCTGCATTCTGCACTAGCTGCAGCTTCTGAACCACGCACATGGGTAGCTCCACACAGAGTGCATTGCAGTGGTCTAATTGTGAGGTTACCAGTGCATGGATCATAATGGCTAGGCTATCCCTATCCAGGAACAGGCATAGTTGGTGTACTAACCGAAGTTGTTAATGGGTGCTCGAGGCCACCTGGGCCTCCAGTGACAAAAACAGATCCAGAAGTACCCCAAATTACATACCTGCTCCTTCAGAGCAACCCCATCCAGAACAGGCAAACCCCCCAATTCCCAGACCTGGGAACTGCCAACCCATAGGGATTCATTCATCAGGATTCAGCTTCAGTTTATTGGCCCTCATCTAAGCCATAACTGCATCCAGGCACCAGTTCAGAACGTCCATGGCCTCTCCCGATTCAGATGTCATAGAGAAATAGAGCTGGGTGTTGTCAACATACTGGTGACACCTTGCCCCAAATGTCTTGATGACCACTCCCAATGGCTTCATATAGATATTAAATCACATTGGGGACAGGATGGTTCCCTGTGGTACCCCACGGTTCAGCTGCCATGGGGCTGAGGTGCACTCACCCAACAATATTCTATGGCACTGACCCCACAAGTATGAGTCGAACCAATGTAGAACAGTGCCTCCAACTCCCCACTCACAGAGGCAATCTCGGAGGATACACTGGTCAATGGTAGGGGTGTATGAAACCCCACTTACCTGGCTCCACCGGGTTCCGCAGGTGGGGGGAGGCGATCCATTCTTCCCCCTGGAATCCTCGACGGGGGGGAAGGCAATCTGTTCCTCCCCCCTGGAATCCTGCCCAGCTGGCTCTGCTCTGCGGCCAGGCTGCGGAGCCGCCGGCCGGGCCAACCGGCAGCAGGGCCTCCATCCACTGCCAGGCTGCTGCGGACGCAAATGGCGTCCTGTGTAGGGGAAGCCATTTGCGTCTCTACGCCGGCCCGTGATAGGCTATGTAAATATTTATGTAGCCTATCATGGCTAAAGCAGGGACGCAAATGGCGTCCCCTACGCCATTTGCGTTCCCGCTTTAGCCGTGATAGGCTACGTAAATATTCATGTAGCCTATCACGGCAAAAAAAAAAGGGGGAACGCAAATGGCAGTGGCTACGGCGGCTGCCATTTGCGTTCCCTTTTTTTGCCATGATAGGCTACGTAAATATTTACATAGCCTATCACAGTCTCCGTAGGTACGCAAATAGTGTCACTGTGTTAGCCGTGGTAGGCTACATAAGTATTTATGTAGCCTATCGCGGCCATTCGAAAGATGCGATTGGTGGCTGCAGACACAGCCGCCATTCGAGGAGCACCAGAACGGCCGACAAAGGTAGACTCTGTTCTGGGCCCATTTCATGGGGTGGGGGGGCCGCGGGCTTCGTTCCGCCACGGATTTCGGGGGGCCGAATGTGCTAGCATTTGGCCTCACCGAGGTCCATGGCAGAATTCTCTGCCATGCCTAGTCAATGGCATCAAAAGCCACTGAGAGATCAAGAAGAAGTAACAGGGTCATGCTCCCCAGTCTCTCTCCCAAAGAAAGTCATTCGTCAGGGCGACCAAGGCTGATTCCATCCCAAAACCAGGCTTGAATCCAACTGGAATGGATCCAGATAATCAGTTTCATCCCAGAGTGACTGCAGTTGAGCCACCACTACTCTTTTGAGCACCTTACTCAAGAACAGGGTATTTGTGACTGGACAATAAGTAGCATAGATCTCTGAATCAAGGGAGGGTTTTTTCAGGAGTGGTCACACCACTGCCTTCTTCAAGGGATAGGGCAACCCCATCACACAATGATGTATTCACCACTCCCCTGATCCATCCAGTCAGCCTCCCATGGCTAGCTTGAATAAGACATAATGAGCAAAGGCTGAGAGAGCATGTGATGAGTTGAACAGATGCAAGCATCTTGTCCACATCTTCAGGCTCCCAAAACTGAAATTGATCTCACAAAACAGGATAAGACAATACACTGGATACCTCAACAGACACTGCAGCAATAGTGGTGTTCAAGTCAGCATGAAGGTGAGCCATTTTATCCTCAACGTGTCTTGCAAATTCATCACAGTGGACCTCTGAGGGTTCCAGTATTGGATTCACTGGGTTTGGTGTAAGTAATCCCCAAACCACTCGGAAAAGCTCAGCTGGACGGCTACGTGAGGATGCGGTGGAGGTGGAAAATAAAGCATTCTTCGCTGCCTTCACCGCCACACAACAGGCGTGATTATATGCTCTTACGTGTGTTCACATCAGTTCCCCACACTAACACCATTTGCTAAGCATCTCTGCAGGCATTTGAGAGAGAGTAAAATGTTCCAGTTAATGACGAGGTGAGGAAAGTGGTACATCCCTGAAGGAATGGCTTGCTTTAAACTAGCCTTCCCCAACCTGGTGCCCTCCAGATGTTTTGGACATCAGCCCCAGCCAGCATGGCCAGTGGTCAGGAACGCTGGGAGTTGTAGTCCAAAACATCTGCCAGGTTAGGGAAGGTTGCTTTAAAGTCTGCCATTAGAAAAAAACATAGGCATTAATCTTTGGAATCTGGCTAAGAGTGCAATCCTGTACTGGATTACTCAGAAGTAAATCCCGCTGAGCTTTATGCCACAGTCCTGCTGCTCATGTTATTCTCAGATTGCACAGCTTGTGACTTAACCAAGCCAAATGCAACCCAACAGCCTATATGGTAGCTTGCAGTTTCTTGATGCCCCCCTTGTTTTTGCAATCACAGGAAAGTTACTGTTTTACATATAGCTGGTGGGCTGTATTTATCTTGGGTCACAAGTCATACATCCTGTATTGTTTGGATTGACTCTAAGGGGCGGGTGGGGGGGAAGGAGTTTCTAAATAGGGCTGTATGTCTAAAGCATTCACACAGATATCTGATTGTGCTGTCAGTCAGATGAACCCTGATTGACAGCACAATCTTATGCATGTCTACTCAGAAGTAAGTCCCACTGAATTTTCACTGGGGCTTACTCCCAGGTAAATGGGTATAGGATTACAACCTGAATTTATCATAAGAAATACAGCTCCTCCACATATACACTATGAGTGAAATTCCTGAACAGTTTTGATCCTTTTTTTTTAAGGTGTAATTTCAGGTGGTTTAAAAAACACTTTCTGGATGAATACTTTTGTATTGCATTGAATGCTCATGTAGTCCTTTAAAAAAAAAAAATGTGTGGGGAGTGGAGAACTCAACCAATGCCATGTTAGCTCATTTCTCCCCTTATATTGTGCATGCATATTTAACACTTTTTAAATATGTGTGCATGTTAACACTGGGGAGCACAACTTCTTAGTTTGTGTTTATATGAGCAAATAGGCTTTTTTCCATTCTTCAGCAACACTCTCCCACCATTAGGATTAAAACTTTATCATGCAATTGCTGCAGTGTTTGGGCCCAGGGGATTTTAATTCTACCAGTTAAGCAACAGCCATTGCTCCAAAAAACATTAACATCTCTATAAGCCCTCAGAGTAATTTAAAAAACCCCCACAAAAAACCTAAGGAGAGAAGTATTCTAGAATTGAGTGATTTCTCACAATACAATTTTCCAGTCTACAGCATAACTTTTATGCCTTTCCTAATATACCAGTATGTCTATTTCTTTGTGAAATTTGTAGTTTTTCTTACAGGTCTTGTTAAATATCAGTGAGGGAATGCTGTGCCGTTAGAGTATTTACCACTATCTCCAAGAATAAAAATTCCTAACCAAGATGCAATACTTTGCATATGATAGTTTTTGTATGACTATATAAATAACTATGAAAGTACCCAGCAGGGAATTGAGGGCAACACATCTTTCCAAAGAGCAAGCTGCAATGATAATTCTTTTCCCTGAAATGTAACAAATAGCTACTGAGATATACCTGCAACTCAACATTTTGGGTCACAGCAATCTGGTTTTAGCATTATAATTCTGTATTGCATTGGCAATAAAATGTGTTTTTAATGTACCTCTATAGAGAGTCTGTGCTAATAACATTAAAATGTGCTTACCAAGTTAAAATCACTGCAGACCGTGTATGTGATTGTTATGGTGTAGCAACAAGAGATTACCATAGGAAATCAACCTAGGGATAGCGCGCCTTAGAAAAGCAGCATAATGACTTAAGGCTGGTATCCAAACTACTCTGCCGGCACAAATCTTATTCAGTATAGTAGTGTTTGGGCTCCTGCAGTACCTTGAGGTATGACTTTATGACGACTTTATACATGGACTTCACCAGACGGTTGATACCCAAATCAGATTGACTACATCCTTTGTAGCCAAAGGTGGTGGACATCTATGCAGTTGGTAAAAACAAGACCTGGAGCTGATTGTAGTTCAGATCATGAACTTCTTATTGCACAATTTAGAATCAGACTAAAGAGAATAGGGAAGACCCAGAGATCAGTTAGATATGAGCTCACTAATATTCCTCATGAATATGCAGTGGAGGTGAAGAATAGATACAAGGGACTAGATTTAGTAGATAGGGTCCCGGAAGAACTATGGACAGAAGTTCGCAACATTGTTCAGGAGGCGGCAACAAAAAACGTCCCAAAGAAAAAGAAAACCAAGAAGGCAAGATGGCTGTCTGCTGAAACACTGGAAGCAGCCCAAGAAAGAAGGAAAGCAACAGTGATAGGGGGAGATATGCCCAATTAAATGCAGAATTCCAGAGGTTAGCCAGAAGAGATGAGGAATTATTTTTAAACAAGCAATGCACAGAAGCAGAAGAAGATATAGAATAGGAAGGACAAGAGACCTCTTCCAGAAAATTAGAAACATCGGAGGTAAATTCTGGGCAAAAATGGGTATGATCAAAAACAAAGATGGCAAGGACCTAGCAGAAGAGATCAAGAAAAGGTGGCAAGAATATACAGAAGATCTGTATAGGAAGGATAATAATATCGGGGATAGATTTGACGGTGTGGTCAGTGAGCTAGAGCTGAAGAGTGAGGTTGAATGGGCCTTAAGAAGCATTGCTAATAACAAGGCAGCAGGAGATGATGGTATCCCAGCTGAACTGTTTAAAATCTTGCAAGATGATGCTGTCAAGGTGATGCATGCCATATGCCAGCAAATTTGGAAAACACAAGAATGGCCAACAGATTGGAAAACATCAGTTTATATCCCCATACCAAAAAAGGGAAGCACCAAAGAGTGTTCAAACTATCGAACAGTGGCACTTATTTCACATGCCAGTAAGGTAATGCTCCAGATCTTGCAAGGTAGACTCCAGCAATTCATGGAACGAGAATTGCCAGCTGTACAAGCTGGGTTTAGAAAAGGCAGAGGAACTAGAGACCAAATTGCCAATATCCGCTGGATAATGGAGAAAGCCAGGGAGTTTCAGAAAAACATCTATTTCTGTTTTATTGACTATACTAAAGCCTTTGACTGTGTGGATTATAACAAATTGTGGCAAGTTCTTGGTGGTATGGGGATACCAAGTAATCTTGTCTTCCTCCTGAGGAATCTGTATAACGACCAAGTAGCAACGGTAAGAACAAACCACGGATCAACGGACTGGTTTAAGATTGGGAAAGGAGTACAGCAGGTTTGTATACTCTCACCCTACCTATTCAACCTGTACGCAGAACACATCATGCGACGTGCTGGGCTTGATGAAGCCAAGGCTGGAGTTAAAATCGCTGGAAGAAACATGAACAATCTCCAATATGCAGATGATACCACTTTGATGGTGAAAGCGAGGAGGAGCAGAGGAACCTCATGACAAAGGTGAAAGAAGAAAGTGCAAAAGCTGGGTTGCAGTTAAACCTCAAAAAACCAAGATTATGGCAACCAGCTTGATTGATAACTGGCAAATAGAGGGAGAAAACGTGGAGGCAGTGACAGACTTTGTCTTTCTAGGCGCAAAGATTACTGCAGACGCTGACTGCAGCCAGGAAATCAGAAGACGTTTACTTCTTGGGAGGAGAGCAATGACAAATCTTGATAAAGTAGTGAAGAGCAGAGACATCACACTGACAACAAAGGTCCGCATAGTTAAAGCAATGGTATTCCCTGTAGTAACCTATGGCTGCGAGAGCTGGACCATAAGGAAGGCTGAGCGAAGGAAGGTAGATGCTTTTGAACTGTGGTGCTGGAGGAAAATTCTGAGAGTGCCTTGGACTGCAAGAAGATCAAACCAGTCCATACTCCAGGAAATAAAGCCAGACTGCTCACTTGAGGGAATGATATTAAAGGCAAAACTGAAGTACTTGGCCACATAATGAGAAGACAGGATACCCTGGAGAAGATGCTGATGCTAGGGAAAGTGGAAGGCCAAAGGAAGAGGGGCTGACCAAGGGCAAGATGGATGGTTGATATTCTGGAGGTGACCGGCTCGACCTTGGAGGAGCTGGGGGTGGCGACGGCCGACAGGAAGCTCTGGCGTGGGCTGGTCCATGAAGTCTCGAAGAATCGGAAGCGACTGAACAAATAAACAACAAGTACCTTGAAGAACAATTCTAATGTCAATTTTCTCTGTGTAGAAATTAACACACCTGTTTGAAAATGAAGTGGAAGTTGCCTAATCTGCTCTCTGTCTGTGGGTAATGGGTTGGGATTATGTTGATTCTTAAACTATGATCCATGGACCACCAACTTTCCATGGTGTGCCTTCAGGTCAATCTGATCAGAGTGCTAAATGCCAAATTAACATCTTGTCTGATAAACCTAGCAATGACTAGGAACTACATGTAACAATACTTCTGCTTTTCCCTTTCCCATTGGAACGGCTGCACTGGAATACAGAAGGAACAGAGTTTTAACTTGGAAGTATTTCAAGTAGCCTATGTGGTGGCTGGAATGTAAAAAACGTGGCCTTCAAAGAACAATCCAAAATAGTGGTCTGAAATGCAGCAACATTTAAAAGTTGCTGGAATAGACTCTGGGGCATATTGATCTGGATAGACAGCAACTTGTTTTTGGACAGTGGACTGGATATTGTATATTTATTACATTTATTAGTTGCTCCATTACCAGAGGTTATATCATTTTGTTCTCTTCCCACTCTGATACTACATTTTCCTCCAGCAACCTCTTTCTGAGCTTTCTGATGCATGTGCCAAGTGGAAGTTAGATGTGGTTGCATAACTCATCTTAAGTTACATTATTATATGCTTTTTCATGCACAAATATGACTCTTTGTACAAAAAAAAAGTAACACGAGAAGTGGTGTCAGATTTTTCTACTGAAAAACATCTTGCAAAAAACTGTAACGATCTTTACAGAATTTTGACCAAATCAGGACTACTGAATTTAGATAAGTGTGTTTCTCACCTGGGTTGATTTATACGTTACGTATGTTCAGTTGCTGATATTTGCATTTAATAGCTTGTATGAGTAGATGCGGTGTTCAGTCATGCCGGCCACATGACCACGGAAGCATCTTCGGACAGCGCTGGCTCTTCAGCTTAGAAACGGGGATGAGCACCGCACCCTAGAGTCGGACACGACTGGTTGGGGACACCTTTACCTTTTTTTGTATGAGTAGATGACCCACATGGTTAATGCAACGTATGACAAGGGTACACGTGCAATTGTACAAATGAACTTCTGGAGAGGGCTGAGGTCCAAAGACAGAAATCAGTGCTCAAGGCAAATTGTGTGAATTCCTCCCTCATGGGTTATACTGCTTACTCAAGTACTATGAGCTGTTAAATGCACAGACCAGCAGAGAAAGGTAATATGAATCATCCCAAATTGAAACAGCCTAGGGCAGATGTTGACTTGATGGTTACAGAGAACTAGATGAAACAGTATGTGAAACTATACTAGCATTTTGCACAGTTGCTTTGCTGTAAATTACTCTAATATATTCTTGGTGTAGCAGTTCGAAGCCCTTAAGGAAAACTGTACTGATTATTCTAGCCTGGTAAGTAATAGTTCCTCCATCAAAATGCATCTATAAGCATATAAGTAGTTTTTACAAGCTCCAGCATTGTTTCTCCAGATTGGGCCTGTCTTTTTCCTGTGCCTGCTCTGTTGGTATGTTGTTACTACTTCCCAGAAGCAATGTAAGATTCAGAAAATCACTATGCTCACATTTAGCAAGGGAATCATATTTCATACTTTATTGTTGCATCTCTATTGATTTTATTTATAATACATTGGCAACAATTGGCAACAAACTCAAGCACGTGTACTCCGTAATTGTGAAGGTCTTACCTCTAGGTTGTGCTGGCTTTAATATAGAGACCAATACCTACAGATGGGTCAGGCGAAAATCAGCTATGATCACCAGACCATTAAGGTATTGATATTGGAGTACCAAATTATTTTAAACCTAGAATTCATGGGACAATTAATGGCTGACTAAGAATGATGGTCCCCTTCATGGATCACTGCCTTGTTGTGGCGAAGGGGCTTGTGTAACTCAGTGAAGCCATAAGCTATGCCGTGCAGGGCCACCCAAGACGGACAGGTCATGGCAGAGAGTTCTGACAAAATGTGGTCCACTGCAGAAGGAAATGGCAACCCACTCCAGTATTCTTGCCAAGAAAACCCCATGGAACGTATCACAAGGCTAAAAGAGATGACGCCGGAAGATGAGCCCCTCAGGTCGGAAGGTGTCCAATATGCTACTGGGGAAGAGCAGAGGGTATTTCCAAGTAGCGCCAGAAAGAGTGAAGCGGCTGGGCCAAACCCGAAAGGACACTCAGCTGTGGATGTGTCTGGCGGTGAAAAGAAAGTCAGATGCTGTAAAGAACAATATTGTTTAGGAACCTGGAATGTCAGATCAATGAATCAAGGTAAGCTGGAGGTGGTCAAACATGAGATAGAAAGATTGAACATCGACATCTTGGGAATCAGCGAACTAAAATGGACAGGCATGGGCGAATTTAATTCAGGTGACCATCATATCTACTATTGTGGGCAAGAATCCCTTAGAAGAAATGGAGTAGCACTCATAGTCAACAAAAGGGTGGGAAAAGCAGTACTGGGGTACAATCTTAAAAATGATAGAATGATCTCAGTACGAATCCAAGGCAAACCATTCAACATCACAGTAATTCAAGTCTATGCCCCAACCACTGAGGCCGAAGAAGCTGAGGTTGATCGGTTCTATGAAGACCTACAACACCTTCTAGAACTAACACCAAAAAAATATGTCCTCTTCATCATAGGGGATTGGAATGCTAAAGTAGGAAGTCAAGAAATCACCGGGATAACAGGCAGGCATGGCCTTGGTGTACAAAATGAAGCAGGACAAAAGCTAATAGAGTTTTGCCAAGAGAACATGCTGATCATAGCAAACACTCTTTTCCAACAGCACAAGAGGCGACTCTACACATGGGCGTCACCAGATGGTCAATATCGAAATCAGATTGATTATGTCCTTTGCAGCCAAAGATGGAGAAGCTCCATACAGTCAGTAAAAACAAGACCTGGAGCTGACTGTGGCTCAGATCATGAGCTGCTGCTTGCAAAATTTCAGCTTAAATTGAAGAACGTCGGGAAAACCACTAAACCGTTCAGGTATGACCTAAATCATATCCCTGATGAATAAACAGTGGAGGTGAGGAATAGATTTCAGGGATTAGACCTGATAGACAGAGTGCCTGAGGAACTATGGACGGAGGTCCGTAACATTGTTCAGGAGGCAGCAACGAAATCCGTCCCAAAGAAGAAGAAATGCAAGAAAGCCAAGTGGCTATCTGATGAGGCTTTACAAGTAGCTAACGAAAGAAGGGAAGCGAAAAGCAAGGGAGAAAGGGGAAGATATACCCAACTGAATGCAGAGTTCCAGAGAATAGCAAGGAGAGACAAGAAGGCCTTCTTAAATGAACAATGCAAAGAAATCGAGGAAAACAACAGAATGGGAAAGACTAGAGATCTCTTCAAGAAAATTGGAGATCTCAAGGGAACGTTTTGTGCAAAGACGGGCATGATAAAGGACAAAGAAGGCAGGGACCTAACAGAAGCAGATGAGATTAAGAAGAGGTGGCAAGAATACACAGAAGAACTATACAGGAAAGATCTGAATGTCCCTGATAGCCATGATAGTGCGCTCACTGAACTTGAGCCGGACATCCTAGAGAGTGAAGTCAAGTGGGCCTTAGGAAGCATTAGTAACAACAAAGCTAGCGGAGATGACAGTATTCCAGCCGAGCTATTTAAAATCCTAAAAGATGATGCTGTTAAAGTGCTGCATTCAATATGCCAACAAATCTGGAACACTCAACAGTGGCCACAAGACTGGAAAAGGTCAGTTTACATTCCAATTCCAAAGAAGGGCAACGCCAAAGAGTGTTCAAACTACCGCACAATTGCGCTCCTTTCACACGCCAGCAAGGTGATGCTCAAAATCCTACAAGATAGGCTTCAGCAGTATGCGAACCGAGAACTACCGGAAGTACAAGCTGGGTTTAGAAGAGGCAGAGGAACTAGAGATCAAATCGCCAACATTCGCTGCATCATGGAGAAAGCAAGGGAATTCCAGAAAAACATCTATTTCTGCTTCATTGACTACGCTAAAGCCTTTGATTGTGTGGATCACAACAAACTGCGGCAAATTCTTAAAGTGATGGGAGTACCAGACCACCTTACCTGTCTCCTGAGAAACCTGTACGAGGGTCAAGAAGCAACAGTAAGAACCAGAGATGGAACAACCGATTGGTTCAAAATTGGGAAAGGAGTACGACAAGGCTGCATATTGTCACCCTGCTTATTTAACTTATATGCAGAGTACATCATGAGATGGGTTGGATGAATCAGAGGTTGGAATTAAGATTGCCGGGAGAATTATCAACAACCTCCGATATGCAGACGATACCACCCTAATGGCAGAAAGCGAAGAGGATCTCAAGAGCCTCTTGTTGAGGGTGAAAGAAGAGAGTGCAAAAGCTGGTTTGAAACTCAACATTAAAAAAACTAAGATCATGGCATCTGGCCCTATCACTTCCTGGCATATAGAAGGGGAAGAAATGGAAGCAGTGACAGATTTTACTTCCTTGGGCTCCAAGATCACCGCAGATGGTGACTGTAGCCATGAAATTAAAAGACGCTTGCTCCTTGGGAGGAAAGCTATGGCCAACCTAGACAGCATAGTAAGAAGCAGAGACATCACCTTGCCGACAAAGGTCCGTCTAATCAAAGCTATGGTTTTCCCAGTAGTAATGTATGGCTGTGAGAGCTGGACTATAAGGAAGGCTGAGCGCCGAAGAATTGATGCTTTCGAACTGTGGTGCTGGAGAAGACTCTTACGAGTCCCCTGGACTGCAAGGAGGTCAAATCAGTCCATCCTAAAGGAAATCAACCCTGAGTGCTCATTGGAAGGACAGATAATGAAGCTGAAGCTCCAATATTTTGGCCACCTAATGCGAAGAGAAAACTCCCTGGAAAAGACCCTGATGCTGGGAAAGACTGAAGGCAAAAGGAGAAGGGGACGGCAGAGGATGAGATGGCTAGATAGCATCACGGATGCAATGAATATGAACTTGAGCACGCTCCGGGAGAGAGCGCAGGACAGGAAGGCCTGGCGTGCTATGGTCCATGGGGTCACGAAGAGTCGGACACGACTGAACGACTGAACAACAACAACAACAAAGAATGATGGTGTACATACAGATTATGGATGCTAGAAAGAAAAATGTTTCTGCAGCAGTGAATTCATAGCATGTAAGACTGTAGATTCTCAAATCGCAGGGCTGGCATGGGTGGGCATTTGCCAGGGGCTCACTGCTGGAGCCTCCTGCTGCTGTAGCTCCTCCCCTAGCTGTTGCCATGGCAAAGAGGGCAGCACTTCTGTTATGCCTCCTCCTCCTTGGCTGCAGGTGTCTTGGCTAGCCCAACCACGTCTTACTATCCCTGGGCTGCTGTTCCCACATATCCTTAGTCCCACAGTGGCTCACTACCACCCCAGGAAGAAAGGAAATAAGAAGGTGGGCAAGTAAGTGGGCATCTGGCAGTGGTGATGAAAAGAAGCAACAGCGGCCTGCTCACTTGCACTATTAGAGAGAGTGTGGGAGGGGCCCACCAACACTTATATTCTTAGTGAGGCACTGAGTCTATCTTGTCTGGGACCCCCCCCCCCAACCCCTCCTGGAGCCAGCATAGGCTGCATGAATTGCATTTTCCTGTCAGTGCTTTTAAGATGCTAGAGTACTGGCCAAAGAACAGCTCAACCTGGAAGCAATTTTGTGAAATGTAAAATCAATAAGAATGTGGAAGAAGGTTATGTACGTAGAGGGTGTGGGATGGGGAGAAGGATGAGAGTTAGCCTAGCATCATCAGAATTCATGACTAAATGTATCTGTTTACCACCTCATTGTTCTCAGTTTGCCTGTACGAGGTGTCACTGAATCAGCTATGGGAGCCCAGTGTTAGGGAAACACACCTCATAACCAAGAGGCTGTACAAGATTCAGCCAAGATTAGTTGATAATGAAAGGAAAGGGATTGATGTCAGAAAAAAATCGGTCTTGAAAAGTGAACTACAAGGTTTTTTTTAAGCAATTTGCTTCAGTGAATTACTCTTTGGTCCAGTTTGCATGTAACGACAACCCATGGGTTGTTTAACTGATGGCTTTTCAGGGCCAACAGCAAGCGCGCATCCTCCTGTGCACACACAGCTTCCACCTTTCATTTGCTTTCTGAAATAATCCAGGGATGCCCCATTCCTGGGTTGTTGGTTGTGACGCCTGAACTTGTTGAGGGTTAAACAACCCAGAGTTTGAACCTATGATTTGTTGTTGGGTTAACCATGGTCCCATGCTGCCCTGGCAATTAGTGGGTTGTTTAATGCATGAATTGGCATTGTGTATGATCCAGGTCAATCTGAGTAACAAGGTTATAACATTTGTGTAAATATAGATGACTTGGGTTTTCCACTTAGAATCACTAATTAAAAAGTTTTTGAGCAGTGTTTCACCGGAACTTAAAAGGAGCCATGCCGAAGAACTTAAGTTGAGAAGTGAGTTTAGCATGGGATTTAAATCTCATTAGTGGTCCAGTTGGTGTTTGTTTAAAAATGAGAACATCCCTGTTTAAGAGAGACAATTTTGTGCAGTCATATTAGCCTCTCTTTCCTTCTTTTCCCTGACTCTAAGCATGAGTCGATTCACTGAACCTTTCCCAGAACTGTAAGCTGCTCTAACGGAATGCTGGCTCTCATAAAAAGCAGGGAATTAATAGCTGGGTCAGACAACTTGAATTTAATCAAAATGAACTGTGGCTGTACAGGAGAAGCATTTTGCTTTTAATGATTCACACTAGAGAAATGCCCTTAGAAATCCTATGCATTGTAGCATTGTTTGGTGACCTCACCAGTGTTAATAAACTAGGAGTCTGCTCTAGCAAAATGAATATTATTTTACCTTCAATAAACTACTCAATAGTTTGACCCATATACTGTAATCTCATTTTGGTTCTACCCTGCAGTGGTATTTTACTTTAGAAGAGGACATCTGCCTAGATTTGCCCTTTCATTCTCCCTCCCAAAATGTTTTTTTTTTCCCTAGCTTGGATTGTCATGCATTATGGTGTGGCTTCAACGTAAGATATAAATGCAATAACAAATCATAACTGTGTGGCTTCTACATAAGGTATAAATGCAGTGACAAAAGTGTTTTTTTTTTATGTGTACAAAGGTTTCACAAAGCAGCCCAGCTAGTCACTGTCCACTGTGTGACACAGACTCTACTTAGTTTTTTTGCTATTTCTTTATTTTTATAATAGCATGCTGAGTGTAGGTCACCTTTTTAGTGCTATGAAAGGGTGCCAGTTTGATGTTTTGTTTATCTCTTCTGCCCTAAAACTGGAACTGTAGAAGAAATGAACCTCTTGGGCTCTTCGCCCTCTTGACTTTAGCTTATCTATTGCATTCATAGAGGAAAGGGGAGAAACACTGAAAATGCTTTGAGGGCTTTTTACCAGTAACAAACCAGTGTTTATGGTATTATGTGCTAAAAGGAAGACAGAAAGGGCTTCTCTTTAATCAATAATGTATGCTCCAGTTAGTCCTATCCTCTGGCCATCATTAAACATGTATTTTGTTTCATAACTGATGATTTTGGCTGACTAGAGTTTATAACTACATATCCTCAAGCCTTTGCATCCACCATCATGTAGATCTGAATTGAATTAAGCAGTCAGCTATGTTTAGTGTTAATATGGAAAGGAAACTTAAAAACAAGTGAGAGTTGGAGGTAATTATAAACGGTAGAAATTGAGGGCTTGTAAAAGCTGACCTCATGCCTTTGAATATGGTCTGATAACAGTGACAGGCTTGGTTTTTAAATGTTGTAGCCTGCATTCTACCCAAGGCTTGGGGGAGATTACCAGCAAACTTAAACGCTTTCAATAAATGTATCAAATTAAACTACAGAAAGTTTTTTTTAAGTACAGCAAGTATGTCTTGGGGGTTTACTTAATGTTAATTGGCAATTAAGTAGGATCAGTTAATAAAGCAAAACATTAAACAATTAAAGCAGGGGTCCACCATAATGACTTGACCTTGGGGGAGCTGGGGGTGGCGACGGCCAACAGGAAGCTCTGGCATGGGCTGGTCCATGAAGTTACGAAGAGTCGGAAGCGACTGACCGAATAAATAACAACCACCATAATGATATCTCACTGGCACTGAAAGCTCTACACTGATGTCCAGGCCCAATGCAAAGTGCTGATTATCACTTATATAGGCTCCACTCCTATACAGTTACCTGGGAGTACTTCTTACTGAATTCACTTCTGAATAGACATGTCTAGGATTGCACTGATAAAGTCCTCAAAGGTCTGGGTGCACCTGAAGGATAATTTTCTTACATGATTCTGTTTGTTTGCTTAGATCATCAACAAAAGACCCTACTCTAGGTGCCTTCCCTTTGGAAGTGATGCAGGTGGGTGGATTGTGTGGGGCACCATAGGTAGCCTCCAGAGATATCTGCTTTGCGCTGTCATTTTTCTCATTTGCAGTGCAATCCTTTTGTTGTTGTTCGGTCGTTCAGTCGTGTCCGACTCTTTGTGACCCCATGGACCGTAGTACGCCAGGCCTTCCTGTCCTGCACTCTCTCCTGGAGCGTGCTCAAGTCCATATTCATTGCATCAGTGCTGCTATCTAGCCATCTCATCCTCTGCTGTGCCCTTCTCCTTTTGCCTTCAGTCTTTCCCAGCATCAGGGTCTTTTCCAGAGAGTTTTCTCTTCGCATTAGGTGGCCAAAATATTTGAGCTTCAGTTTCAGTATCTGGCCTTCCAATGAGCACTAAGGGTTGATTTCCTTTAGGATTGACTGATTTGACCTCCTTGCAGTCCAGGGGACTCGTAAGAGTCTTCTCCAGCACCACAGTTTGAAAGCATCAATTCTTCGGCACTCAGCCTTCCTTATAGTCCAGCTCTCACAGCCATACGTTACTACTAGGAAAACCATAGCTTTGATTAGATGGACCTTTGTTGGCAAGGAGATGTCTCTGCTTCTTACTATACTGTCTAGGTTTGCCATAGCTTTCCTGCCAAGGAGCAAGCGTCTTTTAATTTCATGGCTACAGTCACCGTCTGCGGTGATCTTGGAGCCCAAGAAAATAAAATCTGTCACTGCTTCCATTTCTTCCCCTTCCATATGCCAGCAAGGTTATGCTCAAAATCCCACAAGCTAGGCTTCAGCAGTATGCGAACCGAGAACTACCGGAAGTACAAGCTGGGTTTCGAAGAGGCAGAAGAACTAGAGATCAAATCGCCAACTTTCACTGGATCATGGAGAAAGCAAGAGAATTCCAGAAAAACATCTATTTCTGCTTCATTGACTACGCTAAAGCCTTTGATTGTGTGGATCACAACAAATTGTGGCAAATTCTGAAAGAGATGGGGGTACCAGACCACCTTACCTGTCTCCTGAGAAACCTGTACGAGGGTCAAGAAGCAACAGTAAGAACCAGAGATGGAACAACCGATTGGTTCCAAATTGGGAAAGGAGTATGACAAGGCTGCATATTGTTGCCCTGCTTATTTAACTTATATGCAGAGTACGTCATGAGAAACGCTGGGTTGGATGAATCACAGGTCGGAATTAAGATTGCCGGGAGAATTATCAACAACCTCAGATATGCAGATGATACCACCCTAATGGCAGAAAGCGAAGAGGATCTAAAGAGCCTCTTGTTGAGGGTGAAAGTGGAGAGTGCAAAAGCTGGTTTGAAACTCAACATTAAAAAAACGAAGATCATGGCATCTGGCCCCATCACTTCTTTACATGTCTACTATTGAGTTGAATGGGACATACTCCCAGATAAGATGGTAGCATCATTTACTAAGTGAAGGTCATCTTATTCTCTCATACCTTTGGCTGAAATCTCTATTTAAGTTTTTGTTTATTGTTGAATTTTTTAGTATTTACTGCTGCATTTTTATTTTATTAAATTATTTAGTCCTGTTTTATTGTTTTTATAATTCTTGTAAGCCATTTTGAATTGTTATCAACAAAAGTTGAATATAATATTTTAGATAATTATAATTAACAGAGTGTAATTGTTTAGTCTCTCTGTGAGCCTGTATGCATGACAGAAATGCCCAGAAAAGCAACTAATTTGGTGCATTTTCCCCATGTCAGGTTTTGTTCTTGTTTGTTTGTTTTAAAAAACAAGAGTTAATTCACTAACTTCCAACCATTATCTGGGCCCACAGTACTTCAGTGGAATCTGTCTTTTGTATTTTCAAAGCTGACAGAGTCTGAGCCAATAGGGGCTTGTGATGTTTGGCTGCTTACCCTCAAAACAATGTTCCTGGTGCTTTTTTTATTTTGGTTTTGGAACTTAAAGAGAAAATTCAAACAGGAACAATGTAATACCTTTTATAGGACGTTATTTTAAAAAGATGGTCAGACACTAAGGTACCTTTCAAGTTTCCCAGAGCTCCTACTCAGGCTCAATGTTTTAAAAGAAAAAAAGGTGGGGTGGCAAGATGTTCCAAAGTGGACGTGAATGGGGGCTTTTTTTCCTATGTAAATTGCAGGCATGGGAGGGCCCAATCTGGACTGGGACCACAGCAGGGTGAAGAAAGTTAAAGCCCTCTTAACCTCTATGCTAGGGTCCTGAACTAGTCACCCTACACTTACACTTGAGAAAGAAAAAAGAACAGGTGTGGCTGTATGCTACATATTAAAAGTTCCATGGTACGCTGTGGGACTCACTTCCAACTAAATATGTGTAGGATTGGGCTGTTAGTGATGCATGATATTAATAGACAGAGTAAAAGGATTAGGCAATTAGCAACTTTTTCAGTTTATAGTTTAAAAAGGCAATGAAATTAACAGCTGATAGGGAGTACAGAATCAAACATCAATATATGGTGCTGTTTATTTAATTAAAAAAGCCTTTGTCCTTTTAGAGTTCTGGAGTAGATTGCAGTATTTAATATATTAATATTTTCTTAGAAAATGCATTATTAATTTTGTGAAAAGTTTTATTTCTAATGAAAGAAATCCACACTTAGCATGAAGGAAGCCCCATACTCAGCTGTCAGAATGGTCTCATGCAAGTTAAACAAATCTGCGTACAGCCACTTATTTTGTATAATTTATTGTGCTTCCAGGATTCAGCTTGCATTGATAGCTGAGTTGTGTCCTAAAAACAGCTTCATCTGTATTGGAAGAGCCTCCTCCATGGAGAAAAAATGCAGAGCCTTCAGCTTTCTCTTGCTGAATGTTCTTTCTCTGAGTTCAACCTGCCTTTGGTTATTCTGTCCATTTTGTCTTTCTGAATTGCACAGATCCTCCTCCCTCATCCTATGGCAGTATTCATAACATAATGGCATCTTTATATATTCCTTCCTTTGCTTGGGGATACAGGGTTGCTGATGGTCTGGGCATCCATTTCTGTATTCCCAGTCTCTCTCCCCTGTGGTTCCATTCCCACGTGGGCACTCCTGCTGTTACAAGGCAACTACTTAGGCTTTGCTGAATCTTCAGGGATCTGTGGTTCATTTGATTGTATAATACAGGGGTGGCCAATTTGTGGCCCTTCATATGTTTTGACCTACAACTCCCATCATCCCTTACTATTGGCTATACTGGCTAGGGCTGATGGGAGTTCTAGGCCAAAACATCTGGAGGACCACAAGCTGCCCATCCCTGGTATAATAGTAGTTCAGTGTGAATCTCTGGGGGCTTTGAACTGAAACAAGCAAAACTGAATACAGTTAAGGAGAAAAGTCAAGTATTTCACTCTCACCATTTGTTTCTTAAAACAGCAAAGAGTCTTGTGGTAGGGATGTACGAAAGTCACTTAGCTTTTCGTGGATTCTGTTCATGGTGGGGGGGAGGCGTTCCGTCCCTTCCCCTGGAATCCTCGACGGCAGGGGGGAGGCGATCTGGTCCTCCCCCCCAGAATCCTTGACGGCCGGCTGTGCTCCACGGCAGCTCCGCAGAGCAGCCGGCCAGGCCCAGGCCAGGGCCGTCTGCAGCCGGATTTCCAGCCACGGAGGGCTCTGGGTAAAAAAACACAAAAAACCACGTACGCAAATGGCGGCGGCTATGGCCGCCGCCATTTGCGTTCCTTATTTTTCGCTGTCTTAGTCTGTGTAAATATTTACGTAGACTAAGACAAAGACAAGAAAGGGGAACGCAAATAGCGCCCAGTACGCTGTTTGCGTTCCCCTTTCTTGTCTTTGTCTTAGTCTACGTAAATATTTACGTAGACTAAGACGGCGAAAAATAAGGAACACAAATGGCGGCGGCCGTAGCCGCCGCCATTTGCATACACTTTTTTTTTTACTCAGATGTGATAGGCTACGTAAGTCTTTACGTAGCCTATCACGTCTATGGGGGAAAAAAAGAAGAAAAAAACACAGACTGCAAATGGCGGCGGCGGCAGCCAGTCGGAAGACCAGCCGCCGCCTCCACCACTGGAGCCGCCGCCATCCGAAACAACCGCCCCAGGTAAGTCTAGTCCCGGGGGGGATCTCCGGGGGGCTGGGGGGTGGCAGGCTGTTCCACAGTGGATTTCAGGGGGCCAAATGCCAGTGCCAGTGCATTCGGCCTCACCGAGATCTGTCGCGGAATTCTCTGACATCCCTATGTGGCACCTCAAATATTTTTTAAGGCATATGCTTTTTTGGACCATAGTCCACGTCATCAGATGCATGAAGTGTTATCCTATACACATAGATGGGCGGGGGGATTGTAAGCAGTGAGGTCAGAGGGAAATGAAATGTAGAACGTGGCAAAACAATTCTTGTTCATAACACAAATATCCTGGCGTTGGATAAGCCAATTAACACATGTAGCGTAATTTAAAAACAAAAAACGTTTATCCAGATTCAAGCCACAGGGGATAGACTTGAACCTCTTGATGAATATAATTTGGACGTCTCTTGTTCTAATTTCTCATCAGTGCTAAACTCCAGTTGTTTTTATGTTCCAGGAAAAGTTATCCTCCCGCTTGTACCACAGGAACAACTAGCAACTACTTTAAATATCAGGATGGAGGCATATGCA
The DNA here is from genome assembly GCF_057233095.1 of Heloderma suspectum. Classification (NCBI taxonomy): domain Eukaryota; kingdom Metazoa; phylum Chordata; class Lepidosauria; order Squamata; family Helodermatidae; genus Heloderma; species Heloderma suspectum. The sequence continues at coordinate 197,952,112 of NC_139462.1, forward strand.
GTAATTGTAAATGGAATTTTCAGCCTACCCAGGTCCACATATTAGCAGCTATTCTCTTTTCTAATATTAATTTGTCTTTCGCTTTCCAAAGTAACCCAGAGACCCTGACAAAATATTCTAAAATGATATTTTGGATTGCATATGACAAGACAGATGGGGCAGGGGGAGGTATAGTCCCTATATACAGACTTAGTAAAGCTTAAATTGCCTGAAAAAAAAAATGGCTTGTCATCAGCTTTTGTGACCTTTCCTCCTTCCTTAAAGCCATGGTTTTTGCTTTGACTGATCAGAGTGAATTAGACTGTACACTGATGCAATACTGGCTTAATCTTTTTAGCTACATAAAACTGATCGGACGACTCCTTCAACATATTTTGTGAGCATAGGGACGGAAAAGGTGTGCCATTTTTTAATTTCTTTCTGAAGTAGCCTTGTTAGTCTTGTTTAGTCTGATAATCTATGTGTGGAGCAAAATTGGTGTAGGGGTTTCTAACATCTTTTTCCTCTTTTCCTCTAGAATACACCTTTTCCACGCACAAAAGGAAAAAAATGTATTCGTTGAAGGGTAAAGTTCAGACTGTGCTAGGCCTCATAGAGCCTACCCAGCTTGGCTACACTATGACCCATGAACACTTGACAATGAGCTTCAATTGCTCTTACTGCCCACCTCCTTCAGGCCAAGAAGCACTATCTGAAAAACCCATTGAGATGAAGAACTTGTTTTGGCTTAAGCAGAATCCCTATAGCAGCAAAGAGAATCTTCTTCTGTGTCAAGAGATAAATGCTGTGAGGGAAGAGCTCTTGCATTACAAGGCTCTAGGTGGTGGGACCATAGTGGAAAATACAACCACCGGAATCAAGCGAGATGTGAAGACCCTTAAGCAACTTGCAGAAGAAACCGGTGTCCATATTATTGCTGGAGCTGGTTTTTATGTGGATGCCACTCATTCTCCTGCGACACGAGCTATGACTGTAGAGCAGGTGGGTATCAAAATGTACTAAAAACTGGGCACTCTTGGTAACCTCAATATTTAAATTGCCTTTAACATAATTAAAATTTAAAGCCTCAAAATTGGGAATTCATAGTGTGTGTAATAATATGATACGCTGAGTTGGATCCAGAGATTAATTTCTAGCGGAAGGACACTTCTGTAGGTGGAAGGGGTTTCCAAGAGCCTTGCATGAGAAAAGGAACTGAAATCTAGCGTTGTGCTTCTTTGCACTAACCTCCTGTTGTGCACCCCTTCGTGGATCACTGCCTTGTTGTGGCGAAGGGGCTTGCGTAACTCAGTGAAGCCATAAGCTATGCCGTGCAGGGCCACCCAAGATGGACAGGTCATGGCAGAGAGTTCTGACAAAATGTGGTCCACTGGAGAAGGAAATGGCAACCCACTCCAGTATTTTTGCCAAGAAAACCCCATGGAACGTATCACAAGGCTAAAAGAGATGATGCCGGAAGATGAGCCCCTCAGGTCGGAAGGTGTCCAATATACTACTGGGGAAGAGCAGAGGGTATTTCCAAGTAGCGCCAGAAAGAGTGAAGCAGCTGGGCCAAAGCCGAAAGGTCACTCAGCTGTGGATGTGTCTGGTGGTGAAAAGAAAATCCGATGCTGTAAAGAACAATATTGTTTAGGAACCTGGAATGTCAGATCAATGAATCAAGGTAAGCTGGAGGTGGTCAAACATGAGATGGAAAGATTGAACATTGACATCTTGGGAATCAGTGAACTAAAATGGACAGGCATGGGCGAATTTAATTCAGGTGACCATCATATCTACTATTGTGGGCAAGAATCCCTTAGAAGAAATGGAGTAGCACTCATAGTCAACAAAAGGGTGGGAAAAGCAGTACTGGGGTACAATCTTAAAAATGATAGAATGATCTCAGTACGAATCCAAGGAAAACCATTCAACATCACAGTAATTCAAGTCTATGCCCCAACCACTGAGGCCGAAGAAGCTGAGGTTGATCGGTTCTATGAAGACCTACAACACCTTCTAGAAGTAACACCAAAAAAAGATGTCCTCTTCATCATCGGGGATTGGAATGCTAAAGTAGGAAGTCAAGAAATCACCGGGATAACAGGCAAGCATGGCCTTGGTGTACAAAATGAAGCAGGACAAAAGCTAATAGAGTTTTGCCAAGAGAACACAATGATCATAGCAAACACTCTTTTCCAACAGCCCAAGAGACGACTCTCCACATGGACATCACCAGATGGTCAATATCAAAATCAGATTGATTATGTCCTTTGCAGCCAAAGATGGAGAAGCTCTATACAGTCAGTAAAAACAAGACCTGGAGCTGACTGTGGCTCAGATCCTGAGCTTCTTGTTGCAAAATTTCGGCTGAAATTGAAGAACGTAGGGAAAACCACTAAACCATTCAGGTATGACCTCAATCATATCCCTTATGAATATACAGTGGAGGTGAGGAATAGATTTCAGGGATTAGACCTGATAGACAGAGTGCCTGAGGAACTATGGACGGAGGTCCATAACATTGTTCAGGGGGCAGCAACTCAATCCATCTCAAAGAAGAAGAAATGCAAGAAAGCCAAGTGGCTATCTGATGAGGCTTTACAAGTAGCTGAGGAAAGAAAGGAAGCGAAAAGCAAGGGAGAAAGGGGAAGATATATCCAACTGAATGCAGAGTTCCAGAGAATAGCAAGGAGAGACAAGAAGGCCTTCTTAAATGAACAATGCAAAGAAATCGAGGAAAACAACAGAATGGGAAAGACTAGAGATCTCTTCAAGAAAATTGGAGATCTCAAGGGAACGTTTTGTGCAAAGACGGGCATGATAAAGGACAAAGAAGGCAGGGACCTCACAGAAGCAGATGAGATTAAGAAGAGGTGGAAAGAATACACAGAAGAACTATACAGGAAAGATCTGAATGTCCCTGATAGCCATGATAGTGCGGTCACTGAACTTGAGCTGGACATCCTCGAGAGTGAAGTCAAGTGGGCCTTAGGAAGCATTAGTAACAACAAAGCTAGCGGAGATGACAGTATTCCAGCTGAGCTATTTAAAATCCTAAAAGATAATGCTGTTAAAGTGCTGCACTCAATATGCCAACACATTTGGAACACTCAACAATGGCCGCAAGACTGGAAAAGGTCAGTTTACATTCCAATTCCAAAGAAGGGCAACACCAAAGAGTGTTCAAACTACCGCACAATTGCACTCATTTCACATGCCAGCAAGGTGATACTCAAAATCCTACAAGCTAGGCTTCAGCAGTATGCGAACCGAGAACTACCGGAAGTACAAGCTGGGTTTCGAAGAGGCAGAGGAACTAGAGATCAAATCGCCAACATTCGCTGCATCATGGAGAAAGCAAGAGAATTCCAGAAAAATGTCTATTTCTGCTTCATTGACTACGCTAAAGCCTTTGATTGTGTGGATCACAACAAACTGTGGCAAATTCTGAAAGAGATGGGAGTACCAGACCACCTTACCTGTCTCCTGGGAAACCTGTACGAGGGTCGAGAAGCAACAGTAAGAACCAGACATGGAACAACCGAGTGGTTCAAAATTGGGAAAGGAGTACGACAAGGCTGCATATTATTACCCTGCTTATTTAACTTATATGCAGAGTACATCATGAGAAATGCCGGGTTGGATGAATCAGAGGTCGGAATTAAGATTGTTGGGAGAATTATCAACAACCTCCGATATGCAGACGATACCACCCTAATGGCAGAAAGCGAAGAGGATCTCCAGAGCCTCTTGTTGAGGGTGAAAGAGGAGAGTGCAAAAGCTGGTTTGAAACTCAACATTAAAAAAACAAAGATCATGGCATCTGGCCCCATCACTTCCTGGCATATAGAAGGGGAAGAAATGGAAGCAGTGACAGATTTTACTTCCTTGGGCTCCAAGATCACCGCAGATGGTGACTGTAGCCATGAAATTAAAGGACGCTTGCTCCTTGGGAGGAAAGCTATGGCCAACCTAGACAGCATAGTAAGAAGCAGAGACATCACCTTGCCGACAAAGGTCCGTCTAATCAAAGCTATGGTTTTCCCAGTAGTAATGTATGGCTGTGAGAGCTGGACTATAAGGAAGGCTGAGCGCCGAAGAATTGATGCTTTCGAACTGTGGTGCTGCAGAAGACCCTTACGAGTCCCCTGGACTGCAAGGAGGTCAAATCAGTCCATCCTAAAGGAAATCAACCCTGAGTGCTCATTGGAAGGACAGATACTGAAGCTGAAGCTCAAATATTTTGGCCACCTAATGCGAAGAGAAAACTCTCTGGAAAAGACCCTGATGCTGGGAAAGACTGAAGGCAAAAGGAGAAGGGGACGGCAGTGGATGAGATGGCTAGATAGCATCACCGATGAAATGAATATGAACTTGAGCACACTCCGGGACAGAGCTCAGGACAGGAAGGCCTGGCGTGCTATGGTCCATGGGGTCACGAAGAGTCGGACACGACTGAATGACTGAACAACAACAACCTGTTGTGCAAAATCTCCCAGTATTAATTCCTGAACAGTTTGTTGAACAGCACGACTTCCAGAATTTTGTATGCTCACATAGCTCTGGAGCAAACTCATTGTTCTACCCACCCAAACGGGGAATAACTTTATGTCCATTTTATGGAATAACTACACTACAAGCATAAACCAGTTTAGTTGTTGTTGCTCTCCTTGATAAAGTCTAGCCATTTTAGTTCTGTGAATTATCTTAAGTTTGGCCTTATGTGTTGCATGATCTGTGTGTGGTTTTCATGCCTTTTCATATAAAGAGGTGCTTTCCATATAAGAAATGCTTTAAATTGGAAATAGGTCCTCAGTCAGAACTGAACTTGAAAATTCCCCAAACATTTATTACATAACTCTCTGATACCAATGGAGATGATCTATTTTCCATTTAGGAAAAAAGAAGGGTTGTTTTTCAGTAACACAAATTAGGTTTATTTCATTCATTCTTGCAACACAAAACAGTATTATTTAGCATTCTGTTGTCTATCGACCATGGTGGTGATAAACACAACTGTGTCAAAATTGTCTACATTGTGGAAAATGGTGAATATCCAAATGTGCAAAACTCTACTTTTCTTCAATGATTGGGCAGAAAGACATTATTGTTTCTTCTTTACAAAATACTAGACTTCAGTTTGAGATTTTGCATGTAATGCTACAACTGTTGGAGGAGAACAGTCCACATTTACCAGCTACTTCTCCTTATCAACTGACACATTTAGTATTGCATTAAATACTAAAAATGAAGTCAAAAAAGCATTGCTTTTTGCATAGGGGAGAAGAAAGCTTTAAGATTAGAAATCATTGGTCCAGTTCATCCACAACTAACAATAAGCTGGAATTCTGAGAACTTTGACTGAAGTGAATGAGGCAGCATACTGGTACATGCTGTCCAATCACTCCTGCTGCAGGCAGGAGCAGCTTTACAAACAACTAAACAGTAGTCTGTTACGTACTGTGATGTGCGAACCCAGAACTCTGGCTTGTCTTTCCTCTGGCAAGCTACAGCCCTAAGCCAAGAACAAACCATGGGTCAGGATTCTGGCTTGTCAGGGGAGAGACAGGGCAGAATTCTGGGTTTGCATGTTACAATAAGCAACCCACGGATGGAAAGTCCATCGTTTGTTTAGCCACTCCCACCTGAGGTTCAAACAGTCGGGTAACATGCATGAGCATGCTGCTCATCAACAATGCATATTGTTACATGTGAGTTCACCCATTATCTTAACCTTTAAAAGAAAATGGGAAAATATTGTCAGCTTTGACTATCAACTCCACTATCTGGAAAAGAATTTACATCAAGTGTTTTCACTAAGAATTAGTAGGAGACACTGGTGGCTGCCACTTTTTTCTAAATAAAGATAATAGATTCATATTCTAACTGCAAAAATGCAATGTTAGTTCAATTTCTTAACTGGTAGTTCAATTTCTTAATCTGTAGACCAGAAATCAGTGGCTGGACCTTTTACATTGGGAGCAGGATACCTTTTTTCTGTCCAGAGCCACATTCTCTCAAGGGTAATCTGTTGAGGGCTGTACTCTGGTGGTGGGTGGGGCCAGAGGCAAAAGTGGGCAGGCACACCCTGTTTCTCTCGCTCTTGCTCTCTCACTCTCTCTCTCTGTCTCTCTTCCTTCCCATTCAGTGGGCTGACGGGGGAAGGATATGTTGCTTTGAGCTGATTGCTTGTCTGAGCTGATTGCTTGCTTGCAGATAATGTTTGAATTAGGGTGAGAAGTGCATGGAATTAGGCCAAGGGCCACCTATGGCCCTACAACCACAGACTGCCCATCCCTGTTTTACGTGGTGGTAAAATCAAATACATTCTTGACTTTAATAAAAAGCAAGTATTTAAGAATCTTATTTAAACTATTCTTAGTTGAACTATTAAATCATAAAACATGGTGATTTATTCCTCTAATTGCAAAGAATACAACCATGAGGAAATTGCTTTAACACAAGATATATTCTAGGAACATAGGAAGCTGCCTTATGCTGAGTGAGACCATTGGTCCATCTAGGCCAGTATTATTGACACTGACTGGCGGCAGCTCTCCAGGGTTTCAAGCAAGATTCTTCCCTAGCCCTTCATGGAGAAGCCAGAGATTGAACCTGGGATCTTCTAAATGCAAGGCATGTGCTCTACCACTGAGCTACGGCCCTCCCCTATTCCTCCCATTCTGAGAATGGTCTTTGTTCAGTTGTATTTTTATTTTGGGATTGTCCGAAGAGGATATCACATTTTAAGCCCCCAACATACTTCACCTCTTTTTAACAAGTAACACCATCCATTTTTCAAAACTGTCATACTTCCCCTTCATGCTTAACATACTGAACGGTCCCTTTATCTGGAGTAGCATGGAGTTTAGTACCTCTGCTTATACTTTGAAAAACTAGACCATGCATTCGACTGCTGGGACGAGAGAGGGGTGAAATCTCATTGTCCCTTCTTTTCCTCAGATTATATTGACTCACTTAAACTCTGATACTATGCAGCACAAAGACAGCTTTTATCAAAAGAACATTTATTTTCTCTAGCTGACAGAGATTATTGTTAATGAAGTTCTCAACGGAGCTGATGGCACCAACATCAAGTGTGGCGTAATAGGAGAAATTGGCTGCTCTTGGCCTCTGACAGAGAGCGAAAACAAAGTACTTCAGGCAACGGCGCATGCCCAGTCCCAGCTCGGCTGCCCTGTCATAATACATCCCGGCAGAAATAGTGACTCACCTTTCCAGATCATTCGAATTTTGCAGGAAGCTGGGGCTGATATCTCAAAAACTGTCATGTCTCACCTTGACAGGTAAATGGGCTTTTTGGTGTTGGGGTTTTTTTAGATGTTCCTGCATCCAGATAGTGGAATTCTAATAAACCTACAGCAGATCGTGGCAATCCAACTTTAATCAGTATGTCATTACACTGAGCATTGTCTTTGTTTTAGCAACTGCAATGCTAAAACTCTGGCAGTTCTAGGAATACTATAATGCTTACATACTGTCAGATTGAATCTCCAGTGAAGTCAGTGATAGATCCTCAAATCACTCAAACCAGCATACTTGTACAAGATCATTTAGTCCTGCTGAAGTCCACAAAGCTTAATACAAATATGCCAGCCTAAACACTTTGTGAATCACAGCGCTCATTAGAGAACACAAGTGTCTGCTTAAGTTGCTGCTTGGGCACCTAAATAAGTTACCATGTTTTTCAAGTCTACTTTGCATTTATCAAGTCCCATTTATGTCAGGGAGCTGTTCAATGCCATAATGAAATAGAACGTTTCACTGAGATACAACTCCTATAACAGTGTTGGAACTCTATGAAGCTGTACAAATCCCTTCTAAACATCTGTGTTACTCCTCTATTTTTATTAGGCTGGATCCGGATTTACGCTGGATCAAATGCACTGGTGGGATTGGACTCCCCCTGCCCTTTCCTTCCCATGGCAATTGCTCCAACCCCCTGAAAATGCTCTGCAAAGTAACAGGAGACCCTGCTGAATGGAGTGATCTGTGGTGTGGAGGGAGGGTTTTCCCCCAAAATTGGTCAGAGAGACTTTCCACGAGTAGAGCCCTTCCTCTTGGATCCAACCCAATGGACTTTTATGGTCTTACACTCCTTCTGTTGTTTTTTCTGAGCTTCTGCACATGCCCATAACATTTCATGTATTGTTTACACATGCATATGCACATGTGAGCACACACTATGACACTCCTCTGCTCTGGCTCTGTACTCTTTCTCTGTGCAACTTCATCTCCAGTTAGATAATTGTGATCCCATTTTCCCATTTGGTGTTCCAGTAAGGCCACATCACATCCTTTGGAGCTCATGAGTCTTGATTCATTACCAATAAGACCTTGTTTTCATACCTACCCATCCTTGCTAATGTCTTCTATTCCCGTGAGAGGGGCCGCTCCCTTGGTTGAGAAATATATAGTATATTGAGGGTATATAGTTACATACCACTGCTTCTACTGGGCACAAATATTTTGCTTGGCCTCTTTTCCTACTTGCTTGTCTCAATATCAGATTTCTTAAAATTTTAAAATGAATGTACTTTTCTGTGGCACAGATAACAGTATGTTCATTGAGATGCTGGATGAGTAGGCAAATTTGCACTGGGATGCTGAAATGCAGTCCTCCAGTCATCAGTAAAAACTAACTAACAGCTCAGTCCTGCACATGTTCATTCGGAAGCATGTTCTGCTGACTTCAGTGGAGCATGCTCTCAAGTAAATAAGCACAGGGCTGTGCCATAAGTCAGTTTATGTTTGCTGGCTGAAGTGGTAGGTGGATCACAGCCCATGTTTCTACATAGAATTACAGGGAAAGAGCACACATGGTTTGTATGTAGGAAGTCCCAGGTTCCACACCTGACATCCCTGGCAGCCAAAACCCTGTCTGAATTCCTGGAGACCTGCTGCCTGTATGACTTGGTATAAAGCAGCTTCCTGTGTTCGTAACTGGTAGCTGGTCCAGCCCCCATGCAAAGGTAGACCCATACACCTACCACTCTTAACTTCCTTTCTCTCTGCCATGTGGATCAGCTCACACAGCCGAGGCCACTTTTACCACAGGTACATTGCAGAAGTATATCTGCAGGGCACATAGCTTTAAATGAGAAAGTGAGACAAGCTGCTTGTTACAGGAAAATGCTGTATCTTGTTCTTCCTCCACTTTCTTCAAACTCTAGCAAAAATATACAACAAAAACCCCATACGTTAAAAACACCCACAAGCTACATTCCATTAGATGGATCCTCTCCTCCTACAACAGCAAGGTGTTGTTCTTACTGAAAGCAAAAGCCATACTACACCCATAGAGAGCAGAGTAATGAATGCCCCATCCCTTCAGTTGAGAAATAAGAGCTATTTGGCCAAGCCAAACGTATATGACCTTGTGTGGCTGATGATTAGCTGGCAAATGACCAAGTATTGATTAGCAATGTTGATTGCTGAAGGCTGGAAGCTATTTGTGGTCATATGATTTATAACTGAATTTTGGGGATAGAGTGCAATTTATGTAGAACTGATTTTTATTGAAGAATCTCCATCCATATAACTATGAATTCTCTACTTCGATAGAGTTGGACTATATCTGTGGTGCATGTGTGAGAGGGAGCGGGGGGGGGAAGCAGAGACAGATGCGCGTGCACACACACACCAGTTCCCCTTCCCAAAAGTTAAGAATTCTCTCTGATATCCATCCATGAGTGCAGATGCTTATGTAGCCAAAATGGCACTATCCACACACAAGAGGGAGGTATTGGTGTGGAAAAACACTAATGGAAGAAAGCCTCTAAAACAGCCCAATGAGGACTGAGTGTGCTCAATGGCTACAGAATATTGACTGACTGTTGGGATTGGGGGCGGGGGGAATGGAAAACCAGATGGGAGGTAGAATGGAATGGAGTAAACCGGAGGAGGACATGGCTGGCTGGAACAATATAAACAGGAGCACTCCACACTGCAGCACTTTGTTGCTGGTCTCATACATATATAATTTAAATCTGTCTTACAGCAAAGTCCACATATATTACTAGCTTGTCTTTCCATTCATGTCTACTCATTTGTGAGACACTGGAACCCTAAATCAAAAACAGAAAAAATCCCCAACTGTCTTCCAAATGCAACCCTGCCTGATTGCTTAGAGGTTATTCTAGATTGCCTCATGTAAACAGGCTGCTGGTTATTAACAACCCTGATTATGACCTCTGGCAAACTCATATGACTTGTGATTTAAATAATAAAAAATGATAATACAAAACATGGCGGCGAAACTTAAGTATAACATAATGCTTTTGGCTGCTACAGTGCCTAGAGCTGTGTCAAAGCTGTAAATATGAGCCACACCTCTTGCACAGCATTTTGAAAACCTATTTGTTAGCATCTCTGGTCCTGTATAAACTGAGAAGATTATTTTTTTTAAATAAGGATTTTATTAATTACAGTTGGTAATAATGAGACTCCTGCTGGTGACAGTTGTGTTTGAACAAGGGTTTACTCTCACTCATCCCATCTGTTCCTCCTACTTAATCCTGCTGTTAAGTCATAATATTGAATGTGTGACATCAGTCATTTCCATAGTAACAGACTATGATGTAATTGAGCTCACCCTAATGACTTTGTGGCATTAAGCAGAAGGAGCACTGAAATAGTGAGAATTCTTATTTCAAATAATTCTACTGAATTTTCTTTCATATTTTTTTAAGGTCGGGAGAGAAGACTGTTTGAGAATGCAAAAAGTTTCACAACACCCCAACCCCTGCTTACCTTGTTTGCATACTGGTTGATGCCTGTTTGCTTATGGTACTTTCCCTGATCTGTAGTTTCCATACCACCTTTAAAAAGAAGTAGTGGGGTCTTATTTCATGCAGCATGATGACATCCCATTATCATGAAGCCACTCAGCATGATGACACTGAGAAGCCAAATCAGGTTAAGGGCAATGCTTCTTGTCCTCCCTCTGGGTGATTGTTTAGAAGGGCCACAAAACAGTCACTAAAACAGAGAGGGGGGCCACTTCATGGAGGACATTTAAAAATATTTTTAATGCATCCTTCCCCTTTCAGCTGAGCCCTATTTCAAATACAGATATCTACATTAATGTCAAATGCATAGGCTAGACAAAGTAAAATTGTTTTTGTTAAAACTACTCCAAGACTTACCAGAAATTAAAGTTTCTACTGAAAGTTAATTTGAAAATAATCAGAAGCTTTCATTAACCAGGTCAGAAGACAAAACATGTAAGCAACATATAAATAAATGTATGTTCCATTACTCAAAGGAATTTTTCTGTAGGTGAAGAAACTTTCTGACTTCTTGGCCTAGATGCATCAGGACTCTTAATATTATTTCACCCCCAAAACAAGGAACATGCAAACGAACAATATCTGGCCTGGACGGTAGCCTTAATACTGAGCTTTTGCATTAGTAAAAGGAACTGAGGTGTTCACAATCAGTCCATACGCCATTCATTAATTGGTCAACAACTTTATGTTCACAAGTAATTAAATAAAACCATGGTTTAAAAACGCAGTCACTTTTAACTCCCCCCCCCCCGCACGCACACACACATATATTAATTGTATGTATTTTATTCTGATTAAATATAAATTGCTTTGTTTCTTATGTTTGGGGGTATCTTCTGTTTATATAAAATTATATAAACAGAATTATAAAATTCTGTTTATATAAAATAAATATGTATGCCTTTTTGCTACCATAGGTTACGATTAACCACAATTAGAAAACTCTGTGTGGGGTTTTAGTTCCTATGTATGTTCTTTCTATAGGGCTTTCTTATGCCTGACTGTTGCTGGTAGTGCATGTTATCTGGAGCTTCACTTGCCCATCTACTTTAGAAATGCCACTTTCAGGGTTCCCCTCTCTCTTCAGGCTCTGGTCTCCCTCACTTTGTATCCTCTCCTTCCCCCAAACCAAAAGTACTGTTTCAAACCTGGAGAAATAAAACCTAACTCAGGAAAATGAAACCAACCAGGGAAATGAAACTCCTCCTCTCAGGGATACCCCCTCCCAACAAGAACAAAAAACTCCAGGCCTCTAAGCTTGACCTTTTTACCTTGCCTCTGTAGGCCTCAAATCTCAAACCTTCACAGTCACCACATATTTTTTTAATTGCCATTAAGAGGACCAAGCAATCAAACTAGCCTCAGTCGTTAGCCTGGAAACATCTTCATAAGTTATATTTCTGGCTGTATTCTTATTGGTGGATGAAAAGCCATTAAAGTGGTTTTTACTTTGCTATTTTTAACTTTTAAAAAATACATCAGATCAGCTGTGGAACCATTACATATACTCTGTTGTGTCTCTTGTCCATTTTTATTTTTTTAAGATATTCTAGCCCTCCAATAATTTACAATATAGAACTATAAAATGTTGTACTCTTACACAGCACACTATTTTGGTGGCCATGAGGAGGATAACAGTAAGACTATCACTTTAAAGTTTTTGGAATCTCGAGGTTGGGTAATAATTAACAGGTAATGGTTGTAGCTTACCTTGAAAATTATCAGTTATGTATATGAATCCCAGCAAAAGGTAATTTGTTCTCTTTAGCACTTCCATGACCTGGTAGTGTCAGGAGTGAAATTATTCTGAATAGACACAGAATAAGGATATGAGAGAGAAATTCAGGGAAGGTTTTTAGTACTATTTGGAGTGTTTATAAGTTCTGCGCTCATTGATTTTACCCCATAGTATTGCCGAAGAGTTGAAAAGATATAAAAATGTGATGACCAGTTAGTCCATTAATAAACCAGATGTGCAGAGAATAGCAATGTTTGTAAACATGGCCTGGTGAGAACAGCTACAGGTCTTTAATTTAAGCTGACTTCTGAGGAATATGAAGCAGTTATGAAGCAGTATTTGATCAATTTGAAGACTTGTCAAATGAGATAAATGCTTTGGTCAACTGTGAGATAAGATTGCATTAAGCAAGTTTACAATGTATACTTTGATTTCTGCAGGACTATATTTGATGAGAAGAAGCTGTTGGAGTTTGCTCGACTTGGATGCTACTTAGAATATGACCTTTTTGGAACAGAATTCATTTTCTACCAAATGAATCCTGATATTGACATGCCAAGTGACAATGAAAGAATTTTAAGGTACAAATTGCAATCCAGTAACATTTCTAGACACTGAAAATTCTGTTGTAGGTTTTAAAAGTCCCACAAACTGAACCTGTCTGTCGCTTACATCATCATGGCAAGTGTTCTAGCTTCCTGTGGATGGTACTTTGGTTTAGTCACAAAGGTCCAAAGCAGACATAGCACTCCCAGCCTCTAAGGGATGCTCAAGGATTTTGTTCAGTCCACACTTGGAAGCAGACTGACCTGATTAGCACCTCCCAAATGAAGATGTGGATCTGAACGCAGTTAGTCTTCTGATTCTGCATTTCTCCAAATTTTGTGATGCAGGTTTTCCACTTCAAAAATGCATCAAAATGTGCATTAAAATGTGTACTTTACCATAAAATGCACATTAATTTTTGTGTGATTTTTTTTTTTTTAACACCCACCCAAATTAATGCAGAAACAGGATGGAATGAACTGATGACAGATCAAAACTAGTCTGATCTGTCTATCCCTACCCACATTAGAAGACATAAGTTGTGCTACCATAACATCTAGTTTGGCATGTGGTTAATGCTTTCAGGGAAAGGGCAGGATAAATTCACATGGGGAAGGGATCCCTGCTTCCTATCTTAATCATGGTTAATCATAGGCCAAACTAGATGTTGTGGTAGCACAATTTATGTCTTCTGTTGTGGGTAATCCCACTGTGCTGTGTTTGGGCAGTTAAAGTGCAGCTCTGGAAGGAAAGGATGTTGAATCTTTTGAGACTGGAGGTTCCAACCCCTAACAGGAGAAAAACAGTTACAAAGAAAGCATGTGCAGGGAAAGGGTTCAGCGTTCAACCCTTCTACTCACTCATGCTACTCTTTAGATGGTTCATCCACACTTTGTTTTATAGGAAATTGGCACAATCCACATTGTAATGCAGAGATTGTAACTCCGTAACATTTTAGTTTGGCTTCCTGGATAAGGGTTGATGCTAACCAGGTTCCCTCTTGACCGTACTTTATAAACCAGCTTCAAAGCCTGTTTATGAAAGGAACTCTAGTAAACAGTAATCACAGTTAAGGCCAGCGCAAACATAATTCTTAACTCTACTTACGGCTGTTGGGGGAAGAGCAGGGAGAATTAGTGCAGGAGGCAAGGCATTGTGCTGTCCTGCAGTCCTCTCCTGATCTAATCAGAGTTAGAGAGTGGAAGTACTGCATTTGTGCCTCCCCCCTACCCTACCAACACCTACCAATTTTGTGTAATTCATAAAATTATAATACGTAAAGTGAAACGAAAACTGATTGGACAAGTATATATTTCTACATTTTAACAAAAGAAATACTAACACTGAAGTTATTGACACACAATGCCTATTTTCTGATTGTCTATACAAACTCACTTCTTAGCTCTTGCATGGATACAGTACCTTGATCATATGATTGTCTCTCCCAGGTAATAATTTCTTGATTAAGTCCTGCTGCTGTTCTCAGAAAAGAAGTTAACATAAGTACAAGTAAAGGCTTAAATCAGGGTTGAGCAACTTGCGGTCCTCCCAATGTTTTGGCTTACAACTCCCATCATAGCCAATGCTGAGGATCATGGGAGTTGTAGGCCAAACATCGGGAGGGCCACAAGTTGCTCTCCCTCTCTTGATGTAAACTGTGTTTCAGCTTCTCCCTGTCTACCTGCCCTACAATGACTTAAATTAACACAACATGAAATCGTTCCTGGAACTTCTCCTGCTTGGCTAATCTGGAATCAATTTTGTGACAAACGAAAGTACTCCTTGAACATATATGATTGGAAGTTATGCAGGTAGAAAGACTTCTATCAATAATGGGAATAGTTTTGTTCAATTCACAACGCGATACTCCTTTTTCCTAGCCACCACAATTCCTTCAAAATTTTTTCTCAGAGTGGCATTGAGCAAAAGTGACAGTAGGTTTTTATAGGGCTACAAGATTGCCTTTCTCCCAGAATAGTGCGTGCATTTATGCTGGAAGTGCCATTAAACTGCTTTTTTTGTACTCAATTTGTTGTTGCTGAACATACTAGGATAACTGGCAGACTACTTGTTAATTCGTAGCCAGCTCATGTTTGACTTATATTCATCATATTCATACAAATCAAACTGACCTCTGTGTCTGCGTTTGTATAAACATTGGAAGGGGAAAGAATTTTCAGATTTAACTTGTGTTCAGCTTCCCTAATGCTGAATAAAAGATTTGTGAATATCTAAATTTGCACGTGGATCTTTAAATATGGCCTTTGAGACAACATAATTTAAACTGAGGTTTTTTTATCTATTAATTTTACAGAATTTTATTGAAAATTCAAGGGTGTAGTTATGTTAGGGTGTGTTTTGACAAATTATATGGAGAGAAGTTTATTTTCCCTCAAGATGATGTTGCAGCTGGCTGACTTATTTTATCCATTGATCCAAGGAAGTTTGAGGTGGGTCAAACTACTACTTTCCTGTAATACTACATTCATATTAATATTTCTAATGTTTATTAGCTCAAATGTAGTTATAGTGATCAGGTGAAGCTCAGCCTCATTCATAGTAGTATGCAGCATGGGTAACTCTCATTGCTTGTGGCCAAATAATTTGGGTTCATACCATCATGAAGATGATCATACTAATGAGCAGCTGACTACAGCTACCCATTGAGTCTGTGACTAAGCAGAGATGTTCAACTGCAGAATTCTATCTACTAGACCATGCTGGTCTTCCAGTATGTATTTATTTAAAATATTTTAATACCATGTTTAAAGGTTTTAAAAAGCCCTTCTCAAGGGGTTTGCAAAATAAAAACTTTAAATGGTATTGAACTAGGCATTTTTTGCTGGTAGGACTTACTAACCAATGATAATAGGGGGTCCGGGTCTCTCTTCTCAAACAGAAGATTGCAGGAAGCGAACATTTTTCTAAGGAATAAGCCTTTGGCTGTCTAGGTATTGCATCTGGCACTATCTTGATCATATCTGTGTTTCGTTAGTGGCTTGTACCACTGCATGGGGTGTCTAAAACATAATGTTCCTGGATACACCCTGAATATGCTGGATTTGTTCATTAAAGTTATGCATAAAGGTATGTTTGCTGATATCCTGTAAAAATTATATTGCCAAACCTCAGGCTTCATTCACAAGTGTTCTAGTACCTTCGAACGGTGGATGATGGCATTCAGTGTTGGACGTATTTCATTTTATGACTTTGCTTTCTTACCCACTACTACCCCACATCCCCATTCAGTTTTTCTACTGCATCCAGCTCATTTGTCTTGTTATTTCCCAGCCAAACTGATTTTTCACTTCCCTCACAGAAGCTGCATTATTTGAAAACATTCTATAATGGACAGTATATCCTTGAACATGTTGAATGCTCATAAATATTCAGTTACATCACAGCAACTCAGCCAATAGCTGATACTCATAAGCAAGGTGGTGTCAGGATTGGTTTTTCTTTTCCCTCCGGTTATTTATAGACATAACCTGTATTTCTTTTAAACATGCCAAAATAGATCATTTCGTTAAAAATACAGTCTAAACCTGTATCCAAGAATTATTTCCACAGTATTACTGGATTAATATGAAGAATGCACTGACAGATATCTATTGTCTGTATTTTGCAGGGTTCGGATGTTGATTGATGAGGGCTATGAAGACAAAGTTTTAATTGCTCATGACATACACACAAAGAATAGATTAAAGAAATATGGGGGTCATGGATATTCTCATATACTTGAAAACATAGTCCCCAAAATGATTGTTAGAGGCATATCTCAAAATAAGATTGATAAGCTATTGGTAGCGAATCCAAAACAGTGGCTAACTTTTAAGTAAGAAAATGTAAGTATTGCTGTGATCAGATTTACTTCAGAGATAATGTAAATTTGCGACTTAACATTTTTAGACTGAATAAAGAATCTTTTTTTTAAAAAATGGCATTGTAAGGAATGGATTGGAAAATATCCATGTGAATAAAACAATTTGAAAGCCTCCAGTAATGCACTGGCCAAACTGAATGCTAGTGTGAGCAGTTAAACCTCACTGAAAATCAGTGGCCACAATCCCACAGAATGAGGTGCATTACATTGATTTCAGCATGCCTACCTCCCCATCAGATATTAGTCAGTAGACTTAACAGTGCAGTTCTGTACATTGTGATCAATGGGACATGCTCCCAGGTAAGTGTGTATAATAATGCAGGCTAAATAAACCAAAGTCTTGCTTTCCTTGATTATGGCTATTTAAAGAAAACACACACATACATTTTATAATCAAAACAATGGAGCTAGATTGTTATGTTTTTTAAGAAATGTTATCATAAATAATTGTGAAGAGATGATACCAAAAGTCAAAATATGTAGTAACAGTTTAATGAGCTAATGTGACAAAGCCCATAATTTACAAATCAGTATGTAAAGATATGATTTAAAAAATTGCCTTGTTATTGTTTTCTGTGGTTCTAATCAGAAAGAAGTGCTAATCTATCTCAAGAAAATGTTTTATCTGTTCAAAAAGGACAACCTAACATCATGTTTATTATACTTCAAAACATGTCCACCATTAGATATTCTAATGGCATATTAGATATCCTAGTGGCATCCTTCCCCAATTTGGTGCCTTTCAGATATTTTTAGATTTCAATTCCAAGGAGCCCCACCTACCATGGACAATTGTCAGGAATGCTGGGAATTGTAGTTCAAAACATCTGGAGGGTATAACTTTTAGGAAGGCTGTCCTATGGCATTGAAATCCTTATATTCATGTTGACTAGAGTTGTGCACTGCTTCGGCCCAAAGCCTGAGGTCCAAGTCAAAGCAGGGTGCTTCAGGCCACCTCTGAGGCGAAGTAGAAGGGGCACCAAGTGGAGCGCTCCGAAGTGCTTCAAAGCAATCTGGAATCCCAGCTACCGCCCAGCCCCCAGCTCCTTGCCTGGGTCCTCTGGATGTGCGTTGGCAGCCATCTTGTTGTTTTGGAGGGGGGGAGCCATTTTAAAAATGGCTTCCCCCCTCCAGAACAACAACACGGCTGCCGGCACGCATCCAGAGGACCTAGGAGTGGGTGGTGGCAGCAGCTCCCCCGGCAGCGCCGGCAACGGCTCCCCCGGTGGCGGCAGCTCCCCCATGGCAGCATCCCCACCCATGGAACAAAGGCCCAGGTAAGGAGCTGTGTCGGCCGAAGCGAGTCGGGGGGGGGGGGGGCAAATCAGCCTGAACCAAATTGGGTCACCTCAGAAGCCCCGAAGTGGCCTCTGAGTCGGATCGGGGGGGCCATGCACAGCCCTACTGTTGACACTGCATGTCTAGTCATAGGCTGCAATTGAGCAAATTGCATGTACAGCAGATTGTGCACATATGCTGTCCCTTTTTCACCTTTTCCAAATAGCAGCACTCTACATTGCATTCCAGACTGCAATTGAAACTTCTGCTTTCCAGAAAAAGGAAAATGGGCCCCTCTGTACAAGTGAATCTATTTCTCTGGAACATGTCTCTTGTCTATCTGACACTTCACAGAAAAACTCCAAAGTTTTCCTGTCAATCAATGTATACCAAGTATCTTTCCATCAAATCCAATTACGAAATCAGTAGATGCAAGTTAGAGAGTCATCAGAAAGCTCAATTCAATGTATGCTTACATAGAACTGAAATAAAAACAATCACTTCATCAACTCATAAATTGGTGCTATAATCAGGTGAATTTAGGCTGAATCATCCAGTTGAATGAAACACAGTAATATTTCGAGATATACTGATGTGTTATGGGAGTCATTTTTTTTTTCACTACATAGATGGAGTCGTGGAACATCCTTTATGAACCTGAATGTCTTCCAAGCAGAGAAAAGATAATGGAATAATGACAGAATTCAACAGATCCTTTTAGAGAGTTGATTTTTTGCATTTTTAATATGTGATTTACAGACATTTAGAAAATAAAGAGACTGGATTATGAAAGACGGGAATGATATTTTGGGTACTTAAAGATAGGGTTAACCTAATTTTCAAACTAAAATTGATCTTTTGTGGAAGATTCTGTTAAACAGAGAAACTAGGTGCCTGGCCTGTTATTATTCTTCCTCTTTATAAAAATAACATTCAAGCTGCAGTCCTGTATACACTTCCTAGCAGCAAATCCCATTGAACTCAATAGGACTTACTTCTGAGTAGATATGTATACGATTGCACTGTAAATAAATTTAAATAAGCAAGCTCTACTTCACTTGTGGATGCTTCCCAACATGTTGATTGTAAACAATTTTTACTTGGCAATAACTCCAGGTTTCAGTGGAAATTACTTTCATGTAAATACATTTATGAGTGGCAGCAACCAGCTTATTGTATCAGGAAACTGCTTCACAGATGAACTTCCACAGTACAATTAAGGGTCGCCTAGAATCTCTGGTATAAATCATATAATGGGTATTTTAAAAAATTATTCCAGAACACATGTATAGAAGCATTAATTGTGTCAAAGAGTTTTTTTTTTTTATGGAAATGTAACTGGAAAGTCTCTTTTGAGCTTCTTGATATAAGAAAAATAGGCTTAAAATAAACATTTTTCCACATTTGGCAATGTCTCCTTTGCATAATTTTCTTATCTTCTAATAATATACATATATTACATAATCCCATTATTTATTCCACAATCTAGCACTCTGAAGACCTCCTTGCATTGGACTAATGGTGAAACAAATCATATTATATTAGTTTAGCACCCTTGCTGTGCAATCCTACACATGTCTACTCAGAGGTAAGTCCTACTGAGGTCAGTGGCACTCATTCCCATGTAAATGAGTATAAGATTGCATTCTAGTATTCTCATAACTTCCCACGTAATGGTTCCAGGCAGTGAAGCTTTTAAATATATAAAATGTTAACATTAATATTAAAAAATAGAAACTAACTAGAAATTTATATACAGGATTAGTTGCTTCAGAGCACTCATTCCAACCTGACTTAAAATGATCCATAAAAACAGGTGTTTAAATTCTCTTGATATGAACATATCTGGGAGTGGGGATGAAACAGCCAGTACTAAATGGTGGGTTGGATCCAGAATTAGGCGCATGCAACTGGGCTGACGGAAGCAGACTTGCATACCACCGCCTCCCCATGGCCACTGCTCCAGCCCCTTGAAAAAGCTACACAGAGGGTTTGAAGACTATTGAATGGTGAAAACTGTGCTGCAGAGGGGATAAGGGATCCCTAAACATTGGACAGAAGCACTTTGCATGAGCGAAGCCCTTCCGTCCATAGAAGGCAGGTCCTGAATCCAACTGGGTGTAATGAATAGTGTTCCAGACTTAGATATTGCAGCATTCAGCTATAGACTCGGATATTCCAAAAGCATATCATTTTTCCATGGTGGTTCCACAGGGGTGAGAGTAGACTAACACTGGCCTAATTCACGGGATCATTACAGAAATAAGGAATGAAAAACCTTCTGCCCATACTGAACGCAATGCAAAACACGCATGATGGCAGATCTGATTATGTTGCTTGTATGACACATTTTTCTGATGCTGCTGCAGAGCAGCTTATTAGCATAATCCATGCTAAACACATGCTGGAACAGCCTGTTCGACAATTAGGGTGTAAAAATTATTTACTGAAGTTTTAACTGGGTACCAACATTCTATCTGTCACATTCTAGCATGATCCTGTACATACTTTGATTGGAATAAAGCCCACTGAACTCAATGAGATTTACTGCTGAGTAGACATCCATGGGATTGTGCTGTAAGACACACACACCACACCCTTCATATATACACACCATTGCTGCGTGACAGCTGTTTCCTGAAAGTACTGAACTATGTGGAATCAGTGTGTGCAAATATCACAACTATATGGGCAAGCCTGATTGGGTGGGCCTTGCCTAATGAGATTGGCACCCTGATGAAAAGGAAGGTGCTGACTGGGTAAGAAAACCCATGCAATCAGCTATACCTGCTTGGTTGTATGTATCGACATACTGCAAGTGCTTTAGAAAGCACCACAGGAGAGAAGCTTCCATACAGCTGTAGCTATGGGCGGATGGAGCCCAATGAAGAGCACAGGGTGAGACTATGCAGATAAGATCAGGCCCAAATGTTGATCGATATCATTGAGTTCTATGGAACAAAGTAAATGGGTTACATTTGGCAACATGTTAGGGCAGGAAGAAGTAAAACGTGCTTCCCCCACCATCATCACTAGTGTGGTCGCAAAGGTTGGGCTACCAAAATGGTGCTCCTGAGTATCCACTTTTACTATTTTTCCATATAGGTCAATGGCTCTCATTCACTCCTGTGGAAAGAAGTGTAGCACTTGGAGACACTTATAGTGAGGGCAAAACGTGCACATGACACTGGGAATGGGGGATGACCTCTCCAAAAGAGGGGCCACAAGATGGGCAGGAATGTCTTGTACATTGTGCTAGGGAAGAAAAAGGAGTAAACACCAGATCATATTCCTAATGAAAATTACAAGCTGTACCTTTAGCATCCCTAATATCAGGATATGGTATGTTTCTATTTAATATATTTTCCTCAGAACTTTACTGTTCCATGCTTTTCTCTCAAACATACAGATTCAGAGCACTGCATACTTCAGTGAACACGTGGCCCTCTTGCTTGTGCAGACTGCCCATTCACATCAGTGGAGGGAGAACAGGGGCATGTACAGAAATTTACACATGGATTTTTCTTCCTCTGCTGAAATGAATGGGACACCCCTTCTGGGTGTTGGAACTCTGTGTACACTAGAGCTCCTATCCCCGTAAGAAATCATTGAACCGGAGCAATAGTGGAAAACTGATTAGACACAACTGTGCTATAGATATTAAACATCTGATGTTCACTTATATACAGTAAAATTAGAGATAAGGCTTGAAGCAGATTAATTTCTATTTCTAGGTAGTAGGGGAATACAAGGACTAGGCAAATAATTCCTTTGGAGGGAATAACCAAAATTTAGTTATCTTTTATTGTAAAATCATTCCTCACCACATACTGAGTTGGCTCCACACGCATCATAGTTAGCAGGTAAGTCACAAGCTGATGGATGGATAAAAGCAGCAAGATCATAGCACACCAAAAGTATCATATATGCTGAAGAAATAGTTCAGTGCCTTATGATTTGTTTTGTTTTTCTCTCTATAAAAGTTGTGATCTATATAGGACTTCATTCACATGGACACTAACAACAAGGAGTATTTTGCTTTGGCGATAGTGGATCACACATCTGTTTAACTTGCTTTATATTTTTTTAACACACTCTGGATTGTACAGATGTGAGTCAGGTAGCATTTGGCCCCATTACTGAGGTGTCCACAGCCAGTATCCTCTGGGATTCTTGATTCATTGATTTTTGCCACATGAATCCATCACTTAGAAGAATGTGATTTTGTTTTTGACTCATTATCAGTCAGCATAAATTATAAATCCAGAAAATGTGCTGTATTTGTTGTTGTTTCCTCCATGTGCTTTTCCTCCATCTAATTTTATGTAGACTTCATCTCCTGGCTCCAAATGTAGAACTACACTGTTACTGGCGTAATCGTAGTTTTGGTCTGCATCCTGCGCGATTGCACTGGCTCGTACCTAAATTTAAAAAAATGCATTAAAATACTTGATTTACAATTTTAATACTTGTAAGCACTGTGGAATGAAATTGCATGGTTAGCAGCATGTTCCAGTGCCCATCATTCTTGGTAGAATTTTTTTTTCTCTACCAGTGTGGTCACCGACATATCGCACAGTAGTAGCCGACTTGGGTGTAGCAAAACATTTAAACTTAAGCCACCAACCATTAGCTTTTTTGTTTGCCAGAATATTGCAAAACTACTTCCCCCATCCCTCAGCATATATTCCTAGAAGGAAGAAAACTTCCTTCTAAGGAATAACTTGACACACTATTTTATTTATTATCTCTCCCATTTGTATCCCACCTTCTCAGAAGTTCAGGGTGGCATGCATGGGCGTTATTCCATCTTATTTTCACATATTAGACTGGGAGGTCCAAAGTCACCCAGTGAGCTATAATGCTGAGCAGGGATCCACAATCCATCACTAGCCACTTCACCAAACTGGTACTCTACACTTAGGCCAAGATACAAAGAACTGTGAAACTAGTTCCATGAGACTAGGAGAGCTTCAGATTTGTTTTCCTTGAACTGTAGCTCCTACGATGCATGACAAACTAAGGAGGGTGTTCAAAAGTAGCTTGTGATATGACATGGGAAAAACAGGCAAACATTCCACTGGGCTAGCACAAGCCTACAGCATGCGCCAAAGTGGTGATGGGGGAAAACCTGGCCACAATTTTGATTTCAGTCCAGATTCAAACAGGTGTATATCAATCTAAGATTGCACTTGATTCCTATCGATTCAGGATCAGAATCAGCTCTGTTATGAGATAAGGATATAAGGTGATTATAGAAGTATGGAGAAGGGATAAGCATATAATAAAACAATCCCTTGATGCCTTGGCTTTTGAATCAGTGAACTTTACATTCTTGCTGAGATTGAATTTAAATGGATGTATGAAGAAGATGCAGCACAGCAATGTGATCAAGTCAAACTCATTGAATGTGTGTGGTTTAAAAGCAATTCATTAAAATAGAGAATAAATACATATCACCATTTCCTGATTCATGATGATCATCTTAGAAATATTCGGTTCTTAGTCATAAACAGTGCATTAGAAGTCTCCAAGCTCATGGTTTTGCTTATATCTTAAGGTATTACATATTCAATATATTTAACAACCTGTCTTTGGAATCCTGACATAATCTTGCTCTCAGTACAGCATATAATCAAAGAAGAAGTGCATATAGTCCAGTTTAATAGACTATAATCATTCAGATCATTTATATGCAGTTTGGTTCTACAGATAAAATATTTAAACTTTTATTTGTACACAATTTATATTATTACAATGTATCATCTGCTTTGTTGCCTGTCCTTATTCCAGTACAGTTATACAGAGCTGTTAGTGATTTAGTGTTTTTGCAAACCAGAACTAAGAAATAATGCATGACTTGGCATACAATCTGCTGGATTTTTTTATCTTTTCAGAATTGGAAAAAGTACAATAAGTCAAAAATGTCTATGAATGCCTTTCAAAGGTATAAATGATAGGTTTTCAAATTAAATTTTCATGTGATATGATCCCACATTAATACAGAAATGTTAGCAATGGATAAGACTTTTCACCATACTAGATCTCATAGGGTATTATGAAGCTTAGAAGTCACAGAAGCAGGAAAAACCTCTTCTTCTGCATCATATAGCAAGGTTCAGAAAGGCTTAAGAGATTTGTAATTGCTTAACTAATGTTCTAATTTAAGCTGACACACTGTATAATAATATCCCAAGCAGTCCTGCTTTGGATTCATTGCTTCAAAATATTACATTGTTTTTTGAAGTGATCTGTCTTTAAGCAATAACCATCAAATAGTCTATTTCCTAAGGATTAATGAGCATCTGGGAGGAGCTGATGGTCACAGACATTAGTGCCAGAAATATTCATCCTTAGGAACTATCCTGTTCTGAGATCATTACTGATACTACAAATAGTAAAGAGAAAGAAGGTATGCTTGAGTTCCTCTGAATGATTATTATAGCATGAGTTGAAGTGAATTGATGCCCACATTTTATTAAATATGACTGTTTAAATCATTACTCAGATTCCATTTATTCTGTATTTAAATGCTACATGTTGAATTCTGTAACATTTAATGTTACAGCAACTATTATTATTTTTTCCTGCCATAAAGGGGCATGAACTCTATTGTCCTACTGGCTTTAGCATTAAATGTACTTCGTATATCATTATGTACACTATATAAAGATAGTGGACACACTCCACAGTAATGGACATTGTCTGCACTAAAAGAATCGAAAGATTTATTGATTGTGCTCCTAAAAATACTTTGTAGATTGCAGTCATTTTGTGTTCAGCTACGTTTTGAGTCTGCATTAACCTCAATCCCATACTCAGTGTGCTAACTTTATGGTCTCTCTACCTCCTTTGTTGTTGCTGGTATCCAATGCAATTTCTTTTTAAAGCCTACAAGGACAGTCTCAGAAGAATTCTAAGTGTATTGCTGTAGATGTTAAAGGTGTCTTAAAATTAAAACAATTAATGTGGTGTACATTACATAAGTTTCATGATTGCTCACCTCAATGAGCGATAGAGGTATACAGGGATATTAAAACTGCAAACAAACCAATTATGTTATAGTCTCAGCACTTCTATATTTAAGCTAACTATTAAGGAAGGCAATGTGTTACATGGGAGTCCTTGAGATATTCAATATATGTTGCACTTGAATGATTTTGTGTTTCTCTGCAAGTCATATACACTTCCAGCACTGATGTTTTCCTTCATTACAGTGTGAATCTGTAACACTTTGCTCTCTCCAAAAGGTAATTTGTCCACCCCCAACAATAATTTGTATTGAAAACTCTATTCACAATTCATTGGCTGTCAACTTTATAAGAGCAAATCACAGTCTGTCCCCGCAACATCAGTGCATTAATGCTACTCACCAATATAAAAAATTGGCATACGGATTTCTTATGACTCCATAAATATAAACTGAGTTCAGTACTGCATGATCAATATTTGTCTGTTCTGTTTGTATAGTGACTAAATTAAGCAATTTATAAATGTCTGGGATTATGTACTTAGTCTATCTTCAGGCTTATTTTAATATTTACAATCATAAAAATACGCCATGCACTGTAGTTTGTGCATTTTTATTGTGTATTTTTATTTCCATCTGGGGTTAAAGAGAAATAACGGTTTTTAATAACCAAAAATGTTTGAACATTTTTTATTTGTAAGCCAAACAGATGTACATGTGAGACATGACAATTGATTGCACTGTATTTAATGTTTAACAATGTGGTCTCATCTTTAAAGGCAGTATTTATGTTAGAGGCATTTGCTAATTTGATTAATTACTACTGATGTCCTCATAATTTCATTTTTACAGTACTTGTGAGAAACCATAAACAAAAGGTTAAGTGGCATATCAGATTAATTTACCAGCCTTTGATGCTCCCATCTGTGATCCTGGGTTCAACACAAAGCTGGAATGACTGAAAAGGACTGTCATGTGGTTACGGTACACTGGTATTCCCCAGTACCAGTGTTCAGCAATTTCAACTTCATTATTTTGCCTTTCAGGGGAAAAAAAAATCCCTTCAATCTCGAGTACTTTATACAGATATGGAATCCTGTATTGCAGCTTTTGTGAAACCCTTGTCAGAATACAGCAAGCAAAACCATGCTCACTGTGCTACCTATAGTGACAGTAGTTCATAAATAAAAAGCAAATATTAAAGATCGACCTCTAATATTCTGGTGGAGTCTGTAAACCTGAAAGCAGTAATCAGCAAACTCCTAGGTAAGAAACAGTGCCATTTTTGTTTTCTATACAGCACCTAGCACTCTGTTGGCATAAACATTTACTGGTAAAACTCTGGAATGCTTTCCATTAAGGATGCCTTATTTTGATTTCTTGTCTTACAAGTGGCATAATTTGATAAATATTACTTTTTGATTTCCACATTTATGGAATTACATATTTATATGGGATTGTGCATGTGTCTATAATGTTTGTTGTATTATATTTTTATCCATGAACTATCTACTGGACTTTTGCAGCAACAAAGTGCATCTAGGCACAAATTCTGACTAATTTTTCTTACCCTATCCAATTATCAATCTCGCTTACACAGACAATAATGAATGCAAACAATTATATACATGTGCTAATCATATCTATGTATATATATGAGGGCCAGATCCCTGGGGGCCACTTAAGAGCCAGAGGAAGCAAGCAATCGTAGCACCATTTAAACTAATTAAAATGGATGATTCCTATGTCTTTCATCCTGTAGAATCTCATATTTAATGTTTGGCCTAGTGAAGAATTGTAGGGGGAAGAGGAAATATGGCTCAAATAGAGGGTTTGTTTGGGTTTAGTTCTGCCTGTTTGCCAACAATCAGGAAGGAAAACAATGCTTTTTGGAAAAGTAGTGTGGCAAGAATGGAGTAACACAACCCCCTCCCTGACAAATCTCCAAAGATAGACAAATAGATTCTATCTATCCATCTATGGCACTGCACTGCAGGATCCTATGCACACTTACCTGGGAGTAAGCCTCATTGTACACTACAGGGCTTACTTCTGAAAACATGCAAAGGTTTGTGTTGCATGTGTTCTGGCATAAATCTGGTTTGTACTTACAGTAATGGTAGCAGTTTATTGATTTATTACATTTCTGTACCACCCAATAGCAGAAGATCTCTGGGCAGTTCACAAAATGGATAGCGTTCACCTCCTCCTCTCAATGCATCTCTAAGCAATCCCTTTTTCTTCCCATAACAATCTTTTGCTTGCCATTCCCTTCACTATCCCCATACTTATTCTAGCATTACACACACACCCCCGATTTTATATGTTGGGTTCTAAAAGGATTTTTATTTTATTGTCACAAAACTGCAAATTAAGAGGAAAATCCCCTGTTGCTTCCCTTCTCTTGTCATTTCCTTCCTGTTTGATTTCTCATGGTGTAGATGAATCTCCTAGAGATTCTTTGGGCTCCATCCTAAACCGATTTAGGCTGCAATCCTGTACACACTTCCCTGGGAGTAAGTCCCACTGAGCTCTCGACAGGACTTGCCTCTTGGTAGACATGCATAGGGTTCCACTGGAGCTGCGCAATCCTATACATCTACTCAAAATGAAGCCCCATGTAGTACAACGGGGCTTACTCCCTGCTCCCCATGCATGGGATTACAGCCTTCGAAGAGTCCCCAGGGCTTGAAATGGAACTTTCTTCCGAGACAAGCTTGAGATGGAGGCGCCAAAAGTTTTCCTCTAGCCATGCGGAAGCCTCCTCCACCTCCGCCCAGGCTCGGCCCGTTCCTGCCCAAGTTAGGGGTCTCCCACCAGGAGCCAGGCCCTCAGCGAGAGCCCGCGCTTTCCCCCCTCGCCCTTTCAGAGGCGTGCTGCGGCTACGATAACGCAAGGCCGCGGCGGTGGAGCAAGCCGCGGAAGCCTGAGGGAGGCAAGCGCGGGCTTTCGGCTGAGTAGCTGTCTGGGCTCGGTCGACCCCATCCGAGCTTTTTCGAGGTCTTGCAGGCCTCGACGGGCCTGCAAGAGGCATAGCTATCTACTAGCGTCAGCGGCGCGGCGCGCAAAAGGCCCGCCCGCCAGGCCCTCTTGGCTTTCTCCTCGCCGCTCACCACGCGGGCAAAATGCACAAAGCGGGCGACGGGGGATGTTTGTTTTTTGACCCCCGAAGCGACTGACTGCCAGGGCCACGTCGCCGTGGCGCGTCAGTCCGGTTGCAAATGCCGCTTGTGGCCACTCACTCGCCGGGGCTCTCTGAGCAGAGAAAGGAGGGCCGCTTTTAGACAGACCCAGTTAAACGAGGCTCTTTCTTCTCCTTCAGAAGTTACTACTGCTAGCACACGCGCCCCCGCCGCCCGAGGGGAAGCGGAGCAAGAAGCCGGCGTGGAGTGGGCAGTAAGTACAAGGCGCCTTCACGCCTCGGCCGGGCTTGGTGGAAATGTAACTAAGGAGCAGTGGAGGCAGGTGGCTCCGATTTCGGTGGGGCTGTACGTCCATTCTGGATTTTAGCCCAACGTGCCGGACCTATTTTGGGGATAGGGCGCAACAATTCCGGATAGCTCCTTTAGAGTTCTGGCTGGTTCTGGCTAAAACCCAGAATGGATTCACAGCTCCCCCGCAATCGGGGCCAAAAGCCTCCACTGCCAAGGAGAGCGGGGGAGCGGGTCCCGCTGACCTACCCCAGTGGGGCCACCACGCCTGCCCTGGACTGCCGGCCCCGCTCCCAGAGCCTCTCACTTTCCCCGAGACGCCTCTTTTCCAGGGGAAGGTGGGTCGCCTATTCCCTATCTCACCCCCCCCAACCCGATTCATGTTTTCTGCGCATGAGTGGACCTGCCGGCCCTCTTTCCTGGGCCTGAAGCGCCCCTTCCAGCGCGCCCTTGGCACCCCATAGAGGCCTTGGGTGCCCGTTCCACGCCCCAGCAATCGCCGTCGGAGCGCTCGGCCCACTGCCCCAAAGCCTCCTTCCTTCCTCGCCGCGTAGCTCTTCCCCGGGGCTCGCCCGCTCTCATCTCCCCCTCCCCTGCAAAACGACGCTGCCCCTTCCCCTGCCCCGCTCCTCGGCCCGCGCTGTTCTTTTCCCCGCGGGGGGAAACAAAACACCAAGAACCATCACCCGCGTCCCGCGTGAGTTAGTCCTGGATTAGTGATGCTCGCTCGCGCCGTGCGCAAGAGCCCTCCTCCGCTTCACCCAGAACCAACACGCACCGCAAGGGAGAGGGAACGGCCATCGCGGGCAACTCGAGCCCCAGTGATGGCTGGACTGGGGCACGGCCGGCGGGCTCAAGGAGCGACTAGTGCAACTCAAGTCATCGCGGGTAGGCGGCGAGCCTCACTCCGCGCTGCACCCGTATGACTATGCCGGTGTACGCACCCAGATATCGCGGGCTGCGCCTCTTTGGCGCTGCCTTTACGTCCGCCCGGTCCTTTACCCCGAGCCCGAATTCCCGCTCCGTTGCTGCCTCCCGAGACACCCGCGCTTTCTTCATCCGAGTAGCCAGACAAAGCCCCGGAACCTGTCAACAATACCGGGTTCTGTCCATCCTGCCCTCACTTCTTTACCACGTGCAGACTGACCATGTGAAGAAATAAAGAAGCAGTGCCTTAGAGCATGTGTAGAGTATTTTGTCCTCACCAGTACTGGTTCTCAAACAAGCCAGGGCGGCTACGTGGTCTCTTAACACTGGAAATTGAGCACCGGGCATCCTTCCAGCCCCCAAGTCCTTTGAGGCTCCCCCCCCCCCCGCCCATTCTTTCCTGCTCGCTACGCCTTCCCGGCGGCGGCGCCGCTCTCCGCTCCGCTTAATTTCATCGCTGCTCGGTTGCCATCTTTTCCCGGCTGCACCGCCGGCAGAAATTCAACAGGTGACGCTTGATCGGTTGCGTTTCTGCCGGCCGCGCAGCAACCCAACGGCACGGAGAGTTGTGCCAGGAGCCACGACACGGGCCACGAAAGGCACTAACCCGCTCGGGGGCGCCCCGACCGCCTGGGTCTGGAGAGGAGCGGCGGCGCCGCGCGCGCGGAGAGTCCCGCCGCTCCCCCCCGCCCGGGCTCCCCCCCCCCGCCGGCCCCCCCTCGGCCCCACCTGGTTGTTCTTGCAGAGGTCGGCCCACATGCTGGTGCCGTCGCCGCCGCGCATGAGCACGTGGTAGGTGAAGAAGTAGATGCCCGGGATGGAGCAGGTGAACTTGCCCGTCGTGGGGTCGTAGTGGTTGCCCAGGTTGGTGACCACGTCGTCGAACTTGAGCACCTCGTAGCCCTCGTGCTGGCGCTTGAGGCCCGCGTAGAAGGCGATCTTGGGCACGGTGCTGTAGGTGGCGGCGCTGATGGCCCCGGCCGCGTTCAGGCCCGGCGCCCCGGGCGGGCCCGGCAGCCCCTGCCGCCCGGGCTCGCCCTTGTCGCCCGGCGGGCCGGCGGGCCCCGGCGGGCCGGGGTCTCCCGGGGGCCCGCGCGGGCCGGCCTTGCCCGGCCGGCCGGCCTCGCCCTTGGGGCCCTGGATGAAGGTGGGCAGGGACTGCATGAGGCCGCGGTCGGGCGTGGCCGCCGTGCTGGGCGCCTTGGTGCCGCCGTACGGGTCGCAGACCATGCGGCAGGTGCCCAGCATCTCGTAGTGCGCCGACGTGCCGGCCGAGCTGACCAGCACCGGGATGAGGATGACGAGCAGCAGCACCATGACCACCCCCAGCGCGCCGGCCGCGATCAGCCGGCGCCTGCTGCCCACCAGGCGGCTCAGCGCGGGGCGATCCTCTTGCCTGCTTTTGGACAAAATCTTGATGGCGGGGCGGGCACCTCCTCGCGCCGAAATCTCCGCGGGGCGGCCTCCCCGCGTCCCTCGGGGCTCCTCGCCCTCGGCCTCCCGCCGGCGGGGAGGGGCGCCCGGAGCGGCGTCCGTCGCCAGAGCCCAGCGGCGGAGGAGTCCCGGGCGCGCCGCCTCGCTCTGCCGCCCGGCCGCTCCGTCTGGGGCACCTGTGGCTGCCGCCGCCGCCGCTACCCTGGAGAGGAGCCGCGCACACTTTTATGCAGCTGCTGGCGATCGACTTTTTTTTCCGCCTGTGCCAGCTCGAATCAACTTCCCCTCTGCTCCTCCCGGTCGCCTCTCTCGCGGCCTTCCCGCGGGGTTTTCCCCCCCCCTCTTCTTTTTTTCACCCCTTTTTTTCACTCATTCATTCTTAGGCTTCCGCAGCGACACCAACTCTCCGAGGACAGCAGGGAGACGCGGGAGCGCGGGAGGTTCCTGCTCGCACCACCGCGAGGGAGAGAGAGAACGGGAGCGAGAGAGAGGCTCCTCGTCAGCCTTGCCTGGCTCCTCCGCTGGAGCTGCCGCCGGGGCCCCGCGAAGCACCGCTCGCTCGAGCTGAGCACACACAGGCGCTGAGCGCACGCCACCCCTCGCCACCCAAGAGGAGGCTGCCGAAGGCGCCGCGGTAATTTATAAGCACCCAAAAGCGCAGGGGAAAGGGGAGCTGCCTTGGCATCTCATCCCAGCATCTGCTCCACGCATCCCACTCACGGAGAGTTTGGCATCTCACTGACAAGTGTGGGGAAATGTTTTCCTCCCCTCTTTCTCCCTCTCCCTTTCTCTCCCCCCCCCTTCTTTTTTTCCCTGCACTGAGCAGTGAAATCGTGAGCATTTCCCTTGCTGAGCCCTGAGTGATGACAGCTTTCTTGCTGGATCAAGTAAAAGGGGGGGGGGGCGTTAGAGAGATCTACTTAGCACCTTTTGGGTAACCTTCAGATCACATCCTGAATGCAAAGGTCAAGCCTGCTTCTTGTTTAATGGTTCTTCCCCCAACGGCCTCCGCCCGTCATGTGAATATCCCTTTTAATACAAGGGCAGTGTCATTGCCATTCACTCCTGCAAAAGCCATTTGGAAAAGCAGCCATACCACCACTGGGATGAATGGAGCTGGACTTCTCTCCCCATTTTAAATCTGTATGGCATCTAACTAAAACACAATAACACATGGCCTAAAACACATGAGAAAATCTCACCTCCTGCTCTTTTTTTCTGGATATCACATGCAGAGAATGATATGCTAGTGGGCTACAGAGGGCTTCTCCCTGCCTTTTGGCCAAGCACTAGATCTGCAGCAGTGAGTGAAAGAGCTCTCACTGCTTTACAAAAGTGCCCCTTAGGTAGATTAGGCAAAGAGTCACTCCAATGGCAGGCTTTTCCTGTAAGAAGATGTACGTTAAAGACAAGGAAGAAGTTTCTGTGCCAAGTCTGAGTGCATTTTTTTTCCCCAAGCAGAGACAGTGCTGGTTGACTGACTCCTCTTTCCTTAAACATACACACACACACACACCCCACGTTGGTGGTGGAGGTAAATGTCATTCTTTAGCAAGGTGAGCAAGACATCTGACTTCTGTAATTTGAATGGTAGTTCTCTGAAGCAGATATTAAGCAAGTACCGCTTCTTCCAAATACAAGGCAGAACAAGGCCGCATTAAACAAATAGCTCGAATTGATTCCTAAATCATACTTCTGCATTCAAGAGCAACTGGACGTCAATCAAACGTGGGTGACATTTGCCTGTCAATACAGGGATGATGGCTGGAAAGAGTGTGACTTATTACATGCGGGGCAAGAATCTGAAATGAGCCAAAGCAGCAAATAAGAAAACAGCCAAATAACACCTTCCCCTGTGTTGATCAGAAAGTGGTGATCTTGTCTGGGGTTTGTATAGCACGAATCTCGTCTTTATAACTCCTCTCTCGGGACTCCCCTTTCTTTCTTTTCTATTCCATAACACAATAAGGTCAAAGAGGCAGACAGCAGGAAACAAAGATCCATCGATTCTCTCTTTAAGTAGAAATGTCAGCAGCTCCTTGCATTCTTCCCTAAGAGAATCAAAAGATGAAGAGAGTGTGGCCATGCCATGCCAGAGAGATGGGCCAACCCAGCTCCTTATCTCTTCAGCAGACTGCTGATAAAAAAAAGTCTCAGCTTCTTGCACTTGTAAATATTCCCACCATCACCCCTTTTCTGATTTTTGTCGGAGTTCAACCTTTAATAAAGTCGTTATCTCACAACAACACAATCCGGTTGCCAGATCCGTTTGCTTCAAGCTCCCCTGCCATCCTGTGAAAGACATTTAGAGGGGCTTGTTTATGCCATGCTGAGTTTCCCAAAGGAAAGGATTCTCAAATATGATTTTATTCTTTGTAAGGGGGGGAAAAAACTTGAGAAGTCAAACATGCATTCAGTTTTCTGTGGTCCTCACACAAACATCAAGTTTCCACATCATCATAGTTGACTATAAAATTCCATTTAAATGTTATGTACTACTAGCAGACTCATTCTGCAAATGTGGTTCCTTACGTAGCCAAAGCAACAGCACTCGCATACAACAGGGATGTACCAGCAGGCTTGGGGAACCTCAAGGTCTGAAGAAGTAGATACAATCTTTATTGGGGGGGACACACACACAAAGGGCAACCTCTCCCCCAAAATACCTCAGTGAGGACTGGCAGAATACTGACTGACTGTTGGAGATAAAAAATAGAAAACCTGGAGTTGGGGGGGGGAATGGAATGGAATATACTGGAAAAGGGCATACCTGGCTGGCTATAACCCTGAACAGGAGCCACATTTTGGTCTCCAAGTCATCAAAATGAAATCAGTTGACCTGATAAAACATACCCATTTTTTGTCCCCAGCGGTGGAAGCTTCACACCTTGGATAGCTCCTTTAGAGTTCTGACTGGTTCTAACTGAAACCTGGAGTGGATTTACCACCCCAGTGATGTTGGAGCCACTAGCCTCCACTGGTCCCCAGGAGAATATGTGGTGTATTCTAGCTAGGGATGTATGAAAGTCACCTTTTCGCGGATTCTGTTCATGGGGGGGGGGAGGCATTCCGTCTCTCCCCCTGAATCCTCGATGGGGGGGCAAACCGGTCCTCCCCCCTGGAATCCTCGATGGCAGGCTGTGCTCTGCGGCAGCTCTGCGGAGCAGCTGGTCAGGCCAGGCCAGGCCCAGGCCAGGGCCGTCCGCAGTCGGATTTCTGGCCGTGGAGGGCTCTGGGTAAAAACAACAAAAAACACGTATGCAAATGGCCGCCGCCATTTGCGTTCCTTATTCCTTATTTTTCGCGTACTGGGCGCTATTTGCGTTCCCCTTTCTTGTCTTCGTCTTAGTCTACGTAAATATTTACGTAGACTAAGACGGCGAAAAATAAGGAACGCAAATGGTGGCGGCCATAGCCGCCGCCATTTGTGTATGCGTTTGTTGTTTTTTTTACCCAGACGTGATAGGCTACATAAGTCTTTACGTAGCCTATCACGTCTATGGGGAAAAAAAGAAAAAAACACAGACTGCAAATGGCGGCAGTGGCAGCCGGTCGGAAGACCAGCTGCCGCCACTGGAGCCGCTGCCGTCCGAAACATCCGCCCCAGGTAAGTCTCGTCCCAGGGGGGATCCGCGGGGTGTGTGTGTGTGTGGCAGGCTGTTCCGCAATGGATTTCGGGGGGGCCGAATGAACTGGCATTTGGCCTCATTGAGATGCGTCGTGGAATTCTCTGACATCCCTAATTCTAGCATGCAATTTGAGGATACCAGGATTAATACAAATGTCTGAGAGCTGCTTTCCACATGATGGGCCATTTGATGCATGGAAAAAAGATGCACAAGTCATGTACAAAGCCAGCAACACTGTCCTATCATTGCCTCATTCCAAATAGATCTGAACAGGTGCTGCCCAACATACCAACAGTACCCCTGTGCCAATTCTCGGAGGCGCTGCTGCGGCTGGGCTATGGGGCTGAATTCCAGGTCCCACAACCCAGCCCCCCCCCCCATGAACACCCAGAGATTGGCAGGTAATGGGAGCAGTGGCAAATTAGCCCAGTGACAGCACCTGGGGGGCATGGGCATACTGGAGCCAATCAAGTTGATGCTAGATGCTGAGAATCTTCTTTTATTTAACAGTATTTAGTCAGGGAGCAGCCAACTGGGCACCGACATGGTTACAGATGCTGATTAAAAAAAATGGCCAACGACACCAAACCATTTAGGGTGGTTAAAACAAAAAGGGATTGTGAAGAGTTCCGAAAGGATCTCTCCAAACTGGGAGAATGGGCATCTAAATGGCAAATGTGGTTCAATGTAAGCAAGTGTAAAGTGATGCACACTGGGGCAAAAAATTGCCACTTCAAGTATAGCCTGATGGGATCTGAGCTAGCAGTGACCGACCAGGAAAAAGATCTTGGGGTTGTGGTGGACAGCTCGATGAAGATGTCAACCCAGTGTGTGGCCACTGTAAAAAAGGCAAACTCCATGTTAGGCAAAATTAGAAAAGGAATTGAGAATAAAACTGGCCGATATCATACTGCCCCTATACAAATCTATGGTGTGGCCACACTTGGAACACTGTGTCCAGTTCTGGTCACCACACTAAAAAAAAAGATACCATAGAGCTGGAAAAAGTGCAGAAAAGGGCAACTAAAATACACGCTCCGTGTATTTATTCTTATAATCAGGTTTAGCAAATGAGGTTTTTGCTCTGTTATGACCTGGTTCACATGAAACGACAGCCCACCATGGGTTAATTTACCCATGGGGGCTGTCATGTCATACCTGGCACATGTGGGCAACATTTTTGCATGCCCTCCCCGCTGAAGCCCGGCTTGCCATAGCTTGTGTTGTGTGAATCCAGGCAGCAGGGGTTGTTTGAAGGTTAGACAACCCTCAAACAACCCATGTCTTGTCTAACTCTCAAAGAATGTCTGCCCTCTGGGTTTGCACCACAGCAAGCTGGGCCCACATGGACGCTATGCAAAAATGGTACCCGCAGGTGCCCGGCACAATGTGATAGCCCCCATGGGTAGGCTGTTGTGATGTGTGAACAGGCTGATTATCAGGAATGTAGGAGCAGTGGTAACACATGGAATGGTGGGAGGGGGTGGAAGAAGATAACAGTTAATTTTGTGCTTCACAATAGAAGTAACACACATGGGCATCTAAAGCCCCCCCTGCCCCCATAAGGCCATTAAGTCTATCTTCTGAAATTACCTAGCTGCACGACAGCCACTGCTTTGCTACAGGGTTTATTTAATGACAACAGGCACACATAAAGTGTTCTGCTACAGGTACTAGATAAATGCTTCCGTTCTACATTCAGAGCCTCTTTGAAGCTGACATATATATTATGTCTTTGCAACCCCCTCTTGCGTTTGTCTTCTGATCTGATCTCTACAGTCACCTCCTCCACTTTTGATATCCATAATCTTTCCTCTTTATTCTTTGATAAAAGACTTCCTTTATTAAGAAATATTTTACATTGCATGTCAGTTCAGGACACTTCTGGTGTGATTTCCCTTTCAAAGGCCTTTTGCCTTTTCAACTTGGACATGCCATAACAATCAATAGTCCGCATGCATAACAGGAGTTTCTTTTTGCATAGTGTGCTTTAAAGCAGTCAAGGTAAAATGGTAACAAACCCATTGTTTTAGGGTGATGTCCCTCTTATAAACAGACTGTATACTTATATTCTCTTCCTCTGTTTTCCCCTTCTACTACTATTGTCTTGACACAGTTCCTTCTTCTGTTTTGAAATACATTGCCTTGTTGATCCTCTATACTACATATTTACAATGGTATTCTGTCTTTTGGTTCTTTCTCTCCTTCCTTTAAGTCTGCTGTTAAAAAAATAATAAATTCTGATCCTTTATTCTTATCTAACTTATCCTTATCTCCCTTTCAAGTTCTTGTCCATGTTTTTTTTAAAGGAAAGAACTAATCTCCCATTTATGCCAGTGTGATGTTTCAGTGTGAAGACGTTTTCACAAATGACAGGAAACGCATCTTCAAGACCCTTGCATGATTTGTGTCCATATGTGGGTGTTGTTAATATAGGGCAGTATCATAGGATTCCTGTGTGGTATCCACTGGTAGTTCAGAAGGGAGCTCCGCTGACCTCTTTTGTTATGGAAACAAGTATTTCCGCTAAGTCCGGGGCTGGTTTGGGAAGTGCTAGTTCATATGGTGCTAGCAGTGAGCCCCGCTGATGCAATGGAACTAGTGGACATGCTAGCAGAAATCCTATAGGATACTGCCCATGGAAAAGGAAGGAGAAGAGAGCCATCTTTAAATCAAACATATCTTCTAGCAATGAGTTGCAGCTAGGGCAGAAGGTGGTGACAGGCGTTTTCCTCCATTCTCTCCCTCCCAGGGAATGAGCAGGCCTAGGATCATGTGGATCCTCAGCTGTCTGTACCATTTTCGGGTTCTGATGAGGTTCTGTGACGTAGCCTGGACTGCAGGGTTTTGCTGGAGATCAGCTCTTGAGCAGGGATCAGGTTTCTCTGGAAGCAAGGTGGAAAGAGAGAGATCAGCACCATGGAAAGCTCCGAGCCGAGCTGCAGCTGTAAATCAGGTTGGATTTGTTGAAGTCTGAGGCTCAAACCGGAAGGTAGCTGCCTTTGGTCTGGTTAGCGCCTTCTCTGCATGGACTGAGGCTTTGACCCTTAAAGGGGCCTGGCCTGTTTTAGCAGCCTCAGGCTGTGGTGACTGGAAGTGGTTGTGGCATCCTTGTGTCTTCATGGTCCGAGTCCTCAGAGTCTGAGGATGGCAATGGAGCCTCCTCTGGATACAAGGAGCCACTCTCAGGGTTCCTCTGGAGAACTGGCTCCTGGTGCGATAGAAGCCACATGATGCCTTTCTGTGGCTGAGTCTTCTCCTATGAATTCCAGAGCCTCTGAGGAAGAGGGGTCAGAATCCCCTGAGGATGGTGGTTCAGGGTGCTGGTCCATGACAGTGTCCCAGACATGCCCTTCAACTGCCCCGTCTTTCACTCCACCATTAGCGGAGCACTGCTATCAGGGCAGCCATGGCAGAGCAGACCTTCACAGCCAATCAGGGAAGACCTCTGGGTGCAGACCTCACTCTCTGTGAGCAGCCCCTGTCCTCCAACACAAGAGGGAAGTCCACAGTATCCTATGGCCCCTGGGACACCTTCCGAGGGACCATGGGATCGCACACTTAGATTTGCATTTTAAAGTCTGAAGGGAAAGTATTTCTTTCTATATAAAGATTTCTTAATTCAGAATAATATAACTGCTTAATCTGACATTACATTAAGGTTAAATGATATAAATCCTCCCTCATTTGAATATTTTCAGATATGATCAGTCATAATTGAATATCTAAGATCTAACCATCATTGGACAGAGACCAAATGGACTTTTAAAAAATATGAATGAAGGTGATAATAATTTACTGTCAAAGATCTATAAATTTCTTTCAAAATACGATTCTGGATTGGAACAAGTAAAAGATTTAATGATTAAATAGGATCAAAATATGCCTATGGAGATTTGGGGAAAGCTATGGACTAAAGGTCAAAGTTTTTCATTAAATATGCCAATTGGAGAAAAGTCTTGCAAGATCAAGGGGTATGTGACCCCAGCCTTGATACATAAGATAAATAAGAACTGTCCTCCTATATGTTGGAAATGCCAGTAAATGAGAGTAAGGTTTTATCATAAGGGTGAGAATGCTTAATGTAAAAAAAAAAAGTTTTGGAAAAATAATGTTTTGTTAGAAAATATTGTGGGATATACAATTCCATTAAACCCAATGTATTTCCTCTTGAATTATGCAGATCATTTAATCCGTGACTGAGAACATAAGGAATTAACATCCTTTATGGTTAACTGCAGCCAGGATACTTTGTGCAAGATATTGGAGACAAGAGGGTTGATTAATAAAATGTGTCATTTTGCATTGATAGACAAATGTACACAATATATAAGAACAAAAGAAAAAAGACAAAGTGGGAACAAATGTGTTTCCTTTTATTCATCTGTGTACAATGAATACTTTACTTCCAAATATAGCTCCATGTTTTACAACACTTAAATTGTATGAATGTCATATGATAAGATATTTTAAATACATCATGATGAAAACTAGATAATCATTCCATGAGTTGTATTTCAAATGATAATTTTAAATCATATGGGTCTTTTTGTTTTATGTATATATTGTAAAATCTGTGTATGCTAATAAAGTAAAGAGCAAAACAAAAAGGGTCCCTATCCTTATGCACCCCCAAACATAGACATTGAAAGCTGAGGCACCTGGGCTTCAATTCCATGTTGTGTAAGCAATAAACATGTTCTACAACAGGTAACATGGTGTCAGTGGTCAGCTGTGCTTCCCCAGATGCCTTTCTTGGTGCCTGCCAAAGTGTCCAAACCCTCCTACTTAAAATAACAACAACAACAACATTTTCTTACCACTAGCTGGAGTTGCTGTGAAATAGGTTTCTGTGGTGCTGAAAATTGTGGGCTCAGAGGAGTTGTTTAGTGTGCTGGGACTCAGACCTCACCTCTGCCTTGTACTCAGTCTTTTGAGCAGATTGCTTTTCCTTTGCCACACCTCTCCTGGCAGCCATTTTGTGGTGGTGCCCAGGACAGTTCCTCATATTGCCAAAAATGCCCATGGCCTAAAACAGGCTGCCTACTCCTGTTCTACTGTCTCACATAGTGTTCTTGTTTATAACTAAGAATGGGAGAACTAGCCATTTTCGAGCTCACCAAAATTCGCCACAAATCACTTGAAAGCTCATTTTCGATCATTCCTGTTTTTGTTTCCAATCTGGTTTTCATCTCATTTGAATAAGAAACGTGTTTATTTCTAACAGAAAAAGTGCTCATTTATGTAGATGTTTTTCAAAAGTGCACACTTTTCCCCCATTGACTAAAGCATGAAAATGCATTTTAAAAACAATGCTCATTCTAAAGGGGCATGCATTTTTTGAATATGAACACAGATTTGGGAAATTGCCAGCTTGTCTCGGGGGGGGGGGAGCACTTCTGTCCATGTTTGGGCTTGTGAATGGAAAACGTTTGCATGATTTGTGAATAGAAACAAAATTCTTGTGTATACCTACTTAGAACTTAGCCTCCACACTTTCCCTTGATCTTTCAAAGAATTTACCTGAAAAGTGGTAGCAATGACACTTTTCTCTTCTTTTTTCCTCTTTTAAATATTTTTTTCTTTTGCAACAGGCAGTGCCCTTTCCAAACTGCCTGGCAGCCATATTTTTCCCACAATGATTCTCCTGAATGGTGCTACATTCTGATGTAGCATCTTTCTAGGTGCATTGCTGGGGAAAAAAATGCACTCCACCCTTAGCGGCCATTCCCTGCCACCCCCCTCCCACCAACAATGCACCTGAAATGACACTGTGTCATCACTCTACATCATGAAAAAGTACTGCTCAGGAGAGGCATTGTGGGGAAGCATGGGTGCTAGGCTGTTTGAAGGAGACCCACCCCTGTCTGACAAAAAAAAGTTCTTGAAAGAAGAAAAGAAGGGAAAGGCTCTGTCACTGCTGCCCTTTCTGGTAAAGTTCTCTGCCCCTCTGAACATTATCGTTTTTCTCTTGACCCCTCTGAAAATTGAGGGAAATCCCACACATGCATTGCAAATGATCCTATGAAAGTGGGTGGGCATTTTTGGCACAGCACTAGCCCGAACTGTTGCTAGGCCTTAGAAAGCTTTGACAGAAATCTTTATT
Organism: Heloderma suspectum; assembly: GCF_057233095.1. Classification (NCBI taxonomy): domain Eukaryota; kingdom Metazoa; phylum Chordata; class Lepidosauria; order Squamata; family Helodermatidae; genus Heloderma; species Heloderma suspectum. Next base: position 197,992,847 of record NC_139462.1, read on the forward strand.
AGGACCAACCAATATTCCACAAAAATGTGTACGCTTTCAAGTTCTCCAGAATTCTTCATCAGGCTAGGGTGTCAATGTGAATCCCATTCTTTTGGCAGAATTTAGAGCCTGCCACCAAGACACAAAATGACCTTACACGACACAAAAGAGAATGTGCAACAGACACCATTTGTCTCCTTGGTAAGGGGGTAAACAAAGAGGAAACCACAGCAGTTTAAGTTCAGAATATAATTCTACTGAATTAACTTTCATTCATTCATTTATTATATTTCTATCTATACCGCCCCATATTTGAAGTTCTCTGGGCGGTTCACAGAAATTCAACATCATTAAAACACATTATACAGAGTACAAAAAAAGAGAATTTACATAAAACCATATAAACAAATAACATAGACAACATATATCTAAAAACCATTTGTTAAGCCATCAGCCAAAGACGGTCTAAGACCGAATTCATCCATCCCCTCACACAATTACTATGGTGTGATGAGGAGAGCAGGACAGCACTCACTAGCCCCACCCCTTCCATCGTGTCTCCACTGCCCCTCCCTGCCACCCTCTTGAGCTGTAGGGAAAGGTCCGAAGCAGGGAACCCGCTTTCAATGCATAGGCTCCACATGCAATTTAGAACCCTGCTCTCAGGGTGGAAACTGAGCCGATAGAACCCCAGAGCAGTTCTGATTCTGAGGAGGATCAGCAATCTGTGGGAGAGGAGCCAGCTCATCCCTCACAGGCACAGCAGCTGGCAGAGATTCCTCCTGCCAGCATTCCTGAGATAGATAGTGATCCTAGCTGTGAGAAAGTGTGGGAGGGGGGCTTGCTAGATGCTCGACGCAGACACAGGGAGTGATGAGCGATGGAGGGTGCGAAAAGGAGGCATAGCACCCATTTGGCACACAAGCAACAGCTGCCTCCCGTGGACCCAAGGGAAAGAGGGAGGATCTCTCCCTAGCCCATAAGTTCAGGGTCTTCAAGTGATTCTCCTTCAAACGGGGATCAACTGCCTACTCGGAGCATAGGCTACTCTGCTGTCTTTCCCCAGTGCTGTTCCTTGCTTTGTTGCTAGTGATTAGTATCTGAAAGAGTCATAAAGTAATAAAGGAATGAAGCCTTGGAAAGAATCCTCATCATCTGTGTCCTGAGTTGGCTATTGGAGGGGACTGCAAGAGGCAGCTAGGGTGCTCCTGACAGCTTGATCCCCGTTTCTCTTTTTTTCCTCTCTTTCTCTCTTCTCTTACTGCCGAATGGAGGGTGCCAGGGACCCAGCAGTGCAAGCTCTGGTGCAAGAGAACCAGATTCTCCGTGATCAAGGGCCCAACTGACGACTGCTGTACAGAATCTACAAGCTGCGGTTCAACCCCCACCACCTCCAATTCCCCCCTGCCGCAAGTGCCCGGTGGCTTTGCCAGAGAAGTTTTTTGGGGAGAAAGGACTTTTTCAGATTTTCTTGGCCCAATCGGAGCTGTACATGCGCCTTCGACCTGAGGATTTCCTAATGGAACAGGCTCATGTGGGCTTCATCATTAACCTACTTTCAGGTGTGGCAGCTAAATGGGCTTTGGGACTTCTTCTCGCTAATGACCCCCTGCTTGGGGACTATCAAGGTTTCATGACAGCGATGGCCAGATTTTTTGGTGACCCCCTGCGCACGCAGACAGCTTCTCAGGAGATTCGCCGCCTCAGGCAGGGCAAGGACTCAGTTTCCAGCTATGCGACAACTTTTTGCTTGCTGATGCAGAATTTACAGTGGAATGATGCCGTGCTGGTGGCTCAGATTTTGGACAGTTTGAACGATGAGATCTTGGACGAGTTGGCGCACACGCCTAGCCTGCCTACTTTGGCGGACCTCATCCAGACCTGCCTCCAGATAGATAGTCGGCTGGAGGGGTGCCGGCAGACCCGGCGGGGCACTGGGGGCCAAGATTTCCCTCCTCCCATTCCCCCCGTTTCCTGCCCCCTCCCCCACCCCCTGCCCCTGCGGTGGGGGCGGAGGAGACCCTGATGCAGCTGGGAGCTACTTGAGCCCCACTGCCGCCAGAGAAACTAGAGCGGCAGTGCGCTGAGCGCCAATGCTTTCAGTGTGGAAAACTGGGACATTTCACCAAAACCTGCCGTGCTAGACCCGCAGCTCCTCTGCCTCCCTCTCCTCATCTTCCTCCTCCTCCTCCTCTTCACCCCCAGGCCTGACTAGGCTGCCTCCCAAGCCTGTTGGGGGTCTCCAGTGTGGGGGTTTGTTCCACACCCGGTGGGTGCCTTCCGCAACCCCCCCACCCTCCCATCTGCTATTACATATTCCCCTCTGCTCCTCCCAGTGGGGTGGGGTGGAGGCCCTGGCTTTAGTGGACTCAGGGGCTACGACCAGTTTCATGGATGATACCTTCGCCCTCTTCCACAAGATTCCTACCCTGCCTCTTCCTGCCCCCTTGGCAGTGGAGACCATCAATGGGCGTCCTCTTTCTTCAGGCGCAGTGACCCAGATTACAGCTCTGCTCACTCTGCATGCCCTGTCCCACATTGAGCAGATTCAGTTTCACTTGGCCAAGGTTCCCCAATACCCAATCGTGCTGGGTGTCTCCTGGCTCTCTAAGCAAAATCCTCAGATTTCCTGGGGGCTTCAGTAAGTGGAATTTGTGTCTCCCTACTGCCGGGATCATTGCCTCCTGACTGAGGTGCCAGTCCCAGTCCAGGCCTTAACTCTTTCCTCTCCCTCCTCATCTGCTTCTGGCAGTTCTTCAGCTACCGTGATCCTCCCAGAGAAGTATGCAGCTTTTCGGGATGTTTTCGACAAGAAGGAGGCCGACCAGCTCCCCCCCACACACCCATTTGACTGTGCCATTAATCTCATTCCAGGGGCGACCATCCCTGCTGATCGACTGTATTCGATGTCGGAGCCGGAACTTCGAGCTCTGCGGCAGTTTTTGGACACAAACCTCAGACGTGGCTTCATTTGCCCTTCCTCCTCCCCTGCCTGCGCCCCTACCATCTTTGTGACCAAAAAATCTGGAGAACTCCGCCTGGTGCATGACTACAGAGCCCTCAATTTGGTCTTGATCCCCGACAAGTACCCCCTCCCCCTCATACCGGAGAAGCTGGAGTGCCTGGGGCGAGCCAAGATTTTCACAATGTTGGACCTGTGTGGCGCCTACAATCTGATTCGCATCTGGGAGGGGGATGAGTGGAAGACCTGTTTCAGCACCCTGTATGGAATATATGAATACCTAGTGATGCCGTTTGGGCTCGCCTGTGTTCCCCCCCCCCCGCCCACATTTTCTAGTTTTATGAATGCCATCTTCCGGGACTATTTGGACACTTTCCTCATTGTGTATCTCGATGATTTACTTATATTTTCTGAGGACCCCCATGCCCATCAGCACCATGTCTCCACCATCCTCCAGCGCCTCCGCGAGAACCATATGCCAAGCTGGAGAAATGTGCATTTGATCTAACCTCTTTGGACTATCTTGGCTACATTATCACAGCTGATGGTATCAGGATGGATCCTGCAAAAGTCCAGGCTGTCCTCTCCTGGCAGGCTCCATCCACCAAGAAGGACTTGCAACGTTTTCTGGGGTTTGCTAATTTCTACAGAAAGTTCCTGCCCAGCTTTGCTTGGCTGACATCTCCTCTCACGGACCTCCTTAAGGGCAGAAAATCTCCTTTTCATTGGATGACATCTGCCCAACAGGCTTTCGAGGAACTTAAGAAGCTTTTTAGTTCTGAGCCGATCCTGTTACATCCTGACATGAGGAAGCCTTTTGTGGTGCAAACTGATGCCTCTGACTTTGCGGTGGGGACAGTGCTTTTTCAGCCTGATTGGGCAGGCGGCGGGTTGCAACCCTGCGCCTACCACTCCAGGAAGCTGAACATGTCTGAGAGGAATTATACCATCTGGGAGAAGGAACTGTTGGCCATCAAGTCCGCTTTGGAGACCTGGCATCATCTGCTGGAGGGGGCACAGCACCCAGTCGAAGTTAGAACCGACCATCGCAACCTGGAACATCTTCAGACAGCCCGTGTCTTAAACCAGAGGCAGATTAGGTGGTTGCATTTTTTCCCCAGTTCCATCTTAAGATTTGCCATGTGAAGGCCTCCGACAACCTAGAAGCAGATGCTCTTTCTCGTAAGCCAGACCTCCAGCCAGGGGGTGAGGGAAATCCCCCCCCCTCTGATTCTTCCCCCCCAGAGCCTGGCAGCAGCTGCGGTGCCTCACTCTTGGGAGGAGCTCCTTCACTCTGCACAGGCTCAGGATGCTTTTGTTTGCACAAAAGTGGAGGAATTGGGGCTAACTTCTACCCCCCCACTCTACCCCCTTCTCTTTGCGAGGTGGCATGCTTTACCATTCTGGTTGGGTCCATGTGCCTTCTAGACCCCTCTGTGAGAAGGTCCTCCATCAGTGCCACGACTCCCCCACTGCTGGGCATTTTGGCTTCGCCAAGACCCTGCACAGAGTGACATGGGATTTTTGGTGGCCTCGTGTGTGTCGGGATGTCAAGACCTATGTCACCTCCTGCCCTTCCTGAGGGGGTGAAGGCCCCCTCATGCAAGCCCACAGGCTTGCTTCACCCCCTGCCTCCTCCTTCAGGACCTTGGAAATTGCTCTCCCTTGACTTCATCACTGACTTGCCTCACTCACACGGTAAGACCACCATTCTGGTGGTGGTGGATTTGTTTTCTAAGATGGCCCATTTCATCCCCTGCTCTGGGTTGCCCACAGCCAGGGAGACGGCGCATGTTTTCCGGCTCCACGGATGGCCCGAGGGTCTCATTTCAGATGGGGGGCACAATTCACTGCCCATTTCTGGAGGGAGCTACTTTGGCTTCTACATGTGACACTCCATCTTTCCTCCGCCCAACATCCACAGACGGACGGTCAGACCGAGTGCACCAATGCAACTCTGGAGCAATAGTTGTGCTGTTTTGTCAATTACCAGCAATATGACTGGTTTTCCTTGCTGCCTCTTGCAGAATTTGCTTATAACAATGCCTGCCATGCTTCCACCTGCCAAACTCCATTTTTTGTGGGGATGTCAGAGAATTCCGCCAAGGATCTCAGTGAGGCTGAATGCCAGTGCATTCGGCCCCCCGAAATCTGTGGCGGAATGGCCTGCCACCCCCCCCCCCGCGGATCCCCCCCAGAACAAGACTTACCTGGGGTGGATGTTCCGGGCGGCGGCAGCTCCGGCGGCAGCTTCGGCGGTGGCGGCGGCTGTGCTGGCTGGTCTTCCAACCGGCTGCCACCACCGCCATTTGTAGTCTTGTCTTTTTTTTTTTTTTTTTTACAGAGACGTGATAGGCTACGTAAGTTTTTACGTAGCGTAAAATGTCTGGGTAAAAAAAAAAAGGCGTACGCAAATGGTGGCGGCTATGGCCGCCGCCATTTGCGTACGCGTTTTTTTTCTTTTTTTCCCCAGACGTGATAGGCTATGTAAGTTTTTACGTAGTCTAAAACATCTGGGTAAAAAACAAAACAAAACAAAACACCACATACGCAAATGGCAGCGGCTACGGCCGCCGCCATTTGCGTTCCTTATTTTTCTTCGTCTTAGTCTACGTAAATATTTACAAAGACTAAGATGAAGAAAAATAAGGAACGCAAATGGCAGCGGCCGTAGCTGCCGCCATTTGCGTACGCATTTCCCCCCCCCCTTACCCAGAGCCCTCCGCGGCTGGAAATCCGGCTGCGGACAGCCCTGGCCTGGGCCTAGCCAGCTGCTCCACAGAGCCGCCATGGAGCACAACCAGCTTTCGAGGATTCCAGGGGGGAGGACCGGATCACCTCCCCCCCTCGAGGATTCCAGGAGTGCCTCCCCCCCCCCAGCGGAACCCGGTGGTGCCAGGTAAGCAGGGTTTCATACACCCCTAATTTTTTGCCAGTTTTGGTTACCACCCCAAGGCTTGCCCATCCGCCTTAGCTCCCTCTTCGGTGCCAGTGGCCCATGACTTTTTAGAGGAATTGCGAGCAGTACACCACCTCTTACGGGACTCCCTTGAGCAAGCCAAGACAGCCTACAAGGCCTCTGCAGACCAGCGGCGCCAGTCGAGTCCGTCTCTGCAACTGGGGGACTGGGTTTGGCTGTCCACCCAATACCTCCCCTCTCACTCACCTGCAAGGAAGCTCGCACCTCGCCATATGGGGCCTTTCCAGATTATGGCCCAGATTAACCCTGTTGCTTTTCGCCTGGCTCTCCCCCCCTCCATGAAGATCCATCCTGTTTTTCATTGGTCCTTGCTGTTCCCCCTGGTTTCTGGCGACCCTCATCACTCGGTCGGTTCCCCCCCATTGTCAGTGCTGGTGGAGGGGGAGGAAGAGTTTGAGGTCAAGGAGATTCTGGACTCCCTCCTTTTTCGCAGCCTCCTGCAATATCTCGTGGACTGGAAGGGGTATGGGCCAGATGAGTGAACCTGGGAACCTGTGGGAAATGTGCATGCTCCGTTGCTGCTGAGGCGCTTCCACCAGCTGTACCCCCACAAACTTGGGGCCCCAGGGGAGGGGCATGAGGTGGGCCTCATGGGAGGGGGGATGATGTCAGGGTGGAAACTGAGCCGATAGAACTCCTGAGCAGTTCTGATTCTGAGGAGGATCAGCAATCCGTGGGAGAGGAGCCTGCTCATCCCTCACAGGTACAGCAGCTGGCAGAGATTCCTCCTGCCAGCATTCCTGAGATAGATAGTGATCCTAGCTGTGAGAAAGTGCAGGAGGGGGGCTTGCTAGATGCTCGACACAGATGCAGGGAGCAATGAGCGATGGAGGGTGCGGAAAGGAGGCGTAGCACCTGTTTGACACACAAGCAATGGCCGCCTCCTGTGGACCCAAGGGAAAGAGGGAGGATCTCTCCCTAGCCCATAAGTTCAGGGACTTCAAGTGATTCTCCTTCAAATGGGGATCAACTGCCTACTCGGAGCATAGGCTATTCTGCAGTTCATTGCTTAGTCGCTGGTGATTATCATCTGAAAGAGTTGTTAAGTTGTAAAAGGATTAAAGCCTTGAAAAGAATCCTTTTGTCTGTGTCTTAAGTTGGCTATTGGAGTAGACTGAAAGAGGCCGCTAGGGCGCTCCTGACACCTGCATAGTCGGGGTTCTAGATCACAGGGTGAGCTCATACACCTAGAGCAGGCTCCCCTCTTAAGATCTTCTGCCACTGACACAGGCAGCATGACTGGGCTGTACCATGGGGATGTGATGGAGGGATAGGGATGTATGAGAATTTTGTTTTTGCTCACAAAACGTGCCAGCATGTGCCAATCTCTGAATGTGAGCATGAGCACGTGTCCACCCCAAATATTTGCAAATTGTCAAACACGTGCTCGCATTTGTCTCATTCCCCATTTCCAGGTCTGTTTGCACAAAGTCCCTAATTTGTGCAAATTTCCTCAGTAGATTGAATCAGCCCCAGTTTAGTCTATGGAAGAAATTTGTACAAATTTGTGGAGATCTGGGCACCTCTCCCCTTTGATCGCTGCTCAATTTGCACAAGTTTTCCATCCACACAGAGCAAGCAGCGATTGCAAATGTGAACAGGAATCGGGCACAAGTCAAGCGGCGTGATGATGTTTGGAGAATGCTAGTGATTTTGAACATCGCGTGTTCCCCTGTCACGGTGGAGGGGGCGGGGCCAATGAGGGCACTGTGACTCTACTCTTCCCTTCATGCAATGGTGACTTCTCCAACCCGGTGCCCTCCAGTTGTGTTGGGTTGCAGCTTCCAGCATTCCTGACAGGAATGGAAGCTGGTTTCAGTGTATGCATTTTCTTTAAAAAAATTTTTTTCCCCTTTTAATGTGCAAAAACAGTCTACCTAGGGAGTCTCCCTGGTACATAGAAATTATTATTTGGGGGTGGCCACATTTTGCTTCAAAACCGATCAGCACTCAGCCACCTGAGTTTGCTACTAGAGGGAACAAGTAGCACCTGCAACAAAAAGTTCTACTGCATCACCAGTGTGCCTCATCCACACCACTTGTCAAGGGCTCCTTGGAGGGCTCTCAGTCTAATCCAGTAGCCAAGTCCAGACACAGACAAAGGGATTCTTTTCAAAGCTTTATTCTTCTTTTACAACTTAACAGCTCTACAGGTAGCAACTAAATCTGAGCAGCAGCATCCCTATGCCCTAAGTTAGAACAGTTGGTCCCCGTTTGAAAAGCAATTACTGGCAGACCCCTGAATATAAGGACAAGGGAGAATCCCTCCCCTTTTCCCTTGGATCCTCTGGGCGCAACCGTTCTTTGAACGCCAACCAGGCGCTACGCCCCTTTTCCGCGCTCTCCATTTGGCGCCGCTCTCTGCGTCTGCGCCGCGCATCCATCCAGTCTGCTATCTGTGCTGGGTCACTCCCTGGACTGCTTTCTAATCTAGGAATGTGGGTGGGAGGAATCTCTGGCAGCTGCGGGCCCTGGGAAAAAGGGGCATGCTCCTCTCCCAGGAGCGACTGCTCTTCCTCAGCATCAGAACTACTCTGGGATTCTATGGGCTCAGTGTCCACCCTGACACCACTGCTGTTTGTGTATGCATGTCTCTTGCTCAATGGCTCACCGCTGGTGGCAAAGTCCTCCCTCCTCCCTATTCTTGCTGCCAGAGATGAGTGGTGCCCCCCACAAAATGTTGCACATGGGGTGGGGGGGGCTTCTGTTCCCTTATTCTTGCCCATACTGATCCCTCCGTGGTGGGCAGTATTGTGGGAGGCTTGCTGGGGAAGGAGGGTCTGAGGTCATGTCCTGTGCATCAGCTGTAGCTTGCGCAGTGGGCTTTGCTGTGTGTTCTTGTATTGCATGTGCCTTCCACCTCCCCTTTTCTTTGCAGGAGCATACAGAGGCATGCTCCTATTTCTGTCTTGCTTCTTTTTTTGCCCCCTACATTAAAAAAATGTTGTTATATTCTTCTCCAAACCTCAAGGTTTTCTCCCAAATATGCAGATGCCACCTCCTTGTTTCTTGGTAGGCTCATTTTGCCTACAAAGCTGTCGGCCCTGCCCACCCACATTCAGCAGTAGAAGGAGTAGTGATGCATTCTGCTTCTGACAAAATACAGCAAACATTTCTGTGACATTTTGGAAAATTCTGCCAAGGCTATTACCTGGGCATAAAAATATGGATGCAGCCACTTCTGTCTTCTGAAGATCGTTGGTAATAATTAATTGTAGAATAATATCCCATGCATGAAACGGTTAAAGAAAGAAGAAGAAAAAAAACAGTTTTGAAGTACATTGCATGATGTTTAAGGAAAGTCACCACCAAAGTAACATGGTTGGCCAGAATTTATTTGCAAGCAAAAGTTCACCATATTTGATTTGTTTTCAATTTTTGATAAGAAAAAAAAAGACCTGTCAATTGTGACTGTTATTCAGTTGTGGGATAAGATTTTTCAGAAACTCAAAATGATCAAGACCTGTGTGTAATGGCTTTGATTAATGAATTGCTAAGGATATAAAATTATTTTATTACTACACATATAAAAGCAGGCTTAAGCGACCAGGAGTTAAGGGTACATACTTAATGGACCAAGTATAAGAATGTAAAATGATTATATAAACAACATATAAATAATCTAGGCAGCCTATAATGCGATGATAACCATGTGTGGTACTATTGTGTATCAATTTACTGCGGGAAAGTCCAACCTTTGCAAAAACACTAACATTACAATAATAAATCCAAGTTAAATACAATAATAAAAATACAGCAAAATAAAAGACAAATAGAAAGCCAACATGAATAGGACTACACAAGGTTTTTTTATTATTTAATTAAATGTTGTTATTAAAATCTCATTAGTTTTACTATTCATTTTTAATATTACATTTGTTTCTTTATTCATTTGTTTGAACTATATTTGCTTTTGTTATTCAGATTTGTTTTGTTGCCTATTTTTTTTTCTTTTTAAATATTTTTTGCCTTCACCTGTGGCAGCCATAGCAGCAGCAACCTGGTTTTGGTTTTCCAAGAATGCCTGGGATGCTGCATTGTTCTAGGGCATTCAGGAGTTGGGGGAGAAATGGTGCGCGCCATCTCTCCCCTGGAATGCCTTGGAAGGACACAATGTCCAGGGCATTCTGGGTAAATAAAATGGCAGCCAGAAGGTGATGGCCACTGAAATCATCTGGTGCTACCAGAAAAAATAAAACTGCCCTCTCAATCCCAAACTGAGTGATGAATGGGTACAAACTGGATAATGGAAACACACTAATTCATACACATATGTACCCATTTATGACACATGACATTTGATTTGTTAAACATTTGAAATCCCCCCCCCCAATTTATAACCTACCCTTCCAATTAAGTTTCTTGATTTGGGCTTTGAGTGATCTCGCAAGGCTGAGAACCTCAGCGCTTCACTGTTGTGAAGGACACAACAGGATGACTGTTGCCTGTCGGGGGCCTTATTTGAACGGCAATATATACCATTAAAAAGAACCTGAGGCTTTTTTTTTCTTTCCTTTCTCTTTAAACTAAGAGGCAAACAGTAAATTTTAATGGGCTACGGGGCTGAAGACAAATGCTTCTTAAGAAGTGCTGAAATTAAACAGGCAACCTGAAATGTATGAATAAGCAATGGTATAAATCATGCAGAACTTTTATTAAAAGCTATGTCACTTGTTCCAGGCAGTCATGGGGAGGGGAGAGGTTGGCCGTGAAGTAAGAATTTGGGTGCCTTTGAAATGAATACCAGGGCCATTAAGCGGAGATGATTATGAGAAGTAGCAGGACAGAGAGACAAGTGCCTCTACAGTGTCATCTACAGTTCCCTTCCACCTCCTCAAACCCTGCGAGTCTCCCACGCCGCCTTTCCTCCCATGCTGCAGTGCCATGACGTGATATACTGGGATCCTTTATATTCATCAGGCGTTTGATGGATGTGCAATAAGAATGGATAGCTGGGAGTGGAGAACTCAAAATTAAAAAATCCTAAGAGTGGGGAATTGCCAGAAGATTTATTTTTTTCTCTTGTCAGCCTCTCAATATATTATTCTCTTTGTTCCCTGCTTATTAATTTTCGAGTTGCTAATGGTGTAATTTACTTTGCAAATTGCAATCATTTTAATTATTCATTTGTAAAACTAAAAAAATGATAACAAAGCAGGGAGTATTTCAAACCAGGAAATCCTCTTTCAAGATGGAGCCCAAGCAGCTTATTCATTCAGCTGCCTCTTAGACTGTATCTGTAAGCTGCTGAGCATCTGATTCCAATCGATGCCAAGCGTATTTCGAGATTTTGCAAAATCTAGCGGTGAACTCTTTCAGTGGACAAACACTCTATTCCTAAATGTAGGCATTAGGTATAGCTTCCTATAGGTGTAGGAATATAGGTAAAGTTATAGGTATATAGGTATAGGTATAGGTATACCTATGGGTGTATAGGTATTGGTATACCTGTAGCTATATAGGTATAGGTATAGGTATAGGTATAGGTATAGGTATAGGTATACCTATACAGAGAGAGGTATAGGTAAAGGTATAGGTATAGGTATACCTATAGATAAATATGTGTAGGTATACCTATAGGTATATAAATATAGGTATACCTATAGGTATAGGGGCCGCGGTGGCTTAGTGGTTAAGACGCTGAACTGCAGACTGGAAGGTCAGCAGGTCAGCAGTTCAAGACTGAGTGCTGCGTGATGGAGTGAGCTCCCGTCTTCAGTCCCAGCTTCTGCCAACCTAGCAGTTTGAAAGCAAGAAATTGCAAGTAGATAAATAGGTACCGCCTCGGCGGAAAAGGTAACAGCGTTCCGTGCACCTCAGTGTTCAGTCATGCCGGCCACATGACCACGGAAGCATCTTCGGACAGCGCTGGCTCTTCAGCTTAGAAACGGGGATGAGCACCGCACCCTAGAGTCGGACACGACTGGTTGGGGACACCTTTACCTTTTACCTTTATATAGGTATAGGAATATAAGCATCAAGTATAGCTTCCTGCAGTGCTGGCAAAACGTTACTTTGCTAGTTGGGGGATTTTATGCCCAGCTGGTCTGAAGCATTTGTAGGGCTGATTGGATTAAGGATAGCTGCTTGTTGTTGTTGTTGTTGCAGTTGTTGTTGTTGCTGCTGCTGCTGCTGTTGTCGTCACTGCGGTTATTATTACCCTGCTTGTCTGTAAATGTTTATACTCACAGAACCACAAAAATAACATCAATCAACCAATTAGAACAGTGTAAAACATAACAAAAATCATCCAATTAACAATACTGCAGTTAAAACTAGAAAACAATTGGAACTATATAATGGTAGAATTAGACTAAAAGAACCCTAAAAACAGCAGATCGCTAAACGTTTTTTAAAAACCCTCTTTGAGCAGGGTAGACAGCCCATCTAAACCGGAGAGGTGGTGTTCAGCATGTTCTGAATGGGGTTGCATGCCCCATAAAGTAGAGCTTGTCGATCAATAGTGATGCATCCACTGCACTGAGGTGGTCTGTGGAAAGGTTGCAGAGCAGTGTCTCAAGAGTATCTGTGACTCACTTGGCCCTCCACGTGATTCATTTTTCTCATGTTGTAGATGGAGGCCATTTCAGCCAGGGCTGGATTATCAAAGAAGTGAACAATATGGCTCAGGTGCAGTGTCCATGGCTGGCTGGGGGATGCTGGAAGTTGTAAGCCTTTTTTTTGTCTAAACTATTTTGGGGACAGGTTTCAGAACCTTGGAAAGGTCCTTTAGAGTTCTGACTAGGGCTGTGCATGGACCCCGCGCTTCACTTTGGATGCTGCTTTGGACCTTCCGAACCTGCCTCGCCTTGGTTCGGACCGATTTGGACCCCATCTTCTTTGACTCGGATCTGAATCCAAAGCAAGATTCGGACAATCGAATCACTCGTTTGGGGCGTTTTCCCATTAACTTGCATGGGAAAACACAAATGACCATAACTTTTTCACTTTTCATGATAAGTATATGAAATTTAGGGAACTCTCAGCCCCTGCAGAGCGGTGTCCACGTGCCAAATCTCAGGCAATTTGGGCCAGTAGTTTTTGTGGTAGATGCAGGTGAAATTTGATTTTTTCCCACAAAAACTCGCAAAGCCAAGAGCTATAACTGTTCACTGGTTGCACAGAAGTGCATGGCATTTGGGGAACTCTCAGCCACCCTGGAGGAGATCCCACCTGCCAAATTTCAGACAGTTTGGCCCATGGGGTTTGTGCTAGGCACAGGTAAAATGGGCTGTTTTCAGAAACTCAAACCGAAGTTCATAAAGGGATAATCAAGTTAGGCATTGAAGTGGTGAGGAAGTCACTATCCCTAAATTCTACTGTAGGCTTCTTTGAAGTGCAAATAGTACTACTTTCCTATTCACAGTCAATAACCTGAGGGTCTCTTTGGCTGAATTGCCTGGGAAAACACTGGCTGGGAGGCAGGAAGCAAACAAAGACAGCAACCCTGCCAGGTGAGCACACTGACTTGAACGAAGAGCAGTGCCAGTTGTCTGCTGGACTGACAGAGGCAGGAAGCAACACAGCAACCCTGCCAGGAGAGCACAGCGGCACCTCGCCCACCTCTGCCAAGACTGTGAAGGTGCCTCATATTGGGCTTGCTTGCTTTGCAACACACAGTGTAGTGTTATATTATTTAAATAATAGCTGTTGATGTGTGTAGCCCTTTACCCACTGTTTCTGGAAATGGAGACTGTGCATACCCCTTTGACACACATCGTTTGCTTGTCCTCACAGCACAGGCACGCACACACATGAACAAGAGAAAAGCAAACACTAAACTACAAGCGAAGTGGGGGTGGGAGACTATCATCCTAACAGAAGAGAAAGGGGCGTGTGTGTGTTTGTGTGTATATATATACATAATGTAAATTTGTTATTAGTATTGTATGCTGCCTAGAGTGGCCGGGTAGCCGGCCAGATGGGTGGCTAATAAATCAAATAAATAAATAAATAAATAAATAAATAAATAAATAAATAAATATTAGGGAGGAGAGATAAGAAATGGGAACAGAAGGAATACAGGAATTGAGAAGGGGGGTGGAGGGGAGCCAAGAACGAGGTAAGGAAAGTCCTAAATGTAAATATATATTTATAAAAAATCTAGACAGAATCAAAGTAAGGGCAAAGTAATGGTTGAGAGAGAACTGAAAAGTGTGTGCGTGTGTGTGGGGGGGAGATAAGCAACTACAGTGAAATTTTCTGGATTGTTAAATGAACAAGCAACAAGAATGATTGGTAAACCTATTACAGATACAGAAGGGTGGGGTTGGGAGACACTATCATAGCTGTCATAGCGCGCACTTTCTTCTTGGCTTCTGCTCAATTATCAGGCGGCTTGCACACCCCAATGGATTGTCTTGTGCACTCCCTGGGGTGTGTGCACCCCACTTTGGAGACCACTGCTCTAGCTTCTAGTCCTCTCCTCTCCAGTAACACCACCTCTCTCACAATGAGCAAACGGAGGCTGACTCACAGCAAAGCTCCTTCCTTCCTCTTCCACCTCCTCTCCTCTCCTCTCCCCTTCCCCTCTCCCTCCACATTTTCTGCCCCTCCCGGTGGCTGGCTCTCTCTCAAATTGATACATTTGGCACCTCTGTGTCCTCTCGCCTCTCACCTTCCGCCCTCCCTCCTCCTTCCCCTCTGCGTAATCTTTCAGAAGTTGATACATTTTAGAGACAGCTTGTCTGGGCTGCTCAGAAGGCCTAAGAAGAGCACCAAATATACAAGTAAGACTGAGGAGCCTCATCGGTGACATGCTCCAGTTCTGGGCACTTTGGTGCTGTTCTGATCTGCTTCATAGCAAGATGAGGCACCTCTGAATCAGCCCACTTCACCTTGTTATTTGGGCTTTGGACTGAAGCGGTGCACAGCCCTAGTTCTGACTGGTTCTGACCGAAATCCAGAGAGGATTCCCCCATGACATCTGAGCCACCAGCCTCTGTTGTTACTGGCAGTAAGAACTCCAAGCTAAAATATGCTGGCATTTGGGGCCCTGCCCCTTTTGCCTTTGGTCCCACCCACCACTGGGATGTGGTCCTCAAGAGCTTCTCTAAAATGGAATCTGGCCCTCGGGCTGAAAGACGTTCCCCACACCTGATTTAATGGGTTTAAACTAGGGATGGACGAAAGTCCCTTACCTTATCCCACAGCTTGCTTTGCAGTGGGGGGGAGGTGCTCTGTTCCTCCCTCCGAAATTCTGGGCGGGGTGGGAGGCGCCCCATCCCTCCCCGCCGAAATTCTGGGCGGGGGGGGGAGGCGCCCTGTCCCTCCGGCCGAAATTCTGGCCGGGGGGAGGCGCCCCGTCCCACCGGCCGCGAATCCTGCTGTCCTGCCGGGACGCAAATGGCAGCGGCCATAGCTGCTGCCGTTTGCGTCCCTGCAGTCAGCCGTGATAGGCTACGTAAATCCTTACGTAGCCAATCACGGCTGACTTTGGGGGGGGGAAGCGCGTACGCAAATGGCGGCGCCCATGGGCGCCGCCATTTGCGTTCGTTATTTGGGCACATGTAGTCTACGTAAACATTTACGTAGACTACGGCGAAAAGGGCAACGCTATTTGCGTTGCCCTTATTTTCGCCGTAGTCTACGTAAATGTTTACGTAGACTACACGTGCCCAAATAAGGAACGCAAATGATGGCTCCCATGGGCGCCGCCATTTGCGTACGCGCTTTCCCCCCCCCAAAGTCAGCCGTGATAGGCTACGTAAGGATTTACCTAACCTATCACCGTGTTTTTTGAAAAACTAGCCGTGATAGGCTACGTAAATCTTTACGTAGCCTATCATGTTTGTTGTTTTGTTTTGTTTTTTTTATTGGGAAATCGCGGCGGTGGCAGCCGGTTGGAAGACCGGCCGCCGCCGCTGCCGCCGAACTGCCGCCGGGAGCCGCCGGGAGCCTCCAGCACCAGGGACATTCGGGAAAGGTAAGTCCCATCCCGGGGAGGGGGCAGGGGGTGTCGGAGAATTTCTCCACCAATTTCGGGGGGCCGAATGCGTTGGCATTCGGCCTCCCAGAGATTCGTGGAGAAATTCTCTGACATCCCTAGTTTAAACAAAACCCCAAACCCAACAACAACAGGAGAGCCAATCACAGATCTCCTGCATCATGTCCATCTTGACCCATTGATCACAATGGGTTTGGCATGCATAGTTCTGCATAACAAGAGGGTTGTTTGAACGAACCATTTCACACCTTCCAAGGAAGCTCCCCCTGGCGTCCCCATCCTCCGGCTGGCTACACCCACCGGTGGCTGTGTGTGCAGTGCTAAGAAGACATGGGGAAGTGGTAGCAATGATGAGAAAGAAGATGAGGAGCAATGGCAGCTGGTAACAGTGGGGGAAAGAAGGGAGCCTCACTGAGGGAGGGGGCCTATTGAGTGTGTCTTGCCCAAGGGCCCCCTAAAACCTGGAGCCAGCCCTATTCACCAGCTTCATTACATGCATGAGAAGGTTCCTTTGAACACCCCTAATGTGAACCAGGTAAAGGTTATGTTTGCTCCTCCTTCCACCCAGTCCCCAGGAACTGAGGCCTGTTACATGACGCAAGACATTTTGAGTTTATCATTGATGAAGAGGTGCGATATGTGTAACAGCAGCAGCAGTAATAGTAAAACTGGGTTTGCCATAGAGGGTTTGCTCAACGAGGAACTTGATTCAGTTCCATCTAACTGACAAGTGTAGCCATGTGAATCACACATTGTCAAACGCTCATGTTTTGTTACGTTCATGCCGTAGGTGTACACGTTAAAAATCTTAGAGGTACTTGTAAAGAGATATAATTGGGGCCAGCCATATAATGAGACAGCGTGAGGCAGCCACCTCAGGCAACTGGTTTGAGGTGTCATGAAAGGGTAGCACAATGTTATTTATTAATTTTAATATCATATTTTTACTGCTGGGGGGAGGGGAAGAGGCACTTATGGGATTTTCTACTTCAGGTGCCAAAATAACTTGGGCAGCCTTGGGTATTATGCACCTAGTCTGTCTTTTTCTTTTCTTTTTTAGTAAAAATACATACATGTTTTGCCTCAGGGCAAGCTTCCATATATGACTATACCAAATCTCTAAAGTAAATCTGACTATTTCCACCCCACCCCCGCTTTTGTAAGTCGAGCTGCTGTTAAAAGAAAAAATATAAATTTCCTATGTAATAATTTAGTACCTACAAATTGGGAAAGGGTAGCAAATTGTTATTTATTAATTTTAATATCATATTTTTACTGCTGGTCGGCGGGAGGGGAAGAGGCACTTGTGGGATTTTCTACCTCAGGTGCCAAAATAACTTGGGCAGCCTTATGCACCTAGTCTGTCTTTTTCTTTTCTTTTTTTAGTAAAAATACATAAATGTTTTGCCTCAGGGCAAGCTTCCATATACGACTATACCAAATCTCTAAAGTAAATCTGACTATTTCCACCCCCACCCCCACCCCCGCTATTGTAAGTTGAGCTGCTGTTAAAAGAAAAATTATAAGTTTCCTATGTAATAATTTAGTACCTACAAATTGGGAAAGGAGTGCAAGTGCTGGGGTTTGGGGAACTTATTGTTTAGTAATAACAGAAATCTGATTAAAAATGCAGTCCCAGAAATCTGATACATGGGGGCAAAGCGTGCAGCTCGGAGCTGCTGGGGAAGTAACGCAGGAGGGGAGGCTTTAGGCCCGGGGATCATCTCCCCAGCCCCCATTGCTTGAATTGGGGGGGAATGTGGGGATGCAGGCTGCCTGTTGATCTTTGAGGGTTGGACTCGATGGCCTTGTAGGCCCCTTCCAACCCTACTATTCTATGATTCTATCTCATAGTCTTGGGGAAGGGGCCATTTGCTGCTCTATCTCAGCCAGCAAAAGCCACTGAGGTGACAGTTTGACCTGCGCCTTGAAGGGGAGCTGTCTTTCACTGAGGAAGTAGCAATGGCTCCTTCACTGCTCGCTTTCTCCCTCCCTCCGTCCCTCCCTCCTTCCCTCCCTCTCTCTCTCTCTCTCTTTTCCCTTAACTGTTGCCAGTTTCAGTAAAGTTAGATTTGTGCCGGTGCCTAGTCTTCTGGAGTTTTCTTTACAAATGAATATGTTTGCAGACCTACACATGGGAATCGTAGGAGGCAGAACAGAGAGCAAAAACTCTGGAGCCCATCATTGTGAATGGGACAGATGGTAACTCTAGCCAAAAATAGCATCTCAAGAAGTAGAACACATGGTAAGTTGCATTAATTTTAATAATTGCTTTTGTATGCCTTGATTTAAAAAAAAAAAAAAACTGGCAGGGACCTCTCTGCCCAAGATAATTAGCATACCTCTCTGTTACTGCTTTGCTTAAAAAAAAAAAACACGTTTTGTTTTTTTAAAATTGCCAAGTCTCAGCACTTGCGGAAAGCTGCCCACTTATGTCAGAGGTGCTCTGCAACTCTAGGATATGCATCCGCATAAGGCTGGTGCGTTGGCACTAGGAGCGTCCTGAGAAATCACTCTGCTTGCTTTCCTGAGATAGCGCCAGCTACATGCTTCGCAATATCCTGACAAGGGGTCCCTGTTTTGTTGTTCAGTTGGCTGATCCTTGTGTGAGATGTGAAAGCCTGGGTGGTGTGTGTGTGCGTAGATTTTAAAAACCTATTTTTTTCCTAGGGCCTTGGAAAAAAATAGGAGGGGAGGGGGGAAGGCATTTTCCTTCAATTTGTTTCACTTCCCCCATGTTTTTTTTTTTCCTCCAGGCCTTCACATCTCTAGACCAGATGAAATGACAAGGGGCCCTAAGGAAGCTCCCTATTTTATTTAATTTATG
This sequence comes from Heloderma suspectum, assembly GCF_057233095.1. Taxonomy (NCBI): domain Eukaryota; kingdom Metazoa; phylum Chordata; class Lepidosauria; order Squamata; family Helodermatidae; genus Heloderma; species Heloderma suspectum. The sequence continues at coordinate 198,011,541 of NC_139462.1, forward strand.
GCAGGAGCAACATTTGAACTGAGGACTTCTTGTTTTGTAGCTCAGCTGCTATGCTTGGAGGCTGAAGCAATTTCAAAGAAAGCTACCCCCTCCCCTTACTAGCAAGAGCAAAGGTTCCTGAGTCATATCCCGTGAATCCTGAAATAAGTAGGAATGGGTGAGAATTTTGTTCAGTTCTTTTTTTGGTGTGTATGTGGGGGAGATATGGAGATAAAGGTAACATTACCTTAGAGTGTTGTTGTAAGGGTTACCACATGTTCATATATGGGAACCACTTTGGGTTGGATCCAGAATCTGCCTTCTGCCAGAGGGAGGGCTCTGTTTCTGGAAGGTCCCTCTACCTAATTGTTGGGGATGCCCCCCCACACCAGAGGTCACCCCATTCAGCAGAGTCTTCTGACTCTCTCTGTAGCATTTTCAGGTGGCGGGGGGGGGGTGCTGCCGTAGGAAGGAGGGGGCAGGGAAGTCCACTACCATCAGCGCAACTGATCCAGCGTCAATCTGGATCCAACCCACTGAACCCTGACAGCGCTCTACAGATGCCAAGTATCATCATGGATTCACCTCTTGAGCAGGTTAACCAACCAGGATTTAAACTGATTCCAGAGATTAGTATGAAAGGGTAACTGGTTGTGTACTGAGGCAGCCATTTCTCAGTCTTGGTCTCAGTGCTGTAATGTTATTTCCATGGGTATCAGTGAGCTTGGAAAATTTTCTTTCAGTGTTTTAATATACTTATTACCAGTGGGTGACATTCAGTTAGATATTTCTTTCAGTGAAGCTGGCTGATGGTCTTTGCTTCTTGCTTACTGCTTCCATTAACCAATCTCAACATCTGGCACTCATCTCAGTTTGCTGTGTCCTGCTATGCCCTTTATATCCTGTTTCCTGTAGCAGCCTAGGCCTTTAAAACATCCACATCATCATGTACCATAATTGCATTATATTATTGTACAATGGCAAGTATGTCATGAAGCCCTCTTCAGATACAGTCATTTTTAGCCCACTAGAAAGAGAGAGCAAGAGGAAAGCAGAGTCAAGCCAACGTTCCTAGGGCCAACACAGACATTACTTTCAGTGTGTCTAGCAGCTAGATCTTTTCTCCCCCCACATTTTTACTCCAGAGTAGGTGCAGGGGCCCCTGATCTGGATCTTAAAAGCCCCTCTGCCCCCATGCTAGGGTCCTGATCCAGGTCAGGGGCCTACACCTACTCTAGAGTAAAATAAAAACTAAAAAAGATGTAGCTGGTAGACACACATTTAAAGTAATGTTTGTTTTGGTCCCCAGCAAACCATGAAAGAGGAACACAATATGCCCCCAAGTTACTAGCTTGAAACACCCTACTGCAGCCTTTTCCAAACTGGTACCCTCCTTATGTGTTGGACTGCAAATCCCATCATTCCCAGCTAACATGACCATTTGACCATGCTGGCTAGGAATGGTGGGACTTGTAGTCCAACATACCTGGAGGTCACCAGGTTGGGGAAGACTGCATGCTGGATCAGAGATGGCGGAGGAGGATGAATATTTGTGTCCTGTTGAAACCTGTAGGTATGATTTTTTAAAACTCAAAATGGATGCTTCAGTGAGTTGAGACATGAGAAATCTTAGAAACACCAACAGGTGCAAAAACAAGATGCAAGATAGATAGATAGATAGATAGATAGATAGATAGATAGATAGTTGATTGATTCAGTTCAGATCCTTCCTTTTGCTGTAAGTCAAAGATGTTGCTTTTGACAGGATGACCAGTAAGCCATGTTTTATGATGTGCCCGATCTTGGCTGATCTTGGAAGCTAAGCAAGGTCAGTCCTGGTTAGTACTTGTATGGGAGACCACCTGGGAATCAGGTTTCCTGCACTGAGCAGGGGGTTGGACTCGATGGTCTTGTAGGCCCCTTCCAACCCTATGATTCTATGTCTATGTCTATGACATTTTCATGCTGTTTGTCCTGCTTTATTAGGTTTATTAGAAATACTGCATTCATGCGGAGGCTGGTATTTAAGTGAGATGGGAGGCCTCAGAGAAGAAAAACCCTCAGCTCTCCACCTTTTCAAGAAGATTTGGGACAGAGAAAATGCTACTCTAATTCATACCATATGGAAGAACAACTGCAGAGATGCCGGTACATGCTGGAAATCTGTTGGAAGTTGCGGGCTGGGCTGAAGGATTGAAGCTGATATTACCCAAGATCGTTGTGGGATAGCTTCCTTCTGGTTGAATTACCGGCCCTTATTCCCTTCAAGGAGAGATCTTCATGGAATTCTCATATTCTTGGGCAGGGGTGAGCAACATGTGTGCCATGGGCTGCTGTGCATGAATGGAAATCATCACAACCCAGAAGCCCCACCCTTGTCCCTAGAAACTGACATATCTTGAGAGCAATCTCTGGCTGCCCAACATTCAATGCTTATCATGTAATGTCCTCAGTGGGGGAAGCGAACAATGCCAGAAAACAAATACATAGAAATGCTACATTGGTAATTTTTGTCAATTTGGGTCTAATGGTTCCATGAATATGTTCTTTGTTCACTGTTCAGGATCTTATCCCAAAGGAGGTTATATGGATAAGCAATTTCTACCTAGCTCACCCCATGTGTTTGAGCTCAGAGAACAATGATGAACCTGGAACAGGCCTCTTAGAGATGGTGTCTGATCAATTCATTCTATTTAGATGAAGTCTCTTGTGGAAAAATGGACCATCTCTCAATGGGTACCTAAAAGGAAATGTTATTTCAATGGAAAGATTCTGTTAGAATTAACCTCGACTACTTCATACCTTACAGCATGAGAGTTACAGCAACTGTTTTAGCACGGTATCCCCAAAGTTTCTTTTGCTTGTATATTTAACAGGACCCCAGAGTTTATGCAAGACAAACCTCATCTAGTTGTAGTTTTATGCAGGCTGGTCAAACATACACATTATAATAAAAAGTAGGAAGAACACTTCTTAAAACTTTTGTATTACTATAGCTCATTTTCATGTGCATTGTTATCTCCAAAGGATTTCTGTATCTGCAGAAGACTCAATAAGACCCGATTTAAAACAACAACAGCAACAACACATTTGTTACATCACAATTTGAGTTCGACGTGACTGATGACTTGTGATACCAAAATAATACTCCCTTGCCTCTTTGGGTACCATCCTATGGGGCCTCATGCTCAAGAGAGGCATGAAGAACTGACTTAAGGATGAGGATGACATTTGGAACTGGAGACTCAGAATGCAACACCCCCTGCCAAGTTAGGAAATCAATATTAGCCAGGCACAAACCACTCCAAATTTGGGTCCTGGCCAGTGCCAGCTCCAAGTGTTTGAGAGCCCTCAGACAAGGCACCTTCAGTGGACTGCTCCCCCAGTGAGTCTACCTTCTCAATGCCATTGTCACCAGCTGCTATTGCTCCTCATCCTCTTTCTCAGTGTTGCTACCAGTTGTCTGCTTGACAGGCGGAGGGCCAGTGTGCAAGCAGGCAGTGGCATCTACTGCTCCTTCTTCTCACCGCCACCATTGTGTGGGCCAGAATGAAAGGCAGGTTGCAGTGATCAAGGGGAAGAGCAGCTCCGGGGGAGCTGCAACGATCTATGATGACAAGAGCCTTGCCAGTAGGCCCCTGCTGGGTTGTGAGCCCTGGACAGTTGCCCAGCCTTGCCGACCCTTGACGCTGGCCCTGGTCCTGACTTGAATTGAGAGGCTGATTGAATCAGGAACCATAGAACATTGCAACTCCCGTGCACTGTGGCAGGAAAGGACACTCCTGAGAGTGTTCAGGAGTCTACAGGCTTCTCCTATCTTCAGCCAGGAAGTGAGCCGGTGCCCCTCACCAAGTTGCAAAGGCGGGGTATAAATGCAATAAATAAATAAATAAAATAAGTTCATCTGGCAGCAAGCCACTGCTGGGTGCCATATTGCCTTTGCACAGTGCTGTGTTAAGGTTACAAGTCCACCATTGCATTCAGCTTTCAGTGCAGAATGTGGGTTGCTTTGAAGCATGTATATATATATATATATATATATATATATATATATATATATATAGTAGAGTACAGACATATGTTTAGTACAGAGTACACACAGTCCTGGGAATTCGCTGTGTTTAAGAACAGCAGCTAGCACAAGTCATTTCTTGCACTTCAATAGCTATTGTGTATTACTTCGGCTGCAACCCTACAGCCCTTGGGTGGCATCCCATGGGTCGCAAAAGAGAGACGTTCTCCCTCTCTGAAGTCAGAGGCAGAACTCCAACCACCATCCTGGCCCCCATGGATCTTTCTGCGGCCATTTCACCCTCCGACGACAGAACTTCAGCATCTGAGAGGGGAAAGGGGGCCAGGTTCGGAGGTGTGGTGTGGGCAGAGCAGGGGAGCTTTGAATCTGAAAGATCCAGAGCCCCTGAGCCCTCACCATGCCCCCAACCAACATAAGGAAAGGTTTTGACCAGTCCTGGGGCTGGTCTAAACTATTTCCATCCCATTGTTTGCAATGGGAAGGAAACAGTAAAACAAAGGCAGGTTATCTGAAAGACCGTATTCCCCTCTATAAGCCTACTTGTGACCTGAGATCTTCAGGGGAAGCCCTTCTCACCATCCCACCACCATCACAGGCATGCCAGGTGGGAACGTGGAGAGGGCCTTCTCGGTGGCTGCCCCAACGCTCTGGAACTCCCTTCCCAGGGAGGCAAGAGTGGCACCCTCCTTGATATGCTTTTGTTGGCATGTAAAAACTTTTTTGTTCCAGCAGGCCTTTGGGGATAACTAGTCTCTGGACCTGTGAAAATATGACGTATGGATACTATTTTTGTTGTTGTGGTTGTCTTTTAATGTTTAGAAATTTTCACAATTTTAATATTGATGATTTAATTATATTTTAAACTTTTGTACACTTGTATTTATATTTCTATTTATAGGTTTTAACTGTATAAGTTTTAATGTTGTAAAGCCACCTTGCGTCCCAGTATTGGGAAAAGGTAGGATATAAATATAATAATGATGGTGGTGGTGGTGGTGGTGGTGGAATAGAGGTAGAGTGCTGACCGCCATTCCTCCCTCACTGCTGTCCTACCAGCTAGAGCCTGGCAGGGCTTAGGACATGTCAGAGTGCTCCGACACAGCAATAAGATCACCCTGCCCAGAAAGAAGGCGACAGTGCTTGTTCTTCCATAGACTAAGGGTGTCTCTACATTAAGCAAAAAACCCGCAAAAATCCACATCCTTTCCAGAGCTTCCTGCTTTCAGTTTCTTTGCAGGATTAGGAAGGGCTGCTTTACATGGCAGCCATGTGGTTTGCACTGAGGGAGTGCTTCCCTCCCTCCCTCCCTCCCTGGTATGTGTGCAAAGGAGGTGTGTGTGTGTGTGTGTCTTGTTTTCGTAGCTTAACTTCTGCTGTACTGTTTTCTCACAGCCCCCAGGAAACCTCTGACTTACTTCTGAATAGACATAAAATGTAAGATTGTGCTGTAGGTCTGCAGCCCTTGGCACACTTATGTGGGTGTAAGCCTCACTGAACTCAATGGGACTTACTTCTGAGTAGACATCAGATCACCCTGTAATTCATGATCACACACAAACCCCATATGCGGGGGGATTTAGGGGTAAAGAAAGCACCTGGGTGGGCAGATTTAACTCACCTCTACCTGCATATGGTGGGCCTGATCTGGATTGGGGCCCCTGCAACATTACACTAAAATTTAATAAAAGTGCAGATGAGCTACACACTATACATTCAACATAGTGTGTAGTTTAGCCACTGCTTCCTTGCACCAAGTCATGTACCCTTCCAAGCTCCTTTATCTTCAACAGCAGAAGTTGCCGCCTAAATCCGTGTTCAGATGTCCAAAAAGTGGCTCCGTCTTCAGAATTGCTGAGGTGATCGTCTCACCCTAATAATGCTGTGGTTGCAAGGGGATAAGTCCTAATGAAGATGCATGATGCCTATTATCCTGTTAGTGTTAATGGAAGAGAGATACACCGATTAGGAGAAGAAGGAACACCAGCCTAACATGCACAGTTAACATTAAACTATTTATGGGACTCTTGGGATATTTTTCTACCTCAGGTTAAAGCCCTGCTCCCACCCTGCAGCAGTTGTCTTCTCCTCAGGTCGAAGCCTTTGTAAGTTTGAAAGCTGCCTCCCAGGTCCCCTGAACTTTTCCTTTCCTTCCTTCATTTGCAAAGGCGTTGCTCTTTACTTAACTTTCTTATTGTATGTATTTATTGTACATATGCATTTGAATATACCTATCCTGGCTTTTGTTCTGGATAACTCAAGGTAACTAACAATGCACTCATATAAGAAATATAAAACAATCCTTTTTGGATGGGGTCACCCCCCCCCCTCATCAAGCAGGTGCATGCACCTTGATCCAATTTGGTCACTAGAGACCCACGTGCCCTTGGTGTCTCAGAACACCTTTTGCCAGCTTCGGTTGGTTGGCCAGGTGTGTCCTTTCCTGGACAGGGATAGTCTGGTCATGGTGACCATACTCTGATAATCTCCAGATTGAACCATTGTAATGTGCTATATATGGGGGTCTGCTTGGGAACGGTTTAGAAGTGTCAACTGGTACAACATCCAGCTACTAGTATTCTGGCTGGTTCATCTAGGTCAGGATTCTTCAACCTGGTGACCTCTAGATGTGTTGGACTCTAACTCCTATAACCCCCAGTCAATGGCCATGCTAGCCAGGGATGATGGTGGGTTGTTGTAGTCCAATCCTTCTGGAGGACACCAGGTTGGGGAAGGCTGATCTGGGTGGAACCACATTACACCCATCCTGCAGGAATGACATTGGTTTCCTCTTTGCTACTGAGCCCAATTCAAGATGGTGGTGCTGATTTGTAAAATGGCTTCATCTCTAAATAGCTGAAGGAGTGCCTCCCCCCATATCATCCTGCCCATGCATGGAGCCAGCCAGTGGAGGCCCTTCTTGGAGTTCCACCACTGAGAAAAGTTTATGCATTTACAAAAGAGAGGGCCTTCTCTATGGGGGTGCTGCAGGCAGCTCTGGAAAGCCCTCCCAAGGGAGGTGTGGCTGGCATCAGTGTATTATTATTTATTTATTTGATTTGTACCCCACCTTTCTACCAAAAATGGCATTCAAGGTGGCTTACAATCATTGATAAAAACAACAATAAGCAAATACATTCAAACACCATTAAAAGCAATTACAAACACAATGACCGAGTAAAAACAGCACCTAGCTCAATAGACCTGCCTACACACCAAAGGCCTGCTTGAATAAAAAGGTCTTTACCTTTACCTGCCACTGGAAGGCAGCAGAGAGGGAGTGAACCTAGCTTTCCTCAGCAGGGAGTTCCACAGCCTGGGAGCAGCTGGCGAGAAGGCCCTCTTTTGTGTTGCCACCAAACGCGCCTCTGGGGGCAGTAGTCTCGAAAGAAGGGGCTCTCCAGAAGATCTTAAGAACCGGGCAGGCTTGCATTGGAGAAGGCGATCCTTCAGGGAGCCTGGTCCCAAGCTATATAGGGCTTATAGGTCATAACCAGCACTTGGAATCCTGCCCTGAAACAGACCAGTGGTCAATGAAGCTGTTGCAACAAGGCCCAAGGGACTCACGTGCTCCCTGTAATCAGCCCTGGTCAACATTCTGGCCGCAGCATTCTGGACCAGTTGAAGTGTGCGTTACTGTAGTCCAAACAGGATGTGACGAAGGCATCCGTGGCCATGGCCAGATCAGTTGTCTCTAGGAATGGGTGCAGTTGGCACACAAGCCTCCGCTGTGCAAACACACTCCTGGCTACCACCGAGACCTGGGCTAGGGATGTCGGAGAATTCCGCCACGGATCTCGGTGAGACCGAATGCCAGTACATGTATGCCTGGAGCACAGGGGGCTTCTGGCATGGGGAGCCAAGGCCGCTCCTGTCAACACAGGCCCACCAGCGTGTCCACCAGCTCACCACTGGTGGGCTCGTTTCTTAAGCCTTGTTGAGACCCCTGCCTGCTTTTCAGCCCAGAGACGGGGCAGGAATCCACCATGCCAATGGCGCCCTCTCACGTGCAGCGCTGAACGGCTCCCCACCCTGCGAAAGGCTTCTTCATTATACCCGTGTTGGGCTACGTAAATAACTACGTAGCCTATCACGGCTAACGCAGGGACGCCATTTGCGTCCCTGCGGATGCAGTGATAGGCTACATAAATATTTACGTAGCCTATCACGGCAAAAAAAGGGAACGCAAATGGCGGCCACCGCAGCCACCATTTGCGTTCCCTTTTTTTGCTGCGATAGGCTACGTAAATATTTACATAGCCTATCACGGCAAAAGACAGGGACGCAAATGGCATAGTGGTCACCATTTATACATTAATACAAGAGGGAAATTATGACCTGATAGGTATAACTGAGTCTTGGTGGGATGACTCTCATGACTGGAATACACCAGTTGAAGGATATAACTTGTTCAAAAAGAACAGGAGGAACAGAAAGGGAGGTGGGGTTGCACTGTATGTGAAAAATACATATCTCTGCACAGAAATACAGGAGGAGGAGCTTGGTAGCCCCATCGAGAGCATCTGGGTTGAAATAAATGGAGCAAAGAATAAAAGGAACCTGGTGGTCGGAGTCTACTACCGGCCACCCAATCAAGGAGAAGACAAGGACGAAACTTTTGAAAAGCAAATAGCCAATGTTTTAAGGAAGCATGATGTAGTAGTAATGAGGGACTTCAATTTCCCCGATATTTGTTGGGAGACAAATTCTGCAAAACATGGCCCCTCCAGAAAATTCCTGACTTGTGTGGCGGATAACTTCCTCCTACAGAAAGTAGAGGAAGGAACTAGAGGATCGGCTATCCTTGACTTGATCCTAACCAACAGAGATGACTTAGTGGATAAAGTAGCAGTTACAGGAACTCTGGGGGAAAGCGACCATGTTGTACTTGAGTTCTTGGTTCTAAGGGAAGCAAAAGCCGAGTGTAGTCAAACACGTACCCTGGATTTTAGGAAAGCTGATTTTCATAAACTCAGAACAATGATCAGTCAGGTCCCATGGCAAGTGATGCTAGCGAGAAAAGGAGTCCAAGATGGGTGGGAGCTTTTAAAAAAGGAAATTCTCAAGGCACAATCACAAGCAATTCCAACAAGAAGAAAAGGTGGAAGACAACAGAAGAAGCCAATGTGGCTTCACAAAAAGCTTAGAGATGACCTGAAAACAAAAAAGGACACATATAGGAAGTGGAAAGAAGGCCAAGTAACAAAGGAAGAGTACAGGCAGGTAGCACAGAATTGCAGGGATGGCGTCAGGAAGGCTAAAGCTGAGAATGAGCTGAGGTTAGCAAGGGATGTTAAAAACAACAAAAAGGCTTTCTTCAGCTACGTGCATAGTAAAAGGCAGAGGAAAGAAATGGTGGTTCAGCTATTAAATAAGGATGGCAAAACGATAACAGATGACAAAGAAAAGGCAGAGGTGCTCAATTCCTACTTTGGCTCAGTCTTCTCCCAAAAGAAGGTCTATGACCCCCCTGGCAAAGGCGAAGTACAGGCTGAAGGGGCAGGATTGCAGCTTGAGATCGATAGGCATGTGGTCAGGGAACACCTAATTACTTTGAATGAGTTCAAATCTCCAGGGCCAGATGAACTGCATCCTAGAGTCATAAAGGAACTGGCAGAAGAACTCTCAGAACCGCTGTCTATTCTCTTTGAGAAATCATGGAGGACGGGGGAAGTGCCAGATGACTGGAGGAGGGCTAACATTGTCCCTATCTTCAAAAAGGGTAAAAAGGAGGAACCTGGGAACTACAGACCAGTCAGTCTGACATCAATCCCTGGGAAAATTCTGGAGCAGATCATAAAGCAATCCATCTGGAAGCACCTTGACAACAATGCCGTGATTACTCGAAGCCAACATGGATTTGTCAAAAATAAGTCCTGCCAGACAAATCTGATCTCATTTTTTGATCAAGTCACCTCCCTTGTAGACCGTGGGAATGCTGTAGACATCATATACCTTGACTTCAGCAAAGCTTTCGACAAAGTGCCCCATGATACCCTGATGAGCAAACTAGCTCAAAGTGGGCTAGATGAAACAACGATCCGGTGGATCCACAGTTGGCTACAGAATCGGACTCAAAGAGTGCTTATCAATGGGACCTTCTCAAGCTGGGGAGAGGTAATGAGTGGGGTACCGCAGGGCTCAGTCCTGGGCCCAGTGCTCTTCAACATTTTTATTAATGACTTGGAGGAGGAGGTGCAGGGAATGCTGATCAAATTTGCAGATGACACAAAATTGGGAGGGATAGCTAATACTTCGGAAGACAGAAACAAAATTCAAAGTGATCTGGATAGACTGGACCGCTGGGCAGAAAACAACAGAATGACATTTAATAGGGACAAATGCCAAGTTCTGCACCTAGGAAAAAGAAACCAAATGCACAGTTACAAGATGGGGGATACGTGGCTCAACCACACTACAAGCGAGAAGGATCTTGGAATTGTTGTCAATCACAAGCTGAATATGAGCCAACAATGTGATGTGGCTGCAAAAAAGGCAAATGCTATTTTGGGCTGCATTAACAGAAGCATCGCTTCCAAATCCCGGGAAGTACTAGTTCCCCTCTACTCAGCACTGGTTAGGCCTCATCTGGAGTACTGTGTCCAGTTCTGGGCACCACACTTTAAGAAGGATGCAGACAAACTGGAGAGGGTTGAGAGGAGGGCAACAAAGATGATCAGGGGACTGGAAACAAAGCCCTATGAAGACAGACTGAAAGAACTGGGCATGTTTAGCCTTGAGAAGAGAAGACTGAGGGGAGATATGATAGCACTCTTCAAGTACTTGAAAGGTTGTCACAGAGAAGAAGGCCAGGATCTCTTCTTGATCATCCCAGAGTGCAGGACACGGAATCATGGGCTCAAGTTAGAGGAAGCCAGATTCCAGCTGAACATCAGGAAAAACTTCCTGACTGTAAGAGCAATACGACAATGGAACCAATTACCTGGGGAGGTGGTGGGCTCTCCCACACTGGAGGCCTTTAAGACGAGGCTGGACAGCCATTTGTCAGGGATGCTCTGACTTGGATTCCTGCACTGAGCAGGGGGTTGGACTTGATGGCCTTGTGGGCCCCTTCCAGCCCTATTATTCTATGATTCTATGATTTGCACCCCTGTCTTTTGCTGTAATAGGCTACATAAATATTTACGTAGCCTATCACGGCAAAAACCAGGAACACAAATGGCAGCCGCTGTAGCCGCCGCCATTTGCGTTCCCTTTTTTTTTTTTGCCATGATAGGCTACGTAAATATATACATAGCCTATCATGGCAAAATACAGGGATGCAAATGGCGGCAGCTACGGCGGCCGCCATTTGTGTCCCTGTGCAGCCCAGCGGCCGGATGTCCAGCTGCAGGCAGCCCCGGCCAGCAGCTTTGCGGAGTCGCTGCGGAGCAGAGCCGGCCGGGGAGAATTTCGGGGGAAGGACGGAGCGCCTCCCCCGCACCGCGAATGTCACCCTTCGAAAAGGTAAGTGACTTTCATACATCCCTAACCTGGGCATCCAGGTTCATCGCCAAGTCTGATCCCATATGCTTTCCAGTGCCAGCTCAAGACATTTTGATTTGGCCAAGCTTTTAACATGAAGTGTATCGTTTGCTGGGAGTGTTATTGTGCAATGCAATATTGCACGATACATTAATCAATGTTATTGTATTGACTTAATTGTTATTGTCTGTGTAATATGCTTGTGTCTTTGTGTTGTTGTGTGTGTGTTTTAAAGAAATGGGTTGGATCTAAATGTGATCATACTTAGAGTAGACCCACTGAGATCAATGGGGCTTATGTTAGTCATGACTGAGGGCACAATCCTATGTATGTTTAGACAGAAAAAAGTCCCACAATTCCCATTATTCCCCAGCCAGCCTGGCTGCCTGGGGAATGAAGAGAGTTCTGGGACTTTTTTTTGTCTAAACATGCATAGGATTGTGCCACTGATTTCCATGGGTCTGCTCTAACTATGACTAAGTCTGGATGCAACCCATTATATATACCAACTTAGGATCCCTAGTGGATGAATGGGAGTTCAGAAAATTTGCAGACAGATCATTAGATACACAGTAATATAGCTGCAGCAAGCATATAAAGCCACAAAATAGAAAAAGTTGAAGAAGGCATCAATCCATTTAACACAAACTTTCTGAAACAGCCAGGGAAGGTGAGCAACAGTGAGGAAGCAATGAGAGGTAGAATCCATCACTCATTAGCACTGCATTAACTCTTGTTGGGGATGGGCCTGCTGTGAAGCAGATTGAGGCGGTTGCCTCAGGCGGCAGGTGCTGGGGGACAGTAAACCAGGTGGCTAGGCGTTGGAGGACAGAGCTGTGCATCCCCTAAGCTGACCAGCTGCCTTCAGGTACGGTGGAGGAGACTATACCATTGCCAGCCTTGTAGTAAGATTCTGATGCCAGTCCAGTCACCTTCTGTATGTGGAATGTACCATCTTGTCCTTCAGCTGGCTCAGCAAAATGTCTTGGGCTGCCCTGACTCTTGTGCAGATGTGGAACAGCACAAATGGCTGTTTTCCTTCTGCTCACACTTATTTGGCTCCAAGCCAGAGTCCTTAATAATCCTATAGAAAAGTATTATTTTGTTGTGTTTCTGCAGTTCTAATGGCATTCTTTAAAAAAATACGGCTTAGTTAAATTACAATAATGCTAAATTACTATAAAAACTACCAGGGGAGTTGTGAGTTTGGGGCAGAAAGGGGTTGAGGGGAAGGTTCTGTCCGCGTTACTGAAATTGCCTCCAATTACTGTCACTAGTTCTTGTATGGAATCCCTTCTCATTTGTTTTTTTTTTTTCCTGGCAGATATAAGATAATGTTTCTCTGTGGGCTACAAGAAGCATTTAGCCACTGCAGATGAGAGCTGATTACAGAATTATAATGTGAAGTTCAGCTATACTCTGAGAAGAGTGGTCTCTCTGTAGCACGTCGGTGTTAATCCCCACTGAGATATCGTCACTTGAAACACAGTCAAGTGCTGGCCTACAGTTTATGAGCCATTTTGGGATTTGGTGGGTTGGATCCAGATGAAGTCATACTTAGAGTAGACCCATTAAAATCAATGGGACTTCAATTAGTGATGAGTAACTTCAATCCCATTGATTTCAATGGATCAGTCCTAACTAAATCTGGATCCAACCCAGTGTCATCAGGTCCTGCTTCTGATCCTAGATCAGCCTCCCCCAGCCTGGCAGCTTCCAGATCTGTCGGACTACAACTCACATCATCCCCAGCCAGCTTGGGCAAATGGCTTTGCTCACTGGGGATGATGGGGCCCAATACATCTGGAGGCCACCAGGCTGGGAAGGCTGTCCTGGATGTTGACAAAGTCACAGGAGCACCGTGTTACAAGGGATCTTCACAGATATTCTTTTTCAACCGCACATTCTAAACAAGATTCAGATCTCTTGCCTCCTGGTCTATTAAAAGATTGAAAGAAAGGAGAACTCATTCCCACCCCACCCACCCCCAACAGCTTATTATTACTATTATTTCTAGATAATATGAAATTTCCCTGTTGGGGTAAAGGGGTTTCTTCCTCTCACAAACATTGTGAGTTTTCTCTTCCTTCTGCCCAAGGCAGAAAATCCAAGTGGATCCCCTGCTGGTGGTAAAAATATAATCAACTAAGGGAGCAATCCTATGGCTGCTAGACAGTGGCTAGACGGCCACAGGATATGGTGTTTTCTGGGAACCGACCTCAGAGCCCGCGCTCCGGAGTCAGTTCCAGGAGAACCGACCTCCCCCCACTTCCATACTGCCTTCGAGGCAGAATGGAACAGCCCCGTCCTCCGCACTCGCAAGAGAAATGCAGAGTGGCCGGAAAGGAGTGTGGCTGGGGCATTCAGGGACGGGGAGAATGTTACTGCCTGTACAACACATCCTATGTGTCTGTTTAGCCGAAAAAGCAGGGCAGGAGAAGCGCGGAGGCACCGATCCCTTTTGTGCTTCTCCTGCCCTGCTTTGGATAGGCGGTCGCCTCTGAGTTCAGAGGCGGCCGTTTATCTAGATAGGATTGCTCCCTATATAATTGACTATTTACCCTCTGCTAAATAATGCCCCAACATCTTTTGCCTGCCTCATTTTGTAGGGCTGGCCCTGCATGGCTTTATGGGCAAACGTTTTACCATATTTTTTATTAAAATCTGGGAAGCCTGCAGAAGATCAGAGAAAATTAGTAAATACTAGAACCTGGCATCATCCCAGGAAGCTGGTTGGTGGGAGATTCAGGACAGATAAAAGGAAGTGCTTCTTCACACAGCCCACCGTTAAACTATGGAACTCGCTACCCCAGGATGTAGTGATGGCCACCAATTTGGATGGCTTTAAAAGGGAGTTGGACAGATTCCTGGAGGAAAAGGCTATCGGTGGCTACTAGTCTTGGTGGCTTTGGGCTACTTCCAGTACCAGAAGGGGTGTAGTGCTCTGGGGTCACACCGGGTCTTCACTCCTGCACTTTTATTGGAGCCAGCTCCCAGCCTTGCCATAGTCTGCTGCTGCCGCTGCCGCTGTGGGACAGACGCAGCAGGAGGAGGAGGGAGCAGAGGAAGGGAGTGCGAGCGACTGGCGGCTGCCTCTCACCTACCACGCAGAGCCAGTCAGACAAAGGTGGTGATAGAGGGAGCCTGAGGGAGCTCTGCAGCCTCCTCTTGCACCCCCTATTCTCCTCCTCAGCTCTCTGCCTCTCCTCCTTCCACACCCTGAGCAGCCACCACCCCTCGCAACTCGACCATCCCCAGACAGCCCCTCAGCTTCCTGACCCTTTTCCCACCCTGCTGCCCATCCCCGCTCCATGCCTGCATGCCCGGCGCTGCCCTCGTCGTCCTGCCGCACCGGCCACCCATTCAGGGCTGCTGCTGCTGGCCACAGTAGGAGCAGGCAGGAGAGGGGAGTGCCACTGCTGCCATTGTCTGATTCTTGTGCTTACACATGGGGTTTGCTGTGTGTGTTAGAGATGGATTCTAGTGGGCTTGATGTGCCGATGTTAGCAGGGAATCCATGTGAAGACGTTAGCACCATGCAGTGAAAAGTTTTCACCTTCTGTTTGCACATCAAGTTTGTCCTTCAAGGCACAGGAGGGGGCCTGGGGATGGATCCAACCCATCTGGTTGACAGTAGGATCCTAGGTTTGTTTACTTGGAAGTAAGTCTCAATGTGTTCAGTGGAGTTTATGATGGAGGGACTAGGGCCATGCATCACTTAAGCTGAACTTGAAGGGTTAATATGAGTAAGGTGGGAGGGAATGAGAGTGCTCTTCTGCCTTTTCCTTGTCTCCTCCCTCTAGGTTCTTGCCTTCTTCCTTCTTCCTCCTGCAAGTGATGCTGACCTCAGCCAGCTTACCTTGAGATGTAAGTTTGTTATATCTCCAGTAAAAATCTGTTCCTAACCCACCACTCGAGTGTGTTTTGTCTACATCTGTGGCTAGTGATGGGAGGCTGATTTGGACTTCAGTTTACTCCCTTAGTGAGTGTAGTTATGCTTGTAGCCTTGTAGGGCAATCCTACTTGTCTGTTAAGAAGTAAGTACCATTACGTTCAATGGGATTTACTCCCAAATAAGTGTACATAGGATTGCAGCCTTAAAGGAGTTGGAGGTCACCACGGACTAAGTTCTATTAATTTTACACCTGATGATGATGATGATGTTTCTTGAATTAAAAAGGACTAAACTTTTTAGTCCACACTGGAAGCATTCAAGATGAAGCTGGACAGCCACCTGTCAGGGATGCTTTGACTTGGATTCCTGCATTGAGCAGGGGGTTGGACTCGATGGCCTTGTAGGCCCCTACTATTCTATGATTCACCAAATAATATTTTCTAGCAAGTTGCTGGACATGACTGTGCGTGTGTGTTTTCTTTTCAAATGGACCTTTTAATCAGTCTGAATTAGGGTGACCAGATACTCCAAACAAAGTGACTGAAAGCTCATTTGTATTGTATAATCTTGCAAGGTTGTATAATTTTAGAAGGGGGCGTGGCTGTGAGGCAGCATGGCTGTGACTATCATGAAGGGTCCCTGCACTTCTGAATTTGCCATTGCACTACTAAGTACCAGAGGCAGTGAGCCTATGTACACGAGTTGCTGGGGAACATGGGTGGGAGGGTGCTGTTGCGCTCATGCCCTGCTTGTGGGTTCCTGGTCGACAGCTGGTTGGCCACTGTGTAAACAGAATGCTGGACTAGATGGACCCATGGTCTGATCCAGTAGGGCTCTTCTTATGTTCTTAACTACTTAGCAGGTCAGATCCTGTCCATCATAGTGTAGTGTACACTGGAGAGCCAGTGTAGTGTAGTGGTGAGAGTGACGGACTGGGAGCCGGGAGATCCAGGTTCTAGTCCCCACTTGGCCATGGAAGCTCACTGGGTGACTTTGGGCCAGTCACAGACTCTCAGCCCAACCTACCTCACAGGGTTGTTGTTGTGAGGATACAACGGTGAGGAGGAGGATAATGTAAGCCGCCTTGAGTTCCTTGCGAGAGGGAGAAAGGCGGGGTATAAATGCAATAAATAAATAAATAAATAAAATCATAGTGGACTAAAGGCATTCTCTTCTCACCAGCAAGACTTGGGATGAACTATATAAAATAATTGCACTGTACACACCCCAATATGTGGGCTGGATCCAGGATCTGTCTTCCTTGAGAGGAAAGTATCTGATCATGGAAGATCCCTCTGCCTGACTTATGGGGATCCCCCCTCTCCCTACACACCACAGCTCACCCCATTCAGCAGGGCTTCCTTTGTCCTGGGGTCTCTGGTGTTGTACCTGTGGGCACCAATCTCTTGGAGCCAACCAGGATCCCTGCTCCCACCTTTTAAGGTTCTTCACATTATTATTTTTTTAGTGAGAGGCTAGCATAGTGCAAAGCAAAGTGCTGTCTTCCAGCACCATTTTTATTTGGGTTCAAAAGAGTGGTTTTGTGTTTTGGAGCTCAGGCCACCTCTGCCTTGTACTCAGGTTCTTGGATGAGTTCCTTTTTTTGTTTTTTAGTCTCACCAGTTTGCCTTCTGGAAAATGAATGCTTTGTGACTGGCCACTCCCATCATAGTAGCCATTTTATGAATGGGCAACCCCCCATGGCAACCATTTTGTGAGAGCACCCATGACATTCTCTCAAAGTTTCAGACCTCTCTCTCTGTGTAGCATTTTCATGGGGCTGGAGGAGCTGCCCTGGAAGGTGGGTGTGGGGAAGTCCACTTCTGCCAGCACAGTTGATCCAGCTGAAATCTGGGTCCAACCCCATGTCTTTACAAGGATTACTAACTTTCCTCTCTTTCTTAGGAATTCCTGGTCTCTGCTATACAGGGCTGCATGGTGCAGCTATAGTTCCTTCTTCAACATGCTCTGGTTATGGGCTGTGCTTCCTGTTCAGTAAAGGTTGAGCCCACATGCTCTTGGTAATATGTCTGCTCCAGTTGACAATTAACCTTTACAGAATCTTCACTCTGCAGTATGCCCCTTGATTTAATACTGGTGCTACTGAATAATACTGAACAGAAAATCTCACTTTTCTGTTGCAAACTAAACTCTGTCCCGGTCAACGGTGTCTGAGAGTTTGGACTATGAGACTGTCCAGGCTAAATAAGAGCCAAGCCCAAACCTCTCTGAAGTTCGGGCTCCACTCGTAATGAATTCAGCCTCAGCAGCAACAGCCGCTTTCCCTGCTGTCATATAATCAAAATTCCCTAAGCCCGTTGAAACGTAATCTGCGGGTGCCAGAGATGAGAAGGGCTGCCTTCATTATGCTCTTCTGGGTGCCAAGACCCTGAAAAATGTAGTTTCGCAGGCACTGGCAGCTCTGAGAGTTTGAAGGCCCTTGGACGAGAGGCCCTCCATGGGCCCCCTGCCTCAGTGAGGCTCCCTTCTTTACCCCCATTGTCACCAGCTGCTCTCTCTTAACAATCCTACCACATGCTTGCTTGACAGGCAGGGGGCCAGTGAGCAAGGAGGCGGGGGCATCCCCTGCGCCTCCGTTTCACCACTGTGAAGGGCAGTTGAACAGGTAGGTTGCCATGGTGAAGAGGAGGCGGAAGGCCAGGGAGCTCTTGTCAGTGGGCCCCTGCTGAGGTTTGGGCTCTCGGCAACCATACTTCCCCTGGACCCCAGCCCTGTTTGTGGGGCTTCTGCATCCAGCAGGATAAAAGCAAACTTGTCTAGGCGGTGGCAGCCGCCGCCTCTCTTGCCGCTACCCAGTAAATTTCGAGGGAAAGAAGATGGGCAAAGGAGAGGGGAGCTTCCAAAGGCATTAGGCAAGGGGAGGACTCCAAGCCTTATTGACGACAGCAGGACTGCAACGAGACCTGGACCTTGGCCTGAGTTTAAAAGGAGTGGATTTGGGCCTGATCCATATCAAGCCCAAGTTAGCTTAATTTAGGGCGCAATCCTATGCATGTTTAGACAGAAAAAACTCCTACAATTCCCAGCATTCCCCAGCCAGCATGCAAAGCATGCATTTTCTACCAAAGGGGTGAGCTGCAGTCTCAACACGTGTCCACGACCTATTTGATCCATGGATCACACATATCTGATCCATGCAATGATGGCAGGAGTTGCGGAAGTTTTCGTGGTGGCTGTAGGGAATATCCAAGGTGGACTCTCCAGCCTCGGAAGGGGGGATCCAAACATATCATGCGCCCTGGGACACCTTCCTAGGGACCACAGGATTGTAACCTAAAGGTAAAAAAAGAAACAGCATGTCCAAATCTAATACAGAGGGGGCCTTATGCGTATGAGGGGAGAGATAGTTTAAAAATCAGTGATGTGGAGACTGATCCTAACTTTTCCCCCTGTTAGCATAGCTTGTGATGTGAGCTTGTGGACCAAGGATTAGAGAGAGAGGAAATGATAACTTGTTGGCCATTATTTTTGATCCATGACTTATTTCTGAATATTACATTCTGACTTGTACAAAAACTGCCTTGCAGTTAACTGCCTCAGTGCTGGAGCCCTGCTTTCACTTGTCTAACCTTCTGATCATGCTTAGCTTTTGCGACAAGGATAAATAAAAAATGCATCCTAAAACACCCAGGAAATTATGTCTGATTAATATATATTGAAGATGCATTACCCCAAAAGTGTTAAAAATCCCAGTCTAGTGATGGCAGGTTCAGAATTCAAAGCACAGCCTTAAATGGAGACGTGACCTCAAGACAAGGCTCACTAACTGTGGCTTTGCAAACTGGCTTTGCTTCTTGTTTCTCCCATAACAATGAACTGGAGGGATGCTCTACATCAGGAGTGTTGAACCTCAGGCCTGCAGGCCAAATCTGGCCTGCCTGGCATCCACACCCACTTCCTCTGGCCCCAATGCCTTTTCTCCAACCACCAATTGTTAGTGGTTTCCCAGGTTTTGTATGTTTTCCCTCCACATTCTAAAAGGTTGAATGCCTCCTCTAAGCCTTTGTTTGTGGCAGTGCGAGCTTTACGCTAAAATATGGTGGCATTTTTGCCCCCACCCCCTCTTCCCTTCAGCCTCACCCACCACTGGAATGTGGCCCCTGAGAGCTTCTCTAAAATTGAACTTGGCCCTCAGGCTGAAAGAGGTTTGACACCCCTGCTTACGGCCATCCAGTGCAGAGCAGGAGGAGGAGCAGCAGTGATCTTCACCTCCATGCTTCTACTGCTCTGCATTTTAGCTAGACAGGTGTTTTCACCTGTCTAGCTGAGGCAGTGCGGAGCAGGAGGGAAGGAGGCTGGGGAAGGCTCATATTCCCACTTCCCCAGTCCCCTCCCCTCCCTGCCCACAGGAACGCCCCCTTTCTGTCCTCTCCAAGGTTGCCTTTACAACCTCGGAGAGGCTGCCGGTGCGGTTCTCACACTGCTGGTTGGGGAATGCTGGGAGTTGTAGGGCTGTTTCTGTTTAAACAAGCCTAGCATTGTGCCTTTACTGTGTCAACTCATTCCCTTAGTGTGGAAACAGGAAGATATGACATGCCTCCCCCTCCGTGGAGGGGGTGCACAGACAGATAGTGGGAAATACCCATGTGCTTGGCCTTGGCCACATGGTTTCAGTGCTCAGGAGCAAACAGTCCCACGGGATCACACCACGACCAGATTTTCTATATTTGCATCCTCACTAAGCTGCTGATCCTTACCATTTTACAACCGAAAACAATGGGCTGGTTCACATGACACCATAGCCCACTGTGGCTTAATTTAGCCACAGGGGCTGTCATATCATGCCAGGTGCCCACCTGCACCATTTTTGCATGATTCCTGCAGGCGCCTGGCTAACTGTGGCTTTTTGTGTTGTGCGAACGAACCCAGGTGGCATGGCTCATTGGGACTGGGCAGCAACCCAACAACAGCCCGTGGCTTATTTGAAGGTTACCGCCCACTCCAACAAACCATGCCGCTCGGGTTCTCACAACATGGCAACCTGCAGCATCGAGGGTAATTAGGCAAATTCCACCGGCATGCGACCTGGCACGCGTGGCGGGGAAAATAAGCCACTGTGGCATATTCCCCCCGCCATGGTTGTGTGAACCCAGCTAATGTATCTTACACCCACTTGATACATAAGTCTATATTGAGCTTATGTTGTGATCCTTGAAGACTACGTAAATTGAAAGAAACATTTTAGCACCATTTGGCAGCATTTTAAGTGCTTTGTTTTGCAGGAGCAGACTTATAAAAGACTGACGCACGTGATGTTTAATACTAGGCTTGTTTTCCTTTTAACATTAGCCAATAAATAAAAAAGTCAATATAATTATGCAGGCAAATGATGTAGCTGGATGTTCTTCAGCGCTAGGCCTTCACAGTCTGACAGCATATCAAAATGACTCTTGAATGGTGTGCCTGCCATCCACTTGAAAGACTTGGTTGATTAATTGTCACACAAGGAAAGGTGGTGATGCATGACACTGTCAGCCACATGGAGCTTAATTTGTGCAAGGGCTTGGTCCCAGAAACTTTGCAATGCCAATGCTCAGCCCTGAAAAATGTGTAGCAGTATTAAAGAGGGCTCTGTGTTCTTGAGCATGTGCAAAATGCCCTTCCCTTCCTACCACCAGCCAGCCTGTGCTCTTCTGATGCAGGGGGCTCTAAGTCAAGGGACAGGACAGTCAAGGAGGGCTATGGATTAGCAGCAGCAAGACCTACATTAGACTGTTATCTGGCTCAGGATTTCAGATGGATCTAAGTCGATTTGTTTAGTCTTAGAACACATGGGACTGGATCCAGATTTATGCTGGATCAACTACGCTGGTGGAAGTGGACTTCCCCACCCCCTCCTTCCCATGGCACCCCCTCCGGTGGTTGAGTGGGGGTTGCTGTTGAATATAGGTTGTTGTTGAACTGAGGGTTAACATGTTCTCTGAACCCAAAACATTTTCTGCAGGGTGGCTTGTTAACCAAGCAGCATGGCTTGTTTTTCTTGAACAACGCACTTTGAGAAGCCATGATTTGTTGTTGGGTTGTTCAGGATAGTTAACAAGGCGCCTTGAGAAGCCATGATTTGTTGTTGGGTTGTTCAGGGTGGTTAACAAGATGCCTTGAGAAGCCATGATTTGTTGTTGGGCTGTTCAGGGTGGTTAACAAGGCGACTTGAGAAGCCATGATTTGTTGTTGGGTTGTTCAGGGTGGTTAACAAGTCGCCTTGAGAAGCCATGATTTGTTGTTGGTTTGTTCAGGGTGGTTAACAAGTCGCCTTGAGAAGCCATGATTTGTTGTTGGGTTGTTCAGGGTGGTTAACAAGTCGCCTTGAGAAGCCATGATTTGTTGTTGGGTTGTTCAGGGTGGTTAAGCCACCCTGCAGAAAATGTCCTGGGTTCAGACAACACACTAACCTTCAGTTCAACAAATAACCCACGGTTCAACAGCAACTCACACTCATCCACTAAGTGTGGGTTAGTGTGTTGTGTGAACAGCCACAGAGAGTCAGGAGACTCTGCTTAATGGGGTGAGCTGGTGTTTGTGTGTGTGAAGGGCACCCCCAAAAATTTGGTGGAAGGACCTTCCATGAGCAGAGTCCTCCCTCTTGTGGAAGGTAGATCCTGGATCCAACCCATGCTTTAATGCAGAAGAGCCCACGTTCAGTCCCTAGCATCTTCAGTTAAAGATTTTAGTTAGCCGGATTTTAGGTAGCAAGGGCTGGGAACAGTCTCTGACGCAATGCCCTGGGGAGTGGCTGCCAGCCAGAGTAAACAGCCATGGGCTGGATGGTCCAAGGGTATGATTCCTTACAAGGCTGCCTCATAAGATGTCTGTACTCTTGCCTGAGCCTCAGGCAACAGTACCAATAGGGATCAGGAAAAAAAAAAATCAGCTGTAAAGCTGGAAACCAAAATCAAAAAAGGAACAGCTGCACCAATTGAATTCCCAATGCATTTTGACACGGGTCTTTATCAAGAAAAAAACTCTTAGAGACTTTTCTGCAGGAGTCCCTCTCCCTTTCTTCTTCCAAAGACTCATTTTTTGGAAGAAGTAAGGGAGAGGCTTCAGAAAAGTCTCTAAGAGTTTTTCCCTCGCTAAAGACCTGTGTTGAAATGCATTAGGAATTCAACTGGTGCAGCTGTTCCTTTTTTGATTTGGGTCTGAGCCTCAGGCCCCTTCATTTTTGAAATCAAGCCTGCTGCTGTGTCTATGGGGCGTCCCAGAAAATGAATCTAGAATGCAAGAAGGACATGAATTTGTGAACACCTTCACAGAGTGAGCAGTTTGGTAGAAAAGCTGCACTATTGCAGCCTGCTCTACATTTCATTTGCAATGCAACTGTCTCTCTCTTCTAGCATTTGAATCCTTGCCACCAGACCAGAAGGGAACACCTCACTCATTAGATCATGGGCAGCCAACCCAATAGGGATGGGGGAGAAATTTGTTCAGTGGCAGTGAATCAAAGCTCAGCCTTCTAAATTTGCACTTCTCCTAATTTTGCAATGGAGTTCTCCAGCTGAAAAATGTGTACAAAGCTGCATATGGTAAAGCTGAGGTGGGGTGGGGATGTTCAAAACTGCATTGTATTTGTTGACAAAAATGTGAATATTAGTCAAACATACATGTATTAGGAGAAATGTGTGCAAACGTGCTTATGAATTTTCAAGTGGACTTAAAAACTGTCAAAGTTCATGATGAACTGAACTTAAGACAGGCGAAATGAGAACCTGAGGGAAACGGAAACTGACAATTTCATCCGTCCTTACAACCTGGTGCCCTCCAGAATGTTTGGACTATAGCTCCCATAATCCCTGACCATTGGCTATGCATGCTGGGGCTAATGGGATTTTAATCCCAAACATTGGAAGGGCATGAGGTTGCCTACCTCTGCATTAGGTAAATACATAAGCAGACAGGTAGAAGAAACAGGATGGATTCACACATGGCTATGCATCACCTGATGATGACCGTCAGTTGGCTGTGTGAAACGTCTCCCCTAGAAAGTGATGGGTCTGCGTAGACATCATGTTCCATCAGTGGGAATCGGTGAGTCACCTATGCTACAGACAGTCAGTGGTGAAGATGCAGTGGTGAGCTGGTCCACAGTTTGAGGGTTGATTGAAACAAACAAATAGCCACACACTGGCCTTCCAAAAGGCATATTGCATGGAGACAGCACCATGGGGCGATTTCTCAAAGGTACTCTTTTGTGATGTGGGTCTATTGAGTTTGCAGTGATGTGGAATCAGTGGAGCTGCATGGCAAGTGGCAACATGCACAAGATTTTCAACATGGGGCAGCTTCCATGTGGTGGAATTTCATGTGGCCCCCATGCAGCTGCCTGTGCACGAGAGCCAGGTCTCCATTGGTGTTTTCAAAACTTAATTACAAATCTTTGATCTCTGTAGTGTTTACAAGACAATGTATCACTCACTGATGAAGCACAGCTCTGCTTTTTGTGTTTTTAAGGGCTTAATAATATTTTTAGCACTTCCTTCAGCAATTGTCATTGCATGGTTGCCTTCGAATTAGTCGTAGTCTTAATTGGTGGAGCAGATACAAGAGCAAGGAGAGAAAAAAAGGAAATCCCTGATGAATTTCCAAGGATGTGCTTGTCAATTCTTTGGGAGGGAGATGTTTGTGCTCCAGGAGAACTGGCTCAAAAAGTGTGTGTGTGTGTGTGTGTGTGTGTGTGTGTGTTGGGAGCAATGGAATTGATCAGCAGACATCCAGGGCTTAAGATTGGCTATTTTGCTTTTTCTGCTCCAGCTAGCAATATCATACCCAGGGCAAGTCAAGGATGAATACTGCATTTGTCCCCAGCCTGCCATTCTAATGATACATATTATATAGAGAGCTTCTGACAATTGAGTTTCCACCCTAGCCCAACAGTTGTAAGGGCCTCACCTTGAAGTCAAAGATTTGATTTTTGTGTCCAGCCTCAGAATAGATTACTACTGTTCCAGATCCACAGGCTACATAATAAGCAGCTGCAGTCCCATAAATGAGCAAGAACAAAATGAAAAAGCAAAGCATCATATCTAGCTATCTAAAATTATTCCTAGGCCACCTTTAAGACCAAGATGTAAAGCTGTAGAAGACTGCGAGTAGCAAAGACTGACCCATTGTATCCCACACATTTTGTTATGTTTATAAACATACAGGGGAAGCTGGTGACTCCGATGTCAGTGGGGCGGTTTCAGTCAGAACCAGTCAGAACTTGGATAGCTCCTTTAGAATTCTGAAACCCAGAGCAGAGTCTGTTTCTGGGTCCTAGAAAACACACCTCTTCCTCTTCATTATCAAGTAGCCTTGACTATAGCAGCAGTCTTTTTCTGCCTGGCTGTTCCAAGGGAGGGAGGGGAAGGAGTCCTGGCTCCTCAGCCAATCCTACAGAGCCTCCACCCATCCTCTGGGGCTCCTAGGAAGCAGCTCTCCAGGTCTTAGGGAAAGGTCTTTCCAACCATGCTGAGATCCAACTGGAAATGCCAGGGACCTTTTGCATGCAAAACATGTGCTGTACTAATGAGTTATGGACCTCCCCTGGCCACTTATAAAAGCCAGAGTACATGTGCGTATAAGGTATTCCAGACAACTAGGGGCATGGCAGGTTTACTGATTTGAGGAATGCATCTCACCTGCATCTTGATAGAACTATGTGATGTGTAGTGGAGCAGGGAGTTCACTCTGCCCTACCATTCAAGTGTCCCAGGGAGGGTTATGAAAACTTCTCGGATGTAGCCTGCCTAAATGTGGTGTGAGCTTGCTGGAACCTTTTTCCTACTTAAATTTTACCATGTTTCAAAAATGTACATTGGCAGAAAGCCCCTAGGCAAAGAGAACCACACATTTCTGCATTTGATATGGGGGAAATTAGTGCATAAGATTGGATCCAGATTTAGTTGTGCTTAGAGAAGGCACATTGACATCAGTGGGAGTTAAGTTAGTCCTGATGTTCTTGTCCCACTGATCTCAATGGGGCTCCTCTATGCATGGCTAAGTCTGGATATAACCCATAAACGCAGCTGTCCCTGTTTTCTGTCCCTAGTCAATAACCGCCCTCATTTTGTTCCTGTTGGGTTTTTTGTTTTTTTTTGCCTTGTTAAAGTTTGGCTTGAGTAGGAATTCCCAGAACTTCCAGGGTGGTAGCTGTGATAGCATGTTGGAGCAAAAACAACAAACCGACTTGTTGTAGGACTTGAAAGGCTAATGCATTTATTATGGTATAAGTATTTGATGAAGTGGACTCTAGTCCACAAAAGCTTAGGCTGTAATCAATTTGGGAGGCTGCGTTCCTGTACGCAGCTATGCACATTTTCGACAGCTCAGCTCCATAGGGGGGTTCAGGCTCTTGAGTGGGGGAAATGGGGGTCTTGTCTCCACTACATACAGTGCTGGCTCCAGGTTTGTGACAGCTGTGCTGTGGCCCAGAGAAAGCCCAAAGTCAACATAATTTACTCAGTTACAGATCTGAAACAGAATCTACCATTGTGGGTGCTGTATTTGTGTCATCCCATCTTTTGCAAAAGGGATCCATCAACAGGACTCAGTGCTGGCTCCAGGTTTTTAAGGACCCTTGGGCAAGACACCCACAATGAGCCCCTTCCCTAAGTGAGTGTACCTTCTCACTGCCAATGTCACTAGCTGCGGTTGCTCCTCATCCTCTTTCACTTCCTTGTTGCCACATGCTTGATTGACAGGGAGAGAACCAGCGAGCAAGTAGGCAGGGGCATCTACTACTCGTCTGTCTCACCACCTCTGTTGTCTGGGCCAGAGTGAGAGGCAGGTGAACAAGCAGGTTGCTATGGTGAAGAGGAAGAGCATGTCCACGGGGCTTTTGTCAGTGGGCCCCTTCTGGTGTGTGGGCCTTCAGTAGGTGCCCCACCATGCCTACCCTTGATGCTGGCCTTGAGAACACATGTAGATAAAACATGTGTGCCTTAACATTAAGGCACCATGGAAGGCCCAGCACTTTAGCTGCTCCTAATGTGACACCAGCCTGGCATCTGGGCTGATATTTGTGCCTGCTTGCTGAATGAGATGAAAGAGATCTGCAACTGGTTACCAAGATCTTGAATTCAGGAGAAAACATGGCCAGAAGGTCTCGACGTTACTGTTCCGTTTATGAATGCATTCGATCTCCACTCATCTTTTGTTTAGCTATTACGGTGCTACATGCTGGAAACTCTACTTGCAATTTTCTGTCATTTTGCCATTCCCCCCTCCCATTTATGATGGAAAAAGTGGGTGGGAAGGCATTATTTCAGATATAGAAGTCGGCTGCTTAATCACTTCCTAACTATGGTTTCTAGGTTTGGATATGGTGCAGGCTTTATGTAGATAAAAATACCTCCTTTGGGCAAAATTCACATGCACAATCCTTCAAACCAAGTTTTATTTTTATTTTTTTACATATGAGATTAAGTGCTATTTAGGTTTCTTTTCTTGTTTGCTACATTAAGAGGCAATTAAACATTGGCAGAAAGTTTTTTTTTCTTCAAATGAGAAAATTTCTTCCAAAAAATTTCATTTGGCAGCTGGTAGCCCTCCTCCAAGATAACATTCTTGTTTTTCGCCTAAATTTAGGGGAAGAGGGGAAGGATGGCGGGAGAACCTCAAGGAGAGAATTATGACACACGAACCCGAAAAAAGGGAAGACGATTAAAATTTATCACATCTTTCACAGAAAGTGCTATGCTTTAATTGACTCACACTGAACATAAGATACCATAGTAGTACTACAAAGGAAAACTAGCCTTTTTTGTCTTGTCCAGTTGGCTTTCCTTTTTGGAATCAGGCATGTTGAACAAGGGTTCTTCCTGAGCCGCATCGTTTCCATGTGTAGGGTGACTGAGCCTGTGTTGGTTCTCCTAGGTCCACATGTAATGAAAACGGACTGAGGTGACTTGACCTGAGATTCTGTGCAACTCCTATGGGTGGCTTCCCCAATGCAAGTGTGCCCATTTGGAAAAGGTACCTGGCTTTTGACCAGGACACTTCTTGCATCCAGGCTGGAAACTGAAGCAGCAGCTCAAGAGTACGTAAGGCCACCAACTAGCTGAACCCTAATTGCAGTGAACATAGTCGTGATCCCCAAGGGCTCAGTGGTAGAGCAAACTGCTTTGAATGCAGAGGGTCCCGGGTTCAGTCCACAGCTTCTCTATTATAAACAGGGATGGAGAACCTGTAACCCTCTAGATGTTGTTGGACTGAAACTCCCATCATCCCTTACCATTGGCCATGCTGGCTGGGGCCAATGGGAGTTGGAGTCCAACCATAGTGAGCCTCCACCCTGATTTAAAGGGAACTTAGGTAGGAATGCTGGGAAAATTGTCCACCTGAGATCTTGAGAGAGCTGCTGCCAGTCACACAAGGTTGTACTGGGCTAGACAGATCGGTGGGCTGACTCTAATATTTGTCACTCGAGGCTCAGGTGGCTTCTGTGGCTGGGAGTGCCTTTTACCAGTTTTGGCTGCTATGCCAACTACAGCTATTCCTGGAGCATGACAGCTTAGCCACAGCGGTACAGGCACTGGTAACCTCAAGACTGGATTATTGGAATGTGGTCTATGTGGGGCTACCTTTGGGCTTGGTCCTGAAGCTGTGGCTGGTGCAGAATGCAGCCGCAGCGCTGCTAACCAGAACCTCCTTCGGACAGCAAATGACCCCCTTGCTAAAAGAACTGCACTGGCTGCTAATAAGTTACCAGGCCAAGTTCAAGGTGGTGGTGCTAACATGTAACGCCCTGACCAACGTGGGGACAGGGGCCATCTCACTCCTTACGACCCTGGCTGATCTCTGCAATCATTGGAGGGAGCACTTCGGAGGGTGCCATATGCTCCGGGGGTCTGCCCCAGGAGCACCTGCAGTGCAGCGTTTAGCGTTGCAGCACCCACCCTCTGGAAAACGTTGCCAACTGATATTAGACAGGTGCCCACAGTTCTGATGTTCAGACATCTCCGAAAGACCCATCTCTTTACAGAGGGTTTCCCTGAAGTGTGACCCAGCCAGCTATGGTTTGTAGCACACAGCAGAGTGTGCGGTTTTATTGATTCATTGCAGTGTGTTGTTTTTGTTGTTACATTTATGGTTGTTTTTATGCCACTGTATTTTATGTTCAGAGCCTCATGTGGCGTAGAGCGGTAGGCGGCAGCATTGCAACCGAAACTCTCCCCACGACCTGAGTTCGATCCCAGCGGAAGCCGGGTTTCAGGTAGCCGGCTCAGCCTTCCATCCTTCCGAGGTCGGTAAAATGAGTACCCAGCTTGCTGGGGGAAAGGTAGTCATGACTGGGGAAGGCACTGGCAAACCACCCCGTTATAGTCTGCCATGAAAACACCAGCGTAAGCAGTGTCCCTCTAGGAGTACCATTTTCAGGGGTCTGGAGGGGTTGCTATGGGAAGGAGGGGGCGAGGAAGTCCACTTCCATCAGCACAGTGAATCCGGCATAAATCTGGATCCACCCACTGTAGGTTTCTCTGCCTGTGGTCTATGTCATTGGTGCCTGCTTACATGGGTGGAGAAATGCATAAGACGGCCCCAACTGTGAGTTGTGCTAAACAATGGGATGGGAAACGCACTATGCACCGAAACATCAAGCCCAACTCTGACATGGCCTGTATGGAAATGGATGTTGTTGGGTATCCACTTCTGTTTATTTTAGAAGACAATGCCAAGAGAAGTGATACCTTGCTGCCATCAGTACTTAACTTGGCTTTCTTTTTTCAGGCAGCCAGGACTATAATTTGGGTTTGCTCCTTTTTCTGCATGAGCCTTGTGTGGCGCAGATTGCAACCGAAACTCTCCCCATGACCTGAGTTCAATCCCAGCGGAAGCCGGGTCTCGGGTAGCCGGCTCAGGTAGACTCAGCCCTCCATCTTTCCTAGGTCGGTAAAATAAGTACCCAGCTTGCTGGGGGAAAGGTAGTCACGACTGGGGAAGGCACTGGCAAACCACCCTGCTATAGTCTGCCATGAAAATGCCAGCGAAAGCGGCATCTCTCTAGGAGTCAGCAATGACTCGGCGCTTGCTCAGGAGGAACCTTTCCTTTCCATTTTATGTTCACCGCTTTTATACTTTTGTGGAAAGCGCTATATATAAATCTGATTAAAGAAATAAATAAATGCCAGCTTTACATGTCCCCCGAGAATACTTCTTTTGCAACTGTGTTTGCCTACTCAACACCAGTTTAGTTTTAATGCACTCACAAAGACGTATCACATATAATTGAAAATACTTTCTCAGAAAGAAATCAAATAATCTAAAATATCTAGGGAAGGGGGGGAAAGGAATGGAGAGGAGAGAGCAACATATGGTAGAAAAAGAGTTTTTATTAACAAATGTAAAGTATTACATAAAATATGAATGATACATGGTCTGGTGCAGCAATAAAGTGTAGGCAGCTGGGTGAATTAGTTAAGCCAAAAAGATGACATTTCATACATGTTTCAAGAGCATATAAAATGGCTTATGGTAGATTAAATGGCTACATGATTTAAGCAGTAATTGGTAACGATTATAATAGTGGATTAGAGTGCAATCCTAACTAGATAGGCAGCCACTTCTGAACTTGGAGGTGACCACCTATCCAAAGCAGGACAGGGGAAGCATGGAGATGATCGTTCTCTCCGCGCTCCTCCTGCCCTGCTTTTTTGGCTAGACAGCCGATGGCGGCTGTCTAGCTGCAGAAACATGGAGCAGGGAAGGAGGCTGCCGTACGACACGTCGGATGTGTTGTACATGCAGCTACGCTCTCCCTGCCCCAGAACACCCCTTTTCAGCCGCTCTGTGCTCCTCTTGCGAGCGCAGAGGACGGGGCTTCCAAGGCAGCGCAGAAGTAGGGGGAGGTCAGTTTTCCGGGAACTGACCTCACAGTGCGGGCTCCGAGGCTGGTTCCCAGAAAACCAGATATCCTATGGCCGTCTAGCCGCGGTCTAGCGGCCATAGGATTGCTCCCTCCAATAAGTAAGTCGGTTTATAATTTGTGAATAGCTGTGGATATAAAAAAACATATTCTTGCTTTTATTTTATAAAATAACATTTTCTTTTGGTAAATATGTAAAAAAAAAAATTACATGCAAGACAAAGTATTTTCAAAGAATGGTATATGCCGTGTGGTTTATTTGTTCTTGGCAGCTAGAGGCTTACGACTGATCTTCTTGGACTTGTCGTTGTTCTTCTTTGGAGGTTCGGGGTTTGCTTGCATGTGTCTGCCATAAAGGCTACAAAGAAAGAACACAAAGACTGTTGGTGTCCAATCACCGAACTCAAAGCTTTCAAATACAGCATGTAAGACATTTCCTCTAAAAAAGCAAGAGCGTAGTTTCATTCAAAATGATCAGTTCTGTATGGTTTGAAATTCCAACTACATCCAAACCAAGGCCTAAGAGATTTTACACAGCTGTTGGAAAAACAAAACAAAACCAAGCTCCTTACATTCTTAACCTTTGGAGGCACTGACAAAAATTGGGTTGAACTGGCAAGATAGAGTGCTGATGTAAAGGAAAGTGAGCTTGCTGCTGAACCAGAATACTCGAGGGCTTGATAAAGTGACACAGAGCAACAGTGTCAAACTCTTCTCTGGCTGCTCACACATGATGGATTGTAGGAAGAGAGCTACCAACACATCAATGCCACATTAATACAGACCCCTGATTAAATGTTGACAAAGTATCCTACAATTAAGATTGCTGGCACTCACAGGAAAGCTAAATAGACTATAAGGCTGAAAGGGTTTACACTGAAAACCAGAGAGCAATTAATGGATAATTTATGAGTAATTCCTACTTAAGCCAAAATTAAAAGCCTTCAAGACAAACAGGATGCAAATGCAAACTTGCTTTGTTAACAAAGTGCCTTTTTGGAGGTTGCCTCGTGTGTCTAGGGAGAAAAAGATCCCTAAACTTTGGACAAGGTGCTTTCATCTGTAAAGCCGACCACCTGCTTACTTGATCCTTGCCCATCTTGGCTCATTGTGAGCTGCAGAGAGAGATTGGATGAGGGGATCATGGAGGTGGTGAATGCCTCCCTTGAGGAGGGAGCGATGCCATCAGCTCTCAAGGAGGCAGTGATAAGACCGCTCTTAAAGAAGCCCTCCTTGGATCCTCAAGTTCTGAACAACTTTCGCCCAGTCTCGAATCTGCCATTTTGGGGCAAGATCATTGAGCGTGTGGTGGCGATGCAGTTGAAGGCACACTTGGAAGAAGCCGATTATCTAGATCCATTTCAATCAGGTTTCAGGCCTGGACATGGGACAGAAACGGCATTGGTCGCTTTGGTGGATGATATGAGGAGGGCTTTGGATAGGGGTGAATGCTCCTTCCTTGTTCTCTTCGACCTCTCAGCGGCTTTTGATACCATTGACCACGATATCCTCTTGGACCGCCTGGAGAGGATGGGAATTGCAGACATTGTATTACGGTGGTTCCGGTCCTTCCTCTCCGGCAGGTACCAGAGGGTAGCACCGGGAGAGGAGGTGTCAGACCCATGGTCGCTCACATGTGGGGTGCCACAGGGTTCCATTCTCTCCCCGATGCTATTTAACATCTATGTGAAGCTGCTGGGGGCTATCATCAGGAGGTTTGGGGTGCGGTGTCATCAATATGTGGATGACACGCAGCTCTACCTCTCATTCAAATCTTCACCAGGGTTGGATGTGGAATCCCTGTCCAAATGTCTGGAGACGGTGAATGGCTGGCTGGGGAGGAATAAGCTGAAGCTGAACTCTGACAAGACTGAGGTACTTCTGGTGGGAGACAAGAGGAGGTTGGGGGATGTTGACCTGGTGTTGAATGGGGTACGGCTACCCTTGAAAGACCAGGTCCGCAGCCTGGGGATCATTTTAGACTCCCAGCTGTCCATGGAGGCTCAGGTGTCAGCCGTGAGCCGGACAGCGTTGAACCAACTCCATCTGATACGGCGGCTGCGCCTCTACCTTCCCGACCATCTGTTCCCATCGGTAGTAAATGCCCTGGTCTCCTCTCGTCTACACTACTGTAATGCACTCTACGTGGGGTTACCCTTGAAGATGGTTCGGAAGCCACAGCTGGTGCAGAACACGGCGGCTCACCTGATTAAAGGCAGCCCCCGGCGTGATGTACCGCTGAATAGCCAAAACTCTCTGGGCGGTTCACAAACATTAAAACCACAACGCGCAGCATAAAATAATATAAAATATGAAAGCTTAAAACTACAGTATAAAAGTACAAGCAGAATAAATCCTAGCAGCAATGCAGAGATTTAAAATACAGTTTTAAAATAGCAGAGCTAAAAGAGTAGAGTGCTAAAATGCTAGGAAAATAAAAAGGTCTTCACCTGGTACCTGAAAGCGTACAACATAAGTGCCAGAAGAACCTCTCTAGGAAGCTCATTCCACAGCTGGGGTGCCACAGAAGAAAAGGCCTTCTTCCCACTAGCCACCCAGAATAAATTATTATTCTTACTATTACCATCCAGTAACATGCCAGAAGTAGGGAGGATGGAGAGGGCCTGTAGTTCAGTGGTAGAGCACATTCACTGTATGAAAAGAAGTCCCAAATCCAATCCCAGGTAGGGCTGGGAAAAACCTGTCCCTGTGATGTTGGGGAGATATTGCCAGACAGACAATACTGAGCTAGATCAGGGGTGTAGAACCTTAGGCCCAGGAGCCAAATCCAGCCATTCTAGGGTCCCCAGATGGCCACATCCCTTCCCCTGGCTCTACCCCTTTTCCCTGACCACCAATAGCTTGGAGGTTTCCTGGCTTTTGTGCAGTTTTTTTCCCCAGTCTAAAAGGTTGAAATGCCTCTATGAAGCCTTAGTTATTGGCAGTAAGGGCTTTAAGCTGCAATATACCAGTATGTTTTGGTATTTTTAGCCATGCCTCTTTTGCCTTCAGCCCCACCACTGGAATGTGCCCCCGAGAGCTTCTCTGAAATGGAATTTGGCCCTCGAGCTGAAAGATGTTTGACACCCCTGAGCTAGATGGATCAACAGGGTCAGTATAAGGCAGCTTCATTTTCCCTTATGAGTAATTCACTCGACCAGCCTGGTAGCGCTTTTTGTTGGGGCCTGGTTGAGGAAACAGGGGGTGCACCCATCCCAAAGGGCCCTTCGCTGACCATCTTGTTGTTGGTCCACTACCATCACTCCCACAGCATATCCCAAGAGGGTAAGAGCCAGGGAGAGAAATGGCGCATACATGTGTGCAGGAAACATGTGTGCAGGAAAAGGGGCCGTGGCATGGAATCTCAGGATGCAGGAACTGGGATATGCACTGCAGTGAGGTTGCTAAGTCAGGGAGGTGCAGAAGGTTAAAAGAAAGGGTGTACAATTTGAGAACAAGTTAATAAAAATATAAATGTAGCTTTATATGAGCTTGAATGGATTTAAGGTACAATGATCAAGAAGCATTTTGGACTAAACCAATATTGATGTGGTGCAAGTCTCCCTGTACTGTGGTTTCTGTCCCCAAACCCCCACTTCACAAAACCTTTTCATATCATCAGTCCCACAAAGTACAGTGGGCCTAATAGTGAAACTGAGGGTCTCCAAACATCTGGTCGGCCCAAGAAATTCCACCTTATTATAGAATCTAGTCTTTTCCCAGTGAATTTTCTGGAAAGAGGAGATTCATAAATGTTAGAATGATCATGTGGTAGCAATGATGAAAGTAAGCCATTATTGATTTGTAATGACAGGCTGGTAAAATAGATCAGGATTATAAAACTAGTTATGAACAGGATATCACTTAGAGTGGTGCATGGCCACAATTTGATAGGTCACACTATCAACCCCTTGAGCATGGCAAGGCCAAAAGAATGGCCACTGAGCTAGGAACAACACATCATTCTATCTTCTGATTTAGTCTGATGGATGCATGTAAGGATCAGTATCTATATAGCATACACCAAAACTGTCTGAAATTTAAAATTAATTTATAAATAAAGCCACATTTGGGGTAATCCTAACAGTATTTAATTGGTCCTCCATTACCTCTTTACATGCTTCAATTATTAGTGGTTGATTATTAAAGTAGCCAAGAATGCAAATTGTTCCTTCCACAAGCACCAATTGGTGCAGAGATGTTAATTTTTAAACGGGATGCTACATGCAAATCTCCACGGAGCAATAATGAGATTGCAGCATAATACCAAGATTTCATGTCTTTCAGGCATCTGTAATTATCCTGCGTGGCAACTAAAAAGTTGCTGGTGTTACAGTCATAACTGATAAATGGCACTATCTTTCTCAAGAACAATGCAGCCAAAGCTACAGTGCTGGGTGCAGCTTCCTCATTAAGGAAAAGGGCAAATAGTTTACTAGGGGATTTTAATGTCAGTCTGAAAATACATTTAAAACCTCAGTAATAAGATTTTCCAGTTTTTCGTTTCTTCAACGTAGAGTTGGTTATAACCATGCACTTTCCAACAAACACCAGCATATGTAATATGTAAATCTTAAAAAGAAGAGGAAGGAAGTCCCCCCAACTAGCTAAAGAGTCTGCTACGTTCTCTACCCTGCCCCACTGAGGGTAACAAATGAGAGCATGCTGGCTGCAACAGCAAAACTAACAATAAGGGAGAAAGATGCTCATTAAACTTCATCATTCTGTCCACTTTAATGATGCCTTTACTTAATAAAAATTCCCTAAGCAGTTGCAAGGATATTAGGCAAGGTCTTTGGTTATGTATCAGGGGTCTAAGCTGTCACTAGCAGGCATGCAGTTCAGGAGGGGCACTCCCAAGAGGAAAGAGCAAATACAGCCTCCTTTGTAATAAATGCAGAGAGAATCAATAACTGCAGCTTGGTACATTACTTAAGCATTTAAGAAAATAGGTGATCTGTCTAAATTAAAGTACGAAGTGCTAAATGCTGCGATTTAACACATAAATCACAGGGCTTGAAAACCTCAGATGTTGAAGCTATAAATCGTGTTATTAAGGTTCATAACTTTAAAAAGGGCTATTAAAGGGGCTAGAAAATGTGAATGTATTTTTAAAGTATTTTTACCCCCTCCAGATAACTCCTTTTGCTAAGCTCTGCAACATTCAGTAGTGCAAAGCTATGATTTCTGAAAAGAGCAGGGTAAAGAGAAACAGTGAACAAGCTTAACATTTGTACAGATTTGATGAACATGGGGAAAATGTCCTATGTGTATGTATGAGTTAGTTTCGGCTAATTTTGGATGAAAGATTTTCGTGGGGTTTTTTTAGTAGCAAACACATGACTGACTGGCTGATGAAGCCTTTTCCTTAGGTTATGAATATGTGGCAGTGCAAGATCCTACATTAGAAATAGGAAACTTTAGTCCTTAGCATTATTTATAGTCAGATCCCACTATGTCTCCCTAGGGGAAAATGTATTACTTTCTCACTGCATGGTTATGCCACACACTCAATCCTGGAGAAAGTGCCGTTTTTAGGTATTATAACAGCACATCCAAGTGGAATAACTTGCAGAGCAAAATGAAAATATTCCTGCAGACTGCAGGATAAACACGCCGGTCTCCTCTGGCCAGCCCCAGACATATTTCACAACATTGGCTTAATGCCATGAGATTTTTGTCTATTGCAGGATAGTATACCTAGATTTTCAACCTTAGGCCCACTACAAAAGCTACGCAGGTCCTTCAAAACTGAAAAGCATGAAGACAGCTTTTCAACTTTATAATAATACTTGGTATGTTATACTAAGAATCCCTAAAGAATCACACAATTTGAAAAGAACCCCCTTGGATTCTGTAATTACAGCTGCAATCTTAAACACAGTTACTAGGAAATAAGTTCCACTGAACGAGGTAACACAGCAGAACTTGCTTCCAAGGATTGTGAAGCATGCAATGTTTTCAAAAGTCTAGAGTCCTGATTCCCCACGTATTGCCCATAAAGCAAAAGTGGAATAATCATTAAGTTATTTTGATATTTGCATGAGGTAATTCCTGTACAACAAAGACTTCCAACTTTTATACTCCTTGGAGCCCCTCCAGGTATGTACGTTTGGGGCCAGGACTCACTTCACATATGGTTGGTCCTGTAATGTTGGTATCCACAAGAATTAAGCACATCACTGGTATGAAGAACAGATACATGTCTAGTGTGAAGTTACTGATGAGAGGTGGTCAAGGAGAAGGGTTGTAGTTCAGTGGTAGAGCATCTGCTTTTCATGCAGAAGTTCCTTGGCATATCTCCAGGTAGGGCTAGGAAAGACTCCTGCCTGTAATCCCGGAAAGCTACTGCCAGTCAGAGAAGACAATACTGAGCTAGATGAAACAATGGTCTGACTTAATAAAAGGCAGCTCCCTATATTCCAGTTTCTTTAGGTTCTATTTCTTACTCACTGTTTTCTGTCAATCATCTATATACTACAAAGAAAATTCTTTTAGGCCGCAATCCTATGCACGTTTAAACAAAAAAAGTCCTACAACTCTCAACATTCCTCAGTCAGCATGGCTGCCTGAGGCATGCTGGGAATTGTAACTTTCTTTCTGTCTAAAAATGCATTGGATTGCACCCTTACATAATGTTCAAGGGCTACAAATTTGACCAGTGGATGATGGGTGAAATGCAGCTCAACTAAAACGAGTGGAAATGATGCCACTGGTTTCAGTGAGGAGACTGTGCACATGGTGAACCTTTTCTGTTGGCTCTTGTGGGAAAATAAAGAAAATGGTGTCATCATTGATCTTGGTAATGGGAACCAGGTGTGAATATCTGGAGGAGTCTGGATCTTGACACTGTTTTATCATAGTAGTTGTTAGGTCATTCAAATCTTCTACATCCCAAAGATAGACTATACAAAATACTGAGCTATAATCCTTGCCCCTATATAGGATACTTAATATATTAATATATCATTAATTATATATTCTTATTCTGTTCAGTTTAGCTTTTCATCCTGCTATGCAATGCCACTGCAACAGACAGCAGAGCTGTCGTAAGAACGTAAGAAGAGTCCTGTTAGATCAGACCAAAGGCTAATGTAGTCTAGTTTCCTGTTTCCCAGTGCTTGACCAGATGCCTTTGGGAAGCCCACAAGCAAGACATGCGAGCAACTGCCCTTTCTTGCTCGTGTACCCCAGCAACTGGTTTTAAGAGGCATACCACCTCCAGTACTGGAGTTAATATATAGCTATTTATAGCTGTATCCTCAATGAATGTGTCTAATCCCCTTTTAAAGCTATCAGAGTTGGTGGCCATCACTGCATCTTGTGGTAGCACATTCCATAGTTTAACTACATGCTGTGGGAAGAAGCACTGCCTTTCATAAGTCCCAAATCTCCTGCCATTCAGCTTCATTGGATGACCTCCAGGTTCTAGTGTTGTGAAAGAGGGAGAAAAACGTCTCTCTATCCTCTTTCCCCACACCATGCATAATTTTATACATCTCTTACAAAGTGTAACATAAGCCAAAAATATAAAAGCAACCCTTTATGAGAAGTTCTCTGATTACTTCAGATTGAGAATCAAACTAGATATGACATGCATGTAACATTTCCCCAATGGCCTTTTTATATAGGGAAAAAGCTTCTTCTGGAAAGGTGATCAGGAACAGAGAAGTGCCAAGGGGGTGAAGATACAAAATCCTTTTCCCTCCACTAATTCCCTGCTCTAAGTAGCTCCTTTGGTAGCAATACTTCCTCCTTTACATGTTCTCCTCCTTTAAAGAGAGAGAGAGAGACATGGGGGAAAGAGACATTTACTCAGTTTGCACGTCATGGCTACCCAGGGTTAAAATAAACCCTGGGTTGCCATGAGCAAGCATGCTGGCTCCCACCCGTCCTCTGCCACTGAGCTAAACAACCCAGGGATGCTCTGTCTTTGGGTTGCTGTCCATGACATCCGCACCCGAACTTGTAGATTGTTGCAGGAGAAACAACCCACACTTATAACCCAAGAACAAATCATGTATTACAAGTGTGGGTTGTTCCTCCCACAACAACCCACAATTCCAGGTTCAAATGTCATGGACAACAACCCAAGGACAGAGCATCTCTGGGTTGTTTAGCTCAGCAGGTAGCTCAGAGCCAGAATGCTCTCTTGCTCCTGCTTTGATCACAATGACCCACAGTTTAACAAACCATGGTTGTTGCAGCATGTGAACTGGGCCATTGTCTGTCCGATTTTAAAAGGCCATCCATTTTATTATCAAGAAACTGTACTTAAAGCTCCTACATATTATATTGGCATGAACCGTCCCTAAAACGTTTAAGAGCAGTGGTTTAGCCTCACAACAATTTGTGAGGAAGGTTAGGCTGAGAGAAAGAGAGTGTATTAGAAGATGTCATAGCTGGGCGGGATTTGAAACTGGGTGCAACACAACACACGGGCCCTGTGCACCACACTAACTCTTCTGTATGCCTAATTCATGTGTTATTGGAGTGACACTGCTCTTTAAAAACAAAAACAAACCATTTAAAAGTTGGCAAGCGCTCTCGCCAGAATGGATGGACACCAATGCATGGAATAAGACCAGCTGCAGAAACAGTACTAATTTCTTTCTGGCAAAACGGCTGAAAGAGAAGGATACCAGCTCTGACAAAATATATTTTGTCAACTGAGCATTATATGTTTGGAGGGATTTAGTACTGTTCTCATTATCGTGGTCTGCATTAAATGATGGTAGAAAGCCTAGAGTGTGGGATATAAGTCATCTTTACAACTTTACAAGACGGAAATGTAGATATCCAAGTGTAATTAGATTCAGGTTCCAATCCCTTGGTAATTCTCATATCCAATCTTAAACTCGCATTTTAAATTGCATGCCACATCTTTTTCTTTTACATTTCATAAAATGAAATCTTGAAAAAGCCTGATATCATAATTGTGTTTATTGAGAACGGTTCGCTAATTAGCAGGCATTCCCATTATCAGCTTATATGGTGCCTCAGATGCACCCACATGTATATTATACAAGCTTGTGTCAAAACAGCAGAGGTTGGAAGAAGGGTCCTTTCTCCATTTATTCATCAGCACTTTCAAAACAAAGCAACACACCATTAATTAGGGAATAATACAGATATTATAGAGGGCCTCAGCGATTTTTCATAGAGGCAAGACTGATTGAGAGTCTATTCAGGTGTGCCCCTCACTCTATGCCAGCCAATAATCTTTATAGTAGAACTGCAGTGAAAATGTCACTTACTGTAATGAACACAGATCATAAGTTAAGCCTCACAGACACATAATACACAGATTATTTTTCATTAGAGTTTTTCTTCATTTGTTACATTTTCAAAGGTAGTCGGGGAATAACTACCAAGCTAATCAGCCCCTTATTACTTAAAATTATAGCATTAAAATGAAACTGAGCAATATGCAAACATAAACATTGCCTGAGGTGATACTGATGTTCACAGTCTGATATTTAGCTTTTTAGAGTGTCTTAAGTTTCTACAGGTGACATCTAAAACCTAATGAGAGGATAACACATCAAATTGATGAGGAAATGTTACATCACTGACTAGGCTAGGATGACCCACCCTGAAGTTTTTATGGACCTTGTGGTGCTCAGTTAACATATCCAAGACAGTTATAATGCCAGGTCCACCTTACTTTACCTAGGTGTCTCCATGGAATCCTAAACTGTGCGTAGGTGTTGCAGTTCACCAGAGTGGGGATGAAAATGGGATGTTTGTACAAAAAACTCTGTGGCATGAATTTGCCTTCTCTAAAGACTGCTTCCTATAATACAGGCTTGGGAGACACCCCCCCCCCCACCAAGCGAACTGGGAGGAATGGAAAAGAGCAAACTGGGAAATAAATTCCCATTTAGGGAATTCCCAATTCCACTTACACATAAAGCAGGGTCAGGGATGAAAAAGGCCCTCAGAGCTCTGAACTTATGTCACAGTCACCCTCTGCAGATGAAGAAAACCCCTCAGTTGCAATTAAGACAACATGAAAGATAATTTGCACAACATTAAAGATAATTTGGAGAGCCAGAGTGGTGTAGTGGCTAGAGTGTTGGACTGGCAGTTGGGAGATCCAGGTTCTAGTCCCCACTCAGCCACAGAGGCTCACTGGGTGACTCTGGGCCACTCACAGACTCTCAGCCAAACCTACCTCACAGGGTTGTTGTTGTGAGGATAAAATGGAGAAGGAGGAAGAAGATTATATACACTGCCTTGGGCTCCTTAAGGAGGAAAAAAGGCAGGATAGAAATGTAATAAATAAATAAATAAATAAATAAATAAATAAATAAAGCATGTGAAATATGAAAACAGAATGGCTGTTAAACAATAACATTAGTGGGCAGTATCCTATACTGCTGCTATGCTCCCACTGTTTCTTTTGCATCAGTTGGAGTGGCCATTAGTGCAGCGTGGATTTTGGGGTTCTCAAAGTAAGCCCGGAAATGCTCGTTTCCAGATCAGGACAGGTCAGCAGAGCTCCTTTCTGCAAGATTGTTTAGAATTGGACAACATTGTATTGGTACTGATGCTGGATCTGGATCTGTTAAATAAAGTTAATGTAAACTGAGATAGTCCAAATGCATTTAAAAAAAACCCTGTATTCATATACAATACATTAGCATGTCTTACATGGCTATTTTATTTGCTCATTTATACTGTCACTGAAAAGTATTACTCTTCAATATTCTTGGCCGAATGGTTGAGAATCACTTGCTATGGTTTACTATTGGTAACCTTGAAAGAAAGTACATAAAAGAGTTTTATGTCTGCACTTCTGATGTAGTGTTATTGATTAGTAATATAAGTTGAAGCTGCAACACATATTCAGGTAAAAGGAATGCGTGCTTATGAGTAAAACAAAAATCTACATACAGAAATACATAGGAATATCAAACATTTCTCGTATTTCTGCCAACATGTTTAAATAACCCCAAAAAGAAAAAGATCCTTGATGCGTCCATTTGCTGATTGATGATCATAGGGAGCGGAGACCCAAGCATGAAATCTTAATCCTGAACACATTTTCACCTGCAGCCAAATCACTAGGGAAAGACTCAGTCAAGCAACTCCATTCTGCAAAGTTTGTGACAATGGTGACAACTTGGCACTGGATTTAACTAGTTTATCTATATGTCGATGTTCAAATATTTACTACTGCACTGCAGTTCACACTGACATCCAGCAATATCAGTTCACGTTTTATCTCAACGTGAATTAAAACGTGAATGCTTGCAGGGTGTATTTTTAAGAAAGGTGTACAATATATATTTCATCCCAATGGAGTTTAGTATCAAACACACTTGCTACTACCTATTACACCACCTAAAATTAATCTCCAGCTTTGCTCTTATGAAGACTATCATGATTCTCTTTACTTCTGCTCTCTGCCTACTCAGGAACAGGTGAGTTTCACCCAAGGCAAGAGACAGATCTGAGTGAAAGGATATTAGCGAGCTATATTTGTATATCAAAGGCAGGGGTATCTTTAGAGGGGTTTGATATGGGTATAGGGGGGTTAATGCTAATGTGCAATAGGGCAAGTAGGGAAGATGGGTATATTAGGCGCTTGCTAATGCTTAGAGGGGTAACAGAGGATTAAGGGCTTAATTGATGCTACATATGTTATTAGGTGGGACTGTATATATCTTTAAGGGTGAGATGGCTCTGAATGAGGGTTATCACAGGGCATCTGGAGGTTGAGGAACGCAACTGGTTCCAACTGGTTTGAAGAAAAGGAGGAGGAGAAAGGAGTCATTTGACCAAAGAAATGGGGAGCT
This sequence comes from Heloderma suspectum, assembly GCF_057233095.1. Taxonomy (NCBI): domain Eukaryota; kingdom Metazoa; phylum Chordata; class Lepidosauria; order Squamata; family Helodermatidae; genus Heloderma; species Heloderma suspectum. The sequence continues at coordinate 198,053,597 of NC_139462.1, forward strand.
AAGGTACCTTTTGGGGTAAACAAGATACATCAGTAATAGGAAGGGATTTCTGGGAAATGTGTCATGAAATAAGCGCATGAAGCAACGTGGACAAATGAAAAGGATAATTTCAGGATATGCATTAAGAAGGACGTTACCAACTTTGAGAGGGTACACAGAAGAGATCTGGGTCATCTTCCTTCTTTACTCTGGGCTGAGCCTGATACACTGAGGTCTATACTTTAGGCCTTGGATGAAGCCGGGGTTCGGAGTGGAGGAGAGAGTCCCTTCACCCTTCCTGGTAAAGTACAAGTGTGAGTATGGCTTTGCTTGGCTGAAGGTTTGTGTGCTTGTTAAACTTTATTTTTCTTTAATAAATACATTACGCTTATGTCATTCTTTTAGTCCTTATTTATAGAACTTAAGTAAATCTGAGTGAATGTGAACACTCTTATCACAGTCCCCAAAGGAACCTAACCTATAACATCAGGGCCAAGCTGAGGCTGCTCAAAGTAGGTGTACCTAGGTATGCAATACCAGCGACCCCAAAATCTTAGCCTCCAGTTTTTCCCTTACATGAGTAATAGCTAGCCTTTTTGTTTTCAGAAATGGGGGATCAGTAATTGCTTCTTTGTCCTATAATGTTGGAGATAATCCATTACCTGTAACACCTACCAGTAACTGCTTCATTCAGTTGCAATCTTATCTTGAGACTGAGGGTGCTTCCAAATGAAGGCATTCCTAGCCCAGCCAATCAAAAGGCATTGTACAGCCCTTCCAATCTGCAGGGTTACAAAATGGCCACCTAAAGTTGATATTGGGGTGTTGAACCTTTTTCAGCACAAGGGCTAAATTCCATTTTTGAGAAGCTCTCTCAAGCTGCATTCCAGCAGTGGGCAGATTCAAAGGCAAAAGGGGTGGGGCCTAAACTCCCAGCAGAGTTTAGCTTAAAGCTCTTACAGCCAGGAACTGAGCCTTAGGAGAGGCATTTCAACATTTTAGAATGGGAAAACACGGCGCAAAAGCTGGGAAACTACCAAATGATTGGTAAGTGGTGGAAAGGGGGTGGACCCGAGGGAAGGGGACATCTGGGGAAACCCAGAGGGCTGGATTGGGGCCCCAAGTAGGCCAGATTTAGCCCATGGGTCTGAGGTTTTACACCGCTGGTTTACAGAGATTGGGTTTGCACAACATGCTAACCCACACTAAGTGGTTTGAGTGTGGGTTGTTGTTGAACTGTGGGTTAGTGTGTTCTCTTAACCCAAGATATTTTCCGCAGCGTGGCTTGTTAGCCGTGCTCGAACAAGCCACTTTAAGAACCCATGGTTTGTTGTTGGGTTGTTCAGGGTAATTAACAAGCCACACTGCATGATTAACAAGCCACCCTGCAGAAAATGTCCTGGGTTCCAGAGAACACACTAACCCACAGTTCAAAAAAAAAATTCATGGTTCAACAACAACCCCCACTCAACCACTGAGTGTGGGTTAGTGTGTTGTGTGAACAACCCCATAGTCTCTGTTTTGTAAAATATTGTCCGAAGGCTTGGAGAAAAAGCTGGGCAAGGGGCTGTAATCTCAAACATGCTTATTTAGAAGCAAGTTCCAATGAAATCTATGGGACTGATTTACTAAGGATTGGGGTACCAGTGGGGACAGGGTGTGCGCTAAATGTTCCACACTCAGTGATGCTTCTGATTATTTGGCTCCATCCCAAATAACCACTCCCCAAACCATGTAGCTGTATTTAATTAATACAGAATTTATGGTGCAGATGGTTGGTGCTTTGTTAGAATCTGAGAATAGCAGGTGCAAAATAGGCCAGGTGATATCATTTATTGGACCAACCTCAAAGCTCTTCTTATGGTCAGGTACAGAAGTGGAAACTGTAGCTAATTCTCTCAGAAAGTGAGATTAGTTTACTGTGTATGTAGCCAAATGCAAAACATGTTCCGTCTTCCACCAGAGTGTACGTTTTCCAGCTAGGAACAGATGCTTTATTAGAATAACTGAAAAACTCAAATGCTCCAGTCTAGCAATTTCTTGTAAGATGCAGAGGCTCCAGTAACATATAGATCTCACTCACCCACAGGGACTCTCTTAATCATTTCAGTGCAAGTGCACAAGCATGTACTTGCCAAACTGTACTTTCCAGTTAGCTCGTAGTTCACACAGGAGTTCCATGAATACTCTGGAACTTACATGGAACTCTGGACCAGTATGTCCTAAGTATGTCCTTTCCGTACATTTTGACAAAGAGCTGTGTAACTCAAATAGCTTGACTATTACTACATCATCATGAGATAGCTGAATTTGAGGTAAGTTGAGGTAGTGGCTTAACTTAAACGCAAAGGTAGCTGAGTTATCATGTAAAAAGAAAGATGGTGATACTCCCATTGGCTGGCGAAATACATACATAAACAATGGACAATTTTAGAGTTTAAACTTTCAAACTATTAACACAACCTTCCTGAACCTTGTGCCTTCCAGATGTGTTGGACTACAATCCCCATCATGCCCATCCATGCTGGCTGGGCATGCTTGGAGTTGTAGTCCAACTCCCAGCATGCCGGGTTGGGGAAGGCTTTATTAGCATCCCAGAAGCCCAAGTTACAAGACTGAGGTTATATCTAAACACACCAAATAATCTTGGAGATTTCCTGAGAGGTGCAATGCTGTTCAAAGCTAATTAGTGAGGTTTTCACAATGGCTATGCATATCTTTGCAAATAAAATGCCTTTACTTAGAGCCAAACTAACATTAAATGGATATGTTTATTTTTCATGATTCCTTTTTTAAAAAAACTCTAAATAGCAGCCATGGGGAAGCCCAACGGTAATCTTCCTGAACCATGATCTCAACAAAAATCGCCCTCCAAAGAAGCTACTTGGCATGGTAGGGAAGCTGCCATTTGTGCCAATGACACCTTCCCTCCTGTTCCACCTATCAGCCAGGCTAGATTTGTGCCAGGATTGTGGTGCAGTAAGAAAGAGTAAACCCCACTCCCATGTACCAAAATCCCAATCGTGATCAGGGTTCCTCATGGCTGATATTTAAAGGTTTTTTAAAATAAAGAATCACATGGTGCTAAATTATGCATTATAACATAGCATGTCATTTAGCTCTTCAATGTTAATAGTACCAGCCAAATCCTGGTCACTGAGAGATTTACAGCACAATCCTATATATGCCTACTCAAAAGTCAGTCCCATTGAATTCAAGGGAGCTTTTCCCCAGGTAAGTGCGTACAGGATTGTAGTATAAGTTTTTGTTCTTGATTTAGAAGATCTATGATGGGATCTCCTGATTTCCTTTTCTTTAAACCAGAATTTAAAGTTGGCTTATGAATTCTGGCTTGTCTTGGAAGCACTTAATCACAATTCCCATTCTGCATGTAATGGGAAGCTATGTTTAAGTGCTGAATCATGGCTTGTTTTCCCACTCATGTCAACGAACAGACTCCATGCATCCATGTGCTGCTTGTTCATATCCTGGCTTATTAAAGCAGGATCTTTCGCTTTCTATTAGGTGAGAACGCAGCCGCTATCAATGTATTTATAACATCAGATTTCCCCCAAAACATTAATATAAAGCAAAACAGTTTCCAGATAGCAAAGTATGTCAGGTAATTCCAGTTAGTTATAAGGTTTAGAACTCGGGAAAAAGGTATAACTGATTGACAGTGAACTTCAGGTGTGACTGACTTAAGTGATAAATGACTGAATGTTAAAACAATAATTAAGATAATGGTATTGGCAGCTGCTGCTATTTGTTGGAGTAGATGCAGACACTGAAAAGAGTTCAGCTTAGAACTGAAAAGAAGCTTCAATTTTTTTTTGATACTTTTGTAATTCCTTTTGTAATCTTGTGTGGGGGGATGTCCCCTTCATTGATCACTGCCTTGTTGTGGCAAAGGGGCTTGCGTAGCTCAGTGAAGCCATAAGCTATGCCGTGCAGGGCCACGCAGGACAGACAGGTCATGGCAGAGAGTTCTGACAAAATGTGGTCCACTGGAGAAGGAAATGGCAACCCACTCCAGTATTCTTGCCAAGAAAAACCCATGGAACGTATCACAAGGCTAAAAGAGATGATGCCGGAAGATGAGCCCCTCAGGTCGGAAGGTGTCCAATATACTACTGGCGGAAGAGAAGAGGGAATTTCCAAGTAGCACCAGAAAGAGTGAAGCGGCTGGGCCAAAGCCGAAGGACACTCAGCTGTGGATGTGTCTGGTGGTGAAAAGAAAGTCCGATGCTGTAAAGAACAATATTGTTTAGGAACCTGGAATGTAAGATCAATGAATCAAGGTAAGCTGGAGGTGGTCAAACATGAGATGGCAAGATTGAACATCGACATCTTGGGAATCAGCGAACTAAAATGGACAAGCATGGGTGAATTTAATTCAGGTGACCATCATATCTACTACTGTGGGCAAGAATCCCTTAGAAGAAATGGAGTAGTGCTCATAGTCAACAAAAGGGTGGAAAAAGCAGTACTGGGGTACAATCACAAAAACAATAGAATGTTCTCAGTATGAATCCAAGGCAAACCATTCAACATCACAGTAATTCAAGTCTGTGCCTCAACCACTGAGGCCGAAGAAGCTAAGGTTGATCAGTTCTATGAAGACCTACAACACCTTCTAGAAATAACACCAAAAAAAGATGTCCTCTTCATCATCAGGGATTGGAATGCTAACGTAGGAAGTCAAGAAATCACCAGGATAACAGGCAGGCATGGCCTTGGTGTACAAAATGAAGCAGGACAAAGGCTAATAGAGTTTTGCCAAGAGAACACGCTGATCACAGCAAACGCTCTTTTCCAACAGCACAAGAGGCGACTCTCCACATGGACATCACCAGATGGTCAATATCGAAATCAGATTGATTATGTCCTTTGCAGCCAAAGATGGAGAAGCTCTATACAGTCAGTCAAAACAAGACCTGGAGCTGACTGTGGCTCAGATCCTGAACTTCTTGTTGCAAACTTTCGGCTTAAATTGAAGAACGTAGGGAAAACCACCAAACCATTCAGGTATGACCTAAATCATATCCCTGATGAATATACAGTGGAGGTGAGGAATAGATTTCAGGGATTAGATCTGATAGACAGAGTGCCTGAGGAACTATGGACGGAGGTCCGTCACATTGTTCAGGAGGCAGCAACGAAATCCATCCCAAAGAAAAAGAAATGCAAGAAAGCCAAGTGGCTGTCTGATGAGGCTTTACAAGTCGCTGAGGAAAGAAGGGAAGCGAAAAGCAAGGGAGAAAGGGGAAGATATACCCAAGTGAATGCAGAGTTCCAGAGAATAGCAAGGAGAGACAAGAAGGCCTTCTTAAATGAACAATGCAAAGAAATCGAGGAAAACAACAGAATGGGAAAGACTAGAGATCTCTTCAAGAAAATTGGAGATCTCAAGGGAACGTTTTGTGCAAAGACGGGCATGATAAAGGACAAAGAAGGCAGGGACCTAACAGAAGCAGATGAGATTAAGGAGAGGTGGAAAGAATACACAGAAGAACTATACAGGAAAGATCTGAATGTCCCTGATAGCCATGATAGTGCGCTCACTGAACTTGAGCCGCACATCCTAGAGAGTGAAGTCAAGTGGGCCTTAGGAAGCATTAGTAACAACAAAGCTAGCGGAGATGACAGTATTCCAGCTCAGCTGTTTAAAATCCTAAAAGATGCTGCTGTTAAGGTGCTGCACTCAATATGCCAACAAATTTGGAACACTCAACAGTGGCCACAAGACTGGAAAAGGTCAGTTTACATTCCAATTCCAAAGAAGGGCAACACCAAAGAGTGTTCAAACTACCGCACAATTGCGCTCATTTCACATGCCAGCAAGGTGATGCTCAAAATCCTACAAGCTAGGCTTCACCAGTATGCGAACCGAGAACTACCGGAAGTACAAGCTGTGTTTCGAAGAGGCAGAGGAACTAGAGATCAAATCGCCAACATTCGCTGGATCATGTAGAAAGCGAGAGAATTCCAGAACAATGTCTATTTCTGCTTCATTGACTACGCTAAAGCCTTTGATTGTGTGGATCACAACAAACTGTGGCAAATTCTGAAAGAGATGGGGGTACCAGACCACCTTACCTGTCTCCTGAGAAACCTGTACGAGGGTCAAGAAGCAACAGTAAGAACCAAATATGGAACAACTGATTGGTTCAAAATTGGGAAAGGAGTACGACAAGGCTGCATATTGTCGCCCTGCTTATTTAAGTTATATGCAGAGTACATCATGAGAAACGCTCTCATCGGGTTGGATGAATCACAGGTCGGAATTAAGATTGCCGGGAGAATTATCAACAACCTCCGATACGCAGATGATACCACCCTAATGGCAGAAAGCAAAGAGGATCTAAAGAGCCTCTTGTTGAGGGTGAAAGAGGACAGTGCAAAAGCTGGTTTGAAACTCAACATTAAAAAAACGAAGATCATGGCATCTGGCCCCATCACTTCTTGGCATATGGAAGGGGAACAAATGGAAGTAGTGACAGATTTTGTTTTCTTGAGCTCCAAGATCACCGCAGACAGTGACTGTAGCCATGAAATTAAGACACTTGCTCCTTGGGAGGAAAGCTATGGCCAACCTAGACAGCAGAGTAAGAAGCAGAGACATCACCTTGCCGACAAAGGTCCGTCTAATCAAAGCTATGGTTTTCCCAGTAGTAATGTATGGCTGTGAGAGCTGGACTATAAGGAAGGCTGAGCGCCGAAGAATTGATGCTTTCGAACTGTGGTGCTGGAGAAGACTCTTACGAGTCCCCTGGACTGCAAGGAGGTCAAATCAGTCCATCCTAAAGGAAATCAACCCCGAGTGCTCCTTGGTAGGACAGATACTGAAGCTGAAGCTCAAATATTTTGGCCACCTAATGCGAAGAGAAAACTCTCTGGAAAAGACCCTGATGCTGGGAAAGACTGAAGGCAAAAGGAGAAGGGGATGGCAGAGGATGAGATGGCTAGATAGCATCACTGATGCAATGAATATGGACTTGAGCATGCCCCGGGACAGAGCACAGGACTGGAAGGCCTGGCGTGCTACAGTCCATGGGGTCACAAGGAGTCGGACACAACTGAACAACAAGTGGGGGGAGGGGACACAGTTGTAGAGCACGTATGTTGCATGCAGAAGGTCCCAGTTTGAATCACCAGCATCTCCAGTAAAATGGACCAGGTAGCAGATGATGGGAACAAGCTTAGGGTAGGCAATACTGGGCCAGACGGACAAATAGTCTTAGCTGGAATAAGGTAGGCACCTACTTTTCTATACTGAGATATTTTCTTTCACTTTGGTGGTTAAGTATGATAGTAATCCCACTGTTATACATTTTAATAATACATACGTACCTATGTTCATCCATATGCGCGTGCGCACACACACACACACACACATATTAGAACTCTCACATATCAATGGCAAAAGGTTCCCAAATGCAGCATTACAGCACAAAATTAAAATGTTTTACATGCCAAAATGGTCAGGCAATACAAAATCCATAATTCCTGCCTTCAGGGGCTTCAACTGGCTATGGAGACACGAGGATACAAGAGGATCAGCCAACAAATCCTTTAGCATTTCCACCATGGACATGGGGAGAGGAGAAGGTGGTCAAGGCAGAGATCAACACAAAGAGTAACCTTCCGCAATTGTGCCTACGCCTGTTCCTCCTCCTCCTCTTCTTCTTCCCCACCTGTCTCTTACCTGGCCAAAGCATAATGGCACAGGCAGGAAGTGGAGCTGTAGCAGCCATGGCTGGAGCACTCTTACACCATCTGCACTGCATGCAATGTATCAACCAGATGCTACAGCTGGGCTCTTTTACTGCTTGGAAGCATTGCCAACACAGTCCAGCCATGTCTGGACAATCACATTTGGCTTAATAAGCTAGGATATGCACAAGCTTTTGGACCACACATGCAACCCCTTCACACCTCCCTTTACATGAACTGAAAGTCTTTTGATTAACTATAGATCACTGTTTAATCTAAAGTGGGAAATTATGGTTAACTGTTTTGGAATAATACAGGACATGAAGCCATGGTCTGGAGTTGGCTTAATATCTGGGCTTAGGTTTGGGGAATTTCCCATAATATCCAACTATTTGAATTGAAGGAGATACATCCAGACAATGTCAACTGAACACATAAAATATGTTTACCAGTCTGGGTGAAAAAGGAAACTACAGTTAAACGAAAGGCTTCCGGCTAAAGGGAGCCTAATGGGAGCAGTAAAGGGAGCAATAAACGGGCTATGCGTGTTCCTATAGGGCTCACTCACATCTAGATTTATTAAGCTGAGATATGATCATCTAACACATGCAGTTAAAGCAACCTTTAAATGGCTGATGCTCCCTCCACCTCCTCTATAGAATAGTTTGATAACTATGACAATATAAATATTCAGGATGCTTTTGTCATTTAAATAAAGCTGAAATTAATATATGTATTAAATTAATACATATAAATTTAATTTAAATAAATATAGCATCACACATACACATATACACAACACAATGCAGCCTCCCCAAGCCTGGTGTCTTCCAGATGTTTTAGACTAGACTTTCCATAATTTCTGACCATTGGCCATGCTGGCTGGTGCTGATGGGAGTTGGAGGCTGAAACATCTGGAGGACACCAGATTGGAGAAGGCTGATATACGTAAAGAGACTCACCTTTTACTGTAAAAAACAACAACCCTGAATTGATAACTTTCAATACCACTTACAACTCAGGATGGTCCTGCGCACCACTATACTGTAATCTTATGCCATAATCTTAGGTTTGGGGAATTTCCCATAATATTCAACTATTTGAATTGAAGGAGATACATCCAGACAATGTCAACTGAACACATCATAAAATATAGTGACTTGTTGAAAGGATTATAAGATATCATCTTGTTGAATAGAAAAAGGAGGATATTAGATACCCTTAAGAATGATGGATATGCTTCAACTAAAGTGAAAATTTCAGCTAGATGCACGGGTATCTGAAACATCTGAAAAATGTTTACAGCCGTCAGATGAAAATCTAATACTGCATTATGGCAAAAGCATTCATTATATCACTTAGGCCAGGCTAAGGCAAGAAGCATTTTAACCTGCTGCTTTTACAAAACAAAATAGCGATGTGAACAGAAAATGAGTAGCATCCCAAAAGGTAGGCTTTAGCTAAAATAAAGTATTAATGGCACACACTGAAGATCATGCAACATGGATGAATTATCCCTTTACTAACTTCAAACACACATCCTCAGAAGTGGTTATAAAGCAGCAAAAGGTGGATTTTTCTGGTATCCAATCTATGCTGATAAATGAACAGGGTTGGTGGTGGGGGAAGAAATCTAACCTTTATTTGTGATGGTGGTGCATTTGTTAAGAACTAAGGAAGTAGTGGGCATTCATGGATGTAAACCAGAAGACCAATTCACCCCGCCACTTTCTCCATAAGACAGTGTCCACAAGTACATAGCTGTGTGAAGAAACATTAGTTGCGTGAGCCAAGCAATACAAGAAGCCAGGTGGCAGCCCATTCTGTGATCGCAGCTATCTGTCACTGCGACAGGAATCACTATTACTCTCTCAGTGGCTCACACAAACATTTTGCTAAGCAGTTGCGTACCAGTGTGCACACTCGTGTAAGAAGATATACAAGGGAGGGGACCCCTGCATCCATAAGTTGCCTATGATCCTCACTACAATATGAATCTGAAGAATCAGCTTTAGCCACTCTCAAGCAACGGAGAAATAATTGAAAAGGGCTTTTACATCACCTGAGAAGCCATGACCAGGGGGACAACACAATGCATGGTTAAGGGACATATAAAGAACCTTGTTCAACTTAAATGTTACATGTCCATGTTTTCATAAAATCATGCTTCAAGACAAATTATGTTCTACAAGCTCCCTCAAGAAAGCCTTAAAACAGAATGGCAGTCTTCTCCCTCCCACCATATCATCCATCAAGTAATGTTACCAACAGTATAAAAGTAACTAACACAAATAAAGACTAGGGCTCTGTGCATTTAAAAACTATCAGGATGAAAAAGAATATGGTTTTATGTATACAATACATATTTTACTTTATAGATGCCTGAAAACAAGGTATTATACATACACTAATGTAAAACCTGAAACAGTAGAAAGACATTCAGAATATAATCTATGGGTAATGGACGAGAAGGCTATGAAAGGCTACTAGTCTTACGGCGCAATCCTATGGGGATAGGACTCCGAACTCAGAGGTGACCGCCTATCCAACACAGAGCAGGAGAAGCACGGGGGGATTGTCTCCTCTGTGCTTCTCCTGCCCTGCATTTGCGGCTAGACAGCCGATTTCAGCTGTCTGGCCACGGGAAGTCAGAGCGGGGGCGGTGGCAGCTGGATGACACATAGGATGTATCGTAGTGGCATTTCCGCCTTCCCCTCCCCAATCCTGGGTACGCCCCTTTTGCACTGCTCCACACTGCTTGAATGAGCGCGGAGTGTGGGGCTGTTCCATGCTGCCTATGAGTCAGTGCGGGGGGGGGGGGGAGATCAGTTCTCAGGGAACTGACCTCGGAGCGTGGGCTCAAAGGTTGGTTCCTTGAAACCGATGTATCCTATGGCCGTCTAGCCGCTGACTAGTGGCCATAGGATTGCTCCCTCCATGGCTATATATTAGTTCTGGTATCGGAGGCAGTCTGCCTCTCAATACCAGTTGCTGGGGAACACAAGCGGGGCAGTGCTGTTGCACTTGAGTCCTGCTTGTTGGCTTCCCATAGGCATTTAGTTGGCCGCTGTGAGTCGAACAGAACTGTTGAGTCCAGTAGAACAGAATTGCAGGACTAGATAGGCTCTTCTTATGCTTATCAACATTTGCAAATGTTAGCTATTGACCAGCAGACAGGAGCTGCAATCCTATGCACACTACATTGGAACCAGACTTACATCATGCTAGGAATAGACCCATTGAAATCAATGGGACTTACATTAGTCATGACTAAGTGGGGATCAAACACACTGACATGGGACAAGCTTCACTGAATGAACTGGGACTTGCTTCTGAGTAAAGATGCATAGGATTGCACAGTAAATCATCCTCGTCTGCTTGCAGTATTGTGCATTTCTTCCACACCATTATTGCGAAGGTTCAGGCGGCATTTATTGCACTAATAGCCCAATCTTGCATGTCTCCACTCAGGATTAAATCCCAGTAGTTCAATGGGACTTAGTGTCTAGTAAGCATGCTCAGGATTTCAACCTAAACCTAAGTCAGACCAATAGTGAACAAATCCACACAGATGATCCACTTACAGCTCCATCCTATGAACATTTACTCAGAAGTAAGTCCCACTGAATTCTACTGGACTTACTTGCAAGTGTGCACAGGACTGTTAGCATCACTTTGGAAGCTAACCGACCTCACCATCTGAATATGGTTGCATGTAGTGCATCACATGAAAAATTTGAATGACTGGGTGCTCAGGCATATAATGCAGGATAACACTGTGTGTTCAACTTATTCTTACCATCAGCAGCAGCAACTGAAAGTTTACGTTATACAAAAAGTGTGTGTGTGTGTGTGTGGAGAACACACCTGTAAATATATTTGATACTTTCTATGAGCAGATAAATTTTCAGTGTCACTGTTGCTGAATTTTGCTGCTATTTTTATTTTCAACTGACAGAATATTCAAAGCTGACAAATGTGGTAGAACAGACAAAATTATTAAAAGCTTCAATTTACAGCAAACAGTGACAGTTTGCTTTTGCTGCTCATAAACCAGAACCTTGGAGGTGTAAATATACAGGCAAGGCAGCGGCAGCATACCTCTGGCACTACTTGAAACAGCTCCTACCAAAGTATTCCCAATCAAAACCAAACAAAAACAAGCAATTAGGACCAAACAGAAACTGCTGCCCTCAATTTATCATCCCCGTTTGCAGGTGGAGAAATGGGGTGGCCGTTTCGGGTTTTTCCTGGTGGGAGTGGAGGCGGCGAACTCTGTTCTTGCTGCCAGAGGGAACTACATACCAGAATGGTGTGGTGGCTCCTTTTAAACAAAATCTAAAAAAATAAATAAAAATCCCTTGCCTATGGTGGCTGCAAGCTTCTACTCCTTCCCTCTGCCCTGTTCTGTGTCTAAAATGAAACTCACAGTAGCCAAAGCAAGAGCTCTGCAACAGCGAAGTTGCAACAGCAACTTTGGTTTTAAATGAGAGGTTGGGTGGCAAGAAGAGGGGGGAGGAAGTATGCTGCTGCTGCCACCGCCGCCACCGGTGACAGATTTTTAAGAGATTTTCTAAAAGCTGCTGCTCTGATAAACACCTCTCTATTAGGGATGGACGGGAGCCACCCACAGCCATCTTTGTTGGGTCCTCACCGAGCTGCCGCCACCACCTGTCCCTGCTTGCGGCGCCGTGAGAACGCCGCCATGGCCCAGTGAGCGCCTAACGAAGCTGCACGGCTGCCCGTCCTCCTAGCGGCCACTGCTGTGCACAACAGTGGCAGCTCGGGCGCTTCCAGGTAGTAATGTTGTGTAATTGGTGGCCAATTTATGCAACATCACCGTCCACCATGCCCCAGAAGCTGAGCAGGACGGTTCTGAACGGTTTTTCAAAAACATTTCTGGTGCTGTGGCTGCCTCCCACATAAGGCTTGGACGCACAGTGCCAGAAATGTGGAAAACAAAAAGTGCACTTTGGATATGCTCATATTCAGCTAATCCAATCTGTCTCTTTTAGAAGTTATCCAGGAATCCCGTCATGTGCTCTCTAGATAGCATGTAGGAAGAAGCGGAATACAAGTGCTTAGTGCAGACACATCACACGCATTGCATCCCCAGTTGCTGGTGTCATATAGCACCTGACATGCAAGTTACCTAGGAACATAGGAAGCTGCCGTACATCAAGTCAGACCATGGGTCCATCTTGTCCGCTATTGTCAACACTGATTGGCAACAGCTCTCCTGGGTTTCAGGTAGGTGTTTTTCCAGCACTACCTGGAGATGCCAGGGATTGAACCTGGGACCTTCTGCATGCAAAGCAGGGGCTCCGCCAAGCAGCTGCAGCCCCTCCCTAAATTGGCATGGGAAGAATGGAACAGAAGGTGGTGGCGGTACAAGTCAGTCATGAATAACCCATAAGAAAAGGCATGGAAGAAAACATAAGACAGGTAAGACAGGAAGATGGCCAAATATAAACTGACACAGAAAGTTCTCACACAGTAGAAAGTGGAAGTTCCAGTGACAAGCAGACAGCAAAGTTCTTTATCCTCAGAGCTATTTTGCTCATCTGTAAAGACTAAACTACAATTCCTAACAAACAAGGTAATAAATTGAGTGGTATTTTAAACTTGTCAAGAATATAATTCAGTAAGACCTTTTGTGGATTGACCATAATTCAAGTTTATCTGCAGCTCTGAAACAAAAGGACAAGGTATTGGGATAATAAAGCTGATGCTGAGACACTAGTGAACAATCAAACAAATTAAACAGGAGCAATTAGCATACACTCATATCTGAGAGATGCTGGATAATCAACATTTCAATTCTGGATGTAAACCAGATTGTGCCTGTGCTTGACTCACGAGATCAGCCTTCCCCAAGCTGTTGCCCTTCAGATGTGCTGGACTACAACTCCTGTCATCTCCAGTCTGCATGCTGGGAGTTGTAGTCCAGCATATCTGTAGAAGGCTGCACTAGCCGTCAGGTTCCACACCCAGTCCACCAGTTCTTATCCTGGTTCTGCCCTTGACCCAAATAAATTCCATCCCATCTCCTACCATGAGTTGCCAGGTTATGCCCTGGCCCATCTGCCATGGATCTAACCCCTCCACTCTGCATTAGGGGCAGGGAAGATAACAATGTTGAAATCAGAAGTTGGCAACTCTAGGTAGATGAGGGAACCAGCTTTTATACCCTAAGTTGCCAGGGCTCATCAAGACTTAAGCCCTGCAATTTGTAAAGCAATAGTAAAGAACAGAGCATTGTCAAATATGTCCAGCACTAGCAGGATGGATCCTACCATGAGGCAAGATGACATAAACCAGTTTGGGTGGCAGATTTCGGAGCAGTATTTAAAACCCAGCAAATTGTCAGTTATGTAGTTTATTAGGGGTTGGATCCAGAGAAGGACAAATGCAGATGCTTGTACAACAGGGCTTTCCCAGACCCTCCTCCCTACTACATTCCCCCTGATCTCCCACAATAACCTACTTGAGGGTCAGGGAACTCTTCAAAATGGTGTAGGATGGGATGCAGGAGGGCTGAAGCTGGAATTGGCGGAAATCAGTGGAATTGAGGAGTGTGGATCTTTTGTGAGCAGAAGCACCTTTTCTACTCATGCAAAGCACTTTTGTATTCATCCTCTTATTTCTACTACTCTAATTTGGATTTTTCTACTTCAGGCACCAGAGTGTCTTGAGCCTTCTCTGGTAGCCAGAACTATTCCAAGTCTCAATAGGAGACTTTTATGCGGGCTCTTCACAAATTAGGGATGGGTACCTTCTGCATTTCTTTAAAATCTCTTAGGCAGTAATGAATAGGCATGGTGTGGTTAGATTTTTAAACACACCTTCCCTAAATGTACCTTTTCTGTGACAAATAGCACCAGTGAGTGAGTGAATATAATTTTCAGACAATAAAAGCTTGGCTCCCACACAGTGCAAAGATATGTAAATTCTACATAGCTTCAACTCTGAACTGGCATGCCTCTCAGTCCTCAGGAGGCCTTTCTGTCAGTATAACAAGCTGAAAAACAAAATATGAATGGCAAGTGCACATACTTAACTGATTGAGAACACAGAGTGAAAAGTAACCATATTAATCTCTTTCCTCCCAGAGACTGTGTGACTTCCAGGCAGAAATATTGATCCTGACTTAGTCTACAGCAGCATGGATTGATAATCAGCGTTCCAAATATAAGTTGGAGGATTTTGTTCCAAAATGACAGCTTCTATTTCTTTCCCTCTTCATGTATCTTAGCTTTTCTTTCTTTCTTTTTTAATAAATGTCATAATTATAAAAAATGTTTGCTTTCAGATTGGGAAGCTGAAACAATATTAACAAATCTGAAACTACTACCAGAAATATCATATGGTTGGTTTTTAAAATTACTATAACATGGAGGATTAAGCAGACAATAAAAATGAATAACCAGAGAGCAGGTTTATATTGTATGTAGGGAGAAAGATAGCTGAGGACAACCAGTTCTCAATGACTTCTTCATGATGATTTTAGAAAAATGACAAAGAACTGTATGCATTTACCTGGTAACTCACTCTAGAATAATCCAGATGGGAATCCACATACTTACTTTTTAAAAAGTGCTTGCCCCTATTTGTGCCAAAGTCCTTAGAACTATTTTTTTAAATTAAAACAAAACAAAACACAACCCACCACACAGAATCGGCAAATGTTTTATGAGACACTGAAAATGCCATTGGAATTTTTTTCCATGGATCAGCCAAAAATTTACATGATTTCCATTACAATGATAAAGTGGTCAAGATAATATATTGGATCAAGAGACATGAATTGAGCAGTTCATCTAGGCAGCAGCCAGTTATAAATATTTTTAATAAATATGCAAAGATGATATTCTGTCACATAAAATAGCTAGTCAGTGGTAACCCTGCAATGCATTCTCGCCTGTAACATTCCAACTCCCAAAATTAAATAATCAAGTCTATGAATATAAAACCCCTTTTTGCTCTGCGATATCTGCATTTTGCACCAGTTCTTTCTATGATTCATTTAGATTATCACAATATTTTATCCATGAATATCTACTTATTTATAAATGTTACAGATTTATTTGTAATACCCATTTGTATTTTTTATTTCACAGTTGTATTCAATAATGTGAAAATGCATTGCCTATTGATACCTAAATTTCCCCTTATTCCCAAGATAGGGCAAAATGGAACCAAATTACTGGGTTGCACTCAGCAGGTGCACCAAATAAAACAGCATCCAGGATAATGTGGAAATCTGAATATATCGCAGTATGAATACTGACTGAAGTGGAAACCCACCATCTGTTAACATGCCAACCCCAGTGGCTGCAATACATATAGAAAAGCTAACATTGCTCCAGATAGGGTTAGCATTACAACATGCACAGTGTTCATTTAAAAACACACCTCAACATCCCCACTGACCCTCAATGGTGCTACGGCCAGATAGCACATTCGCTTCCCACCATTTCTAAGTGATGCAACAGCAGCAGCAACAAATGTAAAAACCCCACACAGCAGTTTGTGGGCCCTTTCTCCTAAACAGCAGAGAGAGAAAGGTTAAGACTGCAGAAGTCCCAAGGTTCAAATCCCAGGCATCTCTTGTAGTGTGGGAAAGAATTTTGTCAGAAACCCAGATGAGCTGCCGCCAGTCCATATAAACTGCATGTGTAAACTCCCCAGAGGGAGTTTCGTGGCCACCAATGGTTCCCCTGCCTCTGTGGCGCAGCCCCCACTGCTACCACGTGACCAGATTCCCAGCGATTCTGGGAATCGTATAACAGCTGTTTGGCAGGTTGGCGGGAGTATAATTCTGCTGGGAAATAAGGTGCCTGCTCCCTGCATGCCTTGTTTCCCAGGAGAATCACACAGAATCTGGCTGCATAGCCACTTCCAGTTGTGGTGGGAGAAGGTTCCAGGGGTCCAAAGTGGGCCCCTAACCCTCCGTAGTTGCCCAGCCTTGGGGTAGACAATACTGAGCTAGGTGGACCAATGGTCTCATTTGGTAGAAGGCAGCTTCCTATGAGCCTAGAGCGTCCAACTAGGACTAGAGACCCCCAGGTTCAAAGCTCGACTCAAGACAACAAGCTCACTGGGTGATCTTAGGCTGGTAACTCCCTCCAAACCTAATCTACATCACAGGACTATGAAAATAAAACACGGTGAGGGAGGAAAGCCATGTATGTTGCCTTGACCTCCTTGGACGAAAGATAGGATATAAACACAATGAATGAATGTATGCAAGTTCCTTAAAGAGGAAGTGGTCCTGCAGGCTGAAAAGCCAGAACTAGACTGTGAATATGATCGCAAAATTAATGACGAAACTGTTGACTTTAAAAGAGAGTAAGTTGAACTAATGCACAATGCTTTTACAGCGCAAACTTATGCATGTTTACTCACAAGCCTCACAGCACTCAATGGAACTTAGTCCCAGGTCAATGTGTGTCAAGTTGCAGCTTAACTTTCTTCTCTTTAGTGCACTTTTCAGAAGTAATTCATCCCCTCCCCCAAACTGTATTACAAGGGAAGCTAGTGGCACCCAGATGCTTCTGAAAACATGCTGTCCATGGCCTTGCCTCATTCTTGTACCTAGAACAGCTAACTTTGTAAACCACAAATGTGTTTTTGGGACACTTCTGGCATAAAGCACTGAGGTTATGAGATGTCACACACAAATTCAGCAAGATCACTCTCCAAGAGACAAAACAACAAAGAGTTTTGGGGTTAAAGACTAACAAATTTATTCCGGCATAGGTTTTTGTAGGCTACAGTTGGACTATAGTCCACGAAAGCATATGCCAAAATAAATGTGTCAGTCCTTAAGGTGCCACACAACTCTTGTTTTTGCTGCAACAGACTAACATGACTACCCTCTGGAAATCGTTACAAGAGAAAACATTTTGATCCGAAGCTTAGCAGGACTTCTGTACATAAATGGAGCTCCATGCAAGCAAGGGCTTCCCCACATACTTGAGTGACGAGTAATTATATGCCTAGATGTGCACAGAATATTCCCTGGCACTAAACAAGTAGTCAGTTTCTAGGAGCTTCATGTGCATTTCACAGCCCTTGCCTGTGCACTACAGGCCTGGATTGGGTTTCACAGGACATACTGTACAAACATGTTTTGCCAGTATGATCATTTTCAAGAATATATAAATAAAGCCTCCAATGGCAACAGTAAATACAACATATGTCTGACTAAAACAGAGTCCTAAATGATCCTTTACAGGCCACTTTGTTCCTCTATTAAGATGCTACTTGTTTCTTTGATTTATCTGATAATAAATTTTTGATGACTAGGTAAGTCCCATAAAATTGCTTTGTTGCCGACTCCACTGATTAATAAGTCTGAGGAATTGAAACTGTCAGGAATTCATGTGTTAAGGCTGAAATTACTACCAAACAAGTATTAGATTTTCCATAACACAGAGAATAAAAAGAAGGTCCATTTGGCAATATTATTTTGCATCCGTTTCTTCAATCCAGTTTAAATTCAGGCTCATCGCTGGTAAGCCTTGCATACCTTTGCTCCGCTTAGAGCAAACATTATGCTAAATCCCATTCTAGGACTTTAAGGAAAGGCTGTAATGAAAATGACATTCAGAAGTTAGTTAGAAATCAACTAAGGGATTGGGGTGGGGGGAGTAGTAGTTATTTTTAGACCCTGCAGTTCTCTGCTGAGAACCGAATCATGTCAAATTCCTGTGCTGAAGATAAATTGCAGTCTGTGTTTCCAATCTAATGGGTTACACTGAAGCTCTAGTTACTCAAGATCCCTTTCTGTTAGCAGTCTCCTACTTTGCTACTCAACAAGCTGTTCCTGAAATCCCACAGAATTCCTGGAATGGGTCTCCAATGTAGCGGGATTAGGAAAGGAAAGTGAGGAAGGGAAACATGCACAGAAGCACTTGCTAGTTAAAAAGTCCTTTGGATTATGGCAAGTGGCTTGTGTTAATGTCAAAGCCTAATAAAGTCCAGACATCAATGGGGGCAAATCCACAACCATTCCGATAGTGCTGCAGACAGGGTTTGCACATTCTAAACCATCAACAGTCAGCATGCTGAGACCCTCTGCTCTCACTTAAACAAAAATAACCCCAAGTGTTTAGCTCTATGGATGTGGAGATAAGATAAAAATATGTGGGCAGCGTCTAGCAAAATCTTGCAAGATGCAGGGGGCTTTGAGCATGGCTTCAGAAGCACAAGTATACAAAATAAAGAAACTTATAAAATTACTTCATTTCCATATTTTATTGAGGTTTCAGAATTCTGAAAACAACCACAACTGATATGTAAACCTGTGCTCCATCTACATGGAGACATAATGAGAAGCACTTTCTGGTTATATCTGGATTTTCATGAAATTGCTTTGGTCCATCAGGGGTACACGAAGCAAGAAGACTGGAGTATACACTACCTAAAACCCACTTTCACGTCTCGCACAGCACTTGAAACCCCCATACTTTGGAGTTGGGTGGGTGGAGTAGAACTGAACGTTATCAACTCCATAAGTGCTCCTCAGTGAATGAGAGGCACCCTGCTCCTGTCCATGCTCCCCTGCTCAGGGAAGTTTATTAGAAGTGCTGAATTAAGCCCCTGCAGTTTACCCCACACCTCCTCCCTCTCATCCACCACTGGGATACTGTGAAAGATTAAAAGATACTGTGCTAATGTGAATGGGAAAAACAGGCTACAAACTGAATGGATAAAGCAACTGCTTCACTATTGTGAATGCCTGAAACAGTGCTACTGTGCTACTGTGAATGGGAAAACATGCTACATACTGTGAATGGGTACTGAGCTAGCTTGAAACAGCGCTTCTGTACTATCATGAATGGGAAAAACAGGCTACATAATCTGAATGCGTAAAACAGCTACTGCTCTATTGTGAATGCTTGAAACAGCACTATTGTGATTAAGAAAACAAGGCTACATAGTGTGAATGGGGAAAGCAGCTATTGTGAATGCTCGAAACTGTGCTACTGCGATATTCTGAATGGGAAAAACAGGCTACAAACTGTGAATGGGGAAAGCAGCTACTGAGCTACTGTGAATGTTTGAAATAATATTATTTCAATACTTCGGTACTGTGAATGGGAAAAAGAGGCTAGATATTGTGAATGGGAAAGCAGCCCTACTGTGAATGTGGAAAAAGAGGGAATGAGGGGGAAAAGGGGGTGGCCCCACCCCTTGACTAGATCACAGCCAGGTCACAGAAATAGGCATGCCCATGATTTAATGTGGGGGACAGGCCACATGGCAGTGGAACTGTGTGGGAGCTGCGTTTAAGGAAAAAAGATGCACTAAAAGGGCTTTCTGAAAATGCACTTTTCCCAGAGGCTGTGGGGTTGCTGCGGATTGGCGACAGCGTCATCTGTTGTGAACAACCCTTATGTGCTGTCGGTCCGCACTAAATCGGCTGTGTAGATTGGGCCCTGGACTATAAACCTTTCAAAATTAATGATTCACAGCTTTGCCTCAGAAACAGAGTGGTGAAAGTACCAGTGGTATGACTCCAAATAATATCAGAAACACTTACGGACAATTCATATGATTAGTTTTAGGTGGGAGGAGGCCCAACAACCACGGCTAGGTCCCCAGGAGCTAATTTAGACACGCTTAAGTGCGTGGGCATGTCCAGTCGAATTCTTGATATTTTTTCTTCTTTGAATACCAGACTGCTGTGCCGCATCACACCCTGCTTTCCAAGCTTGAGGTTTAAAAGCAGTATGACATAAGGCACAATAGCCTGCTCTTTAAGAAATGCCAGTGTGGTGTAGTGGTTAGAGCATTGTTCAGGGACTCGGGAGATCTAGGTTCTAGTCCCCACTCAGCCATGCAACTCACGGGGTAACTTTAGGCCAAACACCAATTCTCAGACTAACCTACCTCACAGGGTTGGTGTGAAGATAAAATAGAGAGGAGGAGGTTCATGTTTGCTGCCTTGGAGGAAAGCTGGGATATAAATGTAACAAACAAACAAACAAACAAACAAATGTATACTTGGGCAAGTGGAACCACCTGTGAGGTTCTTTGGATCCCATCTAATGTGATTTTCACTTCATAAGAACATAACCATGTAAGAAGAGCCATGCCGGAGCAGACCAAGGGTCCATCTAGTCCAGCATTCTGTCTACACAGTGGCCATTCAGCTGCCCATGGGAAACTCACAAGCAGGACATGAGTGCAACAGCACCCTCCTGCCCATGTTCCCCAGGAACTGATTGAATAAGGGCAGTATGATCTTGGCAGTTTTATTTTCAATTCCTTTCCTAATTATGCCTAACATGGAACCTACCTTTCTCGCAGAAGCCGTACACTGGGTCGACATTTTCATCGAGCAGTCCACCACAACCTCAAGATCTCTTTCTTGGTTGTCGCCGCTAGCTCAGATCCCATCTGCTTATACTTGGAGGTGGGATTTTTTGTCCCAAAGTGCATCACTTTACACTTGCTTACACTGAACCGCATTTGCCATTTTGATGCCCATTCTCCTAGCTTTGAGTGATCCTTTTGGAGCTCCTCACAATCTCTTTTTGTTTTAACTACCCTAAATAATTTGGTGTCATCAGCAAACTTGAACAATGAGGGCTGAAGTATTGTGGCGGGAGAGAAATAGGTACACTTTAGGAGGTCCTGGTCTCAGCTGCCAGCCCATTACTTTGACAATGGGAGGACTGGGTAAAAGTTATTTTGCTTATATTTATGAATGTTTTAATATTTTAATGTGCTTACCACAATTATGTGTTGCAGTATTTATTAACATGCTCTGGGTAGCACAAAATTATGCATTTACCAGTTCATAAGTTGAAATGAAAAGGTTTCAGGGCTCAATTTTCCCCACATTTTAAATAAGTAGCGATAATTATAGATCTGTAGCAGCAACCCTTATGCTAAGGCTGAGATTAGCATCGCAGAAAGTGATATATTGCTATTTTAAACAGACCTGTTATATATTTAGCATTATAGGAGGGCAGGTAAGTCTTAAACTTTCTTGGAGATTGGTAGCAAACTACAGGTAATTTCATATGAGAATTTACATGATGATTTACACGTAGGCAAGGGGCAGTTTCTGTAGTGGAGTGGAGATCACATTTGCCTCACATGCAAAAGGTGCCCAGTTTGAAACTGGGGGAAACACCCTTTAGAGAAGTTCCATAGCACAGTGGTAGAGCACATGCTTTGCACGCAGAACGTCCCAGTTTTGATACCTGGCTTCTCTGGAAAAAGAGCATGTAGCAGGTGATGGGAAAAACCCTTGTCTGTCTGAGACGCTGGAGAACTGCTGCCAGTCTGAGCAGACAATACTGGTCTGGATGGGTGTGATATCACATGTGTATGTGTGTGTGTCTATGTGTGGGTGTGGGTGTGTATATATATATATATATATATATGCATTAATGTTATGACTCTGTATTTTTCTGGTAAGTAGATCCAGAGTGTGAGTGGCATGCTGCATTTGTATATGTGAGATGATTGGCTGAGTGAGTGGGAGAGGGAGGGGAGTGAAATGTTGCATGATATATAAACAGGGAGCAGTGCCTGTGGAGTTTAGATAGGGAACAGGTAGGGATGAGATTGGTAGGGAATAGATAGGGTCTGAGAAGAGATA
Organism: Heloderma suspectum; assembly: GCF_057233095.1. Classification (NCBI taxonomy): domain Eukaryota; kingdom Metazoa; phylum Chordata; class Lepidosauria; order Squamata; family Helodermatidae; genus Heloderma; species Heloderma suspectum. The sequence continues at coordinate 198,075,915 of NC_139462.1, forward strand.
GATAGGGCTTGTGAGGAGATAGTGTCTAGGATGTGTGTTTATAGGATTAGAGTGGTAACTGAGTGTGGGTGTATGAGAGGATATTTAGAAGGGTTTAAAATGACATTACTATAGCTTTTCTGCTTTTCAAAATCCCATGCCCACAGCTTGTGACTACCAATGGGTAAAAGTAATAAAGTGCATAATTTGTCAGTGTGTCCTCACATCTTGAGAAATAAAGGTGTTGGACCTGAGGTAAAGGTCCTGGTGGAAGCGTTACAGTGTGTGTGGTGGAAAGTGTTGCCTGCTGTGGGAAAGGCCTTATAGAAAAGGCATTCATACTGGTGAATAGGTAGGAACGCTACAGGTGGTAGTAGTGGTGGGATACGAACCCACACCTCTGAAGAGACTGGCCTGACCTGGTAAACTGCAGCTTCTTATGTTCATGTAAACGTCCCAAATGATCAAAGCTGCCATAAGATGAGTTGGTACTCTCTGCTTTTACTAAGGGGGGCATTGTCACACTCCCATATCCCTATATTTATGAGTGTTTGGATGCATGTGACAACTGTAGAGGAATAGATGAGAATCTTTGTCTAGTAGTAAAGTTCTTAAAAGAATTCAACATGCTGAGAATGTTTTATGAAGCTACCAAAAGGGTTTCAAGATTTGGGGGGGGGGGAGGGGGAGAGAGAGAGAGTGTTTTTGGCAAGATGTTTTCATTTGGCAACTCATCAGCCAAAACTATCTATGTCAGCCTCCAGATGTGTTGGGCTACCACATCCATCATCTCCAGCTGGGGTGATGGGTGTGGTAGCTCAATACATCTGGAGGGCACCAGGTTGGGGAAGGCAAACATCTATATTTCTTTGTCCCCTCTGTTGTCTGCAAGTGGAAGCAGAAGTGAACAAATTGCAGTGTCTTCTGCAGGGCCAGCGTTCCCATATCCTCCCCATTCACATGTACAGTGGGGTGGATGCCTCACTTTAACAACAAAAGCAGCATGAAATGAATCATCCTCCATTCTATGCTTTCCAGTCCCACTGCCATTCATAGCTCCAGACACTTTTTTCCCCTCCCCGACTCTGATACTGGAAGTGAACTGTTAACAGAGAAAGGTGCTTGGAACTAACATCTAAGGGTAGGTAAGGTGTGGGAGGTGGGAAGTTTCCGCACTCCTCCCCTCTTGCTTTTTTGAAAGTCTCCCCACCCCCGACCTCACTGTTTTATATGCAAATAGGCCAGACATGTGAAAAGAAATATACACTGTCATAGCTAGCAGACATAGCTTAAGTTCTCCAATAAAGTGGAGTTAAGCCATGCATTTGCTAAGTCTTGCTGCCTCATTCTAACTCATATTCTACCACAGGGCTAACATTTTGATATGAAATAAAAAATAAATTATTTTAAGCATTTCCCCCCTGCCCTTCAACGCGTTCCCAGGGATACAGAGTAAAATATGTTGAATTGATGTTGACAAGATTCAAGCGCCTATGCATCAAAAGGCAGACACCCTAGCACTGAGTGGTATTGCTGAGGAGGTGAAGAACTACTGTTACCAGTAGACATGTTCTCATAAGTATGGTGACATCCTGTGAAGAAATCCATCTGGCTTCCCCATTCCCAGAAGTAAAAGTTTGTTGCAGGAAATGAAGGAAAATACATTTAAATTTCAGGTTAATATTCCTGGCCACTCTTATTTCTAGCACTCTGCCTTTGATCATAAAAGTGTTCTGAAAATTGTCTAAAATAAAAATGAGGCCCAAGCCCAACTGCGAGTTGTCAAAATTCCACTGAAACCATTTCCACTTACACTTCTAAAAAGTTGATAAAATCTCTCTATAAAGCAAGAGCAACTGGTACAGCTACCTGAAGGCCCTCAACAGCAGTGTAAAAAACTGCCAAGGATAACACAAAAGCCTCAAACAATATCAGCTTGAAATAAGAAACTGGAGCTCAATAAAAAGCCAGCACGTAATAAAACAAGATATTACTGTACAGAGAATAGAAATTGCAGACCTGTTTTATTATAAAAATGCTACTTTTTAATTTATGTCTCAAATAAAAAATAGAAACTTATACAGTAACTCATCTAGGGTAGTTGTAAATAACCTATCCGTGACAAACAGTCCAAGCATTTTGGAAGTTATAAAGGGGTTAAGACTTTTTCCAATATTTAGTGCTGTCCTTACTAAACAGTACAGAGATGTGGTCCATCTCTAAAGGTTAACATTTTTCCCCATTAGCACTTCTGCCTCAGTTTGCTTTGTCCAGCCATGTACTTTTTCCTAATTCTGCTGCTCTCCCAAGAATTTCCCTTGTCCACAGTTAAGTTACTCATACTAACAACTGAACACTGGAGTTAGTTCTGACAAAAGGTAAAGCATAAGATGAACCTCCCACTGACTGTGAAGGATTTTACTGAGAACAAAACAAAAGATTACTGTTTATATCTTCCAGAGCAAGCATGCATAGCTAGCACTGGGAATAAAGCACTCCCATTATGCCTATATCTCCATATGAATTGGTGATTATATGAATCCACCACTGTTTATTCAGAGCCAAACTAAATGTTCTTGTAATCACTCACAGCCCAGCTATGTGTGATTTGTTTATTTACTCCAGAGTAAGCATGCACAGTCCCAGTTTGGATCAGGACCATGACACTCCAGGACAGGGGGGTTGCTGCGGAATTTCAGGATGAAATTAGATCAGGGAAGCTTAAAAGCCCCTGTCCTGGAGTGCCATGGTCCTGATCTGAGTTGGGACTGTGCATGTTTACTCTGGAGTAAATAAACCATAGCTGAGCTATGCATGATTACAAGAATGTTTAGTTTGGCCCTAACTAAACGATGGCGGATTCAGATAAAAGACCTCAGATAATGAGGCTTTTATCACACCACTGCCCTGACTCATTCATAAAATGTCATGCGGGGTCCAGACAACGTCTTCCACTCATAAACTTCCTATGTTTTCCCATCATTTCTTCCGTCTTTTTTCTTACCACAGAAAATCTGCTAAGGAGAAAAAAATGGAATAGCTGCACAAACAATACCTTCTCATTGGTAGCGCTAGGAGCCCTCCATCTGGAAGCACCCCTGATCTTAGGGAATTTAAAAAAAACCCCAGAGTACAGCTAGTCACTCACTATGTAATGAAACTTTCCAGCAACCAGGCTACCACATGACAACTGTAATCTTCATAGGAATAACGTGGGTCTTCTAATAACACCTTTTGATATTGTTATCAAGTTATTGATATTGTTCATCAAAATCAACCTGTCGCTTCTGGATGATTAGAGGTGTGAGGGTGGAGAGGATGCATAAACCAAAGCTGTGGGTACTGGTCTCAACAGACCTATTGTCATGTCTCCCTTTGCATCATACATGGGGACACCAAAGCAGATTCTCATGGAAACACTTTGGTGAGGAGATGTCCCTGAATTTCCCTTGCTTATAACCCAGGTTGACATTTAGATCCTTTGATTAACACAGAGTGATGCTAGCCATTCTGTTGGATCTGTAAGTGGAGGGAAGGGGGACCCAAACATTTGTGCAAAAGCAACATTGTAACTTCTACAGTAAGTTCTGGGATGTGTTCCAAAAACTGTGCGCTCTCTCGCTCTCTCTCACTCACTCTCTCTCTTTTTAGGCACCACTAGAGCTTCTTGCCACAGCTCAGCACTGACTTCTTTCATAAAACAGAGGCTCAAATTCTGAAACATCTTTTGACAATGATACACTACCCATATGAGCATCCAATAGGAAGAACAAGTCCTTGTGGATTTGAATTCTAATCTTTTTGGAAAGCTATTCTTTTCCTGTTTGGGTGACGTTATTGGGAAGGTAATTAAAATATAGTTAAGAGATAAATCAAAAGTTAGCCTGTGGCCCTTTTTCTAATCAATGAAAGCCTGCTAATACATCCCTCTTGAGAACTAAGGGTGCTGTTTTAGCACCACCGATGTCAAGAGTGCACATGTGAAGGGCCAACACATGGCTGGCCTTTTCCTTCTGGCAGGGAACCTCATGGTCGGGCTGGCCCTGCTCCCCTGCAGCTGCAATGGGAGGGTGAAACTGTGAGGATGGGCTCCCAGGCTCCCATCCCTTTGCAAGGTAGGGCATCATTCTGCCAGCCCTGCATGATGTCAGTGACGGGGCTCCCTCTGCTGCCCCTCCAGCGGCAAAGGGGAGGGGCATCTTGTTGCTGTGTTTTTGATCGAAGGAAGGGAAAGAGCAAGGAGGAAAGGACTTGCTGAGCAGCCAGTGAAGCTCAGCTACGCCAGGAGGAGGAGGAGGAGGTCTCGGGTGCAGCGAAATCCTCTGCCCTCCTTTCTTGAATGCTAGAATGGGGAAGACGGTATTCCTTTTGGGGAAAACGGCAACAGTGCTCTGCTTCAAAGAGCAACCTAATCCATATCACTTAAAGAACTGGAGTGGAATTCTCCTGCTGTCTCAGGGCAGAGTGAGGCATGTAAGGCACAGTCGCATTCCACCCACTGTGGACTTAAAAAAAACCATTTGGGGCCTATTTCTTCAGATTTTTTCCACTTCTGCAAACCCCAGGGTTACCCCTGAAATGCAGAGACTTTCTGCTTGTTTGTGGATAGTCACCTTTTGGTTAGATAAGTAATGGCATTCAGAGAATTGAATTGGAATTAGAATATATGGTGATGATTTACTCTGATTCAGAAAGTTAATTCTAGAGGAACTTCTAGAAAAGTAATAAATTGGAACCAATCTCCATGAAAATTTTGCTGAAATCAAATGATAGTCTCACAAGGAAACATAACTTTTGATAAGTGAATGTTAATAAAGTATCAATCTGGTGTAGCACCTGCATGAAAAAAGGCGAGGAGATCAAAATATTGTACCTAGTGAAGGAAATATTTAACTTTAACAGAGATAAAATCTTCAGATAGTAACTTTAAAAACTGGTACCACAAATGGGAGCAACAAAATAATATGTCTTTTAGAAGAAAGGATGAGCAATTTTCAAATGGAGAAATGATCAGGAGAACATGATTAATGCTTACAATGTACTTGGAAAACTGCCTCCTGTTTCAGGAGCGCTAGTCGCTAAGCCCAACCCTCATCAACCCTCTTTGCTCATTGGGGTTTTGCCACCTCATCAAGTCACTAATTGTTGTTGCTGTCGTTCAGTCGTTTCTGACCCTTCGTGACCACATGGACCATAGCACGCCAGGCCTTCCTGTCCTCCACTCTCTCCCAGAGTGTGCTCAAGTCCATATTCATTGCATCGGTGATGCTATCTAGCCATCTCATCCTCTGCCGTTCCCTTCTCCTTTTGCCTTCAATCTTTCCCAGCATCAGGGTCTTTTCCAGGGAGTTTTCTCTTCGCATTAGGTGGCCAAAATATTTGCGCTTCAGCTTCAGTATCTGTCCTTCCAATGAGCACTCAGGGGTGATTTCCTTGAGGATGGACTGATGTGACCTCCTTGCAGTCCAGGGGACTCGTAAGAGTCTTCTCCAGCACCACAGTTCGAAAGCATCGATTCTTCAGCGCTCAGCCTTCCTTATAGTCCAGCTCTCACAGCCATACGTTGCTACTGGGAAAACCATAGCTTTGATTAGACGAACCTTTGTCGGCAAGGTGATGTCTCTGCTTCTTACTATGCTGTCTAGGTTGGCCACAGCTTTCCTCCCAAGGAGCAAGCGTCTTTTAATTTCATGGCTACAGTCACCATCTGTGGTGATGTTGGAGCCCAAGAAAATAAAATCTGTAACTGCTTCCATTTCTTCCCCTTCTATATGCCAGGAAGTGATGGGGCCAGATGCCATGATCTTTGTTTTTTTAATGTTGAGTTTCAAACCAGCTTTTGCACTCTCCTCACCCTCAACAAGAGGCTCTTGAGATCCTCTTCGCTTTCTGCCATTACGGTGGTATCGTCTGCGTATCTGAGGTTGTTGATAATTCTCCCAGCAATCTTAATTCCGACCTGTGATTCATCCAACCCAGCGTTTCTCATGATGTACTCTGCATATTAGTTAAATAAGCAGGGCGACAATATACAGCCTCGTCATACTCCTTTCCCAATTTTGAACCACTCGGTTGTTGCATGTCCGGTTCTTACTGTTGCTTCTTGACCCTCGTACAGGTTTCTCAGGAGACGGGTAAGGTGGTCTGGTACTCCCATCTCTTTCAGAATTTGCCACAGTTTGTTGTAATCCACACAATCAAAGGCTTTAGCGTAGTCAATGAAGCAGAAATAGACTTTTTCTGGAATTCTCTTGCTTTCTCCATGATCCAGCGAATGTTGGCGATTTGATCTCTAGTTCCTCTGCCTCTTCAAAACCCCGCTTGTACTTCCAGTAGTTCTCGGTTCGCATACTGCTGAAGCCTAGCTTGTAGGATTTTGAGCATCACCTTGCTGGCATGTGAAATGAGCGCAACTGTACGGTAGCTCGAACACTCTCTGGCATTGCCCATCTTTGGCATTGGAATGTAAACTGACTTTTTCCAGTCTTGTGGCCATTGTCGAGTGTTCCAAATTAGTTGGCATATTGAGTGCAGCACTTTAACAGCATCATCTTTTAGGATCTTAAGTAGCTCAGCTGGAATACTGTCATCTCTGCTAGCTTTGTTGTTAGTCATGCTTCCTAAGGCCCACTTGACTTCACTCTCTAGGATGTGCGGCTCAAGTTCAGTGAGCGCACTATCATGGCTATCAGGGACATTCAGATCTTTCCTGTATAGTTCTTCTGTGTATTCTTTCCACCTCTCCTTAATCTCATCTGCTTCTGTTAGGTCCCTGCCTTCTTTGTCCTTTATCATTCCCATCTTTGCACAAAACGTTTCCTTGAGATCTCCAATTTTCTTGAAGAGATCTCTAGTCTTTCCCATTCTATTGTTTTCTTTGATTTCTTTGCATTGTTCATTTAAGAAGGCCTTCTTGTCTCTCCTTGCTGTTCTCTGGAACTCTGCATTCCGTTGGATATATCTTCCCCTTTCTCCCTTGCTTTTTGTTTCCCTTCTTTCCTCAGCGACTTGTAAAGCCTCATCAGACAGCCACTTGGCTTTCTTGCATTTCTTTTTCTTTGGGATGGATTTCGTTGCTGCCTCCTGAACAATGTGACGGACCTCCGTCCATAGTTCCTCAGGCACTCTGTCTATCAGGTCTAATCCCTGAAATCTATTCCTCACCTCCACTGTATATTCATCAGGGATATGATTTAGGTCATACCTGAATGGTTTAGTGGTTTTCCCCACGTTCTTCAATTTAAGCCGAAAGTTTGCAATAATAAGCTCATGAATTGAGCCACAGTCAGCTCCAGGTCTTGTTTTCGCTGACTGTATAGAGCTTCTCCATCTTTGGCTGCAAAGTACATAATCAATCTGATTTCGATATTGACCATCTTGTGATGTCCATGTGTAGAGTCGCCTCTTGTGTTGTTGGAAAAAAATGTTTGCTACGATCAGCGTGTTCTCTTGGCAAGACTCTATTAGCCTTTGTCCTGCTTCATTTGGTACACCAAGGCCATGCTTGCCTGTTATCCTGGTGATTTCTTGACTTCCTACTTTAGCATTCCAATCCCCTATGATGAAGAGGACATCTTTTTGGGGTGTTAGTTCTAGAAGGTGTTGTCGGTCTTCATAGAACCGATCAACCTCAGCTTCTTCGGCCTCAGAGGTTGGGGCACAGACTTGAATTACTGTGATGTTGAATGGTTTGCCTTGGATTCGTACTGAGATCATTCTATTGTTTTTGTGATTGTACCCCAGTACTGCTTTTCCCACCCTTATGTTGATTATGAGTGCTACTCCATTTCTTCTAAGGGATTCTTGCCCACAGTAGTAGATATAATGGTCACCTGAATTAAATTCGCCCATGCTTGTCCATTTTAGTTCGCTGATTCCCAAGATGTCAATGTTCAATCTTGCCATCTCATGTTTGACCACCTCCAGCTTACCTTGATTCATTGATCTTACATTTCAGGTTCCTAAACAATATTGTTCTTCACAGCATCGGACTTTCTTTTCACCACCAGACACATCCACAGCTGAGTGTCCTTTCGGCTTTGGCCCAGCTGCTTCACTCTTTCTGGCGCAACTTGGAAATTCCCTCTGCTCTTCCCCAGTAGTATATTGGACACCTTCCAACCTGAGGGGCTCATCTTCCGGCGTCATCTCTTTTAGCCTTGTGATACGTTCCATGGGGTTTTCTTGGCAAGAATACTGGAGTGGGTTGCCATTTCCTTCTCCAGTGGACCACATTTTGTCGGAACTCTCCACCATGACCTGTCCGTCTTGGGTGGCCCTGCACGGCATAGCTTATGGCTTCACTGAGTTACGCAAGCCCCTTCGCCACAACAAGGCAGTGATCCATGAAGGGAAAGTCACTAATTACATTACACTAATTCTGAGCAACATTTCAAGACTGCAATTCTTCATAGTTTAATTTGCTGTTTTGTTTTAAACATTTATATCTGTGTGTACTTGCCGAGTACATTACAGCCAATAAATCATACTATCCATCATGTCTTTGTCACTATCCTAGACATACAAGATCCTCAGAGAATACACTTCTAACATAAAAGGTCACTTTGAAAGTTGACTAGGGGCACCAATAAAAAACCAGGAAGTTATTGCCTTTGAAGGGAAGATGCTGCCTTTATGCTCTACTATAAAGGAAATAAGTGTTGATGTTTCTCCTTAGAGGAACAAAGTTAAGGGCACATCCTATGGAGAGAGTCGTCAGCCTCTGACAACTCCTATGAAATGCAGGGTGGCCCGAACACAGAGGCGATCCTCGCTCCCATGCTCCAGCTGCCCTGTATTTTTGGCTAGACAGGAGATTTCGCCTGTCTAGCCAGGGAGGTTCAAAGAGGGAGGGGGAGGCCGCGTTGTGCATATGAAGCTGCGTAATGTGGCTTCCATGGTCTCCTCCTCTCCCCACCCCTGGGACCACCACCCTTTCCCTGTCTCCACACTCTGTTTCTGAGTGCGGAGATATAGCTGGCGTGGAGAGAATCATGTCAGCTATGAGGGGACGGGAAGCACAGTTTCTGGGAACCAAGGTCAGAACCCTAGCTCCAACCTTGGTTCCCAGAAACCAAACAATCTTATGGCCTTCTAGACAGTGTCTAGTGGCCATATGATTGCTCCCTCTGATACGTAAATGAACACCCCATGAAATTAACAGGGAGCTAATTTCATGTGAAAACAAATTTTACTCCTGGTCTACACTGTAAAGACTGCTAGCTAGATTTCTACTTATTTGACACTGCCAGCTCCAATCAGTCACTTTCCCACAACTTGACAGAGTGTGCTTCACAGGAAGGATCATAGCATTTTATTTTCATTGAAGGAATACAGCAAGATAGGGATGCTTAAGGATTTTGTTCAGTCCACAGTATTACGCTAACTGATTTGATTTGCATTTCTTGGACTAGAACGTGGATTGGAACACAGTTATCGTCCTGTTTTCGCCCTTCTCTGAATTTATTTATTTATTTATTAAATTTATTAATCGCCCATCTGGCTGGTCACCCAGCCACTCTGGGCGATGTACAACACACCATAAAACAATTTAAAACAATAAAATTCTACCATAATTTTTTTTTTAAATACCCTAACCCACCCCAAATGCCTGCCTGAACAACCACGTTTTTAATGCACGACGGAAGCTCCGCGATACGGTTCTCGGCTCAAGAAATGTACCAAAGTGCATGTAAAAATGCATATATTAGGTTAAAATGTAACCAAAATGTGTAGTTTGAGATAAAAAAAATATACAAAATGCATATTTTATGAAGTACTAGGTTCAAAAATAATGCACATTTTCACGCTTTTTTTTTTCAAATTGCAGATTGATACAGAAATGGGATGGAATGGACTTGGGAATGAACACATGTGAAAATGACACCGACTAGAAACAGACTGATCTGTCCATCCCTACAAAATACCTGGGCCTCATTAACTGAGGCCATTTTTGCCAGGCTCGGCCCAAGGCAGGTTGCCGCCTGAAGCAAGCACCCTCTGCCCAGCTTTTCTTCTGGCAGTGGCGGCTGGGTCACTGCTGCCACCACCCACCCTCCCACCCGATCTACTTGGTGGCCAGCTAACCCTGCTAGCCATGCCCGCCTGCTTATGTTTTTTGGCGTGCACACAGGTGCACCCACCTCGCCACCACTCCCACCCGTCAGCTGCTTCCACCTTGTGCAGCAGCCACAGGGTGCCTGCGAGAGGGCGGTCGAAGTATCATGAGAGTTCTGGGACCTCTTGTGATACTTTGGCCGACCTCTCACAGGTGCCCTGTGGCTGCTGCACAAGGTGGAAGCAGCTGACGGGCAGGAGTGGCAGAGAGGCGGGCGTGCATACGCGCGCCAAAAAAAGTAAGCGGGTGGGCAGGTGTGTGGCCAGCTGGATTTGCTGACCAGCTGTCAGGGGTGCCTCTGAGCACAGGCAGTGGCAGAGTAGCTCAGATTCCAAAGAGGAACTGCAAAACGTGGGGGAGGAGCTTTCCCAGACTCTTCCAGACAGGGAGAGACAGATTCCTCAGGTTTCAATAGTCTAGCTGGATGGAGAGGGCTTCTCTTCACACACCCCTGTGAGAGACAGCGAACAGGGAGAGATGGGGTGTGGAGAGCCTGAATTCTTAGATGCCAGGTGCAGACACAGGGCCAAGAGAGAGATGGCAGGGGCGGAGCTTAGGCGATCTGCCTGACTGGCCCAGCGGGAACAGCTACGCATAGAGACCTCACGAGACAGAGGGACATCCCCCCCCCACTTAAGTGAGGATAGCCTGCCCGCCTTTTCTCAAACGGTGGGCAACTTTCAACCTGGGTAGCTTCCCCTTGAACTCCCTGAAAGTTTTTCCTTTGTAGACTGCGAGTTACTGACAATTTGTATCTGTATGACCCATTGAAGTAAAGGATTAAAGAGCTGTGGATAGAAAGAAGCCTCTTGTCTGTGTTTTTGATTTGGCTTCTGAAGTTCAGCAGGGACAAAAGGGAGTCTTGACACCAGCCAGCTTGCTGCCCAAGCAGGCTGGCTGGGCAGGAGGCTGCTTCTTGCTCTGCTGGCCACCTGCATGGCCCCTTGGAGGGGGTGAGCAGCACAATTTGCTGCTCTTCCCATATTCCACTGTCCGATGCAACTGCTTCAGGCTGCTTCGTGGTAGGGCCAGCCCTGATTTTTGAACATTCCTGCGGTGAAATGATTGCTATCAGTTTTGCAATTGTATTACAATTTCTGCCCATGTGTTATGTGTTCACATAAGATGCAAGTGATGCCTGGCCCCTTGGGAAGTCTGTTGCTTGCATGTTTGTAAATATGCAAGGAAGCCCAAACCACCTGCAGAATGTGTTCATATATTCCTGGGAGCAAAATGGGAACAAAGTGGATAACGATAGCCTTTTACCAAGTAGCAGTGCACCGGTGTGCAATGTGCTACCTTGTGAACTCCATGACATCAATATGTTGCTACTCCAGCAGATGTTGGGATGCTACAAACGTATGCTATAAATGCAGCAGTGTGCAGATTTATAGTTTTTTAATTTTTAATTTTTTGTAAGACATGCAATCCCTTCCAGAAGATAGATCACACTTTTGATTATACTGCATGTGACCATTTGTTATGTCACAAGCATGTAGTAGGTGCTCTGGGTACCCAGTCCTGCTGCATAACAACAAAAAACAACAAAAAACTACTACAGTCCAAGCAAGGTAATCTTTGGCCATCTTTTTGCAGCCAAAATAATTCCATTAGGATTGCAAATAAAGTCTGTTGCAGATTTTAAGATGTGTTGGATTCCCTGGGTTTGTTTGGCTTTTTAAAATGTATGCATTGTACCCTGTGAATCTAAATCCAACAATGCACATGAGACCTCAACAAACTGTGCACTTTGCCCCACTTTGCAGCAGGGCAGCTATACTTCTGCTACCTAGTTATACAGAGCATGGCTCCAATAACAGATGCTGGGAACGAACAGCAGGGGAAGGACCATCACCATCATGGCCTGCTTGTAAGCATCTGGACTAGATGGACCCTTGGTCTGATCCAGCATGGCTCTCCTTATGTTCTTATGAGCCATCCTACTGGCTGCTGCTTGAAAAAGTACATTCTGGCTTCTGCCATTAGCTAGGGGACCCAGGGCTGCACCACCTATCTCCTAGAAATAGAACAGCATCAAGGGAAGTGGGAGTCCTACTGTCAGGATTCCTTTTGACCCCACTGAACTTCAAACACCAACTCAAACACAAAAGGCTTAAATCTACGGCTGTTAATCCATTACTTCAAAGGGTCATACAGATGCAAATTCTCAGTGACTCTCAGTCTACAAGGAAATGCCTTCAGGGGGTTCAAAAGATAGCTACGAAAGTTGCCTGCCTTTGAAAGGAAAGCAGTCTCACTAGCTTAACTTAGGAGGTGGGGGGAGGTCTCTCTCATGAGGTTTCTAGGTGCAGCTGTTCACACAAGGCCAATCAGGTAGACCATCTAAGTTCTGCCCCGGTCTTCTCCCTCTTAGCTCTGCATCTGTGCCTGGCATCTATTAATTCAGACTCCCCAAATCCCAGACTTTGCTATCTCTCACGGCGGGCTGGGGGGGTGAAGAGGGACCCACCTCCTCCAGCTGGACCTTTGAAACCTGAGGAGCCTGCCTAGCTATGTCTGGACTAGCCTGGGAAACTACGTCCGTCATGTCTGGTGGTTCTTCTTCAGAATCTGAACTACTATCCCACTCCCTGCACTCAGAAACACTCCTGACATCTACCTGGCTCCATCCAGTGGATGGAGAAAAAGCAGCTGCAGGGAGGCTCACTCCACTCTGCCCTGCCAAAAATGAAAACTCAGTTCCAACTAACTGCCTGATGCCCTGAAACTGAAGAGAGAGAGAGAAAGAGAGAGACTTTGCCCCCATCAATCAGCCAAAGGAACAAGAGCAATCAATTGCTATTCAAGCAAAACCACTAGCAAGGAAGATCAGCCTGGCCTGTTCTGGGTATAAATCCCCACTTATAGTTCTCCACTTTGTCCTGGGCTTGAAGAACTTATCTCCCCTCACTACCTTTTCCTTCTAGTCCCTGCCCTTGTGTGTGTGGTCTTTTTAGTTTGTAAGCCTGATGGCAGGGCCCGTCTCTCTTTTTTATTGATGTAATCCGCTTTGGGAGATAATAAAGGTCTGAAAATCAGGATAAAAAAATACAATCAGTCAATCAATAAAGAATGCTGGACTACAAAGGCCCTTGACCTGAGCCAGCAAGGCAGTTCCTAGGTTCATAAATAAAGTCTTGTGATCTGCTCTCAATCTCCAGGACAGAAATCTAAATCAAGTGAGATATTCCCCAACAAAACAATAAAGCAACTGCAACTAGTTAGTTGCTTTTGAAGAAATACTGGTCCAGATCACATTTTTTAAAAAATCTGGCTTGTTGTGAAGTGAGTGAGAATGAATGAGCATGCTGGCTCCTGCCACTGGATTGCTCCCACTACAAGGAGTCGAATCCAGGGTTTAACTCCAGGTTGTTTCTCCCCCAACAACTCAGGGTTCCTTGTTCTTACACAATACTAAACAGCCCAGGGACGGAGTGTCTCTGAGTTTTTTTTAGCCCCTTCCACTTGCAGTGGGAACAACTGGGCAGCAGGACCCAGCACAACTGCTCGTTCACAAAAACCACAGGTTGTTGTAGCATGCGAACTGGACCAATTATTTTAGTGCAAGTTGATGAATTGTAAAAAGGGTGGGGGGAAAGTCTTATGATTTAAATCATGCTAGGTACGTGGTCAGAACAGCCTTTGGGCAATTCAGTGTTGAAGCGGTTCCAAAGGTATTATTCATCTGATGTTTATTACAAGTATGTAGTAACAATTAACAAAAATAACTTTTTCTTGTATGACTGTACAAACAGCCTGCCTTCACTTCACTAGAGCAAGCAAGGTGAACAGATATCTGCGTGTGCTTTGACATCAAAAACTCCCTACATATACAGATAGGGACAGATGTTCTTGCCTAGCCTTGTGCCCTGATACGGTTACTAGTTGAAAGCGCAGAACTTCAACATGAACCAACATGGCTTGCAAGCCCACCTTTCAAGCCCACCTCAACAAAGACACTTGCCCACCTACGGATCTATCACATTCTGTGTGTAATTACATCTTCCTATCTGATCAAATGACAGCCAGACTGAAATATTACTGGAGTCACATCCCCTTCAACGTAGTCAGGCATTTCTTATGGTTTCATAATAATTCCTAACATATGGCAGTTGCAATTTGACATATGTCCTCTAATCCATGGGTGGGTAATTCATTCAGTACCGAAGACCTCATTGAAAATGCATCATGAGACAGAAGGTTATTTCAATAATTTACGCACCTATAATCCCCTTTGCATAAAACCTTCTTGGATGTGGTACTTCCCAAGAAAGTAGCTGTAGTATTACTGTCATGCACCTTATACTTTTGTAGCATGTGGGCAAACAACCAAAAATCTAGAACATCTTGTAAATTTGTTTTACATCTATTAGTCATCACTGAACTAGTGAGATGCCTACCAAAGTGTGGCAATATGTATGGATTTTTTCCCATAGAAATCTCCTTGGCCAGCTGAGGGGATGGACAAGTGCCAGCCTCAACTTTTTGTCATTGTTACCTGTTTGCTTTGGCCCTTGATCCCTCATTCCTCCATCCCTTAACTCCCTTGGCAATATCCACTACTTCTTCTGCCCCCTGCCCACAAGTAGTCTTGGAAGAAAAGGTGGATTTGTAGATAGATACAGAGACAAATACATAATATTATGCAGACATCATCATCCTGCTCTTATATTATTTTTTCAATAACCTCAGTTTAATTTGCCAAAGAAGAGAGAGAATTTTAAAAGGTAGAACAGCACACAGAGCAATCCTAAGTGGGGGTTGGGGAGCAAAATGGCAGATTGTCTGCGCCTTCCAAAGCCTTGTCAGCTCACGTCAGCAAGGCCAGGAAGTTTATATAGGTTGGGGGTGGACTTGCCTGTTCACCTGTCACTGGTGTTTTTTAATTCCCCCCACTCCCATTGAAACCAGGGCAAGCATAGGAAACGGACCTGATCCTAGGGCCTCATGGAGGAACAGAGGGGCCTTGGATGCCACAGATCAACCCAACCCCCACTGCACCCTGTTTAGGGCCTATCGACAGAGGGAACATCACCAGCAGTAGATACATCTGTGGGCATAACAGATCCCCCCCCCCCCAGTGGAGAGACATCCATCCCAGTGCTTCTGGGGGTTAGGGTTCCGCTGTCAATTGTCAGTAATTTTCCAAATAGTTGAGTAATTACAATCCCAAAGTAAAAAATGACCATCGTGAAAATAAAAACTGAATCAGAAAAGGGCACTGGGCAGTAGCTTAAGTGCTTTCATGTCTAAACGTTGTATTTTATGTTATTTATTCATTATATTTTTATACTGACCATTATCAAAGTCCTCTAGGAAGTAGTCATCTACTTCTGACAGAGGGTTTTGTATACCTAGGATAGCTGACTCTCTCAAAAGTAGTTAAGTATACAGTATTTTTTAGAAATGAAAGTAGGAAAGGGCCCTCCATATGGCTGCCTGACTAGCAACTGAAAGGACTGAAAAACAGACCACCCCAATTCTATGTGCAGATGTAGGGTTCAGTGTCCCAGTTTTTATGTTACTAAGCAAAATAGTATTGATGATTACATGCTGGCTGAGCTTCGTGCATCACTGAGCAGGGCCACAAGGGAAAAAAAAAAAGATGGAGAGGCCTACTGCGGCTCACAGGAATTTCACATTTCACTTCCTGACTGGCTTGATCCCAAGGGAATATCCTCAGAAGCTAAGCAGGGTCAGCCCTGGTCAGTACTTGGATGGAAGACAGCCTGGGAATCAGGCTTCCTGCACTGAGCAAGGGGTTGGACTCGATGGTCCTGAAGGCCCCTTCCAGCCCTATGATTCTATGATTCTTTCCCCCATTCACCACCCTGTGACATGCTAATATAGACTTTCACCACTTTCTTCCAAGCTGACAGACAAAAGCAGCCTTCCCCAACCTGGTGCCCTCCAGATGTGCTGAACTGCAACTCCCAGAATTCCCAGTCAGCATGGCCAATGGCAGCCCAACACATCTGGAGGGCGTCGGGTTGGGGAAAGCTGGGCAAAAGGCTCTCCAAACACTCCCCACCCACTACTCCCAGTGTGAATAGCAAGTAATGCCCTGCCAGAATTCTCTCCCTTACATTCCTCGGCTGTTTGCTCCAGTACACAAGCCAAGATGCAGGCAGATGGGAATAGACAGGGAATAAACAAGAGGAAAAATCTGACACAGCCTATTGCTGCTGTTTGTTCTGGGAAATAAGGGCTTAAATGAGTGCTTTGCCCTTTAAGATTAGCAAGAGAGGCCCTTCTCATTTGCCCACCTGTGAGAGCAGTTAGGTGAGTGATTATGAGCGAGAGGGCCTTCTCTGCAGTGGCATCGCACCTCTGGAATAAGTTGCCATCGGGGTTCTGCCATGCTCCATCATTGCAGGCTTTTAAGAAGCCTTTGAAAACATTATTTCACTCTGACATTCTCCAGATATGACTGCTGTTTTTATTACTGGTTTTGTTGCTTTTGTTGTTGTATTTTTATTGCTCTTTATATCATGCTGGTTTTATGTGTTTTACTGCTGTAGGCCGTCTTGGGAGGGCTTCAAGAAGTATTTTAAATAAATAAATAAGTTTTTAAAAAGAGGAGTGCTTTCCCTTGAGGTACGTCATTGGGTAAACTGACCCTAGCAAGGTCACAGGGTTTTGCCCCACAAACATCATTAAAAAAAAAAAAAGAAGAAGCTACGGAACACATGCAGAAGCAGAATACTCACTATTTGTATGTTTCCGAACGAATATATTCAAACACATGAGAAACGCCCAGCTGGAACTGATCTGCAATAGGGGTGACCCAGGGATTATTCTCCGCTTTGAAGACTTGCTTTTGACCAGTTAAATCCAAGTTACCTGAAAGGATTAAACAGGAATTTAATCTTCAACAATTTTAAAATAGTAGCCCCTTGATGAAAACAAATGATTAGCTGAGGGGCAGTGTGACTGTGACAAACCCTATATTCTGAACACACCAACATTTTCCCCCTATAGAATCTGCGATTCAGCCTACCTGAAGTGCAGACCTCAACAGACAGATATCTGATCTTTTGTTCTCAAAGAAATATTCTTTTTCACAATGCTCCATCGGGTTGGAACTTGCTACTTTTTTTTATAATGTAAGTTTAGATTTGTTAAGAGGGTGGGTCAAGCCTATAAGTAACTTTCTGATTTTATAGCCAGACCACTGACATCAGACATTCATTCATTCATTCATTTACAACATTTATATCGCTTCATATCTAGACAGATGTGGAGCAGTATACAGAAATACAGCTAAGCCCACAATTGGACAAAGTAATAATCTGTCTCCACAAAGGGGCTGGCTTTCACAGGTTCTAGATGCCCATAAAAATGTGAGACTTCACTCTCCATCTCTTGGAACCACCTAAATCAAGAGACCAAAGACGTTCACTCTCTCCATCATCTCCTCTGTAAGAAACTCTCCATATGCTCTGAAACCTAAGATTCTACTCAGGCTGCTAAATTTACCAGCCAAATTAGTATTGGTTTTTATTTGGAATTCTGTGTGTATGACAATTGCCTTCCCTTCTTCTTCTTTTTCCTAAATAAAACTCTTAAATATATATCCGGACATTTGGCTGTACTATTTTAAAAGGGAATTTCCTATTAAAACCATTCCCATGTGCAAGACAGCATGGTTGCTAAGCTACCCTTTCTGTTTTAAGGATATTTCAAAAGGTTTGATTAAGTTCTCTGTCTTCTGAGCTTTGGGCAGGGAACTCCAAAGTACTTTCCCTTTTTTTTTTTTTTTAAATGTTCCTCTAGACCTCTCATTTCACATGCCAGCAAGGTGATGCTCAAAATCCTACAAGCTAGGCTTCAGCAGTATGCGAACCGAGAACTACTGGAAGTACAAGCGGGGTTTCGAAGAGGCAGGGGAACTAGAGATCAAATCGCCAACTTTCGCTGGATCATGGAGAAAGAAAGAGAATTCCAGAAAAACGTCTATTTCTGCTTCATTGACTACGCTAAAGCCTTTGATTGTGTGGATCACAACAAACTGTGGCAAATTCTTAAAGTGATGGGAGTACCAGACCACCTTACCTGTCTCCTGAGAAACCTGTACGAGGGTCAAGAAGCAACAGTAAGAACCAGACATGGAACAACCGAGTGGTTCAAAATTGGGAAAGGAGTACGACAGGGCTGCATATTGTCGCCCTGCTTATTTAACTTATATGCAGAGCACATTATGAGAAACACCGGGTTGGATGAATCACAGGTCGGAATTAAGATTGCTGGGAGAATTATCAACAACCTCCGATATGCAGACGATACCACCCTAATGGCAGAAAGTGAAGAGGATCTCAAGAGCCTCTTGTTGAGGGTGAAAGAGGAGAGTGCAAAAGCTGGTTTGAAACTCAACATTAAAAAAACGAAGATCATGGCATCTGGCCCCATCACTTCCTGGCATATAGAAGGGGAAGAAATGGAAGCAGTGACAGATTTTACTTTCTTGGGCTCCAAGATCACTGCACATGGTGACTGTGTAGCCATGAAATTAAAAGACGCTTGCTCCTTGGGAGGAAAGCTACGGCAAACCTAGACAGCATAGTAAGAAGCAGAGACATCACCTTGCCGACAAAGGTCCATCTAATCAAAGCTATGGTTTTCCCAGTAGTAATGTATGGCTGTGAGAGCTGGACTATAAGGAAGGCTGAGTGCCGAAGAATTGATCCTTTTGAACTGTGGTGCTGGAAAAGACTGTTACGAGTCCCCTGGACTGCAAGGAGGTCAAATCAGTCAATCCTAAAGGAAATCAACCCTGAATGCTCATTGGAAGGACAGATACTGAAGCTGAAGCGCAAATATTTTGGCCACCTAATGCGAAGAGAAAACTCTCTGGAAAAGACCCTGATGCTGGGAAAGATTGAAGGCAAAAGGAGAAGGGGACGGCAGAGGATGAGATGGCTAGATAGTATCACCGATGCAATGAATATGAACTTGAGCACACTCCGGGAGAGAGCGGAGGACGGGAAGGCCTGGCGTGCTATGGTCCATGGGGTCACGAAGAATCGGACACGACTGAACGACTGAACAACAACAACAAGACCTGGGCCAAAGGGAGGACCTTAGAATTTCCCCAAGCACCTGGCCAGCAAGAATCAGCATGTGACAGAATTCATAATTCTTTTTGGGGACCTTTGTAAAAAAAAGGATCTTCCAGTACGGAAAGCCGCCCCGTCCCAGATCCATAACAGTGATCCTAAACATATTTGAAAATAAGCCCCACTGAGTTCAGATCAACTTATTCCTTAGTAAGCCTGAACAGCGCTTGCAGTCCAATTCTGTTTTGTTAACTGAGATATACATTCACCTAAGCTGAGCTTACTTCCAAGTAAGTGTGCATAGAACGGCAGCCTTAGTTCTTTGGCCTTCCCTGTCCACACCCAAACCAAACAGATTAGCAAACCATACTTGAACCAAGATAGGACATGAAAAATATTTCCACTTCTTAGACACTAGGACCAAATTCTTAAAAGAGTTTTTTCATGGCTAGAGAAATATTTCAAGTTCTTGAACATCAACATTTCATTTTTAGGTTCTAAGATAATAGGGTATTTAGTATTTCCTGGCCTTGAACCAAAAAAGGCAAAGGGATGTAGATAACAGATGTGTGCAACAGTACATCAAGAAATCTCTACTTTGCTAGCTAGAAATACACAAAGTCAGGGATACCCAAGATCCTAAGACTGAGCCAGATATCTCATTCTTGGGGATTGAGGCAGGATTCTGTAGGAAGTGCAGGGATCTTGGATCAAGCCTTAGACCAAGAGAAGAGGGCTAAACAGCAGCTGGCTTTCCTTCTCCACAGACCTAGGCACCAGGGCAGGTATCAAGGGTAGGTATGATTGGACACCTGACAAGAGTCCAGTGCCAAACAGTAGCCTACTAACCAGACCCCTGGAGTTGCTCCTCCTTTTCACTAATGCAACCTTCTTGTTCACCTGCCTTTCACTCCAGCCCGGAGCAGCAGATGCCACTGCCTCCTTGCTCACTGGCTCTCTGACTGTCAAGTAAGCAAGCGGTAGCAATGCGGAGAGAGAGGATAAAGAGCAACAGCAGTTGATGACAATGGTAATGAGAAGGTAGGCTCACTGAGGGAGGGGATCCATTCAGGGCATCTTGCCCAAAGACCCTCAAAAACCTGGAGGTGGCCTTGCTAGGCACCCACACATGCAGAAATTGGTGTTGTATGCCCTCAAAGTCTTCGTGGAGGTCATGGGAATAAGGCTGCATGGGAACACTTAATACTCTTCCTGAAATTACCCAAGCGTTTAAACGTTTGTCCCAACAACTTAAAATACTCTGGAGCCCAGCTG
Source organism: Heloderma suspectum (assembly GCF_057233095.1). NCBI lineage: Eukaryota > Metazoa > Chordata > Lepidosauria > Squamata > Helodermatidae > Heloderma > Heloderma suspectum. Next base: position 198,096,342 of record NC_139462.1, read on the forward strand.
CCACTAGTCTTTAAAAGCTGTTTCCCAGATAACTCCTATTTCCTCCGCTCCACAAAGTCATGCGACTGCCATATTTCATAAGATGAGAGAAACTTCTGCCTCCATCAACTAGCAACAGGTCCAGCATGCCTCCAATTATCATTTTCTACAATTGGCAGAGACATGTCTCCATAGTCATTGAGAGCCAGTGTGGTGTAGTGGCTAGAGTGTTGGACTGGGAGTCGGGAGATCCAGGTCCTAGTCCCCATTCGGCCATGAAAGCTCATGGTGACTCTGGGCCAGTCACAGACTCTCAGCCAAACCTACCTCACAGGGTTGTTGTTGAGAGGATAAAATGGAGGAGGAGGATTATGTACACTGCCTTGGGCTCCTTAAGGAGGAAAAAAGGCGGGATATAAATGTAATAAATAAATAAATAGAATAAATACATATGAAATATGAAAACAGAATGGCTGTTAAACAATAACATTAGTGGGCAGTATCCTATACTGCTGCTATGCTCCCACTGTTTCTTTTGCATCAGTTGGAGTGGCCATTAGCGCAGCGTGGATTTTGGGGTTCTCAAAGTAAGCCCGGAAATGCTCGTTTACAGATCAGGACAGGTCAGCAGAGCTCCCGTCTGCAAGATTGTTTAGAATTGGACAACACGGTATTGGTACTGATGCTGGATCTGGATCTGTTAAATAAAGTTAATGTAAACCGAGATATTCCAAATGCATTTAAAAAAACTGTGTACACAGCCTTGGATTGTATACATTGCCTTGGGTTCCTTAGGAGAAAAAAAGTTGGGATATAAATGTAATAATAAATAAAATTAGTAGTCATGAGAATGGGCCAATAGGCTCCTGCTGATCTGTTCTCCTCAACCCATTTGCCCAGCCCTGGCCTTGCCTCCAGGATCACCCACGTACATCTTCAATATGGCTAGGGAACATTCATGGCCATGAAGCAGGCAGATGACTTGACCGTATCTCCCTGACAAAAAACCCTGCTTTCCCCCCACCCTGCCAAACACTTCCCACCCAGCCCACCTTGTTTACACCGTATCCTACTTTTATCTCCGTTCTTCAGCCCCATGGATGGTTTACCACAGGGACCCATTCCTTCACATGACTGCTACCATTCACTTCACCTCTGAGGCTCCCTCAGTGACGGTATGTAATTATTATTTAAGTCAGGGGCGCAGAACTTCAGGCATGAGTCCCAATCTGCCCCACCTGTGGTCTCTGGATGGCCATGCCCCTTCCCCTGGCTCCACCTGCTTCCCCCCCCAACCACTGATGGTTTGGTGGTTTCCCAGCTTTTGTGCAGTTTTTTGCCTAAGCTAATGGACTGAAATGCCTCTCCTATGGTGGTAAGAGCTTTAAGCGAAAAATATGCTAGTATATTTGGCCTCACCCCTTTTGCCTTGAGTCCTGCCCACTGCTGGAATATGGCCACCGAGAGCTTCTCCAAAATGGCATGCAGCCCTTGGGTTGAAAGAGGTTCTTGCACTCCTGATTTACATAGTGCTATCACTGTACATTATTATCAGGTTATTGTATTTAGAGTCACAGGAGTGGGAAGACCCCACAAGGGCGATTTCCTGTTGTTTTTCTGGTGCACATGCATATTCCTCAGTGTTTTCTTGGATATCCCAGGAGCTACCTAGAGTCTCAAAAGAAGAGCCTATTGTGTCTATTACCATGTAAGACAAAAAAGATAGCTCCCTATATATTTTTTTAAAATACCTGTTACAGACTGCTGCAGTAAAGGCAAAGGAATTTTAAGAAATCTGTCCAATCAAGCTTCAAGCTTTTCAAATGCCAGTCTGAAGTATTGCTTCTACGAACTTCAGAATCCCCCCCCCCCACACACACACACACAATTACTGTGAATCTGAATAGGGCTGAAATGATCAAGGTTCTACTGGGCTGTGCCATAGGAGAGGCATTGGACAGGGAACGTAAGGGGTGGGAGCAAGAGACAAAGGCTGGGCCACTGAGAGATGTCGGAGCAGCCTCACATGGGAGTCAGCAACTTAGAGCAGCACAGGAAGTCAAGGACATTTTATGAGCCTGTATGCAATAGCTGAGCAGCAACGCAGGAACTGGCCAGTTCAAAGGATGCGCTTCTTGCAGTTGCTTCACTTCAGCAATCTGGGTCAGTCTGGCCTCAGTTTGTATTATTCTCCTTGCTCTGTACAACATTTAATCCTTAACTCAGCCTGCCATGGGAAAAAAGGGGTTAGCCTAATTAGAGAAAAGTTGGATCATTTATACTTGCACGAGAAGAGAAAGATGGATGCTCGTCTCATAATAGGCCTATGAAGCAGTTGCCCATATGCCAGCAATGCTCTTCTGTTGACTGCCTGGAGGCCTGGTTCTTCTCTGAAGTAATAACATGCAGGAAGCATTTCACCCCTCTGTCAGTCAGGCAGCCATTGCCCCGAGTGCCTTACGCTTGAGTGCATCTAGTTTGGAGGCTCACACCTATCTCCTTTATTAGAGAGGCCTCAGCGGCGCTCCTGTTCTAACAAGGATCAGGCAGGAGGATTAAGTAGTGTGACAAAGAGGACCTAATAAGCGAGAGGCTGCAGTGTCTAAATCTGTGCTGGTTAGTTCAACCACAGATTCTCACTGTTCCGCATGCAGTTTGAAAGGCAGAGGCCGCTGGGGAAGCATGCCGGCACTGTGATTAGCAGTAACCCCCTGACCAATGCCGCTATGAAGATCATATTTCACTCAGAGGCTTATTCTGCAACTGCAAATTGGATTTCCCATTTTATTACCTGCAAACAGAACCGGACACTTGTCTCTAAAACCACTGACACGGTAAGCACTCGCTTATGCTTATAATTCTGGAAGCACTGCCATAGGGAGAAGGAAAAGATCCGTCTGCTGAAGCTCGTACAACCAGCAAGATGTATTGTGTTCCTCATTGCACAAAGTGTAACAGTATTCATATCGTAAAATCTTACTGAGAGAATGCCGAGCAGAGCACTCCTGGCACTGGCTGAGCAGTTTACTGACCGTACTAAATCACACACAGGTTCAGCTTTCCCTATTTCACATCTCAAGCACAGTACTTCCAACGTAGCTACCAAATACCATGGAAATCATTGAAATAGGACACACTTGAAAAGGAACGTTCAGTGTATTTTGAGGTTTGGAACCAGAGTGTGTTGCTCTGGGGTGGAACAGGGTGAAGGGTAAAGATGGATGGTGGTGTTGCTATTACGTAGGATGAGACACTACCAGGAAAAGGCAGCAAAATGCCAGTTATTTAATCATATCATTTTAAACACGGGGACAAGGGGCATTATTTAGATTTTCTGCCACATCAAAATATATTGAAACAGTCTCTAGAAGAGGAAATGGGAAAGGGCGTGGTGGTATTTATGAAAGAAAATATGCATTTTTTCAAGGTATGGAAGAGCTCACAGATCCAAACTCAAACAAACCCTATGCCCTTGTTAGAATGATGGCGGTATTGCATGATACCAGTGGATAATGCCTTCTGTAGAGATGGTGGATGCTGGAGGAAAATTCTGAGAGTGCCTTGGACTGCAAGAAGATCAAACCAGTCCATACTCCAGGAAATAAAGCCAGACTGCTCACTTGAGGGAATGATATTAAAGGCAAAACTGAAGTACTTTGGCCACATCATGAGAAGACAGGATACCCTGGAGAAGATGCTGATGCTAGGGAAAGTGGAAGGCAAAAGGAAGAGGGGCCGACCAAGGACAAGATGGATGGATGATATTCTGGAGGTGACGGACTCGACCTTGGGGGAGCTGGGGGTGGCGACGGCCAACAGGAAGCTCTGGTGTGGGCTGGTCCATGAAGTCACGAAGAGTCGGAAGCGACTGACTGAATAAACAACAACAACAGAGATGGTGGGTCTGTGTGAACACTCTGATAACATCTTAACTGGCCTCCTTTGTTCCCCACACAAAATGCAAGCGTGACTGCAGCCATCTGAAATGCTTGCTGTGGGCAAATATTGCTAATGTGCCCATTACTGCAAGCTCTTCAGAGTTGAGAGGGGTATGGAAAAACTGCTGTTTGTGCTTGTGGCAAGCATTAAGATGACCCTGGCTGGAGGGGGAGGAGGAGAAAGGAAAAGCAGCTGATCTCATGCAGAATAATCTTATGACTTGGCCACAACTTAGTAAGATGAGGCTTGATGATGAATGTTCCTGAACCAAGACAACTGCTCTAGCATTTTATTCCACCGCCCCCCCACCCCCGCCTCTTAAAACATATGCCATTAAGTACTTTTCTGAGCAAATGTTTTCATCGCTGGATCTCAAAAGCTGAGTAAATGGAGAGCTTCATTTACCAACAGTCATCTCCAAAATGACTTCAGATCAATGTAGAAAAACTTAATTTGAAAACCTAGAGAAAAACTGTTCTGAAAAATGTTCATGCTAACATTAGCTAGTTAACGCTGGATGTAAAAGAGTAAGATGCAAAGGTCAGTAATGTGTTAAAACTGACATTCTGCAAAATTCAAATCTGCACCTGGCACTAGCTGGAAATGGATGACTATGCAATGGCCTTCTGATTCACAAGAAAAAATTAACCTCCTATTTTACTTCAACAAAGATTTATACTATTTGAAACATATGTTTAAGCAATTAAAATGGTAGCACTGTCTAAGTAAAAGTAGAAAAAGGCAAGCTATTTCTATGCCATCTCAACATTTCTGTCCTTCTTTCCTTAGTGGTAAGGATAAAATAAATGGAGACTTGACTGGTCCCTTGAACTGGGCCCTGTTCTGTTCACTCAACCTTTACCCATGTCCTCTCCTCCCAACTGTCCGTATTCCATTCTGTTCTACTGTTCTTAACAAGATCCTCACACATTATCATAATTTCTCTTAGAGATTATAGTAAGGCTGAAGTTCAAGTGCCTTCTCCTATTTTAGTTCAGAGGACACGCTCTCTTCCTGACACAGTGAGGAAATAAATTAATTTTATTTTCTTATTTGGCTATCAATACCTCTGGATCCTATTTTATTAAAGGCTAAGCAAGGGATAAACCACTGAACAGAACGTGCAGTTAGGTTATATGTAAAAACAGGCCTGCCACGATTTTCTTCAGCTTTACTTTATGCTTTAAGGCTTACATTTTTATTACTTTGACACCACGTGCTTTGCTTCCCAAAGAGAAAGACAACATAGCCTCAATTAGGACAGAATCCTGATGTCCTCATACGCAAGTCACTCTGAAGAGAAGCAGGAACTGCACAAGGACATGGAGTATCCAGCACACCTCCTTCTCAAGCCCAACTGAAGTGACAACTTTCCAGTGAATTGTGCTCTGTGTGTGTGAAAACAAAGAAGAAACAAACCATGGCTGCTTCTGTGAGAGCAAAAACACTGAAGGAATGAACCCATTTTCAAGTATTGTCCACTGGGCTGAATGGAATCATAGAACAGTAGGATTGGAAGGGGCCTGTAAGACCATCAAGGTCAACCCCCTACTCAGTGCAGGAATCCAAGTCACAGCATCCCTGACAGATGGCTGTCCAGCCTCGCCTTGAATGCCTCCAGGGTGGGAGAGCCCATGACCTCCCTAGGTAATGGGCTCCATTGTCATATTGCTCTAACAGTCAGGATTTTTCTTCCTGATGTTCAGCTGGAATCCGGCTTCCTGTAACTTGAGCCCATTATTCCGTGTCCTGCACTCTGGGATGATCGAGAAGAGATCCTAGCCATCCTCTCTGTGACAACCAAGGGCGTCGTTAGGGAGCGCACCTAGGCACGGGCCCTGGATCTTTTCGAGCTGTCCTAATGGCCATTTTTTTACATTTTCCCATTGACTTGCATTGGAAAACAAAAATGGCCATAACTTGTTTACTTTGTATGATAAATACATAGCCCCCATGGAGCTGATTGAATATTCCACATTTCAGGCAGTTATGTCCAGTGGCTCTTATGCTAGTCACAGGTAAAATTTGCTATTTTCAAGAAAATGTGTCAAAGCAAAGAGCTATAATTTTTTTTATGCTTCCACATATGTGCATGGAATTTGGGGACCTGGCAGCCCCCATGGAGCTGATTGAACCTGCCCAATTTCAGGCAGTTAGGCCTAGTGCCTTTTGTGCTAGTCACAGGTAAAGTTTGCTATTTTCAAGAAAATGTGTCAAAGCAAAGAGCTATATTTTTTTGTGTGCTTCCACATACTTGCATAGAATTTGGGGACCTGGCAGCCACTATAAAAATGACAACATTTCAAGTACCTGAAGAGATACTATCATATCTCCCCTCAGTCTTCCCTTCTCAAGGCTAAACATGCCCAGTTCTTTCAATCTCTCATCATAGGGCTTTGTTTCCAGTCCCCTGATCATCTTCGTTGCCCTCCTATGAACCACTCCTAAGCCACACTCGGCTGGCATAGTGCTATACTGCTCTGGGAGGAAGGGGAAGGCAGATTGCTGTTGTGATGATGGTAATTAGATTTCTTAGGGTGCAACCCTATCAGATAACCATCAGCCTCCAAACTTAGACGCTGACTGGCATCCTATGCAGAGCAGGAACAGCGCGGAGGCCTCCATGCTCCTCCCACTCTGCATTTTTGCTAGACAGGATTTTTTGCCCATCTAGCTGGGGCTCTGTGGAGCGGGAGGGAAGGAGGCTGGGGAGACCAGAGGATTCTTCATAATCTGGCTTCCCCAGTCCCCTCCCCACCCACAGAGCCGCCCGCCTTCCCTCCTCAGCCAGCATGGTTCTGTCTATGCCAGCTGTGAGGGGGAGAAGGCAGGGAGCTCAGACTCCTGGGTCTAAGGTCAGAGCGCTGTCTCTGACATTGGATCCAGGAACTATCCTATGGCCTCCCCAAGATGCTGTCTTGGAGCATAGGATTGGTCTCTTAGATGCTTTTCTCAGAAGAGACTCAAGGCAACTTACAACAAAATAAAAATGTACAAAATTTAAAACAGCTAAAACAATTATTCACTAAAATACAACCACCCCATAAAAAGGAACATTATCCTGTAGTGAGCAGGGTTTTTTTTAGCAAGGCTATAGGTCTGTGCACTGAACTCCCTTTAATTGGCTGTACCACTGGACTGCCTCACATGTACGTGTGTGGGGCAAGAGTGTCTCTTCCCAGACTCCCCACCCCATGGGATCATGACCACGGTCTAAAACTGGAGCCTCTTAAATACTAAGCCTCTGATGTTCTACTCAGGCTACAGTTCTATAAGGAACCCCTTTACTTCTAGTCCATATGGCTGCGCCATGCAAAGGCCAGGAAAAAGAAGGGCTTGTGACACAGGCTCAGAGCCTGGAAGAATACGAAGTTCTCACCTTGATCCTGTCTTCTGTCTGCTCCTGTGTCTGTGTGGTTGAGGAGTCGCTCTGTGGAGTGGGATCTTTGAGTTCTAGTTTGGCTGACCCCACCCAAGCGTTATTTACACAACTGTTGCTAGCAGAGTACCTAAAAAGTAAGCTTTGCTTCGCAATGGCCACTGCAACATCCAACCTGTTGCAGGACTCAAAGTGCCATTTCCCAATGCACCACTGTTCCCAACTGGTGCTAGTGAGTTTGCCGAATCTTGGCTCGCAATATGAATTAGCTAGTAAACCCGCTCTTCCTTGTGAACACGGCCTTCTAATTTGCCAAAAGCTTCTTCCACTTATACAGGTACTGATATAATTATGTCGTTTGGACTGCTCTGATCAGTGTTTCTGGGAAACCATTTCTCACATGAACCCTTTTCATGGGGACCCAGTGGGTTCTCTATGCTTTCCTCCCTCGCACAGGGCTACGGGGCAGGCTGGGTGTTGTGACAAGAATGTAAGTCTGGTCCTCTCTGGTCCTAGCAGGCATCTACCAGGAGCAGAGCCTTTTCAATAGTGGTAACAATTTTATGGATGCCTTCCTCACAGAGGATTGCCAGACCCCCAACAGTTAATTAGTGATTAAAGCTGTTTGACATACCCACTTTATATGCACCTTACTTAGTTTCCAGACTCTAGGACAGCCTTCCTCTACCTGGTGCCCTCCAGATGTTTTGGACTACAACTCCCAGCATTCCTGACAATTGGCTATGGTGGCTGGGGCTGATGGGAGTTAACATCCAAATCATCTGGAGGGCACCAGGTTGGGAAAGGCTGCCCTAAGAATATGTCCTGATGTACTATAGACACTTGACTAATATAACACAATGTAATATAATATTGGAAGAGAATGAAGCATCCTTCCTCCTCCCCTCATGCCCTAGCGCCCTCCGCTTTGTTTGTTCTACTCCTATTCTTTCTTTTCTTGCTCTGAGGTTTTCATAAGTAATTTGTTATACATAAAAACAAAAAGGTACAATAATGATACAACTTACACTCACCATTAGTACTCAGATAATACTATTATCTTTGCACATCTGCAATATTTGTTAGTGAAACCTTTTCTCATTATTCTGTCACTGACTAAAGCTTTTCCAATGATTCTGCATCACTATCAAACCACTAATGAGCCTTTTGTTTAGGGCTACTACGCATATCACTGAAATATTTTAAATAGCATTACACATACAGGCAAACCAAACAATGCGCTTAAGAACATGCGCCACAGATCTTGCCAAGTGCATCCGGTGCATTGTTTTGGCTTCTTTATCCTATACAGGTTTCCTTCTCAAATGCTGCTCGAGTTGTTAAGTCATCAGAATATATACAACAGAACAAATTTTGTACGCTTTGGGACTTCATGTAACTGGTTGCAACTCTGTTGTTGCAGTGAATCATGATTTGTCTCTCACTGCAGCACATAACCTTTTAAATCCAGAAAAAAGACAACGCCTACTTTTTTTTTTTTTAATCTAGGTATGAGTGATTACCACCATCTCATAACTATATTTTGAGGAACAATGTCTAAGACAGACACCATAAGAACCCACCCATCACTCTAACATACAGCATTAACAGACAAGCATCCTGATGAGGAATGATCAGTTCTTACTATTAGTGCCTGCCTGATTCAGACAATACACGATAGAAAAGGATGTGCATAGATAGCAATTTCCTTTTGCCTCAAAGCCTAAGAATAACTCACCCACAAACACAAAACCATCTTTAGTTAGCCAAATATAGACCATCATGACAAATTAAATGGTTGAAGAAGCCAAATGGAAAAAATGCATGATCCAATACTGCAAGATATAATGCATTAAGTACAATATTAAATGCTACTATTACCAAATGTAGCACTAGCAAGCATCTTTGCCTCCCACTCCCAGCTCAGAAACATTCACTAAAGTTTTTGCCAATTTGCATTTAATAGAAAGTAGAAATAGAAGCAGCAACTATTTAATTGTTGTAAAGATATTGTGTGTTCCAACACTCTTTAGCTAGCCTTACCCCAACAATGAACAGATCTTACCTAGTTCAGGAGGCAACACAGTAAGACGATTCCCCTGGATATGAAGTTCTTTTAGCTGAGTGAGTTCACCGATTTCTTTGGGGAGTGATATCAGGTCATTATCCCTAAGGCTAAGCTTCAAAAACAGAGAGTGGGAGGGAGGGAGGGAGAGACAGAGACACAGAATTGTCAGAACAATTCTCAGTTGAAAGGAAGCAGGTCAAAACCTGTCATAAATAAGTATCTTACACAGCAGTCTAATAATACAGATCTCTTACTTTCTGCCACTTCATCCCACCCCTAAACATTCAATTCCTCCAATTTAGTTACAAGTGTCTGCTGATTAACAATAGGCAATACTAGGTGTAGAAGCGTATTCTTAAAAAAAAAACCAACCACCAAACCACTACTACTCGCAAATTGACTTGATTCTACTGTTACAAGGGCCGCAAAAGTGAATTGATTTTTCCAAGAATTTAGATAAATTACTTACTATCTGCAACTTTGTGAGCTTCCCAATATCTGGTGGCAGGATTTCAAAATCGTTGTCACTTAGATAGAGTGCACGCAGGGTGGCTGCAAATTAAACAGCAATATATAAACAGGGTGGCATACAACCCAACCATTTGAGGCCTGATCAATAAAAAAGTGTCAGGTTTGATTAATAACCCTGACTTGGTGAAAAGCCTTTGACATACCCAAGGCTCACAATAATAACAAGCAGGTCAAACTTAGATTTACTGGCTTATTGTACTGTTGGTCTGCTCAGGAAAACATCTGTATCCAAAAGGACTGACACAATTAACAATTCCTAGAACAGTAGACTCTGGCAGGAGGTGGCACACAGCTTCCATAGTAACCTGCCGGGACAGAAGCTATCACAGTTTATTACTTCTGATTCCTAGTCATTGTTCAAATTTGCATCCATAACCCTGCCCCCAAAGCTCTGGATAAGTTTATCCCTACGCTTCCATTATGTCTGGGCAGAGAACTGAGAAGCCATTTTAACACAGGATAGGATACAAACACATCAAAGATCTGTGTGTATTTTATGCAAATCTTCTCTGTTCGCTTAAAGCAGGGGTGTAGAAACTCAGGCTCAGTGGCCAAATCTAGCCCATCTGGAGCCACAATCTGGCCCCCTGGGGTTCTCTAGATGGTCCCATCCCTTTCCCCTGGTTCTATCCCGTTTCCCCTGACTGTTGATCGTTTGGTGGCTTCCTGGCTTCTGTGCAGTTTTTTCCCTGTTCTAAAAGATTGAAATGCCTCTGCTAAGGCTCAGTGATTGGCAAGAAGAGCTTTAAGCTAAAATATGCTCACATTTTTAGCCCCATAGTTTGTGTTTGATCCTGCCCCTTCTGCTTTCAGTCTCGCCCACCACTGGAATGCAGGCCCCAAGAGTTTCTGCAAAATGTGATTCAGTCCTTGGGCTGAAAGAGGCGCAACACCCCTGCTCCAGAGCAACACGTCACAGGTATTGGGGTGGAAGTCAAAGGATGGCGTATTCATTTGCTACAAACACCTGGTGTCCTCCTCACCACCAGGCAGTAAGGAATTGTTGTTGCTTTTAAATGCCAGCCCAGCCAGTTCGGGAAGACACTGGTGGTGATGGGTCCTGCTAGGTCCTCTGCATTTGCCTGAGAATGCCTCATGCTGATGCTGGACCTGGTACTTCTAATTAAGAGGCATTCAAGTAAAGCAGACCATGGCTAGGTTGCTAGAATTCCTCACCCTCACCACATGGGGACCATCCTAACTCTCCCAGATGATACTGCATTTGCTGAAGCATTAGCTCAGTATGAAACTGAATATAATGCAAGAAATACAACCATGGAAGCAGCTCATACAACGCTCCTAGCCATCCACTTACTCCTACTAATATCAGGTGACTGTAGATCAAAAGATACAGATTGCCGACCTATGCAAAAATATTCCAGGCGGCTCATAGAAGGAGACATATATCTGAAACATTCTTTTTAGAGTTCAGTCACTCTCAAATAAATTTCACCTGCAGAAAGCAAAGCAACGTTTCAAGATGATTTAAAGTATTTTCAAAAAAATAAGTTTCTTACTTAGATAGAAGAAGTTTCCGGGAAGGGAATTTTCATTTAAGTTATTGTAAGTCAAGTCAAGAACCTCCAGAGCTGGTAAGGAGCCAAATCCTCGTGGCAAGGAGTTGAGTCTGTTCATCCTAACAATGAGGGAAGACTGTAAGATGGCATTGTTTGGGATTAAAAAGTAGGCAAGGCTTTTGATATAGCATGCATAGCTTGTATCTCTCCATTTTACAGTGTGTGTGCGCGTGCGTGCGTGCGTGCGTATGTATATATATATATATATATATATATATATATATTCATAGCATAGTAGGGATAGAAGGGGCCCAGAAGACTATCAAGTCAATGCAGGTATACAAGTCAAAGCATCCCTGACAGGTGGCTGTCCAGCCTCATCTTGAATGCCTCCAGTGTGGGAGAGCCCACCACCTCCCTAGGTAATAGGTTCCATTGTCGTATTGCTCTAACAGTCAGGAAGTTTTTCCTGATGTTCAGCCGGAATCTGGCTTCCTGTAACTTGAGCCCATTATTCCGTGGCCTGCACTCTGGGATGATCGAGAAGAGATCCTGGCCTTCTTCTGTGTGACAACCTTTCAAGTACTTGAAGAGCCCCTCAGTCTTCTCTTCTCAAGGCTCAATATGCCCAGTTCTTTCAGCCTTTCCACATAAGGCTTTGTCTCCAGTCCCCTGATCATCTTCATTTCCCTCCTCTGAATCCTCTCCAGTTTGTCTGCATCCTTCTTAAAGTATATATATGTACACACACACACACACACAGAGTGAGCTTAGGATGCCACAAGCCAAGCCAACAATAAAAAGCAATAAAATGCAAAAATACCAACAATACAAAGAAAGCAGAAACAGACACATAAAAATTAAGAACAGTAAAGAGCTGCATTCTTAGAAAAACAAAAACTAAGTCATTCAGCCAGTAATCATATCAACATAAACTCAATTCTTAAATAATGATGGGTGTTTGTTTGTATTTCATACAAGTCAACCCTAGTTCTGTAACTGGGAAACACACAGACACCAATGGTGCATTCCCACTCCCTGCATGTGAATAATGGTCTTCTGGGTCCTTTATTATGTGCATTATAGGAAACACTGCAGGGGGCTAAGTCAAGATGATAAGTTGGTGGTAGCTGTGAGGCTAATTTTGCTCGAAGGTGAAAATGGGCAGACTTTGGATCCTAGCCATAATAAGATGCCCTGAGCCTTTCGGATAGGATGAGAAATACATTCAGGACAGGAATGATGGACAAAGAGGATGTTTGGCCACTCAGCATTTTGAGTAGTCAAGCAGATAAACTTCATTGCCTCATCTCTTCACTTGCTGAGAATATGAGACGCACCTGTAGTCCAGCCTATTGCAGTTATGGAGGGGAAATATATTTTAACATCTAAGTGAAACCACTGAGCAGGGTCATCCAGAGTTTTGGAGTGCATTGTCATCAGTATGCTGATGACATGCAGCTCTATTTCTCCTTTTCATCCTCACCAGGTGAGGCTATGGATGTGCTATGTCTGGCTGTGACAATGGACTGGATGAGGGCTAAGAAAATGCAGCTCAATCCAGACAAGACTGAGATGCTGTTAGTGGGTGGTTCTTCTGACTGGATGGTATTCAACCTGTTCTGGATGGGGCTGCACTTCCCTTGAAGGAGCAGGTTTGTAGCTTGGGGGTCCTCCTGGAGCTATCTCTGTCACTTGAGGCTCAGGTGGCCTCGGTGGCATGGAGTGCCTTGTGACAGCTTCAGCTGGTGGCCCAGCTACACCCTTATCTGGATAACCTGGTTTCAGTAATCTGTCCTCTGGTAATCTCCAAATTAGATTACTGCAATGCTTCTACAGGGGCTGCCTTTGAAGACTGTTCAGAAACTGCAGTTTGTGCAAAATGTGGCAGCCAGAGAACTGGGACCAGAAGGTCTGAATGCATAAGACTAATTCTGGCCCTCTTGCATTGGCTGCCTGTACGTTTCCAAGCCTGATACGAGGTGTTGGTTTTAAACTATAAAGCTTTACACAGCTCGGGACCGCAATACCTGATGGAATGCCTCACCTGACCTGAACATACCTGGACACTACAATCAACATCTGAGGCCTTCTTCTGAGTGCCACCTCCAAGGGAGGCTCAGAAGGTGGCAACAAGGAAGAGGGCCTTCTCAGTGGTGGTCCCCTGACTTTGGAATGAACTCTCCACTGAGGCCTGCCTGGCACCAACACTGCCATCTTTTCGGCACCAGGTAAAGACTGCCCACTACTCCTAGGCATTTAAACGCATATGCTGGGGCATCTATATCTACTGTTTTGAACAGGTCTGTTAGGAAAAATATTGTTTACTAAATTGTTTTTGCTGTTTATATTGTTCTAATTTTTATGTGTTAAAAATGCTGTATTTTTTTGTAATGCTGGTGTATTTTTTTTATGAATTGCTGTAAACCTCCCAGAGAGCTTCAGCTATGGGGCAGTACAGAAATGAAAATAATAATAATAATAATAATAATGCAATAAATCACACTGATATTCAAGCAAATATATGCAAAGCTTCTAGTCTTCCTATAAAGCTGTCTTGAGTGCTATTTTTTTTTTTTGCAGAAAGGTAGGATATAAATAAATAAAATACAATAAAATAGTCAAATCTGCAATGGCTGTAAATGCAGAAAAGGCAAGCACAGTGGTACTTATTACATTGCTATGTCATGAAGAATATTTACACGAAAATGAATGGAAAGCAGGTAACATTGTGCCATTCTCTGTTTGCATGTCATAATACTGCTTTTCAAGTCTACAGGGGAAAGGGGAAAACCCACAAATACATAATATCAGTCTATTGCCATTTCTTATGGAAGGCAAAAGGAAGCGGGGCTGACGAAGGGCAAGATGGATGGATGATATTCTGGAGGTGACGGACTCGACCTTGGGGGAGCCGGGGGTGGCGACGGCCGACAGGAAGCTCTGGCATGGGCTGGTCCATGAAGTCACAAAGAGTCGGAAGCGACTGAATGCATAAACAACAACATTGCCATTTCTGGAAGCGATAGCAAATGTGTAGTGTTAAGATAGATAAGAGGCTTCTTTTTCCGGGATGGCACAAAAGGCTTTGCCACTCCAGAGAAACAGTTTTTCCATTTCTGAACGTATTTCAGGCCAGGAGTTGGAAGATGTAAGTACTCTTTTTAAGAACAAGAACCTTATAGCGAAGGATTTTTTCCAGGACTGCATCCTGTACAGAGGGTCTAAGCAACTGTCCAGAACTGTTACGTACCCAAGGTTCAAGTGTTTCAGCTTCGGCAGGCTGCTAATTTGAGTTGGCAGCTCTTCGATCTGATTGTTGAAAAAGTTGAGTACTTCTAAATTCCTTAGTTCTGCAACATTTGGAGTCACAGCTGCAAAAGGGAAAGATAAGCCCCCTTAAAACAAGTTAGGACACACAAAACAGATCATCCTAATTTCTATGGACCAGAAGTATTTTCTAAAAAGGAGTAGACAAATTCACAGAAGGGAAGTATAAGCACTGGATGTTATAGATATGTTACCTAGTATACCTCTGATTGCCACATACAGGTAATGGCTACTGCTGCTACCAGCTTGCCTTCCCAACTTGCCAGCCACTGTGTAAGTTGACTACTAGACTTGACAGAAAGTTGTTTTCATCTAGAAAGTCAATTCTTACGTTTTTCTATAACAAAGCATGCTTACATTGGCAGATCAAGATAGAACCTTGGAAAGACAATTCTTATGTTTCTGTCTAACTAAGGACACAATCCTATGCATGTTTAGACAGGAAAAAAAAAGCCTACAACTCCCAGCATTCCCCAGCCACAATGCTGGTAGTTGTAGGAGGTTTTTCTGTCTAAACATGCACAGAATTGTACCTTACACATGCTTGCAGCTGCACTCTGGTAGAAAGACTGATAGAGAGTAATCGAGGTGGGTTATTAAAGAAGAGACTGGCAGTAGTGATTGGGGAAATGACAACTGCTCAGTACACTGAAACCCCATGTTCCTGACCCCTACCAGCCCCAGCCATTCACACTCTGGACATTACATGGCAAACGTGCTTGCTGCAGTTCCATTAGTGTTTTTAAACGTGTGTCCCAGAAACCAATAACACATGCTGGGAAGGCCTGGCGGGCTGTGGGTCCCTGGTGCATGTAGCACGTACCTTTAGGAATATGTATCTGTTGCACATACTTTACAGCAGCCATTCCATCAGGCTGCAGAGCAGAGGGGGAGAAGCAGGGCTATTCCATCAGCTCTGTTGAGAGCCCAGCTGCCTTTAGCTTTTCCTCAGCTGTCACCTAGCAGCAGCTACTTGCTCCAATTAGGCTACGTGAACAGTTGCCATCCTGACCGGTTGTTATAATAATTGTAACTGTAAGAACTGGTGCCTGTGCTTGTTATATTTCTCCTCCCTCCTTCTCCCTTTTTCCTTTTGTGCCCTGTCTTTGATATCGTAAGCCTGACAGGATGGAGTGTCTTTTCTAGCAGGAAACACAATTATCATATAAAGTGTCTATTCCAAACGGCATCCCATTTGGACTGCTGTTTAAATAATGTAATATCTGCGTAGGCGTTCATTTAAAATTCAACTAAATCACAACAATTCAGACTCAACTTTAAGTAATGAACTGTTTAACTCAGGTCAGTTTTTGATTCACAAGAAGGAAGTGTTGTGATCAATGCGCGCGTGCGCCCACACACACGGTTATATCAGATTAGCAACAGATCAATGTGTGGCTATTATGTGGAAATATGAAAGCAGCTTAGCTGCATGGTATGAATACTACTATGCAGATAAAGATTAAGAATCTGTATGGCTATAATTTTCTCTTTCAGTTATTAAAGCAAAATGTAAGCAAACAAAAACTATTTATGTGTTGGGTGGCGAAATCACGTCCATTCAAGCTTTCTGTTGCATTGTCACCTCAGGACTCAACCCATAAACCAGTTAAAACTGAATTCCTAACATTTATGTCCAGTTTGTCATGCTGAAATCTATAGAAATAACCAGTTTGCATCCTTGCATTTCAGTTAAGCTGGGTTATAGATCAGGTGATCTAACAGCGATGTAGGTAGTAGATTAAGCAATTACATATTTAATGATGCAGCAATACACATACACACACTTGAATAATTTGTGAAATGTATTTGGGGGAAAATACCTGGATAGGATAAGAGTTGATCTGCCCACCTCCTTCAACTAAATGAAAGGAATATTTACAATAGCGCATGAGTCTTCCATTTGCTAGAACATTATCATCATTATACTGTTCAATACTCAGGTCTTTTCTAAATATCCTCCAGAGCTCTACATAAAGGCCAGGATCCTCCACCACCCCTTTAGCAAAAATCACACCCGCAAACACCTGGGTAAAGACTCTGAATTTCTTTCCAGCAGTAGCCCCTGTGCCTTGTGAGGTACCGTTCCAGATGTCCCCACTTTATAGGTGGAAGAGGGGAGAAGAAAAAATACCTACAGTATTTTGGTCCTGACCCAGATCAGGGAAGTTTTAATTCAGAGGTGTCCAACCTTAGGCCTGCAGGCCAAATCTGGTCCTGCAAGGTTCCTCTGAAGGCCACGCCTCCTTCCCCTTGAGTCAGCTTTTTCCTGAAACCATTTGGTGGTTTCTCTACTTTTGCACATTTTTCCATCATTCTAAATGCTTCTCCCAATGCTTAATTACTGGCGGGAAGAGCCTTAAGGTAAAACATGCTGGTATTTTCGGCCCCACCAGTGAAGGCTGGTGGATCCGATATCAGTGGGAAAGTGAATCCACCCTGAGTTTCCGTCAAAACTAGTCAGAACTCTAAAGGAGCTATCTAAGGTGCTTTAGAGTTCTGATTGGTTCTGAGTGAAACCCAGAGCGGATTCTCTGCCCCACTGACATTGGAGCCACCAGCCTCCACCTCTTTTGCCCCACCACCTCTTGCCTTTGGTCCTGCCACAACTGGAATATGGTTCCTGAGAGCTTCTCCAAAATTGGATACAGCCCTGATACCCCTGTTTAATGGGATGACTACTCTTAGTGTACTTTGAAGAAAATGTAACGCCACTTGCAACACAACACTGCAACCAGTCCATCCACATTTGGACACATCATAAATTATTACTGAATTTATTATCTATTTAGATTTGGCTTTTCTACTAAATGGGATCTTAAGTTGATTTGCATAATTAAATTCAATACAACAACACAGTTAGGGCATGGGTCCATGTGGATGCAAAGCTAGACCCTAAACTTCATATGTCACTTGATGTCACATCTTTGATTTGTTTTAATAGTAAATAGCTACTCTGTGTGTGCGTGCGTGTGGGATTTTAATAGGGAGTTTCTTTTAGCACTTTCCCCCCTTCGTTCCCAGCAAAAGTGGCCTCATTGGTACCAATGAGAGCTTCCTTCCCAGAGCTAATAGCCGCAGGGAGGTGATTTTCATCTGAATAGCATGGGGTGATGGGGTTAATCTTTCTCCTTATGCAACATGGTCCCAATTCCACACACACACACACACACACGTGCGCACGCCATAACAGCTATTAACTATAAAAAAATATCAAAATCACAACTAGTCACTTCAAGTTTAGCATCATGTCTACCAGTGGGAAGTATACCCTTTAACTCTCCTACTGAACATAGGGGACATAAGGAGTTAAAGGGGACATAAAATCTAATTTGGCTGGTTGATGACCTTGAAATATAGGTTAAAAACATAAAATATCTTGATACTAAGGGGATGGCTTAGGGGAGTTTAATTCTAGCCCTTCGGTTAATATTTCAGTAATAAGACACCTCACAGGTAAGTGATATGACACTGTTTTTAGGTACAGTCAAGGCCAAAAATATTGGAACAAGGATAACTGTTTTGGCAGTTGGCCTCTGTACACCACCACATTGAAGTTGAAAGGAAACACACCCAGATAGGAGCGAAGTCAGGACTTTCAGCTGTAATTCAAGGGGTTTGACAAAAGTGGGGCGCTAACCATTCAGGAAGTACAGCCAGTGGCATACACACACACCCATTGTTGGTGGCTCATAAGTAATGGAACAAACCAACATCATCTCAAACTTAAGGATTGCCTTTAATACCTGGATGAAAATCCTTTGCAGTCAATGACTGCCTGAAATCTGGAACCTATGGACATGATCAAATGCTGAGTTTCCTCTCTTGAGATGCTTTGCCAGGCCTTTACTGCAGCTGCCTTCAGCTGCTGCTTGTTTGTGGGTCTTTCTGCCTTCAGTCTTGTCTTCAGTAAGTGAAAAGCATGCTCGACTGGGTTGAGATCAGGTGACTGACTTGGCCATTGAAGAACATCCCACTTCTTTGCCTGGAGAATCTCTGAGGCTGATCTGAGCAGAAAGTATAGCCCTATACACTTCAGAATTCATCCTGCTGCTTTTATCAGCAGTCAGGTCATCAATAAACACCAGCAACCCAGTTCCATTGGCAACCATACATGCCCATGCCATAACACTGCCTCCACCATGTTTGACAGATGATGTGGTATGCTTTGGATCATGAGCTGTTCCTTTCCTTCTCCATACTTTTCTCTTCCCATCATTCTGGTACAAGTTAATCTTGGTTTCATCGGTCCAAAGAATCTTATTCCAGAACCGGGCAGGCTTTTTTAGGTGTTTGCTGGCAAAGGCTAATCTGGCCTGTCTGTTCTTGAGCGTTACCAGTGGTTTGCACCTTGTTGTGAAGCCTCTGTATTTACATTCATAAAGCTGTCTCTTGACTGCAGATGTTGACAACTGCATGTCTACCGCCACAAGAGCATTCTTGACCTGGCTAGATGTTGTGAAAGGGTTCCTCTTCACCATGAGCAGAATTCTGCGGTCATCCACTTTAGTTGTCTTCCGTGGTCTTCCAGGCCTTTTGCTGTTGCTGAGCTTGCCAGTTAATTCCTTCTTTTTCAGGATGTTCCAAACTGTTGTATTGGCCATTTCCCAATGAGAAATATCTCTCCCAATATTTTTGCTATGGGTTTATTTTGTTTCCTCAACCTAACGATGGCCTCCTTCACTCGCATGGACACCTCTTTGGACCTCATGTTGGGACTTCCAGTGAACAGCTACCAAATGCAAATGTAACACTCAGAACCACCTACAGGCCTTTTACCTGCTTGATTGGTCATGGGGTACCCAGGAAACAGACCACACCTGGCCATGCAGCTGCTTGTCAGCCATTCATTCCATTACTTATGAGCCACTAACGATGGGTGTGTGTGTGTGCCACTGGCTCTCCTTCCTGAATGGTTAGTGCCCCACTTTTGTCAAACCCCTTGAATTACAGCTGAAAGTCCTGACTTCGCTCCCATCTGGGTGTGCTTCCTTTCTACTTCAATGTGGTGGTGTACAGAGGCCAACTGCCAAAACAGTTATCCTTGTTCCAATATTTCTGGCCCGGACTGTATTTTATGAAAGGAATCTTATAACATAGGGCTTCTAGCAGCATCACTCATTACTTGATACATTTTGTCATCACCCAAATTCTGATAAGACAATTGTACCATTATATTTTAAGGCATACAATGGCTCATGTACTTCCTACACAGTTAGTACTATGAATACAGGGAAAACAAGCAAATGGACTGGAGAAATGTTTCTCTGCAGCCCAAGAACAGAGACAGGCAGACAAGATGCAACCTTCTTAAAGTTATACTCCCTGATGCAATTAAACCTCTTTCTGTAGTTATTGGCCTGTTTGACAGGATGAGGGATTATTTTATTCTCTTCACCACGTCAGTCCAATTTAAAAGGGCAAATTATTCTAAACGCGAATTAAGGCGAGGTTATGCAGACTCTGAACACATTCACTGAACTGACCACTCCTTTCTCAAGCCCCTTCGGTGTGTGCCAAGGCTTTATGCCAAGGCCTTTCCAAATAAAGGCAGCAATGTCTGAAAAATAAGTTCAAATTTAAAAACTTCAGGGTGAAAGACAAAAATACAGTGTACAACCAATCAGAAGGTATGAAATGAGAATAAGTTATGCCCTTGGCCTCACACAAATTTCTGGCAATGGAACATTTTAGCCAGCGGAAAGGTAGCATTCCTTCCTTTTTAATCGATGGGCACCTATATGCACAGCTTTAAGAGCAACATATTCAAGTGCTACGTTTAGAGTAGTATGCATAGAACATCAAGAGCTGCTTTTGACACTGCAATTGCCTACTTGTGTGTTTCTAAGCATGGACAGGGAGTCAGCCAGACAAGCCCCCAAGGTAGGGTCCAAAATGCACATTTCACAAAGCACCGGATGGGTGTTTACATCCACAAGGGTCAAGATAGCAGCTTCATGGTGAAGATCCACATGACAGCCAGCCTAAGAGAGCCAGCTCTTAAAAAGAAAACCAGACTGTTTCTCTGCATCCCTTTGAATGGTATCCTATATTAGGAACAAACCCGTGATGATGATGGTGTATAGAAAACTACTATTTGGGGAGCAAGGGCAAAAGCTTTAGTATCTTTCAGGACTTAGGGGGTAAAGACGGAGGTTTAATTATCATTTGTGGGAGGTCTTTCACTGTCCTTGATTGTACTTCTCTGAGAGGTCAATGATCGGTAAACTTTTCTATGCAAGCTCCTCTTGAGCAAGACGCTCTCTCTGGGAAACAGTATCACAACCCATAAATGTTTTACATGTCCAAGCTCTTGTTTTTGTGAATACCAACTGATCTGTGCCAACGTACAACTATCAGTAGTTTCAACGAGATTTGCACACAGGCAATACACCGATGCACAGATTGTGCAATTTCAGCGGTTTCAGGAAATGCCTGTTGGATTATGCGCAGGATCTGCTCATAGAAAACCCAAAGCTTTATGAATCTCTGTAAAATACTTCTAAGTCAGGGATGGAGAATCTCTGGCCCACAGGCCAAAACTGGCCCATCAGGCTGGCCGATCCGGCCCATGGGGCTGTGGGCAAAAGTGTGCCTCCTCAAAAGGAGTCACTTTGCTGCTCTCTCACCTTCCCCGTATAGTGAAGGCAAACGAGGAGCAAAGCCATCTGACACTGCTTCAGTTCTCCACCGCCTTCCCTTCCCTGCATGATGAAAGAGGAGTGAAGGTGGCACCTTGGTGGACTTGGGCAGCATAAAGCCAGATCCCTGACCTAGATAACGGCTGGAGAAGAACCAGGCAGCACTTCAGCTGAGGACCCAATGACGTCAGATCCGATAACTAACCACAGTTTGTAATGTGCTAACCTGAACAAATTGGGCTACCCACATAAGTGATGGCTTGCAGAAAAAAGCCAGTGTCAAACCATGGTTTCTGATCCCGGCTTGTTTCCCTAAATGATACTTAAGACTAACCACACTTTGTCCAGGTTCACACATAATGACAAACTGGTTAAGTTGAAAATGGATGTGAAAGCTTCTAATCTCCTTCTCACAGCCATGCCAGAGGAGAGGGGAGGGGGAGCACACATGCCTGAGTTATGCTAAACTACAGTTAAGAATAACTTAGTATGATGCCCAATTCAGCTAATGGAAACTTGCAATAGGAAGGGGGTGAGTCTTTGGGTAAATGTTTGCAAACACTTCAGACCAGGTGAGCTTTGTTAGCCATGGGAGATCTGTTTTAAATGTTATTCTCATGGCATCTGTAATATCTGTTCCACCTCTAACTCCCACTTTTCGGGTTAACAGTGTTTGTGCATTTATACCATTTATTGGTTGGTTAGACAAATTTTAGGCTGTACTCCTACACCCACTTACATAAGAGTAAGACCCATAGAACTCAATGAGACTTACTAATGAGTAGACATTTATAGGACTGTGCTGTTAATCTTTTATATTCTTAGATATTCTTTGTAATAACAATTGGGTTTTTAACCATTTATTTCCTTACATTCCTGATACCCTTAAGACATGCTTGGACTTTATATCACAACCACGTATTTCCTTTTGATTGGCTTAAATATTGTTTTGTTATTTCTCCCACATCTTCTCTCCCCAACTGCCCTGCAACCCATTCAATCTATTAACCTTCCCACCTTTATCTTGTCTGGATTACGGTTTACATTGTTCATCTTTATCCAGTCCGTTACCAACCTCAAATACTGATTCAGGACATCAAGAGCTTCCTTGGAATGTGATAGCACATAGAGATCAAGTTGGACGTCATCAGCATACTGACAGTACCATACCCCATGGTTTAAACCAGGGGTTCTCAAATGTTCTACCCACAAGGTTCACTGGAACTACTGAGTGACTGAAAACAACTGAGGCCCACCAGCCACAAAATGGTAGTGGAGGGGCAGAGCCAGTTACAAGATGACAGGAGATGAAGGTGGAGTTTGTCACAATCAGCTGGCAATTACTGACACTGGTTCCCATTATTACTGATACATAAATAAGAAATTAACATAAATAATTAATACCCATTCTAATCATTAGCCCTTGATTAATACAAACACTGTATTATTTTACACTTGCAGTTTGTTTATTATAATGTATTATTACATTTATACCTCTCTGCCTGTCTTCAATCATGGAACTCAAACTGACATGCAAAATGTTTCCAGGCAGTCTCCCATCCAGGCACTGACCCACTCAGACTTGTTTAGTTTCAACAAGGATTCTGCAGCACATATCTCAAACCAGGACCCAGCATTAGTTTAGTGTGTTTTAATAATTAAAAAAAACACATTAAATTTCAAGCAATAACATGACGTGTGTCGATTAACCTGGAGCGTCAAAATGTAATTTACATTAAACCCTTTTTCCAGTTCTCAGTTTACATAGCAATGCGTGTGTTTTTTCCCTGAGAAGATTATATATTTGCTAAATCCCTCCAGCATGCAGGCTGACTTAAAGATGGTTATTGATTTTACTCTAAGCTTCAGAAAAAGGACTTTTTTCAGTTTAACAAATGGAAAATGGTTTGACACAAGCATTGTACAAAGAGATTGTCAGTCCCCATTTTCATATACTTCAGAATGGATTTAATTGAAATTTCAACCATCTTAAAACGTTTACGCATTTCTTAACATTTATGAATTCACAAGAGGAAAAATGGATTAAAGTTGTAAGCCTTCAAATTACACATGCGTAATGTTTAAATCTAGATGTCACTGATATTGGACCTGGGACCTTTAGCATATAAAGAATGTGATCTACACCGGGATGGACAGGAAGTAGATCTCCAGAAGTTTTGGACTACAACTCCCAGCATTCCTGACCACTGGGCATGCTGGCGGGGGCTTCTGGGAGTTGAAGTCCAAATCATCTGAAGATCTACCTTCTGCCCACCCCTGCTCTACAGCACTGAGGAATGGTCCCTCCCGTAACATAAATATTGCTTAACTTTGCTTCCAGATATAACATCACAATAAATAATGAGTTTGCACATTGTCATTCACTGTTTTGGATAGTATGCTGAAACATATAATAGCTTGCAACATCTCAGTGTTATAAATAGCTTTGATGAAAAGGACTGCTATTTCAGGGTTGAGTTGTTTCCAAATAGATCTTTGACTGCTAGTTAAGCCCCCACCTTTGTTTGTTTGTTTATTATTTAAAAAAACTTATATCCTGCCTTGCCAACAGAATATTGCCCAAGGCTAACATTCAAAACAAAATTCATCAAAATAAATCATATTAAAAATTTGTTGTTGTTCAGTCGTTCAGTCGTGTCCGACTCTTCGTGACCCCATGGACCATAGCACGTCAGGCCTTCCCGTCCTGCGCTCTCTCCCGGAGCATGCTCAAGTCCATATTCATTGCATCAGTGATATTAAAAATACACCATGCAAATTGCACCGAGGAAGTAAATGGTGCTACAGACAAAGACAGCACTAATCATATCTGCAAGCAGTAGAAAACCTGCAATTAAAATCAGCCAACTGAGCTTTTTGCCTCCCAGAGGAATGTCATCAAAGAAGGGGAGAGGAAGCCCTCCATAGGGAGAGAATACCAAAGTCTGGGTACAGCCACGGAAAAGACCTCTCTCTCGTGTTCCCTCTACCATCAGTCTGTTCCAAGCATTAATGTGTGAAGGCTGAAAGGGGAAATTGTCCAGATGTACTGTCCATACTGCACAACTGTCAAGTGGTACAAGTCTGAAACATCTGAAGATGCTCAGAGTTGAAACAAATCAGCAAAATCCTGCGCCAGGGAAGCCATAAAAGACCAAAAGGGCAGGTTTGCTTTCTTACCCACAAAGCAAGCATTCCATAACAAACTTCTGCCAGCCAATCACAAGTTTCTGAAGTTTCACAAGATGAGTTTTAAAGAAAAAAATATCTCAATAGTGACCTCCACTGGACAAGTCAAACAATGCTTCTATTTTTTTAAATCCTTTTGCAAATAGCACTTCTTTAAAAAGGAGAGAAACAAATATAACTGACCTTCTGAAAATACATCAGTGTCAACAATTTTTCATATAGTTTAGATCCAAAATGTGACCTTAAGATGCTTGCAATTGGGATGAAATTAATATGCTGGAGAGTTTAATGACACTAAACCAAAATCCCAAAATATTTAATGTAAGAGTCATTTCTAACAAGGAAAATATTTTTTAAAATGCAAATAATGAATTTACAGATGTGTTTGCTATCTTTGTTTTCTTATGATGTTTTTTATTTACCTGCTCACTGCCCAGAGAACTTTGATTATTGGGCATTCTAAAAGTGTAAAAACAATAACATAAAATCAGCAATAGGGGAAGGAGCACAGACCTTGTCCTAACGTTAGGAATGGATGCTTCTGCACATACTTCCAGAATGTAGGAGGATGCATTCCTAATCCAGTTCAAAGCAAGAATAAATCACTATCAGGTTAACTGCCAAATGGCTACACAGTGAAAAAGAACACTGGTAGTTATTCTTGGATAAAGAACAGTTTCAAACAAGGAATGAAAAAGCTTTAAAAGTGCAGAAATCCACCAGGGAAAAACTGAGCTTCCAAGAAAGAAAGAATATGTTCATGTGCTAAGTCAGTGATCAACAGAAAAGTCCTTCTTGACAGCTGTTGGAGGGAGGAAAGGTGCCACAGCTACCAATGTTCTTGGCCATTCTAGGAACCTGTAGTTCCCACTTAACACAGAGTGTAGCCTTTGGAACACTTACACTTTATTAGTAGTAAGGGAACCAAATATAGGTTGTAGCCAGAAGTACACACTTCTGAGAATAAAACATACATAAAATAGACCCTACCATTTACAGATAATAAAACATACAACATTTTAAGTCTCGAGGTAGGCCAGATAAAGCTGTCTAAGCTGAGCAGCCTTCACTGAAAATTTAGCCGCTGGCAGGCTACCAAACACAAGGCTCAATGCTCAATGCAGTCAGTTCTAAAATTTGCTAGAGTAAAGGGTGAGAGTCTTGTGAAGGCTTTGGAACACTTGTTAACATGGTGAAGTGGTTAGAGTGTCAGACTAGGAGTGGGAAGACCCAGGTTCAAATCCCCACTCAGCCATGAAGGTCGCCAGGTGACCTTGGTCCCGTTCCCTCTCAGCCTATCCTAATCTACCTCACAGGTTTGTTACAAGCATAAAATAGAAGGATGGGCAGGGGAGTGGGGAAAAGAACCATTTATGCCATTCAGAGCTCCTGGGAGGGATATATATGTAATAAATAAAAGAAAAATATTAATAATCTACTTTTGGCTAATATAGTACCTTCTAGGAGATTTTCCTAAAATATAGAATAGTCCCACTCATTTGCTTTCCCTTCAGTATTCTCTACGTTCAAAGGTATGAGCGTGCCTGCTTTGCTTTGGGAAGTTTATCACTTGCAAATTTGGGATCTTATTTATATGATGTTTGTATGGGACATATCGATTCCAATACAAACTGGGCGGGAGTGATTTTCTTCTCTTTCTGCCAAGACCATTATTGATCAAATAGAACCTCGCTGAAACAATTCCCCAAAGTTCATATTTTATGGCTGCAGTTTTCCAGAAAGAAGCATAGTTCGGTGTGTGGCGGCTCTTGAGGTCTCCAGGAAAAAAAAAAATCAGAAAGCTTTGATATCAGGCAAGGTTTATAGAAGCAAATTTTTATTTGAAGAGTTACAAGCAGGAGCCCTCCTCAACCTGAAACTCTCCAGATGTGTTTTGACTGCAACTCCCATTAGTATGGCCATGCTGGCTGGGGATAATAAGAGTTGTAGTCAAAACACATCTGAAGGGCACCAGGTTGGAGAAAGGCTGTTTTTTGTTGCAGGGCT
The DNA here is from genome assembly GCF_057233095.1 of Heloderma suspectum. NCBI lineage: Eukaryota > Metazoa > Chordata > Lepidosauria > Squamata > Helodermatidae > Heloderma > Heloderma suspectum. Next base: position 198,122,922 of record NC_139462.1, read on the forward strand.
TTTTTTTTTTTTTAATACCTTGAGCAGTTGTGCACATTTCTCCAATCACAGATGCTTGCAAGAACAGCCGTCTTTCCTGTTCCGTGGAAGAAGAAGCAAGCATTGGTCTATCTACATGTGACAGATTTATTGATAGAAATGTGAAATGCATGCTAAGAATAATTTATAGAAAAAGGTGATACAACAGCAAAAGCTGAAAGAAGGACAACAAGACTTACTGTTATGTTATAGCTTTGCCTGTTTTTGTCAGGGTGACAGATAGAGCTGCATACTCTAGCTGTGGAAAATACTGGACAGCTGCTTACTTTTCGTGCATATTTATCACCTTAGAAAATGGACATATTTACTATAAACAATAGAACAGCAAAGCAGACATACTCATTTATATGCCAGAAAACTAGTACGAGATGCTAATATGACCTTAGTGGGGCATATCAAGTGTCATTGACACTGTTTTCCCCAAGTCATTTTGAGGACAATCTACTCAGACAATTAATTGCATCTTTTTAAGGGATTAGGTCAAGAGTGTCCAATGTGACAAATAATAAAACTGAAATTCAGTCCCTTAGAACTGGTGGGGGGTACCATTTATTTTTATTTATTATTTATTTGGTCTCTACCCTTCCTCACAGCAATTTCTCCAAAGGAATTGTACAAAGCACAGAAGTTACCATATTACAATCTAAAGTTCAGTGCAAACACATTAAAACCACAAAAATACAAGTTCATTAAAATCATAGGTTTCCTACTACAGCCAATTTCACACAAGGAGAAAAACCGCCCCAAAGAGAAAAATTTTCACAGATTTCCTAAATAGGGCAGTGAAGTAGCCACATGAGCCACACTAGACTGGGAATTCCTAACTGTGGTGTCCCTACCGAGAAAGTTCTAGTCCTTATCTTCACCCTGTGGACTTCTCATAATGGTGACGCCCTCAATAGGGTGACAGTCTTAAGGAAGAAGGCATTTATTTAGGTGTCCAGGGCCCAGTTGTGTTTGTGCCTGGAAACCGACAGGTCACCAATGCAATTCTTTAAGGATAGGCATGATTATTTCTTAAGCTGGTCCTGGCTATATGCAACCTCCAGTATCAGAGGCAGTATGCCTAAGTACACCAGTTGCTGGGGAACATGGGTGGGAGGGTGCTGTTGCACTCATGCCCTGCTTGTGGGTTTCCCATGGGCAGCTGGTTGGCCACTGTGTGAATAGAACGCTGGACTAGATGGACCCTTGCTCTGATCCAGTATGGCTCTTCTTATGTTCTGGCTGCTGTATTTGGATCAATTGTGTTTTCCAAACAGTCTTCAAAGACAGCCTCATGTAGAGCACATTACCGTAATATAGCCTAAATGTTACCAAGGCAAGAATGATGGATACCCTGCAGACCCTTATCATGTAGGAGAGGGCACAGCATAATTGGAAAAGGCATTCCCTGCCACAGTTGCCAACAGAATATCAACAATGCAGGTTCTAGGAACATCCCCCAAATTGTGAACCACCTCATTTATTTATTTATTTATTTATTTAACACTTTTGTATCCCCCCCTAAATCATTAAGATCTCAGGGTGGCATACAGATAAAATCAATTTAAACAGTATAAAACAATAAATAATGTAAACAGCTAAAAACATATTAAACCATTAAACAAGCCAATACCAATTAAAATGTAAAACAATAAAACAGTTAAAACAGTGTGCTACGTTAGGAAATGCATTCAGCCTTCAAAGGCTTTGGTAAAAAGCCATGTTTTTACTTGGCGCTGAAATGAAACCAATGTACACGCCAATTGGGCCTCCAAGGGGAGGGCATTCCACAACTGGGGTGCCACAGCAGAGAGGGAGTGCAATCCCCACCATCAGCACCTTCATCCTACTTGGACTGAGGCTGTTTATTAACCTACTATTGATGCCAGACACCTTGGACAGGGCCTCTACAAATATTTTGGCCACTAATGCGAAGAGAAAACCCACTGGAAAAGACCCTGATGCTGGGAAAGACTGAAGGCAAAAGGAGAAGGGGACGGCAGTGGATGAGATGGCTAGATAGCATCACCGATGCAATGAATATGAACTTGCACACACTCCGGGAGACCGCAGAGGACAGGAAGGCCTGACGTGCTATGGTCCATGGGGTCACGAAGAGTCGGACATGACTTAACAACTGAACAACAACAACATTTGTCAAAAACAAGTCCTGCTTGTTTTTGACAAATGACAAGTCCTGGATTTGTCAAAAACAAGTCCTGCAAGACGAATCTGATCTCATTTTTTGATCAAGTAACCTCCCTTGTGGTCCGCGGGAATGCTGTAGACATCATATACCTTGACTTCAGCAAAGCTTTCGACAAAGTGCCCCATGATATCCTGATGAGCAAACTAGCTCAAAGTGGGCTAGATGAAACAACGATCCGGTGGATCCACAGTTGGCTACAGAATCGGACTCAAAGAGTGCTTATCAATGGGACCCTTCTCCAACTGGGGAGAGGTAACGAGTGGGGTACCGCAGGGCTCAGTCCTGGGCCCAGTGCTCTTCAACATTTTTATTAATGACTTGGAGGAGGAGGTGCAGGGAATGCTGATCACATTTGCAGATGACATAAAATTGGGCGGGATAGCTAATACTTTGGAAGACAGAAACAAAATTCAAAGTGATCTGGATAGACTGGACCGCTGGGCAGAAAACAACAGAATGACATTTAATAGGGATAAATGCCAAGTTCTGCACGTAGGAAAAAGAAACCAAATGCACAGTTACAAGATGGGGGATACATGGCTCAACAACACTACAAGCGAGAAGGATCTTGGAATTGTTGTTGATCACAAGCTGAATATGAGCCAACCATGTGATGTGGCTGCAAAAAAGGCAAATGCTCTTTTGGGCTGCATTAATAGAAGCATAGCTTCCAAATCCTGGGAAGTACTAGTTCCCCTCTACTCAGCACTGGTTAGGCCTCATCTGGAGCACTGTGTCCAGTTCTGGGCACCACACTTTAAGAACGATGCAGACAAACTGGAGAGGATTCAGAGGAGGGCAACAAAGATGATCAGGGGACTGGAAACAAAGCCCTAAGAAGAGAGACTGAAAGAACTGGCATATTTAGCCTTGAGAAGAGAAGACTGAGGGAAGATAGGATAGCGCTCTTCAAATACTTGAAAGGTTGTCACAGAGAAGAAGGCTAGGTTCTCTTCTCCATCATCCCAGAGTGCAGGACATGGAATAATGGGCTCATGTTACAGGAAGCCAGATTCCGGCTGAACATCAGGAAAAGCTTCCTGACTGTTAGAACAATAGGACAATGGAACCAATTACCTAGGGAGGTGGTGGGCTCTCCCACACTGGAGGCGTTCAAGACGAGGCTGGACAGCCATCTGTCAGGGATGCTCTGACTTGGATTCCTGCACTGAGCAGGGGGTTGGACTCCATGGCCTTGTAGGCCCCTTCCAACCCTACTATTCTATGATTCTAAAATTCTATGAACAAGATATATAGCTGGGTGTCACCAGGTACCTGCCATCAAAGCCTCCCACAATCTCTCCCAATGGCTTGATGTAGGTATTGAATGACATGGGAGAGAGAATAGAATGTTACAGCTCACCACATTCTCAGGGGATGTATCAGCAATCCCCTATGGTCACGTTTTGAGACTGAACTGGTGGGAGACTTACTTATGCTCCATCACCTTAAAGATATCACAGCCTTAGGAACATGTAGCTGCAACCCTCTGGACAAAGTGGTTGGAAACGTATACGTTTCAAAAGAAATGCACAGCAAAATCCAATGCATGTTTACACATATGTAAGTCCCATTGCTTCCAATTGAGCTTACTCCCAGGTAAGTGTGTAGAGGACTTGCAGCCTAAACAGTTTTCTCTTTAAGAAAAAAAAAGGGGGATGGCTCTCCAGATGTGTCGCTCTACAACTCCCAGGAGTTCCAGGGCCTGGGAGTGGCCACTGAGAAGGTCCCATCTCATATGCCCACCAAAAGTGCCTCCGATGGTGATGGGACCGAGAGAAGCCCCCCCGATCTTAAAACTTGAGCATGGTCATATGGGAGAATGCATTCTTTCAGGTAGTCCCAAGCCTTAACCAGAACTTCGAATTGTGCCCAGAAACAGACCTGTAGCCAGTGAAGCTGTTGTAACAAGGGAGTCACTCAGGTTCTGTCTGGTAGTTTCTATACTTCTTTCTACTATACATATTTTTGACACAAACCAACAGTGCAGCGTTTCCTAAACTTCATGACCTTAATACAATATGCAGCCCTATACAGATTTACTCAGATATGACCCACTGAGTTCCATCAGGATTAATCCCGGGTAAGTATACAAAGGATCTCAGTTTAAGTGACATTTTTAATGCCAAGTCTTGATAAAATAAAATACTTCTGGAAGTAGAGTGGACATCTGTTTGTGTAGATATGTGGTGGGATATGGAACCACTTGAAGCACAAGAGCGCACTGTCTGAACCAAAGCCAACTTGCACAGTTTCCCTCTTGCAAATCTTTCAGCTAGTGTTTCCTGGTTTGGAGAAATAGATTTGAGCACCATAATCCCTTTTAGCTAAACTACTGAGACTTATGTCATAGCTGGATTGGCTATTTTCTGGTAAGTACAGTAGCACCCACAAGATCCATAGCAACTTAAGGCACAATCCTACGCACCTTAACTCAGAAAAAAAGTCCTACAACTCCCAGCATCCCTCCAGGCAGCTATGCTGGCTGGGGCATGCTGGGAATTGTAGGAATTTTCTGTCTAAACATGTATAGGATTGCACCCTTAATGTTTTAAAAGCATATAGAACTGTAAGATGGGCAGCAGGGCTTACTATCTTACCAGTAGATGCTGCTCAAGGAGATGTAAAAACTAATTGACTGGGCCCATTTATTTGTACCAACAATGCGCCTCCCCAGAGGGTTGAAAAAGGTGTACTAATAAAGGTAGAAGGAAACACTAGGGTTTCATAGAGGATTATTAAGTTGGACAAGGAAATAATTACTTGGTACCTAGAAACACAATACGAGATGAAGCCAACCTGGCACCAGTTCTCTCCTAACCTGGTTTGTTTAGAGGTAAGCGCCATTGATTTCAGCGCAACCCTAGTCTTAGTAAACATGCTTATGACAGCAGCCTACAAATCATAATTGCATCCGTGTTTTTACTCTTTTAAAAAGAAACCCAGTACAATCTTCATGCACAGCTCAGAGCCATTTTGTTCTTGTTAATCCAGTGTGGATTGCATCTCAAACTGATCAAATAATAATTAAGTAAAATATAACCAGGTGAATAGTTTTAAAAATTAATTTCTAAGTATATGAAGAGCCACTGCAAAGAAAAGAAAGCCATTCTCTGTGGGTTTGGAGGAAAAATGCCACTAAACATCCACCTGTTATTCCCAGAGCTTGGAATATCGTTTGTATCAAACTTGCTACTATTCTTGTCCTCAGAATTTGGACCAGGGCGTGGGCAACACGTTCTAAAAAAAGTGGCAAGGCACCATTTGTTAATACAGGAGCCCACACACAAAACGCAGAGCAACTACTGGCAGTGCAATCAAAGAATCTGTAGAGCAGTTCATTCATATTTAGGAATAAATACAACATTTAGAAAGATACTTACTTGTGAGCTTGTTGTGACTGAGGACCAGCTGTGTGATGTGAGTCAGAGTGACTGTAAATGAACAGAAAGAGACAATAGATGAATAAACAGGGCAAGACTGCATCACAAAGGAAGGAAAGAAAAGAGTTACAAACTGTAATAGTAATGCATCTGAAGAATGGTAGGGAATAATTCCCCACATATCTTCTTAGAAAGATTTAGGGCACAACCCTATGCTTGATTAGACAGAAAAAAGTCCTACAACTCCCAGCATTCCCCAGCCAGCTATGACTGGCATAAGACTGTAATATTTTTCACAGAGCTGGGTATGTTTTTCAGTGCATGCTTTTCCCATCCTGTATGATATGGAGACTTCATACAGTTCTGCACTGCAATCCCTTCACATAACTAGGGATGGCTAGATCAGTCTATTTTTGATCTGTTTTCATGTGTTCATTCATAAGTCCTGTCCCATATTTGCATTTTTTAAAAATGCATGAAAATCCACATTTAATAATTTTTTTCATTTCTCCTTAAAATATGTATTTTAACATGCATTTTACCCTAAAATATGCATGTTTATGTGCTCTGTAGTATGTTTTTTGAGCCGAGAAATTTATCACAAAATTGGGAGAAGCACAAAAATATAAAGATACCTGTGTTCTGATTCATCTAGTAGTGCAGGAAGTGTGAGTCAGGCCAGTTTACTTACAAATCCAAACCAAACAAAATCTCCGTCCATTGCTGCAACATTATGCATGGTGTGGAGAATGTGGATAGGGAGACATTTTTCTCCCTCTCTCACAATACTAGAACCCGGGTCATCCCATGAAGCGGATTGGTGGGAGATTCAGGACAGATAAAAGGAAGTACTTCTTCACACAGCACATATTTAAGCTATGGAATTTGCTACCACCAGTTGTCGTGATGGCCACCAATTTGGATGGCTTTAAAGGGGGGTTGGATAGGTTCCTGGAGGAGAAGGCTATCAATGGCTACTAGTCCTGATAGCTATATGCTACCTCCGGTGTCAGAGGCAGTATGACTATGTACACCAGTTGCTGGAGAACATTGGTGGGAGGGTGCTGCTGCACTTTGTTTCAATTTGCAAATTATCTGAACTTGTCCCATTCACAACTCCAAATGCAAAGGTGGATAGGAGTGGATTTTTTCAAAGAATGTTCGCATATCCCCAAACTTGCGATAGCATTAAAAAAAAATCATATTTTCCAAAAAATATGCATTTTCATGCTTTAGTCAAGCAGGGTGTGTGTGTTAAAGTGCACACTTTTAAAAAATGCAAACCGAAAAGTGCACTTTTCCTGTTCAAAATGTACACTTTCCTCATTTGAATGAATGAAATAAACATCTCCCAAATGAAAATGGGAGTGAGCCAAACTAAACTTCAAAGTAGCATTCACAGAACTTCAGCATGCTCAAATATCCCTGGTTCGCCCATCCCTACTAATGTAGTAGGTGTTTTTTTAATGGACAGAAGAACAGTTTTCCACTGTGCAGTGGGAACATGCATTTGTGCTTGGTATTCGAGAGAGCGGAAAACGGTGATGGGGAGAAACAGCAGACAGTGTTAATGCAATGAGAATAAGGTTGGGGAAATGCTAATTTAATATTTTACATTTTGGTTTGAGTTGCATTTATGCTGGTCTATCACTGTAATAAATCTGTGAGTTTAAATTTGACCGGTGTTTTATTCTCCCAGTACCCCACTCTATAGAAAAGTGGACCATCACATTTTGTTTTGGCTCAACCCTCTATCCAAAGTTAACTTGACTTATATGCCTACAGGCTACCATAGCCTAGCGGGTTACAAAAGAATGAATTATTATCCTTTGGACTACAGGCTACATTAGAATAGAATTATACTGCACTCCTAGCACTCAACAAAATTCTGAAGGCAGGGAAGATATATCACAATTTATATCCAAGGGGAAACTTCCTCTCTTGGTAACTGACAATTACCTTTATGATTAATTGCTGTGACTAAGCATAGAATAATGACAGCTTTGAGAGTTAAGGAAAAATACGTCATTGAAGTCATCTGAGCTTGAAAGAAGGGTTGTGCTAAACTATGTCACGAAATCCACAAGATGGCATCCTAGCTTCATTTTTAATATAGTGTCTGGATTTTAGAAAGTAAAACGTAATGTCAGAAGACTCTTTATACTGCCACTACAAGACTCATTAAAACCAAAAAGGAATAAAATGGAAAGGTGACACTATTACAGTTTTTTTTTAAATGTAGTTAGAGTTTATGCCAACTTGTCATAATTTGAAGCCAACAGAATTTTCAACTTCCTAGATTTAAAAAAAAGTTATGCAAAAATACAGTTTGGTAATTTGAGTGTAGAGCCATTGAAGAATAGCCAGTTCAACTTACATATATTGCAACAGTGCAACCCTATGCCTATTTACTCAGAAATAAATGCCAGTGAGTGTAGCAGGGCTTACTCCCAAATAAGTGTGCATAGGATTACGGCCTAAGTGGATTTTCTCTGCACCTGCTATTCACATTCTTTGTTCGTTCATTCACACACTGAAGATAATGTTCTAGGGAACTCTGATGCACTGGACTGAGGGAGAACCCATCCTGCCTTGGTGTGTGTGTGTGTGTGTGTGTGTGTGCGTGCGTGTCCGCGCCAGTAAAGTTCAAAAAACTAAAACAAGCTGTAGCCCAGAGAATCCTCTATAATAGCAGTAGTGAAAATACCTAGTAGACATCCACAATTACACCAGACTTAGACTGCAATTCTATACACATTTATCTGGGAGTAAGTACCACTGAACTGAATGGGAGTTACTCCTGAGTAGACATGCATAGGGTTGTGATGTTATTGTCAGCACGTATTGACTAAATTCAAAGTAGTCAAAGTAAAAAACTCAGATCTAGGAAAGTTGGCTCATTGTTAGTTGAATAAAACATTTATTCCTTAACTTCACATGCTGATTATGCTTAGAAATGAAAGAGTAGACAATACATAGCAGTCCTTGGCTAACCTTGGGTCCCCAGATGTCGTTAGACTAGAACTCCCATCATCCCCAGCCAGGACAGCAGTTTTAGTTAACCCTTCCCTCCCCTGCTGCAATTCCCCTTGAAAATTGTCATCTGCATGGCAGTTAAGCTAAGAAAGACATCTTCCATTGGCCTGAATGGTCCATGATGGAACACCCACCCATACACACACACTCCACATGGCAATTAGACTTAGAAAAAATAACTTCCATTGGTGTTAATGGAGGCTTTTCTTCTAAGCTTGATTGCATGAGGTAGGGGCAATTTTCCTCCAGGAGAGGTGAAGAGAGAGAAGTCAGGGAGGGGACAATGAGATGGCTTCACCTTTTGTAAAATGGAAATAAATCCTAGTAATTATTTCCAAATCTGCATATATAGCTAAATCAGTATATGCAAATGTTATGCAAATTTGGGTCCTACAGGCCTGGGGCCTGAATCTTTTAAGTGCCTCACAAAGCCCCTGGACCCAAGCTTGAGAAAGCTTGGACTTCATACCAAATGAGCTTATTGTGTCTCAGTGTTAGATGCTTTTAAAAGTTTCTTTTCCCTAAAGCGGTCCTAATTTTCTCTCTCTATAATGTGTTACTGCACAATCCCTTTTCAAGTTCAAACACATAAAGCTGTTGCTGTTAATAATATTAAGAGGACGCCTCCTTTCGGGTAGAAAGCCATGCAAAGCTGTGATAAGACAATGGTTAGTCAAGCCACACTGAGTAAGCATGAGATTAAGACCCAGAATAGATTACACATTTTCCACATGACTGTCCATCCAGCGTTTCTTCGTTTTTAAAGTAATTGCATCAGTGAAGGAGGATCAGGGATGAGACTGTGGCAGAGAAGGAGGAGGGTTCAGACTCCTCTCTCCTGCACTGTTTTCATGCTGAAAATCCCCCTTCCCTCCAAGCTGTTACTGGCTGCACCTTCAAGTTGTGAGCATGTTTCAAAAAGCGAGTAACCCTGGTAATAAAGTATCCAGCAATTATTTTCACTACATTTTAAAGACAGCAATGATAAATTACATAAATAACTAGGAACCTTTCCCTGTGCGAGGCAGGGGGGGAAAGGAGGTTCCACAATAGCATGGCCTTTGCTTCCATCCATTTCTGTCAGTACTTGTGCTAAAGGCGTTGTCAGTGCATTGTACCATTTTTAATTTATTTATGTATCCTTGCCATTTATATGCATCCTCATAACAAGACATGCTCAGGAAGGCTTACAACATAAATGGATAGAACAATCCTATGGCCCCTAGATAGCATTTGGGACACCACAGGATGCCATGGATCTCCTCTTCTGCACTCGTAGGCAGAGCTACGAGCACAGAGGAGATCCGATTGTGGATCTTCCCTCCCCCACCCCCGGTGCCTTCCCAACTGCTGCAGAAAGCTTACCTTACAAGGTTGCAACTACAACCATGTACCACAAGTCAGAGAGAGAGAGAGAGAGAGAGAGAAGAGGGGACATGCTGTTGGGAGGGGCCAGCATATGCAGAATCTTATGGCTTCTCCAGTCCCCTCCCCACCTATGGAAAGGTGCATCAGCCAGCCCAAAGTTGTTTTTAGATATACTGTCTTCATGTATACTGTTTGTGTGTTTTATGTAAATTATTTTAAACTTTGTATACTTTTAAAAATGTTCTTAATCTTTGTAAACCACCCATAGAGCCTCGGCTATGGGGCGGTATAGAAACGTAATTCATAATAATTATAATAATAGATGGGCTCAGAGGCCCATCTAGCTGCTTTCTGCAATTTAAATGGAGGACCAGAGGTGTAATCACCTCCATCATCCTCCGCCCTGCCTGGTTCTTGCTGGCCGGGGATAAAATAGGCAGATGGTTCCAAACTTGGAGAGCTCTGTCAAAAGCACAACCCACAGTATTATGCTCTGAAAGATTAAAGAAACATACAGCTTAAATATTAAGATAAGGGAAGGAAAAAATCTAGATGCCTCAAGGTAGGACAAGGAGGGTAAGACAATAGTGCAAAGCAAGTTCAAAGTTGCTAACCTGGACAAGTTCAACTGTATCATCAAAGCCCTTCATATGTTGCAAAGCTATGACCTGGTTCAAATCATCACAAAAACCACTGTGACAACAATGCACCATGGTGAGCCCTGGGCCTCTTTCTTCAGGTGCAAGAGGAAGACATTTAAAGCTTCTGTCATGATTATGAATAAACTGCAGTTTCCTGTTACATCTGAATACAGAAGATTGCAATTTGCTACTGATCTCATCCCCAGCATCACCTGGCATGTGCAAAACGCTTGCAGGGAGAAGTAGGGTCTTCTCTCATCTGTGGGGAACATAGCAAAGGTAAGAAGCAAAGCGAGTTTCTCCCATTGCATGAAAGAGCAAAAAGCGGCAGAGGAAATTAGACTTGGCGCAAGGATCTTTGCAGTGTAGTTGCCCGACTGCTGAGGATACTCGCCCCTGGTGAGCAGATTTGTGGCTGGCTACAGACTCCTGATATATGTTCTGATTCCTGGTTTGTTTGTTTGTTTGTTTTAAACTCTGTTGACATGTAGAAGGCACATTTTGTACAATAAATGCTCATTTTCATCTAGCCAACAGGAGTTAACTCTTTTCCCATGTGGCCTAGACATTAGCAAGTACTACTCCCTAATTAACCAAATGCCACAATGGGAACAGAAGTGCAGCATCTGCCTACTAAGCTGCCTAGCTACAAACCAATAAATAACTTAAATATCTTTGACATTATAATTTCTGATTGGATAATTTAATGTTTCAGACAAAGGGAACTCTTGAGACAGGTGTTGCTACTGAACTAATGTCACATTGTGAAAAAGAAAGCCTCTTGCAGCAGATCTGAATTAATTATGAGACAATTAGCATAGACTTAGAGTCTGCCTGTCTCTGAAGATTCAGGGGACAGGCTGCTAATCCACAAAAGAGAGACTTTGCTGCTCCAGATTTCTTCACTGCCAGCCAAACCATTACTAATTTATGTTTAATTCAGAGAACATGTTAAAAGGTTAAGGAAAGGTCTCAGCTGATATAATCTTTTCCAGTCCTTTAACCCTTGGCTTCAGAAGTGGAGTTTTCCAGAATACGAAGCTGATTTCTGTATCAAGAAATTGGCATATTCTTGCTCTTGGAAGGACCGTTTAAAACAACAAGAGCTCCTGCTCTCCTGCACTACCCCTGCTCTTCTACTGCCTCCTTCAGAAGCAAGTGACAAATGAAATGTGGATCCCCCCCTCCCCGCAGCAGCTCATAAATGTAAGAAAGAAATTCCCACCTGAGGAAGATGATGATGATGAAGAATCTGCCCCCAAATTCTTTAGATCCCATGATTTTGTAACATCATCTAGCAATTTGTAATATTCAGGTAAGTCAAGACTCTTGAGCTACTGACACTAAGAACACTTTTTTCATTCTGACATTTAAGAAAAAAAACACCCTGGGAATACCTGATATAACATGGGAAATAGCCATTTTAAATTTATAGTCCCAAGAATTGTGACCACTTAATTTGAATGATATTTAGGATATGTGAGACATCTGTTGCATGAACCAATGGCTCAATTCACATGGAATGATAACCCAGGTTTATTTTTTTAAGCCTCAGGTTGTCGTGAGCAAGTCGGTGTGCTAGTTTACGCTGCCTGATCACTTGCACTGCAAGCAGCTAAACAACCAGGGATGCTGGTTGTTTGCTGTGATGAATCAACAAAGCAGGAACTCTGGCTTGTGTCTCCCTTGACAAGCCAAACTCAAAACCCATGGTTTCAATATCCCTAGGTTGTTTAGCTGCTTCCATTTGCAGTAGGGGCAAACAAGCAGCATGCACCAGCACAACCGTCTGTTCACGATAATCCAGAACTTTAAAATATTCCAGGTTAGTAGGACGTGCGAACAGGGTCTTCTTCAGACTGCCTGTTAAACTATTTTTGTGGCAGGCCAAAACTACAGCCATTAAAACCATTTGGAGAGATAGCACACATGCTCAAAGTGCTGCCCGATCTGAACACTAATGGGTTTCTATGATACCCTGAACCATGCAACAGTACAAACAGTATTGTTTTGCAACGAAACACAGAATCGGAAAGCATAAGAAAACCTTTTGCACTGTTCAAGACAAGGACATCTGTACACAAAAGCAGGTTTCCATACATGCATCAGTTGCTAGATTAGGAATCATGGCCATAAATTGATGCATATCTGGATACACATCACCATCCACGTTTTGGTGCGGGTAGCCATCATATGTAACTATGCACAACTACAGTTGAATCGGGTGTACATATTTATAAAAAAAGTGAGGCAAGTGGGTGATGGTATACAGTCTTAAGATGCCCACAAACAGAACATAGAAGAATAGCATACATTTTCTTCCAAAACAACTTTTGGAATATTGTTGTACATATGCCACTCCAGAAAACAGATTGCTACACCAGGGCTGGGCTGAAGTTGGATTGGGATCTACTGGTATATCACTGGATGATTTGCAGTAGATTAGAGAAAGTTTCTGACTCCCAGTTTTTTAACAATACTAACAAAAATCCTTCCTGCACCCCACAAATTAAGCTGTAAGAATCCCTGTTCTGTAGGGATACAGATGCAGACGTGTTTATGTATATGCAGATTATCCCAGTATATGGCTCATGGGGTGCAGTACAGGATGGGCTCTACCCCGAGTCACCATTCTGAATCTGGCTGTACCCCAAGCCACTTTTCTGCACCTTGGTAAACCATGGGATTCTAATTTTTCAAAAGAAAAGAAAAAAGTAGAACCCACAATACAAGTCTAATGTCTAACTGTGCCTGTCCTAAACAATCATAGTACAGCCAACCCACACCTAATCTGTAGGTACCATGGCCCTGAGATGCCTCAGTAAGCAATTTCTGGCCATTTCTACATGTGGATTTTATCCCGCACCTTTATTGAGGCTTCTGCTTCTGGATTCTTTGCAGGATTAGGATTGGCTCCTTTACACCTGCTTTCTTCTGGCAGGTTTCTTTCTCAGCTTTTCTACAGGTGTCGTTATACAGCCACTAGATGGCGATGTAGTATAGCAGAATTGCGCAATTACAGTTTAATGGCACCATTCAGGATATGCCAGACTTTCCATGTTAAGAAAACAACAACAACGTGATAATGGTTGCAAAGCATAGGAGAGGCCCTGGAGGATGACAATGTCAGATAAAGTACCTGCAAATTACAGTGAGTGAGCAATCACAAGCACAAAATAAAAGCCTCATGGAGAAAGGCTGTCTCTCAGATATAACAGTTCCAAGATAATTTTTATCCATCCTGGTTTACATTCAAATCAAATTACTCAACAAGCTGAGGAGCACATTTCTGCTACTATTCACACAGAATGACTGCAGTCCTAAACACACTCCTAAGGAAGTAAACCCCACTGGATACACTACTTCTGAATAAACATGCATAGGATTGCACTGCAAATAGCGGTAAAGTGAGTGCTGAATTCATATAAATATACACATAGACACACTCTTGTGGTATGTATTACAAGTCTGCTTTGCCCATTTAGAAGATAAATTGTTTGAGAAGTATAAGCAACATGTGAGCATGTTCTTACTCTTGAATAACTCACTGAAGCATTAACCTACTTTGTTTAAATGACACCCTTGCTTGGCGGGGTGTCAGTTCCTAATGACAGATATAGATAACCAGTGAAACTGTTATTACAAATGTAATTCTAGAAAAGGGGTACAGTAGATAGAAACACAGAACAAGAACTGGATCTGCAATGCATCTTACTTATTGCTGGAGAAAATTTAATTTTGATGCATGCTACAAGGGGTTCGCTTTTAGAAAATAAAATTATTCCTTGCAGCTTCACAATGACAAGTGAATCAGAGTTAAGTTTCTAGCTGAAGTAAAAAAATAACTCAGCTTCTGGGGCTTAGAAAAATATTAACTCTGCATTGGAAACAGTCTAGGAAGAACCAAAAGTAATATTTATCATTAATAATAGTAATATTACTTAACATTTACATGTCACTTGTGTAGGTATTCAAAGTGCTTTAAATATATTAACTTATAAACTTTTACAAAAGTAAACTTTCTATACATACAATTTGCCATTCCCATCAAGGAAAAGGCCTTGTAATCAGATGGTGTTGTTGATTGTGCATAGATCTGGGAATCATTGCATGGCTTTGAGCAAATCACTATCGATATTAGCTTGGGGTGACTCAAGAAGAGGGGTTAGCTTGCGTATATATTTAGTTTCAATATTTATATACAACAACAACAAAATAAAGTAACAATAACAATATAACAATAATAATAAAGTAATAAGAAACAATAATGGATTGGATCCAGCAAAAGCCTCCTACAGATGCACTCCTTATGTCTGTGGGAAGCTTTTGATGCAGGAGCTTTTTCACTGGCTGAACAAGGGAGGGAGGAGGCAATTTTTGCTATTTCCTCCCTCTACCTGCATGTGTCCTCTGAAAATCAGCTCCAGAACTCTCTCTGCTGGAACAATGGTGGGGAAATCAGCAAAAAAAAGTCTCCTTCCCTGCTTTCCACCATCAGGAGCATTCTGAGCAGAACTCTGCTCGAGGACATTCTTGCTGGTAGAATAAAATCCAACTGAGTTGAATCTGGATCCAACCCAATGACTTCCCACTTATATAGTGTTTTTACAATATTCCAAGCAGAAGAACATAAGAAGGTCTCTTCTGGATCAGACCAGAGGCTTATCTAGTCTAGTACCCTGTTTTCCATAGTGGCCAACCAACCAGAAGATTATGGGAAGCCCATAGCAGGACATGAGTGCAAGAACTGTTTCCCACTGTTATTCCCCAGCATCTGGTATTGTGAGGCAGAACTGCATCTGATCCTAGAGGTAGCATGTAGCCATTATGACTAGTAGACATTGATCGCCTTATCTCAGCAACGCTCACACTACCACTATAAGGTAGGTCCAGTTGTTGTTGTTGTTGTTGTTGTTATTATTATTATTCCCATATCACAAATAGGACCTGAGGTGGAAAGAGGCTTGCCTAAACTCCCTGATGAGATCCTGGATGAGCTGAGATTTGAACCAGGGACTTTCCAGCTCACACTCTTAGCCATTACACAAGGCCAGTTCACCTGGCCTACCTATCACAAGTGTGCCCAGGAAGAAAAGTAAACAACAGCAAAAGGGAGGGTGCTGTTGCACTCGTGTCCTGCTTGTGATTTCCTGGTCAACAGCTGGCTGGCCACTGTGTGAGCGGAATGCTGGACTAGATGGACCTTTGGTCTAATCCAACATGGCTCTTCTGATGTTCTTAAAAGAGGGTATGCTTCAAACACTCTTCTCAACATCTGAATTAATAAATCAGGGAAATGAAGATACATTTTCCAAGATTATCACCTCTGGAGAATGAACTGTTGTAACTTTAATCAACATCTTCCTACAGAAACAACTTTATGCTTGGAGAAGTGGTAAAGCCATCATGGTAGCAGGAGCAAGAAGAGAAATACTTACACAAGCCAGGTATGTCCAGCATGTTAGAGATGCTTCGTTCACACATGTCCACCTCCAAAATGTTCTTCTCCCTACTCTCCTCTACAATTTTTTTCAAGGACTTAGACATGATGTAAGCTGAAACAAGAACACAGGCACAATATGAAACATGAATAAATGGTAGATCAGGAAAAGAGGCAGACATCTTTTATTGTATAAACTGAGTTGGTTTCAACGATACCCCTAATGGCCGACTTGACAGAAAAAATCCTGATCCCGCCTGCATTCCCATGTGGGAAATGTGAGACACAAAGTCACCCAAGATCACTGTTTCTCTTCTGTGAGAAGAAAACCCAGCACCCACAAATTTTCAGTCAGGGAGCAAGCGATCTTGCATAAATTCATGCCTCCCAGCTTAGAGCCTGTTCAAAAGTTATGGCAACTGGCTACTCCTGTGAATAACTCCTCACTTTGATATATTACTCAAGTGAGGAACATAGCATCTGAAGTGGGAACACATGGAAGATCACAGCAGCAATCTCCGCTTCTTGGAAAAATTGCAAGTTGTGTTTCTGGGAATCACTGAAGTTGCTGCTGAGATCTTCAAACTCAGTTCTTAAATTTGCTCAGTTCTGACAAGTCAGTGGAAGGTGACTTGTACAAACACACTGCTCATATGGGAGGGGCCACATAAAAGCTCCCAGGCTCCGCACCTTGGGTAGCACCTTTAGAGTTCTGACTAGTTCTGACTGAAACCCGGAGAGGTTTCATCACCCCACTGACACTGGAGCCACCAGCCTCCACTGGTCTCAGGTTCAATCCATGACATCTTCAGTTAAAAGTTCATATAATAGGTGATGGAAAATATCTGATTATTTTTCTGACCTCAGAAAGCCACTGCTAGCCAGAGAAGGTGGTACTGGGCTATATTGGGTTAGGCAACCTTTTGGGGCTGTGGCCACATTTGACAATTTGAGAAATTGTCCTGGGCACCACCACAAAATGGCCACCATGGCAGGCATGGCAACAGACAGGGAGGGCTTTTGCCCTGAAAGGCAGCCAAGAAATATTTTAAATAAATAAATAAATAAAATAACCTGCCCAGAAGACTGAGTACAAAGCAGAAGTGGGACACAAAACCAGATTAAAACCAGACTGAAACACTAAAATGCCTGGAAGAATAAAAAGGTCTTCACTTGGCGCTGAAACGAGCACAATGTAGGCACCATGCAAATCTCTCTGGGAAGCTTATTCTACAACTGGGGTCCCACAACAGAAAAGGCCTTCTTCGTAGTAGCCTAACCACTAGACACTGTCTAGAGGGCCACAGGATTTTTCAGTTTCTGGGAACTGAGGTCAAAGCCAGGGCTCCTCCTCGTGGCTGGTGCGGTCCTCTCCACGCCAGCTACATCTCCATGCTTAGAAACAGAGATGGGGGAAAGGGGGAAGTACTGGCGGTGGGGAGGGGACAGTGGAAGTTGTTTTTCACAGCTTTCTATCAGGTCTCCAGGCTCCTTCCCTCCCCCTCCCTAAAGCTATGCCTAGACAGGCAAAATCATCCATCTTGGCAAAAATGCAGGGTGGTCAAAGCACGGGGGACAGGATTCCCTCTGTGTTCCAGCCGCCCTACATAGGATAGTCACCAGCCTCCAAGTTTGGATAGGATTGCGCCCTAATAGATGTATCTGAGGTTCTATGTATCATATTCCAGAATGTCCAGATAGGTCATGCGTCTGTGCAAATCCACCTCCAGCATCTCACTGTGACTGCAACTCTGTCCTGTCACTTTCTACCATTGTTTCCTTTTGACGAACTGGTACACAAACATCCAAATACACAAATGCCTTCAGAGGCAAAAGGGAAAGGCAACTAATCTATAGTTGTATGCAGAACTTAAACTAGGTTAATTACTGGAAATGTTTTTAGGAACCTTTAATCATTCTACCTGAGCCACTCAAGAACCTCATTGTATTACAGAGCCTACAAAGACAGATGGGCATGTATTTTAACTCCTGGCCCAATCAGAGCACATTTTCTCAAACAGACTGGGAAGAGTCATGCAAACTCACATCTCCCTTGTTCGCACCTCCTTAAGGACACAACATCCAAGGATATGTCCAAATAGTGGCTTCCAGAAATGCAAAAAAAGAGAGAAAAGAATGGCCTAAGAATACCAGATGCTGCAGCATTGGTGGAGCTAAGAAAGTGTCAATCTGATCAGCCCCTTAGACAGAAAGCTATTGGGAGCCCCATGTCATGTCAGTCACTGAGTGCCAATGTCAACATGTGCAGGCAAAAAATACCATTAACGCCAGCAGCTGAGCTCATAATAAGCTATATACAGCCCGTATCACAGTCTTCCCCATCCTGGTGCCCTCCAGATGTTTTGGAATACAACTCCCAGCATCCCTAAGCATCCTGGCTGGGGCTCCCTCTGGCTGGGGATATGAGGGCTCCCTCTTTCCTATCACTTCCCTGATACTGTCTGGTGAAACAGACACGGAGAAACCAGCCCCATAAAACCTTGGATGATTGCACTCAGGAGAAAGAAGAAGTTCTAACAATTTCCCCTTAACCCTGGAAAGAAGGAGGCAGGGTTTTAGGTAAAGCAACTTCAGCTACCACTTTTTGAAACCATGTCCACAGGGGGTAGCCACGTCAGTCTGCTGCAGCAAAAACAACGAACAGCCTTGTGACACCTTAAAGACTAACCAATTTATTCTGGCATGGGCTTCCGTGGCCGCTGTCCACACCGATGCATCTGATGCCCACACACGTTTATGCCAAAACAAATGTGGTAGTCTTTCAGGTGCCACAAGACCGCACTTTTTGAAAGAGTGGGCAGGGACTCTGCGCTTGATGCAGCTGCGGCGCAGGCAGAAGTCAACAGGTGAAGCCTCCCTCCCCGCCAACAGTGATGGGGAAAGCTTCACCTGTTGACGTGCAGCCTGCTGGCCCCTATTAAAAGGCACAGAGCCTCCACCCGCTTCGGGTTTTCCAAGAGCGACGCTGCCCTCGAGAGAGATGGGGCAATTCTCTCCTGGGAGGGGCTGTCACTTCCCACTGTCAGCAGCAGCGACTGTATGTGTGGAAGGAGGGCGAGGGGCTCCCGCCCCTGAAGGGCAGACGAGGCGCCCCCCCCCCCCCGGGACACCTGCTTAAAGGGCGACGCAGCAACTCACCGTCAAGCGCGCCTGAAGGGGCCGGGTCGCTGGCTCGGCCGGACGGACGGACGGACCGATGAGCTCCCGACGTCTGCGCACACGCCCTGCCTCCCGGCCGCCCCCCGGCCGCGGGCTCGCCAGCCACAGCGCCGCCCCCCCCCCCAGTGCGCACGCGCCTCGGCCCCAGGCGCCCGGGTGGGCGGGGGCTCCGAGGACAAGCGCGGCGCGCTCCGCTCCAAGTAAGGCGAAGCGCTCTGGGGAGCAGCGGCTCCGCCCGCAGCTTGGAATGTGCAGCCGGCGGCGACCCAATCCGAGGGGAAGCTCCGCCGTTGCCCGGCCGCGATTGGTTGGGAGGTCTCCGAAGCGAGCCAATGGGTTTGAGGACCGGAGGTGGAGCCCAGGCAGCAGCCCCGGGGGAGGAAGTGGCTGCGACCTTGCGCTGGGCTTGCAGCAGCAGCAGCGGCGGCGGCGGCGGCTGGTGGCTCGGAGCTCGGCGGGGCCGCGCATCCAGTCTTGGGTTCAGCCAGAACCAGCCAGGA
Organism: Heloderma suspectum; assembly: GCF_057233095.1. Taxonomy (NCBI): domain Eukaryota; kingdom Metazoa; phylum Chordata; class Lepidosauria; order Squamata; family Helodermatidae; genus Heloderma; species Heloderma suspectum. Next base: position 198,142,703 of record NC_139462.1, read on the forward strand.
CTCTAAAGGAGCTATCCGAGGGGCTGAGCCCAATCCCCCCAATATTTATTTATTTATTTATTTTATTAAATTTATTAATCGCCCATCTGGCTGGTCACCCAGCCACTCTGGGCGATGTACAGCAATAAAAGCAGTTTAAAACAATAAAATTCTACATTAAAAACATATTTCTAAAATTGCCCTAACCCACCCCAAATGCCTGCCTGAACAACCAGGTTTTTAATGCGTGGTCCCGCACCTTGGATAGCTCCTGTAGAGTCCTGGCTGGTTCTGGCTGAAACCCAGAATGGATGCTCGGCCCCACTGAAATCGGAGCCACCGGCCTCCACTGACTTGCAGCCTTCCCCAACCTGGTGCTCTCCAGATGTGTTGGACTACAGCTCCTAGCATTCCCCAGCTCATACTTCTGGAGGGCAGCGTGTGAGACAGCGGGGAATACGATGTCGGCAAGGGACAGAGCTTGGCAGACGGGGATAGTTTCAGGAGCGCAAACGGCAAAGAATTCAAACTTGGAATAATGTTTCATCCTCGCCCCATCTTATGCTCCACTGATCTGTATGGCCGTGCACTAGAAAAGGTCAGTAGTACACATAGATCAATGGAGCATTTAAAAGAGGAGATGAAATACGAAGGCGGAGCTGTGAACACCGAGGGCGCAATCCTATGCATGTTTAGACAGAGAAAAAGTCCTACAACTCCCACTGGCTGGGGGATGCTGGGAGTTGTAGGACTTTTTTCTGTCTAAATATGCGCAGGATTGTGCCCTAAGGGATGCACGTTCTGGATTTTCCTCACTACTATACTGATTGACAAGTTGCTGACTCTCATGCACTTTAATAGTCGTATCGACCCCTGGGATTTCCAACATCTCAGTCGCTTGTCCCTGCTGGCCTTTGTACAGGCAGAGTTGATTTATTTATTTATTTATTTTCATCATGGTGCCAAGAGCTCTTTCTTGGCTAGTAACTGCCAGTTCAGATTCCTATCAGTGTATATGTGAAGTTACGGTTATTTCTTTGTTTCACCCCAGTGTACATCACTTTCCACTTATAGTGATTCTCATTCAACATTTAGTTGGATAGACCTTCACAGTCTCCTGTGGATTTTACCATCCTGTGTTATTTGGTGTCTTCTGCAAACCTGATCCACCTCACTGCTTTCTCCTGATGCCAGAGAATTTATGAATAAAGTAACAGTGCAATCCTATGTGTGTCTTCTCAGAAGTAAACCTACTGAGTTCAATGGGGCTTACTGATAAGTTTGCATATGACTGCAGCCTAAATAGCGTCAGTCCCAGTACACATCCTTGGGGGCCTTGCTTATTTCCCTCCATTGTGTCCATTTATTCCTACCTCCTGCTTCCCATTCTTTAACCTGCCCTCTTATTGTGAGACTGCTAAATTACTTCCAGAGCCCTTGGGAGGGTCTAGGTCAAAAGCTTGTTGGAAGGAAAAGTAAACACTGTATATCCCTATCCACATGCTTGTTGACACTCAGCAAATTAGAAATGGTTGGTAAGGCAGAACTGCCCATTTTAGAAGGCAAGAGGATTCACCTTTAGCAAGGCTTGTGCTTCTATATATTTTAACCATTCTAACTAATAGAATGATTAAAATTTGTAATTATTATTTACATGAGGAAGAAGCTTAGCTGACAGGTTTGTAATACCTCTCTCCATGGACCCTTTTAAAATATGTGTTTCAGTGGAAACCTTCCAGTTGTCCAATGGACCCCCCCCCACGCCCAAGTGAGGTGAGGCAGGTGGCTACTAAGGAGAGGGACTTTCCAGAGGTGGAACCCCAGTTGTGGAATGCTGCCCCCAGAGAGGCTCACCTGGCACCTACTGTACATTGTGGTCTTTTCAGTGCCAAGTTTATTTTCCCAGGCTTTTTAGCCCTTCCTTTTTAAAAATGGTGTTAGTGCATTTTTAGATCTTTGCACTGCTGCTGGCTTTTATCTTGGTTACTACTTTGGTTTTATTCTGTTTTAAAGTAATGGATTTATGTTATGTTTTACTATGCTATTGTATTTTATGGTTTTAAACTTTGTAAACCACCCAGAGAGCTTTGGCTAACGGGGGGCATAGAAATGTAATAAATACATAGGAAGCTAATTTGAATCATGTTTTTTCTCTCTTCCTTAAAAGATCAGCACTTTCACACTGAGTTCTTTAAGGCCTCTCACTGAATACCATTCATCCTGTCTCCCACAACATATTTATTTATTACATTTGTATACCTCCCAATAGCCGAAGCTCTCTGGGCAATATGCCAAGAGCAGCTGAGGCTGGTGGCTTCCGCACCTTGGATGTCTCCTTTAGAGTTCTGACTGAAACCCAGAGCAGATTCACTGCCCCCGCTGACATCGGAGCCACCAGCCTGGTCAAGACTGTACTTCAAAATGGGGTTGCAAGAAAATTTCAGTTGATTCAGCATGGGTGGGCAGCCTGTGGCCCACAAGATGTTTTGGCTTACAACTCCCATAATCCCTCACCATTGGCTATGCTGGCTAGGGCTGATGGGAGTTGTAAGCCAGAACATCTGCAGGACAAGTTTCCCACCCCTGATTAGTAGAATGCACTTGTAACCTTTGCCAAGCACTGTATGCTATTTTTGTAACTACATCAGTTGGTCTTTGATGCCTCTCACCTATTGTAATAGCCTATTTTCTTTCAAAAGTTATTTCTACAGATTGGCAGTAAGGAGCAGCAGTAAAGCATCCATACTTTTTTTACTGCAAAGGTTCAGAAGCCTGGCCTACTGTACCTTCCTAATTTTTTTCTTTGGAGGTATGATGAGTGCATCATCAAGCAAAGTGTGCTGCAAAGTATAGCATATTGGTGAAATAAATGGCACAATTTTCACGTTCGGCAGTCCATCTATTCAAACATCATAGGAGTGAGAGGAAATTAGTCAGCTCCCAAGTGACCTCTTACAGCCATGGTTCTGCAATGCTGAGACTCTGATAAGAAACATTAAATAAATTGAGGAGGATAATGGTAACCAATTGCCCACATGCATCCTTAGGTGCAATCCCCTGATCCAGAATAACCAAAGACTCAACAACAACAACAACAACAATTTGATTGTAGGCTAACAATAGTCAAACAGTGGCACGTGAGACATTTCTGGCTCCCCACTGTAACACCTGCTCCTCCACAAAATGAGAATTTGGCTCAGTTCCCATTGCAGAGTCCTCCCAGGTAGCCATAGCTCATCATAGCACATCTGCCCAGTTGGAAGTGGAACAAAAGACTCTTGCATACTGCTTCTGAGATGGGCAACACAGCTACCTGAGTGATTTTGCTCCGCAGCCAGCATGGCCTCAGCCAAAAGCCGCATTTCAGACGCATGTCCACCACTTCCATTCTATTTACCTGTTTATGAAATATATTAAGTGCCTATGTGTTAAAACCCACTGAAGGCAATTTCCAGTTTGGGGCCAGGGTCCAAAGAACATTAGAGCAACTGGTTCCATTTGTTTCTGTTCCGCAAGATGGCAAAATCCTTTTGAAAGTAGGGAAACACTTAAGAGCCATTTTTGATATTGCATGGGAGTTTGCTGTTCAAAGAAGAAAGTTTAAAAATCCCACTGTGCAACTCTAAGCCCTTGGGTGTGTCTGAAGTAATTCTTCGGATCCTGGCTGATAAAGTTGAATAATGGAGATACTAAAATAACAGTATCAATAAAAACAAAACAATAGCACAGCACAGAAATTAAAATAATGTAGAAGACACAGGATTTTTTTAAAGGTTGTGCTGCTTATTTCGAATCATAGCATTTTAGAGTTGGAATGGCCCTTGGATGTCATCTAGTCCTACCCCCTGCTCAATTTGGCAACCACAAATAAGAGAATGGGGCAAAGTCCCCTGTGGTGGAGGAAGGGCCTCTGGGGTGTCTTCTCCTTTTCTGAAGAGAGGAAGACTTGCCAGCTTCTCTCAATCTTTTGTTTGATAACATCAGGGCTGAGTATTATTTATTTATTACATTTATATCCCACCCTTTTTCCTCCTTAAGGAACCCAAGTTGGCATACATAGTCCTCCTCCTCTCCATTTTATCCTCACAACAACAACCCTGTGAAGTAGGTTGGGCTGAGAGTCTGTGACTGGCCCAAAGTCACCCAGTGAGCTTTCATGGCCGAGTGGGGACTAGAACCCAGATCTCCCAACTCCCAGTCCAATGCTCTAGCACTACACCACATTGGCACTCTCAATACATTCCATCACCCAAGCTGCTTGGATAGGGACGGTTTGCTCCATCAGCCCATGGAAGCTGACCACTGGCATAGGGCAGGGGTGTTGAACCTCCTTCAGCCCAAGGGCTGCATTCGATTTCAGAGAAACTTTTGGAGGCCACATTCCATTGGTGGGCGGGGCTGAATGCAAAAGGGGTGGGGCCAAACATGCCAGCATACTTTAGCTTAAAGCTCTTCCTACCAGTAACTAAGCCTTAGGAGACGCATTTCAAACTTTTAGAATGGGAGGGAAATGCACAAAAGCCAGGGATCCACCAGTGTGAAACACATGCCTTCAAGCTAGGGGTGTTGGAGGAATCTGCCATGAAACCAAATGAGTTCAGTGTCAGGAGCACCCTAGCTGCCTCTTGCAGTCCCCTCCAATAGCCAACTCAGGACACAGACGATAAGGATTCTTTCCAAGGCTTTATTCCTTTATTCCTTAATGGCTCTTACAGGTACTAATCACTAGTGACTAAGCAAGGAACTGCACTGGGGTAGATAGGAGAGTAGCCTAAGCTCCAGGTAAGGCAGTTGGTCCCCGTTTGAAGGAGAAGCGCAGGAAGACTCTGAACTTATGGGCTAGGGAGAGATCCTCCCTCTTTCCCTTGGGTCCTTGGGACACGACTGTTTTAGCGTGAAATGAGCGGAGCGCCTCCTTTCAGCGCCCTCCATCTGTCGCCGTTCCCTGCATCTGCGCCGAGCGTCCAGCAAGCCCCCCTCCACCACTCTCTCACTGCCAGGGTCACTATCTCTCCCAGGAATGCTGGCAGGAGGAATCTCTGCCAGCTTCTGTGCTTGTGAGAGATGAGCGAGCTCCTCTCCCATGGATTGCCGTTCTTCCTCAGAATCAGAACTGCTCTGGGGCTCTATGGACTCAGTTTCCAGCCTGACATTCAGATTTTGATGAGTCTGATCGGCAGATTCCACAGTGGACCAGCTTTTCCTCTGTCTGGCTGATTCCACAGACTTGCATTTTTCTAACTTTCCCAATTTTGTGCAAATTTTGTCATAGAAAAATACACAATGCACACAATAGGCTAAAGCATGAAAATGCACATTTTGGGAGATTTTGTGCATTTGCACAAATTTGGGATGAAAAATGTCCAATTCCGTTGATGGGCAGACTGTGGAACAAAAGGTGCCTCACAATCCATGAAACATGGACAGAACGGACTTTACACAATTCGCACATCCCTACTTCAAGCAAAAGAGGTGCTGATTTGCAGATTCTCTTAAGAAGTACTTATAAGAGGTTCAGCACCCTGTGTCTCTATGGAAAAGTGTCTTTGGAGAACAGCTTGTTTAGGAGCACTCATCTTGTGCAGTTTCAAAGTTATGTGCGCACACTACCAAATATTCTTATAAACAAAAAGGAAGAGCTCAAGTTTCTTTGAAATAATTCTTAATACATAGCAACTGCATTGCCCCCAAAATAATTTTATTGTCACATGAACACAGTCACATTCTTTGAAGCATGTTCTGTAACAAAAAGTGCTAGATAACATATTTTTTCCCCGTAGCAGAAGTATTTTAGCTGTTCCAGGTTAGCCTAAATCCTGATGGTCGCGTTACATACTCTGAATGGAATTTTATGAACACTTGATGTGATGCAGCTGTAAATGGAGCAATGTTTGTGTCCTGAAAAGAAAAGGAGATTATTTGTTTGTTTGTTTGTTTCATTTCTATACCACCCAATAGCAGAAGCTCTTTGGGCAGTTCACAAAAATTAAAACCACAAAGCGCAGTAAAAAACAATATAAAACATAAAATCTTAAAACTACAACATAACAGAACAACCAGAATAAAACCTAGCAGAAATGCAGAGATTTAAAATACAAATTTAAAACACCAAAGCTAAAAGACTAGGAAGCTAAAATGCTAAAACATCAGGAGAATGAAAAGGTCTTCACCTGGCACCAGAAGGAGTACAACATAGGTGCCTGGTGAACCTCTCTATGGAACTCATTCCACCACGGTGTATTTTTTAAAAAAAAATACAGAAAAAGTTTACATAAACCTCTTTCTTTCTTTGAGAATGATACATAATCAAGGATGCAATCCTATCCATGTTTTTACAGAAAAAAATTCCTACAATTCTCAGCATTCTGCAGCCATTCTGGGAGTTGTAGGACTTTTTTTTGTCTAAACATATGTAGGATTGTGCCCTAAATCACCATGGCCCCAAACCGGAGAACTATGGGCATACCAGCAGTAGCAAGCAGCGTGCTTATAGCTGAACTTATGGTTTTCACGGAAGAATCATTGCTTAAGAGCAGAAGCTTTTCACAGACCCTACAGGGGTGAAGAAACTGTGGCCCTCCAGATGGCATTGGACTCCCAACTCCCATCAGCCCCCACTGACATGGCCACTACTCAGGGACAATGGGGGCTGCAGTACAACATCTTGAAGGGAGGTGAGGAAAGGAATGAGGAACTTGGACTCAGACTTGGGGCATCTCTACACCAGTCTAAAATCCGGCATTTAAAATGGGGCTTTCTGCTTCCGTTTTAAATGAAGGATCACGACAACTCCCTTTTTCACTCACTTCCTTTCCCCCCTCCCCTTTCCCCCTCTTTCTGCCTGTATCTGAGTCTTCCATATATTTCATTGATCTTGCTCCTCTTCTTGCTGCGTTTGCTCTTCTCACAGAGGAAACTGAAGCGGAACACAATGGGGTAATTTGATAGCTCAGTATCTGTGAACTATTTAAAAATAGAAGAAAGGGCATTTAGTGCAGGAGACGCCTTGAATGATCACGGCATCGAGTAAAGAGCCCGCAAACTTCCAAGGAGCAATCTCAGTCGCAGGAGTTCCGTGTGAAGGAGCCCTTGGTACTCCCTCTGCTATTCCCAGTCATGTATCCCACTTATTTAGGGAAGAGCCATTGCTTAGTGGTACAGCACTTGCTTTGCATGCAAATGACTTGGGTTCAATCCCTGCTATCTCCAGGTAGGGTTGGCAAAGACTCTAATATGACTGTCACTGCCATTCTGTGTAGACGGTACTGGACTAGATGGACCAATTATCGGTTCTTGGTATAAGGCAGCTTCCTACATTACTATGGTCCAAGGTAAGGCACTTCACAGATGCTAACAGGGGCAACGGAATGCCACTCTCCCTGCACCAGACAGCTGATCAGTGCTGTGATGGTTTTCATTCAGAATTGTACCATGCTCATCTGTTATCAAGATGGGTGCTGAGACCACAACCTCTTCAGGATTTGCCAGATGCAAAGGATGAACCAGTTCTCCCGATGTTCATGTGTGGCACACTGTTGTTCCCAAGCCACAGCAGATCTGAAATGTTTACATCTGTGTGGCTCACTATTACTGAATCACAGCCCTCAAACTGTACACATCTTGAGAATGAAACAGTTTTGTTTTGCAAGCTGGGGCTGTTCCATCCTCAATATTTTTTTATTGATTGATTGATTGATTGCATTTATACCCTGCCTTTTTTCCTCTTGCAAGGAACCCAAGGCATATTCTATTGCAAGGAATATCAAGGCATATTCTATGCACACAAAGGCAAATCAATACAATGTCGTCATTCGAAAGCCCAGGAGCAATAGAACTGCGATCTGTCAGTGGTGCTTGATGTAAGACAGGACATGCTTAATAATTCCCTATTGTTGAAATCAATGGGACCTAAAAGTGGTCCTCTCAAAGTTTAATTGGATGTGCCAACAGAGAGTTAAACATCTTGGATTGCATCTGGCAGCTTTCTGATGATGTCACTGTATTAACTGAAGGCGGAGGTATTCTGATGAAGGTCTCATGTGGGAGCTGGTAATCCTTCAAGTACATGGGTCCCAAGCCATTTAGGGCTTTAAAGGTTACAACCAGCACTTTGAATTGTGCCCAGAAACAAACTGGCAATCAGTGAAGCTCATTTAAAACTGGAAAGATGTGTTCCCTATTATCTGTACCAGTTAGCAATCCAGCTGCTCAGTTTTGTACCAACTGTGGTTTCCAAACAGACTTGAAAGGCAGCCCAGCATTGCGGCAGTCAGATTTTATCAAGGCATTTATAATTGAGCCACAGGTGAGTCATTCTATGTGTGGAAGACAATAATAATTTTATCCACCATGAAAGGGGTGAGAGTTAGAATCCAGACATAAAGGACTCATTTGGGACACAAAAAAGAGCTTTAAAAAAAGGAACACACTTGCACAACCCCACTAGATGTCACTACAGTCTCTCTGTTGGAATGACATGTCATGTCATGTGTGTAACAAGTAGCAACAGAGACCCAGCCCTGGGCATCTTTATTATTATAGGCTGAAAAGTGAAGCACCCCCCCCCCCCCGCGGCACTATTACAGTATGTGTGTGGGGGGTCACAATTAAAGACAACTACATCACTTTAGTTATTTGTTTTGGTTCTCCAAATCAATCTTCAGCTCAAACACAAACTAGCAATCAGGCAGGAAAAAGCGACTTCAGGTGCAATCCTAAGTATGTGCAGACAGAAAAAAGTCTGCGGCTGGCTGGGGCATGCTGGGGATTGTAGGAGTTTTCTCTGTCTGAACATGCATGGGATTGCACTCTTTGTCTCTTTGGAATCAGTCCCTCCCATGTAGTAGATCTGTTTCATCCCAGCCCATTCTTTGCAACTAGCATCCTGGCTACCTGTTGGGTGCCTATTTGCTATTTGGTGGGTCAGAGAGAAGACAGAACCAATGAGATCTCATCATCACTAGCCCGGTGGATCTGACTGTGTGGAGGGAAATTTTGGGGCAGCAGTCCAAAAAGAGGCAAGGCAGCCTGAGTCATGTGATTGCTCATGTGATTTCCTCTCCACATGCTTAATTTTCAATTGCGCATTAGCCTGACCTTTGGGGGGGGGGGGGGCTAATTGCATTTATTGCATAGCTGTGCAGTCAACTCTCCCAGCCCCTAGATTAAAGGTATATTGAGCTCATTTTCCTAACAATGGATATTCCTGTGTCTCAGTTCATTAATCTTTATTATTTAAATGAATCTAGTCTTTTGTGTGGGGAGAGTAGCGTCTTGCCAGGTTACTTAAACATGAAAATGGTATGAGTGTGAGGGAATGGTACAATCCAAAGCACACATCCAGTGGTTGACAACCAACCTAGTTATGGGTGAATTTGCAGCTTGCTGTGTGTTGCCTGGCTTTTTCATGGGTCTGTTCAAGGAACCATTTGTCAAAGAAATTGTAAAACAAACAGCGTGGGGTCTCAGGCCCAACTGGATGTCACTCAAACTGAAACCCCACCTCTGTTTCCAACCTGGAAGACATGAGTCCTCATTCATTCCAGAAATATTAGTCAGATAGGTAAACCTATCTGACTAATATTTAACTTCTGTAAACCGCCCAGACAGCTTCGGCTATGGGGCGGTATAGAAATGCAATAAATAATAACAATAATAGGTATTCTGCACATGGTCAGAAGCACTGAAAATAGGCTCCGCACTAAGCTCTGGTGGGCCCTAGTACAATTAAAACCTTATCTTTTGTCCACATGGCTGAAATAGTTCTTTCAATTGTAGGTTTGTTTGTTTTTTAAGGTAGACAGCATGTAACTAGAAGCAAGTGTGAATTGCTCTGGTACTGCAGAGAAGAAGGAAACAAAGAAGAGAAGAGAATTGCTCTGGTACTGGAGAGAAGAAACGAAGCCCTATGAAGAGAGACTGAAAGAACTGGGCAAGTTTAGCCTTGAGAAGACTGAGGGGAGATATGATAGCACTCTTCAAGTACTTGAAAGATTGTCACAGAGTGGAAGGCCAGGATCTCTTCTCGATCATCCCAGACTGCAGGACACAGAATAATGGGCTCAAGTTACAGGAAGCCAGATTCCGGCTGAACATCAGGAAAAACTTCCTGACTGTTAGAGCAATATGACAATGGAACCAATGACCTAGGGAGGTAGTGGGTTCTCCCATGCTGGAGGCATTCAAGACGAGGCTGGACAGCCATCTGTCAGGGATGCTCTCTGACTTGGATTCCTGCACTAAGCCGGGGGTTTGTTTTATTTATTTATTTATTTATTTATTTATTTATTTATTTATTATTTAAATTTATTAATCGCCCATCTGGCTGGTCACCCAGCCACTCTGGGCGATGTACAACATACCATAAAACAATTTAAAACAATAAAATTCTACCATAAATTTTTTTTTAAAATACCCTAACCCACCCCAAATGCCTGCCTGAACAACCACGTTTTTAATGCATGACGGAAGCTCATTAAAGAGGGGGCATGACGGAGTTCCCTAGGGAGGGAGTTCCACAGAGTGGGGGCCACCACAGAAAAGGCCCTCTCCCTCATCCCCACCAGTCTAGCTGTCCTGGCTGATGGGACAGAGAGAAGGCCATCCGAGGCTGATCTTGTTAAGCGGCCTGTCTGGTGTTGCTGGAGGCGCTCCTTAAGATAGGCTGGGCCGGAACCATATAGGGTTTTAAAGGTCAAAACCAACACCTTGAATTTGGCACGGAAAACAACTGGTAACCAGTGCAACTCCTTCAGCACTGGAGTGATGTGATCTCGCCGGCGGCTGCCTTTAATCAGGCGAGCCGCCGCGTTCTGTACCAGCTGCAGCTTCCGAACCATCTTCAAGGGTAACCCCACGTAGAGCGCATTACAGTAGTCTAAATGAGAGGAGACCAGGGCATGTACTACCGATGGGAGCAGATGGTCGGGAAGGAAGGGGCGCAGCCGCCGCATCAAATGGAGTTGATACAGCGCTGTCCGGCTCACAGCTGACACCTGAGCCTCCATGGACAGCTGGGAGTCCAAAATGACCCCCAGGCTGCGGACCTGGTCTTTCAAGGGTAGCCGTACCCCATTCAACACCAGGTCAACATCCCCCAGCCTCCTCTTGTCTCCCACCAAAAGTACCTCGGTCTTGTCAGGGTTCAGCTTCAGCTTATTCCTCCCCATCCAGCCACTCACCGTCTCCAGACATTTGGACAGGGATTCTACGGCCAACCTTGGTGAAGATTTGAATGAGAGGTAGAGCTGCGTGTCATCTGCATATTGATGACACTGCACCCCAAACCTCCTGATGATAGCCCCCAGCGGCTTCACATACATGTTAAATAGCATCGGGGAGAGGATGGAACCCTGTGGCACCCCACAAGTAAGTGGCCACGGGTCCGACACCTCCTCTCCCAGTGCTACCCTCTGGTACCTGCCGGAGAGGAAGGACCGGAACCACCGCAATACAGTGTCTCCAATGCCCAACCCCTCCAGGCGGTCCAGGAGGATACCGTGGTCAACGGTATCAAAAGCCGCTGAGAGGTCGAGGAGAACAAGGAAGGAGCATTCACCCCTATCCAGAGCCCTCCTCATATCATCCACCAAGGCGACCAAGGCCGTTTCTGTCCCATGCCCAGGCCTGAAGCCCGATTGAAATGGATCTAGATAATCAGTTTCTTTCAAGTGTGCCTTCAACTGCACCGCCACCACCCGCTCAATCACCTTGCCCAAAAATGGCAGATTTGAGACTGGGCGAAAGTTGTTCAGAACTTGAGGATCCAAGGAGGGCTTCTTTAAGAGCGGTCTTATCACTGCCTCCTTGAGGGCTGATGGCATCACTCCCTCCTCAAGGGAGGCGTTCACCACCACCTTGATCCCCTCACCCAGTCTCTCTCTGCAGCTCATAATGAGCCAAGATGGGCAAGGATCAAGTAAGCAGGTGGTCGGCCTTACAGATGAAAGCACCTTGTCCACTTCATCAGGAGGAAGAAGCTGGAACCGATCCCACAAAACCGGTTTGCCACAGGCCGCCTCTTGCTCACTAACTGTATCCACAGCATGCAGAGTAACACACCTAATCTGAACAATTTTATCTGCAAAGTGCCTTGCCAAAGCCTCACAGGAGGCCTTAGAATGCTGCAGTGGTTCCGGAGCCACAGGACCGACCAGGCTCCGGACCACTTGGAACAGCCTCCTGGGACAGCACTCTGCACACATGATGGAGGGAGCATAATATTCCTTTTTTGCTGCCTTCACCGCCACGTGATAGGCTGAAGATACAGCTCTAGCCCGTGTCTGATCGTGTTTGGAGCGAGACTTCCGCCACTGGCGCTCTAGCCGTCTCCCCTCCTGTTTCAGAGCTCGTAACCGCGGATTGAACCATGGTGCAGTCCGAGCCCTGTTCAGGGGGAGAGGGCGTTTCGGAGCCACCCGATCTAATGCCCCAGTGATTGCGGCATTCCAGCCACCCACCAGGGTCTCGACCGAGTGGCCGTTGGCATGCCCCAGAGAATCCCCAAGCGCGTTCAGGAATCCATTTGGATCCATAAGACGCCTGGGGCGGACCATTTTAATGGGTCCTCCACCCCTGCGGAGGGGTTGTGGAACCGAGAAGTCCAACGTCACCAGATAGTGATCTGACCATGACAAGGGGGTGGTGGATATACCCCCAACTTCCAGATCACTCCCCGCTTCTCCAGAAACAAATACAAGGTCTAGTGCATGACCGGCTACATGGGTGGGCCCAGTTAGAATATGGTGCAGCTCCCAGGAGGCCATGGTCTCCATGAAGTCCCGAGGTGCTCCTGTGAGGATGGCCTCCGAATGTACGTTGAAGTCCCCCAACACCAGTAAGTTAGGGGACTGTACACGCACATCAGAGACCACCTCAAGCACCTCGGCCAGGGAGTCAGTCGTGCAGCGGGGTGGACGGTACACGAGCAGAATCCCCAGACTGCCCTTCGGGCCCAACCTCCAGTACATGCACTCAGCAACCTTGGTCTCCCGGAGAGGGGGTCTGGTGAAGACCAAGGACTCTTGGTAGATAACAGCCACTCCCCCTCCCCGATCCCCAGCCCTCAGCTGCTGTGCATACGAAAATCCGGCTGGACACATGGCTGCAAGGGTTGGAGCAGCAGCCTCGGCCAGCCAGGTCTCCATAATACATGCCAGGTCTGCACCCCCATCCAGGATCATGTCATGGATGAGGGAGGTTTTCTGGGTAACAGACCTGGCATTGCAGAGCAGCAAACGAAGGCCAGAAGATGGGGTCACGCCTCCCCCAGCCATCCTTTGGCTCTGGACAGGCCCGGAGCAGGGGACAGATACTACACATCTCTCCCTTGTTCCCCTTACCTGGCATGGCCTGCCCCTAGCGCTCCGCCAGCGCCTGCCGCCCAGCCTCAGTATGTTCTGGCCCCCAACACTCCCCCCACTGCCTCCATCAGGTGGACACATGCCCCCTCGCTCCCGCCTATCAGGCAGGCTACCCACCCCTAAAAACACAACAAAATCCCCCCCAACAAAATAAAACAAACAAACAAAACAATTAAAATCCCCTTAAAAATGCCAGGCAGGAGTCCACAGGGAAGGCCTGGTGGTGGTGGTGGTGGTGGCGGCGGCGGCGGCGGCGGCGGCGGCGGCGGCAGCAGCGGCAGCAGCAGCAGCAGCAGCAGCAGGCCCAGCAGCAGCAAGCACGCCTCTCCCCCGGTGGTGGTGGCTTCTCCTGCAGGCCCTGGCTCTCCCAGGCCACCTCAGCCAGCCAGCTTATGTAGCCCCTCCAGGGAGGGGCAGGTGGAGCAGCACAGCTGGCTCGGTACCTGGGGGCCTGGTCCTGCAGGGACTGGCGGTTTGCCAGGCAGAAGTCCACAGGGAAGGCCTGGTGGTGGTGGCAGCGGCGGCGGCAGCAGGCCCAGCGGCGGCGGCAGCAGGTCCAGCGGCGGCGGCAGCAGGCCCAGCAGCAGCAAGCACGCCTCTTCCCCAGTGGTGGTGGTGGTGGCTTCTCCTGCAGGCCCTGGCTCTCGTTGGACTTGGACTTGGTGGTCTTCTAAGCCCCTTCCAACCCTACTATTCTATGATTCTATGACCTGGCCTTGAAAAACTGATCTCCCCTCTCTTCCTTTTCCCTCCACTTCCCCTCCTTTGTATGTCCTGTCATTTTAGTTTATAGGATGGCAGGGCCTGTCTCTCTTTTTCATTGATGTGAGCTGCTTCAGGAGACAATAACTGTTTGAAAACTGGCATAAAAATGCAGCAAATAAATGGTGAATAAATAAGTAAGTGCTCACTGCCATTTTAAAAGCTTTGATGTATTTGTTGTTTTGGCAATGGTTGCATATGCACTCCCTTGAAAATGCATGAATTGAACTATCTGTTCAAGGTGCTATGGCTTAGGTTGCAATCCTAAACATTCTTACAAAGGGGTAAGCCCCATTTAACACAAAGGGAATTACTCCCAAGGAAACATGCACAGGATTGCATTGCCTGTTTCTAAATGGGATGTGCTGGGCATCAACTTTGCCTTGAAATTATACCCATGACCTCTCAGATGGAATCCATTCCCCCTTGTAGTGAATCGCTGACAACGAAATTTCCCAGTGCGGAGGCCATGGCACTCTTCATATGTTTAAAGACACTTCACAAGTTCACAAGTTGCCCATACTGGGTAATTTTCCCTGCTCATCGTGCAAACCCTCCCACTATTTTTTTTGCAAGAAGATGTGGTGCAGAGAAGGAAGGGGGGTTTAAAAACTATAGCTCCAGTAACTCGTGAAGTCATGAGTTGCCACGGGCTCCCGCATACTCAGTTTTGCGTCTATTCCATTAATCTTTGCACTGTAATACTGCACACTGAGACACAGGCCATAGTAAGAAAATTTAAACTTACCAATCCACAGTATGGTCCAATTGCTGCATAGCTACTGTCTGGTCCATTATAGAGTTTCAGGTAGTTGCTGGTACAGTCACCTGGATCATCAATGCTGATGATAGCAAAACTAACTGTCACAACCCTTCCTTTGGGGGCTTCGACTGTCCACTCACAGTCTGTCTGATTCGGATAAGAAGCGGGGTACTCTGGGCTGGCTAATGAACCAGTCTCACCATATAATGTACCACCACATCCTAGAAACAGAGAACTCTTGTTAGTGCTCAATCTTAAGTTGTACTATGCATCATGTGACGCTGAGGGAGGAAAAATGAGGGCTTATGCTGTGTCATGGTAGGTGGGATTTCTCAAATAAACTTCTTTGGCGTTTAAACCAGGGCAGGGGTGGAGAGGATAAAGACAGACCTGCGTTTATTTCATTGCACTGGCCTGAGTTTATAGCAGGGGCGCACGGTCTGTGAGACCCCAAGGACTTAACTGCTGCTTCCTGGGTGTCCTGACTGCCAAATTCCCCCTGCCCCCAGCTATTTCCCACCAACTGTTCTGTCTTTCCAGTGAATCATAGAATCATAGAACAGTAGGGTTGGAAGGGGCCTACAAGGCCATGGAGTCCAACCCCCTGCTCACTGCAGGAATCCTGTGGAGAAAGAGTGGTGTATATGAGGATTTTGGGGGAAAGGAGTGGAGAGCTTGCTGTATCAGGATCAGTGGGGGGAGGGAAAGGACAGAAGGCTTTCCACTCCATGCCCCAGTGACTGCCAAACAGATCACTCTTCCCTCACTGGTAAGAGCGATCTGTATCAGAATTGCTGGGGGAGGAGGGGAGAGAAGGCTCCCCCCTCCCCCAGCCGCAAGGAAAGACTGATTGGAATCAGGATCGCTGGTGTGTTGTGTATGCATGTGTGTATATGTGTGTGCGGCCCTTGGGACCAAAAAAGGTTGCGCACCCTGGTTTATAGCAATACGGTATTTATGTTTGCATGTCAAGAAAATAAAATGTTAGTAAACAGGATGAATAAAATGTTAGTCAACAGGACCAACACTATTTCACCTGCTTATATTAAGGTATATATGCCCGAGTACTAGGTATGCATAGATCAAACAGAGAATAGAGGATTCCTCTGTGTGTGTGTGTGTCCTTTCCCCACTGTGTACTCTCTTCACACATATTATTTGGGTTCTGCACAGAATATAGCAAGGTCACTGGCTTGTGAGCACAAGTCTAGCTTTATCCTCCTGTTCAGAACTGCCTTTAGCTGAGCCAGTGAAGCATCAATGGGGATATAAATGAAAGGCATTTTGCACATGCTCAGATGCATTTTGCCCAGAGACTGCCAGAACTTTTGAAGTCAAGTGGCAAGTCTAACTGAAGAAAAGGGGAGCATTTGGTCCCTAGAAGCCATTAGAGACATTTGCAGGCAGCTCAAGATGGATAAAGACACTCTGCATAGCTACAGAAGAATAGCTTAATTCTCAAACATGTTAAATGAGCTCCATGTCAAGCAGGATGCAGGAAGAGCTACAGTACAGTGCTCTCTTGTAGAGATGGTGGTTTTGAATTTCAATGGCTCTGACGGCATGCTTGTGTACAAAGCAATTTTTTCTGATCAAACTTTCATTTCCCCAGAGATTAAGCCATTCAATACAATTTGAAAAACTCTTGTTTTATTTTCGCCTCTACCCCCAAAGACTCTTTTGGACTACAGTAATTCTAGCTTTTTAACTTCCTTATGAAATTGCTGAAGGAGGTTGTCCAGAGGGTTTTGGACTGGACCTCTATTTCTCCTTGTCAAGCAGAGCCAAGAGATCCAATAAAAGTTCTGGTGTCCTGAGGCAGCGATAGACTGGTTCAGGGCAGAGACGCTGAAGCTTAATCTACATGAGATGGAGAAGGTAGTAGTGAAGGGCCTGACTGAGCTAGGAATTACAGGTCTCCATGTTCTGGGTCACTCTGTCCTTGAAGAATTGAGTGCACAGTTTGGAGGTAAGGCTGGACCCAACACCACTCCTGAATTTCCAGGCAGCATTCATGGCCAGGAACACCTTTTATTGGCTTGGGCTAGTCTGCCAATAGTAGATGCTTCTGAAGAAGGATGATCTGACCATCGTAACACATGGAACTGCCAGACTGGACTGCACAAGGAGCTGCCTTTGATGACGATCAGAAAACTTCAAATGCTGCTGATATTTAATCACAGGAGCTGGCCAAAGAGGGAACACATAACGCAGCTGCTGAAACTGCTGCACTGGTTCCCAATTTGTTTCAGAGCAAGCACCATTATAAAGTGCGGGTTTTAAAATTCTAATCTGCTTTGGCCGAGTTTTTTCAAGGCAAGGGTAAGGAACTTTGTTTTCTGCCGGGGTCCACATTCCTTGTTGGGGTAAACTCTGTGTGTGTGTGTGTGTGTGTGTGTGTGTGTGTGTGAGTTGCATGCCAATGGTGGTGGGTGGGGCCAAAGCCGGTGGTGGATGAAGTCAGAAGCAAAAATGGGCAGGGCACTCCCTTTCTCTCTTTCTGCCACCCTCCCTTCCCTTTGTCCCTTGCTGACACTCCCTTCTCTTTCTCACCCACTTCCTCCCCCACCCCCCAATCTGCTACTGGAAGAGGGACAGATTACTCTTGCCAGAGGTCTGAACTGATGGCTTCTGAAATTGAATAAAGGGCTACAGATTGCCCACCCCAGTCTTAAGAGAAACCGTTTTGCTTACCATCCTTTTGCATACATCATCAGAAGGAGCTTTGTTCTGAGTCTGCCCCCTGATGGTGGTTAGATTCAAGGGGACAGGGAGCAGTGCTTTCTGAGCTGCAGTGTCCTTTTTCTGGAACTCCCTAAGTAGCAAAGTCTACTAGACTAATTCAGTTCTCACCCTCCAGAATTAGTCGAAGCTTTATTATTTCAGTAGGTATTCAAAGGGCGAGCCAGATGCTATTTTACATTGACAAGTAATAGATGTTTAATCTTCTGCTCTGTAAGTGTCATTCTAATGTTTTCATGGTTGTATTTTTAATTTAAGTTGTATAATGATTACTGATTGGTTATTGATTTGCTATTTTTAAAATAATTTGAAAGCTGCCTGCCTTGTAAATTCAAGTGGCAGGTTATAAATGGAGATTGATTGATTGATTGATTGATTAGAACTGAAACCACTGTTGGTACCGGTTGGTGATGACGTCCAGGTAATTTCATATCCTTCATAAGAAACCAGGACATCACTTTTGAAATGTAGATATAGAACATGGTTTTTAGGAAAAACAGGATTGGGTAAGGTGTTTCCACAGTACTTGCCAAGCAGTGGAGAGCTGGCATCACTACCATTTCTGACCTTTAAAAGAATATATACAAAGCATCTATTAACAACAGTGAGATTGTCAAGGGTGAATCAGTAAAAGCTTTGCAACTGATGAAGATAGCTTGACTTATCCTGATAACTTGTCTGAAACGGCCTGAGTACACAAGCAGATATCTTTCATCCTGGTTTTAGGGCTGATTCATATGGTGGGTTTATCATAATGGTGACATGCTGATCAGTGTGATATCAGAGTCACAACACTGCTCCTGGAAATGGTGGCACAGGCACACTTATCACAGGAGACACAAGAGCAGCAACAGCATCTTCTTAATGCAGAGACCACAAGCCTGGTCTGGAAGCTTTTATAGGTGTCAGTGAGTATACATGGCCCACTCTGGCCTAGCATCCATCCATTCATGTGATTAGCAACTGTGGTAATTACTTTTTAAGAGTAAATGGGAGGACATGGGGGCTTGATACAGATTGGATCCCTGGTGTGGGGTGAGGTGGGGGCTATAACCCTTTGTCCTCTGCTGTGATACCACTCTGCATTGGGGGCCCTGCACTGGCTGTCTGCATTGAGTGAAAAAGCTCCCAAAGGGACCTTTATCCTAACCCAAATAGTGGGTGTGTCATCTCCACCCATCTGGATCACAATCACAGCAGGAAGCAAAGGGTTAAACTACAGATGCAGAACCTCTGGTCCTTGGGCCTAATCCAGCCCACAGAGATTCCATATCCAGCTCACTGAGAAGTTTCTCCAGGGGGTGGAGCTTGGCCTCTAAGCCCCTCCCCCTGGAGGAATCCCTGCTGTTATCTCTGATCTGAGCCGCTCCTTCTGACGCTGGCTATCTCCCTTTCTCTCACCCTCTCTCAGCCTCTCTCACCTCTCTGTTTTGGAAAGGCAAAACAGATGGGTTGGATGGGTGATGACATCACTGGGTGTGGCCATGCCCACTGACATCATCCAGCCTGTGGTGGCACAGTGGGGGGCAATTTGGCCCTCATCTGATTTATCTTCTGTACTTCTGGATTAAAGTCTCCCAGTCCTCTCACAGTAGAATCATAATCCAGATCACCCACACACACATACATCCTTACTGCACCTGAAATGTTTTTTAAAGCCTTTAAGGGTGCAATCCTGTGCATGTTTAGGCAGAAAAAGTCCTACAGTTCCCAATTGTGGGACTTTTTTCTGTCTAAACATGCATAGGATTGCACCTTTAGCCTCCCTGGGAGCCTTTTTGGCTGAGGAGCAAGATAAAAATACTTTAAATAAATAAATGCAATTGCTAATTGGATGGATGATGTCATCTCTAGTTTGCCTGGTTTTCCTATAGTTTGCTCCTTTGGCCAGAGCTTGGTGGTGGCGCACAGGGCAAATTCCTGCCCAACATCCTTCCTTCTAGTAACTAGTTGAACAATTGCCCAACATCAAAAGTGGCCTTTGATCAAAAGAAATTTGCCCATCCTTCTTCTAGTTCCAACCTCAAGAACTGCCATGGCCTTGACTCTTGTCATGTGAGTGGATAGATAGATAGATAGATAGATAGATAGACAGACAGATAGATCATATATATATATATATATATATATATAGAGAGAGAGAGAGAGAGAGAGAGAGAGAGAGAGACTGGCTTTATGAATGCTTGGATGTATGTTGAACCTATGGTGCCCCATCTGCTTCCTTAATCATTTTTTGAATATACATCAAAAAAAGTCGGGGCATTTACAAACCCATCAGCACCCCAACAGGTTACAAGATCAAGTCAAGTGGTTTGTTAGGCAACAAACTGGGACAATGAAATTAATGAAAGAGGTGAAAAGTCAAGGGTACAGGATCAGAGACACAGGAGGGCTGTGAACAAAGACCAGACCATTGGCAGTTCCCTACAGTGCAGGTGGCTGCCGTACCTCTAAGAAGTCATGCTGACATCCAAAGTCTTCTAAGTTAAATGAATTGAAAAAGAGAGAGATGGTGTGATTTGGTGGGGATCGCAGAATAGTGGTACAATCCAAATTACGAGGATAAGGATCAGGCCAGCCCGGGCTTTTCAGATAACCAAAGGATTGATTGTATTCTCTGTTGCAGCCTAAGAGGAAGAAGAGGGGAAAAATAATTTCTGCATTTTATAATACCCTCACACCTATAGCTCTTTACTGTCCATGATCCTATGCTGAGCAAAGTTTAATGCCTGTAACAAACAGGTTTAAAACTTTACCTGAAGCTTGATAAGAGAAGCGAAGTCCATTATTAATCATATAGGCTTCTGATCTAAAAATGACCACACCAGTTCGCCTGTAAGAATAAAACTCAGGAATGGCAAAGTTTTCAGAGCCACAGAATCGGTGGATGCGATCAGCATGTTCTTGATTGCCCTGAAATGTAATAAGTACAAGTCAGCACTAGTGATGAAGCATTGTGAAATTAGCGTATGGAATCCAAGGAAACGTTTCTTTCATGCTGTGACATATTGCTACAAGGGGGGCTGCCTGCTGGTGTGCACAGCTATTGCAGGATGTAGTGCTGTGCCATCTGAACTATGTATGGCTTGCAATTGTCATAGGCATCCAATGGTTAGTGCTTCTGTGACATCCCTGGTGTTGAATGAAATTTCTCTCCCTTCCGCAATATCTATTAGATATGGAGTGCTTTTTAATGTGATTTTTAAATATCATTTTCCAAACTATGATAAGAGGCTAAGCGAGGAGTAGGCAACCTCCAGATGCTTTGGATTACAATTCCCATAATCCACCCATGCCATGCTGGCTGGGGCTGATGGGAGTTGTAGTCAAAACCATCTGGAGGGCACTCAGTTGCCTACCCAAAGGCTAAGCACTTCCAGTTGCAGCACTGCAGCATAAGATACCCTGTAGAACCACCAGCAAGGCTCCCTTCCCACTCCTGCTTCCCTCTCCCATTCTCTAGGCTCTGCATTTCCTTTCTTCATAGTACACCTTAGTCAATGAAAAAGAAGCAATGCAGATAGGTTGGGCAGCCTCCTACAAGTGGTCCAGCTGTAGCACATGGCAATGTTGTTGACATTTCTCTCCTGCCTTTCTCAGGGTAGTCTGCATGGGGTGTGCATGTCGTCACCCACCCAGGTATTGACTAGACCCAGACCATTGCTAGCACTAGGGCCCATGTGCTAGGCTCCCAGTCTGGATTACAACCTCTGTACCCACAGGCATGAGTCTTAAGCCAATGTCACAGCTCTGCCATTTTAGGGCCAAACTACTAGATGTGACATTAACTGCATGAATGCAAGTACTGTGCATGGTTTTTGTTACGTAAACAGAAGACCCAGGAAAACCTGAGCACTCTTGCAACTGTGGGAGGTGAAGTTTAACTCAGCGACCTGGTTTGCATGATCACCGCAGCCCACCATGGGTGTATTAGCCATGGTGGGTTGCGGTGCCCACAAGCACCAGGTTGGCAATAGAAGCCCCCGCTGCTGCAGTTTTTCGTTATGTGCCAACCTGGCAAGGGTGGGTTGTTGGGGTGGTTGACAAGCCACCCAGAACTCATGGGCTGTTTTAGGGTTGCTGGTGGCTTGTCAACTACCCCAACAACCCACCCTCTCCAGGTTCACAGGTAATGAGACGCCACGGTGTGCCTCCACTGCACCCCAAATATTCAGAACGGCAACCATTGCAGTGACAGGGAAATTCACCCATGGTGGCGTCTCATTATGTACGAACCGGGCCTTTCTCTCTCTGCCACGGTCCTGGTAAAAATCGCCTCTTCAAAGTTGCGATTTGCATTTCAAGGGATGATCCCATTGGCACCAATGGAATGCAAATAGCAGGTTTGGCGGGGCAGGGAGAGAAAGAGTTAAACTTACCCTCCCTTTCAAGGCTACCCAGACAATTAAGGTCATTTAGTTTGGCTCTCAGAATCAGACAAGGAAGACTAAGGGGTTTGGGCACAGAAAACTAAGGGGTTTGGGCACAGCGGACGATTCCAGCAGGCAAATCTCATGGGCCTCCAAAACCGGGAATTGCCACCACCACAATCACCCTTAGCACCAAACTGTCACCAAGGAAGAACCTATTTTTCTCCCACAGTCTTAGGAGAAAGGAAGGCTGACTCACCAGTGGTGAGTCCTGGAACTCGAGATAATTCTGAGAGCAGTCTTGGCTGGCCTGGAGGTCGAAGTCCTGTACTACTACTTTGACCTGCTGTTCAGGAGGGGCATCAATGACCCATCTGCAGAACGTAAACGGAGGATAGGCATTTGGAAAGTAGGGTGATGTTGCAGTTTGGGTGGTAGATGTTGCATTATATATACCTCCACACAGTCCTGTTAGAAAGAACAACACAACAGCTTAATTCAGCTTGTAGGTTTAAGGTACTCCTTACTTCAACTTAGTATCTTAAGCTGTGGCCCTAAAGCAGGGGTGCTGAGCCTCGTTCAGCCTCAGGGCTGAACTCCATTTCAGAGAAGCTCTTGGGGGCCACATTCTAGGGGTAGGCAGAGCCAAAATACCAAAACTACCCATGTCTTTTAGCTTAAAACTCTAACTGCCAATAACTAAGCCCTAGCGAAAGGCATTTCAATCTTTTAGAATGAGGGTGGGCTGGCTGAAACTGCACATAAGCCAGGGAACCACCAAATCATCAGTGGCCAGGAGAAAGGGTTTAGGCGCAAGGTAAGGGGCATGGCCATATGGAGAACCCCGGAGGGCCAGATTTAGAACCCCAGAAGGTTGGATGTGGGTCCTGGCCTGAGGTTCTATATCCCTGACCTACAGCCATATTCACCTGAAAGTATGTCTCTTTCAAATCAGTGAGACCTTTAGGTTGAATGTGTTTAGTGCCAAAGAACTAGATGTGCAGAACCAAAAGAAATCATTTATATCTTTATTTTATTCATTTATCAAACACTGCAGTACTTCTCTATTAAAAATACTTGACGCAACATACACATTCATGTCTTGCTAAATTAGTAGCCCAAGAGTCCTAAGCCCTACTCTCTAACCCAGGGGTGAGCGACATGTGGTCTGTGGGCTCCCACTGTCCCCCAGCTTGTTTGCAAGCTAAATTCGGCCCTTTTGCACTCTGTATTTATTAATTTAATTGGTACCCTGCTTTTCTACCAACAAAATATACTCAAGGCAGATACAGGCATAATTAAAATCGATTTAAACAATAAAATATATTAAAATTCAATAAAACATAACAATTACAGAATAATTTTTTTAAAAAAACAGCACCCAACACAATGGATGCACCTATGGGCCAAAGGCCTTCTTGAATAAAGTGGTCTTTGCCTACTGGTGGAAGGACAACATGAAGGGAGTGAACCTAGCCTCCCTTCAGAGGGAGTTCCATCGCTTGGGAGTGGCCATCAAAAAGGCCTTCTCTCAGGTCGCCACCATACACACTTTTGAAGGCGGTAGTCTCAAAAGAAGGCCCTTTCCAGAAGATCTTAAGAACCAGGCAGGCTCATATGGGAGAGGGCGGTCTTTCCGGTAGCCTGATCCCAAGCTGTACAGGGCTTTATAGGTCATAACCAGCACTTTGAGTTCTGCCCGGAAACAGACCATTAGTCACAGTAACAGGGGAGTCACGTGCTCCCTGTAACCAGCCCTGGTCAACAGTCTGGCCACAGCATTCTAGACCAGCTGAATTTTCTGAACACTTTTGAAGGCAGCCCCACATAGAAAGTGTTACAGTAGTCCAAACAGGATGTAACTAAGACATGTATGACCATGGCCAGATTGGAAATCTCTAGCCTGAGACCTAAAGTGTGCCCTACTGAATGAATGGGGCCAGATACTAATTGGGACAGACCCATGGCTGCCATGGAGACCATGAAGTCCTGAGCCACTCCCGACAAGGTGGCCTCAGCGTGTATGTTGAAGTCCCCCAGCATGGCAAACCACAGAGACTCCAGCACCAACTCTGAGGCCACCTCGGCTAGCTCAGGAAGGAAGACAGTTGAGCAGCAGGGCGGCGGTACCCCAACAGAATCCCTCTCCTGTCCCGAACACCCACCTTCAGATATACACACTCAAAAATGGAAGACTGCAGGATGGGGTACCTGGACAGGGGGATAGAATCGTGATAGACCATTGCGACTCCATCCCCTCTGCCCCGCAGGTCTTGCCTGCTGCCACACTGAGGACCCAGGTGAGTAAAACTGGGAGAGATTCACTCTCTCAGTCTCATCCAGCCAGGTCTGAGTGATACAGGCCAGGTTGGCACGCTCATCCAGGATCCAATCCTGGATGGCTGTTGTTTTCCCATTCATTGGCCTGGCATTCAGCTACTCAGGCTCTCTGATGTAGGAGTCAGTTTGGGAACAACCAGCACACTGTTGTGTTCCCCACCCCCATAATGACCCAGCTGCCTCCTGCCATCATGGGTAAAATCCAACATAAGTCCTACTTAGAGTAGACCTATTGCAATAAATGGGACTTAAGTTAGTCATGATTAATTTGAGCCCCATTCGCTTTTATGGGTCTATTCTAACTAGGACTTAGTTTGGATTTCCCCCCGTGTCTTCCTCTGCTCTCTACTGTTTCAATGGCCACTACAAAGTGACAAAAGGTTTAAATTTAGCTTGGAAACATGTTAAATTTAACCCTTGTAGCGCTCTGTGGAGTGGTTTGCTGCCACATTTTGGTGGCAAATTGGCAGGGTGTTTTGGGGTTTTATTTGAGGGGGGGCACCCTGTGGGCTGTGCAGTACCCCACGGAGGGTGGCCTGTGGCAGGGAGGGTCTGGGTGGCGAAGACAACCCCTGGACTTCCCACCCCTGCTCTAACTTCCCCAAGCTGTGCCTCTGAACTCCCCAACTCCTCCTCCCAGACAGACATATTTTACAATCATTCTCTCCTCCACTCAGACCGAGGCCTATCAACCCTTGTCTCAGGGCTTGTCTGGGGAGCTGGAATTGAATAAAATAAATACATAAATCTCTATACAGGGGGAAAAAAGTTCATTTTTCCTCAAGCTTCTTATTGACAGCCCTTAGCCCCCAAACTGATTTTAATAACAGCTTTGAGATCTTCTGGGAAGAAAATGAAAATTATACTTACTTTCCACAGTAGTGTAGGTAACGCTGAAACCGTCTCTTTCTACAGTCATGTCAGTGACAAACTTAATAGTCAGGAAGTTGTCAGTAGAAAGAAAAGGAGCTGGAACACTGGAGCCACAAAATGTGCCAGCTAGAGTGGCATTTTCATTAATGCCATCATACAGCTAAAAAGCAGAGAAAGAGAGAGAGAAACATTATCTCAGTATGGCATGCTAAGTGCAGCTTGCACAATTAAAAAGTAGATAAAGGACTGGTAGGTGTAGTTCAAGTGTTCAGAATTGGCTGTAATTCAGGCTTCACAAATAGAATAATTAGTCCAGTTCAAATGTGGCCTTAGACCCACACACTGTGTCTTTGCGCCACCTCTTCCCTCCTCTTTTTTGCTGGGCCACAATTGATGATTTCTCGGGTCAATTAACCATAGTTTCCCATTACATTTGAACCAGGAAACCATGGTTACCAGGTTTGGAACAAACCACAGTTTGAAGATGAAACCAGAGTTTGAAGTTGGTTGGAGATCTTAGTTTGTTCTGATCCTTGTAACCATAATTTCCTGGTTTAGACACAATGGGAAATGATAGTTTATTAACCCAGGAGGTCTTTGTAGTGTGTCAAGAAGGGAGGAGGGAAGTGGCAGTGAAAGGATGCAATGCACAGACATAAGGATCATGGGTATCTTGCTTTAATAAGCCAAGATATGTACATCCAAAATTAGATAATTTCTCATTTTGATTTCATGTCAAGAAGAAAGTCATTTTCAATCAAGTCCAGCACCTGAGCTTGAATTCAGTTTTTCTTTTTATTTGTGAACCTTCAGGACCAGACCGTTCAAGGCACAATCCTATCCATGTTTAGATGGGAAAAAGTCCTACAGCTCCCAGCATTCCCCAGCCAGCAGTGCTGGCTGGGGAATGCTGGGAGCTGTAGGACTTTCTGTCTAAACATGCATAGGACTGTGCACTTCAAGTCATATAAAGTTATTATCTTCCCTTTACCGCTAGGATAAGATATCTTTTGAATTAAAAAGGAAACATGCACCAAAAATATTGTGTAAGCTATGGTCTAAACACACCAAAAAGTGAATCTTGCATTTTTTGATAAATGCACATGGATGGTCTTACTTTGACATAGTCAAATTGGCAGGTTTGCCTAGACATTGCTTCCAGTACAAAAGTGTTGAAGGTGAGGTTGATCAGCTTGTTTATGGGTGCAACTATAGTCCACACACATGCTAGATCTTTGTCATATTTGCCATCCTTGTTGGAGTCTGGAGAGCCAAAGCTACCACTTGAATTCATCAGGTAGCCGCCGCATCCTTGCTGAGGACCTGTTTAAAAAAGCAGAGATCTGCCATCAGATACATGCTTGATATTGGTATTTTAAATGCCAAATTATACATTTTTCTGTCATATTTAATATCTCTCTTTCCCCATTCCTGTCTTGATGTTTATTGTTAAAGTGTTAACTTTTGGGGCAGGGGCTACATCACCTTTATGTTTTGTACGGGATTTGATTGAACTAAAGCTCTTTTCACATGTTAGATTGGCCTCATCTGGAGTACTGTGTCCAGTTCTGGGCACCACATTTTAAGAAGGATGCAGACAAATTGGGGAGGGCTCAGAGGAGGGCAACAAAGATGATCAGGGGACTGGAAACAAAGCCCTATGAAGAGAGAAAGAACTGGGCATGTTTAGCCTTGGGAAGAGAAGACTGAGGGGAAATATGATAGTGCTCTTCAAGTACTTGAAAGGTTGTCATAGAGAGGAAGGCCAGGATCTCTTCTCGATCATGCCAGAGTGCAGGACGTGGAATAATGGGCTCAAGTTACAGGAAGCCAGATTCCGGCTGAACATCAGGAAAAACTTCCTGACTGTTAGAGCAATACAACAATGGAACCAATTACCTAGGGAGGTGGTGGGCTCTTCCACACAGGAGGCATTCAAGACGAGGCTGGACAGCCATCTGTCAGGGGTGCTCTGACTTGGATTCCTGCATTGAGCAGGGGGTTGGACTCGATGGCCTTGTAGGCCCCTTCCAACCCTACTGTTCTATGATTCTATGCTTCTATGCACAGAGCCAGATTGCAGACTTTGGGCTTCTTCACACTGAGCTCTTATCCTGCGATTGAGATTGCTTCTTCACAGAAGTTTGCAGGCTGTTTACATGACGCTGTGATCATCCAAGGCGTCTCCTGCACTAAATGCCCTTTGTTCAGCTTTTAAATAGATCGCAGATAATGAGCTATCAAATTACCCCATTGTGTTCCGCTTCAGTTTCCTCCATGGAAAGAATAAAAGCAGCAAGAAGAGGAGCAAGATCAATGAAAGATAATGGAAGACTCAGACATGGGGAGAAGGAGGGGGAAAGGGGAGAGGGGGAAAGGAAGCGGGTGAAGAAGGGAGTCGTCGTGATCCTGCATTTCAAACGGAAGCAGAAAGCCCCGTTTTAAATGCAGGATTTTAGGCTGGTGTAGAGATGCCCTCTGTCCTTGCTCCTGAATTCCACACATTAAGTAAACTGTGAATAGACAATGCATAGACAATAGAACTCTGCATGTGTAAGGCTCTCTCCTCATGAGTGTCAATGCAGGAAAAGCAGGGTTCCCAATGACGTGGAGGGGGCTGTCTGAACATAGGCTCCATTCACATCATCAACTGAAAGTGTGGAGGTCAAGAGCAAGCACAACACACATGAACCCATGTACTCCTCTCTCCATACATTCAGTTTTATGTGTGAAAGGGCATCTGTGTGTGTGTGAGTGTGTATCAGAAGTCCTTCCAAGGCCCTGTTCCTTTTTCCCCCCAGGTGAAGTGAGGTGGATGGCTACTAGAGAGAGGGCCTTCTTGGTACTGCCTGCCCAACTGTAGAATAGCCTCCTCAGTGCCAGTTGAAGACCTTTTTATTCACCCAGGCTTTTAAAGTGACTTGCGGGGGGGGGGGGTGTTTTTATAACCTTTTAAAAGGTGAGCTGCTAATTGGTTTTACTTTTCTCCTGCTAAAAAACGAATGTTTCAAAGCTGCATTTTACTGTTCTTGTATTGTAAATGCTGTATTTTCTCTTAATTTTGTATTTTATTCTCAGTTTTGTAAGCCTCTCAGAGAACATATGTTGATGGGTCATTATATAAATATGGTAGATAAAAAAATAAATAGCACGGTGCTAGTATTAGCAATTTCTGAAGATTAAGCAAATAGTGAGATGCACTCTACACGAGTATCTCACCTGCAATACTATCCAAATATCACTGCAATGCCGATGTGACATCTCCTTTCAGAAAGTGTACCAGGATAACTGTTTTTTATGGTTCTACTTTATTACTAGCAAACCAAAGTGTTTTTAAAATAATTTTATCAACATGTTTTGGTATTTATTTATTTGATTTGTACCCTGACTTTCTACCAAAAAATGGCACACAAGGCAAAACCTAAGTGATAAATTTAAATTGTTAGGCTACTATCCAATGTTAGTCCTATGTAGAGTAGACCCACTGAAATGAATGAGACTTAAGTCAGTCACAACTGACTTAACTCCCATTCATTTCATTGGGTCTACTCTCTGTAGGACTAACACTGGATACTACCCTTAGGGTGCAATTCTATGGCTGCTAGACAGTGGCTAGATGGCCATAGGATTAGTTGGCTTTTGGGAACCGACCGCGGAGCCTGCACTCCGAGGTCGGTTCCCAGAATGGCGTCCCCGCCCCCACCCCCACTGCCTCATAGGCGGCGCGGATTGCCCCGGGCTCTGCACTCATAAGAACAGCACAGAGCAGGAGGAAAGGGGGCATTCCTGAGGGCAGGGAGAGGCAGGAACCTCGGAAGGGCTGGTAGGACACTTCCTGTGCATCATCCGGCCTCCCCCACCCCACTCCAAAGTGCTGCAGCTAGCCAGCTGAAATTGGTCATCTAGCCACAAATGCAGGGCAGCTGGAGTGCAGAGGTGAAGATCCCCTCCGCACTTTGCCCGCCCTGTATTGGATAGGTGGCCACCTCTGAGTTCAGAGGTGGCCACCTATCCCCATAGGAATGCTCCCTCTGTCTCATCCTTGGTACTTGTTCAGGAATATTAAGATTTAGGATCAGGTTGTAAAAATATGATTATTATAATTTACAGTAATCTAAAAGTTAATAGTTCTTTTTGCTGCTTATCTGATAGGCCTTATTCTATAAAGCTCCAGTCCTAATGAGGTACAGGGGATGCTGCCAGTTGGCTCTGAAAAATAACTGGTTAATTAATATCAGAGAACTTCAGCTATTGGGAGGTATAGAAATGTAATAAATCAATCAATCTCAAAAGTACCAGCTTCCTAATACACAGCGTTATCTTTTGGATCTCCTATAGTAGCCCAAATGCTCCTCCAGCCTAAAATTTACTCTACATTTTTCTACAACCCATCTGCAAAATATTGAGAAACACTGAAAACAAACAAACTTGTTCTTATATGATAACAGAATTCATTAAAAGAAGAGAGAAACAAGTTATAATTTAAAATAGACTTTCCATATTGTAGAGTTTGCTTGTTGTCTGAACAGTAGGAGGAGCTGTGTCTTTTTCTTTAGACCTGTCAGGCTAGCTCTACAAAATCCTTCTGGAATTGTTGTAGCAAATGAAGTATTTACATTTGTATGCAGGAACTTAAATAATTCTGGTTATTAGGGATTCTGATCATTCATTCTTAAGTATTAGTGCTTAGATTAAAATAGGGTCACAGAGAGGAAGGCCAGGATCTCTTCTCGATCATGCCAGAGTGCAGGACGTGGAATAATGGGCTCAAGTTACAGGAAGCCAGATTCTGGCTGAACATCAGGAAAAACTTCCTGACTGTTAGAGCAATACGACAATGGAACCAATTACCTAGGGAGGTAGTGGGCTCTCCCACCCTGGAGGCATTCAAGACAAGGCTGGACAGCCATCTGTCGGGGATGCTCTGACTTGGATTCCTGCAATGAGCAGGGGGTTGGACTCGATGGTCTTGTAGGCCCCTTCCAACCCTACTATTCTATGATTCTGTGATTCTAGGGGCACACTATCTGTGTGCTTTTCACTTTATGTGAAATAATAGTTCACCCTAATGGAGTTGGTGTGTTGATTAAACAAAGTGAGGAATCTACTGTGATTGGTTGCAGGGACTGAACATAAGAACATAAGAAGAGCCATGCGGGATCAGACCATCTAGTCCACAGGTAGCTGGTTGGCCTCTGTGTGAACTGCTTTTCAATAAATGCAAAGCTGCCTTGAATGCACAGAACCACTGGCTATACGGCGTCTGTATTTGTTTCAGATTATCACACAAATGAAACAACTAAACCTACAGTTTTATAATAATAAGAAAGGGATTTCAGTAGCTGTGTTTGGACGATCACAGGGTCAAAGAACCTGGAACACGGTAGGGGTGGCTTCTCACCAACCCCACAACCCCAACTCCAAGCCATGGGTTGTGGGGTAAGAAGGCAGCCCCACCATGCCAAGTGCTGGGTTTGGACAATACAGCAACCCACGCTGCATTGTGGGTAATTATGCAAATTGCGGGCACATGCTCAGCAGGCACAGGGGCGGGAGAAGAACCCACAATGGGTTCTTCATCCCCACAATCATCCTGACCCGACCATTATGCTTCAACAAAGTGGTGAGACCAAGAATATTCTATCTCAGTAATGGCATTGCACCTGGTTACCTGAAGGTAATTGTTACTACCACAGGTGACCAGACAGTGCTATTTATAAGGCTGCCTTATAACTGGAAGTGAAAAATGTAAAGAAATTAGAGGCACCCAGTATGGGACTCTGATGTTCTATACCAACTTTCTCCACCCTGATTCTGGTCCCCTCCAAGTGTTTTGGACTACAACTCCCATCAGCCCTGACCAGTATGGTCGATGGTCAGGGATGATGGGAGTGCAAAACTTCTGGCAAGCACCAGCATGGAGAAGGCTGTACTATATCATAAAGTTTATCCGGCAACCCTACTCTGTAATATGTATAGTAATAATATCCCCTTTCAAATGTTCTAATGACTGTGTGTGGAAGGAAAAACTGGATTATGGTGCAGGCTTTGCTCCCAATCTATATGCGTATATTAAAACATCTGTATAGTGAATCTGAGCATACAGCTGTGGCGGGTTTGATCTCTGCAACGTTTGCCGAAGACCTGCAGTGTTCTCAATGGTGCAAAGAAAGCTGTATACATGGGGACCTTCTAGCAATGTTAGGGCAGAACCTGCTGCCACAATCCCACTCTCCCTGCATGCGTGTTCAGGTCTTGAACATCTCTAAGGGGATAATGTGCTTTCAGAAGTACTGATTTTAAAATTATAAATGAAAAAAAATGAGCCTTTCAGGATTGACAATTGGCACCATTGACATAGTTTCATAATCACATCTGGGTGGGTGCACCCTTGGCTAACTTCAGATGTCTCAACTTTGATATCCTGGTACATTTTTAAGGTTAGAGTTTAAGCATTACAAAAGATAATTTTGTAAGCTCACACACACACATACAGCCCCCCCCCCCAACTAGCCTCCAGGCCCTGTTATTATATAAGCACGCATGTATTTGAGGCATCTGCAAGACCACAATACTTAAAACCACAATTCCTGGTGTAAAAAGTCAATATAAAACTTCTATGTTGGCAGTAAATATGAGCTACTGGGCCTTTTGTCTTTCCCGGTCAATGGTGTAGTATGCTCTGCTTCCTAAACACTATTCTGCATCAGGATAGGATGCTTGCTGTTTGCCTCCACCGATGGTCTACTTGATGCATGGTTGCTGGTGAATATATTAAGGGAGACATTAAAGAAAAGAGGAAGCAGAATACAAGCTCCTTTTCAATATGGCCTATCTACCCTACTTGCACTGTTTGTTGGTCACAAAATGGTAAATACCTTTTAAGTTCTAGCTTGCTCCCTATTTTGGGAAAGTTTAGAATCTGCTCCTAATAATAAAGGTATTGCCTAACAGTGGAGTTTGGATTTTTATAAATGCAATAACTGGTTGTTGTTCAGTCGTTCAGTCATGTCCGACTCTTCGTGACCCCATGTACCATAGTACGCCAGGCCTTCCTGTCCTCCGCTCTCTCCCGGAGCATGCTCAAGTCCATATTCATTGCATCAGTGATGCTGTCTAGCCATCTCATCCTCTGCCGTCCCCTTCTCCTTTTGCCTTCAGTCTTTCCCAGCATCAGGGTCTTTTCCAGAGAGTTTTCTCTTCGCATTAGGTGGCCAAAATATTTGAGTTTCAACTTCAGTATCTGTCCTTCCAATGAGCACTCAGGGTTGATTTCCTTTAGGATTGACTGATTTGACCTCCTTGCAGTCCAGGGGACTCGTAAGAGTCTTCTCCAGCACCACAGTTCAAAAGCATCGATTCTTCGGCGCTCAGCCTTCCTTATAGTCCAGCTCTCACAGCCATACGTTACTTCTGGGAAAACCATAGTTTTGATTAGATGGACCTTTGTCGGCAAGGTGATGTCTCTGCTTCTTACTGTGCTGTCTAGGTTTGCCATAGCTTTCCTCCCAAGGAGCAAGCATCTTTTAATTTCATGGCTACAGTCACCATCTGCGGTGATCTTGGAGCCCAAGAAAATAAAATCTGTCACTGCTTCCATTTCTTCCCCTTCTATATGCCAGGAAGTGATGGGGCCAGATGCCATGATCTTAGTTTTTTTTAATGTCGAGGTTCAAACCAGCTTTTGCACTGTCCTCTTTCACCCTCAACAAGAGGCTCTTGAGATCCTCTTTGCTTTCTGCCATTAGGGTGGTATCATCCGCGTATCTGAGGTTGTTGATAATTCTCCTGGCAATCTTAATTCCAACCTGTGATTCATCCAACCCGGCGTTTCTCATGATGTACTCTGCATATAAGTTAAATAAGCAGGGCAACAATATGCAGCCTTGTCGTACTCCTTTCCCAATTTTGAACCACTCGGTTGTTCCATGTCTGGTTCTTACTGTTGCTTCTTGACCCGCATACAGGTTTCTCAGGAGACGGGTAAGGTGGTCGGGTACCATCACTTTAAGAATTTGCCACAGTTTGTTGTGATCCACACAATCAAAGGCTTTAGCATAGTGAATGAAGCAGAAATAGACATTTTTCTGGAATTCTCTTGCTTTCTCCATGATCCAGCGAAGGTTGGTGATTTGATCTCTAGTTCCTCTGCCTCTTCGAAACCCAGCTTGTACTTCCGGTAGTTCTCGGCTCGCATACTGCTGAAGCCTAGCTTGTAGGATTTTGAGCATAACCTTGCTGGCATGTGAAATGAGCGCAATTGTGCGGTAGTTTGAACACTCTTTGGCGTTGTCCTTTTTTGGAATTGGAATGTAAACTGACTTTTTTCAGTCTTGCGGCCACTGTTGAGTGTTCCAAATTTGTTGGCATATTGAGTGCAGCACTTTAACAGCATCATCTCTTAGGATTTTAAATAGCTCAGCTGGAATACTGATGTCTCCACTAGCTTTGTTGTTAGTCATGCTTCCTAAGGCCCACTTGACTTCACTCTCTAGGATGTCCGGCTCAAGTTCAGTGACCGCACTATCAT
This sequence comes from Heloderma suspectum, assembly GCF_057233095.1. Lineage (NCBI taxonomy): Eukaryota > Metazoa > Chordata > Lepidosauria > Squamata > Helodermatidae > Heloderma > Heloderma suspectum. The sequence continues at coordinate 198,176,423 of NC_139462.1, forward strand.
GGCTATTAGGGACATTCAGATCTTTCCTGTATAGTTCTTCTGTGTATTCTTTCCACCTCTTCTTAATCTCATCTGCTTCTGTTAGGTCCCTGCCTTCTTTGTTCTTGATCATGCCTGTCTTTGCAAAAACGTTCCCTTGAGATCTCCAATTTTCTTGAAGAGATCTCTAGTCTTTCCCCTTCTGTTGTTTTCCTCAATTTCTTTGCATTGTTCATTTAAGAAGGCCTTCTTGTCTCTCCTTGCTCTTCTCTGGAACTCTGCATTCCGTTGGATATATCTTCCCCTTTCTCCCTTGCTTTTCGCTTCCCTTCTTTCCTCAGCTACTTGTAAAGCTTCATCAGACAGCCACTTGGCTTTCTTGCATTTCTTTTTCTTTGGGATGGATTGAGTTGCTGTCTCCTGAACAATGTTACAGACCTCCGTCCATAGTTCCTCAGGCACTCTGTCTATCAGGTCTAATCCCTGAAATCTATTCCTCACCTTCACTGTATATTCATAAGGGATATGATTTAGGTCAAACCTGAATGGTTTAGTGGTTTTCCCTACGTTCTTCAATTTAAGCCAAAAGTTTGCAACAAGAAGCTCAGGATCTGAGCCACAGTCAGCTCCAGGTCTTGTTTTGACTGACTGTATAGAGCGTCTCCATCTTTGGCTGCAAAGGACATAATCAATCTGATTTCGATATTGACCATCTGGTGATGTCCATGTGTAGAGTCGTCTCCTGTGCTGTTGGAAAAGAGTGTTTGCTATGATCAGCGTGTTCTCTTGGCAAAACTCTATTAGCCTTTGTCCTGCTTCATTCTGTACACCAAGGCCATGCCTGCCTGTTATCCTGGTGATTTCTTGACTTCCTAGTTTAGCATTCCAATCCCCTATGATGAAGAGGACAACTTTTTTTGGTGTTAGTTTTAGAAGGTGTTGTAGGTCTTCATAGAACCGATCAACCTCAGCTTCTTTGGCCTCAGTGGTTGGGGCATAGACTTGAATTACTGTGATGTTGAATGGTTTGCCTTGGATTCGTACTGAGATCATTCTATCGTTTTTGAGATTGTAACCCAGTACTGCTTTTCCCACTCTTTTGTTGATTATGAGTGCTACTCCATTTCTTCTAAGGGATTCTTGCCCACAGTAGTAGATATGATGGTCACCTGAATTAAATTTGCCCATGCCTGTCCATTTTAGTTCGCTGATTCCCAAGATGTCGATGTTCAATCTTGCTATCTCATGTTTCACTACCTCCAGCTTACCTTGATTCATTGATCTGACATTCCAGGTTCCTAAACAATATTGTTCTTTACAGCATCGGATTTTCTTTTCACCACCAGACACAACCACAGCTGAGTGTCCTTTCGGGTTTGGCCCAGCCGCTTCACTCTTTCTGGCGCTACTTGGAAATACCCTCTGCTCTTCCCCAGTAGTATATTGGACACCTTCCGACCTGAGGGGCTAATCTTCCGGTGTCATCTCTTTTAGCCTTGTGATACGTTCCATGGGGTTTTCTTGGCGAGAATACTGGAGTGGGTTGCCATTTCCTTCTCCAGTGGACCACATTTTGTCAGAACTCTCTGCCATGACCTGTCCATCTTGGGTGGCCCTGCACGGCATAGCTATGGCTTCACTGAGTTACGCAAGCCCCTTCGCCACAACAAGGCAGTGATCCATGATGGGGGCAATAACTGGAAGAGGGCATAAATATTACCTCCCGGCTCTTGCACATAATGTTTCTTTTATTGTAACCCATCACAACATCTGCCTTTCCAACGATCTCCCATTGCTGACTTGCTTGAAACTGACGGAAGGAGGCTTGAAGCCAAACATTGAGCACTGTGATATTGCCTTAAATATAGCTCATGTATGCTGTGATAGCAATATTATGGCAACAGTGGTTCTGGCTCAAAGTAGAAAACTGATATTTTTATTAAAGCTAAATTAATAGAGTAGAAGACATAGCATTAGTTGGAATGGCACCCGCATTCATGAAAGAATGATGAAAGAGTTACATTTAAGGCAGAGTCGTCCCCCCACCCTTCAAAACATGAATAATATTCAACCCGTTGAGCCCCACTGGAGATAATTGAAAATTCTTGGAGTTCATTATAAACAGACCTCTGGTAAGGAAACCGGCCAGCATGTCAAGTCAAATACAGAATCCAGCATTACAATAAATGGTCCAAAATATCAAAACAAAAATCCAGCTCCCCCAAACTCAGAAATAGAGGTGGATAAACTAGAACCAGAAAAATCAAGTAGTCCAGTTAACTCAGAACTAGAGACCTTCAGCCAATTGATTTGACTGGCTAGTAAAATTCAGACAGCATACCCCACCCCACCAGCAGAGGCTGGTGGCTCTGATGTCAGTGGGACGGAGACTCTGCTCCAGGTTCCAGTCAGAACCAATCAGAACTCTAAAGGAGCTATCCAAGGTGTGAAGCACCTTTAGAGTTCTGACTGAAACCTGGAACAGATTCACTGTTCCACTGACATCGGACCCACACTAGCCTCCACTGCTCCCCACCACGGACACACACCCCTGTTCCCTTAGCTCAGGGATGCAGCATTTCAGGCCCAGGGGCCACATCTGGTTCTCCTGGTGGCCAGATCCAGCCCTCCAGAGTTCCCCAGATGACCATGCCCCCTTCCCCAGGCCCCACCCTCTTTCCCCCAACCACCAATCCTCCCTGATTCAGATTGGGACCATGGCGCTCTGGGAGAGGACAATTTAAGCTCCCCCCACCCATTTTTTCCCATGAAATTCTTCCACCACCACCCCATGTGGGGCAGTTAAAAAAGAAAAGCTAAAAGCATTTCCAATGGGATCCATGGATGCTTTAATCTGCTGTGTGGGGTGGAGTTCCACCAAAAATGCATGTGGAGAGAAAAGCTTAAATCCTCCTCTTCTGCAGCACCATGCGGAGTTGGGGCTGCATGTGCTCAAAGGACAGGAGAGGAAGCTAGCATGCATAGTTCCACTATGCATGCTTTAGTGGCTGTTTACTTTAGTCCTTAGGACACAGGCAGCACCATGCAGCAGAGGGGAGGACCATCCCAGGGGAACAAAGATTCCCAGGGGCCCCCACCAGCAGTGAGGACTGTTTCTCCTCAGCCACAGCGGCCCAGGGGTCAGCACTGGTGGGCCCTCCCAGGGCACAGAGGCCTCCTTAGCTGCGTTTTCCTGATCACCGTCGCTCTGGTTTACCCTTGCAAATCTAGTACTTGATCCACTGCATCATATTGCCCTGTGTGTAAGTAGGAAATAAACAGTCATCTATGAACTGGCTGTCAAATGCAGACAGCCTACTCATAAAACATGGTGGAAGTGTGCGAGGGAAGTGTGCAATCAGTACCTGGTTCGTATAAGACACTGATGAGGGTGAATTGCAATATAGCTAAGAAAAATAAGTGTGTGCCACTGAAAACTGGTAGTGAGAATTACTAGGCAAATGAATGTGCAGGTGTTTAGACATGGGTAGCCTGATTCAGTGACTGTTTCTCTGGAAGCAAGTCTCCTCTTTTCAGTGGGACTTCATTTCATGAAAACATGCATAGGATCGCATCTTATGATTATAAATATCCAATGGAATAAAACCTTATTACATAGAATTCTGAAGTTTGGGGACTTTGGGGAACTATCTTATCCATTTTATACCATTTGATAAATTCCAGTATGGAGCCAGTGTTAGATTACAGAGATCTTACTTTGACAGAGACTTTCAGATGGAGGATGATATAGAATTATCATCAATAATGACAAAAGAAACTCTAGGCCAGTCTGAGAAATAGAACATCTATCAAGCCACAGATGTAAGGACTGTAATGATTTCTAGACTGTGTCATCAGTTTTGTCCAAAATGACATTTTTATAATACAGAATCAAACACAAAGAAGCTTATTTCTAAAAATATAAAACAGAAACCATTGATTTGTTTTTCCATAATAGATTTGTCCCAGTGGAACAAACTTAATGATCTGCTGATACTGAATCCGAAATACCAAGAAGCTGTTCTCATTAAAACGGGGGTTTTCTCCCCAAATGTTGGTAATTAAATCCTATAGCTCCCACCTCCATTCAAATCATCAAACTGATTTTCTCTCAGAAAATTCAAAAAGGATGAAACAGGAATAATAATTTTGGGTGATATGATTGGTGAGAAAATTCTAAGGAAGCACAAATGAAAATGGACAGATTTCTGAAAGAAGGAAATAAGCAAAGCTTAGATTACTCCAAATAAGTTTACCATTTCTGTTCGCTTCCTTCTAAGAGTTAATTAGGGTCCCCAACAACATTAAGCAGAACACTATAATCACATTACCCAATCTTGCTTCACTAATACAGTCATGGAATAATGTACTCATCATTATACATTGATGAAGAATTGTGCTTCAGATATGCCATGCAGATACTATGCTAATACAAAATCTCTTGGGGTTTTCCTTCTGATGGAGTAGATGGGAATTTCTGTATAGATTCATTTTAAACAGACTCACTGAGGTTTGCCTCTTTACCTGCTCTAGATTTAAGCAGAGTTCTTTATCCTTGCCTATAAAGAAGTGGTACAAAGTATCTTGAACTGCTACTTCAGCCAGGCCATGTTGCAATAGGTAATGGGACTGTGGCTCATTTGTAAATACCCTCTTATATGCCAGTTTCACCCAACATAAGACATGTGAAAACTTAGCAGTGTAGTAAACTGGAGGAGAGACAGGAAATCCAGAGTTTTACCTAGCAAGGAATTGTCTCTAAACTGTGGATTGAAACTGTGGGTTGAAGTGGGTTTATAAACTATGGTTTAGAACCAATTTCTGGTTAGCAAATAGCAAATCAGGGAAGAGAGGAGATAATCTGTGTATTGCAAATAGCAAATCTGTAGCAAATAGGAGATAATCTGTGTATTGCAAATAGCAAATAGCAAATCAGGGAAGAGAGGAGATAATCTATGTATTGGGAGGGAAGGCAGAATCCAAAACTCAGCGGCATGTTTCTCACATCCAAACCATGTTGTAGAGGTCACCTTTCCATAGCATCTGACATTGTTTTCTGGGATCTCCACCATGCATTTTGTCATATTGAAGATTCCAGAAGTTGCTGAGCTGAGATATATAGATTACTGGTTCTCTATGTCAGGGGTGGGGAAATCCTTTTAGGTGGCATGGGGTGGGGGGGGGGCTAGATTGAACCAAACTGAACCTCACTGGGGGCCCTCCGCTGGCCGGAAGATGTTAGTAGGTGGGGTTCCTCCTATTGCCCTTGGGTCCCAGGCTTTGTGCAGCACACATCATCTCCATGGAGGTGGCACATGTTGCGCAAATGACATTGGCTGGCACAGGGAAGAGTGGCCGCTCTTCCCAGCACCTGCTGAGTCCCGCTGTGCCCATATCCCTGCTGTTATACAGCGGGGATTTTCCTGAGTGCCACAGGGCTTGGAGACTAAGCCCCACCTCCTGGAGGAATCCAAGGAGGCTCCATGAGCCAGATGGGGGATCTGGGCAGGCTGGATTCAGCCCGTGAGCTGGAGATGCCTCTCCCAAGTTTTATGAGATGATGGAGAAGAAGGATCCTCAGAATGAAAGAAGTGGCTCCCAGATAGCCCCAATGTGTTGTGAAATGAGTCTTTTTGTCTTCAAAGATAAATACCCAACAGGCGAAAAACATGCTGAACCAGATGGCACCCTCAGGACAGAATCATCTTTTGACGTCCAATATGAACAGACAGAAGAAAGAGGCAAATCCTTTAAAACTAGCAGGGAATGAAAGATCATCATCTTATTGTGTAAGAGAATAGATGCAACATATTTGACATCTGTAATCCTTACCAAACTGAAAATAGCAATAACTACAGTGGAGAAGTGTGGGAATGTGGTGCTTGGCACAGAACACAGTGCTCTGATATACTTCCTCATCCTTTATGTTTCTTTCAGACTGTAACAAATGAAAAACAGCTACTAGCTGTGTGGGAGGGGGGTAAGGGATGGGGTGTGGTTGCAATGACTCAGTGTAAGAATATGTTTCTGCTACACCATAAAGGCTTTCTATGTCAATGGATCTGGAGTGCATACTTCCCAAACCCTTAAGGGTTACTTTTCCCCAAAAGTTGAATTAACAGAAGAACTTGATGGAGAATATGTTAGGTAACATTTATAGGTCGTTATTTTCAGCATATTGTCAATATATTCAAATATATGACAGGAGTCGTGGATTAAAAATCAACATCATTAATGTTAGGCAGAATTCATTTTAAACATTCGGAGTAATCAAACAACCAGTCATAATATTTAAAAAACAAGATTTGCATTCTCTCATGGTTTCCACATGTGGCATAAATTAGGTGGCCACATGAGGCATAAATCTAATTCATATCTACTAAGGTGCTAAATGTTTCTGGATACTTAGCCTAGGTTTCCACAAATGAAACACCTAGGCCAATGAAGATGTAGCAAAGTAGAATAAATATACACAAATCCGACATCAGAAATGGTGATATTCAAACACTAGTGGGAGAACATGTCATCTTCCCAGGACACTGCCACTGACCTTAATGTGGCCATTGTAGAGCAAACAAACTTTAAAAGGCGATTAGAGTGAAAGACTGTGGAGTTACAATTCATCACCAGGTTTAATTCTTTCTTGAGCGGCTTGAATTAGGATAAAGGTGGGTTGTTGTTTCTTAAAAAAAAAAATCACTCTAAATGTGTTCATTGGCTTACCTAGTACCACAGTTTGTGTTATTGGCAACAACTGCACTGTGAATGACCAATGTTAATGATGTGATTATCACTTCCTGCATTTAATTTCCTTCTGACTTCACTGTTTACAGTTCTTCTCTCCCCCACCCCAACCACCATATGTACTGTATATAAACCCCTAACTCTCTATAATATTGCATGCATCTAATGAAGCAGGCTATCATCCACCAAAGACTCTAAGGTGCCACAAGACTCTTCAATGGTGTTACCAGAATGTAGGATTTGCTTGCTCTAGGTCTAGCAATCCAGTGTTTAATACTGTCATGCATGTCTAAGAATCCTTCCCTATAACTCAGGGATGAGGAATTTCTCTCTCATTCTGCCATCACCTTCTCTCTCTCTCTCTCCTCCCCCCCCCCCCCCGCTTTTCTCTCCTTCCCTGCCCAGTGGGCTCCTGGGGGAGGGACAGATCACTTTTGTCAGAGGTCTGAACTTGCAGGGTTTTTTGAAATTAGGCCAAGGCCTGCTGCTGGTCCCTGCAGCCCACCATATCTCATGCTATTTCATAATAGTTGGCTTGTATCTAAGATGCTAGCATCTGTTTGTCTGGATATCACTTTTACCTATTGTTTCTCTGAAAGATGCTTTCCACCCGCCGGCTGCTTCATAGGAATCTGTTCTGAACACTAGGAGCAAGTCATTCGAGGAGCTCTTGATAACGGGAGGAAGGATCGTGCCACAGAATTTCCCAAGAAGTGGAGAAACTATGTTTGGGCCATCGTACACAGAAATGTAGTCTTTGTAACAAGATGCGGAGGGTTCAAGGTGGAAGCTGTTGAATCTGTAAAATGCATCACTGGATCATTTTAGGTCTGCTTTTCTTAACACACGCAACAGATATACACTGAGTAGGTAGGTACCATGGAGGCAAGTGCTGCACCATTATGACTTACCTTTAAGCGGTACTTGATTTGTAATGCGAGAGGTTCTGGGGCTTAAGGAAAAGCACTTGACTCTGCAGAACATCCCAATCCGATGCAAGTTTATTCGCAAGTATGTCCCACTGAGTTTAATGGTATTGGCTTTCCAAATAAATGTACATAGGATTGCAAACATTGCATCTGAACACACTTCTGAGTACAGTTATAGGCCCTTTCCAGCCCTACTATACTATTCTATGATTCTGTGATGCTTTGACTTAGATTCCTACACTGAACAGGGGGTTGGACTCGGCGGTCTTATAGGCCCCTTCCAACCCTATTATACTATTCTATACTATTCTATTCTAGGATTGGCCTGCAAGTCACCTGAAAACACATCGAAATGAATTGCCATCAGGATGGAGATTTTTTGGGTTCTATACATTGCAGATTGCCAGATCCAATGAACTGCAGCAAGTCCCAACACCTAACGATGGAACTATGTAGTTGCATGATTTATTTGGGGGGACTTTTGATAAATACAATGCAGCCACTGACAAGCCCTACCGTCAAGGAGAGTGATGCAGCTCCCCCAGGCAGCTGATCTGGGGTGTCATGAAAGGGCAGCACATTTACATTTTTAGTTATTCAATTTGTTGTTGTTGTATTTTGACTGCCATGGACAGAGAGAGGTGCTTATGGGATTTTCTAGCTATGTGCCAAAATAACTTGAATGGCTTTGGGTACTATGCACCATGACTTTGGCATGGGGGCACTATTTGCTTCTCCACCTCAGGAAGCAAAATGTCAGCCCTGGCCACTGAAGCTGTACCTTGAAGTGGAAGACTGGTAAGGGAAGATTCTTCACCCTTTCCCTACATGCCATTTTTCCCGTTGAAAACTGTTCCCAGAGCTGCTGCTTCACCTAGTGGGGAAAATATCAGGGTACCCATATCTTTACTGCAGTGGAGTAGAAGCAGCTGTAGGAGAAATTCCCAGTGGGGAAAAATAGTACCAAAAAGCGTGCCTGTCTTCCCCCACTGGTCTTCAGCTTCATATTGCACACTCATTGCTTGGTTCAAATGCTAATGCAACTTGTTCCCTTGTGGTGGAACCAGCAGAGCCAAATCCCAGCCCAGGTACTCCTGCAGAAGCTTTTGGAACCTCTGTCTGAACTGGTATGGTTTTCCCCATAGCCCCAGTGCCGCCTGACTGTGCCACGGAAGAGCCACTGAGCCACTCTGTTTGAGACTAGGTTGACCATGACCCCTCAACCTCCTGCTTGCACAGTATCCTATGGTGCTTTGGGATAATAAGAACTATGAAGCCCATGCAATGTTATACTGGCTATAACTGAAAAGTAATAAAAAGTCAGGTTTCCATGGGCAGAGCCAGAGTGACACAGGTTCCCAGGCATGGGTTCACCTGCCATTGCAAAGTGGTTCCCCCATTATTATGGGAGCTATACTTCACCATATGTATTGACTTGCTTTGACTGTGGATATCTTAAAAACCAGAGACCAATGCTTCATCACCATTCAGTGAAAATCATAGGGATGTCAGAGAATTCCGCCACGGATCTCGGGGAGGCCGAATGCCAGCGCTTTCGGCCCCCCGAAATCGGTGGTGGAACGGTCTGCCCCCCCGCCCCTCCCCCCCAGGATGAGACTTACCTGGGGCGGATCTTCCTGGCGGCGGTGGCTCCTGCGGCGGTTCAGCAGTGGCGGCTGTGGTGGCCGGTCAGAAGACCGGCTGCTGCCGCCACCATTTCCAGTTAAAAAAAAAAAAAAAGACGTGATAGGCTACGTAAAGATTTACGTAGCCTATCATGGCTAAGTTAAAAAAAAAAAACCTGATAGGCTACGTAAATGTTTACGTAGCCTATCACGTCTGACTTTTTTTTAAAAAAACAAAAACCGCGCGTACGCAAATGGCGGCGTTGTTTTTTTTTTCTTTTAAATCAGACGTGATAGGCTACGTAAACATTTATGCAGACTATCACGGCTGACTGCAGGGACGCAAACGGCGGCGGCTACGGCCGCCGCCATTTGCGTCCCTGCTAGCCAGCGGCCGGATGTCCGGCTGCTGGCGGAGCCGGCCAGCGGCTCCGCAGAATCCCTGCGGAGCACAGCCGGCCGGCCAGGATTCCGGGGGGGAGGAACGGAGCGCCTCCCCCCATCCAGGATTCTGGGGGGAGGGACGGGGCGCCCCTCCCTCCACCATCAACATAATCCGCGAAAGGTAAGTGACTTTCATACATCCCTAGAAAATCACTCTTGGCTTACTTACTTGAGTGCCACTATCTTGTTACTTCCAACAGTAATGTGGTATGAACAGTTCATATCATGATGATACTCGGTAAATGAATGGGTAGGGCTCTTGATTGTGCCCCGGGAGCCGCTAAAAGTACCACCACAAGCTGCAATGGAAAGCAGAAAAAGTAAGAGGTAAGTGGACAAAAAAGACTGTCATAATTATTCTGGGAACATCTATTACCAGTGGAGGCTGGTGGCTCCTATTTGGGTGGGGCTGTGAATCCATTCTAAGTCAGAACCAGCCAGAACCCTAAAGGAGCTATCCAAGGTGCTGAACCTACTTGGGGGATAGCTTTAAGCACCTTGGATAGCTTCTTTAGAGGTCTGGCTGGTTCTGGCTGAAAGCCAGAGCGGATTCACCGCCCCACCGAAATCAGAGCCACCAGCCTCTGCTGTGACATACATACTATGTTGTCTAGTATTTAACTCGAAAGTACTGAACATGACTCTATTTTGTTGGTCAGGAAGCTCTTACTTACTCTTTCAGTGGTAAAAGTGCCAGTATAAGTTCTAAGTATAATATTCTAAGCCACTGGGGAAAAAAGAACAGAAAAAGATAGTTTCCTGCTAAAATCCATGTATGGAGGGCGATAAGACAAATTAGACCATGGGTTGGATCCAGACTAAGAAAGTAATTCTATGGTCCTGGGAGAGAATCCTTTGGACTACAGAATCTTTAGACTCCCCCTCTGAAGCTGTAGACACTGTTAGGACCTCAGAAGGGGACTCCGGTATCTGACCCCTCCCCTCACACAGCTGCCATGGAAACAACCACACCAGCTGCTTCCTGAGGTTGCAAAGGTGGCCTCAGAGAGTTCAGGAAGGGGTGTGCCGGTGGGTGGGGAAGGGAGGCCAGGATACGAGGAATCCTATGGCATCTCCAGCCCCAGTCCTGCCCCCACCAGCATGCCCTCTCTAGATGGGCTTAGAGACCTGTCTAGAGACAAAACATGGATGAAAGAGAGGTGAAAATCACCTCCATCGCTCCTCCCACCATGCCAGCAGCAGCTCAGCAGGGCAGTGGATCACAGAACCCACCAAGTTCAGAGGCTTCCATCTCACAAGGGGACAACTCATAGGATTGTGCCCTAAGTTAGTTCCACTTAGTTCCCACTGAAATGAATGTGAAAAGTTAGTCCTGACTATCTGAAGTCCCATTGATTTTAGCGGAAATTAAGTGCAACAAACTTAGTTCGGATACAACATTTGTTTTCAGAAGATTTATATCCTGCCTTCCTAGTTCAAAAACTGAACCACTCAAAGCAACTTCAAGTAAAAATGTAAAACTAACAATAAAAACAACTAGACAGAAGATGCAGATAAAACATCACAAATCATGCGAATTATAAAAAAAGAAGAAACCCCACCTGTGAAGTATCTGACTGGTAGCCTGAAGGCCTGTCTAAATAAAAATTTCAGCAGTGGGTAGGAAAATGCCATCAAGGAAAGAGCAGGGCAGATCTTCTAAAGTAAGGAATTCCATAGAGTGGATGCCACTACTAAGACAGACCTCTTGCATTCTGACCAACTATGCCTCACATAGAGGTGTGACATGAAAGAGGGCCTCTCCTGGTAATCACAGAGACCAGGTAGGCTCATGTGGGATGACACGGTCATTTTCTTGAAGTGTCTGTTAATCATAATGATGATTGTTCCTTACTTCATGGAAAAGACTTGGTAATGAATAAAACCCTTACGTTGGATGCTGTAGGAGATTCTAACTTTTTCGGAGGGTGCATACATGAATGGTTTCATAATTGCTGCAAGAGTCCTTCAGACTGAAAGTTAATGTTCTCTTCAAGACCTACTTAACAATTTGCAGTGGCGGAAACCAGAGTACATTCAAGTGTCTTTTTGATTTCCTCATAATGGATGCAGCTGAGTCAGAGAGGTGGCTCAGCCTTTATCCTCCAGTTCACAACTCTCTGCTTTCCATCTGTGACCACCATTGTGCTCTGTTTTATAGTCTTCACTTGGCAAGCAACCATTTTGAGCCCTCTTGACAAATGGCCCAAGCCCACTGCTGCCCAAGTTGTAAAGGACTAGTCATCACATTAACCACTAACACTGCAAAGCACATTCTCTAGAGGACAATGAATGCCCAGGCTCTTGTTCTTCATTTTCAGCTACTGTAGGGGGTCTATTGAGTACTGCACTTTGGACCATTGACAAATAAGAGACAAAAGGCCAGAAGATAAAAGATCAGCATTCATGGTAAGCAAGGAGAGAAACATACCCTGCTCCCCTGCCTGTTTTTTTTTTTTTGTCTTTTGCAAAGGATAAAGCTAGAAGGAAACAGAATGTTAATTGCTAGAATCTGCTTTGGATGGGCAAAAAAAATCTAGTAAAAAGCTGTAGTCATACTTCACAAATGTCAGGAGTTAAAGGTCAGACAGAAGCAGCCAACTTGAGTGAGTTATGAAGGTCTCTTTCATGAGTAAATGAACATTGTCGTCCTTCAATGTTATGCCGTCTAGCCAGTGACTATCAGGGTGACTTGTTCTGAACAAAGATACTGGATTTCATGCTTTAGGGCAATTTGTCAAGGATACAGCAAGGAGGGATTTTCTAAGGCTAGTACTTACTTGGTAAGTGAAATGGGGGTCCACATACCTGCTACCAGTCCAAATATAGATGAAGTCTCTTAAATGTTCACCAGTGTCAAGGACCATGGGGTAGCTGAGGCCTAAATAATGACTTTGACGAGAGAAGCCACCCTCAAGTGCAGAGAGCAAATCTGCCTCAGGCCCATTTTGATTCCTTCCCTGCCTGGAATATTCACTACTGGCCCCAGTTCAAATTGTCCTCTGTGCAATGGCTCTGAAAAGCTTTGGATTTACTTTTTGCCAGATTTGAAGGAACCTATAAGGACTAGCTATCTATTCTCTGGAGTGGCATTTGGTAGACCCTTGCATAGAAATATATTTTTCCCACCGGCAAAATGCTATAGTCATATACTTACGGATGACTGTATAACTGGCCAAAAATCCAATGCCAACAGTATTAGAGTCTGTGTAGAAGTTCAGCAGGGTGGATCCAAAGATGCTGACAGGATCAGGGATTTCATTACCACAAAATGTTCCCACAGGGTATGGTGTTACTCTGTTCCCCTTGAAGATCTTCACTCCATCATAAGCACAATATTGTAAGGCATTATGGGCTGAAATTTAGAATCGTTCATCAATGTCTTGTGGAATTGTCCATTTGCCCCTCCTCTAACCACCTAACACTTTTTCGCCTTCTTTCCTCCTACATCACTGTAGCGGGCTTGGACACTCAGCTGGTAGAGGTATGTACAATCAAACAAACCACATGGTCATAGATTATTATTGACAAGCCAATTCACATGAAGGGACTCCATGTGATTAAAGGGGCAGCGCTGCTGGTCCTACCTCTGTCCTTGATGTCCATCTATTGAGCATGGACATCTGAGCCATGGAGGCCTACACGTGTAGACCTCTGTGCAAGCAGGCTTTCAAGGGAACTGGAACCACGCATCTAAACTAGGCGTGTAGGCTTCCACTTCTCAGATGTCCTCACTCAAAACGTATATAGAGGGGTGGAGGAGCACGTGATCCTTAGAAGGCTAAAATAGGGACACGAAGGGAACTAATGTGAGGCCAAGCTCTGAACTTGTGGTTCCCAGTTTAAACTTTTCTTATTAACTGGCCCATATGAGGCCAGCAAACTTTGTTTATATCCTTTTAAACAAACATATACATATACTGAGAAGAAGCAACAGTCTTTTCTATCTACATTTTTGCAGGATGCGCAACACTCTCTACTATTTTGGAATTCCAAAGTTTCCCATGTACACAGTGGTTCTGATCCAGTGAAAATTAGCAATGACTACGGCTGCAAACTTATACATATCTACCTGGGAATAGATCCTGTTGAACTCAATGGGAGTTACTTTATTTATTTATTACATTTCTATACTGCCCAATAGCCGAAGCTCTCTATGCATGTCTGCTTCTGAGTAGACATGCATAGGTGTCAAAGAACAGCAGGGATTCTTTTTAGTATGCTGTTCCCCTCCTGGGCCTTGGGGGAGGGGTCTCTCCTGACATTCTGTAGGCCAGATGGGCCTGGCCTGGCAGGTAAAATTGCTCTGCAGATCAGAAGTTCCCCATCACTGGTGTACAGTAATGTGTATTATGTTTCAGTGAGGGCAAGAGTCTTGAAGGACCAAGAAAGGGGGAAATAATCTATTGCAAAACAGAACTCCTTTTTCAAACTGCTTGATTAGCTTTTAAAACATTATATGGATAATCCTACAACAGGTGGGAAGACATTCTTGAATGCTGCAGAATGGCAGTTTTATTTCTTGTTTTGTAATAAACAAAAAGCAAGCCAACAAATAATAACTTGGGGTGGCATGGACAACACAATAGTATGGTTGTTTTTGACTTCCAAAATATAGCCACATGCCAAGAAGAGTGAATCATCTCTTAGGAAGGCTCGTTCCTACTCCTTGTGCTTGACTTCAACTAAGTATTGGTGGCACTGTATGTTCTCTAATATCCTTCTGTTTTGAGGGAGCCTCCAAGTCAAATTTGAACTACAACATGAGTAAGCTGTCAATCCTTGCAACTCAGATAAAGAACAATGCTTTTGTATAGGCACTGCTAGTTTAGAAGCCTCATAAAGAACACAGTAAACAGAAACATTAATCTTCTGAAGCAGCAGTTCCCAAACTTTGTTGTTGTTCACATATCATTTGAAAATGGCTAGGCTCTTTATGGACCACTTAATAACATTTTTGTTCTACAAATGAATGCACATATATAACTCATATTTTAACAACATTTTTTTTAATTCAGTGTTGCCATCTTCATCCAAACCAGCCCCATATCATGGGTCCTAGGCTAGGCTTCTGAGAAGGGCCTCTTTAACTGGTAATTTTAAAGGTAAAAATTAGTATTTATTTGTTTGTTAGATTTATATGAGACCTTTCCCCCAAGGAGCCCAAGACTTCACCAGTGCTGCAGAATGAAAATCAAGAGTTCTAGGCCAGGGCCTTAATAGCCTGTTCGATAAACTGACCCTAATCAAAATGGCCTTGTTCTCTGTCATCAGAAAAAAAATAAATCAAGTGCAGGACCAAGTACATGTATTCTTGATTGTTCTGCAGCCTTTCCACAGACCACCTGAATGGATCTTGCAGACCACTACTGGGCCGCAGTTTGAAAACCTCTGTTCTAAAGTAACTTCTTTCCCATTCCTGCAGCATGTTCAGTTCTTGGTAGTTGCCACTGAAATTTTGCCTTAAGTTTACAGATGCTTCTGAAATTCTCTTCACCTACAATGCTGGAGTTTTGAATCACCTGGGCCCCATCTATATGGCACTGCTTTGCCCCCCCCCCACAACTGCGCAGCAATGCGGCTTCACATCAGCATGCCCTACAATACACTTGTGATGTACCACGCGCTTCCCTTACAGACTCGCCGTGCCCTCTTTCTTTTGCCATTTTACTGAAATGCGCAGCTGTGCGGTCCTGTGAGTGTGGGGGTGCAACACTTCAGTGGCTGTTTTGTATTTGAGGGGCTCTGCTGTGTCTTTCCATCCCTTTTTAGGTAAAAAGTGGGTGTTTTCCGCACCATCAGTTTGTCAGTTCCCCAGCCCAAGACTCTCGCGATGGTTCGCACTCACAAGCATGAGCACTATGTGCCTAGCCATTACTCCAAAATGGTGTCCGGAGTGATGTTGGTCCTCCCCCAAGACCCCCCTCCCGGCCCTTGGGTACTGTGTCCACAACTGCTGCGAAGATACGAAGCTGCAAAACTGTGTGAAAGTGTGATTAAATAGATGAAGACACCCTTCCGTGCCTCTGTAACTGCGCAGCTGCAAAGGGATGGGGGGAGTAAAGGGATGTCACAGAGTGGCACAGGCACTACACACGCCTACAACATGCCCACTGCAAAATGCGAAGTCAATTCGGGGAAGGAACAGACAGCCCGCAACTGCAGGGAAACCTGCAGCAACCCCCCCAAATTGAAGTAAAAAGACACCTCGGAACTCTGCATTTTCCAGGTGAAAACCACAGATGGCTGCAAAGTTGCAACTGTGTCATCTATCACGAGGAACCCCGACTCACACCCACCCCAGAGTAATAGCCTGGTGTAAATGGGGGTCTTATTTAGGAAGTGTTACAAACACCTTAGGAATCCTTCATTGTTCTGATTGTTTTTAATTTCCAAATTTGGTATGAAGCATTTTGCTTCTGCAGTTTGCTGCAGTTTTCAGTTCCTCCAGTTCATTTGTGTCTTCCTCCACATTACTCATACAGATATGCCCATTGCTTTAAAAAAAACTGCAAAAAGCAATCCTGGTGTGATCATACAAATGATTTGATCAAGGTTCTTTTTATTCCTATGCACATAAGTAAAACACGGCACCAAAAATATCATGATGCAATCGTGGAGAGAGATGTGTAGGTGTTGGTTTTTTTAATCAATGTGTATGGCACATTGTTAATGAACTGGGGGTGGGGGGTGGGGGTAGAAATATGCAAGTGAACTGAATGTATCAATTCTGGAATTAACTTTTGAAACTCCCCTAGAATTCATCAGGAATGAAACACATGACAAAAAGAATGAACACACAATAAAGGAATGGAATGTAGGCGGGGGGATCTGCTCTTCTTGACTACAGTTAAATTAACATGAATTTGGGGGATTTCTCAGATCACCCCCCCCCCAACCCAGTGGTGTAGTAGAGGGGGAAGGTAGATTCAAGACCATTTTTCAGAGCAGCAGTGATGTCAACATCATTTGCTGGAGTGTCAGGGTAAATAGATGGACTTTCCTCTGACCAGTGAATGAGATAACAAGGTTTTCAAGTTTTACTATGGTTATATTAGCATAAAGGAAGTCAGAGAATGAGTAAACTAATCCGAGGGTAGGTACTTCTTTCCTTTTCTTTGATGGAGTTCCTTCTTCATGCTAGCAGTTTGAATGGTAACACTGGTTTGCAAGGTTGCATTTCAGCTGGCTGAAGATCTTTTGTGGAAGTTTGATGTATTTTACAAATTGAACCTATGCAGTCACCTTAGGTGTAGTTTTATCTTGCTGTGGAGAAAAGGGGGCAGAGGGAACAGTGTGTGTAAATGTGTGTGTGCGCTTATGTGTGCATGTGTGTGTGCATGTGCACATGGAATCCCCAACCCAGAGTCGGCATTTGGCCCTTAGAGCCAAAAAGATTCTACACCCCTGTTTTAGACACATCTGAAATGCTTGGAAATATAATACAAAATATCATCAGACCGAACATATTTACACTTTAAGCATTGAAGTGTAGGAAACTGCTGCCACTTACATTGCAAATCAAACGTTCGAAAAGTTAGGATGACAACGGACTGGGGTCCCACATCGATGATATAATTGCAATTCAAGTTGTTGTCATACTGGCTGGGAAAGTTAGGAGAGACAATGCGACCTGAAGGAGCAGTGAAATTTGCTCCACACTCTGGATGTAAACAAAACCAAAGAAATGCAGTTAGCATCTACTGAAAAAATTCAAAAGCACACAACCCATAATCTACACAAGGCTAGATTTCTGGTATAAGGATGGAACAGCAAGGACATGAAAAAATGCTTTCTGCTTCTTGCAGTTGATAAAGTGGTGCAGTTTAGCCTACCCATCCGCCCTGGAAAGATATTAAAATCAGGCCTAAGTTTAAGATATATCAAAGGTTCGGGATTATTATTTATACAAACCCTACCCATCAAAATGATGCTTAAGTTTGCTTACAGTCAATTAATAAATACTGCCAGTATTTTAAAAATACAATCATTACATTCATCTAATATTACTCATCTAATATATCTATGGCCTACTTCTCAATGAGATGTCTGGGCTGTGCCACTTCAGACTTCAGGTGAAGACTCACATGACTGAACACTCCTCTACACCAGCAATGCCGTCTCTGTCATGAGGCAATGTGAGACATTTGTCTCAGGTGGCAGACGATTGGGGTGAGCTGCGATGTTGCGCTGCTGGAGTCTCTCCACTCTCCCCATTCATTGCCTGATATGAGTCAGCTCTTCAGTGGAGTACCCTGCAGCAGTGGCCATGGCAGCTGGTGTTGTCTGTTCTACCAGCAAGGAAGGAAAAACCCTCTACACAGACAACTAACATGTCAGGAAGAATGCTGTACTTGAACTAGCATTCCTTGAGGTATTTAGTTTTCTATGTGGAAAGAATGGTCTTTTTAATGTATTTAATGATAATAGCATTCAGTCTTGTAAGACCTCACTTGCAATCTGATGTGGCACTGCTACGGTTAAACCAAAATCTCTCTCCCCACCCGGATCCATTTTCTCATCCCATTTGCGGTTGGGGCAAAACTCACTGCCTCCTCCCATTGTGTCTCCTGGCCTCTCTCTGCTATACTTTTCTTCAAAATCCTGAGGGAACAGTGCTAAATGACAGCCCTGGAGACAACCACCAGGAGAACCTCTGGCAGCAAGCAGTGAGTCTCTCTCTCTCTCTCTCTCTCTCTCTCACGCACACACACACACACACACACACACACTTGCCAGGAAGGTTCCCTTCCTCCCACTTTTGCCCTAGTGTCACAAAACTGGACCCAAAATTTCTCTGTGAAGAATTTTCAGCTCAGCACTAAGTACATCCCAGACACAATTTTACCACCTACCTCAGTGAGTATTAGGCTGAAAAAGCATGATTATACAAATATCAAATGTGCTACAGAAAGCTGTCTGGAAAAACACACACACACCCAAAATCAGGAAAGCCTTACAATGCAACCTAAATGCCTGCTGGTAAGGTGTGTTTGTCCGAACAGTGTGTGCCAAACAATGGGGAGGCAAAGCTAGGAAGGGTCTCATCTGGCTGCTGACATTACCAAGTGAGCTCATACATCAAAGGAGCTGGTAGGTTTCATGACTAGAGCCAATCCAGAGAATTGAATTGTGCATCAGTGACAATGACATCCTTGGTTTCAGCCCAGAAATAATCTGAATTTACTAGAAAATTTTGTGACATATCTACTAAATTATTCCCAAACGTCCAGTAGGCTCAATTTATATCGAAGGTAGCTATGTGACTACTTTACAGTCCTTTGTTTGAAGATGACGTGTATTTTGCAGGGCTGTTCAAGTCCAAGTCAGGTTTAATGCTGAAAAGTCCTAAGAAGGGGTGCAGTATGGTGACATGCATTGTATTTCTATTGAAATTATCGGAATTATTTCTAAATGTGCAACTGCACATATACATTAGCACATGCAAGTTTTATGCAGATACGCATTTTCCTTTGTCCTCTTTTTTGGTGAAACATAAGTGGCCATCCTATTCTGGACTGAGTCTCTCCCTTGATAGACCTGGGCCAAGCCTGCCACGCCAATATGTATCAATTATATCCTCAATTTGCATCAGGCCTAGCAAGACCCACTTGACGTCCCAGATCACTGCCACAAACAATGCTCCTGTAGAGAAAGGGAGGTTCTTTATGCCTCTTCTAAAAAGTGATGGTGGTTCATCAACGCAGGCTGAATGAATCCCATTCATCTAATTGGTACACAGGAGAACCTCCTATCTGACTGTACCCACAATACAGATGACTTCATCCGAAGTTATTTCTGTTTTAGCCATGCAAGCGTTCTGTTAACTTCTTATTGTTTTTAATTGTCGGTCACCACCTTGATGGCTTTTTAGCAAATAAGGCTGTATATAAATACTAAACATAAATCAATAATAAAAAAAACCCACCAGCTTCCATAAGCCTCCACATCACTATAGCAATCTTTGGATTCAGAATAACTTACGGCTTATAAAAGATGCAGAAAAGCCACGTCCTGGGATGTCCTGTGACTGAAACACTGTTGTTATCACATTTCCTGGGGCAATAACAGAGCCAGGAGATGCATCTCCACACCCAGAAGCTAATACTGCATCTTCCTGTTCTTCAGCGTTTCCTCTCAAAACCTAGGGGAAAGTGTTACTATTTTTTTCCCAACATCTAAATAAGGCTGTGTGCTGATTTTCATTTCCACCAACCCCAGACATAAACTAGTTTATGACGATACTGGCTTTAACTATCTCCCAACAACAAGCCACCAAAACAACAGGTCAGTGGCCTCATGCCGAAAGACACAGAAAAGCATATAAAAGTACCAACAGACTTCTCAGTTGTCACAAGACCCAAATCCTAATAATACACCCTGGTCCAAAAATGTGCATGGAGGAAAAAAAAAAGGTTCAGATCAAAGCTATTTGGGGGCAAACTCTTACATGTGACATCTCTAGGCTTGTAGGGAATATACTCATACCAGAGACTCTGAGGAAGGTGAGGGGCGCAAGGAGCCAGCTTTCTCAGAAGCCACCACATCAAGGCACAAGGAGCACCTTGAAAGGGTGATCCCAAGGAGCAGCTCCCTTTCTGCCATTGAAGCACTGGTGAAGAGGGAGCTGCAGTAGGTGTCTGTCTAAATAGCATTCCCCTTATTTTCGCCGTAGTGTACGTAAATGTTTACACGTGCCAAAATAAGGAACGCAAATGGCAGCACCCATGGGCGCCACCATTTGCATATGTGCACGGTTTTTTTTGTTTTTTCACTCAGCCGTGATAGGTTACATAAACATTTATGTAGCCTATCATGGTGTTTTTTAAAAATCTAGCCGTGATAGGCTACGTAAATCTTTACGTAGCCTATCACTTTTTTTTTTTTTAAAACTTGGAAATGGCAGTGGCGGCAGCCGGTTGGAAGGCCGGCCGCTGCAGCCGCCGCCGCGCCAGAGCCGCTGCCGCCAGGGACATTCACACAACGTAAGTCCCGTCCCGGGGGTGGCGGGGGGGTGGCAGACCGTTTCGCCACCAATTTCGGGGGGCCGAATGCGCTGGCATTCGGCCTCCCTGAGATTCGTGGAGAAATTCTCTGACATCCCTACGGCCAGGGCTTCAACAGAATCGCCTGCCGAGGCAACAGGAAAATCCCCAAGAGCCATCAGGAAACCATTCGGATCCATCAGCCTCCTGGGGCAGACCATCTTAATCGGCCCTCCACTCCTGCAGAAGTTCCGAGCGCCAGCAAGTCTAAACCCCACCAGGTAGTGATCTGTCCATGACAATGGAACTATAGAGAGTTCCTCCACACTAAGATCACTATCACCCCATCCAGCACAGAAAACGAGGTCCAGAGTGTGCCCAGCAGCATGGGTGGGGCCAGATACCTTCTGGGACAGACCCATGGTTGTCATGGCGGACATGAAGTCCTGAGCTGCTCCCAAGAGGGCAGCCTCAGCATGGATGTTGAAATCTCCCAGCACAACAAGCCGAGGGGTCTCCAACACCAAACCCAAGACTACCCTGGCTAGCTCAGGAAGAGAGGCTGTTGAGCAGCGGGGTGGATGGTACACCAACAGAATCCCTATTCTGTCCTGGGCACCCACTTTCAAATACACACACTCGAACCCAGCAGATTGCGGGATAGGGCAGCTGGTAAGGGGGATCGAATCAAGATAGACCACTGCCACTCCACCTCCCTGCCCCCCAGGTCTTGCCTGCTGCTGAACAGAGAACCCAGGAGGGCACAGCTGAGAGAGAAAGAAGAAAACATTAGAAGAAAACAAACTCCCAGAATGTAAAACAAGAGCCAGTGTTAAAAATTATCTCAACCACAGATGTCTACAGCCCAGATGAATGGTGGAAGAGGAATATTTTACTGGTCCCCTAAAAAGACCAACTGAGTGGATCTGGTGAGTCATGCTCTGCAAACACAGGGGCCACCACCAAAAAAGCCCCATTCCTAGTATAGGTCAATTTTATTTCAGATGGTGGTAGCATCTGAAAAGGGCCCTCGTTTTCTAATTTCAGCTCACATTTGCGTGGGAGAAATCTGTTGCATGTATAACTGAAGAAAAGACAGTTCAGCCTCAGTTTACAGAAACAATGAAATCCAGATTTCAGAGATGTTTTGAAATGCTACCCCAATTTGGGGGGGGAGGGTGGAGTTCTGCTGGCTTTATCTGCTTCCTAGTACAGTGTTCCAGAGCCAGTGTTAAGCTAAACTGCCAAGTGCTTGTTGGTACATCCTGCTTCAAACCACACTTAGCATGCTTGTGTAAATGTTGGTTTCAGACTGTTAATATATTTTATGAAATGGAAATTCAATCATTTATATCTCAGTGTACAGTTCAGATTTCCAGTCAATGACAAAAGCACCAGTAGTAATTTTAAGCTCAGATGCAACCTCCCATTTGTGGGGTTGGGGAAGTTAAAGACCCTGTACCAGAAAGCTTAATTTCAGTCTGAGAGTAAATCTATTAAATCCCATTGAGGTCAACAGGATCAAAATGCTCATCCTGTGGTTTCGAAACATGCTTAGTATTGTTATTACACAGGTGCTGGAGACATCTGGGGAACCTGGGCTCATATTCTCAAATGCTTTAATCGAGCATAGGTTTAGCTCTTATTCATTTACGACAGCTACCCTTTTTAAAGGAAATGCATGGCAGTCACCTCCTTTAACGACACATCTAATATTTCATCTACAGAACCATTGCTGACAGAAATCTTTGCCAACCTCTGCTCCCTCACGAAAGATCTGTTGTGCACAAATTGAAATCTTAGTTAACATGTTCACCCCTACAGTTCAAGAGGGCCAAATCTGATCTCTAAAATGGACTCGGTATACTTTTCATAGCTTCCCAAAATAAATTCCATTTGCAGCCCTTTTACCTTCTGAGGGAAAAGCAGCTATACCCAGTGGCTCATGTCTTCCCACACAATGACAAATTATGCTTGCCCTTTATTACATGTGGGAGTTGTGTTGCTTTGCACAGTCTGAACACAGCAGGCAACAGCTGCCAAATTCTTGAGAAAACAATTAAACTGTAAGGAATGAGAAACATTCCCCTCCCTTCACTTCAAGGATGTAGAAGTGCATCCAGATAAGGATGTAGCCAGGGAAGTATACATCAAATTTTATTTTGGAAAATGTTGAGGTGTTTTCCTAAAGTAACAATAAATAAACCATACCAATTTATGTAGAAGTGCATTTTTGGTTTGTTTCTTTCAATAGTTCTCATACAAAAGGTCCTGTTTGAAAAGCTAGAGCTAACATATCCAAAAAGAGTCTTGCTTCCTTTCTAAAGCAAACTGTCCGCTTAGACACATTGTCTGACACAGATGCTCTGTTCCCAAACCCAGGTGTCTGTGTGCTGGTTGTGCTTACTCAATGGGTGGCAAGTGAAAGGAGAAGCCAAAGTGCTCAAAACACACTTGCTTTATTATTGCTTCAAATGCCCCAGGGCTGAAATTTGGCTATGGAAACATGATCCAGGGCAGGCGGTGCAATTAGGGATGGCAGAGAATTCCGCCACAGAATCCAGTGAGGCTGGATTCTTTAGAATCCGCCCCCCCGGAATCCGTGGCGGAATGGCCTCCTGCCCCCCGCCCCCCCCACGGAATCCCCCCGGGATGGCACTTACCTGGGGCGGATGCGGCGGATTCGGCGGCGGCGGTTCCGGCGGTGGTGGCTGCGGCAGTGGTGGCGGAGGCTCTGGCGGCTGGTCTCCTGGCCAGCCACGGCCGGGCTGCTGCCGCCGCCATTGCCATCCTTGCAGCCGTGACAGGCTACGTAAGAATTTACGTAGCCTATCACGGCTAACCCCACAAAAAAACCCAGCATACGCAAATGGCGGTGGCTACGGCAGCCGCCATTTGCATTCCCTATTTTTCGCCAATTTATCTTACGTAAATATTTACGTAGGCTAGAATAGCGAAAAATAAAGGGACGTAAATAGCGCCCACTATGCTATTTGCGTTCCCCTTTTTTTGCCGTTTTACCTTACGTAAATATTTACGTAAGAAAAATCGGCGAAAAATCGGGAATGCAAATGGTGGCTGCCGTAGCTGCTGCCATTTGTGTATGCTGGGTTTTTTTTGGGGGGGTAGCCGTGATAGGCTATGTAAATTCTTACGTAGCCTATCACGGCTGCCTGGCTGGACGCAAATGGCGGCCGCTATGGCGGCCGCCATTTGCGTCCACAGCAGCCCATCCGCAGCCGGAAATCTGGCTGCGGACGGCCCTGGCCAGCTGCTCCGCAGCCTGGCCATGGAGCGGAGCTGGCCATCGAGGATTCCGGGGGGGAGGACTGGATCACCTCCCCCCCCATCCCCCCCACTGCGAGAGATTCTGCAAAAAGGTAAGTGAGTTTCGTACATCCCTAGGTGCAATCCTAAGTGGGGTTGGGGTGTGCAAAGTGGCAGATAGTCTGCCACCTCCTATCACCCTACCAGCTCACATAGGCCAGGGCAGGAGGTTTGGAGAGGGAGGCAGATTTACTTTGCTTTGTTCTGCACTGATTTTTGTTTCTCTTTATTTCCCCTATGTTGCTCCAGTGGGGAGGGGAATTTGCTACACCAGCCCCAGGCTGGCATAGTGTGATGGTGCTCTTTGGGCCATCCCAGTGAATGAAGGGGCTTTGGATCCAGAAGACTGAGGGCCACTCCATCCCACGCCTATGCAACCCCTGGTCCACCCTGGCTTCAGCCTAGTGTTCCCATGAACCCGGCCCCTAGCTTCCTTTGTAGACAAGCTGTCAAGTCGTTTTTCCAGTCAATTACTTTTTTGTTATGTAGACAGTCTCCTTATGCAGCAATTTACAACAAGCTTTCCTAGCAAGCTTTGCAAAATACAATAGGCTTCAAGTAACTACCTAGGTCCCCTTCATGGATCACTGCCTTGTTGTGGCAAAGGGGCTTGCGTAACTCAGTGAAGCCATAAGCTATGCCATGCAGGGCCACCCAAGATGGACAGGTCATGGCAGAGAGTTCTGACAAAATGTGGTTCACTGGAGAAGGAAATGGTAACCCACTCCAGTATTCCTGCCAAGAAAACCCCATGGAACATATCACAAGGCTAAAAGATATGACGCCGGAAGATGAGCCCCTCAGGTCGGAAGGTGTCCAATATACTACTGGGCAAGAGCAGAGGGAATTTCCAAGTAGTGCCAGAAAGAGTGAAGTGGCTGGGCCAAAGCTGAAAGGACACTCAGCTATGGATGTGTCTGGTGGTGAAAAGAAAATCCGATGCTGTAAAGAACAATATTGTTTAGGAACCTGGAATGTAAGATCAATGAATCAAGGTAAGCTGGAGGTGGTCAAACATGAGATGGCAAGATTGAACATCAACATCTTGGGAATCAGTGAACTAAAATGGACAAACATGGGCGAATTTAATTCAAGTGACCATCATATCTACTACTGCGGGCAAGAATCCCTTAGAAGAAATGGAGTAGCACTCGTAGTCAACAAAAGGGTGGGAAAAGCAGTACTGGGGTACAATCTCAAAAATGACGGAATGATCTCAGTGAAGTCAAGTGGGCCTTAGGAAGCATTACTAACAACAAAGCTAGCGGAGATGACAGTATTCCAGCTGAGCTATTTAAAATCCTACAAGACGATGCTGTTAAAGTGTTGCATCCAATATGCCAACAAATTTGGAACACTCAACAGTGGCCACAAGACTGGAATAGGTCAGTTTACATTCCAATTCCAAAGAAGGGCAATGCCAAAGAGTGTTTGAACTACCGTACAATTGCACTCATTTCACATGTCAGCAAGGTTATGCTCAAAATCCTACAAGCTAGGCTTCAGCAGTATATGAACTGAGAACTACCAGAAGTACAAGCTGGGTTTCGAAGAGGCAGAAGAACTAGAGATCAAATAGCCAATATTCGCTGGATCATGGAGAAAGCAAGAGAATTCCAGAAAAACGTCTATTTCTGCTTCATTGACTATGCTAAAGCCTTTGATTGTGTGGATCACAACAAACTGTGGCAAATTCTTAAAGAGATGGGAGTATCAGACCACCTTACCAGTCTCCTATGATACCTGTACGAGGGTGAAGAAGCAACAGTAAGAAGCGGACATGGAACAACCGATTGGTTCAAAATTGGGAAAGGAGTACGACAAGGCTGCATATTGTTACCCTGCTTATTTAACTTATATGCAGAGTACATCATGAGAAATGCCGGGCTGGATGAATCACAGGTTGGAATTAAGATTGCCAGGAGAATTATCAACAACCTCAGATACGCGGACGATACCACCCTAATGGCAGAAAGTGAAGAGGATCTAAAGAGCCTCTTGCTGAGGGTGAAAGTGGAGAGTGCAAAAGCTGGTTTGAAACTCAACATTAAAAAAACGAAGATCATGGCATCTGGCCCCATCACTTCCTGGCATATAGAAGGGGAAGAAATGGAAACAGTGACAGATTTTATTTTCTTGGGCTCCAAGATCACTGCAGATGGTGACTGTAGCCATGAAATTAAAAGACGCTTGCTCCTTGGGAGGAAAGCTATGACAGCATAGTAAGTATGGTATTAGACAGCATTAGTATTAGACATCCCCTTCATGGATCACTGCCTTGTTGTGGCGAAGGGGCTTGCGTAACTCAGTGAAGCCATAAGCTATGCCGTGCAGGGCCACCCAAGACGGACAGGTCATGGCAGAGAGTTCTGACAAAATGTGGTCCACTGGAGAAGGAAATGGCAACCCACTCCAGTATTCTTGCCAAGAAAACCCCATGGAACGTATCACAAGGCTAAAAGAGATGACGCCGGAAGATGAGCCCCTCAGGTCGGAAGGTGTCCAATATGCTACTGGGGAAGAGTAGAGGGTATTTCCAAATAGCGCCAGAAAGAGTGAAGCGGCTGGGCCAAAGCCGAAAGGACACTCAGCTGTGGATGTGTCTGGTGGTGAAAAGAAAGTCCGATGCTGTAAAGAACAATATTGTTTAGGAATCTGGAATGTCAGATCAATGAATCAAGGTAAGCTGGAGGTGGTCAAACATGAGATGGCAAGATTGATCGTCGACATCTTGGGAATCAGTGAACTAAAATGGACAGGCATGGGCGAATTTAATTCAGGTGACCATCATATCTACTATTGTGGGCAAGAATCCCTTAGAAGAAATGGAGTAGCACTCATAGTCAACAAAAGGGTGGGAAAAGCAGTACTGGGGTGCAATCTTAAAAATGATAGAATGATCTCAGTACGAATCCAAGGCAAACCATTCAACATCACAGTAATTCAAGTCTATGCCCCAACCACTGATGCCGAAAAAGCTGAGGTTGATAGGTTCTATGAAGACCTACAACACCTTCTAGAATTAACACCAAAAAAAGATGTCCTCTTCATCATAGGGGATTGGAATGCTAAAGTAGGAAGTCAAGAAATCACGGGGATAACAGGCAGGCATGGCCTTGGTGTACAAAATGAAGCAGGACAAAAGCTAATAGAGTTTTGCCAAGAGAACATGCTGATCATAGCAAACAGTCTTTTCCAACAGCACAAGAGGCGACTCTACACATGGACATCACCAGATGGTCAATATCGAAATCAGATTGATTATGTCCTTTGCAGCCAAAGATGGAGAAGCTCCATACAGTCAGTAAAAACAAGACCTGGAGCTGACTGTGGCTCAGATCATGAGCTGCTTCTTGCAAAATTTCGGCTTAAATTGAAGAACGTCGGGAAAACCACTAATCCGTTCAGGTATGACCTAAATCATATCCCTGATGAATATACAGTGGAGGTGAGGAATAGATTTCAGGGATTAGATCTGATAGACAGAGTGCCTGAGGAACTATGGACGGAGGTCCGTAACATTGTTCAGGAGGCAGCAACTCAATCCATCCCAAAGAAAAAGAAATGCAAGAAAGCCAAGTGGCTGTCTGATGAGGCTTTACAAGTAGCTGACGAAAGAAGGGAAGCGAAAAGCAAGGGAGAAAGGGGAAGATATATCCAACTGAATGCAGAGTTCCAGAGAATAGCAAGGAGAGACAAGAAGGCCTTCTGAAATGAACAATGCAAAGAAATCGAGGAAAACAACAGAATGGGAAAGACTAGAGATCTCTTCAAGAAAATTGGAGATCTCAAGGGAACATTTTGTGCAAAGACGGGCATGATAAAGGACAAAGAAGGCAGGGACCTAACAGAAGCAGATGAGATTAAGAAGAGGTGGCAAGAATACACAGAAGAACTATACAGGAAAGATCTGAATGTCCCTGATAGCCATGATAGTGCGGTCACTGAACTTGAGCCGCACATCCTAGAGAGTGAAGTCAAGTGGGCCTTAGGAAGCATTAGAAACAACAAAGCTAGCAGAGATGACAGTATTCCAGCCGAGCTATTTAAAATCCTAAAAGATGATGCTGTTAAAGTGCTGCACTCAATATGCCAACAGATTTGGAACACTCAACAATGGCCGCAAGACTGGAAAAGGTCAGTTTACATTCCAATTCCAAAGAAGGGCAACGCCAAAGAGTGTTCAAACTACCGCACAATTGCGCTCATTTCACATGGCAGCAAGGTGATGCTCAAAATCCTACAAGCTAGGCTTCAGCAGTATGCGAACCGAGAACTACCGGAAGTACAAGCTGGGTTTCGAAGAGGCAGAGGAACTAGAGATCAAATCGCAAACATTCGCTGCATCATGGAGAAAGCAAGAGAATTCCAGAAAAACGTCTATTTCTGCTTCATTGACTACGCTAAAGCCTTTGATTGTGTGGATCACAACAAACTGTGGCAAATTCTTAAAGGGATGGGAGTACCAGACCACCTTACCTGTCTCCTG
Source organism: Heloderma suspectum (assembly GCF_057233095.1). Classification (NCBI taxonomy): domain Eukaryota; kingdom Metazoa; phylum Chordata; class Lepidosauria; order Squamata; family Helodermatidae; genus Heloderma; species Heloderma suspectum. Next base: position 198,204,945 of record NC_139462.1, read on the forward strand.
AGAAACCTGTACGAGGGTCAAGAAGCAACAGTAAGAAGCGGACATGGAACAACCGATTGGTTCAAAATTGGGAAAGGAGTACGACAAGGCTGCATATTGTCACCCTGCTTATTTAACTTATATGCAGACTACATCATGAGAAACGCCGGGTTGGATGAATCACAGGTCGGAATTAAGATTGCTGGGAGAATTATCAACAACCTCCGATATGCAGACGATACCACCCTAATGGCAGAAAGCGAAGAGGATCTAAAGAGCGTCTTGTTGAGGGTGAAAGCGGGGAGTGCAAACGCTGGTTTGAAACTCAACATTAAAAAATGAAGATCATGGCATCTGGCCCCATCACTTCCTGGCATATTGAAGGGGAAGAAATGGAAGCAGTGACAGATTTTACTTTCTTGGGCTCCAAGATCACCGCAGACGGTGACTGTAGCCATGAAATTAAAAGACGCTTGCTCCTTGGGAGGAAAGCTATGGCAAACCTAGACAGCATAGTAAGAAGCAGAGACATCACCTTGCCGACAAAGGTCCATGTAATCAAAGCTATGGTTTTCCCAGTAGTAATGTATGGCTGTGAGAGCTGGACTATCAGGAAGGCTGAGTGCCGAAGAATTGATGCTTTTGAACTGTGGTGCTGGAGAAGACTCTTACGAGTCCCCTGGACTGCAAGGAGGTCAAATCAGTCCATCCTCAAGGAAATCAACCCTGAGTGCTCATTGGAAGGACAGATAATGAAGCTGAAGCTCTAATATTTTGGCCACCTAATGCGAAGAGAAAACTCACTGGAAAAGACCCTGATGCTGGGAAAGACTGAAGGCAAAAGGAGAAGGGGATGGCAGAGGATGAGATGGCTAGATAGCATCACCGATGCAATGAATATGAACTTGAGCACACTCCGGGAGAGAGCGGAGGAGAGGAAGGCCTGGTGTGCTATGGTCCATGGGGTCACGAAGAGTCGGACACGACTTAACAACTGAACAACAACAACAACTACTACCTGGGTAAAAGTAGCCTGCATTCCCACGGGTTCAGGGGAGGGCCCAGTCTGGCTGTCATCCAACTGATTAGACTGCAACTGGGCTTCACCCTCTCTATCAATGTTATTCACATCGCCTCCCCCTTCTGAAACCTTAACAACTCCTTTCCCCTCCCCCTCCCTTTCTGACTCAGAACCAGTTCCCCTGTCTTCTTGGACACATCTGCAGAGGTGCCGGGCCCAATTCCTACAGCATCTTCCTTTATAGTATTGTCCTCTATTTTGAAGGCAACCTCTATTTGAAAGGCTGTCCGGTCCAAGTCCGGTATAAAGATAAAGAGCCATCAGAAGGATGAGCTGGGCCTTGTGGTTGCCCATCAACAGCACCTGTACAGCAGACAGATCCAGGGTCCCCCTTCTGAAGTCGTAGCAGTGTCTACAGCCTTGGAGGGAGGACTCCGAAGAATCCTATGGTCCCTAGGATGCTCGCCCAGGATCACAGGATTGCTCTCCCCATTAATCCGATTTATCCACTACAAGTGCGACATGTAATCATGGTTTTGTTTTAAACATATTTAGTTGCTATTTTCATTTATTTATCCATTCATTCAGCACCCATGTGCATGATGCTTTACAGAGTAAATGCTACTACTTACCTGTAGGTCAATTCTTAGGCTTGCTTCACCAACCTAAAAGTGCTTGCACAGCAAACTGTATTCACAATTACAGTAGTCTAAAATATTGACAAAGCATGATGGTGGACATACCTTCACATAATTGCTTTGACACTGTCCATTGCTATCTGGTATCTGGAAGTTTTCATCAAAAATTATCTCCAAATGTTTGCTTATGTGGGTAATTATTGTCCAGGAGCACCTAATGTTAGTAGGGAAGTTGTGTGGCCAGTGGGGAGAACTGATGGTACCACTCTCTGAATGAAGAATACCACCACATCCTGCAAGAATGTTGGAAATTATAGAATCGGTCAAACACATATGAATGGAAGATCACTTTCTCCACAATACACAGTCTTTTCCTCATGAGAATTAGGAAAAGATCATAGAATCATAGAATAGTAGGGTTGGAAGGGGCCTACAAGGCCATCAAGTCCAACCCCCTGCTCAATGCAGGAATCCAAGTCAGAGCATCCCTGACAGATGGCTGTCCAGCCTCTCCAGTGTGGGAGAGCCCACTGCCTCCCTAGGTCATTTTTCCATTGTTGTATTGGTCTAAGAGTCAGGAAGTTTTTCCTGATGTTCAGCCGGAATCTGGTTTCCTGTCACTTGAGCCCATTATTCCGTGTCCTGCACTCTGGGATGATGGAGAAGAGATCCTGGCCTTCCTCTCTGTGACAGCCTTTCAAGTACTTGAAGAGCGCTGTCACAGAGCGCTCTTCAAGATCATTTTTTGATGAGAATTAGCCGGTTCTCATGATCAGTTCTGCAGTTCTTTTTGGTGATGGCCCCATCATTGCAGGACTCCCTGCCTTGCAAAATGCACCTGGCTCTCTCATTGCCTGCTTTTAAATAGGGCCTTAAGACCTAATTGTTTGAATCTGCCTCTAACTTAAACTATTATGAACTGCTTGACTGTTGGCCTGTAGCTGAAGAATTTTAATGATCAATGCTATTTTATTGTCTGTATTGAACAGTTTTGCTATGTTTTTAAAAAATGATGGTCTTTTATTTTTGAAATTGTTTTGTGAATTGCCTTAAGGGGGCTCTCTACCAGTGTGACTGCAAACTTGCAGTTCAAATAAGCCACTCTGGGAGCCCTTTTGGCTAAGGGGGAGGAGTATAAAAGCTGTCAATCAATCAGTCAAATTTATGAAGAGCTTGCAGGTACCACCTGCCATCACACACTTGGTTGGATGCAACAGGACAACTGCTAGCTCATGCAATGGGACTTCTATTGGTACAACGGGACTTCCCCATCCTCTTCTATTCCTCCCGCTCTGTAGTAGATTTGCTGGACATGCGGGAGAAGAGGAAATCCGTTCTACTAGTGGATTCCATTCCACTAGCAGAAGACCAGCACTGGATCCAACCCTCAGCTGTCCCTGCCTTTGTACCAACATCTTGGAAAGAGCACAAGCAGCAGTTGCTACACTAGTGCAGGTCCTGAAAATGGGTCCTGCATCAAGCTAAAAGACAGACAACCATTTTGAATAGAGTTGAAAATGGTATCATACAGTCATTGCTGCCCATGACATACATACTTCTTATTTTTGATCCATTTCCATTCAAGAAGGTTTTGTAGGTTTTTGGAGCACTACAAAAACCTGCAAAACTTGTTTGACCAGAGGCAATAGTAGAACATAAAAAAGAGAAACAGAGAAGAAGGGAGAGGGTCCACATGCAATGGATTATGTTGGCTCTATCATTCCCCTTTCAGCTTCCTGGGGAAAAAAAAACCCTGTTGTCTACTTCTAGCATAAGAGCCTATTCAAGAAAGGCTTGTGCTTGCAGCAAAAAAGAGAACAAAAATACAGGATCCTTGGAAATCCTTCTTATACTTTTGCCTTCACAGGTAGCAGCATAATTTTACAAAAATGAGTGCTAATGGTCTGCAGGGAGAAAGTGCGATTAACATATAAAAAGATGAGATATTAGAAACTTCAAGTTCTGAGTGGAGGTGGGAGCAGGGGAGATTAAGGTAAAATAATTACTGAAGCTCTCCTTAAATTGAAATTGTTGCTCATTCTGGAAATGGAGACATTTTATTCTCCCCCCCCCCCCCCCGCCATCCATGAAGATATCCAGAGATGGGTGGATTCTACTTCTATACATAAAGAGGAAGGAATTTAAGTTTTCTACTTACCTAAAGAATCTGAAGTCCACGTTGCAGAGAAACCATCTCCCTGCACAGACTCATCAGAGTAAAAGTTTATTAATAGCTGATTGGAGCCTGACTGAATGGTGCCTGGCGATGCCGTTCCACAATATCGTCCTATGATGGGAGAACTAGGAGATCCGCCGTTCAGAATTGTGACCGAGTCCCAATTACAACTCCTGTGTTGTTCAGTTTTAAAGGCCACAAAGGTAAGCTGTGGGGTGGTGACAAAGTGAGCACTGTGAACACGCGGTTATATTTGCAAAAATATATCAGAAACAGAGCAATCTAGGGATTCTGGTTCAATGATGCAAATAACTAATATGCTACAGTTCCAAAAGATGACCCTGGTACTTCTGTTTAATTCTCTTGGTGTTACAGGCAGAAGTTTATTTTTAAAGTTCCGGATTGCTCCATTTTTGAAAATTAATTTTGGGGTGTAGCCAAAGGTTCAATGTAGAATACAGAACTACAATGCTGTGTATAAAGTGGGTTTAGTTTGGGATTGAAAAAACACATTGGGTGATCTCCACTTAATTGTATATAGCATTACTATCCACCACAGATCTCTTTTTGCACAAACTCATTTTAAATACGTAGTTAAAGTAATACGTACAGTTCACGGGCGGAACAATCCTATGGTCCCTAAGAAGGCGTCCCAGAAGCAATAAGATATTGTGGATTCCCGCCACCCCACAATACCATGGATGCAGCTATGGTCTCAGGCGGGGAAATCCAAACAGGAATTTCATCCCCCCACCCCCTGCAGCTGCCACTAAATGCTCTGCAGTGGCCCCTCTTCTGAAGTTGCAACAACAACCTTGGAAGAGTGTCGAGGGGGGGGGGAGAAAAGGGGGCAAGCTGTGGGTGGGGAGGGGAAGGATAGACGTGGATCCACTTTCCTCTCTCTGCCCACCAAGAGGTAAGTCAGCCAGCTGGGCTCAGAGGCCCGTCTAGCTAAATATGCTAGAACAGCAGGAACAGGAAATGACAATGACTCAGTTGTTCCTCCTGACCTGCCTGCCAGGGCTTAGGATAGACAGAGGGCTCCGATCTCAGATCCCTCCATCTATAGAGTGGCCATCCCATAGGACTGTGCTCTTACTCGACTTCCTTTCTTTTCTGTTTAGCAGAAGGTGCTAAATAGAATCACCAGTAGTCACTAACTGATACGGCATAGTGCTGAGCCTTTGTTAGTGGTCATTCCAGCATAATAGTAAACAGGCTACCAAGAATTATTATTATTATTATTATTATTATTATTATTACTATTATATTTCTATACCACCCCATAGCTGAAGCTCTCTGGGCAATTCACAACAAGAAGTGGCAAATCTGAACCCAAAATCTCAGGAGCAGATAGACTTTGTATACTAATAAATATTTTATGATTGTCTGATTTTATGATACGATTTATAATTATCTAAATGAAATGAGTAGAAGTATTTGCAGTAGAGAGTAGCCTTGTTCTATCCACTGATGGGAATCAGTAAAATTACTATTCAGCCTGATGAAGAGTTGTGCATAACTTAAAAGCTTGCGTCCACATTCCCACAGCAGAAACTGTGAGACTAAATCTGGCCTGCATGATTGTGACCTACCAAGCCAAATGTAACCCACATGCCTTTTATTGTAGCCTCCAAGGTGTTTGATGACCTCCCTGTTTTTTTAAACCTAGGTAGGCATGGAGCTAAAACTTGGCATTTACTGAGCCCTGGGTGAACCGTAATGGCTCATGAGCTATTCAGCTTAGTAAATAACAAGGTATGCAGACCTGGAAAAAATGTATCCCCTTACCTGCTTTGTATCTCTTTTAACTGAAATCAGAATCTAATTTTCACAGCCCAAATTTCAAATAATTTAAAACTTGCCTTGTTGTCTATGGATTATTGATTACTCACATTGATGGTATGCCCCTCTGGTGCTATCAAGAGCCAGGAACAAAGACTAGAACTATTGTAAGGTTCTGGGAAGTTGGGACTTGAAATAATTCCACTTTCAGCTTCCCTCACGCCACCACAGGCTGAAATAAAATTCAAGATATTTGAAGAAGCATTCATGTATGACCAACAGAAATGCAGACATGCCAATCTTATGCTTTTATCCTGTACAGCAGGGGTGAAGAACAGGATCAAATCCAGCCCTCTAAGGGTCTCAATTTGGCCTTCTAGGGTTTCTCAGAAGCTCCCCACCCCAACTACTGATTCTTTAGTGGCTTCCCAGCTTTGCTGCAGTTTTTGTCCCCATTGTAAAAGGTTGAAATGCCTCTCATAAGGCTTAGTTATTGGTGGTAAAAGTTTTAAGCTAAAGTATGCTGGAATTTTGGGAATTTTTGGCCCTGTGCCTTTTGCCTTCCACTCTGTCTCTAGGGATGGTGCTGGTGCTCATTTTGGTCTGCAAATCCATCACATCGCCCGTGCCCGCACCCGCTGAGCTGCGCCGGCTGAGACCTCCCCACAGCTCGAGCCCCCCCCCGCGCTTGGCGAGCAGCCCGCAACTTGCCAAGACTTGTCTGCCTCCGCAGCAGTCACCATGTTTTTAAAAAACATGGCAAGCAGAAGTCTGTGTCCATAGACTGTACACAAAAAGCACCAGGAATCTTGTGTGTATGGGTGATTCACAGTGCTTTTTGCGCATAAGTCTATGTGCAGTATTCTGCAAGGACTGTATCTTCTGTCATTTTTGTACATCAGTAAAACCTGTTAGGCCCCTTCAGGGATCACTGCCTTGTTGTGGCGAAGGGGCTTGTGTAACTCAGTGAAGCCATAAGCTATGCCGTGCAGGGCCACCCAAGACGGACAGGTCATGGCAGAGAGTTCTGACAAAATGTGGTCCACTGGAGAAGGAAATGGCAACCCACTCCAGTATTCTTGCCAAGAAAACCCCATGGAACGTATCACAAGGCTAAAAGAGATGACACCGGAAGATGAGCCCCTCAGGTCGGAAGGTGTCCAATATACTACTGGGGAAGAGTAGAGGGTATTTCCAAGTAGCGCCAGAAAGAGTGAAGTGGCTGGGCCAAAGCCGAAAGGACACTCAGCTGTGGATGTGTCTGGTGGTGAAAAGAAAATCCGATGCTATAAAGAACAATATTGTTTAGGAACCTGGAATGTAAGATCAATGAGTCAAGGTAAGCTGGAGGTGGTCAAACATGAGATGGCAAGACTGAACATCGACATCTTGGGAATCAGTGAACTAAAATGGACAGGCATGGGCGAATTTAATTCAGGTGACCATCATATCTACTACTGTGGGCAAGAATCCCTTAGAAGAAATGGAATAGCACTCATAGCCAACAAAAGGGTGGGAAAAGCTGTACTGGGGTACAATCTTAAAAATGATAGAATGATCTCAGTACGAATCCAAGGCAAACCATTCAACATCACAGTAATTCAAGTCTATGCCCCAACCACTGAGGCCGAAGAAGCTGAGGTTGATCGGTTCTATGAAGACCTACAACACCTTCTAGAAATAACACCAAAAAAAGATGTCCTCTTCATCATAGGCGATTGGAATGCTAAAGTAGGAAGTCAAGAAATCACGGGGATAACAGGCAGGCATGGCCTTGGTGTACAAAATGAAGCAGGACAAAAGCTAATAGAGTTTTGCCAAGAGAATACGCTGATCATAGCAAACACTCTTTTCCAACAGCACAAGAGACGACTCTACACATGGACATCACCAGATGGTCAATTTCGAAATCAGATTGATTATGTCCTTTGCAGCCAAAGAAGGAGAAGCTCTATACAGTCAGTAAAAACAAGACCTGGAGCTGACTGTGGCTCAGATCATGAGCTGCTTCTTGCAAAATTTTGGCTGAAATTGAAGAACGTAGGGAAAACCACTAAACCGTTCAGGTATGACCTCAATCATATCCCTTATGAATATACAGTGGAGGTGAGGAATAGATTTCAGGGATTAGACCTGATAGACAGAGTGCCTGAGGAACTATGGACGGAGGTCCGTAACATTGTTCAGGAGGCAGCAACTCAATCCATCCCAAAGAAAAAGAAATGCAAGAAAGCCAAGTGGCTGTCTGATGAGGCTTTACAAGTAGCTGAGGAAAGAAGGGAAGCGAAAAGCAAGGGAGAAACGGGAAGATATATTCAACTGAATGCAGAGTTCCAGAGAATAGCAAGGAGAGACAAGAAGGCCTTCTTAAATGAACAATGCAAAGAAATCAAGGAAAACAATAGAATGGGAAAGATTAGAGATCTCTTCAAAAAATTGGAGATCTCAAGGGAACATTTTGTGCAAAGATGGGCATGATAAAGGACAAAGAAGGCAGGGACCTAACAGAAGCAGATGAGATTAAGAAGAGGTGGCAAGAATACACAGAAGAACTATATAGGAAAGATCTGAATGTCCCTGATAGCCATGATAGTGCGGTCACTGAACTTGAGCCAGACATCCTCGAGAGTGAAGTCAAGTGGGCCTTAGGAAGCATTAGTAACAACAAAACTAGCGGAGATGACAGTATTCCAGCTGAGCTATTTAAAATCCTAAAAGATGATGCTGTTAAAGTGCTGCACTCAATATGCCAACAAATTTGGAACACTCAACAGTGGCTGCAAGACTGGAAAAGGTCAGTTTACATTCCAATTCCAAAGAAGGGCAACGCCAAAGAGGGTTCAAACTACCGCACAATTGTGCTCATTTCACATGCCAGCAAGGTGATGCTCAAAATCCTACAAGCTAGGCTTCAGCAGTATGCGAACCGAGAACTACCAGAAGTACAAGCTGGGTTTCGAAGAGGCATAGGAGCTAGAGATCAAATCACCAACATTCGCTGGATCATGCAGAAAGCAAGAGAATTCCAGAAAAACGTCTATTTCTGCTTCATTGACTACGTTAAAGCCTTTGATTGTGTGGATCACAGCAAACTGTGGCAAATTCTTCAAGTGATGGGAGTAGCAGACAACCTTACCTGTCTCCTGAGAAACCTGTACGAGGGTCAAGAAGCAACAGTAAGAACCAGACATGGAACAACCGCTTGGTTCAAAATTGGGAAAGGAGTACAACAAGGCTGCATATTGTCACCCTGCTTATTTAACTTATATGCAGAGTACATCATGAGAAACGCCGGGTTGGATGAATCACAGGTCGGAATTAAGATTGCTGGGAGAATTATCAACAACCTCCAATATGCAGATGATACCACCCTAATGGCAGAAAGCGAAGAGGATCTAAAGAGCCTCTTGTTGAGGGTGAAAGTGGAGAGTGCAAAAGCTGGTTTGAAACTCAACATTAAAAAAACGAAGATCATGGCATCTGGCCCCATCACTTCCTGGCATATAGAAGGGGAAGAAATGGAAGCTGTGACAGATTTTATTTCCTTGGGCTCCAAGATCACTGCAGATGGTGACAGTAGCCATGAAATTAAAAGACGCTTGCTCCTTGGGAGGAAAGCTATGGCAAACCTAGGCAGCATAGTAAGAAGCAGAGACATCACCTTGCCGATAAAGGTCCATCTAATCAAAGCTATGGTTTTCCCAGTAGTAATGTATGGCTGTGAGAGCGGGACTATAAGGAAGGCTGAGCGCTGAAGAATTGTTGCTTTCAAACTGTGGTGCTGGAGAAGACTCTTACGAGTCCCCTGAACTGCAAGGAGGTCAAATCAGTCCATCCTAAAGGAAATCAACCCTGAGTGCTCATTGGAAGGACAGATACTGAAGCTGAAGCTCAAATATTTTGGCCACCAAATGCGAAGAGAAAACTCCCTGGAAAAGACCCTGATGCTGGGAAAGACTGAAGGCAAAAGGAGAAGGGGACGGCAGAGGATGAGATGGCTAGATAGCATCACCAATGCAATGAATATGAACTTGAGCACACTCCGGGAGAGAGCGGAGGACAGGAAGGCCTGGCGTGCGATGGTCCATGGGGTCACGAAGAGTCGGACACGACTGAACGACTGAACAACAAAAACCTGTTAGAATTGGTATACACAATGAAAGTAGTATTCAACTTACCTAGAGAAGAGTATTGGATAAAGAATCCTTTGTCTGTATTTTCAGCATTACTCAAAAACTGCATCCAGATCTGAGGGGCTGCTATTAGTACTGGCTCTCGAGGTGCCCTGCATAGTCTGTATAGGAGCTCTCCATCAGAATCCCCTAAGTAAAAAAAATATTCTATGAAATACCTAAAGCCATTTGAACTTGTATCCCTGAAAACAAGCAAGTTTACAAAGTTATTGTGTGACATCTTGGCTTCCTAATGCTTCTATTATTAATCGGCAACGATGGCTTAATCATATCCCCTCCCATCTTCTTTCATAACCACAAGGAGGAGATTAGAAGCAACCATCTTCACTTTTAAACAAGTCACACTTTTTTTGTTACATCTCAACTCAGGATAGTGTGTTTTGTTTAAACTCTTGTTAGAGCTTTTCTAGACGAGGCTGTTAATCTACTGTATGTATCTAATTTTGGTTTTGTCACAGAATTGAGATCTGAGCTTCACAGAAAGAGCTTTTCCTTTCCTGCATTTCTACTACGTCTAGGTGGCACTGTGCTAGAGTGGAATAACACAGTTAGGGTACAGTCCTGAAGTTGGAAGCGACCGCCTATCCAGTGCAGGGCAGAAGCAGCACGGAGGAGAGGATTCCCTCTGTGCTGCAGCCACCCTGCACTTTGCCTTAGACACGCGTTTTCGCGTGTCTAGGTGCAGCTTTGGGGAGGGGGTGGGTACAGGGATGAAGACCACACAGGAAGCTGTCTAAAACAGCTTCCGTGGTCTCTTCCCACCCCCACCTCAGGAATGCCCTGTTTTCACCCCTCCATGCTCCGTATTATGAGCATGGAGGTGGCGGCAGTATGGTTCTCTCCAACCCAGCTATGAGAGTGAGGGGGAGGGGGCAGGGAGCATAGTTTTCTGGCTTACGAGCTCATAGCTGGGAAACCAAAAAATCCTATCTCCTCCAGATGCTGTCTAGGGGAAGTAGGATTGCTCTCTTACACAAGTAGGTAAATACATTTTCTTTCAATTTCACAAATAATATTCCATTTTCCCCAGTCTAAAAAACCCTGCAAAAGTGTTCTTAAGATAAGAAACAAAAGCAAAACTGGAGGGTCACAACATCGTTTAAAGAACCTGTAAACAACGATTGTGTGGAATCGTTGGAATGGAATGACAAGTGCACAACCAATGCCTCATGTAGTAAAACTGTTAGTATAACAAAGTAGGATCAAACCATGGTTTCTGATCCTGGTTTCTTTTGTAGCAAGAGCTTTAAAATCCTGTAATTTCCTGAGTTCAGATGTGATGGGAAACTGTTTTGTTTAAAAGCAGATGCAGATGCTTTCATTCTCTTCCTCCTGGCTATGAATGAGAAGGAGAACTGGGCAATGCATGCACTGCAGCTCCTACACATAGTGAGAAACTATGGCTTCCCATTACAATTGAACTAGGCCACTGACTCAATCTTCTTGTAAAAATATCAGCTCTAACGTACAGTATCCTTCTACAGCATCCTTCACGAACTGCTATTTTATGAACCTTTTTTTTGTTGGTGAGGGACATCTATGTCAGTTCATTTAAGAATAGCTACAACCCAGAGTTGGCTTTCCTTTTTTAAAAAAGTAAACAAATACAAGTTTAACACATTTTAAAATTAGTCTAAAAATAAAGAAAAGATCACAACAATTTAGTAGCAGAGATATAAATATACGTCTGTATATATCACTTTAACATTTCACTTAGAGAAACAAAATGCTAACGACCACTGCCTGGCACCAATTGTCCATTAAAGAAAGGAAGTTATTAATGATATTTATGTACTGGTTCCAGATGGCTACATCTAGGGATGTCGGAGAAATCCACAACAGATTCAAATGAGTTCAGATATCTATGAATCTGACCTGTGGATTCTGTAGCAGACTGGCCTTTTCCAAGTCACAGGGATTCCATGGACTTGTGGGCCATTTTTTTTTTTTACATTTGGGGAGGATTTGCGGAAAAGCACATTTGTGTAAGTGTGCATTAGCACAAATGTGCATTTGCAAACAGGACTGAAATTCTTGTACATCCCTAAAAAAAATCTGATGCTGTCAATGAGCAGATGATGGAATGAAAGATGCCTGATAACCCATGTAAGAGACAGAACAGATTTAACAAAATCTATACATCCCCAGCTGGTAACCCACCTTGTCGAATTTCTAAGTAGTCATTCTGGCAATTGATATGCTGTTCCAAGTGGAAATCTTCAAAGAGAAGGTAAACGGTTGTGGTGGATGCCTGTGGATTTTGGATGACCCATTCACAGTTCAGGTTGTTTGTATAATTTCTGACACCATCATAACCAGGAGAAGTGAGGTTCCCGCCATCCGAACTAAGCAGATGTCTGCCACACACTGAAAAAACACCATTTGGAGAAGTAAGAGAGAATTTGAGGAGAACACATAATTATGCTGTGACTCCAAGACCAAGAAGCACCTGTAGATCAGCCTTCAACAGCCTGGTGCCCTTCAGTTGTATTGGATTGCAAGTCCCATAATTATGGGAATTGGAGTTCAACACATCTGGAGGGCATTAGGTTGGGGAAGGCTGCTGTAGATATACTCATGTATGCAGCATAGCCCATCTTCCACATTCCTTTATTTAGATTCATGCTGTTATACTAGTAATTCCCAAGCCAATACTCTTGGTATCTCTAAAAAGGTAAAGGTGTCCCCAACCAGTCGTGCCCGACTCTAGGGTGTGGTGCTCATCTCCATTCCTAAACTGAAGAGCCAGCGCTGTCTGAAGACGCTTCTGTGGTCATGTGGCCGGCATGACTGAACACCAAGGTGCACGGAACGCTGTTACCTTTCCTGCTGAAGCGGTGCCTATTTATCTACTTGCAATTTCTTGCTTTCAAACTGCTAGGTTGGCAGAAGCTGGGACTGAAGACGGGAGCTCACTCCGTCTTGCAGCACTCGGGTCTCGAACTGCTGTCCTGCTGACCTTCCGGTCTGTAATTCAGCGTCTTAACCACTAAGCCACTACCTCATAATTCTCAAACCAAGCAGCACATTTGGAGAAAAAAAACATGACAAAATTAGTTCTCCACCTTTTTCTAAAATGCCCAAAAGACTTGACTGTCCAACCCAATATTTCTGCTGTTATTTTGCCCTACCTGGTCTTTTAAAGGCTGGAGAAATGAAGCACAGGCAAAATATCAGCATTCATCATGTTAGAACAGTCAGATTTGAGTCTGTGACATCAAATTAGATCCAGATTTCCTCTTGTTCAGAGCAGACTGACTTATGCCCCATTGATTCCAAACATGACTGACAACACATTCCAATGCATATTTACTGAGAAGTGAGTCCCACTATTTTGAATGGGACTTACTCCCCGGTAAGTGTGCATAGGATTGCAGCCTAAGTCTGGCCTATAGACTAGAACTAGGGGCTCTGCTACAGGAGTTTCGCTGAGAGATAACAAACAAAAATGGTTGAGTTTCTCTTAATTATTTTTGCCGCTCCTAGTTGCAAAAAACATCTAATATATTATATTACCTGCATCTTCATCAGAAACATATGTAATTCTGAAGCTTGCCTCTGAATCATCACGGCTGGTTACCATAATTACTGTTATCTTGTTTCCAGAGGACTTCACCTGAGTGCCTGGGGTCACCACACCACACCATCTGGATAGCCTGGGTGTTTTTTCACCAAAGCCATTGTGAACCTGTTTGCCAAAAATAAAATAAAATAAAATAAAATAAAATAAAATAAAATAAAATAAAAAGCATAACTTTAGAAAAGGGCTTCTCCTAAGTGTTGTATGACCACCAATATGATTTTAAGCATTTCAATCCTTGTACAAATCTGTGCTTTGAAATGGGGCAGAAATCTACTTTTCAGTTATGAATTGCCAAATTATCTCAGCCAAGAGGAGTGCTGTTTATGGCAGAAAGGGGCTCTTGCACTCACCTATGCCCTCCTTAGGTCTGCATGAGGATTTAATTTTTGTTTGCAAAACATGCAAGTATGCCCCATTCAAAGCTCTGAACGCAAGTATGTGTCTGCCAAAAACATTTGCAAATTGTCGAACACATGCTCGCGTTGGTCTCGTTCCCATTTCAATTTCCTAATATGTGCGAATTTCCTCAGAAGACTGAATCAGCCCCGCTTTAGCCTATGGGGGAAAGTTGCACAAATTTGGGAAGATTTGTACAAATCTTCCATTCGATCACTGCTTGATTTGTGCATGTTTCCAATTCGTGCAAAGCGAGCAGTGATCGCAAATGCGAATGGAAATCAGGCACGAAATGAGCAGCAAAATGATGTTTGAAGAATCCTGGTGATCCCAAACAATGCTTGTTTGCCCATTCCTAGCCCTTCTCCACTGCCTTGCTGTAGCCTTGCTCGCCTGCCTTCCTTGTTCCCATCCTATCCTTGAATGATGTGGGATTATGACTCAACACCGCACCCCAGAGAGAAAAAGGGCAAGCACAGTAGGCACAGTGACACTGGTCGTAGCAACATGTTGCAAAGGAAATAATCCCTACCATGAAGGCTTTAGGGGTATAAGGTAGTGGCAACCCAGTTGCTTCCAGATGAAGGGGTCCTAACACTAACTAATAGAAGGCACTATGCAGTTCTTCCATCTTTTTCTTCTTCACAGATTTTCCACCTAAGAAAAAAAGATGGAACAACTGGTGGGAAAAAGCAGGAGGGTTAAAAGCGGATTCTGAAGACATCTGGCTCCCCCGTAGAATTCTGTGAAAGAGGCACGGTGATAGTACGATAAAAGTCTCATCTGGTAGCATCTCCCCTCCCCTATCTGCAGTGCACTTTAAATACAGATATAGTAGATGTTCTCGTGTTACTCCTAAATCTGTATGTGTTTCAATTCCCATTGTCTGTTTGCAGTTAATTTAACTGTATATGGTATTTCCATATTCTACAGTAGTGCACCTCTCCTTTTTCCTCACACTTACCACCAAATAATCCGAACTACAATTCTGGCTGAATTCAAAATTCATGTCACTAATGGTGAGGGTGACCCGGCGTCCAAAGGGCACCATGATTCTCCATTCACATTTTTGTTTGTGCAGGTAGGAATCTGGGTAGTTGGGGGAGGTAAGTGTCCCAGCCGTGCCACGGAGTTCGCCTCCACACTCTGGAATGACACAAATAATAATTAGTCTGAATTGATGTTTCCTTGTAGAACAAAACAAAATGGATAATGATTCTCTGGAAACAATAAATGAAAGAAATTGGAAACACTTAGATGCCTGCAGTGGTTGACTTGTTCCCATGCTTCTTCTCATTTCAGAATTCAGCTAGGAACTCAAAGCAGAGCATTTTGTGGCATATACCCTGGTTCACAGGTTCTCTCAAACTATATTGTCAGTATGTTGGCAACTACTAATTACCTGTTTACTGTGTATACAGTCAGATTTCTCTTAAAACCAGATATGATCTAAGAGTAAGTTCAATACTTTACTCTTGAAAAGGGTGATGCAGAATTCTATTTCTTAAGAAACATGCTCTTGGACAAGATTTGTCTTTTTGTCCTTTGACTACAAAGTATTAGCATAACAGTACTAAATCCAAGAGCTTATGCATGCATAAATTCAAACACATGAAACATCTAACATCATTCTTAAACAAGGCTTCTAAGCAGAGTCAAGTACATCGGCTAGTTCCCAATGATAAGCAATATCAAGCTTACCAGGTTGATTCTACAGGCAGCGCGTTCAGGAAAGCTGATCCTAAAGGGTAGCTTCCCCTATTGTGTGTTCTGAGTCTCCTTTATATAATTTTTGGATGCTATAAAATATGTCCAAACCATTTTTACTACAGCTTATATTTCTTATCCAAGAATTCCAAAGATAAACTTTCTACTCTAATTCTTCATATGTCTAAATAAGATTATTGAATTTTGAAGCTTCTTATCAAGATTAATGCTCACACCAACATACTTATCTAAACATTTTAGCTTTCTTTGACATGTTGCAGGTACGTTTCTGACACAAGCGTATTTCCTTGACATCATCCTGTCTTGTGAGCTCGTCTTTCTTACATATTTACAGTCGGGAATGAGGCCTCTTGGTCACTTATCTGATGGCCCATCTGGCCTCATTGTTTTATGGTACGTACCCTACTAAGTTAAAGCCAGAAGCCTAAATTTAACATTGACACTCCTTATCTGGATTCCTTTCTAATCAGTAAATGATCTATTGATCTATTGGCCTGGTACAATTGTCTCTCATCTGGCAAACCTCAGAGATGACACATTTTTTATTACTCCTGGGCCAGAAGGCTGTACTGGGTGATATTAGAAATTGGAATCTCATTTTTAATTCCACAATTTTCTTGGACGCATTTGATTATAGAATTTCTTAATTGAGCAGCAGGGGTAATATGATGCAAATATGAAAGATCTACTTAATCTGCCACAGTTTTACACAATGCCACTAGTAATCACTGTACTCAAAAACAAACCCACTGTCATGAAATCAACCAGCCGTCTCCCACCTGGTGCCCTCTAGATGTGTTGGACTGCAGCTCCCATGATCCCCAGCCAGAATGGCCAGGGCTAAATAAACAACAGTCAATGACAAAATATGAAAGGCAGGCCACACTGCTAAAATTCAGAACCCAGCTAGCTAAATTTGCTGCCTTGTATTAAATAGAAGCTGTGCATCCTTGCATGTAACAGAAACTTGATATGATTAGAAAATAAATGAAAACTTGGCACCTTCAGCACTAGCAGCAAAATGCAGCCTGAAGCCTGGAGCATTGATGGATCCATCAGTGACAAACTTGATATAAGCCAGGTTGCCAGAAGTGTCCAAATCAGTGGGTATAGCAGCACCACAGTATTTACCTAACAAATCCCCTAGGTAAATAAAAAGAGTAAGTAATAAAGCAACTTGCCATGAATCTTTTTTTAAAATTCTCCTATCTACAGGCTCAAGGTGAGTGAAAAATATTTAAGCGAGAATAACTCAGTGCCAATTTAATCCTTGCTACCAGGTGCTAGGGTAAAAACTGCACTGCTGAGTTGAAAGTATTGGGTGCAATCCTATGCATGTTTAGATGGGAAAAAAGTCCTAAAACTCCCTGCATTCCCCAGCCAGCTGGTTGGGGACTGCTGGGAGTTCTAGGACTTTTTAACTTTTTTTTTTTTTGATCATAGAGCAAGAGCTAGGGGAACAATTGTATGATTTCATTTTGGCTGACCTTGAAAACAACTTTCTTTAGATCATACACTATGCTACGTAGACATTACTTTATTATCCCTCACATTTTCAGCCCAAACTATGCTATGCTATGTAATTTTGGCAAGGCATAGGAAAGGATATGCAAAGCTCATCTCCTGACTCTTGATCTTTCTAGCTGCTTCTGCTGAGATAGGAAGAGCCAAAGTTACCAGGCACCACAGAATTGCTACATAAGGGTACTTTTGTATGGGAGAAGGTGTAAAAAATTAGGCAGAGTTACCAATGGCCTTGTGTGACATTTTATGGGCCTTAAGGATGGCTATCCCCTTAGCACTGATGGATTGTTTCTGTGGGGGTGGGAGTGGCAGCAGGGGAAGGATATATCAAGAAGGATTGGAAAGGTTTGGCAGGCAACTGGTGTGGACAAGTACAGGTGTGCCCTACTCTGCACTGGACTTCCTGCAGCAGGAGATAGCATCAGGCTATAGTTATCCAGCCAGGGCATGAGGGAAGAATTAACAGTACTCTTTCACAGACCTGAACCATGATTTTCTCGAATTTCCAAGTAGTCTTTTGCACACTCTGATGAGTTCTGAATATCTAGCGCTTCAAATCTAATGGTGAGGTAATGACCCGCAGGTCCATGGAGAAACCATTCGCACAGCAAATTGTCTGGATAGTGAAGATCAGGAAATCCAATACTTTCAATGAGTCCATTTTGTCCCATCAATGTTCCACCACATACAGCTGCAAAGAAACACAGTCCTGTTCACCTCTCCTATTCCTGGAACTTTGCATCTTTCCTTCCCATCAAACGCAGAGGAGAAAACATGTTTTCAAAGTGATCACTGAATGGATCATTTGTTTTTCATCTGATGTGAGCACAGAGTTTGTTGAGTGCCAGCGTCTCTTGGCCTAGAACAGTGCCATTCAACCAATGACATTTGTACCATCTGACGTACTGTGAAGTACCACACTGACTGAAAAGTGTTGGCCCCTAGAACACAAATTATTCTTGTCCCTAGGCAGAAGCTTATTCCTCTCAGCTATCCCACAACAACCAGAAACATTAGAACATAAGAAGATACTTGCTAGATCAGACCAAAGGCTCATCTAATCTAGCATTCTGTTCCCACAGAAGCCAACCAGATGCCCATGAGAAACCCACAAGCAGGACATGAGTGCAAAAGCACCCTGTGTTACCTGGTGACTGGTATTAAGAGGGATACTGCCTGTGATACTGGAGGAAATATACAGCCATTATCATTAGTAGGCATAGATGGACTTAGATTCCATGAATTTGTATAATCTTCTGATAAAACAACCTTCTTTTTCTACAAGACAGCTAGTTTAATATTAGGGGACAATTGTAATATTATCTTATTATTCAATGCCAATTTGTGTTATTGCACTAACAAGTAATTTCAAATATGAATATTTACTAAAGCATTTAAAATACAGAGTGGTAGGCGGCAGTATTGCAACCGAAACTCTCTCCCCGACCTGAGTTCGATCCCAGTGGAAGCCGGGTCTCAGGTAACCGGCTCAGGTCAACTCTGCCTTCCATTCTTCTGAGGTCGGTAAAATGAGTACCCAGCTTGCTGGGGGAAAGGTAGTCATGACTGGGGAAGGCAATGGCAAACCACCCCACTACAGTCTGCCATGAAAACGCCAGTGCAAGCGGCATCCCTCTGTTGTTGTTGTTGTTCAGTCGTTCAGTCGTGTCCGACTCTTCGTGACCCCATGGACCATAGCACGCCAGGCCTTCCTGTCCTGCGCTCTCTCCCGGAGTGTGCTCAAGTTCATATTCATTGCATCCGTGATGCTATCTAGCCATCTCATCCTCTGCCGTCCCCTTCTCCTTTTGCCTTCAGTCTTTCCCAGCATCAGGGTCTTTTCCAGGGAGTTTTCTCTTCGCATTAGGTGGCCAAAATATTGGAGCTTCAGCTTCATTATCTGTCCTTCCAATGAGCACTCAGGGTTGATTTCCTTTAGGATGGACTGATTTGACCTCCTTGCAGTCCAGGGGACTCGTAAGAGTCTTCTCCAGCACCACAGTTCGAAAGCATCAATTCTTCGGCGCTCAGCCTTCCTTATAGTCCAGCTCTCACAGCCATACATTACTACTGGGAAAACCATAGCTTTGATTAGACGGACCTTTGTCGGCAAGGTGATGTCTCTGCTTCTTACTATGCTGTCTAGGTTGGCCATAGCTTTCCTCCCAAGGAGCAAGCGTCTTTTAATTTCATGGCTACAGTCACCGTCTGCGGTGATCTTGGAGCCCAAGAAAGTAAAATCTGTCACTGCTTCCATTTCTTCCCCTTCTATATGCCAGGAAGTGATGGGGCCAGATGCCATGATCTTAGTTTTTTTAATGTTGAGTTTCAAACCAGCTTTTGCACTCTCCTCTTTCACCCTCAACAAGAGGCTCTTGAGATCCTCTTCGCTTTCTGCCATTAGGGTGGTATCGTCTGCATATCGGAGGTTGTTGATAATTCTCCCGGCAATCTTAATTCCGACCTCTGATTCATCCAACCCAGCATTTCTCATGATGTACTCTGCATATAAGTTAAATAAGCAGGGTGACAATATGCAGCCTTGTCGTACTCCTTTCCCAATTTTGAACCAATCGGTTGTTCCATGTCTGGTTCTGACTGTTGCTTCTTGACCCTCGTACAGGTTTCTCAGGAGACAGGTAAGGTGGTCTGGTACTCCCATCACTTTCAGAATTTGCCACAGTTTGTTGTGATCCACACAATCAAAGGCTTTAGCGTAGTCAATGAAGCAGAAATAGACGTTTTTCTGGAATTCTCTTGCTTTCTCCATGATGCAGCGAATGTTGGCGATTTGATCTCTAGTTCCTCTGCCTCTTCGAAACCCAGCTTGTACTTCCGGTAGTTCTCGGTTCGCATACTGCTGAAGCCTAGCTTGCAGGATTTTGAGCATCACCTTGCTGGCATGTGAAATGAGCGCAATGGTGCGGTAGTTTGAACACTCTTTGGCGTTGCCCTTCTTTGGAATTGGAATGTAAACTGACCTTTTCCAGTCTTGCGGCCATTGTTGAGTGTTCCAGATTTGTTGGCATATTGAATGCAGCACTTTAACAGCATCATCTTTTAGGATTTTAAATAGCTCGGCTGGAATACTGTCATCTCCGCTAGCTTTGTTGTTAGTAATGCTTCCTAAGGCCCACTTGACTTCACTCTCGAGGATGTCCGGCTCAAGTTCAGTGACCGCACTATCATGGCTATCAGGGACATTCAGATCTTTCCTGTATAGTTCTTCTGTGTATTCTTGCCACCTCTTCTTAATCTCATCTGCTTCTGTTAGGTCCCTGCCTTCTTTGTCCTTTATCATGCCCGTCTTTGCACAAAACGTTCCCTTGAGATCTCCAATTTTCTTGAAGAGATCTCTAGTCTTTCCCATTCTGTTGTTTTCCTCGATTTCTTTGCATTGTTCATTTAAGAAGGCCTTCTTGTCTCTCCTTGCTATTCTCTGGAACTCTGCATTCAGTTGGGTATATCTTCCCCTTTCTCCCTTGCTTTTCGCTTCCCTTCTTTCCTCAGCTACTTGTAAAGCCTCATCAGACAGCCACTTTGCTTTCTTGCATTTCTTTTTCTTTGGGATGGATTTCGTTGCTGCCTCCTGAACAATGTTACGGACCTCCGTCCATAGTTCCTCAGGCACTCTGTCTATCAGGTCTAATCCCTGAAATCTATTCCTCACCTCCACTGTATATTCATCAGGGATATGATTTAGGTCATACCTGAAAGGTTTAGTGGTTTTCCCGACGTTCTTCAATTTAAGCCGAAATTTTGCAAGAAGCAGCTCATGATCTGAGCCACAGTCAGCTCCAGGTCTTGTTTTTACTGACTGTATGGAGCTTCTCCATCTTTGGCTGCAAAGGACATAATCAATCTGATTTCGATATTGACCATCTGGTGACGTCCATGTGTAGAGTCGCCTCTTGTGCTGTTGGAAAAGAGTGTTTGCTATGATCAGCATGTTCTCTTGGCAAAACTCTATTAGCTTTTGTCCTGCTTCATTTTGTACACCAAGGCCATGCCTGCCTGTTATCCCGGTGATTTCTTGACTTCCTACTTTAGCATTCCAATCCCCTATGATGAAGAGGACATCTTTTTTTGGTGTTAGTTCTAGAAGGTGTTGTAGGTCTTCATAGAACCGATCAACCTCAGCTTCTTCGGCCTCAGTGGTTGGGGCATAGACTTGAATTACTGTGATGTTGAATGGTTTGCCTTGGATTCGTACTGAGATCATTCTATCATTTTTAAGATTGTACCCCAGTACTGCTTTTCCCACCCTTTTGTTGACTATGAGTGCTACTCCATTTCTTCTAAGGGATTCTTGCCCACAATAGTAGATATGATGGTCACCTGAATTAAATTCGCCCATGCCTGTCCATTTTAGTTCGCTGATTCCCAAGATGTCGATGTTCAATCTTGCCATCTCATGTTTGACCACCTCCAGCTTACCTTGATTCATTGATCTGACATTCCAGGTTCCTAAACAATATTGTTCTTTACAGCAACGGATTTTCTTTTCACCGCCAGACACATCCACAGCTGAGTGTCCTTTCGGGTTTGGCCCAGCCGCTTCACTCTTTCTGGCGCTACTTGGAAATACCCTCTGGCATCCCTCTAGGGGTCAGTAATGACCTGGTGCTTGCACAAGAGGAACCTTCCCTTGGAATAGTACCCGCATTGTTCATTAGTCTATAGAAACATCTTCCTTGAATGACACAATACTGTGTCAATGTAAATATATTGGAAAGTTGAGACAGAAGGGTTTCAAAAATCAATTTGTGTATTTTGCATAACTGTTAGGGCCTGACGAAGTTGATTCAGTTCAAAATTTACAATCAGATTCCTAAATCTAGCCTTTCTCCTTTGGATTTCAAATCAGTAAAAATATTAGGCAGTGATTAAAAGTTCATTTTACCTCTTGAATACTTGGCATTGAATCCAGCCCGCGTGTCTATACCATCTGACCGAAATCTCATGTATAGGGCGGAACCAGAAGATCTTTGAATGCCTGGCAGAGAATTCCCACACAGCTTGACGATCTCTGGTGCACTGGAGTCAGCACCATCTCGTAATTCGAGATAACTTAATGTGCAGCTAAAAGACAACAATGGATGCATACATTTAAAAGAAAAAAATTGCAACATTTCAAGAAGTATCTGAAACATGCAACTAACAACCTTCAGTTAGCTCAAATATGAGCAGGCAGAAAAGGCAAAGACAGAGAGGTTAGCAATCAATAAGGACTAGAGTCATCTGAGAGATAAATCAATTGCAGAGAAAGAAATATCTAAGTAGGTCACAACACCACGTACAGCACACTTCACAGTTCTTTATTATCTGGTTTGAAGCATGGGAAAAGCAGCTTTGAGCACTGGGTTAGAAAACTATGAATTTAGAAAGCTTACTCCTGATTCATTGAAGTGCCAATTATTAATGCAATTAGTTCAATCAAGCATCTTTGAAAATTAGTGTAAAAGTGATTAGACCTACCTTCAAACACATATAACCATGAAAACAGCTACATGCTGAGGATGATTTTCACTCATATAAATTCAATAGGAAAGGTTTTAGGGCATATAATTGTCCCTGAGTATCAGTGTATGGTGTGACAGGTGGGGTGAAGGTAAAGTGTGTGTGTTAAGAGTGTTAACCAGAGTATGAACTGAAGGTTTGCAAAGGTAAAGAAAGCAAACAAATCTCACCACTAGCATTCTTTTCCTTCATTAAATATACCAGGCAAACAAAACTGAAAACTGTAATCCCCTCTCTCTTTCAAAAAGTTCTTTGTATTTTATTTTAAATGTAACGATACATTCAAAATGCGGATTTAAATGTTGCTTGGTAATTAAGGAGGAAAAAAATTACGAATCATTCACTTGTCTCTGTATTCTCCAAAAGATCACTGTCCATTTATGCCAAAGACAATATGCCTGTGAAACAACTGACACATTCATGTTCCCATTGGTGTGATTCATGTAGGCCTTAAAGAAGAACATAATGAGCAGCTAAAGCAAAGAAGGGTTGCTTTGGTTGCTGGATGTTTCCCTAGATATATTTCCAGCTTTCTAGCATTTGCAGAGTTGCGGACAGGTGATCCTACTCTGGCTGTCAGTCACCTTGACCATTCCCATTTCTATCACAGGGCAGTCTATCTAGGGGCCCTGCAGTCCTTTCCCATCCCAATTCAGTTTTGGGGAGGAGAAAACGTGGCAACTGGGGTGGGAGTTTCACCCCATCACAACATCTCAGAAGGATCAGATCATCTTTTCTGGGGAGATATCTGACAATTATTTATGTCCCTTCTGGTGGCAGAGAAAAAGATGGAACGTTGTAGAAGAGAAGCTACCTTAGCCTGTGGCAGTAAAGACCTCCCCAACTACTCCACAAAACAACCACATAGACTGCCAGTGGCTTTACTGTAGCATAAACTCAAGACCGAAGATATTACACCCGCATGTTCTCTAGACCAGCCGTCCCCAACCTTTTTGGCACCAGGGACCAGTCCAATTTTTCCACAGACCGGGGGGGGGGGAGGGTTCTGCTGGTGGACTGCCGGCCGCTGGGATGCAAATGTCCCTATTCTTTGCAGTAATCGGCTACGTAAAGATTTACGTAGCCTATTACTTGTAGAACAGGGATGCAAATGGCGTCCGTCAGCAGATGCCATTTGCGTCCCAGTGGCTGAAAGTCCACCAGCTGCCAGAGTCAGCCGGCAGCTCCGCAGACTTGCCACAGAGCGGAGCTGGAAGGGGCTGGCGAGGATTCCTGGGGGGGGAGAGACGGATCACCTCCCACCCCACGGATCCAAGGTGAGGGGGTTTCGCACACCCCTGCAGCCCGGTTGCTGACAGGCCACGGACCGGGACTGGTCCACGGCCCGGGGATTGGGGACCCCTGCTCTAGACTTACAAGAGAAATAAAAACAATCTGTTGACAGAGAACCTCACTACATCAAATAAAAATCTTTAATAATAACTCTAGAAAATGTAAAGATAACGAATGTCATAATGTGTAAATACTCCGTGGAAAGCTGAATATCGAACTGATCTTCAAACTGCAGCTCCACTGCTCCCCCATTGGGAGCAATTATCATCCAGACACAATCAGCATGTGGTGGATAATTGCCAGGATAGTTGGGTGAAGAGATAAATCCAGAGGGGCTGGTTTGACTGATATAGATGTTCCCTCCACAAGCTAGAAAAATAAAAACATCATGAACATCTTATTTATTTACTTACTTACTTACTTACTTAATTATTTATTACGTTTCTATACCACCCCATAGCCGAAGCTCTCTGGGTGGTTTACAAAAGTTTAAACATTAAAATACAATATACAAAGCTTAAAAGCCATTTACATAAAAGCATACAGACAATATATACTAAGAACATATAACTAAAACGACTTTGAACTAAAAATAATTTTTAAAAAATCCAGCAATAAAACAACACAGCTTAAAATAACACAGCTCCCTAAGGTACCTTGGACCTAGACCATGTAAGGCTTTAAAGGTAAGAACCAGCACTTTATATTCTGCTAGGAAACAAATTGGCAGCCAGTGTAAAGATGTTAAAACTGGTGTACTATGGTATCCACAGGATGTCCCAGAGACCATCCTGGCTGTCATATTTTGTACCAGTTGAAGTTTCCAAACTAAATATACAGGCAGCCCCAAATACAGCGCATTGCAGAAATCAAGCCTAGAGGTTACCAGCGTGTGCACCACCGTTACCAGGTGCACATGTTCCAGGAATGGGTTAGCTGGCATCTTGTAGGCCCCTTGTAGGCCCCTTCCAACCCTACTATTCTATGATTGATTCAGCCGAAACTGATAACAGGCACTTCTCACCATGGCCTCCACCTGGGGTGCCAGGAGCAGGGTTGGGTCAAGAAGCACCCCCAAGCTACGAACTTGCTCCTTCAGGGGGAGTGCAACCCCAATCCAGAACTGGTTGACATAACTCAATACCTGAATTAGGACCCTTCATGATGAGCACCTCTGCGTTGCCTGGATTCAATTTCAGCTTGTTCTCCCTCATCCAGCCCGTTACCGACTTATAATTACACATATAATGAACATGTATAATCAGTTCCTTACCTGGGAATTCAATCCTCACACAATTGGAATTGCACGAGGGGCAGAAGGAGGGCATACCCACTAGCAACTGCACCACCCTGCACACCTTGGAGGAGGAACATCTGAAGTGTGGAGCCTGCTCTACAGGTGTAGGTTTCCCACATTTCATCAATGTTTTTGTACACAGAGCCTTTGTTTGTATTTAGTGCTAATGCTTGACGGAGCTTAGGCACCTGTTGAAAACTTATCTGTATACCCAGGTATTTGCTGATTTTAATACCTACCTAGCTTGGTAGATTTTCTTTGTTGTTGTTTTTATCTTTGTATTTTATTTTAATTGTTGTTTTAATAAATTTTGTATACTACCCTCTGATTTGATAATGAAGTGCAGTATATAAATATGTATAACAACAACAACAACAATAATAAATACTCACCAAGACCCTTTGCCTCATACTTCAGTTTAAATCCTTGCCCTCCATTACTGCTATCCGAACTGAAGTGGACAAACAGCTGGTTATCCGTGGTATACATCGTAGAAAAGGAACTGCTACCACAAAAGCGCCCATTCCTTCCACTGGGTCCTAATGGCGGGGCAGAGAGATCTGGTCCATTTCTAAGCTAAAAAGTAAATTGCGAGCATTGTCATGGTGAACAGTTTGTTAAGAAATGGTCCAAAAGAGCTGGTCTAGAAAACATATAATCATCAAAAATTTATACACTACTTTTAAATGTTCAAGGTGCTTTAAAAGTTTTATTTTAGCTTCACAGCAAATATGCAAGATCAAAATATTACTCTCATATTACAGATGGAAAATGATGTAGAGTTCCTTGTGTAATGTCACCCAGTGTATGCAGGGAAGACCTGAGATTTCAACCTAGCCCTTTTAGGCCTAATGTCATTTCACATGTTAGAAAGTGAATGAGTCTACTGTGTGTTTGTAGTTCACCCCATAGCGTAACAAAGGAAATACCGCTCTTTATGACGAGGACACACCACCAATGGGGACTCAGGCCCCCTGTATACATGGCTGAATCATCTCACACATGACGTGATTCACCACACATTAGATTAACTGACCATTAATTTGTGAAATTAATATATTGTGAAATTTATATATTTGTGAAATTGTGAATACTCTTCTTTATCCATGTGACTATATAGTGGCTTTCATATCAACAAACCTACCCATACACTACACTCAACATCTAAGGCCCTCCTCTGGCTGCCTAGTCTGAGGGAAGCTCAGAAGACAGCAACAAGGGTGAAGGCCTTCTTGGTGGTGGCCCCCCAATTATGGAATAATCTCCCCGATGAGGACCACCTGACACCAACATTGTTATCTTTTTGGCGCCAAGTTAAGACTTTTCTCTTCTCCCAGACATTCAGCAGCATATTATAAGTTTTAATCGATCCTGGATAGTCTTATGGTTATGGCTGTTTGTTTGCGATTGCTTGTTTGAAGCTGTTTTAGATATATGTTCTCTTGTGTATATTGTCTGTTTGTGGGTTTTTAATGTAAATGGCTTTTAATCTCTGTATACTGTATTTTTAACATGTTTAATCATTGTAAACTACCCAGAGAGCTTTGGCTATTGAGTGGTATAGAAATGTAATAAATAATAATAATTATAACATTCCCATTAAGCACAGGTATTTAATAGAAATATTCTGCTTGAAACCCTTTGAAAACAAATTGTCCATCTAGATCTACTTTTAATTGTTAAAGCAGTCATAACAGATATCATTTGAAGCAGGGGTGTCAAACCTCTTTCAGCCTGAGGGTTGAATTCACTTTTGGAGAAACACTCAGCGGCAACCTTCCAGCAGTGGGTGGGATCAAAATCCCAGCATATTTTAGTTTACAGGCCTTACTGCGGGTAACTAAGCCTTAGGAGAGGCATTCCAACCTTATGAATGGGGGAATAAATGTGCAAAAGCCAGGAAATCACCAAACAATTGGTGGTTGGCGGAAAGGGGTGTGGCTAACTAGGCAACCCTGGACAGTTCGATTGGGACCCCAGGTGTGCCAGGTTCAGTCTGCAGGCCTGAGGTTCAATACTCCTGATTTAAAGGCATCAGAGATGGAAAAGGAGGACAAGTATATCCTCACTGTCCTTGGTTTCCACATTTTCCTAGAAAGCAGCAGACCCCAAACAAAACTGTTCCTTAATTCAGCACATCCAGAAGTGACAACTTAGCGGAAGCTCCACCCACTGTTGCTACTCCCAGCTCTACAGGGGATGCCAAGGTTCAAAACAATAACTAAGCCACAGTACAACCCCCACCCCACCCCCGGATACATAACAGGACCAATCTACATGGGATCTTAAAACACACAGTTTAGTCTTGTGTGTTTCTTTTTAAACTCTGAGGTATCTCTCCCCCTGCTCTTCCTCCCACACTGTGGCCCCAATGAGAAACCACCCCATTCCCCAACCCCACCTCCCTACACACAAAGCAGCTTTCCCTTTGTTGCAGGAAGAAAGCTGACATTGGCATCATGTTTAATATCACATGTACTTTTGCCGTACAGTTCTGACCTAATCATATTTGCCTCACCTCAATATAATCTCCATGGCTGCAGGAAGCATCGTCACTCAGGACCTCAAATGGCTGTTCAAAATGGACACCAATGATGAAACCAGCAGTAACCAGAACATGCCAAGAACAGTTAAGGTTAGGAGGATAGGTCTGTGGATATTTGGGTGAAGTGATCACTCCTCTGTTAGCATGCAAGTAGCCACCACAACCTGAATAACAGGGATAAGACTCCATTAAGAAAAGTATTTTAATAATTATTTAATTATATGTAATTCCTAACTTAATTTAATACCTATCTCATCCAAGTTCTACAAAACTTAGATTTGCAATTTAGGGTAGGGGTAACTTTGGGAGGTCTGGGGCCATTTTAACCCCTGGACGCGCACCCCCACACTTTGCAGGATGCACCCCTCGACAGTGCCATTTTTTTAATGGCATCTGGAGCAGCTGTTGTTGTTGTTGTTGTTCAGTCGTTAAGTCATGTCCGATTCTTCGTGACCCCATGGACCATACCACACCAGGCCTTCCTGTCCTCTGCTCTCTCCTGGAGTGTGCTCAAGTTCATATTCATTGCATCGGTGATGCTATCTAGCCATCTCATCCTCTGCTGTCCCCTTCTCCTTTTGCCTTCAATCTTTCCCAGCATCAGGGTCTTTTCCAAGGAGTTTTCTCTTCGCATTAGGTGGCCAAAATATTTGAGCTTCAGCTTCAGTATCTGTCCTTCCAATGAGCATTCAGGGTTGATTTCCTTTAGGATGGACTGATTTGACCTCCTTGCAGTCCAGGGGACTCGTAAGAGTCTTCTCCAGCACCACAGTTCGAAAGCATCAATTCTTCGGCGCTCAGCCTTCCTTACAGTCCAGCTCTCACAGCCATACGTTGCTACTGGGAAAACCATAGCTTTGATTATACAAATCTTTGTCTGCAAGGTGATGTCTCTGCTTCTTACTATGCTGTCTAGGTTTGCCATAGCTTTTCTCCCAAGAAGATAGCGTCGTTTAATTTCATGGCTACAGTCACCGTCTGCGGTGATCTTGGAGCCCAAGAAAATAAAATCTGTCACAGCTTCCATTTCTTCCCCTTCTATATGCCAGGAAGTGATGGGGCCAGATGCCATGATCTTCATTTTTTAATGTTGAGTTTCAAACCAGCGTTTGCACTCCCCACTTTCACCCTCAACAAGACGCTCTTTAGATCCTCTTCGCTTTCTGCCATTAGGGTGGTATCATCTGCATATCTGAGGCTGTTGATAATTCTCCCAGCAATCTTAATTCCGACCTGTGATTCATCCAACCCGGCGTTTCTCATGATGTAGTCTGCATATAAGTTACATAAGCAGGGCGACAATATACAGCCTTGTCGTACTCCTTTCCCAATTTTGAACCACTCGGTTGTTCCATGTCCGGTTCTTACTGTTGCTTCTTGACCCTTGTACAGGTTTCTCAGGAGACAGGTAAGGTGGTCTGCTACTCCCATCTCTTTCAGAATTTGCCACAGTTTGTTGTGATCCACACAATCAAAGGCTTTAGCGTAGTCAATTAAGCAGAAATATATGTTTTTCTGGAATTCTCTTGCTTTCTCCATGATCCAACGAATGTTGGTGATTTGATCTCTAGTTCCTATGCCTCTTCGAAACCCAGCTTGTACTTCCGGTAGTTCTCGGTTCACATACTGCTGAAGCCTAGCTTGTAGGATTTTGAGCATAACCTTGCTGACATGTGAAATGAGCGCAATTGTTTGGTAGTTTGAACCCTCTTTGGCGTTGCCCTTCTTTGGAATTGGAATGTAAACTGACCTATTCCAGTTTTGTGGCCACTGTTGAGTGTTCCAAATTTGTTGGCATATTGAGTGTGGCACTTCAACAGCATCATCCTTTAGGATTTTAAATAGCTCAGCTGGAATACTGTCATCTCTGCTAGCTTTGTTGTTAGTAATGCTTCCTAAGGCCCACTTGACTTCACTCTCGAGGATGTCCGGCTCAAGTTCAGTGACCGCACTATCATGGCTATCAGGGACATTCAGATCTTTCCTGTATAGTTCTTCTGTGCATACTTTCCACCTCTTCTTAATCTCATCTGCTTCTGTTAGGTCCCTGCCTTCTTTGTCCTTTATCATGCCCATCTTTGCACAAAACGTTCCCTTGAGATCTCAGATTTTCTTGAAAAGATCTCTAGCCTTTCCCATTCTATTGTTTTCCTCAATATCTTTGCATTGTTCATTTAAGAAGGCCTTCTTGTCTCTCCTTGCTATTTTCAGGAAATCTGCATTCCGTTGGATATATCTTCCCCTTTCTCCCTTGCTTTTCGCTTCCCTTCTTTCCTCAGCTACTTGTAAAGCCTCCTCAGACAGCCACTTGGCTTTCTTGCATTTCTTTTTCTTTCAGATAGATTGAGTTGCTGCCTCCTGAACAATGTTACGGACCTCCGTCCATAGTTCCTCAGGCACTCTGGTCTATCAGATCTAATCCCTGAAATCTATTCCTCACCTTCACTGTATATTCATAAGGGATATGATTGAGGTCATACCTGAATGGTTTAGTGGTTTTCCCTACGTTCTTCAATTGAAGCCGAAATTTTGCAATAAGAAGCTCATGATCTGAGCCACAGTCAGCTCCAGGTCTTGTTTTTACTGACTGTATAGAGCTTCTCCATCTTTGGCTGCAAAGGACATAATCAATCTGATTTCAATATTGACCATCTGGTGATGTCCATGTGTAGAGTCGCCTCTTGTGCTGTTGGAAAAGAGTGTTTGCTATGATCAGCATGTTATCTTGGCAAAACTCTATTAGCCTTTGTCCTGCTTCATTTTGTACACCAAGGCCATGCTTGCCTGTTATCCTGGTGATTTCTTGACTTCCTACTTTAGCATTCCAATCCCCTATGATGAAGAGGACATCTTTTTTTGGTGTTAGTTCTAGAAGGTGTTGTAGGTCTTCATAGAACCGATCAACCTCAGCTTCTTCGGCATCAGTGGTTGGGGCATAGACTTGAATTACTGTGATGTTGAATGGTTTGCCTTGGATTCGTACTGAGATCATTCTATCATTTTTGAGATTGTACCCCAGTACTGCTTTTCCCACCCTTTTGTTGACCAGGAGTGCTACTCCATTTCTTCTAAGGGATTCTTGCCCACAGTAGTAGATATAATGGTCACCTGAATTAAATTCGCCCATGCTTGTCCATTTTAGTTCACTGATTCCCAAGATGTCGATGTTCAGTCTTGCCATCTCATGTTTGACCACCTCCAGCTTACTTTGATTCATTGATCTTACATTCCAGGTTCCTAAACAATATTGTTCTTTACAGCATCGGACTTTCTTTTCTCCACCAGACACATCCACAGCTGAGTGTCCTTTCGGCTTTGGCCCAGCCGCTTCACTCTTTCTGGCGCTACTTGGAAATTCCCTCTGCTCTTCCTCAGTAGTATATTGGACACCTTCCAACCTGAGGGGCTCATCTTCCGGCACCATCTCTTTTAGCCTTGTGATACTTTCCATGGGGTTTTCTTGGCAAGAATACTGGAGTGGGTTGCCATTTCCTTCTCCAGTGGACCACATTTTGTCAGAACTCTCTGCCATGACCTGTCTGTCTTGGGTGGCCCTGCACGGCATAGCTTATGGCTTCACTGATTTATGCAAGCCCCTTTGCCACAACAAGGCAGTGATCCATGAAGGGGAGCAGCTACAGAGCACTAAAAGGGTCAAAATTAGCTTGCAAATAAGCTAATTTGACCCTTTTGGTGCTCTGTAGTTATTCCAGATGCCATTTTTCCCCATTTATTTTCTTTTATAATTGGAGGGGAGGCATTGGAAGGCAAATGCAGTCTGCTGCATTTGCCCGCCCCTGACTTACAGCTTCAAGCTACTATATAATTATCCCCACTAAACCGACCTTTGAGCCAAGATTGACCTAGTTAACAGACCTCGAACCTGCTTTCAGTCTTAATTAATCTATCTTTGCAAGTGCCTTTCATTACAAGATCTTCACCTATTATTTATTTTATTTATTTTAAAAAAGATATAGCTTGCTTTTTTCCAAAAACACACTCAAATGAGCTTACAAAAAGAAAATATACATACAGTAAAACTAAATCCACAAAATACATTCAACAATAAACAAGAAATTCTAAAGTCAATAAAAATAGCCACTCATTAAATCCCGAATGCAGGTGGACAAACAAAGGAAAACAGCCTCAATCTATTCATTATGATGGTAGGGGTTGGGGGGGGGGGGTTCAGCTGAAGGCCTTTCTAAATAATCAGGTTTGAACCAACACAAAGATAAAGTACTACATCTTGGTTAATCTCAACTGAGAGGATATTCTCAGTTGAGAAGTGCATGGCATTTGGGGAATTTTCAGCCCCCCTGGAGGGGATCCCATCTGCAAAATATCAGGCAGTTTGGCCAAGTAGTTTTTGTGCTAGGCACAGGTGAAATGTGCTGTTCTCAGAAACTCAAACCAAACTGAGAAGGGATAATAATCAGAGAAATTAGGTGTGTTGAAGTGGAGGCGGTCACTATCCTTAATCTCTGCTGTAGGGTTCTTTGAAGTGCAAACAACCCTTTTCCCCCAAATACTTCCTATTCAGAAGAATCACAGGCTCTGTTTGGCTGAATACACACATTACCTGGCAGGCAGGCTGGCAGAGTAGTTCATTTTTGTAGTAAGGTGCTTTTTTTAAGCACACACAAAAGGAATATTTTTATATTTATTTTATATTTTAATAAAAAACAATTAGCCACACCACACCTACCAAATTTCAGATAGTTTTTAATTAAAGAAATGAAACAAGTGAAATGAAGGAACTGAGGCCATAGCAAAGTGCACATCATGATCCAGGTTATATTTATACATGCAGTTGGTGATCTGATCAGGCACTGGAAACCTCCACCTTGTGGACCTGCACTTCCCCCACCCCATCTCCTCCATCGTGGCCTGCCTAAGCCTCTTTGGGGTGAGAGACAGAGAGATTGGAGGAGTTCCGGCACTACCAGACTTCTGCTTGCCCCTGCTGCCTGCCCGCTGGGATGTCGGGGCCTGTTCCCTGGGCATGACCGACTGGTGCTGCCTCCTTAAGTGCGGGAGCAGGCTGCTGGTGCTGTAGCGCCCTGGCTGTTTCCCCCTGCTCAGAGACACCTTGAAGTGGTGGCAGACGGCAGTGCTGGGATCCACTCCCACCTCAAAGTGGTCACACACGATACTACCCTGACGTTTCTGTGGAGACAGAGACTGCCTGCCTTGAGTCTTGGGGGCCACCACATGAGCAGGGGGGAAAATAGAAGAGGGGTCGGGTGCTGGAGCCTCTGCCTGCTGCTCGTCCTCCCCCACACCCTGGAGGATCTCTTGACCCTCTACCACACTGAGGACATCAGACACCTCTGACCTCCATCAGTGGGCTCCCCTCTTCCACTACTGAAGGAGATGGTGCTCCTTTGGCAGCAGTGCTACTGCTGATGCCTGCACCAGCCTCCTCAAACAGTGACCTCCGGGTACTGCAACTTGCCTCCGCCCTCTGCTGCCCTGGTACACCAGGATGCACTATCCGGACTGGGGGAGAGCCAGCCACTGATGCTACTCCCAGGAGCACCTCGCCCACCTCTGCCACTGCCAACAACACCCCAAAGATGCCTCCTATTGAGCTTGCTTGTTTTGCCACACAGCATAGTATCACATTATTTAAATAGTAGATGTTGATGTGTGTAATGCTTTGCCCACTGTTTTTGGAAATGTGGACTGTGTAGTGCTTTAACACACACTGTTTGCTTGTCCACAGAGCACAAGCACGCACACACACACACACACACACACACACGAGTTAAAGAAAAGCAAACACTAGAATCCTAGAATCATAGAATAGTAGGGATGGAAGGGGCCTACAAGGCCATCGAGTCCAGCCCCCTGCTCAATGCAGGAATCCAAGTCAGAGAACCCCTGACAGATGGCTGTCCACTATACTACATGCAAAGGGCAGGGGGGACTAACTGTAATCATAACAGAAGAGAAAGGGGTTTAAATTGGGGTGGGGGAGAGATAAAAATGGGAAGGGAAGGAATGCAGGACTTGAGAAGAGGGCATGGTTGTTGCAGGAAAGGGAGCTGGGCCATCTGTGGAAATCCTGAGGGTGAGATTGGGATCCTCAGTAGGGCTTGATTTGCCCCCAGGCCTGAGGTTCCCCACCTTTGTGCAAAAAGATCAGAGAGAGAATGTTGTCCTTGGCATTTCAATGAACCCATGATTCATGAACTGCTTCACCAGCTCCTCATAGCCAAACTAAGCACCACATTTTGTTACTCATATACTAGACCTACAGCATCTGAGGTATTATATTTCCTGGACAGAGGAAACCACAACTTCTTCTGAAGCAATTGTAAATGTGTGGAAATTTATGAAGGATTAGAAGGAATCTCCTCTTTTTTCATTTTTAAAGTATGTCATTTGAGATTCTCCAAAATAGAGGAACCTTTTCCCCCCCTTCAAAATCCAACTCAACAGTCTGATCTTTCATCGTATACATCAGGGTGTGGGGTGTGTGTTTTGCATTTTTAGGCTCTTTCGAAATTTCTAACTGCATAAAAACTGTTGCGCTGATTCATTATATGAAATTTATGTTCCGAGTTCTTAAAAAACCCGCAATATTGCAAAGGCAGCTTGCAAATCTGACCACTACTGTGCACTTCCGGGCAAGTGTCAAAAGACTTTCAGCAACTACCTCTTTTGCAGCTGCTTTGAACTTGGAAATGTAATGAAGTTAAGCATATATTTTGAAAAATGCACACCAGCAGATTCATACTAAGCCACTTCGGGTTCCTTGCAAGAGGAAAAAGGCAAGATACAAATCTAATAATAAATAAATACTACAAATATGTTGAGAGGATTCCTGCTGATCAGGTGTTAACAGGTTGCTTGGTGGTAGAATAGGCACTGCAGGCTCCTATGGTATTTGGCAACAGTTGGGTATGCAATTTTAAGAAACCCAACAGAACAAAGCAAGGCAAAGGCAGGATAACTAACAGCACAAATGATCTTGCCCCAAGCCTTCCATTTCTAAAGGTCACATATGGAAGGCTAAATTAGCATCACCAATCCAGTCAGATAATCCAGAACCTCGAGTCAGGTAAGTGATAAATTATAGAGCATACAAGCATATTCCAACCCTCCCTAGTATGATCTCATCACAAGTGAGATGAAATTCCCCCATTTCTTTTTGAAAGGTCATGATTTTGATAGTTTTGAGGACTGTACTCCTTTGCCTGCCCATCCCAGGTCACCCTTTTGACATTCACAATAGCTCTTGCAAAGAGTTATCCCGAAACTTTTGTATACAGCCCAGAACAGCTGTTGACTTGATGCTACCTGAGAGTTTTCCTCTAGCCCCTTTGTGTCATTGTATTGTTATGGTGGGTCTTTTACATTTTTGCACTATTTGGTCGGAGGCCAAACCGCTTTGTGCAGCCTTCCCCTGGTTGACTAGTGGGAAGGATTGCAGCCGAGCCCCCTTTGATTTGGGAATCCCTTCTGTCCCCCCCCCACTTTAATCAAAGCCACTTGTGTCCAAGCCAAACTCCTGAGAGTTTGCCTTGGCCTGCAAGTCATTTTTCTGGCTGTGCATTATTGGTGCCACAACAGTAGCGCCTTTGTTAAGGCCCATCTGTAAATGAAATAATAAAGAGGTGGAAGGTGTAAATTCATACAAGGAGGTATAAATTGGAGTGAGTGCGTGAAATAGCTCTAGGTTACCTCTGGCCTGTCCTCCCCCTTTGTCACAGGGGCTGCATTCCAGGATTAGTCTTGATGCACAGACCATCCTCATAGCCAAATCCTTGCATGCTTTCTCTCTCTCCTCCACCCCGTCCTGACAGGTTGTCCCTGAACCTTTCTTATTCTCCTCCCAGTAGCATTAGGACCTCGATTTACCTAGGCCCTACTTCCACAGTTTCCTTGCACCCAGAAACCCACCTTTGCCCGGATGTTACACACATGTCTGCAGCCTAGTCTATGCATCTCAGCCCTCAGATTAGTTGCCAGGGGAATTCTGAAGTTAATTCCCCCAGCATTTGAGCCTCCTGCATGGACCTTCATATATTTCTTAATTATATTTAGTGGTTTGTTCTGCATGTTCTGTTTGTAACATACTGATATTTTGGGATTTCTATAACCAATGCTCTACCAGCTAATTTCTCTAAATAATTATTGTACATTTTAAATTCTTGTGTGCTTAATAAATTTCCCATTTTCCAAGAAACCTGTGTGTGTGTGTATGTGTGTGTGTTTGTGTGTGCACAACATGCATGCGTATCATTAGGTCTCCACCAGCCAAGATGTACTATTGCCAAGATGCAAAGATCCCTTAACAGAGATGTGTGTCATGAAATGTGTTCAAATGTGTACATGTATCTAGAGAGCACATTTGGTAACACAGGACAGGCAATCATAATGAAATAAAATAAGTCTATAATAACTTCTTTGCCATTTCCCCCTGTAAATCTGCAGAAAAAGCATTCAGATACATTTCAAAAGGCAACTTACTTTTGTGGTAAGAAGCATTAAACCCAGCACCAGTAATGCTTGCATCTGAAGTGAATCGAATGAACATGGCATCCCCAGTTGATCTTATTGGACCAGGAACTTCACGGCCACATACAGTGGAGATAACTGGTGCAAGACTGTTGTCTCCTATGAAAAGAAATGGGATAGGAGTGCATTGACATCCATGCACTTAAAGTTTGGGTTTCCATACCAGTTATTTGTGAAAGGAGCCATGCTTTATTTGGAGAAGCGACATTGCAGCTGTAAGTTCTCATTCTATTCACCACTTAATGACATTGGTAGCCAGACCATGTCAGGTAGTTTATTGCAAACCATACAGATCACTCAGTCACACTGACTGGTGTAGGGGGGGAGCAACAAATTCTGGAATTCATGCATTTGGACTCCAGGGATAAGTAGAGATGGAACATTACAGTACACTTGATTTTCAAAATCAGAGTCGCCTGAGGGCTGATCCATATATTAGAGCAGGCACATGGCGGCCACTGGAAACCACTTCTGTGTAGTAGTAGCTCCATCTGATGGCAGCAAACATGTGGGAGCCGCTTACTACATGGATGAGCCAGATTTCATTGAGTCTAGAGCAGGGCAGGTAAGCCAAGCCAAGCAGGAGGTAAATGTGCAGGTGTGTGAAGCAGGCAAGTAGGGGAACGGAATTTTTTATTTTTATTTTTTTTGATAGCAATTACAGGGGTTTCATAAGCCAGGCCTTCCATTTGCATCCCACGCTATGGGGAGGTGCAGATGTTTCTCACCATCTCTGAAGACAAGTGCATCATAGTTGCATGAGCGGTGAGACTCCATGTCCAAGGCCAGGAGGTTGAACTCCACTGTTGAGTCTGGTGCTCTGATAACCCACGTACAATCTGCAAAATTTCTGTAGGTCGAAGGCCAATCTGGTGAGAACAGGAATAAGGGCACTTCTCGGGTTGTTGTTGAGTACCCTCCGCATGCACCTGTTGCAAAAGTGGAAATTAGTTTTTAAAAAGAGTTTACATGTTCTTCCTGTTTAAAGGATACACTTTGTCCCTCCTTGTATGTCTGTTTGTGTATGCCTATAATATATGTGTGTGGGTGCGCGTGAGTGAGTGAGTGACATACTGCCTCTAAACATGGAGGTCCCATATAGTGATAATGCCTAGTAGCTGTATCACTAATGATTGTCTGCCCCCCTTTTAAAGAAATCTAAGGCAGTGGCCATCACCATCCTGTGACAAATTTAATACATCCAAACTGTGGCATCTACATGGTATCCATTTATTTATTTGTGATACTTAGATACTGCTTAATAGAATAAAATCCCTAAGTGGTTGAATTAATGAAATCCCTGTTATTTCCCTGGTACAGACTCAGGTCTGTTCTCCCACCTCTCTTTTCTGCACAGTTGCTTGCAGCTTGACTCAGTAGAGTAGAGCCAAAACCACCCTAGGTAGGCATACTGTACATACCAGTGTCAGCAC
The DNA here is from genome assembly GCF_057233095.1 of Heloderma suspectum. NCBI lineage: Eukaryota > Metazoa > Chordata > Lepidosauria > Squamata > Helodermatidae > Heloderma > Heloderma suspectum. Next base: position 198,242,585 of record NC_139462.1, read on the forward strand.
TGGAGTGGCACTACTTTGAAGTTGTTTGCGGCATGGTTTCCAAAATGGTCTTGTCAGTGTTGTTTTCTCCCACATTCCTTTTTTTTTTTTTTAAAGCAAAGTTCTTTCCATCCCATTCATGAAGAAATGTGCAAAATTTGCTAAGTTCTTCTAAAAAACTGAACTGAACAAAATTCCCACCCATCTGCACGCAGTCAAATTCAATAGGTGCGGCCATCCTCAGCATGCAGAGGACTATGTTGGACCTGCCTGCCGTGCAGATGTGAAAGATGACGAGTCTATCAGAAAAAAAGAGCTGATTGACAACCCTAATTCACAGCCACAAACATGGCTGACTCCACGGGATTCAAACCCAGACTTTTAAGAACTAAGCACTCAAAGCCCAGGGCCTGGATGGATGAACCTGTCAGGTTTGCTCTCCCACGTTCAAATTTTTAACTCTCAAGTTCTTTCCATCTTGTTTATGAAGAAATTTTGTTAAGTTCAAAACAAACAAAATTTTCAGCCATCCCTGTTTACAACCACTGGATTATACCCTTCCACTTTACAGACTAACCAAACATATGCCAAGAATTATACATGTTCATTGCCTGTGTTTCTACCAGTTATTTGTCTGTTATTGTCACAAATCGGTTAGCTACATGGATGGTAGACAAACCTATTGGAATGGTATTTCCAGCATCTGTGGGAGCTTCCACTGCGTACCAATCCAAAAGGAAACCCCTCCCATTTACAGAAAAATCAGAGATGAACTGGAGAGTAACGGAGCTTCCAGAGGAGGTGAAAGAAGAAGTGGTTACACCACAGTATACTGCAATGAGACGAGCGTGTGTGCTGGGCCCATCGTACACCTGGAACAGCAAGAGAATAGATGAGCAAGGGTGTTTTATGTTTAAAAAATAAGTGGCCAAGAGAAATGAAAAGTATGTTACTGGTGTGATGGCTTTAGCTGCAGAGCTGGTATTTAAACTACTTAAAAGTAGTGATGCTACCGAATTTCATAATTAGTCTGTTTTCTGGTCAAACCTTGCCTGTGTTTGTAATCTTTTTAACAAGCCTGGACCAGTGGTTTATGAATTCACTATTAAGTTTGGAATTCATTGCGAGCTTCCGAGCATGTGCTGTCTGTATCGAAACAATGCCGTTTCTGTGCATGCGTGGCATTGCTTTGTTTGACCTTTTCCTTGCCTAATCCAGTCCTGCTTCCCTCCTTGCTGCCGCCACCATTCGAAGAAGGAGGATTCAGCAGCCCCCCTTCCAAATTGTTAGTCGTCCTACTGTCTCCTTAGCAGCTTCCTTCACTGCCACCACAGCTTTTGACTCCGAGGAGGCACTACTATTCTAAACTACAGTTCCCAAGATGCACTTTGACATCACACATGTACAAAAGCTCATTTACATGGAATGAGAGTTTGCTCTGAGAGAGAACTCTTGTCTAAGCCTACATGGGTGAGTATGTAAGGATGGACGAAAGTCCCTTACCTGGTCCGGCAGCTGTGTTTGGTGGGGGGGGAGGCGCTCCGTTTCTCCCCCCAAAATTCAGGCTGGGGGGGAGGCGCCCTGCCCCTCCCGGCCAAAATTCAGGCCAGGGGGGAGGCGCCCCATCCCTCGCTGCTGAAATTCAGGCCGGAGGGGAGGGCCCCGTCTCCCCGGCCGCGAAATAACAAAGTAAATTAAAAAAAAAAAGTGATAGGCTACGTAACAATTTATGTAGCTTATCATGGCTGACTTTGAAAATCTAGCCGTGATAGGCTACATAAATCGTTACGTAGCCTATCACGTTTTTTGGGTTTTTTTAACTTTACGGGGAAATGGCGGTGGTGGCAGCCGGTCGGAAGACCGGCCGCCACCCCCGCCCCTGCCAAAACGCCGCTGAAACGCTGCCGGGACCCGCTGCTGAGAGGGACATTCGACAGAGGTAAGTCCCATCCCAGGGGAGTGGCGGGGGGGGGTGGCGGAGAATTTCACCACCAATTTCGGGGGGCCGAATGCGTTGGCATTCACCAACGCATTCGGCCTCCCGGAGATTTGTGGAGAAATTCTCCGCCATCCCTATGAGTATGTTATTTTCAGGATAAGGGTAACAGTATGGGTAAGTTTGCCCATCACTACTTAAGAGTTTCCAAAAGTGTGCTAATTCCTCAGTCCTGGCTGGTTTTCTGAGGAGAAAATAAACTCCTCCCCTCTAAATGAACAAGTTGGGAATGAGCCTTTGTTCCATACTTTTATTAAAGCCCTGTTCAGGCATTCAAGATAATGTGCCTATTTGCTATTTTTGTCTATTTGCCTGTCTATTTGCTATTTGGGGGGTGGGTGGGGGAAACAGCAGTTGGTTGGGGCTTGACAGGAAACCAGAGTAGACTGTATTTAATCTGGATTGGGGCCCCAAAGGCCGCTTTGCCTTCAAAATAAAAGTGGCCAGCTTAGGCACACTTTAACATAGTACGTAGCAGTGGAGGCTGGTGGTTCCGATGTCAGTGAGGCAGAGAATCCACTCTGGGTTTCAGTCAGAACTCTGAAGGAGCTATCCTTTAGCTCCTTTAGAGTTCTGAGAGACAGAAGCAGTCAGAACTCTAAAGGAGCTGTCCAAGGTGCAAACCAAAGCACCTTGGATAGCTCCTTTAGAGTTCTGGCTGGTTCTGACTGAAACCTGGAGCAGATCCACAGCCCCACTGACATCGGAGCCACCAGCCTCCACTGGCATGTAGTTTGGCCCTTTGAATCTCTTGGGCAGGCATCTCCTTTGAACACAAATGCCATTGCCTCACATCATGGGTACAGTCATTCATGAATGGTTCTGCCAAACTCTAAGAGAGGAAGCAGTTAACCATGCAATCCTATACATGTCTTCTCAGAAGTTCAATGAGGCTTACTCCCAGGTGAGTGGATATAGGATCACAGCAGCCTAAATGTCTTACTTGATACACTTCCATTTCTAACCAGACGATTCACTTCTGGAATAACTTGACTCCTAAGCTCTCTAGGGCCAGGTTTCTGACGTATAAAACCTATTGTTTTTTATCCATGAGAAAATAGCTGAATTAAAATCCCACAAACTGACATGTATTCACAACAAATGCTTCTGTAAGCACAGTCTCTTTTTAGCTAAAAAATGCCACAAGAGAACAATAACATTTTTGGTTAGGGGGAAAACAACAACAACAACAAACATTCTTGCATTTTTTTTCAAGATCCAGTGTGATAGTGGGTCATTAGTGATGATTCACCCTAATTTCTCCATATGTGGAAGGTGGGGTTTGTTTTACTAGGTTTCAAAAATCATTATGTGGTGCAAAACCAAACTCGAGACAGAAAATGAAAAACAGAGGACTATGAAAAACTTTATAGGATGGGTGATGCTGAGCTTCCGGTAATTGACGTAACACTTTTCAAGTAACAGAAGTCAGTATAAAGTGACAATTTGGCCTGATGAGTTTGAAACATAAGGACACTGCTTCGCTAGGTGGAGAGGAAATCTATAACTGGGGACACACACACACGAGACAGGAATGGAACCCTGGGGGTGTGCCAATGATGATGGTGGTAGGGCTCAGCAGATAAGGGCTGGCTCAGTAGTTCCCACTGGGCTTTTGGGACGACCTGGGATTTGTTTGAGGGGGAAATAAAACCTGTTCCTTACACCAAGTGAGCAAGGGAAGGGGTTAGCCTATGCAAGGCATGAGATGTGGCAGGCATGGCAGGGGAAACTGGAAAAGTGGAAAGGAATTCTAGTGACTGTGCAAAAACAGGTAGATATTATGATGGGCTGACCCCGGCTGCTGCTCTAAGAGATTTTGTTGCCTGAATCAAAGGACAAGAATTCCTTTGCAATTCCATGTATAGAAGCCAACCTTAATGGCAGTAGAATTATACATTATGATTGGCAATGGGACATCTTCCTCCACAGAACCTGAGGACAGCAGGTTAGTTTACGTTAAGGGTGGGGAAAGTATGGCCCTCCAGATGTTGTCAAATGGTGACTCCCAGCATCCCTCACTATTGGCAATGCTGGCTAGGGCTGATGGGAGTTGCAGTCCAAACACATCTGGAGGACCATGTGTTCCCCACCCTTCATTTAGGGTAAGCTGGCATACAGAGCTCTGTCCAACAAAGGAACAAAGGGGAACAGCCAGGGAGCTCAGGAAAAATATGTGTGGGCCGGGCCACTACACACGCACACACACACACACACAGAGCAGGAGCATCTGTGGCCTGAGGCTGCTGCCCCACTCTGCCTAATGTTAGGGTAGGTACCAATCATTCATAAGGATAAGCAGAACAGTAGGACTTAATTGCCCCATGAAAGCATCCGTTAAGTGTAGGCAAGTACATCTTTTTTGTAGGTAGTACATCATTTCACTCTTACTGATGTTGTCACCAGTCTTATTATACTTTTCTGTTTATTCTTGACAAGCATCTTGAAATGAATGTCAAGGTCTGATAGCATATCCGTAAAGAGATTTCAATGTACGTATTGGCTGTGGATAGACTTGTGACTTTGCTTCATGACTTATTTGCACCACAGTTTCCCAGAATAAGGGGTGGGGGTCACACAATGTCAGGCCCACCTTCAGCTTGTCATAGTAGCAGTTATACAAATCTTCAATATCCATCTGTAAGATCTGGCCATGGACAATTTGTGTCGCATTAACAGTTATCATCCACTGGTAGTTGGAGTGGTGAGGGTAATTTCTAGGCCAGAGTGGAGAAGCAATTTGTCCACTGTTTCCTGCAATATTATTTCCAAACACTGAAAAATGAGAGATTTATGATGAATTACAAAATGTCCATTAAATCAATTTGTTCTATAAATAGTAACTTGAGAAATAGGTTGAAAGTCAAGGAAAATTATTTGCTGTAAGTTCTTTTCCTCCTCACAAGTTTGGGGAGTTGGTTATTTTACATTAATAATAATGCTAAATATTTACAATCACCTCCATGTCCCTAAACAGAAACATATGAGTAACTTTGTTACTGTGTGAAGGGGAGTGGGACCTTGGGGTGTATTGTTGGGATATTAAATAGATAGGCTTGTGCAAGGTTAGATACAGCTCTCTTCCTCACAAAACAGATTAGCAAGTTGTCTGCTGTTGAATAGGTGGATATGTCCGAAATCTAAATTAAAAAAAATCAAAATGGAAAGGCACTCTTAAAGCACAGTTCTGCACATGTCTAGAAGTAAGCCCTAATAAGTTTAATGGGACTAACTCCTGTGTAATTGTGTGAAGAATTTCAGACATAGAATGGTGAATGGAGATATCACAGTGGCTAAAATAAAGGTAATTCTTAGACATTCAAATATAAGACAGGGGCATTGCATGAAGATGAATTTAGGATGCGATAAGTACACTTAGTAAAGAGTAAGAGCATTAAACTGAATGGGGCATACCTCTATGTAAACATGCATGGGGCCTAGCTTTTAATGGGATATTTTATCATTTTTATGCTATGTAGGACAGAAGTAAAAGCTTATCAAGTCAGGTCAAGCCAGCAAAGTTTTTTTTTCAGATACAAACCATGTGAAAATCAGCTGACTGGGGCCTATAATATATCAGGAGTGGATACTGGATCAGTTAATTAGAAATATCGACCATGGCTTAGTGTACTTCATTCTCACCATCATGAGAAGGAATTAGAATCACCACTTCACACATAAATGTGGATTGAAAGAATGGGGGAGGAGGGAATCTGGTATTTTACAGAAATACTTCTAAAATTATACTCATCCAATTTTCTCCCCCAGATTCTGAATTAACACTGGTCTTGCTTCCACAGCTGATGCAATGCATTAGGAATTTTCACTGGACCCATGTTTGATTTCCAAATTCTCATTCTGTACAGAGTACTGCACGTGTGCATTATACTACAGCTTTTGAATTTGTTTCTCTCCTACTCTACATTACCGTTTAAACCCCCCACATACACATTAACCTTGATTGAGAAAGAAATGCCTCTAGTGGCAAATAGCATGCACTCATTTGATTAATGGTCCAGTGACAATATAATAATTTATGCCTGTACTTACATTACAGATGTAAACAAAATTAAAATATGTAGATAAAATAGTACTTTTTGTGAAGTTAGGAGAGCTATATGGTGCTGTTGACTGATTCCCCAGAAGGTGAAACAGAGCTATACTGTCATGGCATGTATCTTTTCTTCCATGCTTACAAGTGATTAGTGAAGTGACCATTTCTCTTTGAGTTCAATATTTACTTACAGTGAGTGAATGTGGCCTGGAATCCCCTTCTACTGTCCGAGCCATCTGAGGCAAATTTAACCCACAGCGTGTGTGCAGTGATAGAGGTGTAATTCACCGGCAAAGAGTTTCCACAGTATCGTCCCACCAGCTGGCCACTGAAACTGCCTTCCCTAATTTCGATGTAGTCCTTGGTACAGTCTTTACTTTCTTCCATCTGAAATTCTCTGTTTTCAACAGGCAATATGGATGCATTAATTAATGAAACAATACATATAATTTAAAGTAAAGCACAATGGAAATTGATGTACCAGATCAGTCTATCAGTGGTTTCACACCTTTCTCCTTAGGAGGGTTAGTAAAACAATAACAGTAATTAAGTAGAACTTCAAAACATTGTTCTGTAAAAAAAGATCCAGTTACTACTGCAGGGTTACACATAAGGGGAAAGTTATGGATGAGCCTTGTATTTCATTACAATGTTGTGGCAATGTTGTGGCCCTGTACTGTCTACCTCAATGCCCACTTTTCCCAGGTCTCCCGTTCAACATATGGAGACACCCTCTGTGTGATCCACCAGGGTTTAATCTCCCTTAGACAGTGGCTTACTGCCCTACACATCTGGAAGGAAGCATTTCCTGTCTTAAATGCTGCTTCCAGGTAGGTGGAGCCAATCTGCTTGACCTCTTGGTAGTCTGAAGTCCCCTGCAACACTAAGATTCCCTTGCTGGCTGGGGATGATAGGAGTTCTTGTCCAACAAATATGGAGGGCACCAGGTTGGGGAAGGCACCATTCCCAGTAAAACCAAGTTTAAGAACTCAATGTAGTAGGTGATGACTTTTGGCAGCCCTTCAAATTAGAGAACTGTCCTCTGTAAAACAGGAAACATGGCCAATGTAACACACATGTATGCAATAACACACACACAGTGATGTTGTTCGCATGTAGCAGCAAGCCACTGTGTGTGAGTTTCCCCTTGCTGTTTTGCATTTTGAAAATTCAAGCTACAGCAGGGGTCCCCTGTGGCTTGTCATTATGTGCCAACCCAGAATGTGGGTTGTTGGCTGTTGGGGTGGTTAACAAGCCACCCAGAAGCCATGGCCTGTTTTAGGGTTTCAGGTGGCTTGTTAACCACTTCAGTGACCCACCCTCACTGGGTTTGCCCATAACAAGAAGCCAAGGCGCACCCCCCACATCAGCTTGAATTTTCAAAATGGCGGCTGGCACCACAATGAGAAGCCATGGGGAAATTCGCGCACCTTGGCTTCTCATTATGTGCTACTGGCTCAATAACCCACTCATGCACAAACCTCTTATATTTGCTATATAACTTGTACTTTAATTCTTGCTTAGGCTGTTTTACTCAAGCTGTTCCCAAGAATATTAGTGATAAGCAATTATAATGAGTGATTTTCTTTATTTCTTTAGTGATCTTGTTATATTATTACATATGTTCTTTTTTGGTTGCCTTTTTAAAACACTTTATTTTAAAATAAAATAAAATGTCATGTGGCAGATGTTTATCCTAATCGTAGATTTATTACTTGGTAGAGGGAGGAACTCTGCGTATGGTCAGGGATTATTTCACATTTGTAGGACTGAACCATAACACTGATAGTCAATCTTCTAATGCTAAGCTCTTGTTGTTGTTTATTCGGTCAGTTGCTTCCGACTCTTCGTGACTTCATGGACCAGCCCACGCCAGAGCTTCCTGTTGGCCGTCGCCACCCCTAGCTCCCCCAAGGTCAAGTCCATCACCTCCAGAATATCATCCATCCATCGTGCCCTTGGTCAGCCCCTCTTCCTTTTGCCTTCCACTTTCCCTAGCATCAGCATCTTCTCCAGGGTATCCTGTCTTCTCATTATGTGGCCAAAGTACTTCAGTTTTGCCTTGAATATCATTCCCTCCAGTAAGCAGTCTGGCTTTATTTCCTGGAGTATGGACTGGTTTGATCTTCTTGCAGTCCAAGGCACTCTCAGAATTTTCCTCCAGCACCACAGTTCAAAAGCATCTACCTTCCTTCGCTCAGCCTTCCTTATGGTCCAGCTCTCGCAGCCATAGGTTACTATGGGGAATACCATTGCTTTAACTATGCGGACCTTTGTTGTCAGTGTAATGTCTCTGCTCTTAACAATTTTATCAAGATTGGTCATTGCTGTCCTCCCAAGAAGTAAACGTCTTCTGATTTCCTGGCTGCAGTCAGTGTCTGCAGTAATCTTTGCGCCTAGAAAGACAAAGTCTGTAAATGCCTCCACGTTTTCTCCCTCTATTTGCCAGTGATCAATCAAGCTGGTTGCCATAATCTTGGTTTTTTTGAGGTTTAACTGCAACCCAGCTTTTGCACTTTCTTCTTTCACCTTTGCCATGAGGTTCCTCAGCTCCTCCTCACTTTCAGCTATCAAAGTGGTATCATCTGCATATCTGAGACTGTTAATGTTTCTTCCAGAGATTTTAACTCCAGCCTTGGATTCATCAAGCCCAGCACGTTGCATGATGTGTTCTGTGTACAGGTTGAATAGGTAGGGTGAGAGTATACAACCCTGCTGTACTCCTTTCCCAATCTTAAACCAGTCCGTTGTTCCGTGGTCTGTTCTTACCATTGCAACTTGGTCGTTATACAGATTCCCCAGGAGGCAGACAAGATGACTTGGTATCCCCATGCCACCAAGAACTTGCCACAATTTGTTATGATCCACACAGTCAAAGGCTTTAGAATAGTCAATAAAACAGAAATAGATGTTTTTCTGAAACTCCCTGGCTTTCTCCATTATCCAGTAGATATTGGCAATTTGGTCTCTAGTTCCTCTGCCTTTTCGAAACCCAGCTTGTACATCTGGCAATTCTCGTTCCATGAATTGCTGGAGTCTACCTTGCAAGATCTTGAGCATTAGCATTACCTTACTGGCATGTGAAATAAGTGCCACTGTTCGATAGTTTGAAGATTCTTTGGTGCTTCCCTTTTTTGGTATAGGGATATAAGTTGATCTTTTCCAATCTGTTGGCCATTCTTGTGTTTTCTAAATTTGCTGGCATATGGCATGCATCACCTTGACAACATCATCTTGCAAGATTTTAAACAGTTCAGCTGGGATACCATCATCTCCTGCTGCCTTGTTATTAGCAATGCTTCTTAAGGCCCATTTAACCTCACTCTTCAGGATGTCTGGCTCTAGCTCACTGACCACACCGTCAAATCTATCCCCGCTATTGTTATCCTTCCTATACAGATCTTCCGTATATTCTTGCCACCTTTTCTTGATCTCTTCTGCTTCTGTTAGGTCCTTGCCACCTTTGTTTTTGATCATACCCATTTTTGCCCAGAATTTACCTCCGATGTTTCTAATTTTCTGGAAGAGGTCACTTGTCCTTCCTATTTTATTACCTTCTTCCACTTCCGCGCATTGCTTGTTTAAAAATAATTCCTGATCTCTTCTGGCTAACCTCTGGAATTTTGCATTTACTTGGGCATATCTTCCCCTATCACTGTTGCCTTTTGCTTTCCTTCTTTCTTGGGCTGCTTCCAGTGTCTCAGCAGACAGCCATCTTGCCTTCTTGGTTTTCTTTTTCTTTGGGACGTTTTTTGTTGCCGCCTCCTGAACAATTTGCGAACTATGTTGCGAACTAATGCTAAGCTCTAATGGCACAATAAACTTTGTTTTTCCTGCCTCTTTGTCGTTAGTCCACGATGCTTCTTCCTTCCTCACTTCTGCTAAGATCTAATGGACCCTAGTTTTTTAAAAAAATATGTTCTTTGTTGATGTAGCTGAAATAGTTATTTCATTTTAAGGAAATACATCATTTGATTTTTGAGAGGTTTGATGTCTGGGTGTTTTTTGTGGGTTTTTAAAAGTGTATGCAGCCAGAAGGAAGTGTTGCCTGCCATTTTTAAAGCTTTGATGTGGTTTTAATTTCAGTTTTTGGAAGTGTGTGTGTGTGTGTGTGTGATTCCCACAAAATGCACGACTTCAAAAGCACATGCCATGTGTTCTGGCTTAATTGCTACTTGAAAGGGGCTGGGCAAGGGTGGCCACTTATGTATCACCAAGAAAACAAGACAAAAGAGGGCAAAGATTTGCACAGCATTTGCCTATGCTCATTTATTACAAATGCAAATTTAAAAATAACTACTCCCCCCTTCTGAATAAAAATATAATACATCTCATCATAAAGAGGAAGCCGGTGACCTGTGTGGCCTGCTCAAGTTGCTACCCAGATGCTCACTGTTGATGGGTAATTTCAGGGCCCCAGCTCTGCTCTCTTTTTAGGGTTCTTTATCTTTGAATTGGAATTGGATGGGACAGCCCTTCAGGAAAAGTATATCTTCAGACAGAGGTCCTCTGACAGCCTTCATATCAAGGAGTGTCCTCTGTAAATAGCAAATATGGCTTCTCTAGGTTGGGCCTCAGCTTTGTCTGAAAATCAGACTTATGCTCTCTCATACAGAAGCCATTTCTCCTAATAATGAGTTTGTACAGAATAGGTGATGTTTCCCAGTAGGGAGACTATAGCACTCTGCACATGATGGCCCTCTTTTCTTTAGAAGTGCTGAACAACTCTTGGTGTGAGGAAGGGAGGAGGAGTTAAAATTGGTGCCCCAAAATTTCACCAACCACTACTGAGTTGGCACATCTGTTCTTAAACGAACCGCCGTAGGCATTTACGTACATCAGGAACTAATCTGAACATTAAACGCTAACTGAATTTTTTCCTGTAACAAAATAGTACTGTATTTTCTTTATAGTCAGTCATGAATTTAAAAAATAAAATAAAATAAAACCAGAAAGGGTTTTTTAGAATTGAAGTGCAAAATCTCTCTACTCTCAGATTTCTTTCCAGCTTGAGTGGATCCACATGTCTACAGGGTAGTATGAAACAGAACCCAACTCTCATCTGGATGCACTTTGTGTTAATTTAGAGCTCCCCCTTGGAATATGCTACAGGAGTAATTTTGCAAAGCTGGTATTCAAAAGATGAATAGGTTTCGCCAAAGAAACTGATACAAAACTGATAATGGATAAGTCTATAATAAGTGACATCTTACAGACTGTTTGAAGACCTTGCACTAATTTTTGATTTTCCTTTCAGTTATGAAAACCTGGGAAAGAACTACTTTCATTAAAAAGAAAAAAAGAGTATGCCGTAGGTTACCCACTGGCCTCGCTGACACTGGGGTGAGTGCGCATGATTCTGTGATTCTAAGTCAGGACATTACTTGTGGGTATATTTGTCCTTTTTCCTAGAATGAATGTGCATACAGGATTTTGCAATTTCCTCATGCAGACAAGGACTAACTTCATTTTCTTCACTTTGCATTGTTCATCTGTTCCACACAGTGGTTTTATATTACTAAATGCACCGAACTCCTCTCCTAAACATTTTTACATCCTGTACTGTTTTGTTCTAATATTTAGACTTTTGGTATTGCATACATTAGTAGCCAATATTTGTGTTATAAGCTGAATTTCCTTCAATTTAATAATAACTATTTTAGGCTATGATCCTGTACACACTAACCTGGGATGAGGCCCACCCAATGGGTCTTTGTTGTTGTTGTTCAGTCGTTAAGTCATGTCCGACTCTTCGTGACCCCATGGACCAATGGGTCTTACTTCTGAGCAAATGGGCATAGGATTGCACTGCCAGAAATTTAAGCAATGCTTTGGTTTTTCCACTGAACTCTGATCTATATTATATTTAGTATTGGACTGGTTGACCTGGTTTGCATGACATGCCAGGCTCACAGTGGGTTATTTAATGGTTTATAGTAGCGAGGTAGGGATATGCAAGCATTGTTTAAGCCTCGAATAACCCATGGTGGCCTGGTATGGATGACATGCCGCAACCCCATTGGGGGTTGCATATTCATAATGGCACCTGGCATGTGCCACGGCTCATCATGGGTTAAATAGCCCACATGAACCCAGCATGTCATGTGAACTGGCCTATTATGTAAGGAGAAGTGTTGCTGATTAAATAGTCCCTTCCCTGCCCCCACCACAGCACCTAGCTGCCCCAGGGAAGGCAACATTGCCTATTATTATTATTATTGTTGTTATTATTATTATTATTACATTATATCCCACATTTTTTCCTCTTTAAGGAACCGAAGGCGGCATACATAATCCTCCTCCTCCTCCTCCATTTTACCCTCACAACAACAACCCTGTGAGGTGGGTTGGTGTCAGGGAGCCCAGAGAGCCCCAAAACAGTTCTGATTCTGAGGAAGAGATAGAAGCTGCGGGAGAGGAACCCGCTCGCTGTTCAGAGGAGCAGCCAGGGGGAGATCCCCTCCCAGTACACATTCCTGAGAGTGATAGTGACCCTGGCAGGGAGAGGGAGGTGCAATAGCAGTTTCTGGATGCTAGGCGCCGGTGCAGCATCAAGCGGGAGATGGCGGGTGCTGAGAGGAAGTGCTCAGCGATGGCAACAGCAGCGCCCCAATGCCCCACGGGAAAGGGGTGGACTCTCTCCTCCTAGCCCATAAGTTTAGAGGTTTCCCACCTCTCCAAATGGAGATCAACTGATTCCTAAGGCTAGAACCCCTGAGTGGGCAGCTCTCTTAAGTCTCACTCGTAGGATCAAGCAGTTAGCATCTGTAAGCGTCATTAGGTTGAATGGCAATAAAGCCTTGGAAAAGAGCCCTATTGTCTGCATGTTGATTCTGGCTACCTGAGGATTTCAGAAGGTGGCAGGGGTTACCTCCCTACAGTTGGGTTGAGAGTCTGTGACTGGCCCAAAGTCACCCAGTGAGCTTCCGTGGCCGAATGAGGTCTAGAACCCAGATCTCCGGACTCCCAGTCCAACACTCTAGCCACTACACCACACTGGCTCGATTTGATATAGCTACACAATTGGTCCTAACCAACATGACTACATTTCATACATATTACTGGAGCATCACAGGGCTAATCAACAGGGAAGCTAGGAGCCACACCTCTTCTGTAACTTATGAATCATGCCATGAAATGTCTGCATGGACAGAGGCCCCAGTTCATGGTATGAAAGAGCCTTTCCAAGACTCCATCCTATATATTCATTGCATCGTGCGTATGGTGATGCCCTTCCAATTATTGCTATTATTATTATTATTAATATTATTATTAATGATGATGATGATGATGATGACAGGAGAAACTTGCATACACTGGAGCTCCATGTTTTTTATTATTCCATACATGAGATTCTGGAATGCAGAAATAAAACAAACAAATAAATAAATAAAACATATTTATGCAGAAATAAAACGTATTTAGGATTGGAATGCCAGTTCAATTCAAAGTCAATCATAGCCAGGTGTGTACTATGATTGTTGCTCTATTAACGTAATAAAATCTCTCCGGTACCTATATGCAAAGCTTGAAAAAGACCCAGTAAGGAAGCTGAAACATTTATTTTGCAAGAAAGCCCACAGAGGTGAAAGGAGTAGTAGTAGTAATGATCTCTCGTTGTTTGTGATATACTAGAGGGCAGCACAAAATGCAATAGTCTGGAAGTCTACCATGTTATGTGCTCGTTAATACACAGCAGAAGAAATGGACTCCAAGCCTTTTATGGCTGCTACTGTGTTCTCTTTCCAAGTTGTTGTGGGCACTGCAACACTTTTACATGCTGGTAATTACGTTTCCTACTAAACACAGCATTTCCTTCCTGCAGCTCCATTAAAAGACTGAACAATAACCCTTTGGAAATTCGATTTACGTGAAAGACAGCTGGAGCCGGTTGCCAGGGGAGCTTGGAATGTTCCAGACACATTCAACGTTCATTGGGTATGGCTCAGGAAAGTTGGGGCTATTGAAGGCTCCTCTCTCCATATGGAAAGTGCCCCCACAGGCTGTAATGAGGAGAGAGAGAGAGAGAGAGAGAGAGAGAGAGAGAGAGAGAGAGAGATGAACTACAAGGAGGTGCATAAAGGGAGAAAATACCTCAAGCAGATTGGATATTTTGAGTGCCAGGAAAGCATGGGATTTCCCTTTTGTGTAGCTTCTTGGCAAAAGCAAATATCTTCATCAGAGTTATGGCTCAAAACAGGAAATCCTGGTTACAGGAAATAAGTGGCTCAATTTCTCTAGTCTTGCAAGTTGTGTGGCTGACTCAGGACATGCCTGTAAGAACAGTGGAGGTTGGTGGCTACGATGTCAGTGGGGTGGTGCATCCGTTCCAGCTTTCAGTCTGAACCAGTCAGAGCTCTAAAGGAGCTACCCAAGGTGCTTCCACCTGCTTTGCACCTTTAGAGTACTGACTGAAACCGGGAGTGGATTCACTGACCCACTGACATCAGACCTGCCAGCCTCCACTGAGTAACAGAGCTTTCCATACTCCCAGTCTGGCACTTCAGTCCCGCCTTAAACCAGAAGTGCAGGGCAGAATACCTCAAAATATGGTACGGTGCAGAATGAGGAGTTTGCACCCCAACAGAGCTCCTTTGGTTGTGTAGACCACATGCCATGCATCGACTGCTATAGCCTACATCTGTTGTGCAAGCAAAATGGCGAGCAAACACGAGTAAAAGCCCACTTCAGTCCTTGCCACTCCCCTGTTCCTTGTTGGGAACAGGGCGGGTGGAGTCACAGCCTGGGCATGCAATTTTCCTAATATACTGTCTTTTTTAACATTATTTTCACTAAAATAACTATATCCTCAAGGGTTGCCTGTCACTTCTCTAGAATCATTCGAACACAGACTTACCAGATGTCGATGCAGCAAAGGTGGCATGGAACCCTTTGGCAGTAGTGACGTTATTAGAAACAAAGCTGATGGACATAGCACTGCCGAAAGAAGTAACTGGATGTGGCACAATGGCGCCGCAATAACGCCCTGGAAAAACCAATGTAAGAGATGTAAAGTTTGCATTGTTTCTTTGGGTGGCCCACTTATCATCACATGCTCTTGACCCAGGTTCCTTTGAGTTGTACATTCACAGAAATAAGAGAGCCTCTGTTGGATCAGACAGGATTGTGTTTCCCACAGTGACCAACTGGATGCTTCCCAGATGCCCTTTAGCAGGGCATGAAGGCAATAGCTCTCTCCTACTGTTGGTCTCCATCAGCTGGCATTCAGTGGCGTATATGGAGTTTCCATATGGCCGCTATGACTAATTATCACTGCCTTTGTTCTTCTTAATCCCCGATGTAATCCTGTCTGGTCTTGCCCGCTTGGTAATCTTGGGCCTTTACAATCTCCTGTTTGCCTCATATCTGTATGGACTCCACAGCATTAATCTCTAGAAAGATGGAAGATTATGAATCTGGATCCTCCTTTGGCCTTGCCCTTCTCAACTATCCCACCATAGCTGAACCTCACAACTGGCTCTTGGATTTACTTCCCAGAAGTGTCGCTATATTGGAAGTAGGCTCACAGTGCAGCACTGCAAATTTCCTCAAATTGAATGGAGAGATAAGGTGAAAATTTCCAGTTTCTGCTCATGGTGGACAAACTAGATGATGCATTTTCTATGGACCAATAAAAGAAAAAGTGATTGCAGTGGGGAACAGAGCAACCATGTCCACGAACCCTTAGTTTATGCAAGGTCAGTGAAGCTGTAGCTACTACAGGGACCAACCTTCAGTCATGAATCTTATCACACTGACTGAAGACAAACTCTACAGAAGCTGCATTACATTTCTTTATTGGGAACCTCCAGATGTTGTTGGACTCCAACTCCCATCAGCCTCAGCCAGCATGGTCAATGGTAAGCTGAGGTATAATCCAACAACATTTGGAGGACCAAAGGTTCTCTGCTTTATGGGCTACCAAATATATTGCTGGAAGGTGTTTTCTGAAATACATACCCTTCACTTTTCACGCCCTTAATGGACACTTATCCCTTATCAATTCTGGTTATGAATAAATGCATATATATATATATATTCAGAGATGCAGCCAAATAAGTAAATGCTACTGTACCTTGCAGAGGTGCATTGACATTAGCTCCTTCCCGAATTTCTAGATAATCTGTGCTGCAGTTTTGCCTTCCATCTTCAGTCTCAAAGTCAGTGAATGATAGTGTAACATGGTTGACTGTTGAAAAAAGCAGGTTGAAAACAGACGGGGAGTTTTGCATTTCCCTTAGGAAGGACTGAGTGGAATTTTCAAATTGAAAGTTGCCCATTTTATTTCATTTCATTTTTATCACCAGGAGGGAACAACTTAATAGGTTCAGATATATATGAATGAAGAGTCTCAGGCTCTTCCTACATCTTTCCCACACAGTGATTCCCTTCCCCCTTTCCTGGTTTAAAGAAAATCATAGCTTGCTATTTCATACAAGCCAGCAAACTATGGTTTTTACATTGCCCCGCAAAACAGGTTTCATCCTGATTTGCAGCCCTAGGTTGCTGGGCAAACAGAAACTATACTTTGCCTTAAACCAGAAAAGGAGAGAGATAATCATCAATCACTGCAACACACAAGCGGAGGAGGAAGGAGTGTGCAAGCCGAAGTCTTGACTGCTCTTTCATGTAGCGCAGCTTTACCTGACTGGTCCCCTCCAGACATTTTGGACTGCTATAACTCCCAGAATTCTTGACCATTGGCCATGCTAGCTGGAGCTGATGGGAGTTGAGGTACAAAACCTCTGGAGGGTACCAGGTTGGGGAAGTGTGATGTAGTGCCAAACCATGGTTTGATGTTCCAGGGGAACCATCCCACTGTATTGAACTCACATCCTAACACTATCCCCCATTCTAATTCCTGATATCCAGGACAACTCTATCACTGTATTCTTTTTTAAAGAATCTTCAGATCAACCATTCCAACAAGCAGTTGGGTGTGACTGACTGGAATTCAACTCTATAGTCAGTCTGTATCTTTCCCAGTCTCCTGCACAGTCATGCAAAGGTATTTATTTATTTATTATTGCATTTATATTCCGCCTTTTTTCTCTTGCAAGGCACCCAAGGTGGCTTACATTATCCTCCTCCTCTCCATTTTATCCTCACAACAACAACCCTGTGAGGTAGGTTGGGCTGAAAGTCTGTGACTGGCTGGCCCAAAGTCACCCAGTGAGCTTCCATGGCCGAGTGGGGACTAGAACCCGGATCTCCCAGCTCCCAGTCCAACACTCTTGCCACTACACCACACTGGCTCTCTGTAGTCAATAAAAGCTACTGCTGATGAACCTCAGGGTGTCAAATAAACCCCGAACCTCAGAGGGCACCAAGAGAGAGCTGTGGGGCTAGGGGAGGTTTGTTCACAGCACATGTAGAGGAACTGCATCATTCTCAATTGTGAAAACGGCTTTGTGTCTCTTTATAGTTAGCTGGCTTGCAGGATTTAATACATCACAGCCAAGGCTTCCGGTCCTTTTAATAATTGTGCAGAAGCAGCTTGCTCCAAGAAAATGAGATAGACTTGGATCTGGGCTCATGTTCTCACGCTCCCACAGATTTGTTGCAGCCTTGGATAAATCATATTCTCTGAGACTGGGTATACAATATATCTACAGTTATGAGAAACTAAACATCAGGTTTTAGACTAGTACTTGTGTGTGTGCGTGCGCGCATGTGTATGCATGTATGTATTTATTGCTGTGAGCCTGAAAGGCAGCCAATAAATCTTTTAAATAAAAAATAAAATAAAATATACAGAGCTGGTCTGTGGACACATTCCTCACTTTCATTACATATGCACACTGATAACCTTCATTCAAATAACTATGGACTTTTGTGCAAGCACAAGAGTTCTATTTATCCTGTGGTAATCTGAGTTTTATAAACTCTAGCAACACCTCCAAGCCTCATAATCAAGGCCCTAAACCTGGCAGAGTGGCAAGGTCACATGTTGTCTTATTTTGCACACAACCCTAAATCTTTCCACAGTAAAACCCACTCCAGCACAGATTTAAGTGTCCCTTGGCCGTGCCCATCTACCAGGATGCAGGACTTCCTACAGAGAAGTAAAGGAGGGATTCCTCATTGTTATCACAGATGAGAGGAGGATGTTAGTCATCCAGCCAACTTCCCCACAAGAGAGGGATGCGTCTGTTAACTTACATGGCTCCTGGGCTCGAATAATCCAGCTACAGTTCTGATTGTTTGGGTACTTGGCTGGGTACAGAGGGGAGGAAATTGCTGCACCAACCGAATCAGCTTCTAAGACTCTTCCACATGCTTTGGAATAAAAGATAGATAGATGATAGATAGATAGATGATAGATAGATAGATAGATAGATAAATGTGCAGCTGAAGCCTGAGGAAATTAGGCCTTTTTTAGCAATGTGAGCATGCTCAGACACTGAAAATGTACAGCTCCTTCCTGGTTTTCGGAGAAAGCTGCCCAAATCACTTATCATAATCGTCAAATCTCCAACTTGATTTTAAACAAGGAACCTTGGAAGCTGCCTTTTGCTGAGTCAGACTATAGGCCTGCCTACTCCAGCATTGTCCCAGCCCCATCCCCCTAATGTTTCAGACTACGACTCCCATCAGCTCCAGCCAGCATTACTAATGGTCATGGATGATGGAAGTTGCAATCTGAAACCTCTGGAGGGGAACCAGGTTGGGGGAAGCTGGCAACCTGATAGGTAGCTATCCAAGGTCTGAGGCATCTTTTCTAGCCCAGCAGTCTGATCCTTTTAACTAAAATTGCCAGAATTTGAACCTGAGACCCCCTGCATGCAAAGAGCTTGTGCTCTACCACTGAACCGCAGCCCTTTTCCGCAGAATCTTTTCATTCTGGCAAACTGCAAGAATATTTCATTCTGTGCCAGATGCTATAGCTTGCTAGTTATGATCACAGCACAGTCACTGTGACTATTTTGCTGGACAGGCCTTACTGGTCTGTAATACCTGTACAAAGGAGACAGCGCTACTTACGATGAGTATTCAAATGGCTCATATAACTTTTCAACTGATACAACTCGCCAAACTTTGCACCTGTAACAATTTTATAGGCGTTTGAAAATAAACGTGTGCCTACAGATTTACACACTGAAATTAACAAGACGGTCAAATTACAATAGTGTTATTTCAGTTAGTTTCACATAAAGATGT
This sequence comes from Heloderma suspectum, assembly GCF_057233095.1. Lineage (NCBI taxonomy): Eukaryota > Metazoa > Chordata > Lepidosauria > Squamata > Helodermatidae > Heloderma > Heloderma suspectum. Next base: position 198,261,775 of record NC_139462.1, read on the forward strand.
CAGAAATAGGAGGAGGGGCTGTAGTTCTGTGGCAGAGCCCCTGCTTTGCACGCGGAAGGTCCCAGGTTCAATCCCCAGCATCTCCAGGTAGGGCTGGAAAAAATCCTGCCAGAAACCCTGGAGAGCTGCTGTTGCCAGTCGGTGTCGACAATACTGGGCTAGATGGACTAAGGGTAGAAGGCAACTTCCCATGTTGCTAAATGATAAAAGGGTGATACCATAAATGCATCTTGTATGATAGAATCAACTGTAATGAAATGTAATAAATGATAATAATAACAAAAAGTAGAAATGTGATGCCGAGAAATGAAGCCGCTTTCAGTCCAAGCCTACTGTAGCATACTAAACTTGGTAAGAATAGCAGCAGCAGCAAACTACCACCCTGCCAGAAAACCCTTCACAGATGCCTTTTTTCAGGTTTAGGGTTGGTATGGCCCCATCTGATATTCAAATCACACATAAGAAATAGGACCGGTAGTTAGGACCAGAATAAACACAAGCAAACTCAAGACAGTGAGAAACTTGCCTTCAGTGAACTGAGCACTAAAGCCCCTGAGATGGACAGTGCTGTCAGAGCGAAATCGCACAAACATGGTATTTTGTGTGGAAGTGATAGAAGACGGTCGCTGCTGACCACAGACTTTTCTAAGAAGTGGAGCTGCACTATCTCGCCCATCAAATACCTATAGGACAGAGCAGTATGTGAAAATTTAGAATGGCATAGCTTACTTCCCATGCTCCAGAAATTCACAACTGACCACATAAATAGCTCCAAACTTTTACACATATACATTATTTATGGAGGGCTTGTTATTTTCTTCCTCTTATTTATCAGCTACTGGTTATGCACGTAACTGGGAAAGAAGGAATGCATTGTTTATAACAGTCACAGACCTATAAACGTTTTTGTACAAAAGAAAGATACAGTTAATTAAGAGTAATTAAATAAAACCAATACATTTTAAAATGGGGCTGTGGCGATTCCACATGCGCAATATGTAAATAGTAAAAGTTTGTATATATGTATGGTGGTTGGTATGTATCTGGAATGACTGACAGGTGAGTGTGAGGCAGGGTTTGGCAGAGCGTGGGCAAGAATGACAGTTTGGCAAGTGGAAGAAAGGGGAAGTGGCTGAGTGGGAATGGAATGCAGTGCGATCGGATGAGAGCATGGGCAAGAAAAGGCGGGGTGAGTGCTTCTCGAGAGTCAGATAAGTCTGGGAGGAAGGTAGATTGGGAACAGCTAGATTAATCTGGGATTAGACTGGGAGATAAAAGTGAGAACATCTAGTGAGATAGTCTGTGGGTTAGAGAGAGTGTGAGAGAAGGTGTGAAGGGTTTTGAACACAGAACTAAAAGCAAGGGTTATATTGTGCATTATAGGGATGGCGGAGAAATCTGCCACGGACTCCAATGAGGCCAGAGTCTTTAGAATCCACCCCCCCCCGAGTCCATGGCGGAACGGACTGCTCCCCCCCCCCCTGTGAAGGCCGGTTGGGATGGACCCTACCTGGTGGCGGCCGATCTGGGTCTGTCATCTTCGTTCCGCAGCCATCCGCTGCCGGATTGCAGAAGAAAATGGCGTCTGGAGTAGTGGATGCCATTTGCGTCCCTGCCCTTGGCCGTGATAGGCTATGTAAATATTTATGTAGCCTATGATGGCAAAGAGCAGGGACGCAAATGGCATCTGCTGTGCCATTCGCATCCCTGCTCTTTGCCGTGATAAGCTACGTAAATATTTATGTAGCCTATGATGGCAAAGAGCAGGGACGCAAATGGCGTCTGCTGTGCCATTTGCGTCCCTGCTCTTTGCCGTGATAAGCTATGTAAATATTTACGTAGCCTATCATGGTTAAGGGCAGGGACGCAAATGGCGTCCACTGCGCCAGACACCATTTGTGTGGCAGCGGCTGGAAGTCCAGCTGCAGACAGGCCCGGCTGGCGGCTCTGCAGACTCACCGCTGAGCGGAACCGGCTGGGGAGGATCCCGGGGGGAAGGACGGATCGCCTCCCCCCCCCCGTGGACCCCTTCAGCGGATGGGTAAGTAGGTTTCGTACACCCCTAGCAGTTTATAGTGTTGTCTTATTTTAATCATCATTCCTGATATCCTTTCCTCATCCCAGCCCAGTTCCTATTTCCAATCCTGTTGTACCAAATAAACCTTCTTTGTTTTCAATTTTAAAAGAAAGCTTCCTTTTTAGTTATTACGAAGGGTTTCGTGGAATCACCCCCCCACCCCACCCCCCATGCTGGCTGCTTGGTCTGTGCTACCAAAATGGAAGAAAGCAGCTCTGAAAGGGTTACTGGTGGCAGCAATTGAGAGAGCGGTGAAGCATTTTCCCCCCTTGTTTGCATTGAAATAAGAAAAGACCTAGCTAGCAGCAACCTTCCCAGTGACATAGGTAGTAGGATACATAACTGGGAAAGCCTCAGCCATGGGCAGTTTAAATACGGCTGCTGCTATTCCCATTTTATGGCACTCGTGGCTTTGCCTTATTCACAATTTTAGCATTTTTAAAATTTGTATCCAAAGAAACAGATTGCCAAATTGCAAATTCAAAGATTATCAGAAGGCTGAGCACCGAAGAATTGATGCTTTCGAACTGTGGTGCTGGAGAAGACTCTTACGAGTCCCCTGGACTGCAAGGAGGTCACATCAGTCCATCCTAAAGGAAATCAACCCTGATTGCTCATTGGAAGGACAGATACTGAAGCTGAAGCTCAAATATTGTGGCCACCTAATGTGAAGAGAAAACTCCCTGGAAAAGACCCTGATGCTGGGAAGGATTGAAGGCAAAAGGAGAAGGGGACGGCAGAGGATGAGATGGCTAGATAGCATCACCGATGCAATTAATATGAACTTGAGCACACTCCAGGAGAGAGCGGAGGGCAGGAAGGCCTGGCGTGCTGTGGTCCATGGGGTCACGAAGAGTCGGACACGACTGAACGACCGAACAACAAAATATATTTTAATCATGACTTTGACTACCAAACGGATATCTGTACTTGGATTGTAGACTTAATCAGACTTGGGGTGCAATCCCACCATCCCTGGAGAGTATCCAGGGGAACATAGGATTCTTTGGATCCCCCCTCCCAAAGCCATAGACACTGCTACCACTTTGAGAGGGGGACTACATGGTCCAATCCCTCCCTCTAGCAGCTGCTGCAGCTCCTGGTTTCCAAAGCTGCAAAGACATCCTTGGAGAACCTCACAGAGGTAAAAAATTGGGTGTTCTGGTGGGTGCAGAGGGAAGGGGAGAGGAGAGGAGAGGCCTGGACACAAAAATCTTATGGCCTCGCCAGCCCTGGCCCCACCCTGCCAGTGTGCCTCCTCTAGATGTGCTCAAGCCTCAAAGGTCCATCTAGTGGTGGGGGGGATAAAAAGAAGGATGGAAAGGTGAAAATCGCCTCTGTCACTCTTCCCACCTTGCTGGCAACAGCCCAGCAGGGCATAGGATACTTGGAAACCTCCAAGATCAGAGGGTTCCATCTAGAAGATGACAAGCGTTGCACCCTTAGGCTGCAATCCTGTACACATTTACCTGAACATAACCCCATTGAGTTCAATGGGACTAGCTCAATGGGACGTACTTCTAAGTAAAGATGCATAGGATTGCACTGTAAATATGTAAACATTAGAAGATCAACACAATTGTGAGAAAAAGCAACCCAAAATTTGAAATGAGCATAAAATCTCACACAACTGTTATTCTTCCAGTCCACCCTGCATAAAGTGTTTTTTTTAAAAAATTGAATACCTACCTTTGACCTTCACATTACATCCAACTGCAACTGACAAAGGACATTTACGGAGCTAGTCTATGGCTCCCAGACATCATCTGGGAAGCTATAGCATATGGTGGATCCCCCACCCCACTTTTGAGGCTGTACACAGAGCTTGCCGGGGGGGGGGAGGAGAAACCCCTGCTCAGGTTTTTCCCCCACCCGACCCCTCCCAGTTACTGTGGAAAGCCCCATGGTGGCTTCTGTTCGAAGGCTGCTGTTGCAACCTGAGACTATGATGGATTGGTACTTTTGTTTATATTGTTGTCTTTTTAAATGTTGATATTTTATGCAATTTTAATATTATTGATGATTAAACTATATTTTAACTGTTGTATATTTCTATTTATATGTTTTATCTGTACAAGTTTTTAATGTTGTAAAGCTGCCTCGAGTCCCAGTATTGGGGAAAAGGCAGGATATTAACCACCACCACCTCAGACAAGGACAGGGAGGGAGGAAACAGGACATGCTGGAGGGCAGGGAGGGGAGAGGCTATGGATCTGCTGGATTCCAAGGCCTCTGAGCCCTGTCCCTGTCCCCAGCAGTGGGACCCAGCTAGATGGGTTCAGTCAGAGGCCCATCTAGTGGGAAATGGCTATTTGGAGGGCAGAGAGGCAGAATTTGCCTCTGCTGTTCCTTTTGCCCTAACAACAACAGCCCAGCAGGGCAAAGGATTCTTGGAAACCTCCAGTCTTGGAGGCCTCTCTAGTGGGTGACAATCTAGTAGAACTGAGCCCTTAATCAGAAATGAGCTAGCCAACAACATTTTTATTTTCTGTCTATGGGGAATATCATGCTCATCTTCTGTTTCTTGGTGGTTTTTCTTGCATTGGTTCATGGTAGATGTTCTGACTTTTAGACAAGTAGCTTTTTGACAAGTGGTTGAGGGCCAAATTAGATGCTGCAAGTAAAATATGAGGCCCCCGACCTCTTTTTTCATCAGAACTCGAATGCTGGGCATTCACAAGGGATAATTGGGAGTGGGCAGCGGGAGGAGGAATTGTTGTTGTTCAGTCGACCACCCTGCAAATGCTTCCCCACATCATTTGAAATGGTATTTTCTCCCAGGCCAGCCTCTGAAACTGGAAGTAAGCTGACTAAGGGAAAAACAGAGGGAAGATATTTGTGGCGGGAAATAATGAAGAGAGGTTAAGCACCTCTTCCACCCACTAATGCTTCCCCTGTAATTGTCCCCTCTCCTCTCTCATTCCCTGACAACTTGGCAAATGTAGGTTGAGGTTTGTGTTTTTTGAGATAAATGTCTAGTTCGGCCTTGAGGCCCAAAAGATTTGGAACAGCCACCACTGGGAGTCAGTCACCTACAACAACCTGGATTTCATTACTGAAGGGCTTTTCTTTAGCAATAATAATGGAGTTTGCAAATATAGAAATGCAAACACTGTGTAATCTCTCTGGCGCCGCTGACCATTTACTAACAAATGGATAACCATAATATTTTTCAGAGAGTAGCCATGTCGTAGCCTATTGAAGGGAAACCAACAAAGAGTCTTGTGGCATCTTAAAAAAATTATTCTGGTATAGGCTTTTGGGGACTAGAGCCCACTTTATCAAATGCTTGGAATATTAAAGAGATCTTCAGGTTAATATGCAGTACGTTTCATGGTGGTGGAAGAATTGTGAACACTGGGGTAAGAAGCAAATTAAATGCAGAAAGTACTGATAGTGATCATCACATTATTACCATGGTCATTCACAGTACAGTTGCCACAACCAAATTGGTTAGTCTTTACAGTGCCACAACAACACTAGGGATGTATAAGAATTTTCTTTCAGTTCGCAAATCATCAGAACGTGCCCTATTTGCAACCCCAAATGTACACAGGAGCACATTTTTCAATACTTGCACATTCCCAAGCTTGCAATTGCATTTGAAAAAAGTATTTTTTCCCCTTTTAAATGCACGCTTTATGCGTTTTTTAAAAATACGCATTTTTACGCTTTAGTCAATAAGGAGGGGAAATGCACACTTTAAAAAATGCACACAGAAATGCTCAGTTTTCTCTTTCAATATGTGCACCTTTCCTGTTCAAACAAAAAGAAAAATAGGTTGCAAATGAAAATGGGAGCTTCAAAGGGGAGTTCAGAGAACCTCTTGAGCTCTAGCATCTCTGGTTCTCCCATCCCTCCACAAGACTCTTTGTCATAATATTTTAAAGCAACTATTTTACAAAATCCAACTGTCCAATCCAATTTGCATAACAGCCTAGCACTGTCCCTCTCAGTTGTATAGTCATCATGAGTAAATCAGTGGCAGCACATTTAAAAAATGAAGGAAATGAGAGCATTTTGCAAAAGTAGATTACTCCAGGTGGGGCAGCGGGGAGGGGAGCTTCTCCATGACTCCACAACATCTCAAAATCCTCTTATAGCTAGCTATTCATATCTATTACCTATGGCCTGATGCTCGCCTTCATTTATGATATGGTAAACTCACTAAACTCACTAAATAGAGAAAGTCACTAGAGAGATGCTCCTCACTTCTTTGGGATAATAAACCCTTATTCTGTGTGCTAAGATGCAAGATTTGCCACATCCTGGAAATCCACTGAAAGTTGAATTTCTGGATGACGTGATGAGTTGCAACTCTCACTACATGTGGTAACTAATGGGTAAAAGTCACGATGTGGTGAGTTTCAAAAGGAACTTGGGTTGGACCTCTAACCATCAGAAAACATTGTGACTTTCAAATGTCCTAATTGTGCAACCCTAATCCTCTCATCACTTGATGTTTGCGGATTTTTATAGACAGAAAAAACATGGAAACTGAAGGGTACAGCATAAGGGCCTAACTCTGGGATCTCCAACATGGTAACCATGGGTGCCAGTATGCCCACAGACACCTCTCCTGGCACCTGCCAGGCTGCCTGCTCTTCCTAATTTTTATATTTATTTCTTGAGATTTTTTAATTAATTACTTTTTAACCAGGAGGCTGGCATGTTTCAAAGCAAAGGGTTGCCCTCCAATGCCATCTTTATTTGTGTTCAAAAGAGAGGTTTTCTGTTTTGGAGCTCAGACTCCACCTCTACCTTGTAATTGTAAATTAGGTTCTTGGACAAGTTACTTTTCTTTTAGTATCACCACTTTGCTTTCTGGAAAATGAGTGTTTTGTGGCTGGCCATGCCAACCAGGGCAGCCCTTTTATGACTGGGCAAGTCCACCCCCATGGCAGCCATTTTGTGTGAGTGCTCATGGCACTTCCTCAAAATTCCAAATGTGCCCACCAACCCAAAATAGTTGGGGATCCCTTGCCTAACTAAATGTGATATGAAACATGTATTTGCAAAAGGGTGCTTAACACTGCTGCTTCTATTTTGAAGGAAAAGAAATTAATTTGGTGAGAAGGAGCAATTGTAACGGAAACAGGAAACAGCAATCTCTCCTTCTTCCCCCTGCTCCTTCAGCAGAGGCTGGAAAAGAACAGGCGAGAGGGGCTCCCCAGCCAGGAAGCCCCAAGGTGTTCTGAGCATTACCACTTCTGGGGCTGGACTGGGCAGGGAAACATTCAATCAAAGGAGACAGTGGCTGCCCCTACCTCCTCTCTCTTGCTCACCCTCACTGGGCACCACAGCAGGAAGGGCCCACAAAGTTGTCTAGAGAGAAAATGCGAGGAACACCTCTGTCTGCTCACCTGCCTGTTGTCTCCCTCTGGGCAGGGCAGCGCAGAGAATTGGCCGTAGAAGGGGCAACCACCACAGTCATGCACTCACCTGTGCTCTCCTTCTGATAGGCAGGGTGGCACTGGTAGCATTTCGGCCCATATAGTCCAATACTCCATACCACCCAGCAAAACAGTGCTCATTGTGGGTAGGGATGTACAGATTGTGTAAAATCCGTTCCATCTGTGTTTCATGGGTTGTCAGGTGCCTTTTGTTCCATCATCTGGCCACCAACGGAACTGGATTCCCCCCCCCCCCCAGTTTCTGAATTTGCACAAATTTGCACATGCAAAAATATGCAAATTCCCCCAAAATGCACAAATCCCCGCAACGTGTACATTTTCACGCATTAGCTTATGGGGGCAATGTGTATTTTCAGTTTTGTGTGTTGTTGTTTTTTTTAAATGTGTATTTTTCTATGACAAAATGTGTGCAAAATTCCAGAAGATTAAAAAAAAAAATGGTCTGCAAGTCCACAGAATCTGCCCAACAGGGGAAAAGCCATTCCACTGCGGAACCTGCAGGTCAGATCCATGAAAATCCAAACTCATTTGGTTGCAGATTTTTGCAATATCCCTACTGTGGACCTAATCCTGCTGCCCAAAGAGGGTGAGCAAGAGAGAAGAGGCAGGAACAGCCACTGCCTTCTCCTCCTTGGATGTTTCCCTTCCTCACCCCAGAGGAAGCTCACCCCAGGCAAAGCTCAGAGGAGGCACTACCATGGAGTGAGAGGAGACCCGGGGGCTTCCTGACTAGAAAGTCCTTCCCCATTTCTTTTCCAGTGTCTGCTAAAGGAGCAGGGGAAGGAGGAGAGATTGCTATTTACTCTTTACTGGATGATCACTTCTCCTCAGCAAGGTACCTTTTTTTAAATACATGCTTCATGTCCCATTTAGCTGGACAGTTTTCTACACTGAGCAGATGGGCTTGCTTCCCCTGAAAGTGGCTCATCATGTTCTTGAATTCATGCCCTAATCATCTCCAAATGCTGGGAAGCCTGACCAAAGATGTAGCTTCAGATTGGATGGCTGCAAAATACATGGATGAAATAGACAGGAATTGGTTCATTTCACTTAGTTATTTTTATAACTGTGATTTTCTTGACAGAACAAACAGTTTAATTTAGCAGGAATACTCTGGTTGTCATTGCTTACATAAGCATCGATGTCATGATAGGAAATATGGATGCAGTAATAAACCAGAAAGGGGTTATAGGGAGACTGGAAAGAAAGGGCAGGTACCAGAGCATGGTTTTGTGCTCCCTCAATCAAGAGATAGACAGCACAATGCTGCAGCAACAGTGGGTCTTCTCTCATACTGTTTTTGTATTTCTGGCATCTGTGCCACAGGCTGAGAGATGTGGCAGATACCTTAGCATTTCTGCATTTCCAGGCAGAAAACTCCATGATTATGCTTTGGATCCTTCATTTTCACGCCATTTGTGGAAGCAGCTTCTGTTCACAGACTGAGAGTTCCACTTACAGAAGGGCTCCTTCGGTGTGCAGAAGTCTCTTTCAGTGAACAGAATGAAAACGTAGGATCCGAGCCTCTAGATTGGGATGGGGAACCACTCCAGACAATGGAGGCTGGTGGCTCTGATGTCAGCAGGGGCAGTGTATCCGCTCCGGGTTTCAGTCAGAAGCAGTGAGAACTCTAACGGAGATTTTCTGTAGAGTTCAGACTGGTTCTGACTGAAACCTGGAGTAGATTCACCACCCCACAGACATCGGAGCCACCAGCCTCCACTGACTCCAGATGTTGTTGATTAAAACTCTCATCCTCCCTGACCTTTGGCAATGCTGGCTGGGGCTGAGAAGAGTTGCAGGCCATCAACATCTGGAGGGCCACACATGGCCCAGCTTGCTCTAGAGTCTTGGATCCTACATTTTTCATTCCGTTCATGGCAGAAGAGTTCTGTGCTCTAGATTTAGGCATATTATTTATTTACAATATTTGTATACCACTCCATACCTAAATCAGATTTCAGAGTGGGGAAAACAAAAGATAAAACAGTAAAAGGAATGCCTCCTGGAACAGTGTTGTTTTCAGGAGGCGCCAGAAACAACACAGGGTTGGTGCCTGCCTGACCTCCAGGGGCAGGGCGTTCCAAAGAAAGGGGGCCACCATAATGAAGGCTCTTCTCCTGATGGACTCCAGTCAGGCCATAGGTCCATGTGGAACCACCAGGGGCATTCCCTCCGATGACCTCAGTGACCAGGCAGGTTGGTAAGGGAGAAGGCCCTCTCTCAGGTATCCTGGTCCCAAGTTGTTTAGGGCTCTGTACACTAGTACTAAAACCTCAAACCTGTCCTGGTAGCAAATAGGCAGCCAGTTCAGGTCCCTCAGCAAAGCAGCTGCACGCTGAAAAGGGGAGCTCCGACAACAGTTGAGCTGCTGCATTCTGCACTAGCTCCAGCTTCTGGACCAGCCTTAAGGGCAGCCCCACATAGAGTGCATTGCAGTAATCCAGTTTTGAGGTTACTAGTGCCTGTACCACTCTCCTGTCCAGGAGAGGGTATAGTTGGTGAACCAGCCACAGCTGGTAAAAGGCATTCCTAGCCACAGTGGCCACTTGGGCTTCCAGTGACAGTGCTAGATCTAGGAGTACCCCCAAACTACGGACCTGATCTTTCAGAGGGAGTGCAATCCCATCCAGAACAGGCAATGAGCCTATCTCCTGGACCTGGGAACCACTCACCCACATGGCTTCTGTCTTGCCAGGATTCAATTTCCGTTTATTGGCCCTCATCCAGCCCATTACTGAGTTCAGGCACTGGTCCAGGACTTTGCACAGCCTCCCCTGATTCAGATGTCCCAGGGAGATAGAGCTGTGTGTCATCAGCATACTGATGGCACTTGGCTCCAAATCCCTGAATGACCATTCCCAGCAGCTTCATATAGATATTAAATAACACTGGGGACAGGATGGTACCCTGAAGAACCCCATAACTCAGTTGCCAAGGGGCTAAGGAATGGTCACCCAATGTTACTTTATGTAATCAGCCCTGCAGGTAGGACCAGAACCACTGTATCACAGTTCCTTTGATACCCATCCTACGGAGTCAATCCAGGAGGATACCATGGTAGATGGTATCAAAAGCTGATGAAAGACTGAGCAGAATGAACATGGCTGCCCTCCCCCTGTCCCTCCCTTGATAAAGGTCATTCATCAGGGCAACCAAGGCTGATTCAGCCCCGTAACCAGGATGAAACCCAGATTGGAACGGGTCTAGATAATCAGCATCCTCCAAGAGTGCCTGCAGTTGGTCCACCACTGCGCTCTGCAGAACTTTCCCTAAGAAAGGGGTATTGCAACTGGGCGGTAGTTGTCTAAAACCATGGGGTCCAGAGTGGGCTTCTTCAGGAGTGGTCGCACTACTGCCTCCTTAAGGACAGCAGGAACAATGCCTTCCTGAAGGGAAGCATCCACCACACCCTGGACCCACCCAGTCATACCCCCTCGGCTAGCTTTTATTAGCCAGGAAGGGCAAGGATCAAGAAGGCATGTGGCTGATCGCAATGCTGCAAGCGCCTTGTCCACATCATCAGGCCTCAACAACTGAATCTGAGAAACCACCAAACAATCTGTGGTTGGTGAAAGGGGGTGGGGCCATCTGGGGAACACAGATTGGGATTCCATGCGGGTCAAATTTGTCCCTCAAACCTCAGGTTTCCACCCCTGCTTTAAAGTAAAATATTTTATTTAAAGTAAAATAAAAGGTGTCAGGGTTGCCTTTAAAAGTACCATGGGCAGAGAAATTATAAATGTTGCTGCTAATGGGGGGATAAAAAGGAAAGGGGTTGTGCCATGTGAATCCATATAGCAATCAACATTATTAAGGGAGCAATCCTATGCCCCTCAGAGAGTGTCTGGGGGGACATAGAACTGTTTGGTTTCCGGGCTCTGAGCTTGTAGACAGGGATCTGAGCTCAGAGCCAAGAAACTACACTCCCTGCATCCTATTCCTCCCCTGCATAGCTGGCACAGAGAGAACTGTGCCATCCACCTCTCTGCATTCGCAAAATGAGCATGGAGATGGAGAAAAGGAGGCATTCCTGGGGCTAGGGAGGGGAGGAGATTGGGGATGTGGGGCGATGAGCTGTCCTTAGCTGTCCCCAGGCTCCTTCCCTCCCCCATCCCTGAAGCCTCCACTAGATGGGCAAAACCTGCTAGGAGGTGAGGTGCCTCCTGCTCTCCACTGGACACTCAAAAGCCTCTGAGTTCAGAGGCTTACGCGTATCCAGGGCACATTGCATAGGATTGCTCCCTCAGAGGAATTAAACAGGGTGGAAACCAGAAGATTGATCACTAAGAAGATCCCTTCCTACCATACAGGAATGTAAGCCACTTATTTATTTTCTTAGGACCTGTCTCCATGGGGGCTGTGCTATGAATTGGGAGCATTTCAACTTCGTTCATGGTACATGATGTCATGGTCAGTCTGCACTCACCTCGCAGATTACCAGTGGAAAAGCTGGATTTTTGCGGGCTACTTTTAGTCTGTTTTATAATTCGGCACACCACCATTTCAAATGCTGTGTGCCCCAATCCTCTGCATTAACTTCAGCATGATAGTCATGCCCAGGGGTGTGCCTTTCACCTGGCCATGACCTTGGTGACCTGGATCAATGGAAGGAAGGGGCAGACTCACCAGAGGGTCTCCCCAAACTAATAAGCGAGTACAGGGGTAAATAGCCCCAGCCAGTCATGATGTTGCCAAAGTGATGTAGCACTTTCAAGCAGTAAAGTACTCCAGGGGATGCATTACAGCAAGATCCTGCATTTATGAATGGAAAAGCAGACTAACAGCTTGCGTATCCCATTTATAACTGTGGGATCTCGCTTTTATGATCCACAGTAATTGCGGAGTGATAGCTTTAAATGCAGTAGTCATCCCTTTCAGTTATCCCCTTCTCATTCTGGAGGGCTCACCCCCCAAACTCAGCCCCAATGCATCAGAAAGACAGAATCACCACAGTGGACACATATAGCACATATTAACAGCAACTACCATTTACATTTGCGGTATCGACGGAGCAAAATAGCGCTTTTGCACATCAGTTGTTATATGCTATCTTGATAGGTTGATCTTGGAATATTTATGTCCCAAAGTCCTGCTGGCTTTTCTGTGAGGGAAACTATGCTGCTGGCACTGTACTGTATTGTATTGTATTGTATTGTATTGTATTGTATTGTATTGTATTGTATTACTAGAGGTACTGGTGGGGGATGGGCCATTGGATACCTATTTAGCACTGCCTTCAGGAGGTAGAGGAGTCAGGACAAGGTGAAAGAGGGGTGCGGTGGAATGAGGCTCTCAGAATGATGATGTGCATCCGGACTGCTGGGACTCCACCCAAGCCATCCCAAAATAATGTGAATTAGAGTGCCATGTGACCTGTGAAAGCCCCAGGCTGGGGGGTGGGACTCTCCGTTTCTTTCAGCGCAATGTGTCCCCTTATGGAGCAATGCCAAATTTCTTCAAAAGCGCAGAAAAACAGAGCGATGTCAAAGCGTTGCTGTGAAGATCCCCCCTTACTTATCTCTATTTTTAATTCTTGATTATTTGGAATCAAATTTGTAGTCACACATTGGCTAATCCATCTTTAGCCTGCACTCCCTGCTCTCAGGCAGCACAACTAAACACTAACCAGTTCCAGCTGCTGAAAAAGAATGACTCACAGTTTACTGGTCTTGCAGACCACAGGGCAATTTCAGTTTGCTCAGAATGATTTTTTTTTAAAAAGAATGTTTAGGGTGTTCTATGCAAAAAGAGCTACTGCAGTTATCCCGTTTAGAAATCACACTTTAAAAGCTCATGCAAGTTTTACTCATGCAAGTGATTCCACTGAAATTGAGGGCACTGCCCATATGAATAAGTGTTGGAGGAATTAACACGGAGGATGATGCCATTACTTTTTAAAAAATCCCTTAGAAAAATCCCTTCTAGTCCTGCTATTTGCATTCAAAGCAGCTTCCCTCTTGGGACAAGCAGCAGCTTCAGTGTGCCTGTTACTTTACCTGGGAAAATGGTAGAGTTTAAAATAGTAGAGTTGGTGGGGGGGGAACCCTTCCTGTTCTGCAGTCCCAATCTAGATTGGGGCCCTACAGCATTTGTGAGAGATTATATTTCAATTATTAGGAAGGCATGAATGGAGGCAAACATACTGGGTTTGATTCCAGACTTAGTTATACTAAGCATCACAGAGAAGCAAAGTTAGGAGATATCACAGAAGCGATTTCACACAACATCAAAGAAGCTAAGTACCTCAAACATCAGAGAAGTTCATAATCATGGAAGCTAGTTACTGTCAGGGTGGAAACTGAGCCCATAGAGCCCCAGAGCAGTTCTGATTTTGAGGAAGAACAGCAATCAGTGGGAGAGGAGCTCTCTCACCTCTCACAAGCACAGCAGCTGGCAGAGATTCCTTCTGCCAGCATTCCTGGGAGAGATAGTGACCCGGGCAGTGAGAGAGCACTGCAGGGGGGCTTGCTGGATGTTCAGCCCAGACGCAGGGAGTGGCGACAGATGGAGGGCGCTGAAAGGAGGTGCTCCGCTCGTTTGGCACTAAAACAATGGTCGCGTCCCGAGGACCCAAGGGAAAGAGGGAGGATCTCTCCATAGCCCATAAGTTCAGAGTCTTCCCACGGTTCTCCTTCAAATGGGGACCAACTGCCTTACCTGGAGCTTAGGCTACTCTGCTATCTTTCCCCAGTGCAGTTCCTTGCTTAGTTGCTAGTGATTAGTATCTGTAAGAGTCATAAAATAATAAAGGAAAAGCCTTGGAAAGAATCCTCGTTGTCTGTGTCCTGAGTTGGCTATTGGAGGGGACTGCAAGAGGCAGCTAGGGCGCTCCTGACAGTTACTCCCACTGGCGAAAAGGAAGTGCAGTGTGATTCTAAAGGCCCCAAAGAGTGCTCTAGCACTTTGATGTGTTGGAAAGGCAGGGTAGTTATTCTAGTTACCTAGGTTACTGAGGGCATGGCCAGGTGAAAGACAGGAATGCCCCAATCATACCGAATTTAAAGCAGAGGGATGGGCACACAGCAGCTGAACCTTGGGGGAGTTAAATTAAAGAAAAGCAATGGAGTAAAAGTACTCTGAAAAAATGTGGTTTCTCCAGGTAAACTCCAGGGTGGCTGCAGATTGGCCATGACATCATGTGTCCCTAATGACTTTAAGCCACAGCAGCACTGGAGAAAACCTCCCATGTAGACAGGCCCCCAGTTACAGCAGTTGGAAGCTGGAAAAGGGAGGAGGACTTCTAGGAAAGTGAAAAAGGATACACACACACATATGCATACATACATATATATATGACAGGTCCATATCTTGCTGTTTAACATATCATCGCTATCATAAATTGGGAGACAGAGTTTTGTCTATTTTGTTTTGATTACATACATTCTTGAATATGTGCAGAATGTTGCTACTGTTATTTAAAAGGAGAATAAATGCATTCCGTTGGATTGAGACTTTAGTCATATTTAAAGTAGATCCATTGAAATCAATGGGGCTTAAGTTAGTCATGACTAATTTTAGTCCCATTGATTTCAGTGGGTCACCTCTAAGAATAACTAACTCTGGATCCAACCCTTGGTTGCCTATACAATGTGTCTTGGGCAAATTCAGTTCCCATGCTGCTATTCTCCAGCTTAACAGTTTCCGTGTCAACAACCAGGTTACCTTTGTATACTTGAGAGTACAGGGTAATGGATGGAAATTCCTCAGTTTGAGGAATAGACCTCTCATTCCCATAGGGTTGCCATAAATGCAGGTTCATGTATTCATGCCCACCACTTGATCACTTGTACATGTACAGGTGCCATTACAGATCAAACACCAAAGATAGAACTTTGATATTACCCAGCCCCATAACTGTATGGCAATCTCCTTGTAACCAAATGAATGACTGTACAATACATCTCACAGTAGGTGGCATATTTTCAGTATATGAGGTAATTATCCATTATAGTTACAAATATCTATCATTACTCACTGCGACATAGTCATATCTGCATGAACGATGAAATTCTAGTTGAACATCTGTGAAGTTCAACAGAACACGGTGGCCACCATCAACTCGGATCACCCAAGAGCAGTCAGTGCTGTTGCTGTAAGGTTGGGGATAGTTGGGAGAATGGATTTCACCATGCGGAGCTTGGAAAACTCCTCCACAACCTGGAAATTAGATAATGAGTACCCATTAGACAAAGATATCTTTACAAATAGTTGAAATGAATATTCATGCTACAAGATGCACAATATCTGTACATTCTTATTTTCAGAGACAAATACTTTAACATTTGTTAGGGCCTGGGCCCTGAGCTGAAACATAATTGCACCAATAGGGTTCTTTTTCTTTCTTTTTAGTCCCTGTGGTGGAGGGGAGGGGGATCGGTGGGGCAAGTGGCTGGGGGAACATTTAAACCTCCTCTACCCCCATTCCATGGTCCTAATCCAGATCAGGCCCTCCATGTACTTATACTAAGATGAACATAATGGTAAAGAAGATCAGTTGCATATTATGTATTTAACACAGCATAAATTTAGCCCTAAGGGTGCTTCTAGATGAAGTTCTTATTATCTCATTTAGGGTCTGGACATCCTAGTCTTCCACTCATAGCCCTCCAGTGTTTTTCCACTGCTTCTTCCATCTCTTTCCTTACTGTGGAAAATCCATAAAGGAAATAAAAGACAGGAGTGCTGCACAATGGCTTCTGAGTGTTAGCACACGGAGCCCTCTGTCTGGAAGCCACCCAAATCCATGGTGGAATCGCTGGGAAGTATGTGTGTCAGTTCCTAAAGAACCAGTTCCCTGGTCACACATGCCTTAGTTACATCCTGTTTGGACCACTTTAATGTGCTCTACATGGGCCTTTGAAAAGTATTCAGAAACTTCAGCTGGTCCAGAAAAAATGCTGCAGCCAGACTGTTGACGGGGGCTAGTTACAGGCACACATGTCATCTAGTAGGTCTTCTAGACTATGATGAGATGTGTTGTATTTCTACTGAAATTATAGTTATTCCTAAATTTACACCTATACATATAAATTTGCATATGCAAATGTTATGCAAATTGGTGTCCTATTTTATCCTCTTTTTAAGTGATGCATTCTGTTTTGGCTCTGTGTAAGCGGCCCCCCTGCCCCCCCAACTCCCCCCCCCGCAACGCTTCAGCATTCAAACCCTGTTTAATCGTCTTGCTTTCAAAGAAATACTTCCCATAGCCTCTTTTAGTCATGATGGTAAATATGTAGCATGCTTTCTGAATGTTATGTTGCAGTGTAATATGCTACATTGACACAGCAGTTGGACTAGACGACCTCCAAGGTTCCTTCCAATTCCATTCATTTTCCTATGAATTTAGGTGCCCAATTCAAAGCAATTCTTGGAGCTAAAGCTTCTTGGAAAACCTGTGATTTGGGCTCAATCCATGTGCATTCCAGCATTATGCAGGACATCTGCTTGCTGTCATTTTTGCACATCTCTGGTTTCACCAGCTGTGGGTAAAGCTTTTAACAAATAAGCACAGGAATACTGGGTTAACCCCACAGAGGTCAACGTGTTATTCATTATAGGAATGTAATAGGAATGTTGGAAGTTCATAATAATTTTAGGGTGACTTTTTTCAGCCTCGCAACTTAACTTGTAGCCCAGGTCTGCTCCCACCCACCAAGCCCTGCATATACACATGCACACACCCCAAGTCACTCTCACCTCCAGCTCTCTCTTGCCAAGTAGCGTTGAAGCCCTTTCCGTGCATATATCTGTCTGTTTTGAACCGGACCGTAATTGCATTTCCAGTGCTCGAGATGTGCAGAGGATTCTGCGGCAGTCGTGGGACACAGAGTTGGGCCAACCTGGGAGAAGATAAATCAGGCCCACCATAGATCTAGAAAGAGAGAGAAGAAACAGCAAGAGCAAGGGTGTTCAAAAAGGACACAAAAGGGCAACAATTAAATTTGCCCAGTGCAGTAAGGTGAAAATGTTTAAAAATTAGCTGAATTTTTTTAAAAAAAATCTGAAGCTCAGAGCTCAGGAGGGCAGTGGGAGCAATGCAGACACCCCTTCCTCTATGTGTGTTCAGATGTATCATCTGCACATAGGTAACGTGTCTTGCGAATCAAAGGAGAAAGATAATACAGGTTCAGTGATGAAGCCATGCTGCAATCCTATACTCACTTACCTAGGAGTAAGTCCCATTGAACTCAAAGGGAATTACTTCTGAGTAGGCATTACAGGAACATAGGAAGCTGCCTTATACCGAGTCAAACTCTTGGTCCATCTGTCCCAGTATTGTCGACACTGACTGGCAATGGCAGTGGCTCTCCAAGGTTTCAGGAAGGATCCTTTCCTAGCCCTATCTGGAGAGACCAGGGATTGAACCTGGGATCTACTGCATACAAAGCAGCTGCTTTACCACTGAGCTAAAGCTTCTCCCATCCAAATGTATAAGACTGCACTACCAGCCTTCTGCCCACCTCCCTCACTTCTGATGGGCTTGGACAAGCTTTAGATGTTCCCTCAAAGATGTGGGAAGGACAGAGCCACAAAAGAAATTGGTATTTAGAATTCATAGGAACACAGGAAGCTGCCTTATACTGAGTCAGATCCTTGGTCCACCCAGCCCATTACTGTCAACACTGACTGGCAGCAGCTCCCCAGGGTTTCAGGCAGGGTTTTTTCCAGCGCTACCTGGAGATGCCAGGGATTGAACCTGGGACATTCTGCATGCAAAACAGGGGCTCTGCCACTGAGCCACAGCCCTTCCCCCAGGGATCCACAACCAGACAGGGAAGGGGTTGCGGTCAACCTTCAGGCCTTATGTTATGCTGGACTGCCCTATATGGTCAGCCATTAAGGAACTTGTTACCAGGTGCTGCATGAACATTTCCGTAACATTCTGCAAGGAAGTGAAACTTTCCAACGTTAAGGGTCTTGGATGATTGTAACCGCAAAATTTTGACCTAAATATCTTTGTATCTGATTCTAAAGGATTTTAGGATTTTTAAAAGTTTATCACACTTTGTCATTTTCAATCAAACTACCCTGTAAGAGAGTGTCTGTAGGTGTTTTTATTTTTTTAAGTGGAGGCTCTGTTTAAAATTTTGAATTTTGATAACACATGCACACACAAAACCAGGAGAAATCTAGCTCACAATACAATTTTAGTAATTTAATGAACATTTAATAATTTGCAAAATACCTGTCAGGATTTACATTTTGGTAATAATCTGAGAACTGCTGCAAACATTTCCAGAATGTACATTTGCATATTTTTCCTCTTCTGTTCCTATCCATTTTTCCTTGTGTGCTGTGCCTTTTCAGATTGTAAGCCTGTGGGCAGGGGCTGTCTTGTTTTACTGACTGAAAGTAATCCACTTTGGGAGGCTTTTTGGCTGAGAAGTGGGATAAAATGCTTCAGATAAATCAATAAATTGGTAATGTGCACATTTTAATGTCCAAGGGGATTTTCTTTCTAACCTCTAAGCAAAGGTTTAAGGCCAGATGGTTTGCAATAGGAATACATCCTATCAATCTTAGTGGGAATACCAGAAATATTTTTTTTGGTTCACTGCATTTGAATGTTATTACCATGATGAGATGCTCCACCCTGCCATGCCCTTCCTTTCTGGATTAGACAAAATAGAATTCCCATATTTTCCCAAGGGAAATATGAAGTGGAAAAAACAGCGCAGGCCTTCTAATGCCATTGCTTTGATTCATGCAGGATATAAAAAAAATAAGTAGGCATTGAACTATGATTTCCTCCCCCACCCCCCACCCCAAATATGTACAGAAAGTTGAGGATATTTTTCTTTGGTTTAGTTAGCGGCTAATTATATGGGCTGAAAGGTCTGAATATTTGCTTTCATTTGTGATAGTAGTAGCAGCATTTTGGCTTCTGGAGAAAGACATGTGATTTAAATTTATAATTGCTTCTCCGTGCTACCAGTTCTTGAAAGATGTTCTGGACAGATTAAAATGAATAGAACTACTGTTAAAAGGAGATCATTATTAAGGAAATAGAAAGTGTGTTTCTATACTTCAAGCCCAGGATTACTTCATACAAGCATTTTTTTCCTGTAGGAAGGGCTAAGTCACCCCTTCCTCTGCATTTGAATGTAGAAAGAAGCCCATGCAAAGCACAGGACCCAAGCATTTCCCCCCTCCCCTTCCCTTCCCTCCTGCCATGTGGCCAGGAAGAGGAATAAGCCCGCACTCAGTTTCATTTTTCCTTGATTCCTGGCTTATCATTATGTGCAAACCTAAATAAGCCAGCTAAACAATCAAGGGTTTGTAGTTGGTTTGTTTAGCAACTGACTAGAGTTTTAAACCACAATTGCTGGTCTGCATGTAAAGAGAAGCCTGGAATCAAACAAACTGAAAAATGGGATACAAGTTCATTCTTTCTCCTGGTCCCGCAGGAGGAGGAGAGGCGAGCTGAGAGCACGCAATCCTGAAGCTTTTCTGCTTCCTGCTCATGTACGTAGCTAAGCCATCGCTTAGTGTTACATGGGAAATCATGGTTTCACATTATGTTTATCCCCCCCCCCCACACACACACACAGGCACAGATGGCCTAGTCCAGAGCATGGAAATTCTTTCAACCCCCAGGCCAAATTCCATTTTGAAAAAACTCATGGGGGCTTCGTTCTAGTGGTGGGCAGAGCTGGAGGCAAAAGGGCTGGGGCCCCAAAGACTAAATTTACAAGCATTATTTAGTGTGAAGCTTTTACTGCCTGTAACTATGCCTCAGGAGAGGCATTACAACTTTTTAGAAGGAGGGGGGAGGGGGAACTGCACAAAAACTGGAAAACCACTAAACTATTGGTAGTTGCGTGCAAGAGCTGAAGCCATAAAGGCACCCTAGGTGGGCTGAATTTGCCCCCAAGGCCTCAGGTCCTGCACCTTTGGCCTACTCAGAAAGCCATTCCGAGGAAATCCAGTGGCAATCTTTCTGGTTTGGTGCTCCCTTCCAATGATCACAGTTAAAAGGGCTTTTATACCCCACCCAGCGTCCTGCCAGTGTACAAGTGAGCCTCCAGATTCCTCCCTTCCTCTCTTCCCTTGGAATAAGAGAAGCCCTGCTGCAGGCCTGCATTAAGAGTCCTGCTAAAAAGCCTTATATGACGATGTTTATAATCTTGTTATCTTACCAAAACCTGCTTGGAGCCTGCAATCAGCTAAAGTTCAGTGCACTGATTTCCGCCAATTCCCTGTCCCATTACAACACCCCTGGCTACATCCCACACCATTCCATAAGGTCCACCAGCCTCTGTAAGCAGTTTTGGGTTGGCACAAGGGGCTACGGTGGGAAACAAGATGTGTGAAAGCCCTGTTGCGGGCATGTTTGGATACCTGTTGCAGCCAGACAAGCAGAGAACGCGCTACTCTGGCTGATCAAACCTCTATCCACACTACCACCACTAGGATAACAGAACCACTCAATCCTAATATTTTAAAGCAGGGAGGGGGAACCTCCAGCCTGCAGGACATGCCCCCCACAAGAGGTCTCCATCTTTGATCAGGGCATTTACAAAGTGTTGCTTGAATCAAGACATACATATGGCTTGTGTACATCAAGCGAGGGGGGGGGTTGGAGGGGGCAACTGCTGGGAAGTGAAGGGCTAACCCTCCTCATCCCAACCCGGCAACCCCCTCCAAAACAATTATTTATTGATTGATGTATTTATTAAATGTATTAATCGCCCATCTGGCTGGTCACCCAGCCACTCTGGGCGATGTACAATAAAAACAGTTTACACAATAAAACCCAACATTAAAAACATCACATTTCTAAAATTACCCTAACACACCCCAAATGCCTGCCTGAACAACCATGTTTTTAATGCGCGGCGGAAGCTCATTAAAGAGGGGGCATGGCGGAGTTCCCTAGGGGGGGAGTTCCACAGAGTGGGGGCCACCACAGAGAAGGCCCTCTCCCTCGTCCTCACCAGCCTAGCTGTCCTGGCTGATGGGACAGAGAGAAGGCCATCTGAGACTGATCTTGTTGAGCGGCCTATCTGGTGTTGCTGGAGGCGCTCCTTGAGATAGGCTGGCCCGGAGCTGTACAGGGTTTTAAAGGTCTCAAAACCAACACCTTGAATTTGGCCCGGAAAACTACTGGTAGCCGCTGCAGCTCTTTCAGCACTGGAGTGATGTGATTTCGCTGGCGGCTGCCTTTAATCAGGTGAGCCGCAGCGTTCTGTACCAGCTGCAGCTTTCAAACCGTCTTCAAGGGCAACCCCACGTTGAGCGCATTACAGTAGTCTAAATGAGAGGAGACCAGGGCATGTACTACTGATGGGAACAGATGGTCGGGAAGGTGGGGGTGCAGCCGCCGTATCAGATGGAGTTGGTACAGCGCTGTCCAGCTCACTGCTGACACCTGAGCCACCATGGACAGCTGGGAGTCTAAAATGACCCCCAAGCTGTGGACCTGGTCTTTCAAGGGTAACCATACCCCATTCAACACCAGGTCACCATCCCCCAGCCTCCTCTTGTCTCCCACCAAAAGTACCTTGGTCTTGTCAGGGTTCAGCTTCAGCTTATTCCTCCCCATCCAGTCACTCACCATCTCCAGACATTTGTCAGGGATTCTATGGCCAACCTTGGTGAAGATTTGAACGAGAGGTAGAGCTGCGTGTCATCTGCATACTGATGACACTGCATCCCAAACCTCCTGATGATAGCCCCCAGCGGCTTCACATAGATGTTAAATAGCATCGGGGAGAGGATGGAACCCTGTGGCACTCCACAAGTGAGCGGCCATGGGTCCGAAACCTCCTCTCCCAGTGCTACCCTCTGGTACCTGCCAGAGAGGAAGGACTGGAACCACCATAATATGGTGTCTCCAATGCCCAACCCCTCCAGGTGGTCCAGGAGGATACCGTGGTCAACGGTATCAAAGCTGCTGAAAGGTCGAGGAGAACAAGGAAGGAGCATTCACCCCTATCCAGAGCCCTCCTCATATCATCCACCAAGGCAACCAAGGCCGTTTCTGTCCCATGCCCAGGCCTAAAGCCTGACTGAAATGGATCTAGATAATCAGCTTCTTCCAAGTGTGCCTTCAACTGCATCGCTACCACCCGCTCAATCACCTTGCCCAAAAAAGGCAGATTCGAGACTGGGCAAAAGTTGTTCAGAACTTGGGGATCCAAGGAGGGCTTTTTTAAAAGCAGTCTTATCACTGCCTCCTTGAGGGCTGATGGCATCACTCCCTTCTCAAGGGAGGCGTTCACCACCGCCTTGATCCCCTCACCTAGCCTCTCTCTGCAGCTCATAATGAGCCAAGATGGGCAAGGATCAAGTAAGCAGGTGGTCGGCCTTACAGATGAAAGCACCTTGTCCATTTGATCAGAAGGAGGAAGCTGGAACTGATCCCACAAAACTGGTGTGCCACAGACCGCCTCCTACTCACTAACTGTATCCACAACACACAGAATAACACTCCTAATCTGATCAATTTTATCTGCAAAGTGCCTTGTCAAGGCCTCACAGGAGGCCTTAGAATGCTCCAGCAGTTCCGGAGCAACAGGACCGACCAGGCTCCGGACCACTTGGAACAGCCTCCTGGGACAGCACTCTGCAGACACGATAGAGGCAGTATAATATTCCTTTTTTGCTGCCTTCACTGCCACGTGATAGGCTGAAGATACAGCTCTAGGGGTTGTGGAACCGAGAAGTCCAACATCACGAGATAGTGATCTGACCATGACAAGGGGGTGGTGGATATACCCCAGAATTCCAGATCACTCCCCGCTTCTCCAGAAACAAACACAAGGTCTAGTGCATGACCGGCTACATGGGTAGGCCTAGTTGGAATATGATGCAGCTCCCAGGAAGCCATGGTCTCCATGAAGTCCCGAGGTGCCCCTGTGAGGACGGCCCCCGAATGTACATTGAAGTCCCCCAACACCAACAAGTTAGGGGACTGCACTCGCACATCAGAGACCACCTCAAGCACCTCGGCCAGGGAGTGAGTTGTGCAGCGGGGTGGACGGTACACGAGCAGAATGTCTAGACTGCCCTTCGGGCCCAACCTCCAGTACCTGCACTCAGCAACCTTGGTTTCCCAGAGAGGGGGTCTGGTGAAGACCAAGGACTCTTGATAGATAACAGCCACTCCCCCTCCCTGATCCCCAGCCCTCGGCTGCTGTGCATACGAAAATCCTCCTCCCCTTTTGCATTTCGGCTTTAAAAGAGCCTCCACTGGTGCCGATGTTTTCAGAGCCTAATTACAGTGTGGGAGGTCATTTTCAGGGGGGTTATTGACCCTCTGTTCTCCAATGCTGTGACCTCCCCCCCCAATTGCCCCTCCTCCACCATGATGAAGCTTTTCAAAAGCATTCATTGGCACCACCGGCAGCTTTTGAAAGGCCTGATTACAGTGAGGGAGGGATGATGTGTGTGTGCGCACGTGTGAGTATATGGGATCTGGGCAATCACATTGGAGCTGCATGCCAGCAGTGGCAGGGCCCCACCCACTCTGGGGTGGAGCCCCATGCCTTGCTGGTATGGAGTCCCCAACATGTTTACCCAGAACCAGTTCGGCGCTCCAGCTGAAAAAAGTTTCCCAGCCCTGTTTTAAAGAAATCTCATGATGAGGGCAAGTTAAAAGAGAGAAGCAGCAAGACAGACAATGGCAATACACAAGGAGAAGGGCACAAAACATCTGCATCGATGGTTTTCTTGCCAGAGCAAATAGCAAAGGGACCCATTGTATCAGGAAACCTGCATGGGGAGAAACGATTCAAGCCCCCTTCCACATACCCCAGTCCCAGATTGTCTCTCCCCACCCGCATGCCCATGCTAGTATTTGCCAAAAGTTTTAAAAGATGGAGAAGGATTGTTGTATCTCCCATCTAGTCAGGCCCTTAATTTGCACAGTGCCCTTTCACATTGCCAGCCAGTTTCACAATTGCCTTTTGTACAGTTTCAAAATCAAAGGGGTATTTCAAAAGCCAAGCAACCAAGGAGTGGTTTTTCCTTTTCTCTCTGCATGCCAGTTCAGCTAATCAGATGCTTTTAGAAAGGCTGGAGCAGAAACAAGCCCAACTGTTTCCATGACAGAATAACTTTTTTTTTTTAAGTTACTTTTGGGCTATAAAGGAAAAAGCCAATTGTTACCACATGAATTTATCTATTAAAAAGAAAGCAAGGGAAGGCTGGAAAGAATGTCAGGGTGTGGTCTGTGCAGAAGTACCATGTGCCTGAAAAGTTAAAAAAAATGCTGTTCAGTTGGAACACACAATGGAGAGAGAGACCTCCCTTCCAACAGATTGCACAGGGTACAGTGCAGATCAATAAAGCCTGTGGTTTTCGTCTGTTTTCACCATTTGCGTCTGCTCCATTAGCTCCGTTTATTGGCACCATCAAGCCAGCATTCCAACACTATGAGCAACAGAAAGGCTGTTTTCTGTGTCTGGCCTATCCTCGTGGCAAAGATTTCAGAAAATAAAACCAGCCCCAACCTAGACAGGATGACTAGCTCAGACAAAAAGAGAGGCACAGCGAGGAGAGAATAGCAGGTTATCTTGCTTCACAGTATTGCAGTGTAATCACAAGTGCTTTGGTGGGGAGAAACAAGTAAGTGTGTGATCTACAAAAGGGGTGAACTAGGGGGAATCATGCAGCCGAGATCTTTCATTCCTAAACTGCCGTGTTGTCTTTGTATTGCAGCACTGGAGATTGTGAAATGGCCAGCTGTTTGAAATGGTTGTAACAAGGGAATGCTGACAGATATGGGTGATTTCACACTGTCACAGTCAACAGTATACATGGTGTGGAGAATGTGGATAGGGAGACATTTTTCTCCTTCTCTCACAATACTAGAACCCAGGGTCAACCCAGGAAGCTGACTGGTAGGAGATTCAGGACAGATAAAAGGAAGGGCTTCTTCACACAGCACATAATCAAACTATGGAATTTGCTACCACAAGACGAAGTGATGGCCACCCATACCCATTTGGGTGGCTTTAAAAGGGGGTTGGACAAATTACTGGAGAAGGCTATCAATGGCTACTAGTCCTGATGGCAACATGCTACTTCCAGTATCAGAGGTATTATGCTTATGTATAGCACTTGCTGGGGAACATGCGCGGGAGGGTGCTGCATCAGGAGGTCACCCCTGCTGTCTTCCGAAATCCTCAAGTAGCCAGAATCAACATGCAGACAATAGGGCTCTTTTCCAAGGCTTTATTCCCATTCATCCTAATGACGTTTACAGATGCTAACTGCTTGATCCTATGAGTGAGACCTAAGAGAGTTGCCTACTCGGGGGTTCTAACCTTAGGAATCAGTTGATCTCCATTTGGAGGGGAACGCAGGAAACCACTGTACTTATGAGCTAGGAGGAGAGAGTCCTTCCCTTTCCCATGGGGAATCGGGGCGCCGCTGTTGCTGTCGCGCCAAGCGGGCTGAGCGCTGCCTCTCAGCGCCTGCCATCTCGCGCTTGAGGGTGCACCGGCACCTAGCATCCAGAAATTGCTGTTGCTCCACCCTCTCCCTGCCAGGGTCACTATCACCCCCAGGAATGTGTACCAGGAGGGGCTGTCCCCCTGGCTGCTCCTCTGAACAGCGCACGGGTTCCTCTCCCACAGTTTCTAACTCTTCTAGGCATGGCGGAGAATTCCACCACGGATTTCAGTGAGGCCGAATGCACTGGCATTCGGCCCCCCAAAACCCATGGCGGAATGGCCTCCCACCCCCCGCCACCCCGTGGAATCCCCCCTGGGATGAAGCTTACCTGGGGCGGATGTTCCGCCGGTGGCGGCGGCAGCTCCGGCAGCGGTGGTGGCGGCTGGTCTCTCGGCTGGCTGCTGTGGCCGCAAATGGCTGTCCTGCCAGGCTGCCATGATAGGCTACACAGGTATTTACGTAGCCTATCACGACAAATTATGTAGCCTATTACACCATTTGCATAGCTGCCTTTACCGTGATAGGCTACGTAAATACTTACATAGCCTATCACAGAAGGAGCAGCGGCGCAAACGGCGTAGCGGCCGTCGTTTGCACCCCTGCTCTTTGCCGTGATAGGCTACATAAATACTTACATAGCCTATCACAGCAGCCTGGAGGACGCAAATGGCGGCCGCTATGGCAGCTGCCATTTGCGGCCGCAGCAGCCGGCTGTGGCAGGAACTCCGGCTGTGGACGGCCCTGGCTGGTGGCTCTGCAGAGCCGCCGCGGAGCAGAGCCGGCCCAGGGAGGATTCCGGGGGGAGGGATGGAGCGCCTCCCCCCCACCGCGAATCCAAGCTGCAAAAATGTAAGTGACTTTCGTACATCCCTAAACTCTTCCTTGGAATCAGAACTGCTTTGGGGCTCTCTGGGCTCTGATCCAACCCTGACATGTTGTTGCACTCACGTCCTGCTTGTAGGCTTCCCGTGGGCAGCTGCTTGGCCACTGTGTGAACAGAATGCTGGACTAGATGGACACTTAGTCTGAGCCAGCATGGTTCTTCTTATGTTCTTAACTGTAAGAGGGAGAGAATAAATGGCCATGGATGTGGGAGACCTGATCTTACAGTGAACAAAACAGCCCACTGGATTTTTCTCTGGATATTGACATGGTTGAACAGCCTATCCCTTTGGAAAGGACCATTCAAACTTGTTGCACCAAGTCAGCAGTGGTGGACTCCCAAGATCCATAATATATGGAAATTATATGGAGACATTAGCTACAGGCTTGTAGACCCCACCAGGTATCTGGAACTATGGCAACTGTTCAATCTAGTATCAGGGTGACAGCTGCTGAAGCCTCTGTAACAGGAGCGGTCACTCTCAAAACCACAATATGTCTAAGAGGTCCCCAGGTGAGTCAGGCCCTAACCATGCCCCAAGGTTTTGTGCCCGTATTCCCAAGTTGCCATGGCTTCTTCTGCCATCACTTTCTGTATGTCCTTTGAAAATATAGGGAATAGGATCTTCTTTGGGGAAGGGCCATCGTTTAGTGGTAGAGTATATGCAATGTGTGCAGAGGTTTCCAGGTTCAGTCCTTGGCATCTCCAGTTACATGGTCATATATGATGGGAAAAACTTTGGCTGGAGACCATGGAGAGCCACTGCCCATCAAAGTAGATCAGCCTTCTCCAACCTGGTGCCCTCCAGATGTGTTCATTTCCAACTCCCACTGGATGTGTTCATTTCCAACTCCCATAATTCCCAGGGGGAATGGCCAGGCTTGCTGGGAATGATAGGAGTTGGAAATGAACACATTGGAAGGGCACCAGGCTGGGGAAGGCTGGAGTAAATAGTAGTCTAGATGGACCAGTGGTCTCACTCATGTAAGGCAGCATCATAAGTCCTCTCTTGAGAGTGCTACCTGTGGCAAACTCCTCTCCTTCCCAACCAGGGTGTCCTGCTAAAGCCACCCCTAGATTCTTGGCCACGATGTTGCCCAAGCCATGAAGTGGGAACACATACAAATACCCTTTACAACATAAAACACTTGGGTTCAGTGTGTATATACACTTGCTTGCACCCCCAAACCCGGCAGCCTGCCTGCGCATGTTTTGTAACCCAGCTTGTCTGCACTGAGGACACAAAACAGTGAAAGCATCACAAGCAAACCATAAAAGCTAAATATATTCTCTTTAAATGTACATTTGGAACGATATGATCGTC
Organism: Heloderma suspectum; assembly: GCF_057233095.1. NCBI lineage: Eukaryota > Metazoa > Chordata > Lepidosauria > Squamata > Helodermatidae > Heloderma > Heloderma suspectum. The sequence continues at coordinate 198,289,878 of NC_139462.1, forward strand.
AGATACTGTTATTTATTTATTTAGCAATATGGGCTTTCCAGTGCAACTCTCAGAATGTGCTAGATCTATTTTGTTTTTGTTCATGTTAGCTTCTTCCAAAAATACCTCTTCTCAATAAGCACTGTTGTGATGTTAAAATGGCAATAAATGCAAGCTGTGCCACATTCTCCAAACTTCACAAAAAGACTCAAGAATCACCAGACTATTTAAAGGTAAACATGGGTATTTTTGAAGTTTTCCCATCCGTTATATCTGAGTGCAAAGAGTATATTTGCGGAATAAATCTCTGCATGGCCAGTTTTCCAAGTGTTTGACATGGAGTTTGTGGATCTACTGTTTGCAATCTAGATGCCAACATATGAGCAATGCAAACACTATGCCCATCTATCAATGCTGGCCCTATTGACTTTGATTGTCCTTGTGACAGCAGAGCACCTTGAAGTCCATTTATGAAGGGTTCTTGTACTCAAAGAGGCTAAATAAAAATCATTTGGGGTGAGGACATTTCTTCATGGTTATACTGAAGAGAACAGGTGAGCATTTCAGTTTTCAAATGGGCAGAGATCTCAAGCTCCACACCAGTCCCCATTCTTCTCCATGTCACATACTATGACCATGATACATGTATTTGTCCCCTTCTCTTGACCATTGCCAGTTGTCAGCCCTTTTTTCTTTTTGTATCCTGCAGTCTCTTATCCTCAAAGCACCCTCCCGTGACTCCTTCAGCCACTGCAGTCATCATATCTGTTCTCTTTCTGCTCTTCATCTCCAAGCTCTTCAAACAGGTCACCTCAATTTTCTTTATTTTGATTAGCAATACTCCTTTAATCTATTTCAGTCTATATTCTATCATCTCCTGGATTACCATTGCTGTTTATTTTGCTTGCCTACGATAGCAGGTGGGGACTTCTAATTTTACTGCACATCACCTAGTACAACGTTAGGGATGCTGTTGCTGCTGCTGCTACAACTACAACTACTTCAATAAAATGTCTGTCGGGAGCCCTTTGTCCATTTTAAAACTAGCATAAGCACTTGTTCAGCAGATATGCTGAGCAGCCAGCTACTGGGTACTAGCACTTAGCTATTGCCACTCTGGATCCACCTAAGCGTGGTTGAGAAGTATGGTCTACAATTGTTCCTCTTGGTTGACCATAGCATAATGATGGTATGACTGGAGTGGAAAATGCCACTGTTGGCAGACAGGAGTGCAGCTCAGCATTGCAGGGATAAGTAAGGAGGACAGACAGACAGAGGCTAAGGTCACAGCAGCAATATGGACCTTGAAAGTGGGAGGCAGAAGAGGAGGAAAACACAGGATCATAGGGACAGAGAGTACAAAGAAGTGCCATGGCCAAACTCTAGGAGGGAAGGTTCATTCATCATTCTAGGCAATATGGACCTTGAGAGTGGGAGGCAATTCAAGGCAAAATGGACCTTGAAAGTGGGAGGCAGAAGAGGAGGAAAACGCAGGATCAGAGGGACAGAGAGTACAAAGAAGTGGCATGGCCAAACTCTAGGAGGGAAGGTTCATTCATCATTCTAGGCAATATGGACCTTGAAAGTGGGAATCAGAAGAGGAGGAAAATGCAGGATCAGAGGGATAGAGAGTATAAAGAGGTGGCGCAGCCAAACTCTAGGAGGGAAGGTTCATTCATCATTCTAGGCAATATTCTAGAGTGGCTGGGTAGCCAGCCAGATGAGCGGCTAATAGATCTAATAAAACAAACAAACAAATATGGACCATGAAAGTGGGAGGCAATTCAAGGTAATATGGACCTTGAAAGTGGGATGCAGAAGAAGAAAATTCAGGATCATATGGACAGAGAGTACAAAGAAGTGGCATGGCCACGCTCTAGGAGGGAAGGTTCATTCATCATTCTAAATACATCCAGCTCTAGCTATTACTATAAATGTGAATTTAATTAAATTTAAGGTTTCAAATACTCCCACAAAGACATACTGAAATGATTTTAAAAAAAAGAGAGTTCTGATTTCAAACAATGAAAAGGCAACAGTAAACTAGCTTGTGGGTTTTCAGTATTCTGTTTAAAGTTTCCAAAAACAGTAGTTTCATTCTGCTATGATGTGCTAGAATACTTCTGTAAGACCACAGCAGAGAGAGAGAGAGAGAGAGAGAGAGAGAGATTCTTATAATACATCCTCTGATAATAGTTAATCGGAATCCTCTGTTTCCTCTAAGATAGGGTAATCTTTTAGGCTGATTAGTTTTCACAAATAATTTTAGGCACATATGACCTCTAATCTGGGGAACAGCAAGAACATGAATTCTTACAGACAAGTGTTAGTATTTTTTTGTCACTGTTTTTTTCAACCCTCTGTGGTGAATCATGCTAACTCAAAAAAACACAAAAAACTGTCCCAGATGTGATTGCTCTTCATGTTCAGCCTTACAGATGTGCAACACAGTCATGCATAGTAGGACTTGTGCTTGTCCAAGGTTCTGTTCTTTTTTCAGCTATAGCTGTACTATAGAACAGGAGATAATACCTGATGGAGTGCCTCTCCTGGTATGAACTTACCCATACACTGTGATCAACATCTGAGGCTCTCCTCAGAATGCTTCTGCCAAGGGAGGTTCAGAGGCTGGCAACAAAAGAGGGGGCCTTTTCAGTGGTGCCCCCTGAGAACTGTGTAAGGCTCTCTCCAGTGAGTTACGCCTGGTGCTAACGTTGGCATCTTTTTAGTGCCAGGTAAAGGTCTTCCTGTACTCCCAGGCATTTGAAGGCATATGATGGGGTTTTTTTTTATGCATCAGTTGTTTTTGTTATGGTCTGTACTGATGTTTTAGTGGTTTTATTATATTTTGGTATTTTTAATGGAAATTGTTTTTAACTATTTTATATTTTCCATGTTTTAATAATTGTGTTTTAAGTTGCCTTGGGTCTTATTTAAGAGAAAGGCTACTAAGAAATTCAATTAATAATAATAATAATAATAATAATAATAGATGATGATGGTGATGATGATGATGATGATGAAAATGCAACATGCCTTATCCTGGCCTCTGCAAAAACCTCACACACCTACCTCTAAATTAGTTACACTGCCCAAGGCTGTCCCTTGCCTATAGCCAGAGCTTCTTAGGTATGCTGGCCTTTGATTTGCATGGTCTCTGGGGCTTCAGACCCCACCCTACCCCCAATACTGATAAAGTAATTCCTCAGGCTATGCTTAAGAATAAGTCTTTTGTTTTTTGTTTTCAAGGACTTAATTCCTTTCCCAAAGAAAACACATTACCCCAAATCCTACATTCAAGTCATTATTCCAACATGGCTCCCAAGGAAACATGAAAGATGGTGAAGAGCTACCTTTTTATTGGACCAGTTTTTGTAGGTGAAAGAAAAAGGTGAGGTTCCAAGCTTCACTAAGCTCCTATGGTGATAACCTATTAAAAGATTTCTCCCTAGTATTCCAGAGAGGTTTCTTTTTATATTGTAAGGCTCCAGTGTGGAACTTCCTCTTGCTATGACTAGTTTTGGGGGGAACTGTAGCCTTAATCTACAGTCACAGCAAGAAAAATCATTATTATTTATTGCATTGGCTGTAATTAAAAGTGAAGCCCTATCTATCTATCTGTCTATCATCTATCTATCTATCTATCTATCTATCTATCTATCTATTTATTAATTACAGTATTTGTATACTGCTCCACATCCAAACACCTCAGAGCAGTGAACAGCAGACAGGGTAAAGAGTAAAAGCACTATGTTAAGATAGATAAATAGATAGATAGATAGATAGATAGATAGATAGATGATAGATAGATAGATAGATAGATAGATAGATAGATAGATAGATTTCTGATAAAACCAAATTTAATAAACTATGACTTCCTAAAATAAAAGTGTTTTCAGGAGGCGCCAGAAGCGACACCACGTTGGTGCATGCCTGACCTCCAAAGGCAGGGAATTCCATAGGATGGGGGCCACCACACTGAAGGATCTTTTTCTGGTGGACTCCAATCGGGCCATAGGTCCATGTGGAACCACCAGGAGCATACCCTCTGATGACCTCAGTGACCAGGCAGGTTGGTAAGGGAGAAGGTGCTCTCTCAAATATCCTGGTCCCAAGTTGCATTATCAGTCACTCCCACTAGAACATGGACACAATAGGATACTACCCATAATATCCATTTATTTATTTATTCATACTCAAATTTATAGGCTGCTTTTCAAAATAAAAATTCTTCCAAAGCGGCTTGCAGAATAAAACTAAAAACGTGATGTGTGAGCATGATACAAATATATATATATATATATATATATACACACACACACACACACACACACACACAAATAAATTATTTTCTGGTCATTTAAAACAATTTGTATTTGGGGCATCCAGGAGGAGACATTCACAATTCATATAGTTTAGAGCAGGGGTGGGCAGAAAGCAAATCTCCAGATGTTTTTTACTTCAGCTTTCAGCATTTCTGACTATTAGCCATGCTGGCAGGGGCTTCTGTGAGTTGAAGTCCAAAACATCTGGAGATCTACCTTATGCACACCTTTGGTTTAGAGTGCCAAAACAAAACCACCTACCTCCAAAACATCATAGTCACAAGTTGTATGGTATTCAATGTCAAATTCCACAATGGTGAGTTGAATGCTACTACCTGGGGATGTATGAATATACCAGTGACATTCCCTATTGTGCGGGTACTTGTTTGGATATCCAGGGCTCTGGAAAGATCCAGAAGTTCCAGAGAGTTCTCCACCACATCCTGGAAAAAATAGACAACACAGTTCAGGACTGTGGTAAAATGACCATCTAATTGCAAAGAAGTTAACACTGATAGTATATTCAAAAGATATACAGTTAGGGGGGTTTCATGAAAACTTTCTCATCATGATGAAATGAGGATTGAATGAGCAAGTTGCTTTAACATAAACTGATTGTCCTTGGGGTTGTGTGCTCTGATTTCTGTTACATTTGAATCAGAAAACTATAGTTGGAGCATGCCCTCCAAACCAAAATTGGAAAGCAGAATTGGTTTCAAGTGGTTTTCTAATTCTGGGTTGGATGGTAAGTCCAAACTGTAGTTTGCCAATTCAGATGCAATGGCAATCTATGGCTTGACTGAAACTGGAAATCTCTAAGGAGAACTGATGTTCATCCAATGGGAAGGGGGAAGGATGCAAGCCTGAGGCATTTGGCTGTTATACCTGAACCAACCCAATCTGTGTTGCCCATGTGACGGGAGCTACCGGTCCTACATGCAGGAACTCATGTCCCTGTGCACAGCTGACATGGGTGGTGAGCCACCAGGGCTTCAGTCTGGAATATCTTCCCAGGCAGTGAAAGATTTACATGTATTGGACTGGTTCTACCCACTTAGAATGAGCACTGGGCCCTCCTAAGCCAAAAGTGCTATAAAGGCTCTCTGTCTAGGCTGGGAATTTGCTTGGGCAATAATAGACTTTCCTGACTCTTGGCTTGCACTGATTCTTGGCTTGCTCAGCTTTGTCTCCTGGCATGACTCCTGGCTCCAACCTGACAGCTGTCTACGAATCAACCAGCCCAGACACCATGATCAATTGAGATTGCTTCTCTGTGTGGCAACATCAAAGTTTCCCCAAATGCCCTAAATTGGGTCGATGGCAACATGATAAATATTGGAGTGACCTAGTATTTGGCCACATGGTGAATTAATCTCAAGATCACTTTGTCATGGAAAATCCCAAATTTAAGCATATCGAGAAAGGGCTTATTGGCTGATACTTCTAGCCTAATTTCTAACATTCCACCTTTCCACATTGGCCTGTCTGCCAAGGAACTCCTGAAGAACTCCTTAAACCCCTGTACGTTGCAGAAGGTTCTGTGACACATTCTAGGGTGTACACTCCATACAGGGCACTCCTGAGACTTGTTGCACCTCTCCACCACTCTGTGTGCACTGAGAGTAGGGATGTAAGGACTGTGTCTTCCTGTCTGTGCTTTGTAGATTGTCAGGCACCTTTTGCTCCATCATGTATCATGGGAATCGGGGCTTTTTTTTTACTTTCTGAATTTGCGCAAATGTGCATTTGCACAATTTCGCGCGTGCAAAAATGCTCAAATTCCCCCCAAATGTGCATTTTTGTGCTTTAGTCTATGGGTGAAATTTAGTCTATGGGTGAAATATGGGCACATTTTTAGACAGGTTTTTAAATTTAGTGTATTTTTCTATGGCGCAAAATTCGGGAAAGTTAAAAAAAAACTGGCTGGCAAGTCGGCAGAATCCACCATACAGGGATAAGCTGATCCACTATGGAATCCACAGGTCAGATTCATGAGAACTGAAACTCATTTGGTGCCATTGCGGATTTATCCAACATCCATAACTGAGAGTGCACCCTAGAATACACCCAGCACTTCCCTCAGGCTGTACATTGCAGGGAACGATCAGTAGCAATGTGCAAGCTTCTGTCAGGGAAGCTTGTGTGATCTACTCATTGTAAGAATATTGTTCCAGGCCAGTATTCTTACTGCATCTGGGACGGAGCTAAAGACGAAACTTGCAGAGTAATGGTACCTTGGATTTTCATTTGGTTTTGGTTTTGGGATATGTATGTATGAATGTATGTAAATATTTCTAGGCTGATTTTCTACCCATAGGCTTCCAAAGCAGCTGACCAATTAAATCACTGAAAATAGCTATAAATACATAATGACACAGTAACAGAAAAGCTAGCAGCACAATACAACAGAAAATCAGTCAATTATAAAAAAAAACTGCCAGGAACCAAATAAAATAGGTACCACTACTAGGTACCACTACTAGGTACCACTACTGAGAACGTCCTCTCCCATGGCACTGCCAGTCGCAGCTCTGATGATAGCAGGACATGCAGCAAGAGGAAGCAGGGCCTTCAGCAATTTTGTTAACAGACATCATTACACAGATCTCCCTCAGAACTGTATATCTTTCTTTAAAAGCAGCTATACATTTCTGTTTCTCTAGTACAGCGGTGGGCAACGTCAGGGGTTCTGAGAGCCATTTTCATGCCCTGAGACCTGTCCACCTATGGGCTGCACTCCACAGGGCACCACAGACTCTGCAGGGTACCCCCCAAAATATTTATGTTTGTTTTATTTTATTTATTACATTTTTATGCGGCCCAATAGCAGAGGCTCTCTGGGCAGTTCACAATTAAAACCATAAAATACAACTTGAAGAAAAGTAATATAAAACTTCTAGAAGCTTAAAAGTATCACAGAAAACCAAAGTAAAACCCAATGGCAGTTACAGCCCAGTGAAAGCCTGGGTGAAAAGGTGTGCCTTCAGGAGGTGTTTAAAAGATGTCACATTTTCTGCCTCTCGAACTGCACGAGGGAGGGTTTTCCAGAGGGTAGTTGCCGCTACAGAGAAGGCCTGCCATCGGGATTCTTCATGGTGACCTTCTGTTTGGTTTTGAATGACCAGCAGGACCTCCTCCGGAGATCTTAAATGTCGCCTGGGCATATATAAGGGAAGGCGGTCTGCTACATATCCTCATCCCAAGTTGTTTAGGACTTTATATAATAATAGCATAACCTTGTACGTGGCTCAGTAGGTAATAGGCAGCCAATGCAGTTCTTTTAACCAGGTGTTATATATGAGCATAGCTAGATGTCCGAGAGAGCACCCTAGCTGCTGCATTCTGCACTAGCTGCAGCTTCTGAACCATGCACGACGGCAGCCCCACATAGAGTGCATTGCAGTTAGGGATGGCGGAGAATTTCTCCCTGACTCTTCGGGGGGCCAAGCGCCAATGCATTCGGCCCCCCGAAATCGGCAGTGAAATTCTCTGCCCCCCGCCCCCCCCCCGAGATGGGACTTACCTTTGGCGAATGTCCCCCCTGGCGGCGGGTCCTGGCGGCGGTTCATCGGCCTTTCGGCGGGGGCGGGGGCACCGTCGCCATTACAAAGTGTAAAAAAACCAAACAAACCCGTGATAGGCTACATAACGATTAACGTAGCCTATCATGGCTAGATTTCCAAAGTCAGCCATGATAGGCTACGTAAATCATTACGTAGCCTATCACGGGTGACTTTGAAAAAAAAAAAAAGTGCGTATGCAAATGGCGGTGCCCATAGGGCACCGCCATTTGTGTTCCTTATTTGGTCCCGGTAGTCTACGTAAAGATTTATGTAGACTACGCCGTAGTCTACATAAATCTTTACGTAGACTACCGGGACCAAATAAGGAACGCAAACGGTGGCGCCCATAGGGCGCCGCCATTTGCATACGCACTTTTTTTTTTTCAAAGTCACCCGTGATAGGCTACATAATGATTTACGTAGCCTATCACAGCTGACTTTGGAAATCTAGCCGTGATAGGCTACATTAATCGTTACGTAGCCTATCACGGGTTTTGTTTTTTTTTACACTGTGTTTCGCGGCCGGGGAGACGGGGCGCTTCTCCCCGGCCTGAATTTCGGCCGGGCGAGGCAGGAAGCCTTCCCCCCTCGCCTGAACTTCAGGGGGAGAAGTGAAGCGCCTCCCCCCCACTGCGAAGCACCCTTGCGAAAAGGTAAGTGACTTTCGTACATCCCTAATTGCAGTAGTCTAATCATGAGGTTATCATCAGTGCATGGATCACCATGGCTAGCCTATCCGTATCCTAGGGTTGGCGGAGAATTTCTCCCCGAAACTTCAGGGGGCCGAGCGCCAACGTGTTCAGCCCCCCGAACAAGTTTCGGGGAGAAATCCTCCGAACCCCCCCGCCCCCCGCCCCCCCCCCGGGACGGGACTTACCTTCGCCGAATGTCCCTCCCGGCGGCGGGTCCGGCTGGCGGTTCGGCGGGTGTTCGAGCGGGGCGGGAGCGGGAGCCGGTCTTTCGACCGGCTGCCGCCGCCGCCATTGCAATAAAAGAAAAAAAAACGCCCCCTGATAGGCTACGTAACGATTAACGTAGCCTATCACGGCTAGATTTGCAAAGTCAGCCATGATAGGCTACGTCAATCGTCACGTAGCCTATCACGGGTGACTTTAAAAAAAAAAAGTGTGTACGGATAATGGCGGCCCCCATAGGGAGCCGCCATTCCCGTTCCTTATTTGGTCGCTGTAGTCTACGTAAAGATTTACGTAGACTACGGTGAAAATAAGGGCAACGCTATTTGCGTTGCCCTTATTTTCGCCGTAGTCTACGTAAAGATTTACGTAGACTACAGCGACTAAATAAGGAACGCGAATGGCGGCTCCCTATGGGGGCCGCCATTAGCGTACGCGCTTTTTTTTTTTTTTAAGTCACCCGTGATAGGCTACGTGACGATTGACGTAGCCTATCACGGCTGACTTTGCAGATCTAGCCGTGATAGGCTACGTGAATCGTCACGTAGCCTATCAGGGGGCGTTTAAAAAAAAAAAAAACTTTCGCGTTCGCGGCCGGGCGAGGTGGGAAGCCTCCTCCCCGGCCTGAATTTCGGCCGGGGCGAGGCGGGAAGCCTCCCCCCCGGCCTGAATTTCGGCCGGGGCGAGGCGGGAAGCCTCCCCCCCCGGCCTGAACTTCGCGGGGGGAGCAGCAAAGCGCCTCCCCCCCACCGCGAACATCCTTCGAGGACAGGTAAGGGACTTTCGTCCACCACTACCCTATCCAGGAATGGGCGTAGCTAGCATATCAATCAGAGTTGGTAATGGGCGCTCCAGGCCACCGAGGTCACCTGAGCATCCAGTGACAAAGATGGATCCAGGAGCACCCCCAAACTATGAACCTGCTCCTTCAGAGGGAGTGCAACCCCATCCAGAATAGGCAAACACCCTAATTCCCAGACCTGGGAACTGCCAACCCATAGGGTCTCTGTCTTATCGGGATTCAGCTTCAGTTTATTGGTGTCAGGGTTCCCTTGGCCCCCTCCTTCATCAAGCACTCACTAACAACACAAAAAGAGAGGCTTCAGTCTCACGCCTTTAATTCATTATTCACAGGTTCATTGCAGATGCAAATCCCTGAAGACTCTCTGGCTACAAAGGAATGCCCCCAAGGGATTCAAATGGAATAAATGAAAGTTGCCCACAGTTTGAAAGGGCGGCTGTCTGACTAGGCTAACTTAGGGAAGGAGGTCCTGCCCCTCCCCTGCTTCTCCCCAGCGTAGCCTCTCATGCATCGCTAAACAGTTGGAACATCTAAGCTCCACCCCTGATGTTTCCCTTTTAGCTCTGCATCTCCGCCTGGCATCTCTTAGGTCACAGACCTCAAGCCCTGCATCCTCCTCCCCGCTGCTTCTCACAGAAGGGGGTGAGGGGGAAGCTTCATGCCTGGCCATCTCGGAGTTGGTAACCTGAGAAGCACGCCTACGTGAACTGGCCTGTGAAAAAACCTCCCCCAGTTCTGGCTGCTCCTCTTCTAAATCTGAGCTGCTAACTATCTCCCTGTGCTCAGAATCAATCCTGACAATTGGCCCTCATCCAAGCCATAACTGCATCCAGGCACCAGTTCAGAACGTCCATGGCCTCTCCTGATTCAGATGTTGCAGAGAAATAGAGCTGGGTGTCGTCAACATACTGGTGACACCTTGCCCCAAATCTCTTGATGACCACTCCCAATGGCTTCATATAGATATTAAATAACATTGGGGACAGGATGGTTCCCTGTGGTATCCCACAGTTCAGCTGCCATGGGGCTGAGGTGCTCTCACCCAATGATATTCTGTGGAACTGACCCTGCAAGTACGAGCTGAACCACTGTAGAACAGTGCCTCCAACTCCCCACTCACAGAGGTGGTCCAGGAGGACACAGTGGTCATTGGTATCGAAAGCCCGTGAGAGATCAAGAAGAAGTTACAGGTCACACTCCCCCATCTCTCTCCCAAAGAAAGTCATTCATCAGGGCGACCAAGGCCGATTCCATCCCAAAACCACGCCTGAATCCAACTGGAATGGATCCAGATAATCAGTTTCATCCCAGAGTGACTGCAGTTGAGACGCCACCATTCTCTCGAGCACCTTACTCAAGAATGGGGTGTTTGTGACCAGATGATAGGTAGCATAGATCTCTGGATCAAGGGAGGGTTTTTTCAGAAGTGATCACACCACTGCCTCCTTCAAGGCAGTAGGGACCACCCCTCATGCAATGTTGCATTCACCACTCCCCTGATCCATCTGGTCAGCCCCACGTGGCTGGGTCGAATAAGCCATGATGGGCAAGGGTTGAGAGAGCATGTGGTGAGTCAAACAGATGCAAGTGTCTTGTGCGCATCCACATTTATCCCACAAACCAGGATAAGACAATGCACCGGACACCTCAATGGACACTGTATCAATAGCGGTATTCAAGTCAGCATGAAGGTGAGCAATTTTGTCCTTGAAGTTCTTGCAAACTCATCACAGTGGGCTTCCAAGGGTTCCAGTATTGGATTCACTGGGTTTGATGTAAGTAACCCCTGAATCACTCAGAAAAGTTCAGGTGGACAGCTATGGGAGGATGCGATGGAGGTAGCAAAGTAAGCCTTCTTTGCTGCCTTCACCACCATGCAGTAGGTGCTATTACACACTCTTACGTGTGTTGGATCACCTTCATGATGAGTCTTATGCCACTTACACTCTTCTGACCTGTTTCATTGTCTGAAGCTGCCCAGTAAACTAGGGAGCCTTCCGAGCTACACAGTGTCGAAGAGGGCACTGAGGAGCAATTGTGTCAATGGCCCTTCACACCTTGCAATTCCATAGTGCGACAAGGGCCTCGACAGAGTCGGCTCTGGCTACTGAGAAATCCCCCAGACAACTCAGGAATCACTTGGATTCCATAAGTCTCTAGGGACGGACCATCTTAATGGGTCCCCCACCTCTGCAGGGAGGGACTGGCAGCATGAAACCAAATTTCACCAGGAAGTGGTCTGACCATGACAACGCGTTTGCTGCTGAAATTGATGGCAACCCACTACAGCACACAAAACAGGTTAATTTTACTTGTTCTGAAGCTAATTTGGCCTTTTAAGTGCTGTGTAGCAGCTAAAAAAAGTAAAAAGTAAAGGTGTCCCCAACCAGTCGTGTCCGACTCTAGGGGGTGGTGCTCATCTCCATTTCTAAGCCGAAGAGCCAGCGCTGTCCGAAGACGCTTCCGTGGTCATGTGGCCGGCATGACTGAACACCGAGGTGCACGGAATGCTGTTACCTTTCCCGCCGAAGTGGTACCTATTTATCTACTTGCAATTTCTTGCTTTCGAACTGCTAGGTTGGCAGGAGCTGGGACTGAAGACGGGAGCTCACTCCGTCATGCAGCACTCGGGTCTCGAACTGCTGTTCTGCTGACCTACGGAGCACTAAAAGGATCAAATTTAGCTTCATAACAAGCTAAAGGTGACCCATTTAGTGCTCCATTGTGCTAAATCACCATATTTGTTTTAAAATGCCTATTTTGCCATTGCCTCCAAATTCAGCAGTACAGCAGGGGTGGTGGGGGCTGCCGGCTGTGCCAGGGGCAGCGGTGCCCACATGTGGCCCATGGCTCATGTGTTGTCCAGCCTTGCTCTAATACCTTAACCATTTGGGGAAGTGGGCTCATTTTTGCTGAAACTCAGATTTTGTTACTTCTGCTTTTTCTCATGTTGCCTGTCTATCTTAGCTAGAATTTGGGATTTCATCAATAATACTCAGATATCTTAGCCTATCTCTAGTCAAAACCAGTCTGGAGCAAAGAAAAAATGGGACAATTTAATATCTTGATTAAATTAAAGCATGCAAGAGGTGTCCCCCCCCCGCCCCCAGTCCCCGCAGTATCACACAGTATCCTACTTTACATTTGCAGTGAGTCATTATGAATGCAGAAATATATGCCAGATGGTTTTGGCAAGGGGGGAGGGAAATGAATCATTTCCTTTAAATCACAGAATTCATTTTACATATGGTCTCTTGGGAGACAAAGGTCTAAAATGTTTAATTCAATCTTTTACTACCACTCTCTTATCTTTGCAAAGACACATGAGGATTGGTTAAGATCCATGCTCCACCAAACAACATGTGGCCCATCCTGATTCATTAAGCAGGCATGAAACTGTGACTAAAGGCAGGAAAGACGAAGGTCAGGGAAGCCACTAAGAGTTGTTCCTGGGAGGATGTGGATTCTGCTCTGCTCTTGGCAGGCCTGGGGTGGGGGTGGGGTTGAAAGGGGGGAGAGCAGCTGTTAGTGCCTCTGAGGTACCAAAGCCAAATGCTACTTCTCAGCGAATATTATTTTCACGCTGCACATCTGCTCTTCAAAACGTTTGCACAGTTTCTACTCAATCAAGTTCAGAACTCTAGTAATTGCTGCATCAAAACAAGCAACACATTTTTGTGAAACCATCTAAGCATCATTTTTAAGATTCTGACAGGCCCAGGGGCTGAATATTCATTGGGGGGGGGGCTCCCTTCTCACTGTCTGGGTCAATGTAATTCCCCCTTCCTCATTAGATTATGTGTGTGTGTGTGTATACACACACACACACACACACACACGTCAAAAACTATCTATATAGATGTCAACGTTTAACCCAACAATATCCCATGTTTTTATATTTCCAAGATTGGAAAAAATGCTGTTTGGATTCACTTGCAAAGTTCAGCACTCCTTCTGCATAGGGGATCTTCTTTTCACATTTCATCAACTAACAAAAACATCAAATAAAAATTTAAAGGCCCAATTTGGACATGTGACATGCTGTTGAACGAACTGCAGCAAGCCTTGGGCTTGTGTTTCCTCTCCTTCCCCTCCTCTTTCATGTCCGCAAGGAGACTGGAAGCGCTCACTTCCGGTTTTACCCAAGCCACAGCTTCCCGTTTCGTTCAAACAGGAACTCTGGGAACTGTGGTTTGATGCCCAGAATCTCAAACCACATGTTCTCACTAACTAGAATTTAAGCAAGCCACAGCTCCCCGAGTTCCAATATCACAGGGAAAATAGGTGAATTTAAACATTAGGGGTAAAAACCAGGACTGGCTCCAGATTTGACAAGCCTTGGACAAAGTGTTTACGGGCAGGCCCGTCTTCTGTCAGTGAGCCATAGCAGACTTACTTAGCTGTGGTGGCAGCACCCTGGGCCTAATCACTCTTTCCATTTCTCACAGTTCCTCAGAGTCCTGCTGTGCTAGGTCAGGGGCACTGAAGGGAAATTCAAAATGGTGGCTACACCTAGCTGCCTGGCACTGCTCAGAGTGCTGGGCCAGGGAAAAAAATGAAGGGGGCATCAGGGCAGGCATCAGCAGTGGGCCCTGCCAGAATCAAGACCTTAATGGAAGAATCTTTTGTAGCTCATTTATATATACCTCAGCTTGTTTGGTAGTATCAGGTTCTTTTTTGTCCTTTATTTTGTCATTTATATACAAAACAGAATTGATAAGAAATACTTGTACTATATCAGGGAGTTCATGCTAAGCTATGCTGATGCATAGAATTGGCAAGTAAGTACATTTATATGGAAGTGGCACTGCTCTGAAATTCTGAGGACTTTATTGAAATGTGCTTAGAATTTCAACTTTAGCACTGCTCAGGTTAGCCTATGGGCAGTACAATTTGTAGCATACAGATTGTCTTGGCAGCCTTATGTCAGGACTAGTCCTCTTCTCATGTTCCCCTCTGCAATGTGTGGAAGGGGAAATCAATGTGTCAAAGTGGAAGTGGCATTATGGCCGCTGGATGTGACCTTTACACATTGGACCAAAGTGAGCATGGGCTCTATGCACATACAACTGCATGTGTGTAGGGCCTGGAGTGTGATTGCGAATCATGGTCATGCCAGGGTAACCAATTGCTTATAAAGGCCATACATGCACAGGGCCCATTCACACTTTTGGCCCATTATATGAACATCAGGGGCAAGGACAACCGAACCTCCTCCCCCTCCATATGTTGACTGAATGAATGGAGTGTGAGAAGAGGGCTACTCATTCTGGATGATCATGGTTTGTATCTTGATCAGCCATATCTAGTATTTACCAACATGGTCTTTGGCTTCCTCTTATTTCTGCCATGGAGAGTCTGTCCTCTCATACTATCCTTTAGTGTTATCCTCTTTGTTGCACCTTTGCTGGGCTTCCCTCCATTGCTCAAGTTTTTAAGGCTGTCATACAGTATTGTAGACATCAATGCCATGACCATGACATCCTGGTTCAACCTGCTTTTCAAAGATTTTTCAGGGCTTGCTGAGTTGCAGTAGGATACAGACAAATATTGAAGCCTGTCAGCAAACCAAGACCAATGGAAAAATAAACTTGCATTCACATCAGCGACAATGCATTCACAAAAATACCTGCCAAGCCTCTCAGCATCCCACCTTTCTAGGTTCCCTCCTCATCTCTCAACTACTGTTCTGTTTACCCCACATCTGGCATCAGCTGGACTTAAACATTGCTGAGATTTTCCTAGGAGATGTGTTTATGAGCCAGGGTGTTCATTATCAATTATCTTTAATTTGATTTTTCTCCCTATTTCTATTCATCAGATGAAAAAGGAAATGGTTCCTTATCAAAAGGAAACACCATAGATACAATGGGCATGCTTGCAAAGAAAGATAAAAAGCTATTTGTTAGCTTTCCCTTTTCATAAAAGCACAAAAGCATTTATGCATTGTATTTGACTATAAATATATTTATTGTGTTAAGAGACAGAGTGTATGCAAAAAAAATCAAACCAAAGCCAAAATACTCTAGACTAGTCATGAAGTGTACAATTCCAAGGCCGAATAAAATGCCAAGTAGACATTATTTAAAACCTTGGTTCAAGGAAATGGCCTCATATATTAACAACAATAAACAAACTGTGTTTCCCTTAGCTAGACCTAGGCCCAATCTACATGGCTGATTTAATGCAGAGGGAGAGCACATTGGGGTCATTTGTGACAGATGACACTGTCACCAATCTGCAGTGACCCTGCAGCTTCCCTCTGGAAAGGTGCATTTTTGGAAAGTTGTTTTAGTGCGTTGCTTTCCCTTAACACTGCTCCCAAGTGGTTCCACTGCAGTGTGCCCCATCCCCCCACATTAAATCCTGGCATGCCTATTTCTGTGACCTAGCAGTGACCTGGTCAAGGGAGGGGCACCCCCCCATTCTCTCTTTTCCCTCAATCGCAGTAGGGCTGCTTTCACAATAAGTAGCCTCTTTTTCCCATTCACAATAGGGCTGTTTCATTCAAAATAGTGGAGTAGCCGGCTTATATGTAGTGCACAGTGAAGAATACACAGAGGGGAAGGAGAAGGGGTGGCCAGTAGCGGGAGCGAGCGCCACTGGGATTTTGCAGTAGAGTTACTGCGATACACTGAATACAAAAGAATACACAGAGGGGTAGGAGAAGGGGTGGCTGTTTCCCCTGTGTGTGTGATTTTCCTGCATGCGTGTGTGTGGGTGGGGGGAGGAGGAGGCTTAGTTCAGGGGAAGGGAAGCAGAGGCAGTAGCAGCAGCAGCTAGCAGAGGAAGGCAACTCCAGGCCTTCCCTCTGCACTGTTTCTCCCCTTCAGAATAGCGTGTTATCTTGCTTTCCCCATTCATAAACAGAAGCCTCTGGTTGTTCCTTCATTCAGAATCGTGCAATTGCGTTGTTTCTCCCCTTCAGAATAACACATTAGCTTGCTTTCTTCATTCATAAATAGTAGCCTGTTTCCCCTGTGTGTGTGATTTTCCTGCATGTTTGTGTGTGTGTGGTGGGGGGAGGAGGAGGCTTAGTTTGGGGCTGGGGAAGCGGAGGCAGCAGCAGCCAGCAGAGGGAGGCAACTCCAGTCCATTCCCTCCGTGCAGGGCCCACGCAGCCCCTTCCTCCAATCAGTCAGGATACCGCAGTAGCAGCTTGACTCATTCATAGAATGCAGCCTCTTTTCATAAAAGTGCAGTTTTAATCTGTAATCATTCACAATATCCCACTTGAGATGAGAAGGGAGAGGTGTGGGGTTAAACTACAGGGGCTTAATTCAGTACTTCCAGTAAACTTCCCTGAGGGGAGCATGGACAGGTGTGAGGAACAAGCCTCTCTCATTTGCTGAGCAGCACCTACCGGGTTGATGACATTCAGTTCTACTCCACCCACCCAACCCCGAAGTATGGGGGTTTCAAGCCCTGTGTGACCTGTGAAAACCATTTTTTTTAGGTACGGTAAACCCCGCTGTTCACACTTCTTGTGCCTCTGATGGAACAAAGCTGATTTCATGAAAATCTGGATAATACCTGAAAGCGCTTCTCATTCCGTTTTCATGGAGATGACTCCCAAGTTTTCCTAAAATTATCGGATTTTTTCACGATGTAGTACTGTCTAAAATACTATTCTATTTTATTTTAATAATAAGCATCATATTTTTGTATATAGCTACAATACTGGTGTGATATCCTTATAACACTATAATATTTGGGGGGCACCATTCTGCAATAGTTCTGATCTTGCCTGTTGCATAGGCTTCTTCAGCTCTTAAACGTTGATAAACACCCTCTTTGCACTCTTTTCAGCACCAGGTGAAGACTTTTTTAAAAATTTCCCAGGTACTTTTTCTCCACTGAATTTTAGATTGGCCATTTGTGATGCTGCATATCTTATTATACTATTTTACTTGCTGTTGCCGGACTTTGTATGTTTTTTTTTAAATTGTTTTGTTGATCACTGGTTGATTGCATTTTAAATGTTTTCTTGTTGTAAGGCAACCAGAGTACTCTGTTGTTGGGTGGCAGGCAAATACCGTAAGTAAATAAATAAAATCATGTTTTAAAATAGGTGTGAATGTCTATGCACGCAAAATTAACACTATCGGTTAGAGCCTATTTGGCAGGGAGTGAAACTGACCCACAAAACCTATGAATGGCTTATCTCACTTTGCGTCCTTTTTCTTGCAAGACACTAAGGTCACAATCCTATTGCGATGATCATAAGCTTCCAAAGTTTATCATAAGCTTCCACTCACTCAGCACCCGTCCTTGAGCACCACAATCACCATTTTGCAAAAAAATGGCAATCGCGAATATGCACACATCTAGTTGTATGCAAAATGGTGCCATGATTGGCCCATATATGCAAGATTACAGACTTAAATGGGCTATTTACACTTGTAAACTTGCATATATGGGCCATTCATGGTGACATTTTGCATACAACTAGATGTGCGCATATTCGCGTTCACCGTTTTTCACAAAATGGCGCTCACGGTGGTTGCAGATGGGTCCCAGGTGAGTGCTGGTGGCTCAGCAAGGACAGGGGGGTTGGGTGGGGGCAGGGGCTTGGCAGGCATGGCTTGGGAGCATGGGGGAATGAATCGGGCGCCCCAACAATCCCTACCTATGGGCCCTGAGATGCTGTCTAGGGACCATAGGATCATCCCTTCCCACAATTTGTGATGTACAGATTTTGTGAAATCATTGATGGAATCAGATCTTTCTCAATTACCCAAACTTGTGTTTGTATTGGAAAGTGTGTACTTGCACAATACACAAATCCCCCCACCCCCAAACCCCAATCTGCATTTTCACACTTTAGCCTTTAGGGGAAATGTGCATTTTAAAAATATTTTTCATATTTTTGTATGATGTACGTGCATACAATTCCAGAAAATAAAAAAATGGTCTGTGAGTCTGTGGAATCTGTGCAACTCGGAAAAGCCAGTCCACTGCAGAATCCATGGGTTGGATTCATAGAAATCCAAACACTTTTGAATCCAATGCGGATTTGTCTGGCATCCCTAAACACAACTACCCCTCTGGAATTCATCTAAAGATAGGTACACATATCCATCCCCACCAGTGTGCGTGCCAGTTACAGCTCAGCAGAACTAAAATGGGCAAACATTCACAGCAGAAAAACCAAATGTAACGGACTTGGACACTGATGCAGTTTTCTCAACAAACTAAGCTCTCATGTGGTTTAATTCCTAAGGAAAAATGCAGCACTACAGCAATATACTACATATACGTGACTGAAAGAATTGGGAATGTTTCAACTTAAACAGACATTCATGACTAAACTTCTCCTACTGACTCCTTCCTGTTAGCCACAAAGACACGTTTGACTGAAATTCAAAATGGGCCAGACCAGAGGAAAACTCTTGATGTCTAAACCTTAGCTGCAGCCTTTTTTTTTTTTACTCAGCAGCTTCTGTACAGAACATTCAAATTCATACACAGATTACTCTTTCTAAATTCTTCATAGATAAATTGGGGGTCCCCCTCCCGACTTACCAATATGACTCTTAGCATAAACGGTTCAGACTAAAAATATACATCTACAAGCTTTTGTAAGAATATACATTCATAACAACTTCATTTTATATTTCTTCTTTTATCTTATCTTGCTTCAATAGATACATTATTTTGACTAACAAATAATTGCTTAACTTCAGATATTTTGGTGCACCCACATAAATTATTAATATGACCCTTAAACAAAATGGAATCCTAGAGTTTGTGTGCCTAATATCTTCTCCTCACCCAGGCCATCCAGCCTTGTGGGTTGATGAGGTCTGAGATGGTCTCCTCCACCTATATCCTTCAACTATGCCAGACAATTGTCCTCCTAGTTTAGGTCTGAATATACACTTCCACTCATATATATTTTAGGACTGAGTCATCTGTTGGTAACTAGGAAGTGATTGGAAAAAATGCTTTTATGTACATAAGAACATAAGACGAGCCATCCTGGCTCAGACCAAGGATCCATCTAGTCCAGCATTCTGTTCACACAGTGGCCAACCAGCTGCCCACAGGAAACCCACAAGCAGGACATGGGCACCCTCCTGCCCATGTTCCCCAGCAACTGGTGTACATGGGCTTACTGCCTGTGACACTGGAGGTAGCACATAGCCATCATGACTAGTAGACATTGATAGCCTTCTCCTCCAGGAATTTGTCCAATCCCCTTTTAAAGCCATCCAAATTGGTGGCCATCACCACGTCTTGTGGTAGTGAATGCCATAGTTTTAACTATGCATTGTGTGAAGAATTACTTCCTTTATCTGTCCTGAACCACCCACATGGGATGACCCTGGGTTCTAGTATTGTGAAAGAGGGAGAAAATCTCTGCATAGTTTTGTAGTCCTCTATCATGTCTCCCCCTACTTGCCTTTTTTCCAAGCTAAACAATCCCAGCTGTTGTAACCTTCTCTCATAGGGGAGATGCTCCAGCCCCTTGATCATTTTAGTTGCCCCTCTCTGCCTTAATTAGGTCTCTGCATGGATCACAGCTCATGTGAAGTACATGTTCCCACATTCCTCCCTTGCAGGTGCCCACCCCAGGTTCCTGTCTGGTTGTGAAAATGTCCTATTCAAACACCCAGATATCAAAGCCAGGAAACTGAACCCAGATGTTAACCTAATGATATTATTACACAGTGACTGAATTTCCCTTTGGGAAGGAAATGATAAAAAAAAATACTTACTATAAAACATGATAAAAATATTTTCTGTACTTATCCACAAAACCAAAGGTTTAATAGATGTGCAAAGTGATTTTTTTTTTACTTAAATGGAAGTATTGTATCACTGAATGAGAATTTCCAAACATTTACTGAAATGTCCCCATTAAAAGAATGCTGGGGTTGTTGAGATACAGGGGCACTTTAAATCGATTTAATGCATTCTTTGAGAACAGAGGGCGAGAGAGGTCTGGTTTTGCTGCCCTTATAGAAGGGAATTTGCCGTTTGTTGCAACAAAGCAGGAGATGCTCCTTAAAAACCAGACTCAGATGGAGACATGAAAATATAACAAAAGATAGGAAAACATACATGAACTTTAGTATATTTCAGGAGCTTACATCGCACTGCAAAAATGTTGTAAGGGGTTCTAAGGCAAAGGAATATTTGGGTCTGAATTGCTTGGCTGTCTGTACAAGCTAGCTTAGGACGGGACTTCAGGGGATGAATCACATACACCAGTTCGGTCACAGCTCCTTGTGTAGTCATTTTTGGAAACCAAGAGAAAAGGGGGGAGAGTTCTAGTTTCTTTTCTTTTTTATAGCCTACAGAGGTCTCGAAGTTCCCTTGGAAAGTACATACAATGTCTGCCTACCGGAGTCATAGTTGCTTGGAAACTGTACAACAAATAGAAAGACCAAGAAACATATGTTTCGGTGGTTGCCACATCTTCCTCAGGCTGAGCTCTTTATAACAGCAGATTGTGCAAAATTGTGATTAGAAAGACCTTTGACCTATTATAGTAAAAGACTGACAGCTAATAGTGACTCCAGCTGCATTTGCACACAATGTTATAGGAGTGGTTTTCAGCTGTGCACAGGCTTTGAGCTCTTCTTAATTTATGCATGGCTGTAGCACTTCAGCAAATCTAACACTGGTATATGGAAGGAAACTTGTTCTCTGAGTACTCCTGCCCTGCCCTGCCCTGCCCTTCCTCCACCTCCTCCTCCTGGGAAAGTAACACCTTGCAGCTGAATGCTGGAAGTGGTGTGAACTCCTGTCCCAGAGTCAAAACAGATATGGTGTTAGATGTGGGAATGCATTTAATGTGCCTGTTTTTCTTTTTCTTTTAACAATAGGAACTGCAGGGGTCCCAAGTGGGATTAGGGAAGGTTTTTTTTTAATCTTTTCCTTCTGCATTGTAGTCCTTGAAGATCAACACCTGAAGCTGCCATTAGCATTGGCATAGTAGGGGGGGGGGCTGCAGAGGAGGGGAAAGGGTTAAACCATCCTAGGGTGGTCAGGTGTCCTCTTTTCAGAGGACAGTCCTCTCTGTTTGAAGGGCTGCTGAGTCCAAGTCTGGTAGATAAATAACCATAAGAACTGTTGCCAATCAACAGTTAGTACCTGGACAACAGACTGAACAGGCAGGCAAACCACAGTTCATCTGGTCGTCTGCACTATGCCGAGATATACTGTATTTCTATTAAAATTATAATTATTTCTAAATTTGCATTCCTACATATACATTAGCATATGCAATTTTTTTTATAAATTGCTGTCCTCTTTTATCCTCTTTTTCAGTGATATATTTTCTCTTTTGGGGGAGGGGGCAATTCATAAGCAGCCACCCACACACCGTGCACTAAGTGGGACCCCTGTGGCCACGCTTGTTAGATGAACAAAATCCCAGATACATGAAGTCATGGTTAGGCAACTTTGTAAAGCCGTGGACACATTTTGGAATTTGAGAAACTTTCCTGGGCACTACCACAAAATGGCTGCCACGGAAGCCATTTCACAGCAATCCCAGCTGCTGGTTAGAAAACGTGTTTGTTTTTATTATTTTTAAGTGGGATGGTGAGAGTACTTTGGCAGGCATCAAGAAAGGTGCCTGGGAGAACACTGGCGTGTCATTCAAAAATAAATTAATAAAATAATAAATAAAAATTAATTTTCAGCAGAGAAACATTTCTCAAAAATTAGAGTAAGCTGAAAAGGTACAATCAAAGAAGGCCAAATGCTTTCATGGAGGTCATTTTTAAAGCCACTGCAGCAATGGCTCAAATAAAACATAGACTACAGGTTATAAAAATGCACCAAAAAAAGACCAAAAGAATGCAAGGGTGGTCAAAACTGCATAGTCACGGAGGCTAAGCAAGGGGTTTCTTCTGAAAACTGAAAAGCGTGCCCCAAATGAAGGGAAACTTAAAAAGAACACAATGACAAACTAAATCAACCATGACAATAAAGCAAGGAATTTGAGGAGCAAAATGTCTAAAGATATTTAAAAGTCTTCTGTTCAGGCTTACAAAACTGCTTCCTGGTGGCAGCCAAGAATAATAGCACACTCTAGCCAGGAAATCCCAATCGGTGTAGACGCTGGATGTGAAAAGGAGCAGGGGAAGGGGCCCCAAGGAGCAAAAACAAGACCCCTAAATGGAGCATTAGAATGTTATTCAGTTCTTTATTTGAATTTCATTTAGAGCTCGGGATTGCTGTCAGGCGCATGAGGCCTACCTCCAGTGCCTTTACAGCACACCACAAAACCCGCTCCAAGTTACATAATTTGGGATCCAGACAGTAAACACAGGCTAAGCTGGGGATGGTGAGGTAGTCAAGTTCCCTGGAAATCTATATCTATATTTAATGGGCTTGTTGCAGCTTCACAGAGCGTGAAATGCTGGGGTTGGGGTTGGGGTCAGAACAAGGAGAAAGCTACCACTGAGATTAAAGAATTTAGAAAAAGGCAAGGGTGTCTAAATAATAGGAACTGCTCTCGCCAACTAGGCAGAGTTTAGAAACGATTTAGAACTTCAAGTAAAGAAAAGATACGCTAACACTGCAGCTTCTCTGAGGAGGGTGATGTCATCTGTCTACACAGAAAAAAGGCACTCCCCCCTTTCCCTTCCTTTGTGGGACTCTCTGAGATTACATCACCTCACAGTCCTGAGATCTAACTCCTGTTGTTCAATAACACTCCCCCCGTTCCCACTGGGTTGCAGCTGAAATGCTCTCTTCCTTCACATAAGCCACTCTCTACTAATGCTGATGGGGCCCCCAACAGCCTCTACTCTGAATTCTGAACTCCTCAAACATCTAGCCAGAGGGAATGTCCTTTGGGAGATGCCAAATAACCTCCGTCTGTAAGCCTGAGCTGAGGAGGAACTCCGATGTGAATGTTATGTGGCCAGCAACCCACACCAGGGCCCCAGGAACAGATTCCAGCCACCTCACCATGCTGTCAGAAACTGAATAGTGTGAACTGATTAAGCAGACAGGGCAACTGTGGCTCTTTAATTATTTTCCCAGCCCCACACATTCTCTGGAGGGATACACAATGCCGCAAGTTTTAATCTGCCTGCAGTGTTTTGTTGCTGCTGTTAAACAGGTCAAGCAACAAAGCCGCATTTTGCAGCCATGTTTCTGAAGATGCAAAAAAGGGCAAACATAACTTATGTTAACACGGTGATTAATGCACCGAACTATTAAGCATTACATGCGTGTTTGGTTGACAGGGTGCACGGCATCCCATGGTGCACAGGGGCATAGAGATGCTAATGGCTTTAGAAGCAATAGTGTAGTATGCATGTCAGGTTAAAAAGGGGTATGTGTAAAATAAACAACACACACCTACTTCCCACAGGGTCTAGAATTGGGAAGGAACAAAGCAGTACTATGATAAACTGGAGAGGGTTCAGAGGAGGGCAACAAAGATGATCAGGGGACTGGACACAAAGCCCTATGAAGAGAGACTGAAAGAACTGGGCATGTTTAGCCTTGAGAAGAGAAGACTGAGGGGAGATATGATAGCACTCTTCAAGTACTTGAAAGGTTGTCACAGAGAAGAAGGCCAGGATCTCTTTTTGATCATCCCCGTGTGCAGGACACGGAATAATGGGCTCAAGTTACAGGAAGCCAGATTCCGGCTGAACATCAGGAAAAACTTCCTGACTGTTAGAGCAATATGACAATGGAACCAATTACCTAGGGAGGTGGTGGGCTCTCCCACACTGGAGGCATTCAAGACGAGGCTGGACAGCCATCTGTCAGGGATGCTCTGACTTGGATTCCTGCATTGAGCAGGGGGTTGGACTTGATGGCCTTGTAGGCCCCTTCCAACCCTACTATTCTATGATTCTATGGTTCTATGATTCTATGATTCTATGATGGGAAATGGCATTAGACTTGCCCGTCAGAGCAAGACTTTCTCCTTGTACCAAGATCTTAATGGTACCAGGATCCTCCTAAGGAAAGCCAGCCACCCTACCACCACCCCCTGCCACACAGTTCACTGACAGCAGTCTGATGTGCAGATACTAGCAAATGACAATATTTATCTCCATGCTGAGCATAGCTTTGCCTACTGATTGCTAAGCACAATAATGCTGCTAAGGACACAACAGCAGCACCACACTGGAACGGAAGTTTGACTTTTTAAAGTTTCAGTAACGTTCAAGGGAGGGAGGAAGTACTTTTCACCTTGCTCCAACACCTGTTGGAATTTCCTCATCTTCTTTTCAAAGCATGGGTGTAAATGCCTGTTTGTTCCTCCCCACTTTGGAATCCTTAAATGCACAGGAATCTGAGTTGGCAGTCTGAGTTCCCCCAAACCCTATAAGGTTAGCTGTAAAGGTTGTGATTATCCAACATTACACTGGGAAGTTTATGGGTGAGCAAAGTTCTGAAGCTGGGAGCTGTCAGGAGCGCCCTAGCGGCCTCTTTCAGTACACTCCAATAGCCAACTCAAGACACAGACGAAAGGATTCTTTTCAAGGCTTTAATCCTTTTACAGCTTAATGACTCTTTCAGAAGCTAATCACCCACGACTAAACAATGAACAGCAGAGTAGCCTATGCTCCGGGTAGGCAGTTGGTCCCCATTTGAAGGAGAATTACTTGCAGACCCTGAACTTATGGGCTAGGGAGAGATCCTCCCTCTTTCCCTTGGGTCCACGGGATGCGGCCATTGCTTGCGTACCAAATGGATGCTACGTCTCCTTTCCGCGCCCTCCATCGCTCGTCGCTCCCTGCATCTGCGTCGAGCATCTAGGAAGCCCCCCTCCTGCACTTTCTCGCTGCCAGGGTCACTATCTATCTCAGGAATGCCGGCAGGAGGAATCTCTGCCAGCTGCTGTGCCTGTGAGGGATGAACTGGCTCCTCTCCCACGGATTGCTGATCCTCCTCAGAATCAGAACTGCTCTGGGGTTCTATCGGCTCAGTTTCTACCCTGACAGGAGCCTCCCACATTCAAATAAAATGCAGTATCTATCTACTACACAGCACTATTTCAAGTGTGGCCCCATACTAAGTACATTTACTTAGACATAAGTCCCACAAAGTCAATGGGACCCACTCCCTAGTAAATAGATTTAGGGCGCAATCCTATGCAGATCGGCGGCCACCTCTGAACTCGGAGGCGACCGCCTATCCAATGCAAGGCAGGAGAAGCATGGAGGGGATGGTTCCCTCCGTGCTTCTCCTGCCCTGCATTTGCGGCTAGACAGCCGATTGCAGCTGTCTAGCCGCAGGATCACGGAGTGGGGAAGGAGGCTGCTGGACGACACATAGGATGTGTCATACTGGCATTTCTGCTTTCCCCGCTCTGGAATGCCCCATTTTGGCCACTCTGCGCTCCTCTTGCAAGCACGGAGCCTGGGGCTGTTCTGCGTTGCCTGCAAGGCAGCATGGGAGGGGGAAAGGTCGGTTCTCCGGGAACCAACCTCGGAGGGCGGGCTCTGAGGTTGGTTCCTGCAACACCAGGTATCCCATGGCTGTCTAGCCACTGACTAGTGGCCATAGGATTGCTCCCTCCTGCTGCAATCCAATTTGCATTTGAAAATAATGGGATGATTTGCACCACCTAACAGCCCACTCTTATTCATATTTACCCATAATTAATTCCTGTTGAGTTCAGCATGGAGTATTCTAAAGTAAATGCAATAGAATTTTAGTAAATCTCATGGATCTCAGTGCAACCTACATTCAAATGAACATACATCAGGCTGTCCACCTCTTAGGTCCCTCCTAACAAATATTTCTAGCATTCTGAGACTGCTCTAGTTTAACGAGTAATCTTTCATAACAACAAAATGAAAGAAAATCTAGGTGACTTACCATTTATATGCCATAGCATCTGAAATCCAGTAGATTCGTCTATTTTATCAGAGTAAAACACCACATGAAGACTGGAACTCAGGGTACCTCCAGATGGAAGATCAGTGTTGCCACAGAAAGTGCCTATCAGGCTGGACTGGGCATTGGGGCCATCATAAAGCTGCAAGCAAGCATAAGGAAATATAATAGAAAGGGATCCATTATTTATTGCTGATTTTTCAAAAGCTGGACATATAAAAGTAGTAGTGATTATCTACATAGTATCTGAGAGGTATTATCCAAGTGTGTTACAATAAAAAGGGCTAATTTTAATAGAACGCTACTCCAGTAGTGGTCTCTATGCAGCGTGGTGAACACACCAAATAAGATCATCAAAGCCTGTCATGGACCCAAACCCTGAACCCTCATCGTCAGAGGATTCCAACCCCTTGTCCTCTGAGGAGGCTCCAGAGTTGCTGGTTCAGAGAGACTTGACCACAGAGAGTCTTCACAAGTTTTCCTCCTCCCCAGGACCCAGTTCACCAGAAAGACCCCAAGCATTGGCTCCCCGACATCCAGAGGCAGATGCATTGCCATCTTCAAACTCAGAAGACTCCAGCCATGAGGACACTAGTATACCCCAGCCACTTCCACATCAGCACAGCCTGAGATGACTAGAACAGGCCAGGCCCCTTTAGGAGACCAAGCTTCAGTCAATGTAGAGGTGGGGCCAAAAAGCTTAAAGGCTGCTACATTTCTATTTGATTTCTAGAGAAACGTGCAGACAACCTTGTTGAGCTTCCAGCCCCAGCATCACCTGGAACTTTCCATGGTACTGATCTTTTTCTGTCTTTTTTCCTGAGAAACCTGCCCCAACCTGCCCCTGTTCAAGATCTAATCCCTAGCAGAACCCTGCAACATCACAGAGCATCATCAGAACTCACGGCCTGAAATGGTACAGTGCCATGATGGATCAAACCAATTGCACACCTCACTGAGCATTCTGCCTTCTAAAAATGTCTATGCAGAGAAGTTTACAAAAGTCTTGATGATGATATCCATCCAGTGTTAATTCCCACTCTAGAGTGATCAGGAAGATGCTATCTTGAACATGGAGGTTCCATTTTTGGCTAGAATTAACCAACTTAAATAACCATGAACCAATGTAAATTCCATTTGTGTATCTTATGATTTATCCATTATAAAAGTCTGATGACTTATAAAAGTCATATGCCCAACAGTAGTGAGTTCTAAGCATAATAAATTTAAGCATAAATTTAGTGAAGAAGTAGTTGTGTCTGCCACATTAGGACTGTCCTGCAGAATCAGATCAAAGATCTGTGTAGCTACTCTGAGGGGAGATCATTCCACAGGATGGGCACCACTGCGAAGAAGGCATGTCTCTGCCTCGTTGCCAAATGGAAATCTGTAGACTGTGGCATAGGCACCAGGACCTCCCCTGAATATTGTAATGGCCTGGGTAGTTGGTTCCTTGAGGTAATCTGGTCCTGAGTTGTATAGGGACTTGCATACTAATAGCAACACCTTAAACTTAACTCAGTAGCAGATGGCAGCCAGTGTAGAACATTTAGCACAAGTGTAAATGTGTGCGGTAAGGCATCTCAGTCAATAATCTTCCACGGCATTCTGCAGTGGCTGCAGCTTCCAAAGTAATTCTTATATTATATTATATGTAAGCTGCTCTGGGAGCCTTTTTGGCTGAGGAGCAGGATAAAAATACTTGATTTTTTTTTAAGCTCTAAATATAAGAATTTCAGCTGAAACATCTTCTGGGTTTTCTTCCTGTTAGCTTATAGTGCTGAGGTAAGATGGGAGCATACATTTCACAAACATTTTCTCCCTTGCTGCAGAACATTCCTTTCCCCTTTTTGTGATTTTTGCAAAAGTATTCTCAAGGGGACACATGTCTCAGTGGGGAGGGAGGAGAAATCAGGCCAACGTTCCTGTGCTTGATCCAGCTAAGTGTACTTCCTGAGTTGCAGATACTAACCATCACTGATGAAGGTGAGAGCTGGAACATTGGATGGAAAAGAAGGAATATATATTTATCCATTCTGCCAATTGCTTTACTAAATCTATCTGTATCTATATCTACATCCATACATATATTGATCACTATAAGTAAACATGTAACAGCTGCAAAAACAACAGAAGTTGGTAGTTAATGGTCATACCCAGTCAATCTGGAAAAATAAATAAATCCCAGTTGCATGGTTCTTTCCTAAACTTGATTTCATAAAATGGGAGTGGTGTTGTTGTTGTTTTTTTAACCCCACAGACATTTAACTTTGCAGTTCTACACAATTCCTCTGAAAACAAACAGTCCATTTTTCAAATATACAAATAATGGTTGCCCTAGAAACCACTTCATGTCATACTGCTCCCAATTTGGTTCTCGGGGTGGGACATTATTCACAGGAAATTCAAATGAATATGATGAGACAGCTGTAACTGTTGGGGAGCGAAGTACCGTTATAGGCTTTTAGTAAAGCTGTTCAGCTTTGATAAAGGAACAGAACAGCTGTGTGTTTTCATGAAGAATTCAGAACATCTCAGGCATTTATTCAGTTCTCAGAAAAGCACAGCCAAGAATCAGCTCAACTGAACATAGTTCTGCTGTCATGATATCCATATTTCAAGTCATTTTTACATCTTGCCCAGGGTCTTTGATGGGTCTTTTATTTATTTATATCTCTATCTGGCACTGTATTTTAAATTTTTGCCTGCTAGCTTCTGTTTGGTAGTCTGTTTTTATATTGCAGTTTTAAAGTTTACACTTTTATATTGTATTTTATCATATGTATTTTATTGTTTCATATTTTATGGTTTTAGTTGCTATGAACTGCCCAGAGAGTTCCAGCTATTGGGAGGTATAAAAATAAATAAATACATAAATACATAAATAAATATCAAAGTAGGAAAAATAACATTTCTGTATTGCTATAGTTCAGATAATTGAATGTGTATTCATTGCATGGTTAACCAAGGAGCTCAGAGCCCAGGCTTTTCTTTTAGTACCTTAGGTGGAAAATCCAAATGGTAACCCTCTCATGGTAAAACTATTCAGGGTGCAATCCGATTGGGACAGTTGGCAGCCTCTAAACTTGGAGGTGGATGACTATCCAATGCAGGGTGGGCAGAACACGGAGGGGATCCTCTCCTCTGTGCTCTGGCCACCCTGCATTTGCGGCTAGACAGCTGCTTTTGGCTGTCTACCTGGAGACTTCGGAGTGGGAGCGGGGAGCACATAGGAAGTGTCGTAATGATGCTTCTGCAGTCTCCTCCCTTCCCTGCTCCCAGGAACACCCTGTTTTCACCTGCTGTACACTGTATTACAAGTGTGGAGATGGGAAAGAACCACGCCACCTATGAGGTGGCAGCAGGGGAGGGGTGGGGAGTGCGGTTTCTGGGAACTGAGCTCAGAGCCTTGGCTGTCTAGACACTGTCAAATGGCCATAGGATTGCTCTCTTAATATCTGACATATTGCTGCCTGTTCTGTTTCCTGAGACAGCTGCCTCATGGTAAGACTAGCTCTGCCCAGAACAGTATAATAGGAATCCCACCTTTAAGGGTTAGCTAGAAGATAAAATTTCAGCATGTTGCAGGGATCTTATCATAACATCACAGGGCTAAGAAAAATGCCATCTACTGAAATTTACTCTTAAAGATGCACGAGCTCTGCTGTCCTTTGCATCTGGTCAACCATTTCGTCAGGGTTGGGCAATCATTTCAGGCTCAAGGGCCAAATTCAGTTCTGGAAAAGGTCTTTGGAGTGGGGGAGACATTCCAGAGCTGGGCAGGGCTAAAAGCAAATAGGGCGGGGCTACTTGTTGAGTTTGATAAGTCCATTCCTTGAACCAGGCCAGGACTTCTGAATGCCCTGAGCTAAGCACAGATAGTCCATGCTAGGATTTATACTAGACTAGCAAGGCAAGGGACAGTCTGCCTGTGGCTGTATACAAGGAAGGAACTCTAAAATAAACTATACAACTCTGTGAATCCAGATTCTTCCTTCCAAGAGTCCCTACTCTTGGAAGTGGGATCAAAGGGGCAGTGCCAAGGTCTTCGTTTTTAGCAATCCAATTTATTTACCAATTTACAGTAACAGTAGGATTAACAATTAGTTTTATTGAGCCATAGACTTTTATAATTGTTTGCCCCTAAATCCCTGCCCTGGTTCTGATGTCACAGCCAAACTACAGTTTGACCATCAGGTTCATGCCTCAGGTTTGAGCTCTTCTCTCTCCAATTCCCTTGCTGCAGGGCCAGCCCTACCAGTAGGCAGAGTGAGGCAAGTGCTTCAGGCAACAGATGCTAGGGGGCAGCAGTGGCAGCCCCCTAGCCATTTCTCCTGAGCCCCCTGGCCTTCCCCTCTCTTGGAGGTTAGAGCTGTGTGCGCCATGTGGCCAGCCCTGCACTCCCTAAGCTAGCCTGCAGCCCTTAGGCATGGCAGTGGACACTGTCCGATCACCAGTGTTGAAGTAAAATTCAGTTGCCATTCCAGTTTGCTTCTGTACATGGAATGGGGTGGGCACCATTGGGCCAGCCTTACCTCACCAACTTTCCAGTTTGTGATAGCTTTAATTCACTGTGATGTCCAAATCTGGCAAACTATGGTATATGCAAATCATAAGTTTCCCTTCAAACCAGAAGTAGAAACCCTAGGCAGTGAGTGTGGGAGTTGACAGGAGAAGGAAGGGAGCCTGTGAGTACCTGAGGCACAGCCCCAATGGCCAAACCATAATTTGGGCATGACATCTGAACAGGGCCACTGCATATATATTTGCTTCTTTACAGGTGTTCTGTGGCCAGATTAAGAGCCTATTTTTCCAGCAAACATTTGGTTTGTCCACTGTTTAAATGAAATATGTTTGGTTTTCTGGCTCCTGATTGTTTTAGCAAGTCAGGTGGTAGAGCCCACTACAAAAACTATTTATTCATCTAAGGTGAAAAGCAGGGGTGGGAAACTTCAGAAGGTCTGGGGCCCATTTTCACCATCCAGGCCTACACAGACCCCCAGGCTGCACCTCCCCTGTGACACTAAAATAAATACAATACAACAACAACAGCAGCAGCATCAAGAATGGCTATGGAGTGCCCTATACTAGCTATGGAGCACTAAATGGTCAAAAAGGATTTGATATGTTGCTTTAAAAAAAAAATTACAATGTTGGGGGTCAGTGGTGGAGGACACAGCGGTGGCCACATGCAGCAAACAGGTCGCATGTTGCCCACCCCTGGTGTAAAGGAATTTGGGGGGAAAGGTATAAGGTGGCCTTCCCCAACTTGGTGCTCTCCAGAGGTGTTGGACTGCACTGGCTAAGGGATGCTGGGAGCTGTAGTCAAACACCTCTGATATAAGGAGCAAAGACTGGTTTAAGGGGAAAAGATGGCCTTGCTCAACATTTCTAACAATTTGCCTGAAAGCAAAGAAAGCACATCCAGGCTACATATTTTTCCTGGCAATCCAATTTCTGGCAATCTAGTTTCCATAACACTGATCAACATCGGTAGGAATTTTCCATAGAGGAATTCAGTCATGTATTTTATTTTTTATTTTTTATTTTATTTATTTCATTTCTATATTGCCCAATAGCCAAAGCTCTCTGTAGGGACATTCCTGAAAAGGTAAGGCAGCAGAATGATAGTTGGAGATAAATCTGATTTTCTGTTTGAAAGTATGAACAGAAAGATGCCCACACCTTTACTACAGTGATGTTATTAGGCATGAGGAAGCTGATTTTCTCCTTTTTCTGCTTGCTATAGAGGAGAGACTGCTAATAGGAATGATGTTGCTAGTCCTTCTATTTGTTATTTATTTAAAATATGTAGAATCCTCCTCCTTTCCACCAATATTGGCCTCTATGGTGGTTTAATTTAACATGGTATCCATTACAAAACAACAACAACAACAACAGCAACAACACAGAAACAGCAGTCAAACTCCCCTTTAAATTCCTCAAATGATTTGCCTGAAGAGGTAGCCCTCATCAATACTTCGAATTTTACTGTAAACAAAATCCAGTGACAACCTAAAAATGTGCAAATCCAACCTAGGGATCAACAAATTGTGTAAAATCCATTCCATCTGTGTTTCACAGGTTGTTGGGCACCTTTCAGCCCATGATCAGAATCAGTTTTGTTTGTTTGTTTCCAAATTTGCTCAAATTCGCAATTGCTCAAATTTGCAAGTTTGAACACACAAAAATGTGCAAATTCTCCAAAATGCACATTTTCACGCTTTCACCTATGGAGGAAGTGCACATTTTTTTGCTGTTTTTTTTTTTAAAAAATGCATGTTTTTCCATGATGAAATTTGCACAAAATACGGGAAAGTTTAAAAATCAGTCTGCAAGTCTGCAGAATCTGCCTGACAGGAGAAATGCCATTCCTCTGCAGAATCTCTGAGTTGGAGTCATGAAAATCCAGACTCATTTGGTTCTGTTGTGGATTTCTCCAACACCCTTACTCCAACGTCCTGATACATTTTGCTAGTCTTATCAAAATCATTTGGGTTTTCTTTGAGGTTCATTCCTCGCTCCTTCAGCACCTTCTGCCTGAGGCAACTGCCTCACTCTGCCTAATGATAGGGCTGGCTCTGCTCCCAACATCAACATTAGGCATGATTTCAGCAGCAACTCTAATTGTCAGTGTTCTAGCTATATTTGATTGATTCTTTGCTTCCAACTGAAGTCCCCTGGTTTTTTTTTTACATTGCTCTAGATGACAACGTGCTAAGCAGACACTGCGGTGGGGGGGGTGTCAGTATTTTATTTTGTAAGTAACTTTGACTTTATTTTATAAAGGAAAGCAGGGTATAAATACTTAAATAAATGAAAATAAAACATATTTAAAAGCCACAGGCAGCTCGTAAGCTGTGGTTCAACCACTTTTTGCATAGGCTACAGTAGGGATGGCAGAGAATTCCACCATGGATTCCAGTGAGGCTGGATTCTTTAGAATCCAGCCCCCCGGAATCCGTGGCAGAACAGCCTCCTGCCCCCTGCCCCCCCCCACGGAATCCCCCGGGATGGAACTTACCTAGGGCGGATGTGGTGGATGCGGCGGCGGTGGTTCCGGCGGTGGCAGCAGCTCCGGCTCCAGCGGCGGCGGCATCTGGTCTCTTGGCTGGCTGCGGCTGGGCTGCTGCAGCCGCCATTGCCGTCCTTCAAGCTGTGATAGGCTACGTAAGAATTTACGTAGCCTATCACGATTAACCCCTAAAAAACCCACAAAAACCAGCATACGCAAATGGCGGCGGCTATGGCATCTGCCATTTGCGTTCTCTATTTTTCACCATTCTAGCCTACGTAAATATTTACATAGGCTAGAACGGCAAAAAAGAAAGAAACACAAATAGCGCCCACTACGCTAGTTGCGGTTCCCTTTTTTTCGACGTAATTGCCTATGTAAATATTTACGTATGCTAGAACGGCGAAAAATAGAGAATGCAAATGGTGGCCGCCGTAGCCGCCACCATTTGCGTACGCTGGTTGTTGGGGTTTTTTTTTTTTTAGGGATTAGCCATGATAGGCTACGTAAATTCTTACGTAGCCTATCATGGCTGCCTGGCTGGACACAAATGGCGGCCACTACGGTGGCCACCATTTGCGTCTGCAGCAGCCTATTCACAGCTGGAAATCCGGCTGCGGAAGGCCCTGGCCACAGAGTGGAGCTGGCCGTCAAGGATCCCAGGGGGAGGACCAGATCGCCTCCCCCCACGGCCAGGATTCCGGGGGGAGGGACAGAGCGCCCCCCCCCACCGTGAACAGAATCCGCGAACAGGTAAGTGACTTTTCGTACATCCCTAGGCTATGGGAGTATTTCAGAAAACTCTAGATATGATTCCTTCTTCTCTTTGAGATACAAAGTATGCTTTAAAGCAAAAGTGATGAGGAGCAAAACTGGAGAGCCAAAGGAACTCAGCAACATGAATTATTTATACATTCCTTTTCACTTTGAAGGAGGGAAACATCACTGCCTAAAAATGCAGGCTTCGTTTTGAAACCATGAGAGGACTTATCTGTGGTATTTCCTGCCAGGCTTCAACTGGGTACAGGGTTTTGCCCATGCAGTTCTTAAAAATAATAATAATGCTTGGCTTGGATTTGCTTTATACTGAGCACAGGTTTACCTAGCAGATCAATATCAGCTCTGTTATTTTTTAAGAATTAGCAGAATTTAATAGTTTTGTTTTTCACCCTCCTGTGAAAAAAAAGTCAATGAGCCAAGGTTAAGGAATGCCAGTTGACCATATTTCATAAATATTCCCAAGATATTTTTAACATGAAAATAAAGCCGTCCAATAAGTATACCCTGCCAAAGCAAACAGCAGACTGGAGGAACAGCAGATACCACTGCTCTGCAGGGGGTTGTGTAGGGTTTGGGGCATACATTATTAGCAACTGCTTTTCCTAAATCGGTATTTATTTAATGCATTTCTGCACCACACTTTGTGGATTTGAAGTACTCAATGGCAGTTTCCATTTCAAGGGCCCGGCTGCTACCATTTTTTTCTGGCTGTGCTCCTGTGCCCAGCTGTGTGACTGATAGAAATTCAACACGTCTTCCTCAGTCATTTCATCTCCATAACGAAATAGCCATAGCTGTTCATTTTTTGCATGGGTATTAAAGGCACAGGAGTCCTGCCACAAAAAAGGAAGAATTCACAACGCTACTAACCAGGACTTCGTCTTCCACTTCCTGTTGCACTGGAACAGAGATGGAGATATAATCCAAGCTTCTTTTATCATATTTATTTTCAGCTACATACATTTTGTTATGAAATAAAGATGCCATGAATGAAAGAGGAAAATTCCAAAAGACTTCCTCTCACTTCTGGAGGTAAACACATTAATGTAACCATATGAGTCTGTTACAGATGCCTGAGGATTTTGTCTGGCCCACATTTCCTCCTGGACTAATGTGGAGATTGGAACACAGTTATTCCTCGGATCTTGCATTTCTATGAATTTTATTCATATGCAGTTCTGGGCTCAAAAAATGCATTCAGTACATTTTTAAACAATTAAATACATTTAGGAATGTGTATTTTTAGAGAAAACACATTGAAAACTTGTATTTCAAAATGTATTTAAATATTTTTTTTTCTGCAATTGCAGGCGACTGCAGGAGAAAGGAGAGGAAGGGAAATATTGTGGAATGTGCAGTGTGGGATTTTGCCCTTAAGCAGGGCCAGCCCTCCCATTAGGCAGAGTGAGGCAGTTGCCTCAGGTGGCAGGTGAGGCACATGGAGCAGTGGAAAGGTGTTGGACAGAGATGGGTCTGCCATGCGCCCTGCTCTGCACTCTCTAAGTTAGCCTTCTAGTCCAATATAATGAGACTGCAATTAACTCAGAGCATTCTGGAATACTGGGCAGGAGTACAGAATGGATCAGTTTTACTGGAGCACATCTCCAGCGTTGAAGACCGATTCAACTGCTAGTCTAGTCAGCTTCCACACATGGACCAGAAAGAAGTGCCATCTTGCATTTTGCCTCAGGCAGCGAAATGTTTTGGGTCGTCCCTGCCTTTAAGCATCAAGTCTCTTATTTCTAAGGCTAACTACATGAGGACACCAGAGGTCCCATGTGTAAAAACAAAAATGGGAGCAACTGCATGAGATATGCCAATACTATCTTCACAGATGCCTGGTTGTACATGAGCAGTTTTCCTGAGGCACAGAAAAAGTCATGTTACTCTGACATTCGGGTGTGGCAGCTAAGTAGAATATGCAATTAAAAATAAACTATGATTCATTCTGGGTTTTGCATGTCTGAGAGTGACCCATCTTATGGTCCCATCTTGGAGCATTTGGAGCTATTAGTCATCTGAGGTTTATTATAATTAGAGGCCATCTTTCTCCTGCATCTTTTACATTACTACTGTGGTTTTAGTTCTGTTTTCAGACTGCCTGATAGAACATTTCTTAACCCATTTAAAGATCAGATGCATGAGCACTGGTACCCCAGCTTTTAGAAGGACAAATACCTTCCAGGTTTCCCAAACCGGGCCTGAAGCAATAAATCAGCCTTCCCCAACCTGGTGCCCATCAGATGTGTTGGACTGCAACTCCCATCATCCCTAGCCAGTACAGCCATTTTTATTTTATCTATTTATAAAGATTATCTGCTTTTAATTAGGAAATTATCCCAAGGCAGGGTATAGTGGTAGATCCAGATGTGATCTGGGGCCAAAGCAGATGTCACTGATGGAAACACCTATTTCCTCTGTGTCACAGAATTGCCCTCAATCTGCTTCAAATAATTGTATATATTGATTTATTTAAAATATTTACATGCTACTTTTTGGCCCCATATGGGGTCCCCAAAGCAGCTCACATACTTAATAAAATAGTAACAATGCAATCAGTTTGAAAGAACAAGTAGCTAACTTACTGAACAGAGCAACATCATAAACAAACTCTGGGGATCAGAAAACAACAAAACAACGTCTAAACTTCCTGAAAGCTAGAAGGAAAGAGCCCCCTGAGAGAGGGTGTTCCAGAGCAAAGGCACAATTGTCCCACGTACACACATAACACACCTCAGATAGTGGTGGGACGCAGAACAGAGACTCACGGGGAGATCTTAACAGGTAGACAGAATCATCTGTGAGCAGACAGTCCCTCAGATATCCTGGACCCAAACTTTAAAGGCAGCCATCAGCACTTTGAGTTGGGCTTGGAGACACACCACAAGACAATGCAGATTAAGTAGCAATGGAGTCACATGCTCTAAATTATGGGCCCCCATCAGCAGCCCGGCAGCAGTATTCAAAACCAGCTGTTGTTTCTGAACAATCTTCAAAAGGCAACTCCATGGTGTGTCAATAGTCCAATTTGGGTGAAACCAAAGCATGTGTGATAGTGGTCAGATCTGTCATTTTTCCCCTTTATCGGCCAAACAATATGCTTGACACTACCTTTTTTTTTTAGTGCATCTGGGAATTTCTGTTTCAAGGCCTTTTTGCAAAAGAACAGTGATAAAATTAGCTTCTGGCAAATTTCAATTTCTGTTCTGTAAATATTACTTTGGAGCACTATGTTCATATAGATATTACTCCCGTTGTAACTCATATCATTTTGATGTAATAGCTCCAAGATTGAATAGCTCCAATAGCTACAAAAACAATGCATTTGGTTGCAATATATCCAGAGAGCTATAATGGCTCATTAACTCTAGCACACCTTTCCATGCATCTGAACTCTGCTTCACATTTTACGAAGCAACTCAAGTATTTGCTGTGATAGACATATTTCCAAACACTGAGAGTCACATGACAGGAGCTGTGATCAGCCATCTTTTTGAGATGTACAGTTTTCCTTCACACGTCACGAATGTACTGCCATGTTACAAAGTTATGTGTTTTGTACATGGAAACACTGGTGTGAAGCAGCAGATAATTTAGTGGGCTTGTTTCAAGTTAAAAGGTTACCCCTTTCATAATTCCCAGTGGGAAGGAGAGTTCCTTGTTGATGCACCCTTGTTCCTTTTCTTGCTCATCCTGCTTACACATCGTATTGCAAAACAACAGGAAATCTTTTCTTCGTACCTTTACATTGTCACGTTCACAATTTGCTCCTCCTTTTGTGCTAAATGCTGTAAAACTGTAGTTGAGGGTGTTGCCAGTTGTAGTTTGGATGGTCCAGTTGCACTTTGCATCCGAAGGGTAGTTGTTAGGGTAGTTTAAACTCTCCAAGATGCCTTGGCTCCGGTTAGCGATTATTACTCCTTGGCAAACTTGAGAAAAACATTTTAAAGACATATTATGCTTCCTATAGTTTTCCATTCTAGATATTCAAAGCATCAGCTAGTACTAATAACTTCAACTAGCATTCATTTTCAGAGAAGAATCAGAGACAATTGCAGGGAAGAATTCCACCCACTCCCTGTCAAAACCTTCCTCTTCCCTTTCCCAATATCTTATTAAATGATGTTTTTTTTTTGGGGGGGGAAGTGTTTGTGGATATAGTGTGGACATCTAGTTCTGACCTAACATGTGAATAATGTGATTTCATGTCTGCTGGGGGGTGCAGGGGGGAGGCTGCTTAGGGCCTTTCCTCTTTCACAAGCTTCCTTTAAAGAAAAACAAACAGACGAAGTGACAGAAATAAGCACACACTGACTTAAAACTAACACCTGCTGTATCTCAGCCTCAAATAGATCACAGGCCAGTTCATCATAATTTCCCCATATATTAAATAGCTAGTTTAAGCAGAACCTCATAACAAGCTGGGTCTCATCAGATGCAATACCACCATTCAGTTCTTTTTGTTTTGTTTCTGACTTTTAAGAAAAAAAGAGAAAAACAGAGAAGGAATAAAATGGACATATCCTACACACAGACAATTAAAAGAGAGACCCAGGTTACAGATTGAGATTAAAGGTGTGTCTGAGAAATTAAATGGTTGTAGATTTCTGTCCTATGCTATTTGCAAATAAAAAGTATCTTCTAATCCAAGGGTGGGCAAGTTGTGGCCCTCCAAATGTTTTGTCCTACAACTTCCATGATCCCTCACCATTGGCTAAGCTAGCTAAGGCCAATGGGAGTTGTAGGCCAAAACATCTATAGACCCATAGATTAACCACCCCTAATCAATGGCTTGTAACTTTGTGGTTTGGACTGAACATCCTGAAAGAATGTGTGGTTTCTCCAAGGGAGAACATTTCAGAGTGTTGTGGGGGAGTTTAAAGCCACACATAAATGTGGGTACCAAGACATCTGAATAGCTCTCTTTTCTTTAGAGCTTTTATTTAGAGATCAGCAAAACTACTGAGTCAGTGAGACTTCTTGAGCCATGGTCAGATTAAGTCTCCAAGACATCAGCCATATATGTGGGCTTTCACAATATGATAACTCACAGAGTTGTCACAATAATAAAATGGGATGAGCTCCTGAACTCCTTAGAGAAGGAGAGGCCGGGGGCGGGGGAGGAGAAAGAGACTGAGAGAGAGAGAGATTGAGAGAGATCCTTCCTCACCTTGGATAGCTCCTTTAGAGTTCTGACTGGTTCTGACTGAAACCCGGAGCAGATTCTCCATCCCACTGACATTGGAGCCACCAGTCTCCACTGCTGACAGATATCTTTTTCCTATATACTACAGGTTTACATTTGCTTCTGGACCTTGCCATTACCCTATATCAGAGATGCAGAACCTCAGGCCCGGGGACTGAATCCGGCCCTCCTATGATCTCAATCCAGTCTTCAGGATTTCCCATTTTCAGATGGCCTACTCCCTGTCCCCCAACCACTAACTGTTTGGTAGTTCCCTGGCTTCTTTGCAGTTTTTATTCCATTCTCAAAGTTGAAATGCCTCCCCTAAGGCAGTAAGAGCTTTTAAGCTAAACTACACTGTTATTTTTAACCATGACCCTTTTTCCTTCAGCCTTTTTTTCCACCACTGGAATGCGGCCTGCAAAAGCTGCTCCGAAATAGAATTCGGCCCTCGGGTGGAAAGAGGTTCTGCCCCCCTGCACTACGTGTTAGTCTTCCCCAACTTGGTGCTCTCCAGAAGTTCTGGTCTACAGCTTCCAGCAGCCCCAGCCGGCATGGCCCATGGTCAGGAATACTGGGAGTCATAGTCCAAATCACCTGGAGAGGGCCAGTTTGGGAAAGGCAGCATATGTAGTCTCTACACTTCACTAAATTTCATGGAAGTGTGGGAGGAACCATTCCACATGGTCAGGAAAGGGTATAGCCAATATGTACACTCAGAGCTTGCTGGACCTGGTCACAGCATTCATGTCAATGACATCAAATTGCTTGTACTTACATTGCTTATAACGAGCAAGGAAGCCTCCACCTCTCAAAGAACTATCTGTCCTTAGTACTACATACAAACTGTCCCCAGTAGAGTGTATCGTGGGTGGTATTTGATTCCCGCAAAATTTGCCCAGCATCTTAGCACTGGAACTATTGCCATCATAGACCTGCAGTTATAAGGAAATATAATGATGTTGTTAAAAAAAAATAGTGCTGAGAGCTAAATTGATCATATGCAATTTTGGTTGAGGAAAGACATGTATCACAATGAAAATTCATTTGGTATTTCAGAAAGCATAGTTTCCCATGAGCATATGAAAAACACTGGGTAATCCTATGCACAATGACTCTGTGTAACCCTAACTGAATGCAGTGGGACTTACTTCCAAGTAGAAATGCCTAGGGTTGGATGAAGACATATCTAATTCAAGATACCATGAAATGTCTGATGTAGGGGGTAATCTGTTCCAGCATCCTGACACGATTGTTTGTTTGTTTGTTTGTTTGACTGCATTTCTATGCCACTTTTCTGCCCAAGAAATGCAGGGAAGTTAACACTTTGCAGAAAGTTGGTTTATTAATGCAGTAAGTAAATAAATAAGAGTGAAACCACACAATAGATTAAATACATGCTGTGTTGTTAACCATCTTTTTCTTTTTCTTTACTCACACAAAAGTGCGCAGAACCGTGATCCAGGTTGGGACCACTATGCATGGCGAAGGGAGATTTAAACATTCCCTCTCAGCTGTTTGTTTTCCAAAATCCCTTCTCCAGTGCAGAGGCTAAAAAAAGAAAAGGAAAAAAACCCTCCATTGGTTTAAACCAAACCTACCCATGCATGGTGGTTCCAGTCTGGATCGGAGGCCTACACACTTACTTGTGAGTAAAAGAAAGATAGGGTCAGCTGCTCAGTGTGCATGCTACATATTTAATGTATGTAGTTTGACCCTATGTTTCAGTGCAATCCTATACAGGTCTACTCAGAACTAAGTCCCATTAATTTCAGTGAGGCTTATTCAAAGCTAAGTGGGTATAGGATGGCTGCTTAAATGACTGCGTAAGTGAGTAAATAAATAAGTTACAGTATCAAGATGCAATCACTGCTGAAATGGAAACACCCCACAGCAGACATTTGATGGTATCTTGAATTAGGTGCACCAGTACCAATGTTCACCATCGATTTCAGGTGTTGCTAGGGATGTACAAAAGTCACTTACCTTTTCAAAGGGTGACGTTTGCGGTGGGGGGAGGCACTCTGTCCCTCCTCCCGAAATTCTCTCCGGCCGGTTCCACTCCGCAGAGATTCCGCAGAGCCGCCGGCCAGGGCTGCCCGCAGCTGGACATCTGGCCACTAGGCAGCCTGCAGGGACGCAAATGGCGGCTGCCGTAGCCGCTGCCATTTGCATCCACGGTTTTTTTCTTCTTTTTTGCCATGATAGGCTACGTAAATACTTACATAGCCTACCACGGCCTCCGCAGGGATGCAAATGCATTAGCTGTGATAGGCTATGTAATTATTTACGTAGCCTATCACGGCTATAATGAGGAAGCGAATGGCGGCCGCTATTCACAAAGCAGTGCGAATGGCAGCAGGTAAGTGCTCCATTTCGCACACCTTTCGGGGGGCGGGGGGCTTCATTCTGCCACGGATTTCGGGGGGCCGAATGCACTGGCATTCGGCCTCACCGAGATCTGTGGCAGAATTCTCTGACATCCCTAGGTGTTGCAACGCCCCAAACAGGTGATTCTGTCTCTACTATACTTTTGATGCATAACAACTACTGAACTTATAACTACTACTTTAACATATTAAAGCCTCAGAAGGAGTGTTGAGCAGAAATGAGAGCAAATACACACACACACACACACACACACTTTTTGGTGATCTTTGCATCCCTTTGTGAAAGGGTGTGAAACTATTCTCAAGACCATGAGGCAGGTGGAGAGGAATGTGTCTGTGTTGCTGAGGCAACCAGGCCACGTAGGGTGCATTCCTAAGGGGGTAGTCGGCCCCTCTGAACTCAGAGGTGGTCAACTATCCAATGCTGAGTGGGCAGAGTGTGTAGGGGATCTAGGGAGGTGGTGGGCTCTCCCACACTGGAGGCATTCAAGACGAGGCTGGACAGCCATCTGTCAGGGATGCTCTGACTTGGATGCCTGCATTGAGCAGGGGTTGGACTCAGTGGTCTTGTAGGCCCCTCTCAACCCTACTGTTCTGTGATTCTATGATTCTGTGATCTTCTCCTCCATGCTCTGGCTGCAGCTGCCCTGCATTTGCAGCTAGACAGCCAATTTCAGCTGTCTAACTGGGGCACCTCAGAGCAGGGGGGGTGGTGAGGCTGGATGGTGCAAAGGAAGTGTCATAACAGCACTTCCATGGTCCCCTCCCCTCCTCACCCCCAGGAATGCCCCCTTTTCAGCTGCTCTGCATTGCTCTTCCGAGCGCAGAGCTGGGGACAAACCACGCCTCCTAGGACGAGATGGGGGTGGGGGTGGGGAGTTGGATTTCTGGGGACTGAACAATCCTATGGCTGTCTAGACCCTGTCTAGCAGCCATAGGATTGTGCCCTTGGAGCTGTTTAATTGGGACTGGACAGGGATATGCATTCATGTCTTTGTGCACCACACAATGAAAGTCATGCAAAATTTGCAGCCAGCCAGGTTGGCATCCAAATGTAG
The DNA here is from genome assembly GCF_057233095.1 of Heloderma suspectum. Taxonomy (NCBI): domain Eukaryota; kingdom Metazoa; phylum Chordata; class Lepidosauria; order Squamata; family Helodermatidae; genus Heloderma; species Heloderma suspectum. The sequence goes on from NC_139462.1 coordinate 198,332,719, forward strand.
ATGGTTTCCTTCTACACAGAATTGCTTTCAATGAGGTACACATTTGGATGTGCACTTGAATGCAGGACCTTCTCCACATTCAGTCCCTACTTGTAAAACACTTACACGTGCAGTTCAGGAGGCAGAAAGTATAACGTCTTTTAAACATCTCCTGAAAACACACCTTTAAGTTTTCACACAGGCTTTTTCAGGGCTGTAACTGCTGCTGGATTTTTACTTTGGTTTTACATGGTACTTCTAAAGTTTAAAAACTTTCATTCATATTGTGTCTTGTCATGTTGTATTTTATGGTTTTAATTGTGAACTGCCCAGAGAGCCTCGGCTGTTGGGCAATATAAAAATGTAATAAACAAATAAACTAAAATAAATGATAATAATGTGTAAATGTAACTGGAGCTGTATTGGGTGTAAGTCTTGCCTGCAGCACTGGCAGACAATGAAGATGCCTGCACAGCATGGCAGTACAGGGAGAAAAGCCTTGTTGCCTAGGCAACAAGTATACTTCACCTCTCCCCCTACTTGCCATTCAGAATGAAGGCAATAGGAAGGCTTCCTTTGCTCTCAGCCTTGCTGTCTCATAGTCAAATCTGATTGGCTAGGTGGCACTGTGATGTAATTATGTGATACCTGATTTGCTGAGATAACACAGTGATGAAGGCCTTTCAAGTAAAAAAAAATGGTGTCCACTGAATAGCAGATCAGAGAGAGAATGGCTGAGAACCAAAAAGGTGTACAAAAAAACAGAAGAAATGTCTTTGTAGATCCTTTCACCTCCTCATGGCAACTTTCATCAAAACTCAAAAGATCTGGCATAGCCCTTATTCAAAGCATATTCTGGATAATGCTGGCTGTTCAAATATCCATTTATTATGCATTTTCAGGAACAATGGAAGTGGCCAGAATGTACCGCATTTTGATGATGATAAGGATGTTTTTATGGGCGTTCATGGGGCGGGGGGATTCTAATGTTCTGATTATTGAGAAAAATATTCCGGTCATTTATATAACATTTTGAATATGGATATCTGGCTGGACAATGGAGTTCTTTTTAGGCACTCTCTGCCTTTGTTCTTCTAATTCATTAAAACATTTTGCTAACAGCCTGAGGTTTAAGATTCCCCTATGAGGGAAGGTTACAACAGCTGGGATTGCTTAGCTTGGAGAAAAGGCAAGTAAGGGGAGACATGACAGAGGTGTACAAAACTATGTGTCAACTGGAGTATGTGGATAAGGAGACATTTATCTCCCCTCTCACAATGCTAGAACCCAGGGTCATCCTATGAAGCTGATTGGTGGGAAATTTATGACAGAAAGGAAGTACTTCTTTACACAGCGCATAGTTAAACTATGGAATTCACTACCACAAGATGTAGTGATGGCCACCAATTTGGATGGCTTTGAAAAGGGGTTAGACAAATTCCTGGAGAAGGCTATCAATGTCTACTAGTCATGATGGCTATGTGCTACCTCCAATATCAGAGGCAGTATGCCTATGTATACCAGTTACGGGGGAACATGGGCAGGAGGGTGCTGTTGTGCTCATCTCTTGCTGGTGGGTTGACAGCTGGTTGGCCACTGTGTGAACAGAATGCTGGACTAGATGGACCCTTGTTCTGATCCAGCATGGCTCTTCTTATGGTTCTTATGTTCTTATGGCTTCCATTCTAGGTCAGGCGGAAGCATTATCATTCTGTTACAAAACAGCTCTCTGTGGAAATTAAATTTAAAAGGTAGAATACAATCTAGAAATCCTTAGTGGAGAGGCAGGAAACATTTTTGTGTATACCTGTCCTTATGAGCCTGTGGACATGTGTTCACATGGAGAAATGTATAGTATAAACTGAGCAATCAAACCTGATGCTGTATTGAGAGAGTTAAGAAATTGGATTTTGCAGGTTGCTATATGCCCTGAAAGAAGGAAACTGAAAAATAAATTCAGGCACGCAGAAACATAAGCAGCTGTATAATGAGCCAGACCATCGGTCCATCTAGTCTAGTATTGTCAAAATTGACTGGCAGCAGCTTCCCAGGGTTTCAGGCAGGAATTTTTCCAGTCCTACCTGGAGAACTCAGGGATTGCACCTTCTTCACGCAACACATATGCTCTCCCACTGAGCTACAGTCCTTCCCAACTTCTGAGAACTGTTTGTCCCCTGGTCATTTGCTGTGTCGTCTGAGGCCAAGCAATGGGCCAATGGGGTATAGAGCTGGTGTCCAGAAAGAGCTATGAGTAGCAGCAATTCCTGCCATCACATCACATTTTCCTCAGCCATTGTGATCATAGGAAGTTTGCTACCTGCCATATCTGTGTCTAGAAGTTTCACACAATGCTCTTTTCTGCAGACTGCTAGACCTGGGGTGGTTTGGATTATTTCTGTGTAGAAAAAGGGTATTGTGTGAACTGGTCCTTAGTCAAGGATTATTCAATTGCTGTTGAATCTCTCTTTTTACATCTCTCTCATATTCCTAGAACAATTCTAGGGAACACCATTGTTCTAGCGATTATCAACCTTATCAACCTTATTGAGGGAGAACAAGCCACTCTACATACAGCAAGATAATCGAAGGCACATGTTGAATAAGTCTCTAGATGGAACTGATCAAACTGGATCTCAAATGGGCTTCCACGGCTTGACATCAGCAGCCAGTAGCATTCAGCATTGTGGTGGTAGGGCATAGGATAGTTGGGAGACATGAAGATTCCAGAAGTTGCTGCAAGGGTTCCGCCACAACCTGAAAACAAGCGCAAAGGAAACATAATCCAAACGCATTGATCGGCATCTGTTCTGCTCAACAGTGCATACCAAGCAAAAAGACTTCACTGCCGGGGAGAATTCCTCAGCAACATCTTGCATGCCCTAAGGAAAAGTTATAGTCTCCGACGATACAAATTCATCCTGATGGAGGTTCAATTACTATACACTAGGGCTGCAGTCTCCTTCCCCAACACTGAAACATCAGTCTCTTGCCCTCCTATCACATAACCTTCAGTTCAGAACCAGTTATTATCAAACTACCTGCACCTGGAGCAGGGCTGAGTAACGTACAGCGCTCAACCGAAATTCAAAAGCCCTCTGCAGATAATCAGACCTCAGGCAAGAGTGATCTGTCCCTGTGCAGACAGTCTGCTGGATTACCCCTGAGAGGGTGTCCCTGAGGGAACATGGCCCTCAACAGAAAAAAACAGATTCCCCACCCCTGGCCAAGAGTGTATCATGTTCTACAGTGGGTGTATCGTGGGAGAGAGTGCTACCACTGTGGCCTTGCTACTGTAAGGGCCCTGCTCCTTGTCCTCATCACCCGAAAGGAAGATGGACGTGGATCATGGCCTCTCCCACAGATCTCAATATACCGGGCAGAAGAGATTAATCTGAGAGACATTGACAACAAGATGGAGAAACGAATACCCTTCCTTTCTATCTGCCTAGCGGAGAAATAAACGTCTATGTTTTGCCTGCTGATTTTACCTGTTGACGTTCCATCCCAGTAAGCGGAGAATCCAGTGCTTGCAAAATATACATCACTTACAAATTTTATCCATAGCTGGTTACTATGGGAGATAGTAACTGGAGGCAACGATGAGCCACAGAATTTCCCAAGCAATGGTGATGTCTCATAACCTCCATCCCTGCAATCAGAAGCAACGCACATATATGGTTAAAACCATGAAAACCTTGGATCTCAAGTGAAAATGCATCTAGTAAGCACTTGAGAGGTTGTTATTGCTTCCAAGGCTCAGCTGTCGCAAAATTCCATTTGAACAGTAGTTGGTTAAAATATATATATTGTAGAAAACTACATCAAAAGGGGAAGATCCTAGGTATCAACGGTATTAGTGCTGCAACATGAGGGAAGACTTGCTTGAAAGCAAATTCCACTGAAACAATAGGACTGACTTTTGAGTAAACATGTTGGGAACCAGGGTGGTTCAAGAGCATGAACAAAATTGTAGTTTGGTTCACACTACAAATTTGGAGTTGGATCCCAATTTACACTGGATCAACTGTGCTGGAGGAAGTGGATTTCCTTGCTCCTTCTTTCCTATGGCAGCCCCTCCATCCCTCTGAAAGTGCTACACAGAGAGTCAAGAGACCCTGCTGAATGGGGTGAGCTGTGGTTTAGGGAAGAGAGGACCCCAAAATTGGGCTGAGGGACCTTCTGCAAGTGGAGCCTTTCCTCTCATGGGAGGTCCGTTCCTCTCATGGAAGGCAGATCCTGGATCCCGCCATTGCTATCATATTAGAAGTGACTGAGGACAGACAAAAGACAATTCTTTGCACAATGTATAATCCACTAATGAAATGTACTGGCAAAGGGTATGGTGATGACATTAGATAGCATTAAAGGAGGAATTAGACAAATTGCTGGAAGATAGGTGCATCATTGGTGTGTGCGTGTGCGCTGCGCACGCATGTGTATACCCACACATGCACGCACGTGAGCCTGCTCCAACCTGGTAGCCACCAGATACTTTGGACTATAACTCCTGAACATTGGCCATGCTGGTGGGGCTGATGGGTGTTGAAATCCAAAACATTTGTAGAGCACTAGGTTGGGGAAGGCTAATACACACCAACAGTGATCTCCAAGTCCTTACATAGCCAAAACCACACCATCCACACAAAGGAGGAGGTATCAGCAGGGTTGGGGAGAAAGAAACCCTGCAAAGGGGGGTGGAGGCAAAAACAGCCCAATGAGGACTGAGCATGGTCAGTGGGCATGGAATGCTTACTGACTATTGGGGGTGAATCATAGAATCATCAAATCATAGAATAGTAGGGTTGGAAGGGGCCTACAAGACCACCAGTTCTGTAGCTGGTGGGGGGACAGGTACAGAAGAGCAAGGGCTGGGAGGAATGGAATGGAGTGACTGGCATCCGGAGTAGAAGTACTCATATTACAACATTGTGTCCCACAATAAGGTTCCTCTAAGCAGCTATTTGTCCTCACAGTCAAACCTCCACAAAGGCAAGGCAATTCTGGATGGCCAAACACCAGGGGAACAAACACTGGTGAAAGGCTGTAGCCTTCAACCCTCTTTGTGGCCATCCCAGTAGCATCTGGCTGCCCATTGTTGGAAACAGGTCACTGGGGTAGATGGTCTAGTGCAGCCTTCCCCCAACCTGGTGCCCTCCAGTTGTGTTGGCTGTGCTAGCTGGGAATGATGGGAGTTGCAGTTCAACACATCTGGAGGACAGCTAATTGGGGAAGGCTGGTGGGGTGTTTCGCCCAGCAGGACAGTTCTTATGCTGTTATCCCTTTTCGAACTTCCTGAACAGGACTTTGCCAGTGCCTGGTGCTCCCAGAAAACCATTTGGATGATTTCATGAGTGCAACAAACCAGATTCTGTTATGCCCAAACGTTTGTGTGCGTGTTGTAATTCTACCACTTCACAGCACCTTCCCAGTTCTTTAACTTGAGTTTGCACGTTTCTGGGCCTGAAAGAAGTCTAAAGCTCTATAGAGCCCAATTTCCCCTATGGATTTCTCTGGTCTTACTCCAAAAGTTAGAATGGACTTATCATAAGTATATTTGCCAGATCACAAGCATATTTGGAGCTACAGCTTGGGGGCCATTGCTAGAAACATAGGAAGCTCCCATATACTGGTCCACGTAGTTCGGTATTGTCACTGATTGGCAGCGGCTCTCCCAGGAATGGGGCAGAAGTTGTTTCTCAGCCCTACCTGGAGATCCAGGGACTGAACCTGTGACCGCATGCAAAGCAGCCGCTCTCTTACTGAGCTTCAGCCTTTCCCAGGCTGCAGAGGAGAGACTGCTGTAGCCATCAGGATGAGTTATTGCACCCCTTCCTCGACTTGGAAAATATTTATTAACTTATTAAAATAAGATCAGATAGCAGGTGATGTGACAGGCCTCTTCTGGACAGCTGCTGCCAGTCAGAGTAGATATAATTAAACTTTTAAGAAGTTTTCTATTATGTTTTACCACATTGTTGTACTTTATGGTTTTAACTTTTGTGAACTACCCAGACAGCTTCAGCTATTGAGCAGTATGGAAATGTAATAACACAGAATAAAATGATAGATAGATAGATAAGATGGACCGATAGTCTGACCCGGTATAAGGCATTTTCCTATGTTGCTAATGCTATTTAGCTAAAGAGGATTCTGTTTGGAATAGGAGTTATTTCAAGTACTTTATAAGACAGTCATACATATCTCAGAGGCAGAATACATGTTCTGCATACTCAAGGTTTCCGTTTCAGTCCTTGGCATCTTCAGCTAAAAGGATTACAGGTAGAAGGGCTAGGGGAGAGTCCTCCTCTGAGACCTTGGAGAGCTAATGCCAGTCAGAGGAAGAAGGCAATTCTGGGTCCAGACGGGAGTGGGGTGGGGTGGAAAAATATTATGACAATGCTCTTGTTCACACATAATGCTAAGCCATGGTGTGGTTTGTTGAAATCTGACTTGCTATTGTGTCTGAACCCATTCCTGCAAACAAACCATGGTTTGTTAACCAGCTACAAACCACAAACAGAAGCCATGGTTTGTTGTTGGCTTAGGAAATCTGGCTTATTTAAACCACGGCTTGTTGTGATGTCTGAACCTGTCTGCCCTGAAACAGAGGTTCCAGGCAAGAGCACCCTGAAAATGAAACCATATTGAAAGCTGGCAAAATGGGTGGGAGAGAAGCAAAGCATAAGGGAAACAAGCAGTAGCTTGTTTCCTTGTCTGCAAGAGAATTCATGGGTAAAGCAACAAACCGTGGTTAACATAAACCGTGGTTAACATAAACCATGGCTTAGCATTATGTGTGAAAGCAGCTGGTATAAAACTACTTCATATACTTTTACATGTGCTTTTCCACCCTACAGTTCTACAAAGTGGATTCTTTAATCTTTGAGATATTATGATACATATAGGAAAAAATATAAACAAACTTGCCTGAGTTCTACATAATCACTGGGACATGTGGCTCCAGCCTCCAAAGAGAAGTTGGTAAAGTGTAAAGCAATCTGTTTGTTGTTCCCCACACGGATCCTGTATATGCACGTCATTCTGTTGGGATAGTGGTTGGGATAGTTTGGAGATGTCAGCACACCGGAAACCTCTGTGTATTCATGCGAACATACTTGAAAGGAAACAGAACAGAGCATCCAGGTGACTTAAAGGGAATTTTAAAACACATTGGAAAGCAGGGCCTTATTGAAAAGATCTTCATAGAATACAAAGAACTGAAAGCCACCTCCGCAACTAAGAAAAAAAGGGCATTCTTGCTGGTCCCTTGCTAAAGGTTTAACTTAAAATGCATCTACAATGCAGGATCCATGTATTATTTAATCAATCAAACAAAAGGAAATCAGAGGGTGATAACTGGTTCAATCCCACCTATAACCAAGTTCTTCTTTGGTTTTGGCTTTTTTCCTGTTTGAGGAGCCAGAAGCCAGAGGCTCTCAATGCTCACAAAGCTCATGGGTGGCTACTTACGAATTGCCAAAGAAGAGGAAATGCATAAACAAAACAGAGACAAAAGAGGACAGCGATTTGCATAAAATGTGCATATGCTAATGTGTATCTATTTATTTATTATGTTTATTGTACTTTTATCCCGCTCCTCGGCCCAAAAAGGCTCCTGGAGCGGCTTACAATCAATGAACAAAGAAGACAGTTCCTGCCCACAGGCTTACAACCTAAAAGAGACACGACACACAAGGAAAAGGCGATGGGGAGGGAAGAGGGAGAAAAAAGAATTAGGTAGACTGTCAGCAGGGCTGGTGGGATGGCCCTGCTCCTCCCCTCATCTCCCAAAGGAGGGGCAGTCCAACTGGAGCAGGCCCTGATGTTCAGTGTACAGATGCAAACTTAGAAATTATTATTATAATTTAAATAGAAATGCAGTACATCTCAGCATGTGGAGGGCTGTGACCAGGTGTGTCTGCCTGCTCAGTCTGCTGCCCAAGTGCTAACTGTTGATGGGCTCTTATGGTTCTTCAACTTTAAACCGGACTTGGATGGGACAGACCTTTAAATAGAGGACACCTCAAATAGAGGACAGTCCTCTGCAAAAGACTGTCCTGCAAATCTAGTGCTCTTTGAGGCTAATGAGCAAGGCAGAAACGACCTGGGCATGTGGCTCCCACACCACAGAACAGCTGCCATTACACGGACAACAACGTGAAGTTACCGATATTGGATAGTATCCAATGTTAGTCCTATGTAAAGTAGACCCATTGAAATGAATGTGACTTAGGTTAGTCTTGACCAACTTAAGTTTCAATAATTTCAGTGGGTCTATTCTACATAGGACTGACATTGGAGACCCCCCTCTGAGACTAAAGAACATCATCTTGTATAAATACAGCCTCAGTTTTGGGTTCCCCCTTTAGAAAATGGTTGGGCTGTCTCTATCATAATATCCTTTGTGAAAACTTAATCCCTTGTAACAAAATCATCCCTTCTAGTAATTTGTGCATGTGATGAAGGGAAAATATGGTTTTCTATGTACCTTTTGGGGGAAGAAACTGATGCACTCCAGATTAAAAAGTTATCTGTTTTGCATGGTTCCTTCACAGTACTCAGGGATGGATTGTGAAATCTAAGTAGTGATGCAACAGTTGCTCAGTACACTTATTTGGGTTAGAAGTGCACAATGGCCAGAAGAGATTAAACACAGATGGCCTTGAAGATTAAACATGAACATCCTGCTTGGCTAGTGTCCTTCTATGTAAATCCATCCAACACATTACAGTAACTCCTCGATTTGCTCCCCCACCCCCCAGCTGAAGCAGACGAATCCTTTTTGGTACTGTAGCATCCAGCTACTGGATTAAATGCTATAAATGTGAGTAGTGAATAACACACACACAAAGGTTTAACTTTGTGTTCTTTGTCAAAAGCGCCTAATGTCTTGATGTTGTTAATGAAAACTTGGAGAAACATGTGTTTCCATTCATTTTCAATATATAAATTTCATTTTGAAAGAAAAGAGTAATTCTATTGAATGGCTGTACACAACTTTCTCTGCCAGCGTATGAAGCTGGCAAGACCCATCTGGTTCTGATTCTAGCCAGTCCAAGCAGGCAAGTTGGCTATAGTGGAAGTGACAACAAAACTGCTGGAAGCCAAACTGTGCAAACAGCCAAGAGAAGATGAAAACACCATTTTGTTGTCCCTTTCTCAAGCATCATTGCACAACCCAGAAGATGAAAGTGGGACTTTTTTCTCCCCCCGCTTCCCTCACAAAGGAGGAAGTTTCATCATTTTGAAGATTCTTCTTTGAAAAGCCAAATGAAGATTCTTTCAATCGCAGATTATTGTTATTTTCATTTAATTTCTCACAGTCAAAAGAAATCTGCAGTTTCCTGAGAGGTATGTGTCCCTTTTGTACTAATATTTGCAGCCTTCTCCAACCTCCAACTCACCCCACATCCCCAGAACAGATTCTTTTTTGTGTGTGCGTGCTGGCGATGGAAGAAAAATCTCAGCACTTGAAGTCCTGCTGCCTCTGGCATGGAGTAACATAATTAACTGACTTAATTTTACCAACTCAGAGACGAGAAGGAGCGCAAACAAAGGTCCTTTGTGGGGAAGATCAAAAGCAAGCTTGTTTAGAAACATTTAGCCCCAGCCATTTCAAACTGAATCTCCATCCCCCTCCAGTTTGAGGTGAATGCATTTGGCAAGCATGATGTTCATTTGCCTTTGCTCACTCAAAATCCAGGAGACAAAGTAAGATCTTCTCCTCCGCCATAGTGATTATTTGCTGTCTGTGGCCCTATCTGGAGAAGGAAGGCTTCCTGGCTTCAGTTGCTCAGGTTCTGGTTAGATCCAGACTGGATTACTGCATTGTTCTCTCCATGGGTTGCCATTAAAGGTAGCTTGGAAACCCAAGATGGTTCAGAGCAAAGCTTGGCTCCTGCTCTCCTGGATTTTCAGAAAGGAGTGAAGACACATCTCTTTAATTTGGACTTTTAAATTGTGAATTGCTGTTTGAATATTTGCATATGGTTTCACTGTTTTTTATGTTTTCCTGTATTATTGTTATTTCTATAGTTGTATACCGCCTTGGTGACATTTGTAGAAAGGTGGTCTATAAATACTATTCAATCAATCAATCAATCAATCAATCAATAAAATACAGCCACCAGGACATTGATAGGAGCATGGCGATTGCATCATATAAGAACAATCTACACCACTTACACTGCTTACCAGTTTATTTCCAGGCTTCATTTAAAGTTGCTGGTTTTGACCTTTAAAGCCCTAAATTGTCTGGGACTAGCTTTGCCCAAAGGAATTTTAAAAGCATCATCACAGGCCCTGCTTTCTAGTAGTCTCCCTCGAATTGAGTCCATTTTGGTGAGCACCAGAGATGGGGGCCCGTTCAGTAGTGGTGCCTCAATTATGGAATTCCCTGTCTTTGGAAATCTGACAAGCCCCCTCTCTTTCTGCTTTTAAGCATGCTTTGAACACATTTTTATTCAGGAAGATCTTTATGCTTATTTTTTAAATCTGTTTAAGCTGACTGGCTTTTATAAATCCTTCCAGCTGTTTTTATTATTTGCATGTTATTGTTATTTATATTGTTACTGGGTTTTTGTTGTTGTAAGCCAACTTGTGAGAAGCCTTTCTAAAACCTGGTGTATAAGTCCACAAAGCAAAAACAAAAATAATGGCTGATACTGTCCAGTTAGTATAAAGTTTCCAACCAGTCTTCTTACTCCATGATATTCTAACCAGGGGTGGGAGACCTGTGGTCCTCTAGATGTTTTTGGACTACAAATCTCATCATCCCTTACTACTAGCCATGCTGGCTGGGGCTGATGGAAGTTGAAACCCAACAACATCTGGAGGCCAAAGGTTCCCCACCCCTGTCTAAGCAATCCATGTGAAAGCCACACAAATAGATACAGTTTAATCTGTGCATTCACACACATATGCCTTAACACCCCCCCCCATGAAATTTGAAGTAATGAGAAGAATCATAAGAAATGAATGATTTCATTGTGGGTAGATCTCTGAGATAATGCAGAAGAACAGAAGCGTCACTGCAAACAAGGCCCCAGAAAAGGTCCTAAGGTTACATGCAGCTGTTACACTGCTAAAGCGAAGTTTGACTTGGCTTGGCTACTGCCTGGATGGGAGACTGACTGGAAACCCAACATAAGCTATTTGGTGCTTCCCAAAGGAAGTATGAATACAAGTACGATAATTTCTAAAGAAAAATATACATCTGTGCCAAATTCCCAAAGACAGCCACTACCTCTGAGTTCATGAGCAAATGTACAAGAATGAGAGCTTCAACGTCCCTAGAGAAAACGATTAAAGGCTACTGATTTTCAGATAAAAACCATAATGCTGAGCAATGAAATGTATTTAAAATGACTTCAGAATATTGGTTTGACAGAGCTAAGCAATTCAGCCGGATCAAGTACCGTGTAACTTATGCACAGGCTGGCAGCTCCTGCTCTTAAGTTTTCTACAAATAATAGGAACTGAACTTTTTAAAAGATTGAATGATAAAATAAACAGTGGTCTACAAATATCAGAAGGCTCGCGAGGAGAGGCGGGGTGCTGCCTCACTTGTGCAGAGGCTTGGACAAGGAAGGAAACTGCAGGAGACGCGCGCGTTCATTTCTCATCCAACTGCAGCACAAGTTAGGAGTGGCTCAAAGTCCTTCTCAGCAGAGGGCAAGAGGGGCTCGTCCCTGGTGAGCAGGTATGTGGAACTGTGGATGCCTGCTGATAATAAAGCTCAGGGCTAGACCACACGTAGCCTACAGAGTCAATGCCAGAATGTTTACAGCAGGGGTGGGCAGAAAGTAGATCTGGATCTATTGGGAAAGTAGATCTGGACCTGTCATCTACTTTTATTTGCTATAAACATTGTGGTAAAATGACTTCTTTAAAATGGTGTGACCTTTATTTATGTTTTTATTTATTTATTTTGTAATAAAAATATACCATTCATTTGTGTTTGGATGCCTTTGCTTTCATTTCCTATCTCATTCATAAACGACATATATTAAGTAAATATTGTTGCAGGCCCAACAGATTACAGGAACTTGTGCAGCATCATAAGATCCACTGAGTCTTGGGTGCTCTCAGTGAAAGGAAGGAAGTTAAATCCTCCTGTATGTCAAAGATGGTTTGAAAGCTGAATAAGCAACAGTACGTTTTATAGCTCCAGCCATGATTTCGTTACCCAAATAGATATGCACTACAACTTCACCCTTTCCTGCTTGGTACAGGATTATCAGTTGCAAATAGCTGCATTGATTAAAAATGTGCTTGGTCAGAGCTGATTTGGTTTCATTCAATTGTTTTTCAGCATTGCCTCCCTCTTCAGAAAGAAAGCAATGCAAGTAGCTGGAGGGGAGGGGGAGAATTTCTCCTTTCAAAAAAATAAATAAATCTAGAGACCAGGGTCATCCCATGAAGCTGATTGGTGGGAGATTCGGGACCGATAAAAGGAAGTACTTCTTTACACAGAGCATAGTTAAACTGGAATTCACTACCACAAGATGTAGTGATGGCCACTAACATGGATGAGTTTAAAGGAGGATTAGACAAATTCAAGGACGATAAGGCTATCAATGGCTACTAGTCCTGATGGCTATATGCTACCTCCAAGAGTGGAGGGAGTGTGCCTCTGTATACCAGTTGCTGGGGAACACTAGCAGGAGAGTGCTATTGCACTCATGTCCTACTCATGAGCTTCCCATACGCATCTGGTTGGCCACTGTGGGAACAGAATGCTGGACTATACAGCCCTTTGGTCTGATCCAGCATGGGTCTTCTTACGTTACAAAGACCATTGCCTGTCTCGGTCTAGAAAACTCAGCAAAGAAACACCAAAAACCCTTAGGAAAAAAAAAGAAGCTGTGCTACAACCCCTGCCAATGGTGAGCCCTGCCTTTGAGAACCATTGAGAATTTTTCCTCCCCCTGGAGAAATTTGGTGAAATCCCCCCCCCCGCTTTTCTCTGTCCATAAATAGTGTGGAGAATTTCAAGAGGCCATTTGTGCACAGCTCTACATTCAAATAAACATAACAATGCATATTTTATAAGCTTTTAATGGGAGGCAAATTCCCACATGGACTCAGAACACATGCTCAGCTGGACTTCTTTTTCACTGAGGTGATATGCAGAAGTATGATATTGCACTCCATATAATTCCTCTGTGCACAGAGGGGAATTGCCAGGCAGACAGGGGGAAAGTAATAGCACCAGCCATATCCTGGACACGTCTATGAAACCATCTTAATTAGAGATGCTTGAGAAATTCAATATTTGTGTATTCTAATACAACTGACCTGATCTTCGCACCCCAGATGAATGTGCAGTTTGGAACTTAGTTATCTACCAATATTCGGCACTTCTCAAACACTGCAACACAGTTCTGTGCTCAAATACATATTGAAATTAATTTTAAAAAGTGGGTTTTCAGATAAAATACATATTTAAAAATGCAAATGTTCATTCAGTTTGTTTTTTAATTACAGATTAATGTGAAAATGGGATGGAACAGATTTATGGGTGAATAATATGTGTGAAAGGGGCATAGACCAGAAATGGACTGATTCGCCTATCCTACCCTACCCCAAACTGGTTGTTTTTGCCTACAGTTCCCATTATCCCTGACCATTGGCCATGTGAGCTGGGACTGATAGGGATTGTAGTCTAAAACATCTGGAGGACACCAAACTATGGGAGGCTGTTCTATGCCTAGCTGAGAACTCACTCTCAGTTGTTTTGAAGACTATCCCCTCATTTGCTGGAACACTCAGAAGTGGTGAATAACATTTTTGTAGCGTTCAACTTCATTAAACACTTTGAGGATGCATGGAATAGGACAGACACAAGCACAGTATGATACCTCCCTCCAAGCAAAGCAAAGCAGGAATTGCCAAAAGGCACTGTTTCAAAGAGAAGTCTTTATCATCGGTAGATTAACAGTTAAAAGTGTAACGAACCGAGGACATTTGACAGAGCTGGAGGAAAGGAAGGGACTTTCCAGACAACTGCAGGAAGATGTATCAAGTGGTAGTTTTGCTTTTTACAGGACAGATGCATGATGCCTCATTCCTCAAAAGACAGGCGTCAGGCATGTGCCCTGCCAAGAAATGTTGAGCTTACTGATTGAAAATTATATTAATAGGTTGGATCCAGATTGCTACTTGCACTTAGGTCTTATCAAAATCAAAGCAATGAGTCAGTTATACCAGTCCATTGAGCCATTTTTTTTTTAATGCAGTAGTGACATTAAAACTGGTAGTTTGGTCTTGGTTTATTTATTCATTGTATCTTTCTAGTTCATTTATATCCCACCTTTCTTCCATTAAAGAACTGAAAGTAGCATAAATAGTATTTCCAGGTAGTCTCCCATCCAGGCACTGTCCAGACCTAGACCTGCTCGCTTTACCACTGTGGCCACACCACGTGCTTGCAGATTACACACGAAGACTTCTGTTCTGTGCAGGCTTCGTTAATTGTTTTCCACTCTTGCAATCTCACTGCTGGCAATGAGCTCTAAAATGATTTGTTTGGCTGCAGGAGCTAGTTAATGCAGGGGTAGGCAACCTTTTTGGGTCATGGGTACATGTGGCAATTTGATAAACTGTCCTGGACACCACCACAAAATGGCTGCCATGGGAGACATGCCAAAGGACAAGTAATCTGACCAAAAGACTGAGTACAAGGAAGAGGTGGATTTTGAGCTTCAATATACTAAGCAACACCTTTGAACCCACAGTTTTCAGCACCTACAGAAGCTGCTTTCCCAGTAACCCGAGCTGCTAATAAGAAAATGCGTAAATTTTTTAAAAAGTGGGAGGGGTAGGGCACCTTGGTGAGTGCCAAGAAAGATGACCAGGGATGCATTGGTCCCTGCAAGCTTAACCCTTGAGTTAACACTAAAGAAAAAGCAATGGCAAGAGGTAAAATGTCTGTGTAGCTACATCGCTACACATTCTGAAAAAGATGTATTTATTTAGATGTAGCTAGTTTTTGACTGGTAGCTGCAAGAAGGAATGTTTTACTCATAACCTTGTTAAAACAAAGGCAACTAGAGAACTATTTTACCTGAATAGACTGAAAGATACAAACAGCTAGTGCTTAAGAATTATACAGAAGGATACATGTCCCCAGGCACATGTTCCCAGGGGTTTTAGGTGCCCACAAAGTATGAGTTTGTGGGAATCTCATGCAACACTGGTGTATCTGGAGCAATTGCACTTGAAACTGGAAATAAAGGCCTGGTTCACATGATCGCCGCACCCCATTGCTGCTTACTTTTGCGATGGCGCGTTGTGGCATGTGCCAGCGGCCCTTGTGAATATTCAAGCCGCATTGGACGTTCACCATGGCTTAATGTGATGTGCAAACCCGGTGAGGGTGGGTTGTTGCTGTGGTTAACAAAGCACCCACAACCCACAGGCTGGTTTTGTGTTGTGGGTGGTTTGTTGGCCACAGCAACAACCCACCCTGAGCTGGGTTCAGATGTCACAATAAACCATGACAACTGCCCGCCATGGCTTGAATATTCACAATGGCTGCAGCACATGCCGCAACCCACTGTGGCTTAAATAAATAAGCCACAATGGGCTGCAGCAATTGTGTGAACCAGCCCAAACTGTCAAAAGTGGATTGTTGGGTTTAAATGGACAACAATATTTATTCCTTTTACAAAGGGGGATCTGCAAATTCAAATAGTCAATTAGCAAACTAATTAACAGCCTCCCCACAGTGAGGAGCCCCTAACAGGCTGGTGGAAGGTACCATATCGCATCTTCATCAAGCTCTTCTGGGGACACTACCCTGAGTCAAGACAATGGCTAGTCTTTCTCCTAGCTGTGTCCTTTCAGGGCCTTACAATTACGTGCCACATGAACCCTTCACAGGCCCCTACAGTAGCCTTCCCCAACTTGGTGCCTTCCAGATGTATCCTCCCCCACATGGTGGCTGGGGTGATGGGGATTGTAGTCCCCGAGGGCGCCATGTTGGGCAAGGCTACCCTATGGCTTTGTGTATGTGAGTCAGACATGCCCCAAGTGGAGCCCCCCCCCCCCGCTCTATCCATATGACCTTCAAGGAGCAGGCAGCAGGGGCTGGTGGCTCTGGCACCATGGGGCTGTGAATCCACTCTGGTTTTCAGTCAGAACCAGTCAGAACTCTAAAGGAGCTAGCCAATCCCCAAAGTAGGTTCAGCACCTTGGATAGCTCCTTTAGAGTTCTGACTGGTTCTGACTGAAACCCAGAGTGGATTCACAGCCCCACCTACGTCAGAGCCACCAACCTCCACTGGGAGCAGGTGATGCCAATACTTTTGCTGAGTGAATCCTGGTAATGCCATGCAGTTGCAAACACAACACAACACAACACAACAAGAACACACTTCAGGGCTCCGACAAGAAATTGGCCTATATGCTGCCCAAAAGAATGAATTAAATACAATTCAGTTCCCCCCTATTATTTTGCATTCATTTCTACAGGCAATGTTATTTTTCTGATTCATCAGCCTTAATATGTTTGTCAGAGCTATTAACATGGACAATGAGCAACAGAAGAAAAACCAAGGATTACGACTTTCAGGAATTAAATGCCTTTGATCAATTGACTGAATGAATTATGGGACATAGCGAATCTAAGGTCATACCTCCAGATGCATTCAGAGAAGCATAATTAACCGAGAATCCTTCTGAAGCGATGTTGCGATTTGTCACGAAATGCAGTGTCAGCATGTTGCCACTACTGGTAATAGATGGTGGAACTGACCTCCCGCAGTACCTGTGCCAAATCAATGGTAACTAGCATATGTTAAATTCACCCCCTTTTGTACAGAAATTACAAACTCAGTTCTTATATAACGTTGAACGTGTAATAGTTTGCGGTGGACAAATGTGGAAATCAAATATCGGAAGTACGTAATCAAGTATGTCATGAATCATTTTAAAACTTTTAGTGTTCAATCCTATGTTTGCATAGGCTGGCTGGGGAATGGTGAAGTTGTAGGACTTTTTTTCTGTCTAAACACACATAGGACTGCACACTTAGCTAATTTTCTAGCCCCCTATACAGTACAAAATAGAATGATGGGACTGTCCAGAAAATATAATCAAAGGGGGAGAGATGGCAAAGTTGTGACAAAGGAAGGATTTGGGTGTTGATTAAAAAGGGGCAATGAGTGATAAAGGAGAGCAGGACTTAAAAGAGCCTTGAGACAAGAAATATTATGTGGATAGTCCCAATTCAGGAAGATCACAGCACTGTGAAGGCAGGCGACAACACAATCCTATACATGTCTACGCAGAAATAAATGCCATATAGTTCAGTGGGGCTTACTTCAGTGTATAATTAGGATTGTGACCTTAATATAGGCTGAATCTACACATAGCATACCATTATCATACCGTTATCATAACTATTGGTACACTTTATTTATTTATTATTGCATTTATATCACGCGTTTTTTCCTCTTGCAAGGAACGCAAGGCGGCATACATAATCCTCCTCCTCTCCATTTTATCCTCACAACAACAACCCTGTTAGGTAGGTTGGGCTGAGAGTGTGTGACTGGCCCAAAGTCACCCAGTGAGCTTCCATGGCCGAGTGGGGACTAGAACCCAGATCTCCCAGCTCCCAGTCCAACACTCTTGCCACTACACCACACTGGCTCTCAATGACACCAATGGGCACCAATAGTTATGATAATGGTATAACTGCTATGTGTAGATTCAGCCATAGTCACACATATCACCCCCAGGTTTAATAAATATATACATACCGCCCCAGTTTTGTCATAGTGCTGTTGTCGTAGATGTCAAGGTAATCTCGGATGCAATTGTAATCAAATTCCAAGTAAAAAGATGTGAAGGTCAGACGGATTAGGTAACCAGGCTGGACTAAGATGGCCCATGTACATTTGACACCATGTGGGTATGTGGCTGGGTAGCCAGGACTTGCAATGGTTCCATCTGGTTCTGTGAGAGTCCCTCCACATGCTACAGTGTATGAAAAGCAGCATACTAGTCAAGAGGCAGCTCATAAATCCTTAAAAGGTTGCAATTCTATACACTCCCTGGGAGTAAGGCCCATTGAACTCATTGGGACTGACTTGTGAGTAGATCTTTTCTTTCTTTCTTTAAATTATTTTAAAACATTTATCTCCTGCCCTATATCATTAAGATCTCAGGGCGGCATACAGATAAAATCAATTTAAACAGTATAGAACAATAAATAATTTAGACAGCTAAAAACATATTAAACCATTAAACAAGCTAATACCAATTAAAATCTAAAACAATAGAACAGTTGAAATAGTGTGCTACTTTAGGGAAAGTGTTTAGCCCTCCAACGCTTTAGTAAAAAGCCATGTTTTCTACTTGGCCCTGAAATGAAACCAATGTATGCGCCAATCGGGCCTCCAAGGGGAAGGCATTCCACAACATATGCATAGGATTGCACTGTAAATAAGAGAGATTGCATTGTCCATTTAGGGCTCAATCCTATGGCCCCTAGTCAGCGGCTAGACAGCCATAGGATTGGTTGGTTCCCGGAGAACCACCTCCCTGCCCCCTCCCCAGCTGACTCATAAGCAGCATGGATCATCCCTGGGCTCCCGCTCATAAGAGCAGCATGGAGTGGGGCAAAAGGGGGCGGTCCTGGGGGCAGGGAGGGGCAGGGAGTGTAGAAGTGCAATGCTTCCTATGTGTCATTCGGCTTCCCCACTCCACATTCCAACGTCCTGCAGCTGGACAGCCAAACTCGGCCATCTAGCCGCAAATGCAGGGTGGCTGGAGCGTGGAGGAGAGGATCCCCTCCACACTCCTTCCATTGTGCATTGGATAGGTGGCTGTCTCTCCACATAGGATTGCACCCTCCATCCTTTCTAAGAGGAGTGGGGAACGTCTTTCGCCCTGAGGGATGGATTTCATTTCAGAGAAGCTCCTGGGGTCCACATGGCAGTGGTGGGTTGGGGCAAAGGCAAAGGGGTGAGGCCAAAAATACAAAAAATGCCAGCACATTGTGGCTTAAAGCTCTGACTGCCAGTAACTAAGCCCTAGGAGAGACACTTCATCCTTTTGAAACAGGGGGTGGGGGTACTGTACAAAAGCCAGGAAGCCACCAAATGATGAGAGGTTCAGAGACACCAGGCAGGGGCAGGGTAAAGGGAGAGGCTCTATGGAGAAAACTGAAGGGCCAGATTGAGACCCCCAAAGAGCTGTATTTGTCCCCCAAGCCTGAGTCCCCCCCTGTCTCTATAAGGTTAGTAATCCCACCAGAAACAATACATTTATTCTAAATGGTGTTTGTTATGCCATCCCTAATACTTTGGTTATGAAGGAGACCTTAGGGGAAGGGTGATGGCAGCATTTACCTGCATCCAAAGATTTGTATTCAGCCAGGAAGCCAAGGTTAGTAATAGATGAAGCTCTGAATTTTACATAGAGATAATTACGTGTAGACTGAACTATTGACGGTAGAGTTACGCCACAGTATTTCCCCAAAGAGGGAGAATTCATGCTGTTGCCATCTCTGATCTGCAGGGATGAAATGTGCAAATCTCATGAAACTAGCTGCAGTCATATTATCAGAAGGATTTTGGTCAAATCTGTCCTTTCTGGTTGCTCTCCGTTTCTTATTCCCTGCCCCCCACCCCCAGTCTTACATTGTTTTGTCCCATTTCCACATCAGTTTATGATTTTTTTTAGAAATCCACACAAAATTTCATAAGCATTTCCCTGCAGATTTCTCCTAATTATTTAATATATGCATTTTCAAGGAATTTGCCTGCTATATTGCATTTTTGTATGTTAATTTCAGTAACATATGCATTTTTGTGCACACATTGCCCGGATGAATGTATTTTGATTGGAGCCTTGCAACGTCCAGAGAAGCGTGAATCCTGAAGGACAAGTGTGTTCACATATTGGTTCAGGAAGTGCAAATTAGCTAGGTTTGCACTAGAATGCACACCAGATGAATATCTCCCACATCCATACTTTGGTGCAGAAATCTAGGGACCCACTCAGTAGAATGAGCAGGCGGGCCCCCAAAGGCAACAAGGCTGGCTTATCACATTTTGAAGTAAATCATGTAATTCACATTACCATCTAAAAGGAAGGGGGCCATTAGACCATTAATCCCAGAGTCTAAAATGCTCTAAGTTTGCCACTGCTTTTGCACTGTAAGTCCCATTGAAGTCAACGTACATGCACCCTTCCCCCTGAGATTTCAGTCATAAATACGTTTCCTCACACCTGAAGTCTCATCAATTTCAAACAGGCTTACTTCCAAGTAAGTGGGCTTAGGGCACAATCCTACTGATTGTGCCATCGGTGATTGGAAGCCCCCAAACTCAGAGGGTCCAACCATCCCAATACAGGCCAGGATCTTCACTTCCCTGTCCTGCCACCATGCACATTTCACTAGATGGGCTTTTTAGCCTATTTAGTGAGGGTGCTTTGGGGGGGAGGGAAGGAGGCTGGAAGAGGCTCAGGATAAAGTGTATCCTTGGCCTCTCCAGGATCCTCCCCACCCACCGGAATTCCCCCTTTTCCCCTCTCCAAGGTTGGGTTTCTGACCTCAGAGAGGCAGCTGGTGTGGTTCTCTCTGCACTGGATACAAAGGGGTGGGATCAGGGGTCAGACCTCCGACTCCCCCGCCCAAGGTCGAAGCACCGTCTCTGACCTCGGAAAGATTTTACGAGCAATCCCATGGTCCCTGGGACACTCTAAATGTGCATTTATAGATTTAATTTGTGATTAATAAAAATGACCCCTTACCTCAACATAATCCAGGTTACAGGTTGTGACATTACGGATCCGAAAGTCAGTGAAATTAAGAATCACTATATTGCCTTCTGGTTGGGAGATGATCCATTCACAGACCTTGTCATGAGACAATGCCCTGGTATAATAGGGAGATCTGATAATGCCATCGCCATACAAGACTCCCCCACAGGCTGCCAAGAGAAATGGAGAATAGTAATTAGTCTGAAGAGGCATCGCAGCCTGTGCATAAAATAATTTCCCTTTAGAACAAAGTTTTACTGTGGAGGACTGAATCCACTCCATAAAAAAGTAAGTTAGATATAAGCAAGCTGCATTTAGTAAATGGGGAGTTCCTTTTACTGATCTTAGATTCTGTAAATGTGGGTTAAGTCTGTGAGGTTTCTCCTGCAGAGAGGAGGCTCACCATTCTAGCTCTTGGTTCTCAGGAGGGAGAAGGGGGAGAGAGGAATGGTGCTCAAAGGGGGATTAGGGAGCAAATGAACTTCTATCTGTGGAAATGGAATGGAGAAAGAAGGTGAATGCTGCTGGAGTTGGTGACAGAGAAAGGCTTGGGGCAACTTCAGCTCTTACCTTTTTGTCCCCTCTAATCTTAGGGAAGTGGCTGTATGAAGAAGATCCCAGGTTCAAACCCTGGCATCTCCATTTAGGGCTAGGAATGACTCCTGTCTGAAGCCCTGGAGAGCTGTTGCCAGTCTGTGTTGGCAGTACCAGGGAAGATGGACCAATGGGCTGACTTAACAGTAAGTACTAGGGTAGATGGACCAATGGGCTGATGTAGTAGCAGGGTAGATGGACCAATGGGCTGACTTAGCAGTAAGTAACTTCCTAAGTTCCTAAGAGCAGCATCATGAAAGGTTAGGGGAGCCCAGCTTTGGGTGAATTTCACTGCCAGTGTACATGTTGGTGGGCACAACTGTGTTTGAGGCACTGAAAAATGCCATGAAACTGATAAGCATCTAACCATTCGTTGACACTGACATGGCTCAAGACATGTTGATAAAAGTGGAATATCTGAAGGAGCCATATTGGATCATGTATTTATTTATGTAGTATGTTTACACTATAAATGTACTAAATAAATAATTAATCCAATACGGGGTGGGGAACCTCTTTCAGCCTGAGGGATGAACTCCATTTCAGAGACGCTCTCGGGAGCCACATTCCAGTGGTGGGTGGGGCCAAAGGCAAAAGGGGTGGGGCCAAAAACCCAAACATACCAGCATATCTTAGCTTAAGGGTGTGATCCTATGAATATTTAGACAGGAAAGAAGTCCAGCAATTCCCAGCATTTGCAAGCCAGCATGAGGAATGATGGGGCTGGCTGGCTGGCTGGCTGGGGAATGCTGGGAGTCTAAGCATGCATGGGACTGCTTCCTAAAGCTCTTCCTGACTGTAAGAAGCCTTAGGAGAGGCATTTCAACTTCTCAGAATGGGGAAAAAACTGCACAGATGTTGGGAAACCACCAGACAATTGGTGGCAGGGGGGAAGGGGCGTGGCCTTGTGAGGAATCCTGGAGGGCCAGTTGTGACCCATGGGCCTGATGTTCCACAACCCTCGGGGAGACTTCCCTTCAGCCCAGTGCTTCCATGGTGGTGTCAAATTTGGAAATAGTAAAAGCAATAGTAAAACAACGAATTGTAAAGGCTGCCTTAGGGCTGCATTCAGGAAGAGGTGGAAGCAAATCTTGCTTCTTGACACTACAGTTACTGGTGTCTGGGGGTGTGAGGATTTTTTGCCCCTCCCTCAACTGTATTCCCAATTTGGGGAGGGGGCAGACTTTCCTCCCTACTTTGTCGCATAAAATTTTCCAGTGAGAAGTCAGGACACAACTTAGAATGACCAGTTTATCTTACCAACATCATAAACAGCCCTGAAGCTAGACCTGTGGGCTGAGGTGTCAGATTTGAACTTGATCCAGAGGCTGTTCCTATTGGAAGTGATCATGGAAGAAGGTGCATCTCCACAGAACTTGCTGATTAGGGGAGACATCTCGGTGTCACCATCTCGGACCTAACACACGAAAGAAAATGAAATCATGTACGATTTGAGCATCAGAGCACAATTGGATACCTTTGGGGACTGTGCCTTCAATTGCCCCGGACTGATACCTATGCCAAATGGAGGTGAAAATATTCAAGCACCTAGTCACACAACTGGGGCCTATCCAATAGGTCTTGGCATGCGAGCTGCTGAAGAGGGACGGAAAGGTGGTTTCTGATCTTCCTGTGGAAGCTGCTGTGCAGGGGAGCTGGCCCACCCCTCCTCTTACTTCCACGGCCAGAAGCCACTCACAAGCACAGGGATAGGGAACCCTTTTGGGCCTGACAGCTGTATTTCCTTGCAGCTAACATTCCAGGAGGGAGTGTCTGCCAGTGGCGGGTAGAGCTAAAGCGGGCAGGGCCACCCACCCATATTCTCTCATAGACTCCCAAGTTAGATGCTGTTATTTCTTAGACAGCCTTGCGCCCTGGCACAGCCCCTCTCTACAAAGTGCTAATGGAAGAAATGGTGATGGGGAGAGGAAATGGCAGCCATAAATAGCACACTTTATGCAACATTTCAGGCAGAAATAATCTAATTAGATCATTTGTGCCTGCAATTTTGTGAAAATCACACTATTCAGGGCCACCATTTTGTGCGAAATGGTGATTTCCATAAAAGGCTTACCCATGATTTTGCATAAAATGGTGGCTTGTGGGAAAGCGGGATGCTACACTCATGGATTATCTGGCAGCTTGCCCTGCACAGCCACCAGGGTTGGGCAAGTGGTGGAGGTCTGGCAAGCGGCACATGAGACAGGCACAGGGGAGATCGCCCATCCTTATTTAAAAGTGCGTCCCCGAAATGCACACTTTCTTCCAATAAGCTAAAGTGTGAAAATGTGGATTTGGGAGAGAATTGTACACTTGCACAAGTGTGCACTTTGGAATGCAAATGTAAGTTCAGAAAGAACTTACATAAGAATTCACCCCGCTAGCCTCCAGGGTTGCAAACTGGGCTTGTTCGCATGATTTGTAAACAGGGATGAAATTCGCATACGTCCCTAGTTGTGGGAAGTTGTCTGGGCAAGACCTTCTTCTTTGGAGCCCAGGCACTAAGAACTACTCCACTTGTTGTTAGTTAAATGTTATTACATTTCTGAAACACCTGCAGGCCTCTGTTTCAACTGAGCGTACATGGAATTGTAACACAGAACTGCAATCTGCCACAGCTTACTGGAAAATAAGTATAAAAAGTGTATGCATGATAGTGAAACTGACAACTGTAGCCACTTAGAAGAGCTGATGTGCACCATGTATAGACGCATATACAACAAGAATACATTATAATCCAGCCTCCCCCAACCTTGTGCCCTCCAGAGATGTTGAACTACAATTCCCACAGCCTTGGATGGGGATGATGGGTACACTATAGTACTTCAACTAGTGTTGGGAGAGAAATTCATTCAGTTTGCATTTTAATGTGAACTTCCTTAATTTTGCACTTTTGCACCACTATGCGAATGGAACTCCATTATCCTTCAAAATTTACACTTCTCCGAATTGACAATGCAGTTTTCCAATCAAAAAATGTGTAGAAAACTGCATATATTTGGGGAAATTACAGTCAAACATTGGCAAAATTGCTTGCAAACATGTGTATATTATGCAGAAATGCACACACAAATGCATGTATGTGCACAAAAATGCTTATGGATTTTCATGAAAACGTTTTTAAAAAATTCTCCAAGTCTGAGACAAACCAAAATTCAGATCAGAACATGAGAAATTGAGAGAAACGAAAACTGACAGTTTTCTGCATCCCTAACCCCAACACATCTTGAGGATGCCAGGTTGGAGAAGGCTAAAATAACCCATTACATGTGCAATTCTGCCAGACATGGAGGCATATATATATATAGTGGCAGACAAAAATGTGCATATTGGTGAAAATAAAAATTAAAAATGCATTATATTAGGAAAATTGTTTGCAAAAAAATGTGCATATTAGGCAAAATTGCATACAAAACTGCATGTATCTGAAGAAATGTGCACAACTATTGCTGAACTATTGTTCAACAAATTACCACTGCCTTGACTTCACTGTGTTATCTCATTTGCTTGCAAATTAGATAAACGATATGTAATCTCTAGTGCAGTATGCCAGTTCCAGAGGCTCCAGGCTTTGTAACTTTCTCAAAGTGTGAAACATGGGTCGCTGCAACTGAAGCAGCATGCTGTGTGAGTCTGGCTGCCAGCTCTAGCAACCATGAGAGATAACCTACTTATCTGTAATGCGTGTGAGGACTTCATGGCTTTTAACATGTGCAACAGCCAACAGCATTTTTTAAAAAGCTATTTTGTCAAGGTTTCCTCCTATCATTGCCTGTTGAAAAGTCACTACTGAGGAGGTATCGGAATTTTAAAAAATTCTGGGAAGAGAGGCTTTTAAAATGCATATGTTGTTGTTAATACTACTACTACTACTACAACTACTACTAATATTGCTAAACCCTGCTTGGTGACATTTGTGGATGGATAGATGGTATATGACGATTATACATCCATAAATACTAAATGATGCTTTATAGCCTTTCAATGCACTTGCAAGGAAAGGAAACAACTATTTTTCATTTTTATAATGATTTTAAACTGTAACAATATTAGCGTTTGTACAGCATTCTATGCTTCCAGTCCTCAACTGAGTGGATGTGCATGGAGTTGGAATGGGGCTAGGGGAGGAATTGCTAAAGAAATACAGACACATTGGAGTAAACCTCGACTTCCTGGAACTGATCCCCCAAAACAGGATAAAGGCCATGCTGAATTAACCCAAACAGATTGTGCCCAACCAGAATGGTTTTGTTCCTGTTGTTGCTGTGAATGTCATTGCTGTTTTGCCAACAATTAGGGAAGGGAATTATGAGCCCAAACAAACAAAAGCTGTCTGTTTTCATTACACACCAGGCTTCCCCCTAACTTTGGAAATTAATTACACTTCACTCAAACCGATGTCAAAGGAAGGAAGAAGTGATGTTGTTACAGTAACAAACCTTTTGTATCTAAAGCTGTAGATGAAACTCAGTTTATGTTAAAGATAGTTTACAGGAACAGTTTTCAGTTATATTCACAAGACAAGTTTTAAACTAAAAAAAAAAGAACAATGAGTCACATGATCCCAAGACAATGGCCAAGATCCAAAGTGCCTCATGTCATGGACATGCATATTAGATAAACAGCCTGGGGAAACTTTTGACTACTCTTCTTTAAACAGCTGACCCTATGGTATAGGGTAGCCTTTCCCAACCCGGTGCCTTCCATGTGTGTTGAACCTCAACTCCCATCACCCCAGCCCAGTGGGCATGCTGGCTGAGGATTATGGGAGTTGTAGTCTGACACATCTGGGGTTGGGTCTGGGATCTGTCTTCTGAGAGAGGAAGGGCTCTGCTCATGGAAGGTCCATTTGGGGACCTCCTGTCCTTCACATCACAGATCACCCCATTCAGCAGAGTGTCCTGACTTTCTGTGTAGCATTTTCAGGGGGCTGGAGGGTCTGCCATGAGAAAGACGGGTGGGGAAGTCCACTTCCACTTGCACAATTGATCCAGAGCAAATCTGGATCCAACCCTGGAGAGCACCAGGATGGGGAAGGCTGCCAAAGGGACCCTGTGTATGAAACTCCATTCAGTGTCTTTTTCTTTTGTTTGCAGTGTTTTCTTTTAGATCTTTTTCATTACATTTTGAACTAAGGGCACAATCCTATATATGTTTTGACAGAGAAAAGGTCTATAACTCGCAGCATTCCACAGGCAGCCACGCTGGCTGGGGAATGCTGGGAGTTGTAGGCCTTTTTTGTGTCTAAACATCCATAGGATTGTGCCCTTAATAACACAATTCCTCTGATGCAGGACACAATTTAGAATAGCATTCTCCCATATGAGTCTGCTCTGGGAATGTGGATAAAAGATATCAAGTATATATCCTTGAATCAGTAATCTTATCCATAATTAATATTATCCATATCCAAGTCAAATCCCCATTGGATTGTAGGAGGCTATTTATGTTTCCATTTTCCTGCAATTTTCAGTTTCAAAAGAGGTTTGGCATGCATTGAGAGGTGAGGCTGCTATTTGAGAAAAACCAAAAACAAATCTACAGCACTTTGGGATAGTTGAATTCAACAGTTCTTTGAATTTGGCCAATGTATTTCTGGATTTGGTATTAGTGTTGCCTGGTCTAGGGAATCAGAGTACTCCTGTACTTTTAAGAATTTTATGGAGGGGGAAACTGATGCTGCTTCTGGCATTATACCCTATGCTGGGAGAAGTGACTCAAGTGAGTCCTGGTGAAATTCAGCCTTTCTTAAAGGCACATGGACCTTCACAGAGTATGGCCCTGGCAAAGCAAGACAGCATCGCTCATCCTTATCTTGAATATGGCACACACTCACCAAAGAGCTCAATCATATGGAGATATGATAAAGCTGAGTTTTATCACAGCTAAGTTGTCCTGCTCATCTACCTTTGCCTTTGGTCAATTGCACATCTCTTGTTCCCCATCGTCTGTGGCTTTTGGGCCCTAATGAAATAGAATGCCTATTTTCTTGAATATTGTAGGACAGAAATTTACCTCCATCAATTTGTGTCCTCCCAGACAAATAGACTGGAGGGGCATGATTGGATTTCCCATTGCCTGACATTTATTTCAAAAGCATCCACAGATCCCTTTCAAATTGGATCAGGACCACAGTGCTGGGTGAAGAGGGGTTAATCATTTTCCCTGGCACCATTTTCCTATGGAACCAATTTATGTCAAGGATACGGTGCAGGAGTAACAGTTTAACATCTCCCCTCCAGTGCCTCATTCCCATCCAAATCAGGCTAATATCTGCCCATGACTGCTTTTAAAAAAAAAGTTAAAAGACAGGAGATCCAGTTACAGATTTACACTGTTCCTAGTTTGGCCCACAGTCATCCTTTCAAAAATAACATTTAAAAATAAAATCACAAAACATTTTTTTTTAATCACCTCAATGTAGTTCCAAGAGCAACTGGGATGACTTTCCAGCTCCAGGTGTGTGAAATTGAGATTGATCTTTTCGCTGGGTGGCTGTCGAATGATGTAGATGCATTGCCGGTTGCTAAGATACGAATTTGGCCAGTAGGGTGAAATGATAGCCCCACTGCTGTCTGTATAGTTTCCTCCACAATTGGGATCCGCTACGTTGATAAAAAAAGAAACGGTAATTTGCAGCATCAAATGCTACATACCCACGTGGTTCACTGCCTAAATTGCTACAGGGCCAGCCTAAGATAATTTCCTGCCTGAGGTGAAGGACAAGATAGTACCCACTTCCCATCCCACATACAGAAGCCAGCTGGACTGGCAGTTCAAACTTACTCCAGTGCTTGCAATAGGATAGACACTTGAGGCAACAGGCAAATTTAGGGGGCCCAAGACAGGTTGTGTGGCATACACAAGAGGCTGCCGCCTCTGCCCTAGTATCTGCCCCCTGAGGCAATCGTCACACTGCACCTAATGGTAGGGCCGGCCCTGAGGAACTATGATTGTGGAAATGATATGCACAAATACACTTACCAGGTGATGTTGTGTATATGATATGGAAGCCCCTATCGCTACTGAAGGCATTGGAATGAAAGTGGACCCAGCCATATGGACCAGTGGTTTGAAGAGGTGGTGGTAACCCAGTGCTACAGTATTTTCCAAGAAGGGGGTCTTGAGGGAGGAGGCCATCTCGAATCTAAGCAGAAGCATGAACTCACGTATGCATTTTGTCACATGCACACATCATGTATATGTATATACAGGCAAATTCTTAATTTTCCACACTCATTCATTCCTGCAATCTTTTCCACTGCTCTGAAAAAAATAATTTTGAACTCCTGGTAGATGTTTACATTTGCTGTTTTATGCTATTCAGCTGTTGTTGCTGTTTTTAAAAACTTTTATTTACCCTAAAAATGCAAATGCATGTATGGAAGAAAAGTGTGTTTATACTGAATCTATATCTATATACACACACATACAGTACATATATGCATACACAGAGAGCCACATCTGTATATTACATACATATACACACACATACATACATATACACAAACTGTGCAATTCTACTGGTGATCGCCATTGAGCTCAACAGGACTTCTAAGTATACATGCATAGGATTTCGCTGTGAACTGCCAAACTAGTTTTTGAAGCGCCTGATTTTAATGATCGTTAAAGCAGTAGTTTTCCCAGTAGTAATGTATGGCTGTGAGAGCTGGACTATAAGGAAGGCTGAGCGCCGAAGAATTGATGCTTTCAAACTGTGGTGCTGGAGAAGACTCTTACGAGTCCCCTGGACTGCAAGGAGGTCAAATCAGTCCATACTAAAGGAAATCAAACCTGAGTGCTCCTTGGGAGGACAGATACTGAAGCTGAAGCTCAAATATTTTGGCCACCTAATGCGAAGAGAAAACTCTCTGGAAAAGACCCTGATGCTGGGAAAGACTGAAGGCAAAAGGAGAAGGGGACGGCAGAGGATGAGATGGCTAGATAGCATCACCGATGCAATGAATATGAACTTGAGCACGCTCCGGGAGAGAGCGCAGGACAGGAAGGCCTGATGTGCTATGGTCCATGGGGTCACGAAGAGTCGGACACGACTGAACGACTGAACAACAACAAAGCAGTTGTAGGGGCCGGATGTAAGAGCTGCTGAAAAGAAAACTGGAATGTGCAGGTTCTGTTGTTACTACAAGCATATTATCACCTTTCTGGATCACAGCCATGGCCGACTTTGCTAGTTAAGCCCATTAAGAAAGAAATGAGGCCAGCAATCCTAGGGGAGGAGGGTCAGGGGGTTAAATGAAATTTAACAATGTTAAATAAATACAGCGGAGGAGGAGCCACCACTTCCTAAGCCCTGCTCGCTTGCACAAGGCAGGGCAGAAAGTAGGAGGAGGCAGTTTTCCTCTGGTGATTTCATTAGCTGTTCTTGACCTATTTTCATTCTAGTCCTCCCCCCAATGGCTTCATTGTGGGAGGGAATTAACTACACCAGCTCCAGGATGGTGGGAGATCCTGGGTTCTCTTCGGGGAATGCTCCACCTCTGCCCTGCCCCCAGAATGTCCCATCTCAGAGCCTACTACCCGCTGGAGATTGGGGGCCTACCATGGCAGATCTCACCCCTCACACACACACAACCAGCAGAGCTCCTCTCCATCGGCAGAGGGGGCTTCCACCACATCCAAGCTCCCACGAGCCAGAGGTTCTATAACTCTGGATTTCTCTGCCTAGTATTACAAATAATTCTGGTTATAAAGCTCATGGAATTTCTGAGGTGAGCAATCATTCAAGAGTTGCATGATCACTGAAAGTTAAAATTTAAAAAATGATATACTGTTGCACAATTCTATGCATGTTTAGACAGAAAAAAGTCCTACAACTCCCAGCATTCCCCAGCCATGCAGAGAGTTGTAGGACTTTTTTCTGTCTTAACATGCACAGAATTGCACTTTATATGCTATTTAAAAGTACATGTTACGTTTTTAACTTTTTTTTTAGATCTCCCTATCAAAAAAATTGGTTCTTTTAGTGCTTTCTTATTGCATGGTCATTGGCCAGTGCCATGTATTACAGCTCATGCAGTATTTTCACATACTGAAGCTAATCTCATAGGAAGATTAGCTTTCCAGACACAACTGGAGGGGATCATTCTTCTCTGGACAGAGATAAGCACTTACTGTTGAAATGCTTTCTAAAAATGTTTATTTTATATCCTGGCCCTTCACAAAGCTTTTCCTATTCATGACTGGAGCTCCTAAAGGATTTGACATTCCTAATAAATTATTGTGCTTGTCCTGTAAGACAGATTTCATCTGATATTATTTAGATAACATAACAGGAATGATTTGTTTACAGTCATTGCTAGCAGTATGGCTGGATATCTAAACTTAGAGTCTATTGAGCCAGAAATAAAGACTAATCTTCACTGTGGTGTTTGTGTCATGACTTTCTTTGAAAACCTATTTGAAACAGGAGGTAATGGCACCTGTGTGAATAGAATGCTGGGCTAGATGGACCCCTGGTCTCATCCAGTATGGCTCTTCTTATGTTCTAATCTTAAATCTCATTCATTTCAATGGATCTGCTCTAGGTAGGACTAACATTGGATACTACCCATATAGATATAAGCCCTATTCAGGCATTAATTTCCCTCACACAATTAGAATCCTAAGAACAGGCCATGCTGGATCATACCAAGGGGCCATCATTCTGGCCACACAGTGGCCAACCAGCTGCCCACAGGAAGCCCACAAGCAGGCCATGAGTGCAACAGCACCCTCCTGCCCATGTTCCCCAGCAACTGGTGTATGGAGGCTTACTGCCTCTGATACTGAAGGTAGCATACAGCCATCAGGGCCAGTAGCCATTGCTAGCCTTCTCCTCCAGGAATTTGTCTAACCCCCTTTTAAAGCCATCCAAATTGGTGGCCATCACTAAGTTTTCTGGTAGCAAATCCCATAGTTTAACTATGCACTGTGTGAAAGAGAACTTATTTTTGTCATGTGAGGGAAAGTGAGGATGGGCACACTAATCTGTTTCCCTCCCTTGCTGTTCTTGTCACCTTCCACTGTCTGCAGCAGGAGGCCTGTCTACTTATCTGAATGGCTGTCATGTGGAAAATGGGTCAGAGTTGTTCTCTGCTGACCCAGAGGGCAGAACTAATGGGAAGAAATTGCAGGGAAGCCGATTTTGGCTATAAACATTGTGGGAAAACTCCTAATAGTTAGGGGTCTTTGACAGTTGAACAGACTGCTTCGGGAGGTGGTGGGGTCCACCTTTTGCTGGGAGTATTTAAGCAGAAGCTGCACAGCCATCTGTCAGAGATGCTGAAGTTGTGTTCTGCATTGCAGAGCCTGCACTGAGCAAGGGGTTGGTCTAGACTAAACCAATGGGCCCTTTCCACCTCTACAATTCTACTTGTGTAGGCTCCATGCCCAATTTAGAATCCTGGAAAATCAGGGTTCTAAACTGGGTGGAGTTTCAGTTTAGGAGTCTTCAGGACTAGAACTTGCCCTCCCTTGCAGTTGGTGGCCCAATTCATGGAGACTGAGGGGGCAGCACTAGATGCATTCATCCTCTTTCTCCATTGTAATGAGATGGGGGGAATTTAGAACACTTGAACAGGGTTATAGATACACAACTTCTTTCTTGTTGAATCTGTGCTCTATAACTCTCTGGAGCTAATTCACAGATTCATGGAGAATCAACTAACATATTTATATGTGAATTACAATAAATTCCCATAGATAGCTAGGGAGGGAATTACTTATATGAGTAATTCTGTGACAGGAAATCTATGAACAGATATAAATAGGGGGAAAGCATGGAATGAACAGCTTCCCAAAGCTTTGCAAGATAAATATTTTTTGAGATGATTCATGAATGTTGGAATTAGGTTGATATATTTGGAAAGTGGCAGAGTGGGGGAGGGGGTGGGAGAGACAATTTATTTTTAGTATTAGTATTATTATATTACATTCATTTCCCACCTTTCTTCCATCATGGAACTCAAGGTGGCTACATGTGGTTCCCAGGTGGTCTCCCCTCCAAGCGCTGACCAGACCCAAACTGCTTAGCTTCAGCAAGGTGGCTGCCTCACATCCCTTCAGTCTATACTGTGGGACAATGCTGGGTTTGTAATCCAGTTGATATTTACTACAAAATTTGTTTTTGTTTTTATGGTGTATATTTTGAGAGTTTTCTCCTGACAAGCAAGAGTGATATACACACATGGATCATTCCAAAATCCATATTGGCCAAATAAAAGTATTACACTAATATTTTTTTTAAAAAAAATCACCAAAAAATAGGCAAGCTTTTGAGATCCCTTCATCAGGCAAGATGTTATAGAAAGCCAGGCAAGGGGAGGGCAGAGGAAAAAACCCTGAGTTGATGGTGAAGTCACATTGTCTGCATGTTCAGAGTCCCAAAATGAAATGGGGAAGAAGCACGCTGTAGGCATTCATTTTAGATTCTGCAGGTCATGTGATGGTTACAGAAAGGACCTTCTGCTGCCCCTAGGGCTGCTGGGATGAAGAAAGGGAAAATGTTAGCTTAGGGATGACACACAGAAATGGGTGGCTATGTGAACAGTTGCAAGAGATGGCTGGATGCCTGCATCTGCTATTTACTTACCTAGGGCACAATCCTATTCTTGTTGAGACAGAGAAAAGTCCTACAATTCCCAGCATGCCCCAGCCAGCCAAGCTGGCTGGGGCATGCTGGGAGTTGTAGGACTTTTCTCTGTCCCAACATGCGTAGGACTGCACCCTTACTTACTTGCTATATTTCTGTTCTTCCCAACAGCCAAAGCTCTCGGTGTGGTTTGCAACAATTAAACCCATAAAATACAGTACAATAAAACATAAAATAAAACTTTTAGAAGTTTAAAACTACAGTATAAAACCAAATTAAAAACCAGCAGCAGTGTAAAGATTTAAAGTACAACAACAGTTAAACAACAACAACAGAAACTGAAGAATGGAAATGTCTGGAACAATAAGAAAGTCTTCACATGGCGCTGAAAAGACCCAAATCTAGGCACCAGGTGAGCCATTTGGAGCTATGGAGTGATCATTTGGAGTTATATACATGGTTTATGTTGCTGGATTGGGGTCTCATGCCCAGCTCAAAACAGATGGGCAGCACTGTCAACTCTGATAGCATCAGTCCCCTATTTAGGGATTGGGAGACTGAACTGGGGTTCTTCCTCTTCCTTCCTTGCCACCCACTAGGTGACTGGCACCAAGCTGGCATCAGTTGATTACCTACTGGGCACTGTATGCTCAATCCTTGTGCATGGTACTAGTCCATGGGTATATCTAGTTGTGGGCTTTCAAAAATACATTTCATGACAGGGTGACAACACTCTTTCAGCCCTTGGGCTGAATTCAATTTCAGAGAAGCTCTTGTATAGGGATGTATGGATTTTCTTAAATCAGTTTGTCTGTGTTTCACAGATGGTCAGGCACGTTACATTCCATCATCTTCTCATTGACGGAATCAGATTTTTTAAACCAGAATTTCATTCCACTTGTGCTAATTTGCATTAGCGCTAATTCACATTAGTGCTAATGTGCACTTGCACACATGTGCATTAGCACTTATGTGCATTAATTAATCCACATTAACTGATGTGCATTTATGCAACTGTGCACTTGTGCTAATGCACACTTGTGCTAATCCCCCACAAAAGTGAAAAACTGGTCTGCACATCCGCATAATACGCATGACACGGAAAAAGCTGGTCTACTGTGGAATTCGCAGGTCAGATTCCCGACTCATATGAATCAGTTGCAGATGTCTCCAAATCTCTGTTCTTGGGGGGCACATTCCAGTGTTGGGTGGGGCCAAACACAAACAAGATGGGGCCAAAATACCAATAATATTTTTGTGTAAAGCTCTTGCTGCCAGTAAATAAATCTTAGGAGAGTCACTTCAACCTTTTAGAGTGCGCCACCCTACATGACCCCACTGTTCCCCGTTTGCAATCACCATGTGTCTGCCTCCGAATGTCAGTGACTGGGGAACATGGGTGGGAGGGTGCTGTTGCACTCATGTCCTGCTTGAGGGCTTCCCACCGGCAGCAGGTTGGCCACTGTGGGACACAAGGGACCCTTGGTCTGATCCAGCTGGGCTCTTCTTATGTTCTTACTATATGCATATTGGGTTATATAACAAGTGCTCATGTTGTCATGACAATCAGTGTAGCATTTGTTTGATGATGACATTTATTTTAGCATCTTCTTACCCACACATTTGGAGTTTTCACCCAGGTGGTTGTTACAAAATAAGCTTTGTATTGGATTATACTGGCATTTCAGAGAGTACATGTACATGTCTGTGTGTACATGTATATGTGTGCACACATTGAAATTTCTAATGTTTACGTATTTTCATCTTCTGCATGCAACAGCATGTGTTATACAAATCTTTAATTGGTCATTATAACCTCATTTTTCCTTCTAATATATTTTACCTCCAGATAGTCCTCACTGCAATTATCATGGTGCTCAAGACTCAGTGTGCCAAATGCAAATGTGATGACAAGGCCAGGATTGGTTGAGAGGATCCAATAACAATCCCTGTTGGGAGGGTAGTTACCAGGGTAGTCAGGTGAGTTAATTGAGCCATAAGTATCAGTCAGTTCACCACCACACTCTAAAGAGAGAGAGAGAGAGGGAAAAAAAACACCTCTACTTAGGTACTTTATGCTTTCACCCCAGTCTTGTGCCTTGAAAGCAATATTTATTGAGACTTCTTGCACCTGAGACACTGTTGGGACTATCAACAGCAGCAGTATCCCAGGCACAATAATCCCTGGGACTATGAACTTTTTCAAGGCACCTGAAATCCTTTGTTTTCATTCAAGTACCCTGGAAAATGACATGTTCCAGGGTCCCTGACCCTTGGAATTCTGCCATCTCAATGTTTTAGACCCCAGAGTGGAATGGAGGCCTCATAGAAAGGACTCATGGCTGCTTCTACCAACAGGTAAAGCTTGGGTGAAGGAATGGGAGTGGAGGATGGGGTTGTGATGGAATTGGGGTACTGCTAGGAGTGAGGCTGGCATCCCAGTCCCAACATGGTTCCCATGACATCATTTGACTTTCAGGACTCCTTCACATGGAGCTTTTATCCTGCTATTGAGATTGCTCACTCATGGAAGTTTGTGGGCTCTTTAGATGATGTCGAGAACCTCCAGGGCGTCTCCTGCACTAAATGACCTTTATTCCATTTTTAAATACATCAGAGATAATGAGCTACCAAATTACCCCGCTTGTGTTCTGCTTGAGTTCACTCAGTGAAAAAGGAGAAGCCGCAAGAAGAGGAGCTAGACCAATGAAACATATGGAAGACTCAGAGAAGGGGGAGAAGGAGGGGGAAAGGGGAGGGGAGAAAGGAAGCATGTGTAAAGGGAGTGATCCTGCATTTAAAACGGAAGCAGAAAGCCCTTTTAAATGCGGGATTTTAGGCTGGTGTAGAGATGCTCTCATTAATTTATTTACTTATTTTGGGGAAATAGCTCTTATTAGCTGCTGCCCATGCCAATCTGAGCTGTGCCATCCTATCCCATCCCACCATATGTCATCACAGATTGGCGATAACAATTGGTATTTCCCACCCCATGAAGGATCCAAGGAGGCTCTGCATGCCAGATGGAGAACCTTCACAGGGCAGATCATTCCTGCATGCTGGAGGTTCCCCATCCCAGTCCTATAGGCATGGAATAAAAACACATGTTTGCTGCATATGACAAACACCACATGGGTTTCATACTGTTTCCTACACAGAAATACATTCTGAATAGGAAATGTGTCAACATGTGAAGCTTCCCTAAGACAACAGAATTAGAAGCTATGATTTGTGCTTGGAGTTAGTAAACTGTTCAGCTATGGACCAAGATTTAGGGGTGTACGAATTACTTACCCCGTTCCACTGGGGCCATCCGCTGGGCGGGGGAGGTGATCCATCCCTCCCCCCCCCTGAATCCTCCCCAGCCAGCTCTGCTCTGTGGGGAGCCTGTGGAGCCGCCAGCCAGGGCCACCCGCAGCTGGACTTCCATCCACTGCTGGACTGCGGCCACAAATGGTGGCCGCCATTTGTGTTCCTGCCTTTTGCCATGATAAGTGACGTATATATTTACGTAGCCTATCACAGCTACTGCAGGGATGCAAATTTATAGAAATAAATAAATAAAAATAAATAAATAAATGCTGTCCCTGCATTAGCCGTGACAGGGTACATAAATACTTACGTAGCCTATCACGGCTAAAGTGGAATGGAAATGGCGGCCGCATACCAGGGCAGCCATTCGCGGGGCAGCAGACGGCCGACAAAGGTAGGCTCCATCCCAGGAGGATTCCGCGGGGTGGCAGGAGGGATTGCTCCGTTCCGCCATGGACTCCGGGGGGCCGTATTCTTTAGACTGGGGTCCGTGGTGTAATTCTCTAACATCCCTACCAAGATTACCCTCAGAAAAGTGCTGTTTTTAAACAAATATTCTCCAAAAATGTAGCTTGCTGACTTCAGCTCTGCTTAACTTGCTAGTCCAGCTTTTTGCCCTTCAGCTCTTGATCCTTTCAAATAGAACCAGACACTCTAACTTTTAAGAAGCAAATTCCTGCCCTTGTTGTAGTCATCTTACCAGGCTGCCGAGACTCCCAGTGAACTGTAAACCTCCCTGCATTAGCCATGTGATCAGAGTGGAATGAGAAATACAAAGAGTTGTGACTGCTGGAAAGCTGTGCTGGAGGAGAGGATCCACAGTATTTTCCAATCATGTTGGCTGACGTTGACTCTCCATCATGAATCTGGAGAAAGTTAAACCTGCAGCTGATACTTTCCTCCAGATGGAAGACTGGAAAAGTGATATGCAGAATCTGAACAGGAAAGAGCAGAGATCCATTTAATTGGCTTGTTTTTCTATCTGTGGGATGAGAGAGTCTCAGCTGCTAAAGGATGATTAGATTCTGTTTATACAGTTACACTGTGAAGATTAGATAACACACCTGTCCACACAATCGTATATTTGCCAGAAAATGTGGACATGTTCTATAATTTCCTGAGAAACCCCAGAACAGGCAGAGGGATTAGCTGTTGCTAAAGGTCAAGGGAAGGGAAAAGAGATAAAGTGGGACCTCTAGACAGACTCAAAAGTTGAGCAGGGGGATCTAATCCCAGACTCTCCTAATTATTTCAGTAACCTGATAGCTATTCAGGATTTTGTATTATCCCATTTCAATATCCTCAAGAATGATGTAACATTGAAGTCTTGAGAAATACTTTACTAGCTAGACATCCAGCTGTTAGAAATGGGGTGGACAACTTGTGGCCCTCCAGATGTTTTGGCCTACAACTCCCATCAGCCCTAGACAGCATCATCAATGGTGATGGATCATGGGAGTTGTAGGCCAAAACATCTGGAAGGCCACAGGTTGCGCACCCCTGATTTGCCATTATGCTGCAAAGCAACTAAAAAGTGAGTTGAATTGCAGCATGGCAAACTGACTATGTTGAGAAATCAGATCATCATCTGACTGCTTCATTGCATACTCAAAGAGGAAAAGAATTCAAGTTCCATCCAGGCAAATCACATCTCGCCTTCTCATAATATGAGTTGTTCCTTTCTCCTGGTCCAGGTTAAATTATCATCCTAGTTGACCTGCATTTCTAAAGTAGTCAGTGGAAGTGATTGATCTGCAACAGTTTAGATGTCAACAAAAACGAACATGTGATGGGAATGTGAACCACTTCCCCATTAATCTCTATTTATGGCCATTCCCGTTATTCTGCCCATGCCCCCCTTCTCCCCATAAGCCCACTCCTTAAACCTCCCCAAAGATTTTTGTTGTTATTTCCTTTCATTCCCAGGCTGACCAGTTCTTACCTTGTCATAATTAGTTCGGATAACCCAATTACAGCTGACCTGTCGATCATACAGCTCAGTATCCAGATTGTTAGGGTAGCTGAATGAGCCTGAGAGGCCCAAAAGTGACCCTCCACAAGCTGCAAGTGTGGAAAAGAGTGAAAAAGGTAATTCCTGCAGTTCCTTGAGGGTCATGAGGAACCTGAAACATTATACCTATAATTAGATGGACTAAAGTGAAGTTGAAGAGCTGAAAGGAACAGATATCTGCTTGAAAAGGTTCCCAAAGAGAGAATCATCTCAGCTCTTCACTGCATACTCTGCTAAACGTTACAGGATCCTGACCTGAAGCTTGAGCCCATAAGAAAGGACACAGAAGTTAAGCAACCATAGGAATCAGAAGCAGCTCCTTTATGAACAAGTAGCAAACTGAGAAGCCAGGTCAAAGTCAGCAGCTTTATAAGACCAGATGGGATCCTGCTGCCCCTTGCATTGCGTGAGCCCTGCTGAATTGATAGCTGCAGTTAGGGATGTCCAGATGTGAAATCTGCCCCGTGTGTGTTTTGTGGATTGTTCACAGAAGGATTCAATTCCCCACCCCACCCCATTATGCAGAAAAATATGTAAATAATTCCATAAGAGGGTTTGCAACAATTTATGTAATTTATGTTAGTATGTAGTATTTAGCATATTATCCCCCATTCCATTCAACTTTTCCCCACATATATTTTCCAGGATGGCATATGTCTCAGCAGAAACTTGCATATTTTTCTATGAATAAATTTGCATAAATTTGGGGGAAGTAAAAAAAAAAAGAAAGATCCAAAACTCCACGGACTGTGCGTGGCCTGAGGACACTGGTCCACAGTGGATTCCTCAGGTTGGATTCTTAGAAATCCAGACTCATTTCAGCCCGTCTTGAGTTTCTCCAGGATCCCTAGCTGCAATGCCACCATCTGGCCACCTAGGGTGGTGGTGCTATAGTGCATCAGGGGCCAACAGCTTCCTCCTCCAACATGCCATCACAGTGGTGCCAGTGCATCTACATCCTGCTGCTTGAGTCCCCAATGTGGGATCCTTGGGTGCCTTATGATGTGCTGTCCATTTACCTTGTTGGGGTGTCTGGCACTGGGGTCCAGTCCAACTATTTGTGCATTCACAGGAGTAGCCATTCACCCCATCGGTGCAGCTTCCCCCATGCTGACAAGGATTGCTGGAACACTCGTCAAGGTTTTCCATGCAGGTGGCCCCAGTCCAGCCAGGATCGCACGCACAGTTGTAGCCAGAGGCTGTAGCCTGCACACATTAACCCGAACAAAAGAGAAACTCGGCGAACGTGGATCAACTACTGATATCGCCCAGCTTGTGATGGCTTCTAGGTGATTTAGGCTTATGATATGAGCTTGGTCATATGTATAGGCTGCCATGGACTAAAGTCAGCCCAGATTTGGTTTTTGAAACATCACTGCAAACTAACCTGAAAAAGGCTGAAGCCCAACAACTTTCAGCCATGGAAACTGGTCATAACCACTCCTTGAAGCTTCACAAGCTTCACATAATCATCATTTGTTCTGTTTATTTCAGATTGTCTTTTCTCATCAGTATTTGGGATGAAAGAGATTAAATTCAGCCCTGAATCAACAGTTTTTAGGTCCTGGTATTACAGAGCCTGCTGAGGATCCAACCAACACTCCTTGAAGGAAAATTAGACACCTGCGGTCCTACGCACTGTTACTTGGAAGTAAGCCCCACTGAACACAATGGGACTGATGTCTGAGTAAACATGCATAGGATTGCACTGTTAATATAATAATTCATACATATTCTTCTTAAAGTCAACAGATAAGGTTATATGGTCTTAGAAGGTATGAGTCAAGACATAATTGGATTCTATCAAAGTTGAACATTCTAATAACAATTCATGCCAAGCATTAAAAACAAAACAAAAAACACAGCATCAGACACTTACAAGGCACTGTCCATGTACACAGGGGTTTTGTGTTTGGCAGATACTGCTCAGTGCAACACATCCATTTGAGCCATAGCCATTCCCAGTGTATCCAGCTGGGCAGACACAACTAGGTATAGGTCCTACAAAAGAGGAGTCAAAATAATCAAGGTGATGAATCCGCAGTCCTAGTCAACATTCTAACCATTACAGCACACTGATGACGGCTCACTGGGGATCAGCTCCTTGGGGACGGCCCTACCATTAGGCAGAGTGAGGTGGTCACATCAGGCAGCAGTTCCTGGGGGCAGGGAGCAGCACCAAGATGTTGGTGGACAAAGCTGTGTGTGTGCCACATGGCCAGCCCTGTGATACCCTAAGCTAGCCTGCCACTCTCAAGTGTAGTGGAAAACGCTGTCTCACCAGC
This sequence comes from Heloderma suspectum, assembly GCF_057233095.1. NCBI lineage: Eukaryota > Metazoa > Chordata > Lepidosauria > Squamata > Helodermatidae > Heloderma > Heloderma suspectum. Next base: position 198,373,271 of record NC_139462.1, read on the forward strand.
AGTGTTGAAGTAAGATTCAACTGCCAGTTTCTCAGCTTCTGTAGATGGAATGGGATGGGGGTGCCATCTGGTCTTTTGCCTCAGGCAGCAAAATTGGGCAAGTATTCGTTGCAGTCCCCACACAAATGAATACTTACTATTCATTATTATGATTAATTATTCATTATTATTCATTGTTATTATGAACAATATTACCTGATAGACTGGTGCATGCAGCAAGTGAATGGCAACCTCCGTTGTTTACTAAGCAGATATTAACCTGGGTGCACACTTTCCCATCGCCTTCATAGCCTGGTTTAAATAAAACAGTTTTGTTACCAAGCTGTGGTGTCATATGATAGCTTCATCCTGCTTGTACTGCCATGCAGCTCAAAAAAGATGACAGAGAACAGTGTTGAGGGAAGCTCTCCCTTTGCCAGAGGCCAATTCCTTTTCAGCTTTATCACCCTAGGAAGCCTGGCTTGGATCTCCCTGACATCAGCACAAACCCTCTCTGTTAATCTAGTGTATAAATCAGCATGATGCTGGGTGATCAGAATCAAGTCATATGACCTTGGCTGTATCAACTGTTGCACTTTGTTCTTCCCTGGCTTCCCTGGATCTCTGCCACATGGTGAATTCTTGTAACAACCCAAGATGTAGTACAGCTCGAGACGTTGATGCAAACAGCTGTACGTTCACATCCATAAGGATCAAGGTCACAAGCCTGGCGGGTAAGGAGGAGCTGAGAGTGGCAGCAACAGGTTAAGCAATGCATATTTCATACCATCACACAACTCTAGGGTTGGAAGAGAGCCTTAATAGCAGCCTAGAAAGACTTTTGTTAGATCCTTTGGCTACACTGTATAATATCATCCAAAGTACAATACATGCCACAAACAAACATGCTGTGCCTTATTGCCATTTTCTGAACCATGCATAAATATTGTCAAAGTGCTCCATCAGATCTCATTTGTTGGATAGCTATTATGTAACCTAACATAAGAAGAGCCATGCTGGATAAGCCATGCTTCCGTCTAGTCCAGCATTCTGTTCATACAGTGGCCAACCAGCTGCCTGTAGGAAACCCACAAGCAGGACATGAGTGCAACATCACTGTCCCGCCCATGTTCCCCAGCAACTGGAGTACATAGGCAGACTGCCTCTGACACGGGAGGAGGTATGTAGTCATCATGACCAGCAGCCACTAGCAGCCCCATCCGATATGAATTTGTCCACTTGCCTTTTAACGCCTTCCAAATGGATGGCCATCACTACATCTTGTAGTTGCAGATCTCATAGTTTATTTATACACTGTATGAAGAAGTGGGGTGATAATATTATAAGCGAGGCAATCTCTTATAATACTATTGTAATACTGCCTGTTGTGGCGAAGGGGCTTGCGTAACTCAGTGAAGCCATAAGCTATGCTGTGCAGGGCCACCCAAGACGGACAGGTCATGGCGGAGAGTTCTGACAAAATGTGGTCCACTGGAGAAGGAAATGGCGACCCACTCCAGTATTCTTGCCAAGAAAACCCCATGGAACGTATCACAAGGCTAAAAGATATGATGCCAGAAGATGAACCCCTCAGGTCGGAAGGTGTCCAATATACTACTGGGGAAGAGCAGAGAGTATTTCCAAGTAGCGCCAGAAAGAGTGAAGCGGCTGGGCCAAAGCCGAAAGGACACTCAGCTGTGGATGTGTCTGGTGGTGAAAAGAAAATCCGATGCTGTAAAGAACAATATTGTTTAGGAACTTGGAATGTTAGATCAATGAATCAAGGTAAGCTGGAGGTGGTCAAACATGAGATGGCAAGATTGAACATCGACATCTTGGGAATCAGCAAACTAAAATGGACAGGCATGGGCGAATTTAATTCAGGTGACCATCATATATACTATTGTGGGCAAGAATCCCTTAGAAGAAATGGAGTAGCACTCATAGCCAACAAAAGGGTGGGAAAAGCAGTACTGGGGTACAATCTTAAAAATGATAGAATGATCTCAGTACGAATCCAAGGCAAACCATTCAACATCACAGTAATTCAAGTCTATGCCCCAACCACTGATGCCGAAGAAGCTGAGGTTGATCAGTTCTATGAAGACCTCCAACACCTTCTAGAACTAACACCAAAAAAAGATGTCCTCTTCATCATAGGGGACTGGAATGCTAAAGTAGGAAGTCAAGAAATCACCGGGATAACAGGCAGGCATGGCCTTGGTGTACAAAATGAAGCAGGACAAAAGCTAATAGAGTTTTGCCAAGAGAACACGCTGATCATAGCAAACACTCTTTTCCAACAGCACAAGAGGCGACTCTACACATGGACATCACCAGATGGTCAATATCGAAATCAGATTGATTATGTACTTTGCAGCCAAAGATGGAGAAGCTCCATACAGTCAGTAAAAACAAGACCTGGAGCTGACTGTGGCTCAGATCATGAGCTGCTTCTTGCAAAATTTCAGCTTAAATTGAAGAACGTAGGGAAAACCACTAAACCATTCAGGTATGACCTAAATCATATCCCTTATGAATATACAGTGGAGGTGAGGAATAGATTTCAGGGATTAGACCTGATAGACAGAGTGCCTGAGGAACTATGGACAGAGGTCCGTAACATTGTTCAGGAGGCAGCAACTCAATCCATCCCAAAGAAAAAGAAATGCAAGAAAGCGAAGTGGCTGTCTGATGAGGCTTTACAAGTAGATGAGGAAAGAAGGGAAGCAAAAAGCAAGGGAGAAAGGGGAAGATATATCCAACTGAATGCAGATTTCCAGAGAATAGCAAGGAGAGACAAGAAGGCCTTCTTAAATGAACAATGCAAGGAAATCGAGGAAAACAACAGAATGGGAAAGACTAGAGATCTCTTCAAGAAAATTGGAGATCTCAAGGGAACGTTTTGTGCAAAGACGGGCATGATAAAGGACAAAGAAGGCAGGGACCTCACAGAAGCAGATGAGATTAAGAAGAGGTGGAAAGAATACACAGAAGAACTATACAGGAAAGATCTGAATGTCCTTGATAGCCATGATAGTAATGTCCTTGATAGCCATGATAGTGCGGTCACTGAACTTGAGCCGGACATCCTCAAGAGTGAAGTCAAGTGGGCCTTAGGAAGCATTAGTAACAACAAAGCTAGCGGAGATGACAGTATTCCAGCTCAGCTATTTAAAATCCTAAAAGATGATGCTGTTAAAGTGCTGCACTCAATATGCCAACAAATTTGGAACACTCAGCAATGGTCACAAGACTGGAAAAGGTCAGTTTACATTCCAATTCCACAGAAGGGCAACGCCAAAGAGTGTTCAAACTACCGCACAATTGCGCTCATTTCACATGCCAGCAAGGTGATGCTCAAAATCCTACAAGCTAGACTTCAGCAGTATGCGAACCGAGAACTACCGGAAGTACAAGCTGGGTTTCGAAGAGGCAGAGGAACTAGAGATCAAATCGCCAACATTCGCTGCATCATGGAGAAAGCAAGAGAATTCCAGAAAAACGTCTATTTCTGCTTAATTGACTACGCTAAAGCCTTTGATTGTGTGGATCACAACAAACTGTGACAAATTCTTAAAGTGATGGGAGTACCAGACCACCTTACCTGTCTCCTGAGAAACCTGTACGAGGGTCAAGAAGCAACAGTAAGAACCGGACATGGAACAACCGAGTGGTTCAAAATTGGGAAAGGAATAGGACAAGGCTGCATATTGTCACCCTGCTTATTTAACTTATATGCAGAGTACATCATGAGAAATGCCGGGTTGGATGAATCAGAGGTCGGAATTAAGATTGCCGGGAGAATTATCAACAACCTCCGATATGCAGACAATACCACCCTAATGGCAGAAAGTGAAGAGGATCTAAAGAGCCTCTTGTTGAGGGTGAAAGAGGAGAGTGCAAAAGCTGGTTTGAAACTCAACATTAAAAAAACGAAGATCATGGCATCTGGCCCTATCACTTCCTGGCATATAGAAGGGGAAGAAATGGAAGCAGTGACAGATTTTACTTTCTTGGGCTCCAAGATCACCGCAGACGGTGACTGTAGCCATGAAATTAAAAGACGCTTGCTCCTTGGGAGGAAAGCTATGGCAAACCTAGACAGCATAGTAAGAAGCAGACACATCACCTTGCCAACAAAGATCTGTCTAATCAAAGTATGGTTTTCCCAGTAGTAATGTATGGCTGTGAGAGCTGGACTATAAGGAAGGCTGAGCGCCGAAGAATTGACGCTTCCGAACTGTGGTGCTGGAGAAGACTCTTACGAGTCCCCTGGACTGCAAGGAGGTCCAATCAGTCCATCCTAAAGGAAATCAACCCTGAGTGCTCATTGGAAGGCAGATACTGAAGCTGAAGCTGAAATATTTTGGCCACCTAATGCGAAGAGAAAACTCTCTGGAAAAGACCCTGATGCTGGGAAAGACTGAAGGCAAAAGGAGAAGGGGACGGCAGAGGATGAGATGGCTAGATAGCATCACCGATGCAATGAATGTGAACCTGAGCACACTCCGGGAGAGTGCGCAGGACAGGAAGGCTTGGCGTGCTATGGTCCATGGGGTCATGAAGAGTCGGACACGACTGAACGACTGAACAACAACAATATTAATAATTCTCCCCATCCATTTTCTCCACAACGTGCATAATTTTGTAACAGCACAGTCAGTGCACATTTTTGCAGACATAAACACCACTAAATGCAAATGGAATTACTCCCCTATATATTTCCCTAGGATTACAACAAGCTAAAATACTCTGAAGGTATTTTAGTCAGCTGCGCCTTATTTGAAGGACCACCTACATCTATATAAAACTTCTCAAGCTCTGAGACTGATTCTAGGGGCACTGCTCACATGCCTGCCATAAAGACCTGTTGGGTTGGTGGATTTGAGAGGCAGGGTCTTTTCAATGGTGACTCCATTCCTCTGGAATTTTCTTCCACAGGATGTGCAGTTAGCTTCCTCACTGGTGAGTTTTAAATGTGCCTTGATAGACCAACCCGATTCCACTCTGCTTTTAATGAAGTCAGTTATCTGAAAAGTTTCTGAATTGCTGCTATTTTTTATGTAAGTTGTTACTTTGTATGGTTTTAGTTTTCTCTTTTATCTGTTGAATTGCTTTTCATTTTAATTATGAACCACTTTGTGAGGCTCCTGGCCTTAAATACCTAAATAGATATACATATAAATATTTACTGATTGATTGTATTTAGAACCCGCCCTTCCTCTCAAAGAGCCCAGGCTGACTAACAATTTCACAAACACAATATGTTATTGAGGAAGGCAGAAAACTTGCTAAGTTTGCCATACAATCTGACTTGGGAGAAAATTCCTTCCCATTCTTAAGTATGGTAGTTATACCTGAGCTCCATAAACTGCCCTGAACCATATCAGAATTTGCCTGATTTTACATTATCAATATATAAACCTCTCTTCATAGAAAAGACGTTGTTACAACCAGATGAAGAAAATTGTTGCACCTTTTCATTTATTCTACTTCAGCCTTGTATTTACCAATTCACCTGATTGCCATAGGCAACTAGGAACTGCAATGCAGGTGAGTGCACAGAATTCCATGCAATTGAATAAGCGAGCTGGTGGAGGAGGGACAGATTGCTCCATCCCTCCTCTGCACATCCACTTGATTTCCATGCTAGCAGTGGGAAAGGAAACTTTCTTCCTCTGCAACCATCGTGGAAATCCAATGGGCTGGAACTGGAAGGGGGATGGTTCACTCTAACTTCCCTCTACTGGTCTGTTTGGTGGAAGGCAATTTTTTACTAGCCTATTAAGAGTTAGTAGCCTGCATTTCCATACTGGCCATGGAGGATGGGCTTTCTCTCCTCCACAGCCAGCATAGAAACACAAGCTACTGCCTTCTTAGCAGGCCAGTAAAATTCTTTGCACTTTAGTAACTTTTGTGGGCTTATTTACAAGACTGTTATATATAGTGCCATCAGTGTGCATGGTGGTTTACAATGAACAGTTTTTACCTATTTATCAAAGAACATTCTTCATTCCTTCAGTAGGTTTGGAATCAAACTCTACAAAAACATAAGCTGCAATTGATCCAGCCATATGGAGACACCCCATTGTTTACCTGGTGGGCAATGACTGCAATAGAAGGATCCCAACGTGTTGATACATGGAACCATTGGTGCAGTTGAGCAACCTCCGTTAGCTGTCTCGCATTCATTAATGTCTTGGCAGCTGTAGCCATTTCCTTCCCAACCTATGGAAATGGAAAGATGCAAGACAAACATTTTTTGTGTTTTTTTAAGGAAAGGAGTGTGACCTGTAGGACACCTTCTTCTATCCCCAGAAGAAGTCACTTATTGACGCAACTAAACCAGAAATGCAATTTGCAGCTCAGCTGGAGAAAACATGAATTACCCAGGGGCAAGAACGAGAGTGACACCACCTGCCTGTCATGTCCCCTGGTTCTGAGGCTCCACATTGCCCTGAGGAGGACTCTGATTCAGACTGCTCACAGTTTGCCCCACTTCAGGAGGAACCCTCAGCACCTCCTTCTATACCATCCCAGCCTGAGGATGTAGCTCTCCCATCATCTGACTCCGACAATGACTCCCCTGCAGCGTCTTCTATACCTCAGCCATGCAGGAGCATGAGACTACAGAAACCGTCAGTGGCACTTTAAGAACTACAGTCAGCATCCAGCAAGAGTGGAGCCATGAAATGAACAGGCTCTGCTAGCCTTCTTAAGGCCTCAGTTGACTGCAGTCCTTTGCTGGGACAACAGCTCCTTATGGGCAAATGCTCCAGCCAGCACTTCCTGCAGTGTGCTGTCCAAGGTCCTGATGTGTCTCCTGCTTTGAATCATGTCTTGCTTAATGTGACCTAGAACAGACAGTGAATGCTGGCTTGCTGTCCACTACCCCTGGGACACACACCTAGCCAGGACACACACCTAGCCCCTGGGACACGCACCTAGCCAGTAGCCCACTACTGCATTGCTCCATGCACCTGTTTCTCTACATCACAACAGTTTCTGAACCTTGGGTTGGCTCAGAAACAATCCAAGTTCTTTCTGCTGGTGGGGTGGGGAGAACTCAGATAATAGCCAAGTTAATCTGAGATACAGATGAGCAAGGCATCCATGGTTGAACCGTAACTAAACCTAAATACACATAACTAAAATAAACACATATGCTTCCCTCATCTACCTATATCTCCAGCTCTGTCCTTTATCTGTCTTTTTCTGCTGTCACCCCTGTGTCAGGTTTTAGACTGTAAGCTCCTCCAGGCAGGAACCTGGCCTCTTGTGCCTTATAAAGTTCCATCAGTATTGATAGTGTATGGTGAATTTTTATTATTATTATTATTATTATTATTGCTGCTGCTGCTGCTGCTGCATCTGTTAGGGGTGCCTCTGAGCATAGGCAGTGGCAGAGTAGCTCAGATTCTGAAGAGGAACTGCAAGACATGGGGGAGGAGCTTTCTCAGACTCTTGCAGACAGGGAGAGACAGACTCCTCAGGTTTCAATAGTCCAGCTGGATGGAGAGGGCTTCTCTTCACACACCCCTGTGAGAGATAGCAAACAGGGAGAGATGGGGCATGGAGAGCCTGAATTCTTAGACACCAGGTGCAGACACAGGGCCAAGAGAGAGATGGCAGTGGCTGAGCTTAGGTGATCTGCCCGATTGGCCTGGCGGGAACAGCTAAGCATGGAGACCTCATGAGATAGAGGGAGATCCCCCCCGCCTTTAAGTTAGGAAAGCGTGCCCGCCTTTTCTCAAACTGTAGGCAACTTTCAACCTTTTTAGCTTCCCTTTGAACTCCCTGAAGGCATCCCCTTTGTAGACTGTGAGTTACTGACAATTAGCATCTGTATGACCCATTGAAGTAAAAGGACTAAAGAGTCATGGATAGAAGCCTCTCATCTGTGTTTTGATCGGGCTATTGAAGTTCAGCAGGCACAAAAGGGAATCCTGAGAGCATCCCACTTTTCTGCCAAAAGAAGACACCCAAAGTGGCTAACGACAGTAACATTCCAATAAAAATGGAAATACAGTTAAAAAATACAAACAGATTAAAATGCATTAATAAAAAGAAATAACACCCAACAGCTAGAAGCCCCTTCAGTATCAACCCAGCTAAAAGATCTGTTCAAATAAAAATGTCATTACCTGCCAGTGGAAGGGGATGACAGAGAGGGAGCCAGCCTAGCCTCCCTTGCCAGAGCCTGGGAGCGGCCACCGAGAAGGCCCACCTTGTGTCCCCATTAAATGTGCCTCTGACTGTGGAGGGACCTGAGAAAAGGGGCTCCCCTGAAGACTTTAAAACCTGGGCAAGCTCGTGTGGGAGAATCTTTGTAGGTCATAACCAGCACTCTGAATTGTGCCTGGAAACAGACCAGTAGCCAATTAAGCTGTTGTAATGAGGGAGTCACATGCTCCTTGTAACGGGCTCCATGTCAGGAGGCCCTAGCCGGCCTCTTTCAGTCTTCTCCAGTAGCCAACTCCAGACACAGACAAAGGATTCTTTTCAAGGCTTTATTCCTTTTACAACTTAATAACTCTATCACCAGCGACTAAGCTATGAACAGCAGAGTAACCTATGCTCCGGGTTGGAAACAGCTGGTCCCCGTTTGAACGAGAATCACTTGCAGACCCTGAACTTATGGGCTAGGGAGAGTCCCTCCCCTTTTCCCTTGGGTCCTCTGGATGCGACCGTTGCTTGCGCGCCAAACGGGCGCTATGCCTCCTTTCCGCGCCCTCCATAGCTCGTCACTCTTTGCGTCTGCGTCGAGCATCCAGCCAGCCCTCCTCCCACGCTCTTTCACTCCCAGGACCGCTATCTATCTCTGGAATGCCAGCAGGAGGAATCTCTGCCAGCTGCAGGGCCTGGAAGGGAAGAGCATGCTCCTCTCCCACAGACGGCTGTTCCTCCTCAGAATCAGAACTGCTCCGAGGTTCTATGAGCTCAGTGTCCACCCTGACACTCCAGTCAACATTTTGGCTGCAGCATTCTGGACCAGCTGAAGTTTCAAAGGCAGCACCATATGGAGACTTTACGGTAGAGTGCATTAGATACACACACACACACACACACACACACATTACCCAAACTAGGGTATTTACCCATAACTCTTAGGATCACAAAATGGGCATTGCTTAAATACTACGCACCTGATGGACAGGGACCACAGAAATAAGAGCCTGGCGTGTTGTAGCACTGTACTGGAGGACTGAGTGAGCAGGGAGGTTTCGGGAGGGTGCACTCGTCAATATCGCTGCTACAGGCAGGGCTCCCCGGTGGTGACATCCAGCCAGCATCACAGTTACAGGTGTACTTTGGCTGCCAGGTTAAAACAGAGCAGTCATGAAAATGACTGTGAATGCCACACAAGCAGCAGTTCCTTTTGCATCATCGCTCATTTCAAGCCAGACTTGATATCACACAGTGATTTGCCTTTGCAAGATTCCCATTCCAATTATTGTTTGCGTTATTCCCCACCCAGCCACCCACTCCACCCCAGCCAGCTTTCCCCCTCCTTTACTAATGAAGAGTTAATGATCACTAGCAGCAGGAGATATAGTTCACATATTAAGGAAAGGAAACCTGTAATTTACTTCGAATAAGACAGAGAATGATCACCAGTAGTCACGACAGCAACCTAAATATAGTTAAAAGCAGTCAGCCCAGCCTGCTCTTGCATTATAAGTGGAAGAGATGGGTGCAAACATAAAAAGCTGCAAATAAATAAGCTTGTGCTGTTTTCTGTTTGGCAAGCTGGTATTGCTGTAATCTGGAAAAGCTCAGTCAACAAATATCCTTCATTCACAAATGAAAACATATTCAAAGCCATGTATAATTTGCCCCACAATAATTCAAATTCCATAGCAAGGACACCAAAAACGTGATTTTGGATCAGCATACATAACACACAATAAGGGCATTTACCTATATTGGGTGGAACACGTGTAGCCCTCTAGATGCTGTTGGAGTGTAACTGCCATCAGCCCTAGCCGCATAGCCAATGATGAGGTATGTTGGGAGCTGAAGTCCAACAGCATCCAGAGGCCCACTGCTGATCTAGATATTTAATGTTTCCTGAAGCATTACACTCCTTCCAAAGATCAGCATTTGAACAGTTTGGTATTTATCTTTGGTAAGAACAAGGGGAGCAGAAGACAATAACAGAGGGGAACTGGGTCTGTGTACAAAAGCGATACATAATAGAGGTCATGGGAGAGGGACAGGAGCAGGGAGCAAGGGCAAAAGGCTTTGGCCATAGCTGTTGTGTTCCTACATCCTCTCCCATTGCAATCATCACACTCCAGGAAAGAAGGCTTCAGGCTAACACTACTTTATTAGCTAACAACTAGCTTCTTTACAAGTGCAGATTCTAGGAAACTCTCAGACTGCTTAGAACCAGCTAATCCACACATCTATGAATATCAATAGAGGATACAAAGTGGAAGTTAGAGAAGTTGCCAGCAGTCTGGGCATGAACTTCACAGCCAGACTTGCTTCGCAGGGATGCCCCCTCCCTTAGGGTGACTCCCTCCTATGTTGGCTTCCACAAGTGGCAGAGCGTTTGAGCCCTGCCCCTAACTTTTCACTTCGCTTTGTGATAGACCCTAGCATCCCTCAAGTCACGCCCCTCACCCTCCTCCTCCAAAACTGGAGTTCTCATGGTGGAGGAATGGGGGAGCCATTCAGGCAGGGCCATCTGTGTGTCAAGGTCTTGGGAAGAAAGTCTTGCCATATCAGAGATCACTAGGGAGGGTGCCTCCCTCTGTTCTTGCTCTTCCAATTCTGATTCTGAATCTGAGCTGCCAGACATCTCCACATGCTCAGATTCACTTCTGACAACAGCTTTGGACAAATCCCAAACGTGTTTATAGTACAGATCATGGGGCTCAATAATCCCTAACGCCGCTGCTCACAAACTGAATTTGAGCTGCTGTACACTAAAGCCCCAAATCAGGGGTGGCAAACATGTGTCCCTCCAAATGTTTTGGACTACAACACGCATATTCTCTTACTGTTGGCCATGCTGGCTGAGACCGATGGGAGTTGGAGCCCAACATTATCTGGGGGGCAACAATTGCCCCCCCCGTACTAAATGGTATGAGCTGAAGGTGCATCAAAGAGTGCCTTCTCCCTATTTAAGGTTGGACATGTGTCCTACTTTACAGAGAACTATCCTCTGTTAGCAGGGCTGCTCTGTCCAAGTCAGGTTTAACAATAAAGAACCCTAAGAAGGGAAGGCAGCAGGCACCTTGCAGTCGCCCATCAAGAGTTGGACTGAGCAGGCACACAGGTCAGGTGTCACATTCCCCTTGGGCCCCCTCTTTCCTGGTGCACTCACACACACAAATAGAGAGGCTTCAGTCTCATGCCTATCAACAGGTTCATTACAGATGCAAATCCTCGAAGACTCTCAGGCTACAAAGGAATGCCTCCAGGGGATTCGAATGGGAACACTGATGACAGTTGCCTGCAGTCTGAAGTGAGGCTTGCTGGCTAGACTAACTTAAGGAGGGATGTCCCACCCTTCCAGTGATGCTTCCCTACATCGCCTCTCACGTATTGCTAACCGGGTCGACCATCTGAGCTCTCCCCGTGACGTTTCCCTCTTAGCTCTGTGTCGCAGTCTAGCATCTCTTAGGTCACAGCCCCACTCTCCTCCTCCTCCTCTTCCTCCTCCCAGCTTCTCAAAGAGGGGGGCACGGGTGGGGGGGCTTCAGACCCGACCATCTGGGAGTTAGTAACCAGAGAAGCATGCCTACCCATATCTGAACTGGCTTGGGAAAATGCATCCCCCGGTTCTGGCTGTTCCTCTTCTGAATCTGAGCTGCTATCTCCCTGTGCTCAGAATCAATCCTGACAACGGCAACAGGCCACCTGGTCAGAATCTTCCCCACTATGGAGACATGCATTGTATTTCTACTTAAATTATAGCAATTATATCTAAATGTGCATCTACATATATAAATTAGCATATGCAAATTTTATGCAAATCTTCCTTTGCCATCTTTTTGGTGATGCATTTCCTCTTTCAAAATGGTGACTGCTATTTAAGCCTCCTTGAGCATTGAGGTTGCTACATGGGGCCCTGTTGGGGGTCACTTCCCTCCTTGCTGTGATATTGGCATACACTAAAAGCAGGGCCTTTTAAGTCATTGTAGCTCATTTATAGGCCCAGTTCACACGACATGCTGCCCGATTTCCCTAATTACCCTTGCCAGGTTCAGCTTGTTGTTATGTGTGAAACCAGCTAGGGTGGGTCGCTGGGCTGGTTAACAAACCACCCAAAACCCTACAACAGGGCTTGGGTTCTCTGTGGTTTGTTAACCACCACCCCAACCAACACCCCCTCTGGGTTTTAGGGATGGCGGAGAATTCTGCCATGGACTCCAACAGACCACTCACCTCCACCACCCTGCAAAGTTTGCGCCAGCTGGATCCTACCTGCCGCCATCCAGGTCCAGGTCCGTCTGCTCCCTCCGCTGCTGTCTGCTGCCGGTCTGCAGACGCAAATGGCGTCCAGCGTAGCGGACGCCATTTGCGTCCCTGCTCTTTGCTGTGATAGGCTACAAAGAGCAGGGACGCAAATTTGCGTCCGCAGACTGGCAGTGGATAGAAGTCCGGCAGCGGACAGACCAGGCCGGTGGCTCCACAGACTTGCCACAGAGCGAAGCCAGCCAGGGAGAATTCTGGGAGGAGGAACGGATCGGGGGGGCCCTGCGGACCCCCCAGCAGACTTGGGTGAGTGTGGTTCATACACCTCTACTGGGTTTGCATCTAATGACAAGCAAGGATAATTAGGGAAATCAGGCGGCACACACAGGGGTGGTTAATAAGCCAGCATGGCTTATTAACCATCTGCACATGTGTGAACCCAGTCACACACTCCATCCCCTTCCCTCCCATGAAATTTGCAGGGTCTGTTCATTGCTGGTCTTCCAGGTAGTTCAAGAACATTCTCTTTCACTGGGCCTTCGGAGAATAATTTCAATTCTTCACTGTTCCCCACCACCACCCCAGACACACCCTGACCACCTTTTATAAGCATTTAAACAACTGCACAGTTTTAAAGTCTGTGGATGGATAGTGGTCGTTGGGTTGTTTTGGCTTTTTATTGGTTTTATTTATTTATTTTATTTTAAGCTGCCGTGTGAGCCCATCAGGCATCCTGAAGGTTTAAAGACAGAAATGCATAAAAGACACGCTCCAGAGTCTACTGTACAGGAACCAGCAAGGTGTTGCCCTTTCAGAAGACTCCTGTAGTAAACAAAGGCAGAGTAAACAAAGGGGAAATAACAGGAATTTTACAACAGGATATTTTTGAAAGGGCATCACCATGCTAGCTGCTGCTCAGTGGAATCCAGAGTGTGTCCTGTTGTACAAAGGGTAAACAGAGGCAGGATAAACAAAAGAAGGGTAAACAAAGTAGGTAGCAGTTTGTTGTGTGGGGAAAAAAGGGAAAGGTTATAAATATTACAAGGTACTTCAAATGCGAATATCCATTGGATAATAATTTAGTACAAGGAAAACATTGCATTATGAAGAAAATATCCCTGCTAAAGCTTGTAACCGTACAGTGAGTGTTTACAAATCTAGTACAAGGTAGGAAACAGAACTAAATGTGCATGTTTACTCAAGTGAAAACTATTTACAATAATTGTCCCCAATCCAGCTAACATAAGTTGTGACTAAGTCCCACTGAAATCAATGGAACAAGTCAGTCATGATTAACTCATTGTTTTCAATGTGACTTGTAGCACAATCCTATACGTGTCTATTGAGAAGTAAGTCCCACTAAGTTTGATAGGACTTGCTCCCAGTTAACTGTGTAGGATTGCAGCTTCAGTCACTCATTTCAACCCAACTGGGCCAAGCGTTGCCCTTATTTTCGCCATAGTCTACGTAAAGATTTACGTAGACTACAGCGACCAAATAAGGAACGCGAATGGCGGCTCCCTATGGGGGCCGCCATTTGCGTACGCGCTTTTTTTTTTTTTAAGTCACCCGTGATAGGCTACATGACGATTAACGTAGCCTATCACAGCTGACTTTGCAGATCTAGCCGTGATAGGCTACGTAAATCATCACGTAGCCTATCACGGGGGCGTGTTGTTGTTTTTTTAACTTTTTATTTCGTGGCCGGGCAAGGTGAGGCGCCTCCTCCCCGGCCTGAATTTCGGCCGGGCGAGGCGGAAAGCCTCCCCCCCGGCCTGAATTTCGGCCAGGCGAGGAGGGAAGCCTCCCCCCCCGGCCTGAACTTCGGGGGGAGCAGCGAAGTGCCTCCCCCCCACCGCGAAGCAAGCTGCGAGACCAGGTAAGTGACTTTCATGCACCCCTAGCCATTGTCCATATTGTGAAGTGCTTCTTGCTCACCTGATTGGGCTGTTCTCTGTTCCCATCGATACAGAGGCCATGTTTACAAAGAGCCTGAGAGCCCCCTTGGCAGTCATCAAATTTTGATTCACAGTGGTGTCCGTAGGTTTCAGGCGTACAGGTGCAGCTATTGGAGAAAGAACGAAGTAATGTTGTAATGTCTGTTCATTTGTCCAAAATCTGTCCTTGATCCACCAATTAACCAATTTCATACTATGTGTTATTAATATTATGTATTAATTCATACACACACACACACACACACACACACACTGATTTTATTACCTGATGTATATCCAAGGGTTGTTTATAAGACTTCTTATAAAACCAACTCAATTAAAGGATAAACAAAGTAGGTATCATCCAGTCCTGTCCATTGCACACAAAACAGGTAAACAACCTGGTGCCTTCCAGATATTTTGGACTACAACTCCCATAAGCCCATGGTCAGGGATCATGGGAGTTGTAGGCCAAAGCATCTGGAGGAACCAAGATGCCTACCCCTTATGTAGTGAATATAGTGTGGTGATTGTGCAGCAGAAGTAAAGTAGGAGCTGCTGTTCCATTTCTTGGGTGGAGGGCAGTGAATAGCAGGTACGGTACTGTTGCCCAGGCAACGGTAGAAGGCCTGGCCAGTCCAGACATTTCAGACTGCCTGCCAATAGAAAACAGCAATGCTGCACACCCCTATCCTCTTCTGCACATGAAAAGAGCTCTGAGGCTTGGCGACATACAGCCCCAGAGAACTGACCAAGCTTGAGTCCAATATTCCTAGATCAAGTCACTGACATACAGGCCCTGCTCATTAGCCCAAGATCAGTAAGGCTGGCAGCCACTAGAGAGAGGGCCATCTCAGTGGTGGCCCCTACCCTATGGAATTCTCTCGCAAAAGATGTATGGCTGGCCCCATCTGTGTTTGCTTTTTAAAGGGTTTCAAAAACTCCCTGGTCTTTAACTGGATTTTTTTTTATGGTATTTGCTGCTGATAGCTATTTTGAAATGGTATTTTATTGTAACTGGTTTTATTTAAAGTTGTTACCATTTATTATGATTTCATCAATATGTTTGCTGAATTCTATTGTTCTTATGCTGTAAGCTACCTTGGGAAGACTGTCTTGAAAAATGGCTAAGAAAAGGCATCTCTCTCTCTCTCTCTCTGTGCGTGTGTGTGGCTATATAGATAACATTAAAAAGAGCTTGCAGATCTCCTCTCTCTCTCTCTCTCTCTCTCTGGAAGATTTTTTGCTATAACTGTATATTCACATAGATCTGTTTCGATAGAAGCCAGAAAACTAGATTATTAACTTTTCTGAGCATTCCACATTCCATTAGCTAGTTGACTTGATACATTAAATGCATGCTAACTTGGGTTGCCGAGTGCTGCCTCCGGTGAAGTGGTACTGATTAACTCAGATTTCAAAGCTGCAGTGCTTGACTAACTCCCTGCCTCCACTGTAATAAAAGAATGGCTTGTCTTTTAACAGACTGTTGATTTCAGACAGTGGGAGTTATTTCCTAGTAAATGTGTTCAAAATTAATCTCTGTAAGCATACAGCTTCTCTCAGCTTCCAGCCTCCCACCATTCAGTCTGGGGCAGATTAAACAAAGCAAAATTACCCAGTTCAAAAAAGGGACATTTGGTTGGCACTTTGTCCACAGGGCCCAAATGACTAGTCAAGCAGATTTCAGAACATCAAGTCCTGCACTGATAGAACCCCCTTAACAGGAATAAAATTCTATTGTATTTTGTTTGTTTTAAGAACATGTTAATTTATTGCTACTTTCAAGCTGCAGACGTCAAGGCTTTTGAGAGCAGGACATTCAACAAGACCAGTTCCATTGCATCTGGACAATGAATGGATGAATGAAAGATTGGTTGACAAAAGTTTTCCATTCTTCATAGTTACATTTTTTTTTAAAAAAAATATTACTTTGAAATGAAACATGACACTCTTAAAACAATTCCGGGTAGAAATCAGGGATAACATTTTCTTAACTGGAGTGTTGTATTATTTGGTATTACTGATCATTCCTATAGTATTTTCTTCTGTGGACAAAAGTAGCAGAAATGCTGGAGGATTTAGTTTGGTCTGCATTTTTAAGTCAGCCAACATGATTCAAATTTCCTGGATGAATATGTGGATTGGAACACCATTATCCTTCAGTTTCATGTCTCTTTGAATTTTACAATACAGTTTTCAGCTCAAAATATATATATAACAAAATGCAT
Organism: Heloderma suspectum; assembly: GCF_057233095.1. NCBI lineage: Eukaryota > Metazoa > Chordata > Lepidosauria > Squamata > Helodermatidae > Heloderma > Heloderma suspectum. Next base: position 198,389,850 of record NC_139462.1, read on the forward strand.
ATAAGAATGCATATTTTTGGTTAAAATGAATACAAAAATAAGTATTTGGGGGTAAAATGCATACCAAAATGCAGATTTTGTAGAAAATATCTTAAAGGATAATGCAAAAATTTTTGTGGAGGTTTTGTTTTGTTTTTAACAAAAGGGGATCAATGCAGAAATGGCACAAAACTGACCTATGAATGAAGACATGCGAAATATACCAGGCTGAAAAGAGACTGATCGGTCCATTCCTATGAAGTAGTGTAAAATTATCACACTTATTTTCAGAAAATACATTTCCATGGTTTTTCCAATACTGTGAACAGAATGGCCATCTGTCAGGGATACTGCAATGTATCCTGCATTGTAGATGCTGCATTGAGCAGGGGGTTAGACTAGATGACCTCCAAGATACCTTTCAACTTTATGATTCTATGATCCCTTATTTGTAAATCCCTGGAATCTGTAGATCATAGGACTCTTGGCATGCAAAGCAGTTGCTTTTCCACCGTGCTATGGCCCCTCGGTAAAGTTCAGGCTACAATAGATTTGTTATTCTTTGAGGAGCTACAGTCTCTTAATTGCTTTTGCTACATGCTACATCAGGGGTGGGCAACTTGTGGTCCTCCAGATTTTTGGCCTACAACTCCCATGATCCCTTATCATTGGCTATGCTGGCTACGGCTGATGGGAGTTGTAAGGCAAAATATCTGGAGGGCCACAAGTTGCCCATCCCTGTGCTACATCATTAGCCTTCTGGTCTTGCTCACCATGACAGACATATTAACTCAGGTTTTTTGGTTTGTTTTAAGAGTTTTTGTATCTTCACTTAGTTGCCTTGAATGGTCCTCTATGTACTGTAATACACTGTATGCAAAAACAATAAACTTGACTTTAGGGTGAGATCAAAGGTCCATCTAGTTCCATGTTCTGTTTCCAACAGCAGGAAACCAGATGCCCAGGGCCAGCCCTACTATTAGGCAGAGTGAATCAGCTGCCTCAGACAGCAGCAGTCATGGACAGGGAGAAGCAGCAAGATGTTGGAGGTCAGAGCTGTGTGTGACACTGCCTTCAGGTGCACTGGAGGGCACTGTCCCATTGCTAGTGTTGAAATAAGATTCAGCTCCTGTTCTGGTTGGCTTCTGTACATGGAATGGGGAAGTGGCAGCTTATCCTGCAGATGCTCCATGCAAGCTGGGTGTGAAAGTGAGGCCATGGCCATTCTTGGTTCCCAACAGCTTTCAATCACAGTATAATACCTCTGAACATGGAGGGTTCTATTTATCTATCGTACATAATACCTATTGCTAGACCATGAGTACCATGTCCATTTCTGGGCTTTAAGGAGGATGTAGACACATTGGAATGGGTCCAGAGGAGGGCAACGGAGATGGTCAAGCGGGATGGAAAACAAGTCCTATAAGGAAAGGTTGAAGGAACTGGGTATGTTTAGCCCAGAGAGGAGAAGAATGAGAGGAGGTATGATCACATTTTTTTCAAAGATCTGAAGGGCTGTCACATAGAAGACAGCAAATACTTTTTCTCTGCTGCCCTACCAGGCAGGACTAGGTTTAGTGGGCTTAAGTCACAGGAGGGTATATTTCAGCTGAACTTTAGGAGAAACATCTGGATTGTAAGAGCAGTTCAGGAATGGAGCCAATTACTACCTAGAGGGCTGGTGGGCTCTCCCTCACTGAAGCCTTCGAGCAGAGGCTGGACAACCATCGGTTGGGTATGCTGTAGCTCTGGATTTCCTGCATTGAACAGGGGGAAAGATGGCCTGCAAGACCCCCTCCAACTCTCTAATTCTATTATTCTAATCCTTTTAATATTTGTTTTAAACAAAATAGCTCTCAGGAAAGTACTGAGAGGCACTCAGTTACTGAGAAAAGTACCTCTGGAGCATATTGTGGTGGCTGAGAAGAATTAACATTGCCCTGAATTAATTTGCGTAAAAGTTTGCAGGCAATGACAAAGCATTCCAACCCAGGAAGCCTGCCAACCCAATATATGCAGAGGGGAGAGGGTTTTTTGTTGGTATTATTCCAAAGACAATAACCAAATAGCTCTGCAGAGAACTCTGGCATGTGGTCCCATCTCACTGGGAATGCTTTGTCAGGAAATTAGGTTTCTACCAGCTAGCCACTTGTTAATGAAACAAGAAGCAGCACTTTCAAACAAGATCTCTCACTGACTCACTCGGAGCCGGGAGAGGTATCGGAAAAGGAACCAGTCGAGTGCTTCTCAGTGAAATAGTGATGGAGGAGACTGGCAAGCTAGAGAGGAGAGACTTTGGCCTGGCTTGTACATGTACGTTGCTGGTGATCTCTTTGGGGGACCAGTGATGGAGGACCTGGCATGAATCCTTCCTCTTCCCCATAAATATAATGTGACATCAGACAGGTGCTCCACATAGAGCAGGGATGTAGAACATCAGGCCTGAGGGCTAAATTCCACCCACCTGGGGTCCCAATCTGGCTCTCCAGGGTTACCCAGATGGTCACAGCCCCTCACACCCCCTTCCCTAGGACCCACCCCCTTTCCCCTGACCACTGACCATTTGGGAGTTTTCCAGCTTTTGTGTAGCTTCACCACCATCACCACCACCATTCTTAAAGGGTGGAATGCATCTCCTAAGATTTAGTCACTGGAAGGAAGAGCTTTCCGGTACAATACGCTGGTCATTTTTTTCTGTTTTTGGCCCTATCCCTTTTGCTCTTGGCCCCACCCACCATTAGAAGGTGGCCCCTTCTCTGAAAGCGAATTCAGCCCTTGGGCTGAAAGAGGCTCAACCCCCCTGACATGGAGGGATGATTTATGCAGTTCTTCTCCCTCCCACACAGCCCCCCAAAAGTGGGAGAAAGATTGCATGAATCTTGTGAGGGGTGGCTCCAGTGGAGGCTGGTGGCTCCAATGTCAGTGGGGTGGTAAATCTGCTCTGGGTTTCAGACAGAACTAGTCAGAACACTAAAGGAGCTATCTGGGGTGCTTCCTTTAGAGTTCTGACTGAAACCCTGAGTGGATTTAGCGCCCCATTGACATCAGGACCACCAGCCTCCACAGGATGGCTCCACCTGTGAAGCGGCCCTGGGCAAAGCATCCTCGGGTGGGCCCCCTCCCCTCCTCTGTTAGTCAGCCCTGGCATGCTTACCTGGCTTGGTTGCTGAGTCTAGCCACACTTTTAATTCCCCAGAATGCCGCACAGTGATGCTATATCAGGGGCATTGTGGTACATTAAGAGGATACTTAGAACAAACCACCTGGTAATGCTTGGAGTGCTGGGAGAGTAAAATAAATTAAGGTGAGGTGGGCGGGGCAAGATTAACAGTGGACCTTGTTAAGGTGCTGGGGCCCTGGCAGCTGCCCAGAGTTGCCATGTGATGACGCTAGCTCTGAATACAGTTTAATGTGTTTGAGGACTGGCCTCTGCTTGAAGAGCTGCCCACACACACTGTGTTTTTTGTGAGGTGAAAGGCACATGCCTATTCCTCCACCACTTCAAGGAGATCACCGCTCCTGTAAGAGTATAAACTCAAGCAAAGGTGGTCAAGTTATACCTTTCTGAACCAATAAGACTATGCATGGCACAACCATGCCATACCATGGAGGGGCACAGAAGGATGGTCTGCCTTCCATCTATCCTGGCCCTTTCATAGGGCGGCCAGTTATACATGGCCCTAAAAAGAGGGCAAAAGAAGACACAGGGTTGCCCAAAAATGGCATGTGCCAATTGGTATGTATAGATCCAAATTTAGAAATAATTACCACAATTTAAATGGAATTACAGTACATCTCGCTATAGTGGGGAAAACCTGGTGACCTGTGTGCCTGCTCAGTCTGCTGACCAGGTGTTAGCTGCTGATGAGCAACTTCAAGGCCCATCTCTTCCCTTTTATGGTTTCTTATGGAACTTTATCTTTAAACTTGGCTTGGACCAGATAGCCCTTCAAGCAGAGGATGTCTTCAAATATAGGATTGTCCTTTGTGACGTAGGCCACTCGGCCACCCTACCCTTTCACCAGCACTAGTAGCATAGGGCTGGATTCTCTGCTCTTCTCCTGACGCCCGGAGGAACATTGGCTCAGGCTGTACATGCAGAATGCTGTCATACACAAACACATTCTTTACTTTTTTAAGCAGAATGTTAGTAGCACTTGGCAATGCTATGATGTCCATGCAAGGACATTAGGAGTTACCTGTAACTACCCATGTAGTTTACACATGTAGCTCCATTCTGGCAGCCTAGAGGTGTCCCGCTGTAAATCTGGCATTCATTAACATCGGCAGAACAGAACGGTCCCTGAGAGGAGAGAGAAATACAGGTTATTTTCCAAGTAAAACAGGAACACAATGGGGTCTGCAGAGCCACGGCGAGTATATAGGATTTCAAAAGTTATACAGCATCTCGCTTGCTCACAGCAATGCTTCCTTTAGTAAACACTCACACAGAACTCAAATTGTTCCACTCTCCCTTGCTTGTACATGGATGTATAGCATGTTTTCACTTAATTTAAAGCATGGGGCCATGATAGTGGAAGCAGGGAGCTCTTTGGGGAGTGAAATTGGGCACTGTTAAGCCCTCAAGCTACTGAGACCAGATATGCAAAGACGCACATCTTCTGCTAAAGGAATTATTATACAGGGATCAGTGGAAGCTGGTGGCTCTGATGTCCGTGGGGCGGTGAATCCGCTCCAGGTTTCAGTCAGAACCAGTCAGAACTCTAAAGGAGGTATCCAAGGTGTGAAGCTCCTTTAGAGTTCTGACTCGTTCTGACTGAAACCAGGAGTGGATTCATCACCCCACTGACATTGGAGCCACCAGCCTCCACTGACAGGGATCCCTCTGTGTGCCCCCTTAAACGCCAGACTTACTACTAATGTGTGAGGGTGAGACAAGTGTAGCCTCTGCCTGAAATCCTGGAGATCTGCTTCCAGTCAGTGTAGACAGTACTGGCTTAGACAGACCTACTATCCATTGGCAGATAGACCAATAGCTCTATTGGCAGCTTTATAGGTTCATATGCAAGTACAGTAATCATTCGAGAGGTATATATGCTAGCTCATGCAAGCACATATACCTGATTATGAGGTAGATGTGTTTGTTCCAGAAGGAGGAGATATCTTGATTTTAAAACGTCTAGATTCTGTATCTATGAAGTGTTCCTCTTTGGGGGAGGGTGGGCCCTTGGAAGGAGGCATGAAGTGGGAGGGAGAGGGAAGGGAGTACATTAAGTCTTCCTCCCCATCAACTGAGGTTCAGCCACCGCTGCCTCCTCCCACCCCAAAAGGAAGACGTAAGACAACCCTAGAGTAAAAGATGGGGTAAGGCAACAAAATTCCAGAGAGGATAAAGAGAGCCTTTCCCTGCTGAGCACTGAAAGAGGTTCCCTTTCTCAGTGCTCAGCAAGCAAAAGCTTTGATCTCCTATCAGCTGCTGGTCAGAGATAAGTGTTTTTCCCTGCTGGGAAAGGAGGCAGGGCCTGGGGGGAAAGTGGGGGCCTGCTGGGTGATTCAGTCCTGCTTACTTCTGAGTTTGTCCTGCAAAGGTTTGCCCTGCTTATGCGTGAGTAGACATACTGCTCCTGCTTACTTCTAAGTAGACATGCAGAGGCTTGGTGTTTAGGATGCTATTTGAACATGATGCTGGGTGATTCAGTCCTGCTTACTTAAAATAAGTAAGAATCACATTTTGGTTTTGCCCACTCTGCCTTTGGCCCTGCCCACTTCACTTTTGGCCTCACCCACAGGTCGAATGTGGCCTCTGAGAGCTTTCCCAGATTGGGATTCGAGCCTTGGACTGAAAAAGCGTTCCCAAGCCTGGGATGCATGTTTGAATGTTCTTCCATGAAAAAGAGTCTCCAGCTATAGAAACCTGGCACATTAGGGAGATGGCCAGACCGTTCCTTCTCCTTGACATGGTAATTTGCTAGTTCACAAACGTGTGTTCCCCTACACTCTTAAGTGTAGCTACAGTAGTATAGCTGAAAATACATGGTGCAGATGGCCAAGATATTTTGCTGCCTGAGGTGAAGGACAAGATGGCACCCCCTTCCATGTACAGAAGCTGACTAGACTGGCAGTTGAATCTTACTTCAACCCTAGTGACAAGACAGTTTCCTCCATTACACCTGAGGGCAGCTGCTAGCTTAGGGGCACAGTGCGGGCCATGTAGTGCAAATAGCTCTGCCCTCCAATATCTCACCACCACTGTCTGTCCCCCACCCAACACTGACCACTTGAGGCAGTAGCCTCACTCTGCCTAATGATAGGGCCACCCCTGATGCAGCATATCTCTTGTACCACATTCTTCTGTTGCATACATAGATAAGCTCTAAATTGGTTATTTTGAAAGATGCATTGATTCCGCTGGTATAAGCCATGGTGCCAGGATCTTCTCCTTTCTAGACAGAAGTGCTAGTTGAGATTGCACTTTAGATATTGCATACATTGAATGATGCTAAATGGCTACGTTACCTGCCAGTTGTTGGGGCACAGACAAAAGAAAGCATCTAGCAAATTGATGCAGGTTCCAGAATTCTGGCAGGGATTGCTGTTACAGGCTTTTCTCAAGAAGGTCTGGATTAAAACAAAGGCAAAAATAAACCCATTCTGTTAGCATTGCCATGGGCTTTCTTCAGTAACCTTCAAAGTTATGTTAAGGACTTGGATTTATTTGGGTGCTAGGTAACAGCAACTCGGAGAATAAACCTAGGAGTGTGCGATGGAAGTTCTATTGCTCTATCAATAGAAACCATATTTCTCAAAAGGAATAAATATTTAATTTTATCTGCACTATCTTCAACCCATCATCATCACCTTCTTTCTGAAGACACAATTCATGCATAGCCCACGACTGAATGCATTTTGTCTTCCTGCACAAGATCTGTGTGATTTAAAATGCATAATGTTTTGCCTTGTTCCATAAAATTATTCACCTGCTCAAGGCTTTGAAGTCTGCCTTCAATATTCACTATCTGCAACAGAAATAGACAAACATTTAGGAATTGGAATGGCAGATATGCATCATATGTCTTTAAGCACATTGCACAGACTAAGAAGGAAGAATGGACTGTCAAACAGAAAATATTTTCAGTATCATTGTGTGTTTGCCCCTGCCATGAGTGGTGAGAAATTCCAGGAGCAAGACAACTGCAGGCTTATTTCCTTTTGATGACAGCACACTGGAGATTTATGACATCTTTGTAAGATTTGCTTTATGTACAAATACGCAAGCAGAGCATGTGGCAGTGAAACAGCACCTACAAGACAGCAGATTTACCGCCCCACATCAGATCCCTACAGAAGCCCTGTACCTTAAGATGCTGTCAGTAAACTCAAAGATCTCTGTACTTCTGTTTCTTTTCCAAGCCACTGATTTTCACACCATACAACTTTCCCATCCCCTGAGCTGGGGAAGTATCACCTTTTCCGACCTATGATGGTTAACCTATGAAGGGCTGCCTTCTCCCATACGAAGCTGCCCAGGTTTTTAGATCTTCATGGGAGGCCCTTCTCTTGATACCACTACCACCAGAGACACATGGTGGAGACATGAGAGATGGCCTTTTCAGTGACTGCCCCCAGGTGCTGGAAATCCCTCCCAAGGGAGGTTAGGTTGGTTACCTCTCTGCTGTCCTTCCACTGGCAGGAAAATACGTTTTTATTCAGGCAGGCCTTTGGAATGTAAGCTGGACTATTGTTGTAGGGGGGTTGAATGGGTTGGTGCTGTTTATTTCTTTTACTGTTGTGCTTTTAATTGTAATTTAAATTTATGTGTTTTTATGTTATGGTTTAATCAAGATTTTGTTTTTAATCTGGATTTTATTGTTCACCACCTTGAGCTCTATTTTTTGGCGGAAAAGCGGGATGCAGATTAAGTAAATAAATAAATGTTGGAGGGAGCAATCCTATGGCCGCTAGACAGTGGCTAGATGGCCGTAGGATACGCTGTTTCCCAGAAAACGGACCTCCCCCACATCCACGCTGCCTCACAGGCATCGTGGAGAAGCCCTATGCTCCATGCTCAGAAGAGGAGTGCGGAGCAGCTGAAAAAGGGCGGGGCTGGGGGCGTTCTGGGGCTGGGAGAGCGGATCTGCCTGTATGACACATCCTATGTGTCGTACAGCAGCCTCCTCTCCATTCGCCCCCCCCCCCCCGGCTAAAGAGCTGAAAACGGCTGTCTAGCAGAAAAAGCAGGGCAGGAGAGGTGCGGAGGGCACTACTCGCCCCTGTTTCTCCTGCCTTGCTTTGGATAGGCAGTCGCCTCCGAGTTCGGAGGCGGCCACCTATCTAGATAGGATTGTGCCCTTATTTTATTTAATTATTTCTAGGCCACGTGCAAGGCAGAAATAATGAAGCACTTTCAAAACACTCAAGTCATATCCAGATATGAGTGGACCAGGTCTCTTCCTCTACAGGTAGAGTACACTGTTCCACAAGGTGACATCTCAAAGATCTTTCTGCACTTCTGTTTCTTTCTCTTCTAAACTGATGGGGGAAAAGGGCAGCCCCTAATTCAGTGCAAAGAGGAAGGAGAGTGATCTGACCATGGAGGAAGAGACCCTGTCTCTTCCTCCAGAGGTAGATCACTCTGTTTACTCTCTGCACAGAGGAATGGGAAGTCCCTTTATCCAGAGAGAGGCATATGTTTGAATTGTGTGTCTGTGTATCAATGGTGGGTGTACAAGAGAGAGAGAGAGAGAGAGAGAGAGAGAGAATAGCAGTGGCCCTGCCCACTGTTAGCATGCGGACCCAACATGCTTCTGGGGTGCCAATGCAGCCCTTTGGGCAAAAAAAAGGGTTCCCCTCCTCTGGTGTGTAGGTTTGTACCATCAGTCCCCCAACACAATATCCTTGGCATCCAGATATAACCCTTGGCTCATGCTTTAGGCAAACTGTGATTAATATTCTCCTTCTTAAGTACTTATTTGCCGGAGCAGCAATTTTTAAAAAAATCTCTATCAGGAGTATATCAGTTTCAGTGCAAAGCATTACAGTTCAAGCAGCTTGTTGATCTGCAATCTTTCCATAATATCCAAAAGGCCTTGTGAGCCTACAATAACTGTTCAGAAGAATTAGATTAAACTGGGGTGGGGAGAGTGGGCAAGAAGGATTTATTGTAAAAGCTGATTCACACAAATTGCTTTGGATACTTCAGCCCTGTTTCAAAATGGACAAGATGCAGGGGAACATAAAATTATTATCTGTATTTGCTTTTTTCATGATCCCATTCCTAGATTTCCAATATGACACCCCATTGTTCTAGCTATGGCACGTGTCCTAAATTGTTGTTGTTTTTCAGTCGTTAAGTCGTGTCCGACTCTTCGTGACCCCATGGACCATAGCACGCCAGGCCTTCCTGTCCTGCACTATCTCCCAGAGTGTGCTCAAGTCCATATTCATTGCATCGGTGATGCTATCTAGCCATCTCATCCTCTGCCATCCCCTCCTCCTTTTGCCTTCAATCTTTCCCAGCATCAGGGTCTTTTCCAGTGAGTGTGTCCTAAATTAGTGGCTGGTAAAAGAAACCTGACTTTTCTTCACTGGGTCTTGTTTGTGTAGATTTCACATAGTATACAATGTATCTGGTCAGACTGGCAAACTCTTAAATTTGCCTCTGAATAAGCTCTTAGTCTATGAAATATTTTCCCAAGGCAGATTGCTGTCAAGAATTAATAGACCATTGACAGTTTATTGACAGTCAAATGCTTTTGATTACAAGCCTAGCAAGATCCAACGATCTAATTTAATATTATACATTTCTAGTTCTACCATCAATGCCAGAGGTTCAGATGTTAAGGATTAAACTATGCATTTTATAAGCTACACATTTTATATTTTTATATTTCTGAAGATTTTTTAAATTTACATAATGTTTTCCCAAAAAAATACAATTTAAGTTGACTACAGATGCTGACTCTCACAAAACAATTAAAGTTGCTTAAAGAAGAAAGAAAACTGACATGTGCATTGATTCCTAGGAAAACAGTATGAAAGCTCTTTATTATTTATTATTTTAATAATAAAGCAAATTATTAATCCAAGAATAATTATGATGCAGCAAAGCAAACATACTGAGTAGCAAGATTAGGGGCAGCCCAACACACAGGGATGTGCAGATAGCGTAAAATCCGGTCCACCTGTGTTTCGCAGGGTGTCAGGTACCTTTTGTTCTGTCATCTGCCCATTGGCAGAATTGGATTTTTAAAACGTTTCTGAATTTGCACAAATTCACATGTGCAAAAATGTGCAAATCCCCACAAAATGCGCAAATCGCCCCTTGCATATTTTCACACTGTAGCCTATGGGGAAAATATGCATTTTCAGCCTTTAAACTTTTTTGCGTATTTTTCTATGACAAAATTTGCACAAAATTCCTGAAGGTTAGACAACCAGTCTGCAAGTCCGCTGAATCTGCCTGGCAGGGGAAAAGCCAGTCCGCTGTGGATCCATGGAATGGATTTTCATGAAAATCTGAACTCACTTGGTTTCGTTGCGGATTTCTCTGACATCCCTACCAAGACATTTTGCTGATGGAGATAAAAGACAATATGTCCACCCCTGTTCCACATACAGAAGCTGACCAGACTGGCAACTGAAGCTGATTTCAACACTGTCAATGGGAGAGTGTCCTCCGCTGCACCTGAAGATGGTAGGCTCGCTTAGGAGGTGCAGAGCAGGCTGTGCGGCACAGACAGCCCTGTCCTTCCACACTTCACCACCACTCTTCACTATCCAGCATTCTCCTGAGGTGGCCGTCTTATTCTACCTAATGGTAGGGCCGGCCCAAAGTGAGGTGAATCCTTAAAATTAGAGATGCTACTGATATAAGAATTAATAAGCATATACAGCATTCTATATTCCAGGGTCTGTAAGTCATCCAGCAAGATTTCTGGCACACTTAAATGGGTTCCAGAAAAGTAAGAAAGCCCTCAGTTTACAGTGATAACTCGACACAATGGTTAAGTTGATTGCTTTACCACAGAATTCCTGCATTATCTATCATTAATTTTTGCCCTAGACTCCTGGGGTAAAATCCAACATAAGTCATACTTAGGGTAGAACCCACTGAAATTAAGGAGATTTAAGCTAGTCATGACTAACTTGAGTCCCATTCATTGCAATGGATCTACTCTACTTGGATTTTACTCCTAATGAACAGTGCTGGCCCAAGATATTTTGCTGCCTAAAGCAGAGGCCAAATGGTGCATTCAGCCCTCACCCCCCACCCCACTCCCAACTAGTCTAGGGTAGGGATACGCAAATCAGCAAACTTGAATTCATTGAGGACCCTTCAAATTCCACCTTGAAGAAAGTTCCAACTTGTTTCTGTATCAGATTATGAGCTCTGCTTTTTCATTATGAACAAAAATTAATGTGTATTTCTCTGTGCATTTCCCCAAATCAGTGGACTGCATTTTTTAAATGTATGCATTTTCCTCCCATTTTTCTCCTAAAATGTATTTGTGCAAATTTTTCTAAAGTATGCATTTTTTTAATGATCCTTTTTGTTCCGCAAAATCGCATTGCAAGCTAGGAAATGCGTGGATAGATGATGTTCAAGTCTGAGTTCTGTTCTGGAAGGTGCAAACTGGGTAAATTCTGGTCAAAAACAAATTGAAACACATTTCTTATACATCCCTAGTCCAGGGCCAACACTTTCCCAAGTTCTGTTGTGCCGTTCCACTGGTGCAGTTATGTAATTTTAGACTCTGGTCTTCACGGTCTTACAAGTGTCCCCCTTCTGAGATGGTGATGTGTATTTCTCAGTGGTGTAGTGGATCCCGGGCTTGCAGGGATGCCGCACCAGCACAGTTTGATTAGCAGGGATGCTGACATCATCTGCCACCCCCCTACCAGAATTCTCTGTTTTGTCTGAGCTTCACTGCAATCCTCACAGTAGCTGGGAGGAAACGAAGTTTCCACCATGCTCCGTCACTGCAGGCTTTTAAGAAGACCTTGAAAGCATATTATTTTACCGTGGCCTTCTCTTGATATGACTGCTGTCATTGCTGTTATTGCTGCTGGTTTTATTGTTGGCCTTTATTGTTGTTTTTGTTGCTATGTGATTGTGTTTATGTTTTCATTGCTTTTATTTTAACTGTTCTTATGTATTTTATTGCTGTAAGCTGCCTTGGGAGGGCTTCTGCCCTAAAAGGCGGACAAGAAATACTTTAAATAAATAAATAAAGTTTCCCAGCAACAATATTCTGTTCCCTTTTATAATGTAACTTATTTTATTTTATAAATAAGTACTAATTTATAATTTTAGCATTTACCACTCTCCCACTGGTGTTACTTTGCTTACTTCAAAATGTGGTAAGCCACCCCTGCTCTGTTTGGGGCCTCTCTTCCTTATTCGGCTAAGTGGGGCTCTTGATCTCTGCCCCAAAGTCTTGCCCAGATACAACCACTGCACCAATTCCTACCATTATGTATTGTCGTCCCCACTCCCACGGTACCACCTGAAACAGGTCACTTCACCCTGCAGGGCTGACCTTGCTGATGAAAACAAGCACAATTCAGACCAAAGGAAGGCACTGTAAAGCTCATTGATTCCAGCAGGAGAAAGTTAAGCACATATTTAATAACCCCCCCCCCATTAAAATCAGTGAGCCCTACAAGAGCTTCATGTAGCTAGAATTATGCACAATGTGAATAAAATATGTCACAAATCTGAATCTGCATGTTGGACTGCGAGACATATCTAGTTAGAGCTTGTGATTCACCAGGGAAAAACACTTAGCGCTGAAATGTGTGGTTAGTAATGATCATGGAAACTGAATTTTTGGTGTTGAACCAGCTCTGAGAGCTCTTTATTAGAGGACCTTGAGTGTTTGTTTGCTTGCTTTTTTAAAAAAGAAAACATTCAAAATTAAACTCTGGTGATTGTACTAGTTGGAGAAAATACACAGAAATGAGATTTGGTCCAGTACCCAGTGGAATTAATATGCCTCTGTTTATAGATCAAATAAATATGTTTTTTTAACACACACCCCCCCCCCCATGGGCTTCTGTTCATGGGGTTTAAAGTGCAGGATTCTCAACCAGGACATCAGACTTGTTTCTCACATCAAAGACAAGCAATTCTTTTTAAATAGCAGGGGATGGAAAAGATAATTGTTTACAATATAACAGGAATTTAAGACTTACCTTGGAATGAAGCTGGGTGATCTGACTGGAAACATTTTGAGGGACGCTAGTGGTTCTTTTTAGTTCTAGAATCTCATCTTTATTCTTTTGGATCTAAATTTTTAAAGAAAAGGACAGTTCTAGCCTACCTAAAGTACAGAGAATAAGCATGGTTGTTTACCAGAGATGTTTAAGAAACAGATAAGAAGAGTGATCATTATTACAGAACACTGAGTGGGGGCTGGTGGCCCCTATTTCAGTGGGGCAGTGAATCTGCTCTGGGTTTCAGTCAGAACCAGTCAGAACTCTAAAGGAGCCATCCAAGGTTCTGAACCCATACTGAGTCCTGACTGAAACCCAGAGCAGATTTATTGCACTACTGAAATAGGAGCCCCCAGCCCCCACGGAGAATATTGTTGCTGTAAAGGACATGAAACCAATGTCATGTCAAGCTGTTCATCTGTAACAGCCTTTCTATGGTAGAAGGGATTTTCCAAATGCATGTATTCCTTTGGATCAGCTTCTACAAGCAATGCTCCAGTACCAATAGCACAATGTCCTGTCCTCAGATAATGCATGGGGTTAAGGAGAAAATGGCTTGCTCTAGAGCAAGGGTGTAGAACCTCAGGCCCTGAGGCCCAAATCTGGTCCTCCAAAGTTCCCCAGATGGCCATACCACTTTACCTTTCCCCCAACCGATGATCCTTTGGTGGGTTCCCAGATTTTGTGCAGTTCTTCCCAATGCTGAAAAGGTGAAATGCTTCTCCTAAAGCTTAGTTACAGGCAGTGAGAGTTTTAAGATACAAATACGCTGGCATTTCTTGTCTTGTGGGTCCTGCCCCTTTTTCCTTTTTCCTTGCCCATGAAACATGGCCCCCAAGAGCTTCTCCAAAATGGAATTTGGCCCTCTGGCCAAAAGAGGTTCTGCCCCCCTGCCATAGAGGGACAGCCCTGCTGCCGTCCACCCATCATGTCATTAGGTAAAGGTTCAGACAACCACCCCACATGTTGAAAGAATGTTGAAAGAATATCTGAGGGGGGTCATGGGGCCAATCAGACCCCCCCATGTGTGGAGGAGCTCTCTGTGCATACACTGCTATGCCTGTAGAACTTCTTCACATACTGGCCAAATGTGTGGATGGTGGGGGTGGGGTGGGAGCAGGGCAAGCCGCCATGGACCCATCATGTATCCTTTCAATGTGTGGAGGAAGTTGTGTGCCCCACCAATAGTGACTGTGGGTGGGGCTGGGGAGGGCAGATCCAAGGGTATTAACTTAGCATGGACTTAGCAAGGGTGTAAAGAAATTATATAAATGAGCAGCTGCCTCACCTTTTGCTCTGTCATAAGAACGTAAGAGCCATGCTGGATCAAACCAAGGGTCCATCTAGTCCATCATTCTGTTCACACAGTGGCCAACCAGCTGTTGACCAGGAACCCACAAGCAGGACATGAGTTCCACAACACCCTCCTACCCATGTTCCACAGCAACTGGTGTACATAGGCTCACTCACTCTGGTACTGGAGGTAGCACATAACCATCAGGACTAGTAGCCATCGATAGCCTTCTCCTCCAGGAATTTGTCCAACCCGCTTGTAAAGCCCTCCAAATTGGAGGACATCACTACATCCTGTGGTAGCAATGTCATGGAACTTGGCCTTCGTGGGGTTCCTTAGGGACTCCACAGCTTCATGGATCCTTAAAAAAAAGTTCTTTGGGTCTTATTGCATAGTTCCATGTGAGCATCTGTTTGTGTCTAGGACATGAATAAAACATAGCAACGGTTTCGATTTTCACATAATTTGTATACCTGTGCAGTGAAGGCCCTCTGCCTTCCCTGATTAAAAGCTCCAGGGCCAGCACCAGGGGTCAGCATAGTTGGGCACCTGCCAAGGCCCATATTCCTGCAAGGGGGGCACCACCAAGAGACCCCTGCTGCTGCTGCTGCTCATCCTCCTTGACCTTGCTACCTGCTTGCTTGCTTGCCTTTCCCTCTGACCAAAGAGGGGGAGGGGGGGTGAATAATACTAGCAGGAAGGGTGAGTGGTTTAAATTAAATGTGGATGAAATGGTAGCCTTGCTCATCGCCAATATTTTTGAACAAGCAGGGATGAATGACTAGTCCAGCACTACCTGTGCACAGCTGAAGGTAGATGTTACCAAATGACCCTCGTGAATGAGTTGTGCTGCCACTGCCAGTCTCACACAATGTTCAGTATATACCTGGGAAACTTGTACAAATACCATAAGGCAGTCACAGCTCCAGGGGATGCGTTGTCTCAGAGAAGATACAAATTATTGTACTGTGAGTGGTGAACCACTGGATAGCCCCACAACAGAGGTGCAGCCTCAAGGGAAGCCATAAGATTCAAGAAATGAGTAACAAATGTGCATTCATTGCACAAAAAACGTTACATGGAAAGGTGGTACAGGATGTATTTATGATCTTGCTGACATAGCATCTCTTCTGGCATCTCTTCTACAATATGAAGCTGTTCTTATAAAGTTCAATCAGATAGTGCATAATTATAGACAATAAAATATTAATCTTTTGATCTTTACATAAACTCGCACATTTATGGTCCTGTAATCAATCACACTCAGATATCCATCTCTGATAGACAGCAGTTATCAAGTGCAGTCGGGGAGAGGGGAAACGAACATCAAACCCTTGTTGATACTTTAGACTGGTTGGGAGTAGATCAGGACACACTGGAAACAGGCAGACCTGAACGTGTGTTTTAAAGAGCTTTGAACCCACTA
Source organism: Heloderma suspectum (assembly GCF_057233095.1). Taxonomy (NCBI): domain Eukaryota; kingdom Metazoa; phylum Chordata; class Lepidosauria; order Squamata; family Helodermatidae; genus Heloderma; species Heloderma suspectum. The sequence goes on from NC_139462.1 coordinate 198,405,725, forward strand.
ACTCAGAAGTATTATAACACTGTTTGCATTTGCAGTGAAGCAACTTTTCAGAAACGGTGGACTTTATTTTATTTTTGGGTGGGATATATCCCCTGGCATTGCACGCTCCCTCTGCCGTCTTCTCACTTTAGTGGCCTTGTGATCTTGCAAGTTGGAGCCAGGAACAGAAGGGTTCCTAAAAAAAGATATTGTAGAGCTGGAAAAAGTGCAGAGGAGGGCAACTAAAATTATCAAGGGGCTGGAACATGTCCCCTATGAGGGAAGGTTACAACAGCTGGGATTGTTTAGCTTGGAAAGATGGCGAGTAAGAGGAGACATGATACAGGTGTACAAAATTATGCATGGTGTAGGGAATGTGGATAGGGAGACATTTTTCTCCCCCTCTCATAATGCTAGAACCCTGCATCATGCCACGAAGCTACTTGGTGGGAGATTCAGGACAGATACAAGGAAGTACTCATTCACAGAGCACATAGTTAAACTATAGAATTTGCTCCACAAGACATGGTGATGGCCACTAAGTTGGATGGCTTGAAAAGGGGCTTGGACAAATTCCTGGAGGAGAAGGCTCTCAATGGCTACTAGTCCTGATGGCTATGTGCTACCTCCTATATCAGAGGCAGTAAACCTATGTACACCAGTTGCTGGGGAACATGAGGGGGGGTGCTATCGCACTTGTGTCCTGCTTGTGGGTTCTCGGTCAACAGCTAGTTGGTCACTGTGTGAACAGAATACTAGACTAGATGGGCCCTTGGTCTGATGCAGCATGGCTCTTCTTACGTTCTTATGTTCTTAAGGGTTCAGGGTTGTTGTTGTTTTGTCCTGTCCTGTGTAGGAACTTAGGCAGAATGAAAGGTGGGGCTCCTCTCCTCCATTAGCTTCCCTCCCCATAAACCTTGAGGAGCGTGGACTCCCTTTCTCCCACCACTGGTAGTTATGCAGTTCCATATATACGTAAAACTAAGGCAGGACCATAGGGCCAGCTCCTTGTTCGGGGGTTGGACTGAGACAACTGGAGCTCTCCACATTGATCTTGTACAAACTCCAAGGAGGGCAGTGGGGCAAATATCTGGAATCACCACCCTCTTGTCCTCCTTCACTGCCTCCTCTCCTTGTGGCTTCAGCTTGATCCTCACATGGCTGTTGCAGCCAGAGGCAGCAACTTTTCAAAGTGCTATGCAGTTATTGTACTCGATTTTTCTTGTAAGACATGGTTCTACGAGAAAGCAAAAACAGGGATGCCATGCAGGGGGGCAGGTGCAGGCTAAAGACCTATGGAAGCACAAATGGCCTGTCTTGTTTCCATAGCAATTTTAGCCCTATTCAGATGTTGTGCCTGAATAGGGTATGGTAACATACATAAGGGGAATGGAGGTGTGCACCCCAGTCCTGGGCCCAACATCTCTGACCTCCCCATGTTGAGTGGGGAGGTTTGCAAGGGGCTTCCACACGTGTTCACTTGCACAATTGGGAATCCTGATAAAGCAGAGCTCCTAGCCATATGGAAGCTTCTGTTCACATTCAAGCCAAGCATGAGTAGAAGCCCCCTGCAGATCTCTCTGCTCAACACAGGGAAAGCCGGACTGGAATACATGAAGCCATTGGGGCAGCACCAACACATGATGACCTGTGCCTCTTAGGTGTGTTCCTGTACCCTGTTTGGGTATAACACCTGACTACCATGACCCCAAAAATGCCCTCATGCAACAACCTGTTTTTCTCATTGCCCAATTACTTTTGCAGTCACACCACAGAGAGGCGTGTCCATGAGCCCTGTCTAACTCATGACAGATTCCTGTCCCATCAATACTTTCAGTGCAGCAAAATACATTTGCTGCCTGAAATCATGGTGACATTGGAGGCTATTGTGTACTGGACCTTTGGGAGCAACCCTCCATCACCTTCTCTGTTGTTTCCTCTCAGTCAAATGAGAGACTGTAAGCTTCTTGTCATAGAGACCTGTCCTCTTGTACTTTGTAAATATACCAATCTCCCCCAATATAGTGCCCTCCAGATGTGTTGGATTGCAACTCCCATCATTCCCAGCCAGTATGGCCCACTTCAAGAATCCAGTTCAGATAACCATCAGTAAGAAAGTAATCACAAAATCAAAAGCACTACCTGGCTAAAGGTGTCAGCAAGGTCTTCTTCATTCACTTTTACTCTGCCCTGGGATCCAGTTCTGAATTCAATATTTTTGGCTGATCCGGTGTGGAAGACTAAATGGCCCCTTTCAGAGGACATGCGAGGCCTGGGGTGTCAAAAGGCAGAAGGTGGGCACATGGTGACAAACTTTCCAAAGACTTCAATGCTGCTTCATCTATTATATCACTTATTATGTCAGGTTTTTCAGCTCCAGTCTTACAAAGTCTAGCTGCAAATAAGACACCAAGAATGATACTTACTGTTCTTGATGGAGATCTCTTTTCTGTCTGCTTTTCTCAGCCAGATCAGATCCATAGTTTAATCCAGAAATAATCAATAATGTCACCAAAGTGCAAGCAAGGGAAGCTGAATGCCACATTGCTCACTTCCAGTCCTCTTGGACTGTGCAGTGAGTTAAACTGAAATCTGCATTATCTTCAAGGATTAACCCAGTGTCAGGTGTACTTTGCTCTTGAAGAAGTATTTGCATATTCACAGAGGTGCTTAGTCAGCGGTTTTCCCTCTGTCCCTTCACTTAGTTAGAAGACCCAGGGACATGCATGCACAAGACTGTATGGCCCCCCGGGAACTACAGTTTGGTTTCCCTTGTCTTGCACCTGCCCCATGGTGCCAGCTGTAGTGAAGAAGTTCTTAGAATTTAACTGCCCCACCAGCATAAACAAACACAGGTGAAAAAAGAGGGTTTTAAAACTGGATGTGGTACAACAATCACATACAATATTTGCAACAAGCAATCAAATATTAATTGTGTTCATTTAAATCTGACTTTGAGTGGCTGTTTATCATTTGCATTTATATTCCAGGAACTGCTGACCAGGAACTGTGGTGATGTGGTCCTGGTGGACCACATCACCACAGCTTCTCAGTAAAGTGACAGGAATGCTGGCCACTGCCCCATGCGGAGAACAGTGTCACTACAGCTTCTTAGAGAGGAACCTTCTGTCCAGACTGACCCCACCCAGGCTGCCCACTGGCAGGAAGGAGTATCAGAGGGCTTCCTCTCTCAGTGGAACTTTGCTTGAGGAACAAGGTGCTTCTGGTTGTTCTCTCTGGTTAACCCTCTGATCCTGATTGTGCTTCAGTCATGGTTTGTTCTGTGGTCCTGTTTCTAATTTGCCCTTTGATCCTGATTGCTCTTGAGTCTGGAATCCCAGCTCCTGATGCACTCCAGACTTCTCTTCTTGGCCTAGCCCGGACTCCTGCCTTTCTACCATGGCACTCAAGATGATTAACACTCAGAAGAAATATACAAGATACTCAACATACAAAAGATAGTTTGGTTAGCTACTCTGATCATGCAGTTCCCAGAAATCCATGAAAGTTTAATTAAGAATAAAAAGGTAACATTAAACAACTTCTATGCGTGCACCTTCAAAGCAATTAGCTTTGTGGTTCGCATAGTTTCAAAGCAATAAAGAAGAGTTTCATCAAGAGTAGGAGGTGATATTAGGGGTGCATTTGTTTACAAAGAGTAGCCAGGTCATCCTGAATGCTGACTGTACATGTACAAAATTTTATGTTACATTCCAAGCTACAGAATTTTTTTTTAATACTTCAAATAAAGAAAGAAATATCTTCTGGGGGAAATTATACTTCGTTACAGGCTGGACAAATCCTCAGGGAAAGGAATAGACAGGGCTGGTGCCAGACTTCAGTAGGCCCTTAGCATGGTGTAGCTGCCAGCACCAGCCACTCACCTCACCTCCACCATCACTACAGTGAGATGTATTGTATTTTTGCTTAAATTATAGCAATTATTTCTAAATTTGAATATATCCATACAACTTTGCGCATGTAAATTTTATGCAAAGATGTGTCCCCTTTTATCCTCCTCATTGGCGGTGCATGTCCACTTTTTGGCAATGCATAAGTGCCCCCCCCCCCCAACAGGTGATGAAGAGGCAAGAAAAGGAAAACTTGGAAAATTAGTTGGAGGTTGAGTGTGAAGATTGTCCAGGAGCCAGAGGGATGGGAGGATCAGAGAGCGAGACAGCTAATGGAAAATGTAGGCAGAGCACAGGCGGGTTCAAGATGTTTTGCTGCCTGTGGCAAAGGACAGGATCCCCTATTCCATGTTCAGAAGACAACCAGACTGGCAGTTCAATCTTACTTCCAAGTCTGGCTTCTCCTATTTCACCTGATGGCAGCAGAGTAGCTTATGAGGTGCAGGGCAGGTTCTGTGGTGCATATACAGCTCTGTCCTCCAACACCTTGCTGTCACCCTCCAGGATCTGCTGCCTGAGGCAACTCTCCCTAATGATAGGGCCAGCCCTGGCAGAGCAGCTGGGGAAAAGAAAGCCAATTTATTGAATAAATGGACAGGCTGGTGGGATAGGGGAAGAAGGTAAAAGCCGTAGGGAGAGGCAGGGATGTTTACAAAAAATAAAAGCTCAATGGGAAGAAAAGATTTGGTAGCTGAGCTGGAAAAGCACAGACAGGGAAGATGGAGAGAAGGAAGCAGGGGGCTCAGGGAAAGAACCATAATGGAGGTGGGGATCTGAATATAGTAGAGCCAATATGTGGGAAACACTTCCATTAACATTTTGAGCCCTTCTGAAAAGCACTCCTATTCCTGCAATCATAGAAGGTCTCCTTCCTCAGCACCCACAGTGACACAGCAAGCATTGGCCTCACTCAGAGTTGACTTCATAACATTCATACGTAGCTGAATCCAATTGGCAAGACGGTCTCATGAATTCATCATTGCACTGGCTATGTATTTCCTGGTAGACTAGATCACACTGTGAGGACGAGAACACCACCAGCACACTTGAAAGAAAAGAGAAATGGTGCCCAAGTAGCAGCCTAAAGGGGTTGCGAATGGCTTCAAACGAGCACAGAAAAGGTAAAAACTGTGCAATGAAAACTCCTCCCTTCCACCCCCACTTGGGCCAAAATGTTTGGTTTGCAGATATTTGGCACAGCTCTAGATCTGAGAGAAGAAGGAGCCAAGAACAAAGAAGGGAGGCTGCCCGCTCAGAGTCTAATTAGGAGAAGGACAATGTGTTGTTAGTGGGAAGGGAACTGAGCAGGAAAGGGTGCTTTGGAGTGGAAAACTGTGGGTCTATATACATTTGGCTCAAACAGAGCTAAGGAATATTTTTCAAGTAGTTTAAAATATTTTCAAGTAGTTTAAAATAACCCAGTTATTGAATATTTCATTGTTTAATCAGTCTCTCTCTCTCTCTCTCTCTGACCTTTGCAACAGTGAAACACTGTGGTGTGCCAATGTATCTCGAACACAGCTGAATTGGCAGTGGGACCAGCATCACACTGCCCCAGACTGCTGCCTTTGCCACAGCATGGATTGACGGCAACAGTGGAAGGGCCAGTGGAGGCTGGTGGTGCCAATGTCAGTGGGGCAGTGAATCTGCTGGGTTTCAGTCAGAACCAATCAGAACTCTAGAGGAGCTACCTTGAATAGCTCCTTTAGAGTTCCGACCAGTCCTGACTGAAACCCAGAACGGATTTGCCACTGCACTGACTTTGGAGCCACCACGGGGAAGGCTCTATCAAGACCACTGCCCACTGCCGATATACATGGCTGATGGCCGGGTCATTAGCTGGCAGAACACCAGAGTGTATGCAGAAGTCTCCTGACCTCCCTTTAAAAAATCATTGTGTGAATTAAAATACGAATGTAACAGCACTGAATAAAAATGAGAAAAAAATGTCTAGTTTTTCTCTGCTTTTGTTTTCCACGTACCAAGGAACCTGTGTGTTTCTCCTAAGGATGGAGATGGTTCTGAGTAAAACAGCTGGATTTTATACTTTCAAAAAAATGAAGGGTCAACCATTGTTTGTTTCTGCAGCCCTTGGAGAGTCCTAGGTGTAACCTGAAACCATCTCAGCACCTGATACAGCCTGATTTGAATGTCTGCAGCCTCTTTCCACATCCCATCTTAAGATTGTCACTAGAAGCAGACTCCATGGCTTGAAAGTCAGCTACTTCCCCACCCCCTTTGCACTGTTTACCATCTTGCTTGAAGAGTCCTGGAGAATACAAAAGAGTGCACATGATTCTGGGACCTTTGGTGGACCTAATAAAGATATTGCCCAAATATGGATTTTGGAACAAAAGCAAGATTCACTTTAACCACATTCCAGCAACCATTTAAACAATGAGGAAGTGGCACTGTTTTCAAAATGGTTTGTACTTTAATTTAACAAATACTAGATGATATCAAGCAGCTATAGTAAATTATGCAATAATAAATGCTGTTTAAGCGAGGGGCTGTAGCTCAGAGGTAAAGCTCATGCTTTGTATGCAGAAGGTCCCAGCTTCAGTGCCTGGCATCTTAAGGCAAAAGGATCACATACTAGGTGATGTCTGCATCTTAATGCAAACTTCCCTAATTTTGCATTTTCAGACTAATACATGAACTGAAACTGTTATCCATCAAAATTCGCACTTCTCCGAATTTTGCAATGGAGTTCTCCTTTGAATAAAAAAAATGCATATATTAGGGAAAACAATGCTCAGACGTGCGTTATATTAGGAACATTGCTTGTAAAAATATGTATATTAGGCAATATATGCATGTATTTGGACTAATCTGCACAAAAATTCTTACAAATTCTCATGCAAACTTTTAAAACAAAACAAAACTGTGACAAACCAAACTTAAGAGAGCAATCCTATGCTCCCTAGACAGCATCTGGGGGACATAGGATTGTTCAGTTTCTGGGATCCAAGGTCAGAACCAGTGATCCAACCTCAGAGCCCAAAAACTTCCCCTCCCCCTCCCGCTCATAACTAGTGTGGTTCTCTCCACACTGGCTAAGTCTCTGCACTCAGAAACAGAGTGTGGAGAAAGGAAAAAGTGAGTGGTCCTGGGGATGGGGAGAGGAGGAGACAGTGGAAGCTGCTTTGCACAGCTTCCTATCAGGTCCCAGACTCCTTCCCTCCCCCTCCCCAAAGCCATGGCTAGACAGGTAAAATCACCTGTCTAGCCGAAATGCAGGGCGCATAGTCGGCAGCCTCCGATTTCAGAGGCTGGCAACTACTGGATAGGATTGCGCCCCAAGACTGGAAAAAATAGAAGCTGAGAGAACCCCAAATTGACAGATTGATCCATCCTTAATCTGGAGCGCTGCCCCTAAAAGGGAGTCAGTTTGGCATAGTGGATGGTGTTTGATTTGGATCAGGGGAATTTCACATCAAATCTGCCCTCCAAATGCAGGTTCACAGGTGACCTTGGGTAAATGGTAACCTCTCTCGCTGGCTCAATATAGCAGGCATGGCAAAGCTCATGCATTCTAGCTTGCACTACTTAAGGAAAAGGTGGGGTACAAGCATGATAAATAAATCCAGGCCTCACCTGACCAATTTTAAACTGGCTTGCCTGGGGCTTTTTAAAGTTCGGTCAAACTTGCATCTAAGAAAAGACAACGGGATTCCCCCCGCTTTTTTTTTTCCTGACTAACAAAACTAACTGGGTTTTTAATCTACTCATACAAGATTACTGACTGTTACTCATGATGACAACTTTGGAAATCCATAGCCATTTGAGTCAAAAGATATAGGAACATGGTATTTTAGTTTTACTGATAAAACGTTGGATCTCAATATCCTTTGGGGTGCAACAGTGTCAAAACAGTGTCAAAAAATTATTACTGAAAATAGTAATGTGAACAGTTTGTTTAGGGATCTGGAAGTACAATAATAATGTACTGTTAGTTGATCTATATCTAAAAATCACAGCTGGTCTAAAATCCTCCTTTCATGAAAGGGATGGACATTCCCATGGCATGTTTACTACCCCTAGGTCAGACTGTGAGAGTTGGGGACAACATGCAATCAGTTCGTCCACTCACAAGCTTTGTCATTGGCATTTGTCAGATCGGGGAGGGAATTTCACCAGTCTGGAGCAGGGATAATGTTCCCAGCCTCCAAATTTGGTTTGGCAATCAGAAATATTACATCTGAACTGGACCATTTTGTGATGGTCCTAACTCTTCTGGTAAGTTCTTCCTCATGATATGGCCAGGAGATCTGAAACTCACCATGCAAATGCTGAACCCAAAGGCAAGACTAAAGCAAAGACTGGATCTTAGAAACATGTGGCCATTTACCATGTAACAGTCTATATACTCAAATGTGAACTAAAAGATGTCTGCTTTTCAAAGTCCAGTTCCCACTAACATTTATTAGACAACCAAGAATCGAAATGTAATAACACATAAAATAGTAACATAATCACTAAGATTCTCATTGAAATTACCAGAAATGTAGTATTTGTTCCAGTTGATATGTTGTACCACTTGAGTTTTGAAAGACAGCATAGAGGGTACGAAGGATAATGAGTGAATACTCCTATTGAAAACATGGCTAACTTAAGTCCCATTGATTTCAGTGGGTCTACTCTAAGTATGACTAAGACTGGATCCATCCCATTATATTCTTCTCCTTCTGTGACTTCTCTGCATGATTAATCCTCTCCATTAATAACTCTCAGGCAGATTGGAGAACTCTCGAGCCACAATTTTGTAATTATTCCTAATTTTTGTGACTCCTAGATGAAGATTGTCTAGACTACTAAGACAAGTCAGTTCCTTGTCTGCTCAAGACTGTTCTGAACAATCCTAACCTAATATAAAATCTGCTTGAACTAGATTTACTTCAAAAATTATCACACTGGAGGCACATTTTCTCAACACAAGAATAGAGGCTTGAGGCATTTCGAGCTATTTTTCAGTGAGTGTCTCACTGCAGTTCACTTACTATCAGTAGTTGCATGCTACAGAATGGATAGTTTGGGTTGATCTGGGTAGGTGGGCTAGAAGGTTGATAGTTTTGCCTTGTGGTGGTGGACTTGATGGCCTTTTGATTCTTGGCAGGACAATGGGCAAAATTCAATGTCATGTGAGTGGACTTCTCACTCATGCAATGGGACTTCCCCCCTCTTCCCCTATACCCCCAGATCTGTAGATCTGATTCTGATGATGCACAGGAGGCTCCAGGGGGAGAGGGAATCGCCTACCTCCCTGTTCTGCTAATATAAGCTGTTCCATTGGCAGGAGGGGTTAACTGGATACAACCCTATGATTCTATGGAAGGTGTATTGAAGAGCAGTCATGTCTTGAAGCTTGCATATATCGATTTCTGTCCTGTCCTGTCAATAGAATGCCATGACATGGTGCCAAATGAATATCCTTTACATACGAACTTTACGTTTTGCCCTTGCCGCAACAATCGAATACATCTTACTATACAATTTTCAGTACACAGATGAGAAATCTGTTCTTCTTAGCAGTATATTTGGTACTAGATAACTGGTATACAGAAGAATATTGAGTAAGAATTCCAGGTTCTTTCTCCACTGTTGACGTCTCGCCAAAGTAAATGTTTAATTCCTATAATGTCTTATCAGTCATTATGCTTCGCAGTTTTCCTTTAAAAAAAAAAAAAAAAGTCTCAGTAGGTCACCTCTGATTTTTCTCTAGCAACGTTTTCTCCTTTTGCATTGTGGTGCCAGAACTGTATTCCAGATAGTTGCAGATACTCCTTCCATAAAGACCTAGGCAGAGATGTAGAACTTCACAAAAGACATGGACCACACTGAGCCCAAAGCAATGAAATGCACCCAAAGTAGACGTTCCGTTTTATCCATAGCAATGTCAGTAGGTGGTGGTCATGCATTCATTTAACCATGCAGATAAAATAGGTTAGAATATCAGGTGTAATAGTAGGTGAGCAGAGCTGATCAGGGTTCAGCCTCACAGTGTGTGTGTGTGTGTGTGTATCACACACTTTCTTGATAACACACCTACATCAGGGATGGTTTTGTGATAGGATCCTCACATGCCGCACTCTCCTTTCTATCATATACATGATGCATTTGGGTGCTCCTTTTCCTCCTTCATGTGTGAGCAGTACAAGCTGTGGGCTCTGGGTTGAATCCAATGCTACCGTTTTGCTAACGGGAGGCGTTCTGTGAGTGGTGGAATTGGGAAAGGAGATTTCCCCCTCCCCACATATGCCTTCAGCTCTGCACAGCTGAGAAATCCCCCGGGGCAGATTTTAGGGCAGTGCAGAGGACTGCGGGGGGGGGGGGGAGAAGAGAGAGAGCAAGTCCCATCACGCTAGTGGACGTCCACTGGTGTGTCATCAGATCTAACCTATTGCCTTAATTATCCAAAATGCATGTGCATAAACACACACCCACAACTTATGAAATGTGATGTTTTAAAAATTAAAACATTATGAGTGTCCTACATTTTGTGATATCCCTTTGGGCTAAATTAATAAATATATTTCACACCGGCTACTTGGTGAGACGTAGGTGTGACCTAGCCAGTACCATTAGTTTTATTGCTGAATACTGTTTTTAATCGTATTTTAATTTTTATATTTTATGATTATATTATAATTATTGAACACTTCGATGTTCACTGGAAAGTGGTCTATAAACCTGTGTAAGAAATAAATTATCATTCCCTTTATTTCCAGTGTTCAGGCCGTGAGTGCCATTGCCAAAATGACACCACCCATGTGTAAGGGGAGAGGTAGCAGCAGGCTGGGGGGAACCTCAGGTTTGCAGAACTACAAAAGAACCTGTATGGGGCAACCCAGCAAGGCAACCATGGAATGCTGGTGGTTGATGGGGGAAAATGGAAAACTGAGCAAGGGAATGGAATAGAGTATTAAGAAGGAGGGCGCTGAACAGAAGAACAGAAGAAGAGCCCTGCTGGATCAGACCAAGGGTCAATTTTGTCCAGCATTCTGCTCACACAGTGGCCAACTAGCTGCCGACCAGGAACCCAGAAGCAGGACACGAGTGCAACAGCACCCTCCCACCCATGTTCCCCAGTAACAGGTGTACATAGGCTGACCCACTCTGGTACCGGAGGTAGCACATAGCCATCAGGACTAGTAGCCATTGATAGCCTTTTCTTCCAGGAATTTGTCTAACCCCCTTTTAAAGCCTTCCGAACTGGTGGCCATCACCACTGCCTGTGGTAGCAAATTCCAGTTTAACTATGCGCTTTGTGAAGAAGCCCTTCCTTTTATCTGTCCTGAATCTCCCACCAATCAGCTTCCTGGGATGACCCTGAGTTATAGTATTTTGAGAGCAGGAGAAAAATGTCTCCCTATCCACATTCTCCACACCATGCACAGGAGCACTCCACACTGCAACATTTTGATGCAGATCCCACTTTTAATAACAAAGAATTGCCCATTCGTCAAAGATGCTGTGACGTTATATCTGATCGTATCTGAAGTGGTAACATTTAAACCAGCCTTCCACATTCTATTTTAGATATTTCCTGTCATTCTTTGTCACAAGAAAGATATTAACTAATGAATGCAGTTATTCATCTAAGGGGTATGTGTGGCAAATCCACAGCTTGTAACAGTGAAAGGAAGGTCACCACTTGGTGCAATCAGTCCTGTATGTGTGATTTGCATTATATTATTAATTATTAGTTTTGTTGGCAATTTCTATGCATATTAGGCTCTAAATCAGGCTCCTCCAACCTGGTGCCCTCCAAATGTGTTGGACTACAATTCTCATCGTCCCCTGCCTTGTTGATTAGGGATGACTGGAGTGGTAGTTCAACACATCTGGAGGGCCCCATGTACGGGAAAGCTGCTCTAAATTCTGTGTCTAAAACACTGTCTAAGAATACCCAGAAGGGCATGGCGCACTTTGCCAATGACAGAAGATGCTATCTTTATTAATTCAGGACGTATAAGCAGTGAAGCCACAAAAGCACTTAAGGGGTTTCATATATCTGGGAAGCAAGACATATTGGACATCTAATGGGCTTTGGTTTTAAACAAACCTACACAGGAAATTGAGCTGACTTTGATATTGCGAGGCAAGTCTCCTGTGGGGTGAAAAGTCTAACGTCAGGCTAAGCAATAGAGGAAATGTGGAAAGCAGAAGAGGAAAGCTTTATCCGACAGTAATTAATTGTCAGGAATTTTAGTTTACAAAAATGATTCCCATAAACACAAGATAGTTCAAGCCTTTAGCCAAATCTAAAGACATGATACGAAGGGTGCCATTCTATGCCTGTTTAGCCAGAAAAAAAGTCCCACAACCACCAGCATGCCCCAGCCACTGGCTGAAGCATGATGCTGGGAGTTGTAGGGCATTTTTTCTGGCTAAACAGACATAGGATGGCACCCTAAGCTCTGTTTTTACAGCCCTAATTTAGGAACGCAAACAAGGCTTGCAGTAAAATCCTGCAGTGTGGAATGCTGTTGTCCAGTATTCTAGTCAGCCAGCCACACCTTCCTCCATGTCACTCCATTCCCTTTCCCACAGGGTTTCCCTCCTCCACCCCTCACAGTCAGTCAGCATTGCGTGGATACTGAGCCCACTCAGTCCTCACTGGGCTGTTGTGGGGATTCCCCACTGCCAAGTTTTTTTTCCCCTTGAAGAGATGTTGTACTTCTGCAAACCTTGGGCTTAATTCTGAGTCTGCCGACCTCCCTCTTTGGCATAAATGGTGCCATTTTCGCTACATCGGTGACGGCACTCACCTCTGAACAGAATAGACGGACTGACAAAATACTGCCTTATTCCAGTCAGACAACTTGTTCATTTAGCCCAATACTGACTGGGCAGCGGCTATGCAGAGTCTCAAGCAGAAGTCTTTTCCAGCACCTGCTTGCTACCTGATCCTTTTAACAGGAGAGGCTAGGAATTTAAGCTGGGAACTTCTGCATGCAAAGCATGTACTCTATCAGTGTGCTACAGTAAACAGAATAACTCCATAAAAGGCATGGGACATATCGACGCTACAGATTCCTTCAGTCCTATAGATGATCAGACATTACTTCTCCCCAGGGAACTCTGGGAAATGTAGTTTGGAGGTGTGTGGGGGGGTTCTCTAGCAGAATCTAACGAAGGATCTCTAACAAAGAATTCTCAAGCTACAATTTCCAGGATTCCTTGGGACGACTGGTAACAATTAAAATGGAGTAAAAGTAACAGGTATGTTTTTAAAGTCATACAGAGTAATTGCACACATTTATGACTTTTCTTACAAAATAGTTTATTGAAAATATTTGTACCCCACTGTTGTGCTGGAGTTTAGAAGAGCCCAAGATGACTTATATTTTGAAAAAAAAAAAAAGTTCTTTAATTGACTATAGGCATTTATTTTTCACTAGCAAAGGTAGCTCAGTGTTCACAAATTGAAAACACAACATTAAATTTCCATTTTCAATAACAGCCTCTATTTCCACAAGTTGTTAAGACAGATATGTGGAAATATGTTTTTTCTTCAAACATTTGTAATGGAAGCTGAACATTAGCAGCCACACAGATACATCATGGTGATCTTTAATCCAGTTCCAGAGGAGAAATCCATCTTCTGATGTAGTTGGATACATAGCAGACGGTTCACCTGATTACATTCGAATATTATTCAACCAGAGCTGAGATTAATTTAGCAACCACATGTACATTAAGGCTGTTTCCAAGCAGTCGGTAACACTGTTTTGTGGTTACATTATCAGGAAAACCTAAAACAAACATAATTGATAATAAATACATTTTTAAAAAGTCAAAGGCAGGTCTATTATATTAACTCATTCTCTCAATCATAGGAATGTTCTCAATTACTAATGCAATACTCATTATTCCTATATATGTATAGCAGTGCAATCTTATACATATCTACTCAGAAGCCAGCAAACTAGAAAAGAGAGGACGTCTCCAGTGCTGGAAAATGCCAATAGCCTTTATTGACTTCGGTTCCTACTGAGAAGTCCCACTGAGTTGCAGCTGAGGCTGCAATCCTATACTTGTGTAAATAGGAGTACGCCCCATTGAACTCAATGGGAATCTGCGTAGACAAGTATAGAATTGCATTGCAAGTATTCCATTATCTTGGTCTCCTTCAGAACCTACAGCAGTCATTAGAAAAACCAACCCTTACTTGGAATAGACCTTGGGCCTACTGAGAGCAAGGTCTCTATGGTTTTTGAATTCCTAGTGCTTAATAACCACGGCACATGAACTCTACCATAGCTGATCCATAAAATATAAAAACCCAACATGTACTCCCATTAGGCACATTTACTTCATGGCTTTCAGTCTACCAGCTATTCAGCATTAGTCTTTGCTACTCTGAGGAGGGATTCCTCCAGAACGTTCCTATTTTAGGGAACAGCTTGTTTTGCTTGCCTTTTCACTGCTGTTTGGCAAAGAACATTTTTGCCAGGTTTGGAGTCGTTTTCCTCCCTGTAATATTCATGTCCAGTGAACTGTGGAAAACTGGATTCAAGTGACTCCAGTCCTAAATGCTATGCTCTGAAATACCTTTTATTTGCAAATGGGAAAGTAAAGTAACACACTATTGAGCCTGCATGATCAACCACTCCTGCACTTCTCTCTTTTTCTCTTTGAAAACACATTAGTAGGAGGGAAAAAGCCCTTCTCAATAATCTGATGTCATGCTTTTGAAAGCTAGTCACAGGTGCAAGGACATCCTGGTCAATCATAATGATGTTTTTTCAGCAATCTTAAGAGACCTATTATATTAATGACAATAAAACAATTAGAAGGCTGTATGACTCCACATCACAGCTATGTCTCCTACATCTGAAAGGAAGGAGCACCAATAAAGCCATTCCTAATATCCAAAGAGACTATGAATTGTGATTATGGACCACTTAATATATATTTAAAATGCACTGCAACGTAGCCAGCAATGTAATGCTACAGTTGGCTACATAAGGTTCTGCACTTAGAGAATGAATTTACTACAAGTATATAGAATATGTTTTAAAAACTAGGCACATGTCACCTTTTAAAAGGCTGTGTTATAATGGACTGAACAAATTCAGGATCAAAGATACCTGAGGTTCCAACAGTAGTTATGCTGAACATCCTTCACTGGGCTGTTGAGTTAGAGGATACAGAAATGAACTCCATTTTGCTGATAGCAGCCAAGATGTATATTGCCTCTTTTTGGAAGAAACGGATTGCTCTGTGTCAGATTAGTTTCACAGAATCTGGGGCATGTCAAAACTAACTTACTCAAATTTGGGAAGGACAATCAAGGACAAATCTTTACAAAGTCAAGTCATATGTAAATGATAAATAATTTCAGGACAATATTGAACAGTATTCACTCTTCTCTGTACATTGAGTGATTTTATGTATGTGTGTGATTGTTTGTGTGCGGTATACTTATAATATATTTTTAAAAACTTGACACATACCAAATTCAGGAGGAAATCCATGTAGATTTGCTATTTCTCTTGGAGTAAAGTACCGCAGTTTAAGCATTGATAGCTTTGTAAGCTTCTCATCTTCAGACAAACTATTGAAGGACTTAAATACCGACTCAAGCTGTGGAAAAATGTACAGGTCAGCTGCTCAGGATGTACCATTACTTGGGGCCAGCCCAAGACATTTTACTACCTGAGGCAAAGGACAAGTTGGCATTCCCCATCCACATTTTGGTTTGTATTCAATGTTAGTCTAACTTAAGTCCCATTCATTTCAATAGGTCTAATCTAAATAGGACAAACACTGACTATAACCCATAGAATCCAACCAGACTGACAGTTGAATCTTACTTCAGCACTGGTGATGGGACAGATTCATCAATCTCACCTGGAGGCAGCAGACTAGTTTAGGGGGAGCGTAGCAGGCTAGCTTAGGCCCTGATTTCCAGTATCCGCCACATCCGCTGCCTTATTCTGTCTAACGGTAGGGCTGGCCCTGGCATTACTTTATGATAGTCTTACCTGAATGCATTACTTCTTCAGCAATTATATATCACAAGGCCCCTGAAAAGCATCGTAAGGAGAGCTGAGCTAAAACTGTGTCATAGGCCCATCTGACTGTGGGCTGGGGCATGGACAGGAAGTAGTGGGCCAGGAGGCAGTGGCTGCTTCAGAAAAAAAATTAGTGAAGGTACAGAAGGAGAAAAATACATTTGCGGCGGGGGGGGAGAGGGGTTGTGAAAAGTGCATTTCCTTCAAGTAACTGCAGGGGTCCAGGAATGCACAGCAGGTCGGGGAGGGCAAACCATTTGTCTGGAGGTGCTTGCCGTTCCAGGTGCTGCCTATGCCAAGAGGTGTGCACTTTTAACTCCGCCCCAGAAAACAGTGTATGTAACAAGGAAGGATGCCTGAGCTTGTTCTCAGTTGGTCAGGGAGCGTCCCTCATGGTCTAGCTCAAAGACTGCACAGCGCCTTCATTCTCAAGGCTTCATTCTCAAGGCTTCATTCTCAAGGCTTGGGTCAGCTTATTTAAGCTTCGCCCTGTGGACCAGCTTAGGGGCTGAATAGCTCTTTATAGCTTTAAAAACATGGCCCTTTGAGGAGTGTTGGCACAGCTACTCGTCAGCAATGCTTTATGGCCAAACCTTGTGGGGGGAAGTAGAAGAAGTTTTGATTCGCGTATCAGATCAACAGAGAACTCTCCCTTGGCAAAACAAACACATTTCGGTAAGAAAATCAAAATTCACAAAACACACACACACAACACACACACCAGCTTAGCATTCGTCTTTAGGACTGGCCTAGTGCCAAGATAAAGAATTCAAGCTGGGGATATTGAATGGAATACAAAATTTCAGAGCAAAGATTCAGAAGGTTCTGAATCTGACCATTCCAGCCTTCCAGGCGAGTGAACAAGCTGTAGTTCTGCATCTTGCAAATTGGGTGATATTAAATAGTGATATCAGTGAGGAATGCCTCCAAACCATGGCTAAGGGCACAATCCTAGGCATGTATGGACAGAAAAAGGTCCAACAGTTCCCAGCATGCCCCAGCCAGCCATGTAGGACTGGGGAATGCTGGGAGTTGTAGGACTTTTTCTGCCTAAACATGCACAGGATTTGCATGTTTCCCTAACAGCCCTAAGTCTACAGTAGACATCAACCACCCCTATTGTAGATGAAAAACATTTACTCCTGCCTAAACGAAGCTGTTATAAAATTAGCTGTGATTGACAGGGACAAATGGGTTTAATGAAAAAGCAAGTGAACATGGCAAGCAAGATTAACAGGTCATGTGGAAAGAGTTGGAAAACGAGGCTAGGAAGAACATTATGCAGTGTCCCTAAGGATCTGAGTGGACAGGACTGGCTGTATGAGAGGACCGCATAGCGTAGACTGGAGGTCCACACTGCCAGTAGCCCTCCCTGCAGCAGGACTACCTGTCATCCGTGTTCTTCCAATTGGAGCTAGGCAGCCACCATTTTAAATTTCCCACAGTGGCCCAGAACAACATTAAATCAGGTGCCCCATGGGACTGTGGGAAACTTACAAGTGTGCCTCATAGCTGCCTGTGTGGGGCCCCCAAGAGTGGAAACCATTATGTCTATTGAAGTCTTGATTGGATCCATATTCAAATTTTCATCTGACAAGTCTGAACTAGAAAATGCTTGTTAGTCTAAGTATACCTAAACCTGAGAAAAGTAATATTCTTATCCATTTCTATTATTGTGACCTGAAAAAATTGTTAGACAATGTAAAAGAACCTATAAATTATAATAAAGTATGGCTCAATTGTTGTCAGACTTTTTGCCAAACACACCAAGTTGGATCCAGACTTAGTCATACTTATAGTAGACCCATTGTAATAAATGAGACCTAAGTTAATCATGACTACCTTAAGACCCATTTATAATTAACCCATTACGATGACACCAGTTTTTGAAATTTGTAACTGCTATTTTACAACAGCACAATTTTAATGGGCGGGGGGGGACTTCCCTGTAAGCTAATAACTTCTCATAAAGAACAAAGATATATTCCTATTTCTGATGAGGGCCAGCTGTTAATTCAACAATGTTATACTACTGAAAAGAACAATATTAGAGTTTGCAGATTCTAACACATCTTGATTATGGTTCATTTGCTGTAGATTTGTCTCTTGCTGCAATGAATTGTGTTTGATGTGATCCTCTGTCCATTCTTTTTAGGAATGTGCCATTTTTCCTTTCTAAATGTAACAATGGCTTATATTAGCCAGGGCTATTTTTGGATGAAAATAGTCATGATTTGCACACAGCTGCAAATCGTGGGTAAACTAACCCATGATTCACTGTGCACAAGCAGGAGTGAGTGAGCATACTGCCTCCAATGCGCTCCACACATCCGCTTTCTGCAAAAAACCCCGATTGGCCCAATTTGAGGTTGTGAGCATGATGTGTGAAATCAGACCACTGGGATGGTTAGGGGCTAAATTATGGGTTATTTTTAGAAAACAAAAGTGAGGAGTGCATCACAGGCAGCTCGCTTGTTCACTCCCACTCATGCACGAACCACTCATTCATCGGGCCAAAGACCGATTACTATTAAGATGCGCATGTCGCTTTTTTGAATGATTGCTCTCTTTCCTGTTTTGATTAGTGTGTATATATTCACTAATGTGTAGTCCAAACATATGGCTTTAAAAGCACTGCCTATGCAAAAACTGAAGTGAAATAATTTTTCAGATATTTGACATCTTCATTTGTTCTGCCAGCTGAACGAATGTTGACTTGTTTTCTTTCCCAAATGACCTGGGTCCTGCATCAGTTCTGGAAATGCCTCATAAATCTATTTGATTCTGATCTTTAAACTACATGTGAGTACTCCAGAAAATATTCACATACACAAATAATATACTTGGACTTGACTACAAGTATTCAGGCAACTTACACTTGTTCAGATGTGGAGTTTTTGCTGGCTGCTTTGCTACTGGAACCCGCATTGCTCCCTATATATCCTGATTAACTAAGGGGGCAACCCCATGTACGTTTAGACAGAAAAAAGCCCTGCAACTCCCACCATTCCCCAACCAGTATGGGGAATATTGGGAGATGTAGGACTTTTTTCTGTCTAAATACGCATAGGATTGCACCCTAAACCAGAGAAAATATACCTTAAAATTCATTAACCAAGGAACAGATAAACGAGGCCACTGTACCTGAATATCTTCTGCCATCTGTAACACTGAGCCAGTTCCTTCTATATAGTGCCCATACCTTAAAATCAATTAAGAGACATACATTAAGATTCCTGTGAGATTTCCAGTATTGATGAGTGCAGAGGTTAAAAGGACAGCACTCACAAATGGACTGATAAAAATATCTGGAAAAGACATTCTTATTTAATGCAACCAATCTGGGCATTGTAAGATTAGCCAGTGTGGCCAAAAATAAAAGGCCATACTATGTAACCAATCCATTTTCATTGGCATGACCTGCACACATTGTCAGGAGTTTTCTGCACTTGTTTGCATTACCATTTCCTCCTTTTCAGATTCCCCTTCAACCAAACCACAATGGTATGATGGGAGATTGCTAACCTATAGGGTAGACACAACCGGGTGTGTGTACATCATTCTCTTGGGTGTACGCACGACTCATGCAATCATACAGATCCTTCATCGTGTGAATGCGCTAACAGATGTTCAAAATGCATTTCCCATTACACGTGCAAGGAGAGGGGCCACTTCAGAGATCTGGGCACATGGGTATTTTAGAAAGAAGCATTAGCAAAGGACTCGTGGATTGATTTCAAAAGACCCAAAGCAGTGGACTCAAACCAGATGTTGTTTTTAATCAATACTTTCAACTCGCGCCAAGCATGTTGATTTTAAAAAGCACCCCCTCCCTGCGCAAAAAAATGCCTACAGTTAACAGCAAAGAGTCCAGAATTTTAAAAATGATGGTCTCCCTCTTCTGGAGCCAATGTGGTTTTTTGTGTAAACACATTTACTTAGCAGTCTCTTGCAGGCTGTCATTTCACGTTAATTATAGGTGAACCAGAATCTGAGAAGCAGGCTTGGTTTGCTTGATAGCTATTGTGCAAGTACAGGCTGAATACAGAGGGAGTTTGAGAAAGGGCGTTTTATACCTAGTAAAAGCATGCAAAATATTAAACATTTGGGGGGCGGGGGAGAGAGAAAGGAAGGTCATCGTTTGTGTTGGGGTGGGAAAACTTTCTATACAGTGAGCAGCTAGAATACTGCTTTGTCAGGGCTATCTGAAGTTACAAAATGACCCTAGCAGGAATATGAGACATGGGGTTGGATCCAAATTTGGCATGTGCAACTTGACTGGTGCAAGTAAACTTTCCCCACCCCCTCCACCACACGGCAGGCTCCTCCACCCCACGGAAAATGCTACAGAGAGGGGTTTGCTGAATGGGTTGAGCTGTAATACAGGAGATCCAGCAAAATCAGGTAAGGGCACCTTCCAGGAGCAGAGCCATTCCATCAACAAAAGGCCAATCCTGAATCCAATCCCTGGAATTCTAGGGAGAGTTTAAAATACCTTGCTAGATTGTGGAGCGCTCTTCCCAGTGAGGTCCCTGATGCCACATTGTCAACTTTCCAGCACCAAGTTAAGGCTTTCCTCTACTCCAAGGCATTTTATGGCATATGACAGAGCTCTTAATGTAGTAGTTTTATCAGTTTGTGGTATTTATTGTTAATTGTGTTTAGTAGTTTTAAAGAGGTTTTAAATTTTGTATTTTTTGTTGCAAGATGCCTTCCTGGATCACAAGGATACACTGCTGGAAACAGAATACTGAACTATTAAGAGCAAGGGTAGGGAACTCACAGGACATGGGCCACATGCAATCTGTGACTGACATTCATGCAGTCCAGCCCCCTCCCTGCCCGAGAATGAAGTGCTTAAAGCACTAGGACTTGCCCAAGACATTTTGCTGCCCAAGGCAAAGGAGAAAATGACTCCCCCTCCCCCACTCCATGTACAGGAGCAGACTGGACTGCCAGTTGAGCCTTACTTCAATATTGGTGATGGGATAGCATCCTCCACCACACCTGGAGAGCAGCAGGCCAGTTTAGAGGGCACAGGACAGGCCACGTGGCACACACATCTCTGTCCTCCAACATAGGGGAATGGCCAGGGTGGGGGCGCAGGAAGAACAGCTGGGGAGGCTACTGCTGCTGTCCCCCAACTTCTTCCATCTTAGGAAGTTGCCTCATTTTACCTAATGGTAGGGCCGGCCCTGAAAAGCATGAATCTAGCTGGACCCACACTTTTGAAAGATTCTGTGGCTTGGACATGGCAGAAAGAGAAGGGGTGACGCCCAAAGTATTACCCCCAAGGGAACATGCCCCTCAACAGAAAAAAAGTTTCCTACCCTTGACATGGAACGTGACCTGATCCAGCAATGCAATGCTGATGTTCTCTTCCCTGAAGCAAAACATCCCATTTTGCTCCTGCGTTTGCAGCTACCATTGCTGGGAAAACAGGGATTTAGGAACACCCCAATATTGAACTGTAGAAACAATGTAACTAAGTTGAACTTCATTATGCTATTTCAATTTCTACAATTTGAGGGCTTAGGCATGAAGCAGCTGGGGTGCAGTTAGGTAATTTTCGACTCTGGACTTAATGGTATTAGGACTGGGGGGCTCTTTGGGCGTTAATGTTTATTACTTCATGTTCTTCAAAATGTGGTAAGCCAGCCCTGCTGCCTTTGGGAGCCATCCTGCTCATTCTGTCCAGTGGGACCTTGAACGTCTGCCCTGAAGTCCTGCCCTGTTTAATGAGGACTAGATGCATATCTTTGCAGAATCCTTTATTGCCTTGAACAAACTCTATGAAATGCATAAGCAAACGAGCATGCCAACTACCTATAGTTTGGCTTTGCTTTTACAAGGGATAACTCAGTTTCTTTGAAAGCCATTCAATAAGTGACATTCTCCTTTGTGCATATTGTTTTGGGCTGGGTGTTCTAGCAGGCTAGTATTTTAGTAGATCAGGAAGAATGCAATTAGAAGGAATATGTTCCAGCTTTTTGATGAACTCTTTGATTTTCTTTTCTTTTTTTTTTAAGAAAGGTACAAAGAAAACCTTGTATTCTGATGTATGGAGAATATTCACTCATGCTCGTTTTCAGAGAGACTTACCCTTTCGTGAAGCATGTCGATCTTCTGCAAGCAGGTGTAACAACGTCTAGAAGGAAGGCATAACGCAGCAAGGACTTTGGTGGAAGGAAGTACTGACTGAGTCCATCATCATCATCGTCATCCTGGAGGAATGTTTTAAGCAGTTGCAAAGAGAGATCATTGTCTGATTGCTGCTTCCTTTTTAGTTCTTCCACTGTTTCAAGCTTAAAAAGGAAGTCGCCCTTCTGTGGGTGCTGTCTGCCATTATCGTCGGAGACAGAGGCTGGCTCTTCAGTAAGCGCCGGGGAGTCGT
This sequence comes from Heloderma suspectum, assembly GCF_057233095.1. Classification (NCBI taxonomy): domain Eukaryota; kingdom Metazoa; phylum Chordata; class Lepidosauria; order Squamata; family Helodermatidae; genus Heloderma; species Heloderma suspectum. The sequence continues at coordinate 198,428,032 of NC_139462.1, forward strand.
CTCCTGCCAAGCCCGTACTGCCTTTGGACATCTTTGAACCCATTGGCTCCTGGCTGGGGAAATCTGTCAAAACCTAACATTGAACCCCCAAAAATGTGCAAATGATTAAGGAACTTTATGTACTCAGAAAAACTGCCAGTTCTTTGAATGTCATGTAGAGCTGCTCCATGTGAAATATTACATGATTTATTTTGGCAAACATGAGTGCTGAAGGGGATCCTGTTCTGGGATCGCTAACCACCCATAACCATATTATTTTGTACACCAGCTTTCCCCAAGCTGGCGCCTTCCAGATGTGCTGCACTACAATGCCTATCATCCCCAGCCAGCATGGATGATGGGGGGTATAGTGCAACACATTTGGAGGGCCCCATGTTGGAGAAGAGTGCTACAAGCAATATAGAAGAAGGATTTATTGTGTGGAGGAATGTAAAACCTACTACCAGGGACGTACGAAGCTGACTTATATTGAGGCAGACCCTTGGTACATCTAGCCCAGTATTGTCGACACTGACTGGCAGTGCCTCTCTGGGGTTTCCGGCAGGATTCCTTCCTAACATTTCCTGGAGTTGCTGGAACTTTCGGACTGAACCTGGGACTTTCGGCATCCAAAGCAGGGGCTCTACCAGTGAGCCATGGTCCCTCCCTTCCGACTTTGATGTCCGTTAGTCACAATATATATCCTTAAGTCGGACTTTCTGGCCAGGACTACTGAATTGTTTACAAGTCTCAAGTGTGGTTCTACCATCTCTTGACACTCAGAAATTGCTTTGTCTTTTTGAGAAGCTGTTACCTTTTCATTCGCTTCTGAAACCTTGCAAGAATTGACATTGACCGCTGACAAAGAGCTAATTCGCACACATAAGTAAAGTCCATCAAAACTGCTTTTGTCTATGTAAGTCCATATTGCGGCACTCCATGCGGCAGTCCAGTATTTGAAGTCCACTCACCACGTGGGTGGCGCTAGTCACCTGGAGAGAGTTTGTATGCCAGCACCACACATTGCTGGAGGCTGCCAACATGGTGAGCCCATGCAGTTACCTCCTCCCACCTGGACAGATTTTAAAAACGAGACTTCTGGGAGCCTCCACATCAGGGTGTAATGTTTGGATTTGCTTTAGCAGCCGTACCTCATTTCCCATTGCCTCTTTTTAGCAATACTGAGCGCAGACAAGCCCTTGGTGTGGCCCCCAATGTTGAAGTCAAAATTCAGCAATGCAGCAGTGGAAAAAAATCCCCCCCCACCCCATCAGTGGTTTGCTGCTGAACTTCAGCAGCAAAACTGACGAATTCAGTTTGAATTTTTTGTAGGTCTTTGAATTTTTTGTAGGTGCAGAATTTCAGTGGTGCAGCAGAAACCAGGGGGGAATTAGCCCAGGGACCCCCCAGAGTTACCCATCTGTGTGCTAAACTATGGCTCAGCATGACATGTGAATGCAACCATTATGACTTAAGTATAATGCAATACAGTTTAACAATAATTAACAGCTTGAACAATAATTCTTTTAGGCCAAAGTCCTTTATTGAAAGCCACTTTGGTGCCATTTTAAGTCCATAAGACTAATTTGGTTTCAATCTCACGCTGACCGAGTTGCGTGCTACAGCTAAACGTCATTTTGGAATCCCCAACAGCCTAGCATCCCCCAAGCAAGACAAAACTCAGAGCACTTTTCCTTTCATATAGACCTGACCTTTATAGAAGCTTGATGGCTCAAGTATCGTAACCAGTAAGATATCATGATTAATAGTGAAAAGGTAGCCTCACCTTACCAGGGACTTGGAAGCTGAAGGGCTCAGTATGAAGTCTTGCAATCAGAAAGTACCTCAGTCTCGAGTTTGGAATTCCAAGCTGTAAGCAAAATCCCAATGTGAAATCAACAGGCGCTGCACAGACAGCAATAGTCAAGTTATCTAAATGCCAGGTTTTCTTACAGTCTACCCCAACCTGGTGCCCTCAGATGGGTTGGACTGCAAGTCCCATAATTCCCAGGCAGCATGTCCTTTGGCCATGCTGGCTGGGGATTACGGGAATTGCAGTCCAACTCGTCTGGAGGGCATCAGGTTGGAGAAAGGTATTGTATTATAAACAAAATGTAATACTGCCCAAGTTGTGTAGGGCGCATCCCATCATGCACTGCTCTTGTGTGGCTGATTAATATTTCAAACTGGCTTTGAAAGTGGACATACCCAAAACGGGGAAGAAAAACATACTGCTTTACAACTACTTTAGCAGGTCGCCACTACAAATTCAAGCTAGGTGGTAAGAGATCAACCCAGAATTCTCAGCACAAACTTACAATTTCCAAGATTCTTCAGTGAAGATGGGCCGGGGGGCGAGGAGAGTTGGAGAAATGACAAAGTGGCTTGTCCATCAATTTAGTAATGAACAAACAAAAACAAGACTACAAACTCCCAAGACATCTGATATTGAAATTTTGGCACAAGGTTCCATTTCAACTGTTTGATTGTCTGTTTGCTTCTGCTAGACTCTGTGCATTTGTTGTACAGATCATAGAATCATAGAATCATAGAATAGTAGGGTTGGAAGGGGCCTACAAGGCCATCGAGTCCAACCCCCTGCTCAATGCAGGAATCCAAGTCAGAGCATCCCTGACAAATGGCTGACCAGCCTCGTCTTGAAGGCCTCCAGTGTGGGAGAGCCCACCACCTCCCCAGGTAATTGGTTCCATTGTCGTATTGCTCTTACAGTCAGGAAGTTTTTCCTGATGTTCAGCCGGAATCTGGCTTCCTGTAACTTGAGCCCATTATTCCATGTCCTGCACTCTGGGATGATCAAGAAGAGATCCTGGCCTTCTTCTCTGTGACAACCTTTCAAGTACTTGAAGAGTGCTATCATATCTCCCCTCAGTCTTCTCTTCTCAAGGCTAAACATGCCCAGTTCTTTCAGTCTCTCTTCATAGGGCTTTGTTTCCAGTTCCCTGATCATCTTTGTTGCCCTCCTTTGAACCCTCTCCAGTTTGTCTGCATCCTTCTTAAAGTGTGGTGCCCAGAACTGGACACAGTACTCCAGATGAGGCCTAACCAATGCTGAGTAGAGGGGAACTAGTACTTCCCGGGATTTGGAAGTGATGCTTCTATGAATACAGCCCAAAAGAGCATTTGCCTTTTTTGCAGCCACATCACATTGTTGGCTCATATTCAGCTTGTGATCGACAACGATTCCAAGATCCTTCTCGCTTGTAGTGTGGTTGAGCCACGTATCCCCCATCTTGTAACTGTGCATTTGGTTTCTTTTTCCTAGGTGCAGAACTTGGCATTGATCCCTATTAAATGTCATTCTGTTGTTTTATGCCCAGCGCTCCAGTCTATCCAGATCACTTTGAATTTTGTTTCTGTCTTCCAAAGTATTAGCTATCCCTCCCAATTTTGTGTCATCTGCAAATGTGATCAGCGTTCCCTGCACCTCCTCCTCCAAGTCATTCAAAAAAATGTTGAAGACCACTGGGCCCAGGACTGAGCCCTGCGGTACCCCACTCGTTACCTCTCCCCAGTTGGAGAAGGTCCCATTGATAAGCACTCTTTGAGTCCGATTCTGTAGCCAACTGTGGATCCACCGGATCATTGTTTCATCTAGCCCACTTTGAGCTAGTTTGCTCATCAGGATATCATGGGGCACTTTGTCGAAAGCTTTGCTGAAGTCGAGGTATATGATTTCTACAGCATTCCCACGGTCTACAAGGGAGGTTACTTGATCAAAAAATGAGATCAGATTTGTCTGGCAGGACTTGTTTTTGACAAATCCATGTTGGCTTCGAGTAATCACGGCATTGTTGTCAAGGTGCTTCCAGATGGATTGCTTTATGATCTGCTCCAGAATTTTCCCAGGGATTGATGTCAGACTGACTGGTCTGTAGTTCCCAGGTTCCTCCTTTTTACCCTTTTTGAAGATAGGGACAACGTTAGCCCTCCTCCAGTCATCTGGCACTTCCCCCGTCCTCCATGATTTCTCAAAGAGAATAGACAGCGGTTCTGAGAGTTCTTCTGCCAGTTCCTTTATGACTCTAGGATGCAGTTCATCTGGCCCTGGAGATTTGAACTCATTCAAAGTTATTAGGTGTTCCTTGACCATATGCCTGTCGATCTCAAGCTGCAATCCTGCCCCTTCAGCCTGTACTTCGCCTTTGCCAGGGGGGTCATAGACCCTCTTTTGGGAGAAGACTAAGCCAAAGTAGGAATTGAGCACCTCTGCCTTTTCTTTGTCATCTGTTATCGTTTTGCCATCCTTATTTAATAGCTGAACCACCATTTCTTTCCTCTGCCTTTTACTATGCACGTAGCTGAAGAAAGCCTTTTTGTTGTTTTTAACATCCCTTGCTAACCTCAGCTCATTCTCAGCTTTAGCCTTCCTGACGCCATCCCTGCAATTCTGTGCTATCTGCCTGTACTCTTCCTTTGTTACTTGGCCTTCTTTCCACTTCCTATATGTGTCCTTTTTTGTTTTCAGGTCATCCCTAACCTTTTTGTGAAGCCACATTGGCTTCTTCTGTTGTCTTCCACCTTTTCTTCTTGTTGGAATTGCTTGTGATTGTGCCTTGAGAATTTCCTTTTTTAAAAGCTCCCACTCATCTTGGACTCCTTTTCTCGCTAGCATCGCTTGCCATGGGCCTTACTGATCATTGTTCTGAGTTTATGAAAATCAGCTTTCCTATAATCCAGGGTACGCGTTTGACTACACTCGGCTTTTGCCTCCCTTAGAACCAAGAACTCAAGTACAACATGGTCGCTTTCCCCCAGAGTTCCTGTAACTGCTACTTTATCCACTAAGTCATCTCTGTTGGTTAGGATCAAGTCAAGGATAGCCGATCCTCTAGTTCCTTCCTCTACTTTCTGTAGGAGGAAGTTATCCGCCACACAAGTCAGGAATTTCCTGGAGGGGCCATGTTTTGCAGAATTTGTCTCCCAACAAATATCGGGGAAATTGAAGTCCCCCATTACTACTACATCATGCTTCCTTAAAACATTGGCTATTTGCTTTTCAAAAGTTTCATCCTTGTCTTCTCCTTGATTGGGTGGCCGGTAGTAGACTCCGACCACCAGGTTCCTTTTATTCTTTGCTTTTATTCAACCCAGATGCTCTTGATGGGGCTACCAAGCTCCTCCTCCTGTATTTCTGTGCAGAGATATGTATTTTTCACATACAGTGCAACCCCACCTCCCTTTCTGTTCCTCCTGTTCTTTTTGAACAAGTTATATCCTTCAATTGCTGTATTCCAGTCATGAGAGTCATCCCACCAAGTCTCAGTTATACCTATCAGGTCATAATTTCCCTCTTGTATTAAGAGTTCAAGTTCATTCTGTTTGTTTCTCATACTCTGGGCATTAGTATGATGAGTTTGTTGTACAGGTATATCCTGTACATAATATCCTATTATGTGTAGATATATGTTATGACTAAGGGGATGGAGGTATGACTTGCAAATAGTTTTGTGGATAGAGGAATGTTTCAGTCTTATTTATTTATTATTAAATTTATTAATCGCCCATCTGGCTGGTCACCCAGCCACTCTGGGCAATGTACAGCGTACAATAAAACAGTTTAAACCAATAAAATTCTACAGTAAAAACATTTTCTAAAATACCCTAACCACCCCAAATGCCTGCCTGAACAACCACGTTTTTAATGCACGACGGAAGCTCATTAAAGAGGGGGCATGGCGGAGTTCCCTAGGGAGGGAGTTCCACAGAGTGGGGGCCACCACAGAAAAGGCCCTCTCCCTCGTCCCCACCAGCCTAGCTGTCCTGGCTAATGGGACAGAGAGAAGGCCATCCGAGGCTGAGCTTGTTAAGCGGCCTGTCTGGTGTTGCTGGAGGCGCTCCTTAAGATAGGCTGAGCCTTGGAAGCAATATATATATATATATATATATATATATATATATATATATAGTCACACACACACACTTATATTGTGAGTCATGAAGATGCAGCTAGCAGATGCCAACATAAGGCAGCTTTGAATGTAATACTGAAGCAGGAGGAACATGTCATACAAGCAACTCATAGTTCCAAGTTCCCAGCATCCCTGCCTCACATGTACTAAAACGTCAGTATTTCCCACCCCTCTTTGCCCCAGGGTTTACTCCAGCATGTATGTCTCTAGGGCAAGAGATGCCAAAGTCTTATTCTGGCTAAGCCAAACTAGAAGCAAATTCTGGTTAGAACAGCTTTGGTACAAGAAGCAACAGGATAGAAGAAGACAAGACAAGCCAATCCTCTCTCCCTCCCTCCCTCTCTCTCTCTCTCTCACTCACAAACACGAGTGAATGCACAATGCAACTTCTGAGTTACATTTGGCTCTTAACAATGCCATTACTCACACAGGTTGGAGACAACAGAAATTCTTGATATGTAAATCCACACTTTTCTAGTGTTCGTATGAGTTCATCTCTGCAATACAAAAATGAGATAAACCCGTGAATTTCATTGTGATGAGGGAATGCCTGAAGCTATCCCAGGTACAGCGGGTTGGAGCTGGATTTAGACATACTTAGAGTAGACCTATTGAAATCAACAGCTAGTCATAACTAACTTATGTCCTATTGATTTCAGTGGGTCTACCCGAAGTATGGGCTTTTCTGCATGAGGCTTTCAACCTGCCACCTTACCAACGGTTCTGCTTTCAGATTCTTTGTGGGATTAAGATCAGCTCCCTTACACAAGTTTTTTTTAACTGGGGTTTTTCTTCATCTGCCTTTCTATATGATCTATTACACAACCATTAGATTGTGCTGTGGCATAGTGGAATTGCACAAATACACCAGGATTTCATGCCATCATTCATAGAAATACCAGACTTTTCTCATTAGAAAAAAAACCCCATATCCTATAATGGTTCCAAAGCACAGGAGAGGCCCTGGAGGATGACAACGTCATGTAAAGCACCTGCAAACTACTGTGAGTGAGAAATCACAATAAATGCCTCATGTAGAAAGGCTTTAAGACGAAATCCAGACTGAACCTGGTATTTTTGTTATACTGAGCCACCTGGGATTGGCATATCACATTCATCTAAATAATTAGTTGGGGTAAGGGATGCAGTGAATGGATTACATTCCTGCAACATCTTCACCACATTAGTGAGCAGGAGTCAACACTGCATTTTAAAGATAAGACCCTATAGCCTTCCTTATAAATGCAAGTTTGAGGACGAGACAGGATGACCTCACATTTTCTAATGATAATTATTAGGGCTGTGCACAAGTGCCTTCTCAAAATTCTCCACCTAATTTCTGGGAAGAGAAATTGGGGGGGGGGGGACACACTGAATTTCTCCAGAGAGAGGAGAAATTTTCAATGTTTTCTCATATGGAGGCCTTACCATTGGCAGGAGTTGTAGCATAGCTTCTTTCTTCTTCATAAGGGGTTTTGGTTTTTTGTGCTGCCACTGTAAGTACAGGTGTGTGTGTGGGGGGGGGGGGGTGCTGTGTCTAGTTCCAGGGAAGAGATGGAGCTAGTGCTGTGTCAAAATCTGTCCTCCAATTTCCTGAACGTTTCCTTCCCCCAAGAAGGAGGCTTCCATTTTTCTGCCTCATTCTTGGGGTGGTTTATAATTTCCTCTGAATTTCTTTTGGTGGTGGTTTTGAGCTTGCCTAATCGCAGCAAGGTGGCCAGGGGTGCTATGTGTTTTGTCTTTCTTTCTGTTACACATCGGTCCATTGCTCTGCAGCTTCCCTGGCTACCCACACTTCCTAATCCAAAAAAACCCCTATAGAATTACCTTATGCTGTCTTCCCCCGGGCTTTAACTGAAGTATGGGAAGCCAAGGAGGCTACAGGTTGCAGGAGAAGAGATTGTACAATGAAAAACAGGACACTTGCACACACTCCTTGGCCACTTCCTAGGTAAGGTAAGCACATGAAACACAAACCCAACCCATGGAAATTTCTCCAAAATTTTCTTCACCACTGAATGTCTTTTCAAAAGCAATTTCTTCTCTATCAAACTGAGTGAGAATGGTAAAAAAATGTGGGAGAAATTTTCAGCACAGCACTAATAATCATGAGTTTAAAAAACTGGCAGGCAGCTTCACATATTGATCACTAAAGTCTACCACAAAGAAACATTTAATCCTACAATCTGAATTATATGAAGCATAGGGCCCACGGGGGAACAGAGGGATTCTTGGAAATAAAACTGGCATTGGAAGCCAGCACTTGGCTTTCTAGCATGCCAACCTCCCAGTCAAAAAAAATATCTAGAAATAAAATAAAAATCAGGACAGGGTGGGACAGAGAGCCTGGAGGGTGCTGAGAGAAGTGTCTGCAGGCATTGTAGCACCCACAGGTGCCACATTGGAGACCCCAGAACTACAGCATACCTGGCAGAAGACGTTTCAAAGCCTTTGACATTCTCTAAAAGCAAGTATTTTGGTGGCTTGGCAAACCTGCAAAGCAATTTGTTGGAAGTACAGTTATAAAGCAAGGATTCCGGGATCAAAATAACCGTCAAGCTGCACTGCCTTCTCCATGAGTCCTCCGAGCAGTACCACCCTGCATATCATTCTCACCCATTTAAAAAGAAGAAAATGTTCAGCTCACTTAAGGGCAGGAGTCCCAAGCAGGAAAAGCATGAAAGCACTAATCTCACCAGCACAAAGAGGCCAGAGAAAGATCCTTAGAATTCGAGACAGACACATGGCCGAGAAAGATTAGAGACGTGTTTTGGTATTTCCAGATAACGTCAACACCGCTCCACCACCCCAAGCCAAACTCTTCTCAAGGCTGCGGGAGATGCAGGAAATGGCTTATTTTGCAGTGTCTTGAAAGATCCTCTCTGAGATGTTTGGAAGTAACATATAATTAAGGAAGGAACATCTAAGATGGTACATTTCAAAACACACTTAGGGCAAAAAAAAAATAATGCTGTACTACTTCTTTTCTCAATCCATTTGTAATTTCATTGGTAAAATAGTGACACAGTGTTACTGTTGGGTTTGTTTGCTCGTTTTTAATCAACTTTCAGGAACGTATTTTTCTTTATTTAAAAAAAAAATGCCAAATATTCTTGACATTAACTAAGGCTCCAATCATATGAGCAATTACTTGGGACTAAGAGCCATGGGAATTCATGGGACTCAATTCCAAGGAACATGCAGAGGATCACGCTGTAAGCCTCAGCTTGCTTTCAATTTAATAATGAAGAAACAAAAACAAGACTATGGACATCTGATATTAGCTGAAATTTCAGCATAAGGTTCCATTCCAACTGTGGTCAGTTTTTCTTTCTTTCTTTGTTTCTCTTCCACTAGCTTCTACGCATAACCTGGAGCTTCTCATTTTAATATTTCTAAGTATTCACTTCTTGCATACTAGGTGATGAACAATATGCCATTTCATCTGCTTTCCTATCTTATTTAGAAGATAAATAGCTTGGAATGAAACGGGCTTCTACAGTATATTTGCAGAGTATCGATGCTGAAAAATTGAGGAAGATCCTTGACAACAATCAATATTTCATTGTCTTTATCTGTCTGTTTATCTGCGTAAAATACTAGTACATGTGCAGGCTGTTTGTTTTCTGGGGGCAGTTCAAAGTAAACAGCCCTGTTTTGGCTAAAAAAAATAATAATCAAGGGGCTGTCACTTCACTGGCAACTCTATTACGTTTTTACTTTTAGGCCCCAAGGTTCTGCTAAGCCAGGGGATGGAAACCTTTGGCCCTCCAAATGGTTATGAATTACAACTGGCTGGGGAAGATTGTCGTTGGAGTCCAATCACATCTGAAGGGCGACAGGCTCCCCATCCCTTTGGTAAGCATTTTGCAATCTAAGTAGCTAAACGGTGAAGCCAGACTCTGATTCACAAGGCATGCATCTCAGGCCAGATTTGATTCCTGCTTTCATTGTTTATTACAAGAAAGGTACTGACACTAGCAAAAGAGAAGGCACCATCCATTACAAGGGGGTTCTCAGCACACAGAAAGGACAATCCACTGCTTAGCACACACAAAAATATCTCTATTCAGGGCAGTGTTGCTTGGAGTTACGGGGGGGGGGGGTCACAGTCCTTCGTACTACATCATTAATAGCACTGTGCCAAATTTTTTGACCTATTTATTTTTGACCATTCATGGGGGGAGGGGGGGGGAGAAAAGAAACTGCACCTGAAAATTATGGGAAAGGGTGAGAATTTTGGAGAAATTTCTCAGGGTGCAGGGCTTCAGTGCCTACTTTACTGTAAGGAAGTGGCAGGGGGGTGCTCTTTCTTTTACTATCCCCCCCCACACACACACACACACTTCTCCGGCTGCTTGAGTGCCTGAAAGCTGGAAGAGGATTTGTTGTTTTTCTTCTTGTTGTCGTCGTCATCATTAAAAGGACTTTTAATAACAATAAAGCCCCCCCAAAAATTTATTTATTTATTGCATTTATATCCCGCCTTTTTTCCTCTTGCAAGGAACCCAAGGCGGCTTACATTATCCTCCTCCTCTCCATTTTCTCCTCATAACAACAACCCTGTGAGGTAGGTTGGGCTGAGAGTATGTGACTGGCCCAAAGTCACCCAGTGAGCTTCCATGGCTGAGTGGGGACTAGAACCCAGATCTCCCAGCTCCCAGTCCAACACTCTTGCCACTACACCACACTGGCTCTTTTTTAATTCCCCTCTTGGCTTTCAGGCACTCAGCAGCATTGGAAAGCCCCCTGGGAGGAAATCCTGGCTAAGTCTTCCAGGGGGCTTTCCAAGATGCTCAAGCAGCCAGAGAGGCTGCGAGGATAGAACAGGAAGGGAATGGTGAAAGAAAGAGCACACAGGAGCCCCTCTGCTACCTCCTTCCAGTAAGGCAAGCACTCAAGCCCTGCCCCCTGAGAAATTTTGGAGGAATTCTCAACACTGCAACGAAAGAGGCAGAAAAATGACTGCCTCTTTCGCAGGGAAACAAAGAGGCTGAGAAAGCACAGGTGGGGTTTCGGCATAGCACTAGTTATTAACCGATCATCATGACTACACATGACAGGACCTGTCATCTCAGCTGCAGGCACTGGGACAATGTCATCAAGTGCAGAAACAAAAATAAGTCATGCCTTCAAAAAAACCAACAACCCAGGAATATGTTATTTATTTACTTACTTAATAGATAGGCAGAGCAAGCCTGTGGTCCCTGGGAGAGTGGATCCCCTGTCCTGAGGCTGTAGACACTCCTACAACCACGGGAGGGGGAATCTGACATCAGACCATTCCCCTTTCCCCTCACAGCCAACCCACAAAGCACCACGATGGCTGCTCCTCCAAGGTAGCAACAGCGACCTTGGAAGACCTCGGAGAGGTCAAAAGGGGGCCATTCCAGTAGGTGGGAAGAGGAGAGGCCAGGACCATAGGATACCATGGCCTCTTCCATCTCTGTTCCCGCCCCCAACAAGTTACGTCTGCTAGATGGGCTGAATTTGTTTATTTTTAAAGAAGAGCGGGTGGCAAATCACCTCTTTCCTCCTCCCGCCTTGCCTGGCTCTTGCCAAAAGGGCATAGGATACACAGAGAACTCTGATCTTGGAGCTTCTGTCTAACAACACAGCAATCCATAGCAGAGTGTGCCGTTTTACCGGTGATTTGTATTTTCATTTAATTACTTTGGAAGAATATCTAGAATGTAGAGAAAACTCCGCGTCCTGGGGTCAGAAATATCGCCCTGTCTGCCAATTCTGCAGAAAGAGAACAGAATTAAAATTATAAGCAAACACATCTAACATTTGTTTCATTTATTAGCTCTGGTCCAGGAAACAAGAAGATGCTACATACCGCCTGCTTTTCAGAGATCCTGAATTCCCCAGCCTAACAAGCGACAGGCACACATCATCTGATAAAGCAGCTGTGCCATGTCTGGGTCCTACCTTTGCTTTCCCTCTCCCATCTAACTGGTGATCTGTTATTTTTTATTTCATTTTATTAACTGTTATTAAGTTTTGTATTACAGCACTTCATATCTTTTCAACAATTAACTTAAAGTGGAAAGCAAACTATCATATATCTTTTCTCAAAGGACATTTTTATTCAAAAATATTTACTTATGATTTATTTATTTACAACATTTATATGCCACTCCACATCCAGACAGATTCCAGAGTGGTGAACAGTAAAAGATACAAAAATAAGATAAAAGAATAAAACACCACCTTAAAAATTATTAGAATGTTTTTAAAGTAACATTTATATACTGCCTTATATGCTAAAAAAAAAAAAAAAGCCATAAAGACTGTAAATTATCTCTCAGCCAATGTTTTCCTCTCCTTTTAAAGAGAAGTAGGGCATTTGAAATGCATACCTTGTAAACGGTTGACAAGGAGGACTCATCAAAATCATATCAAAAGATAAACTGTCAAACTCCTTCAGTGAAATTCCCTGAACAAAGAAGAGATTAAATGATGCATCTTCCATTATGAATGGAATATTATCAAGCTGCAGCCACTCCATCAAGCTGCAGCAGAGGGAGATGGGAAGCAGAGTCATTTCACCAGCTCCTCCCTCGACTGTCACCAGCTGTTTCAGCAGGCTGCCGCAGCGGGAGAGATGGGTAGCAGGGCTGCTCCATCAGCTCCAATGAAAGACCAGCCCCATTGGACCCCTCTTCTCCCTGAACTGTTTCCATTCCAGCTGGTTATTCTAAGAATTACTATTTATCTTTAAGAATTGGCACCCGAGTTTGCTTCTTTTCTTGTCCCTCCCCAGCCTTTTTTCCCTTGTGCCATGTCTGTTAGACTGTAAGCCTGCAGGCAGGGACTGTCTTGTTTTGTTGTTTGTTTATAAGCTACTATGGAAGCTTTGGGGGCCAAAGAGTGGGGTAAAACATGATTTAAAGAAATAATCGTTGTTTTCGAATTACAAATAATTCTGTTCACATTCCACTGTATATATCACCTTAGCTTAAAAAGAGAAGCACCGCTAATTCCAAGTGTGTGTCATAATAACAGCCACCCTCTAACACACACATCACGTTCTTTGCAGATTTACACTTATGGTTAAGTCTTGTCAAAGGGCCAGCCACCATGGTGATGTCAGCAGGAATGTGCACAGCCTGGTGTTTTATGAGCTAATCACTTTAACAGAGCAGCAGAAACAGCTTCAAAATTCTTCCAATGAGATTAACAGGGCAAGAACTACAAAAATAATAAATTAAGAGGAAAAAAACACTTCAAAAACACTTAACAAATTGAAAGTTTAAGCTGATGGACGTGGTAAAAATGTTATTTTTGGAGAAAGTGGGTTAGGTTTAAGCTGTTGTGCTTGCCTTACAATTAAATATCTTCTTCAAAGGAAAACACCTGCAACCCAGAGAAGCATAGTGCTTCTCCATTGCTGGCAGGATTGTTGATTCCTTGCCTATCCAAACCCAAAAATATGATGCTTCCTTACAATGAATTGGGCCAGTGGTCCATTTTACCTGGTCCAGAATTGTGTCCTCTTATTGGCAGGAGGTCCTTGGATAGAGATCTATCCCATTACCTCCTACCTCAGCCTTCCCAAACTGATGCTCTCCAGATGTTTTGGACTTCAACTCCCATCAGATCCAGCCAGCACTGACTAATGGTCAGGAATTCTAGGTGTTGTAGGATAAAAGAACTGGGGGGTACCACATTGGGGAAGGCAGTCCTACCAGATTTTTTTTTAACAAAAATTGCTACGGATTGGATTTGAGATTATGTTATGTATGCATTCTGCCACTAAGCTCCAGCCTTTCCCCACAGCACCATCCACCTGCTCTAACCCACCTTCCCAGGGACCACATGTCAAGGTGCTTTGCAAACTCTTCCAAGTTTTGAGTGCAGTTTGTGATGCCTGCTGTTCAAAATGATAGAGGCTTGGATACTAAGATAAAGTCCCCAGAAGGCAATTTTTCCATCCTCTCCTTCAACTTACAGCAACCTATGCTCCCTCAAAAGCCTCTAAGGAGAATTCTAGGACTCCTCCTGAACAATGCAGGATGGGGTGTGAGGGACTGCTGCATGGAACAAGGTATGGGAAAATGTCCTTCCATGTCCTTCCATGAGCTTCCTTATGTTAATTCAGGGGTGGGCAGAAGGTAGATTTCCAGATGTTTTGGACTTCAGATTCCAGAAGCCGCTGACAGCATGGCCAGTGATCAGGAATGCTGGGAAATGAAGTCTAAAACATCTGGATATCAGCTTTCTGCCCACCCTTGAGTTAACTTACCTTAGGATCCAAGCCAAGGTCAAAATCAATTCAAATGTGCCAAAAGTCTCTCATTGACTATGGTTGTAACAAAACCATGATCTCCCTCCCCCACTTCGCCTTCATATTGTTACAGAAATGCAAGTATAAGGTAGATAATTCAATATGCTTTCTTCTTAAATATGGACTGTTAAGTCAACATTCACTGGGATTAAAGCCAAAAGGTAAAAGATTTTTGATAGCCTGATTTACTCACCTCAATCGTCTTTGGCCACAGTGGTGTGGTAGGGAAGTTGTGCACGTAAACTTCATTAGCCACGGTATTCACATCAACCGCTGCAACAACCTCTGCAGGTATCCCACTTGCTAGAAAGCCAGTGGGGACAATTGAGGGGGGTGGGGGAAAATCCGTTTTAGAATAATAACTTTGGTATTAAAAAAAAAAAAAGAGTTAAGCACCATGTCACCTATGCTCAACTGTGCTGATCTACAACTTGAAATAAAATTGGCAGTCATATGTTCTAATGAAGCTATCACTGGAAAAAGAGAGCCAGTCAGTCTTTAATTTGTAACCACAGAAAACGGCAAGTAAACTTCATTTCCATACTACTCCAATAAGCTACAGAAGCACAGGGGCCCCAAGGTTCTTGAGGTCAATGTGACACTGCATGTTAGAATTGCTGAAATTTAACTACCTGACGACAGCCCTTATTCCCTTGAATCCAGACATGTCTCTGCGGAACTTATTTCTATTTATCAGTTGGCTCCAAGGTCTGTCCTTGACGCTGAATCACATATTCAGGTGTGTGCTGGGGCATATGGAACAATGGTTCACAGGAAGGTCATTGAAGGATGGTTGTGTTCGCCACATGGGAAAAATAATATACGTATGAGCGTAAGTAGGGATGTCGGGGAAATCCACAATGGAATCAAATCAGTTCAGATTTCTTTGAATCCAACCTGCAGACTCCACAGCAGACCGGCTTTTCCTGACTCGCAAAGATTTCACGGACTTGTGGACCAGGTTTTTTTTACTTTCCAGAATTTTAGGCAAATTTAGCCGTAGAAAAATATGTAAAAAAAATTTAAAACCACCTGCCCAAAATGTGCATTTCCCCCATAGGCTAAAGCATGAAAATGCACGGGGGGATTTGTAAATTTTAGCAAATGTGAATTTGCACAAATTTGGGAAATGGGAAAATTCCAATTCCTTCAATGAGCGGGCGATGAAACGAAAGGCACCTGACAATCCACTAAACGCAACTGGAATGAATTTTACAAAATCTGCACATCCCTAAGCATAGGGAAGACTGTGGGGACTCTTGTCAACCAGATGTTAGCATCTGACCTCAAGAGTTTGAGGGTTTAATGCCAAGAAGAAATCCTTTTAATCACTTTTTAGAAACATACAGGAAACAGATGTTAACGAACAGTGATAGGCTTATTATTCCCTCTATTTCCATCATGAAGGCTTAGTGTGCCATCATTTATCTAACCAAAATGGTACCATTCATGCACAAGAGGGAGGTATTAGGAGGGAACCCCAAGGTTGGCAGAAGTGAAAACATCTTTAGGGGAGGAAACCCTAAAAAGAGGAAGGGGAACGATCCCCAAAACATCCCAGTGAGGAGTCTGTATACTCAGTGGCCAAAGAACACTGACTGCTTGGGAAAAACAGAGAACTGTGTACAAGAAGAATGGAATGAAATGGCTGGAATCTTGAACAGGGAGTACGGGGGGCGGGGGGATGCAGTGATATTTTCTGCTACAGATTACTGCTGACGATAGCAACTACTTGTTTTCATAGAGTCATAGAACAGTAGGGTTGGAAGGGGCCTATAAGACCATCGAGTCCAACCCCCTGCTCAATGCAGGAATCCAAGTCAGAGCATCCCCGACAGATGGCTGTCCAGCCATATCTTGGATGCCTCCAGTGTGGGAGAGCCCACCACCTCCCTAGGTAATTGGTTCCATTGTCGTATTGCTCTAACAGTCAGGAAGTTTCTCCTGATGTTCAGCCGGAATCTGGCTTCCTCTAACTTGAGCCCATTAAATGACACCCCCACAGAACCACTGAAGAACAGAATAAGACCCTCGTATGCTCCTCTGAATTCCCCTCAAAAAGGGCTGTATGGATCTCTCAGTCTGGAACCAAGATATCTGAAGCACTGTCTTCTCCCAAGTCAACCTGCCCTGCAATCACGTTTGCTTTCTGAGAGCTTTTCTACATGAGGCTGTTAATTGCTGTATTTCCTTTCAGTTTCATTGCAGAACTGAGATCTGAGCTCAACACAAAGAGCTTTTCTTTTCCTGCTTTTCAAGTAGAAGACAATAGACAAGTAGAAACAGTGCTTTCAGAAATAATACCCTATTTTCCCAGTTCTAAAAAAAAAAAAAAAAGTGCTCTGAAAAAGCAGAAGCGAAAATGAAGAAACACGATGTCATCTAAAGAACCCGTAAACAACCATGAGTAAGGAATTACAAGCGCACAATAAATCCCTCATGTAGAAAAGCAGAGATGCTTCTCAAGGTACCTTCAGCTTCAGAAGTAAGTTTGTTTCTTAAAATAAATCAATAAGACCAGTGTGCTTTTTAAGGTATAGATTTTGCCTAGAATGTCGGAGCAGTTTCCCTGAGTAGCAGCAATGAACAAGGATGTTTTTGGTGAGCTTGTTTGACCTTTTGGAATACTTACAGCTTGTGGAAATCTGGGTAGGAAGATGGAAAAGGGAAATGGAAATCAGAATTGAGGGTGACCATGGTGGGAGCCACTGCCTGTGGGACATCCATTTGGAGTTCTCTCTTTGCGTAGAGCAGACAAGGGTGTTAAGACTATGAATGGGTTAATGCCTCTTTAATAAAGCTCCAGAGGAAAGAGGGAACTTTGCAAGAGGGAGGGGAAAGGCTGATTCTCTTTTAGTTAGTTCTGATGAGTGACCTGAACGCTGTGTGAGCTTTTGCAGAGCTGTCAAAGGGTTCTTCTAGTTCCTCGAATTTGTAGCTGTGAAGCTCTGCCACAGTACATGATCAGCACACATCTTAGCCTGGGAGGAAGAGTGGGGAGGAGCCATAAGAAAGATAAGTCTGGTTATGCCTGATCCTATGGGTATTTATGGATTTACCTAGAAATAATTCCCATTGAGTTCCATGGGTCTACTTCCTTTCAACTATGCCTAGGGTCATCACATCTGACTACCTCATGCTTGCCCTGGGACAGGAAAAAAAAGTAAACACCACCACATCAGACTATCCAGTCCTCAGCAATTGTGTCTACCTTTGCACAGGAGCTGTGAGTCAGGCAAAAGCTGCAATGCACCCAAAATGGCTGCCACCAGAGCAAACAAGAAATGCCTTCTTTGGAAAAATAAATGACACACTATGGTGACTTCTACATTTTCTTCCTGGACAGAAAATACAGTTTTTGTGTCAATATACATAGGATCAAGCTGTAAGCCTCAGTTTTGGTGCACACACGCAAAAGGCACTTAGCAGCCAAAAGAAGGGCTATAGGACCTTAATATTGCTGTCAACTTGAGCCCATTTTTGAAGCTTTCAAAAAGCCCAAACGTAATGGGTTCAGTGACCTATGAATTGCAGCACTGCCCACAGCCACTATTATTACCACAAACACATTTCATGCTCAAGACCACAACAATGACACTTATTTCATAAAAACTGGTAAGGCTCATATCTAGAACAGCCACCTTTTTATAGGCCCTGATCACAGCAGCCTAAGATACTCAAATTAAGCTTGGTGAAGTTTTTTTCTGCCCTGGATATAAGTGATAAAATTTTCATGTGCTATATTTACATATTCTACAGTTACAGAAGCAGTAAAAAAGAAGAAGTGGCAACTCTACTTCTAACTAAAATTAAAGCAAGGAAGAACTATATTTGATGGCTATGAACTGAGCCTGCACCTCAAAGCTTAAATTCAAGTAATCCTGCATATTCAAGAGGTTTGGCAGCATTGCTTCTCATACTTAATAGTAAACATGATGTAAATCTCTTGGGGAAGAGACAACAGGTGATCAGATATAAAAACCCAACTGCAATAAACATTTCTAAAATAATCACATTTTATTGTCTCGCTTAACATTCTAGACAAGTAGCAATAATAGTATTTTGTACCTATATTAATCTCATGTATATACCATGCTCTCCTACAGGGATAACCACAATACCTGAGATTACAAATCAGGTAAGTTAACACTGACACCTAGTGTGGGGTAATAAAGCAGCTTCAGCAGATCAATTCTCAATATGTAAACAAATGTAAAGTCTACAATGTGGTATCTAACACCAACACAATAGCTAGATCAAGGGTCCCCAACCTTTTTGGACCCGTGGGCATATTTGTGAATTTGAGAAACTGCTGTGGGCACCACCACAAAATACCTAATCAGTGGATCACTGCTTGGGCATCTACCTGTCATGTCTATGGATCTTAGGCTGCATTTTATTCAGCAAAATCTTTTGTTTCATGACTACTGGACATGACTACCACAACATCTCTTTAATAAGGGATTGTCTACTTTGGTTAATTA
The DNA here is from genome assembly GCF_057233095.1 of Heloderma suspectum. Taxonomy (NCBI): domain Eukaryota; kingdom Metazoa; phylum Chordata; class Lepidosauria; order Squamata; family Helodermatidae; genus Heloderma; species Heloderma suspectum. Next base: position 198,446,718 of record NC_139462.1, read on the forward strand.
CTGGCAGTGCAATAAATACACTAATGCTTCTTTCAAACATATGCTTTGGCAATGTCCAGTAGTTGCTTCTTTTGGGGAGGAGATTATTACACAGATAAATTTTGGACTGGAACAGTCTTTAATACTCACTGATATACATGCTCTTTTAAATTATTTACCTGCTTCATGGAAATTAACAAATGCCAGCATAAATTGATTCTGCACACATTTTTGACAGCTAAGAGACTGATACTACAACATTGGAAGGATAAACAGTCACCTCTTACAACGCAATGGACTGAGGACCTTACAATGCTTTCAATATTTGAATGGGTGGCATATAGATGCCACCTTCAAAGGGATACTTATTTGGATATTTGGTCTGCTTTTGTTGAAGCCTACGTATAATTGCTAGAAAGTCGTATGGATTTCATATGTATTTATTTCTATGGATACATACAAAGACATGTACGTATATTTAAAAAAACCAGGGGAAAAGTTTTGTCGGTTGGGGACCCCTCCACAGGTGCCATTGGAGGGGTCTGTGGGTGGGAGACCCCATAAACTAGATTATGATGCACTGGAAAGAAGGGATATTTCCTTGATATGTGTTTTATTTACCCTGTCCAGATTTTTAAATGCTATTTGGCAGTAACCAAGATGCCAAGTTGTACACTACAGAGACATATCTGTGGCTATGTTCTGGCCATTTTCTTACATATGCTTTTAAAACACAATTAGTGGGGGAAAGGTTACAATCCTTTAAGAAACCAGTAAATCAGTAAATCTCTGAATGTGAAAAAAAACCCCACAGAGACAATAACAGTTGATCTACAAATTAAAAAATCACATGATTATTTTTATCACATGAAATATGCTGTTCCTTGTAATGCAATTCTTCCCATGGCAAGAATTACAACATGATCACCCTGCTCAGCAAGGGCTTTTTAATCACAAGCCATACTCTAGAAAATTCCAAGAGCAGTGAAATTGACTAGACTAATGCAACTAGCTTCTGTCGGTTTCACTTGGAAGGAATATATAACATACCTAGAAGGAAAGAAGAGGAAAGACAAGAAGACAAAACATTCTTGACTTGGGTAGGTTGCTACGATGAACAGATCTGTGTGCGTGCATGTTATGTTCTCTTTTTGAAGGCAACCTATCAATATCCATGCAAATTTCACACATCAATGGACACATTCCCCTCCCCACGCCCTGTAGCAGAGGTTCTCTGTGGTCTGGTTAACACAGTGGTGGGGAAAACAGTGGGAAACTGGTAAAAGCCTTAGACATGTACAGCCTTTCACCCAGTCAAGCAGCACTGAGATCACCAAGAGGCTAATAGCAAATAGCCCATCAGCACAGAAATGGGACTGCTGTTGCTGTCTTCTCAACAATGGAGACCCCCAACCTTGCATCTGGCACCAGAGCAATGCTGTGAGAGAGATACCATAGGTCAAGTGAGGCCAACCCCAGATTCAGCTCATCTAAAGAGTAAGTACTTTCTGCAGCTCATATTCCATCAAATTAGACTTGTCCAGAATCAACGGTTTGATACCTTTGCCATCAGCAGTGCTCTTTTTAAGAGCATTGCAAGGACAGTTTTCCCCCAAAAGTAAAAATGTAAACATAGTTGTCTTTACTTTCCAGCTTAAAAGAGCAAAGAAAGCAAAGAAACTGAAACCAGATGATTATGAGAAAAACAATGAAGGGACTCTGCCAGGTTGGAATGAATGAATGAATAAATAAATATTTCACAAAATGGGAACAAATTAATGCATATACCTTAACCCACACGCTCCAACCTTCTCTACAAAATTAGCTTAAACAAAGATCTGTTTCTCTTCCCAGGTATTAATTGTTCAAAACAAATACTGAGTTTTATAGTTAATATGGAAGTGTGACAAAAATTTTATAGCAACGAGCCATCCAAACACCATCATGCTCCTTTTTAAAAGTTTACCATACATTTCTCAAGGACACCAGAATGCAAATGATGCCACTGTCATTTGTTATTTAAATTTCAATTGGCATTTAACCCATCGAGTGTCTCTGGAGCCACCCCACCAAATAAGTGCACAAGTTTCTCGTACAGACCAAGTTCTGTATGATCTGCTCCAGTTAGTAGGATTACAAAAGGAACTCAGCCATAAAGTTTGGATTTATTATAACTGATGTATTTGATGCACACCCACAAGAAAAGAAATGTAAATTTTGGCCTTCACAGCATGGCAACAATTGTTCATCATCAATATCCATGCGCCTAAGATTTAAATGGAAGATTCAGAAGTGAATAGCATTCTGTTTAATATTCTGAGACTCCCCTAGTTGTTAGATGACTAAGGCTTTTGCGCCAGATAGTACAAATGTCATATTTAGTTGCTAACTAACATGTTTAAATTATTAAAGCAACCAGTTAGTATTCAAACTTGTGCAGGGAGTATATACGTTAGGGAAACTTGACTTAAACAGAATATTTTGATTGGCTGGGGGAGAGGTAATTAAAATCACCTTGATGTAAATCAGTCCACCTATTTCCTAAATCTTTACAGCCCAGTTTTAACGCCTATTTAAATCATGAGTAAATTAAATAAATACCTTCACTGAGGACTTCAGATTTCCCAGGTTCAAATCCATACTAAACCATTAATCTCATTGGGTGACATTGGGCCATCATTCTCTCTCCGCCTAACCTACCACACAGGGTTGTGAGGATAAAATGGCAGTGTGGGGGAGAGAAGAGAACCTTGTATGGCACCTTCTTGGAGGAAAGGTGGGATATAAATGCAATAAAATAAATTAAATGTATCAGGCTATTAGTATTTTTACATTACAATGTTAAAGTACACTATGCTCAGCATCCAAGGCCCTCCTCCAGGTGCCTCCTTCAAGGGAGGCTCAGACGGCAACAACATGAGAAAGGCCTTTTCGGTGGTGACCCCCCCAATTTTGAAATGATCTCCCCAATGAGGCCTGCCTGGAACCAACACTATGTTTTCAGTGCTAGTTAAAAACTGCTCTCTTCTCCCAGGTATTTGGCAGCATATAATGAGTTTAATTACATCTTGGACTGTCTTTGGCCAATTGTTTAAAAAATCATTTTTAGATATATGTTGTCTCTGTGTGTTATCTGTCTACATGTTATTAGGCAAATGCTCTTTTGTACTTCGTGTAATGTATTTTAATTTTTTTAATTTTTGTGAACTGCCCAGAGAGCTTCGGCTATGCGGCGGTACAGAAATATAACAAATGAAATGACATGAAAGTATTTCTGAAATCAAGAAGGTTTTAAGGTGTTATTAGTATTGTATGCCGCCTAGAGTGGCCGGGTAGCCGGCCAGATGGGCAGCGAATAAATCATATACATAAATAAATAAAAACAGTCTATGTGAAGATGCTAGTAAATATATTTCGACACAGAAGGGTCTCAAGGGTGTCATATTGCCCATGTTCAACCCATTGTAATCCTTAAAGGATCTTTTTCACTTACTAAGGGTGCAATCCTATGCATGTTTAGACAGAAAAAAGTCCTATAACTCCTGCATGCTAGCTGGGGAATGCTGGGAGTTGTATGACTTTCTTCTGTATAAACAAGCGTAGGATTGCACCCGAAGTATTTCCAACCTACCAACTTTTACATGCTACTGAACTTTGCACAGGTGATGAACAAAAACAGGGAAACAGCATTACTATGATTATTCTATAAAAAACTAGAACAGACTATTTTTTCCATGGTTCTAAATGGACAGCCTAATCCAGTGTGTATTTTCTTAGAAGTTTCATTGAGTTCAGAAGGACTTACTCTCAAGTACATGTTCATAACGTTGCAGCTTGTTGCTCCCTTCTGGAAGGCATTTATACGTGATTCAGATAGAGCCATTAATTTCATAAAGCGCCTTGTTCAGATATGGAAGGTATTGTAAATATTTGGAAATATGTACCACCCACAGAAAATGTTCCACTTTTGCTCACTAACGATTTGGTGCTCACTAACAATTTGGGAGTAGCGACAGCTATGCAAAATGCTACCTCTGAATTTGGATACAATGAATTGTGCTGGCTTTACTAGGAAAGATATCCACTGGCTCATTTTTTAAATCTGTTTTTCCACTGCCATCAGCCAAAATTGGGAAAAAGCGGGTAAACAGACTGAATGTACAATCAGATAAGCTTTCCAGAAAAAAAAGATTTGTAACACTTCTGTTAAAGTAACGGTGATCTCCCCCCACTACATCTACTGATATGACAGACTGATAATTAGGAGTTAATCATAGTCAACATTTAAAAACTTTATTCATGTGTCTTGGAACACCCCTGCCCCCACCTGCTGAACAGGTAGGTGCAGCTTGCATTAGTTTATGGGGATATAACACTTCCAGTTGATTGGACCAGCTATCTTGACAGCATCATCTTCTGCCCCTCCAGCTAGATGCTATAGAGACCAACTAGGTGTGCAGAAGTAGACCATAAATGGGCTATCCAGCCCTGCTGGATGAGACCAAAGGCCTATCTAATCCAGCATCTGCTTCCCATTGACGTTAACCAGATGCCAAGTAAAGCCAGTCCCTTTCTGCCTCTACTAGGCATATCTACGCTCGTTACAGGGAGTCAGCCATGCAGAGTCCCTACTGGCCCCAACTGAAATTGTCAAAAACCATGAAGTTGGCAAGGGTCACAGGCAACAGCACCCCGCACATGTAGATTCTGAGCCCAATCAGAGCCAATGGGATGTGACACATGAGTGATATGAATGTGATAGGACAGGGAATGTGCTAGGAACATGACAGGATAGGGCCTCCACATGTTGTTGGACAACTCCCATCACCTCTGACCACTGGCCATGCTGGCTAGGGCTGATGAGAATTGTCTGTCTCAAGGGCCACACTTTCCTTGCCCCTGTGCTCGGGACTGGGGAGCAGTTCTGGATCAGGTGATGGGATTGTAGCTCAGCAGTAGAGGACATAAGAAGGGCCATGCTGGATCCAACCAAGGGCTCATCTAGTCCAGCATTCTATTCACACAGTGGCCAACCAGCTGCCCATGGGAAACCCACAAGCAGGACATGAATGCTACAGCACCCTCCCACCCATGTTTCCCAGCAACTGGTATACATAGGATCACTGCCTCTGGTACTGGAGGTAGCACATAGCCATCGGGACTAGTAGCCACAGATAGCCTTTTCATCTAGGAATTTGTCCAACCCATCCATTAAAGCCATCCAAATTGGCAGCCATCACTACATCCTGTGGTAGCGAATTCCATAGTTTGACTAGGTGCTATGTGAAAAAGTACTTCCTCCTATGGGACCTGAATCTCTCACCAATCAACTTCATGGGATGACCCCGGGTTCTAGTATTTTGAGAGAGGGAGAAAAAATGCCTCCCTATCCACATTCTCTACATCATGCATAATTTGTAGAACTCTATCATGTCTCCCCTTACCCTTCCTTTTTCCAAGCTAAAACAATCCCAGCTGCTGTAACCTTCTCTCACAAGGGAGACGCTTCACGTGCAGAAGGGCCCAGGTCCAGCCTGTGCAATCTCCACTTTAGATGGCCAGGTAGCAGGCGGTGACCTCTGTGGGAGGCTCTGGAGAGCCCCTGGCAGCTCTGCTTGAGACAATACTGGGTAAAGGTGCAGTCCTATGCATGTTTAGACAGCAAGAAGTCCTACAACTCCCAGCATTCCCCAGCCAGCTTGGTTCTTCCAGAGCATAGTCTGAAGGCACATGAGGCAGCCACCTTGCTGAAGCTAAGCAGGTCTGGGTCTGGTCAGTGCTTGGAGGAGAGACCACCTGGGAACCACGTGTACCCACCTTGAGTTCCACAGTGGAAGGAAGGTGGGATATAAATGTAATAAATAAATAAAGTTGTAGGACTTCTTTCTGTTTAAACATGCATAGGATCGTGCCCTTAGATGCTCTAGATGTTAGACTTGTGATAAGGCAGCTTCCTGCAGTCCTAGAATAGGTCCAAACAATCACAATTATTTATTAACTTATAATTATTTATTTCATTTAGTACATTTCCTTACTGCCCAACAGCTGAAGGTCTCTGGGAGGTTCACAACAATTAAATGCTTGAAAAAGACCCAAACATCACCACCTTTTCTTTTCTCTGGCATTGATTGCTGCCTGAGAGACCAGAAACACAGATAGTTTTCCAAATCATTGCACGTTCAATGTACTGGAGCTGAGTCAGTCTAAAAGTGCCTTTAAAAGCATCCTGATGCACGGAAAACATTTGGGGGGGGGGCAGGGAAAGAGAGAAGGGGGATGCCCTATCACTTTTATCGCCATGCTTGCAAAGTCATCTTGTGTCTCACAGGCTCCTGCTAATGTCACAGGAGCAAGTCCACTAAAAAAAAGTTGGCAACCTTACTGTGTGCATAGGGTAATGGGGTTTTCCTATCAAACTGTAAAAGGCCAGGAGCTGGCAGCCAAAGCAGCAGCCCAGAAAGATAAGGAATTCCAGAGCAGAAGGAAAAACAACAGCCAATCGTCCTTCAACTTTAAGGACCTTAAAGCAGCTTTTTCCGCAATCCTTGGTGCCTTCCAGGGGTTTTAGACTACAACTCCCACAATTCCTAACCATTGCTCTTGGTGACTGGGGCTAGTCGAAGACCAAAATATCTGGAGGGCACCACTTTGGGGAAGAGTGACTTTCAAAACCATTTTCCCCTGGTGCCCCTCAGACGTTGGGACTACAATTCCCGCCCCGCCCCAGTCCACGCTGGCTCAGGGGTAGTGGGAGCTGTAGTCCGACACATCTGGAGGGCATGAGGTTGGTGAAGAGGCTGGGGAACGTGTGTCCCTCCTGACGTTGCTAGGCTGCAACTCGCATCAGCCCTAGCCTGCCTGGGGAATAGCCCGGGACGACGGGGGTTGCAGTCCAACACTATCTGGAGCGCCATACGCTCCCTGCCTCTCGAAGGCTAGCCGGTTAGTGGCAGCGTTCGCCATAAGGAAGCCTGCCTTTCCGGCCTGTGTGGCTGCAGCTTCCCCGAGCCTGGGCGGCCGACGCGCGTCGTTCCCCCGCCCCGACGCCGCGCAAGGAGCCCCGTGCTTTGTTGCAGCAGCAGCTCAGGGCGGGAAACGCAGCACTACCTCGCAGGGCCTGGTGCATCCCTCCGATCCCGCTGTAGAGCTCCAGCACCCGGACCGGCTCCATGCTCGCTCGCCTCCTCCTCCTTCCGCAGCGCCGCTAACCGGGGCCATCGGAACATCCCCGCCGACAGCCGCACGCAGCAGATCGCCATTTGTTCCGGCGCTCTTCGGTTCCCGCTGCCTTTCCCGGGAAGGGCGCAGTCCTGCGCGTGTTTAGACAGAAAATAGCCCTACGTACCTCACAGCATGTTTTAAGAACCCGCAAGTTTCTAGCCCGTAAGGGCGCAATCCCATGCATATTTAGACAGCAAGCCCTACCGCTCCCATCATGTCCCAAGCTATAGGGCATGCTGGGAGTCGTAGTTCTTTTTTATATCTAAACATACGTAGAATTGAGCCCCAAAGAGCTTTTCTCCGTCTCGGCAGGTGGCCGCTCTTTCCTCGCGCGACCCGATTAGACGGGAAGACACCCCGCTGCGACTCACTAGTTCGGAGTCCACTTCCCCACCCCGCAGCCGCTCCAGGCGAGGTTCAAACACCTGCATGTGTAACATGCTACACTTGATTGCATTACAGTGCAGTCTTATGCACATCTACTCAGAAGTGTAATTAGGGCTGCAACCTATTTAGGGTACAATCCTGTACGCACTTGCCCCCACTTTTGGGTAGATGTGCGTAAGAGTGCCCTGTCATAGACAAAAAGTATTCTCGCCCTCGGTAGAAGGATTAAAAAAAGGATCAGAAACAGCAAAAAAAGTTGCAATAATGCATACAATAAGGGTTACCTTTTTTATTGCCACTGTGCCTTTAAGAGCAGCCTGACACAGGAAATAAAACAGGTAGAGCCGTTCCTAACAAGGCCAACGGAAAGAGTAGTTTCATTTTCTAAATACACACCTGTCAGTGCAATTAAAGGCACGGGAGCAGGGCTAGAAAAAACAGAAGTTGGCAAGCTTAGCCTTTATTTGAGTTCCCAAGTGTGCCATCCTATATACATATTTTTAAGGAGTAAACCTTTTTGAGAAGCAACAGTAAGAACCAGACATGGAACAACCAATTGGTTCAAAATTGGGAAAGGAGTATGACAAGGCTGCATATTGTCACCCTGCTTATTTAACTTATATGCAGAGCACATCATGAGAAATGCCGGGTTGGATGAATCACAGGTTGGAATTAAGATTGCCAGGAGAATTATCAACAACCCCAGATAAACAGCCGATACCACCCTAATGGCAGAAAGCGAAGAGGATCTAAAGAGCCTCTTGTTGAGGGTGAAAGAGGAGAGTGCAAAAGCTGGTTTGAAGCTCAACATTAAAAAAACTAAGATCATGGCATCTGGCCCCATCACTTCCTGGCATATAGAAGGGGAAGAAATGGAAGCAGTGACAGATTTTACTTTCTTGGGCTCCAAGATCACCACAGACAGTGACTATAGCCATGAAATTAAAAGACGCTTGCTCCTTGGGAGGAAAGCTATGGCAAACCTAGACAGCACAGTAAGAAGCAGAGACATCACCTTGCCGACAAAGGTTAGTATAATCAAAGCTATGGTTTTCCCAGTAGCAACATATGGCTGTGAGAGCTGGACTATAAGGAAGGCTGAGCGCCGAAGAATTGATGCCTTCGAACTGTGGTGCTGGAGAAGACTCTTACGAGTCCCCTGGACTGCAAGGAGGTCAAATCAGTCCATCCTAAAGGAAATCAACCCTGAGTGCTCATTGGAAGAACAGATACTGAAGCTGAAGCTCAAATATTTTGGCCACCTAATGCGAAGAGAAAAGTCCCTGGAAAAGACCCTGATGCTGGGAAAGACTGAAGGCAAAAGGAGAAGGGGACGGCAGAGGATGAGATGGCTAGATAGCATCACTGATGCAATGAATATGGACTTGAGCACGCTCCGGGAGAGAGCAGAGGACAGGAAGGCCTGGCGTGCTATGGTCCATGGGGTCACGAAGAGTCAGACACAACTTAACGACTGAACAACAACAAAACCTTTTTGAATTCAATGAGAGTTCTGAGTAAACATGCTTAGGTTGGGCTGCATGGCCTTAAGTAGATATATTACAAGATTCTACTGAAATGAATAGGGCTTTCTTCCAAGTAAGGCTTGTTAATAAGTCCTAAGTGGTAAGCATGGGACTTGCATCTGAGTAAATGGGGTTAAGATCAGGCTGTATGTGTGCTTAGGATTTAACTACATCAGGAGTGGAGAACATGCAGCCCCCCGGATGTTGCTGGACTACAACTCCCATCATTCCCAACCATTGGTTATGCTGGCTAGGCCAGATGGGAGTTGCAATTCAACAGCATCTTGAGGGCCACATGTTCCCCACCCCTGAACTCCAGGATACATTAAATATATAGCATACAGCTGATCTTCCCCTTGTTTCTTACTCACAAGTAGGCACATGGAGCCCAATCCAAATCAGGATTACCACATGTGGATAAGGGGAGTTTAAACCTCCCCTCCCCCACAGCCATCTATTTTCTGAAATATCCGCCCGCCTGCCCCAAAATCCAAAAGCCCCCATTCAGTATTAAGAAAGAAAATGCAACAGACTATATTTCCTGGCAGGTCTACTTTTTCTTTCCTTGGGCCAGAAAAAAAGGAACAGCAGGGGTTTGTTGTTGTTCAGTCGTGTCCGACTCTTCGTGACCCCATGGACCATAGCACGCCAGGCCTTCCTGTCCTGTCTCCCGGAGCGTGCTCAAGTTCATATTCATTGCATCAGTGATGCTATCTAGCCATCTCATCCTCTGCCGTCCCCTTCTCCTTTTGCCTTCAGTCTTTCCCAGCATCAGGGTCTTTTCCAGGGAGTTTTCTCTTCGCATTAGGTGGCCAAAACAGCAGGGGTAGGTCTATCTAATTTGGAGCGCATTCCTATGCATGTTGCGACAGAAAAAACTCCAAGCTTTCCCCAGCTAGCAGTGATAGCTGGGGAATTCTGGGAGTTGCAGGACTTTTTTTCTGTCCAAACAGATATAGGATTTTGTCTTTCAGGACTGGCCAAGTTAGAGCAGAGGTTAAATGTTGAGGTTTGTACTTAACATACCCATTTTAAATGCAAATACAACAGCAGCTACTGGGGAAGAAGCTGATCACAATCAGAATCACAGCAGGTGCAGAGGGGGAAGTTTACTCTAACCCTCCCCAGCTGTGCTTCTGATGAAAATGGCTCCTTTGAAGCCTACTATTTGTATTGAAAGGAAATCCCCCACTACCGTCATGTCTTCTTTTCCCCTAAGAAAGCGAAAGCTTGTAAAAAAAAAAGAAAAAGCAAAGTGCCCTGCCCTGTACCTAAGGACAACCCAGAATACAGGTTGAGGATGGGTTGTTATTGAATGCAAAGCCTGCACTATGATTTACCTATGAGTTGTTAACCCCGAGCAACCCAAAGTTCACAACCCAACAACAAAAGATGTCTGGCTGGGGAATACTGGGAGTTGTAGGGCTTTTTTCTGTCTAAACATGCATTTGTTGTTGTTCGGTCGTGTCCGACTCTTCGTAACCCCATGGACCATAGCACGCCAGGCCTTCCTGTCCTGCGCTCTCTCCCGGAGTGTGCTCAAGTTCATTATAATGGTCACCTGAATTAAATTCGCCCATGCTTGTCCATTTTAGTTCGCTGATTCCCAAGATGTCGATGTTCAATCTTGCCATCTCATGTTTGACCACCTCCAGCTTATCTTGATTCATTGATCTTACATTCCAAGTTCCTAAACAATATTGTTCTTTACAGCATCGGACTTTCTTTTCACCACCAGACACATCCACAGCTGAGTGTCCTTTCAGCTTTGGCCCAGCCGCTTCACTCTTTCTGGCGCTACTTGGAAATTCCCTCTGCTCTTCCCCAGTAGTATATTGGACACCTTCCGACCTGAGGGGTTCATCTTCCGGCGTCATCTCTTTTAGCCTTGTGATACGTTCCATGGGGTTTTCTTGGCAAGAATACTGGAATGGGTTGCCATTTCCTTCTCCAGTGGACCACATTTTGTCAGAACTCTCCACCATGACCTGTCCGTCTTGGGTGGCCCTGCATGGCATAGCTTATGGCTTCACTGAGTTACGCAAGCCCCTTCGCCACAACAAGGCAGTGATCCATGAAGGGGAAACATGCATAGGTTTGTGCTTTTAGGCAGACAAATTTTGAAAACCCTTGCAGTGATTTCTGTGTCCAGATTCTATGAATATTTATCCAAACATAAGCCCCCGCCATGGGGGGGGGGTGTCCAGGTAAACGATTTAGAATTGCAGCTTTACATTCCGTTGAATGATCAGAACACTGCCATCTTTGGGATAATATTGTTTCAAAATGGAGTGCTACACTCAGCAGAGGACTGGGTGGTTGACTGGGGTGCTGAGCTGAGGGGGTGCTAAGCTGAGTTGAAAGGGTGCCAAGCTGAGATCAGTGGCTCTATTGTTGTTTTTTAATGTACCGTCTGCAGGAAGCTAGGGTGTCAAAAAGCAAGTGTTTGTAACCTTTCTTTCAAGGTTCCTTCAATTAGCTTTAAAGTATGTTTCTTTTTACTTTTCACTTTGATGTCGTTTGCGCTAGGTAAAAATCAGTGGAACACAGCTTTACTTTGAGGCAATGTTACTGAGCGTTTAGCACTTCAAATATTGTAAACACTATAGGCACTATATAAATAATAAAAAATCAGCTGTCAGCTGGACACCTTTTTTCCTTTACTTTTCAAGATAAAAATAATGGATACCCTAAAATAAAGAGTGCTTACTATAAGATAAGAACTGCTACAAAACAAAAAATATTATAAGTAAAACCTGCGCTAACTCTGCTGTGTTGCATAATGTGATCCCACTGCCCAGAATGTGGCTTTCAAATTTTGGCTTGCGCAAACTGTAACATAGTGGCTGAGAGAGCAAGGTTTGAGCAATGTCGTTCTCAATGGACATTCACACCTGCACCAGCCTGTAAATCCTCTGCTGGGTTCTGCAAAACTGACTACCGGGGTGGGGGGGGGGAGCACCAAAGGCACCCCTCGCCCAGGGTGCTGTTTATTCCAGGGCCAGCCCTGGCTACACTGAGAATTCTGCCCTCACTCTCCCTCCGCCCAATTATTAGAAGCTGGGTTTCTATCAAAAAAATGTTATAGTAATAGTTTTACAGAGCAACATTGTTTCTTAAAAGTCATCTTTTTTTGTCTTCTTTTATTTATTTTTTTGCAGAACCTAAATGCCTAGCAGGGTGGGGGAGGAAGGAAGTTAGTGGTGAAACTGTTTTTAACTCCTATTATCTTGTTTTCTTTTTTAAAAAATTAAAGTAAGATTACCAAACAGTTTACCAAAGGAGAAAGAGACAAGGTGAAATTCTGAAAAGGATGCTTGCAACTGAAAACTATAGGTAGATGCATTGCTGTCATGCGAACTGTTATGCCGATGTGTCATTGGTTTACTTTGTCAACCAAGTGAATTTTATCACCCACTTGTGCTGACCATAACAACTTTGCTTATGTATGACTGATTATGTGCAACAGCACATGATATACATTCTGGGAGCACATGATATAAAACTCCCCCTCCTAATATTTTTTATAAATGAGTCATGGTTCCTTACAAACAAACAAACTAAATGTGTTTGGGTGTATTTATTTCCACTGACAGCAATTAAGTTGATCACGAGCTCTTCAACAGCACTCCTTAGAAGCATGTAGATTCAATAAAACACCCAGGCCCACACATAAACTGGGACTAACACCCATGCCCTTATAAACTGGGACTAGCATCAACTCAACCATGATTTCCTGTGACTGTTTCAGAATTCCAGATTTCATGGATCTGTTCATGAGTAAGACTCATGTTACAAGCTCACAGATTATGCTTTCTTGAGCATCCTGCACAGGGGAATACCTCCCACAACAGCAAATCAGAATGTGTGAGCTGCATTTTCCTGCAATACTGAGAAGATGGATTTGGAACTGTAAATTTATTTTTCTTGATATATTCCATACTTGCTTCGGGGTGGGGGCGGGGTGGGAGCTGTAGCAAATGTATCCTAGTGCACACATTTCTATCTATGTACAATCTCTCATTAACACTTCTTTCAGAGGAGCCTCCTAATCCCTGCAGTCTGCCTTTGAACTCTTTTCGCCCAGCCCCTTTCTCTTGCTCAGCATCTGGTGTCTATTAATCTGGAACATCTCTGTTATCCCAGCTGGCCCCTCTATTTGCACCTGCTCTTGTTCACCTGTCACATTCATGAATGCAGAATGTTGACACTGAACAGCCCCATTTGATTACACATGCACAAAGGAGTTCTAATGTTGAGGATAAAATTACATAGTTTGATCCACTGGACAGAAAGAGCAACAACTAGTGTGGTATGGTGACTAATAGATTGCTAACATTTTCCCTAATGATGCAGCCAGATGCCTGCAATTTCAGATGTTAGAAACACTGTTCCAGCTTATCAAATACTCAGGTCAGGTCCGGTGTATGTTTTGCAATACTGTTGTCACTCCTGCATGTACAAATTTTGGCACTGGTTGCAAAATCTTAGTGTGTTTAAAAAAATATTAAAAATGTACAAGTTTCTCGCCCTTAAGGGCGCAATCCTATTCATGTTTACATGGTTTCTCTCCCATTTTAAAAGGTTGAAATATGTTCCTTAAAACATGGTTACTGGCAGTAAGAGCTTTCAGCTAAAATATGCTGGCAGTTTTGGTATTTTTAAGCCACCCCTTTTGTCTTTGGCCCCGCTCACCACTGAATGTGGCCCCTGAGAGGTTCTCCAAAATCAGATTTGGCCCTTGTGCTAAAAGAGGTTCAGTACCCCGATCTAGCATGACACATCATTGTCACAGGCTTCACGCTAGCTGTAAGGGAACTGGTTCCTGTCACTGGAAGCATCTCTACACCAGCCTAAAATCCTGCATTTAAAACAGGGCTTTCTGCTTCCGTTTTAAATGCAGGATCACAATGACTCCCTTTTTCATGTGCTCCCCTTTCCCCCTCCTTCTCCCCATATCTGAGTCTTCCATATCTTTCATTGATCTCACTCCTCTTCTTGCCACTTTTCCTCTTTTCACCAAGGGAACTCAAGTGGAACACACTGGGGTAATTTGATAGGTCATTATCTGCAATCTATTTAAAAATGGAACAGAGCGCATTTAGTGCAGGAGACACCTTGGAGGTTCACAGCGTCATGTAAAGAGCCCGCAAACCTCTGTGATTGAGCCATCTCAATAGTAGGATAAAAGCTCTGTGTGAAGGAATCCTGGGTATAACTGAGAAAATTCTATGATATGTTAAGACTGGAGCTGGTGACATTTTGTTTGGGGGAGAAATGTACAAGATACATTTTCTGTCCTAACAGCTGCAGGGACTTAAGTTATTCTCTTGCTAACCAACTAGGTTTGCTGGGGGTGGGGGAAGAAGGGAGAATTACCACTATCTACTCCCACTTGCAATGTCGTTAAAGGGATATATTTTCTACACTTCAAAGAGAGCTGTCACAGCTTTCAGGATGAAGAAGGCAACCACATGTTTTTAAGATCAGAGTGGGTGAGTGTTTTTCAGCCTCTGGGCTTCTTTTCAGTAGTGTGCTCAGCGTGTTACTGGAATTCACTAGCAGTACGCTTTCTCCACAGCTTTTTATTTTACGCCTTCACGCAAAAAGAAAAGAAAGAAATAAGGTTTCTGATTGTTAAATCCACATCCGAAGCTTTCATTAATAGTTGCCCACTTCTTCCAAGAATGTTGCAGAAGGGTAATCTGTAAATTAGAGAAATGACTAGCAGTGAAATCACATGTGCTTGTAGGAAACCACACAGACAAAAGGGGCGGGGGGGGGGCAGGAAACCAGTTGGGTAGCTTATTCAGCCCTAAGAGTAGGGATGTCAGCGAAATCCACAACGGAACCGTTTACAGCCGCAATTTAGGTAGAAGTAAGTGCTTTATGGCAGCAAATAGTGTAAAATAAGCCAATTACAGCCATAATTTTCCCACAATAGGCTAATGGCAGCTGCTATTTGCCTATCCCACCTTTTAAAAAGCCAGAGACCTGCCCTGAGCAAAATTTTTATTTATTAATTACATTTATAGCCTGCCTTTTTTCCTCTTCAAGGAACCCAACGCAGTGTACATAATCCTCCTCCTCCATTTTATCCTCACAACAACCCTGTGAGATGGGTTGGGCTGAGAGTCTGTGCCTGGCCCAAAGACACCCAGTGAGCTTCCATGGCCAAGTGGGGACTAGAACCCAGATCTCCCCACTCCCAGTCCAGCACTCTAGCCACTACACCACACTGGCTCTCTGGAAATCTGGAAGACACGCAGGTAAGGCCAGGAGGGGGGGAAATCCACTGTGGACGCTGCAGGTCAGGATTCTTCGGAATCAAGTAGCCACTGGAATCAAAGAAGCTTTGGATTCAGAATACCCAATGAAATGAGTAGGACTATTTATTTTTTTATTTACTTAAAATATTTGTATCCTGCCCTATATCATTAAGATCTCAGGGCGGCATACAGATAAAATCAACTTAAGCAGTATAAAATAATAAACACCGAAAACATATTAAACCATTAAACAAGCTAATACCAATTAAAATCTAAAACAATAAAACAGTGTGCTACTGTTCCAGCTGATGTCATTATAAATCCCAGTTAGTAGTACTACCTTCTTGTTCTTGGGCTAACCCAGCCCTTCCCCAAATTGGCACCTTCCATATGTATTGGACTACAACCCCATCATCTGCAGCCAACATGGCCACACTTGGAAGGCTGGGGATTATAGGAGATGTAGTTCAACACATCTGGAGAGGGGCAGGTTGAGCAAAGCAGAGCTAGCTGAGTCAGCAGAAAACAAGATGGTATGGAGGCTTCTCTGTTCTTGACCAGGAATAATAGATACTGAGGGTTAGATCCAGACTTAGTTGTACTTAGAGTTGTTCTCACTGGGCACACTGGGACTTGAGCTAGTCATAAGCAACTTAAGTAGCATTGATTTCAATGATCCTTCGCAAAGTCTGATTCAGTCTGGCTCCATCCCACCATCTCTAAAATATGAAACACGGGGATTAGGTTGTGTGTGTGTATGCAAATACGTACATGTGTGCTTAATTTGCAGTGTAACTAGGTTGTACCAGGATCTCATGTTATAACTGTATTATAAACCTATACTGGTTTAAGACCACTTTGACTGTCAAATATACCTTCAACAATTCTGGGAAGCATGCTTTGATGAAGTGCCCAGAATGGTCTCTTAGAGACCCCTATTCCTACCCCTCCCAAGTCACAATTGCTGTTTATTAGATGTTCCCTGGGGAGAAAAAATGAAGTCTGTAGACAGGGCTGGTATCGGGGGTAGTCATGATTGGGTACCTGGAAAGGGCCCACACCCTACCAGGGGCCAACTGATAAGAGCCCCCTAGGTTTGCTCCTGCTCTCTACCATTGCAACCTGCTTGTTCACCTGCCTCTCACTCTGGCTCAGACAACAGTAGAAGGGGGGAGGAGATGCCACCGCCTATTTGCTCTCTGCCTGGCAAGCATGCAGGCAAGAGCAGTAATGAGGGAGGCTGAAGAGCAATAGCAGCTGGTGACAATGGTGGTGAGAAGGTAGAGCCACTGAGGGAGGCGGCCCACTGGCGTCACGCACCCTCAAAAACCCAGAACCAGCACTGTC
Organism: Heloderma suspectum; assembly: GCF_057233095.1. Taxonomy (NCBI): domain Eukaryota; kingdom Metazoa; phylum Chordata; class Lepidosauria; order Squamata; family Helodermatidae; genus Heloderma; species Heloderma suspectum. Next base: position 198,463,447 of record NC_139462.1, read on the forward strand.
GGCAGGGTGGATAAGACTAAGACAAGGAGTCCAAAGGAGCTGAGCCTTGAACCTAATACAATTCAAAAACCACACTCTCTGCTGGCCTGATGAGACTTGGTGGACCTATGCAATGGGCCATATAAATATCATACAAATGAGTGAACAGTATGCTCTTGTTTGGGTGGGGGGGTAGGGATGTACGGACTGTGTACAATCTGCTCTGTCTGTGTTTCGCGAATTGTCAGGCTCCTTTCGTTCTGTCATCCACCCACAGACAGATGTGGATTTTTTTTTTCATCATGTGGAAAAATAAGGAAATATTTACGTAGTTCCATAATTTACCTCAGTATGTAACTTTTAGTGCCCCCATTCCATTCAACATTTCCTCTGCAGAAATGTATGTATTTTTCTATGGATTTATATGCATAAATTTCGGGAAAGTAAAAAAATCACCCGAAAGTGGCCTTGTAGGCCCGTTCCAACCCTACTATTCTATGATTCTATTTTATGAAGTCCACAGACTCCGCATGGCCTGAGGGGGATGCTCTGCAGTAGATTCTGCAGGTTGGATTCTTAGAAATCCGAGCTCATTTTAATCCGTCTTGAATTTCTCCAGCATCCCTAAGGGAGGGGAGGGGAGCTGCAAGCCTGTTGCCAGGGCCTTACTTTTGTCAATTTGCCTGGAGCACCATAAACATCTAGAGTCAGCCATGTATGTTGAGGCTATGTCCACATGGCAAGCTATTTGTGTGACACAGCCCCCAAATAGCTCCAGCAACACAGATTTCACATGCATAATTCAAATTCACTTTCCCTTGGTAAGCCAGATGGGTTTGTGGGTTTTTTTGCTGTAGCAGTGTGGCTATAGTGAAACTGGAAAGACACCACTCCTGGAAGATAGAATTCTGTTCCTGATATACAGTGGGTTGGATTCAGATTTAGTCATACTTAAAGTAGACTCACTTAAGTCCCATTGATTATAATGAATCTACTCTAAGCATGACTAAATCTGGATCCAACCCAATGTTTTTGTTTTGTTTTTAAGAAAATGAGCCTACATTTTGCTACATGTTTCTCCATTTTCCTATAAGCCAATATTAAACTTTGCTTAAAAAGAAGGCATGGGGATGTATGTAAGAAACAGGCAGCAGGAATATAAATTCAAACCATCTGAACTCTTGTTTTTGAGCTTTAAACCCTTTAGATCTGTGAAACTTGCAGTTTGGAGGATTGATCTTTGCCAGGAATTAGAAAAGAAATGCAGCACTACAGGGCTGACACCACCCTCATTGTACGATAGCTACAAAACCCACCTATTAAGCTCTATTGCTTGTTTCAGATCCTGAAGTCCACTGGCATCAGATAATGGACACTTTGGCAGTACAGTATCATCAGGTAATAATTACAGTAATTACATGGGTGAGGGATAGAACAGTAGATACGCTTTTACAATTTTGAACATTCCAGGATCGATTTCCAGTATATTTGGCTGGTTGCAGAACTGGGTAATCATTTACTTTTTCTTCTGTTGGTAGGCTCTGGCCACAGAGTGAACCAAGTTTAACCACAAGACAGATTTCTACATTGTTACAATGAAGTGTAGTAAGGCTTAGCTCACTGCCTGGTCAGGGTCTGCACATGATTAGTTTTACTACATGGATCTGTCACTGAGGACATGGTTCATATTCTGATTCTACACAAAGGAGCAGGTTGGAGACCTTTCCTTGATGAACAGAGCTGGGTTTCAGAATCAATCCCAGCACCACTTGTGATATTACTGAAGTTAGTAACTTCCTGGCTTGGAATATGACTTTGTCCGCTCATAATGAATCAAGCAACATTTCTTCCAGAAGTTTCTATCTGGTTTGGAGTGTAACTTGAGATTTTGCACATGTACAGTGAGAGTTCAGGCTGACCAGGCTGTGTTGTAGGTGCTTTAGTGCTGGGTCCTGACTCTTGATGAAACTCTTTGCTGAAGCTCCCATGGATAGCTGTGAAGCTACCACAACTAAAGCAAATTAGAAAGCCTGTACATGCGACTACCAACCAGGTGAAATTATTTAATGCTAGCCTTTTCCTTGCCCCTAGTCAACATTGTGGACAATGTGACCAGACCACTTATCACCAGCTTTCTTGTTGAATATTGTCTCTATTGGGATCACTTCTCCCATTTGTTTCTTGAGTGGTTCCTGTACCCCACCCATATCTAAAACCTAAAATCTTCGTTGTTTCTCCATTTGTTTCTTTTGGGAAGGTGGGCTGATTTCCCAAGCAGATCTCTGCGATGACCAGGCCTGGAAACTACCATTAATGTTGTTGTTGTTGTTGTTGTTGTTCAGTCGTTCAGTCGTGTCCAACTCTTTGTGACCCCATGGCCCATAGCACGCCAGGCCTTCCTGTCCTGCGCTCTCTCCTGGAGCGTGCTGAAGTCCATATTCATTGCATCAGTGATGCTATCTAGCCATCTCATCCTCTGCCATCCCCTTCTCCTTTTGTCTTCAGTCTTTCCCAGCATCAGGGTCTTTTCCAGAGAGTTTTCTCTTCGCATTAGGTGGCCAAAATATTTGAGCTTCATCTTCAGTATCTGTCCTTCCAATGAGCACTCAGGGTTGATTTCCTATAGGATTGACTGATTTGACCTCCTTGCAGTCCAGGGGACTCGCAAGAGTCTTCTCCAGCACCACAGTTCGAAAGCATCAATGTTTCGGCGCTCAGCCTTCCTTATAGTCCAGCTCTCACAGCCATACGTTGCTACTGGGAAAACCATAGCTTTGATTATGCGGACCTTTGTCGGCAAGGTGATGTCTCTGCTACCATTAATGTTACCTGTTGTTTTTTTAAAGAGCAATCAGGGTTGATGTCTCAGTATTGGTCTCACCCTCTCCAAGGCAGTGTTGTACAGGATTTGGATGTGTTCTGTAGCTTTCACCAGGAACAGACACAGCTTCACCACAATACTGTTTGCATGCACTTCCCACAGGCTGCTCCTTAGGTCCATGTTGCTTTCAAAGCTGAAGTAACAGAGCTATTGCCAGGCTATAAGGATAGAGATTTAAGCCTCATTTCTTACAGAGAATGCTAACTATCTGTATTTATTTTGTAGCTATTAATTTATTTAATGTCTATCCCGCCTTTCATTCCTGAAAAATCTACAAGGCATCTTTAATGAAATAATAGTATTATATTGGGGTGGTGTGATTCTTTTAAGACTTCAGATTGCATATTTCTTTTGCACATGAGTTTCTTTCCCTATTTTCTGTCTGGCTTTTTTTTTTCCTATCTGGCCAATGTGATGTTCTTCAAAGAAGCTAAAATTACAGGGACTGGATCAAGATTGTCATATTTATAGTAGTCATGCCTAACTGAAGTCCCACTGGTTTCAATGGGTCTATTCTATGTTGGAAAAATCTGAAATGGAACCAAATGAGTTGCACTCAATGGCCTTGTAGGCCCCTTCCAACCCTACTATTCTATGATTCTGTGAGGATCGGCTCAGAACTAAAAAGCTTCTTAAGTTCCTCGAAAGCCTGTTGGGCAGATGCCGTCCAATGAAAAGGAGATTTCCTGCCCTTAAGGAGGTCTGTGAGAGGAGATGTCAGCTGAGCAAAGTTGGGCAGGAACTTTCTGTAAAAATTAGCAAACCCCAGAAAACGTTACAAGTCCTTCTTGGTGGATGGAGCCTGCCAGGAGAGATAATGTAGCCGAGATAGTCCAAAGAGGTTAGGTTATTGAGAGGAGCTGTAATCCAGGCACCACGCCTGAAGAAAGAGGATGCCCATCGATGGTCTCCACTGCCAAGGGGGCAGGAAGAGGCAGGGTAGGAATCTTGTGGAAGTGAGTGAACGTTTCATCCATGAAACTGGTCATAGCCCCAGAGTCCACTAAAGCTAGGGCTTCCACCCCACCCCACTGGGAGGAGCAGAGGTGAACATGCAATAGCAGATGGGAGGGTGGGGGGGTTGTGGAAAGCACCCACCTGGTGGGGAACCGACCCCCACACTGGAGACCCCCAACAGGCTTTGGGGGGCAGCCTAGTCTGGCCTGGGGATGAGGAGGAGGAGGAGGAAGGAGAGGAGGGGGAGGCAGTGGGGCTGTGGGTCTAGCACGGCAGGTTTTGACGAAATGTCCCAGTTTTCCACACTGAAAGCATCGGCGCTCTGCGCGCGGCCGCTGTAGCTCCTCCAGCAGCAGCGGGGCTCAGGTAGCTCTCAGCTGCATCGGGGTCTCCTCCACCCCCACCGCAGGGTCGGGGGTGGGGGAGGGGGCAGTTAATGTAGGGGAATGGGAGGAGGGAAATCTTGGCCCCTGGCGCCCCGCCGGGTCTGCCGGTGCCCCTCCAGCCGACTATCTATCTGGAGGCAGGTCTGGATGAGGTCCTCCAAAGTAGGCGGGCTAGGCATGCATGCCAACTCATCCAAGCTCTCATCATTCAAACCGTCCAAAAACTGAGCCACCAGCATGGCATCATTCCACTGTAAATCTTGCATCAGCAAGCAAAAAGTTGTCGCATAGCTGGAAACTGAGTCCTTGCCCTGTCTGAGGCGGTGAATCTCCCGAGAAGCCATCTGCATGCACAGGGGGTCACCGAAAAAACTGGCCATCGCTGTCATGAAACCTTGATAGTGCCCGAGCAGGGGGTCATTAGCGAGAAGAAGTCCCGAAGCCCATTTAGCTGCCACGCCTGAAAGTAGGCTAATGATGAAGCCCACATGAGCCTGTTCCGTTAGGAAATCCTCAGGTCGAAGGCGCATGTACAGCTCTGATTGGGCCCGGAAAATCTGGAAAAGTCCTTTCTCACCAGAAAACGTCTCTGGCAGATCCACCGGGCACTTGCGGCGGGGGGGAACCGGAGGTGGTGGGGGTTGAACTGCAGCTTGCAGACTCTGTACGGCAGTTGTAAGGTGACCCACTTGATCACGGACAATCTGGTTCTCTTGCGCGAGAGCTTGCACGGCCAGGTCCATGGCAGCCTCCAGAGGCAGTAGGAGCAGAGAAAACGGAGGACCAAGCTGTCAGGAGCGCCCTAGCTGCCTCTTGCAGTCCCCACCAATAGCCAACTCAGGACACAGACAACGAGGAATTATTTCTAAGATTTTATTCCTTTATTACTTTATGACTCTTTCAGAATACTAGTTGCTAGCACCAGAGCAAGGAACAGCACTGGGAAAAGATAGCTGAGTAGCCTAAGCTCCAGGTAAGGCAGTTGGCCCCCGTTTGAAGGAAAATCATAGGAAGACCCTGAACTTATGGGCTAGGGAGAGATCCTCCCTCTTTCTAGGGATGTCAGAGAATTCCACCACGGATCTCGGTGAGATCCCCCGAAATTCGTGGTGGAACGGCCTGCCCCCCCGCCCCCCCCGCGGATCCCCCGTGGGACAAGACTTACCTGGGGCAGATGTTCCAGGCGGCAGCGGCTCCAGCAATGGCTTCAGTGGCGGCAGCGGCGGCGGCTGGTCTTCCGACTGGCTGCCACCACCATTTGCAGTCTAGTCCTTTTTTTTTTTTTTTTTACATAGACGTGATAGGCTACGTAAAGACTTACGTAGCCTATCACATCTGGGGGGGGGGAAACACGTACGCAAATGGTGGCGGCTACAGTGGCCGCCATTTGCATTCCTTATTTTTCACCGTCTTAGCCTACATAAATATTTATGAAGGCTAAAACGGCGAATCAAAGGGGAACACAAATAGCGCCCACTACGCTATTTGCGTTCCCCTTTATTTTCGCCATAATAGTCTACGTAAATATTTACGTAGACTAAGACGGCGAAAAATAAGGAATGCAAATGGCGGCCGCTGTAGCCGCCGCCATTTGCATACGCGTTTTTTTTTTAACCCAGACGTGATAGGCTATGTAAGTCTTTACGTAGCCTATCATGGTTGAATACAGGGACGCAAATGGCGGCGGCTACAGCCGCCGCCTTTTGTGTCCCTGTTACCCAGTGGCCGGATGTCCGGCTGCTGGCGGAGCTGGCTGGGGGCTCCGCGGAATCCCCGCGAAGCGGAGCTGGCCGGGCAGGACTCTGGGGGGAGGGACGGAGCGCCTCCCTCCCACCACAAAGCAGATCCGCGAAATGGTAAGTAACTTTTGTACATCCCTACCTCTTTCCCTTGGGTCCTCGGGACGCGATCATTGTTTGCATGCCGAACAAGCACTACGCCTCCTTTCGGCGCCCTCCATCTGTCATCGCTCCCTGCGTCTGCGCCGAGAGTCCAGCAAGCCCCCCCTCCAGCGCTCTCTCGCTGCCAGGGTCACTATCTTTCCCAGGAATGCTGGCAGGAGGAATCTCTGCCAGCTGCTGTGACTGTGAGAGATGAGCGAGCTCCTCTCCCACGGATTGCTGTTCCTCCTCAGAATCAGAACTGCTCTGGGGCTCTATTGGCTCAGTTTCCACCCTGACAGCCCCTATCTTACAAGCTGTTGTGTTCCACTGACTTTTGTAATCAGAATAATGAGTTGGTCAGTTATAGACATGATGGCCAGCAAAAAGGGATGGAATGGAACTGTGTCGGTTCCTTGAGCCACTCTATTGGCATGCCTGTCATTGTGGGGTGTATAAGCCTCTCCACCTCCCTTTGTCTACCAAGCCAAACTAGCATGTAGCCAGTTGACTTGGCACGGAGAATCTTGCTTAAATACATGTTGGCATTAGAAACTGGTCAAAAGTGTTGGCCATCATTTTAAGCTCCTGCTGCTGCTCTGGCTGTCTTGGGCATCTCAGGGGAAGAAGCAAGTAGTCATTGCCAGATAAGCAATTCCATGGCCAGGCTCCACCTCATCCTCAGGAATAGCATCATCATTTCCTGTCACCTAGCAAAAACATTGTACTTGTTGTTATGCTCAACAGAGGGAGGGGAGGGAGGGACAGGTCTGAAAAGGTTTCTGAGGAAATCTATTGGCTTGTAGCTTAAACACCCCCCTTAAGGCAGATTTCTGTTGCCACTGTTTCATCCAACCTGCAATTAAACAGTATTTGACTGCCAGGGCTGATGAATGGGGCAAATGGTTCTACAATTGCTGTACCTGGCACCATTTAAAAAGTTGGTCAGGAAATAAATCTGTGCAGTTACAATTCCAAGTTCTTCTAAAGGGGCTGCAGGCCTTCACATTAAGAAAAAAAAAATATAGAAAGAAGGATCTCCACTCCTTCAAAAAAAAACAGGAAGGGAAGGAAGAAATGGAGCCATTTCCTGCTAAATCAACCCTCAGGAGACCCTTGAGTAGTTTAAGCAACTATTGGAGTTGATCTCTAGGGAACTAAATGGATGTTGTTTTTCATGCTAGCCTTTAAAGATATAGCATGGTCCCTGCAACTCACATCCATACATGCCAAAGGAAAAAAGTGCACACATCTTTTTTGAATTAGTAGGAATACAGCTGGCTCACATCCAGACCTGTGGACTGCAACAATCTGGCAGCAGCTTAGGGCCATATTAGACGTTACATGATGCAGATGTGAGTAACAAAGCCACAATATCTCATTTTAATGAACAACAATCTCAGTCCACTGTGATAAGGAATGGAAGAGGAGTGAAGGAAAGAGGTCCTTAACTCTTTTCCCACCAGCTGTTTTTCCATTTGAAATGTCCCTTCCCCCACCCCTTGCATGGGGAAAGATACAGGTACCCATATAATTTCCTGTACAGAAGGAAAGCAATTGGGGCAGCCAGTTTTGAGAAAGAAAGAAAAAATGACTGGTGGTGGAAGAGTGAAGACAGGCCATGTTGTCTGGGGATGATGGGAGTTGTACTCAAACACACCTTCAGAGAGCCAGGTTGGGGAAGGCTGAGTTAAGGACTCCCTACTATTTTTCCCCTCCTGACTGCAGCCTCTAAAGGCTGCTCTTCCTCTCTCAAATTTTCATTAATACAACAACCAACACTGCATGCATCATCTAGCTTAATCTTTAGCAATGATCCTAAAATGCTGAGGACTTTTTTTCCACTGAAGACAGCAGGGAAGTGGAATCAGGTGTGGTACATAAGGGACACATTCAGCTTCAAGCTTTAAATAGTTTATTTCGAGGTCCTGTTGATTGCAATAAGATGATGCAAGTTGTGGCCATAGAACCAAAGTGCTATAGACCTAGCTATTTAATAGTGGGATTCAGCCCTAGTCCCATAGATATGCATGGCTGTGGCAAAGCTCACAGTATCCTGGACCTTATGTAGCTACAGTAGAAACCTAAAGGCAGGTATGGGTAGGGATATCTTTTCCCCAGTGCAGTAAAAGCAGCTGGCAGAGCGACTGCAAAAATGGCACAATAGGGAAGGATTAAAGATCAAGTCTTCCATTTCAAATTGCAGCCTACAGCAGCAACATTTTTTAAAAAGGGGAGGGTGAAGAATGACAGAACTTAATATAATGTGAAGTTCTACATTCATTCTGTTACAGTTACTGGCAATAACACTGTAATGAACTATAACACAGATTTGCATATTGGCATATGGTTTTGTAGCAGTGAAAAGCCTTAAGGCAGCTTGTGGCTGAACCATCTCCAGACCACCCCATTAGCTTGGCAATGATCACTGTGTCCCCCATTCTGCCCTTGCACCCAGAACTCCATCCTTTCATACATACATGATTTCACCTCTATCACTTTTTCTTCAAGTCCCTTTATAAAACCCAGCTTTTCCATGAAAACTTTCCTTAACAGAAGTCTTTTCCCCAGCTAGAAAAAACCAAACACCCTTACAGCTGCTGTCCTATAGATGCTTACCTGGGGTGAAAAACATAGGAAGAACCATACTGGATCAGAACAATGGTCCATCTAGTCCAGCATTCTGTTCACACAGTGGCCAACCAGCTGCCAATGGGAAGCCCACAACAGGACATGAATGCAATAGCACCCTCCAGCTTGTGTTCCCCAGTAACTGGTATACAGGGCTCCTTCACACGGGCCTTTTATTGCACATTCATGATTGCGGGTCCTTTGCATGACATCATCAACCTCCAGGGCATCTCCCATGGTGTGTTTTTTTTTTTTTACCTTTATCCTGCTTTTTAAAAGATCAGAGATAATGCAGTATTTAAATGTAAATCTGCTTTAATGGCTGTGTGAAATTGCGTAGTTCTGCTATAACCACAGCACCATGAACTAAATATAAGGTGGCTCCATATGATAAACTACTCCATCATGGGCTAGTCTCTCCCACCCCCTCCTCTCTCCTCTGTGTAAGCTACCTTGCAGGGTTTTTCTATAATAGGAGACATGTTTGCTGCTCTGAGCTTTTTGGAAGAATGTCAGGATAAACATGTAATACGGGAGTTGATGTTACATATTCTGGGTGGTCCTCCCTGACTTGGTAAATTGGGGTGCCCTCTCTGCTACCTTAGTGGATTCAGCAGGATGAGGAGAAATGAAAAAGGATGGTAAATTCTGACAAACCATCTCCCTCTCAGCATTTTCTTCCCCCACCCCCCAGTATTTTCTCCCCCCCCCAACTCCTAGACCAAGCAGAGAGAGGCAGCAAATTCTGAGGTGGTGGCGAAGAGGCTGTGAGAACTTGCCGAGAAAGACAGCCCTGAAAAAACAGCCTGTGTAAGGGAGTCGATCTTAATCCTACAAAGAATCTGGAAGCAGAAGCCCCAGTAAATTGTGGGGAAAAAAGCCCCATGTGAAGAAGTCCACAGGAGAATATTGCCTCTAATATGGGCATCATGCCTAGTAGCCACTGATAGCCTTCTCTTCCATTATTTTCCTTAATCCCCATTTAGAGCCATCCAAGTTGGTGGCCATCATAGTGGAACTTACTTCCAAGTAAACATGTATAGGCTTGCACTGTAAATATTTCCCTGCATTTATTCCTAATTCTTGTTGCCTTTCTCCTTGTTTCCTTCCTATATTGTCTCCTTACTTGTGTCTCTTCCCTCCTACTGTTTCTACCCACCCCCACCCCACCCCACCCCACCCATTCTATCTTTATATCATAATATGATCTTTGTGGAAAAGACACTGTATTTTTACTTGTAATACTTTGTAAAACAACATTTACATTGATGGCACTGTATAAATAATAAAAATAATCAATAATAGTAATTGTTCGAGATAGATCAATGAGAACATACGCTGCTGTTCTGGCAAAATGTCTTAGGTCAGCTCATATTACTTACTGGTCCAACATCACAATCAGCAACAATTGCAATGGTGATGGAATCCTTCCACTTTTATTCTTCCTATTATTTGCCCAGTCACAGTAACTCGCCATATTGAACCACTGGACTCTTGAGTAAGACTACGTGTATTACTCAATGTCCTCATTGACACGTGCACACAGACTCACAAGGGTACCATAGAGGAACCTTTTGCAGAGGAATGGGGTGCACACAGCAGACACTGCACTATACTTTGACCAAAAAAAATTTGGGAAATTAGCTCACTGACGAAGATTATGAGGAAATGACACAGCTTTATTTTACCATAAATGTTTACAGGAAAAAGTAAGCTTGATTAGTATTCCAGCCCCCTAGCACAGGATTGGCATGATAACAGAGCTAGAGAAAGAAAAGACACAGGTGGGGAGTTGTGATTCACCAAATAGGGAGCAAAGAGGGTACTACAGAGATGCTGAGGGGAAGCTTGGGAGGCCTAAGTGCAACAGGGAGTCCCTCAAGTCTTAACGGCACAAGGTGGGCCATGAGAAGGTGTGTGTACCCTAGGCTTCCAAGAGACCATTGTGTAGAGGTACTTAGAACAAAGGGGATCATGAGAGGTACTCAATTAGTGCTTTAACCTACTGATCTTTCTTGACGTGAGGACACTTCAGGATTAGACCACCTTTTGCACCAATGCTAAAAAATTACCATTTTAAAGGTATCCTCATGGGCTGCCTGGCTGGGGTAGCAACCTGATAGTCAGAAAGGCATTTGCATGTAACTGGAGTTCCCAAGCTTTGCTAACTAAAGTAGGCAACTCTTTTAATTATGTTACAGTAGAGGACACATAGGACAATGAACTTCAGTAACAATAAAGGAATGTAGCCTACGTTACTAAAATCAAGATCTTCTTACTTCTAGCTGTCATGAGGTGTCTCTACACAAGCGATTTATTGCACGCTCGTGACTGGCCACTCATGGAAGTTTGCGAGTCCTATGCACGATGTCATCAGCCTCCAGGACATCTCCTGCACCGTTTCCCATTTATCCCACTTCCAAAATGATCAGAGATAAGATGGAATATTTAAAAAACATGGGATATTGGAATGCTGGCATAGCGCTATGAACTTGCCAAGGAAGGACTTTCCTCGATTCAAACCACGTGTCTGCCATGTATATGTTTGAGCAAATTTCTCGTTCAGAGGGAGAAGAGGGAAAATGCCGCCCTGAAACGAAGGGATACAGATCTGATCCCCCACCCCTCAGCTAATTAAGCTCAGAATTAACATCCTCTATTGATTCAGAGTACCCCATTAAGTTCAATGGGTTTTACTCCCAAGTAAGTGTACTGAGAGTTGCAGACTTACAGCATGATCTTATGTCTACTCAGAAGTAAGTCGTAGTTTTCCTGGGGTCTGTGAGGAAACAGTACAGCACAAGATAAGTGATGAAAACAAGACTCCCCCATCCTGCTCCTTTGAATAGATGCCAGGGAGGGAGGCAGGCAGGCAGGCAGGTGCTCCCTAAATTCAAACCACGTGTCTGCCATGTAAAGGAGCCCCTCCTAATCCCTCAAAGAAACCAAAAGCAGAAAGCCCTGGTAAAGATGCAGTGTGTGTGTGGGGGGGGGGGTTTGCTAATGTAGAGACACCCATGATCCCCCTGCCCATGAGCAAAGGAAATATTAGACAAGATGCTAGGGTGATATCAACACAAATTCAAAATCTAAACTACAGATGAACGAAAATGGCTGAGCTTCTCAGTAACAACGCAAGAACATCTCTACATGAAGCAAAAATCCCACTCCCTTACCAGGGCTTCTTCTTCTGGAGTCTTTGTGGGATTATGATCGGCACAATACATGCGCTTCCCACCCGGGGGGAGGGGCATTTCCTTTGTAGGCAAGTTCGATATGTTTCATTTATACAGCCAGTAGGCTGCAATATTGCGTGATTCCAGAAATACACCACCTCTTTGATGGTGGTTTATATTACTAAACTTTCAACTATTTTTAAAAAGGCGGAATAAAGCTTAAAAACAATGGGAGAGGCAATGGAGGTTGACAACGTCGTGAAAAGGACCTGCTAACTTTTGTGAGTGACTGACCACGAATGCACGATTAAAGCCTCGCATGAAGAAGGCACAAGTCACCTGGATATATATGGAGTATGAACATTAGAACTTTCAACAATTCAGCTATGAAGCTTCTATGAAACTTCTTGTAGCAGCTCTGCCAGATAATGTTCTTGCTGTAGAGTCAAAAGAATAGAAGAAATGAATATAATAAACCAAACATGATCACTATGGAAATGGAAGTCACATGGTTTGCATAGTATGAATCATCTGAATACGAAAGAACACCCCCACATAACACTCAGATGCCATAGACATATACCAAAAAAGTGTGGTTTAAAACACACACACACACACACACACACCACAAAGTCATTTCCTGTCTAAATTACTAGCTTACTGTTTAGCTTTCTGTGTATTTGGTGGGTTCTCATGACAACTGGAAAAAGTGGCACGTGGGTTTGCTGCTGTTTACTGAATAAACTCTTTCCAAAAAAAGGCTTTTGCTTACCACCATGAAGCACCAAACGGTTAAACAAAATGAAAGTGAGATATAGTTCTCAAGCTGTGCGATTTTGGTTTCTCCAAACTTTAGGAGAAGATTGGTTAGGCTACTAACCAAGTGAATGTATGCACACACACACCCTGTTACTGCTACCAGCATTTACATAGGCCTCCAGCCTCAGGAATGTTCCTGAAGAGAAGAAAAATACACTGGTTTGTTCCTAGGCAACCATCTGTACTACTTTGGGATACATGTCCACTTCTCTCGCAACCACACCATTCTTCCCCTCTCTCTTCAAGGCCAAACTGGATATTACCTGCTGTTGATGTATGTAACATTCTCCCTCACAACCAAAACCAAAACCAGCTTCAGGAGGTGTTAACTGGGAGCAAGGGAGCAGCAGTGGGGAGAGTGTGCATAACCCTTTCACAAACACGGATTTAAAACCACTAGGGGAGATGGGGAAGAAGCAGTAGTGGGCCAACGGGAAATGAAAAATGGCCAGTGTGGCCTGCAGATCTTCTTTTCCCTGCTCCAGATCTTCTGAAGCTGCCTTCAGGATTTTGTTTCTGTTTCTAAGCTTACACACATCTGCATTTCATAACTAGTTTGGTCCCCAGACTCTATCGCACCTATACAGAATTATGGCTGGAAGCGATTTCTGGCCTCGGCCCAACTAGGATAGTTTTCCAAGTAGGACAGAAGTTTATCCCCCACCCTTTTGAGTGAACCTGCCTGTACATCCCTCACCAATGTGAACACATCTCCCTGCACATGCAGATTAATCAGTGTAAGGTTCCACAAAAGTTGAGACACTTGCTCTTATGTTAAATGTGGTTCACAAGAGCTACCACTTCTGCTACGTTCACTGGAAATTCTGCAGGTTGAAAAGCAGCTGACTGATAAAGCGGCCCAAATATTCCTCTTATTTAATTTTCTATAGCTAAAACTGCTGGAACTCTCAGAAAAATGAGTTTGCAGAGCTAGAAGAACAATGAGCATCTGTAGAGTGGGGGAACCTATATTGCAGTGTGACAAATCAGTGTGTCTGCAACAGACCACAAGACACCCCTTTGATTGTATTCCTTAGAGGCAGGCTGCCACCACCCACGTAATAACTCTTACTGAATATTAATATTTAATAACCTCTTATTTAATATTGCTGTTTAATAACTCATAACCTGGATGTGCAGGAATCTAGTCTTATGGCTTTTATATGTGAAGAAGGATGGGCCCTTTTTCAAAGTGTTCTTTGACCTCCTTGACAACCAGGTAAGCGTGTTTGCTAAGCAGTCCAATGCATGGATAGACCAGCATCCAGGCTAGTCAAGAGAATCAAATCAACTCCAGTTTCCAATTAAATATATTTATTAAAGAACCAAGTAAAGAGAAGTTCAGAAATAAGTTGCTTTAAAAATCGACTGAAACATCAGACTAGCACTCACTTGTTAGGGTTCTATTAGGGCTGTGTAGCGCTTTGGCCCAAGGCCCAAAGCCTGAGTCGAAGCGGGCTACTTCGGGTCACTTTGAGCCCCTTCCGAGGCAAAGTGGAGGGGGCACGAAGCAACCCGGAGCGGGTCAGGGGCTCCTCGAAGCACTCAGTGTGCTTCGGAGCTTCAGCACCCCAGGCCCAGCCACACCAGGTCCTTACCTGAGTTGCTGCTGCCACCTCCGTCATCGCTGTCACTGCCACAGCTGCCTCCACCTTCGCTGCCATCGCCGCCGCCACCATCCTCGCCACTGTCATCACCGCCTTCACCACCATCCTTGCCGCCACCTCCACTGCCCTCGCTGCCTTCTCCGCTGCCATTCTCACCACTGCCAACTCCTGAGGCCTGGATGCATGCGCTGTCTCACTGCAGGGAGTTGCCATTTTTAAAATGGCAACTTCCAGGAATTTCCTAGAGGCGGCGGAGGTGGCGGCAAGGATGGTGGTATAGGCAGTGCTGATGGTGCCGAGGGTGGTGGTGGTGGAGAAGGCAGCAGAGGAGAAGGCGGTGGCGGCAGGGTAAGGGGGTTTCTGAGGGGGCATTGGGGGGACCCAAAGCAGGGTTCGACATCCGAATCCCACTTTGGATTCGGGGTCAAGTCGGGTTGGGGGCCCCCAAATCTGCCCAAACCGAATTGGGCCCGCTTCCGAAGCCATAAAGCGGCTTCCGAGTTGGGTTTGGGGGTCCCTGCACAGACCTAGATTCTATGAGTAACTCATCAAAGCAACATATAGGTTGGGGAAAGGGTGAGGCCCACCTGGGCTTCAAGCCTGGCTTGGTCTTATTGTCATTCTTTACCAACCAGCTTGTCAGGAGCGCCCTAGCTCCCTCTTGCAGTCCCCTCCAATAGCCAACTCAGGACTCAGACGACCAGGATTCTTTCCAAGGCTTTATTCCGCTATTATTTTATGACTCTTTCAGATACTAATCACTAGCAACTAAGCAAGGAACAGCACTGGGGAAAGATAGCAGAGTAGCCTAAGCTCCAAGTAAGGCAGTTGGTCCCCGTTTGAAGGGGAACCACGGGAGGACTCTGAACTTATGGGCTAGGGAGAGATCCTCCCTCTTTCCCTTGGGTCCACAGGATGTGACTGTTGTTTGAGAGCCAAATGAGCGGTACGCCTCCTTTCTGCGACCTCCATCTGTCGTCGCTCCCTGCGTCTGCGCCAAGCGTCCAGCAAGCCCCCCTCCAGCGCTCTCTCACTGCCAGGGTCACTATCTCTCCCAGGAATGCTGGCAGGAGGAATCTCTGCCAGCTGCTGTGCTTGTGAGAGATGAGAGAGTTCCTCTCCCATGGAATGCTGTTCCTCCTCAGAATCAGAACTGCTTTGGGGCTCTATTGGCTCAGTTTCCACCCTGACATCATCCCCGCTCCCATGAGGCCCCCCTCGTGCTCCTCCCCTGGGGCCCCAGGTTTGTGGGGGTACAGCCAGTGGAAGCGCCTCAGCAGCAACGGAGCATGCACATTTTCCACGGGTTCCCAGGATTGCTCATCTGGCCCGTACCCATTCCAGTCCACCAGATATTGCAGGCGGCTGGAGTCCAGAATCTCTGCGACCTCAAAGTCTTCCTCCCCCTCCACCAGCCCTGGCGGTGGGAGGGAGCCGGCTGAGTGACGAGGGTCGCCAGAAACCAGGGGGGACAGCAAGGACCAATGAAAAACAGGATGGATCTTCATGGAGGGGGAGAGAGCCAGGCGAAAAGCAACAGGGTTAATCTGGGCCATAATCTGGAAAGGCCCCGTGCGGTGAGGTGTGAGCTTCTTTGCGGGCGAGTGAGAGGGGAGATATTGGGTGGACAAC
Source organism: Heloderma suspectum (assembly GCF_057233095.1). Lineage (NCBI taxonomy): Eukaryota > Metazoa > Chordata > Lepidosauria > Squamata > Helodermatidae > Heloderma > Heloderma suspectum. The sequence goes on from NC_139462.1 coordinate 198,479,395, forward strand.
CAAACCCAGCCCCCCAGTTGCAGAGATGGACCCGGCTGGCGCCGCTGGTCCACAGAGGCCTTGTAGGCTATCTTGGCTTGCTCGAGGGAGTCCCATAAAAGGTGGTATACTGCTCGCAACTCCTCTAAAACCTCATGGGCCGCCGGCACCAAAGAGGGAGCTAGGGTGCACGGGAAAGCCTTGGGGTGGTAACCAAAATTGGCAAAAAAATGGAGTTTGGCAGGTGGAAGCATGGCAGGCATTGTTATAAGCAAATTCTGTGAGAGACAGCAAGGAAAACCAGTCATCTTGGTGGTAATTGACATAATATTGCAAATATTGCTCCAGAGTCGCATTGGTGTGCTCAGTCTGACCGTCCGTCTGTGGATGGTGGGTGGAGGAAAGACAGAGCGTCACATGGAGAAGCCCAAGTAGCTCCCCCCAGAAATGGGCAGTGAATTGGGGGCCCCTATCCGAAATGAGACCCTCGGGCCATCCGTGGAGCCAGAAAACATGTGCCAAAAAAGCTCCGCCATCTCCCTGGCTGTGGGCAACCCAGAGCAGGGGATGAAATGGGCCATCTTAGAAAACAAATCCACCACCACCAGAATAGTGGTCTTACCGTGTGAGCGAGGCAAGTCAGTGATGAAGTCAAGGGAGAGCAGTTTCCAAGGTCCTGAGGGGGTAGGCAGGGGGTGAAGCAAGCCTGTGGGCTTGCCTGAGGGGGCCTTCGCCTGCTGGCAGGTAGGGCAGGAGGTGACATAGGTCATGATGTCCCGACACACACGAGGCCACCAAAAATCCCACGTCACTCCATGCAGGGTCTTGACAAAGCCAAAATGCCCAGCAGTGGGGGAGTCGTGGCACTGATGGAGGACCTTCTCACAGAGGGATCTAGAAGGCACATAGACCCGGCTGGAATGGTAAAGCAAAGAGAAGGGGGGGGCAGAGGCTAGCCCCAATTCCTCCACTTTTGTGTGGACAAAAGCATCCTGAGCCTGTTCAGGGTGAAGGAGCTCCTCCCAAGAGTGAGGCACCACAGCTGCCGCCAGGCTCTGGGGGGGAAGAATCAGAGGGGGGGGATTTCCCTAACCCCCTGGCTGGAGGACCGGCTTACAAGAAAGAGCATCTGCTTGTAGGTTGTCGAAGGCCTTCACATGGCAAATCTTAAGGTGGAACTGGGGGGAAAAAAGCGACCACCTAATCTGCTACTGGTTTAAGGCACGGGCTGTCTGAAGATGTTCCAGGTTGCGATGGTCTGTTCTAACAACTGGGTGCTGTGCCCCCTCCAGAAGATGACGCCAGGTCTCCAAAGCGGACTTGATGGCCAACAGTTCCTTCTCCCAGATGGTATAATTGCTCTCAGACATGTTCAGCTTCCTGGAGTGGTAGGTGCAGGGTTGCAACCCGCCACCTGCCCGATCTGGCTGAAAAAGCACCGTCCCCACCTAGGGATGTACGAAAGGCACTTACCTTTTGCGGATTATGTTGATGGGGGCGGGAGGCGCTCCGTTCCTCCCCCTGGAATCCTGGACGGGGGGGGAGGCGCTCCGTTCCTCCCCCCCCCAGAATCTTGGCCGGCCGCTGGCTAGCAGGGACGCAAATGGCGGCGGCCGTAGCTGCCGCCATTTGCGTCCCTGCAGTCAGCCGTGATAGGCTATGTAAATGTTTACGTAGCCTATCACGGCTAACTTAAAAAAAACCAACAACGCGCGTACACAAATGGTAGCGGCCACAGCCGCCGCCATTTGCGTTCCTTATTTTGGCACGTCTTAGTCAACGTCAAGATTTACGTAGACTAAGACGGTGAAAATAAGGGGAACGCAAATAGCGTAGTGTCCGCTACGCTATTTGCGTTCCCCTTATTTTCACCATCTTAGTCTACGTAAATCTTGACGTAGACTAAGACGTGCCAATATAAGGAACGCAAATGGTGGCAGCCGTGGCCGCCGCCATTTGCGTACGCGCTTTGTTTTTTTTTTAAGTCAGCCGTGATAGGCTACGTAAACATTTACGTAGCCTATCACATTTTTTTTTTAAAAAACCTAGCCGTGATAGGCCACATAAATGTTTACGTAGCCTATCACGTCTTTTTTTTAAAAAACTGGAAATGGCGGAGGCAGCGGCTGGTCGGAAGACTGGCTGCCACAGCCGCCGAACTGCCGCCGCAGCCGCCGCCACGAGGAAGATCCGCCCCAGGTAAGTCTTGTCTCGGGGGGGGGGTAGACCATTCCGCCACCGATTTCGGGGGGCCGAATGCGCTGGCATTCGGCCTCCCTGAGATCCGTGATGGAATTCTCTGACATCCCTACTCCCACCACAAAGTCAGAGGCATCAGTTTGCACTACAAAAGGCTGCCTCAGGTCGGGATGTAACAGGATCCCCAAACAGGATTTGGGGGTTGGATTCGATGGCCTTGTAGGCCCCTTCCAACCCTACTATTCTATGATTCTATGAGGATCGTCTCAGAACTAAAAAGCTTCTTAAGTTCCTCGAAAGCCTGTTAGGCAGATGCCGTCCAATGAAAAGGAGATTTCCTGCCCTTAAGGAGGTCCGTGAGAGGAGATGTCAGCTGAGCAAAGCTGGGCAGGAACTTTCTGTAAAAATTAGCAAAGCCCAGAAAACGTTGCAAGTCTTTCTTGGTGGATGGAGCCTGCCAGGAGACGACAGCCTGGACCTTTGCAGGGTCCATCCTGATACCATCAGCTGAGATAATGTAGCTGAGATAGTCCAAAGAGATTAGGTCAAACGCACATTTCTCCAGCTTGGCATAAAGATGGTGCTTGCGGAGGTGCTGGAGGACGGCAGAGACATGGTGCTGATGGGTGTGGGGATCCTCAGAAATTATAAGTAAATCATCGAGATACACAATGAGGAAAGTGTCCAAATAGTCCCGGAAGATGGCATTCATAAAATGTGAAAACGTGGGCGGGGGGGGGGGTGCAGGTGAGCCCAAAAGGCATCACTAGGTATTCATACGCTCCGTACCAGGTGCCGAAACAGGTCTTCCACTCATCCCCCTCCCAGATGCAAATCAGGTTGTAGGCACCACGCAGGTCCAACTTTGTAAAAATCTTGGCTTGCCCCAGGTGCTCCAGCATCTCAGGTATGAGGGGGAGGGGGTACTTGTCGGGGATCGAGACCGAATTCAATGCTCTAAAGTCATGCACTGGGCAGAGTTCTCTCAATTTTTTGCGCACAAACATGGTAGGGGTGCAGGCAGGGGAGTAGGGGGTCGAATGAAGCCACGTCTGAGGTTTGTGTCCAAAAACTCCCACAGAGCTCAAAGCTCCGGCTCCAACATCGAATACAGCTGGCTGGCGGGGATGGTCGCACCAGGAATGAGGTTAATGGCACAGTCAAAAGGGCGGTGAGGGGGCAGGTGGTCGACCTCCTTCTTGTCGAAAACATCCCGAAAAGCCGCATACTTCTCCAGGAGGATCACGGTAGCTGAAGAACTGCCAGAAGCAGACGAGGAGGGGGAAGAAAGGGTTAAGGCCTGGGCTGGGACTGGCACCTCGGTCGGGAGGCAATGCTCCCAGCAGTAGGGAGATGCAAACTCCACTTGCTGAAGCCCCCAAGAAATCTGAGGATTATGCTTAGAGAGCCAGGAGACACCCAGCACGATTGGGTATTGGGGAACCTTGGCCAAGTGAAACTGAATCTGCTCAACATGGGACTGGACGCGCAGAGTGAGTGGAACTGTAATCCGGGTCACCGCGTCCGAAGAAAGAGGATGCCCATCGATGGTCTCCACTGCCCCTTATAGGAATAGGTAGGGCAGGAATAGGCAGGGTAGGAATCTTGTGGAAGTGAGTGAACGTTTCATCCATGAAACTGGTCATAGCCCCAGAGTCCACTAAAGCTAGGGCCTCCACCCCACTCCACTGGGAGGAGCGGAGGTGAACATGCAATAGCAGATGGGAGGGTGGGGGGGTTGTGGAAGGCACCCACCTGGTGGGGAACCAACCCCCACACTGGAGACCCCCAACAGGCTTGGGGGCAGCCTAGTCAGGCCTGGGGGCGAGGAGGAGGAGGAAGGAGAGGAGGGGGAGGTAGTGGAGCTGTGGGTCTGGCGCAGCAGGTTTTGGAGAAATGTCCCAGCTTTCCACACCGAAAGCATCGGTGCTCCGCGCGTTGCCGCTCCAGTTCCTCCAGCGGCAGCCGGGCTCGGGTAGCTCCCAGCTGCATCGGGGTCTCCTCTGCCCCCACTGCAGGGGCAGGGGGTGGGGGAGGGGTCAGGAAACGTGAAAGAATGAGAGGAGGGAAATCTCAGCCCCCGGCGCCCCGCCAGGTCTGCAGCACCCCTCCAGCCGACTATCTATCTGGAGGCAGGTCTGGATGAGGTCCTCCAAAGTAGGCGGTCTAGGCATGTGTGCCAACTCATCCAAGATCTCATCGTTCAAACCGTCCAAAAACTGAGCCACCAGCGCGGCATCATTCCACTGTAAATCCTGCATCAGCAAGCGAAAAGTTGTCACGTAGCTGGAAACTGAGTCCTTGCCCTGACTGAGGCAGCAAATCTCCCAAGAAGCTGAATGCGTGTGCAGGGGGTCACCGAAAAATCTGGCCATCGCTGTCATGAAACCTTGATAGTGCCCGAGCAGGGGGTCATTAGCGAGAAGGAGTCCCGAAGCCCATTTAGCTGCCACGCCTGAAAGTAGGTTAATGATGAAGCCCACACGAACCTGTTCCGTTAGGAAATTCTCAGGTCGTAGGCGCATGTACAGCTCCGATTGGGTCCGGAAAATCTGGAAAAGTCCTTTCTCACCAGAAAACTTCTGTGGCAGAGCCACCGGGTACTTGCGGTGGGGGGGAACCGGAGGTGGTGGGGGTTGAACCGCAGCTTGCAGACTCTGTACGGCAGTCGTCAGTTGAGCCACTTGATCACGAAGAGCCTGGTTCTCTTGTGCGAGAGCTTGCACCGCCGAGTCCATGGCAGCCTCCAGAGGCAGTAGGAGCAGAGAGAGAGAAAAAAAAAGAGGAGCGGGGACCAAGCTGTCAGGAGCGCCCTAGCTGCCTCTTGCAGTCCCCTCCAATAGCCAACTCAGGACACAGACGACGAGGATTCTTTCCAAGTCTTCATTCCATTATTACTTTATGACTCTTTCAGATACTAATCACTAGCGACAAAGCAAGGAACAGCACTGGGGAAAGATAGCAGAGTAGCCTAAGCTCCAGGTAAGGCAGTTGGTCCCCGTTTGAAGGAGAACCACAGGAAGACTCTGAACATATGGGCTAGGGAGAGATCCTCCCTCTTTCCCTTGGGTCCTTGGGACGCGACCATTGTTTTAGTGCCAAATGAGCAGAGCGCCTCCTTTCCACGCCCTCCATCTGTCACCGCTCCCTGCGTCTGCGCCGAGCATCCAGCAAGCCCCCCTCCAGCGCTCTCTCACTGCCAGGGTCACTATCGCTCCCAGGAATGCTGGCAGGAGGAATCTCTGCCAGCTGCTGTGCCTGTGAGGGACGAGCGAGCTCCTCTCCCACGGATTGCTGTTCCTCCTCAGAATCAGAACTACTCTGGGGCTCTATGGACTCAGTTTCCACCCTGACACAACTGGATATAAAGGAAAATCTTAAAGACCCGAAGTATTTCTATGGGGTTGGGCTGTTCTCAGAAAGGGAGATTCAAACTGACCAATCAATAGCCTGGGAAGAGAGGCTCATGCGATCTCCAGGTGATTTCTACAGGTTAGAAGCTGTAGTAGCCTGGAAGGGGTATACAAGTAGAAATTGGTGTCTACAGCTGCCCGGCTATCTTCTTTGTTAAAACATTTCCAGAAAAAGTGAGAGAGAAGATTGGATTCATTATATGCATAAACAGTGTTCGGTTAGTAGCAGTAGTGAGATGGTTGGGTATTATAAGCAGGGCTGGCCCTACCATTAGAGATGGCCACCTCAGGCAGCAGATGCAGGGAGGGGGACACAGAGCAGTGGCAAGATACTGGAACTGTGTGTGTGCCATTTGCCCTTCCCTAAGCTGGCCTGCTGTCTTTGGGTACAATGGAAAATACTGTCCTATCAGCAGTATTGAAGTAAGATTTTGCCAGCTTCTGTACATGGAATGGGAAGGGGGCGCCATCTTGTCCTTTGCAAAATGCCTATAAACAACCTTTGCTATATGTGTGCGTGCGTGTGCCTGTATCTGTGTGTGTGTGAATCATAAGAACTTACCAAATACAACCTCTTTAGTTGAAGAGCCTGTTCGTTCTGCCAACCACCTTGTCCTTATCTTTTTTCCTTTTTAGGGAGGATAGGGGTGTGTGTTTTTGCCTGTGCCAGAATTTTTGGGAGGCTCCCAAAGGATTATAGATCAAACTTGACAGCCTATCTAAAGTGTTCTCAAAGAACTGGACCGCCTGACAAAATGCAGGCCAGGATGACAGTGCCATTAACCCCACCAATGTTCTCTGTTTGGGCAACCTCTGATCCCCACTGAATGCATGAATATAATACACTACTGTATGAGACTTGTGCTACCAATACTTCTGTCGCTCGGACTTGTCAGCTTCATTTTCTTGACTGAACTGCATGAATAAAATGAAATCAGGCTTGAAGTAGGTTGGTGGAGCGGCCTAAAACAAATCCCTTTATTTTGTTCCAAACAACATTACTTTACTTCTCCTTTTCCAAATTATGTTTTTCTACATCACATATAAAATTAAATAACAGTAGTTCACATTAACAAAGCAGTTCTTGGGTGGGGGGGATTATTCCACACTACAAAAACAGTTGTCAGTTGGAAGTTAAAACCTGGCAGCTCCTATTAAGTGGTGCCTTACTGTCGGTACATCTAAAACTGGCACAATTTCCCCTGTGTCAATATAAGGCCACAGTTTAGGACAATATCTTAGATTGGGAGCCAACACAGGAGCATTCTAGTCATGATCCCACACAAACAAGACCATGCTGGTGTTCTTTTTCATCACCACTGGGATGTAAAATGGTAAGGCTGAAGATGGCTGCTCTATGGGCCTTTCCATTCATAGTACCATGACTGATATTAACACAAAAAGATCATGAGAAAGAAGAAGAGTCATGTTGGTTCAGACCAAGGGTCCATCTAGTCCAGCATTCTGTTCACACAGTGCCCAACCAGCTGCCTGTGGGAAGCCCTCAAGTAGGACATGAGAGAATCAGCACCTTCTCATTCATGTTCCCCATCAGCTGGTATACAGAGGCATGTTGCCTCCGATACCAGAAGTAATATATAGCCATCAGGACTAGTAGCCATTGATAGCCTTCTCCTCCATGAATTTGTTCAATCCCCTCTTAAAGCCATCCAGTTTGGTGGCCATCACTACATTTTGTGGTAGAAAATTCCAGAGTTTAATTATACACTGTGTTAAATATTCCCTTTTATCTGTCCTGAATCTCCCACCACTTAGCTCCATGAGAAAAATGTCTCCCTATCCACTTTCTCCACACCATGCATAATTTTGTACACCTCTATCATGTCTCCCCTTACTTGCCTTTTTTTCTAAACTATACAGTCCCAGACATTGTAACCTTTCCTCGTAGAGGAGTCGCTCCAACCCCTTGATCATTTAAGTTGCCCATTTCTGCCCTTTTCCCAACTCTAGAGATGCATGGATAAGGATGAGGCCTGATGTTATGGTCTAGCATATTTATTGATGTATTACATTTACTCCCCTGTTCCTCCCAGGAGCTTAGGGAGATGTATGTAGTCATCCATCTCCCCAGCTTATTCTCACAACTTTAACAGCATGAAATATATATATATATATATATATATATATACACACACACACACACACACATACACACACACACACACATACATACACACACACACACATATATATATGTGTGTATATATATATATGGGGCGGTGCTCACAGTTAGGGCAAAGTGCATGTCAGGGAGGAAGTTGTGTCCCACGTTAAGATTTTGGAAAGAAAAAAAAATGGAGAATGGGTGGGAATGAGCTATTTGCCCCCTCTACCCTGCTATGGTGCTACCAATGCCTCACTACCATCCTGTGAGGTAGACTGAGAGTCAAAATAGTGGAGGGGGGATTTGAACTCAGGTCTCAGTCTGAGTCTGTGACCATTTGGATGCTGCTGTGCTACCACAGGCTAATTCTCCTCACCATTTTTATGCTTAATTTCTATCTGTCATAATCCTGTAATTATGGCATAAAAGGATTTTATGGGAAAAGCAAATGGCTCACAGGGGCGGGGGAACACTCAGCAAACAAGAGGAATCTATTTCAAAATTAATGTCAGGTGGAGGAGTTGGATAATAAGTCTAGGAGGAAAACTTAATATTATGCAGTGCCCCTGAAGGATTAATGGAAACCATTAATTGTGGTTATTGAAGCTTTCCTTGAGTGCTTCAATATTTAGATTGTCACATAACATTCTAGACTAGAAAATGTTTTAAATCTTCAGTCTAATTTTTTTGGTTCTGACTAAACGGCCCTCAGACTTTTTATACGAGTTTGTGATAATGAACTTAAAAATTATTGCTGCATAAAATATGGCAGATGCCAGGTATTATAATAAATCAGGTCCATGTTCAATCGTTGCCAGAACTTTTCCCTGAAATATTGTTATTATTATTACTACCACTGCTACTACTACTACATCTATATCCCACTTTTTTTTCCTCTTGCAAGGAATCCAAGGCAGCTTACATATATCCCTCCTCCTGTCCATTTTATCCTCATAACAACCCTGTGAGGTAGGTTAGGCTGAGAGTCAGTGACTGGCCCAAAGTCACCTGGTGAAATTTATGACAGTGATCTTTGAAATGTAGTTCATAACAGCAGAATAATATTAACCATCATGGGATTCCTCCCATTAAATTGTTATTTTTTATGAAGGCCAGATAACAATTGCAATGTACTGAAAGAGGATGGGCCATAGCTCATTGGTAGAGCATAGGCTTTCAGTGCCTGGCATCTCCAGGTACAACTAGAAAAGACCTTTTCCTGAGAGCATTTGCCAGTCAGTAAAGACAATACTGTTAGGTGGTTCAGTGGTCTGACTGGATGGAAGGCACCTTCCTATACTAGACAGCAATGTGGAGTCTGCAGAATCTGAAATATGGGTTGGATCCAAACTAAGGATGCAATCCTATATCCACTTACCTAGGGGTAAGCCTCATTGAAGTCAATGGGACTTGCAGTGCAATCCCATACATGACTATTCAGAAGCAAGTTAGTTTAATTTAATTCCCACTAAAAATCAATGGGATGTAAATAATTTCTCCTATTGATTTCAATGGGACTTAAGTTCAACTAACTTCATCTGGACCCAGCCCTATGATTCATTTCCTGCAGATTTGGCTTTTGCTGTACTGGCTGCATCCTTTTCCATTTCTTTTAGAAAATGTGCATTAAAAAAAATCTGTATGTAGTAAGAGTTAATATGAGCCAAGGCTGTTTCGAATGGTTGCTACATATTAAGATACAAAGAGGAAGGATGGATTTGACTATTTTGCCCAGCTTGTGATATATAACTGATAAATAACTGTGATCTTTTAAAGTTCATAAGTAAATAAAGAATCATGCAATTGGAATATATGGAAATTAAGGGTTTTAAGTTTTTGAGGACCTTTCAGATAAGCAGTAGCCAGAAGGGTATCAGGTACAAGAGTTAAATTTCAGCACTAGTCCACAGAGACAAAGGTAATCAGCTGGAATGTTACCAAACTGGCATCTTCTATGTAGAAACATTGCTCAAGGATGTCTGAGAAATTGTTTGGAAACACGTTAGCTATGCACATGGAAAAAGCTTAGAGAATAATATACGGTATGAAACAGTCAGTCTTTGCATCAGTGTTGCACGTGGACTGCTTTTCAACATAAGAACAGTAGGGTTGGAAGGGGCATAGATCACCATAAAGAATTAGGTAATGAATTGGGAAATGTATGGACTCTGGGGTTTGCTGACTAAATCACAAATGCAAATGTTATTAAGCCATTAAAAATGGTTCTTTGGCCTTATAAGGTTATCTGTTGGCCCCACTGTCTCACAAGTAGCTGCTGCCAGAGCTGAACTGTAGGCAAGGGTCAACTAGAGGCCAAGAGGTCAGAAGCAATGATAGGCTGAGGGGATCTCTACACCTCAAGTTTATTGCGCATTCATGGTTGCTCACTCACTGAATAGTGTGGGTCCATTACATGACGTCCTTGTCCAGTCATTATTCCACTATTTCGGCCCACCTATCCTGTGTTTTCCTCAAACGGAAAAAATGAGGTATTTTTCCAGATATGCGCAAATGGAGCGCCACGTCCTCCCCATGTATTTCTCCCCTAGCGTGAATGAAGCACTGAGTGTGGTTGTTGGGGGCGTGGCCATGATGTCGAAGGTGGTGACAAAGGTCTGATGGGCGTTCAGGCTTCCCGCTCCTGCGCCATTTTGGCTCCTCACCATTTTCAGCCTGCCTGTTCAAATCAGAGTGCCAGAGCGGCAGAGCAGCAGCGACGGGGGGTGGCAGAGCGGAGCAGCAGGAGAGGGGCTGAGCAGCAGGGACTGGCCAAAAGCATGGAAGAGGAGGCGGGGCCCAGGGAGATCGTTGGGGGGGCTGTCCACATATCAGTCCCCATCCACCAGTAATGTGCCAGGGGAGGAAAAGGGGCAGGAACCCAGGAGAAAGTATCGCTGAACCTGGATCATGTGTAATGCCTCTTCACAGAAACATAGCGCTATGGGAATAGCCATCTACAGAGAAGGAAGCATTTGTAAAGGGAATCAGTTGTGATCCTGCATTTAAAACAGAAGTGGAAAGCCCTGTTTTAAATGCAGGATTTTACACTGGTGTAGAAATCCCCTGAGACTCACAATGAACTGTTAACCAGAAATTAATTATAGTAATTAATAATGCAAATGACCTATTTATCTAGATACCCAATTCCAAACTTCTTTGTCACTGAGGACCTATTCCATGATGCCTTTAAAAATTACCTCGTTTTTTGCTCCTTTTTGTCTTCGAGATGCCGCATGTCCCAACGTGTTTAGGGCCATCTCTCTTTCAAACGTTGCATTTTACTGACTTCAGAGATGTCAAATTTCCAGAAACATTGAAGACATGGGGTAAAAAAGGGGGGGTTCCCTGGGGAACCCCCCCAAATGTTGGGAAAACTGAAATATATGCACCTGGGGAACCCCCCCCAAATGTTGGGAAAACTGAAATATATGCAATACTTACATATCAAACCTGAGCTTATTTTACTGCTTTAACAACAAAAATGCATCATTATAACTTAACAGAGTAATCGTCAATATGTGCTGTGTGGTGGAGAATGTTGTGGTGGACTGGCTCTGGCGAGGGCCCCAAGCCATAGTCTGAAGGCACATGAGGCAGCCACCTTGCTGAAGCTAAGCAGGTCTGGGTCTGGACAGTGCTTGGAGAGACCACCTGGGAACCACATGTAGCCACCCTGAGTTCCACAATGGAAGAAAGGTGGGATATAAATGTAATAAATACAACAACAACAAAATACAGGGTGAGAGGTCGTATTTTGTTTGTTTAGTTCACCTTTCTCTTAGCATATCTTTACTTTTAAAAATTTCACTCCCACTGAAAACCTACCGAAGCTGGCATAGGTTGGGGGGCTGATCCAGGGATGTGTTGGAGAAACAAGGGGGCTTTGGCTTCAGTAGATGTGACTATACCCCACAAACACCCAGAATACCCTGATTTGGGCCCTACTGCCAGCAGTACTTCTGTGCCAGGGGTGGACAGTGTGTGGCCCTCCAAATGTTTTGGCCTACACCTCCTATAATCCTGCACCATTAGCTATGCTGCCTAGGGCTGATGGGAGTTGTAGGCCAAAGCAACTGGAGGGCTACCCATTGCCCACCCCTGTTCTATGCCAATTGGAGATTTCCATGGGGTCTCTGGGGCAGATGTGCTGGCCTCTTAGGAGAGCTCCTCTCCGCCCCATCCTAAATGGCTCTGCCCCCTTCCCCCAACCAATCATTGGGTGTTTTCCTGGCTTTTGTGCGGTTTGCCCCATTCTAAAAGGCTGAAATGCCTCTCCTAAGGCTAAGGTACTGGCAATAAAAGCTTTAAGTTAAAATATGCTGGTATTTTTGTTATCTTTGGCCCCATCCACCCCTGGAACACGGCCCTTGTGAGCTTCTCTGAAATGGAATTTGATCCTCGGGCTCAGAAGTTCTGCAGCCCTGTCCAACATCATTCCAGGAATGAGGCAGGGTGATTCCATAATAAGTGCCTAAACTGTAAGCAAGGCCTTTTCTCCAATGGAACCACTGGAAATGTTTGGGAACACTAAAGGGAAAAAAAATCCCTCCTATGAAATATTTTTTCTTTTGAAATGAGTAAAATGCTTTTTAAGATACCTTATTTTGTAATAGGTCCTTTTGAACATCTGTTCTAGTGTATTATCTTTTTGGAGGCAGCCACAAGCTACATCAGTAAGCCTGACAAGAGCTGATCCAGGCTGAATTTGTCATATGGCAGCAGCATGCACATGACCAGCTCATGTGCCAGATGTTTGGAGGCAACTAGAATTTACTATTCATCAGAATAGACTCTCACTTTGTAACCATCATCATTTATTTCAAGGTATGGATACCACCGATAGGCAGAGCTTCCAGGGCAATTTACTGAAACAAGATTGAATGCACAAATAAAATTTATTTATTTATTTATTTATTGTATTTTTATCCTGCTCCCCAGCAAAAAAAGGCTCCCAGAGCGGCTTACAATTGCAGAACAAAGAAGACAGACCCTGCTTGCAGGCTTACAATCTAAAAAGGACATGACACACAAGGAAAAGGCAATGGGGAGGGAAGAGTGAATGTAACAGCGGTATATTGAGAGAAAGAGAGAGATGGGAGGAAACACATTAAGGGCACATTCCTATCCAGATAGGCAGCTGAGGTGACTGCCTATCCAAACCAGGGCAGGAGAAGCACGAAGGGGATCATTCCCTCAGTGCTTCTCCTGCCCTGCATTTTCGTCTAGACAGCTGATTACAGCTGCCTATCTGCAGGAGGGCTGCGCTGGGGAGGAGGCTGCTGTACGAGACATTGGATGTGTTGTACGGGCAGTTCCATCCTCCCCACCCCAGAACGCTCCAGCCACGCCCCTTTTCGGCGGCTCTGCGCTCCTCTTGCAAGCGCGGAGCATGGGCCGTTCTGCATGGCCTCCGCAGCATGTTCGGGGGCAGCAGCCGGCCCAGCGCTGGCAGAAATGGGGCAAGGTCAGTTCCTGGAAAACAACATATCCTATGGCCCTCTAGCCACTGTCTAGTGGCCATAGGATTGCTCCCCAAAAGCCGGGGCGAATAAAACTGTCCTTGCCTGGCATCGACGGGATAACGATGTTGGTATCAGGTGAGCTTACCTGGGGAGGTCATGCCACGATTGGAGCAACACTACCCAGAAGGCGCTCTCTGTTCGTCGCCTGCCACCTGGCCGGTAGTCGCCCTGCGGACGCGACTGAGAACACACACTCGGGTTTGGCCGCCTCGGGGCAGCCTGGCTACCCGAGCCCCGACTCGCTCCTCCTCGGGCTGGAGGCGCGTGGCGGCGCGGACCAGCGCGGGGAGCCCTCGAAGGGGGGCTCCCCGCGCTTTCGCGACGACGTCCGCCACCTCCTCCGCGCTTTCCGCTCCCTTCCTAAAACTCTCGGGCGAGGAAGACGCGGCGGGAGGCGGAGCGCGATTCCTTCGCATTCCGAGGCCGGCGTGGCCCGCCGCGCCCCCTTCCACCCCGCGGCGTGATCCGAGCCCCGCGGCACCTCGCCCCAGACTTCTGCGGGCCTCCCCATGTGCTTGTCCTCGCAACAGCCGCAGGGCTCCAGCTGCGCCTCCGCCCCCCCCATCCGTTCCCCCTCTCCTCCCTCCAGCCCACGGCGCGATCGCAACTCGGGCCTCTAGCCCGCGCGCGCCGCCCCCTCCGCCTTGCCCCACCGCGGCTTTCCTTCCCCATTCATCCCCCCCGTCCGCGCCCCTTTGCCTAGAGTAGCCACCAGCCTCCTCCCTGTTCCAATTAAGCTGATGGGAAGAGCCGCAGCCCGCGGGGCCCCAGCGCGCCGCAGCGCCGCCAGGAAGGGCGGGTCAACCCCGGCACGCCGGGATTGGCGGGCGGGTTGTTGGACGGCGAGGGCGGGACTGGCGGCGTATAAGAGCCGAGCTCGCCCGCGAGCGGGCTCTCCAGCGCTTCTCCCTCCACCAGCGCGCACCGGCCGCCCGAGCCCTCGAAGCCGCTGCCGCACCGGGACTCGCCCCCCGCTCGGATTACAAAGATGAGCACCCTCAGCAGCAGTCGCCAAAGCTCCTCTTACCGCCGCATGTTCGGGGGCGGCAGCCGGCCCAGCGCCGGCGGCAGCCACCGCTATGTCACGTCTTCCAGCCGCTACTCGGTGGGCAGCGCCATCCGGCCCAGCAGCGTCCGCCTGGTCTCGTCCGCGCCCGGCGGGATCTACGCGACCAAATCCGTGCGGGTGCGCAGCAGCCTGCCGCCGATGCGCCTGATCGGCGACGCCGGCGTGGATTTCTCCCTGGCCGACGCCATCAACACGGAGTTCAAGGCCAACCGCACCAACGAGAAGGCCGAGCTGCAGGAGCTCAACGACCGCTTCGCCAACTACATCGACAAGGTCCGCTTCCTCGAGCAGCAGAACAAGATCCTGCTGGCCGAGCTCGAGCAGCTGAAGGGCAAAGGCACGTCCCGCCTGGGCGACCTGTACGAGGAGGAGATGCGCGAGCTCCGCCGCCAGGTGGACCAAGTGACCAACGACAAGGGCCGCGTGGAGGTGGAGAGGGACAACCTGGCCGACGACATCATGCGCCTGCGGGAGAAGTAAGGGGCTGCTGGGGAAGACCGGGACCGCGCCTGGCCGGGGCGCCTGGCGGTGGGGTGAGGCTGCGAGCCTGCGCCCAGGGACGTGGGCTTCGGCCGTCTTGAGCGCCCCCGGTCGCTTTGGAGGAGGCGTGGAGGGGCCCGCGCCGCCAGGCTCCTTGCCCGCGGAATAGGGTCTCGCGTTGGCGGCCCGCTCCCCGCCAGTGAGTAGCTGGCACGTCTGTGGGCGGAGATGAATTTCAGAGGCCCTTCCTCCAAAGCGGGGCTACTCTGCGCGGGAAGCCGCCGCTTGAGGGTGGGGAGCCGCAGCTGCTCGCAGGAGGGCCGCGGCCGATGAGCGAGTTCGGCGTTTGCAAAACGAAAAAACTAAAAGTGCCTTTTATCAACTGAACAGTGGTCCAAAATTAATTGGGCATCATACCCTTTTTAATAAAGCATTTTAGCACTAGTGCTTATAAACGCTGCGCAGTCTTAAAGCAACCCCCACCCGGGTGTGTGTGTGTGTGTGTATATATATAAATAAATTATATATCGGAATGCCTCTTCAAGAGAGAGAGAATGCCTCTTTTATATATAATTATATATAGGAATGCCTCTCCCTTCTGTGTGTGTGTGTGTGTATCGGAATGCCTCTTTTAAGAAGTTGCCTGTATAATACGAGTGTTTGCCACTTAGCAACCAAAAAATGTGCTTCTTGCTTAGGAAGGTTTTTACTCCTGTGCATATCTATGCAGAACAATCATTTGCTAGATTCATTAATGTTCTTCTGTCTGGTTGCATCCCTTGCTAAGAGTAGGACAGTCTCTGTTAGGAATGAACTGGATGTTCCCGTCCTAAACAAATACAGCATTCCGACAGTTCATCTCGTTATAATTCAGAAGCTTGTGAGAGTGTCACATGGGTTGATTCAGAATTTATCACTGAATGCTCTCACTGTGACTCTGAGAAATCATCCTTTGAAGTTCACAAACTTTTCCAGAGTTGAGCCTGTGAAAGACATCTTGCTGCTTGCTGGAAGCAAAAGTCTTTGTCAAGAAGAACCCCCTGGTGGTCTTCTTTCCACACTTGGCAGCACAAAGAACAAATTATAAAAGTTTCTTCCTTACTTTATTTTGTTGCTTTTCACAGCAATGCTTATTTGAAACGGATTCCCTTTGAGTTAAGTGGGGTGTGGCTTACTGCCAAGTAAGTGTACATAGGATTGCAGCTCTAAGGTCCAATCCTCTGCAGATTTACTTAGGTGTAGGTCCCACCCAGTTCAATCTAGTACTTACATCTGCTATTTACTCCTGAGTTAGTTGTGACTAGGATTGCAGCCTAGATTGCAGGGAGTAAGTAGTCCCATTGAACTTGGTGACATTTAACTTCTGGGTAGACATACGTAGGATTGCACTGGTAGTGTCTGCCCACAGCTGCGTCAATTATGCTGGTACTTTAGTTATGTCGTTGCAAGCTGCTGATAATTTGTTGCGTCGCTATCAGAGTTACAAGGTCTGGATCAGGGCTAACTGAATTACTGGCTTGGTGAGCTGATGCAACTTTATGAGAACCTCCAGTTTCAGTAGAACCTGAATTTGCAAGAGTAGGTCAACAACCCACAATGTAGGTCAACTTTTTTGGCTTAATTAGTTGAATTAAGTGGGCAATATTTTTGGCAGGGCTTGTGCTAGGGTTATCGTCTGTTACAGCAGATCTGCTCCAGGTCTGGCCACGCAGTAATGAAAATGGAGTCTCACAAATCGAGGGATGGGATGCTTTTGTCTGGAAGGCTTCTCTCCCATCCTTCCCCCCTCCCCTTTCTCTCATGGGTGTGGCTGCCTGCCTGTCAAATCTAACCTTCTCTTGGTTGACTTATTCTGCATATTCGAACGTGTCCTTTCTTTTTTAGACTTCAAGATGAGATGCTTCAGAGAGAAGAAGCTGAAAACACCCTGCAGTCTTTCAGGCAGGTCTGTAGAATTTTTGTTTTAAAAGTTTTTAACATGTGTGCAAGATCTAGAGCTTAGAGTTTAGAAGTGGAATTTTAAAGCCACCTAGTGGCTGAAAAAAGAGATAGGAGCGTTAATTCTTTGGCGTGAGTTCATTAACCACTTATGAAAAGCCTTGATACTTCTTTGATGATTTCAGCTTTGTTTTGGTTCTCACAAATCTGTGCTTTGAATTTCTAAGCAGTACTGATATGCTAAAACATAATAAGCCCTTAGTGGATCAGACCAAAGGCCTATCTAATCCAGCATTCTTTGTTACACGGTGGCCAAGCATATGCCTCTGCAAGGTAGAACAAAAGTGCAAATACCTTTTCCCACTGTTCTTCTCCAGCAACCAGAATTTGGAGATGTGCTACCTCTGATTTTGGAGGTAGCATGTAGCCATCAGGACAAGTATACATGTTGAGTATATCTATTCTATTTGTACATATCTATACACATCTTATATAAGATGTGGACAAAAAAGCAACACAGTCTTGTGGCACCCTAAAGACTAACAAATTTATTCTGGCATAAGCTTTCATGGACACTGGGTAAAATCCGACATAAGTCCTACTTAGCACAGACCCATTGAAATGAATGAGACTTCAGTTAACTTTACCACAGTGTCCATGAAAGTTTATGCCAGAATAAATTGGTTAGTGTTCAAGGTGCTACAAGATCCTGGGGGGGGGGGGGGGGGGTTGCAACAAACTAACACTACTACCCCTCTATAAATTGTTACATGTATAAAATACAGCACGTAAGTATTATCTCGCTAGGGTATGCTTATTAATATCCAGCATGTATATACTGCATGTCAGTTTTTTGCATATACTAGGATGGATCCAGTCTTGGTCATAGCTAGAGTAGACCCATTGAAATCAATGGGACAGGTAAGCCATGACTAACTTAAGTCCCATTCATTTCATTTTGATCTAGATCCACCCTGCTGTCTCCGTAGCAGCCCAGAAAGGCAGAGCAAGTGTCTTGCCCAGGGCTGGCCCATGAGCTTGTGGCTGAAAGACTTGAGCTGAAAACTTTTCACTCATGACCTTGGGCACTGAGTTGCGCTAGCAGTTTCTGTGCTTAAATTAACAGTGGTGCTTCTACGCATGTAAGTGTGCAATCCTATGCATGTTCAGACAGAAAACCATCCTACAATTCCCAGCATGCCCCAGCCAGCTATGGCTGGGAATTGTAGCACTTTTTTCTGTCTAAACATGCATAGGATTGCACCCTTAAAGATTTAAGCCTTAATCTGTTCTTCAGGCCTTCCAGGGGCCAAGTATTGTTTCTGTTTTGTCATAGTCCAACCCTGTTACACAGGGAAGCTGTGTGGAATCAGTTTTTCTGATTGGTAAGGGTGAAAGGGAGCCATCTGTTCGCTTGGCTGAAAGGTATTAATGGTTTCTATGGGATTCACTATGGAATGCCAATGCCAGCATTACAGCAAGTGTGGTGGCAGTGGATTGAAATAATAGAAGCCTTTGTATTCTTGGGTGCTTATAGCAGGCTGCATTCTTGCTGAATGTGTAATGATGCAAGCATATTTTAGAAACCCACAAATTAAAAGCGTTGGTCATCTTCGCTCATCCAGTCTCTAAGTGGGTATTGAGCAAGAATTTTTAGCCGATTATACTTCTGACAGGAAGGCTAACCTAAAACCAGTCTCTCAAGAAAGGGATGTTAATTTAGGGCTGAATCTTTCATAGATGCTTTCCCTTCCCACCAGACTGGAAGGGAGAAAAATGAATGCCATCAAAAGCTGCTCCTCATTAGTCATTTGAAGTGGACGTCCTTTGTTTGCAGCAAAAAAAGTGGCAAATCTCCATTTTAATACGTGTATAAGCTGTTTGTATGGAATCTTTGTTCCTTGAAGAGACTTAACTTTTCTTAGTGTGGAACTTTGGAATAGTTCACCTTTTTATTGGATTATTAAAACGAAGCTATGAGTTTGTGTTAAATTCCATGTAGGGCAACTTAATTTTAAATAACCAATTTTCAACCCTCTCTGCTTCTAAAGAGAATGAAGTGACAGTTAGATCTTTAGAAGCAATGTAGTCTCAGCAAAGCAGCTAGGATGTCTGAGTTGGGTGGGGGCAAGATTTCATGAAGTAAGTTGCATTTTGGCAATTTGCAGTCAGAATGTATGCACGTTCATTGCCTGTTTTAAGAATTTTTCAGTTGTTGAACCATATAGTCAAAATTTGATAAGGAAGAAACATCCTTAGCCTGCAGTCCTATACACACACTTTCCTGAGAGTAATTCCCATTGTAATAAGCAGTCATATGTAGGACTGTGCTATTAGTTTGGTTTGAGACCTTCATGCAATGAAGACAGTGAAATTAAGAGATCGGTGATGCACAGCATAAGTAAGACATGGGGCTTGCGGACTGTTGTCTGCTTCTAGCTGTGAGCCATGAAGGTGAGATTCATGTGGCTTTAAAAACGAGGTTGTGGACACCATTTGGGCATTTCCATAGAGACATGCTTCAGTCTCTACAGTCAGCGAGGGCTGGGTCAGATTGTTCTATTTGCACAGCTATCTTTTGAAAAAGAGGACATAAGGAGTTAAATTATCAACCCCAGATTCTGTAACTACCCGAGTTCAGAATTCCCTGGTGGGTAACCAAACCAGGTCTAATTGGGGAACTTAACTGAAGCACATTGAACACTTTATTTAAAAAGAAACACACAATTTAAGAGTTTGTCCAGTGATTACATGAGCTGATAATTTTGAGCACAAGTGATACAGATTGATGAGATATAAAAGCCCTGCATTGGCTTGTTCTATGAACATCATTTGGAAGATCTTATATGATTACATTGGGAGCAGTGAGATGAGATGTAGAATAAATGTGAGATAAAACAAGAAGCATGCCGCTGACAACACTGATATTATGAAAGTAGGAAGTAAAATGGCTAAATGATATGATTTCCATTTGGCACCCTCCTGCACATTACTTAGGGCACAATCCTATGCATGTTTAGACAGAAAAAAGTTCTACAACTCCCAGCAGATGGGCAATGCTGGGATTTGTAGGACTTTTCTCTGTCTAAACATGCATAGGTTTGCACCTTTAAACTTTAAAAGCTAAAGCTCTACTAAGGCTGCAATCCTTATGTACACTTACCCTGGGAGGTAAGTCCCATTGAACTCCATGGCACTTACTTTTGTGTAGGTATGTATATGATCGTACTGTAAGTTTTCCTCTAAGTCATTTCAGGTTAAATATGAGCGAAGGCATGGAAATTGAAAGATTTAACTAAAGCTTGAGCTTATGGCACTGGAAGGGTTAACTGGAATTTGAGGTTAACTAATGAAGAACTGTTCCTGGACTTAGGAATAATTAAGTACAGAAATAACTCTAGGTTCTAAGGTAATTAAAGGTTAAAAATAATTAAAATAGAACTATAAAGGGTTAACTGTGCCTAAGAATTCCATAGTGACCGAGGACTATTGGTTCCAATGCAGGAGTGGTACAGCAAAGAAGAAAAGAAAAGTGTCTGTTAAGGGTGAGGGCACAGTGTGTGTGCCTTGATCTCCACTGCATAGACTTCTGGGGCCTGCCATTCACCAATTAGGGATGCAGTGTCTCAATCTCAGCTGTTAAAGAGACAGACCAAAAACAATTTCTAAAATGATCCTGTTATCATTTAGTGCTTTCATCTTTAAAAAAAAAAAATCCAGAAGTAATAGCTGTGGTAAATACATACCAGCATCTAACTTTTTTTTTTTTGTAAAAAAAAGGAATATAATCAATACCACCATTAAACCAATCTCAGAATCCATACAGCCTCCTCCTTCAATAATTTCTTTTCTGAAAAGTTCCTTCTGCTTTGTTATAGCCACCTGTTCTGTAGCCCAAAATATAGTATCTTCTGCTGTGTGTCTATGCTGTAAAAATGTTTCACCGAAGGTTCAGTTTCTCTTCTTTTTTTAATTGTCATATTCTTATCTTCGGTCTATGCATAGTCATTCCAGCATAAAACAAATTACAGGGACATTTCACAATGTAAAACACAGTGAGACTAGTACCGCTTGTGAAACCTTGTAAACAATACTCCCTCTAGCTATTAAGACATTCTCTTAAATGTATACTTATAGTATGTACAGTGTCCACAAGGGTAATGACCTTTGGGTTGAGCAGCACCTGGTAGAACATTAGAAGTTATTGGAAGTCCCTGTGCTGAACTCCCCCATCTCCTTGGCCTTCTTAGCTATCAAACTCCCTCTTGGCTCTACTTATACTTAAGATGCCTTGCTGAAAGGGACAAAGAAACAAATGTTATAGAGAAGTGGAATGAGAGTTATTTGACTCTGGCATTCAGAAGGAATCTGAATTCATGAGGCGAGGGATCATTGCTCAGTGGTAGAGCATGTGCTTTGCAAAGAAAAGGTCCTAGATTCAGTCCTAAGCATCTTCAATAGAAAAGTTCTTGGAAAGCGGTCCCGAGACACCTCTGCATAATTGCCTCTGCTAGAGTCAGCTGGGCTAGTTTACCTTGGTATAAGGCAGCTGCATATGCTCACGCTGGTCTACAATGATCTCTAAGGGTGCAATCCTATGCATGTTTAGACAGAAAAAAGTCCTACAACTCCCAGCATTCCCCAGCCAGCATGGGAGTTGTAGGACTTTTTTTCTGTCTAAACATGCATAGGATTGTGCGCTGGGAGTAAGTCCCATTGAATTCAGTGAGTCTTACTTTTTAGTAGATATAGATAGGATTGCACTGTAACCTTACTTCTGGGAGAGGTTAGATAACATTGCTCAAAGTATTAAAACCCAATTCATTTTGAGCCTTGCCTGTCTATGGCAGTCTGAGGTGTTCCTTTTTAACTACTGCAAGATTTTCTTCCCATCGCTATGCAAGATTAACAAACGGGAGTGTGGAAGAACTGGTGCGTGCATTCAGACAACTTATGTACTGCATAGGAACATAGAACGTAGGAGGCTGCATTATTCTGAGTCAGTCCATTGGTCTATCTTGGCCAGTCTGGTCGATGCTGATTGGCCACAGCTCTCAGGGTTTGGGGCAGGAGTATTTCCACCCCTACCTGGAGATGCCGGGGTTGAAGCTGAGACCACCCTGAGCTACAGCTTTTTCCTGAGGAACGGCCCCTCCCTTCCATACAGAAGAGAAGAACTCAGTACACCCACAGACTACAATTTAATATTAGCCCTAGGTTTGATTGTGACCTCCTAATTAAGGTACTGAGGCTGGCCCTGCTAACTAGGGGATGGTGGGAGTTGTAATCCAATGCATCTAGGGCACACCACCAGGTTGGGGAAGGCAGGCCTATGCAGATAAACCTTATTCACTTGAGCTGAAACACTGGGAAAGCAAATACACAATGTCATATTAAATCCCTTTAACTGGAGGGGAACTTTTAATTCCCCTGTCTGGCTTCCTAAGCTCCATAAACGTGTCTGAATGCTCCTGTGAAAACCATTGGCTGGTCTATGGTTTTATGCCTTCAGACATAAAATGTAACTTTTTGTAACTCCATATGCCCTTCTTTCCTACTCCCAAGCCAACAACCTGCTTTAGCCAATTTTTCCCTTTATAGTCCGTTATGATCTTCTGCCCCTTCGTATCTCTCTGCTTTAGTTCAGGCTTCATTTCACAGGTGCAGCTTTCCCTGTCATAAGTATTGCACTGATGAGAGAGCCTGGCACGGAGTAAAGAAACTCCTTCCCCAATACATCAAGCACAGCTGTAGTATCACGTCTGGCTGCAGCAGTGCCCCCTGATTAACGTAGTTGTATTTGAAAATGATCACAGTAACTGCAGAGATGTGAAGGCCTTGGGGAAGAAACCAGGAACAGCTCCTCCCCCCAGTGTTTTCCATCTTTCCCCCCAGGGATTTCTGCGGGAATGGGTTTTTAATCTGAATTTTTCTGGTCCCCCTCCTCATTTTTTTTCTGGGCTTTTTCTAGACCTTCACATCTCCAAGTAACTGGCCATATTTTTGATACTTTTTGAGGAGCATCTGGGCCACAAGCAATAGCTAGATACAGCTTACCCTAGAGTAATTTGGGTAGGTTTAAATGCATTCAACGTGCCCATTTTGAGCCAGATGCCTTGAGGAGGATATGAATCCTTACTGCTCGCTTCTGCTTCTTGCATAAGCTGTGAGATTTAGGCATTCAATCGGATTTCTAAAACTGCTGCTCAGTTTCTGTGTGAAAAGGCTGGCGGACTTGCACAAGGCATAGGAAATAGAAGTAGCCCACTGATATGAGCTCTAATCTCATCACATGCTGCCAGATATGCACATTATCTCTGCTTCTGTTGTTGCCATACCTGCTGTATTTGCAGTCTGTCTCCACTCTGGCTGATCTGCCCTTGCCTGGAGCCTCAATCCTTTAATGAAGCCAACGATCTCTTTACAGAGAACGGCAATCAAACCCCGGGGCATTCATCAACAGCTGTTTGAAAGATCACATCTTCCCATATGAGCTAGCCTAGATTTTAAGATCCTTCGGAAAGGTCCTTCTCTCTGTCCCACCACCACTGGGAGCACATTTGGTGGGAATGCAAAAGAGGGCCTTCTTGGTGGCTGCTTCCAGGCTCAAACTCCCTGCCAAGGGAGGCCTGGATAGCTCGTCACTGTTGTCCTTCTGCCAACAGGCAAATATTTTTATTTAGACCAGCATTGGAGCTGATTTGTTTCCTGAAGTACATTTTAACTGGGAGGTGCTGTTTATTTACTTTTATTGGGGTTTTTTTTACACTTGATCTGTGTTTATGGTTTAATTATGATTTTGCATTTTACCTGTATTTTATGATTAGCTGCCTTGAGTGCTATTTTTAGTGGAAGGGCAGGATATAAACTTAATAAATGGCTTGCTTTAGTTGCTTCAAGGCATGTAATAGCCTCTGGCTATTAAATTCCTAAAGGGCCAGCCCAAGATGTTTTGGTGCTTGAAACCTCTCAGGATGCCTGTCAGTCTCCTAAGTCGGAGGCTGATGGGCATCCTATGCAGGGCGAAAGGAGCGCACTTTGCTAGACAGGCATGTTTGCCCATCTAGCTGGGGCTCTACCCTTTCCCTCCTCTCCAAGATTGTGTTTGCAACCTTGGAGAGGCAGCCGGTGCAGCCTTCACACTGGTAGGGAGCAGGAGGGGACAGGGAACTCGGACTCCTGTATCCTAGGTCGAAGCACTCTCCCTTACTTTGGGTCCTGAAATCTGAACAATCCTATTCCCCCCCCCCCCCAAATGCTGTCTACGGGCCATTGGATTACTCCCTCCGGACTTAATTATATTGTGCCCGTTAGGCTATTGGATGCCTTGATGCAACTAAAGCAAGCTATTCATTAAGATGCAACATGGCACGGTCAGGCACTGAGGAGGTGGGTGCTGGCATGTAGGGAATGGAGGAAGCATGTGCAATGTGCCCCTACACACCTCGAGCCCTCACAGGTTCAGGAGAATGCCTTAAGAGGGCTCCAGTCACGTTGGCTTTCCAGGGCATTTTCCATTGCCCTATGTTGATTGAGATCTGTTCTAGCATTCAATAAACAAAGCTAAAGTTGTATCTCATGTTAATTTTTAAATGCTTTTTTCCAATAGCCAAGAGTAGTTGAAATGCAAGACTGAATTGGGAGGGGTGGGTAGTGTGGTTTAAGCACTATATTCAAACTAATTTCAAGCATTATGTGGAAGTTATTGGTACTGGGATGTTTTAAAGCATGAACATGACAACTCAGTAGCATATCCCTTGCAATGTTTAGATTCTAAGGGAAAAAATATATGAAAGCACTGAGAGCCGTTAACTTGCTTGAAGAGTTGTGTGCACTTCCTAGGGATAGTCACTTGGAAAAAGTTAATTACAACTTTAATTTTACATTTGACTGGTATTCATTCATTGTTACTAGTTAGTGTTACGAAACAGTGCATTTCTAAAAATGGAAAACTGTCTGCAGAAAATAATGGCAGTGGAAAATGTTTTTCTCAAATTGTTCACTGCCAAAAAATTCCATGGAAAACTGTACGCACATCTGCCCTCTTCCACACACACCCCATAATCACATAGTACCATACTAGAAGGAAATGGAATTTGGCCACTGCTCACTTAGTAATCACCACAAGCTTAAAGATGTTGGGTTGGATCCAGATTCAGGACTATTGAGACATATTCCCAGTTGGCTTCTGAACTTTATTGAGGATTTTCTTTCTTTCCTCCCTCAGGATGTAGACAATGCCTCCTTGGCCCGTCTGGATCTTGAACGTAAAGTTGAGTCCCTGCAAGAAGAGATTGCCTTCTTGAAGAAGCTTCATGAGGAGGTAAATTGACCTTGGTCAGGTGTTTGATACCTGGGAAATGAATAGCACTGGCGAAAGTTCCAATGTCTGGTGTTTTTTCTTTCTTTCTGGAAGGAAATCCGTGAACTTCAGGTCCAAATCCAGGAACAGCATATCCAAATTGACATGGATGTTGCCAAGCCTGATCTCACTGCTGCCTTGCGTGATGTGCGTCAACAATATGAAAATGTGGCTAGTAAGAACCTTCATGAAGCTGAAGAATGGTACAAATCTAAAGTAAGTGAAAGGCTTACCTAAACTCCTCTGTGGAATATGTTTTAATTACAGGATTTCTCAATAGAATTTGAATAGAAGAAAATAATCTGTAGTTCAGCAACTTCTTATAACTCTGTCATTCAGAGTTCTAATATTGGTTGACTGAACATGAGGGGAAACTATTATGAATCTATAACTGGCCTCAATACCACAAGAACTTTGCCTTAAACTACAGCATACCCTAGCTTTCCTTTTGGAATGCTAAATTCTCATATTTATTTCAGAAATGTATATCCTGGACTTTCTGTCTCAGAAGAGAGATACAATGTAGCTCACATCTTTCAGTAAAGCAATCAATCAAATACAAGACAATTAAAACAATCATTCCATTAAAAATTACAATGAGGAACAATAAGATTTTGCTTCAGTTTTTCTCAAAGTCCCACTGTGTTCAGTGGAACTTACTCCCAGGTAAGTGTGTACAGGTATACAGCCTAAGTTTTCCTTGGCATGATAAACAACCAACTCTTGCCATGTGAGGTACATCCCAAAAATATTCACCATAGATTTTGGTTAAAAAATACCTCATAGTTGCTTTACCATGTCAAAACAACCCAACCCAAAATTTAGTAAAACCCCTCTGGAACCACATTTATTCAAGGGCAGTACATACATATTTTAAACAAATAAAATAAGAACTCTGCTTAGTGTTCCTTGAGATATAGAGCTATTTGCCTGTGAGGTGCTAGAAAATACTGGGAAATGTATGTACAGCATTGAGAATGCAACGCTTCTAAGAATATATTCCCCGTAAAACTAGAGGATGGGGACTGTACATTAAACACAACTTCCTTTCTTGCCCCTGGATTAAAGGGCAGAGGGGGGGGGGTTGTGCCTTTGTATTTTGCCTTGTCCTGATGGGGCAGTTGCAGAGCAGAACCATGTTAAACTGTCTTGTGCATTGTTGCTAAGGAGCATCTAGTAACCCACCTAGTAAGATGAGTTTGGTTATGTTGCTAGAAACCGCTGGAATTCTGTGGGGATGTCTCTGTGTTGTAAACAAAGGCCCTGCAGACAAAGAGCAGGAGGTCACATTACAATCTTGCAAAACAAGCTAGTTAAAATATGGGAAATGTTAATAATATGCAGGTCTCAATGAATCTTAAATTATACATAGCCTGTTCCATTAAAAGCAGCTTTTCCAGAAAGATATGAACCTGTAATTCAGTTCCACTGTTTAAGTCATATAATAATATTAAGTCTTTGCACTAGCTTTTAATTGCCTCGTCTAGGGGCCTTGGGGCCAAATCTGGCCCTTCTGTGGTCTCAGTCGGGCCCTTCAGATGACCACACCCTTCCCCTTTTCTGCAACTACCAATCATCTGGTGGTTTCCCGGCTTTTGTGTGGTTCCCCCCATTCTAAAAGGTTGAAATGCCTCTCCCTATCTACTGGCAACAAGAGCCTTAAACTAAAACATCCTGGTATTTTTTGCATATTTGGCCCTGCCCCCTTTACCTTCAGTCCTGCCCACCACTAGAATGTGGCCCCCAAGAGCTTCACTGAAATTGTATTAGGCCCTTGGGCTGAGAGCAGTTCCTCACCTCTGGCCTAGTCCTTCATCCGCACATATTGGGATGAAAGGCTGTCGATTCTTTTACTCCTGAAATGTTGGCCTGGTTGTTAACCTTGTGTGTGTTGGAATTAGTTTGCAGATCTGTCCGAAGCAGCTACCCGGAACAATGATGCCCTGCGCCAGGCCAAACAAGAAGCTAATGAGTACCGCAGGCAAATTCAGTCTCTCACCTGCGAAGTGGATGCGCTTAAAGGAACTGTAAGTGAAAGATGCCATTTGGAAGGGAAAGCTTTTGCTGACCCCCCCCCCCCACCTCCCAAATAGTTGTACTTGGGTCTGTATTGATCAGTAAAATTGCCAGCCACCAAGAAAAAGAACAGAACAAAAATATAGTGTAGTGTTTGCAAATCAGACCATTTAAAAGCCCCAACAGTTGGTGTGTATTGTAATGCATTCACCTTGTCCAGCCTTCCTGGTCCAGGTGGCCTCCAGATCTGTTGGACTGCAACCCCCATCATTCCCAGCCGGCATGGCCATCTGGAGGGCACCAGTTTAGAGAAGGCCGATCTGGGCCAATATTTTGTAGTCTGACTGGAGGTGAAGATGTCAAGGACTGGACCTGGAACCAGCAGAGGCTGGTAACGCCGATTTCAGTGGGGCTGTGAATCCGCTCTGGGTTCCAGTCAGAACTCTAAAGGAGCTACCCTCCAGTGCCTGGAGCCTTACTGCACATACAAAGTATATGATCTGCCACTGAGCTATGGCCCCTATAGAATGTGTGCATGCATGAAATAATTCAAATCCTGAGGGGCTGGGCTCTTTTTGTACATTAATAAGCACTACACACGTCTCTCTCATTGCACTGTGCAACATCTGAAGGAGGGCCAGACGTGGGATATTTACAGTTGAAATAGAAATGGAAACTCTGCTGAAATATTACTCCTGTAAAGTATGCTTTAAGCCATTGATTTGAGCCTTTTAATGCCATTAATGCATGTGCTTTTGAAAATCTCTACAGAATGAATCCCTGGAACGCCAGATGCGCGAGATGGAGGATAACTTTGCTATTGAAGCTGCTAACTACCAAGACACTATTGCCAACCTCCAGGAAGAAATCCAAAACATGAAGGAAGAAATGGCTCGCCATCTTCGCGAGTACCAAGAACTGCTGAATGTAAAGATGGCTCTTGATATTGAGATTGCCACTTACAGGAAACTGCTGGAGGGAGAGGAGAGCAGGTACTAAATGCATCTGGTGGGCCTATGACAGGCAGACCCGAAAACCACTACAACTGCGTTAACTAAATATAAATTTTGTCATCTTCTTTACAGAATTACAATGCCTATTCAGACTTTTGCTACCATGAATCTGAGAGGTAAGTAGCTGCCAACTATACCAAGGAATTGTACTTCTCAGAGTATTAGCAGCTGGGCTTTAACTTGTGTTGGCATCTAATCTTTATAAGTGGCTTAGACCTCACTGGAATGGAGGCGTTCCTGAAGTGTTGCCATACCAAATGAGCACTCCGGGGCCAGGAAGAGGGAAGCTTCATTGCAGTACACCTGTGTCTGGTGGTTGGTCCTGCTTGTGGCCAGAGGGTTGGTTTGCAGTTGGTTTTTTCCTGCTTTGTTCTGTTGGAAGGCCAAACAAAGGTGCCTTAAAGGACTAATACCCCAGTGCAGGGGAACAGGTTTTAGGTGGGGGGCTGAATGCTCCCCCCCAGGCCCTCTGCAGGCTGGGTCATGTCAGTGGGTGTGGTCCCACACCCCACTGACATCACCCCATTAATTTTGCCTTTGCCCATACTGAGGAGGCCCAAAGTTCTGTGCCCCTCTCAGCATGGAGAAAGGGGCTTGGACAGTGCTGGGGGGAGCAGCTGCGCCACGCACATCCCCTGGATCTGCCAGCATCTCTGGGATTCCTCTGCATACTGCCTGCTCTTCTCTTTGGGAGGGGGAGCAGCATGCAGGGGAATCCCTTTGCTATCTCCATTCTGTGATCGGTGATAAAAAGGGGAACCTTCTCCCCACTGCTTCCTCAGGCCTCCAGTAGCCTTCAGGCTAATGGGTGGGGCCCATGGGAGGAGCGCAGCCTTCCGTGGGCCAAATGCAGGCCCAAGCTTCCCCAGCACTGCATAGCATCAGAGGATGCTGGTGCTCATTGGGGCTTGGGGAGTGCAGGGCAGGGGAGATACTCCATATTCTACTGAGATGATTGGAGGAGGCAGGAGAAGATCATGACTTACAGTTGGCAGCTGCATCGGAGCAAATGTACTTGGTTGTGGAGGGATTTCTCTACCACAAGTAGGCAGGGGAGAGGCAAGGGTCGCCCCAAATACAGAGCCCCCTCTGCATAGCATATGACCGAAGCATGCCACTAAGGTCAGCATTGCTGCAGTATATTTCTAACACGAGTAATCATTCTGTAACAGACGTCTTAACTATGCTTTGTCATTCCATCTACAGAAACAAACCTTGAGTCTATCCCAATTGACACCCACTCAAAGAGAACACTCCTAATCAAGACTGTTGAAACTAGAGATGGACAAGTGAGTGCAAATAATGCTACTTGTAGATGGGGAGAAGAAGCCTCAGTTTAAGTTTCCATGCCCGTTTGCACAGATGGATGGTGGGCAGTGCAGGCAGATACTAGTTCCCTAAGATGAGAATTCTTCCTAGCCATCACCCATTTGCAATGGGAAGAGGAGCATACTTGAGATCTTTCTGTTGTAATACATCCATAGTTGGAGCCTAACAGTTTTGGGGGGAAAGAACGTTCACTAGGCCAGGTAAATTGTCCCCTTTCTGGACTATTCTGTTCTCAAACAACAACAAAACCATCTACCTAGATGAATCCTATGCCCAGGGTACTTAATACTAGTTAAGTGTCAGTCTCCAAATTGAGGTTTACTAAAGATCCAGAGCTTGTGTTTTTGGTGATAGAGGGGAAAAGGATTGGTGATGTGGTATGGAGACTGTAGTATGGCTATATGGGTCAGGCATAATTCTATTAAGAGAATAATGTAAGACTAGGAATCCCACCTGCAAGCCAGTATAAAACTCTGCAGAGCCTTTTTGTCAGATTGCTGGCTCACTTCAAAGCTTTCCTCCACAATGTGAAGAAATTCCACACTGGATGCTCTGCTTGTGTAATGTAGCCATTCTGAGGGCAGCTCTGATGGAGCAGTTGGTGCAGGCAGAAGGATGTGATGAGAGAAGCCCAGCTGTCCCTGAACTGCAGAGTTTCCATTGGCTTAAGCCTTTTCCCCCACACTTGGCTCAGGGTAAAAAGCCTAGGGCGGGTGGCAGAAGGCAGGGAAGGCTTTGTCAGGCGCTTGGCATGCCTTTGAGTTCAGCGCAAGTAGAGCTAGCGAGGCGGCCAAGGCAGGAGAATTGGACTTCTTTGTCCAAAAACAAAACTGCCAGGCTCAGCATTCTTTAATTTGAAGTGTATTCTTTTTGCACCTGGCTCCAGTTGGTGCATCTTGGGATCACTAGGGAATGGTGGCTCCAGTGCCACTGGGGTAGCGAATCTGTTTCGGGTTTCAGTCAGGAGGAGCTACCCAAGGTGTTTTGCACCTTGGATAGCTCCTGAAGAGTTCTGACTGGTTCTGAGTGAAACCTGGAGTGGATTCACCGCCCCACTGACATTGGAACCACAAGCCTTCACTGCTTGGCATTCTAGGAAAAGGCAAAGTAGATTCTGCAATCCTGAAGTCTGCCCAGCCCTGTTTTTCAAGCATGAAACAAAAGAAGTTGTAGTGTTCATGTGCAACGTCTAGCCACTTGTTCAAAGTAGAAAAAAATATTTAAAGGCACAATCCTATGCATGTTCATAGCATGACTGGCAGAGGAATGCTGGGAATTCTAGGACTTTTTCTGTCTAAATATGCATAGGATTGCACCTTAAAGATTGTTGATGAAATGTATTAAAGAGTTGTGGTCTATGAACTTACCATTGTGATGCCACTTGTCTTTAATAGGTTATCAATGAAACTTCTCACCATGATGAACTGGAGTGAAAAGAAAATAGCACATCTTGTGCAGAAATGAACCAGCAAGACTAAAAAACAGCTTTCAAGTGCCTTTCTGCAGTTTTTTTCCAAAAGTGCAAGGTGGTTATGCTAGAACAAATAGGTATTAAATTTTGTAAAGTGACTCTCTCTGGATGGATTAGAAGAGCTTACGAAAAGGGAGTCTAGTTAAGATAACAGTATCTTGTACTACAGTACTGATTTTTTAAGTTTCTAAATTTAATAAAATGGCTTTTTTTCAGCACAGTATGAGCAACCTCTCACTGCTTCAATAAACATTTGGGAAATTGCTTAATAATGTGGTCTAATTTGTGACTGGGTCTTAGGGACAATCAGGAATCTACTTTTTGTTGTTGTTGTGGCAAGAAATGCATCTGTCATGGCAAGTTCAAGAATACATAAACACACCTGCTGTTGAAAACTTAGTTCCCGTCAAGAAGAGGAGTTACGCAATAAGTATACGCTCACTTTGGGACGATTGTAGGGACAAACGTTTTCCCCTTGAGCTAGTATGGCAAATCCAGCATTTTCCTAGCACTCAAACAACAATATCTTATTACTGAGGCCCTCACTAGTTGCAATTAGTGGTTGAGAGACACTCCCCTCAGCTCAGTTTGAAATGAGGTATTAATTAAAAAGCTGGAAAATAATTCCTCCAAAATCAGACCCCCTTTATGCCCTCAATAACATCATTGGGCTGTGACATGGCCAGAATACTTTCCCTTGCCCCCAAATTGACCTGTCAGCTGTGACCATGGGAGGTGCACTGCAGGTAGCCTCTTGTGAGCAGCATGCTGAAACAGCAATGTCCCTGGTGCCAAGGGCTTTGGAAGATGTAATTATAACTGGATACGTAGTGTGAATTTTGGGAGCCCTGGAAACACTATTTTCCCAGGGTACCTAGCATGCTACCATGGCATTATTTTGGATGCTGGAGACCTTGTTCGGAGGTCTCTCAGTTGTAACAACCCCTAAGGTATGCTTTTGGGGAAGGAAAAAGGGTGTTGGTAGGGAGTGGTATAAATCAGACCCAAACATCAGAGGGGCTGGGTTAGGAGGAGCTTATGATATAGCACATTTTGAAATTTGGCATCACTTTTTGCAATAGTGACCAACATGAAATGGGTGTGGATGTAGTTGCACAATGGTGCTTATCCAGTCATTAAAAGTGGGGCACTGACTGCTCTCGAGTGTCCTTTCAAAACCAACTTCTTTCTCCGTGGCAGTCAAATGCACTCAGGTCCTGGAACGGGGTGAAAACCAAAAACGATAACCTGTTCATCAGCGATACCCTGTCACTTTATTCACTACTTTGGCTCGTTACTTTGCTAGCGCTGTCAGAGGACATAGCCGCTGCTTTGGTTACTTTGTGTTGGCTGCCCTGGCCCTTTGGGTGATATTAGCAGGGGTAGGGATACTATCCCACACCCACGTCTGATTTGAAAGGCTCCAAGAGATATGTTGGAGATGGTGGGGGCAGGGGGGAGAAGCAAGACTTTAGTGAGAAAGTATAATTGGTGTTAGAGTGCAATCCTATGCATATTTAGACAGACAGAAGTCCTGTTAACTCCCCATGTTTCTATCAATTGTGCCCTCACTGCTTGGGCGCCTCCAAACTTGGAGGCTTCTGAGATTCCTATGCCCTGCTGGACTGAAGCCAGCAGGGTGGGGGGAAGAGCAGAGGTGATCTTCACCTCCCTGTCCTCCATGTTTGGTGATTTTTTCAGCCTGTCTAGCGGTGGTGCTTTGGAGGGGGAGGGGAGGAGGCTCAGGGTATCTCATATCCTGGCTTCTCCAGTCTCCTCCCTTACCACAGAACACCCCCTTTCCCCTTCTGATTAACACCCTGTGGTTAATTCAAAGCTTCCTGATTTGATTGCTCACTCTGTGAAATAATGGGTCTGTGTGTGCAGGCAAGAGTCTCATACCTTGACTTACTAAGTTCAGATATGATCATCCAAATGCAGCCATTGTCTGGTCTTAGCCATAGTGAGGCATCCATTCTGTACATCATTCAGCTTCCCTCATCAAACTGCCAGCACAGAATAGTAGCTTTATTGCGTGTTAGCAGTCCATGAAGTATGGGAGCCAATGTTGCGTCATTTTTTTTCTGAAGAGGCTCATGGGCTTGATGTTTATGCTACTCAAGAAGAAAGCATAATTAAAGATCTAATCCAAAGACTGTCAAACTATCCGCCTTTGGATTTGAGCCACCACAGATATGCCCTAGCTAGGAGATGAGCGGTCTTGGGAATAGGAGCATTTTAGACACCAATGGTGTCGCTCTAGCAAAATAAAACAAATGGCATCATGGAAGTCTTAAGTCTTGCCTATTATTATAAAAGCAAGGGGGGATCTTCATGACAACGGAATGAGAAGTGCGTTGGAGTTGGATTTTCACGGAATCGGCTTTGGTCAGGGACACACGAAGCAAGATAAGCTGAGTGTGCCACACCTTTAAAATCCAGTTTTCACAGGTCATGCAGTGCTTGAAAGGAACATACTTCTGGGTTGGCAATCGGATGTGTGGAGGTTGGTGGGAGTGTTGAGGGGATGATGGGCAGTGTGCGCGCATGTGCAAGATTGAGCAAAGAGCTGGATGTGCCTCATCTCGTCTGATCTCGGAAGCTAAGCAGGGTCAGGCCTGGTTAGTACTTGGATGGGAGACCGCCTGGGAATCAGGCTTCCTGCACTGAGCAGGGGGTTGGACACAATGGTCTTGTAGGCCCCTTCCAACCCTAAGATTCTACATTAAGGTACTATGTTAAGAGGATGGGTATGTGTTGCGTGTGAGGGGGAAGGAGTGTATGTTGTGTGTCAGGGTAGATGGGTAGTGTCGGGGGTGGACTGGTGTGTGTGTGTGTGGAGGTGCATGTGTGTTGTGTGTCTGGGGTGGATGAGGGGATGGGGATGTGTTGTGTAGGTGGATGGGAAGGTGGGTGTTGTGTGTGTGTGTGGATGAATGAGGTGATAGGTGTGTGCTGTGTGGGTGGGTGGGTGGGTGGTGGATGTGGTATGTGTGAGGGTGGAAGGAATATGAGTGGATGTTGTGTGTGTGTATGGTGGATGGGTATGTAGGGTGGAAATGGGTGTGGCAAGGGCATGTGGGGAATGAGTGTGGTGTGTGAAGATGGGAAGAGGCGTTGGAGGAATGGGGGTTTGGTGCATGAAGATATGTGTCTGTGGTGTGAAGTTGGGCAGGATGGGTGTATGTGGGTTGGGGGATCATGATTGGATGGCAGGAATGGGTATGTCTTGTGTCCATGTTGATGAGGTGCATGACTGGATTGGGCTGAGAATCAAGAGTTCCCCCCCAGTGGGGTTACTTACCTTTTATGTAGAAAACCTACAATATTAGATTTGATCTCTTACGTGGTAAATGTCTTTACCTGTATAATGAAGGAACACAATCCAATGGAACAGATTAACCTACCTAGACCTGCTGTCAAAATTCAAACATGAAAATTTGAAGGAAGAACCTTTTAAAAGCAATTCCTTTCAGCTCAGTCAAGGCCAGACTTATTCCGGTTTCCTTCTCTAATGGCCAGGAGGCAGTGCTAACTTGTGACAGCTAACCAAGAGGGTATCTCTGTAAACTTTTCTTACCTGTGAGATGGCTTTGCCTGTAGGAAGAAGCATGGTAAAATGTAACATATTAACCTATTGAATCTATGTAAATTACTATTACCTTAAACTTTGAACAACAAAGGGTGTAATCCTATGTATGTTTAGATAGAAAAAAAGTCCTACAACTCCCAGCATGCCAACTGGGACGTGCTGGGAATTGTAGGGCTTTTTCTGTCTAAACATGCATACAACTGCGTCTTAAATAATCTAGCTTTCCCCACCCCTACTAGCTTACTTGGCCCTTTTTATCTTCTTTAGTTTTGCTCAAGAAAGGCTAATTTTATCTGTTAAAAACTCCATACTGTCTCCTCCCCACAAATACATTTGGTTCCCCATGATAATATATTGACAAATCTTGTCTACAGAAAATACAGTTACATTGGGTCTCCCACCTGGTTAATGGGTTTGCCTGCATGAAGGAACACAGTCAGATCTAAGATATTAACACATCTAAATTAATAATTTACTTAAATTTCCTGAATTACTAATACTTGAACAAGTGGCTAACACAATGAAATATAAAGCAAGCCTGCCTGTGAATACAATGCATAGCTAACCTAACTATGAACCTGACCTCTGCAATCCACTCTGCTCCCCAACTGTCCCAAGAGTGTTTTCAAATGAAAAGCAGCAACTGACACTTCAGCTGGAACTCAGAGCATAGTTGTGCAGGCATCATTGTGACCTCGGAGATTCATACCTGTCTTTATCTTCCGCTTTTCCTCTGCAACAGCCTGCAAGCCAGTTTGCCAACATGAAATAAAAATCACAGCAGTAGATGATACCTAATTCTGGCTGCTGTGTTGCTGGGCTCGTGGTTGTCTCCAGTGCCAAAGCAAGAGAGGCTAGGGCAGGGGTAGGCCCCTGAACATCTCTATTGGTACCCACCAAGATGCCCTACTCCTCTCACTTAAAAGAAACCAGCACATTCTCTTACTGGAAGCCAAGACTGCTGTGAAATAGGTTTCTGTTGGTGCTGAAAACTGTGGGTTCAAAGGAGTTCTTTACTGTATTGGGGCTCTGACCCCACCTCTGACTTGTACTCTCTCTTTAGAACAGGTTACTTCTCCTCTGTCATGTCTCTCATGGCAGCCATTTTATGGTAGTGCCCAGGACAATTTTTCAAATTGTCAAATGTGTTTATGGCCCAAAAAGGTTGCCTAACCCTGGGCTAGGGGGTTGAGCTTAATGCTGATAAGTGTTCACCAACTGGGCAAGAACTGAGTGAGCAAGAGTTGAGGTTTGCACTAAAGATGGGTAACTACATGGGGGTAACTACCCCCAGTGTGATAAATACCTGGGGTATTGATAAACACCTAACACACAGTTAGGTGAAGCTGACTTTAATCCCAGTTAACCAGTGATAGTTAACCAGAGGCTTCAACTTTCCTGCTTTTCTCCCCACCAGGCTGTGCTCTGGGGAGCTTCCGACTGTCAGTCAGAATCTCCTGCAGAGTTCAAAGCAGGTAGAAAGAACTGGAAAGGCCATGGGGATTGATGAGCAATGTTTCATAGATATATAGGTATCGGCTTATCTAGAGGCCAAACATTCTCCAAGAAGCCTGCTTGAGGTTACACAGAGCGAAGCCTTGTCCCCCAAATTTTACCTCAGAAGACACACCTGAAATCACTCCGACTACATTTTCTCTGAGGGCTCATGCAGTTGTAATGAAATAGGACTCATTTTGAAGTTTTGTTATCAATTATTTGAGAAATACTAGAACATTCAAACTCATGCATGTATTCCCTTAGTTTTTGCACTGGGAGTATGAGCAAACCTTGAGGGACTAATGTCTACTAATGTTCAACTAATTAAAGATTTGGGCACACTGATCTTATACTCCTCCAAAGTCACTTTTCCAACCTCAGAAAGGCAACCAGAGCAATTCTCTCCACATGGAGAGGTCTGGGCTCAGATCGCCAACTCCCCATTCTGGGAGGTTGGAGCAGAGGGGACCATAGGATTGCTCTGTAATTGTATGAGTATTGATAGATCAAACTTGCATCTGGGTAAATTCAGTCCGGAAGCAAAAGGCATTCATTGTTCTTGGCTGATACATCTGTGTGAGAGAGATTTCCTCCTGCATTCAGTCATTCTCCCCTCATGAGAGGAAGAGTGGGCCCGTCTGCCTTCCACGTGTTGGAGGAGAAAGCCAGAAGCTGAGGTCTGTGTGTGTAGGGAGTGGGGAGGCTTGTGTGATTTAGAACCCTGATCTTATCCAGACCAGGATCCCTGCTTCAGAATGCCCATCCATAAGGCATGGGGGGGGCACTCTTCCCCTTATGCAGTGCTAACCACGTGAAGGGTGACTGAGCAGCTGAACAGGGCTTGAGAAGAAGGGGGATGCCTCTTACCATGGCGCTTTCCAACTGCGTTTCTTACAGTGCTCACATCAAAAGTGTTAAAATCTGCTAACCAATCAATCAGAGCACCTCTTCAGTTGATTGACTTAAGCAGTTAAACAACTCATCTTTAAATACGGTGAGTGGAAATGGTGATTATTTTTTAATACTTAATGCCCTTCTTCCCCAGCCCAAACTTGGGGGGGTGTATGTGCGTGCATGCGCACACGTGTGTGCATTCATTACCTGTGGTTGCCCTATTTCAGTCATCCCTCTGATGACATTATCTCACAATTTTTGAATGTGAAAAATATAGATCAAACTTGGAGGCAAATTATTTGCCAGTTAAACAGGCATAATTTGATGGGGACACATGAAGAAAATCATCACGAACACAAACAATGAAGAGTCTTGTGGCACCCTAAAGACTAACTGATTTATTCTGGCATAAGCTTACGTGGACACTGTCCACTTCCATCAGACACATGAAGCGCTACTTCACACAGTGCACAGTTAAACTATGGAATTTGCTACAACAAAATGTGATGGCCGCCAAGTTGGATGGCTTGAAAAGGGGTTTGGACAAATTCCAGGAGGGGAAGGCTATCAACGGCTACTAGTCCAGATGGCTATATGCTCTCTTCAGTATCAGAGGTAGTACACTAGTTGCTGGGGAACATGGGCAGGAGGGTGCTGTTGTGCTTGTGCCCTGCTTGTGGGTTTCCTATGGGCTGCTGGTTGGCTACTGTGAATGCAACGCTGGGTTAGATGGACCCTTGGTCTGATCCTGCCTGGCTTTTGTTAAGTCCTTAAAACTGCTAACTTGAAGTTAACGTGTCATGCATCTGACAGTGTCCACCAAGGCTTATGCCAGAATAAATGTGTTAGTCTTTAAGGTGCCACAATGCATGTTGTCATTTTTGCTGCAACAGACTAACACAGCTTGTTGTTGTTCAGTCGTTCAGTCGTGTCCGACTCTTCGTGACCCCATGGACCATAGCACGCCAGGCCTTCCTGTCCTGCGCTCTCTCCCGGAGCGTGCTCAAGTTCATATTCATTGCATCCGTGATGCTATCTAGCCATCTCATCCTCTGCCGTCCCCTTCTCCTTTTGCCTTCAGTCTTTCCCAGCATCAGGGTCTTTTCCAGGGAGTTTTCTCTTCGCATTAGGTGGCCAAAATATTGGAGCTTCAGCTTCATTATCTGTCCTTCCAATGAGCACTCAGGGCTGATTTCCTTTAGGATGGACTGATTTGACCTCCTTGCAGTCCAGGGGACTCGTAAGAGTCTTCTCCAGCACCACAGTTCGAAAGCATCAATTCTTCGGCGCTCAGCCTTCCTGATAGTCCAGCTCTCACAGCCATACATTACTACTGGGAAAACCATAGCTTTGATTAGACGGACCTTTGTCGGCAAGGTGATGTCTCTGCTTCTTACTATGCTGTCTAGGTTGGCCATAGCTTTCCTCCCAAGGAGCAAGCGTCTTTTAATTTCATGGCTACAGTCACCGTCTGCGGTGATCTTGGAGCCCAAGAAAGTAAAATCTGTCACTGCTTCCATTTCTTCCCCTTCTATATGCCAGGAAGTGATAGGGCCAGATGACATGATCTTCGTTTTTTTAATGTTGAGTTTCAAACCAGCTTTTGCACTCTCCTCTTTCACCCTCAACAAGAGGCTCTTGAGATCCTCTTCGCTTTCTGCCATTAGGGTGATATCGTCTGCATATCGGAGGTTGTTGATAATTCTCCCGGCAATCTTAATTCCGACCTCTGATTCATCCAACCCAGCGTTTCTCATGATGTACTCTGCATATAAGTTAAATAAGCAGGGTGACAATATGCAGCCTTGTCGTACTCCTTTCCCAATTTTGAACCAATCGGTTGTTCCATGTCTGGTTCTTACTGTTGCTACTTGACCCTCGTACAGGTTTCTCAGGAGACAGGTAAAGTGGTCTGGTACTCCCATCACTTTCAGAATTTGCCACAGTTTGTTGTGATCCACACAATCAAAGGCTTTAGCGTAGTCAATGAAGCAGAAATAGACGTTTTTCTGGAATTCTCTTGCTTTCTCCATGATGCAGCGAATGTTGGCGATTTGATCTCTAGTTCCTCTGCCTCTTCGAAACCCAGCTTGTACTTCCGGTAGTTCTCGGTTCGCATACTGCTGAAGCCTAGCTTGTAGGATTTTGAGCATCACCTTGCTGGCATGTGAAATGAGCGCAATGGTGCGGTAGTTTGAACACTCTTTGGCGTTGCCCTTCTTTGGAATTGGAATGTAAACTGACCTTTTCCAGTCTTGTGGCCACTGTTGAGTGTTCCAGATTTGTTGGCATATTGAATGCAGCACTTTAACAGCATCATCTTTTAGGATTTTAAATAGCTCAGCTGGAATACTGTCATCTCCGCTAGCTTTGTTGTTACTAATGCTTCCTAAGGCCCACTTGACTTCACTCTCTAGGATGTCCGGCTCAAGTTCAGTGACCGCATTATCATGGCTATCAGGGACATTCAGATCTTTCCTGTATAGTTCTTCTGTGTATTCTTGCCACCTCTTCTTAATCTCATCTGCTTCTGTTAGGTCCCTGCCTTCTTTGTCCTTTATCATGCCCGTCTTTGCACAAAACGTTCCCTTGAGATCTCCAATTTTCTTGAAGAGATCTCTAGTCTTTCCCATTCTGTTGTTTTCCTCGATTTCTTTGCATTGTTCATTTAAGAAGGCCTTCTTGTCTCTCCTTGCTATTCTCTGGAACTCTGCATTCAGTTGGGTATATCTTCCCCTTTCTCCTTTGCTTTTCGCTTCCCTTCTTTCGTGAGCTACTTGTAAAGCCTCATCAGACAGCCACTTGGCTTTCTTGCATTTCTTTTTCTTTGGGACGGATTTCGTTGCTGCCTCCTGAACAATGTTACGGACCTCCGTCCATAGTTCCTCAGGCACTCTGTCTATCAGGTCTAATCCCTGAAATCTATTCCTCACCTCCACTGTATATTCATCAGGGATATGATTTAGGTCATACCTGAAAGGTTTAGTGGCTTTCCCTACGTTCTTCAATTTAAGCCGAAATTTTGCAAGAAGCAGCTCATGATCTGAGCCACAGTCAGCTCCAGGTCTTGTTTTTACTGACTGTATGGAGCTTCTCCATCTTTGGCTGCAAAGGACATAATCAATCTGATTTCGATATTGACCATCTGGTGACGTCCATGTGTAGAGTCGCCTCTTGTGCTGTTGGAAAAGAGTGTTTGCTATGATCAGCATGTTCTCTTGGCAAAACTCTATTAGCTTTTGCCCTGCTTCATTTTGTACACCAAGGCCATGCCTGCCTGTTATCCCTGTGATTTCTTGACTTCCTACTTTAGCATTCCAATCCCCTATGATGAAGAGGACATCTTTTTTTGGTGTTAGTTCTAGAAGGTGTTGTAGGTCTTCATAGAACCGATCAACCTCAGCTTCTTCGGCCTCAGTGGTTGGAGCATAGACTTGAATTACTGTGATGTTGAATGGTTTGCCTTGGATTCGTACTGAGATCATTCTATCATTTTTAAGATTGTACCCCAGTACTGCTTTTCCCACCCTTTTGTTGACTATGAGTGCTACTCCATTTCTTCTAAGGGATTCTTGCCCACAATAGTAGATATGATGGTCACCTGAATTAAATTCGCCCATGCCTGTCCATTTGAGTTCGCTGATTCCCAAGATGTAACACAGCTACCCCTGTGGAAATTCTCACAAACAGGCTGGTGTGTGTGTGTGTGTGTGTGTGTGTGTGTGTGGTTAATTTGTTCTTGCAGCTGAGCTCTTGTTTTTCTTGCTGCTGCTTTGTCTGCAAAGCCCAGGTTATTCCCCTGATGGCAATGGTGCCTGTATGACTGGAGACATAAGATGACTGCCCCTCATTCCCTCCCCATAGATTTTGTACTGCAGGGACCACACAGTTACTAGTTCATCTACCTGAAAGTTAAACCTAACACAGTGTTTGTACTGTAAATATACTTGTTTATTGGATGATCGTGTGGTTTACCCAGCCTCTGAGAGTTTGCACCAGCAGATCTCTCAGATAATAAATACCCCTCTATATGTGTGTGTGTGCGCACACAGATGCATTATGAAGGAAAATGCTCTTAATCATAGCTTTGGCTTGTGAACAGAAGCCAACAGAAGTTGATACATTTAAAAATATCTGGAAAACCATTGTATGTCTTAGAACAGCATGAGAACAAAACATTGTTGCTTCCTGTTGCTTTTGCTTAGTATCTGTAAATGTTATCATAGGGTTTAATTTATTGTACATGTATTTATCACAGGGTTTCATTTATTATTCATTATTTATTTTTACCTTGCCCTTCAAAGAAATTGGCAGAACAGCTTACAGGGGAAATCAAGTTACAATGAAATTTTTTTTTCTTTTTTTTAAAACACATCCTAGGAATAACAATTTGAAAGTTGCAAGATTTAAAATGGAAAGGCCTGGAATAATAGGAAAGTCTCCAGCTGGTGATGAAATGACATTTGCCAGGTGAGCTTCCCTGGGGAAAGGAGTTCAAAATGGGCCTTATCACAGAGAAGGTATTTTCCAAGGTAATCACCTGCCTCACCTGAGATGTACCGGGAACAGACCTCTGTTGAAGATATTTGTGTACAGACAAACGCATGTGGAGCTAGGCAATCCTGTATTTGTGCTTGTCCCAAGGGGTGGGAAGGGAAAGACACCAACAGCACAAGCATGAATTGTCCTGTTAGTTTATCACCCATTCTTTAGGTTTTAACCCTAAAGGTGGAGTTTCCACTTCTTCTTGACAGAGCTTCATGCCTTTAAAAACTTCACGGCAAGCAGAAATGCAACAGCTGTGTTCTTTCCTAATCTGGAAATGCCATGATGGGAACCAAGTGGCAATGCTGCCTAGAATGAATGGTACAGGAAAACAGCATTGGAATGTATAAGTAATGAAAATGGATAAGCAGGGGGTCTCCTGGCTTTTGGGGCAGTATGTAAACTAGCCAAATTGGTCCCTGTTTTCATTCTATGGTCACTAGAATCCTATTCACTCATTCGGCATGTGTAGTGGGACGGCACCTGTTGGCCTCACCCTGATATGTGTCACTGTGTCTCCCCTCCCTGCCTGCAGACATTCTTCGTATGAACAGCTGCTCACCTAGGTTTCCATGCGATTGGAACCACCACGCAATTGGGGGTTCTGTTCCCATGGAGTGAGCATCTGCTCATGGGTAGGCTTTCCTGATCCAGACATCTGCCCCAATGCACAAATATCCAGGGAATGGGGCCAGTGCCACACGCAACAGCAAGGGTGGTCCTCATCTTGTAGCAACTACATGTGGAGAACAACAGTATAGGACGGTTTCCATGTATCTCTTATCTCAGTAGGTCGCTGGTGTATGTGGAGTTACTTTTCTGCATATGTGTGGGAACAGATGGCCCTTTGGTTACGATGAAACTGAAGTATTTGGGGAGTATTCTCCAAAACAAGCATGTGAATATTTATAAATCCCCTAGCAGACCAAACATAATTGTAGAAATCAGGATTGTGACAGATTTAGCAGCATGTAATTAGCTCAACATACCACTAGGTGTTACTGTTCTTACAAATATAGGCATCGGAGACCAATTTTCATGGTTATATCACTGTAGTTGTCCAAGGCTGTATAAAATAATTCTCTAGGCATGGTGCCATTCAATTAGAACATGATGATCATAATAAAAATCTAACAAAATCACAAATCAATAAAATCCAGCAGTGCGTAAAACCAAAGAAGCACATACTGAGACAGCACAGTAAAATATAATATGGATACGAAAACTAAAACCAGTTCAAGAGATAAAAACCACACCACAGGGACTACAATAGCAGAAGCAATTTAAGTAGCCCAACCTTTTTTCTCCCCCCTAACCCGCAGGAAATACAATTAAAATTGAAGCAATATTGGAAATAGTTGCTATTCTCTTAATATAATGCAAAGGCACCAGACTTAGACTTCTGATCAAGAAAAGGTGTAATGTGTATATAACCTCTGCTTATGTGGGTTTTATGGGGCTTAATTAGAATAAAACTTGCAAAGGTATAAACTGAACAAGCGTCACAGTTATACAAAAATATACAGCAGTTGCCCCAATACAAATAAATGCAACACAAAGTCCTTCTGAGTCCCCATAGAAATACTTTTCATCCTAGCTCTCCCATGAGTGAAGACTCCACCCCTAAGGGACTAAACCATCCAGGGGTCACATGTACACAAGACTAAGGTACCTTACAGAATCAAGAGTGTTGGTTTTCCTCCCCTTTCTCCTGCCCTCCAGGGAAAAGCATACCTGTTTAAGAAATAGCATGCCTACAACATAGCCATCTAGCACTGGAAATGTCCACAGAACTGGATGCAATGTCACCTACAGCACAAGCCTACACATTTACTCAGAATTAAGCCCTGTCAGGATTGGTTCCCGCTTTGCTGCTGCGAGAACCCCTCCTGCCTTTGGTGGGCTTATGTGGTGGTAGCAGCAGCAGTCCTCCCAGCAGCTGATTCTAACTGCTATTTTAATTTCCCACAGAGCCCCAAATCAACATTACATAAAGGCACTGTGGGAAATTAAAATGGTGGCTGGCTAAACCCAGCTACTAAGTGCTGCTCAGACCTCTGGCCTGGGAACCAGGGCAGCTGTCAGTAGCGGGTCCTGCCCAGAATGCTGACCATGGAACCATGGAATATGAACCAAGTTTGAAGGAAAGGCAGTCATTTTATCCATCTGCTTCACTTACCAAAAGAAGGCAGGGAAGGCCACCAAGGCTAGAGATGGCCATATATCAGGGTAAGGCAATGTGGCCCTCCAGATGTTTTGGCCTTCAACTCCCATTATCCCTCAACATTGGTTATGCTGGCTAGGGCTGATGGGAATTGTAGGCCAAAACATCTGGAGGGCCACAAGTTGCCCACCCCTGCTGTGTATAAAAAGAAAGTCTCATAATACCATAATATCAAAAGAAGTAAACAAAGATCTTAGAAATTACAAGTCTTCCTTAGACTTTGTGGTCTCCCCTCAGGCATCTATTTACTTACTTATTTATTTACATTTCTATACCACCCAATAGCCGAAGTTGTCTGGGCAGTTCACAAGAACTAAAACCACAAAGTGCAGCACAAAAACAATATAAAATATAAAAGCTTAAAACTACAGTATAAAAATACAACCAGAATAAAAACTAGCAGCAATGTGGAGATTTAAAATACAGTAAGGGAGCAATCCTATGGCCACTAGTCAGCAGCTAGACAGCCATAGGATATGTGGTTTTCCAGGAACCAACCTCAGAGCCTGCACTCCTCGGAAGAGGAGCATGGAGTGGCCCAAATGGGGCATTCTGGGGAGAATTCCAGGGCGGGGAAGGCAGAAATGCAGGTGCGACACATCCTATGTGTTGTCCGGCAGCCTTTTCCCCTGCTCTGCTTTCCCGCTGCTAGACAGCCGAAATCAGCTGTCTAGCCACAAATGCGAGGCAGGAGAAGCACGGAGGGAATGATCCCCTCTGTGCTTCTCCTGCCCTGCATTGGATAGGTGGTCACTGCCAAGTTTGGAGGCGGCCGCCTATCCCCCATAGGATTGCGCCCTAACAGACTTAAAACAACAGAGCTAAAAGACTAGTATGCTGAAATGCTAAAATGCCTGGGAAAATAAAAAGGTCTTCACCTGGCACTGGAAAGAGTACAGTGTAGGCACCAGGTGAACCTCTCTAGGGAGCTCATTCCACAGCTGAGCTGGGGGGCCACAGCAGAAAAGGCGCTCTTCCTGGTAGCCATTTAAGAAATAGCAGTCACACTATTTTTCTTCAGAGCCTATCTTCTTTGAGTAGATAGCAGCATTTGATGGTTTCTCTTTAAAATATGGCTCATTATCTCCCCACCCCACCCCGCATATACACACACTAGCCCTGGTCTTGGTCTGGTCTTTTCTCAAACGGCTTCTAGTTCCCTTGGCTTGTTTCTTTGTTATCCTGGTCTGTAATAGCCTGCAAAATCCATTCAATTCCATTTCAAG
Organism: Heloderma suspectum; assembly: GCF_057233095.1. NCBI lineage: Eukaryota > Metazoa > Chordata > Lepidosauria > Squamata > Helodermatidae > Heloderma > Heloderma suspectum. The sequence goes on from NC_139462.1 coordinate 198,524,289, forward strand.
AGTGCGCCACCAGCACCATCAGTTTAATCATCACTTCTGTTCACACCTCAGTTCACATCATGGTTCAGTCTTGTTCAGTTCTGTGGACTGCAGCTCAATGGCATTTAGGCAGAGAGGCAGATTTGACTTCTCAGGGTTTCTGTTTGAGAAATCAATGTTCCCTAAAAGGTTTTAACTCTTTCGGGAGAAGTCGGGAGAAGTCATTATTAGTTTTATGGAGAAAGTCCAGAAGTCTACCCAAAAATATCTTCTGGAAATGAAAAAGAATACTTTATTTGTGGCGAGGGATAGGCAGATGAGCCCCTATTATCTATTCCGTTTTAATTGGTTGGCTTTGTTTTTTAATATAGTATGAGCACATCTCGATACCTTAGTTGGGCCCAAACTACCAATCAATAAAACAAGCTAATCAAGTTTCCTCACAGGCTCCAAAAGCCAAGCAAACAACGGCTTCCCCTTTCTAGTGTGACTCAGGGCTTGCTGATGGTGAGGCCCATACTTACATCTGTTGAGAAATTACCACCTACACAGCCAAATATCTGGTCCAGTTTTGGGGGACAATGTCTATCATAGAATCATAGATAGTAGTAGGGTTGGAAGGGGCCTACAAGGCCATAAAGTACAATCCCCTACTCAATGCAGGAATCCAAGACAGAGCATCCCTGACAGATGGCTCTCCAGCCTCGCCTTGAACACCTCCAGTGTGGGAGAGCCCACCACCTCCCTAGGTAATTGGTTCCATTGTCATATTGTTCTAATAGTCAAGAAGTTTTTCCTGATGTTCAGCTGGAATCTGGCGTCCTGTAACTTGAGCCCATGATTCTGTGTCCTGCACTCTGGGATGATCGAGAAGAGATCCTGGCCTTCCTGTCTGTGACAACCTTTCAAGTACTTGAAGAATGTGATCATATCTCCCCTCAGTCTTCTCTTCTCAAGGCTAAACATGCCCAGTTCTTTCAGTCTCTCTTCATAGGGCTTTGTTTCCAGTCCCCTGATCATCTTCGTTGCCCTCCTCTGAACCCTCTCCAGTTTGTCTGCATCCTTCTTAAAGTGTGGTGCACAGAACTGGACACAGTACTTCAGATGAGGCCTAACCAGTGCTGAGTAGAGGAGAACTAATACTTCCCGGGATTTGGAAGCTATGCTTCTATTAATGCAGCCCAAAATAGCATTTGCCTTTTTTGCAGCCACATCACATCATTGGCTCATATTCAGCTTGTGATCGACAACGATTCCAAGATCCTTCTTGTTTGTAGTGTTATTGGGCCATGTATCCCCCATCCTGTAACTGTGCATTTGGTTTCTTTTTCCTAGGTGCAGAACTTGGCATTGATCCCTATTAAATGTCATTCTGTTGTTTTCTGCCCAGCGCTCCAGTCTATCCAGATCACTTTGAATTTTGTTTATGTCTTCCAAAGTATTAGCTATCCCGCCCAATTTTGTGTCATTGGCAAATGTGATCAGCATTCCCTGCACCTCCTCCTCCAAGTCATTCATAAAAATGTTGAAGAGCACTGGGCCCAGGACTGAGCCCTGTGGTACCCCACTCGTTACCTCTTCCCAGTTTGAGAAGGTCCCATTGATAAGCACTCTTTGAGTCCAATTCTGTAGCCAACTGTGGATCCACCGGATCATTGTTTCATCTAGCCCACTTTGAGCTAGTTTGCTCATCCGGATATAATGGGGCACTTTGTCGAAAGCTTGCTGAAGTCGAGGTATATTATGTCTACAGCATTCCCATGGTCCACAAGGGAGGTGACTTGATCAAAAAATGAGATCAGATTCATCTGGCAGGACTTGTTCTTGACAAATCCATGTTGGCCTCAAGTAATCACTGCATTGTTTTCAAGGTGCTTACAGATGGATTGCTTTATCATCTGCTCCAGAATTTTCCCAGGGACTGATGTCAGACTGACTGGTCTGTAGTTCCCAGGTTCCTCCTTTTTACCCTTTTTGAAGATAGGGATGACATTAGCCCTCCTCCAGTCATCTGGCACTTCACCTGTCCTCCATGATTGCTCAAAGAGAACAGACAGCGGTTCTGAGAGTTCTTCTGCCACTTCCTTTATTACTCTAGGATGCAGTTCATCTGGCCCTGGAGATTTGAACTCATTCAAAGTAATTAGGTGTTCCCTGACCACATGCCTATCGATCTCAAGCTGCAATCCTGCCCCTTCAGCCTGTACTTCGCCTTTGCCAGGGGGGTCATAGCCCCTCTTTTGGGAGAAGAATGAGCCAAAGTAGGAATTGAGCACCTCTGCCTTTTCTTTGTCATCTGTTATCGTTTTGCCATCCTTATTTAATAGCTGAACAACCATTTCTTTCCTCTGCCTTTTACTATGCACATAGCTGAAGAAAGCCTTTTTGTTGCTTTTAGCATCCCTCACTAACGTCAGCTTGTTCTCAGCTTTAGCCTTCCTGATGCCATCCCTGCAATTCTGTGCTACCTGCCTGTACTCTTCCTTTGTTACTTGGCCTTCTTTCCACTTCCTATATGTGTCCTTTTTTGTTTTCAGGTCATCTCTAAGCTTTTTGTGAAGTCACATTGGCTTCTTCTGTTGTCTTCCATCTTTTCTCCTTGTTGGAATTGTTTGTAATTGTGCCTTGAGAATTTCCTTTTTTAAAAGCTCCCACTCATCTTGGACTCCTTTTCTCATTAGAGTCACTTGCCATGGGACCTTACTGATCATTGTTCTGAGTTTATTAAAATCAGCTTTCCTATAATCCAGGGTATGCGTTTGACTACACTCGGCTTTTGCCTCCCTTAGAACCAAGAACTCAAGTACAACATGGTCACTTTCCCCCAGAGTTCCTGTAACTGCTACTTTATCTACTAAGTCATCTCTGTTGGTTAGGATCAAGTCAAGGATACCCGATCCTCTAGTTCCTTCCTCTACTTTCTGTAGGAGGAAGTTATCCGCCACACAAGTCAGGAATTTCCTGGAGGGGCCATGTTTTCCAGAATTTGTCTCCCAACAAATATCGGGGAAATTGAAGTCCCCCATTACTACTACATCATGCTTCCTTAAAACATTGGCTATTTGCTTTTCAAAAGTTTCATCCTCGTTTTCTCCTTGATTGGGTGGCCGGTAGTAGACTCCGACCATCAGGTTCCTTTTATTCTTTGCTCCATTTATTTTGATCCAGATGCTCTCAGTGGGGCTACCAAGCTCCTCCTCCTGTATTTCTGTGCAGAGATATGTATTTTTCACATACAGTGCAACCCCACCTCCCTTTCTGTTCCTCCTGTTCTTTTTGAACAAGTTATATCCTTCAATTGCTGTATTCCAGTCATGACAGTCATCCCACCAAGTCTCAGTTACACCTATCAAGTCATAATTTCCCTCTTGTATTAAGAGTTCAAGTTCGTTCTGTTTGTTTCCCATACTCTGGGCATTAGTATATAGACATCGAAGACCATGTGCTTCATAGTCTGGCTTTCTTCCTACATGTGTCTGAAGACAATTATTGGGCGCTATTAGAGCTGTTCTCTCCGTTGCGGTGCATGAGCCTACGTCCATTGTTACCCCCAACTTGACATCTCCCTTCCCCGTAGGATTCAGTTTAAAGTCCTCCAGATGAAGTTCTTCATGCTGTGGACAAACACATTCTTCCCATCCTTTCTGAGGTGCAACCCGTCCCTTGCCAACAGCCTATCTTCCAGGAAGTATAGCCTGTGGTCCCAGAATCCAAATCTCTCATGCCAACACCACATTCGTAGCCAGCCATTCACCTGGAGTATTTTTCTTTCCCTTTCTATCCCTCTTCTAACTGCTGGAAGTATGGATGAGAAAACTATCTGGGCCCCAAAGTTCTTGAGTTTCCTTCCCAAAGCTTCAAAGTCTGACATGATTTCTTCGTAGCTCCGCTTGGCAGTATCATTTGTTCCCACATGGATGAGAAGAAAGGGATACCTGTCAGTGGGCTTTATGAGTGCAGGCAACCTTTCAGTCACATCTCTAATCCGTCCTCCCGGGCGACAACAAAGCTGGCAAGTCCACGGGTCTTCGCGAAATACTTGGGTCTCGATCCCACGCAGCAAGGAGTCTCCCACTACTACCACTCTTCTGTTCTTGTTGTTGTAGCCCTGGGTTTCATCGCCTCTGTTTGTCCTTCAGCCTCTTGCTCACTCTCATGTAGGTTCCCCTGTGATTCTTCCTCTGCAGGCTGTCCTCCAGTCTCATCTGCAAGTACCTGGAATCAGTTCCACAGCTCCACTGCTTCCACTGGTGCAGAGTGGCGTCTAGTTCTTCTGCTCCTGTCACCCTTTTCCAAGGAGTATCCTCTACTCCATTTTTCTTCACCTCAGCATTTCCCACTTCTGCCTCATCTTGCTGTTGCTCTTCAAGCTTCTGGTCTTCCCTTTGCTGCTGTAGTTCCCCCATTCTGTCCAAGAACTCTTCGTGTTCTCTTATTCCCCGGAGGGTTGGCAGTCGCCGCTCCAGTCCACTTCCTTTTTCTTCCAGCAGCGTGATCAACTTGCACTTGCTGCAGGTGTAGGCCATGTTGTTCTCAGGCTAGAAAACAAACATTGCACACACCTTGCAGGTCACCACCACTGGAGAGTCTTGTCCTTCCATAGCCTCTTTTCCCTTTTTGTGTCTAGCTTTGTGATTGTTCTAGACTAGCCTGTGCCTGCTCCTCTACTCAGTAGAGGTTAAAAGCAGAGTCCCACTGGTGTGGAAGTGTGTGTTACAAGAGAAATAAATGAAAAAAAAGTTAGTTAAAAAAGAAAAGAAAAAAAAGAATGTTAGGGGCCTCCCCCTTGACCTCCCCTGACAAATTCCCCTGGCCAACTCCTGTTTGCTTCCCCTGTTCACTCACCCTGGTCACTCGCTCTCTGGGAGCTTGCTTGCTTCTGTAGTCCCTGGACCAGCTGGAGCAGCTTGCTCTGCTCTGCTCTGCTCTGCTGAGCAGGGAGGTGGGAAACAGACTGAAGCTTCCCGCCCACTCAGCTGCTGGGAGTACTCAGGCCACACACCCCCAATTCAGTTGGAGCTCTCAGAAGCACCTGGTGAGCTCACAGCCACTCAGAAAGATAAAGGGCAGCCCCCTGGGCTTCCTGCAGCCCACTTACCTCTCAGCCTCTGTCTCCTTTGTCTCCTTTGTCTCTTCTACCACTGCAACTCCCCTGGCCAACTCTTGTTTGCTCCCCCTGTTTGCTCGCTCTGGTTGCTTGCTCTCTGGGAGCTTGCTTGCTTCTGTAGTCCCTGGACCAGCTGGACTACTGTCGTTGTTTTTAATCTTTCACCAGAGAAATTAAACAAAGTGAAGCTCACAGGACTGGGCCACAAGTCAGACGACAGTGATTTTGTTGCAAATGACTCTACAAATGGATATCATGAAGTTTCATACATTTGTGAATTAAATTCCTTACAGGTGGTGTTATAGAAATTTCAGTTGTAATGTGTTTATTATCACATGATTTTATAAGCTAGGCTATGTCTGTTCTACCTCTGTGTGAGATTGCTATGCTAGACAAAGACACAGTGCCTTATCAGAGACCCAGGAATGCCAAGAATATATTTACGTTAGAGTACATGACTATCTCTCTGCTGCCTCTCTCTATGCATGCCTGTGTATGTAAAAGGTGTTGTCTGTTTTCTGTCTCCTTCTCAGCTAGACAAAGAGATTAGTACAGCGCAAGCGTAAGACAGCCCCCAAAGACTTTGCCTATATAAACTTCTGGATCACATTACTTAATTGTGACCTTTGTTGGTGCATTAGCCCCAAAGGTTGCCTTATTCTGCAGAATAAAATCGTGTTGGACCAGATCTCTGCCTCCTCTCTTTCTTGGTAAGCAAATTGGATGAGTCTGCCAGGGACAGAACACAATTTTTGTAACAGTTGGACCTGCAACAAAAACAAAAATGTGTTCTCCTGCTCAAGGTTCCAGCCAGTCAACTATGCCTTCTTCAAGTGTACTCTATTTTATTCCTCTCTCCCATTTTCTGTTCCCCCACTCCGCCATACCCCACCCCACCCTGAACCCTGATAGGCGGCATTCTGTGCCTGCTGAGAATTCTCCTTGGGCTATTTTGCACCCCTGCTTTTTTCCTAAAGACTTGATAGAGATAGAGATATTGACTGATTGACTGATTGATTGATTGATTGATTGAATGAATGAATGTATACCCTGCTTTTTCCCTCCCCAAAAAGGAATTCCTTGAAACTTCCTACAAAATACAAAAAGCATAAAAACAATAACCAATTATGAAAGCATGTCTACAACAGGCTAAAAGCAATGGTCAGGACAAAAACAATAAGAGCCAAAACTAACAATCAATAAAAAAATTAATAAACAACAGAGTCAAATCCTTTTTTAAACAGAAATGCCTTCAGTTGCCAACACAGAACACAAATAAAGAGGAAGGTGACCTAACTAACCTCTTGGGGCAAGGAGTTTCAGATATGGGGCACAGCCACTGAGAAAGCCCACTCTGGTGTTGCCACTAACTGGGCCTCTGAAGGCAATGTCACATGCAAGAGGTGTGGAACTGCTGATCTTCAAGGACAGGGAGGTGTTTGTACTTGGGGTTCCCCTGAGCCTGCAGATGCTTCCCTCTTGTGTGTGGGTAGTGCCCTTTGGCAGCATAATAACTGGCACTGAACTCCTAACATTGCTAATAAAGGGAATGAGGGTATCTCCCAGTCAGTACTGCTGATTTCACCTAAAGGAATCTTAGGGCCAAATTAGACAACACATTAAATGTGTGTATGCATCAAACATGTTTGATTTTTGTTATTTAAATAGCAACCATGGAGGAGGCCTGATCAGGATCAGGACCAGGCTTTATGGGCGGCGGGGGTTAATGCTTTCCTCCTTCACCACAGTGCCAATGAAAATCACACACACACACACCCGCCCAAGCTGCTATTCACCCTAGGAGCCAGAGAAGCTTCTGCTGAAGAGGGTAAGAACTCTCTGAAGGCCCCAGCGACTTTGCAATGGTCGTCCTTCTTCCCATTTTCCTTTATGATGACTGTTTGTTTTAAACAAACAGACTGGACTGGACTAAACGAAGCTTTCATAATTCCACTATAGATCTATTTCTTCTGGTTTTTTTGAAAATATCGAACCTAAATGACAGTATGAAGATACCACTTCTAATTTCTTTGTTTTAATTAGGCAATCTCTTCTTATTCCCAAAGCCATAATTTTTGACTGAACAACATTAACTTTAACGTCACACATTAATCATTCATTTGTATGGAATGGTTTGAGATGAAAGGGGCACCAACACTAATATGTGGAGTGGGGGGGATACAATACGATTAAAGAGCATTGTTTGCACGGTGGCTGAGTGCAAAGTTGCTGTCTGATTAATGTGTATGGTGGCATTTATTCACCCCATGTATGAATAAGCACATGGCTTCTCTTCACTGTCTTGAGTCTGACTTTGAGAATTGCCAGTGCTGATATTTTACATTTTACAGTCCGCAGACTGCTGTGCTCCAATCAAGTTACTTTTATTATTTATAAAAATATTTCCACGCTGCCCTGCACTTCGAAATTTCCAGGGTGGTTTGCAAAAATTAATAAAAATGCAAAAAAAAAACCCAAAACAATGAAAGGTAGTGCTAATACAATCACAGCCAGAGGGAAAACATTAGAGTGGCCACTTGTGTTTTTCAAAAATGAAGAAAATGCCTCACCAAAAGAGAGGACAAAAGAGGACACAGATTTGCATATGAATGCTTATATGTTACTGTATATGTAGAGATGCACATTTAGAAATCATTATAATTTAAATAGAAATACAGTATGGGCCAGTTTGCAAGACTGTACAGCCCATCATGGCTTATTTAATCCACGGGGCCGATCTACTTTGCACCCGCCATCGCAATGAATTCGGTGTCCCTTCGGTTCCAATTCGAGGTGGCTACTGCGTAGTGTGAAAGGCGGGCGGTGAAACCTCATTGGAAGTGAAAAAAGGCTGTAAATGTAGATCCAGCCACAGTGGGTTGTGGTGTGTGTGTGTGTGTGTGTAGCCTTTTTGAATATTCAGTCCTCAGCCATGGCTTGTCATGTCATCCGAACCCAGGGACTGTGGGTTGTGTGAGGGTTAAACAACCTTCCCATAACCCAACAACAGCTCTCACATAACCCACAGTCCCTGGGTTTGGACGACACAACAAGCCATGGCTGGGGATTGAATATTCAAAACCTGCGCAGCACACACAAGCACAGTGGGCTGTTTTGATTGTGCAAGCTGGGTCTACATCGCACCATAGTGAGGAAAGCTGTGACTAGCAGATCTGTGTGCCTGCTCAATCTGCTGTCCAGATGCTAACTTGATGTGCAAAGCCCCTGCTCTCCTTTCTTATGGTTCTTTATCTTTAAACCAGGCTTGCACTGGGTAGCCCTTCAAATAGAAGATGTTTTCAAACAGAGGACTGCCCTCTGACAGCCCTTCGAATAGAGGACTGCCCTCTGTAAAGCAGGACACAAAACCACCCAAACATATGCATCAGAGATTAAGGGCACAATCCTATGCACGTTTAGACAGAGAAAAGGCCTACAACTCCCAGAGTTGTAGGCCTTTTCTCTGTCTAAACATGCATAGGATTGTGCCCTAAAAGCCTTTTTTTCAGCCCCTCTCCCACTCCCATGGGGACCCAGCCCTGAATCTATTTCTCGGGGGTCTGGATCTGTTCCACAGAGCCATGCGTGTCCATTGGTACCGAAAGAAGATGTCTTTTTTTTCCAGCTTAATTGCCATACAGGAGGCAATTTTGAAGGGGGATTGGAGGCCATAGGATTCCTCCCATCCTGGCCTCTCCCCTCCCCTCCCACTGACATACCCCTTTATGACCTCTGAGGCCGCTTTTGCGACCTTGGGAGGCAGCTGGCATGGTTCTTTCTGTGGCAGCTGTGACAGTGCAGGGGGAGTGATCGGATGCCAGAGTCCCCCTTCTGAAATGGCAGGAGTACCTACGGCTTCAGAGAGGGGGCTCTGAAGAATCCTATGGTCCATGAGATGCTCTCCTGGGACCATGGGATTGCTCTCTAAATACTGGAACTATAGTCTGAAAACGTTCCGCAAAGGCCAAATCCATAACAATCAGACTGGGATCTTTCCCAGCCCTCCCTGGAGATGTTGGGGATTGAAAACGGGACCTTCTGCATCCAAAGCATCCACTAGCTCTACCACTGAGCTAGTGCCCCTCCACCAGTTAGATTACCAGAGGCTCTACTCTTGGGGGCTGTTCAGACAATCAGTGGGGGAAACAATGCAGAGTCGGTTGTTTCCTCCACGCATGCCGGTTGTGCAACTGGGATTACCCTAATGACTCACACCGCATCTCAGGTTGCTGTGTCATCCAAACCTAGTGCACAGCACAGGCGAAGTAACTTTTCACCTGCCCTACAACCCCCACTGCAAGCCATAGGTTGTAGGGTGGGTGAAAAGTCACTACGCCTGCGCCATGTGCTGGGTTCAGACAACACGGCAACCCACAACGCAGTGCGGGTAATTAGGGTAATCTCAGTCACGCAACCGATGCTATGTTGTTGCCTCCACTGATGGTCCAAATCCAATCTTGGAGTTCCCACTATCAGAGGTTAGGAGCCTAGCAACTGGGGATAGGACTTTTTCTGTGGATGCACCCTGTCTTCAAAACATCCTCCCCAGAAATATCTTCTTAATGGGCTATGCTGTTATTATTAGGTGAAAATTGACTAGGTTATTATACAAACCTATTAGGTGAAAATGATTTTTTAATTATCTTTTGATGCTTCGCTGCTTTTGCTCTTGGCCTTTCTTTGCTGTTGGATTTTTAATCTGCTATTATAGGTTGGGTGGTTAATTGTATTGATTTTTTAAAGATATAATTATTTGTTTTAAATGTTGTCTTGTAGGTTGAGCCCAGATCGTGGGCCCAGATTGTGGAATGGTGTAAGGAACATAATTTTAAATGAATAAAAAAGCACAAGGGCCACCAGGTGGCAGATTGCTCAATGCCATGGGGGAACGGCTTCAGTCTGATGTAACTGTTGATGAGACAGAAATTGTGTTCCACAGTTTCCATTTTTCCTTCCCTTTTATATATTCACATTAGCCTGACTTCCATGGTCTACACAGAAATGGGACAATCAGTCAAAGGCATCCTTCCCCAACCTGGTGCCCTCCAGATGTGTTGAACTACAACTCCACAATTCCCAAATGAATGAATGATCTTTCTTTTAAAAAAAATTAGTTTAGAAGCCAAACACTCCTGCAGCCTATACCACTCCAGTGTGAAAACTCACACCCCATTTCCCATTTAGTCATTTTTTATCTTAAAAAAAATATTTTTTAGCTCTTTGAAGGCTTTTCATTCCCACTTAGACAACTGCCTTGCTTTTCTGCCCATCAAATAGCACTTTGAAAACACCCTCTGGTCAAATGCTATAGGAACTCCTTCCCAGGAAAGAAACGCCTCCTAGAGTTCAGATATTGGTGGTGGGGGGGGATTTCAGCTGGTTCATGGGGCTGACTTCTTGCCTTTGCAACTGCAAAATACTTTGTCTTTCCTTGGGGCACCTACTGGTTGTTTGGAAGTCACTGGGCATCTCTACACCAGCCTAAAATCCAGCATTTAAAAGAGGGCTTTCTGCTTCCGTTTTAAATGCAGAATCACAACTCACTCCCTTTACACATGCTTCTTTCCCCCCCTTCTCCCCTCCTTCTCTCCGTATCTGAGTCTTCCATTATCTTTCATTCCCTTTTTCATTCTCTTCCCCCTTTAACTCTCTTTTTCATTCTCTTCCGCCTTTAACTCTCTTTTTCATTCTCTTCCCCCTTTAACTCTTTTCATGGAGGAAACTGAGCCAGAACACAATGGGGTAATTTGAAAGCTCATTATCTACAATCTATTTAAAAATGGAATAAAGGGCATTTGGATTAGGAGTGTTATTCCATGCACTGTGGATACAGTTAGTGAGCAAGAGGCGGTCTGTGGCAAACCGGTTTTGTGGGATCGGTTCCAGCTTCTTCCTTCTGATGAAGTGGACAAGGTGCTTTCTTCTGTAAGGCCGACCACCTGCTAACTTGATCCTTGCCCATCTTGGCTCATTATGGGCTGCAGAGAGAGATTGGGTGAGGGGATCAGGGTGGTGGTGAACGCCTCCCTTGAGGAGGATGCCATCAGCCCTCAAGGAGGCAGTGATAAGATCACTCTTAAAGGAGCCCTTCTTGGATCCCCAAATTCTGAACAACTTTCGCCCAGTCTTGAATCTGCCATTTTCGGGCAAGGTGATTGAGTGGGTGGTGGCGATGCAGTTGAGGGCACACTTGGAAGAAGCCGATTATCTAGATCCATTTCAGTCGGGCTTCAGGCCTGGGCATGGGACAGAAATGGCCTTGGTCGCCTTGGTGGATGATATGAGGAGGGCTCTGGACAGGGGCGAATGCTCCTTCCTTGTTCTCCTCAACCTCTCAGCGGGTTGGGCATTGGAGACACCGTATTGCAGTGGTTCCGGTCCTTCCTCTCTGGCAGGTACCAGAGGGTAGCACTGGGAGAGGAGGTTTCGGACCCATGGCCGCTCACTTGTGGAGTGCCACAGGGTTCCATCCTCTCCCCAATGCTATTTAACATCTATGTGAAGCCGCTGGGGGCTATCATCAGGAGGTTTGGGGTGCGGTGCCATCAATATGCGGATGACACACAGCTCTACCTCTCATTTAAATCTTCACCAAGGTTGGCCGTAGAATCCCTGTCCAAATGTCTGGAGACGGTGAGTGGCTGGATGGGGAGGAATAAGCTGAACCCTGACAAGACCGAGGTACTTCTGGTGAGAGACAAGAGGAGGTTGGGGGATGTTGACCAGGTGTTGAATGGGGTATGGCTACCCTTGAAAGACCAGGTCCGCAGCCTGGGGGTCATTTTAGACTCCCAGCTGTCCATGGAGGCTCAGGTGTCAGCTGTGAGCCAGGCAGCGCTGTACCAACTCCATCTGATACGGCGGCTGTGCCCCTACCTTCCCAACCATCTGCTCCCATCGGTAGTACATGCCCTGGTCTCCTCTCATTTAGACTACTGTAATGCGCTCTACATGGGGTTACCCTTGAAGACAATTCGGAAGCTGCAGCTGGTACAGAACGCGGTGGCTTGCCTGATTACAGGCAGCCGCCGGCGAGATCACATCACTCTGGTGCTGAAGGAGTTGCACTGGTTACCAGTGGTTTTCCGGGCCAAATCCAAGGTGTTGGTTTTGACCTTTAAAACCCTATATGGTTCCGGCCCAGCCTATCTTAAGGAGCGCCTCCAGCAACACCAGACAGGCCGCTTAACAAGATCAGCCTCGGATGGCCTTCTCTCTGTCCCATCAGCCAGGACAGCTAGGCTGGTGAGGACGAGGGAGAGGGCCTTCTCTGTGGTGGCCCCCACTCTGTGGAACTCCCTCCCTAGGGAACTCCACCATGCCCCATCTTTAATGAGCTTCTGCTGTGCATTAAAAACATGGTTGTTCAGGCAGGCATTTGGGGTGGGTTAGGGTATTTTTATGATGTTTTTAATGTAGAATTTTATTGTTTAAACTGTTTTGTTGTTGTACATCGCCCAGAGTGGCTGGGTGACCGGCCAGATGGGCGATTAATAAATTTAATAAATAAATAAAGTAAGTAAGTAAGTAAGTGCAGGAGATGCCCTGGAGAGTCACAGCAGGGTCACGGCATCATGTAAAGAGCCCACAAACGTCTGTGAAGGAGCAATCTCAATCACAGGATAAAAGCTCTGTGTGAAGGAGCCCACTGTCTGAATTAGTTTCCATCCCACAGCCTGGTGCAGTAGTTAGAACTAAGACCTGGGTTCATCTCCCCCTTCAGCCATGAAACTTTCTGTGGGACCTTCAGCCATTCCCTCTCAGCCTTTACCTACCCTGCAAGGTTGTTGCACTGCAGTGACTTCCTTGGCGGAATAAGATATTAAAGAATAATATATTAAAAGGTGATATATTAATTATATCATCTTTTTGAGATTTCCCTGCATAACAAAGCTATCAAACAGTTAGTTCTCTGGTCTGCCCCCCCTCCTCAACACACACATACACTTCCTCACCTTTTGAGTCTTTTGTCTTTCTGCTGTTACTGTTCAAAGCAATTACTCCAATAGAAGCCTAAATAAACAACAGCAAAGGAACTAACATTTGTACTTCGGAATATTTGGCATTTTCCCCCATACCAACACAGCTAATGGCAAATTCCTTCTGGGGTTCTTACATTTGCAAATGAACACACGAGACCTTCATTCAAATGGCACCTCATCAAATAAACATTTCCTCTAATTGAAATTATGCCAAATAGCTTCTTTGGATGAAAAAAAAAAAGCTAATATAATTTAGCACAACTACAGGCTGCTGACTCCCAGCTCTCTCGATTTTTCCAAGTACATATACCTTCAGCTGCGTGCATAGCCCTCTCATCTATTGTGCATCTTTCCCATTCTTCTATAGGTCATTTCAAAACAAGGAAATTAGTTTGTTAGTTCTCAACATTAAAAGCCAGTTGTATCCCGAATTGGAGCTCACTGTAGAGTCTGAAATTGACTGAATTTGAAGGGATTAACTGAACCATTAACTGAAGTTGAGGGGAAAGGTCCATCTGGTCCGGTCCACATGAGAAACTGCTCCCTCTACTCAGATGAATGGGGATGAATTACATGATGGTGGGGGAGCTTTATATATACATTGGTGTATTCACACCCCTACAGCAAACTGCTGGATCAGTATGATAATGTATTGTTAGCAGATCCCGCTTTTAGCCTGCAATCCTATGGTCCCTGGGACAGCATCCCAGGGGCTATAGCATAGATTGGATCTCCCACTCTGAAGTCATAGACAAAGGTCCAACCTTGGAGGGGAACAACCTATCCTGTTTCTGCTGCCCTGTGGAAAGATCCACAGCTCTTATGTCTCCAATGTTGGAGCTCCAATGTTGGAAGAGGTAAACAGAGGGCAGCTCAGTGGGCTGACGTGGATGGAGTGGGGCAGTGGCTCTGGATACACAGCATCCAAAGCTCACAATGGGAGGGAAATGGATTTTAAAAACAAAACACAGGAATACCTCCCTTCCTGCCTGCAGGGGTTTAGAAGTATCAGAGTGCTCTGATTTACCAATAGGATTGCCCTGCCACTGTGACAATTAGTTTCATAATTGGGTTGTTGTTGTTGTTAATTTTGTATGCTGCTTTGAGTGATTCCTTTTTTTGGAAGGAGAAAAGGGGAGTATAAATCCATGGATGGGTGATAGAGACAGACAGACAGACAGACAGACAGACAGGAATTTAACCCCTAATCCTGGTTGTGACCTATAAAGCCCTATACAGTGTGGGACAAGGCTACCTGAAAGACCGCCTTCTCCCATACAAGCCTACCTACTCCTTAAGATCTTCTGGAGAGGCCCTTCTTTCAAGACCTCCGCCTTCAGAGGCATGCAAGAGACTTTTCAGTGGCCACTCCCAGGCTGCAGAATTCCTTCCCAAGGGAGGCTAGGTTCGCTCCCTCTCTGCTGTCCTTCTGACGGCAGGTAAAGACCTCTTTATTCAAGAAGGGCTTTGGCCTGTTCTAAGTGGGTCTGTGGGATGGATGCTATTTTTATTCTGTGTTATTTTAAATTGTATTTTAATGTGCTTTATTGTTTTAATCTATTTTAAATTGTTTTTGTAAGCTGCCTTTTTTTGTAAGTGCCATTTTTTGGTAGAAAAGTGGGGTATAAATCCATTAAATAAATAGAATCCTGGGCCTTAATTAATCCAGATGCAGCCTTCCCCAAGCTAGTGCCCTCCAGATGTGTCTGTCTACAACTCCTATCATTCCCAGCCCGCATTTAGTCCAACATATCTGGAGGGCATCAGGTTGGAGAAGGTGCAGTATGGTGAGGAAAATCCATCTCCATCGTATGGTCTTGTAGGCCCCTTCCAACCCTATGACTGTGTCTATATACCATTGATTTATGGAATTCACTGCCTCAAGATGTGTGTTGAAAGGGCTGGATGTGCCTGATCTCAGAAGCTAAGCAGGGTCAGCCCTGGTTAGTACTTGGATGGGAGACCATCTGGGAATCAGGCTTCCTGCATTGAGCAGGGGGTTGGACTTGTCTTGTAGGCCCCTTCCAAACCTCTGATTCTATGCCTATGACTATCTATGTGCCACTGGCTCAGGCAGCCTTAAAACCTGGGACAGGGTGTGTGGATTGACAAATATATGGAGGGCCAGTCTCTCAGTGGCTATTAGTCATGATGGCTAGATGGAACCTCCAGGCAAAGTGCCTATGAACACCAGTTGCTCAGAGTCAACAGCGGGGGAGGACTACTGATTCCATGACTTATTTGTGGGCCAGGAATCCAGATGACCATTGTTGGAAACAGGAGGGTGAATCCAGACTTAGTGATGCTTAGAGGAGACCCACTCAAATCAATGGGGCTTCAGTTAGTAATGACCAACTCAAATCCCACTGATTTTAATGAGTCTGCTCTAAGCATGACTAGGTCTAGATCCAACCCAACATTCTGGAGTAGTACAGATGGACTTTCTTAGGATGCCTACCCCATAACTGTACTCATCTAGATTGATCCAATGTTGCAAGCAACATCTTTTGTAAGTAGACTGCAATCGAGCACAGCATAGAAGTGGTACTTATTAACTTGGATTTAATTTTCTATGCAGTGTGAGGGACCATGTGCCTGTGTTTGTGGCTGGGTGGTGTTCAAAAATGCCAAGTGACCACACCCAGTGGATGTGCAGCAGAGTCATTATTCTCTGGTTAATGTTATCCTGCCTCCAAGGTTTCCTCTTTGACCAAAACTATTATAACAAAGAGCCCAGGATACTGCTCCACACAGCAAATATTGTTAAGGAATCAAAGCAGATGCCCCCTATCGCTTTTATTGCTAGGGCCGAGAACATTAATTAATTAATTAAACCAGGCAAATGCTAATTTTCCAACAGAATTGAATCAGACATGATAATTTAAACCAAAAAACAATTTACCAGCCCTATTGGGCATGGCAAACCATTTATTTGCATTTCTTGATTCAGGATGTCCTTTGGAGAATTTTCTCAAGAACTGTTAACATTTAAACACGAGAAACAATTATAGTAAATCAAATATGCCATGTACGTTGAGACAGTGCAAACATCTCAGCTTGCTCGTTCTTCAGTTAATCCATGAGGTGCAGGAGGATTGACCGGTGGTCTGATTTACAGATCCAAGCAATATGCAATGGGGGCGCAGAATATACCTGCCCCAGTTCCATCTTCCTTGTGTGCTCTCCTGCATGAGGTGCCATGGGCTGAGGCCTGCAGTACTGCTGGTTGCATGGATGCAGGACCAGCGTCAAGAGACAGGCATGGTTGGGCACCTGCCGAGGGCTGGTACCCTAGCAAGGGCCCACTAACAAGCGCCCCCTGGAGTTGTTCCTCTTCTTCATCACTGCATCCTTCTTGTTCATCTGCCTCTCACTCTAGCCCAAACAACAGTGGTGGTGAGAAGGAGGAACACAGCCTACTTGCTCATCGGCTCTATGCTCAGTGATGAGAAGGAGGAGAAGGAGCAATAGCAGCTGTTGACAATGGTGGTGAGAAAATATGCAGCCCATTAAGGGGGTCCTGCCCAAAGGCCCTAAAAAAACTGGGAGCCAGCTGTCAGGTTTTCCTTTTGTCCCTGCTGAACTCCAATAGCAAAATCTAAACACAGACAAGAGGCTTCTATCCACGATTCTTTAGTCCTTTTACTTCAATGGGTCATACAGATGCTAATTGTCAGTAACTCACAGTCTACAAAGGAAAAGCCTTCAGGGAGTTCAAAGGGTAACCAGGAAGATTGGAATTTGCCTACCATTTGAGAAAAGGCGGGCACGCTTCCCTAATGTAAGGGGTGGGGTGGGGATCTCCCTCTGTCTCGTGAGGTATCTACGTGTAGCTGTTCCCTCTGGGCCAATTGGGCAGATCGCCTAAGCTCCGCCCCTGCCATCTCTCTCTTGGCCCTGCGTCTGCGCTTGGAGTCTAAGAATTCAGGCTGCCCGAGCCCCACCTCTCCCTGTTCGCTGTCTCTCATGGGGATGTGTGAAGAGAGGCTCTCTCCATCTAGCTGGACTATTGAAACCTGAGGAGTCTGTCCCTCCCTGTCTGGAAAAGCCTGGGAAAGTTTCTCCCCCATGTCTTGCAGTCCCTCTTCGGACTCTGATCTACAATGCAACTGCCTATGCTCAGAGGCACCCCTGACACCAGCGCTGTATGGATGATATGATTGCACTGCAGGAACAGCCACCAGCATTCAGAATCAGGCTGCAGTCAAACCTTTGCACAGGCTGACGTTTCCAAAACATCAAAAAATGTTATCAAAAGATTTTCAAGAAGCCTGCTTTTCTTTAACCCAGTGGTTCTAAGATTTTGTTTTATTGAGTTCCATTATTCCGGTACACTTGTTTCATTGCAACAAATGGGAGAAGAGCAGGAGAAATTCCAGATGGGTTATGCTCTGTGACTTTCAGCACAATCCAAAGGCATGTCCAGTCAGAAGATAAGTTCCACTGTGTCTAATGAGGCTCACTTGCAATTTTATTTTTTATTTTTCCAAGTTTAGGACTGTAGTTATAATGATCTGGCTGAAGCCATGTGAGTGATCTGGTAAAAGACATAAATATAACAAGTTGTCTGGGGGGGGGGGGTTATTTTCCAAATAAAATTGCAAAAATATTGCAGTTCACATCTAGTTAGTGCAACATCCAATGTATACATCATAACCATAAAAGCAAGCAGTCTTTGGCACTGAGGCACTTCATCAGT
Source organism: Heloderma suspectum (assembly GCF_057233095.1). NCBI lineage: Eukaryota > Metazoa > Chordata > Lepidosauria > Squamata > Helodermatidae > Heloderma > Heloderma suspectum. The sequence continues at coordinate 198,542,056 of NC_139462.1, forward strand.
ACAAAGCATCCATGACACAGACTGGCTGATGACAAAACCTGACCTCATAGTATGATAAAATTTAAAATAGAGAAGTGGCACAGTACTCCTCCCAATATAAAGCACAGAAAGAGAGGTGATTCATAAGTGAATATAGTCAAACACTTAGCAACAGTTTCAAACAGACAATACTATCATATTTAGATTTTAAAGCATCAAATGCCAAGTGGCAATACACCAAAAAGGGAGCAGGAGTGGAGTGGATAACAGTTACAGAGCCTACTTACACTATCACAAAAAAATTGGGATTCTGTGTCCAACACAGGGACAGCTGTAGGAGTTCAGAGGCTATGGGTAATTACTACAATTGTCAAGTATAAAAAACCCCAGAATGCAACCTTCACCTCCACACAAACACACACACACACACCCTGCCAGGGTTGGCTTCAAGGGTCAGCATGGTTGGGCACCTTCCAAAGGCCCATGCCTCATCAGGTGATCCACTGACAACAGCCCCCTTGGCCTCCTCTTCAGCACTGCAACCTGCTTGTTCACCCAGCTCTCACTCTGGCACAGAAGAGGAAGCAAGCAAGCAAACAGCAGTGGTGAGAAGCTGCCATGGCCTGTTTGCTCCCTGGCTATCTGCTTGGCAAGCAAGCACAAATGATGAGAAAGAGGAGTAGCAGCTGATGACTGTGGCAGTGAGGGAGTAGGCTGACTGAGTGAAGGGGGGCCATCGAGGGTGTCTTGCTCAAGACACCCCACCCCAAACCTGGAGCCAGCACTGCTTCCTGCAAGGACCCCTTCAGAAATGGAACGCGCCTCTGTGAGCTCTCTGCACCCAGATGCACACTGCACATGGGATCCCTGTCCCTGGGGAAAAGGTCACCCAGTGTGAGGTATACAGGGCAGATCTTCCCCCTGCCACAACAGTGTGTCCACATTCACATGTTGTTGTTCAGTCATTAAGTCGTGTCCGATTCTTCGTGACCCCATGGACCATAGCATGCCAGGCCTTCCTGTCCTCCACTCTCTCCTGGAGTGTGCTCAAGTTCTTTCACATGTTTTACTTTCCCCCATAAGAGTGAGTAGCATGTGCTATTAGCAGGTATGTATACAGGACTGGGAGCAAGACGGCAAGATGGAACTGGGCCTATGTTTATCCCCCCATTGCTTCTGACTGTGGTAGGTTAAGCTGAGAGAGGCCAGCTAGCCCAAGGCTAGGAAGGTATTTTCATTGCTAAATGGCTGTTTGAAGTCGATTTCCCCACATCTACATCTGTACTGTGGCCTTCAAAAAGGAGGAACTTTTTTGGTGGAGTGACAGCATCTCTTTGGTATGCTATCATTATAGTTCAGTAATGGCAACTGCACAGCCTTTGTTCTTTCTGCAGTTGCTGCCATCTGGGGTATAGAGTGGCAGAAATAAGGGAGAAATCAGCATGGGTATTATATGTGCAAGCATGTCATGGATTGCAGTTATTAGAAGTGATCTGGATCTATACCGGTTCCATTTCAAAATGCCAGTGCACTCACATAACTTGTGACCCGGCAAGCCGAATACAGTCTAACAACCATGTGTCATGGCCTGCCAGATGTTTGATGCCCCACCTGTCTGTGCAGTCACTGGCTGACAGAAGACATTGGGTTTATTAAGCAGGGTGGGCATCAAGGGTAGCCACGGTGGGGCACTTGCTGAGAGCCCACACTTCAGCAGGGGCCCACTGACAAGAGCCCCTGAGTAATGTTGGGAAGAATTTTGTCAGAAAGAGGGTAATCCTTCAGGCCATCCAAAGCACAGCCTGTGGGGAAATGAGTGACTTGGGATATTTGACCATGCTGGAAGATTAATTCCCATAAAAGAGATCCATGGAACCCTGCAGAGAATTCCTATATGCACAGGAGAACATGGTCCTTATTGAACTCTCCTTTGCTTGTTAGGTGTCTAGGCAGGTACAGCATCAAGGCTAGACATGGTTGGGCACCTGCCAAGGGTTCACAGCCCAGCAGGGGCCCATTGACAAGAGCCCCCAGGACTTTCTCCTCCTGTTCCCCATTGCAACCTGCTTGTTCACCTGCCTCTCACTGTGGCCGAGACAAGGGTGGTGGTGAGAAGAAGGAGCAGTAGATGCCACTGCCTTCTTGTTCACTGGCTCTCTGCCTGCCAAGCAAGTGATAGCAATGATGAGAAAGAGGATGAGGAGCAATAGCAGCTGGTGACAATGGCAGTGAGAAGGTAGACTCACTGAGGGAGGGGGCCCACTGGGGGTGTCTTGCCCAAGGGCCCTCAAAAACCTGGAGCTGGCACTGTTCTCAAGTTCCTGATGAACTTCCATCCATTCCTGGAAGGCTTCCTTCCACTTGGTGGCCAAAATTAATGCTAACATATTAACATTCACAAATAGCCTCCACTTCTGAAAATTACTGTGTCCATGTCAATAGAGTCCCTCCTCTGTCTTCCTTTCCTAGGGAAAGTCAATCCAGAAAGTTATTTCCCAGTTTTGTGCAGACACTTTCCTGTTTAGATTAATAGAACTCCATAAATGCTCTAGAAATGTTGCCCAAGGGGCATATCACAGTTTTTATTAGATTGCATTATGTAATGCATTCTCCCTTGCCTCATGTTAATAGAAGGAAATTTAATCAAGCCTTGTTAATAATTTAATTCTAATAGGTATTTTGATGAAAAGAACATTACGAATTTAAATTTAGGAGCCTGATGTGAAGCTCTTCTATAAAATATGCATCAATTAGATATAGATATATCTTTCAAAAATATGCACTGATTCACTAGAGTATAAGATGGAGTCTTACTGTGGTTTAGGACCATTTGTAGTGCATTTGTTGTTTAGACAACTGTAGTCACATACACTGATTTTTTTTTAAAAAAATCAAATTTTGTAAGCAGCAGCATCTTTGGGGTCAGGCTGTAAGGAAGTAAGCCACAGGCAGTGGGGAAGGGTTTTGCCCTCCTCACCCACCAGCCCCTTTTGCTCCGAAAAATGGACTACCACTCCTTGCTTTTCACATGATTGGGGCATATCTGGGGTTAAACACACAGAACTGCTTCTGTTGTGTAGTTTGAACCTCAGGGACAAACTAGACATGATAGCTGCTGTCCACACGTCTGCCCTGTTTAACTACAAAATGGGTGTCTCTTTAAAAAAGGGTGTCTCTTCCTCTCCCCCTGGAGGAATCCAAGGAGGCTCTGCAGGCCAGATGTGGAACTCCCTAGGCTGGATTAGGCCTCTGGGCCAGAGGTTCCCCAACCATGCTTTAAATGAAAAGGACTTCACAGATGAGGGGAGCAAAATGGCCTGCCTTACGGCATTGCACTCTGTTACTTACAAGCCTTCCCCAACCTGGTGCCCTTCAGATGTGTTCCCACAATCCCCAGGCAGCATTGGCTGGGAATGGTGGGAAAGGCAGCTTTAAGCAGTTTTCTGCCCTCCCAGCTCTGATGTCAGAAAGGAGACAAGGTAGGATAAAATAACATGACTGCTCCATGATTTCTTGTTCAGCCCTCAAATACCAGAGGCACTCAGGCAGCTTCTAAACCAGGGCTGTTGAACCTCTTTCCGCTCAAGGGCTGAACTCCATTTTGGAGAAGCTCTTGGGGGCCACACTCCAGTAGGGCACAAGGCTGAAGGCAAAAGGGGCAAGGCCAAAGAGGCAGGCCCCCAAATACCAGCATATTTTAGCTTAAAACTCTTACTGCCAGGAACTGAACCCTAGGAGAGGCATTTTAACCTTTTAGAATGGGGGGAAACTGCAGAAAAGCCAGGAAACCAGCAAATAGGGGAAAGGGGGTGGGGCCATCTGGGAAAAAATACTAGGCTGGATTGGGAGGCCAGGAAGGCTGGATTCTCAGATTCTGCACCTCTGGTCTGAACTGTTTCTCCACCACTTAAATAAATCCTTTTGACAACATTACCTAGAACACAGTCTATTGCACAGAACAGTAAATGGGGTGGTAAAACTGAGAACAATTCCACTCCAGACTATCAGTGAGGGGAAGGGGTCACATGGTTGAATTTATCATTGTTTGTAGATCAGTCAAATGGTGCGGTCATATAGTACCAAGATACTAAGACAGAGAGTTTCTGCTGTTTCAGCCGGCGTTAACAAAACCAAAAGTGCTTTTACAAACGTTAGCAACTAAACAAGCAAGGGGTCTACAAACATCACTGACAGCTATCATACTGAGATTGTGCTTTGTTCTCTATAGTGGACGTTCTGGGTTTCGGGATTTTTGTCTATGTAAAAAGGCAGATTACAAGAATCTAAAATCACACACACACACACGTCACTATGTTAAAAACAGACAAACCCAAGACCGCCATCCTTAAGTGCAAAATACTTCGGAATTATCATCTCACACTTTAATGCTTGCAAGTTGACATTTGATCAAATCTAATATCAAACCGTGGAGGCGCATCAACATTCGCTTCTCTGAAAAAAAAAGCAAGAAAGGATGTCATTACTAGTCATTTGCAAGCAAACTGTGCAACATACACAAAATAAGCTGCAGTTGGCATTTATCTGCCTTTCCATTAACGGGGTGGGGGTGGTGGTGCTAAAAAGGCCAAATGAATAAATGAGTTGACATCAGCTCATTACTGAAAGAAAAAATAGCTGTCACTTCAGTTTTGTCTCAATTTAAAATCCATTATTGCTTCTCTGATGTTTAGTATTTAATCAAATATAATTTAATTTCATCCATTTTGGCCACCTTAATTTAAATGGCCTCTCTCTCTCTCTCTCTCTCTCTCTCTCTCTCTCTCTCTCCCCTCTTCCTTCCTTTTTTAAAAAGGGAAAATGCTCCACTTTTCCTTACAGGGCTGCTCTACACTTTTCACAGCAGACTCAATAACTGAAATAACATCAGTTCTGGGCTGGAATTTGCCATTCCAAACATATGGAGCGTTGATGACATGCTCAGATCTTTACAGTCCTGTGATCCAAGGAACCCTGTCTGGGCCAGAGCTATTAGATGCATGTACTGTGGGTGTTTGGGTTTTGTTGTTGTTTTTGAAGAAGATGTGGGCACGTCATCCACAATTTATGTCTTTGCTGGCCACCACAGGGAACAGGTACGGGATTGGATGGACCATGGATGTGATCCAACAAAGTTCTTACTTACTTACTTACTTAAGTGTACATCCAGGAAAATTCCCCTGTATCACTCTTGTCTGTAAGACTGGTTTACCTGCAGCAACCGTGACTGTCATGTAAAGCATGGCGCCACCCTTGCTTAATGAAGTGCTAAATATTCAAATAAAGTAGGGGTCAGCAACCTTTGGTCTGATGACGGCCTGTGGCCCTTGGCCTAATTTCAAAAGCAAGAAATCTGTTCACACCGCTGGCAAGAGTAATCTGTCCCTTCCCTGGCAACCCACTGGTTAGGGAGGAAGAGGAAGAGAGCCTATGTACAGTAGTTGCTGGGGAACATGGGCAGAAGGATGCTGTTGCATTCATGTCCTGCTTGTGGGTTTCCTGTGGGCAGCTGGTTGGCCACTGTGTGAACACAATGCTAGACTGGATGGACCAGCACAGCTTTTCTTACGATCGGGGGGGTGGGGTGGCAGAAAGCGGGAGAGAAAAGGGATATCTCCATTAAATTTTGACTAGGCCCCACCCATCATCAGCTTCGGCTCCCAATGGATTACCCCTCAGGGAATATGGCCCTCAAAAGAAGCAAAGGTTCTCCACCCCTGAAATAAAGAAACATACCTTGGCCTATGTTAGACATTTGCCAAACTGCAGTTTGAGGATACCTCTTCCATGGAGCTGGAGAATCTGGTTATACTCTTTGGGCATTGCATGGAAGCCAGGCTTAGGCAGCTGGTTGTCATAGTAGTGGTGGCTGATTGGAGCACCTGCTATGCTTTTGGAGAAAGGCCAGAAGCCATAAAGCTTTACATTCTCACACAGTTCCATAGCAGCGCTAGTGATCATGAAGCCAGAAGACAACCGGTAGGCTTTGACACCCTTAGTCCTCCAGAACTGGGCGAGACTTTTGAGGTATTTGGGATAGAAAAATAGGGCCTTCTGCTTGGCGCTGAACTCTCTGAGTGTGTGGTGTACTTTGAAGGAAGCTGCTGTGTTACTCCTGAAGGAAAAGGCTGGTAACAGAAGGAAAGCTTCTCCGTAGCTTGCAATGTTTTCCAGGAAGGCGGCCTTCTTTTCATTCAGTTTGTTATACCTGTAAACATGCAACGGCTTATGAAAATTCTTAATGAGTACAGATAGTCTACATGTGGTCAAGTGGTGTCTAATGTTCAGCCTGACAAATCTCTGCAGCTGAGGTAACAGCTCATACAACAAGGGGTGTTAATACTCTTTCAGCCCAAGCCCAAATTTAATATCAGGAAAGCTCTTGGGAGCCGCATTCTGGTGGGGCTGAAGGTAAAAAGGCAGGGCTGAAACACCAAACATACCACCCTATTTTAGCTTACAGCTCTTACTGCCAGTATCTATGTCTTTGATTGTCAGAACTGACTCCTGAACCTGAAACCCTTGCCTTATGCTGGCAAGCAATGCCAGCCCCACACCTCTAGGGCAAGCAAATGGCATAGATTTAAAATATCAATGAATGAAAAGTTAAGTCAATATATTTTAGAAATATGAGGCAACGCCTAATTCAGGAATCTCCTACTGAGGTAGGAAAACATTTTCAAATGGGCAGAACTGGCACGCAACTGGACATCTAGAGAACTGCTTCACACAGCTACTTCATTTGGTAAGCATTCAGGAAGTACGCACACGCAAGCTTTTGGAAGGCAATGACCAGGCAACCTGCACTCCATAAGAAGCCAGTTGCCCCCCTTCCGCTTGCTTGCCATAGGTTTAGTCAATGCATCTGGCATAAAACTACCTGCAGTACTGAGTCACGACAGTAACTTGAACTCAGTTACAGGTAACTTGAACTCAAGTTACAACTTGGACTGTGTCCAGTTCTGGGCACCACACTTTAAGAAGGATGTAGACAAACTGGAGAGGGTTCAGAGGAGGGCAACGAAGAGGATCAGGGGACTGGAAACAAAGCCCTATGAGGAGAGACTGAAAGAACTGGGCATGTTTAGCCTCGAGAAGACTGAGGGGAGATGTGATAGCGCTCTTCAAGGACTTGAAAGGTTGTCACAGAGAGGAAGGCCAGGATCTCTTCTCGATCATCCCAGAGTGCAGGACACGGAATCATGGGCTCAAGTACAGGAAGCCAGATTCCGGCTGAACATCAGGGAAAACGTCCTGACTGTTAGAGCAATACGACAATGGAACCAATGAGCTAGGGAGGTGGTGGGCTCTCCCACACTGGAGGCATTCAAGACGAGGCTGGACAGCCATCTGTCAGGGGTGCTCTGACTTGGATTCCTGCATTGAGCAGGGGGTTGGACTCGATGGCCTTGTGGGCCCCTTCCAACCCTTCTACTCTATGATTCTATGATTCAGGTTTAACATGAAGCAAAACTTTGAGTAGCACCGAGAGACCTCAGATGCCTGAAGCAAGAGCCCAACTCTATTGTTTAGACCAGCCTCCTGCAATCTGGTGCCCTCCAGATGAACTACAATGTCCACACTGGCTGGGGAAGATGGGAATTGTAATCCAACACATCTGGAGGGCCACAGTTTGGGGGAAGGCAGGTAAGCAACGGAGTGCAATGCAGTACGGTGGGGAGTTTTTCTCCCCTCCTCTGCGCACTCCTTTTGATTTAACCTGGACCACAGAGGTTACCTGTCTTCCCTGTAGGGCACTATGTTGGGAGAGGCTGGTTTAGGGGGTGGCTGTAGTTCTCATACAGTATCCTTGCCTTGTTGGTGAGAACTTGTGGGAGGAAACAGCAAAAGGCGGTTGCATTCACTTCACCAAACCTTCAGCTCTTTCCCAAAGAACAAATAGCTTAACGGCATTTCCATTTGCATTCGCCTGGCCTTTAAGAGGGAGCGTGGGACCACTAATGAAGCAATTGGAATTCAGTAGCCATGGTGGTGACACTCCAATACATTTCTAAAATGGAGACTTGAGCAATTAAACACAAGTCACAAACAACAATGCAGTCATACTCACTTCTGTGCTATAATGCTTGGGTTGACGGTCACAAGGTTTGTTTTATTGCCAACATCTTGACTGATGCTTCCCATGGTTGGGGGAAGGTTACACCTGTAATTTTACAAGAGCTGTTTAGGAACCGTTCCAAACATTCTGTTGTTATAAGGCTCAGATTTCTCTCAGGCAATACGACATATGTCCCTTTAGTCTGGTCTCTAAGGCTGCAATCCTAAGCATGCTTACTTGGAAGTAAACCCCGTTGACCACGGTGGAATGTACCTTTGAATGAATATGCACAGATTTGTGATGCAGATATCTGGCACACACCCATTAAGCCACAAAATTAAACTGCATAATTAATTTATAGAATTCGTGGCCACAATGGTGATTGTGGTGATGGCCACAGGTTTAAATAGATTTTAGAGAAGATTAGACAAATGCACATATCCATTAACAGCTATTAGCTTTAATAGAGGGCCACCTGACCATGGGGGGTTTCCATGGGGCAGAGGTGCCTCTCTTCCCACAGAGAAAAACTCCATGGGTGGAGCGGGGCTGTGTCTGCCCCAGAGGCCCCAGTCATGCACAAAAGTGCTCAGTGGGCCTAACTACACCATTGGCAGTGTTCCTACCAGTGGAGGCTGGTGGCTCCGATTTCAGTGGGGCTGTGAATCGATTCTGAGTTTTAGTCACAACCAGCCAGAACTCTAAAGAAGCTACCCAAGGTGCGGAACCCTGTCACCAACCTAGGTTCAGCACCTTGGATAGCTCTTTGAGTTCTGGCTGGCTCTGACTGAAACCCAGAATAGATTCACAGCCCCACCAAAATCAGAGCCACCAGCCTTCATGGGTTCCTACTGTTGGCAGGCCCCGAAACAGAGCATTTTGGGTTGGGGAGGGATGGAGGTTTGTTCACCCTTCATTCACTCGAGAGGCCCCACAACTGGGCCCATGCTCTATGCCAGCCTAATTTCTTCCCCATTAGAACCGGGAACAGCTATGTGGGACAAGGAGCAAGGAACAACTAGGGCAGGGAACAACTATGTGGGACGGGAAAAGGAAAGACCACCCCTACACCCCCTGCCCTGGTTGGCCCAACCCAAGAGGAATTTGGAAGTGGTGGAGGATCTGCCACTCCACCCATCCCCAACAGGGCTGGTGTCAAGGGTAGGCACAGTCCGGCACTTGCCAAAGGCACACATCCCAGCAGAGGCCCACATCCCAGCCCCCTGGCGTTGCTCTTCCTCCTCACCATTGCAACCTGCTTGTTCACCTGCCCCTTGCTTTGGCCCAGACAACAGGGGTGGGGAGAAGGAGGAGGTGTAGATGCCACTGCCTGCTTGTTCACTGGCTCCCTGCCTGTCAAACAAGCCAGCAGTAGCAACGATGAGAAAAAGGATGATGAGCAATGGCAGCTGGTGACAATGGTGGTAAGAAGGGAGACTCACTGAGGAGGGGACCCATTGATGGTGTCTTGCCCAAGAGCCCTCTCAAGCCTGGAGCAAGCCACTGCCCCCTAACCCCACTAGAAAGGAATCATCCAGGCTCAGAGGCAGTAAATAGGGGGCAAAGAGCTGGAGAAAGCTGTTGCAACCATGTCCTGGTTGTGGGCTTTCTAGAAGCATCTAGGAGATCAGGGTAGGAAAGAGGATGCTGGTCTCTATTTGCCCTTTTGTCTGATCTCTTACATTCTTAATTTGTGACCCTACTTTATATAGAAGCCATCTAGTCCAATCCCCTTCTTGATCCAGAGCTACAGCATCCCCAACACATGGCTGTCCAGCCTCTGCTTGAAGACCTCCAGTGAGGGAGAGTCCACCACCTTTATGTAATGGGTTCCATCATCCAACTGGTCTTACCATCAAGAATTTTCTCCTAATGTTCATCCAAAACCTACCCTCTTGTAACTTAAGCCCATTAGATCCAGGCTTTCCTAGAACAATTCTTTGTCCTTCCACAAGTCAATATTAAGTCCACTTGGCACACGAGGAAACTAACATTGTGCTTAAGTGTAGCTTCATGAAAGTGGCACTTTCCAGGTAACAACTCTATCGGTGGCCTGGGGCAAAGAGGGGGTAGGGCTCCTATTCCTTTATTAATTGGGAGAGAGGTGTAGGCTGACCAAATATAAGGGAGGTGATGGGGCTCCTTGTATCTTTAATAAGTTGCAGAAGAGGGAGTTTTGACAGGTGCACTTTTGTCATGTGAGAGCCAATCCGGTGTAATGGTTAGAGTGTTGGGCTGGGCCTCTGGAGACCCAGGTTCTAGTCCCCACTCAGCCATGAAGCTCACTGGGTGACTTTGGACCAGTCACTGACTCTCAGCCTAACTTACCTCACAGGGTTGTTATGAGGATAAAATGGAGATGAGAAAGATCATGTACACTACCTCGGGCTTCTTGGAGGAAAGGTTGGAACAAACAAACAAACAAACAAACAAACAAATGCAGGGTGGGAAAACATACACATGCCAAAATTCTCTCCAATGCAAAACTATTTAAAAAAAACCCCAGTATCAGGCTCAATAGTTACACATGTTTCTGTGACCCTCTAACAGTCTTGCTCAGTATGTGGATGAACAGAATGATCCCATACATAAAGAGAGGGTTCTGAATCTATTGATTGCTGTTAGGATTTTGGTTGCCAGAAACTGGAGGAGTAATGTAATACCCCAGTTGAAAGAATGGTTGTGTAAAGTTTGGAAAGTTAAAGAGATGACTAAGCTAACTAAGTATGTACATTTAAGAGTTGGTAGACAAAAGACCCTTCAGCAAAGGAGATTGTTACCTTGTCGTGGTGCTGGAGCTTGAGCACCTCAATGACGTCATGAGCTAAACCGTGAAGGGACACCCAAGACGGTCATGGCAGAGAGGTCAGACTAAATACGATCCCCGGGGAAGGAAACGGCAACCCACCCCAGTATTCTTGCCATGAAAACTAAATGGATCAGTGCAACCAGAGATATGTAGGTATATCATCGGAAGATGGGACTCCCAGGTTGGAAGATGGTCAAAATGCTACTGAGGAGGAACAGAGGATAAGTTCAACTAGCCCCAGATGTGACAACACAGCTAGCTCAAGCCGAAAGGACAGCTAGCAGCCGATGGTGCTGGTGGTGAACGACGAATCCGATGTTCTAAAGATCAACACGCCATAGGAACCTGGAATGTAAGATCTATGAGCCAGGGCAAATTGGATGTGGTTATTGGGGAGATGTCAAGATTAAATATAGACATTTTGGGTGTCAGTGAACTGAAATGGACTGGAATGGGCCACTTCACATCAAATGACCACCAGATCTACTACTGTGGACAAGAGGACCACAGAAGAAATGGAGTAGCCTTCATAATTAATAATAAAGTGGCTAAAGCAGTGCTTGGATACAATCCAAAAAATGACAGAATGATCTCAGTTCGAATTCAGTGTAAGCCATTTAACATCACAGTGATCCAAATATACGCCCCAACCACAGATGCTGAAGAAGCAGAAGTAGATCAGTTCTATGAGGATCTGCAGCACCTACTGGATAGTATGCCAAAAAAAGATGTTATTTTCATTACAGGAGACTGGAATGTGAAGGTGGGTAGTCAAACGACACCTGGAATTACAGGCAAGCATGGTCTGGGAGAACAAAATGAAGCAGGACATAGGCTAATAGAATTTTGCCAAGACAACTCACTGTGCATAACAAACACTCTCTTCCAACAACCTAAGAGACGACTTTATACATGGACTTCACCAGATGGTCGACACCGAAATCAGATTGACTACATCCTTTGCAGCCAAAGGTGGCGGACATCTATGCAGTCGGTAAAAACAAGACCTGGAGCTGATTGTAGTTCAGATCACGAACTTCTTATTGCACAATTTAGAATCAGACTAAAGAGAATAGGGAAGACCCAGAGATCAGTTAGATATAAGCTCACTAATATGCTTCATGAATATGCAGTGGAGGTGAAGAATAGATTTAAGGGACTAGATTTAGTAGATAGGGTCCCGGAAGAACTATGGACAGAAGTTTGCAACATTGTTCAGGAGGCAGCAACAAAAAACGTCCCAAAGAAAAAGAAAACCAAGAAGGCAAGATGGCTGTCTGCTGAGACACTGGAAGCAGCCCAAGAAAGAAGGAAAGCAAAAGGCAACAGTGATAGGGGGAGATATGCCCAATTAAATGCAAAATTCAAGAGGTTAGCCAGAAGAGATAAGGAATTATTTTTAAACAAGCAATGCACGGAAGCAGAAGAAGATAATAGAATAGGAAGGACAAGAGACCTCTTCCAGAAAATTAGAAACATTGGAGGTAAATTCCAGGCAAAAATGGGTATGATCAAAAACAAAGATGCAAGGACCTAACAGAAGCACAAGAGATCAAGAAAAGATGGCAAGAATATACAGAAGATCTGTATAGGAAGGATAATCATATCGGTGATAGATTTGACGGTGTGGTCAGTGAGCTAGAGCCACACATCCTGAAGAGTGAGGTTGAATGGGCCTTAAGAAGCATTGCTAATAACAAGGCAGCAGGAGATGATGGTATGTATCCCAGTTGAACTGTTTAAAATCTTGCAAGATGATGCTGTCAAGGTGATGCATGCCAAATGCCAGCAAATTTGGAAGACACAAGAATGGCCAACAGATTGGAAAAGATCAACTTATATCCCCATACCAAAAAAGGGAAGCACCAAAGAATGTTCAAACTATCGAACAGTGGCACTTATTTCACATGCCAATAAGGTAATGCTCAAGATCTTGCAAGGTAGACTCCAGCAATTCATGGAACGAGAATTGCCAGCTGTACAAGTTGGGTTTAGAAAAGGCAGAGGAACTAGAGACCAAATTGCCAATATCCGCTGGATAATGGAGAAAGCCAGGGAGTTTCAGAAAAACATCTATTTCTGTTTTATTGACTATTCTAAAGCCTTTGACTGTGTGGATCATAACAAATTGTGGCAAGTTCTTGGGGGTATGGGGATACCAAGTCATCTTGTCTGCCTCCTGAGGAATCTGTATAACGACCAAGTAGCAACGGTAAGAACAGACCAGGGAACAACGGACTGGTTTAAGATTGCGAAAGGAGTATGGCAGGGTTGTATACTCTCACCCTACCTATTCAACCTGTACGCAGAACACATCATGTGACGTGCTGGGCTTGATGAAGCCAAGGCTGGAGTTAAAATCGCTGGAAGAAACATTAACAATCTCCGATAAGCAGATGATACCACTTTGATGGCTGAAAGCGAGGAAGAGCTGAGGAACCCTATGACGAAGGTGAAAGAAGAAAGTGCAAAAGCTGGGTTGCAGTTAAACCTCAAAAAAACCAAGATTATGGCAACCAGCTTGATTGATCACTGGCAAATAGAGGGAGAAAACGTGGAGGCAGTGACAGACTTTGTCTTTCTAGGCACAAAGATTACTGCAGACGCTGACTGCAGCCAGGAAATCAGAAGACGTTTACTTCTTGGGAGGAGAGCAATGACAAATCTTGATAAAATAGTGAACAGCAGAGACATCACACTGACAACAAAGGTCCGCATAGTTCAAGCAATGGTATTCCCCGTAGTAACCTATGGCTGTGAGAGCTGGACCATAAGGAAGGCTGAGCGAAGGAAGATAGATGCTTTTGAACTGTGGTGCTGGAGGAAAATTCTGAGAGTGCCTTGGACTGCAAGAAGAACCAGTCCATACTCCAGGAAATAAAGCCAGACTGCTCACTGGAGGGAATGATATTCAAGGCCAAACTGAAGTACTTTGGCCACATCATGAGAAGACAGGATACCCTGGAGAAGATGCTGATGCTAGGGAAAGTGGAAGGCAAAAGGAAGAGGGGCCGACCAAGGGCAAGATGGATGGATGATATTCTGGAGGTGACAGACTCGACCTTGGGGGAGCTGGGGGTGACGACCGACAGGAAGCTCTGGCATGGGCTGGTCCATGAAGTCACGAAGAGTCGGAAGCGACTGACCAAATAAACAATAACAAAAGACAAAAGACCGCCTGTTTTTCCAAGGTCTGGAACCCTTTTATTGTTTTTATGAGGATTAGATACAACTGGGATATTGATATGTTTTTCCTTGTTATAGTCTGATCAAGAGGTGAAGTTTACCAATTTTTGACAAACTGTTTAATTGTTCTGCTTTTTCACATGTTTAATAACATACTAACTACCTATTTAGAATGATGCTTTGCAGGAATGTTAAATAACGTGGATGCTTGGGTTTTTTTTAAAAAATGAATGTTTATAGTATGTATTATGTTTCCTTATAAATATTATAGTAATAAAAATTTATGAACACAAAAGCAATATCAGGCTCAGGGGGCCCAATTTTCATCAGAACTGTAGTGCACAGGGAGGGGAGATCTAACCCTTTCCTCCCCCATCATGGTCCTAAGCCTATAAGCCTCGGAAGTACAGCTCCCACTGGCCCTAAGAACTCAGATATGTCATATAATAGTTGGCTCTTTTAAACATCCTTGTGCAAACCACATGCATATTTTGGAACATATTTCTGTCCTTTAAAGTGTCTAGAACATCTGCACTTGAGTAGAAACCAATGGTGTAGTGGAACCAGGGCTCACAGGAACACAGCACCAGGACTTTATGAGTAGCAGGGACACTGGTGTCATGAGCCACCTACCCTCAGGCTTTCCTGTCCTTTCTGAGCTTGGCTGCAATTCTCACAGCAGCTTGGGGAAAATGAATTTTTCCAGCAACAATATACTGTTTCCTGTTGTAATTCAAAGTATTTTGGGAGGTGGCTTGATCTTGAGTGGGCTATTCAGACCCAATGGCTTTACAAAAGACCTGCTCCTGGTGGAGATGAAAACTTCTAGAACTGGTTTGTTGATATGGATCAACACAGCTGCCTGCAATTTTGGACTGTCCTTGGGGGTGAGGCTGTGAGGACTGTCATGACAAACACCTGCACTCCAAAATGTACCACTACGACACACTGGAGGAAACCATGCACTTTCGATAACATGTTCAAAAAGAGAAATGGATGAACCCACCCGCAGACACAGCAGGCTGGTAATGAAGTACCCTCTACTTGCACATTATGACTTATAGCACAGATAGTGAGTTGCGTACTTCCTTATATTTTTGACAACACAGTTTAAAATCTCTCACCTAAATACAAAGTCCGATTTATCGATTTCTGCTCCACAACTGGAGCTCTTTAGAATCCCCCCATTTCCAACCACTGCACAGTGCTTGAAGGGATAATGAAGAGGTTGTGACTGAAAACAAAAACAATGGAGAGAGGTTCATTGTTGAATGGCGGAATTTAAGTAAAATCATATTTCTGGACATTTGCTAATAGAAATGCATTCCTTGTAATTTTTATTTGTGTATTTCTAAAAATATATAAACTTCTATTTAAATTGTAGGTGAGAGAGCATTGCATACATATACCAGCTGCTGAATGTGGATGATTTTTTCCTGATTTCCCAGTATCACCATGAGTAGAATCCCATGGGCTAAATCATGAGTGAATAGCGTTGCCCAGTGCTCCTCCTTTACTCCTTGCCTTCTCTTACCCTTTAGATCAAATTTAGGATCGTACATCAGGGAATTCAGATCTGCCTCATAGTATGTCTATGAACCCAGACGTGAAGCTGGTTGGTTCATCTTGCCCAATCAATACTTTCTACACAGGCTGCCCACATTGAAGCCCACATCTGATCAGACTGCAGCAGAGAGAAGGAAAGCAGGGTCTCTCCATCAGCTCTGCAGAGAAGTCAGCTCCATCATGCTCCTCCCTCCATCAACTGTTACCTGGAAGCAGCCATTCTATCAGGTTGCAGTATGGGAGAACAGGGAAGCAGGGCTATCCTTGGCTCTGCAAAGAAGCCAGGTCTATCAAGAGCAGCAGGTTAACATTTTGTTTTTTAAAAAATTGCTGGCTCCAGAAAGAGGAAAAGTGGGATTTGAATTTATGGCCAAAGGGATCATGACAGTAAGGGCCATGGGTTCATTTAAATGAAAATCTGACAAGGGGATTAAAGGATACAGACAGACCAATGTATTGTATTGTATTTAGGGATGGCAGAGAAATCTCCAATGGAACCAAATAAGTTCAGGTTTTCATGAATCCAACCCATGGATTGCACAGTAGACCAGCTTTCCCCTTGTCAGGCAGATTCTGTGGACATGCGGACTGGTTTAACTTTCCTGAATTTTGCACAAATTTTGCACAAATTTGTAGAAAAATACAAAGTTGTAGAAAAATGCACATAATTAAAAAAAAACCCAGCCAAAAACATGCATTTCCTCCCTAGGCTAAAGTGTGAAAATGTGCATTTCAGGGAATTTGTGCATTTTTGCATGTGCAAAATTGCAGTTGCACAACTTCAGAAACAGAAAAAAAAATCCAATTCAAACTATGGGTGGATGGTGGAATGAAATGCACCTGACAATCCATGAAAAACAGATGGAATGAATTTTACACAATCTGTATATCTCTTATTGAATTGTATTGCATTGTACTGTACTATACTGCATTGTATTCTATTGTATTCTTTTAAATAGTTGCATTGTATTTTATATTTTTAACTGCTTGAATTGTATTTTATTCTTTTACCTGTTTGTGATCCAACCAGAAAGCACGTCTTGTTGGCCGGATTATTTATTTATAAATACAAAGTTGTATTTATTTGAAATCTAATAATGATAGAATTCCCTCCCTCACTTTAACCACTGTAACTGCCATTTAGGCTCTACTTGTTGTTCCTTGATTCCAGTTGCTGCTTTGCACACACAGTGACCAGGTTCGCATGCAACAAGAAGCCACTGTGAGGTAATTTCCCTGTGGGGGGATTTTTCCTTGTGGTCCAGCTGCCATTTTGAATATTTGAGCTGCAGCAGGGGCACACTGTAGCTTGTCATGACATGCAAACCCAGTGAGGGTGGGTTGTTGGAGTGCTTGACAAGCCACCCAGAACCCTCGGGTTGTTTTAGGGTTGTGGGTGGCTTGTCAACCACCCCAACAACCTACCCTCATTGGGTTTGCATGTAACAACAAACCACAGCACACCCCCACCATGGCTCGAATATTCAAAATGGCTGCAGCAACTGCGACGAGAAGCCCCACGGTGGCTTCTTGTTCCCCCACAGTGGCTTCTTGTTATGTGTGAACCTGCCCAGTGTGTCTTAGCTCTTATCTTCACATAGCAGGCCTCCTGTTCCCATCTTTCCCTGGCAGCTCTTCTGACCCTCAAGGATCAGGTGGGTTCCTCACCCAGTTTATCAGGTGTTGAATTCCCTTCTTCATAAAGAAAACCTTTAGTTTCCTCCCTCTTTTTTTTTACTCTGCCTTTCCCAAAGGCCTTTTCTATATGCCACCCTCACAACCTTCCATCCCCTTAGCAACTGTTGCTATGAATTTCACTCTTCCCATCACTCCATTTTCCTGGCCACTGTTCCCTAGTACCAATGTCCCTCTAAATATCCTATGCCACAGGATTATGGGTCCTGTGTCAGTGCACTGAGTAAGCATCACCATTTCTAATAAGCTATGGAGGAAATTTTTTGAGGCTCAGTCTGAAAATGAGCATGGAGCTATGTTTAAGAAAGCACAAGAAAATATTGAGAGGCTCCTCTACACACATTTTTTTAAAGCTATAGATGTGCCTTTTTTAAAAAAAAGGGTAATACCTTAAATCAAGGGTAGGCAATATGGGGGGGGGGGAGTCTATGGGACACATTCCTGCCACTTCACCACTGAATTCTGTAGCTGGCACCACAATGGCAGGCACATATTGCCCACCCCTTTCTTAAATTACTTTCTATTCTGGAGTGGAATGATTGCATGAGCAGAAGGTTGCTTGCACAACTGGTCTTTGCTTCCTGTCTTCCCACTCCAGCCTCCTGTACTCCCCAGAAAATCATTTCTGAAGGGTTGGTGGACCTACTGAACATTATGGGCCATGCCATACAGGGCTGTAGGGGAAACTGAAAAACACCCAAATTCAGACAGAGTATCATGCTGGCAGAGTTCTGGTCCATGCATGGTTTATTTATTTACTGTATTTTTATCCCGCTCCTCAGCCAAAAAAGGCTCCCGGAGCAGCTTACAATCAATGAACAAAGAAGACAGCCCCTGCCCGCAGGCTTACAATCTAAAAAAAGACACGACACACAAGGAAAAGGCAACGGGGAGGGAAGAGGGAGAAAAAAGAATTAGGTAAACTGTCAGCAGGGCTGGTGGGATGGCCCTGCTCCCCCTCTCATCTCCCAAAAGAGGGGCAGTCCAACTGGAGCAGGCCCTGATGTTCCCTTTGCCTGTTCCCTTGCTCCTTCTTCTTCCTCATGGTGCCACGGATGTCAGTTAGCCCTGTGAGGGTGGGGGGAGTCCAACTGGAGCAGGCCCTGATGTTCCCTGACCCTCTCCCACTGCAGCCCCATACTAGATAGCCCAAAATGTTCAGTAGCCCTCCACCCTCTGGAAATACTCTTGGGCCTAGTACAGGGGAAAGGAAGACAAATATTGGTTGCATGAGCTGACTGTAATCCAGAATACCAAGGAATGTAAGGTATTATCCTTTTTAAGAAGTAGCACATCTCTGGTGTAAAAAATGTTAAAGGAGCTCTTCTTACCTCAGGCAGCATCTTGAATATTTCCTTGGTAATGTGGATGGTTTTTTTATTGTCTACTTCATAACTCATATTGCTTCCCAGTGGGGTATTGTTTTGAGAAGCGATGAAATTGTGAATGGCATCACAGCACGAGGCAAGCTCTGACCTGCAAAAGAAAAATAAAAGTTCAGTATAATGAGTGTTGTAGGGGTGGCAAAGGGATGTCAGATAGGAGCAGCTTCCTATTCCTGTTGTTAATATTAATAGAATGGCTTGAATCCTTCTTCAGGATGCTTCCCTGGACTGCTCTCCACACAGGTTTGGCTTGTTAAAGAAGCTTCAGGTTTTTAGCAAGGGTATGTCAATGTGGTGTGATGTATTGTGGCGCTTATTTTTATGTGTGTATTTGTAAGGGGATTAGACAAATCCATGGATCAGCTTTCACCAGCCTGGCACCCTCTAAATATGGCCATGCTTGCTGGGAATTATGGGAGTCGCAGTCCAGCCCATGTGGAGGGCACTAGAAAGCTGCCATGGATTGTACCTTTATCAATGGCTATTGCCTATGATGTTAAAATGGAACCTCCGTATTCAGCTACTGAGCACCAGTTGTTGATAGGGCAACAGCAGGAGAGTGCTATTGCCCTGCTTGAGGGTTTCTCAGAGGCAACTGATTGACCAGCCATGGGAAACAGGATGGTGGACTAGATAGTCTAAGCCAGCAGGGATCTTCGTGTGTATCTATGGTGGGTTCAGAGTTGCATGTAATGGAGAACTGCAAGCAAGATGGCTCCCTTGATGTTTGTGTTGATCCCCAACCCCTAGTCAAAAACCAAAGAATGTGGACATTAAAGATGAATCAAACTCAATATCTGTATTAAAAAAAAAATGGAAGAGAAAGCATGGGTGCTACATTCTAGAGTGATAACTTTGGGGGTGTACTGCTTCTTAAATGTTCAGTTTTGTCAAACCAAGGTGCAGGATACTGCAATGGTAGGCATGCCATTAGGAACCCTTCAACACTCCCCATTTTTATCTTTATTTTTTGGCAGACAAACAGCCTGCATTGTGTTGTAGTTTCAACAGAAGCATGCAGGAGCCAAAATCTGATTTTTCCTGTCAATTTAAAACACAACAAAAGCCTGTTCCCTAATATGTGATTACAGTAAATATGCAGAGGGGGGGGGAGAGAGAGAGACAGAGAAAGAGAGATGTAACGAACAGAACCAATGAGAGATGCCATAGGTTGGATCCAAGTTTAGTCATATTTAATGTAGATCCATTGAAATCTATAGGGCTTATGTTAGTCTCACTGATTTCAATGGGTCTGCTCTAAGTATGACCAAATCTGGATCCAAGTCATTGTTACTAAGGACATGTTTTTAAAAAGTAGAGGCAGCCTTCTAAGCACAAATGATATGTGGACCCAACATACTTGTTATGCGTGAGGCATTTATTTATATCTTTGAAAAACTTAGTTATTTTCAGCACTCAGGGAAATTCAAGCCACTGTAGCATGCAGGTCACAATAAACAAAAAGATCCCATTTACTGTTAGGAGACATTAAAAGCCTATGATATTTTTGCCTAAAATAAGAACAGATTTTCACACATATTTTATTGGTCATCTAATACTGGAATGGCAGCTCCATAATGGGGGCTCCAACTGCCATGCTTTAGACCAGCGGTGGGCAAGATGTGGCCCTCCAGATGTTTTGGCCTACAACTCCAATCAGCCCTAGCCTGCATGGCCAATGGTGACGGGTGATGGGAGTTGTAGGACAAAACATCTGGAGGGCCACAACTTGCCCACTCCTGCTTTAGACTAGTGGCCTTATATTGCAATCCCAAAAATATCTACTCAAAAGCAAGCCTCACTGAGTTCAATGGACTTGCTCCCAGGTAAGTCTGTATAGAATTGCAGCCCTACTGGAAGTTCTTCTCCTTTTAAGTGTGGTAGCGGCAGACTGCATAACATGCAACCTAGACTATGTAAATTCATTGGATTCTAGGCATTTGGTGTTATAAGATTTATCATGCAATTGTGGGGTGGAGGTAGTGCTGGCTCTCGTTTTCTGTAGGACCTTGGGCAGGACACCCTCAATGGGGACCCTTCCCTCAGTGGGTCGGCCTTCTTACCACCATTGCCACCAGCTGCTATTGCTCCTCCTCCTCCTCCTCAGCCTTGCTGCCACTTACTTGCTTGGTAAGTAAGAGAACCACTAAGCATGTAGACACCAGCATCTCCTGCTCCTCCTTCTCACCACCACCATTGTCTGGGCCAGAGCTAGAGGCAGATGAACAAGCCAGTTGCAATGGTGAAGAGGAGGAGCAGCTCCATGAGCACCTGCTAAGGGCCCACACCCCTGCGGGGCCCACTGACAAGTGCCGCTTGGAGTTGCTCCTCCTCTTCACCTTTGTACCCTGCTGGTTCATCTGCTTCTCACTCCCACTCTGGCCCAGACAGTGGTGGTGGTCAGATGGGGGAGCAGGAGATGCCACAGCCTGCTTGCTCACTGGCAATCTGCCCATCAAGCAAGCAAGTGGTAGCAAAGAGGAGCAGCAAAAGTAGCTGATGACAAAGGGGTTGAGAAGGGAGACACACTGAGAGAGGGGGCCCATTGAGGGTGTCTTGCCCAAGGGCCCTCACAAACCTGGAGCCAGCACTGCTCTACATTCCTGCTTTAAACTTGTTTTGCAATGTTTCCATTAAAAAAAAAGTGTTCTAAAGCATTCCCTTCTAGTTAGGAGAGAACACCAGTGCTGTACAGAGCAAGTTTATGCTTTTGTCAAAGATCCGAACATCAAATGAAATGCCTTTGCGATGGATAACATTAATTAACAAAGATGGTGCACATTTCCTCTTTATTAATCCCAGCATGAAAAGGAATGCTTCAATATTACCAGAAATGGTCTGGCACTAAAAAAAAAATCACAATTCATAAGAAAAGAATGGTTACTAATTAATATTATGCTTCACCTAATGTGGTAAAATGCAGCCATGCAGTACTATATTAATACCAAGTGTCAGCAAGACACAGGTAACAATGAAACTGTATTTTAAAATTATTCACTTTTCTTTCTTGAGAAATCAATAAGCTCATGTCAAAATAAACATTGAGGAGTCTCTTCAGCTACTCTGATTATACACATGTTCCTCTTTGGAGATCATATCAAACGAACAGAGATCTCAGGTGAGTGTGTCTTGGTCCAACTCCCAGCGCCCTATCCAATGGAGGCTGATGGCTCCGCTGTCAGTGGGGCAATGAATCCGCTCCAAGTTTCAGTCAGAAGCAGAGTCAGAACTCTAACGGAGCTATCCAAAGTGCTGAACCTAGTTTGGTGACAGGAATCAGCACCTTGGATAGTTCCTTTAGAGTTCTGACTGGTCCCTATACATCCTATGGCTTGGACACTGTCCGAGATGATTATTTATTTATACGAAATGTATTGACTGGTTTTCTATTAATTAAAATGCCTCAAGTGCTGTAAAATAAAATAATGCCACAAAGCAAACACTCCTATTTAAAGCGACCACGCACAACACATAAAGCCAGCGGCAGCAAGATTTTCATTAAAACAGACATAAGCTCATAACAACACCCTTATTAAACAGCAAGATTTTCACCCGATGAGGGAGAACTCAGGCCATGTGAGGAACCATCATGGCATTTTCAGTGTTTACAGTGCGGGAAACCGCATTATCTAAAGAGCAAATACATTTCCTTGTAGTCTGGCCCTATTCCCCTAGCTCTAGAAGCAAGCATCCCATTTCTGTAGACTGAGAACAACCACGTCTGTCTCTCTGGCAGCCAGATCCTATGGATTGGCTTTGGATGTTGCAGCACAAGTTGCAATTTGCACCACTCAAATGAAGTGTGATTTTGTTCTTGGCATGCAAAGTGGAGCTGCCCGATTCTGCTCTGCTGGGCCCGAGTACACCAGTTAAAAAATGTTGCAGTTTATCGTATGTCACAAAGAAAAGAAACAGGTTCTCAGGATGCAAGACTGAATTTATTATAAGAAGCCCAACACGTTTCGACCCTCCCCCCCTTATTTTAGGCCTTCTTCAGGGGGTTACTAAAGAAAAAATCTGCAGATTTTTTTCGCAAAAGATCGTCTCCTGTGTCAATCTACTGGTGAAGAAGGCCTAAAATAATAAGAAAAACACACACACGTCGAAACATGTTGGGCTCCTTATAATAAATTCAGTCTTGCATCCTAAGAACCAGTTTCTCTTCTTTGTGATGTACTTTGGATGTGCACCTCCTTCTGTTTTTGCAGTTTATAGTATGGACTTTTATTTTGAGATAAAGTTAAGATACAGACGACGAAAAGGAAGGACAAGCATAACAATTCAACAAGATCACTAATTAAGAAGGAAAATAAATTTATTGATTACAGTCCTTAGTATACCATTTGTAAGCTTGTGGGGAAGTTAGAGTTAAACAGCCAAAGGAGAAGCTCACTAACTACTTTTTTTAAAAATCTATTTTTATTTTGTTTTTACAAATAAAATAAACACTACCAACAATAAAATCAAAATCTTCAGTTTCCAAAACTACAGTTTTCTTAAAAAAAGTAGAAAGGGAGGATAGCAAAAGCAGGAAGAGAAAAAGAAAAAACAGAATTATATTAAACTTCAGTAAGAACAAACCAAATATCCAAACAGTCTTATAGCACAGAAATGGAAGCAACCAATCCATTCCATTAGCCATAAATTACTATCCAGTTAACACGTATTAATAAACATTAAAGGTTTAGCCAGCAAGGAAAAGCAACAACAATAATCCCATAGTGATATTAATAGTAATAATACTAATAAAAAGGGAGGGAAAGAAGTTTAAGAGAAAGACAAAAACAGGAACAAATCATTTGTATATTTTAAGTAGTATCATATCTAAAAATAGATTTATATGTGTATTTGAAGCTACTAACTACTGAACGAGTATGCATGGGCAAGTTATGAAGCCAGATCATAAACAGGAAAGAAATATGCCTCTGTATTTGATTGGAATGTGATGCGACATGAGCCTCAGGATCTAGAATTATTATTTTTGAGTAATAATACAGACAGAATCTATGGAGGAAACTGCACATTATGCATGTGTTTGTTTTAAAAGTCAGATGGCTGCTTGTTCAAAGAAAAAGCAGCTTTGAAAGGGGGTGATTTTGAGTGGAGAAGTGGTAGAGGAAAAGGGTATTGACTCTTTCCCTGCCTACTGCTTCCCCACTCTAAATTGCCTCCCCCAAAGCTGTTCCATCCCCCTGTCGTTGCTGTTCCAAACATGTGCATGCTATGCAAACATGTTTCTGGAACTGAGCTGGGTGGAAAGAAGCAGGTAGAGGTGATTTAGGGTGGAGAAGTGGCAGGCAGGGAAGGAGAAAAGTCCCTCTCTCCCAGCTACTTCTCTGCTTAAAATCACCCACTCCTGAAGTTAATTTTTTGAGCTGCTTTCCATACATGTGTGTGCATATAACATGTCATTCTGCCCTAAAGCTTTCCCTCATTTTATTTCAACAGTTGCTTTAGCTTAGAATCATCACGGCACAGTATTTGGGGCAGCAGCATGCACAAAAATGTAGGTTAATTAGTATGTCATGTGGTTCACTGAGCAGCTGAAGAGAACTGATTTGTGACTGTGGTCTGTGATTGACATTTTCCCCGTTTCAAACTTTTAGTTTTAAATGATGTGTCAGTGAACATTTGCTGGTGATGGATGTCATGCACTCTGTGCTTACAACTTCAAGATGCTCATTAATTAAATGCTGGCCTTCTTGAACACTACATATGGTGCCAAATAACAGACAGAAAAGTGTGACAGAACAGTCTTCAACAAAGCAAATCACTAACGTAGTGATAATAGCATTAAAAGCCCTTTACCCCCTATTAATATTTGGTGAGCACAGTAAACAGCTTTGGTTCTTATTTCCAAGACCCAAATTTTATCCTTAGGTCAGTACTGATGAACTTGTTACAAATGTGTATTTCATTGGCTGTTCTTTGTTATCCAGTGAAGATATAGTATAAATTCATCACAACCTGATTCTATCAGCCCATTTTGTTCATCAGTTTTTCTGCTATTCATGGGAACATAAACCTCACACTGATGTGCATATCTGCATGTGTCAGTGCCCAATGTCAAATGCAATGACACACTAGCAGAAAACATAGACAGAGCTGCTTTCTGGTGGTTTTTAGCAGCAACGGGCAACATAAAATGGTAGGCAGCCAAAGCTGTTTTTTGCTGCCTTCCACCTGGGTGTTCCATCCTATGCCAAGCAACGATAAGCAATGATATGCTGAAAAACCTAACAATAAATGATCAAGAGCTGACTGGCATACAGTTTATTTATCTGCACTTTCTCCTCTTTTCAACTCTGGACCAAATGGTCCGATTGCGTGGAACCAATGTGCCATCCCAGTGTGCCCTACCAGGTCCCAGGGCATGGTCTGAAGGCACATGAGGCAACCACATTGCTGAAGCTAAGCAGGTCTGGGTCTAGTTGGTGCTTGGGGGGGAGACCACCTGGGAACCACATGTAGCCACCTTGAGTTCCATGATGGAAGAAAGGTGGGATATTAATTAATTAATTATAATACCAACCTCTGCTCTCCTTGGCCTTCCAGGCAAAGATAGCCCATCTGAATATGTCTTATGGAAGGGGTGCAGAACTTCAGGGCTGGGAGCCAGATCTGGCCCGCCTGGGGCCCCCATCCTGCCCTCTAGGGTTCCCCAGAGGGCCATGCTCCCTCTACCTGGCCCCACCCCATTTATTTATTTATTTATTTATTTGATTGATTGATTGATTTCTCTTCTCCAGCCACTGATTGTGTGGTGCTTTCCCAGCTCTTGTGCAGTGTTTCCCCCCATTCAAAAAGTTGAAATGTTTCTCTGAAGGCTGACTCCCTGGCAGGGAGAGCTTTAAGCCAAGATAGTTGGTATTTGGCGTGTTTGGGCCCCACCTCTTTGCCTTTGGTTCAGCCCTTTGGCCCCACCCACCACCGGAATTCCATTCCTCTGAAATGGAATGTGGCCCCCTGGCCTACACACAGAAAACCCAACCTGCATAGGACAAAATCACAGCAGCTGACTCCCACGAATCCACTGTGCAATTCTGGCCCTAGCACCTAGGATTTTATGAGTGTTCTCGTATCTAGATGGACGCCCCTGCTTGGTTAGCTGGGGATGGCGGAGGCCAGGATGGCACACCAGTTCCATGCAATGGCCTGGATTGGCCATTTCAGGTATTGACTGACCAAGCTCTGTAGTTATGCCCTGGGAGGCCAGAAGAGTTCTGAAGTCTCTCCATCACATCCCAGGATATACCTGGCTGGAAGGCAAGCAGCAACAGTGCTATCGTATGCATCAGCGGTGCAGAACCTCAGCCCGGGGTCCCAATCCAACCCTCTAGGGGTTCCCCAGAAAGCCACCTCCTCTTCCCCTAGCCTCACCCCTTTCCCCCAGCCACCTAACATTTGGCAGTTTCCTGGCTTTTGTGCAGTTTTTTCCCCATTCTAAAAAGTTGAACCGCCACTCCAAACGCTTAGTTACAGGCAATGAGAGCATTAGGCTGAAAGATGTGGCATTTGAGTGTGTGCATGGCCCTGCCCTTTTTGTCTTCCACCCCACCCTCCACTGGAATGCGGTTCACAGGAGCTTCTCCGAAATGGCATGTGGCCCTTGGACCAGTGGAAGCTGGTGGCTTTGATTTCGGAGGGGCTGTAAATCCTAAACTCTGCATTTTAGTCAGAACTAGCCAGAATGCTAAAGGAGCTACCCAAGGTGCTGAAACCTACCTCCAAATAGGTTCAACACCTTGGATATCTCCTTCAGAGTTCTGGCTGGTTCTGACTAGGGCTGTGCACCACTTCAGCCCGAAGCCTGAACCCTGAGTTGAAGCAGGCTGCTTTGGGTCACTTTGCGACCCTTCCTAGGCGAAGTGGAGGGGGCATGAAGAGACCTGGAGCAGGTCAGGGCTCTCCAAAGTGCTCAGTGCGCTTCGGAGCTTTGGCGCCCCCGGCCCAGCCGCGCCAGCACCTCCAGGTCCTTACCTGAGCTGCCCACCTCCATCACCACTGCCTCCACCGCTGCCTTCTCCTCTTCTGCCGCCTCCACCTCCATTATCGCAGCCGCCGCCTTCTCCTCCTCCACTGCCGCCATCATTGCCACCGCCATCTCTGCCACCAGATCCTGAGGCCTGGACGTACACCAACTGTTACTGCAGGGAGTCACCATTTTTAAAATGGCAACTTCCAGGAACTTCCAGGAGGTTGCCGTTTTAAAAATGGCGACTCCCTGCAATAAAAGTCAGCACACGTCCAGGCCTCAGGACCTGATGGCGGCAGCAGCAGAGGAGGAGAAAGAGACAGCAAAGGCAGCGGTGGAGAAGGCCATAGCGAGGAGGAGGCAGCAGTGGTGGTGGAGGCAGGAAGGTAAGGAGCTGAGGGGTTGTGCAGGGGTGGCAGGGGGGGAACCGAAGCAGGGTTCGGCATCTGAATCCCGCTTTGGGTTCAGGGCCGAGTCAGGTTGGGGAGCCAAATCAGCCCGAGCTGAATCAGGCCTGCCTCTGAAGCCATGAGGCAGCTTCCGAGTCGGATCGGGGGGTCCCTGAACAGCCCTAGTTCTGACTAAAACCCAGAATGGATGTCCAGCCCCACCAAAAGTGGAGCCACCAGCCTCCACTGCTTTGGGCTGATAGAGGCTCTACACCCCTGCTATAGATGTCTACTCAGAAGTAAGCCCCACTGAGTTCAGTTGGGCTAATTCCCAGGTAAATGGATATAGGATTGCAGCCTAAGTGTCCAAACTAAGTTTTGTCTTCAAGACACTTACTTAGCTGAAACAGACTTCCCTGGAATTCAGGCACTCTGAAGGGTTTTTTAGTTGGCTTCTATACCAGGGCTGGCCCTGTTCATGGAGACATGGGCATCAATACACACTCTGGCTGTGTTTCCACAAAAACGGAAGGGTGAAGCAAACAAAGGAATACCGGCGTTTTTAGGGAATTGGCATGGCTCTGTGCAGGGCTCCACGAAGGACTGCACCACACCATTATAAGTTGCTAACAGAAACATACTTCTGAGTGGGGTGGAGGGATTGGAAGTGAAGGTTATCAGACTGGCAGGGGCTGCTCAGCCACTAAGAGAGGCTCTACTCCCCTTCATGGCAATCTCGGGAACGAACCTCATTGACCACCCTGGGAGTTACTTCTGAGTAGATTCCACCAGTTTTTTTTCCTTTCCCTCTAAGTACCAGGCTTCCGCATTAGCAGACACCCCTGAAAAAATGTGCTATCATGTGACAGTGCAAATACACGATAGTGCATTCGTTCGGGGTTCCTGCTAACTCTTGTTGTAGTCAATGAGGCTTGTTCCCGAAAGCATGCTATCATGCATTTGTGTTATCGCGTGATAGCTATTGCACAATTGAGCGATAGAGTGATAGCGAGATAATGACATAGAGGGTATGCGTATTTAAGGAAGAACTGCGCAATAGTGTTATAATGAAATACCACCTTAGCGTGTAATATGAAAACTGGACTATGATGCTTGCAGCATCGTTTCCTGGGTCCAAAGGACACAAAGGAATATTAGCCATGGATCCCCCCCACGTGTAGTTCTGGAGAAGCGACCTGAGATAAATCTGACTTTCAGGCTGTAGTGGGAGTACTTGCTTGCCCACAATAGCACACTTATACACACTAATGATCTAGTGCTTATTTTCAAAGTTTTTTTCAAAGTTGGTCCCTCAGCATCCTGTTCCAAAATCGCGGTGAAACTTCCGAAAACAGGGAGGGAAAGGGTTGGGTCAGTGAGGTCATGGGCAGGTGAGCGACACCCCCCCATGGACAGGACTATGATAATGATTCAAGTGCGGGTAATGGAACACACCCCAACAGGACCGTAACTGAGCCGAGGTAAAAAGGAAAAGTCAGACTTTAACCAGTCTCAGAAGAACTGTTTTTTCTGTGATAAACTTAGGAGCGGCAGCTGGATGGCCACAACATCATGTATCTCTAACGACCTCCACACGCAGCCAAATCAGAGTAAATAGCTCATGAAAACATGCCCCATGTCCTCACACCCATACTGAAAAACGCAGGGAATGTACTCAGTTCTAACAGGCAAACTCTGTTTTCCCAGATATATTCAAAGATCAGAACTCTCGCCAGCCTCTGATATGTTGTCAAAGCAAGATCTCTGTAAAATTTTAATATCCTGTTTCCGAAAAGTACAAAAAGGAGGAGAGATTGAGGAAGAGAGAATCTACATGAAAACAGGTGCTTGTTAAATAAATATTTTTTCCTCCAGAACTACTGGCAACTCAGTGGTTATGCATGCAGAAAGAAAAACATTTTCCTCTCCCTCATTCCATTAGCCCAGTGGCTGACCAAAAACAAAAACGCTGGATTAGGAAATGCCAACACTTCCAACACAATTTGGCCTAATGCTCATAGTATGTTTCAGCTGCAGAAATGAATCTTTTTAAAAGCAGATTTCAACTTTATGTTTTAGACCTATGGGTTTCCCCCTCAAAAAACAGCAACATGATAACTTGCTACAAGGAAAATGTCATGGCTACCACATGTGAATTAGGATGGAATAGAAGTCCTAAATCCGTATATCTGGTAGTGTTTAATCCAGCCTGCCCCAGCCTGGTGCCCTCCAGATGTGTTGGGCTGCAACATCGTTCCCTGTTAGCATGGCAAGGCAAGTCTGAATTAATATGAGCTTCTGTTCCTCATCACCACACATCTGCATCATCAGTGTAGTGGCATGATCCCAAACCCATAAACCTTAGTGGAAATATTTCCCATGACTTCAGACATCAGTGGGGCTTATATCAAACTACAGGACTTCAGATGCTACAATGGGTCAAAGGATGGGAGTTATGATCACATGTGTCCCAAGATCTCTCAGTGGATTCTTTGAAATGATGATGATGGGCATGATCAACCAGAGATAATATGCTTAGGCAAGGAAAGCAATTGAACTTAAAAGCTCAGAACTTAGGCTGTATTGTGAAAAACATGTATGATGATTCGTTCTTTCATAACAGCATAGGAAGAGCCCTGCTGGATCAGACCAAAGGTCAGTAGCCAATCAGATGCCTCTGGGAAGCCCATAAACAGGACAGTCAGAAGACCCTTTTCCGTACTGTTCCCCAGCAACCTGTATTCAGAGGCATGCTGCCTGTGATTCTGCAGATAGGCTAGCTGTCATGACTATTGGCTATTGATAGCCTTTTCCTCCACAAAGGGCCATGCTGACGGGGGATGATGGGAGTTGTACTCCAGCACAATCAGAGGCTACCAGGTTGGAAAAGGGAGCGGGAATACCCTCCAAGTGTTCCTATTGGCTACGGCACCCATTTTCCCACCAGGGCCCTTTCAGACACACATTGTTTACTGATGTTGTGATTAATGCATCAGCCTTACCACTAAAAATATTGAACCTACAAGGCTAATACTGGTGAGTTCTGTTATTTGTCCACAAATATGGAGTAAAGCAAGATAAAGTAGTATTACCGATCATTTCTTTTGCTCTCACACTGCTGAAAATTGCCATAATATAGCATTGTATTCCCAAAGTAGTAAAAAATGGACAACAGTGTACTTTGTAAGAAAGATCTAAAAAGACTGTTTGATTATTTCAGTATATCACATTTTCATCATTTGATTATTTCAGTGTATCATATTTTTGTAGTTTGATTATTTCAGTATATCACATTTTCTCCTGCAGGCCGTCTTGTAGAATTAAGGAAACAAATTTACAGAGCAATGCTATACACGTCTATTTGGAAATAAATCCCACTGATTCCAATGCAGCTTTCTCCCCAATAAGTGAATATAGGATTGCAGCCTTACCTGAATTTGACGTATTCTTGTGGCCTCCTGTTCCATGTGCAGTTCTGTAGTTTCCCCACTATCTGCAAATAATAGTCTTCAGAATATCTAAAAAAGGTTAGAATAATAGAGGCACACATTTGCATGAAAAGCACAAAACTGTTAACATTGTCTTCTTCTTCAATCCATGTGTGATGTAGGCACTCTGGAGAAGGCTGGCCTGGCTCTGGGTCCCCTCAGAAAGGTTTTGTTCTCTACAAAAAGGCACTGGGACAGAGCCAGATAATCTTATGGGAGTGGGATTTTGAATAGCTATTTGTTGCCCCGCAGTGTTTCCTAGGAATGTCACAGAAAACTGTTGGTGGGATGGGTGATGAGTCTTCCTAGGCTCAGCCCCCCAGACTTCATTTCAGTTCTTGTGGCACCTGACTCAGTCTGCAGTGAGTCAGGCCAGTTTGTGGATTTTCACGCATGGGGGTGGGGAGGTACTGCAATATGTGCAAATTCCTTAGCAATTCAAGGAAATCCCTGAGCAATTTGTGCAAATTACAACCGTTTGTTGAAATTATGGCTGAATTTGCAAAAATTACCTCTGAATTTACGCAAATCATGTAGTTTGTGCAAATTCAGCCGTAATTTGTGCTAATTGCTCAGAAATTTGCAAATTGCAGAACCTCCCCCCCCCCAAATGCGCAAAAATGTTCTCAGAGTTTGGGAAACAACCGCAGAACTCTGTTGAGCCAAAAAAAAAAAAAAAGAACCAGATTTCACAGTGACAGACATCCCTAGTGTTTTCCCTGCACTTACTGTGGTTCTTCAAGGTGTGATAGGGCAAACTGTCAGTTCTCTCTTAGCCTTGTTAAATCAGGGGTGCAGAGCCTCAGGGCCAGAACCCTAATCTGGCCCTCTAATAGTCTCCAGAAGGCCATACCCCTTTCCCCTGGCCCAAGCCCCTTTCCCCAACCACAGATTGTTTGGCGTTTCCCTAGCTTTTGTGCAATTATTTCCCCATTTAAATGCCTCTCCTAAGGCTCAGTGGCCAGCGGTAAGAGCCTGAAACTAAAATGTGCTGGTATTCTTGGTATTTTGGGCCCTGCCCACCACAGAAAGTGGCCCTGGAGAGCTTCTCTGAAATGGAAAATGGGTCTTGGGCTGAAAAAGGGTCTGCACCCCTGTGTCGAATGATACTTCCCTGTTCATAACCAAAGTAAGGTGGCCATGTGTTGTACATTACAGAATACAGACTTCTATTTGAAGGGCTGTTGGAGGACAGTCATCTGTTTGAAGGCTGTCCAGTCCATGCTCAGTTTAAAGATATGGAACCATAAGAAGGGAGAACAGCAGGTGCCTTAAAGTTGCCCATCAATATTTAGCACTTGGACAGCAAATTGAGGAAGGTACACAGGTCACTTGGTCACATAGTGGCCACACATAGTGGTCACCTGGCCACTATGATGAGATGTGTTGTATATCTATTTAAATTAGAGTAATTATTTACAAATGTGTATCCATACACATCATGTGCAAATCATGTGCAAATTTTGTTGTATCCTCTTTGCTGGTGATGCATTTCCTCTTCTTTGGTGATCCATAAGTGGGCACGCTAAACCAAAGGTAGACTCTGAATGTCACTAGCAGAGAAAGCTGAGCTAGCTGCCATTTACCACTCAGCTAGGGGCCATCTCACTCTTCTTCCGTTGATATCTGAAGTATTTTGGCATCTGGGAAGATATGGGTTCTGACTTGACAGGAAAGTAGAACCAATCCCCCTCCCCATTCATTCATTCATTCATTCATTACATTTCTATACTGCCCAGTAACGGAAGCTCTCTGGGTGGTTCACAACAATTAAAACCATAAAGTACAAGATGATAAAAGGTGCACGGAACACTGTTACCTTTCCCGCCGAGGCGGTACCTATTTATCTACTTGCAATTTCTTGCTTTCGAACTGCTAGGTTGGCAGGAGCTGGGACTGAAGACAGGAGCTCACTCTTGTCACGCGGCACCCAGGTCTCGAACTGCTGACCTGCCGACCTTCCAGTCTGCAGTTCAGCGTCTTAACCACTAAGCCACTGCGGCCCAATATAAAAATATAGAAGCTTAAAACTACAGTATAAAAAGTAAAAATAATAACCAAATAGAACCTTGCTGTAGTGCAAATATTTAAAAGACAATAGCAGATTTAAAACAGAAACTAAAAAACTAAAATGCCTGGAAGAATAAAAAGGTCTTCACCTATATGGGAGGAGACAATTCTTCAGGTAAAAGCGAGCTCTATGATCAGATTATTTTAACAAACAGGAATCTCATCCATGTGTTCAGTAGCATACGTACAGGGTCGGTATAATCTCATTTAATCTGGTACAGGAACAGGGTGGCCCTCCAGATGTTGTAGGGCTGCAGCTCCCATAGCCAATGTGAGGGCTGAAGCATAGCCAGAGGAGAACGGCCAATGGTGAGGGCTTCCACTTGATGAAACTGAGAAGAAAACCCCTCAGGTCATCTGCCTCCACTTTGGTCAGTTGTCTTCACTGACACACCATGTTTCAGTCCTTTTAATCTCTGGGTTAAAGAGACACCCACTATGCCGAATTGGTTCCCTCTACCCAATACAGGAAAAGTAACAAAGAAATATGTTTTCTAATGGTAGCACAATAAGCCAAACACATGGGATTTTGTATTGAAAACAAACCCATAAAATTTATTAAACACAAAAAGAGCTATATATACTATTCTCGGTCCTCTCCTACCTACTCTATCCCCTCTAAATCCTCTTCCTCAAACCCCACTAACTAGATGTAGCTTCTTCAATCCCTAAGGCCTTATTTCACTTCTGAGTGTCAATTAATTCCTTTTATCACCTCAGAATCCTCCCCCCCACACAAGCCCCTCCCACCTTTCACTCACTCTCTAACCCTTTATTAACCCTATCTTACCTGGGTCACAGTTAACACTGCAACCTTATACATGAATATAACAGGCATATGCTACAACCACACATTCCCCATCCCTCCTGTAGTCAAACAGCAGGGAATGAGCATCATTCTTCTCACAACCCATTACTTCCTACTTGTGAGCTCCCCGAACCATGTGGACAGTTGTTGTTGTTAGAAAACTGAATGCTGCCCTAGATGGATGCAGCAAGGAATTTTTTTTCCTTTCTTACAATACGTGCCTGATGTGGTTCTCGTCCAACTAAATGCTCTGCAGTGGAGAAAGCTCCTACCTTGATTCATGGGGTTCTGTGCAGTTCTCTGCCTACTATGGTATATGGCAGCCTTCCCCAAATGGGTGCCTTCCAAATGTGTTGGACTACAACTCTCATTGGTGTCATGCTGGCTGGGGATGATGGGAGCTGTAGTCCAACACATCTGGGGAAGGCAGCTTGGATAAAGCTGATATTCAGGCTAAGGCTCTGAACTATAGCAGAGCACAGAGGGAATGGTCAGCAAGTAACCAAAGCTCTTCAAATTGGGGTGTTTCTTGCTGAGTGGGATGGACTTTTCTCCACACCACAGATCTCTCAAAGATACAGGAGTTGCTTCTGAAGAAATATCTGGCAGTCCTACTTGAGAAAGCCTCTGACACAGACATCCCTTCCTGTGTTAGTGCCAGGGAAAATCTCCTTCTTGTTAAACCAGGTTTTTAAACATTAATGATGTTTTGAGAGACAACCCTTGTGAAAGCAATATAAAGCAGCACGTCGCCTTGAATTTTCACTTCTTTCTTTCTTGGGCTCTTTCAACAGTTTCACTTTTGTGTTCAAGGCTGATGTTCAATATTTTTTTAAAAAAGGATGTTTGTCTGCCAAGACATATTCAAACGGAGCATCACACTCATATCAAATGAGCCACCACAAAAGATTACAAAGATGCACACACAACTGAATTTTTTGTCCTTTGATTAAGCATCTTGCAAAGAGACATAATTCAGATTTGAAAAAGAAACATTATGTGTGTTTGTTGCCAATACCAATCCCACTTGTGCCTTGAAAGTCACTTAGGGTGTAATCCTATGCATGTTTAAACAGAAAAAAATCCTACAACTCCTAGCATGTCCCAGCCAGCATGGGGCATGCTGGGAGTTGTAGGACTTTTTTTTCTGTCTAAACCTGCATAGGATTGCACCCTTATAGTGCAATGTTTTGGGGAAAAGAGTAGCCACATTACTGAAGAACCATCCATCTGATGTGCAGAAGCCCTTAGATGATACATTAACTGTGAAATTCCATACATGTCTACTTAGACGTGAGCCCCATTGAGTTCAATGGGGCTTACTCACAGGTAAGTATATATACTCACGTATCTGGAAGCAAACTTCACTGGTCTCAACAGGGCTTACTTCTGAGTGGATATGTATAGAATTTTACTTCCTACCTAGGTCTAAAGGCTCTCTCTTGAGAGTTATGAATAGTTCAGAGTTAGAACGCCTTCCATTCTCCATGTGTTTGCAACTTTGTTGGATCATAGTAGTTGAAATATTGTGTTTTTCCATTTGCATGTCTGGAAAAGATACAGCCCCATGGTCTATATAGATGGCAGTTAAGTCTTCCAGAGGAAATATGGTCCTTGATATGGACATAAAAGCTCTTTCTTATATCTGAAAATACTTAACTGCACCATTGTCCTCCACTGGGGGTGTCAGGGTTCCCATTATGACCTGGACTTCCTGAGCAACTCCTTAAGGATCTCTTACCTCCTTCAGAGTCCACTTGCCTTCTTTTACCTTCTCCTTTAGGGTTTAGGCTGTAGGCATGGGGTAATAGACACTCCAGAGACAGGGTTTAACCACAATAGTTTCCTGGCATTTTAAAGCAAGCAAATCACAACTAAAGGTACTTACACAATAGAGCTGAGTGACACAAATGGCATTAAGAGAAAATAAAAGTTGCAAAATGCAAGTTCCTTTAGCTGTATTTAGACTTCTCTGGGCTGCTTCTTCCTGCTCCCTCTTCAGGCTCTGGTCTCCTGGATTCTGTTCTTAGTCTCTGGTCTTTCTGACTCTTTCTTTTTATACCTTCCTCCCTCAAAACTGAAAATACTGCTTCAAACCTGAAGAAATGAAACTTAGCTAAGGAAATGAAACTAATCCTCTCAGGGATACCCCCTCCCAACAAAAAACCCCAAGCCTCTAAGTCTGACCTTTTTTCCCTTTGCCTCTGTAGGCCTCAGACCTTCACAGGAGCTGTGGATAAACTGTATATTAAGTGCGCGCACACACACACATGCACACATAGATTTTGGCACCAAGAAAAATGGAATTCTTTGATCTGTATAGATTAAGCATATGTCTATGATTTGACTTATTTTATATAACTAACAGCACAATCTTATGCTCCAGCTACCTCTGACTGGAGACTCTATTGTAGCAGATCACCACAGATCAACTCCGCTGGCAGAGGAACCAAAAATGGGCAGAACTGCAGGGAATGTTGGGTGAAGTCACAGGACTACTCAGAACCCAATCATGCCAGTGTAATGTTACACCAGCAAAATAATTTGTGTAAGTTAAAACTCTTCCATCTCTTTCGGGTCAATCGAGAGTCAAAATACACTGCACCCCACCACATCCTTCCATTCCATTCCATTCCATTCCATTCCATAGGGCCTTTCTACATGAGGCATTTATTGTGCACTTGTCATTCCCTACTCACAGTTGTTTATAGGTTCTTTAGACAACGTCGTGACCCTCCAGTTTCACTTCTGTGTCTAACCAGAATTTTTGGCGAGATTTTTTAGAGCAGGAAAAGACGGCACTTAATTGTGAAAGCGAAAGAAAGCTTGATTTCCTCTTGGGTATTTCTGCTATTTCTGGTATTCTGCTGTACCACAGTGCCACTTAGGCTGAATCTACACATAGCAGTTATACCATTATCATACCATTATCATAACCATTGCTGCCCACTGGTGTCATGTATACCAGTAGTTATGTTAACAGTATGATAACAGTATAACTGCTATGTGTAGAGAGGTTATGTAGCAGAAAAGCAGGAAATGCAACGCTCTTCGTCTAGTGCTCAGATCTCAATTCTATGACAAAACTGAAAGCAGATATGATGGATTAACAGCTGATTAATAGCCTCATGGAGAAAAGCTCATAGTCATGATGGAACATCGGTTTCCACTAATTCTTCAGACAGTAATGGTATACCTACAATGGTAAATAAAGCCCTATCAGGAAACCCATTACCGATATGATAAGGCAGAGGCAAGCAAGCTTGAGCCCTCCAGATGTTTTGTGCTACAATTCCCATTAGCCTCACTTGCATGGCCAATGGTCAGAGATGATGGGAGCTGTAGTCCAAAACCATCTGAAGGCCAGCAGGTTGCCCACCCCCTGTGATAGGGCATGCAGCATTATCTCTCTGGCCTTGAGGGGTCTTTGGTGATGGGAACTATGGTTAAAGGAGGACTTGGCACCAAAGAGGGTGCACTTGGCCCAGCCAGCTTGGCCCAGAACAAACATAGGAAAGGCATCACTTTCTTGTCCTGAAAATGAACATTTTCATGTAATGAACCTTAACAGATTGTAGCTGATAGACAAACTCAATGAAGAAGAGTTTTAAAAATCCAATCATTTCAACTTAGCTGGTTTTACTAAGCTACTGCTTACATAAAAAGTATGGTAATATTAGTATCAGATGATAGTTCAGCCAAGCAAAGAAAAACATAAGGGGGCTGTAGAGAAAATTACTCAACAATTCCATTCGTTGGTGCTGAAGAGCATCATACATTCCAGAATAATTTTACTTAGAAGGCTGGAGCCTGAGGGGACAATCTCTATGAATTAAGGGGAAGACTATAAAGCTGATACAACAGAAAGGAGGGGGAGGAAGGTGACTTGGGGCAGTTATACCGTCTAGGGGAAACTCCTGTGAAAGCCAACAGCTGCCTAAGGATATACGCTAGCTAGAGATCAGAAAATGAGAACAACTGTCAGCATCTGGAAGATATGTCATTGGATTGGCAACATACAGTATTAGAAAGCCACAGAGACAACATTCAGCTTCAAAGAACATCAAAGTACTCATGCTCAGCTTCAGCTCCATGGTCACATGAAGGACCTACATACTTGCATACGGTCTAGCACTCATAATGAATGAGACCTCAAGTATGACTAACTTGGATCTATTCTAAGTAGGACTTATGTTGTATTTTATCCTTAAACAAAATAATGAATTGATCCTGAGGATTAAAACTCAAGGCTCAGAAGCTAGATGGCTTGGACCTTTGTGACATAGCTTGGCCTCTGCGTTGGAGGGTGCTAGTGAGGCTGACACCATCACTTTTTGCCACAGAGGATGGAGAAAAAGAATCAGAGATCAAAGCTACTCACAACAACGGGTGTAGTGCCATCCACTGAAAACATATTTATTTTTACCCACCGTTCGATCCAACAGAGGCTCACAAGGTGGCTATTTGTCTGCAGATAGTGGTAAGATGGGGGTGGGGGGAGGATCCTGATGTGGGATGAAGCAGATACCTCTAAGTATCGCATTGCTTTAGAAGTTTCATTGCCAATCCACAACAAAGCCCCTCGGAATGTAGGAAACCTTCAGACAGGGCAGGGTTGGGAGGAGGTCGTTTTTTCATGCTTCTTATTGAGGCTGGGTTAGAACTAAACATTAAAAGCACTCTCTGTGGCACAACACCCATTCAGTCCCAGACATCTACAGCAAAATGAAAAAGTCTTCAGTTTGCTACTATTTCTTTTTAAAATGTGAAATAGCTTTGGTTGATCGCTCAACATCTATTTGCTTTTCTACGAAGGGCCTTTCTAGTTAGATGGCATCTAAAATGGTGGGGAGCATTTCGTTTTACAGGCCTGTTTAGAATGTTGTCGTTCTGTCTTTTATGATTTTTTAATTTTTAATTTTTGCAGCCAGGACATTATTTGTTTCTTTGTCTCCTTTGTCTTTGAAAGAAAGACAGTTTCTTTCTTTCTTTCTTTCTTTCTTTCTTTCTTTCGTTTGTTCGTTCGTTTGTTCATTTGTTATTTTTTACAAGATTGCATTCATTTGGTCCCTTCTGTGTTCAAGAGGTGACAAATATATGCAAATACCCAACTCAATACTTATTGTGCAGATCAAGCAATGTGTTTTAATCTGGGCAAATCGCCCAGCCAGGACAGAGAACAAGTATCACATTTATAGACTTTTCTGCTATCCCATGGATGATTTATTGCATACCTTCTAATCACCTCAAAGACATGTCAGCCCAGTTAAAATAACAAAAATAATGAATGCTACTTGGCTAAACCAGTGTCCTCTTTCCAGCACTAGCCCATACCAAATGTTACACAAGGGGTTGGATCCAGGAACAGCCTTCCGCAAGAGTGGGACTTTCCATGAGAGTAAGAGCTCCACTTGCAGAAGGTCTCTCCACCTGATATTTGGGAATCCCACTCCCCTCCCCTCAGACCACAGCTCACCTCATTCAGCAGGGTCTGAATTTTCAGTGGGATGGCAGGGCTACCGGGGGAAGGAAGGGGCAGGGAAGTCCACTTCCGTCAGCTCAGATGGGTCAGTGGGCAATATCTCAGAGCAATAATGGATTAGAGTACAAGCCTATATTACCAAACAGCTTGAAGGACATTGAAAATGATTGGATAATCAGAAATTTAAATAAATGGGAATTCAATTTACATTGGCTTGGGTCTACTTGAAGGGCACGCCGTGAATTCAGATAATAAGGAGAACTGAATGAACAAACATAAAATGAAGGGGGCATAGCTCAGTGACAGAGCACTTGCTTTCCCTTGTTCAGTCCCTGGAATCTCCAGTTGAAAGGATCTCTTGACTAAAATCCTACTGACCTACTGCCAATATGTTTCAACAGTGCTAGGCCTGATTATGAGTGGTCTGACAGTATGTGGCAGGTCTTTACATCCTTATAAAACTCAAATAATATAGTTGGTGAAGGGATGATCAGGTCACCTCTACAGGACTCCAATCTCTGGTATTATTTTTGAGTCCCCAGCAAACTATAACTAAGCCTTGAACATAGGAAAAAATACCCCCTGTATATCTTGGCTAATATTTCATTGTATTTATTTTATTTGTATCCCACCTTTCCACCAAGTAAGTGGCACTTGAAGTGACTACGAATCATAGAAACCAAAAATTTTAAATAAAGACTTGGTGAAAACAATCATAAAACAAATGCATTACAAACACAGTTAAAAACACAGCAATAGAATAAAAAACTGCACCCAACCTGGGCAGGCTCATATGGGAGATGGTGGTCTTTCAGGTTTCCTGGTCTCAAACAAGGGACCAGGCTTCGTGTTAGTGGTTAGTGTTCTTGGAATCTGGTAATAATAGACCAGCGGTAGACAACCCAGTGCCCTCTAGATGTTTTGGACTACATAATGCCAGACTACTGGCCAGGCTGGCTGGGGCTTATAGGAGTTATAGTCTAAAACATCTGCAGGGCACTAGGCTGCCCACCCCCATAATAGGTAATTGGTCTAACACAGCATGGCAGTTCTTAAGTCTGCTGAATGCACCAGTGATCAGGTGAAGGGTCTCTACACCATTGCATGTCCTTGGCAGTGTGTTGATCTATATCAACAAACCATTCCTAGCAGTTTTCACCTCCATCAGGAGCAGGACTTTTGTAAAGTAGATGGGTCTTAATTGCCCATTCAAGACCAAGCCAGCCCAAATACTTTGAATTGCTGGGGAAATTCATTCCCTGGTCCAGCTACTGTGAGAATTGCAGCTAAGCTTGGAGGGAACAGGGAATTCTGAGGAGCAGCAACCCTGCTAACAAAAAAGCACGACGTCCCCACAAGCCATGGTTCCAGTACTCCACTGGTGGGCAGTCCTGCCCCATCACCCTATGATGCAAGGGTAGGCAACTTTGTGCCCATCAGAACTTTTGGATTTGGAAGTCCCATGATCCCTGACCTTTGTCCATGCTGGCTGGGGCTTATAGGAGTTGTAGTCAAAACATCTGGAGCCAGTCCGGAATCCAACTGCTTGACTGGCCTCGGCTAATACTACCCTTAGCAGTAGGTGAACTATGTGACTCAAGACCTTGGCCCTCCCTGGTCACCACTCATTAGCAGTGGCGTAGGATTGCAGCACACACCACCACATGCCCGGGCAGCTGCGCCTATCGATTGTGTTGTGCGGCGTCTCATCCAGTTGTGATTCATCAGAGCATTCTGAATGTGCGCCCTGACCTAGAAGCCTCTCGTTAAAAAGATATAGCATTTAAACAATATGTGCTGATCAAAACACAAAAAAGCCTGAATGAAAATATGTTTTTCTTGACGATTTTTGTCATAATGATACATTCTGGCAAAACTTGAAACCTGATGGAAACGAACAAATGATAATATTTTTTAAAAAACGAAGTCTCAGAAGCATCCTCAGCTGTAAAGGAAAAATCTTGCTGAAACAGGTTATGGTAATTTTTGCTTCTTTAAACCTGTAACATAGAAATCAGTACATATAGAAGAAAACTCACCAACAGCCACATCAACAAAACAGTGGCTGTTTGCTTGCTTGTCATTGTGCATTGCTGCATTAACGTTATGAGCATTATGTAGGAGAGTCGAGCAGAAGCAGTAGTTCTAGGGCTAAATATTGGGATGAAGCCAGAAGAGCAGTAATAAGTCAGGCTAGCAAAAAACCCATACAGTACTTTCAGGGATGCTGGGGCTTGAACTGGGAAGGCAGGATCATGGTCTACCTGGAACTGTGTGAATTTAGACCTCAGAGCACCTTCAAGTAGAGAAGAGAACAGGGAACTATGGCAGTATTCAGTGTACCTGGCAGCAGTGTGAAGCTCTTCGATTGGCCATGCCCAGGTTTGTGGAGGTCCTGGGCATAATACCATCCAGTAGGTCCCCTCCTCTTTTGATAGGTCCTGGAGGGCTTACTTCACAGGGGTGGAAGGCAGTAGCAGTGATGCTCCAAGCAGCACTGGCTGCCTGGAACTAGCTGTCATATCCCACAATGCCTTGTAATGCTTCCATGTTGGCAGCATTGTGGGAAATTTAAATGGCGGCTAGGGCCAGCCGCCAGCAGTAGGCCTTGGCAACTGCCCAAGGATACCAGGTGTGGACGCCATCCCTAATACATCCCTACTACTGGAAGCCTGGACTTCTATGCTTGCCTGGCCAACAGAGCAGTACCTCCTGTGATGTGCACTTCAGGCTCCGGCTCCAGTCCCTGGATTCAGCATCTGATGTGAGGGACTCTGGGTTGGAGAATACACATTCCAGGTTTGGATTCAGACATGGCCACTCCTTTCCTAAGCCTGCGATCTCAGGTCTTGACCAAGGTCCTATAATTCAAGGGTCCTCAGGCCCTTCTAAGGTTCCAGTCCAGCCCTCCAGGGTTCCCCAAACAGCTCCACCCATTTTCCCTGGCCTTTCTCCAACCACTGATCATTTGGTGGTTTTCCAGCATTTGTGCAGTTTTCTTCCCATTCTAAAAAGTTGAAATGCCTCTCCTAAGGCTTCGTTACTGGCAGTACAAACTTTTAAGCATGCTGGTATTTTTGCCCCTGCCCCTTTTCCCTTTGGCCCCACCCACCACTGGAATGTGGCCCCTGAGAGCTTTTCCAAAATGGAATTTGGCCCTCGGGCTGAAAGAGGTTCAGCACCCCTGCTACAATAAGACTCCATCATATCCCTGATTTGTGATGGGCACATCACACATGGAACAATGAACATACCTGGTTTTTCAGGATTGCGACAGCTGCGTATGGATGTAAATCAAATACATTTAAAACAAAAGCAGACACCCTACCTTTTCTTCTTGATAGATGATGACCAATTGTTTCTCCACATCTCTTTGCATTTTGAGGCTTGTTCAGTCTTCTGAATTCCAGTTTGATTAGGAGTTGTTCTGTTTATATAAAAAGGAAAATCCATCTCTGAAAGAATAAAAATGGACTTGGCAGCAGCACAATGCGTTGCTGTGAAGCAAAGATAAGGAACAGCTAGAATTTGGGAGGGGAAGAAATGCCAGCGAAGTCTGTTTCACTTCTATTCTGTGGCTTCAGTCTAGAGAAGGACTCCTTTGAGTTGCCACCAGAAGCATATTCGAGTTTTTAAAAATTAAGTTTAGCTTGTATTGCTCAGTGCATTGTGTTGATTCTGATGTAAATCAGAAATGTTTTCTTTTAAAAAAAATGGAACTTGCATGTAGCTTCAACATAATTACATCTCAAAAAATGTACCAGCATATTTTAACAATAAATAATAATGGCTTCTACAAAGCTATTCCCAAGATGCTACTTTCAAGAATAAATGTGCATTTCAGATAATACAATTATAGTTTATTTATTACTTTTATAGCCTGCCTTTCTTCTATGATGGAACACAAGGCAGCCTACACAGGGTTCCCTGGCAGGCCTCCAACCACACAATGACTAGACATAGACCTACTTAGAATGTCCGGATTTACTGCATCATGTGCTGTAACCTCACATCCTGGGCCCCTGACATCAGATGCACACCTCAATATGGCAAGAAAATCTTCCACACAGAGAATTCCATTCATCCACTTACTCACTCACTTACTGTACTTATTATTACATTTATATAATAAATAAATAACCACATTATTTATTTACTTATTACGTTCCCTGCAGGTTTGCCTATTCTCTTGCAACACAGCCCAAGCTAGGGTGGCCACATGTCCTCTTTTACAGAGGACAGTCCTCTGTTTGAAGCTGTCCTCTATTTGAAGGTCTGTCCGGTCAAATTCTGGTTTAAAGATAAAGAACAAGAAGAACCATGAGGGGAGGGGCTGTAGCTCAGTGGTAGAGCACTTGCTTTGCATGCAGAAGTTCCCAAGTTCAGTCCCTGGTGTCTACAAGTAGGGCTGGAAAAACCCGTGCCTGAAATTAGGGATGGCGGAGAACTCTGCCATGGACTCCAATGAGTCTGTGGTGGAATAGACGAACCCCCATCCACCACCCCGTGAAGCTCACCTGGACGGACCCTAGCTGCCACCGGCCGGGTCCAGGTCCGTCCGCTGAGTCTGCAGCTGTCCGCTGCAGGTCTGCGGACACAAATGGCGTCCACACAGCGGATGCCATTTGCGTCCCTGCTCTTTTCACGATAGGCTACATAAATCTTTATGTAACCTATCACAGCAATATAAATAGCATCCACTATGCCATTTGCGTCCCTGCTCTTTTCGTGATAGGCTATGTAAATCTTTTTGCGTCTGCAGACCGGCAGCGTGCAGAAGTCCGGCTGCGGATGGATCCGGACAGCAGCTCTGCAGATGTGCTGCGGAGTGAAGCCAGCTGGGGAGGATTCCGGGGGGAGGAACGGATTGCCTCCCCCCCACCACGGACCCCCAGGTGGACTGGTGCGTGGGGTTCGTACACCCCTACGTGAAATCATGGAGAGCTGCTGCCAGTCAGTGTTGACAATACTGGGCTAAGATGAACCACTGGTCTGCCTCAGTATAAGTCAGCTTCCTAAGTTCCTATGTAACAGTTGCCCATCAACAGTAAGCACCTTAACAGCAGACTCAACAGGCAGACACCTGGTCACAGTCTTCCACACTATGATGAGATAATTTTGATAATGTAAATAGAAATACAGTACAACAATCATTTCCAAATTTGCTATGCAAATTGCTATCCTCTTTTGTCCTTTTTTGGTGATGAATTGCCCTTTGTTTCTTTCTTTTGTTGGCAATTCATACGTGGACACCCTAAGCCCAACAGTATCTGAAGTGAGGAGGCATCATGCCACTCCAGCCCTCCATGTGCACCTCTTCAATTCTGTAGCTGTGAGGAACTGAGGAAGCTGGAGGAGTGAACAACAATAACTGGGCTAGCTCAAGAAGTGCAATGGAGTCCCAACACTGGCTCATTCTCCCATGCAATGAAAAGGGAGCCCTCTTCTAGTCGCCTTCCTTAGTCTCAGACACTAGCGGGCATTGCTGTGGGTGGCTTCCAGTCTGCTGTGGTGGACCGGTTTGAGGGTGAGTGAAAAATGAACAGGTCCTGGAAGGGAAGAGGCAATAGGTCCTTTTATGTTTCTTGCCAGGATTCTGGTATGCACACACCACACCAGGCATATATGCAGTTTGTCCATACTGAACTGGATGTTACATATGGCAGCTCCCACCCCACAAAATTCCCTTCCAACTGAGAACAGGCATGCACCTGCACTAGTTTGTTTCTGGTGTTTGCTGAAAACTTTTCTTTTCAGGCAAGCATTTCCTGACTGATGAGTAAATTCCAGCCACTGTTTTACTGATCTATTTGCTTTTACTTTTGTATGTTAACTGATTGTACACTGCTCCAATATCTCTTGATGTGGAGTGACTTATAAATTCTGTGATAAATAATATGTGAACATCTTAAGGCCCATCAGCTATGAGGGGAAGGGGCAGGAGGAAGAATCCCAACCTCACTCCCCCTTCCCCACAAAACCCACTCACCACACCCACTCCTGCAAGCAAAGAAACAGGCTCAAGCCCATCCTTTGTGCCACCCCATAACAATGGCAGCAAACCTCAGAAATGGGTAAACTGACCCCATCA
Source organism: Heloderma suspectum (assembly GCF_057233095.1). NCBI lineage: Eukaryota > Metazoa > Chordata > Lepidosauria > Squamata > Helodermatidae > Heloderma > Heloderma suspectum. The sequence goes on from NC_139462.1 coordinate 198,587,035, forward strand.
TAATTCATAACATGCTTGCAGAGTTGACAATCTAATTTTCTAAACTCAGATGAAAGGTTGCTGCTATTACAAGTTTTTCAATTATTATTTTTGCATGTACTCATCACCGAAGTTCATCATGGGAATGTGGCATGAGTAATACATTGTTCTTTTCCACCCTGCATGTCATAATATAGTGTGTCATGATGCATCCTTCTCTGGTTGTTATCACATCTGCTTTGTCTACAGCATTCATCATCTAAGCATGCACAAAGTTTGAGGAGTTTGGATGCTTAGTCATGCAAAATGTGCATGTGCAGGAAATATAAATCTGTTCATACTCAATCTCTGTTTGAATTACAAAAATATTAAAGTTTGTTGGAATGAAACCAAGGCTCATTATGCATTCCAGAATTATGGACCTACTTAGATTAGATTTATGAGCCAACTAATGTTGAGTTTAGGTGGCATCATTAGCAAACAGTCTTTCTGTCACCCATTTTCCTACCTGTCATTGAAACTAATACCATGGGCTTGGTCACCTCCAGTTCTACCCTAAATGGACTTCACATTATGCCTGTTAATCCTCTCTCCTGAATATGGTTCATAGTTCTCGGGGTTGGGGGAGGACATTTCCAGAACATAAATGGTGCTCCACAGCAACCCTTGTTCTGCTTTAGGGTGGCCACTTACACATCACCAAAAAAAGAGGAAATGCATCACCAGAAAAAAAGGATAAAAGAGGGCACCAATTTGCATATGCAGATTTATGCAAACATATAAGTACAAGTGCAAATTTAGAAATAGTAACTATAATTTAAATAGAAATACAGGTCATCTCACTGTAACAGAGAAGACTGAGTGGGTGACTTGTGAGCCTGCTCAGTCTGCTGTCCAGATGCTGATGGGCAATTTCAAGACCCTCCTGTGCTTCTTCCTTATGAGTTTTTTACTTAAACCAGAGTTGGATTGGACACCTCTTCAAATAGAGGACACCTTCAAATAGAAGACTGTCCAAAATAGAGAACTGTCTTCTGTAAAGTAGGACACCTGGTCACCCTTGCTTGCAGAAGGAGAAACAGGCATAATAGTACCCCATAACTGAGCAAAGGGCTGGATGTGCCTGATCTCATCTGATTGATCTTGGAAGCTAAGCAGGGTCAGCCCTAGTTAGCACTTGGATGGGAGACCGCCTGGGAATCAGGCTTCCTGCACTGAGCAGGGGGTTGGACTCGATGGTCTTATAGGCCCCTTCCAGCCCTATGATTCTATGTTCTACAATCTAATATCCCAATTGATGGACGCAGGCTGGGTCATGAGGCATTAGGGTTGGCTTCCCTTCCCTTCCCCTCCCCCACCCCCACTCCAGCGTAATGATGTCTCCAAATACATCCCTTAGGAATGGATGATCGGCACACACATATACTGGAGAAAATAACATGCTGTACTAAAAATAAAGGGAGTGTTGTCTTAGATGGACAGATAATCATATGAGCCAAACAGCAAGTAGCATTCTGATTGTAGCTGTATCAAATAGTATTAACAGAACAGCGCAAAGAGCCAGGATCAATGTGCTAGAATGCAATTGTTTATGAATGAGTAGCGCATATTTACAGCGACCCCAGCATGATGTGCTAGAATGGCAACGATGTTATGCCGCCATCAAAAGCAAGCACATTAGTGTGAATATTGGGGGTGGGGGGAGCATAAAGCAGAAAACAGTGCTAAAGCAAAGGAAGTCCAACCTCCACAGCCAGAGGCATGACTGTGTCCTGATAACAGCAGCAAGCTTTAAATAAAATTGATGATTATTTAGAGTTGAAAAGCCATTAGCTTAGAGCCATACAGCTCGGTTCTACTTGAGTCTCTGGGACAACTGACATCATCATCATCACCATCATCCTTATTGGCTTTTGATATCCAGAAGTCACCCACACCACTGCATCTTGGAAAATGTATCATGTACAAATTCATACTGCATGAATCTCGCTTTAACTCTTTTTCTGGATGTACAGGAGTACAAACCACTTATACCTCCACAAAACCACAATGAAACAGAAGAAAATACCATGCCAGCCAGTCTCCTGTGTTGCAATTCACATTCCCTCTGCAGTAACCAACGCAGGGCCGGCCCTACCATTAGGTGGAGTGAGGCAACCATTCCTCCTGAGCCCCTTGGGGGATTCCCTTCTCTTGTAGGATAGAGCTATGAATGCCACACAGCCTAGCCTGTACCCCCTAAACTAGTCTGCTGCCCTCAGATGTGGTGGTGAACACAATCGCTTGACTAGAGTCAAAGTAAAATTTAACTGCCAGCCCAGTCAGCTTTTGTATGTGGAACAGAGGTAGGTGAGGGTGCCACCTTGTCCTTTGCTTCAGGCAGCAAAATGTCTTGGGCTGGCCCTGAGCCAATGACACCCCAAACTGGGTAAATACTGTATTTCTTAGTCCAATATCTTCTTACAAAATTGTAATATCGTCTTCAGTTTTCAGATGTTTGGTGGCTTTAACCTTTTCTGTATGTTAATTCTCCCTTCTTTTTTTCTTCCTCAATCTGAATTCTAATACTGTCAGAATTCTGGAATCAATGAAGCCTGGTCTTATTAGCCAGAGTACAAGTGGATAGTCAAAAACAGCTCAAGCCACATGACCACACATGCAATAGATGCTCCTTTATCCAAGTCTGGCACAAGACATTTTGTTGCCCGAGGCAAAGGCACCTTTCCTCCCATTCCATGTACAGAAGCCAACCAGACTGGCAATGGAAACTTACTTCAAGACTGGAGACAGGACACTGTCCTCCACTGTACCTGAGGCCATTTGTCTTCTTTTACAGAGGACAGTCCTCTATTTGAAGGGCTGCCAGAGGACAGCCTTCTATGTTGAAGGCATCCTCTGTTTGATCATCTGTCCTGTCAAGTTCAGTTTAAAGATAAAGAACCATCAGAAGGAAGAGCTGGGCCTTGACGTTGCTCATCGACAGCACCTGGACAGCAAACAAAGCAGGCACATAGGTGCCACGGTCACAGTCTTCTACACTATGGTGAGATCTACTGTATTTCTGTTTAAATAATTATAATGATTTGCATCTATACATATAAATTAGCAAATGAACATTTGTGTCCTCTTTTGAGTGATGCATTTCCTCTTTTTTGGCAATTCATAAGTGGCCATCCCAGCAGGGTAGCCTAGGGGGTGCAGGGCAGGCCATGTGTCACACACAGCTCTGTCCTCCAACATCTCACCACTGACCCGCCACCTCCAGCATCTGCTGCCTGAGCAGGCTGCCTCAGGCTGCCCAATTGTAGGACTGGCCTTGCCTGTATCTTTGCATGCTCTTCTCCTTCATTTCAAAAACTAAAGGAAAGAACGGACTAGGTTTCCTAAACGCTGGCTATAATTTCTCCTTCTTTCCCCAACACTGTCCTAAGTGCCTGATGCTATTCCCCATGTTTGTTTGTTTGTTTGTTTCATTTCATTTCATTTCTATACCACCAATAGCCGAAGCTCTCTGTTCTCAAAAATTAAAACCAAAAAGCTCATAGTAAAATGATATAAAATATATAAAACATTAAAACCACGATATAGCAATATTTTTAATAGCATAGCTGAAGCTCTCTGGGCGGTTTACAGAAGTTACAACATTAAATACAATATAAAAAGTTTAAAAGCCATTTAAAAGCACACAGACAATATACACAAACATATAACTAAAAACAACATTGAACTATCAGAAATAAGTGAAAACACATCCAAGACCAATTAATTTCAGCGTAAGAACATTGTTTCTTCCAGCTGCTGAAACTTTTGCTTCCCATTCTTGTCTTACACCAAGAATGTTACACCACCTTCTCTCCCCTGTCCTACCCCAGGTACATGGGCAGTTGGGTTGTGCCCTATTAATGGGACGGAAAGTAGCCTAGATGCCCTGACGTCCATTTCTTCTTCCCCAAATCTAGCACTCCCCTGCTACTTACAGTTTAGATACCTCCCCTCACCCAAAATTGGCATCATGTATCAAGTCTAACAATGTTCTTCCATGTTATTGTATTCTTAACATTGCTCTGTACATTATTCATTCTTTCTCACTGTATTAAGTGAGCTACTATTGCCATTAGAAACCAATAACTGTTCCTCAGTAGGATACATGCTTTTAACTTCTTAAGTATTCTGCCACTAATTTCATTGAATTAGATAATGAGACTGCATTGCTGTTTTAGGGTTCATGACACATTGATTAATTAGGTAATATGCATTCTAAATGCTGGGTGAAATGGACCGTAAAATCTTAAACTGCGGAAGTAACAATTTGTCTTACAACATTAATCATGGCAAATGTGTAAGAGATGGTCTGACACTCAGCATGGGGTGTTTTTTTTCTTCATGCAGAATTGCCCCTAATGTTTTGACCATGTGAAGAAGATTGAATTAAGTCTTTGTCATCAGACATCTATCCACCCACACCCAGACACTCATCTGGTTTCTGCCATATTCTTCCTAAAGTGAGGCTCCTATGCAATTGAAGGAGAATCAGGCCCTTGGAAATTGCTGTAGTTAGGATCACCAAGAAAGTCATAGATCATAGAATCATAGGGTTGGAAGGGGCCTACAAGACCATCGAGTCCAACCCCCTGCTTAGTGCAGGAAGCCTGATTCCCAGGCGGTCTCCCATACAAGTACTAACCAGGGCTGACCCTGCTTAGCTTCCAAGATCAGATGAGATCAGGCGCATCCAGCCCTTTGCAAGTCACTCTTCTCTAAAACAGGAAGTGACCAACTGGTAGCCTGTGCCCAGAAGTCTTGCTGCAAGAACTAGCTGATGGGTGGGGAACAGTGGAGGCTGGTGGCTCTGATATCAGTGGGGCAGGGCATCCACTCTGGGTTTCAGTCAGAACTCTAAGAAGCTATCCAAGGTGCACCTTGGATAGCTCCTTTAGAGTTCTGACTGAAACCAGCAGATTCACCACCCCTCTGACATCGGAGCCACCAGCCTCCACTAGTGGGAAACCTTTTTTCTGTTGAGAGCCCCATTTCCTCTGGGGTGATCTGTCAGGGGCCACATGCCAGCAGCGGATGTGGCCAGAGCCAAAAGTGGGTAGGGTCACCCCTTTTCTCTCTCTCTCTTTCTGCCACCCTAACCCCGCCCCGCTCTCTCAGATGCTCTTTCTCCCACTTCCTTGTCATCCAGCGAAGGGTGCTCTTGCCATATGTCCGAACTGATCACTTGCAGAGGGCTTCTGAAGTTAGGCCAAAGTCATAGGGTGGCCATGTGTCCTCTTTTAGAGAGGACAGTCCTCTATTTGAAGGGTTGCCCAGTTCAAGACCAGTATAAAAATCAAGAACCACCACAAGGACAATTACCCATCCAACATTAGCACTTTTGGACAGCAGACTGAACAGGCAGGCACACCTCAGATCACCTGGTCACAGTCTTCCATGCTATACAGAGATGCACTGTATGTCTATTAAAATCATAATACTTATTTCTAAATTTGAACCTATACAAAAACATCAGTGCATGCAAATTTTATGTAAATCACTGTCCTCTTTTGGGGTGATGCATTTTCTCTTTGAGGACAATTTGCAAGCAGCTACCCTTTATTAGGCCAAGGGCCACGTGCAGCCCTGGGCCCGCAGGTTGCCAACCCCTGAGCTCTGCCCACGGACTGCAGAACTGGGAAGGGAAGCATTTGGCCTGTGAGTTCTCCTTTTCGCTAAGCCTGTTTTCTTGCACAAGCCAGGTGGAGCCAGCTCAGCGAACGGGAAGCCTGATCAAATCAGAGCTGTGCCTGGAGGGAACAGAACACTACTGAATGCTCAGTGCATTGATGGCCACTGGGAGTTCAGCAGCCGCCTGAACTCCCAGTGGCCAAGGATCTGATGATGATCCTCTGCCCTAGAAACCTTCACCCGCCTGTGGAGGGCTTGGCTGTGGTGAATGAAATGCATTCTGCTTGCACTCAAAGGCACTTTATCCAGGAGTTATAGGAACTGAGACCTAATGCTGCAGGTATTGCAGCTAAGCTCTGTTTCAAAATAAATTCAGTTCCTACCCATTCTCCAGGCTGGAGTCCTCAGAGGCATTCTGCCAGGTGCGGCAAAGGTACAGGTCAGGCAGCAAACAGTCAGGGCCACAGACATTTTGCTGCCTGAGCTAAAGGACAAGATGGCACCCTCTCCCATTCCATGTACAAAAGCTGTCTGGGCTGGCAGCTCAATCTTACTTCAGCGCTAGCAATGGGTCAGCATCCTCCACTGGACCTGAAGGCAGCAGGCTAGCTTGGGAGGTGCAGAGCAGGCCATGCGACACAAACAGCTCTCTCCTCCAACACCTTGCTGCCGCCACCCAGCATCTTCTGCCTGAAGCAACCACTTCCCTTTGCGTAATGGTAGGACTGGCCCTGGAACTACAGACGGCTCACTGTGGTACTGGATTCAGGCTCATGTGAGATACCAGACTTCACTGGCAAGCAGAGGGCTTGGCATCTTGCTCTGGTAATAGTCTGGAGCCAACTGCAAGCTGAAGTCATCCTGGGCAGTAAGGTGAGTATCCCACTCTGCTCTTGGGCTTCACAGGGCTGCTGCACCAAAGGCATGTGCTTCAGAAGGGCTGGGAAGCCATTCATTACCCCTGGCTGTGGCGTGGTAGTGGAGGGGTGCCCTCCTGAGCTGCAGGTGGTTCTGAGCTCAGTGTCAGAGGGTGGGATCAGAGCTGCTACCTCAGGGGCTGAGGACGGGGACATCACTGTCCCCTGCAGCTCCTTTTCCATGAGCATGATTACTTTAGCAAGTCTCTCCCCTGGGATCTTCCTGATCATAAGATCCTAAGTCTCCCTAGGCTCATCCTTACCCTGATGGGAATGGAGGTTGTCTGAACCCTGACCCGTGACACCCTTAGAAAAAGTAGTGATGGTGGTACTTCGTTAGTGCATCCTTAGACCCAGGACTGAATCCAATGTTAATCCTACTTACAGTAGACCCATTGAAATGAACATGACTCTAAGTAGGCTAACAATGGGCTCAACCCCCAGGGAGTACTTTCTGAGTTTACAAGTGGCCCTTGGGAACACTGCCTTTGCTGAGTCCCCATAAGCTGGAAGAGGCAGGACATGTGCACTAAGAATGCTGTTAGACTGCATCTGATCTTCTTGGACACGCTGGGCAAAGGCGAAGCAGTAACAATCTTTGGGGAAGTGGATCCTCCGCTTGTCTTGGGGCCAGGGTTGGCCCAAGACATTTTGCTGCCTGAGGCGGGGCAACAAATGGCACCCCCGACAACCCCCGAACCAAGATATTTTGGCACATGGAACAGAAAACGCCACAAGTACCTCTCCCCAACCCTGGCAGTAAAAATACAAAAATAATAAATTATTTAAGCTACAATACGTTGCCCTTTCATCCCCCCACCCCACGCTAAATCTGCTGCTTCACTCTGCCTAATGGTAGGGCTGGCCCTACGTGGAAGGGACAGGGTGGAAGGAGATGCCTATGCAGCTGGAGGTGGGAGGGACAGGGCTAGCTAATGCGGCCAGTGAAACTGAAAAGCATACTGAGCAATGTGCAATGTTGTGTTGGAAAGAATTTTGTCAGAAAGAGGGTAGTCCTTCAGTTCCTCCCAAACACAATCTATGGGAGAAGAGTGACTTGGGATATTTGATCATGCTGGAAGATTAATTCCCATAAAAGAGATCCATGCAGCTCTGCAGAGAATTCCCAGATGCACAGGAGAACGTGGTTCTTACTGAACTCTCCTTTGCTTGTCTGTCTAGGCAGGTACAGCATCAAGGCTAGGCATGGTCGGGTACCTGCCAAGGGTCCACAGCCCAGGAGGGGCCCACTGACAAGAGCCCCCGGGACTTGCTCCTCCCCCTCCCCATCGCAAACCATTTGTTAACCTGCCTTTTGTTCTGGTGGTGGTCAGAAGGAGGAGTACCAGATGCCACTGCCTACTTGCTCACTGACTCTCTGTCTGTTAAGGAAGCAAGTGGTAGCAATGATGAGAGAGAGGATGAGGTGCAAGAGCAGCTGGTGACAATGGGGGTAAAGAAGGGAGCCTCACTGAGGCAGGGGCGCATTGACAGTGTTTTGCCCAAGGGCCCTCAGAAACTTGAAGCCAGCACTGTGTCTAGGGATGCCAACTAGCCAGAAAAGAACAAGGGCAAAAACCCAAAAAACCCAGAATCCTGATCTGCTTCTGACCCTTTAGGAGAGGTTTGATTTGCAGAAATCACTTACAAACTTTTCAGGCCATGTGGAGTGAACTGTTATCACCTGATCATTCCTGCAGGCCAAACGTGCCGTAGAGGTTGTAGGAGGGTGGGCATGAAGCCGCCCCTGCCGCACCACGCGCTGGGTTCAGATGACACAGCAACCCACGCTGCAGAGTGGAGAATTATGCAAATGGCAGTCACACGCGCAACATGCGTGGGGGCGAGGGGGGAGCCGCAATGGCTTCTTTCCCCATCGTGATCGTCCTAACAGGCCCATGTTCTAATGAGTCAGTGAAAATATAAAGAAGTGGCAATGTAGAAACTATATCATAGGAGTTGTTGTTGTGATTTGATTGTGGCTAAAGGAAGTGGAAGAGATTAGGAGCCTGATAATGAATGGATTTACTTGGAAGCTAGTAGCCAGTGAGTTTATTTCCAAGTAAACATGTTTTTGCTAGGGTTGTGAGAATGCCTTCTGTTTGATTAGAATTTGATCTAACTGTATTGTGGCAGAAGCTTGCAACGCATCATACATTCCTTCAGACATATCAGTTCTATAAGATACGCCCCAGAAAGGGCCTTTCACAACATGTCTTCAAGAAATATTCTAGAAGGAAAGAACAATATTAATGATAGCAGTCAACTGCTAGGCTTTGCTGAGCAATGGATAGGGCAATCCATTACTTAGGTGCTAAGTAACTATTCCTATTCTTTATAATAACTATTTTACCCTGAGGGATACAATATTCTGACAGAAGAAAGAACACAGAGGTCTCTGTAGCACAGTTAATAATTAATTACAGATAGCTAATTATTCTATAGCTTTCCAAAAAAGTTCTGTTGTTGTAGGCAGGAGCAATGGAGAAAATAACAATGGGATCCTTGTACACGTACACACCCACACCCAACCAGCTAAGGTCTCCCAAACCTGGTGCCTCCATATGTTTTGGACTACAGCTCCCAGCATTCCTGACCTTTGGCCATGATGGCTGGGGCTGATGGGAATTGAAGTCCAAAACATCTGGAGAGCACCGGGTTGGAGAAAGCTGCCCTAGTTGTTACTTGTCTCAACACATGGCGCACTCCAGGAAATCAGTGCTTGAGCTACTGCGATGTCACAGAACGCTCGTAAATATTCTTAAGTCCTGAAGGCATAGGATTGGTCTTGATGGAATGTCAAAAATGAGGCCACATACTGTATGGGAGATACAAGTCAGTTTGGAAGAAAAAGAAGGCAGTAATGAAACAGTATTTGATGTTGATCCTAGGAACAGAGGCGGGCATGGGATATATTGTGTATAGGAAGTCAATACACGGGGGGAAGGAAGGAGAAGGGGAGTGAAAGCTCACAAACACCTAGAAACAGGGGTGGTCTTGTGCTGTTGGTTGGAGGGATACATTTCACACAACGTTTTACAATAATCAGCTATAATTATTATAGCTCCAGCACAATACATTGATGTAATGCAGCCTTCCCCAACATGGTGCCCAGATGTGTTGGACCACAATTTCCATCATCCCCAGCCAACATGACTATGGCTGGGAATTATGTTGTCTTAGATATGTGTTGTCTTTGTGTATACTGTTTGTGTGTTTTTATGTTTTTAAATTTTGCATATTGTATTTTTAAGGCGCAATCCTATGCATGTTTAGACAGACAAAAGTCCTACAACTCCCAGCATTCGCCAGCCAGCCATGCTAAACATGCATACAATTGCACCCTTAATGTTTTTATCTTTGTAAACCACCCAGAGAACTTCAGCTATGGGGCAGTATAGAAATGTAATAAATACAAATAAATAAATACAAACACATCTTGATGCTTCATCACTGCAAATAGCTTCTTTCCCTCCTTATTCCTCAATATATGTCTCTTGCTATTGCTGCACTGCTCTTCCTCCAACATGCACATTACAAGCTTTTAATGAAACTGAGAATAGCGATAATAATGTTTGAGTAAATAGTAACAGGCATCTCATCTGTTTCTGTGTTCTACAATTCTGTACCTGGTTATCCTGACATGAGAACCCTTTACCAGGAAGGGGTGTTCTTACTGTTGCTTGTGCAACAATATTTTCTTATCATCGCTACCACACCATTAAAAGCTCAATATAAGCAACTAAGGGAGCAATCTTGCGGCCCCCAGACAGCATCTGAGGGGCCATGCAATTGTTCGGAGTCTCCCCTCTGAGGTCAGAGACAGCACTCCCACCTCAGAAGGGAGAGTCAGAGATCCGAGCCCCCTCCCCCACCCCCTCAGAGCCAGTGCGGAAAGAACCGCGCAGGCTGCCCTCCAAGCTCAGGAACTTGAACTCGGAGAGGTGGGAAAGGGGGCGTTTCAGTGGGCAGGGGAGGAAGAGATTGGTGAGGCCAGGATACAAGCTGTCCTGAGCCTCTGCCAGTCTCCTTTCCTCTGCTTCCAAAACGTCTTTGCTAGATGGGCAAAGAAGCCCATCCAATGAAAAATGCAGGGCAGGAGGACGGGGAGGTGAAGATCACCTCCACTGCCCCTCCCGCCCTGCATGGGATGACCGTAAGCCTCCAAGTTCGGGCGCTTACAGTCATCAAGGGCACAATCCTATCCATTGCACCATAAAACAACTTTTAAAAAGCAAGCGTGAGATTTATAAACGGGCTGGCACATCACCTAAGCAGTACTGTACAATGTTATAGAGAAGTACAGCAATCCTTAAACACTGCATTCCAGAATGAAAGAAACATTATAAATCCTTCACTGCTCTGGACCATAAAGTATTTTGACAAAGCACAAGAACAACAGAAAGGCAAACCGGCATGAAGAAATCCAGTTTTGCCACAAAGATGTTTAAACAAAGCAAGTGTTCTTCTATTCTCTGACGTTCCCTTAAAAAAAAAAAAAGTCCACTGTCCAACGTAACCTAGAAAATGAGTTATTAATTGCAATGGAATCACACTCTTACAGCCACTATTTGTGCCATTAAAGGGCTTTTTCTGTGGTTGAACTCTGTGGAACTCCCTCCCTAGGGAACTCCGTCATGCCCCCTCTTTAATGAGCTTCCATCATGCATTAAAAACGTGGCTGTTCAGGCAGGCATTTGGGGTGGGTTAGGGTATTTTAGAAAATGTTTTTATTGTAGAATTTTATTTTTTAAACTGTTTTTATTGTATGTTGTACATCGCCCAGAGTGGCTGGGTGACCAGCCAGATGGGCGATTAATAAATTTAATAATAAATAAATAATAAATTAATTAATCTCTCAGAGTGTAGGTAGGAAGGCTTATTCGATATTGCAGTTTTGGCAGTTCTGTAGAAGCAATGACATCAGTAACAGAAAAATGTCAGCAGAATGCTGAAAAAAATACTCTCAAAAGGCATGTGTCAGCTGGGGAAATCGGGGAAATAGCTATACACAGGACAAGTAAGCCACCTTCACTCAAGCTTTCGAACCACACAGAGCAACGTATAATGCCATGTTGGGCAGGATTCTGTTATATAGAGGGCAATTCCCCATGACCACCAAAAGCATCATCTGGGGAAATGCAACCTGCAGTCCTGCCTGAGGATGTGAACATGTTGCCAGACTCAGATCCAGGATCAGGGCTTGACAGGGCCAGCCTTGCCATTAGACAGGGTGAACTGGTTGACTCAGACTCAGGCAGTGGATTTTGGAGCATCATGAAAGGGAAGCACATTGAAAGTTGATTTAAGGGCACAATCCTATGCATGTTTAGACAGAAGAAAGTCCTACAACTCCCAGCAGTCCGCAGCCAGCATGGGACTTTTTTCTGTCTGAACATGCATAGGATTGCACTTTTAATTTGTTGTTTTTGTATGTTTCCTGGCAGGAATGGGGAGAGGTACTCATGGGATTTTCTGCCTCATGGCTAGCTTTGGGGACTACACCTCTTTACTTGGGTGGGTGGGGCGCCCCAGGCAGTAAAACGTCTTGGTCAGCCCTTCAGATTGAGAGCGTCCAAGTGTAGAGTCCCAACCTCCTGCTCCATTGATGGACCGACAACCTCCCGACAACAAAGGGCACTCCCTCCTCTTCTCTAGGGCCCTGTCTGAAATGGCAGAAGACACCATGCAAGTCCATGCAGCAGGGTTATTACAGTGCTCGAAGGCAGATCACCTCTCAGTTGAGAGATGGAGTTCGGGCTGTTATCAGCTCCAGGATATAAGGCTCCCTTCCCCCAACCGGACACCCTCCACATGCACTGGGCTACAGCTCCATCAACCCCATGTTGCATGTGGATGATGGGAGTTGTAGTCCAAGACATCCGGAGGGCAGCAGCCTGGGGAAGGCTGATATAAGGACGCCTCGCTCCTTGTCTCTAATGCCACAGAAAAGCCCGTGGCTCTACAGATGCTGGCTAGGCTGCTCCCTGCCACCCAGCTACCCAGTCCCAGGGCCAGCTTTAGGGGTGCGTGAGCTGGGTGCTTCCCCAGGGTACCAAGTTGAAGGGGCCAGCGAGCTGAGCATGGTGACCTGGTGTTTGTTGAGGGCAAAGGAAAGCAGCCCATATCTTTATTCTTTTTTTGCCTGAGTTCTATAGGGTGTTTGGGTACTAACTGTAAAAATGAACTTCCATTCATTAGCTTTCAAGTACGTTCCTTTTTCAATTCCCAGTTTAATGTCATTTGTTCTAGATAAAAATCAGCAGGACACAGCTTTACTTTGAGGCAACTTTACAAGTGCTATGAGAACTACAAATACTAAAAAGGCCTATAGAGAATAACGGAAGAAATGCGACACTGAATGGGGAGTGGGCAGCAAGGGAGCTGCTGGTGCAGGCACTCTTGTCCCTAGGGCCAGCCCTGCCTGATCATTCCAGGTGCCTGCCGTGCTCCTCTGGCCACCTGCTCTTTGCCACTACGCCACCCTGGTCTTCTCTCGCCCTTGCCCAGAAAAGGACGCGTGTGGAATGTGTCCCCTTTGGCAAAAGGGGGACTTCCGGTGAACCATTCACAGCACCTGGTTCCGCATTTGCAAATCTCCTCATGAAATGGTTGTGTGAGTAAGGCTTTATTCTCATCAGTGGCCTTTCAAATCTGAAATGTAGTTTGGACTCCACAGTTAACACACCATGAGTGGCCAAGCTGAATGGCAAAGAAACACTGAAAGGAAGGAGAAGGAGGAAATGGAACGTGAAAGGGGATGGTCAAAAAGAAAACAAATGCACACAAAAAGCTGAAATAACAAGGAATATTATGGCACCTTAATGACTAACAAATCTATTATGGCTATTATGTGGACTATAGCATGAAGTGTTATATGCACGTGGTCATGGGCACGTATCATGACAAACCAGGTTTTTTTGGGGGGGGTTAATCCTGGGTTATCATAACTGGGCAGCAGCTCAATTACTCCTTTTTCTGAGTTGTTTATTGTGACATGCAAATCTGGAACTCTGGGTTGTTAGAGGAGAAACAACCCAGAGTTGGGCCCCATGGCTAAACCCTGGGTTCCAACTCTAGGTTATCTTTCCCGCAACAACCCAGAGTTCCAGGTTCAGACATCATGAGCAACTATCCAGAGACGTACCGTCCCTGGGTTGTTTAGCTGCAGGAGGCGTTGTCAGGCTGCCAGAAGCTAGCACACTCACTTGCTCCCACTCATTCATCACAACCCAGGCTTTAAAAATCCCTGGGTTGTTGTGACGTGTGACTGTGGGGGAGGATGGAGAAGTAAAAAGTGGGCTCAGGGGCACATGAAATGCAAAATGTACAGACAGTAATAATTACCTTATTGATAGTGGCCATTACAGTACAGTTCTTGGGTGATAACTCAGACATCCTTCAACTAATTAACATGTGTATTCTGATTTTTTTAAACAAAAACAGAACACCTTTGTTCCTGCTCAAGCCACAGGAGTCCAACCTCTCAATGAATAGTACTCCAGATGATTTGCACTGGAATCTATATTTGAAGTTCCTTTGTTCAGGAATGGCCATCTCAAAGTCTGTAACAGCTATTTAAACTCCTAGGGTTAAAAAATAAGTTGGGGGCATGGGTCAGAGCACTTTTCAAAGGAATAATTGCAGGGAACTGTACTTGTGCTCTGGTGACATTTCCTTTTTGGAAAGTTCTTGTACAAAATCCCAACACTGGTTTTTTGGTGTGTGTTTTTTAAGTGTGGGAGTTTAATGAGCAGAGGGGAGTTGAGTGGGAGAAGGGTATTACTGAAAAGAAACCTCTCGGAAAAAATTACTGCTCTCACGGATCACAGCTATAGTGTTTGAAAAAAGAAAGAAACATATAAACTCAAGGATGGTGATTCACAGTACAAAAAACCCAAAGGAAATCAAAGTGATGGATAAGCCAAGTAGGACAGAAGACAACAAAAGTGGGTGTAGACAATTTTCCAAGCTGGTTTACCACTGTGGTTCCCTGGCTAGCCTAAATGTGAAACCATTCTTATTTTTATTTTTCCTGGAAAGGGATTTAATTGTTTCCCACTATTTGTAATGAATGAATTATTATCAGTGTTGCTTCTGTATGATAAATCATTTAGAATGCAATCCAATACACACTTACCTGGAAGCCAGTCGTATTGAACTCAATGGGGCTTATTTCTGAGTAGACGTGTAGAGGATTGTACGATAACACTTTCTTTTTTTAAGATACACTGTTTCTTTAAAAAAAATAAAAAATACAGTAGTAAAAGCATCTACTGGCAATCGAATACCTCTGCATGACTGTTTGTGAAGCCAACATGACAGACAGACATAGGTAAGATTGGCCATATTGGTCTATTACATGGAACAGAAGTGGGGGATGCAAAAGCCAAAGTAGAGTAATACTTTATTAGTGACCAACCAAAATGTCACAAACTCCTGAGCATTTTGCAGATGATCAACCCTCTCATCAGAGCCCTGGTCACCCACAGTCCAGATGTTCCTGCTCATCCTTTCTCCATGCTGCTCTTCTTGGAGCAGTGAAACTCTCCATTCTGGGCGAAAGCACAATCCAGAGTAGAGGCATTTCCAAAACACACACACACACACACAGAACAACAACTCAGCCGCCTTTACCTGAGGGCTGCCGCCGGAGGAGCAAGCTGGACAGATGTTGCTGGGGATCCGAGGGCTCTCATCACTCTGGGGGTGCCTTCCGGGGCTGCTCTGACCTCTTTCTCCCAGCCCCTGGCAAGCAAGCGAGACAAGCCAAAGTTCTCCGGGAGTCCAAGCCACACGAAAGGCGAACGAGCGCCCAACGCCCGCCTGCTGGTCCTCGATCCTGCAGCCCGGATCGCTGGAGTCTCACTCTTCCAGAGCAGTGCAGGCTGGTGGCGCCGATGTCAGCGGGGCCGCGCAACCGCGCCGGGTTTCAGTCAGAACCAGACAGAGCGCCGAAGGAGCTGCCCGAGGTGCGGAACCCCACGCCCCCGAATTGGTTCGGCACCTTGGACAGCTCCTTCGGCGCTCTGGCTGAGCCCAGGGCGGATCCACAGCCCCGCTGACATCCGAGCCACCAGCCCCCACTGTGGCGGAGAATCCCCCGGGCAGCTACAGCGGCGCCCCCCGCTCCCCGCGGCAGGTGAGGGGTCGCCCGCCCCGCTCACCCGCCAGCAGCGGCCCCCTAATTCTGCCCCCCGCCCCCCGCCTCACCTCGCGCCCGCCGAGCCGTCGGCGGAAAGCCACGCGAGGCACAGGAAGAGGAGCAGGCTGCCGAGCAGCGCCAGCAGCGCCAGCAGCGCCCGCATCGTGCGCCCGCCCGCCCGCCGGCAGCCCTGGCCCCAGCCGGCCAGCCGCTCGGCCGGAGAGCGCGCCCAGGCGGCGGCGAGGCGGCGGCGGCCCCGGCGGCCCCCCGCGGCAGCCGCGGCCAGCCCGTCAGGACGGCGGCGGGCAGGGCCGGGGCGGGGCGCCGGGGGCCTGCCCGGGGTCGCGCCCCCGCCGCTCCGCGCCGCTGCCGCTCTGCTCCGCCCCGCGCCCGCCCGCCGCTCCAGTGCTGCCGCCGCCCCACGGCTCCTGGCATCAGGTGCGCGCTCTTCTGGGGCTGCCCGAGCAGATGGGGGGCGGGACGCCTGAGGCGCATCCTCCCATCCCCGGGGGAAGCGAGCCCTCGGCAGCCGTCCTTCACGGCTCTCTTCCCCGCCCTCCAGCCCGCCCTCCCGCTCCAGAGAGGCGGCTCGCTTGCTCCCCCCCCCCCGCCCCATGGCAGGCACGAGCGGAGGTTAGCAGAACCAGAGCGAGGGGACGGGAAAGGGGAAGGAAGAGGAGACGGGGAAGACCGGGGGGGGGGCGGGGGGGCGACACCAGCTTTTTTCTTTGTCCTTCTTTTTGGCGACAAATTGCAAGGAATCCATTTCTCAATGGTAAGGACTGCCCGCCCCCCTCCGGCCATCAGGTCGAGCGTGCCTCTGGGCATGGGCAGAGTAGAGCGAAGCCTCACAGTTGGAGCCTTCTTCTGAGGCGTCAAATGAGACATGACACAGAACAGCTTTCCCCTACTGGAGCCTTCCAGATGCTTCAGACTACAGTTCTCATCATTCCTGGTCACTGGCCATGACCAGTGGAGGCTGATAGGAGCTGTAGTCCAAAACATCCGGAGGGTGCCAGGTTGAGGAAGATTCAGCTCTGGACCGCTGGGTCTTTTTCTTTGGCTATGACAGCAGTCCCGGGGCCGGGGGGGGGGGGGGGAGGAAGCAGTTTGGATCAGGGCCGCATCAGTAGCAGAAGGTTTGCCAGCCAACCCTTTCCTCCTCTCCGGGTGCCACTTCCCTGACTTTAATCACTCCCACTCTCTCAAAGTTGCCACTCCCACCCTCCCAAAGAAGGGTGGTGGGGAGGCGGGCAGGGGTATCTTGTCTGCCTTCTCACACCCCCATTAGCCACTAGGACAATAGCAGCTTGAGGGGATTTAAGTTAGGGAAATGGCTTATGGAGGAGAAGGCTGTCAATGGCTATTAGTCATGATGGCTATATATTACCTCCAGAATCGGAGGCAGCATGCCTCTGTATACCCGCTGCTGGGGAACACGGGGGCGGGAGGGTGCTCTTGCACTCACGTCCTGCTTGTGGGCTTCCCATTGGGGCACCTGGTTGACTGCTGTGGGAACAGAACGCTGGACCAGAGAGGCCAGCCGGGCTCTGCTTAAGTTCTTCACCTTAATGCTTCCTTTGCCCTGTCTAGTTTGGCAGTTAGGATCTCCAAGGGAAAGAGAACAATCTGAGGTGAGGAGCTGGAATCGAAGAGGTGGGCTATTATTTTCTGTTGGGCTTGTGAGCTTTTGCTCTTTGCCCCACCCTCATCTCTGTCAGGCGGCACCCAGCACAGCCAGGCTTTCCTCCTGGTCTGTGAGGTGGGAGCCACCATGGTCCACCCCCTGATTTTCTGGGCGCCACTTTTTAAGATCTCAGGCTGTACTCCCCCCACCACTACCACCACTGACTCTCAGGGCCTAAGCCTCTGAAGACCAAGCAACCCTAATAGGCCTGGCAAGCTGTTCCTGCTCCTGCGAAGCACCTTGGATAGCTCCTTTAGAGTTCTGACTGTTTCTGATTCTGACTGATACCCGGAGCAGATTCACCGCCCCACTGACACTGGAGCCACCAGCCTCTACTGGTGTAGAAAATACTAAGCTAGATGGACAAATGGTCTGACTTGGGGATGCTGGAGAAATCCACTGCGGACTCCAATAAGGCCAGATTCCGAAGAATCCGGCCTGAGGAGTCCGCAGTGGACCAGCCCCCCTTACCTGTGCATCCTCTGGATTTCATCCAGGGTGCCTTTCCAGCTTTAAAAATGGCAAAATATATTAACGGCAGCTGCGATTAGCCTATCGTGGGAAAACTAAGGGCCAAACAAGAATGTGTAGGGATTCAAAGGACAAAGCAAGATGTGATGCTAAATGTGTCATCTCCCATTTCCAGATTTAATCCCAACAAAAATCCTGTCCCTCTGGTGTGGCTATTAGGGTTTTTTTGCGGGGGGGGGGGGGAGAGCTCCCATTAGTGGCAATGGGAGCTTTCCCACTAAGGTTAATGCACCAGGGGAGGCGATTTTCATTGGGACTGTAGCTGGGGAGGGTTTAACATCCCCACACACTGCACTTCTGATGAAAACTGGGGGCCTCTGCACCTGATATTAATTTTTTAAAACTGTGATGTGGTTTCTAATGACCCATTCAGCATCATGTCTAGTTTGCTCCTAAGTGTATAAGGGTGGAGAGACATTGATTATCCTTCCCTTCCAGCCATCATTTATCTTTCCACAGTTTCAGGAATAAGATTTGGCTTGTCAGATAGATGGTTAGCCATCAATCCCCTCATCATCAGAGACTGGAAAAGGATAGCAAAGCATTAACAATAAAAGCTGCCTTGATTCAATCAGGAGGGCTGTAGCTTAAGGGTTAAGGACATGTTTTGCATGCAAAAGGTCCCAGGTTCAATCCCTGGCATCTCTAGGGAGGAGTGGAAATAGTGGAGGCTGGTGCCTCCAATGTCAGTTAGGTGGTGATCTGAAGGCAAAAGGGACCCAAAATAACCAGCATATTGTAGCTTTAAGCTCTTAGTGTACAAAGCCTTAGGAAAGGCATCTTAATGTTTTAGAATAGGGGAAAAACTGCACAACAGCCAGGAAACTACCAAACGATGGTTGGGGGAAAGGGGCTGGTGCCAGGGGAGTGGTCGTGGCTGCTGAGGAACCCCAGAGAGCTGGATTGGGACCCTAGGAAGGCCAGATTTGGCACCCAGGCCTAAGGTTCCCCACCCCTGGTGCAGACAATACTGAGCTACCAATGAACTGTTTCTGTATAAGGCAGCTTCCTATGTTCCTAAGCCAGCGATCCAACTATTTTATCTCTAGGGATGGAGAACATGTATTCCTCCAGACACTGTAGGAATGCAACTCCCATCATCCCTTACCATTGGCTATGCTGGCTAGGGCTGATGGGAGTTGCAGTCCAACAACATCTGGAAGGCCATACGTTCTCCCCTCCCCCGCATCCTATGATTGTGCATTTAGCCTGCAATCCTATCCATACTTATTTGGGAGTCAGCCCCAATGAACACAGCGCAGATGCAGAGGATGGTGCTGCTAAAGAAGGGTCGACAAGAGAGTCCTAGTTTATGACATGCTAAAAATGGTTTTGTAAAATCTGCATTGGTCAGAACGCTCATTTGCCCAGCTTTCTCTACACATTCTCTTGGATACACAGAGAGGGAAGGGGTTGAAAACTCTTCCATTAGAGCCAAGAAAAACTCAAAAACAGGGTTAAGGTGCAATCCTATGCATGTTTAGACAGGGACAAAGTCCTACATGCTGGCTGGGGAATGCTGGGAGTTGTAAGACCTCATCTGGATTCTGGAGTACTGTGTCCAGTTCTGGGGGCCACACTCCAAGAAGGATGCAGACAAACTGGAGAGGGTTCAGGTTACTGGAAAGAAAGCCCTATGAGGAGAGACTGAAAGAACTGAGCATGTTTAGCCTTGAGAAGAGAAGACTCAGGGGAGATATGTTAGTGTTCATCAAGTACTTGAAAGGTTGTCACAGACAGGAAGGCCAGGATCTCTTCTCCATCATCCCAGAGTGCAGGACTCTGGGCTCAAGTTCCAGGAAGCCAGATTCCAGCTGAACATCAGGAAAAACTTCCTGACTGTTAGAGCAATATGACAATGGAACCAATTCCCTAGGGAGGTGGTGGGCTCTCCCATGCTGGAGGCATTCAAGACGAGGCTGGACAGCCATCTGTTAGGGATTCTCTGACTTGGATTCCTGCATTGAGCAGGGGGTTGGACTTGATGGTCTTATCCCCTTCCAACCCTACTATTCTATGGCTCTATAAACATGCATAGGATTGCACCTTAAATTAGATGCGTGTAAATGTGGTACTTCATGGCTAACCACAAGAAACCTTACTGGAATTCTAGTTTTGTGAGACATTCGGGACAGCTATCTGATAAGCATCTTGAATGCTATCACCAGATCACAGTTCCCAGAGTTCCTTGCAGGGAAGCCATAATTGACTTAAGTCTGTGGTGTGAATGGGGCTGAAGTACTGAAGAAACTTGGCAACTGCAGAATGCTCTGCTCTACTTCTATGACTGGATGTCATTTAACTTACTATAGTAAAATGATGGTATTGTGCCACAGATAACTAAAACTAAAACAAAATATTAACTGTTCCAGTCAGTCAGCTACATAAGCATTGGCACTCATACCTGAGCACTGGAAATAGAGGGAATGAAAAGGATGGTCCAATTAACTGAACTCTATTTTATTTCTGTCCTTCAGAGGTGTTGGTACAATGTGTGAGAAGGCTTTTGGTGCTCCAGAGAACATTTATTTTTAGCATGTCATAAATTAAGACTCTCTTGTTGACCGAGTACCTGTTCATACACACTCCAAATCCTACCTCACTCTCAAGGCATCTACTGAGTGGGCATTTTTGTGTGCATGAGCATGAACACAAGTGTGGCAGCAGCAGGAATCTATTTCATAATGGAAATTCACCTGCAGTGTTGAAATACGGAAGGCTTACCAATACTGCAGAATAAACTCTGGCATAACGTAGTAAGGCACACAGTATGGAGCATCTGGAATGTTAAAACTATTTTATGGTAAATTTGAAATAGCTACAGGGCATTCAGCAAAGCAGAAATGAAGTCTAGGGTGAGATAAAGACATAAAAGCAACCTCCCTCAATCAGGGCATTGTCTGTCTAGCCCAACATCCAGTCTCCAGTGGTCAACTAGTAGGGAATGAAGCAGAGTATGAAGTCATTAGTCAACAGTTCACTCTATTGCCTGCCCCTAACATCTGGCATTCAGAAGTCTACTATCTCTGAAGACGGATATTCCATTTAGCTATCATGGATAAATGAATTCCAGCGTGGGCCCAGTTAGATGCTTCTTTCGTACATGTGTGGCCCAATCCTACACACACTTACTCCAGATTAAGTATGAAGAGGGCCAGCTGCACATGTAATGTGAAGACGGTTCAATGTTGGGAAATTCTTGTGAGTTCAAGGGGATCTCAGATAAGTGTGCCACAATTGTAGCCTAGATTGGCCCTCCTGCCCCAGTTCTATTTCTAGGCAAGGGAGTTATATCCATCTATTAGATGCTCATGAAGCAGAAATTCAATTCCCTGGTTATCTTCAGTCCGATCCTCCAATTATATTAATGCTCGGTTACTGGGCTGTTGAGCAGTGTCATCAAAGCAAAGTGCTTGAATAAAGTGAGAGCAAGCATGGTAAAAGGGCAAGTCATCTGACCAGTGCATGAAGTGTCAAGAATGCTATTTTTAGAATTTCTTTTTAAAAATGCTTCCATTTTTAACCTCACTTTCACATTTCCACCTTCAACTGATTCTTTCTCTATGGCATGGATAGATGTAAGATCTCACTGTTCCACAGAAGGCACCAGTAACTTTGATCCAAGATTTGTCTTCTGAGAGCAGAAGGGCTCCACTTGCAGATAGGCCTTCCACCCAATTTGGGGAGAATCGATCTACCCACCGCACCACAGCTCACCCAATTCAGCCGGGTCTTCTGACTCTCTGTGTAGCATTTTCGGGGAATGGAGGGGGGAGGAGCAGGCAGGGAAGTCCGCTTCTGCTCTCACGGTTGATCAGGCTTAAATCTGGATCCAACCCCAAGGCTGTAATCTTGCTCAATCAACATCAAGAGGAGTTTTGCCAGTGGTTTCTATCGGATTAGGACTGCACCCTAATAATGCATCTTTATTAAGCTTTTTGGGGTGATCAAATGACTTTGTTAAAAAGCTATAATGGCCTTCCACTAGGGATGATGGAGAAATCTGTTTAGGGGGTGGGGTTCAACGGTGGGGTTCCAAGCCCCCCCCCCGACTTCATTTCGGTTCCTGCTGTGGTGGCCGACTTGATCTGCAGCGGGTCAGGCTAAAATATTCTGAGAATTTTGTGCTTTGATTTGCAAAACTTTCTGAACAATTTGCGCATATTACCACCACATTTGTGCAAATTTGGCTGGAATTTGCACAAATTGCTCAGAAATTTGTGCAAACTGCAGAACCTTCCAAAAAATAGGCAAAAAAGCTCCTGGAGTTCGGGGAACTGGCTGCAGCTCAGCTCGCAGATGCAAAGTGAGTTGTACACACCGCGGAACTCTGTCAAGCCAAAAAAGAACCAGATTTCCCAGCAACAGACATCCCTATGCTCCACCCATTTTACTTTGCAGATGGCGATATCAGGGCCAATGCGGGCAAGGGGGAGGGGTCACAGATCAGTCATGGATCACACGGCTTTTGTCTTGAAGATCCCAAGTTCAGACCCCAGTATCCCCATTCAAAGGGTTATCACAGCCTTTCCCAACCTGGTGTCCTCCAGATGTGTTGGACTGCAACTTCCATAATTCCCAGCCAGCAGGACCAATAGCTGTGCTGGCAGAGGATGATGGGAGTTGTAGTCCAACACATCTGAAGGGCCGCCGGTTCCTTACCCCTGATGTAGATGATGAAGAAAATGTGTTTTCTGTTGCTCCCACAGGTAGGACCTGATCTAGTGGGTTCAAACTGCTAGAAAAAGGATTTCAACTAGACATTAGGAAGAACATGCTGACAGTACAAATTGTTTGGCAGTATAGCAGGCTGCTTTGGATGTTGGTGGACTCTCCTTCATTGGAGGTTTTTAAGCAGAGGCTGGGTGGCCATCTTTTGGGAATGCTGTAGTAGTAGATTTCCTACATTGGCAGTTGGTTGGACTACATGACCTTTGAGATCCCTTCCAATTCTATCATTCTAAGAGGGTCATAGAATCATAGAAAAGTAGGGTTGGAAGGGGCCTATATGACCATCGAGTCCAACCCCCTCCTCAATGCAGGAATCCAAGTCAGAGCATCAAGGTCTTTGACAGGAAGGGTGGGAAAGACCAATGTGCAAGACCCAGTGAAGGCTGGTGGCTCCGATGTCAGTGGGGCAGTAAATCCACTCCAGGTTTCAGTCAGAACCAGTCAGAACTCTAAAGGAGCTATCCAGGAAGTAAAGCACCTTGAATACCCACCAGCTTCCACTGGGACCCTGAACACCTACCACAGCAAGCAGCACTGTGTTAGATATATCCAGAGCTTAGCATCCAGCCTGTTTTTAAACTATGTATTTATTTGATTGGTTGATTTCTATTCTGCCTTTCAATCCAGAAACCCCAAAGTGGCTTACATAAAAATAATAAAATATAATTACATTAGGGCTGCTTCTACTCCCTCTGAAAGATAGCATTGCTCTGTGGTTGTATATATTATCCCTTCAAACACCCAGTTCTTATTAGGCCGGAGTGGCACTTCACATCATTGTTCATCCCATCTCACATTCCTGATTTCTGACAGTTGGATGGGCCATTACCTGGATGCATGTCCCTTGCTCTTTTCACAGCCTAAAGGCCAAGAGGGAGGAGCCAGGTCAGGGTTAGGACTCTTTGCAGAGAAAAATATATAATCTGCAGGGGACTGACATATGTAAAGACCAAATGCAATCCACCCTAAAAATATCTCCTGTGGTCTTCAGCAGCTCCCATTCATTTCACTGGGACTCACACTATAAAGCGCCCTGGTGGATTGTGGCCCTTGGCTGTATGAATTCTATTGAAATCAACCCTAAAGTGCTAGAACTGAAGGGTCCCGTGAGAGGTTGTAAACAGGGGCACATTTAACTTACAGCCTTAGACCAGCCTTCCCCAATGTGGTGCTCTGGATTACAACTCCCAGCACTGCTGGCTGGGGGATGCTGGGAGTTTGGGACTTTTCCCAGTCTAAACATGCATAAGTTTGTGCCCTTAATTATTACATATGGATTTAGAAAAGGGCTCATCAATGTACAATGATAATTATAGCCTCAATGATGCAGCAATTTCTCTTTTCAAAGTGCGTGTGCAAATTAACACCACTACACTTTCCTAGTAAACTCCTCACACATTTAGAACTTTAATTGCTGTTAAGAAGCCCATTTCCCCCCCCCCTTCCTCAAACATGTACTTTGAAGCGGAAAGCATGACTGGTTGAAGTCTGGTCAGATATACCATTCCGTCTTCACAAAACTATAGGCAAACTCCCCCCTGCCCCGCCCCCCACCCCAATAACTGTTCTGCTTAGTATGGACAGAGCTCCCAAACATATCATGAATGGCTAATGTTGACCTAAGTCCTAAACTGGTAATTCGGAGCACATCTTGCTAGTGCTTGAAGAGATCTGCTAGTTCCTGGTCTATTTATGACAGGTGAGCAACCCTCCAGATGTTTTGGCTTACAACTCCCATCATCCTCCCCCCCAGCTATGCTAGCTAGG
Source organism: Heloderma suspectum (assembly GCF_057233095.1). Taxonomy (NCBI): domain Eukaryota; kingdom Metazoa; phylum Chordata; class Lepidosauria; order Squamata; family Helodermatidae; genus Heloderma; species Heloderma suspectum. The sequence goes on from NC_139462.1 coordinate 198,611,462, forward strand.
GCTGACAGAAGTTGTAGGCCAAATATAAGAGCACAATGCATAGAATCATAGAGTTGAGGGAGGCCTTGTAGGCATCTATTCCAACCCCCATAGAAATCCAGAGCTAGAGCATTCCCAGCATATAGCTGCCCACTTTGGGACCTGGGTACCCACCCAAAGGACTGTCACTCCTAGATCAGCATGCTGGTACACTGAGATCATCTTCAGAAGCCCTCCTATGGGTGCCTGTGTCATCAGCGGAGAATCCAGCAGCAACTGGGAGATGGCCTTCTAGGTCATAGTCTCCTGCTTATGGAATTCTCTCCCCAGGGGGACTTACCTGGTGCCAATGCTTTTATTCTCATCCTCATGTTTTGTTTGCTGCCTTGGGTAGACTTGGCCCAGAAAGGCAGCTTATAAATATTTAAATATAACTAACTAACTAACTAAATAAATAAATAAATAATAAATGTGGATGTGCTTTAGGTGCCAGATGAAGAGCATTTTTATTTGGCCAGGTTTGCAATCGTTGGGGGGGGGAGTAATTGCAGCTGAAAGTGTAATCGACTGTAGATCTGCTCCGTGTTGCTTTATTGATATGATGTAAACTGCCTTGGGAATTTTTCTTAATTGAAGGGCTGGTTTATATTTAAATAAATATAAATATAGACATCAATTAAATAAATAAGTTTCTCTATGAACATATGATCTCAACCTGTAGATCAGGGCTGAAGATCCTGTGGATCTCCAGATGTTGTTGAAATCCATTTTCCATCTGCCCCAGCCACCATGGTCAGTGGTCAGAGATTATGGCGGTTGTTGTTTAATTTGCTTTAATGTGTAATTGTAAGATTTTATATATTGGATTTGTGTTTTGTTTTTAATGCTGTGTGCACCGTGATGGGATCCTGTGGATGCAGGGCAGTCAATACATTTTAAAATAAATCAAGAATAGTCCAAAACATCTGGAAGGCACCAAGTTGGAGAAAGTTGTGCTAGGCTAAACACAATGGGTCAGATCTAGTGATTCTGATCCTATGATAAAAGGACTCCTATCCAGTGGACACTGGTGGCTCTGATTTCAGTGGGGCTATAAATCCATTCTGGGTTTCAGTCAGAACCAGAATCCAAATTGCTGAACCCTATCCCCAAAATGGGTTCAGCACCTTGGGTTGCTCCTGAAGAGTTCTGGCTGGCTTTTACTGAAACCCAGAATGGATTCAGAGCCCCACTGAAATCAGAGCCATCAGCTTCCACTGCTCCTATCAGTGGAAGGATTTGTTCTATTGGAGGAAGACTCCAGCCATTGGAGGAAGGGAACTCTCCATAACCTTTGAGTACTGACTTCATATTCCATGTATAAAAAACTAGGAAGTCTCACGCTCATTGCCTAATGCTGGAAGCTGCTGCTTTAGCGGTGGTAGCATAAGCCTCAGCATTCATAAATGGCCCCTAAAGCAGGATCATAGGTTGAGGAAGCCCATGCATTCTCTATTTCAGTGCAGCAGACTGAATAAACCCCTTTCCTGTCGCCAGATGCATGGGCCACATTTGCTTCCCTTACTGTCTGTGACAGTTAAATTGCTCTGCCCTCTAAAGGACTGTTTGGGGAAATGCTCAGTGTAGCATGAGCTGTCATGTAGTGAGGAAACAAGGGAGAGAACCGCATCACACATGTTGCCATGCATTCCTCCACAGACCATGCTCAATGGCCCATCATTGATCAACAGACCACCATTTGAGAAAAGATGCTTTCAAAGATGCCAGTGAATAGTGCAGTCTGAGCCCCTTTGCATGTTCTCTCTCTCTCTCTCTCTCTCTCTCCCCCCCCCCCCCGCCCCATGATACAGCAGAGCTGGGAAGAACCAGACAGGGATAGGAAGAAGACACAAGTTAGAGGGGACTTAGGAACTGGGAGGCTGATCTAGTTGTGCTCCTCACAGATACGCAATACAACAGAAAATCTATACACCTTTCTTTCTTTCTTTCTTTCTTTCTTTCAAAAGGTCTTTAACCTGCCTCTCAGGGCACTCTAACCTCACAAGGCAGCTTACAAGACACTAAGGGCACAATCCTATGCATATTTAGACAGAAAAAAGGCCTATAACTCCCAGCATTCCCTAGCCAGCATGTCCTAAACATGCATAGGATTGCATCCTCAAACACATAAAAATACAATTGCAATTTCAACATTTAAATGACAAAATTATACGTACATACCTACCAAAAAAATAACCTGTAGCAGCTAAAGAGCCAACACAACTCAACCAAATGCAGCCTGGAGTGAACGGGCCTTCAGAATTTACTTGGTAGTAAGTCCCATTGAACTCACTGACGCTTATTTCTGAGTGGAGGTGTATAGGATTTCTCTCTCTCTCTCTCTCTCTCTCTCTTTTTTAACCATTCCTCAGCTTTCCCCAGCCTTATGATCCTGAGAAAATCTATTCCAAAGGCCTCAGGGATGGCAGGATCCATTCTCAATGCCTGAATGCTTTCAATAAGATCTTATTGCCTTGGCTCCAGGGGTCAAGCTACGCTCATTCCACTTCTCTAGATGGTGAGATATTCCAGGGGTGCAGTGCTTAGTGGAGTTTAGTTTCCTTTGAAGGTCACTGGAAACTTATGGCAGTACATGTTTTTCATGTTTATTTGCAGATATACAGGTTGAACCTAAATGTCCATGGTCCTGAGGCATCACACACAATTGCCTAGAGGTGAGCCTTGAAGGACAACATCTGACTTGGATTCCTGCATTGAGCAGGGGGTTGGACTCAATGGCCTTGTAGGCCCCTTCCAACCCTACTATTCTATGATTCTATGATTCTGTGATCTAGCTCAGATCACGCATGGAGTATATGAAGGCATGGAGGAGAATTCTAAAGAGGGAAAGCAGCGTAAAGCTATCAAACACAACATTAGCCCTTGTCCCCACAGGACATATCTCTCCTTCATCAGCATTCCCCCCCTGTATACAGTATCCAACATCCAAATAAATGAAGGACCAAGTACAATTTATTATTTCCAGGAGATGCTAGTCTTCCTAAATTAGCCTGGATAGTGGAGGGTTTTGTTTTTGTTTTGTTTTTTGCATATGAGCATTTACAACACGTTCCCCAAATGCGCTCTGCTGTTCATACACACTCACAGTTTGAATTCTCAAGGAATTATGATGAAACATGCTGCGAATGCAAACTTAGCATAACGCATAACGTTCCAACAGGCAAGTGGCATGATGTCGAACTCAGGCAGAGCAATTAGTTCTAATACCGCTGGTAAGAGGACACGCCAGCACAATAACATCAGCTCTGAAACAAACCAGATCAAGTTACATTTACCCCGTTCCTTTCAACATGCCAATTATTCCATAGGCAGGTGGACTTGCACCTAGACTTCAGATGTTGTGCATATAGCTGAAAGAAGCAATACAAGTGCCGTGCTTCCAGGGGAAAAGGACAGAAGCACTGCTTGAGTATAACCTATCTGCCAAGCCAATTATCTGAAATCAGTGTCCATTCTGCACTTTCCTTCAGAGGAGAGGGCTGGAATGTAATCATCAAGTACATTTATGGCAAAAAAAAGTGTTTTCCTTAGATTTTACAATATTCCTATCTCTGTCATGTTGAGCTTGGTTATGATTCATTACCGCCAAACCGATGCTCTTCAAATCATGAAGTTACACACATTGTCAAGCATATGGCATAAGCTAAAGAATTCCTGCTTGCCTCAAGTCAGTATCTTTCCTCTGATGTTCTGCCATTTCAGTTTTAGGAGGCCATTCAGAAATTGTTGTTGTTCAGTCGTTCAGTCGTGTCTGTCTCTTCGTGACCCAATGGACCATAGCACACCAGGCCTACCTGTCCTCCGCTCTCTCCCAGAGTTTGGTCAGGTTCATATTCATTGCATCGGTGATGCTATCTAGCCATCTCATCCTCTGCCGTCCCTTTCTCCTTTGCCTTCAATCTTTCCCAGCATCAGGGTCTTTTCCAGTGACTTTTCTCTTCGCATTAGGTGGCCAAAATATTTGAGCTTCAGCTTCAGTATCTGTCCTTCCAAGGAGCACTCAGGGTTGATTTCCTTTAGGATTGACTGATTTGACCTCCTTGCAGTCCAGGGGACTCGTAAGAGTTTTCTCCAGCACCACAGTTCGAAAGCATCAATTCTTCGGCGCTCAGCCTTCCTTATAGTCCAGCTCTTACAGCCATATGTTGCTACTGGGAAAACCATAGCTTTGATTATACGAACCTTTGTCAGCAAGGTGATGTCCAAGAAGCAAGCGTCTTTTAATTTCATGGCTACAGTCACTATCTGTGGTGATCTTGGAGCCCAAGAAAATAAAATCTGTCACAGCTTCCATTTCTTCCCCTTCCATATGCCAGGAAGTGATGGGGCCAGATGCCATGTTTTTTTAATGTTGAGTTTCAAAACAGCTTTTGCACTCTCCACTTTCACCCTCAATAAGAGGCTCTTTAGATCCTCTTCGCTTTCTGCCATTAGGGTTGTATCATCTGCATATTTGAGTTTGTTGATAATTCTCCTGGCAATCTTAATTCCAACCTGTGATTCATCCAACCCGGAGTTTCTCATGATGTACCCTGCATATAAGTTAAATAAGCAGGGCAACAATATACAGCCTTGTCATACTCCTTTCCCAATTTTGAACCAATCGGTTGTTCCATGTCTGGTTTTTACTGTTGCTTCTTGACCCTCGTACAGGTTTCTCAGGAGACAGGTAAGGTTGTCTGGTAGTCCCATCTCTTTAAGAATTTGCCACAGTTTGTTGGGATCCACACAATCAAAGGCTTTAGCGTAGTCAATGAAGCAGAAATAGAATTTTTTTGGAATTCTCTTGCTTTCTCCATGATCCAGCGAATGTTGGCGATTTGATCTCTAGTTCCTCTGCCTCTTCGAAACCCAGCTTGTACTTTCGGTAGTTCTCGGTTCACATACTGCTGAAGCCTAGCTTGTAGGATTTTGAGCATAACATTGCTGGCATGTGAAATGAGCACAATTGTGTGGTAGTTTGAACACTCTTTGGCATTGCCCTTCTTTGGAATTGGAATGTAAACTGACCTTTTCCAGTCTTGTGGCCATTGTTGAGTGTTCCAAATTTCCTGGCATATTGAGTGCAGCACTTTAACAGCAGCATCTTTTAGGATTTTAAATAGCTCAGCTGGAATACTGTCATCTCTGCTAGCTTTGTTGTTAGTAATGCTTCCTAAGGCCCACTTGACTTCACTCTCTAGGATGTCCGGCTCAGGTTCAGTGACCGCACTATCATGGCTATCAGGGACATTCAGATCTTTCCTGTATAGTTCTTCTGTGTATTCTTTCCACCTCTCCTTAATCTCATCTGCTTCTGTTAGGTCCCTGCCTTCTTTGTCCTTTATCATGCCCGTCTTTGCACAAAACGTTCCCTTGAGATCTCCGATTTTCTTGAAAAGTTCTCTAGTCTTTCCCATTCTGTTGTTTTCCTCGATTTCTTTGCATTGTTCATTTAAGAAGCCTTCTTGTCTCTCCTTGCTATTCTCTGGAAATCTGCATTCAGTTGGATATATCTTCCCCTTTCTTTCATCAGCTACTTGTAAAGCCTCATCAGACAGCCACTTTGCTTTCTTGCATTTCTTTTTCTTTGGGATGGATTTCGTTGCTGCCTCCTGAACAATGTTACGGACCTCCGTCCATAGTTCCTCAGGCACTCTGTCTATCAGGTCTAATCCCTGAAATCTATTCCTCACCTCCACTGTATATTCATCAGGGATATGATTTAGGTCATACCTGAATGGTTTAGTGGTTTTCCCTACGTTCTTCAATTTAAGCCGAAATTTTGCAAGAAGCAGCTCATGATCTGAGCCACAGTCAGCTCCAGGTCTTGTTTTTACTGACTGTATGGAGCGTCTCCATCTTTGGCTGCAAAGTACATAATCAATCTGATTTCGATATTGATCATCTGGTGGTATCCATGTGTAGAGTCGCCTCTTGTGCTGTTGGAAAAGAGCGTTTGCTATGATCAACGTGTTCTCTTGGCAAAACTCTATTAGCTTTTGTCCTGCTTCATTTTGTACACCAAGGCCATGCTTGCCTGTTATCCCAGTGATTTCTTGACTTCCTACTTTAGCATTCCAATCCCCTATGATGAAGAGGACATCTTTTTTTGGTGTTAGTTCTAGAAGGCGTTGTAGGTCTTCATAGAACCGATCAACCTCATCTTCTTCGGCCTCAGTGGTTGGGGCATAGACTTGAATTACTGTCATGTTGAATGGTTTGCCTTGGATTTGTACTGAGATCATTCTGTCATTTTTGAGATTGTACCCCAGTACTGTTTTCCCACCCTTTTATTGACTATGAGCACTACTCCATTTCTTCTAAGGGATTCTTGCCCACAGTAGTAGATATAATGGTCACCTGAATTAAATTCACCCATGCTTGTCCATTTTAGTTTGCTGATTACCAAGATGTCGATGTTCAATCTTGCCGTCTCATGGTTGACCACCTCCAGCTTACCTGGATTCATTGATCTTACATTCCAGGTTCCTAAACAATATTGTTCTTTACCGCACTGGACTTTCTTTTCACCACCAGACACATCCACAGCTGAGTGTCCTTTTGGCTTTGGCCCAGCCGCTTCACTCTTTCTGGTGCTACTTAGAAATTCCCTCTGCTTTTCCCCACTAGTATATTGGACACCTTCCAACCTGAGGGGCTCATCTTATGGCGTCATCTCTTTTAGCCTTGTGATACGTTCCATGGGGTTTTCTTGGCAAGAATACTGGAGTGGGTTGCCATTTCCTCCTCCAGTGGACCACATTTTGTCAGAACTCTCCACCATGACCTGTCCGTCTTGGGTGGCCCTGCACAGCATAGCTTATGGCTTCACTGAGTTACGCAAGCCCCTTTGCCACAAGGCAGTGATCCATGAAGGGATGCATTCAGACATGCAAACCAGCTATTTCTTTTCTCTCCATGTGAACCTCCCTGGAGCCACAATATGAAATTGGGCAATGGTAGCAGTCCATCCTTCCAGTTCCTAATCTTTGTCATTACACCAGGAATCCCATGTGCTGGCATACCCGTGACATTAAGCAGTGATTCCTGTGAGCTACAGCAACTGTATATGTGGCTGTCGTTATGGTGCCAACGTCATGGTGGCATTTTGAAAACCTGTTTTGCATCCCCTGTGCCTTCCTATGAGTACAGGCTGGTGGTGATGGCAGTGGTGCTCATGTATCACTGGAATCACAGCAAAGTGCTCATGCAGGGACCACTGACAACCAGTAGCATAGTGGAGCCGGGGTTTGCAGGGTTTACAGCACTGGCATTTTTTGAGTAGCAGAGATGCTGAGGTCATCTGCCAGCCCCTTCTCAGACTGCCCTGTTGCCTCTGAGCTTAGCAGCAATTCCCACAGTAGCTGGGGATAATATATTGTTCCAGATCATAATGCAATGTATTTTGGGGTGGCTTGGTCTTGAAGGGCTTTACAAAAGACCTGTTCCTGGAGGAGATGACAACTGCTAGAATGGGTTTGTTGACATGGATCAGCATAGCTGCCTGAATGTTTGGACTCTCCTTGGGGGCGTGGCTATGGGAACTGTCATGATGCGTGTCTGCCCTTCAAAATTTACCATTGTGCAGCTGCTGACAACTGTGAACCAGCTTTCAGGGTGCCACCTTTGGTTGCTGAGAAATGTCCAGGAATGTCCTCCATACATCAGCATGGTTGCATGACTCCTCCATGGTAAGGACACATGGCAGGATACCTTATTGGAGTAAAGTGTTTGGGAAGGGCACTGACAATCCAGGGTCAGGCATTATAGGGCTCAAACGAAGAGGCCTGCAGGGTGAGCACCAATTCCCTACTCCCTGCACCAAAGAATTTCAAAGGGTTTGAGCCATCCCCTAATTTGGGTAGGTTCTGGGTAGGATGTCATGGGTCATAGCAGGCATATTTGAGAGCCAGTCAGGGCTGGTTCCAGGGTTGAAGAGGCCCGGGGCAAAGTCTTTCTGGTGGCCCCCTCCCCCACTGATGGATCCTGGCAGGCTTACCTGGCAGTGGTGATGGGCAGCAGCAGCAATGCTCAAGCGCTATTGGCTGGCCAGGTCAAGCTGCCATTTACACATGCCACAGTGTCTGGCATGATCTACACTGAAGGCACTGCTGGAAATTTAAATGGTGGCTAGAATCAGCCACCTGGTGGCCCAGGGCTTCTCTCTGTTTCTCCTTTTTCCAGTCTTAACTTCAGTTCATACCAAACTCTGAGATTTTTTTAAAGTTTGCATCAAAATTCATATGCATTTTTATGTGCATTTCTCCTAATACATGTATTTTTGTACATAATTTTGCCTAATATACACATTTTGGGGGGAAGCACATTTCCTAACAGCATGCCTTTTTTAAAGTTATTCTCACTAAAATTTGCCTTTTTATAAGCCTTTTTGGATTGGAGAACTGCACTGCAAAATTTGGAGGTGGGAATTTTGAAGGATAAGTGAGTTTTGGTTTTGCATATTTGTTTGAAAGTGCAAAATTAGGAAACAAGGGATCACATTTCTCCCCCATCCCTGGGCACTGCCAGGCAGGCAGCTGGTGCCAGTTCATGGCACCAGCTCCATACATTATGGGTTTGGGACCTTGGCCTTTGTCTGCAACTGGAGCCATTTTCTTATGTCATGGAGAACTTGTCTTATGATCTCACCAGTCTCGGACAGCTAAGGTTATGAAACCTTTACAATATGAGTGGCTAATTAATTGCTGCTGCTGGGGGGAGGACGAGTAATATCTCAAAGGGTGGTGATTACTCCCCCCTACAGAAAGGGTTAAAGCAGGGGTGCCATATTTCTTTCAGCCTGTGGGCCAAATTCAGTTTTGGAGCTTTTGGTGTATGCATTACAGTGCTGAGTGGTGCTGAAGGCCAAAGGGTGCTGTGCCAAAGGTAATGACAGTGGTGCCAAAAACGTCACCATGTTTTAGCTCAAAGTCCTTACTGCCAGTAACTAAGCCTTAGGCGAGTCCAGGGATGTCAGAGAAATCCACAACGGAATCAAAAGAATTCAGATTTCTATGAATCTGTTCCATGGATTCTGCAGCAGACTGGCTTTTCCAAAGTCACATGGATTCCGTAGACTTGTGGACCTTTTCTTTAACTTTCTGAAATTTTATGCAAATTTAGTCATTGAAAAATACGTAAAATTTAAAAAGAACATGAGCCAAAAATGCGCATTTCCCCTATAAGTTAAAGCATGAAAAGGCACATTTTGGGGGCAATTTGTGCATTTTCGCAAGTATGAATTTGCACAAATGCAAATTTGCGCAAATTTAGGATATTGGAAAAAAAATCTGATTCTATCATGAGTGGAGAATGGAACAAAAGGCACCTGACAATTTGCGAAACACAGATGGAAAGGATTTTACAACATCCTCACATCCCTAGGCAAGGTGTTTCAGCCTTTTAGAATGGGAAAAAACTGCAAAAGCTGGAAAACCACCTAACAATCAGCAGTCAAGGGAAGAGGGTGAGGCCAGGAGAAGGAGGTGGGGCCATCTGGCCTGTGAGCCCAAGGTTCAGCACCCATGGATTAAAGTATGTGAGTCAGGCCAGTAGAATTCTATGTGTGTATCACCCTTTGAAGACACCATGAGAGTCAACAAGTACTTCTAGAGTCCCATCCTTTGCTTGGCTTAGCTAGCTACATTAGCTTGAATCGTTCTTTAAGCTACTATCTTAAGAAATGAGTTTCATTTAAAGCCTGTAACTGTGATCATGTACATACAGCTCCCTTTCAGCCTACGCTAGTTGATCTCATAGGGAACAGGTTTCCGAGAGAGGCCACTGGGCTATCTGGTCTGCCTGCTCCAGGCATCTGCTGAGCTCCTGGCTTCACAGGAGTGCCACAAGACATCCCATTCCATGGCAGGTTTCTGGCAGTGGCTGGCCCTGCCAGCAACAATTTATTGAAAGCCTTCATTATCTAACTCGGAACATGCAGCACGATGAAAAGGGAGGACTGAGATTATTATTTGTACTGAGCTGTGAATATGCAAGGTGATTTCAATAGATAAAGCCTGCCCAACAAAGAGAAGTCTAAAGAACAAGACATTCCCAAAGGCAAGCAGGTGCAAGCTTGGAAGGTTGCAGCACAGAGCCGAAGCAGACACTGCAGCTGGAAAGCTTATTTACTTGATGTGATTACATTATTGTATTTATTTCATTTCTATACCTCCCAATAGCCAAAGCTCTCTGGGCGGTTCGCAAAAATTAAAACCAAAAGCACAGGATAAAACAATATAAAATATAAAAACATTAAAACCACAATATAGCAATACAACTAGAATAAAACCTAGCAGCAATGCAGAGATCTAAAATACAGATTTAAAACACCAAAGCTAACAGACTAGGAAGCCAAAATGCTAAAATGCCTGGGAGAATAAAAAGGTGTTCACTTGGCACCAGAAGGAATACGATGTAGGTGCCAGGCGAAAACTTCCCTAAATGTATAACCTACCAACCACTTAATATTTTAAAATATCCAAATGTAAGTATAAGTCAGTAGAATCTGGTGGCTCCAATGTCAATGGGGCGGTACTGTGTCCAGTTCTGGGCACCACACTTTAAGAAGGATGCAGACAAGCTGGAAAGGGTTCAGAGGAGGGCAACAAAGATGATCAGGGGACTGGAAACAAAGCCCTATGAGGAGAGATTGAAAGAACTGGGCATGTTTAGCCTTGAGAAGAGAAGACTGGGGGGAGATATGATAGTGCTCTTCAAGTACTTGAAAGGTTGTCACAGAGAAGAAGGCCAGGATCTCTCCTCAATCATCCCAGAGTGCAGGACATGGGATAATGGGCTCAAGTTACAGGAAGCCAGATTCCGGCTGAACATAAGGAAAAACATCCTGACTGTTAGAGCAATACAACAATGGAACCAATTACCTATGGGGGTAGTGGGCTTTCCCACGATGGAGGCATTCAAGATGAGGCTGGACAGCTACCTGTCAGGGATGCTGTGACTTGGATTCCTGCCCTGAGCAGGGGGTTGGACTCGATGGTCTTGTAGGCCCCTTCCAACCCTACTATTCTATGAATCCACTCCGGATTTCAGTCAGAACTCTAAAGGAGCTATCCAAGATGTGAAGCATAGCTCCTTTACAGTTCTGACTGAAACCTGGAGTGGATTCATAGCCCCACTGACATCAGAGCCACCAGCCTCCACCTAGGAATCTGCCTGTGCTACTGCCAGAGATCCACCACTGTTTCAGTCAAATCCAGCCTCTATGCAAAAGCCAGGACACTCTTACTACAGTTGTTTGATTAATCTTCAAGGACTTTGAGGGGGTCGCATTTTCCCCCCCTTGGGTTTGGTTTTCTGTGTGTGTTTTGCATTTGATACATTTAATTCAATTACATGAACAAGACTCCTTAAAGCTATTAATATCTGGCAAAATTCTGAACGCCATTTGGATGTAGCTAGCTCCCCTTTAATAAGTGACTGATGGCATAAAAGCATAGGTAATTCTGAATACAGATATTTCCTTTGGTGCTAGGAGAGAAGATACATTTGCGTACACAAAAGTATCCACGTAATATACTGCTTCCCATAATACAGTGAACCCAAATTCTTGCTTTTAAACAAAGAAGCAGACCCCACAGATTTCCAGACTTAATGTGCACATGAGAGCTGTTGTTATGGTTGTTGCTTTAAATTTGTAGATCAAATATGTTTAGGATTATGCCAAACCATTGCTGTTGGAATTGTGTTTGAATTGTGCTTATCATGTGCAAGCCACTGAGATTTTACAATTCTGACATTTAAATCATAAGCATCATAATTTCCCCCCAAAATGCGTTTACTAAGATACTCCTTACAAACCGTAAGAGTTCATATACTAACACTTATACTAAAAGCTCAACAAAAGCATATACGGGGCTTTTAGCATAAGCCTTTATTTTGAGCTAGAAAAGAGTTGGCTTGAGTTAATAAATCCCATTATTCACTGTAGAGTAGCTTGCATCATTTCTAGAGCTTAATTGTCTGTATCCCACCAGTTAGTCACATAGATTGTTCTATTCATCTGAATTAATTAGACTCAGATGTTAACTTGCTGTGCAATTTATAACTTCCGATGCTTGACAATTGCTTCAGGACTAAAAATATATCACTTAGAGCACAATCCTATTCATGTTTAGGCAGAAAAAAGTCCTACAACTCTCAGCATTCCCCATTCTGGGAAATGTAGGACTTCTTTCCATCTTAACATGCATAGGATAGCACCTTTAGGCTCTGTATAAGAACGTGTGAAGGATGAACCTGTGACATCCTGCACAAGGTCACTGGATAACCCAGAGTAACTTAGTTAGTTAGTTAGTTGTTTAGTTATTGCATTTATATCCCATCTTTTTCCCTCTAAGGAACCTAAAGTAGCATACATTGCCTCCTCCTTCGTTTTATCCTCCTCCTCTGTTTTATCCTCACAACAACAACCCTGTGAGGTGGGCTGGGCTGAGTGTCTGTGACTGGCCCAAACTCACCCAATGAGCTTCCGTGGCCAGGTGGGGACTAGAACCCAGGTCTCCTGACTCCCAGTCCAACACTCCAGCCACTACACCACACTGGCACACAGGTTAGTAGCCTGTCCTGTCCATTGGGTCCAGACTCACAATAATTTTATCCATAATAATCTGCTGCCACCATCTCCTGAACTAGAGAGAGTATTAGTTCCACAAACACCCAGTAGAAAAGAGATTGAGAACTTCATTAGAACCACGGTAAGGCTTTTTCTAATTCCTGCTTAGGCATAACTAACAACTAAGTTTACGATTCTATATCCATTTATTTGGATATTTGGTCCACTTTTGTTGAAGCCTGTGTATAATTGCTAGAAAGTTGTATCTGTATCTATATCTATCTATGCACATTTCATATGAATTTATTGATATGGATATACACAAATCTATGTATGTATATAATTTTTTCATCTTCTTCCCCTCTCATTTCTTTTTATAAATTTTGTTGCTGAAGTTTTACAATAAAAAATGAATTTAAAAAAAATTGGGGGAAGGAGCAAAGAAAAATAGATGGATCACTACTGGCCCTGGAGAGCATTGTTAATACGGGCAGGATGAGGTGCCTCAAGGAGATTTAAGTCTTGGCAGGATCAGAGTCAGAGAAGCCAGCATGTACTGGAGACATCTTGCAGAGTCATGTTACCGGTCATGTTGTGTGTGTGTGTGGCACATCTTTAAGGATGGACTCATTCAGCCTTCCCCAACCTTGTGCCCCCCAGATGTGTTGGACAAAAACACCCATCATTTCATTTCATTTATCAGCCCCATTCAGCATGGTCAATGGTCTAGGATGATGGAAGTTGTAGTCTGAAACATCTGGATGGGAGCTGTAGTCTGAAACACCAGGCTGGGGAAGGTTGGACTAGTTGACCCTTAGCTCCCTGCAATAACTGGAAAAATGGGAGGGGCCTCCAAGCAATAGGGTGGAAACCCCAAGTTACTTCCTGACTTTCCCCCACTTTTGGGGGCCTTCACATTTCTAATTCCATCCTCTTACCACTGCTTTTGACACTCATTCACACAAGCAAACAAGCTCTTGTAAGAGGGGCCAAATAAAATGGACGGCATTTAGAGGTGCAGCCAGTCATATTCATCTGGCTTCCCCCAAGATACATTGCCATCTTTCAAGAGTTTTGTGCTGTTATCAAAGGGCCGTACAAGAACCAGAGCAGAATGCACAGACACTTATGGGAACAGCCGCTAGCATGATCACAGATCATCAGAATAAGGTGAAGGGTGAGGTGCCATAAATCATTATGGGAATGAGGCTGCTATTCAAGAACTGAGTTTGCATAAAGCTGGATGCATTAAGGATTGCTGTGTCACCTTCTGCCCTGCTAATGGATTGCAGCCCTTTCTTCCCTCTTCGAGTCATCCCCATTAATCTGAGAGTGAATTTAAATGACCAAAAGGCCAGTTTAAATCCAGCCATGAAGAGCAGGATTGTTCCTTTCTTTTTCTGGCCATGCTCCTGCATCTTTAACAGTAGCATGAAATGAGTGCAACTGGTGCCATTTTTCTTCCACTTGCATCCATGCCAGTTAAATCTTTACCAACTTGATTTCTCTGTGTAATGGTATAGGGCTGGCCCTACCATTACGCAGAGTGAAGTGGCTGCCTCAGAGGGCAAAAATGCTGGGAGATAGGAATAGTGGCTAGGTATCAGTGTGGAAACTTACACTCCTAAGCTAGCCTTAAGTGCGGTGGAGGATGCTGTCCCCTTGTTGGTGTTTAAGTAAGATTCAGTAGCCAATCCAAGTAGTTTCTTGATTAGAATGGGGGAGGCCACCATCTGGTCCTTCCCATCAGGCAGCAAAATGTCTTGGGCCAGGACCAGAATACAAGACCAGGACTAGAAGACAAGATGACCACACTAGTGTGGAAAGAAGTGTCATATGTGATGGGTTATTTGTTTATCTCACATCACCACATAGACATTTGCAGCCTTCACTACACCACTGTGGTTTGAAGGCTCTGCCTGCTGAACTCCCAAGAGAGAAGGGCGGGGCAACCTCTTTTATTGGGGGGGCAGGTTGCCCCCAAACCAAGCCCATCCCAGCAAAATATCCTTTGACAGGGGTTTGAAGATTTTTATGGCATGGAACTAAACAGTATCACCTGCTAATTTCTCTAGATCAAACTGGAAAGTGTCAAAAGCTACCAGAAACCCTTGGTTCTGTGTATCTGTTGAGCCCCCTGTGGATACATTCCTGCAACCATAGAGCAGGAAGCGCTGGAAGTGCCAGCGATGCTCTAGCCTGCCCAGCTGATCTCTATGGTCATGATCACCTAGCAACACAGGAATGGCTGGCACAACCCGTTCCCACTGTGGTGGCTCTGGGATATGCAGCTGCAGCGGCAGGAGGACAACAACAAAACCATGGAGCGGGGATGGGTAAGGGAACCATGCTGCTCTCTGTGGTTCCATGAATAGGGGGGGTGCTTGTCATGATTTCCCTCCCCCTCCCCGCAGGATGGTTCCATTACCCACCCACCATGATCATGTGAATATGCCCATCGTATGCCTCTCTTTCCCTTTCTCATGCAGTCTGAGGTATCTCCAGCCATAGTCCAACTTGCTAACCACACTGCTGCCCTTTGCCAGCTCACTATTCTATGACTGTCAGTCGACCCTAATAAATTGGGTATTACGCTCTGTGTTCCTGCTCTTTGGTGTGTGTGCATACTCTCTTTGGGGGTGTGGCTATGTGGCTATAGGGGCCATCATGATGAGCACCTGCACTTTAAAATTTATCACTACACCACTGATAGAGTGAAGCACCTGGATGCCGCTCCCAGAATCCTTTAAATGAGGACACACACACCCCAGTGCCTCTAAGTAAAAAGGCACATAGTATTTGTAGTTTGGTGCTAGCCTAGTTTCTGTCATCTACTTTTACACAAACAAAAATTCAGTGGACATTTTAAAAAGGCATTATTATTATTATTACTAATTTATACAGCACTTCTTGTAATCCCTATTTATTTTTGTGAGGAGTATAAAGGCTTTTCTGAGTTTATAGATAGGAAACAGAGTGAGAGAGAAAAGAAGTTGTCTTCATACATAACTTTTTCTTTGTGGCCTTCTGGATAAGCAATTAACATTACTATAACTGAAATAGTATTGCTACTGTTTCTTACTTTTGGAGATGAATTTCTATAGATTAAAAAAAACAAAAAACATGCAAAAGGTACATTTCATGGTGGTTTTAGGCTGGTGGTTTTAGCCCAGTAGGATTTTATGGTCTGCTTTATTATGTGATTGTTGATTTCAATTTGCATTTAATCTCTGCTTTATTTTGTTGCTGTGGCTTTTTGAGATGTTTGTGCTCTATTAACTGGCTTTAGCTGGAATTGTGATTTGAAATGTTTTGTCTGGTTCAGTGCTCAGAGTACCTTGGCTATTGGGTGTCTGATAAATGTTTTTAAAAATGTAACAATGTTACATTTCCACAGACACTTGCCATCATGACCATGTTTTGAGATACGATCATATCTACAACATTTTTGCTGTCTAGCATTGCACAATATTCATCAATAAGATAAAGTAAACACTAGATGGCATAATAACTGTTCCAGACCAAAAGGAAAAGCAGATTATTACTAAACCACTTAGCCAGCTACATCAAAACACTTCAGTTAGGAGAAAGAAAATTGCTTCATCTTCTTCCACAGCCAAGGTGAACTCAAACTAAACATCTTGCAAATGCCAAGGTTTCTTTTGTCTTCGGTTGCAGTGACAACATAGAGTGCATGATGGAAGCAAAAGGAGACTCTAAGTAAGAAGCAAACTGTTGCACACGTGGTTGCAACTTATAGTTAAGGAAGAAGCTCTGGAAAACACCAAGCAAAGAACAGAAAAACAGAGTAGCAGGCACTTTAGATGTCATTATAAAGAGTGCAAAGTTCAAGTAAACGTCCTTTGTTGTATACTTCAGGCTGTCATTTGTAAAACTTATAAAGTTTGCTGCAGAAAATTCTACAAGTACGGCTAACCCCAAAGGGAGAGCTACTCAATGAAGACTTTGTTGGTTGCAAAGAGTGCCCCCCCCCATCTTGGTACTGGGGCAGGGAGGTAGCCCAAAGAGGGAGGAAAGTTTGGGCAGGAGCAATGAGCTCTTTCTAATCAGGATGTGCGTCAAGTAGCACAGGAAGTCTGCCCATCCCACTGGATTGGTTTTGTGGCGTCATCACATACCCAAATCTGGCTTTTATTTAGGGATGTACAAGAACATTGTTTCTGTTTGCAAATCATGTCAATATGTCCCATTCACAGTCCTGAACATGAATGCAAGCAAGAGTGCGCTTTTTCGAGAAATGTTCGCAAATTCCTGAATTTGTGATCACAGTCCAAAATGTGTCCTTAAAAAAAAAAGAGCATACTTTTGAAAGATATGCACAGAAATGTGTACTTTCCCTGTCCAAAATGCACAGCTAGCTAAAAAAGAGATCAAAATAAAAAACAGTAGCAAGCCAAAATGAGCTTCGAAGTGTTTTTTGCAGAATTTAGGCAAGCTTGAAAATCCCTGGTTCTCCCATCCCTACTCTTATTTTTAAACTTGACCAAAGGAGCTGTCGCACAGGCCTTTTGCAAAGGCAAAAGAAACGCGCAAGCTTGGTTTCAGGAACCTATAGGTCTCCTGGAAACCCTGACTTTTGCAGAGTGTTTGCTTGTGGAAATTCGGTGCAGCACTAATTACAAGGAGTATCGCTGGGCCAAACAGGACATGATGAGAGTAGCCACATTTGTTGCTAGGAGTCCTCCCTCATTTTAATGTCAAAAGGGGGTACAGACTGAACCCTCCACTTTTTCATGCATTCTGCTGTCCCAGGCAGGGCTGATTTTAAGGGTGGGCAAGTTGGGTGATTGCCCGGGGCGCCAAACTAAGGGGGACACCAAACTGAGCTAAAGGGGTTTCCAAGCTGAGGGGGGCACCAAGCTGAGCTCATTGGCTGTGTTTTTTGGATGTACTGTCTGCAATGAGCTAGAGTGGCAAAAAGCAAGTGTCTGTAACCTTTCTTTCAAGGTTCTACGGGTTGTTTGGGTACCAGCTACAAAAATGATCTTCCTTCAGTTAGCTTTAAAGTATGTTTCTTTTTCAGTTTCCACTTGGATGTTGTTTGCGCTGGGTAAAAATCAGCGGAACACAGCTTTACTTTGAGGCAACGTTTCCAAGAACTTAGCACTTCCAATACTGTAGACACTCTAAGCACTATATAAATAACAATAAAATAAAGCTGTAAGTTGTAAGAGGTCAGCAGGATATCTTTTCTATTTATAACTTTATTATTTTTAAAGTTAAAAATAATGGATATTCTAAAATAAAGAATGCTCACCAAAAGATAGGAATTGCTACCAAACAAAAAATATTATAAGTTAGACACGTGGCAGTTCTGCTGTGTTCCATAGTGTACTCCTACTGTTCAGAATGGGGCTTTTCGAATTTTGGCTTGCGCAAACTGTAACTGTGTCTGAGAGAGCAAGGTTTGAGCAATGTCGTTCTTGCTGGACATCACACCTGTACCAGCCTGTAAATCCTCTGGGTGGTTCTGCAAAACTGACTACATGGCTGGAGAGGGGGGGGCACCAAAGGCACTCCTCGTCCTCACCCAGGGTGCTATTTGTCCTAGGGACAGCCCTGGTCCCAGGCACTTTTGTTTTAGCCTGCAAGGCAAGGCACAGAAGGAATGACAGTTTAACTCCCCTCAGCTGCCTACCTCTTTTAGGGCACAATCCTATGCATGTTTAGACAGAGAAAAGTCCTACAACTCCCAGCATTCCCCAGCCAGCATGGACTTCCTGCACCTTCCTATCAAGTGTACTGGCTGCTGTGAATACAGCTGTGTATACATGTCCATTAACAAAACACACACAACACAATAGGAGAGACTCGGTAAACTAGTAAGGGGAAACAAAGGGGAAAGCAGAGGTGCAAAGGTTTGACCCAAGCTAGTGGAGGCTGGTGGCTCCAATTTTGGTGGGGCTGTAAATCCATTCTGGGTTTTAGTTAGAACCAGCCAGAACTCTAAAGGAGCTAAGGCTCTGAACCTATTTTGGGGATAGGATTCAGCACCTTGGATAGCTCCTCTAAAGTTTTGGCTGGTTCTGGCATAAACCCAGAATGGATTCACATCCCCACCAAAATTGGAGCCACCAGCCTCCACTGATCCAAGCTATATAGGACCTTAATATATGGTAACTGAAAGCTGGGGCAGTGAGTGGGGTAGTGGGAATATTTTGGAAGGGAATGACCCCCACTGTCTTGGACTCATCCCTGCAACAAGCATCTGAATTAAGAGCGCCATGTCTGTGCGCACTAGCACTCAGATTTAACACTGCGATCCTATGCATGCTTCCTAGAAAGGGAGGTCCACTGTGCAGGCGATTGTAGCCTTATACTGCAACCCTAGGCATGTCTCCTCAGAAGTAAGGCCTGTTCTATTCAATAGGATTTACTCCCACATCAGTGTATACAGGATTGCAGCCTCAAAGGCTTGTCTTACACAAATTAAAACAAGCCTTAATTACTGTAATCAGTGTTGCCATTCAAATGCAAGCTTTCACTCCAGCAACCAATAATGAAATAAACAAACAAGATTACTTTTAGGAGAAATACCGAAAGGACTAAGACAAAACAGCTACTATTTTAATTTCCATTCACCCCAAATCACAGAAGTGCTGCTGAAGCAGCTATACTTTGAAATTCTACCTGGAGGAGGCTTAAAAAGGTTCAGATGACTTTTCTGTTTCAAACAGAATTACATCATGCCTTAATCTAGGAAGATGATACCATTTGCTATTGGCATTAATATTGAATATATCCAGGGTCCTTTTTGACAGACGCAGATTGCTGCTAGCTTTGCTGTTATCATTAAACGGCCCAAATCTTCCCTTTGTTGTCTTATAAATATAGCAGCTCCCCCCTTTACTTTTCAGCTTGCTGCTTGCTTGCCAGAAGATGAATTCAACATTCAGGTTTTGTAATATGAGTATCATTGAAAGAGGCAGTGAGGTCTTAATTAATGACTTGCAATGGAATGGGTTCTTCAAGGGTTCTTAGATTTCCCTAATTGAATTACTGGTTTCCTTTGAACTGCTGGGCATTGCTGTTCCCAATTTGCATTAAAATCTGAGAGTTGACTTTTGCAATTATTAAGAAATAGATTTTTTTTTTTTAAGTGAAACAGCAATCTTTTGTGGGTCCACTTTTATTACCTTCACATATTTCTCATGAACAGCAAATTCACAATGCCTTGCTGATTTATATGCAGGTAAACTGGCAACGCAATGATATGTGCGTTACTCAGAAGCAAGTTCTATTTAGTTAAAGGCCATAGATCAACCTTTCCCAACCTGATACCTTCAAGATGTTTTGGATTACAACCCCCATCATCCCTGATTATTGTCTATGATGGCTGGAGCTGATGGGAGTTACAGTCCAAATTATCTGGAGGTTGGGAAAGGCTCCCATAAATGCTTGTTCATTAAGAAATATGGTTTAGTTTGGTCTTCACTTGCAGCAGAAAAAGGAAGGAATGAGGTGGTAAAAATGGAGTGTAGCACTTCAACCTGCCAACTATGTTGGCTGGGGCATGCTGGGAGTTGTAGGATTTTTTTCTGTCTAAACATGCATCCTAAGTATATAATTTTTTTTTATCCTTATGACTGCTCATGACTGCTACTTCTGTTACCCTGAAAATGTAAGTAGATCATTCACCTCTCTAGGAATGCCCTTATTTGCTTAGTAGTCACATCAACTGGATGCAGGTTAGGATGTCGCAAAATTAATTAAATAGAGTATCCTGAGTACTAACATCTTAACCCAGAGAATTAAATATATTACTTTTAAAGCTGGAGTGTGCCTGAACAATTCATTTCCTGTCGTGATTCAGAAGATAGAAGCCAATACAGCCAGACTGATCTTGAGTGGTCTAATTATACTACCGCTCAACAAACCCAGTCTGTTTTACCTTGAAAAATAAAAATCTCACTTTTGTAGTCAGATGTCTTTTTCAGAATTACAACTGTTCACTAGTGCAGCAGTGTGAGTTAATTAGCAATGTATCCTAATTAGGAGCTTTTGTACACAAAGCTGTTAATCCGCTATATCTACATTCGGGTTTTGGGGGGCTTTGTTGTTGTTGTTGTTTTGCAGAATTAAGATCCAGGCTCTACACCAAGAGCTTTTCCTTTCCTGCTTTTCCACTACTTAACCTTTAGGTGGCACTGTGGTATAGCAGAAGAATGCAATTGAGCAAGTAGGAAAATATGTTTTTTTTCACTTTCAGAAATAATCATCTGTTTTCCCCCCTCTAAAAAAAACCTGGGAAAGTGTTCTTAAAAAACAGATGTGAAACTAGAGGGTCATAATGTAATCTAAAGAACCCATAAACAACTGTAAGCAGGGAATGATGAGTGTATAATAAATGCCTTGTGTTGAGATGCTCCTAGAACTCTTCAATAACATTTATATTGAAATAAAATATTGCCAAAACACACATGAGAAAATTAAATGTTTTATATACCTGTGAAACAGAATGTCATGATATAATCCGTTCTCTTTTATTAGGGACTGACTGGAAGAACTTCAATTTTTGAATTGAAGACATTGACCCTAAAGCTGTGATAAACATTTATTGAAATGATTTGATTTCCATAGTCACAAAAGAGGGATATAAAATGCAAATTTGTTTTAGGGTGGCCATCCTAAGGACACTTACTTTGGAATAACTATGCAGAGGAGTGTGCCTCACAGGTAGTTGGTTCAGTGAGCTATTTATTGTAGTATTAAAGCCTCACTGCTCATCAGATTCAGCTTTTGACACACTACTAAAAAAGCTCAATAATCAGCATTTGCAGTAAAAGCCAGTGTGGTGTAGTGGTTCATGCAGCCTTCCCCAATCTGTTGCCCTCCAGATGTTTTGGACTACAACTCGCAGCATTGTCCATCAGTCATGTTGGCTGGGGCTGATGGGGGTTGAAGTGCAGAATATCTGGAAGGCACCAGGTTGGGGAAGGTTGGACAAGGACTGGGAGACCCTGGTTCAAATGCCCACTCAGCCACGAAGCTCACGACACTCTCAGTTAAAATTCCAATTGTGCCAAGGGATCCTAAAAAGTTGGGGAGCTCACTTCCGATTTCCAAAGGAAATGCCTTCTTTAATTTAACCTTAATCTTGTCAAATTCAAGTTCTGTACCTTGTGTCCATTTAGTGTCCATTTGCTAGAAGGTCAGTGTGATCAGAAATATTGTACTGTTCCTCCAGACCCAAGCATGATGTATCTTTTGACTATTTCTCAAACTGAACAGAAGATCTACCCTGTTGGATCAGACAACTGGTCCGTTTAGTCCACAGTGCTGTTCAGGTCAGATGTTCCTACACTGGGCATGAAGCAACAGGTAACCACTTCTGCATCTCTGTGGCATCTGGTACTCCGAGCAGGGCCAGCCCAAGATATTTTGCTGCCTGAACAGGAGGTCAAGATGGTACCTCCCCATACCATGTACAAAAGCTGCCTGGCAATGGGACAGCATCCTCCACCACACCTGAAGGCAGCAGACTAGCTTAGAGGATGCAGGGCAGGGCATATGGCCCACAGCTCTCCCCTCCAACACCCTGTTACCTCCAATACCCTACTGCTGCCTCCCAGTATCTGCTGACTGAGCCAACTGCTTCACTCTTTGTAACAGGAGGGCCAGCCCTGACTCAGCGGTATACATGGCAGGAGAGGAGATCCATTTAGCTCTCAAGTCTAATTGCTATTGATAAACCTATCCTTCGTAAATGTTTCTAACCCTTTAAAAAAGCCACCTAACCTAGTGTGGACACTACCGCCTCCTGTGGTAATACATTTCCTAAATTAATTATGCTCTGGGCCACTATAGTAGCAGGAGTGGGGAAATAATTATATAAATTCAGATGGAGCCCAAGACATTTAATACATGGACAGATCCTAAGGTCAGCTCTGGAGCTGATACACATTTCTATTCGTTACATTGGCTGTGGAGATGGTGATATTTTATTCCCATAAATAGCAAACAGCAACACTTCCTCACTGTGGGAGAGGGCATGCAGCTGTGTGAGAATTAGTCCTTTAGACTGGTGTGTCAGCGGCCTTGCAGTGTGAAAATAAAGCTTGAAACTGATCCTCCACGTTGGGCCATCCATTTTCAGAGCAGAAGACTTACAATAAAATTTTAGTGCCCCCATTAAACCATTTTTTTCTGCGCCTGTGACGACGGCTGTCAGCTTCGTCTTGACTGGGTGCTGTGATTCAAGTCTTCAATTCCGAGGGAGTAAATGAAGTGCACACCATTAAAATCCATTTCTCAGTCCAAGCCGCTGGCAGCTTTACAAGCTGTCTCTGCAATTAAGAATATGTAAGGCGATCCCCTACAGAGAGGAGTACAGTAGCTATGAAGGGAATGAAGTCAAGTTGAATCCTAGGCCAGCAAATAATTTTCCTCTGGCAGGACTTGGCAGGAGACATGAGCTGATCATAAAGTCACAGCTATTCCCCATACAGTCTGTCAGGATGAAGCCATGTGGGAGGCACAGTGGGGCCTGCACCCCCTCAGTGCTATTCTTGGCCCCTTCCCTGAACTTTCAGATTTAACTTTAAAAAAATCAAGCTCTTTATGTATTGAGAAATAAGGGTCTGGGGGAAGCAAGTCGTATTCCATCTAATTGCTCACTAAGAAGGTAATCCAGCCAGGGGTGGTGTCAAGAGTAGGCATGGTGAGGCACCTGTCAGGGGCCTACACCCCAACAGGGTCCCACTGAGAAGAGCTCCCTGGAGTTGTTCCTCTTCATCGCTGCTGCCTGATTGTTCAACTGCCTCTCACTCTGGCCCAGACAATGGTGGTGGTGAGAACGAGGAGCAGTAGATGCCATTGCTTGCTTGCTTACTGGCTCTCTGCCTGTTAAACAAGCAAATGTTTAGCAATTATGAGAAAGAGGAGAAGGAGGAATAGCAGCTAGTGACAATGGTGGTAAGAAAGTAGACTCATTGAGGGAGGGGGCCCACTGAGGGCCCTCAAAAACTTGGAGGCGTTCACTGACTTAGTGCCCTCCAGATGAGTTGGACTGCAACTCCCATAATTCCCAGCCAGCACGGCTGAGAATTCTGGGAGTTGCAGTTCAACACAGCTGGAGAGCACCAAGCTGGGGAAGGCTGGAGTAAACCCACTCCTGTCTTCCAACCAATGAGCTGGTTCAAATATCGAACTACGGTTTCATGTTCCATGAATAAGCCCAGTACTGAGGGCTCCTATGCTCCCGCTTCTCCCTTCCCAGTCACCTCATGGCCTACCGGAATTCCCTTCTTGCAACAATCCATAGTTTGCCATACATCTGGACTGAGTGAACAATGGTTCACACAAGCTACAGTTTGCCTGCAAGCCAGAATCGACAATCATGAACAAACGGTGGTTTTGATTTCTGGTTTGCAGGCAAACCATGGATTTGCCTTTGGCAATTTGGATGTAATGACAATTTTGTTTTGCCATGAAAGAGGAGGCCAGGGAGGGCAGAAGGCCACAGCAGTAAGGGAGGGGCAGGGAGCATGTAAGCCCGAGGGTCCCCACAGCACCAAATGATGGTTGGCATTATGTCTGCACCAGCTCAATGTCATGAGGATAAATCCACTTTGATAACTGATAAGCACTTGACTACTTTTATTAGATGACTTGGATTTAGGTTTTTGTTTATTTGCATTAATTTATGATGCGTTCCCAGTATTTCTAGCTATAGGCATGCATTTTACTTCACTAAATCTCTCGATAGTTTGTTAAATGAGAAATTTCATTACCATATCTGTCTAAGATGATTTCTAAAGGACTTTGAACCCATTAACATCCCTGGCACAGCTCCCTAGTAGGTCATGTTTAAAGGATGCTAAATTGTTAAATAAATATTCATTGCCTCCACTCTTGCTTATGCGATCAGACTTAAACATTTTATTTTACATTTTTGCTACATGCTCATTCTTTGCAAATTGCCATTAAACTTCTCTTCCATTCATTAATCACATTTCAACTGTAGATTATGTCTTCAACCTAAATTACCTATTACTGAACAGTTCTTACTTTTTACCAAAAATAATAATAATAAACTTAACCTTCAAATACCTGAAGGGCAGTCACATGGAAGAGGGAGAAGACCTGTTCTCCTCTGTCCCAGAGGGCACGACAAGATCTAATGGGCTTCAGTTACAGGAGGGTAGATTCGGTTGTACATTAGGAAAAACCTCTTGATGGTAAGAGCAGTTTGACAATGGCACTGATTACAGAGAGGGGTAATGGACTATCCGTCACCGGAGTTTTTATGCAGAGAAAGGACAGCCCTCTGTTGCGGAAGTTCTAGCTCTGTATCTTTGGAAGTCCTAGCACTGGCCAAGAAATATTTCAAATAATAACAAATTATTTAAAATAACAACAACAACAACAAATTTCCCACATCGAGCAGGAAGTTGGACTGGATGCCTTACAAGGTCCCTTCCAACTCTATGATTTTAATCACATGCATTATATAGTGCAGTGAATGCCATACTGCGTACCATGAGAAGCATTGTCTGTGAAGTGTGCCTTGAAAAGATGAGCCACTGTCTTGGATGCACCCAGTGTACTATCCCTCATGGAGCAGGGAGATTCCAAGCAGAATTGATCCCCTCTTCTTCTTCTAATATATGGCCAGCAACATCATTCTGAGGGAAGAGTCTTGAAGCGTCAGGATTTGGGAATGCAGGTTTCACTACAGCAGGGGTGAGGAGCATCAGGCCCAGAGGCCAAATCTGGCCCTCCTGGGGTCCTAGTCAGGCTTTCTGGAGTCCCCAGATGGCACCGCCCCCCTTCCCCTTTCCCCCAATCACCAATCATTTGTGCAGTTTTTGTGCAGTTTTTGGTACCCTTCTAACAGGGTAAAATGCCTCTCCTAAGGCTTAGTTTAAGCTACAGTGTGCTGGTATTTTTGGTCTGCCTCCTTTGCCTTTGGCCCATCCACCACCAGAATGTGGCCTCAAGAACTTCTCTGAAATTGAATTTGACCCTCGGGCTGAAAGTAGGGATGCTGGAGAAATCCACCATGGACTCAAATGAGGCCAGACTCCAAAGAATCTGACCTCCGGAGTCCGCAGCGGACTGGCCGCACTTACCTCCAGCTCTGGAGAAGTTCCCGGCGGGGGGGGGGGAGGCTCTCCAGCTTCCTAAAAAACACAAGACGCTAATGGCACCTGCCATTAGCTTATCGCAGGAAAGTGGCATATTGTATGCCATTTGCAGCCCTAAAGCACTTACTTTTACCTAAATGCATCCATAAACAGCTGCAATTTAGGTAAAAGTAAGTGCTTTACAGCCGGAAATGGCATAAAATACAGCATTTACAGCTGTAGTTTTCCCACAATAGTCTTATGGCAGCAGCCATTACCATATCACATTTTTTTAGAAAGCTAGAGAGCTGCTCCACCAACTCTGGCAGATACCAAGGCCTCCAGGGGACTCTGCAGGACCCCAAGCGGCCCGAATTGCCCCACCGAGGACCCACCCCAGACCGGACAGTGGGGGGTTCATTCATCCCTAGCTGAAAGAGGCTCCCCATCCCTGCACTACAGATCGCAAACACAGGGAAATCCCAGAGACATCACCACTGTCCAGAAATCACAGCCCTTCCCTGTGCCCTGACTCACAGGGCAAAAGGAGAGGGCTGGGAGACAGCAGCAGGATGCAGGGTGCCCAGGTGTCCTGCTTGTGAAAACATAGTGGGGGGGTTGGATTTGAATTGGGAGGGAGGGAGGCTAACCCTTTGTCCTACAATGTAGGACCTACATCATAGACCCAGTCCAAATCACCCTGCTAAAGCTGCTGTAAGCTGCAGAGGGGTAAACATCGCTGTTTTAAGCTGTTTTAATCCATAAGCGTTTTTTTGTCTGTGGTTTGTAGCAAGTTGTGGGGGAGAAGATTAGGGCTGGGGCCACAGTGTGGGTGCAAAGAGTCAACCCCCCTCCCTCCACACACAGGGATGCCCTGCAGCTGCTTTTTCAGAAAGAAAAAATGCCAGAAGGGCCAAGCACGGAGCGCCCACATTGCATCTCGTTTGACCCTTATCCTTCTGAATGTCAGGGTGAAGACAGGCGTAATGTCAAAACATTCCTCACCGTGAAATCTTCAGCTGTGGTGAGAGTCTGGCTTCACATCAGATATGACAGACAGATGCCAGCGAATCAATTGCTGGCTCAACTGGCAGCAGTGCCTGCCCCATTCGCCGTTCTTCCAATGATCTGGCCAACTCCTTGTTTTCAAAAAGCATGAACATTCTTGCACATAGCCGTTCATTTGTCTCTTCTTAATTTTTAAAAGTATTCTTTAAAATTAAAATTAAAAGTACAAAACGGAGGGCACTTCTTGGCGACATCTATAAAGATTTTGGGATCCTGATTTACTTAGGTAAACCCTCAAACCAGATGCGAGGATTGCCGAAGTGAAACGAACCCACAGATTGTTAGATGAACAGTTCATTGATTACACACAGGTGATAAATAGATGCAGAAAGAAATGCAAAGATAACTCACATGTCCCCTTCAGCTGATCAAAGCAGGCCTTTGTCACTGCTGGCTGTGTACTGGGGTCCCCACAGTACATGAGACGCCACCCCACGGACCAATCAATTTCTTCAGGCTGGTAGTGCACATTTTCCCCCTTGGAGCAAGACCAGAAAGCAAAGCCAGCCTGCTGGATTTTATAGGTGTGTCACCTAAGTTTCACAGCCTGTCATGAGAAAATCACTCCCTTCTCTTTCACTTCTCATGGGAGAGTCCTTATGTCAGAGAATGAAGCCATGCAGCTGTAGCGGTACTTGCTTGGTGCCAATTATCTCATGTAAGGGGCTTACTTGGGTAACTAAAAAGCTGCCTGTTACAGAGGCCTGCTTGGTTACTAAAATCTGCCCACTATGTTAGGCTATGCAGGTCTCTACACATTTACAAACAGCATATAGGACACTGTGTCAGTTCAATACCTGACTCTTCACCAGTCTTACGAAAACAAACTCACCACAACATCACAGAGGAAGCCAGTCAGTGCTTCTGCAGTCAGGTCAGCAGACCTCTGCTTGAAACATGCAAAATAGGTGTCAATCACACACACACACACACACACACACACACACACGATGAACAGGTTACGTTTGGACTCAGCTCAGTGAAGGTGCTTTCAGAACAGCCTTACTGCTCAAAGACAGTGGTACAGCCAGGTATTTAATGGTCTTATGGGGAAGGGCCAGTGTCAAAGGTAGGCATGGTCGGGCACCTGCCAAGGCCCCACAGCCCAGCAGGGGCCCACTGACAAGAATCCCCTGGACTAGCTCCTCTTCTTCACCATTGCAACCTGCCTCAGACAACAGTGGAGGTGAGAAGAGTAGCTGTAAATGCCACTGCCCAGTCACTCTCTGGCTCTGTGTCAAGAAAGTGCAGCAATGATGAGAAAAAGGATGAGGAATAATAGCAGCTGGTGACAATGGCAGTGAGAAAGTAGACTTGCTGAGGGAGGGGGCCCACTGAGGGCAGCTAGCCCAAGGGCCCTCAAAAACCTGGAGCCAGCACTGGTTCTGGGGCCCACCTTTCGACATCCATGTGTATTACCTCAGTTGTGAAGCACACAACTAAACTTTCTCTTCTCCACCCTCCAAGTGCCATTCCATAATTTACAACGGCTTCTTGATAGGTTAGAGCAATTTTTTAAAAAAAGTTTGCTAACCCTGATTAAAAGAAATACTTGAGCATATGCAGTTTAGCATTTTAAACTCATATAAATCATAGCATCATCGTGAATACAGAAATAAAATGGAATTTGCTTCTGCTGCCCTGATGTAATACATTGGGAATAAGCACCATTTTGGTGTAGAAAATCATAATGAATTTTTAAAGTAAAAATAATAAAACAAGCACATGTAAACACATGCCTGCCTGCCTGTCCCCTATCTAAAAAGTGGTCTTTAAAATAAGAAGAAAGGAAGGATGCTGCAGTGACCAGTGCCAGCCCCAGCTGCCCAGATGTTGATGGTAAACCTGTTTGCCACTCCCTGCATCACCTGCTGCTCTCTGGGTGGTCATTGGGGGGGGGGTGGATTGTGGGGCCCCAGACTTCAGCCCCAAGGTCCAACTCTAGCTGCACCACTGTTCAGAGAATGTTGTGCGAGTCTGCCAAAGACATTTTGCTTCCTGAAGTGGAGCCCAAATGGTACATGCTATCCCATGTGGGGCCAACATTTTGATACCAATTCCTTCCTTAATCTATTCTTCCCACTCCCACTGTCATGGTGCTGCCTGAAGTGGGTCATAAGAACATAAGAGCCAGGATAGATCAGACCAAAAGTCCATCTAATCCATCATTCTGTTCACACAGTGGCCAACCAGCTGCCTGTGGGAAAACCACAAGCAGGACATGAGTGCAACAGCACCCTCCCACCCATGTTCCCCAGCAACTGGTGTACATAGGCATACTGCCTCTGATACTGGAGGCAGCATAGAGCCATCAGGACTAGTAGTCTTTGATAGCCTTATCCTCCATGAATTTGTCCAATCCCCTTTTCAAGCCATCCAAATTGGTGGCCATCATTAGCTCTTGTGGAAGTGAATTCCATCGTTTAACTATGCACTGTGTGAAGAACTACTTCCTTTTATCTGTCCTGAATCTCCCACCAATCACTTTCATGGGATGACCTCATAGGGTTCTAGTATTATGAGAGAGGGAGAAAAATGTCCCCCTATCCACTTTCTCCACACCATGCGTAATTTTGTGCACCTCTATCATGTTACCCCTTACTCGCCTCTTTGCTAAACTAAATAATCCCAGATGTTGTAACCTTTCTTCATAGGAAGTTGCTCCAGCCCCTTGATAATTTTTGTTGCCTGATTCTGCACTTTTTCCAACTCTACAATAAGCTTTTTAGGGTCTCTTCCCTCTGCTGTACAGCAGGGCCAGCCCTGTACACCTTCGGTCTAAGAAAACCTTTTCCCTCCAATTTTAATCCTTGTGCCCTGTGTACACAGTGTTTGAGAAACATTGGTATAGTGTCTTCTCACTCTGCTTATTAGATATACCTCCTTTCAGTGCTTCTCTTCAGCAGAAGGTGTTAGGTTTCTTTAGTACACCATGTAACATTCTGAGTGTCCTCGAAGAAGGAATTTACAAATATCGAATGGAGGAAAAAATAAGGACATCAGCACAGTCCAGTGTGAAGGATGAAGAACTTAATCCAATTTTATTTTATCTCTCCCTCAGACAGTGAATCTATAAACCTCTTCCTTGATTCAAAAGAGAATTGTATTTGTTCATATCCTGCTTCATAAAAGGACTTTTAGTGGTGGCTTATAAAACATGAACAAAACAATTAAAATATAAGCCTTAACAATAAAATATAATTTTAAAATGAGATAAATATTGCTAGCAGCAGAACTTTAAATCAAACAACATTAAAATACAGAAAGCAAAACCCCTTTTAAGAGCAGAAAACAGAACGCCAAACAGCGGCAGACAGTAAAACCAGATTTAAGGATCTAGGCCAATAAGCTATCATTACCTGGTGCCTGGAACTTATGAGGGGGCGGGGGGGCATCAGATATAGAGATGCAGAGAAAGCATTCCGGAGATGGGGTGCCACCACTGAAAAGGTCTGATTCCTGTTCACCACCTACCTCACCTCAGCTGGTGGGGGTACCTGTAGGAAGGCCTCCCCACATTACCTCAAAAAGTGGGCAAGTTAATACAGGACTATGCAGTCCTTGAAATATCCTGGTTGCACACACAACATATTGCAGTAGTCAATCTTGGATGTTACTAGGGCATGGATAAACATTGCCAGGATAGGGGCAAAGTTCAAGGCCTCAGGAAGTGGCCTCGGTTTGTGCACCAGTGTAAGCCTTTGGAAAGAAGTTCATGCCACCAACACCCCACAGACATCCAAAGAAAAACTGGATCTAATAGCACTCCTGAACTGCAAACCTGAGCCTTAAGGAGAAATGCAGACCCATTCAGAACAGTTGAACCTCACTTCCTTAGTCAGCTGGACCATACAAACTAACAGCACCTCCATCTTGTCTGGATTGAGCTTCCATTTAATATCCTTCCTCCAGTTCATTATTGACCCTAGGCATTGGTTCATCACTTTCTGTCCTTCACTGGAGTCCAGTGAAAATGAGCAATAGAGCTGTGTTACTATTTTGTTTAAAGACTATGCATGGGACAAGGTTTCTTAACTGATACAAACCTTTCATTGAAACTATTCTAGTTAACCAGAACTATGGAGGGCTTCACCAGAGACATGGCCTCTTCTGTGGTGGCCCAACACCTCTGGAATACTCCCTGCAGGGAGATATGTATGCCCCCTTCTTTGTTGCTTTTTAGGAGATCCTTATTCCGGCCTGTAGTTCGCTAATCTTATGGAGTTCTGTTTTAGCAAATATCAATATCCTGCTATTATGTTAATGCTAATGTTTTATGCTATTTTAGCATTATTTTAATAATTTCAAATTTTTGTTGTTGTTGTATTTCGATATTGTATATGTAAGCTGCCTTGTCAGGATATATGCCCTGAAAAGTGGGGTAAAAATCTAAGTAATGATTAACAATAGTATTAATCATTATATTAATACTGTAATCAGTCTATTATATGAATTGCTTATTCCTATT
Source organism: Heloderma suspectum (assembly GCF_057233095.1). Classification (NCBI taxonomy): domain Eukaryota; kingdom Metazoa; phylum Chordata; class Lepidosauria; order Squamata; family Helodermatidae; genus Heloderma; species Heloderma suspectum. Next base: position 198,642,681 of record NC_139462.1, read on the forward strand.
AATAATACAAATTTATTTATTTACTATTTATTATTAATAATAGTAACCAATGAATGTGAAAAAGAGGAAAATGAAATGGTGCAGGCAGACGTTTTTCAGAATCCTTTTTCCACTGATGAAGAATTCATTTCTAGCTCAGGACATGCTGGGATTGTGAAATATGGTTGACAGGATAAATCAGTCCAAATAAATGTTGTTTTTTCCTCTCTTTTTCAGATTCTAGTTTAAACAAGCTGAAGAAAATTGCCTCAAAACAAGAGAAAATCCCAATTGATATAAGATAATATTCCGTGTCCAGGCAAGAGGGTTTTATTACAAAATAATTATGTTGTACTTGTGAGCAGTTTGTATTCATATTTATTTCAGATGAATTTCCACAGAAGAGGAGCTTTAGTCTGCTACAGTTACGAAATTTCTCTTGTAAAGAAGCCCTTTTTTTGAATTATGATTAAACACAGCCTGTTCAATACTTGGAGAAAACATATCATATTGTACCAATTGAACATTTCCCGTGGCTTCCAAAATCAAATAGGCTGAAGCAATATTGCCCATACAGTTGGAAAAGCTGTCTTATTTATCTCCATTTATGGATTTCTCTTCCAGATCCCAACACTGCACACAGGTTATGCCTATTCTGCCCTCTTTCTTTACAAATCTTCTTTGTGGTTCCCTGCCCTTTGGCTGTTGTAGCCCCTTAGCGTAGCTTCCCAGACCCAGCCTCCCTGACCAATGCTCCCCTTCTCTAGCCAACAGCACACTGCTTCTCTTGTCCCTTGACACAATTTTAAGGGGTTTCCTCCCCTCCACACTAATTAAGGAACAATTTAGGGGTGCCTGCAGGGGCAGAAGCCACCTTAAAAGAGAAGGGCAAGGAGGAAACTACTAATTAAAGATACAGTAGTCCTGAAAAGTCTTAACTGTATTTTTCCATCCATGTGGCAGACTTGAGCTGCAATTCTGTTTTACAATGCCCACCCACCCAAATCAGTTCTAAAGAGAAATGGGAGGAGGGCAGTGGGGAAAACAGTGGATTTTGCTTTATCTGTGAAATCATCTGGATTATCTATAAAAATGGAATGAATGAATAGACAGAATGAACGAATAGACATTACAGAGAGCTACAGTAGAAGCAACCGATATTATTAATCTCAATACAAGCTTAGAAAAATAGCAAACACTCCAGAAATATTATGATTCTTCTTAGCCTGGATTCTAACTGCACAATGGCATCCGACATTGAAGAGATACTTCCCCTGCCTTAGTGCTTAGTCCAAAATTCCTGTGCACTCTACAGCATAGATATTTATCTAACCATGTGGCCAGTTCTAGATACTCAAACTCGTCCGCAAAATACTTCCTAGAACTCCCTTTCTGTACATTTTTGTGGGCAAAATGAAAACAAATTGGAACACGTCATTCCCCATTTTAGCTTGTAACTATTTGCTTCCATTAGAAAGAGCTTGTGTTTTGCAGCCTCTATTTATGCAGACAAAATGCATTAAAATATGCATGATTCAATAATACATTAAGAGCTAGCAGTGACAAGACATGATTGAAATCGTTCAAATACCTTAAGAGCGCCTGTAATAGGAAGCACCGGTCTCTCCATTATGTCTCCAGCCTGCTCTGCCAATCTATTTTATTTTTGTGCTTGCCCTTAATGTGCACAATAAATGAATTGAATGCTATTAGGGAAGATAATTGCCAAACACAAGCCAAAAGAAGCTTCTGAATTATTATTCAAGGCCATTTTGAGAGATGCTATACCATTTCTTTCTGACTTGCCTCGCCCTAAACCAGCCTTCCCCAACCGGATGCCCTCCAGATGTACTGGACTATAACTCCCAGCATCCCCCAGCTGCCCTAAGCCAACCATGAGGGAAACAAAGGAGGGCACTGCTCTCCTCCCCTCCCCCACTCAGTTGGAAGCCCATATTTTGCCTGAACAACCTGGCCTGTAGCACATAATGGAAGATTCTGTTCTGAGTGAATGTGGGGAGGGAAGAAGGAAGAAACACCTAGTGGTTGAACTCACAATGAAGGGATGGAGAGAGGTGGGTGGAGGTGGACCATCCGTGCCCCATTGTAACCCGGAGACATGCATCGTATTTCCTGACACCATCTTGCCCTATGAGACTGGGGGCCATCTTGGTAAGATGGCAACGGCAACAGAAACTGCTATGTAAGCACAGAAGCTCTTGAGATTGTAGCCCTATTTTGCAAAAATGCACATTTTTGCACGCACAAACTATGCATTTGCAAAAATGCGCATTTTCGCGCATATGCACATATTCACATTTTTGTGATCGCCTTTGTATTTCTCAAAAAATGGTGATCATGAAGCTCGACAAGGCCACCAGGGTGAGTGCAGGCCATTCACCAAGTGTGGGCAGGGGGAGAGTAGGGGCAGGGGCTTGGCAAGCGGGGTTCAAGGGTGAGGGCAGGGGTGGTTCTGCCGGATTCCCAGATGGAATTAGGTGCCTGCGCCATCCCTATTTGACACCCTCTACTCATAGAAGGTGATTGTCTGAAGACAACAGCCTCCTCTACTCATGGAGGCTCTTCATGAGATTGAGAACTCTGATTATCCAGTGTTCTCAATTGCATGGGAGCCTCCACAAGTAGACGGTGACCAATGCAACAAAGGAGAGAGGCGTGGCTGGAGTGCTCTTTCTCCTCACACATTCATTTTAACTCTTTCTTGAATCCCTGAATAGGGCTTGAACATAAGCCCTGTCTCGATGCTTATTTAGGGGCCTAGCTTCAGATACCAACAGATAAGACTTTAGCAGGGCAGTCCCCTATCCCCCTTTGCACCACAAATTTGAGAACTTCCCTTATATATGAACTGCTGTACCTATCCTTCTAAAACATTGCAGGTTTCCTACTCTAGGCTGTCTGTCATTTCCAGAACAATAGTCCACAAGGGCCATAGGGGGAGAAGCATGTTCTTCTTCGGAGACCTTCAAAATGTCAAGTCTGCTCTTACTGGAAAACCTCTGTGCCAATCCTTCTGAAACCTGGCAGGCGCAATCCCTTCAGAAGGAGCAACTATCTCTGAAAATTGTGATTGCTTCTGCCAATAAATTAAAAAAACTTATCAGCAATAAGGCATGTAGCACAAAAGGCTCTGGACCTATTTTTCTGACATTTGGCAGGCATAATCCGCTCCGAAGGGGCAACTATACCTACAAATATCATCAGTTCTGCCAAAGAGAAAAAAAGTTATAGGTGTGTTTTGATTTCCCATGATAGTCAACATGAAGCACGAAGCCTCAGATTTCCGAATTTCAACTCGGAATTGGAACCAAGTCAAAGTGGATGGCCTACAAATTGGTCCAAGCTGAATCGGCCATTTTCCAAATGTACACCTTAGTGAAGGGAGTTGTGGTTCAACAACTGGAGGGCCACACAATCTCCAGCCCTGGATTGGAAGCACTGCAGAAAAAGACATTTGTTTCCAGAAACCCATGACAACAATTCCCCAGGCAAATCCTAAAATATCATTTGCATTTGGAAGCTGGTGGCAGTCCTTCGGACTTGGAATATAGTGACTGGGCATGGTGAATTATGAAGCTGATGTCTAGAGAATTCTGCTCAGCAGCTTTTGAAGATCTCCCTTCTTTCTCTCTGTGTATTTTAAGCTTCTATACACATTCTTTTAAAAGCTTCTACATTCTTCTTGGCAACTTGCCATCTGCTATATTGTAATTGTCAGTACTGCCTTCAGAACAGGCAACATACCATTGTGTTAGAATGGCATGAACAGAGTGCAGCAAGAGAAAATTAAGGATGTGAACTGACTACGGCCTTCTGAGCTGGGAACATCACAGCAGCTGAGACTTGATCTGCATCACCTATTTTTAATAGGATGTGTCATTAAACTTGGACTCATGGTAGAAGATTACTTCTTGAGATCATTTCTGTAGAATGCGGGCCACGTGTGTGTGTTACTTCATTGAATTAATTAGTGTTAGTGGATGCGTTTAAAGGCAAAGTTACATTTCGCTGACCCTGTAAGATCCGGTCCATATGAATTGTCCACAGTGTGGTTGCCTGTCACAATCATGTTGGTTCAGTGTTCCTTGGCAGACCATTTATCTGAAGTAACCCTTACCTTGACCACAGCAATTTTGCAATTTAAGCAACATTCTCCTGCCATGAATTGGACACGTGAATTGGAACGTATGTGGCAAAAGAATACATCTAGGGTCATCTTGATCTCAACTCCCCTTCCAAGCTTGGCTTTCAGTTTCAGTGGAATGTGGGTTCTGGACTTCCTAATATTCTGTTAGCTCTAAGCATCTTGCTGCTGTCCTACAATATCAGATGTGTACCTGGTTCCCTTCCCTAAAACGCACTGTGATCTCCATGGGCTTCTTGCCTGGCTTCCTAACTGCCACATTAAGGGCTTTTCTACATGAGGCATTTATTGTGCACTCATCATACCCTAGTCACAGTGGTTTACGGGTTCTTTAGACTTGACAAGATCCTCCAGTTTCGCTTCTGTGTTTGATCAGCACTTTTGGTGAGTATTTTAGAGCAGGGAAAATGCGGCATTTAATTGTGAAAGTGAAAGGAAGCACAATTTCCTCTTGTATATTTGCACTATGCCGCTATACCACAGTGCCACCTAGAAGTTAGGTAGCAGAAAATCAGGAAAGGAAATGCTCCTTGTGTAGTGCCTGGATCTCAATTCTGTGATGAAACCGAAAGCAGATACAGCAGATTATCAGCTGATTATCAGCCTTGTGTAGAAAAGCTTTAAAAGCCAAACTACATGTGATGTTAACTATGTAGCATGTAGCTGAGACTTGTCCTTTTTTAACTTTAGTGTAGGCATGAATGGCCCTGAACTGGATCAGGACCACCATACTTTAGGATGGGAGAAATAACTCCCTCCTCCTCCTACTGTCGGTGTCAATTGAAGTTTTTCTCTCCCTTTTTAAATCCTCACTCCACAGGAAGTGGGAATTTGGGGAGGTGGGAAACAGTGTGTGTGTTGAGGTTTAATACTCCCCTCTGGGAGCATGGAGGCCCCAAGCCATATCAAGGCCACACATGCTTACACTATAGTGAAAAAAAGACAAGCTCAACCGCACAGTACATGATTCGCACCATAGATGAGGCAGGGGGGTGCACGCATGAGTGTGTGTACAAAGACTGGTGTTTGTGGTGGCTGCCCATCTTACCTCTATTTTAAAACTTCCAACCCATGGTGGACTAATAAGCAGGATCTTGGCATATGCCTCTTCCCAAGAATAAACTTTTTTGCAATGTTGTGGGCCAGGCCAGACAGCCATTCTGCCGCGATGCTACATCTTGGGGTGAGTCGGGCTTAAGCATCTATTGTGACATTGTACGGGATTTTGCAGCTGACTTCTCAGATCGTAACCACTTCATTGGTGCTCCCAGGAGTGCTGCTGCCCCAGCCAGTGGCCCTAAAGAAATGCTTTCACTTGGGCAAGAGTCTGGTTAGAGCTAGTACAATGCATCGCTTGCTAGTGCTTCTGCATTTTAATCTTTACATCTTGTAAACTGTCCTGGGCTTTTGGGGAAAGGGCATGATATTTAACTAATTTTCTGGGCAAATTCATTACAGTAGGCATATCCAACAGCACAATCCTTTGCGGGCCGACGCTCTCTGATCTCAATGGCTCTTGCTCCTAGGTAAGTGGTGTGGCACTTTTACTAAGAGCTTGCTGTTGTTGTTGTTGTTCAGTCGTTTAGTCGTGTCCGACTCTTCATGAACCCATGGACCATAGCACTTCCTGTCCTCCGCTCTCTCCTGGAGTGTGTTTAAGTTCATATTCATTGTATCAGTGATGCTATCTAGCCATCTCATCCTCTGCCTTCCCCTTCTCCTTTTGCCTTCAGTCTTTCCCAGCATCAGGGTCTTTTCCAGGGACTTTTCTCTTCGCATTAGGTGGCCAAAATATTTGAGCTTCAGCTTCAGTATCTGTCCTTCCAATGAGCACTCAGGGTTGATTTCCTTTAGGATTGACTGATCTGACCTCCTTGCAGTCCAGGGGACTCGTAAGAGTCTTCTCCAGCACCACAGTTTGAAGGCATCAATTCTTCGGCGCTCAGCCTTCCTTGTAGTCCAGCTCTCACAGCCATACGTTACTACTGGGAAAACCATAGCTTTGATTATACGAACATTTGTCGGCAAGGTGATGTCTCTGCTTCTTACTATGCTGTCTAGGTTTGCCATAGCTTTCCTCCCAAGGAGCAAGCGTCTTTTAATTTCATGGCTACAGTCACCAGCTGCGGTGAACTTGGAGCCCAAGAAAATAAAATCTGTCACTGCTTCCATTTCTTCCCCTTCTATATGCCAGGAAATGATGGGGCCAGATGTCATGATCTGAGTTTTTTTAATGTTGAGTTTCAAACCAGCTTTTGCACTCTCCACTTTCATCCTCAACAAGAGGCTCTTTAGATCCTCTTCGCTTTCTGCCATTAGGGTGGTATCATCTGCGTATCTGAGGTTGTTGATAATTCTCCTGGCAATCTTAATTCTGATCTGTGATTCATCCAACCTGGCGTTTCTCATGATGTACTCTGCATATAAGTTAAATAAGCAGGGTGACAATATGCAGCCTTGTCGTACTCCTTTCCCAATTTTGAACCAATCGGTTTTTCCATGTCCGGTTCTTACTTTTCTGCTTTTCCCACCCATGTCCAGTTCTTACTTTTCTGCTTTTCCCACCCTTTTGTTGACTATGAGTGCTACTCCATTTCTTCTAAGGGATTCTTGCCTACAGTAGCAGATATAATGGTCACCTGAATTAAATTCACCCATGCTTGTCCGTTTTAGTTCGCTGATTCCCAAGATGTTGATGTTCAATCTTGCCATCTCACGTTTGACCACCTCCAGCTTACCTTGATTCATTGATCTTACATTCCAGGTTCCTAGACAATATTGTTCTTTACCGCATCGGACTTTCTTTTCACCACCAGACACATCCACAGCTGAGTGTCCTTTCGGCTTTGGCCCAGCTGCTTCACTCTTTCTGGCGCTACTTGGAAATTCCCTCTGCTCTTCCCCTGTAGTAGATTGGACACCTTCTGACCTGAGGGGCTCATCTTCTGGCATCATATCTTTTAGCCTTGTGATACGTTCCATGGGGTTTTCTTGGCAAGAATACTGGAGTGGGTTGCCATTTCCTTCTCCAGTGGACCACATTTTGTCAGAACTCTCCACCATGACCTGTCTGTCTTGGGTGGCCCTGCATGGCATAGCTTATGGCTTCACTGAGTTACGCAAGCCCCTTCACTACAACAAGGCAGTGATCCATGAAGGGGTTTACTAAGAGCTAGGTCACACTAAACTCAATGGGATCTACTTCTGAGCACATAAATTATAAAACGGAGTGATCTAGCTTTGAAAAAGAAAAAGAAACCTTCACGATATGAAAAGGTCAGGTAGAAACTACATTCTGTACCACATTCACAGAATGCCAATTTAACTTGTTGCAGTAAAAGCAGTAAACTATAGCAGTTTAGGGAACTACAGTAAACATTTCATTGCTTCTTTACAGGGAGCATGCTTTGAAGCATGCACAAGGAGGTTGAGGGGCCTGCTCCCTAATGCCTCCCACCAGCCGCACATTCAGCGAGTATGTGAAGCAGCCCTATCCAGGGGGACTCCCAATTGGAGGGGGCATGGCCAGCAGATGCATCAGCAATGGAGGACCGGTTAGCCAGGGCAGCCTCACAATTCCACATGCATGCTTTTAACTCATGAAGGGGATTGTCTGAACCCCCATTAGGTCTCCAGGTTAAATGGCTATAGATTCATTTTCAGTTCTATTTAATACATTAAATACAATGGGCTGTTGTTGTTGTTGTTGTTGTTTTCAGAATTACAGCCTAAAAATATGTCAGAACAAAAGTATATGTCTTAACAAGCAAGAACCCAAACCCGAATTCCAATGAGCATATATCCACTATAAATTGAGTACATGAACTGAAATAGGAAGCATGGCAGCAGAGGATGCATGATCTAGAGCAGGGGTGCATAACCTGCGGCCCTTGGCCATTCTCTGTGTGGCCCCTGATGCACATAGGACCCATATGCACGTATTTTCCCTGGCTTCCACGATCACTGTTTTCTTGCTGCTAGTAGCAGTGTTGCTGTTGGGGGAAAGAAGAAGCCTTTATCTCCAATCCGCCCCTTCCTCAGTGAGATGTTTGTGTGAGATGGAAGACAGGGTGTGTCTGTTCATGCATCGGTGTGTGCATATGCAGTCCTTGCTCCCCCAGCTGACACTGGATGGGCCCTAGGGATTTAAAGGGTTGTGCATCTTTGCTCTAGAGTCAAAAAGGAAAGGTATGGTGAAAAAGGCATTTTATAAGAAAAAAACACCAGTTGCCAAGAGGAATATTTATTTCTGAAAAAGAAACGTATAAAAACATACTTATGAGATACAACTATATGAGTATAAAGCATGGGCGATAGGTACAATGGGATAAAGGAAATGGGAGCTATTTGAGAGAAGAATGTGTAAAGTGAGTTAGACAGAAAGTGAAATGAATGAAGAAAAATATTGAATAGGACTGGAAAGGAACAAGGACAGATGCATAGTGTGAAGAAGAGACAATCATGTGTAATTGGGCACATCCTAAGAAATGAGGGACTAGTTTAAGATATAATTGAAGGGAAACTGAAAGACAGAAGAACAAGAATCCAACCTAGAAACAATTACAGGGCAAGCAGTGGGGAGAGACAAGATTATACACACAGAGAGAGTAGTTGAAGACTTAATTTAAGGATCAAAATACATGAGAGAATTTTATTTGAGAAGAGGAAGATAAATATTCATGGCCCATTACATGAAGGTTATATCAAATATTTAAAGGTTACTATTGGAGGAAGGCATCATTCTTGAGAGCTACAGAGATCTGCAGAAGTGGAATGTACTTGATACTTAACAGAAGTGACAGCACATTGCAGAATTATACCCTAGTGCAAACCCATAGGTAGTTGGTAAACAAATAAAGGTCTAGCAGCCATACTCAATAGCAAACCAATATTTCAAAGAATTTTTTAGGAAATACACAAATATAGGACCCATTTAGTAGATAATATAATATCTGTATAAAAATTATCAAGGCAGGGGAAGGAAAAAAGATGGGCTTATGCCAAAATGTGTGCTGTAATTTATTATAGCTAGGATTTCAAGGTGAACTTGTGCACAGTGCTCCTGGTTATGGAAACATAATATTTGTATCTATGCAATGACCTGGTGTAACCTTCTGAAAAACTTCAGTTGCATAAACTGACCTGTGCTCATTGGCCAATGCTAATCCAAAGAACCATCAAGCACATTTTAACTGAATTGTCAAGTTAATTAGCTTCAGCATTGGAAACAATGGGCAATAAATTTGCAGCTGTATTTCAAAATAGTGGCATATAAATATTCTGAAGCCACCTTATTTAAAAAGTCAGTTTTTCTTTTTTTCAAAAATCCATCTACATTATGATTAGTATTGATATTGTGCAATATTTGAGAAAATGAATCTTCTTAAAATTCAAATATATGAATGGAATTATGTTTACAGGATAGAAGACCTTTAAAATGAAAGGCTTCGAAAAGGCAGGTTGCATTACATATATAATCAAAGCTATGGTTTTCCCAGTAGTAATGTATGGCTGTGAGAGCTGGACTATAAGGAAGGCTGAGCGCCGAAGAATTGATGCTTTCGAACTGTGGTGCTGGAGAAGACTCTTACGAGTCCCCTGGACTGCAAGGAGGTCAAATCAGTCAGTCCTAAAGGAAATCAACCCTGAGTGCTCATTGGAAGGACAGATACTGAAGCTGAAGCTCAAATATTTTGGCCACCTAATGCGAAGAGAAAAGTCCCTGGAAAAGACCCTGATGCTGGGAAAGACTGAAAGCAAAAGGAGAAGGGGACGGCAGAGGATGAGATGGCTAGATAGCATCACTGATGCAATGAAAATGAACTTGAGCACGCTCCGGGAGAGAGCGGAGGACAGGAAGGCCTGGCATGCTATGGTCCATGGGGTCACGAAGAGTCGGACACGACTCAACGACTGAACAATTACATATAAGCAAACAAGTAGAAGGCTACTGTCAAGAAGCAACAGTAAGAACCAGACATGGAACAACCGATTGGTTCAAAATTGGGAAAGGAGTACGACAAGGCTGCATATTGTCACCCTGCTTATTTAACTTATATGCAGAGTACATCATGAGAAATGCCGGGTTGGATGAATCAGAGGTCGGAATTAAGATTGCTGGGAGAATTATCAACAACCTCCGATATGCAGACGATACCACCCTAATGGCAGAAAGCGAAGAGGATCTCAAGAGCCTCTTGTTGAGGGTGAAAGAGGAGAGTGCAAAAGCTGGTTTGAAACTCAACATTAACAAAACTAAGATCATGGCATCTGGCCCCATCACTTCCTGGCATATAGAAGGGGAAGAAATGGAAGCAGTGACAGATTTTACTTTCTTGGGCTCCAAGATCACCGCAGACGGTGACTGTAGCCATGAAATTAAAAGACGCTTGCTCCTTGGGAGGAAAGCTATGGCCAACCTAGACAGCATAGTAAGAAGCAGAGACATCACCTTGCCGACAAAGGTCCGTCTAATCAAAGCTATGGTTTTCCCAGTAGTAACGTATGGCTGTGAGAGCTGGACTATAAGGAAGGCTGAGCGCCGAAGAATCGATTCTTTTGAACTGTGGTGCTGGAGAAGACTCTTACGAGTCCCCTGGACTGCAAGGAGGTCAAATCAGTCCATCCTAAAGGAAATCAACCCTGAGTGCTCCTTGGAAGGACAGATACTGAAGCTGAAGCTGAAATATTTTGGCCACCTAATGCGAAGAGAAAACTCTCTGGAAAAGACCCTGATGCTGGGAAAGACTGAAGGCAAAAGGAGAAGGGGACGGCAGAGGATGAGATGGCTAGATAGCATCACGGATGCAATGAATATGAACTTGAGCACGCTCCGGGAGAGAGCGCAGGACAGGAAGGCCTGGCATGCTATGGTCCATGGGGTCACGAAGAGTCGGACACGACTGAACAACAACAACAACAACAAAGAAGGCTACTGAATGAAAAATTTTTAAAGTACAAAATAAGGTATGCATATATCAGTATGCATGGACGTATGTATATACACTCAAACTTTTTGCAAGTCCCACAAGCCATTTAGCTTGGAGGCCTGTTCCTGACAGTGAGCAATCACAGTTGCAAGTGACTCTGTGGATTTCATTTGGTGCTCAGGACCAGCATGGCCAGTTCTGAGCACCAATTTAAACACAGCACCTCACAGGGCTGGGTTCTAAGAAGCCACAAGACACACTGAATCTGTATTCCAGATAGTTCCAGTATTTGGGACTAAGGTAGTGTTACTGCCTTAGAAAAATGCATGACCAGGTCCTCAGCTCCAGAAATTCCTCAACGTACATTAAAGTAACTTCAAGATGAAGATGATCAGGGAATCCAGGCAGAACCAGGTAACCCCCTGCACCACTGGGGCAACGATTAGTCTGAGGGCATAACTGGCCCAGTCTGCTATACTGCAGCACTGCTCATGTGGTAGCCAGAGCTGGAACTTCAGCTCTTTAGTCCAACCAGGACCATGTGACTTGAGGAACCAATAGGAGCCTAGCTGGCTCTATATAACCATCAGCCTGGCATGTGTGCATATGTATGTTGAGAGAGGGGTGTGTGTGTGTGTGAGAGAGAGAGAGAGAGAGCATGCGTGCACGCGTGCACGCACACACACACTCTTACATACATTCCCCTTTCCCCCCTAACAGTTTATACGTACATATGACTGGGGGGGGGTGCACTGCTAACTTGGCTTGGCTGTTCATTAAAATCTAACATGTGACTCATTACTACACTGATATGCTACGTAAGTAAAAACAGTGGTTCTAATGCAGTTATCCACGCTTAACTGCTATTGAAATTCAGAGTGCATATTTGCCCAGACTAACACGTTCAATTGATTTCAGTGGGCCTTACACATAACTTTCTCTGGATTGGGGCTGTTCATCTTGACAAATGGGAGAAAACTGTGTGCCCTCTATAGTCACAGAAGATCCCTATCTGTACTTAGCATATCTTGCAACCAGTGCATGACCAAATTGTTGTTGTTCAGTCGTTCAGTCGTGTCCGACTCTTCGTGACCCCATGGACCATAGAACGCCAGGCCTTCCTGTCCTGCGCTCTCTCCCGGAGCGTGCTCAAGTTCATATTCATTGCATCCGTGATGCTATCTAGCCATCTCATCCTCTGCCGTCCCCTTCTTCTTTTGCCTTCAGTCTTTCCCAGCATCAGGGTCTTTTCCAGGGAGTTTTCTCTTCGCATTAGGTGGCCAAAATATTGGAGCTTCAGCTTCATTATCTGTCCTTCCAATGAGCACTCAGGGTTGATTTCCTTTAGGATGGACTGATTTGACCTCCTTGCAGTCCAGGGGACTCGTAAGAGTCTTCTCCAGCACCACAGTTCAAAAGCATCAATTCTTCGGCGCTCAGCCTTCCTTATAGTCCAGCTCTCACAGCCATACATTACTACTGGGAAAACCATAGCTTTGATTAGACGGACCTTTGTCGGCAAGGTGATGTCTCTGCTTCTTACTATGCTGTCTAGGTTGGCCATAGCTTTCCTCCCAAGGAGCAAGCGTCTTTTAATTTCATGGCTACAGTCACCGTCTGCGGTGATCTTGGAGCCCAAGAAAGTAAAATCTGTCACTGCTTCCATTTCTTCCCCTTCTATATGCCAGGAAGTGATGGGGCCAGATGCCATGATCTTAGTTTTTTTAATGACCAAATTAGATGAACATTAATTTCAATTTGATAAAACTTGGTATTGGCAAAAGTAGAATGTTTATTTGTATTGTACAACCTTCCCCAACTTGGTGCCCTCCACATGTGTTGAACTGCAAGTTCCATGATTCTCAGCCAGCATGGCTAATAGCCATGATATTGTACATTTATATCCCACCTTTATCCATCATGTGACTCAGGGCAGCATACATCAGGTCCCTGGCCAGGCCTAGTCCTGCTCAGATTGAGCAAAGTGGCTCAGTTGCTTCACATACCATGAAGCAACTCAGACCATGCCCGTATAATTCCCAAAAGTTATGCTTTGGATTGGATTTGGTTTTGGAAAAAGGGTGAGAAGTCAGGTGTGAACTTGCACAGAGTCATATGCAGTATCTAATAGCATATGTATAATTATTTGGTAGAGCAGTTGGCAACTATTATGAAATTAGAGTTGGCTCTCATAGCTGTATAGTCAAGGTCAGTGCTTGTTGCTACTAACAAAAGTCAGATAATGCACAGTAGCTGTCTTGTACGGTTTGTGCCTTTCTTCTGATAAGAGTGTTCTTTTCTCTGCTGTGAGAAACTTTCTTTCCTGCCAAGAACTTAAGCCCTCCCCCTCCCCCTTGGTGAAGGGAGGGAGGTATGTGTGTTGTCTTGTGACAGCCTTTAACTGAGCGAGACAAGCCCTATAAAATCCTGGGCAGATGGGCCTGCTTCCTGTTCTCACCTGAGTGGGACAACGCCTGCTGCTCTAAGGAAACCAGGCAGCTACAGCTTTGCACTAACAGATGTATGTAAGCTTTTGTCTTTTATCATCTGCATCTATTTTCCATCAATAAACTATCATTCTTTCATACAAGTAGACATGAGTCATATTGGTCCCTTCAAATCTGTTTAGTTGGGTCCTGGCTGGATCAGGTTCCAGGTTTAAGACATGCTTGCATGGACAGTATAGAATACATTGCTTGTCACTGCTATTATGAAAGTATATATGGAAAATATATGTGCTTCTGTTATTCTGCCTTAAATTGATGAAATGGCTGCATAGAAAAATAATGAAAGCATGCATTTACAAACACAAGCTAAGAAAAAAAGTTGTTTATATCATCTTTGAAACTTTTCACTGCACAGGATAATATCCTAAATTGTAAGATGTAAACAGGCTTGAGGTTCTTAACTAGAACTTTTTCATATAGAAATGGTGGTTAAGCAGCAAAGTTATCAAATTATTAAGTCTAGGGTAGCGCGTGGATCGACAGAGTTCATCCCTCCCTTCCAGTTTTTCATGGAGAGATGGAAAGCATGGTTAAAAAGGGTGCAAAACTAGGGAGAGCATAAACTTGGCACATATAGGACTAAATTAACATTGAATATGCTTGACCTGTATTAAAATCTTGAACAGCTAGGAGCTGTATTGCAATCCTATGCATGTCTGCTCAAGTCCCACTAAGTAGGAGTTATTCCCAGGTAGGTATGTTTAGGACTGCTGCCTTTGTAGCTGTGCCTAACCTGGAACTCCTTCCTGAGGGAAGTCTGCCTTGCTTCCCCACTCTTTAATGGTAATGGCCCATGCAGCATAGCCAATGGCCAGGGATTATGGAAGTTGTAGTCCAAAACATCTGGCAGGCTCCATGTTGCCTACCCCTGCAACATGAATGAGTCTGGGTGAGCCTCATGTTCAAGCGCTCCCACCTCCAATCTCCTTTTGTGTATGCCAGAGATGGGAATTAAAAACATCTACTAACTGCTTTAAACTAACCAATTTCTGGACGTAATGACAAACTATGGTTAGTTTAAACTATGGCTTATTGGAACAAGTCAGAGTCTAAATGCATAGTTTCATCTTGTCTTGTTTCAATAAACCATAGAAGTAACCAGTTTAGATACAAAAGTGGATGCTTCTGATCTCCTCTTCATAGCCATGCCAAAGGAAAAGAGGGGTGTGTGTGAAAGCTGAAGACTCATTTTCATAGCACTAAGTTGTGCTTTAGTGTTATGTCTGCACTGGGCCATCATATCCAGATATGAGATGCTATGGTAACTCAAGCCATCATTAACTACAATTATATAGAATGTGTAGTTTAAATATAGTAATATGAAATAAACATATCCCAAAAGAAGATCCTTTAAATGAAGTCTGGTTGCATCCACACAAATATTCTGATTTTTAAATGGAATGATTTCCATATATATCTCGTTACGAGAAGTTGTTATCTGACCCAAACTCCCACAATTTCCTTCCTAATGATCCTCTAAATGTGGAGCCCATATTCTGGAAGGGTTATCATGTTCACATGATTATGACAGTACCAGTGAAATCTATGATGGTGGAAACTTTATATATCTCTTGTAGAAAATGAGAAAATATAAGTGACAGTATTGCTCCTGCACTGAAAAACCTTTAGCTCTATAAATCTGGAAACTGCAGAACCATAAAAACATTTGGGTGTGGATTTAATCATTTATTTAAAGTGCAAATTTGCAGAGTACTAGCATGGTAAAATCACCTTAAAATGTTTCCCTTCTTAAAATACACCCAGGAATATCATACGGCTGTTCTGCGGAAAATCAGAAAATCATGATTGAAAGAAATTGTATTGTTTAATATTGGATGTACAAAATGGTAAAAAAAAATACCTACAATATTTCTTGGTTTACTGTACGACAACATCCTCAAGTTTATCGACAGCATACACGAGAATCAAATATTTGTATTCAAAGAACAGCTGCAGCAACTCCAAATTAGATCAACAAGAGTAACAGGATGATGCACATAATGTAACAGGATGATGCACATAATGTTTACTTATGCATTAATAAGTTAAAATGCCAAAAGATGGTAACTATATTAATCATGAACATATAGTGGGTTTTCCCATATTAGTTCTTCTCTGCAGTAAGTAATTCAGAAACATGTACCAAAGAGCTGCCTGAATATTTTGCAAGGAACAATTGAAGTCTTTAACAGAAAGATCAGGATTAAACAACTATTGCAAATATATCATTGATGCAACCTGAGACGCTTTAATCTAAACATGGCTGAGTGACTTTGCATGGTATAAAAGCTAAATTTTAATGCTTTGTGCAACATGAAATAAACAGTTAGAGCACCCTTGATCTTTTTATTGTAGAACACACACATCCCCAACTAAACTGTTGGGGATGTGTGTGTTATATTGTCAGAAAAACAATTACAGTAAGTAGTGAATGTTTGATGCATTTTTCATCTAAAACCTTGTAAATAGACAGTTTGGAAGGATTTGATACATAAAATCAAATACATTTGAGGGAAGATTTCACAAGCTAATCCTCATACCATGGTATGGATTCAATGACCCTGCTGCATGAACAGAAGCACTTCTGTTCAAGCAGAGGTCACCAACTGCACACATACTGTTAAGAATAGATTGTCCTTTCCCTTCGCAATCAATACCACAATAGACACAGCTTCAGGCTGATACGACTTTATTTTGCTAGAGACTAAAAAATAAAGTTGTATTAGCCTGAAGCTGTGTCTATTGTGGCATTGATTGTGAAGGGAAAGGACGATCCATTCTTGACACATACACCCCATTGGCAACCCCACCCCACCCCAGTCCAAGAGCTTCACCACATGAGGCTAAAAGCCCGCATCCTTACTGGCTCTTCTGCTTCCGGATTCTTTGCGGGATTAAGACTGGCTCCTTTACATGGGCAGACACATGCTTAGAATCGGGGAATTTCTTTCTCGGCAAGTTCTATATGTTTCATTTTACAGCCACTAGATGGCACTGTGGTTATAGCAGAACTGCACAATTACACACAGCTGATATATCAGATTAATGTTCCTTATCGGGTTATCTCCAATCTTTTAAAAAGCAGAATAAAGGTCAGAAAGCATTGGAGACGCCCTGGAGGTTGACAACATCGTGTAAAGGACCTGTAAACCTCCGCAAGTGACCAATCACAAGCGGGCAATAAAAGCCTCATGTAGAAATGCTCCAAATCTCTACAGACTCCCCAGACCCTCTGGAGAGAGACTGCAGGATTTGTGGAAGATTGCCGATGGGGGAAGTGAAATAACAACTTCCCACTGCCTGCATATCCAATTCCAATTCTTTATCTTCCCTGCATTCCATTTACACGTGCTCCACTGATCATAGCTTTATATTGTTTTATTTTAAGGCACAATGGCTAGGATCCAAAGAGCTGCATAATGCACACTGAATAGCTTGAATGTACCAAGTAAAATCTTTGAGTCCCTACCACCACTTTTGAGCAGTAAGATCCTCCATTTCAAAACTGGTTGTCGATGTTACACAGGGAGCTTCTTTTTAAGAAACACAAGTCCAAAGACCCCTTGAACATACAGAAGAAATTGTGTGGTTCTCTGGATCCCATTCTAAGGGCGGGGGGGAACAGGAAGGATTGACATAAATAAGAACTAACCACTAAACTGTCCTTCCATGAGAAAGTTAACCCAAATGTCTCATGGATTATCATTACATACACAAAAGGTGACCAACTTTCCATACACTTTGCTACTTTTGATTAATTTATATGCAAAAATACATCTACTTTTTGTTTGATTTTTAAATGAACAAACCCCCTCTATCCTAAAATTATCTGGACAACTGCAAAATTTACTTTTAAAACATTATTCTATAATCTAAAAATACATTTTTGTGTGGAAGATATTGAATTTCTTTAATGGTCACCTGCTGCCATGGGAGTTTCTTAAGTCATTCGAGCATTTAAGACTGTCTCCTTTATTGAAAACATCATGTGTTTTAGTTTCACGGAGATGCTTTCGAAAACCATTCAGATTCTATGCAATCAGTGAATTGATCCTAGTTAACATAAGCTTAGAATTTATAAAAATTTACAAAGATGAAGATACAATTTATAAATTCTCATTATAAGGTATTAACGCAGAAAAAGATACTATAGCCCGTAGCCCAACATCTAAAGAAAGGTACAGGTCAGGATCCAAATTGCTGTGCATGGTTTTCCACACGCACAAAGGTGCTTTTCAGCCCCAACCCTATCTGCATTCCTACATGCCCATGAAAAGCACTCTCAGTGGTTGGGGGGGGGGGCTTCTGGAGGAGCAGCATCTCCTGAAGTCTTAAGAGGCTGCTGCAGAAGGAAGGAAGGAAGGAAGGAAGGAAGGAAGGAAGGAAGGAAAGCAAGCAAGCAAGCAAGCAAGCCAGATACATGCAGAAATGCTTTGTGCACACAGATGAACCTCTCTGTCTCCCAGCTACAGTTTAGCTAGGTATGTCAAGGTCAAGGAACTTAAGTTGATGAAGTTCATGAGTGACAATGTTCAAAATGGCAACTTACCAATATAGCTCAACTCCCCCCAGGATTTGTGACCAAACCTATCTTAAACAGTCCATGCAATCAGAACTTTTGTTTCAATTTTTTTAAATATATAAATCATTGGGAACCAAATCAATTAGCTAAAAGCAAATAGGGAGGGGGGAACATAAAAGATGAATTCTAAGATAAAAATGAAGTCTGAAAATATTAGTGTTACAAAATAACAATTATCTACGTTGGTTATGTGCACTGGTTTTCTTGTTCCATGATTTCAAAGTTGGACTCGTGCAACGAATGATGGATTTGGATTGTTACTCTAAAGAAGCACCATGGCAGGGGTTGTTTTAATCATCTTTTTCTACAATCACTTCACCATGAAGGACTTTTCTCCTTTGACGAAGCATGTGAAAGTACAGTTGTGGAAACACTATTAAAGAAGAAAAGAAACACAGACTGTGTCAAGTATACAAAACATAGGTGTGCAACTGTACCATACTGAATTGATAGAAGATGCAAGATGGCTAGAGTGATCCCATGTGAAAAACTGGGAATTCTTTTAGTTTTGCACATTACTCTTCAATGACATCCTCCTCATTGAAAGATGCCAAGTGAGATAATTCAATAATTCAATAAATAGAATGGCATAACCCTTTGCCTATCACTCAGAGCTTCTTGGGAGGAGGACAGAATACATATGAAGTTACCTTATAATGTGTCAGACCATTGGTCCATATAGCTCAGTATTATCTATTACTGTCAATTGACAGACAGCTGCTCTTCAAGATCTCAATCAGATTAAGGTCTTTCTCAGCCCTGCTACCCAAAATCCCTTTAAACTGGAGATTGTGGGTATTAACAGGTGGTTATCACTGACCCATGTGCCATTCCAAAGTGATTAATTACATTACACTTGATCCTAGCCAAAGGCCAAGAACCAAGGACAGCCAAGTTCAATATACAAATCTTTACTGTATGATATTAAGATCTACATGCATCGATTGATACCTACATGGTATGTAGGAGGCCATGATGATGAGAAGGAAATAGTAATAGTCAAAAGAGACATTATACTTGTTGGGAAGTCTCACTGAAAACATGCCTGATCTCTTCACATAGGGCAAAGCAGCATAAATAGTTAGGAGCTCACCAACAACTCCTACTGGGTATAAGATGATGAAAAAATTGTACCTGGAAGAAACACAAACAAATAAGTAGCTCCAGGAATTCCTTTCTGAATATCTAGTATTTTCTGCTTTGGATTAACAATGGGTACAGCAATAAGTGACAGGAACTTAATGCTACAATCCTATGCACACTTACCTGGGAGTAAGCTCCATGAAACACAGTGAGAATTACTTCCAAGTAAAATACATAGGATTGCTATGCATGTGTGTCAGTGAGTTGAACAAGGGTTCTTAGGGAGCAATCCCATCCAGATAGGAGGCCGCCTCCGAACTCAGAGGCGACCGCCTATCCAATGCAGGGCAGGAGAAGCACAGAGAGGAGCATTCCCTCTGCGCTTCTCTTGCCCTGCATTTTCAGCTAGACAGACAATTGTGGCTGTCTAGCCACGGGAAGGCTGAGCAGGGGAGGAGGCTGCTGTTTGACACATTGCATTGTCATACAGGCATTTCCGCCCTCCCCGCCCCGGAACGCCCCCAGACATGCCCTTTTTTGGCCGCTCTGCACTCCCCTTGCAAGTGTGGAGGACAGGGCTGTTCTGCTCTGCCTCTGTGGCAGCGTGGAATTGAGGGAGGTCGGTTCCTGGAAAACAAGGTATCCTATGGCCATCTAGCTGCTGTCTGGTGGCCATAGGATTGCTCCCTTTATGTTGCATTGAGACATGAACATTCAGGTGAATGAAATGAATACACCTCTGATTTGTTTAGTCAATTGTGGGTAGCCATTTGCCTCCCCACCACTGCCCCAATTACACTGGGCAGCAGTGGTCACCACAGCTAACAGAACTCCCTTTTGGGGTGGTGTTTTAAGTCCCCATGAATAATACCATGGCTTGTTAACTGCCTGCCTATTGTGCGAACCAGGAAACTATATAGAATAAAAAAATACTATAGAAATAGTAGCCAATCAATTCAGATTGATGTTTCTTATATGAGACTGCTGATGTTATATGGACAAAAGTGAACCACTGAACTGATAGAAAAGAGTGTACTCATCTGCTTTGCTTTCAAACTTTCTGCATCGCGTTACCTTTGCAGTCAATTCACAGCAATAATTAAGAAGCTAAAAGTAGTATCTCATTTCAAATCAGCATAATGTAAAGGCATCCATGGATGCACCTAAATAAAGTGGGGAAATACCCTTATGAAATGAGTGAATTGAGAGGGCCTGTGGTCAATTTCTAACAATGAAAGAAGTTAACCACTTTGAAAAACATTGCCTTAATTGTCACTGTACACACTGGAAAACTTATTAAGAGGTTAGCAGCAATACTTTGAAGAGTTTCCACACAAGATAAAGCATGCAAATGCAATCATTCATAAGGAACTAGTATCTTGAGGTCAGGCTGGGAATTGCAATGAAAGTTCCCTCCCAGGATTAGAAATAAATGCACAATATGCATTCCATGACCAAAACAGGTGAGATTTAAAATGCCAGCCATGAAACATAAAACCCTTATAAGAACTGATGGATTCAGAGAGCACATAGGTCAATGAGAATGGATGATATAAGATTCAAGAAGGAACCGAATAGTTTAGTGGCATGAAAGAAGGAATACCTAATTAATACAGTC
The DNA here is from genome assembly GCF_057233095.1 of Heloderma suspectum. Taxonomy (NCBI): domain Eukaryota; kingdom Metazoa; phylum Chordata; class Lepidosauria; order Squamata; family Helodermatidae; genus Heloderma; species Heloderma suspectum. The sequence goes on from NC_139462.1 coordinate 198,663,544, forward strand.
TAGGCAGAATAGAAACAAATCAGTGAAAGGGGAACACTACAGAGTGAAGCTAAGTAGTTCATATTCTATTAAGCAAAGGCAGGCAAAGCTTTTCTGGCAGCAAACACAGAAGATTAGAGATCTTTTAGAGAACTATTACAAAGAACAGCTGTTTAACATTTGTTACCACAAAAAATATTAAATGCATTGAAAGGAAAGGTGCTAAATTAATTTCTTTGAATTCTGAATCTCATTTATGAGAAATACAAGGGAGAAAAATGTTCAAAACATGGTTGTTTACTCAGGCACATTCTTATTTCAACCCAGCTGGGTAAGAGTTTGGGAGCTATTGTTTTTTAAATAAAAATATTCTTGATATATTTGTATCACCTTCCCCTTTTCTCTCAAGGAACTCAAGATGGGTATGTTTAGCCTTTACAGGTGTGCAGCCTTGTAAAACAGATATGGTTTAGAAATTACATGCCCCAAGCCATTTGATCAACTTCACAGCTGAGCAGGGATTTGAAGCTAGGTGTCTTCTGTCCAAGCTCAACACTGTAGCCCAGCTTTCCCCAACCTGGTGTCCTCCAGGTGTGTTGGACTGCAAGTTCTATAATTCCCGGCTAGCATGGTCAATGGCTATGCTGGCTGAGAACAATGCGAATTGTAGTCTGGAGGGCACCAGGTTGGGGAAGTCTTCTCTGGCCACTGCATCACACCAGCTCTCTTGATCCACTAGCAGTTCTTTTCTTTTAGTTCCATCCAAATGACTGAAAATTTCTCATTTCTCAATATTTATTTCACATTTATATAGCATTTTAATGACAGCAGACCCTCAACATTTTCAGTTTGGAAGCCAGTATGGTATAGGGTTTAAGACAGGGGTGGGCAACATGCAGCTCACAGGTTGAATGTGGCCTCCGTACCTCCCTAATACAGCCCCTGCCACCCCCCAAATTTCAGGGGTCCCCCTCCCAAATTGCAAACAGAACTGTGTCCGTAGATGCTATGGAGTCCCAAAAGAGTCAATTACACATGCAAACAAGCTAATTTTGACACTTCGGGTAATCCAGCTAAGGATGGCATTTTGTTTTAATTTTTTAATCCCCCCCCCCTTTTTGGCACCTGGGTGTTGTGGCCCATGGGGGGCAAAAATGGCCCCCGAACCTCCTGAAGTTGCCCACCCCTGGATTAGGACTATCAGACTATAACCAAGGAGACCCAGATTCAAGCTCTCCACTGGATTATCTTGAGCCAGTCACTTTCTCTAGGAATGGACACATATGTCAATTTTGGTTGCTCTCAGTTTTTTATTTTATCTTGAACCTTAAGAATTTCTCTAGTCTCAAGTTTGATTCATCTCGAACAGTGAGAAGTTATTTTTTTTAAGTTTGCAAGAACATTTTAGATCATTTTTGTGCATAGTTCTTCTTCTAATGCTTGAATTTTTGTTAGCACTTTTTGCCTAATATACACATTTTTCAAGCAATTTTACTAATGTAATGCACTTTAATGTGATTTCCCTAATATATGCATTCCTGTAGGGATGTATTTTAAAATTAGAGAACTCCATTGCAAAATTTGGATAGGTGTGAATTTCAATGCATAACCAAGTTTCAGTTGGCATCGTGGGTTGAAAGTGCAAAATCAGGTAAGTTTGCATTCAAATGTGAATTGAACAAATTTCTCCTACTTTCTCCAAGCCTAACCTACCTCGGAGAGAGGCTGCGCAGATAAAATGGGGAGCTGGGAACCATGTATGCTGCCCTAAGTTCCTTTGAGGAAGGGTAGAATATAAATGTAATAAATGAATTGAATGAATAAAAATACCCAAACCTACTGCATATTGTATGATCAGAACCGCATATTTGAAGAGGGGATTTAAATATTAGCTATAAGAGCACCGGAAGAATCAAGCTTATCTACAAAATTATTAAATTAGATCAAAATTATAATTAACCTACTCCTGTTATAAAGTTTCACATGTCATAGCATAATGTTACCTCATATGTACTTAATTGATTAGCCATAGCTATAGAGGATATATGTCATCAAATATAAATTAATTGCACACACTAAACTAAGCCAGTAGTCTAACAGAGTACCAGTAAACCATGTTTTGTTTATCCAAGACATAGACACTTTAGTAAAAAACAAACACACACACGATCCATGCTGCCATACTCAAAAAACGTCGCCACTTCCCTTGCCAAACTTAGTTTACATAACAAGCCTCCAATGCCAAAGGAACCCAGAGAAGAACCTTCTCTGAAGATTTTAAGGTATGGGCAGGTTGGTATAGGGAGAGAAGTTCTTTCAGGTATGTGGGTTCCTAGCCATTTAGCACTTCAAAAGTAAACACCAGCATCTGAAATTGGGCTCAGAAGCGAAAAGGCAGCCAATTCAACTCTTTAAGGTTTGGTGTAATATGATCCCATTTGGCTGAACCAGTGACAGTTCCATTCTACACTACTTTAAGCTTCCAAGTTGTTTTCATGGGCAGCTGCCTGTACAATACGTTACCATAATCCAGTCATGAGATTACCAGAGCATGGCTCACCCCAGTCAGACTGTTTTATTAATAAAATAGCCATCTATTTTATTTCATGTAAAAGACGACTGTATTGCTGCTCTTGGTTCTGTGAAATCCAACTATTATAACTGTAAAATTCAAGAAAGGGAAAGGATCTATCCGGAGAGAAAAAGAGGTTGACAGAAAAATGTTAAACATACACAGCCCTTTATAAGGTATGCTAATATGAGTGGAAGCACAAGAGGCAAATCTACACAAGGACATCACCAGATGGTCGAAATCAGATTGATTATGTACTTTGCAGCCAAAGATGAAGAACTCTATACAGTCAGTAAAAACAAGACCTGGAGCTGACTATGGCTCAGATCATGAGCTTCTTATTGTAAAATTTCGGCTTAAATTGAAGAACGTAGGAAAAACCACTGAACCATTCAGGTATGACCTCAATCATATCCCTTATGAATATACAGTGGAGGTGAGGAATAGATTTAAGGGATTAGACCTGATAGACAGAGTGCCTGAGGAACTATGGACGGAGGTCCGTAACATTGTTCAGGAGGCAGCAATTAAATCCATCCCCCAAAAAAAGAAATGCAAGAAAACAAAGTGGCTGTCTGAGGAGGCTTTACAAGTAGCTGAGGAAAGAAGGGAAGTGAAAAGCAAGGGAGAAAGGGGAAGATATATCCAACTGAATGCAGAGTTCCAGAGAATAGCAAGGAGAGACAAGAAGGCCTTCTTAAATGAACAATGCAAAGAAATCAAGGAAAACAATAGAATGGGAAAGACTAGAGATCTTTTAATGAAAATCGGAGATCTCAAGGGAACGTTTTGTGCAAAGACGGGCATGATAAAGGACAAAGAAGGCAGGGACCTAACAGAAGCAGATGAGATTAAGAAGAGGTGGCAAGAATACACAGAAGAACTATACAGGAAAGATCTTAATGTCCCTGATAGCCATGATAGTGCGGTCACTGAACTTGAGCCGGACATCCTAGAGGGTGAAGTCAAGTGGGCCTTAGGAAGCATTACTAACAACAAAGCTAGCGAAGATGACAGTATTCCAGCTGAGCTATTTAAAATCCTAAAAGATGCTGCTGCTAAAGTGCTGCACTCAATATGCCAACAAATTTGGAACACTCAACAATGGCCGCAAGACTGGAAAAGGTCAGTTTACATTCCAATTCCAAAGAAGGGCAATGCCAAAGAGTGTTCGAACTACCGCACAATTGCGCTCATTTCACATGCCAGCAAGGTGATGCTCAAAATCCTACAAGCTAGGCTTCTGCAGTATGCGAACCGAGAACTACCGGAAGTACAAGCTGGGTTTCGAAGAGGCAGAGGAACTAGAGATCAAATCGCCAACATTTGCTGGATCATGGAGAAAGCAACAGAATTCCAGAAAAACCTCTATTTCTGCTTCATTGACCACGCTAAAGCCTTTGATTGTGTGGATCCCAACAAACTGTGGCAAATTCTTAAAGTGATGGGAGTACCAGACCACCTTACCTGTCTCCTGAGAAACCTGTACGAGGGTCAAGAAGCAACAGTAAGAACCAGACATGGAACAACCGATTGGTTCAAAATTGGGAAAGGAGTACGACAAGGCTGTATATTGTCGCCCTGCTTATTTAACTTATATGCAGAGTACATCATGAGAAACGCCGGGTTGGATGATTCACAGGTCGGAATTAAGATTGCCGGGAGAATTATCAACAACCTCAGATATGCAGACGATACCACCCTAATGGCAGAAAGCGAAGAGGATCTAAAGAGCCTCTTGTTGAGGGTGAAAGAGGAGAGTGCAAAAGCTGGTTTGAAACTCAACATTAAAAAAACGAAGATCATGGCATCTGGCCCCATCACTTCCTGGCATATAGAAGGGGAAGAAATGGAAGCAGTGACAGATTTTACTTTCTTAGGCTCCAAGATCACCGCAGACGGTGACTGTAGCCATGAAATTAAAAGACGCTTGCTCCTTGGGAGGAAAGCTATGGCCAACCTAGACAGCATAGTAAGAAGCAGAGACATCACCTTGCCGACAAAGGTCCGTCTAATCAAAGCTATGGTTTTCCCAGTAGTAATGTATGGCTGTGAGAGCTGGACTATAAGGAAGGCTGAGCGCCGAAGAATTGATGCTTTCGAACTGTGGTGCTGGAGAAGACTCTTACGAGTCCCCTGGACTGCAAGGAGGTCAAATCAGTCCATCCTAAAGGAAATCAACCCTGACTGCTCATTGGAAGGACAGATAATGAAGCTGAAGCTCCAATATTTTGGCCACCTAATGCGAAGAGAAAAGTCCCTGGAAAAGACCCTGATGCTGGGAAAGACTGAAGGCAAAAGGAGAAGGGGACGGCAGAGGATGAGATGGCTAGATAGCATCATGGATGCAATGAATATGAACTTGAGCATGCTCCGGGAGAGAGCGCAGGACAGGAAGGCCTGGCGTGCTATGGTCCATGGGGTCACGAAGAGTTGAACACGACTGAACGACTGAACAACAACAATGTATGGCTGTGAGAGCTGGACTATAAGGAAGGCTGAGCGCCGAAGAATTGATGCTTTCAATCTGTGGTGCTGGAGAAGACTCTTACGAGTCCCCTGGACTGCAAGGAGGTCATAGAATCATAGAATCATCTAATAGGGTTGGAAGGGGCTTACAAGGCCATCGAGTCCAACCCCCTGCTCAACGCAGGAATCCAATTCAGACCATCCCTGACAAATGGCTCTCCAGCCTCGTCTTGAACGCCTCCAGTGTGGGAGAGCCCACCACCTCCCTAGGTAATTGGTTCAATTGTCGTATTGCTCTAACAGTTGGGAAGTTTTTCCTGATGTTCAGCTGGAATCTGGCTTCCTGTAACTTGAGCCCATGATTCCATGTCCTGCACTCTGGGATGATCGAGAAGAGATCCTGGCCTTCCTGTCTGAGACAACCTTTCAAGTACTTGAAGAGTGCTATCATATCTCCCCTCAGTCTTCTCTTCTCAAGGCTAAACATGCCCAGTTCTTTCAGTCTCTCTTCATAGGGCTTTGTTTCCAGTCCCCTGATCATCTTTGTTGCCCTCCTCTGAACCCTCTCCAGTTTGTCTGCATCCTTCTTCAAGTGTGGTGCCCAGAACTGGACACAGTACTCCAGATGAGGCCTAACCAGTGCTGAGTAGAGGGGAACTAGTACTTCCCGGGATTTGGAAGCTATGCTTCTATTAATGCAGCCCAAAAGAGCATTTGCCTTTTTTGCAGCCACATCACATTGTTGGCTCATATTCAGCTTGTGATCGACAACAATTCCAAGATCCTTCTCGCTTGTAGTGTTGTTGAGCCACGTAGCCCCCATCTTGTAACTGTGCCTTTGGTTTCTTTTTCCTAGGTGCAGAACTAGGCATTTATCCCTATTAAATGTCATTCTGTTGTTTTCTGCCCAGCGCTCTAGTCTATCCAGATCACTTTGAATTTTGTTTCTGTCTTCCAAAGTATTAGCTATCCCGCCCAATTTTGTGTCATCTGCAAATGTGATCAGCATTCCCCGCACCTCCTCCTCCAAGTCATTAATAAAAACGTTGAAGAGCACTGGGCCTGAGCCCTGCGGTACCCCACTCGTTACCTCTCCCCAGTTTGAGAAAGTCCCATTGATAAGCACTGAGTCCGATTCTGTAGCCAACTGTGGATCCACCAGATCGTTGTTTCATCTAGCGCACTTTGGGCTAGTTTGCTCATCAGGATATCATGGGGCACTTTGTCGAAAGCTTTGCTGAAGTCGAGGTATATTATGTCCACAGCATTCCCACGGTCCACAAGGGAGGTGACTTGATCAAAAAATGAGATCAGATTCTGGCAGGACTTGTTCTTGACAAATCAGTCAATCCTAAAGGAAATCAACCCTGACTGCTCATTGGAAGGACAGATACTGAAGCTGAAGCTCAAATATTTTGGCCACCTAATGTGAAGAGAAAAGTCACTGGAATCATAGAATAGTAGGGTTGGAAGGGGCCTACAAGGCCATCGAGTCCAACCCCCTGCTCAATGCAGGAAAAGACCCTGATACTGGGAAAGACTGAAGGCAAAAGGAGAAGGGGACGGCAGAGGATGAGATGGCTAGATAGCATCACCAATGCAATGAATATGAACTTGAGCACACTTTGGGAGAGAGCGAAGGACAGGAAGGCCTGGCGTGCAATGGTCCATGGGGTCACAAAGAGTCGGACACGACTTAACGACTGAACAACAAATATGAGTGGAACTCCAAAGAGTTGAGCAGTTCCACTGGGCAGATATAAAAAAAACAATATTCTACATGCCCATCATCACAGCGGAGTTTGAAGCGTCTGTTTGAGTCCACATACTGGGGGGTTGGGGGAACGTTTGCACCAACTAGCCACTGAGGCAGCAATCGTATGCACGCTTACCTGGGAGTGAGTCCCACAGAACACAGTGAACTTTACATCTGGGTAAACATGTATAGGATTGCACCAATTGCATTGGACATGAAATGGTGGGTCTGCACAATCACAGAGGGAAAATAAGCCAAGCGGCTTATTTTCTCTCCCCACACATGCCAGTCACAAGCCCCTTAATTACCCTCACCAGGTGCAGGTTGTCGTGATGTCCGAACCTGGAGAGGTTGGGTGGCAGGGGTGGTTTACAAACCACCCTGAAAACCTAGCACAAGCCATGGGTTTCAGGGTGGTTTGTAAACCACCCTAGCTACCACCTACTGTCACTGGGTTCAGACGTCACAACAAGCTGTGCCCAGCAAGAGTAATTATGCTAATTCTGTGGCTGGCAACCAGCATGTGCAGGGAGGAAAATAAGCCACTGTGACTTATTTTCCCTCTGTGAACATGCAAACCCAGTCAAAATGTTTGGGAAGTATTAAAACTTTCCAAACACTTGTGACAAGGTCATACTAGCCAACAGCAACAACTTGGCAAAAAACTGGAGGGATTTCTAGTTAAGATAGGAGTTACCTTTGCAGCAACAATATCCCATATGTTTCTCTTATATGGTCTATTACATCAAAATACACCACAACGGTGGCCTCAAAGTGACATCATGGTAACCTTCTCATGGGTTTTACATTTTCCAAACTATTTTGTTTCTGTATAGGGCAGCCTTCCCCAACCTTGCAGCCCCTGGATATTTTGGAATGCAGCTCCATCATCCCTGACCATTGGCTCTGCTGGCTGGGGCTGATGGGAACTATAGTCCAAAACAACTAGGGGTTACCAGGTTGGGGATGTCTGGTACAGGTTATCCTAAAATGGAACATCATCAAAGTAAAAAACCAACAACTTGTAAATGAACAACTTTTCTATTGTATTCAATACGCAAGTTTCAAAAGACACACAAGCACTCTCTAGAAATATTAGTGGCATAGGGACAGGTTAGGTTAATTAAATTACTGAGCACACCTGCATTTAAAACATACCCAATGTTATGAACTTAAAGTGCTGCATTTTAAAAGTAAACCACACCATCCTGCAAACACACAAAACTCTCACAGTTGTTGACTTCCTTGCTGATTAAGCATGCATGCAATAAGCATGCACAGAACAATGAGAAACTAAACTGCAAGGCATTCTCCACCTGGCCCATTTTATGAAGTATGGTAAGTGGTTCAGCATATTGAATGTGTAGAAGGAATATCGAGTAATCTCTGTCACAGTCCATACGACCAGAAAAAGAATAACGCTCTCTTCATTCTGGATCTGTAGAGGGATAAAGAATCAACATTTTCTGGATCCTTAAAATTGCAAAAGAAGTTGGAAATAAACTCTCAGACACCAAAACCTATGTTTTTAGGAAGAATGCATCTGCAGTCATGGATTTTTCTTTTTTACATGAAACATTGCCCAAACTGAAAGATTGCTCACTGAACAGAAAACATAGCAAAATGTAGAAAACACAATACAGAACTATTTACAGTTCTCTTCTGTTCCTAGCAGCCTTTTCAGTTAGCTTCCCAAATAGTTCTTAATTGTCTAACTGCTTTGGGATCATCCCTCTTTTACAGTGCAATGATATACATGCCTACTAAGAAATAAGTCCCATAGGGTTTAGCAGGCTTAGTTCTAGGTAAGTGGGTATAGGATTGCAGCCTTAGCAGCTGATAATATTGGCAACATTTAAATAATTGATAAAACAGATCTATTTTGTTCTCTTTTCCTTTTCTTTTTTGGCCTTCATGCCTTTATCCAGCACTTCTAAATCAAAGTGGCAGGGGCCCTCCCAGGCAGGGCACCCTCAGTGGACCCTCCTGATCTGGAAAAGGTGGGACATGCAAACTGAAATTATTTTAGGCTGTATTGGATGCTGTGCAAAGTGGAAACGATAGTACTGTTACAGTGGTGGCCCCTCTGATGGTTTTGGGGCCCTGGTAAATGCTCAATCGTGTCATCTTCTGGAGCTGGTCCTGTCCCTTTTAACAGGATTTTGCTGGCTTCTCCTTCCCCATATACATTTTGTTTTCTTGTAAATTAGGAGTATTTCATGGTGTCCTGTCTAATCAAAAGGAGGCTGCAAAAGGACACCTGATACCAGAGATCTGGTTGGAGTCACTTCTGTGTGTTGCAAGAGGATTACTTAGCTAGAAGTAGGGTCAGACATCTTGATGAAGTGCGTAATGTGGTGCAAGAACTAGGAGCTGCAGATAGGTATGATCAGCCGTTGCATGATAAATGGCCAAGTCATTAAACTGCCTCGGTACGTCACGTAGATCTACCTATTACTTCTAAACAATAGCAGGTGAAACAAGCAACAGCAAATTAATTTCTGACTCTGCAAAGAAGGTGGGTGGGGGCTATTTTTTACCTTCTGAGAAGAGGAATTATAGACAAGTAATTTTCTTTTCGTTAAAATGGCAAGAATTTGTTCATGCCTGAAAACTAATAAAAGCTCCAGGGATGTCTGTGAAATAAAATAAAGCAACACAGATGTTGTTACAAGTACAAAAAAGGAGACTATAATTTTAACAACATGTACCAGTGACAAAAAACCAAAGGCTGTGTTTTCAGACATGCTGAGTATCTCAAGTATCATATGAAGTAGTGCACTGATGTTTGAGTTAGGAGTATTCAAGGACTAGTGTCAGGTGTTTACCACTTCTGTCCAAATGTTTTGTATTATGCAGTGCAATCCTATGCATGCTTTACTCAGAAGCAAATCCCCCTGTGTTCAATCGGGCCTACTTCCTACACAGGAGAGCAATTTGTTTTTAACATGTGTTTATACACCACTTTCTGGAGGATTTTTAACTTAAAATCCTCAAGAAAGTGCAGGCTAATTTATGTATTTACTGCCAATAGCCAAAGCTCTTTCAGTATAAACAAAGGTACTTTAAAACCATGGCTGATTGAGCTTCATGCTTGTACAGTGTTTTCATTCTCAGCTATGGCAGTTGGATGAGCACATCTCGGTAATATCTTACCCATAGCAGACAATAAGGTCTTTGGGATTATTATTATTATTATTGATTTTAACCACTGTGTTGCAAGAGAGAGAGAGCTGACAGGTTCTACTGATGATGTGCTTGATAATAATTCCATTCGCAATCCAGTTAAAATTAAGTACTTGGAATTAAGCTCATATGTAGCCACATCCCACACCTATCTCTGCTAGAAAATAAATATGTTCGTATACAGACCATTGTTGTTGTTGTTCAGTCGTTCAGTCGTGTCCGACTCTTCGTGACCCCATGGACCATAGCACGCCAGGCCTTCCTGTCCTGCGCTCTCTCCCGGAGCATGCTCAAGTTCATATTCATTGCATCCGTGATGCTATCTAGCCATCTCATCCTCTGCCGTCCCCTTCTCCTTTTGCCTTCAGTCTTTCCCAGCATCAGGGTCTTTTCCAGGGAGTTTTCTCTTCACATTAGGTGGCCAAAATATTGGAGCTTCAGCTTCATTATCTGTCCTTCCAATGAGCAGTCAGGGTTGATTTCCTTTAGGATGGACTGATTTGACCTCCTTGCAGTCCAGGGGACTCGTAAGAGTCTTCTCCAGCACCACAGTTCGGAAGCATCAATTCTTCGGCGCTCAGCCTTCCTTATAGTCCAGCTCTCACAGCCATACATTACTACTGGGAAAACCATAGCTTTGATTAGACGGACCTTTGTCAGCAAGGTGATGTCTCTGCTTCTTACTATGCTGTCTAGGTTGGCCATAGCTTTCCTCCCAAGGAGCAAGCGTCTTTTAATTTCATGGCTACAGTCACCGTCTGCGGTGATCTTGGAGCCCAAGAAAGTAAAATCTGTCACTGCTTCCATTTCTTCCCCTTCTATATGCCAGGAAGTGATAGGGCCAGATGCCATGATCTTAGTTTTTTTAATGTTGAGTTTCAAACCAGCTTTTGCACTCTCCTCTTTCACCCTCAACAAGAGGCTCTTGAGATCCTCTTCGCTTTCTGCCATTAGGGTGGTATCGTCTGCATATCGGAGGTTGTTGATAATTCTCCCGGCAATCTTAATTCCGACCTCTGATTCATCCAACCCGGCATTTCTCATGATGTACTCTGCATATAAGTTAAATAAGCAGGGTGACAATATGCAGCCTTGTCGTACTCCTTTCCCAATTTGGAACCAATCGGTTGTTCCATCTCTGGTTCTTACTGTTGCTTCTTGACCCTCGTACAGGTTTCTCAGGAGACAGGTAAGGTGGTCTGGTACTCCCATCACTTTAAGAATTTGCCACAGTTTGTTGTGATCCACACAATCAAAGGCTTTAGCGTAGTCAATGAAGCAGAAATAGACGTTTTTCTGGAATTCTCTTGCTTTCTCCATGATGCAGCGAATGTTGGCGATTTGATCTCTAGTTCCTCTGCCTCTTCGAAACCCAGCTTGTACTTCCGGTAGTTCTCGGTTCACATACTGCTGAAGCCTAGCTTGTAGGATTTTGAGCATCACCTTGCTGGCATGTGAAATGAGCGCAATTGTGCGGTAGTTTGAACACTCTTTGGCGTTGCCCTTCTTTGGAATTGGAATGTAAACTGACCTTTTCCAGTCTTGTGGCCACTGTTGAGTGTTCCAGATTTGTTGGCATATTGAATGCAACACTTTAACAGCATCACCTTTTAGGATTTTAAATAGCTCGGCTGGAATACTGTCATCTCCGCTAGCTTTGTTGTTACTAATGCTTCCTAAGGCCCACTTGACTTCACTCTCTAGGATGTCCGGCTCAAGTTCAGTGACCGCACTATCATGGCTATCAGGGACATTCAGATCTTTCCTGTATAGTTCTTCTGTGTATTCTTGCCACCTCTTCTTAATCTCATCTGCTTCTGTTAGGTCCCTGCCTTCTTTGTCCTTTATCATGCCCGTCTTTGCACAAAACGTTCCCTTGAGATCTCCAATTTTCTTGAAGAGATCTCTAGTCTTTCCCATTCTGTTGTTTTCCTCGATTTCTTTGCATTGTTCATTTAAGAAGGCCTTCTTGTCTCTCCTTGCTATTCTCTGGAACTCTGCATTCAGTTGGGTATATCTTCCCCTTTCTCCTTTGCTTTTCGCTTCCCTTCTTTCGTGAGCTACTTGTAAAGCCTCATCAGACAGCCACTTGGCTTTCTTGCATTTCTTTTTCTTTGGGATGGATTTCGTTGCTGCCTCCTGAACAATGTGACGGACCTCCGTCCATAGTTCCTCAGGCACTCTGTCTATCAGGTCTAATCCCTGAAATCTATTCCTCACCTCCACTGTATATTCATCAGGGATATGATTTAGGTCATACCTGAACGGTTTAGTGGTTTTCCCTACGTTCTTCAATTTGAGCCGAAATTTTGCAAGAAGCAGCTCATGATCTGAGTCACAGTCAGCTCCAGGTCTTGTTTTTACTGACTGTATGGAGCTTCTCCATCTTTGGCTGCAAAGGACATAATCAATCTGATTTCGATATTGACCATCTGGTGACGTCCATGTGTAGAGTCGCCTCTTGTGCTGTTGGAAAAGAGTGTTTGCTATGATCAGCATGTTCTCTTGGCAAAACTCTATTAGCTTTTGTCCTGCTTCATTTTGTACACCAAGGCCATGCCTGCCTGTTATCCCGGTGATTTCTTGACTTCCTACTTTAGCATTCCAATCCCCTATGATGAAGAGGACATCTTTTTTTGGTGTTAGTTCTAGAAGGTGTTGTAGGTCTTCATAGAACCGATCAACCTCAGCTTCTTCGGCCTCAGTGGTTGGGGCATAGACTTGAATTACTGTGATGTTGAATGGTTTGCCTTGGATTCGTACTGAGATCATTCTATCATTTTTAAGATTGTACCCCAGTACTGCTTTTCCCACCCTTTTGTTGACTATGAGTGCTACTCCATTTCTTCTAAGGGATTCTTGCCCACAATAGTAGATATGATGGTCACCTGAATTAAATTCGCCCATGCCTGTCCATTTTAGTTCGCTGATTCCCAAGATGTCGATGTTCAATCTTGCCATCTCATGTTTGACCACCTCCAGCTTACCTTGATTCATTGATCTGACATTCCAGGTTCCTAAACAATATTGTTCTTTACAGCATCGGATTTTCTTTTCACCGCCAGACACATCCACAGCTGAGTGTCCTTTCGGGTTTGGCCCAGCCGCTTCACTCTTTCTGGCGCTACTTGGAAATACCCTCTGCTCTTCCTCAGTAGCATATTGGACACCTTCCGACCTGAGGGGCTCATCTTCCGGTGTCATATCTTTTAGCCTTGTGATACGTTCCATGGGGTTTTCTTGGCAAGAATACTGGAGTGGGTTGCCATTTCCTTCTCCAGTGGACCACATTTTGTCAGAACTCTCTGCCATGACCTGTCCGTCTTGGGTGGCCCTGCACGGCATAGCTTATGGCTTCACTGAGTTACGCAAGCCCCTTCGCCACAACAAGGCAGTGATCCATGAATACAGACCATTGGAGTAATACAGACCATTACTCCAGCACAATACAGGGCAAAGGAGCAGCAATGCAGACACTGACATCAACATCATTTGGATAAACTGGCTAAAATCCAAGTACTTCTGTAAAAATGGGTTGTGGACCAGGCTTTGCACATCTACTGCTTTAAAACAACCTTCCCCAGCTTGGTGTCCCCCAGATGTTTTGGACTACAACACCCAGAATTCCTTACCATTAGTTATGTTGTCTAGGACTGATGGGAATTCAAGACCCATTTCAGTCTGGGTTTCACCCTAGTTACGGGACTCAATCAACCGTGGTTGCTCTGATGGATGATGTTTACCAAGAGAGGGATGGGGGAGTGCAACCCTGTTAATTCTACTTGATCTCGCATTGGCTTTTAAAACCATTGACTCTGGTATCCTCCTAGATCAGCTCCATAGGTTAGGTATTGGAGGCACTGTGTTACGGTGGTTCTGGTCCTACCTGCAGGGTCAATTTCAGAGACTGGGGGACTGTTCCTTGGCCACTTGGCAATTGAGCTATGGGGTTCCACAGGGTACCATCTTGTCCCCAGTGTTGTTCAACATCTATATGAAGCCACTAGGAGAGGTCATTAGGGGATTTGGAGCAAAGCGCCATCTGTATGCTGATGACACACAGCTGTATCTCCCTGTGACATCTGTATCAGGTGAGGCTGTGAAAGTGCTGGATCAGTGCCTAGACTCAATGATGAGCTGGATGAGGGCCAATAAACTGAGGTTGAATCCTGGCATGATGGAGGTCCTGTGCGGGAATGACTCTCAAGTCTGGGAGATAGGCTCCTTGCCTGTTCTGGATGGGGTTGCACTCCCTTTGAAGGATCATGTTCATAGTCTGGGGACACTCCTAGATCCATCTTTGTTGCTGTAGGCCCAAGGGGCCACAGCAGCTTAGAGTGCCTTCTACCAGCTTCGACTGGTATTCCAGCCATGGCCTCTCCTGGACAGAGATAGCAGTGGTACAGATGCTAGTAAACTCAAGATTAGATCACTGCAACTTGATCTATGTGGGGCTGCCCTTAAGCTGCCGCTAGTGTAGAATGCAGCAGCTCAGCCGTTGTAGGGTATTGGCCCCTTTTCAGCATATAAAACACCTCTCTGGAGGGAAACGGAAATTCTTTACTCACCGGTGAATTTCTGTTCTCGCCAAATGAAGAAGGCCAGCCAGTATGGGGAGGTTCCGCCTCCGGGACGGAGAAGGCAGTCTCCAAATTAACTTCCGGAGGAGGCAGGGCCTCCCCCATGTTTGCCAATTGAGTCTTCCAAGTTGTAGAAACTCCTTGGAAGCCCTCCGTCCTGACGGTCTTCAATTTCCAACCTCAATTGACAATCAGGCTGAGGAAGCAACTGTGGTGCAGCCTGCCTAGCCTAAGTATCGCCCAGAAGGAGGCCAACCCGGGCAGGCCTGGCTGGCCTCCTTCACTTGGCGAGAACAGAAATTCACTGGTGAGTAAAGAATTTCCATTTCTCCTACCGAGTGCAGGACACCAGCCAGTATGGGGTGTGCCAAAGCAGTTCATCCCTGGGTGGGTCAACAAACCCTTAGGCCAGTCCCCTGCTAGGGCTGCAGAACCCTCTGGAGGGCCCTCCTGCCAAAGGCACCCTCTGCAGAGGCAAACAGATTGATTTTGTCGTGATATGTAAATGTATGTGGACGATCATGTGGCCGCCCTGCAGATCTCCTCAAGGGGAGCCCTAACCCAGAAGGCTGCTGATGTGGCCATCCCACTAACTGAGTGGGCCAATATTCTCTCCGGGGCTGTTAGGCCACTGGAGGTGTAGGCCAGCACAATGCACTCGCGAAGCCAGCGTGTGAGAGAGGCTGACACCTTCTTGCCTAAGGAGGATAGTCTGAAGGACACAAATAGGGCGCTGCATTGTCTGTGGGGCTTGGTTCTATCTAGACAGAACTTGAGGGACTGCCTGGCATCCAGGGTATGCCACTCCCTTTCCTTGGGGTTGAAAGGGTTAGGGCAAAAGGATGGGATGACCAGTTCCTGGGCTCTGTGGAAGTCCGAACTGACCTTGGGGAGGAAGGATGGGTCTGGGCGGAGGACTACCTTGTCCCTGTGAAAAATACAAAGCTCATTTTCAGCCGAGAGAGCCCCCAGTTTGGAGACCCTCCTGGCGGATGCGATAACCAGAAGGAATATTGTCTTGAGGGACAACACCTTAAGGGTGGCAGCCCCCAGGGGTTTGAATGGAGCTTTGGACAGTGCCTTGAGCACAGTGTTGAGGCTCCATGTGGGGAACTTCCTCACCGGGGGAGGGCTGATCAGTGAAGCTGCCCTCAGGAACCTCTTGATGTGGGGGTAAGAACCTAGGCCCCCCCTCCTAGTTCTCCTAGAATGGATCCCAAGGCAGAAACCTGTCTCCTTAGGGTATTAGTTTTAAGGTCTGCTGACAGGCCCTCCTGGAGGAACTGCAGGATATCTCCTATGCTGGCAACTAGTGGGTCCCTGTCTGCCGCGTGGGCCCATATGATGAAAGCCTTCCAGGTGAGCTCATATGATCTATTAGTGGAGGACTTCCTGGAGGCTAGGAGAGTGGAAACCATCCTTGAGGAGTAGCCATGTCAGAGGCTTGGCCGTGGTACCAGGTCGGCGTACCATGGCCTCCTCAGCCAGTTGAGTGCTATCAGGATCAAATCTGCCCGCTGGTCCCTCAGCTTCCGGATCACCTTCGGGATGAGTGTGTCAGGGTGGAAACTGAGCCAATAGAGCCCCAGAGCAGTTCTGATTCTGAGGAGGAACAGCAATCCGTGGGAGAGGAGCTCACTCATCTCTCACAAGCACAGCAGCTGGCAGAGATTCCTCCTGCCAGCATTCCTGGGATAGTGACCGTGGCAGTGAGAGAGCACTGGAGGGGGGCTTGCTGGATGCTCAGCGCAGACACAGGGAGCAACGACAGATGGAGGGCGCTGAAAAGAGGCATACCGCTTGTTTGGTGCTCAAACAACAGTCGTGTCCCGAGGACCCAAGGGAAAGAGGGAGGATCTCTCCATAGCCCATAAGTTCAGAGTCTTCCCGTGGTTCCCCTTCAAACGGGGACCAAGTGCCTTACCTGGAGCTTAGGCTACTCTGCTATCTTTCCCCAGTGCTGTTCCTTGCTTAGTCGCTAGTGATTAGTATCTGAAAGAGTCATAAAGGAATAAAGGAATAAAGCCTCGGAAAGAATTCTCGTCGTCTGTGTCCTGAGTTGGCTATTGGAGGGGACTGCAAGAGGCAGCTAGGGAGCTCCTGACAGAGGGGTAGAGGAGGGAAGGAAAACAGAAGCCCTCTGGGCCACCTGTTGGCCAGGGCATCTGTGAACTTGGCGCCTCTTGTGGCGTGGCAAGTGGCAAATCTGGGGAGCTTGGCATTCTGCTGGTATGCAAAGAAGTCTATGCAGGGCCAGCCTAACCAGTTTGTCAGCCAAAGGAACGTATCTGGGTGGAGAGACCACTCCTCTGGGTCTGGAGGTGTCCTGCTGAGCCAATCGGCCTGGGTGTTCAGTATGCCCCTTAGGTGCTCTGCCCTGATGGAGCGGAGATGTTTTTGAACCCACCTGAAAAGCATCATGGCCTCCTTTTGAAGGGATTTGGACCGAGTTCCTCCTTGTTTGTTCAAGTATGCCTTCACTACTACACTGTCTGTTCTGACCAGAACATCCTGGGACTCTAACTGTGGAGCTAGGTGTCTCAATGCCAAGTGGATGGCCCTCAGTTCCAGTAGGTTAATGCTGAGGTGAGATTCCTCCGTGGTCCATAGGCCTTGGGTGTAGTGGCCCTTGCAGAGAGCCTCCCACCCTGTGAGGCAAGCATCTGTGGTCAGGATGGTGAATGATAGAGTCTGGATGGGGACCCACTCCCATGAGGTTGGGTGGGTGTGACCACCAAGACAGGGAGTGAGAAACTTCTGCTGGAACTTGCACCGCCGGATTGATGTTGGCTGTTATTTCCATCTGGAAGGCCAAGAGGAACGACTGTAGGGGCCTTGCGTGGAACCTTGCCCACTGGATGGTCTCCTAGCAAGAGACCATCATGCCCAGCAGTTCTGCCAGCTCTCTGAGGTGGGATTTCTTTTTGGTCTGGATCCGGGCCGCGAGCCTGCTTACTGTAGTCTGTCTGTCCGGGGATAGAGTCATAATGTCCATGGCTGTGTTCAGGGTCACCCCCAGGTGGAATATGGACTGTGAGGGTGACAGGGAGCTCTTTTTCTCGTTGATGATGAACCCCAGAGACCGTAGGGTTGAAAGAGTGGCACTGGTGTCTTGCATGCACTGTTCCCATGACGATGAGTGGATTAGAATGTCGTCCAGATAGGGGTGTAGTTGGGTGCCCTTTGACCTCAGGTAGGCCACTGGGGCCAGGAGGATCTTTGTGAACACTCTTGGAGCTGTGGCTAGGCCAAAGGGAAGAGCCCTGAATTGGAATTGTTTTGTTCCATAGCTGAAGCGCAGGAACTTGCAGTGAGATGGCCGGATGGGAATGTGCAAGTAGGCCTCTGCCAGATCCACTGAGGTTAAGAAGTCCCCTCTTTGGAGGCTCTCCTTTATGGACTTGAGTGTCTCCATTCGGAACTTCTGCTTCTTTAAGCAGTGATTGAGCCTCTTCAGGTCCAAGATAGGTCTGGTTCCCCCGTTCCTCTTCGGGACTGTGAAGAAGAGGGAGAAGATGCTCCATCCGCTCTCTTTCCGAGGCACCTTCTCGATGGCTTGGATCTGATGGAGATGTTGTATAGCTGCGAGAGTCCTCAAATGCCCAGCTGGGTCCTTCTGATGGGGGGAGCTGAAGAAGCGCTCCTGGGTGGCCTCTGGAGCTCTATAGAATAGCCATCCATCACTGTTTCCAGGACCCAGCTATCTGAGCAGAGCTGCCTCCAGGCACTTGAGAAGTCCTGCAGCCGTCCCCCCACTGAGGGGGACAGTAAGTCATGCTGAACTGGTGGTCTTGGCCTGCCGGGGGGGGCGCTCTGACGTTGCCCAGCTTGGCCCTGGTGTCATGTTGTCATTTGGCTTTTCTCTCCCTAGGGATGTATGTGGAGAGGAAGGATGGCCTGAAGGGGTGAAATAGCTTGGGCTTCACTTGAAAGCGTTTTGTCTCTTTCTTTGCTAGGTTCGGCAAGGATTTCTTCTTGTCCTTTGTCTCTACCAGCAGTTTGTCCAAGGCTTCCCTGAACAGCAGCTTACCTGACAAGGGGACACCTGCCAGGTTGGATTTGGTTTTGGTGTCCACCCCCCAGCTGCATAGCCAGATGTTTCTTCTTGCCACAATGTTGGCTGCTGTGGCCTTTGCCCCCAGCTGGAAGGAGTCTAGCGACGCGTCGGCTAGGAACGCTGCTGCCATTGCCATGTCCTTTATGGTTTCACAGGTGTCCTTCCCTAGGTCTCTGCCCTGGAGCAGACCAGTTGCCATCATGAAGATGCCCCTGACGATGATGGTCGACGTGGTCGCTGCCCACATGGAAGTAGCCGAGGCGTCAAAGCCTCTGTGGAGGGTTGCCTCAGTCCTTTGTGTTGGTCTGAGGGAAGCTCATCCTGCTCTGAGGTCAGGAGTGCCTTGGAGCTGAGAGCTGCGACTGGTTCGTCTACTCTCGGGGTGACCAGATCCTGCATGGCATCCTCTTGTAGGCGATAGAACTTCTCACAGTGGTGGTGGAGTGCCTTAGATCTAGCTGGCTTAGACCACTCCTTGCGTAGAATCTCTTCCAGACCTAGTGGGAGTGGCACATTGGGAGGGGGGCGATGGAAAGGTCACTGCTGCCCCTGCCCTCTTTGCCCTACCTTGGATGGGTTTTGTGTCTTCTTCCTGGTCTGTAAGCTCCAGGATGTTAAGGCATTTGGAAATTAATCTGGGAAATGCCTCTACTGGGAAAAGGCGGCCCTGTTGGGGGTTTTCCTGGGGCTTGTCTCCCTCCGAGGCATCTCCCCCCTCAGACTCTGTTGAGCTTGATCTGGGGGAAGGGGATCTGGAACTTTGAGAGTTGGAGGGGTAGGTCAGGGATGAGGAAGGGGATCTGGCCCTCCGGCTCCCCTCTCCACGTTTCCTCACCTTCCTTCTCTGGATAGGTAGGGATGAGGATTTGGTGCATTTCTTTCCAGAGGGGCCCCTACTTGAGTTGGAGCGGGACCGGCCCGAGGCCTCCCTCCCCTTTGCCTGCTTTCCCTAGAGTGGGTGCGGGAAGTGGGGGTGCGACTGCATCTCCATTTGGAGCATGAACTGCTGCGCTGAATGCCCATGGAGCTGTGGCTAGATGATCGTGAGCGGGTATGTCGCTTGTGATGGGCCCTTTCCCTGGATGAGCTCCTGTGGAAGCTCTCATGGTGTCTCGTCCT
The DNA here is from genome assembly GCF_057233095.1 of Heloderma suspectum. Taxonomy (NCBI): domain Eukaryota; kingdom Metazoa; phylum Chordata; class Lepidosauria; order Squamata; family Helodermatidae; genus Heloderma; species Heloderma suspectum. The sequence continues at coordinate 198,683,262 of NC_139462.1, forward strand.
CTCTTGGGGGGAGGCCTTGTGTCTGATTTGGCAAGCAGCCTCCTCCAGTAAATCCAGCATAGAACTTTCCATTTCCTGGACTGGGGGCAGGGGCTGGCCCTCGGGGCTGGGCCTATAGCTGGGGAAGGTGGGGAACTGGAGTCCCCCATTTCCTGCCCTTCCTGAGGCTCCAAGTGGAGGCATGGGCCTGAGGGGTTTGCCCTGGATTTCCTGCCCTTTCAGTCCCTTGGTCTGACTCACCCTCTCCGGACCGCTTGTCCTCCTTGGAGGGAGGGGGGGCAAAGGAAGCCACCGCCAACCCTCGCAGGCCCCAGTGCCTGCTAAGGCTTTTCTCTGCCACTCCACGCTGGATGTTGGCGGGGAGGGGGCCGATAGTGGTGCCTGCCTTGACCCGCAGCTGAAGATTCTCCCCGCTTTGCGGGGCCAGAGCATTGGGGCTTCCCTGGCACCTGTGCAGTGGTGGGAATGAAGCCAGGGGGTGTCCTGAATCCTTCTCCCCACAGCGAGCCAGCCCTCTGTGTGCCAGAGGAGCAGTCACCTCCCCTACATCGCGACCGCAAGTCGCTCTTCCTCTTTCGTCTTCTTTCTTCTTTGTTCTTTTGGGGAGGGGGGTTGCTCTCGTGTGCGAGAGCTAGGAGAAGCTGCCTCCTTCCACGAGGCAGGAAGTACAACTGGCAAACATGGGGGAGGCCCCACCTCCTCCGGATGTTAATTTGGAGACTGCCTTCTCAGTCCCGGAGGAGGAACCTACCCATACTGGCTGGCCTTCTGCATTCAGTAGAACTACACTGGCTGCCTATTTGCTACTGGGCCAGGTTTAAGAGGTTTTTTTATTGGCATTTGAAGCCCTAAACAACTTGGAACTAGGATATCTGAGAGAGCGCCTTCTCCCTTATCAGCCTTCCTGGTCACTGAGGTCACCAAATGAGTCTTTCATGGTGGTTCCATTCTCTCGTGCCATCCACTTGGAGTAGAGCCTATAGTGTATTGGCTCCTTCCCTAGAGAATCCCCTGCCCGTTAATATCAGGCAGGCACCAGCATTGTTTCATTTCCAGTGCCTGCTGAAGACATTGTTATTTAAACAAGTCTAATGAGCTATAGTTTTATTGGCAGAATTGGTTTTTAAAGGTTTTAATTCTGTATTGTTCATTATTACTTCCCTTTTATTATTCACCACTCCAATATTTTATTGATGTAGAGCGGTATATCAATTGGGTAACTAAATAAGCCCAAAACATCTGTAGGGCACCAGGTTGTGGAAGGGGTTTTAACTCTTTAACGATTAGTGTTGGCTTAATGTTCAGAAGTATTGTATAGATGTAAGTAATGAGACTCCATGGAACCCAATGCAGGAGCTCAAAATTGAACTGTAGTTTGAAGAGAGCCCATTTTCCCAAGGAAAAGGGTGAAGATTCTAAAGGAGTTGGAGGAGTAAGGGGGTATTCTGAGGTGGCTGAGGAGAGGGAATAAAAAGGAAAGAGTCTGTTCAATTGATTAGGGATTAATACTGGAGAAGACAGACTGGCAACAAAATATTGCAATGTATCCTCATATCCTAGCAGGGCATTCCATTTCCCTGCCTGCATTTTCCCTTTTTATTCTCCAATTGATAGTCAACATTCTGTAGTTACTGAGCAAGCTCAGTCCTCATTGGGCTGTTTCTTCTCCCCCACCCATTAAAAGATTTTTGGAAGTCTGCAAAACATGGAGATTCCCCCAACCATACTGATACCTCTCTTTTGGCCCCAATCCTGTTGACACGCACCACCTTAGTTAATTATTAGAAGTAGTGATATGCCTTAACCACATTTTTTCATTATCATGTCTATGTTTTAATGATTTATATGTGTTTATGAACACCTGTCTCAGAGCTTTTCTATACGAGGCTGTTAATCGCTTATCTTCTTTCAGTTTCGTCACAGAATTGAGATCCGAGAAGTATTGTATTAGATGTAAGTAATGACATCTAGTAATGACGAGGAGCATTTCCTTTCCCAGTTTTCCACTACATAACCTCTAGGTGGCACTGAAGTATAGAGCAAATATGCAAGAGGAAATTGCGCTCTCGCTTTCACAATTAAATACTACATTTCCCCTGTTCTATAAAAACAAACTCGCTGAAAGTGCTAGTTAGACACAGAAGTGAAATTGGAGGATCGCGACATCACCTAAAGAACCCATAAACAACTATTGAGTAGGAAATGACAAGTGCACGATAAATGCCTCATGCAGAAAAGCCAATAGCCCCTTCTATGCCTTTACAGTATAATTAATACTTGCTAGGCAATTGAAGCTGAGGAAGAAAAAGAACCCAGGCAGTTAACACCTACTAGAGAGAGACAGCTCCTGGAAAATATTACCTTTACACAAATTTATAATTATTACTAAATTTCCCCTCCATGTAAAGTGGCTACTGATTAAAGATTTTATATTTTCCATGATTTTCATGTGATGTCTTAAGTGCCTTCTTGTACATTACCCATAAGACTTTTAAGCAACATAAGTTAACACCAGTGCCATGCATGGAGTACAATGACAGCAAGATATACAACCAGTGAAACAAAACAAGAGAAGGGAATAAAGCTTTCTGTTGTCATCTTGACTCCTGCTGTGTACTACGAAACAGGCAAACTAGTTACTTATAATGATTATTTCACTAATGCCATCATCACTGTTTCAGAGTCGTTTCAGACATTACTCAGAACCAGGGTGATAGGAAGCATGGGTGACTCAAACATTCTCTTTCCACACTTATTGCATAATATATGAACCAGAGTTTGCATATCACATCAGCTGAGGTATCTCAAAGTTCTCTCTTTACAGGAAGCATAATTTACTCGATACTTCCTCTCCTCCTCCTTTTGTGTAACACTGGAAGCCATTCTAGGGGCTGTTCTAGACAAGACTTTTAACCCACCATTTTACTGCTGCTTCTGCTTCCAGATTCTTGGTGGGATTAAGGCGGGGTATCTACACATCTTCCACTACATAACCTCTAGGTGGTGCTGTGGCATAGCAGAACTGCACAACTACACTAGCATTTCATTCTGCCATACCCCCAAACGCTGGATTTTCCCCAGTCAAAAAAAGCCTGAGAAAATACTTGGGAAGCACGCAAGAGGATGATGACAACATGATCTAAAGCAGCCGCAAACTACCAGGAATGAAGAATGGCAAGTGCACAATAAAAACCTTGTCTAGAAAAGTGCCAAGGTGAGGAATTTGTTCAACCTGAGAACCAGATTTGGAGCATGAATTTATCTCTGCCAGCATGAGCACTACGTTGCCCACCCCCACCCACTTTAAATGAAAACTAGGATTCTCAATAAGAAGAAAGAAATATTCCAAAAAATCCACCTCCACCATAACCCGGTGTTCATAAACATTACCATGAAGAGGTCAGTCATATAGTCATCCTTTACTTAGGGCCTAGCCTAGTTTTAGAAGTATGTACTCAGAGCCAGTGTCGAGAGTGGGCATGGTTGGGCGCCTATTGAGGGCCCACACCCCAGCAGGGACCCACTGACAGGAGACCCCTGGACTTGCTCCTCTCCTCCACCATTACAACCTGCTTGATCTCCTGCTTCTTGTACTGGCCCAGACAACGGACGTGGCCAAGAGGAGGAGCAGTAGATGCCACTGCCTGCTTGCACACTGGCCCTCCGCCTGTCAAGCAAACAACTGGTACCAACGCTGAGAAAGAGGAAGAAGCGCAATAGCAGCTGGAGACAATGGCACTGAGAAGGTAGACTCGCTGAGAGGGGGGGACGCTGAAGGTGCCTTTCCCCTCCCCTCCACCTGCCAGCATGCACAGAATTCCTCTTTCAGCATACAGTGGGAAGCACCGGAAAAACGGTGAAAACCAAATCCTATGTATGGCAGCATGAGTATGTGAGGATAGTTGATATTATAGGTATTATTGGATACTGTTAACTGACCTATTGATTGGTATTGTGCTTATTTAAGTTTTTCATATGTTTTAAATGAACTGTAAGTGAATTAATGGGCCGCGGTGGCTTAGTGGTTAAGACGCTGAACTGCAGACTGGAAGGTCGGCAGGACAGCAGTTCGAGACCCGAGTGCCGCGTGACGGAGTGAGCTCCCGTCTTCAGTCCCAGCTTCTGCCAACCTAGCAGTTCGAAAGCAAGAAATTGCAAGTAGATAAATAGGTACCGCCTCGGCGGGAAAGGTAACAGCGTTCCGTGCACCTCGGTGTTCAGTCATGCCGGCCACATGACCACGGAAGCGTCTTCGGACAGCGCTGGCTCTTCGGCTTAGAAACGGGGATGAGCACCGCACCCTAGAGTCGGACACGACTGGTTGGGGACACCTTTACCTTTACCTTAAGTGAATTAATATTGCATTGCAATATATTATAATTATGGTTATTGTATTTCTTGGTTTTTGTGAACGCTTTGAGCACAACGTTTTGTGGAAAATGTGGCACACAAGTAAACTATGACTATGATGTACTCATTCTTTCATACGGCTCCTAGCAACTTCCGGTGGTTAATAATAAAAACATACAGTATTATGCAGATGCACCATTTTACCATACAGCAAAGGTAGACAATATAGCATCTAGAATCTCCAGTGGATTAATGAGAAGCTCAGCTTTTATTAGAATGAGAACCTTGTGGTTGGCAAGATAATCCTAAAAAGAAAAATGAAAGCCAAACTACACAAGATGGAGGAGACCCACAAGCAGTGTCCCCACTCAACTGAAATGTCAGTGCAGGGGGTTGAGGATGTTACTGGAGCAGCACTGAGGAAGGGTGTAGAGAAGACTGTGCTAAACTCAGTGGTGGTTCTGGATGTCTGAGGGCCCTTGGGCAAGACACCCTCAATGGGCCCCTCCCTCAGTGAGTCTACCTTCTCACTGTCACTGTTACCAGCTGCTATTGCTCCTCATCCACTTTCTCATCGTTGCTACCACTTGTTTGCTTGACAGGCAGAGAGCAAGTAGGCAGTGGTATCTAGTGCTCCTCCTTCTCATCATTACCATTGTCTGGGACAGAGTGATAGGCAGGTAAACAGCAGGTTGCAATGGTGAAGAGAAGGAGCAGGAGATTTTTTTGTCATTAGGCCCTGGGTGCTATCCTTGACACCAGCCTTGGCTAACTCTTTCCCTATAGACTGATTTTCAAATTAAAAATGCCCCTCTCCGCTGCTTTTCCACCTGTGAAGGAAAAGATAAGGTCCCTGTGAGAAACAGCAGCTTCTGTTCTCTGCCTTAAAAGGCATCTGTGTGTTCTGATTAGTGCTAGAGGCAAAACAGAATAATTGCTGGCTTTTATGTTTTCAAAGGAATAGCAGTAGCTTTTGGCACAGCCTGAAATCTGTTTTGCACCTCACATGGTCTAACTCAATTAAATTGGGTAACGCCTCTCCTCTTCCATTTTAATTATCATCTGCAAGTTGGGTGGAAGGGGGTTTCATCATACCCAGCAATATTATTTTTCCCTCTTAGCCTGTTTTGTTTTGTTTTTGCTTTAAAATCAAGTACTCTCAGAGGTTGGATAGACTCAAAGGCCTGCACATTTTCTGTTTTTCATTGGTGCAAATAAAGATATTACACTACTGCTACTTTCACTGTTTGCCATCATATATCTTGTTTTTTACTCCTAGTTTGTCTGGTCCTCATTACTGGAGGCCTATGATCACATGAATCCAGTTTCTCCTTCTCCCCTACTACAGTTTGTTTTGCCATTTGGATGGGGAACCTAAACGTAACATTGGTAGTGGTAGCAGCAGCATTTTAGAAAAATGGCAACTGATGTACCAATGCTGAAAAAGAGTTTGAATGTAAGCCATGATCAGTTATTTAGCTGGGGTTGAGAGAGTAAACTGTTATTCTAAGCAGATAGCATGGCATTCAGATGTGCTAAAAAGAGAGGACAAAGATGACTGTGGGATACAGAAAAGAAGGCCAAGAGTTTGAATCTTCAAGCATTTTTTTTTAAAGCATAACAAGTATTGAGGCAGTTCCTGAATATTATCTCACATAAGCAGATAGGCAAGTGCCACCTGCTGGTGTGACAGTTTAATGGCTCTGTCCTTTTTAAAGAATTGCACACTGGTAGTATACACATACAGACACACACCAAACATATGTGAGCAGGGGTTTAAAGCTCATAAACAACAAGAACTGCAAAATAATACTAATCTCAGATGACAACAACTGTTCCACTATGTAATGAGATATTGTAAAGCATTTTGTACACTGGAAGTGCTATAGGAAAGATTGGCCACCATCCAGCCAAAGCTAAGCACTCTACAGGCAATCCTGAGCATGTTTAACTCAGACTTACTTCTTACTTTGCTAAATGAGAATTAGTCCCTAGTTAAGTGAGTTCAGAACTGCTGCTCTAATTTCCGGTGGAAGAAAATTAAGCACATCCTTACTTTTTCCATTAAAATCAATGGGGCTCAGAATTATTGGGATGGATCCAGAGGTAGCTCTATACTTAGACCTACTGAAATAAATGAGATTCCAAATGATCAAATATCTTTAACATGACCAATAGCAGTTTTCTTAGATTACCTAACAGGAGGCGGATTGTTTCTTGATTCTACAGGTAAGATTAACCCATAAAAATAATTTGAATTCTTATTATTGTCTATGGGGTCCCTAGATGAAATATCACCAGCAGGTAGGGATGTACGGATTGTGTAAAATCTGTATTTCAGAGATTGTCAGGTGCCTTTCCTTCTGTCGTCCACCCATCGATGGAACTGGATTTGTTTTGTTTCTAAATTTGCACAAATGTGCATTTGTGCAATTTCACACATGCAAAAATATGCAAATTCCCCACAAATGCACATTTTTATGCTTTAGCCTATGGGAGAAATGTGCATTTTTTGCCAAGTTTTTTTATTTTGCGTGTTTTTCTACAATGAAATTTGCACAAAATTCGGAAAAGTTAGAAAAATGGTCTGCAAGTCGCTGGAATCTGCCTGACAGGGAAAAGCTGGTCCGCGCAGGATCTGTGGGTCAGATTCATGAAAATCCAAACTCATTTGGCTCCGTCACAGATTTCTCCGATACCCCTACCAGCAGGCTTTGATGTCATATTACAGTTTTACATTTAAATTGCCCAAAAGATCCAAATGTCTTATCCACTTCCACTTTGTAATATACATCCCAATAGCCTTTTGCTACTTTCCCCAAGAGTCAAAATATGATGGGAGACTTTATTATAACTGTTAGAATGGCAGAAACTTTACTACACTTACTTAAAAAGAATAGAATTAATACAAACTAAGAAAACACCTGTGTGAAAGATAATTCACATGCATTCAACTCAAGGGTTATTTTCCACTTAGTCCATTCAACAGGTGCTAATTTTAAGTTCTCTCCAAAACAGCAACAGCCAACAGACTGGTGAATAGGCCGACGAAGAGATGTGTCAGCCTTTGATCTTGTTTCATAGAGAGAGCAAACCAGGCAGCAAGCCAACATAGCTCAGATATCCATCTCCAATAGCCTTTCAGTCCTCATCTCCCATGTGTAAGGAAGATGCAAATGAGGAACTTTTAAGTTCTGCCTGTACAGCTGTGTGCAGTTAGTCATCCTCAGACCCATGAGAGTTTCTTCAGACCTGCTGAAGATGGGTCTATGCTGACTTTTAAAAGATCGTGACTTGCCACCAAAGCTTGCTTTACTACTGCTGTGAGATAGGCCTTCCCATGTAAATAAAAGGAAGAAGTGTTTTTTCTAAGACTTACCTGCTTTATGCTATGTGTAATAAACCACACCATGAAGATCCGGGAACTCACTTGGACCCCAGTCACGAGCATGGAAGTGTGCACTACTCCTTAAAAAGAGAAACATGTCATTTTTGTCCCATAGGTCAGGATTGTGCTTAGTTAACTGTGAAAGTGAAACAAAGACTCACCAACTGCACAGTGGATTATCTGTAAATTGAGAGAGAGAGAGAGAGGGAGAGAAAGAATTAAAAACTGAATACTTAAAACTGGTTTATGGCAGGGAAAAGAAAGGCATTGCTCTTATTCAATTCTCAGCCTAATCAGCTCTTCAGTTTCTTTCCTCAGATGTCTTTCATAGCTAACAAAAACACAAACCTTCAAATACCTGGCCTTATGTTCAGTGGCAAGTAAGCAAACACACAAAAATGAAAACAATTTGTTTCATTTTTATGTGAGACTTCTTGTCAAGGATATAATTTAAAGTGGAAAATTCAAGCTACACAAGGGGCAAGCAATAATGGAGGAATGCGTTTCAGGAAATGTGTCCACCTGGCAACAAAGAGGGTACCACCATCTAGTGCAGGGATAGGGAACCCTGATTCACACTATCTGGCAGCTGCCCATAAAAGTGCCATAACAGTGTATAGGACTACTGCCAACTTTGCAGCACTAAAGCACATATGCTGAGGTGCTGTTTTGTATAAATCTACCACTTCCACATGGGACATGAAGACGCTGCAACTACAATTTGCTGGACCATGACCGCTCAGATAATTACAATCACACATATCATGGTGGCTGCATTTACAGCCTCCATATGGAGGCACCATTTCATACAAATAGCCCTTCCGTGTAGGCCCAGAACCAGCACGCAGCAAATGCCAAGGCTCCCATTTTTAAAAAGAGCCTTGGTCTGGAAGTTGCCATTTTAATTTCCCACAATGCCCCAGAGAGATGCTACATCTGAGATGCATTATGGGGAATTTAAATGGTGGCATCTGAACCCAGCCACCTGGTGCTGTCACTGCTGACAGGTAAACAGGATCCAGCACAGGGTACTTTGCCAAGGACACCCTCAAACATAGAGCTGGTTCTGATTCCATGGAAGTACCTTCCGTCCTCAAACTCAGCAGTGGGCTCATGCACTCCAGAGCAGCGGTGGGCAGAAAGTATCGTTCAATCGGTCATGCTGGCAGGGGCTTCTGGTTGTTGAAATCCAAAACACCTGGAGATCTACCTTCTGTGCACACCTGCTCCAGAGGCAATTAGTTTAGACCTGAGGTGGGTAGTCCTCCAGGTATTTGTTGGACTGCAACTCCCAGCAGTCCTGGCCAACAAAGCCAATGGTGAGGAATGATGGGAGCTGCAGTCCAAAGTTGCAATCCAACAACATCTGGAGGAACACAAGTTGTCCATTCCTAATTTAGGCTACCAAACTGTGTGAGCCATTCCCTTTGATTGAAACATCCTTGGAAGAAAACCTGAGAATTTATTTTATCTTCAAATGGACTAAACGTCATGTGTCTTAATCCTTAGTTTAAATTATTTGCCCCCCACCCCAAAAGATACACTAATCAAACCTTACCTCAAGCAAAGCAAAAGTCTGGAAAAATTTAAGTGTCTTTTGAATGCTTTTGTATAAGCCTTTGTGTGTTCCTTTGTCCATGTAAAACCGTACCATGGCGATAGCCAATACCAGCCACCTAAACAGAGGAAAAACAGTATCCTTAATGAAGAACACACAGTTAATTCATTTAGGGAGCAATCCTATATGGATAGATGGCTGCCTCTGAACTCGGAGGCGACCACCTATCCAATGAAGAGCGGGAGGAGCGTGGATCATGTCCTCTGCACTCCAGCCGCCTGCATTCGCAGCTAGACAGCCGATTTCAGCTGTCTAGCCACGGGACGTCAGAGTGCGGGGTGGGGAGGCCGGATGACACATAAGAAGTGTCATACCTGTACTTACAAACTCCCTGCCCTGCCCCTGGGAACCCATCCACCCCTTTTGCCCCGCTTCATGCTGCTCTTCCAAAGGCAGAGTGTGGGGACAATCCACGCTGCCTATGAGGCAGAGGAGGGGTGGGGAGGCAGTTCTCCAGGAACCAGCCTCTGAGTGCAGGCTCCTAAGTCGGTTCCTGGGAACTGACCACTCCTATAGCTGTCTAGCCACTGTCTAGTGGCCATAGGATTGCACCCTTATTCAGCTTACTGTTTTCAAACACATTTCATGTGAACTGTATACCCAGTCTAACATTATCTCAAAAACTGATATTTACCAACCTTAGCAGAATTTCTACAGTTACAAGGTTTTTTACACATATACTTGGGCTCATGGCATGGAGAGTTTGTGGTAGAACTGGTCTCCCTATTTATTTATTTAAACCATTTTTATCCCACCCCTCGGCCAAAAAGCCACACAGAGCAACTGACCACCATACAATCAATAAAAACAAGACAATCCCTCCCTGCAGGCATACAATCTTAAAAAAAAAGACACAGAAGAAAACCATGATAGGGAGGGAAGAGGAAGAAACCAAGCAGTCTTATCGCAGAGCTGGTGAAATTGCCCTGCTTCCCTTCTCATTTCCCTCTGCTACAGCATGCTGAAATGGTGGCGGCTGGTCCCAATGTGCTCAAAGGGACATGTGGGGGTGGGTGGGAATTAAGCAAAGCCATTTCCTAAGTTAATCATAGCAACTTGTCAAATGAATCCACTCTCTAATCTCACCTGCTGTTCATGCTCCACTTGAATTTGAGCCCTTCCCAGGCAGATCAGCCAAGCTGCATCAGATTAGGGCTCCATTTCAAGTTAAGGACCAGAGCCTTAGCAGATCCAATCTTCCCATGCAGGGCAGGAGCTGCCATGCAGGAGGGTGAAACAGCCTCCTTCAGGCAGCATCACAGGGGGGGTGGGCAGAATTGAGAATAGACAAAGGCAAGAATTGGTGCCACAAGACTTTTTAAGGTATTTGCCGTAGACTGTGGGGAACGAGCAGTTGGGTTCCATTTCAGGCAGCAAAATGTCTTAGGCTGGCATAATGTCTGCTCATTGGGAAAGCAAATCTCCCCCAGGTATCTCATCTTCCTGTAACCAATGCTGGAAGTGGATCCCTAAACAATTATTTCATGCAAAATGTGAGCTGAAGTAGCTTTTTCCTTGGATGCATCCCAGAGAAATGGCTAGAGCAGACACACCATTTAATGATAATGCGAATTATATGTGCAATAGTACTTTCTGACTGGCAAGCTTTTGGTGATATTTAGCATGGTTATACATATCTGTTTTGGAACTATCCCTCCCTTTTCCTCACCATTCCCTGAAATAGGCAGCCACTGAGGTTCACAGCAACCTCTGCTTAGAAAAAAAGGAGGGTAATGGGAGACAAAATTATGCATGGTGTGGAGAATGTGGATAGTGAGACATTGTTCTCACTCTCACGTAATACTAGAATCCAAGGTCATTCCATGAAGTGGATAGGTGGGATATTCAGGACAGATAAAAGGAAGTACTTCTTTACACAGCACATAATTAAACTATGGAATACACTACCATAAGATGAAGTGATAGTTACCAGTTTGGATGGCTTGAAAAGGGCGCTAGACAAATTCCTGGAGAAAGCTATCAATGGCTAATAGTCCTGATGGCTATACGCTACCTCCAGTATCAGAAGCAGTAAGCCTATGTACACCAGTTGCTGGGGAACATGGTTGGGAGGTGCTGTTGTACTCGTGTCCTGCTTGTGCGTTTCCCTTCCACAGCTGGATGGCCACTGTGTGAACAGAATGCTGGACTAGGTGGACCCTTCATCTGATCCAGCATGGCTCTTCTTATGCTCTTAAACTGAAGCAATGGATCAAAGATATTGTGTGCTATCAGAACATGCAGCCCTCTGTGTGGCCTTCAGCCCGTCTTTTCAGTCCTACCGTTGTCCCTTATTTTATACGGTTGCAGCACTCGAGATATTTTGCTTACACGAAGGCTTATCTGATAAGGAAATCCATATGATCAGTCTTCTAATATGGGTGAATAGATGTTATTCACGTTTATTAGGGAAGACGTTGTAATAAACCTGACTTGGCCTACTGGACATTTCTAGCTTCCGTTTTAAAAGAGCAAAACTCTACCCTAGTATTCAGAAGAACAGTCAGCCTAAGGCTCCTTTGTATTTCTTGTCAACAAGAACCTAGATCTGCCCTCCTCCTACCAGTGTCAGATCATACCTGCATGTAGATGCTTTGGATGGAACTGACCACACTGCTTTTCCTTTCCCAGAAGGATAAACTGACATACTAATCAACCTTATTGCTAGGTGAAGGCTTTCATTAGAATTGGAATGGAAACTTCATATTAAATCAGCTCCTCTGACTGGTTTTCCACAAGCCCTGCTTCCAGCTCGTAGCTTAATTTAGCCATGGGGGCTGTCGCATTGTGCCAGGTGCCCACAGCTGCCATGTTCACATAGTGCCCACAGACACCCAGCTTACTAAGGCTTTTTGAGTGGTGAGAATCCAAGCAGCATGGCTTCTTGGGAGTGGGCAGCAACCCAATAACAGCCTGTGGCTTATTTTAGGGTTGCTGCCCACTCCAACAAGCCATGCCGCTAAGGTTTGCATGACGCGGCAACCTGCACTGGCAAGGGTGATTAAGCAAATTCTACCAGCACATGACTGGCATGCATGGTGGCGGCCTTAGGAAATAAGTCATGGTGGCTTATTTCCCCCGCCATGATGGTGCAAGCCTGGCCACTAACCCAGTTCAGACAACCACTGCGTGATTAAAAAGCTATGGGGGCTTGTTAACCCCACCACCCATGCCAGTTGCACGCCTTGTTGGAGGGGGCAGCAACTCTTAAACAAGCCATGTTGCCCAGGTTCAGATGACATGGCAAGCTGCACCAATAAGGGTAATTAGGGGAATCCAGCTGGCACGCATGGCAGGGAAAATCACCTACTACAGCTTCTCTTGCTGTGATCATGCAAGCCAGCCCATTGACTGGTTCATACCAACATGGTGACTTGAACACCCTTTGTAGAATCCTGAGGGTTTAAGAATCAATGGCCATGCTGGCTTGGGATGACAGGAGTTATAGTCCAACAGATCTGGAGGGCACCAGGTTGGGGAAGGCTGCTTTTTACCATGGATGCTTCCAGATGAGGTTTTTATTGTGCTATCATCCTACCTCTTTCATGGAATTTTATAGGGGCTCCAGATTAGAGATGTGAAGGCCCGGAAAAAAACCCAGGAAATTTGGGGGAGGGAGGGAACAGTTTTTGCCATTTTTTTTCCAACGACCATTTTGTTTGTTTGTTTGTTTCTGAAAAATTGGAAAATTAAACAGCTTTGGATTATAAAATATTTTCTTTTAGAATTTAAGACAAGAGATTTATATATTGTTACCAATGCTTTACTCCTCCGCAAATGATTTCTAAAAATGATGTAGTAAGACTTTTATAGAAAGACTAGAGATGTAAAATGTCTGGAAATAATGAAGCCATGGAGAAAAATGTTTTTTAATCCTCTCTGAAAGATTCTCAGCATAGTTATTTCTTTCATTTCTTATTAAAATTATTAATCCAGTATATCTTTTACTGATAAACATTTTGGGATGCTCCAAGTCATGATCACTTTCCCAACATGTGACGAGAGTCACCATACCATAATATGGAAGAAAATGTACATTCTTGACAGTGAATTTTGTTCTACAGAGTCCTGTGTTTCTGGACTTGTCTTCCTCTGCCTCCACTTCTTCCTGCTTCTTCTGGCTTCTAGGATGATTCAGAAGTTTCAGGGACTACTTGCTGAAGTTCCCTCTGGTCAGACATAAACTAGGAACCTAAAATATGTTATGTATAACTTGGTTTGCTCATAAAAATAATGTTTGGTATAGAAAATTTTTAAAGTATATTTTATTCCGACAATAATTACAAATTTACTGAGTTCACTTTTTAAAGTTTTCAAATATAATGATATTTTATCAGCATACTAAGTTATACATAATATATAACTCTAGGAACATAAAGGCTGCTTTATGTTCCTAAAGTGACCTTCCTCAACCTGGTGCCCTCCAGATGTTTAGCACTACAATGGCCACCATTCCTGACCAGTGGCCACCCAGCCTGAGGCTGATAGGAGCTGAAGTCCATTGGGGAAGGCTGTCTGAAAGCAACAACATGACTTTAGATCTGTAAAGAGTGCTAAAAAAAGAAGAAAGTATTGCTTATTTTTCCATTTTACCCAAAATTTCCATTTCCTTCAGAAAAAACAAAACAAAAAAGGTTTTTCCATGGCTTCACAATTTCCAGAAATTTTACATCTTTACCCCAGACTATATTGTCTTCAATCTCTACACCGCCCATGTTTTCGCCCCACTTTTTCTATCTTTTTTCTTCCCAGAAAAATATCCATTAAGGAAGAAAAGACAGAAGAGCTGCACAACGCCTTTTGATTGTTAGCACTAGGAGCCCTCTATTTGGAAGCAGCCCATCAAAGAATGGAACCACATGTAGAACTATATTCTTTCTTTTAATGTTTTGATTTCCAAGTGATCCAATTTCCTAAAACATAAAATCCATTTTTTGTTTACATTTTACTTATTAAACTAACCTGTCTCTGAATTGAAATACTCTGTTTCTAGAAGCACTTAAATGTTGGTAACATTTATGCTATGAATGGATATGTGTTAATGGACATCTTGGTCTTTTATGAGAAGCCCAGAGAGAAGTGAAAGGAAAAGCACTGAGTATTATTTATTAATGTCCATTATAGGAGGTAGCAGTAATAACTACCCTTTTTGTGAAGCTTTAAATATTAACCAGGAAATCGGCTGATAGTGCCAATAGCATTTGCTGGCACAACAGGTTTCTCTGTATGCTACCACAACATAATATACACTAGCTCTAGGGCTGCTGAATAGGATACTGCCCAATATTTCTTTTCCACTGAATGATATTGTGTGTTAATTAGTTAATGCTAATCACCTAACAAAATCATGGCCATGCAAATCCACTATTAAAAGCTTTCATTTCCAAATGAAGAAGATTCCGTAGGTGGGTCACCTTGAAAAAACATTTAGAAACTCTCTCAAACCCACCCAATAGTTGAACTAGACTGTTCAGAAGTCTAGACACCAACTTATCACTTCTGGCTATTTTTTAGCTCTTATATTGGATGAAGAGATGTGGATGTTTCCGGCCAGGGCTTGTCAAAATTCCCATAGCCAAACAATCAACACAAACAGCCACTATCTAATTCAATAAGAAGTGTGCAATAGCACTCCAAGATGTATTATGCCATGGCAGTGCTGTTTAAATCAGGTCCGTAATGTACATTCATGCGGTCCCTCATCAAGACAAGATGCAAATGCTAAAAAAGCCTTTTCCACAGCAAACATTGATGAATGCAAAAAAATGAATGTTGATGAATGCAATGTAGATCATGCACAGGATAAAAAATCAAAATGGCAATTCTGTACTACCACTGACCACCACTGGATTCTATAGCCCCTGGCCCTGTGCTTCCTCCCTAGACAGATACTTTACAAACATACATAGGCTGAATCTACACATAACAGTTATATCGTTATCATACCGTTTTCAAAACTATTGGTGCCCATTGCTGTCATGTGTACCAATAGTTATGACAACAGTATGATAACGGTCTAACCGCTATGTGTAGATTCAGCCATTACCTTATCATTCTTGCTGAGGAGCCACTTCCAGCTGTACTGTTGCTTGTCAGTTGACACAGCAAAGACAAACCATCCATACAGGCATTGAAGCCACGGTGAAGGAGATGTCCCAGAAGGGAAGGTACCACCCTCTCTCTTAGACCCTTTCCTCATTCCTCCTCGTTGTACAATACAGCACTAATTTGCAAGCACCTTTTGGATGAGCAGCCAGGGCCACTTCACATATGCAATATTTGAAATATGTACAGAAACCATCTGTGCAGAAAAAAACCTGCATGTCTTGAACCCATGTGTTGATAGCCTTGGGCAACTACTGTACATACATTTATTTTACCATGTACATGATTGAGGGAAAAGGCCCAAACTATATGTTATGTATGAGCCTCGTGTGGCGCAGAGTGGTAGGCAGCAGTAATGCAACCGAAACTCTCCCCATGACCTGAGTTCAATCCCAGCGGAAGCTGGTTTTCAGGTAGCCTGCTCAGGTAGACTCAGCCCTCCATCCTTCCGAGATCGGTAAAATGAGTACCCAGCTCGCTGGGGGAAAGGTAGTTAGGACTGGGGAAGGCAATGGCAACCCACCCCACTATACAGTCTGCCAGGAAAACACTGAGGAAAAACGGCATCCCTCTAGGGGTCAGTAATGACTCGGGTGCTTGCACAAGAGGAACCTTTCCTTTATATATTATGTAAAATAAATGTTTTCTAAAATGCAAATTGCCTCTTCAGGAGGGGTGGGGGTTCTAATTATTATTGGGATTGGCAGCAGGTGCAGAGAGTGGGAACCTAACCTTTTCCTTCCCTCCTACAGTCTCCAGCAGAATCTCTCATCTAGAGTTGGTAGTTGCACTGGGATGAAATCCCCCATTGGCATCAGTGGGGGATTTCCCCCAAAGCAAAGCTTCACAATATTTAACACTATTTACCAGCTTCACAATAGAGATTTTCCTCAAGACCACAGCAGGGGAGGAAAAGGATAAATCGCCCCTTCAGACCAACTGTGATCCCAATAATTATCATTCCCTCAGCACAGAGATACTATTTGCCTTTTTGAAAAACCTATGCCTTAAAAGCAAAGATACATTTCGGGAGCAATCCTATGGCCGCTAGTCAGCAGCTAGATGGCCATAGGATATCTCATTTTCCAGGAATCAACCTCAGAGCCCAAGTTCCGAGATCAGTTCCTGGAGAACCGACCTTCCCCCCTTCCACGCTGCCTCTCAGGCAGTGCGGAGAAGCCCCGTGCTCCGCACTCGCAAGAGGAGTGCGGAGAGGCTGAAATAGGGCATGCTGGGGAGAAGAGGGCAGAAATGCTGGTATAATACATCCCATGTGTCGTACAACAGCCTCCTCCCCTACTCTGCCCTCTCATGGCTAGACAGCCGAAAGCAGCTGTCTAGCTGAAAATGCAGGGCAGGAGGAGGGCGGAGGGAATGATTCCCGCCGTGCTTCTTCTGCCCTGCTTTGGATAGGCGGCTGCCTCCGAGTTCGGAGGTGGCCGCCTATCTGCATAAGATTGTGCCCTTAATGTCACATCTAGTTTGGCCCTTAAGAAGCTATCAACAGCTATAAGGTCCTTGCCATTTCATTCTTTATTTGTTGTTTGCTTGATTTTTTGGCAGACCTGGCATTGCAGAGTGGCATTATAGGGAATTCACTGGGGCTTTGGGGGGGTTCATTGCCAAGGTCAACTTGCACTGTCCCTAAAGGCCATTCTGTCCTTTAGTCATTGGCCATGGGGAACAGAACCTCCCTGCTGCACTGCCACCACCTTTCTTTGTTGTGCGCACATATCGCAGTGGTCTCGTGTCTTCCTGGAATTTCCTGGGATGGGCAAGAGTGTGGAGACAGCAGTGCACACGAGCAAGGGACGAACTTCATAACTGCATCTGACCAATGGCACTTGAAGAGGGATCAGCTCAGAGGTTGGAGGGTGACATGCCTGCCCGCCTGCACCTCGCTAGTTACAGCTTGTTGCTTGCTTGTTGTTCATTGCCAAGACATTCCCCCTTGTAGCGGCAGGCTGCGGGCCTGCCTGAGAGTATAAAAGCAGCTGGCCCTGATACCGCCTCAAGACTCCTAGATGGTGGGGTTTCTTATCGGTAAAAGGAAGAATTTAAGAGCTCTTGCTTTGTTACTAATACCTAAATAAAAGCAAAAATGTTCTTTACCAAGGTGTATTTCTTTTTTTGCTACTTTGCACCTCACCCTGAATCCCTGGAAAATTGGCCAATTAATGGCTCTGCTCATTTATAGTACAATCACTCAAAAGTAAGTTCCATTGTGTTCACTGGGGTTACTCTCTGGTAAGTGTGCACAACATAGAAATCCACCTGTAGACATAATAATTAGCAAAAGAATTCACTTATAAAATGGGAAATCTCCGCCAGGCATCTATGGTTAAGACTGGAGAAGGGAAGGAGTAGACACACTTTTCAAAGTGCATCAATATTATAAGATTTGATTTGGAGTTTTTCATCTGCTAGTAGTAACAAAATGCTATTGGGGTGTGGGCAAAGTAGACTATCCCTCTCACTTCTCCAGACCCCCATACAACACACACACACGCTTCCTACACTTAAGGCACAATCCTATGGAGATAGTCATCAGCCTCCGAACTCAGAAGTGAAGAACCAGCAATGCAGAGAGGGCGGAGCGCGGAGGGGATCTTATCCTCTGTGCTCTGACCGCCCTGCATTTGTGGCTAGATGGCCAATTTTGGCCGTCTAGCCAGGGTGGCTCAGAGTGGGGGGGGGGGAGAGGGAGGCCAGACGGTGCATAGGAACAGTCCTATGGGTGCTTCCACCATCCCCTCCCCGCTCCCAGGAACACCCCCTTTCCCCTGCTCTCCGCTGCTCTTCTGAGCATGGAGCCAGGGATGAACCGCACCACCTGCGAGGCGGTGGGGGAGGGGAAGTGGTTTTCTGGGAACCAACCTTGGAGTGCTAGCTCCAAGGTCGGTTCCCAAAAAGCAAAATATCCTATGGCCATCTAGTCACTGTCTAGTGGTCATAGGACTGCGCCCTTAGAAACGTAGCAGGTCAGGTAAAGATTCAGCTGAACTCTTCTCCCTGGCAAGCTAGTTTTCTGTGTGGGAGGAGGGCATTTAAGCAGTCAATCCAGGAAAAGGTTTGTCAATAGTGTCTTAGTGCCCTATAAACTGGCCCTGTCCATGTAGTTCCTTCCATATCTATTCAGAAGTAATTCCCACTGTGTTGAACGGGGCTCACTCCCAGGAAGTCCAATTACAGCCTTACAGTCTAATGCACTAGATGTCTACTCAGAAGTAAATACCATTGCGTTCAAAGAGGCTTACTCCCAAGTAAGAGAGTCGATAGATTACAGCCTTGGGCTGCACTTCTATACTCACTTACCTGGGAATGAGGCCCGTAGGACTCAGTAGGACTTTTTTATTTATTTCATTTCTATACCGCCCAATAGCCGAAGCTCTCTGTACAGTGCACAGGATTGTGCTATTAGTTCCTGGGCGACCGGGGGGGGGGGGGGAGGGAGTTTTGCAGCTTCTACCCTCATCAGTAAGCCCTTCTGAGGTGAAAGGCGTTACCAAAGCCCCCTGCCCGTTAATAATGTGTCGCCCAGAGGCACATGCAGTCTAAAGTCAGCCCTGGTTTGGGGTCTAATTCTCCTCCAGCCGCCGGTCAGCTCGGGTTACCCCGGCCAGCCTCCCGTCTGGAGGGCAGGTGCTCCCACGGCCGAGCTGCCCGGCTCCTGAAGGAAGCCTCGTACAGTAGGTGGGAGGCGACCCCGGCGGCCCGCGCGTCAGAGGGAGGGAGCGAGCGCGCGCGCGAGCGCCCTGGGCGGCAGCCGCGGCGAGTTATGCCGCGGGAAGCAGTCTGCCCCCATTGCGCCCAGCTGCCCCCCTCCCCCGCGTGCACCCCCGCCCAGCATTCCGGACTCGGGCTATACTTAACCTCTCCGGCGGGCTCGAGGGATGACGCGCTCGCCCGGCCGCGAGGCTGCACCGTATTAGGCAATGCAGGCGAGCCGAGGCTGAGCCCCCCCGCGGCCCGACCAGTCGCCGCGCTCCTTCTCCTGCACCAACCCCTCCCAGCCGCAAGGCCGGGTGCATCCATTGTTTCGTGGAGAAGCGCGGGCGGGAGACGTGCCCCTCCCTGCCCCCGGGCCGGCGAGCGGGGGCAAGCACGCGGGGGCAGCAGCCCCGTCCGCAGGCTCCGCCGGCGCGTCCTCGCGCTCCGCTCACCCCGCGGTCATGGTGATGTTGTAGAGGATGAGCCAGGCGGTGGTGACGGCGCCGCGAGGCCTCTTGCCGTTCTCCTTCTCGTCCGGCGAGCCGTTGCCCGCTCCACTGTCCTCCTCGCTGGACGCCATGGTTTCCCTCCCCGGTGGCTAGGCGGAGACAGGCGGAGACACGCGGCGGCGGCGGGAGGAGCTCAGGCACCGCTGACAGCTGGGGCAGACTCTGGCGGTCGCCCGATCGGTCTTCGCAGAGCTCGAGGGCAGCTGCTCAAATGCTGTGCCCACCTCCCCCCCCACACACACACCCTTCGGATACCAGTGACCCGACAGCCCGTGTGTGCGAATGAGCGAGAGCGAACGTAAGAGGAGCCGTGCCAGATCAGACCAAAGGTCCACCTAGTCCAGCATTCTGTTCACACAGTGGCCAACCAGCTGTCGCCGGGAAACCCACAAGCAGGACACGAGTGCAACAGCACCCTCCCACCCATGTTCCCCAGCAACTGGTGTACATAGGCTCACTGCTTCTGATACTGGAGGTTGTTGTTGTTCAGTCGTTAAGTCGTGGCCGACTCTTCGTGACCCCACGGACCATAGCACGCCAGGCCTTCCTGTCTGTATAGCCATCAGGACTAGTAGCCATTGATAGGTTTCTCCTCCGGGAATTTGTCTAACCCCCCTTTTAAAGCCATCCAAACTGGTAACTATCACTACATCTTATGGAGGTGAATTCCATAGTTTGACTATGCGCTGTGGGAAGAAGTACTTCCTTTTATCTGTCCTGAATCTCCCACCAATCAGCTTCATGGGATGACCCTGGGTTCTAGTATTGTGAGAGAGGGAGAAAAATGCCTCCCTATCCACATTCTCCACACCATGCACAATTTTGTACACCTCTGACATGGCTCCCCTTATTCACCATCTTTCCAAACTAAACAATCCCAGCTGTTGTAACCTTCCCTCAGAGGGGAGTTGCTCCAGCCCCTTGATCATTATAGTTGCCCTTTTCTGCACTTTTTCCAGTTCTACAATATCTTTTGTTTAGGTGTGGTGACCAGAACTGTACACAGTATTCCAGGTATGGACACTCCATAGATTTGTATAAGGGTAGTTTGGCAGTTTTTTTCTCAGTTCTTTTCCTAATTGCGCCTAACATGGAGTTTGCCTTTTTTTACAACAGCCACATGCTGGGGTTACAGTATCATCAAGCTGTCCACCACAACCCCAAGATCTCTTTCTTGGTTGGTCACTCGAAGTTGGGATGTTTTGCCCCAACATGCATCACTTTACACTTGCTTACATTGAACCACATTTGCCATTTGGGTGCCCATTCTCCAAGTTTGGGGAGATCCTTTTGGAGCTCTTCACATTCCTTTTTTCTCATCCTAAATAATTTGGTGTCATTGACAAACTTGACCACTTCACTGCTCGCTCCTAGTTCCAGATCATTTATGAACAAGTTGAAAAGCATTGGTCCCAATACAGATCACTGTGGGACTCCACTATTACCTACGGAGTTGTTGGGCTCTCCCACACTGTAGGCATTCAAGACGAGGCTGGACAGCCATCTGTCAGGGATGCCCTGACTTGGATTCCTGCATTGAGCAGGGGGTTGGGCTCGATGGCCTTGTAGGCCCCTTCCAACCCTACTATTCTATGATTCTGTGATTTACATCCCTCCATTGGGAGAATGCACTATTTATTCCTGCTCTCTTTCTGTTCTTTAACCAGTTACTGATCCATAAGAGGCCTTGTCCTCTTACTCCTTGACTGCTAGGTTTGCTCTTTGTCAAACACCTTTTGGAAATCCAAGTAATCAATGTTTGCTGAATCACTGCTGTCTACATGTTTATTGACTTACCTTTGCAGAAGCCATGTTGATTCTTTTTCAGCAGGGCCTGTGTTTCTATATGCTTACTAATTTTATCTTTATTTATTTACAATATTTATATACCACTCCTCATCAGAAGATTTCGGAGCGGTGAACAACATGATAAAGAATAAAACAATGGTTAAAAGAGTTAAAACATTAAAAAAAAAAAAAGACAAATCCCGACAAATTGGAGTTCAACAAACCACGGCTGGTCATGCAAGGAAGGCCTCTTGAAAGAACGTCTTCAGAAGGCGCTGGAAGGAACACAATGTTGGTGCCTGCCTGACCTCTAAAGGCAGGGAATTCCACAGGAAGGGGGCCACCACACTGAAGGCTCTTCTCCTGGTGGACTCCAACTGGGCCATAGGTCCATGTGGAACCACCAGGAACATGCCCTCTAATGACCTCCGTGATCGGGCAGGTTGGTAGGGAAGGAGGCGCTCTCTCAGATATCCTGGTCCCAAGTTGTTTAGGGCTTTGTACACTAGTACTAATACCTTAAACCTGGCCCGGTAGCGAATAGGCAGCCAGTGCAGTTCCCTCAGCAAAGGAGTTACACGCTGAAAAGGGGCAGCTCCCAACAACAGCCAAGCTGCTGCATTCTGCACTAGCTCCAGCTTCATTCTGCACTAGCTCCAGCTTATCTTTAATAATGCTTTCAACCAATTTACCCGGAACAGATGTTAAACAAACCAACCTGTAATTTCCTAGATCTCGCCGGCTCCCATTTTAAAAATTGGTGTTACATTGGCCATTCTCCACTCCTCTGGTACAGAGACTAATCTTAGGGATATGTTGCATATTTTGGTTGGAAGATCAGCAATTTCAAATTTGAGTTCTTTAGGGAGCAATCCTATGGCTGCTAGACTGCCATAGGATATCTTGTTTTCCAGGAACCGACCTCAGAGCCCGCACTCCAAGGTCAGTTCCTGGAGAACTGACCTCCCCCCACTTCCGTGCTGCCTCAGAGGCAGTGTGGAATAGCCCCGTCCTCCGTGCTCGCAAGAGGAGTGAGGGGTGGCCGAAAAGGGGAATGTCTGTGGGCATTTTGGGGCGGGGATGGTGGAAATACCTGTATGACATATCCAATGTGTCGTACAGCAGCCTCCTCCCCCATTTGGCCCCCCTGCGGCTAGATAGCCAAAATCGGCTGTCTAGCTGAAAATGCAAGGCAGGAGGAGCGCGGAGGGAACAACTTCCGAGTTCGGGGGCAACTGCCTATCTGAATAGGATTGCAGCCTTAAGAACTCTAGGATGGATACCATCTGGGTGTGGTGATTTATTTACTTTCAGCTTGTCAATAAGGTTGAGAATGACATCTTTTGTCACCACTATTTGCCTCAGTTCCTCAAGACTCCCTTCCTGAAAACATCAGTTCAGGCACAGGTATCTGTCCTATATCCTCTGCAGTGAAGACAGATGAGAATTAATTTAGCTTCTCTGCAATCTCCTTGTCCTCCTTTAGTACTCCTTTAACTCTGTTGTCATCCAACGGTCCAACTGCCTCCCTAGCTGGTTTCCTGCTTCTAATATATTTAAAGAATTGCATGTCTGTGGTTATGCTCACAGGTAAAGTGCAAAGTGGCCCCAATCCAATGCAGATTCCTGACTTTCTCATTTCTGAGTGTCAGCCTAGATCAGGGATGGGAAACATGTGGCCCTCCTAATGTTGTTGGATTGTAACCAGTGCTGAGGGCAGATGGGAGTTGCAGTCCAACAACAGGGCCACATATTTTCCATCCTTGGTTTAAATAAAGATCTAAAAAAGGAGAGTTCCTTTCACATAATTGGCTTACCTAGTCAGGATGTTTGCACTATCAGCAGCAACTATTTTGTGAATGGCCACTTTTAATGTGATCGTCATTGTCAGTACTTTCTGCATTTAATTTCTTTCTGACCTCACCATTTACAGTTCCCCCACACATGTACAGACCATATCTACTGAATATACCTGAAACTCTCAATAACATTTTGTGTCGGTTAAAGCAGACTATAGTCCACAAAGGCTTATGCCAGAATAAATTTGTTGGTCACTAAGATGACACAAGACTCTTTTTTGCTTAGACCTCTGGGCAACCTAACTGAAAAATGAAAACAGCACCTTCTATCCCAATTTCTGATCTTTCAGGCAACCATTCACAAATATTATGGAACACGGATAGGGGATAATTCAGTACTTTCTGGCCAAACCTACATGCTTGAGGGCAGAACTAGACATCTTGCATAAATGTACAAATTGAGTTGGCATTGGAGATTCATTGGGGATATGTTTAATTCATGAAGCTGGTGTATTAAAAAGAGAGAAAGGGAGAAACGTCCATTGATTTCAGTAGGGTAGTAGTCTTGTTGATGTTTTAAAAACTGTATGGTTTCATTGCTTTTATCTATTATTGTTATTGTTGTTGTATACCATCTTAATGACACTTGTGGAAAGGCGGTATATAAATATTATATACAATTCAGGGTACTGCAGAAAAATCTCTGTATTCCTCTGCTAGCAAAGACCCATCTCTATATTAGTTAGGGCACAATCCTATGTATATTTAGATAGAAATAAATATGTATGTATTTATTGGGAGGGGCCATAGCTCAGTGGAAGAGTACCAGTTTTGCCTGCAGAAGGTCCCAGGTTCAATCCCCGGCATCTCCAGGTAAGCTGGAAAAACTCCTGCCTGAAACCCCGGAGAGTTGCTGCCAGTCAGTGTGAACAGTACTGGGCTAGATGGACCAAGGGTCTGATTCAGTATAAGGCAGTTTCCTATGTTCCTAATAAGTTCTACACTCCCAGCATCCCTCCAACAAGCCATGCTGACTTAGGAATGATGGGAATTGTAAGGCTTTTTCTATCTAAACATATGTAGGATTGTGCCCTTAGATACACTGTCCAAAGGAGAAAAGTTGTGAGTTGTATATCTACTTTTTTAGATATAGACACCTGTTGAATATGTGAGCACAAACACATTAGAGATGCAGCATATCCAAAATCGTCATTTACTATTGCTTGTGGCCTGGGCCAGATTTCCTCCAAATAACCTGAGATTTAAAATAGAAAAATAACATTAACTTACTAGCTACCATCCCAATCCTGAAGTTCCATTTGTAGTAATATGTATAACTAGGACTGAAGTGGGCTTAAAACAGGGACGTATACAAGACAAAATTGCTTGGCTGGTTCCAAAGCTCAATTCCTGGCTTGCTAAGCTACAGTTTAGCAGCTGGGGATGAGCAATGGCACTGCACACCTTCTCAGGCCTTCCCCTTACCTCCTCCCTTTCTCTGCACTTACATCCTCATTTAACTAAATCACAGTTAGCTGTTATATCTGAAATGGGGAACTAAGGTTTCATGTCAGCTTACTACTCAAGATGTTAAACCACAGTTTGAAGTTGGTTTAAGATCCTGAATAGTCAACTGGTAATAAACCATATTTCCCTGTTTCAGACATACTGGCTAACTGCAGTCAGTGGTGCAGTTAGGTAATTTTAGACTCTGGACTTGACTTATAGAAGTCCCCCTCTTTAGATGGTGACATACTTTAAAATGTGGAAATCCAGCCCTGCTGTGTTTGGGGGCCCTTCTGCTTATTCTGCTGCACGGACTCCTGGACTTCTACCCCAAATCCTGCCTTAACAGCACCACTAACTGTGATTTAATTAAACCAGGATGCAAGCATCAAGGAAGAGATAAGGTGAGTTGGACAGCAAGGAAAGAGCATACGGTCTCTTGATCACTTCAGACTATCGTTTAGCAAGCTGAGAATTCAGGGTTCAAACCAATATGTTTGAGACCAACTGAGACTAGTGAGCAGAATACAAAAAAAAAAATGTTATGTGTTTGGGGTTAGTCCGAGTGACTTCTCAAGTCAGTTTGTGTTTGGAACTGGATCTGAAAAGGAGGCAGACAGATGACTTTGCTCTCTTCAGGAAATCCTATGGCAGTATGAACAACAAAGGGTCTTTGGCACCGTGCTGTAGGTCTGGTTCCTTTGTCTGTATCTCAGTTGTGAGGTCTGCTGTTGCTGGTGAATATCCTTTATAGGTTGGACAGCTGAGGTGGAAGGTCTGTATTTGCTTAAAACCACCCAATCTAAAAAAAAGATACTAACCAGTAGCAGACTTTACAACAGAAATACAGAAAAAGGAAACAGACATTGTGGCAGACATAGATACCAACTCTGCCCCATATCAGCTCTGGTAACACTATTGCAGAGCTATTAATGCCATTCATAACATCTGGGGTTTATACCCCTGCTCATCTTTCAATGTGATATATGCCGTCATTTGCTATCAATGGCATACTGCATTCTATATAGGACAAACAGGCCAGTCTCCATGCAAAATAATAAATGGACACAAATCTGACATTAGCTGGCTCAGGTCGACTCAGCCTTCCATCCTTCGGAGGTCGGTAAAATGAGTACCCAGCTTGCTGGGGGAAAGGTAGTCACGACTGAGGAAGGCACTGGCAAGCCACCCCGCTATAGTCTGCCATGAAAACGCCAGCGAAAGCAGGCGTCCCTCTAGGGGTCAGTAATGACCCGGTGCTTGCACTGGAGGAACCTTTCCTTTCCTTTCCATGTTCAAAAAACAGCCTGGGGAACATTCAGCTGCCCAGGACACTCCATCAATGAGCGAAGGTGGCCATTCTCGACAAAGGAATTGCAAAGGCATAATTAACTTGAAATTGAAGGTGGCCATTCTCGACAAAGGAATTGCAAAGGCATAATTAACTTGAAATTGCTGAAGTACAATTAATCAAGAGATTCTATTTCCTGTGGTTTAAATAAGAACAAATGTGGTTTAAAAAAACACACTACATATGTTAATCAGTGAATGGCAACTGTTAAGGTAATCATCAGCTGTACTTCTTGCATTTCAGTTCCCTCTGGCAACATAGTTTACATTCTCCTCCCCACCCCCCTGCACCCAGCCAATTTGAGGTTAACAGTTCATGCATCTGATGAAGTGGGATGTAGTCCATGAAAGCTTATGCAAGAATAAATCTGTTAGTCTTTAAGGTCCTACAAGACTCTTTGTTGTTCATACTGCCATAGGATTTCCTGCAGAGAGCAAAGTCATTTTTCTGTCTCCTTTTCAGATCCAGTTCTAGCATAAACTGGCTGATGCTACAGATTTAACATGCTTCTATTGTTCTCACAGACCTCAGAATTAGCACATTCCTTGGGGAGTGGGGAGAGAAAGATAAGCTCCCTTTCAGAACAATCTACCTATGGCCATAAAAATAAATAAATAAATGTGGGGCCATAAATAAATAAATAGATAGATAGAACATAAGAGCCATGCTAGATTCATTCATTAATTCATTCTATTTCTATACTGCCCCATAGCCGAAGCTCTCTAGGCAGTTCACAATTAAAAACCATTAAAATACATTATAGAAAATATAAAAACCATTCACATAATGACATAAAACAAATAACACGCACAACATATATCAAAAACAATTTAAAATCAGCCAGAGACCATCAGAGACTCATCACACACTGCCAAATGCCTGAGAGAAGAGGGCAGTTTTAAGCTGGCACCGAAAAGATGACAATGTTGGCGCCAGGCAGGCCTCATCAGAGAGATTATTCCATAAATGGGGAGCCACCACTGAAAAGGCCTGCTCGCTTGTTCCTGCCCTCCGAGCTTCCCTCGGAGGAGGCTTCCAGAGGGCCTTGGATGCAGAGCGTAGTGTACAGGTTGGTTCATGCCAGGAGGGGCGTTCTGTCAGGTACTGTGGTCCCAAGCCATATAGGGCTTTATAGGTCAAAACCAGCATTCTGAATTGGGCTCAGAAGCATACAGGCAGCCTGTGCAAGCAGGCCAGAATCGGTCTTATATGCTCTCTTCCAACATAGGTCATCATACAGGGCAATCAAGGCTGTTTCCGTGCCAAAACTCAGACTAGATCAGGCCAAGGTCCATCTAGTCCAGCATTCTGTTCACAGTGGCCAACCAGTTGCCTACGGGAAACCCACAAGCAGGACATGAGTGCAACAACACCCTTCCATCTCTGAGGACAGTTACCACTCAGCTAATCTTCATAACTGGTTGACTCATTCTATTAGGGCACAATCCTATGCATGTTTAGACAGAAAAAAATCCTACACCTCCCAGCATTCACCCAGCCAACCATGTGGGCTGGGGCATGCTGGGAATTGTAGGATTTTTTTCTGTGTAAACATGCATAAGATTCCAACCTTAATGTCTTTTCACAACCAGACTGACAGGGTTGGTCGGATCCTTGAGAGATCATTTGGACTAACCCCAAACACATAACAATATTTTTGTTGCTATGCTCAGTCTTCAGTCGCATATTGGTTTGGACCCTGGATTCTGGGAGCGCACAACAAGACCACACGCTCCCTTCTTGATCCTCACCTCATCCCTCCCTTGGTGTTTAGTTAAATCAGTGGTACTACAACAGCAGGATTTTACAGGAGAAGTCCAAGGCCCCACTCAGCAAAATGAGGAGGGACCCCAAACACAGGAGGGCTGGTTTACCACATTTTAAAATAAGTGAAATAATGCATGTTGCCATCTAAAGATAAGATCATTAAGTCCAGAGTATAAAATTACCTAACTGTACCACCCACTACAGCTGGCTAAGGATGCTGGGAGTTGTAGTCCAACACATCTGGAGGGCACCAGGTCAGAGAATGTTGGATTACAACTGGCCAGAATGTCTGAACCAAGGAAATATGGTTTAATATCAGCTTACTAACCGCGATCGTAAACCAACTTCAAACTGTGGTTTAAGATCCTGAGTAGCAAACCGGCATCCAACCTCAGTTCTCTGTTTCAAATATAACAGCTAACTGTGGTTTAGTTAAACCAGGATGTTACAGCGCAAGCTCAGCAGTCGTTTTCTCTTCCTCCTCGGAACTACTGGCGTTGCAAGGGAATTATTGGCGTTGCAAGGCTAAATCTCCACAGGTTTAACGGCAGAGCAGCGCGGAAAGAAAGAGAAAAAAAGGCCACGCTAAACTCAGTAGTCCGTCATTCAGCTTATGACAACGGGACCTCAGCGGAGGGGACAAGCCCAAAGCGCGCCTGAGGGGTCCACATTCTTGTATACAAATACACACCCACCCACACACACGTACACCCGCCCGGAAATATGAAAGAACCACAGAGAGCGGGTAAGGAGAGACAATCCCTCCTTCCCCAGTCCCGGCCGCCGAGATGTGGGACGCGTCTAGTCGTCAGGCAGCGCGCAAGACGCCTTCTTTTTTCCCGGCGTGCCCTGCGAGGCCGGCTTCGGAGGCGGCGGCGGCTGTGCAGAGCCGAGGGGAGAAAGAGGGGGAGAGCGCGCGCGCGTGCGTTCGAGTCGGGGGCGGAGCTCGAGCCGTCTCGGGGCCCGGCGCCTTCTGTCGCTCCGCTGAGCCGTTGGTTGCCGTTTCTTGCCCCCCTCCCCCCGCCCGAGGGGCGGGAGGACGGCGCTCGCCCCTCGGGGCCGCGGCGGGAAGATGCCGCTCTTCACCAGCAACCCCTTCGACCAGGATGTGGGTGAGTACGAGGGAGGCCCGCACGGCCGCCGCCGCCGCCTGGGCCCGACCCCGAGCGTCCCTCTTCATCCCCACCCCGCGTCATTCCCTCACTAGCCCTCCTTCGTGGTGAGTCGCCTTTGCACCCCTCCCCTCGCAGGGGTTGACCCATTTCTCTCCTCCCACCCCGAGTCCTGTCCTGCCTTGTCTTCGTGGTTCCTTCTCTTTCCCATATGTTAGGGGAGGTGGGGCACAGCTAGTCCCACATCGTGTATTTTGCGTCGCTTGTCTTTCTGGTGTTCGGGCCGTAATCTCTTCAGAGGCCTGTGGGCGCCCCTCCTTTATCGGCTGTTTTTATAATCGCTAAAACGCTTTTTTTTAAAAAAAGTCTTGCCCTCCCAAGAGCTCAGGGTGCTGTGCGCGGCTTTCTACTCTTACCCCACCCTTTTATTAACACAACAACACTGTGTGGTAAATTGGGTTGAGATTGATGGGTCCAAGCTATATGAACAAGTTAACTGTATTTTTAAGAAGGTGAACCGTAATCGAAATATAAATAAATACATTGAAGGATCTGATTTGGTATACACCAGCCTTGCCCAACTTGGAGCCCTCCAGATTTTTTGGGATTGCAACTCCCAGAATTCTTGACCATTGGCCATGCAGATGGGAGCTGAAGTCCAAAACTTTTGGAGGGCACCAGGTTGGGGAAGGCTGATCTACACTTTCAATCTGTATTGTATTTTTGTTCAAAAACATGACCAAATATAAGTAAGCATGTGGCCCATCAATTTTTGGTAGCTCTCATCTTTTCCCTGTTTCTCCTGTATCTTTTATCCTCTATCAGCAATTCCCCCGAGTGCCTATCCCTCAACTTTTGTATTGGGGCTGCTTCAGAATTCCTGGATGGGAGACATGTTATTTTAATTTGTAGTTTCCAGTTCTAATGATTTGCCCGTTTTTTCATTGTAAGCTGACTTGTGGAAAGTCTCATAGATGTAAATTAGTTACTTCTTCATGGAGATGATAATGCATAGTCTCTGTTCATGCAGGTGCTTGGAAGTGCCTTACAAATGTGGACGTGTATGAACTACAGACCCCCCCCCCCACACACACACACAATAATCACATGTTATGATCAGCATGGTGTGTTTATGATAATTCCTACATGACAGCGCCTTCATTGTAGTAATTGTATAACATGAGTCTGAATTATTACCCCTTCAAAGTTGGCTTGCTTACCTCTGGTAAAAAATATCTTGGATAAGAGAGCAATAAAAATTGAGGGTCCAGAGGCTAAGGGTAGGAAGAGTTAATGCCACACACAACATTAATGATGTTGAGATGTTGAAATGAGCTATATAATATGTGGGAAGGCAGATATTTTAGCCATACTTTTCCTGATAACAGAACTTTAGCAAGAAGTTTATTGTCAGACATGGATTGAAATTCTGCTTGTGACTGGCTGACTTCAGTACTTACATAGAGTCATCAGTGCGTCATGGAAACGTGGATGTTAGTCACAGAGCTGCACCTGTTAATAAGGGATAGTCTGAGAAGAACTGAAGCAAAGTATGACTGCAAAATGCAGCCTTTGTATTAAATCTCTAGATGGGGAAATCCAGGGAGAACAGCTGTTTTCAGAGTGAGTGTAAAATATTCAGAAAAATAAGAACTGCCTTGTTCTATCAAACCAAAAGAAGGGGCATTGGGTAGCAAAGCAGACACTGATATCCACGTGTCATCATCATTTCGGTTCACTGGGTGACTTTGGGCCAGTCACTGACTGTCAGCCTAACCTACCTCACAAGGTTGTTGTGAGGATTAAATGCAGAGGAGGAGGACTTTGTAAGCCCCCTTGGGTTCCTTACAAGAGGAAGAAAGGCGGGATATAAATGTAATAATAAAATAATAATAAAAAATAAATATACCACCCAATAGCCAAACCTCTGGGTGGTTTACGAAGATTAAAAACATTAAAAATACATTATGCAAAGTGTAAAAACCATTTACATACAAACTAACAACAGATAGCAGAGACACACACATCTGAAACAATTTTAAACAAACAATTCCCATTGGGAATTCCTGAGGAGAGATTAGGAGCAGGCCTTGGGTGTGTGCAAACTCATAAATTCACTTCCCTGCCACTCCTGCATTTTCCTCCCACAGGGTCAGGGGAGCTCCAAATAACTGGAATTTCCAGGTTTGAGTGTTTGCTTCTTCCACAGTAAAGAGAGGCAGAAAAATTGAGTGACTATATTTGTGCAAGTCCGAGGCCTGCCAATCTCAGAACAGGGGTGGAGTATCCTAATAGGCCCTCTAGGGCCAGTGATCCTGGGAAGTTTAGGAATAGGTTATGATGGAGAATAATGGCGAACTTCATAATGGAAGTAAAATGCATGGTATAGAATTGTCTGCACGTTACCACAAAATAAACTGGACCTGACTAGTACATCTGGTGTAGACTACTAATGAAATTATTCTGCTTTTCTAGTAATTCCATCAAATATGGTGGGACTTCCAAATAAACATTCATAGGATTAGGCTGCACCTTGTGTTAAGTTTGTTTTGTTTTAAGGATTACATCCTATTATGAGAAGTGAGGCTGCAGGCAGTGTTCCTAAATACGCTTATCCAGAGTCAGTTCTGTGGAATACCAGGAAAGTCTTGTGTAGCTTCAATATGGCTGTTCTGTTATTTCTTTAACTGAAACAGCATTTGTGGAGGCAGGGGCAGTTTGTCCCTTGTTTGCTTCTGAGGGACAGTTGCTATTTCCTGCAAATTCTTTGACCAAAAGCAAAAAATCTGATCAATGGAAAAAATATTTAGAGAACAACCCTATGCTTTTTGAAAGAGCGGTCTGCTCCGAAAATCAAGTGCTTTGCCAGCTGACACCAAGCAGAAAAGAAGGAGCAATGGAGGCAATCTTGGCCTCTCGACCCTCCTTTCTGTTCCTTTTTTCACAGATGCACTTTTGAGTGTGTCTGGTAGAATAGCGTAGATGGGAGCTGGGAGGGTTCAGGATGTTGCGGATTGTCTGTGCCTCCCCACCTCATTTGCACCCTCACCCAAGGTCAGAATTCCAACTTTGGATGAGGAAGCCAGGGGTGGGGGACATTGTAGCAGAGGGGAAACCATAGATCCTAAGATGCTCTTCCAGGGATCATAGGATTGTTCCCTTAGGGAGCAATCCTATGGCCACTAGACAGCGGATATCTTGTTTTCCAGGAACTGATTTCCCTGTGCTCCGAGGCCGGTTCCTGGAGAACCAACCCCCTCTCACTTCCACACTGCCGCCGAGGCAGCGCAGAACATCCCCACCCTCCGCACTCGCAAGAGGAACGTGGAGTGGCTGAAAAGGGGCGTGTCTGAGGGTGTTCCAGGGCAGGGAGGGTGGAAATACCTGTACGACACATCCAATGTGTCACACAGCAGCATCCTCCCCCACTTGGCCCCCCCACAGCTAGACAGCCTAGATCAGCTATCTAGCAGAAAATGCAGGGCAGGAGGAGCATGGAAGGAATGCTCCCCTCCGTGCTTCTTCTGCCCTGCATTGGATAGGCAGTCACCTCTGAGTTTGGAGGCGGCCGCCTATCTGAATAGGATTGCGCCCTTTGTTGTTTAAATCACAAGCTTGCAGGCGGTTCTTTTTACATATAATCATTGTAGTGAGTGCTTGATTTATTTTGTTAATCATGTGACTTGTTAGCATAATCTTAACACACATCATTTCATTTTTTTATGACAGGTAGCAGTAGTTCTTATACGGCCGTATGGAAGACCTTTCTTTCTTTCTTTCTTTCTTTCTTTTACCACTACTGTGCTTCCAGACTCTTTTGGTGTTCATCAAGCGTTTCAAGCCACAGCAGCCAGATGGCATTAACTCATAAGGGTCACATGCCTCATTCCTGGATCTTTGCGAACTTTCATTTTTAAAAATAAAATTAAAATCATAAGTGAAATAGCAGTATAATACTTACGTTGAATTTTTATTGCAAGAAATTATTTTGTTATAGATTTCAATGTTGTGAATAGCCATTGCTTGGTCTAATTTCTGCAGACTATATAAATTATTGCCTGTACTGTTAAGCAAAACCATATTTTAACTTACTTTCATACTTGAACGGTGAGCCAGTCAGAATTCATAGCAAAATTACTGTAACAGGTTACTGTAGTCTGGAAGCTTTCAAAGTGTGGAGAGAGAAGTGCTGAATTTTAGGAGTTCTGATTGAGAGGGGTTAGAGGTGTGATTGAGTGTGTGTTGAGTTTAAATGAGGATATGGACAAGCCAGGAGCTTGAATGTTGAGCATAACCTTGCTGGCATGTGAAATGAGCGCAATTGTACGGTAGCTTGAACACTCTTTGGCATTGCCCTTCTTTGGAATTGGAATGTAAACTGACCTTTTCCAGTCTTGTGACACACTGATATTGCATATTAAGTCTGTAAACATGATATCTTACTTGAAAACTAATTTGGCTTAAGTTTTATATCAGTATTATCACCATTTGTGCTATCCAAAAAACGGTTTCCATCCTCAGTAGCTGTATTACTTTGTGGAATCTAAACAGAAGAAAGTTACAAGACAACATACTGCAATTCTTATTCACTGGGTTGAAAAACTGGCCTTAAGTGTAAAGTGGCAGGAGGATGGGGAATATTAAGCTGATGATGAATATTAAAGTTATAGATGATCCTGGTCCAGAATATATAAAGATTTATTCATGCTCCAATAATTATTTAAAATACTTTAACCCACCATTACAGAATTGCTTGAGGCTGTTCATTGTTGAAATATTACAGCAAATGTATATTGTGTGTGAATTGTCATATTGAAAGATTAACTAGAGGAGTGATATGATTGTTTACGTGAGAATGAGAACATGTGCACAGCTGACGTAATGTTGAATTGCTGATTCCTTGGCAGAGCAGGATGCGTAGAACGGGCTGAGCTGCCTCAGCAAGCTTTCAAGAGTAGAAATATTAATGAGAGGAAATAGAAACCCAGTTTGCTGCTGCTATCACCTGCCCCTGGGCTGCTGCTTCCCCATCCTCCTGCCACTTTACACTTAAGGCCAGTTTTTCAACCCAGTGAATAAGAATTGTAGTATGTTGTCTTGTAACTTTCTTCTGTTTAGATTCCACAAAGTAATACAGCTACTGAGGATGGAAACCATTTTTTGGATAGCACAAATGGTGATAATACTGATATAAAACTTAAGCCAAATTAGTTTTCAAGTAAGATATCATGTTTAGAGACTTAATATGCAATATCAGTGTGTCACAAGACTGGAAAAGGTCAGTTTACATTCCAATTCCAAAGAAGGGCAATGCCAAAGAGTGTTCAAGCTACCGTACAATTGCGCTCATTTCACATGCCAGCAAGGTTATGCTCAAAATCCTACAAGCTAGGCTTCAGCAGCACATGAACCGAGAACTACCGGAAGTACAAGCTGGGTTTCGAAGAGGCAGAGGAACTAGAGATCAAATCGCCAACGTTCGCTGGATCATGGAGAAAGCAAGAGAATTCCAGGAAAAGTGTATTTCTGCTTCATTGACTACACTAAAGCCTTTGATTGTGTGGATCACAACAAACTGTGGCAAATTCTGAAAGAGATGGGAGTACCAGACCACCTTACCTGTTTCCTGAGAAACCTGTACGAGGGTCAAGAAGCAACAGTAAGAACCGGACATGGAACAACCGATTGGTTCAAAATTGGGAAAGGAGTACGACAAGGCTTATGTTGTCGCCCTGCTTATTTAATTTATATGCAGAGTACATCATGAGAAACGCCGGGTTGGATGAATCACAGGCTGGAATTAAGATTGCCGGGAGAATGATCAACAACCTCAGATACGCAGATGATACCACCCTAATGGCAGGAAGCGAAGAGGATCTAAAGAGCCTCTTGTTGAGGGTGATACTAGAGAGTGCAAAAGCTGGTCTGAAACTCAACATTAACAAAACGGAGATCATGGCATCTGGCCCCATCACTTCCTGGCATATAGAAGGGGAAGAAATGGAAGCAGTGACAGATTTTATTTTCTTGGGCTCCAAGATCACTGCAGACGGTGACTGTAGCCATGAAATTAAAAGACGCTTGCTCCTTGGGAGGAAAGCTATGGCCAACCTAGACAGCATAGTAAGAAGCAGAGACATCACCTTGCCGACAAAGGTCCGCATAATCAAAACTATGGTTTTCCCAGTAGTAACGTATGGCTGTGAGAGCTGGACTACAAGGAAGGCTGAGCGCCGAAGAATTGATGCTTTCGAACTGTGGTGCTGGAGAAGACTCTTACGAGTCCCCTGGACTGCAAGGAGGTCAAATCAGTCCATCCTAAAGGAAATCAACCCTGAGAGCTCATTGGAAGGACAGATACTGAAGCTGAAGCTCAGATATTTTGGCCACCTAATGCGAAGAGAAAAGTCCCTGGAAAAAACCGTGATGCTGGGAAAGATTGAAGGCAAAAGGAGAAGGGGACGGCAGAGGATGAGATGGCTAGATAGCATCACCGATGCAATGAATATGAACTTGAGCACACTCCGGGAGAGAGCGCAGGACAGGAAGGCCTGGCGTGCTATGGTCCTTGGGGTCACGAAGAGTCGGACACGACTTAACGACTGAACAGCAACAACAACAATCAGTGTGTCAGCTCTTATGTCTATATAAATACCTGAATACTGTTAAATGCGATTTCAAGTTTGCATTACAGCTACAAGATTGTTTAAATAATGGGTGACCTCATAATAAACCTTTATGTAGTATAACCAGTTTTAGGAGGATTTTTCATAATTTGGTCCTAAAACAACAAATTATCACTTATACGTTTATTCAGTGAAAGGGCTAAACCTCAGTGGTAAAATATATGCAGAACGTTCCAGATTCGTTCCCTGCCATCTTCAGTTAAAATTGTTGAGTAGTAGGTGATAGAAAAGACCTAAATATCTGCTGCCATTTAGGGTAAACAATGCTGGAATAGTATGAGGCAGTCCACATGCCACTATTTGTATAAAAGTCAAATGTGTAGAAATTTGTTAGCAATATGGCAGATCAAACTTACTTTGATTGCAATGCCCTGCATGTCTCTTATGCCTATTACACTGTAATCTGCTCTGCATCTTAGTAAGAGGATGGGGTCCAAACTGAAATACATTCTGCAAATTAACCATCTTGAAGCTCTAACAAATAATGAGACAGCTTTTTGGCTTGTCTCTTTTTCAGACTCTTCTTTTTTTCTCTCCTGAATTTTTCGTTTGAGATGTAGTCTCAGTTGACTCTGCTAATAAGAAGGAATAAGGTTGGAAAGGAATATGAAGTGTGTGCATAACTGTCATCCAGATGTTTCTTGAAAAACCAAAGCTACGCAAGACTGTGTGCAAGATTGTTTGGAAAGTATTCTGACCAGCTGGTATTTTTTTTGAAAAATCTGTCAATGAATTCATAATCAAAAATAGTTCTGCCGATTGCAGAAGCAGCACTAAAATTACCCTGATAGATACTTGATTTCTCTGTAGATAGAGATGAAGAACCAAATCCTTAAATTAGCTATTTTCAGCTTAGCCCTTATTTGGAAGTCCCACTGTTTTTAATGTGCAGTTAGGATTGTATGTTGGCCATGTGGTACAAAGGGCAGCTGATTCAGACTTGACAAATTATGCTGCTCCAGGATGTACAGCAATTGAAAAATTTTAGTGGTATCATTCCACTACTCATAGCTATGCTGGGTGACATAACATAGCCCAGCCTTTCCCAACCTAGTTTCCTCCAGATGTGTTGGACTACAACTCCCATAATTCCCAGCCAGCATGGCCATCTGGAGGGCACCAAGTTGCAGAAGGATGACATAACTCAGATGTCTGCAATAGGTATTCTTAAGGACATAATATCTGCATCCATACACAAGATTTGTGAAGCCTGAAAA
Source organism: Heloderma suspectum (assembly GCF_057233095.1). Classification (NCBI taxonomy): domain Eukaryota; kingdom Metazoa; phylum Chordata; class Lepidosauria; order Squamata; family Helodermatidae; genus Heloderma; species Heloderma suspectum. Next base: position 198,720,169 of record NC_139462.1, read on the forward strand.
AAATCCACTTATCAGAATTACTAATTTCCTTGTATTCTATAACGTCATACATTGAATCAGTATATTAATCAACTAAAGCATTTGTGTAGTTGATGAGGTTGTGTTTTACTTGTTAATAGGGTTGTATTTTACTTAGTGAGGGAAAATTTAATTGAGCTGCCAGTTAAAGGTACACATTTTTTAGGCTTTTCTGCCAAGTTTCAATGGATTTTCATTTTGTGATATCTGCTCAAAATTACAACATCTCAGAAAAGAGGTTGAAAAGGTCAGCTGAAGGCTTCTCCCCAACCAGCCTATCCCAAATAGGGTCAGTCTTCCCCATTTATGTTCAGGCCTGATTTGGAAGTTGTTTGATTCAGCAGCATCACTCCCCCTGCCCACTTTCCCAGACTTACCTTGCAAGAGAGGATGATGGCAGTATGGTGGACTTCCAATTCCTGAGCCTTCCCCGCTGCTGTCCTTTCTCATAAGGGTAAGTTTTGGAAAGGGAGTGGTGGGAAGGAAGGGCTGGCAACAGCAGAGATATTGGATAGTGGGTGAGGAGATGAAGTTAATTTTGAATTGGGCCTAAGCTTAAATTAGTTAGTTGGGGCCCAGCTTCAGTTGAGTCCAAATTAATTTGTTCAAGTCAGGCCCATTCTGAATGAAGCTTGGGGGAGCTTAACCATCATTTCTAGTGATGTGGATTTTTCAGAAAATTTGTAGTGTTTCAGTTTGCATCAGAAAATGTTCTGATTCCCTATAAAGTGATCTAATTTAACATGTTTTACTTGTATTTGGTAAGCAGAATGCTTTAAAAAGTACCACATGTTAATTTTTTGTCCCAATACACCACAAGTATTTGACATGAAATATTTCCCACCCTACATCATTGATCATTGTTGTTGTTGTTCAGTCGTTCAGTCGTGTCCAACTCTTCGTGACCCCATGGACCATAACACGCCAGGCCTTCCTGTCCTGCGCTCTCTCCCGGAGCGTGCTCAAGTTCATATTCATTGCATCCGTGATGCTATCTAGCCATCTCATCCTCTGCCGTCCCCTTCTCCTTTTGCCTTCAGTCTTTCCCAGCATCAGGGTCTTTTCCAGGGACTTTTCTCTTCGCATTAGGTGGCCAAAATATTGGAGCTTCAGCTTCATTATCTGTCCTTCCAATGAGCACTCAGGGTTGATTTCCTTTAGGATGGACTGATTTGACCTCCTTGCAGTCCAGGGGACTCGTAAGAGTCTTCTCCAGCACCACAGTTCGAAAGCATCAATTCTTCGGCGCTCAGCCTTCCTTATAGTCCAGCTCTCACAGCCATACATTACTACTGGGAAAACCATAGCTTTGATTAGACGGACCTTTGTCGGCAAGGTGATGTCTCTGCTTCTTACTATGCTGTCTAGGTTGGCCATAGCTTTCCTCCCAAGGAGCAAGCGTCTTTTAATTTCATGGCTACAGTCACCATCTGCGGTGATCTTGGAGCCCAAGAAAGTAAAATCTGTCACTGCTTCCATTTCTTCCCCTTCTATATGCCAGGAAGTGATAGGGCCAGATGCCATGATCTTCGTTTTTTTAATGTGGAGTTTCAAACCAGCTTTTGCACTCTCCACTTTCACCCTCAACAAGAGGCTCTTGAGATCCTCTTCGCTTTCTGCCATTAGGGTGGTATCGTCTGCATATCGGAGGTTGTTGATAATTCTCCCGGCAATCTTAATTCCGACCTCTGATTCATCCAACCCGGCATTTCTCATGATGTACTCTGCATATAAGTTAAATAAGCAGGGTGACAATATGCAGCCTTGTCGTACTCCTTTCCCAATTTTGAACCAATCGGTTGTTCCATCTCTGGTTCTTACTGTTACTTCTTGACCCTCGTACAGGTTTCTCAGGAGACAGGTAAGGTGGTCTGGTACTCCCATCTCTTTCAGAATTTGCCACAGTTTGTTGTGATCCACACAATCAAAGGCTTTAGCGTAGTCAATGAAGCAGAGATAGACGTTTTTCTGGAATTCTCTTGCTTTCTCCATGATCCAGCGAATGTTGGCGATTTGATCTCTAGTTCCTCTGCCTCTTCGAAACCCAGCTTGTACTTGCAGTAGTTCTCGGTTCGCATACTGATGAAGCCTAGCTTGTAGGATTTTGAGCATCACCTTGCTGGCATGTGAAATGAGCACAATTGTGCGGTAGTTTGAACACTTTTTGGCGTTGCCCTTCTTTGGAATTGGAATGTAAACTGACCTTTTCCAGTCTTGTGGCCACTGTTGAGTGTTCCAGATTTGTTGGCATATTGAATGCAGCACTTTAACAGCATCATCTTTTAGGATTTTAAATAGCTCAGCTGGAATACTGTCATCTCCGCTAGCTTTGTTGTTACTAATGCTTCCTAAGGCCCACTTGACTTCACTCTCTAGGATGTCCGGCTCAAGTTCAGTGACTGCACTATCATGGCTATCAGGGACATTCAGATCTTTCCTGTATAGTTCTTCTGTGTATTCTTGCCACCTCTTCTTAATCTCATCTGCTTCTGTTAGGTCCCTGCCTTCTTTGTCCTTTATCATGCCCGTCTTTGCACAAAACGTTCCCTTGAGATCTCCAATTTTCTTGAAGAGATCTCTAGTCTTTCCCATTCTGTTGTTTTCCTCGATTTCTTTGCATTGTTCATTTAAGAAGGCCTTCTTGTCTCTCCTTGCTATTCTCTGGAACTCTGCATTCAGTTGGGTATATCTTCCCCTTTCTCCCTTGCTTTTCGCTTCCCTTCTTTCGTGAGCTACTTGTAAAGCCTCATCAGACAGCCACTTGGCTTTCTTGCATTTCTTTTTCTTTGGGACGGATTTTGTTGCTGCTTCCTGAACAATGTGACGGACCTCCGTCCATAGTTCTTCAGGCACTCTATCAGGTCTAATCCCTGAAATCTATTCCTCACCTCCACTGTATATTCATCAGGGATATGATTGAGGTCATACCTGAACGGTTTAGTGGTTTTCCCGACGTTCTTCAATTTCAGCCGAAATTTTGCAAGAAGCAGCTCATGATCTGAGCCACAGTCAGCTCCAGGTCTTGTTTTTACTGACTGTATGGAGCTTCTCCATCTTTGGCTGCAAAGGACATAATCAATCTGATTTCGATATTGACCATCTGGTGACGTCCATGTGTAGAGTCGCCTCTTGTGCTGTTGGAAAAGAGTGTTTGCTATGATCAGCATGTTCTCTTGGCAAAACTATTAGCTTTTGTCCTGCTTCATTTTGTACACCAAGGCCATGCCTGCCTGTTATCCCGGTGATTTCTTGACTTCCTACTTTAGCATTCCAATCCCCTATGATGAAGAGGACATCTTTTTTTGGTGTTAGTTCTAGAAGGTGTTGTAGGTCTTCATAGAACCGATCAACCTCAGCTTCTTCGGCCTCAGTGGTTGGGGCATAGACTTGAATTACTGTGATGTTGAATGGTTTGCCTTGGATTCGTACTGAGATCATTCTATCATTTTTAAGATTGTACCCCAGTACTGCTTTTCCCACCCTTTTGTTGACTATGAGTGCTACTCCATTTCTTCTAAGGGATTCTTGCCCACAATAGTAGATATGATGGTCACCTGAATTAAATTCGCCCATGCCTGTCCATTTTAGTTCGCTGATTCCCAAGATGTCGATGTTCAATCTTGCCATTTTATGTTTGACCACCTCCAGCTTACCTTGATTCATTGACTTTACATTCCAGGTTCCTAAACAATATTGTTCTTTACAGCATCGGATTTTCTTTTCACTGCCAGACACATCCACAGCTGAGTGTTCTTTCGGGTTTGGCCCAGCCGCTTCACTCTTTCTGGCGCTACTTGGAAATACCCTCTGCTCTTCCCCAGTAGCATATTGGACACCTTCCAACCTGAGGGGCTCATCTTCCGGCGTCATATCTTTTAGCCTTGTGATACGTTCCATGGGGTTTTCTTGGCAAGAATACTGGAGTGGGTTGCCATTTCCTTCTCCAGTGGACCACATTTTGTCAGAACTCTCTGCCATGACCTGTCCATCTTGGGTGGCCCTGCATGGCATAGCTTATGGCTTCACTGAGTTACGCAAGCCCCTTCGCCACAACAAGGCAGTGATCCATGAAGGGGTCATTGATCATTACTAGCAGTAATTTTCATTGTTTTACCTTACTCTTTTAAATATAAATAAAACAACAGTTTTTCAGAAGACATAAATGAAACCAGCAATAATAAAGTACATTCAATCAAGAAGTCAAATGAAAACCTACTTTTCTATTAATCACCAAGTTCTAGGGCAGTAGAAAATTTGGGATAATATGTAATCAATGAAACAACATGGTGTTCTTCAGGTTTTACTGTACTGAACTCCCTCCTCACTAGCTGTCATTTACATCTTTTTCTCATCTTATGTCTCCTTATCTAGGGATAAAATACTATTTCTGACAGTGTTCATATTGCTCCCCTAAGAGTTAGTATTAGCTAACTCTTGGGGCTAAATCTAGCCAACCCATCTCAGCAATTTCTTTTTTTTACTTCATCATATTATGTCTCCCGGAGTATGCCATTGCTACTGTTGTTTCTGTGTCTCCCTTATTCCTATTACATAGGTTTTTCTAGTTTCTCTCTCTTCCCATTAGTGATTTGGGTTTTCCAGAAAATTTTCCAATGCAAATTAGGTTAGGTTAATTTGCATAGGGTCATTTGCATAGGAACATTTTCAGTTTGCATCAGAATTTTTGGATGCCCAGAAGGGTGGGCAACTTATGGCTAGAGCTGAGAAGAGCCAGTGTGGTATAGTGGCAAGAGTGTTGGACTGGGAGCTGGGAGATCCGGGTTCTAGTCCCCACTCGGCCATGGAAGCTCACTGGGTGACTTTGGGCCAGTCACACACTCTCAGCCCAACCTACCTCACAGGGTTGTTGTTGTGAGGATAAAATGGAGAGGAGGAGGATAATGTAAGCTGCCTTGGGTTCCTTGCAAGAGGAATAAAGGCGGGATATAAATGCAATAATAATAATAATAATAATAATAATAAAAGAAGAGCTGTAAGCCAAAACATCTGGAGGCCACAAGTTGCCCACCCCTGCCTTAGAGAGATCTAATTTAGCATGTTTATTTTACTTGCATTTAGTAAACAAAGCTAAAAAAAAAAAAAAGCTCCCTGTGTTAACTTTTTGGCACAATACACAAGTATTTGACCTGAAACATTGAGGGGAGAAATTAAAGCATACGGAGGGAGCAATCCTTTGTCCCCTAGATGGTGTCTGGGGGACATAGGATTGCTTGGTTTCTTGGATCTGAGCTTGAAGACAGGGCTTGGAGCCAGGAAACCGTGCTTCCCACCCCCTCCCAGCCAGTGCAGAGAGAACCATGCCAGCTTCCTCTCTGCACTCAGTAAATAGAGTGCGGAGACAGGGGAATGGGGGCGTTCCTGGGGGCAGGGAGGGGAGGAGACTGGGGCAGCTGGCTTACGTCTTTTCCTATCTCCGCCTCAGCCTCCTTCCCTCCCCCCTCCCAAAGCATCTTCTAGACTGGAGAAATCGCTCATCTAGCTTAAATGAGTTTGGAGGCTTATGTTTACCTGGGGCACAACCCATAGGACTGCACATTTAATGTGATTTCAATGTTATATGTAGACATTTTTACTGGAATACTTGTAAAAATTTGAAAGCAATAACATTTATGTCCCCTACGTTGTTTAAACATGTTTTTTTAAATGTGCAGAAACCTGTTGACATGCTAATTAATTTTTTAGCAACCCAAAGAAATGTGCATGATATGCTGACAACCACTTGTCTATTTCAGCAGAGTTCAACTCCTCCACTCTGTTGTTGTGGCACCTTCATTTTGCTGTCTTTATTAGATCCATTTCACTCTATGAAAAAATATGTATTCTCTTACATACTTGCTAAGGATAATCAACTGAAAAACATTAATTGCAACTTTGAAACTGCCAAGCTTACTTAATATTGCAGTTGTGATTGGCATACATTCATTTTTACAAATTAACTTACAGAAAGTAAAAAATTTCCGTGGAAAAATTTGTTGTCGTTCAGTCGTGTCCGACTCTTCGTGACCCCATGGATCATAGCACGCCAGGCCTTCCTGTCCTGCACTCTCTCCTGGAGTATGCTCAAGTCCATATTCATTGCATCGGTGATGCTATCTAGCCATCTCATCCTCTGCCGTCCCCTTCTCCTTTTGCCTTCAGTCTTTCCCAGCATCAGGGTCTTTTCCAGGGAGTTTTCGCATTAGGTGGCCAAAATATTTCAGCTTCAGTATCTGTCCTTCCAAAGAGCGCAGAAAAATTAAGCACTGGAAAAATGTCTGACCCACATCACTGCTTCCCATCTTTTCTCCCCTGCCAGACATTACACTTTTAAAGAAATCATGCTTGAAATTGTTGTCTTGGTAGCTGAGTTCTCTGATATTAGGGCAAGCAAAGTAAGATCCATGGACCTATCCAGCCCCCCAAGTCTCCCTCCCTCCCTAGAAAAGCCCTTTCTCCCCCTAGAATGACCATCCTCTGGCCATTTGGAGATGCCTGTAGGTCAACACAGCCTTTAGTCCTTACATTGTCTGGCCCAACTGTAATATAATTAAACATGCTTACAACAGGAATTTTTTAAAAAAGAAGGTAGCATTGAAAAATCAGTTTACTACTCTGTGTATTGCTACATATTCTCCACAATTGTTGAGAACTGAAAGATAGTGTGACTTTTCTTCCACACCCTCGGGTGTGCTTCTGGTCTTGCCAGTCAGTGAGATGAAACTCTGAGCTATGTTTGAGTGCAAAGATCAAGAAGTACATGATAGAATAGATTATTATTATTATTGACTTGCAGGATCTACAGGACTGGCTGCAGCAGAAATGTGTTGACTTGATGTGTTAATGTCTTCAGTAATGAAACCCTGCTATTGAATATGTTCACACCCTTAGAACTACAAGTGTGTTATGTTTTCTTAAGAGTTCATGTATCACTTTGTTTCACCCAGTTTTGATACAGTGGTGCGTTGGGCCTGCATCTAAGAATACTTTACATAACTAATTAAAAATAGGATGACCGTATCAATTTAAATCCTGGTGTGTGCAGTCTTGGTACTGGATTTTCACTTGTATACTAAAGTTCACTCCAAGTATTTTTGTGTGTTTAAGAGAAAGCAACCAGTGAAATGAATACTGCTGAAGACTGGGGGCTCATCTTGGATATTTGTGATAAAGTTGGACAGTCACGAACTGGGTAAGTGTTCCTCTTTAGTTAAACTCTATTTTATTTGGAGGGAGGAAAAATGGTTTTTAATACCAAACTGTGTAAAGCACGTGCTTATTGAATTAGAAAACCACATATGTTACCCAGTTTTGTGCAAAGCATCGATAGACTTGGCATTTTTTGAAAGGTAAAAGAAGCTTGGAGAATGCATTCAGCAGAACTGGTCATGTGGCTAATGCAGAATATTATTTTGTTAAATGGTGCACTAGATGTCTCATATTGTGTTGTTCTATTACTACAATATGTGTGTACTGTACTGTTCCATTCTGTTCCTGTTTAATCTTGTAAATAAGCCAAGTTAACACATACTTTTTCAGAAGTAGAATCACCCCTTCCTAAATCTTCTTTCCCAAAGCACTGAAATGATCAAGCAGTCTGACATTTTATTTTTCTCTTGGTTACTAAAATATTATCACCTGCTGTATAAAGTGCCTCAATCAGCTGTGTTTCTCTTTTATAAAATTCTCCAGACCATTTAAAATCACTCTAGAAATAAGGTTTTAGGGGGACTGTTTGACTTATTAATGTAATTTAGCAACTCATTTTCCCCTCCTCTGTACCAGTGTGTAAGAGTGAAATCATTTTGTTCTGCCCTTTCACTGTCCTATACAACTCGTTTTTACATTTATTACAGTTAGGAAGCACTGATAAAATTCCAGTTCCATATTTCATAGAATCATAGAATAGTAGGGTTGGAAGGGGCCTATAAGACCATTTCTGTCATATCCTTTTGTTGCTAGGGGTTTATGAACAAAATGTTCACAATGGACCTAAAGTTCATTTAGAGTCCACTTTGAGTAGAGCTTTTTGTGTACTGGCTGCCTCTGTGGAACTCCCTTGTCAGTTGATGTCAGGCAGCTGCCACCATTGCTCTGTTTTCGATGTCTTCTTATTTAAACAAGCCTTTACTGAGTAAAAGACCAGCCAAGGTTTTATTGTACAGTTTGCTTTGAATTATTTTTATTTTTTGTATTTTGGCATTTTAAAAATTGTTTTAATTAATGTTCACTGCTCAGAAGGGTTTCTTTTTAGATGTAGAGTAGTCTATAAATGTTGTAAATAAATAAAATAAAATGTTTGGGACCAAACTTAAACCCATCTTTTTCATATTATTGAATTAGCCTAAATGAATACCTAAGTTATAGTTTGTGTCCAGGTTTGAAAGAATTGTAGAACTTGCACAATTTTGTGGGTTTGTGCTTGCTGAAGATCAGCCCTTTACATAGCTTGGAAAGCTACTTTTGAAACTAAGGGGACTTTCAGAAGCAGTTTGTAACCGGGGCCTATTGTTTAAGGGTTAAATGTTCAAAAAATCCATTGAACATGGCCAGACCTTTGGGTCACCTAAAATAACTTGTTGGATTCTACTTGCTGATTGCAGTTGTTTTTTTGGATAGTAGTGGGGTTTATGCATCCAGTTGTGCATTTGTTTTATTTTAATTTGGACTAGCTTTCTACATCCATAAATTCGCATAAAAGTATAGATCACTCAAATTTAAATATCTGTCCCAATAAGTAGATACAGATGGCATTAATTTGAAATATTAATGACATGAAACTAGTCTATTGTGATCTTATTAATATGGTTTGATTTTAAATGTATTAAAAAGGTAGGAGAAGAGTATGTGTGGATTAGCCCTTAAATCCATGTTTATAATCAGTTACCTGAACTATTAGTACCTGAACTATTGTAATAGTTCAGCATGATAATCAACACTTTTTAACTACTCTGGAGATAAATTATTTCTGTAAGCCCAATATTCTAAGTGTAGTGCTTACTCTATTCAAATAAACCAGCACTATGAAAATTAAGATTCATCTGCATTATTCCACTAACAAAATGCTAAGCTATAGTCACCATGTGTGGTGTTTTAGTGAAGAACACAATATTACTTCTAGTTTAGATTATGTTTCTTTAGCCAATAATTCAAAACTTATCTGTGGGTATCTTCTGTATTATTTACTTCTGCTTGGTGCTTCCTGCAGACTATAATTTGTATGTTTTTAGCTTGGGGATTGAACAGGTGACCTTCAGGTTCCTTCCAGGCCTGTGATTCCATGAACTAATTTTGGACTTTAAGCATGGAACAGTATATATAAGACTCTTGCTGATAGTCTAATAACCTTTTGAATAAGACCTTTACATGGTTAACTGTGATTGTATTATTTTTATAACTAAAGACACCAGTTTCACTTGACCACTACCAGCCAGAAGACGTGGACTGAAATTTGTGTTACAAAATAATTCAAATGTATTTTACTAATGTATTGCTGCCATAAATGCTAGTTCTTCCAGTGCTGTCTTGATAATGATAAATACAATAAATAATGATAAATACAATTATAAATACAATAAATAAAACTTAAATATTTGTTTTATTGAGGTTACTTCTATTCCATTGCATTTATTAACTCTTGTAAAATAACATGAAAACTATTCTTCCAAATTGTGTTTTTTCTAATTACTTTTATAGAAAACCTCATAGCAGCTTCTCTCCTCAGGATAAGACAAGTTCACTCTTTTGTACATTGTGAAATAATCCTGCTATGTGGCAGAATTTTCTATAATTAGTGCTAAGTATGATGCAGAGGTTTGTAAAACACAGACCACCATCAAATATAGATTACTCACTGCTGCAGTGTAACATAAACTAGAGCTTCCTTTAAGTAGATGGATATTGGTGCTTGATGTAAAAATGAAATCCTGAATACATTAAAATAAAAATGTAGCATCTTAAATATAAATGTTAATATTAACTCTGTTGTCACATTAGTCACCATCACATGAAAATGGCAAAATTCCTCCGTGGAGTCTTTAAAAGGGAAGTTTCTATTACTTGGTGAAAGTGTGCCACATTTACTATCGCTTCACATATATAAACATAGCAGTTATGTATAATTGCATTACTTCAAGGAATGCAATATCTGTTTACTTCATATACAAACGTCTATGTGTTAATGAGTCACAATTTGAGCTACGGTAATGCTATCAGTTGACTTTGTAGCTACTAAAGCTGGCTGTGGTTACATAAGATGCAGCTTGCATGTGTATATGTGTAATGACCAATATGAGTCTATGGGGAGCTTGAACCAGAAGTGCTCACAGCAGATTTACACATTATAATTTTAACAAAGTGGGAAATAGCTACTTCCCAAAATGGGAAAATCAGTTCAAATACTTGTTAAAGTGCAAAAACATAGACTTTATGTTCACAGGTTTTTGTTCTTAAAACACGCACCCACTCCCATTACAAAAAAGAAAAATAGCTTCGTATGCATAGGCCTTGATGTGGGTTTTCCAAAAAAACCTAAATTCGAAGAATGGCTCACCAGTAGGTTATTATTTGAGATCACCGACAATACTTATCTGGGGTTTTTTTACTCTGGTTCTCAGTAGACTTTTGCAGGAGATGCGAGCACTGGTGCATTAGAAATGGAGGAAAACCACCCTTCCTTTCTTCCCTTGAGTTCTCATTGAAGCAAAAGGGCAGTGTTTTTTCTTCCTTCACACTGGTTTTTGCAGGAAGCATCAGCACCACCTTAGGGGATCTTTGAGCTGGTGGTATGCAGCAGGGCCTTTTGCCTCTAGAGAACAGGCAACTAGAGTTACAGGGCTGTTACAGAACCTGTTACTGAGGAATGACTTATCTTAGAGCACAGTACTCATTGAAACAAAAATATTTTTAAACTGCTACACCGTAAGAGGATTTGCTACCCCCCAGGTAGCTGATACAAAGGGCTGTTCTTAGAATCATAAAATAGTAGGGTTGGAAGGGGCCTACAAGGCCATCGAGTTCTTAATTTCCTTCATGTGAATAAATTTTCTACCTTTCTAATTAACGTTATGGTTTATGTCAGTATATTTTAAAAACGTGTCTGTCTTATTCATTAGGCCTAAGGACTGTCTTCGGTCTATTATGAAGAGAGTTAACCACAAGGATCCTCATGTTGCTATGCAAGCATTGACAGTATGTTGACAGTATGTTCTTTTAAAAAATAACTTCGTTTAACAACTTCAACTCCTAGTATAAAATACTTAATTCTGATTCTTTTCTTCCCTTTAGCTTCTTGGAGCATGTGTCTCAAATTGTGGTAAAATATTTCATTTAGAAGTATGTTCAAGAGATTTTGCTAGTGAAGTAAGCAATGTCCTAAATAAGGTAATATGTTTTAAGCCTCTTAAAGCTAGTTACAAAGTTGACTGTTTAAATGAATCTTGAAGTAGAGTAAAAGGTAGAAGGCATTCAAAGGCAGATCATATACATATGGATGAAATGGTGATAAAGATTTCCAGAGGGTAGCCATGATGTCTGTTGCTGCAAAAACAGTGTGTTGGTGACGTTATTATGATGACCACAAATAATTATGCCATAATAAATGCATTGGTCTGTAAGGTACTACAAGACCCCTTGTTGTTGCAAAAAGTTGCTTGAGAAAGAAGTTTCTAATCTACCTTGGGACAGAGGAAATTATATAGTAAGAACAGCCTTCCTCTGTCTTAACCCCTTGCTCTCAACTGCCCAAACTAGAGCTATGTTAGGTTGGGTGAATTTACTCTGGCCATTTCACTACAATGCTTAGATGGCATTCTGTGAGGAATGAGACTTAAGAGGACTCACAGGAACATATAGGGACGGAGACATAATCTACGATCGGTGAAATTTGAGCAGTTTTAGAACTAACTTGAATTGTGTCCTAAAATAAATCATAAGTTTTTGAACATGTCTAACTGCTGGTTTGAATATGGATGGATTTTCCAAAGCTGTCTTCATTAAAGCAGCCCTGAATGATTTTAAGGTGTAGGTGGGTTTCTAAACTGATTTGGAGTGGATATGAACTAACATAAGCAAGCAATTTGTGTTGCTTCTGGACGGTTTTAGGTTGAAAAGACATAGGATTGGATCTAGACTAAGTCAGCCACGCTTTAAAAATCCCATTGAAATCAATGTGAAAAGTTAGTCACAGCTAAGTCCTATTGATTTCAGTGGGGCCTGTCCCATTAATTGAAACAGGTTCCAACCCATAATGATCTCCATAAACTATACATTTTTATCATTTTCACAGGGTCATCCAAAGGTCTGTGAAAAATTAAAAGCACTCATGGTGGAATGGACAGATGAATTCAAGAATGATCCCCAACTTAGTCTGATATCTGCTATGATAAAAAATCTTAAGGAGCAAGGTGTAATGTTTCCAGTTATTGGTTCACAGGTAAAGTGCTAATATGCAAAAATTAACCACAAACCCCACAAGAAAACTGCTGGCTGAAGTGGATGAGATATAATACTAAGAATAACAAATTATCATTTATACCCTGCTCAGCTGCTTGAATATAGTTGTGGTTTGTTACTTTTCATGTCACAGTTCAGAGAAATGAATTAACTCTGTGACGCTTACCACTCTTCTATTTAAAAAAATAACTTTTATCTTTTGAAATGGCCCCTTATAATGCCAAATCTATTGGCACTCCAAAAGCTTGGGGAAAGGTTCCAAGCCCTTATGTGTGCCGAAGGGGTGTTGCTAGATTACAGACTTAAGTTATGTGAACTACCACAGCAACTTGGATATTTCAAGGCTTTTGGTGAAGTAAGTTGCAGATCATTAACGAATTTTAATGTATAGGTAGCAACATGATTCCCAAAGCGCTTATGGTCCCATTTTATTAATGTTTAATATGTCAGCCTTATTCATCATTACAGAGAATATCTAAAGGTACAAAGACCTAAAGGTATAAAATACCTTCAGTCTCTTAGTGGCTTCCAAGCTCATATTCCCTTTTTAATGATCCAAGTCACAATGTGAAAACTGCTCCAAGCCAGATATCTGAAGATGATCAGTGCAAACAAAGCCTTCAGTAGCTAGAGCATCTGTGTGCGTAAAGGGATTACCTTCTTAATTAAAGTTAACAAGGGAGTCACTGTGCGTTCACATTAATGTTCACACATGCACAAGAAACCATTGGATCAGAGGCATATACCCATACACTCAAACATAACATAGGCTGCAATCCTATATCGACTTACATAAGAACATAAGAGCCCTGCTGGATCAGACCAAGGGTCCATCTAGTCCATCATTCTGTTCACACAGTGGCCAACCAGCTGTCAACCAGGAACTCACAAGCAGGGCATGAGCGCAACAGCACCCTCCCACCCATGTTCCCCAGCAACTGGTGTACATAGGCTCACTGCCTCTGGTACTGTAGGTAGCACACATAGCCTTCACGACTAGTAGCCATTGATAGGCTTCCTCCAGGAATTTGTCCAACCCCCTTTTAAAGTCATCCAAATTGGTGGCCATCACTGCATCCTGTGATAGCAAATTCCATAGTATAACTATGCACTGTGTGAAGAAGTACTTCCTTTTATCTGTCCTGAATCTCTCACCAATCAGCTTCGTAGAATGACCCCAGGTTCTAGTACTTTGAGAGAGGGAGAAAAATGTCTCCCTATCCACATTCTCCACACCGTGCCTAATTTTGTAGTCCTGTATTGTGTCTCCCCTTAACCTCCTTTTTTCCAAGCTAAACAAATCCAGCTGTTGTGACCTTCTGTCATAGGGGAGATGCCCCAGCCCCTTGATCATTTTACTTGCCCTTTTCTGCACTTTTTCCAGCTCCACAATATCTTTTGTTTAGGTGTGGTGACCAGAACTATACACAGTATTCCAAGTGTGGTCGCACCATAGATTTGTATAGAGGCAGTATGATATTGGTAGTTTTAGTCTCAATTCTTTTTCTAATTATGCCTAACGTGGAGTTGGCCTTTTTTACAGTGGCTGCACACTGGGTTGACATCTTCATTGAGCTGTTCACCACAACCCCAAGATCTCTTTCCTAGTCGGTCACCACTAGCTGAGATCCCATCAGGCTATACTTAAAGTTGGGATTTTTTGCCCCAGCATGCATCACTTACCCTTGCTTACATTGAACCGCATTTGCCATTTAGATGTCCATTCTCCCAGTTTGGAGAGATCCTTTTGGAGCTCTTCACAATCCCGTTTTGTTTTAACCACCCTAAATAATTTGGTCTGATCGGCCAACTTGGCCACCTCACTGCTCACTCTTAATTCCAGATCATTTATAAACAGGTTGAAAAGCATTGGTCCTAATACAGATCCCTGTGGGACCCCACTATTTACTTCCCTCTATTGGGAGACTTCTGGGTAGTCATGTATAGGATTGTGTTATTGCATATGCCAGCAGATAGCATCATGCTAATGAAGAGCAAAATTCCCACCAATTAATACTTACTAACTGAGCATCTACAGTATGTTCTAAGAACTGTCAGGCAAATCTTGTCCCACAAATTAGATTTCTAGCCAAAATCAAGTTTAGATACAGCATGAGCAGAGTTCTTCTTTGGGGAAAAGTTATGTACGTCATTCTGAGGAAATTTTCATGTGCGTGTGTGCCCCCTTCCTGTGGTATTACATGATTAATAATTGGATAAAAATGCTTCAAAATATATTGATTTCTGACTACTATGTTTGCAAAATGACCACATATAGTTAGGGATGTCAGAGAATTCTGCCACGGATCTCGGTGAGGCCGAATGCCAGTGCATTCGGCCCCCTGAAATCCATGGCGGTACGAAGCCCCCCCCCCGAAAGGCGTGCGAAACAGAGCACTTACCTGCTGCCATCCGCGTTGACTTGCGAATGGCAGCCGCACTGCGGCCGCCATTCACTTCTTTATTGTAGCTGTGATAGGCTACGTAAATAATTACGTAGCCTATCATGGCTAATGCAGGGACACCATTTGTGTCCCTGCGGATGCTGTGATAGGCTACATAAGTATTTACGTAGCCTATCACGGCAAGCTAAAAAAACAACAACAGCGTACGCAAATGGTGGCGGCTACAGCGGCCACCATTTGCGTTCCCTTTTTTTTGCGTTCCCTTTTTTTCCCACCATAATAGCTTACGTAAATATTTACATAGGCTAAAACGGCAGAAAAAAAGGGAACGCAAATGGTGCCCACTACGCTATTTGCGTTCCCCCTTTTTTTCACTGTAATAGCTTACGTAAATATTTACGTAGGCTAAAACAGCGAAAAAAGGGGAACGCAAATGGCGGCCGCCGTAGCCGCCGCTATTTGCGTCCACTGTTGGGGGTGTTTTGCCTGCAGGCTGCCCAGCGGCCGGATGTCCGGCTGCAGGCAGCCCCAGCCAGCGGCTCCGCGGAACCTCCACGGAGCGGAGCCGACCGGGTTAGGATTTCGGGGGGGGGGGTGCGGCCCGCCTCCCCCCCACCGCGAATCACCCTGTCGAAAAGTTAAGTGACTTTCGTACATCCCTACATATACAGGTTTAATATTGCACTGAATGTTCTAGTAACTTTCATTCTCTTTTCTTTAATCAGGCTGCAGAACAAGCAAAAGCAAGCCCAGCTCTTGTAGCCAAAGATCCTGGAATAGTAGCAAACAAAAAAGAGGAGGAGGATCTAGCTAAAGGTTGGTTATTTGATGAGAATCCTTAAAACAATCAAAGCTCATAAATGAAGCTCTTCAAACATTGTAATAAAAATAATTGAGTAAATTTGACATCTATATTAGCTTGCTTTTCATTCAGGGTTGTTGTTGTTTTTAGAATTTGGCACTATTTTGAAAGTAAACGCGTTCAATACTATTTGTGATGAAATGGAAAAAGAGAACAGAGAAAAGAGGATAGGATTACTAGCAAAGACCTGTATTCCTAGTTATGCATGCCCAACAGAGCTCTGGCTTTTCCCACCAACAGCAACTTACCTATATATAGCCCATGTGGCAAGCATTTTTGAATGAAGATACTAAAAAAACACTTTGATGGCACAGGAGACTGGTATAGAAAAAGAAAAAAGTGTATCTAGTTGGTTTCATTCTTATTTTGATTTTGCCCCCAACAGCAAGCTTGAAATCTGTGTAGAGATTAATATAAAATGTATGCTGCTCTGGAAAATCTTCCTATTTAAAAATTGATGTTTCTTCTTTTCATTTCTTTTGCAAAGGACATAAGGAGGAAAAGAAGTAATAGTCATTTTGGCAGTGAATCAGTGACTTTCGTAAAAGATTTTCCAGTACAGAAGTTCTTCTGTGTAGTGTTTTATTTCAGCTGTGACAATCTAATTTTAATTATGTGCTGTATGTTTTCAACATAGGTCTGTAACAGTTCTTGTAGCAAGCTTAGGATATTTCAGATCAGAACCTTGGGTTCTTTAGAAAACAATGCTAGACAGTCTCTCTTATATACTCTGTAAACCCTCCTCCATAAGGCTACATGACTGTAGACAAAGCTAGGGTGGCAGTGTTACCACCCACGGGCAGGGGAAGTACATAAAGGATTTTTGCTCAAGCTTTTGCTTAGTGAGAGTTTTACTGATCTTGGTCAAACAAGCTTAAAGATTGCACAGCTCTCTTGCTCTTAAGGCATGGGAGCTTTCCTGAGCTGTGCCCTATGCACAGTTCTTCACCTTCAGTCAGCCCTTGGCAGCTTTTGAAAAAAGTGTTGAAAAGCCCTGAATGAAGCACTTAAATTTTTTTAGAGTTTCTAATATAATGTCTTCAGTATAACTAGTGTTGGGCCAGGTCATGTGAATAATTTCACTTTTTTTACGTGTTAAAAAACCTTACATGTTAAGGAAAAGGAAATTATTTAAAAGCTACAGGGCAGAATCCAATGCTGCTCATCCACTAGCAGAGCTGGCTGCCGATTCTGGCCTGCACACAGGCCCTACCGCTTCTGGAATGACAATTTAGGGCTTTGGGGGGAACCCGAAACAAGCAGAAATGCTAGTTTCTGGAAGAGGGCAAGTCAACGGAGCTCACATAAGAGAGCTCTGCCGAACTGCCCCCTTCCAGAAACAAATGTTTCGGCTCATTTCAGGGCTTGCCCTTGGAAGCACTAAATTGTCATTCCGGAAGTGGTAGGGGCTGGCCATACGCAGACCAGAATTGGCGGCCAGCTCCACTAGCGGATGGGCAGCATTAGATTCTGCCCACAGGGTTGAACTGGCTTATATTCAGAAAGAAACATGTTTTGTTTTGTTTGCACCTGAGTTTTATGTATTACTTTTTGCAGCCATTGAACTGTCACTGAAAGAACAAAGACAACAGCAAACGCCACTTTCCAGTCTTTATCCAAGCACCTCAAGTCTCTTAACAAATCACAAACATGAGGGCCGGAAGGTTCGGGCTATTTACGATTTTGAAGCTGCTGAAGATAATGAACTAACATTTAAAGCTGGAGAACTTATCACTGTACTTGATGACAGGTAACTCTGCTGAGGCCCACAAAATAATGTTTGTGAAGTAGATATTTGTAGGAGCAGATAAAATCATGACGCTGCACTTCCGTACACAGTTTACATGCTTGTAAGTTCCATTTACTATAGTGGTGCTTCCGTGCTGTCAACCAGATGGGATTGCAGCATATGTATTTAAAGTCTTTGTAATTTGCACTTTTATTATGTTTTGGATTATACTAACAAATAGCTTCAGACTACAGTAACATGTTAGGTTTCACCTTAGTGATGTACTATTACACTTGCACTCTGCTTTTGGAACCTACATACTTATTTCACAAAGGGAGATCCAGGAGATAAAAGAACAATGAAAGGAAATGGGTTGGATCCAAAGAAGCATGAGCAGAACAAGTTCACTTGATAGTTTTCTGCAAACTTCAGTTCCTAACTGCTGGAGCTCAAACAGTTCCCCCATTGCAAAGTAAGCCCTTATGGCTGGAGAAGCATGCTAATGTCTCAGCTATTAGACCTTGCTTAGCCAATGTGCAATGTGCAGACTATAAACAGTTAAAGATACAGGGTTATAGCAAATGTTATGCTAGCAGAAAAATTACAAGAGTTGGCATTGTTCCACAACCACTAGCAGAAAAACTAGCACAACTAACTCAAGCAACATCTAGCCTAATGAAGTCCTAATAAGTCATGCAACACCTTCTGTGGAATCAAAGTATTGCATTTGATAGTTGTGCAAGGGTGAAAACAAGGCTTCCACGAGCAGTGGAAGCTTTACACTAGTGGAATGACAGCATTGGAAACAATCCGCAGAATCCAGTGAGCAATCTTGTGCAAGCAGATGACAAAGATTTGCGCAATGGAAGAGAATCTCTCGATTTCAGTTCACTTTTCTCCTACAGTGCTATTCTCTTAAATCAGAAACAGCCCTTCCATGAGCAGAAGAGGCTTTCTGGTTGAGGAAGGGCACCTTTGGATCCAAGCCTATATATTGTTACTATCATGTTTTCCCAGAAAACTATGTGGTCACATGTAACAGACTTTATATGCCCTGTCTGGGCTTTTGATTATACCATTGGAAGGTATTGGAGTATACAGCACCTTCAGGTGAAATGGTAAGTCTGTATGCTGTTTAAATATGAGCTGCCTGCTAAATATGTATTTATTTCTGTGGAATGTTTCTGTGCCACGCTTTTGTAAATAATGAAATGAAAAGAAAAAACAAACACCCTTCCCCTTCATTTAAAAACTCTCTGGGTGACTGATACAATTTTTATTTTAATGCAGAAATAATTGAATTCAATGTTAATTTTTAAAATCTGGTTTTTAATTCAGCATACTGAATCTTTAGTAGTAATATGAATGAACTTGTGAAACATCTAAAATTGGGGGGGGGGGGGTTGCCCTTTGCATTATAATTCCCTGGATGGCCATACTAGTATAAGCAGACAATTATTAATTATTTAGGAACAATAATTCTTGAGGCTAATGATGATTGGTGGTTAAATTTAGATTCCATTAGTAATTCAGTTTGTATTACAGGAGTTAGCATAGATGTTAAAATAGTAGCAAAGTATGTTATTGTACAGACTGTCTTGTCTGGTAAGGATCGACACCTGTGTTGGTACTTAATCCAGTGAATCTTGCTATCCACTCATTAATTCTGGAGCCCAACTATGCTTCCATCTTCATTACATTAAAAAAACGTATTAACAATATTAAATGTGGAGATACTATTTTTTTCCACTGGGACTGTTCAGTGGGGTGACATTAAATGACCAAGGGATAACAGGAGCTGCAAAAACAATTTAAAAACTAGATTTGGTGGACTCTTCATATAAACTCTTGTTTTCTAGTGTTGCAAGTGGTTAAAATTTTACATTTGTTTCCAAATTAAAGTATTATTATTATAATTATATACTGCTTAATATTTTAGAAATCTTTTAAGCGGTTCACATAGAAATATTAAAATCATTATTAAAAACTATTTCAATTACAATAACTATACAAATGCATTTAAAACACTATTAAAAACTATTTCAAACTACAATAATAATGCAAAACAGTACAAGAAGCAGTAAAACAGAGCAGCATATAATTAATTGTAGATATAATTATCTACAAGCCAGTAGTAGAATGCAGAGCAGTTGAATTTGCAGGAATGATGTCCTTCAGAAACAATACACATAGTAAAATTTTTACACTTTTAAAACTTGCTCTGAGTACGATCTAGATAAAGTTAGGCATAATTAAGTCCCTTTTAAATGAGTGGCACTTCAGCATTTGCTTTCTTGAATATTTATTTATTTATTTATTTCATTTCTATACCGCCCAATAGCCGAAGCTCTCTGGGCGGTTCACAAAAATTAAAACCGAACAACACACAATAAAACAATTTAAAATATATAGAACATTAAAACCACAATATAACAATACAACCACAATAAAACCTAGCAGCAGTGCAGGAGTTTAAAATACAGATTTAAAACAGCAAAGATAAAAATTTAGAAAGCTAAAATGCCTGGGAAAATAAAAAGGTCTTCACCCGGCGCCGAAAGGAATACAATGTAGGTGCCAGACAAACCTCACTAGGGAGCTCATTCCAGAGCCGGGGTGCCACAGCAGAAAAAGCCCTCCTCCTAGTAGCCACCCGCCTCACTTCCTTTGGCAGGGGCTTACGGAGAAGGGCCGCTGATGATGATCTTAAGGAATATCATTTGTCACTGAGATTTAAGGATGTTTAAAATGGTCTGAACTTGGACCCGGATGTTGTTGACTGCAACTCCCATAATCCTTCGCAATTGGGTATGCTGGCTAGGGCTGATGGCAATTGCAGTCCAACAACATCTGCAGGTCCCCATGTTCCTTATCCCTGCTTTTAGTGGCTCATATCCTTTTTCTTTCCAGTTTCCTTAAAATAAGAGGAGCACAGTCATTTCTTTAACTTACATACTTTTAATTAAGTACTTTCTCTGTTGTGACTTGCACAGGAAATTTGAAGGGGCTGCTTTACATATTTTTTCCCTTTGGGGCAGCAATCCAAGGAACAATATTAGGCAACCAAGGGTTTGTTTCACTTCTGTTACTTATGAACAAGACGCCTGTAGACCGCATTTTGAAACTTCCATGAGTTTCAACAGGGGCCTTCTGTGTAATGAGGGATAGGAGCTGGTCTTGGAAAAAGACTAAGCTATGTTGGGCTCATGGAATTAAGTTTTGTAGTTCTCTGGATTGTGCCCCCCATGTTGTTGTTCCCACATGAGTGTTGCCTCTGCTGCCTTACTCTGTATATCTTAATGAACCTATGCAAAAAATTGGAGGGAATATTTAACTGAAGTAGCTCTAGAATAATCAAGAATACTGTCAAAATCTGGCCTTCATGGTGGACAGAGATGGAATTCATATAGTACTTTTGACCATTGCACTCTTATTTTCACATTTTAAGCCGAGCTAAGCAATTATTTTATTTTTAATCTATAGTGATCCAAACTGGTGGAAAGGTGAAACTCATCAAGGGACAGGATTATTTCCTTCTAATTTTGTGACTGCTGATCTTACTGCTGAACCAGAAATGAGTGAGTAATGAAATATTCACATAGAAAACAATATGCTTGCCACACAGTAAAGCAGAATATATTGAATGCAAGGCCTTAATCCTGGTGTTACTAGTTTATACCCATCTTTTCATAGATAAGACGAGGTCAGTTAACAAACAGCCTTAATGGTTATTCATTGAGTAATATGAGAAAACCTGTCTCTCACCTCCTGGGTGAGGTAGTCTGAAGGAGTTATAGATCCAGTTCACATCAAAGCATGAGTTAACCTGTTATTTGCCATGGCATGCTCTGGGCATGAGCTACTTCCAACTTCAATTTGCAACCTCTGATCAGCCGGATTGTAGGTTGCTCCATGACGTGCAAACCTGCATGCTTGGGGTTGTTCATGGGTTAAACAACCCAAAGTTAACGTAAGAATTAATCATAAGTTAACTTTGGGTTGTTTAATGCATGAACAAGCCAAAGTGTCTGGGTTCACACATTAAGGAGCAACCCGTGATTGGGGGTTGCACATTGAAATCAGAAGTGGCACGCACCCAGAATGCACTGCGGTGTAATTAAATTTGCAAACATAATTAAAGCATAACCGCATCAATTAAAACACATCAGTTAAAATGCATTAAAAACAGATTAATAAGAAATAAGCACCCACCAGTTAATACTCAGTGTAGCATTTCAAGGGACTAGATGAGCTGCCACATGGGGGCGGGGGGGGGGTAGTTTTGTTTATTTTATTATATTTCTTTATTTCATACATTTTATGTGCCTTAATCTGGCTCCAACCCCATATATTATAAATAGAATGCCTAAGTGACAATCTGTTGTTCATTATAAAACTTTGCCTTTCTGTTCAATATTCTGTCAACTTACATTTTTACAGTGAAAACCGAGAAGAAAACAGTGCAATTTAGTGATGAAGTTCAAGTTGAAACAATTGAACCGGAACCTGAACCAGTTTATATTGATGAAGTATGTACAAAAAACCCAGATATCAATAAGGAGTATAAGATATAATGACTAAAATCTTTCCATTTGAGAATTGGAAGCATCTTTTTAACTGATGCAAATACTAAGGAAGGGTTGCCCAAACTGCTTTCCTCAGTTTTTAAATGTGCTTATATTTTAATAATAGCTTTCGGGTTTGAGAATACATTTCAAACATTTTTGTTTTTGAAACATAATTTCTTTCTTTCTTAATACGCTTCACTTAAAGTTTTTTCTTGGTAATGTTTATCTCTCTTTGCCCCAACTCCTATATATCTGGCTTGAGAGATGGTCCCTCTTGGTCTCTGAGACTTGGTTAGACTGCCTAATTGTGACTTTTCCTGTTTTCAGCATCTAGTCTTCATATTATTAGGCTGCTATAATAAACACACTCATGAGGGAGAAAGCTCCATTGAACACAGTGGGTTTTACGCGAACCGAGAACTACCGGAAGTACAAGCTGGGTTTAGAAGAGGCAGAGGAACTAGAGATCAAATCACCAATATTCGCTGGATCATGGAGAAAGCAAGAGAATTCCAGAAAAACGTCTATTTCTGCTTCATTGACTACGCTAAAGCCTTTGATTGTGTGGATCACAACAAACTGTGGCAAATTCTTAAAGTGATGGGAGTACCAGACCACCTTACCTGTCTCCTGAGAAACCTGTACGAGGGTCAAGGAGCAACAGTAAGAACCAGACATGGAACAACCGATTGGTTCCAAATTGGGAAAGGAGTACGACAAGGCTGCATATTGTCACCCTGCTTATTTAACTTATATGCAGAGTACATCATGAGAAATGCCGGGTTGGATGAATCAGAGGTCGGAATTAAGATTGCTGGGAGAATTATCAACAACCTCCGATATGCAGACGATACCACCCTAATGGCAGAAAGCGAAGAGGATCTAAAGAGCCTCTTGTTGAGGGTGAAAGTGGAGAGTGCAAAAGCTGGTTTGAAACTCAACATTAAAAAAACTAAGATCATGGCATCTGGCCCCATCACTTCCTGGCATATAGAAGGGGAAGAAATGGCAGCAGTGACAGATTTTACTTTCTTGGGCTCCAAGATCACCGCAGACGGTGACTGTAGCCATGAAATTAAAAGACGCTTGCTCCTTAGGAGGAAAGCTATGGCCAACCTAGACAGCATAGTAAGAAGCAGAGACATCACCTTGCCGACAAAGGTCCGTCTAATCAAAGCTATGGTTTTCCCAGTAGTAATGTATGGATGTGAGAGCTGGACTATAAGGAAGGCTGAGCGCCGAAGAATCGATGCTTTCGAACTGTGGTGCTGGAGAAGACTCTTACGAGTCCCCTGGACTACAAGGAGGTCAAATCAGTCCATCCTAAAGGAAATCAACCCTGAGTGCTCATTGGAAGGACAGATAATGAAGCTGAAGCTCCAATATTTTGGCCACCTAATGCGAAGAGAAAACTCCCTGGAAAAGACCCTGATGCTGGGAAAGACTGAAGGCCAAAGGAGAAGGGGACGGCAGAGGATGAGATGGCTAGATAGCATCACCGATGCAATGAATATGAACTTGAGCATGCTCCGGGAGAGAGCGCAGGACAGGAAGGCCTGGCGTGCTATGGTCCATGGGTCACGAAGAGTCGGACACGACTGAACAACAACAACAACAACGTAGGAGTGTACTGTGAAATAGGGAACAGTATAACTCATACAAGTGGAATGCCTACTTGTCTGCATGTGGCTTTTTTATTTTTAAAAAGTCCTATAATACAGCTTAGATTGACAAACGTATCAAACACTTCTTAGCAGAAACCAGTAAATATTGCATGCTGCACACCCGGACCCAGTATTTGGGTAACATTTTTATAAAATGACTTAAGGCCTAGCTTCCTCTCAGAATGTATTCATTTCTAATCCTTGCCTTTTTTGAAGAGTCAGCCATCTGCAAAAAAGGCAAGCTGCTTATAGGCAATGAATGGATCTGTTCTAGATAGGTTTTTATGCCAAAGGCCTTTTTGAGTTATATTTGTGTATTTTCAGTATTCCTTTGTCAGTCTTGTAATTACTTTCCATTTTACCACTAGGTGGTGATGGTACTAGAATAACTATTAATGACTAGTATTCCAATCCAGAGATCCTTATAGAGCAACAGTTAGAAAATAGCTTGGATCTAGTTTGAAGGATCTAGTAACGGAAGTTTTACACAAATGTTTTTGGTGTTTCTATTATTGACCTGTATATGAAATATTCCTAATACATCATGTCAGTTAATAGGTCTGCAACAGATTTATTGTTCCCAGTCAACTTTGTTTCAGTTACGGTTGTATTTTAGTTGGGGCTGCCATCTTTAATCAACTGATCAATTACAAATCTTTTGGTTTAGAATTGTCCCCCTTAATAGACCCACAGATTTATTAAAGAAATTATCTATAAATCAATAATTTATTATTCTTTATAAATTTATAATTTATGTTCAAGTATAAGGACTTCAACGATAAACCCATCTTGCACAGGAGGGAATTCCTCTTCGAAGATGTTGCTTGTTGCAACATGTGTGCATCGTATAAAAACCAAAAGAATGCTTTTTTCTTCAGAACTATATTTATTCTTAAATTGTTTTGCAAATTTGATCAATTAACTGATCAGTCCTCAACTAATCCACCAGTATTTTATAATAGGGCAAGATCCCTAATTTTAATCATGTAAGGGCACAATCCTATGTTGATAGTTGGCAGCCTCTGATGTCAAAGGCTGCCAAGTATCCTAATGCAGGGTGACGGGAGCACGGATGCAATCCTCAACTCTGTGCTCTGGCCACCCTGCATTTTTGCTGGATGGGCGATTTCACCCATCTAGCTGCAGTGCTTCAGAGCAGGACAGAAGGAGGCTGGAGTGAGCATAGGAAGCTGCGTAAGGCAGTTTCCCTCGTCTCCCTGCCCTGCCTCTGGGAATAGGTTTCCGACTATGGAGAGGTAACCAGTGTGGCTCTCTGCCATATGCCAAGTTCCTTATTGTGTCATCCAGGGTACGCTGGCATAAAAGACAAAAATTCTATTAGGCATGTTTAGATCATTGGGCATGCCTAAAGCAGCTCTTTGAAACACGATTCCAAATATATAATGACCTGGTTCCAAATTTATAATGTGTGTCTCATATTCTAGGATAAAATGGACCAACTGTTGCAGATGTTGCAAAGTGCAGATCCAACCGATGATCAGCCAGACCTCCCAGAGCTCATCCACCTTGAGAGTAAGCTTTCTTCCCCAATTCTCCCCAAGCAACCACCTACAAGCTTCCACCTAAGGCCAGGTGGGCAGTTTGCTCCAAAAACTATGTAACTAACCCTTCCAATTTCTGTAAAATCTCATAACAAATTAACGTTGCTTGACAGTCTTAAGCCATTTTATTTGTTTTATTGAAAGGCTTATCTTAAATATGTTTGTCTTAGCTAGTTCTATTGACTTTCATTTTAGAAATACTTTTATTTTACACTATTTATTCAAATAATTTCTATACTGCCTTTCATCAAATCAGAGTCCAGGTTGGTGTACAGTATAAATAATAGAATGTATTTAAACATAATTCAACAAAAGATTAATATCACACAACCATAATAAAACATAATAAAGCAAATAATATTTTCTTATATCTGAACTTTATTTCTAGCAATGTGCCATCAAATGGGACCTCTCATTGATGAAAAGCTAGAAGATATTGACAGGTAAGAGTACATATCAATAGGGAAAAGCCTGATGTTGAAAAGAAATAGTTGCTTCATTTTGGTAACAAATATGAAACAATTTAAAACAGAAGGGGGAAGAGTTTGTTTCAGAGATGTGCTGTTTATTTTAAAAGGAAAAGATGGGATGCAACTTGCAGCAATAGTAATAATAGCTAATGGAATTTTAAAAAGAAATTACTGATCAGATAGTTAGTTGACTCTTGTTGCTACCCAGCAATTTTTTAATATCCAGTGATAATTCTTCATGGTAAGGTCCCATTATTATTTTTTCATTGCAGTCATTACGTTTTCTTACTTGAGGAAGCATGCATTGCCTCCTTCCTGACAGCTATTTGTAATCTTGGGCATCTGTATGCTACTTTTAGGCAGGCATTCCATTCTCTCTTGATACCTCCATCCCATGGAAGCGCCAGGCCTATCCTCCTAGCATAAAACAGCTGATGCCGTTGTGCAGCACTAGTTTATTAGGTGGTTGGGGGAAGAGGATGGAAGGCGTCTTGTCTGCTGCTGTCAGGAAGCAGGAGAGCTCTTTTTTTTTTTCTTTTCTTTCCTTTTCTTTAAAAGGCTATTACTTCAATTTTACCGTCCTTGCAGTTGCAATAAAATAATTCTTTCATCTGATTCAGAAAGCCAGTGATTAAACAATTAACTAAATCATAAAGCACATTTGTATTCATTTTGTAGAAAAGGATATTCATTCATGTTAAAATATTTCATTCAGGAAACATTCAGAGCTCTCAGAGCTCAATGTTAAAGTGATGGAAGCACTCTCATTATATACCAAGTTGATGAATGAGGATCCAATGTATTCGATGTATTCAAAACTACAAAACCAACAGTACTATATGGCTCAATCTGGTGTTTCTGGCTCTCAGGTATGTATTTGAATGTTTAAAGATCTATGGCAGATATTACAGTATAAAGTGTTGATTGAAGTCCTTAGAAATCATACTAATGCATAACACTCTCTGAAATTATGCAGTCATGGAATACCAGTCCCTTTCAGCACTAATCTGTGACATCTATGTTGTATACATAGCTTCCCTCTATTTTGTTGAGTAACATATAAAGATTATTTGGGAGCAGCAAGGAACTACTGTGAAGTAAAATACAAATATAATTTTATTACCTGCCAGGTTTCATCAAACATAATGTACTATGCCTCCCAATTCATTGAATTGAATTGGGACCCATAAGAAATTACACATACACTGTGAAGAAATGATCTAGGGTTCAGGAGCATACAAGAGGTTGTAGTGCTCAAAGGCATGAGTTAGACGTTAGTATGGTTGACATACACTAGTGGGGGAGGGGCATTGCTGAACCTGTATTCTTGCTTTTCATTAGTAAGTAAATATTGTGAAGATGCTTTTGGATCTTGTTTTTATGGTTTCAGGTGGAGAAAAGTGATGAACATTAGTTGAAAAGGAAATGGCTTATTCCTGTGTTTATCTCTGCTCATTGTGTATGTTTTAGGTTTATCCAGGTCAACCTCAAAGTAATGCATATTTGGTGGCAGGAAGCGCACAGATGGGCCATGTTCAAGGCTACAGTCTTCCATCAGAGCAACTTCCACCTCTCAGTCAAGGCACAGTTCCTCCAGCAGCAAGCTCTGGATTAGCCAGCCAGCCAGTTCAGTCATCTTACACAAAGTAATTGTGAGAATTAAAATATCCAAAATGTTGAGTTTAATCAGAACTAGAAATACTTAAAGGAAGTAATTGTTGAAAACTTTACCTTGAATGCTACTCTACAGTTTCACTTATAGAGCATAGCTAAAATAGAAATGCAAACTCTAGTTTTGGTAACTGAATGATTTACAGTGCAGTCCTTAGGTTATTTATTGAGAAATAAGTCCTACGTCTATGGCACTTACTCCCTAATAAGTGTTTAGGATTGTTGGTAAAATAGCTTTTGTACAAGAACATTTCATAGCACTCCTATTTATAATAGTCAGAAGATTACAGACTTCTCAGAACAATATCCAGTTTCCTAGATATACAGGGTCCAGCATCTGATGTGATAAAGAAGTCTTTGGAAGTGTTTCATGTGGTTAGATCACAAGTTAATGTTTTATATATTTTATATTTTATTGTGTGCTCTTTGGTTTTAATTTTTGTGAACTGCCCAGAGAGCTTCGGCTATTGGGCAGTATAGAAATTAAATAAATAAAGTTACCACATCCTGAGACACTCTATCAAACCCAGTGTTCAGAGAAAATCACCTTGAGGTGACCTACAGTCACAAAAATAATTGAATGTGACCATAGTGCAGAATATGAATGATAATCTTTGTACTGCCAACAAGGATATACAGTAATCATATTAAAAGTTAATGAATGATGTTGCGTAAATATACTGGCCTTCTTAGAGCGCAATCCTACGGAGGTAGGCAGCCGCTTCCGAACTTGGAGGCAACCACCTATCCAATGCAGGGAGGAGAAGTACGGAGGGGATTGTCCCCACCACACTTCAGTCACCCTGCATTTGTGGCTAGATAGCCGATTTCAGCTGTCTAGCCACGGGAGGGTGGAGCGGGAGAAGCGGCTGTCAGGCAACACGTTGGATGTGTTGTACCAGCATTTCTGCCTTCCCCACCCCGGAACGCTCCGTTTTCGCTGCTCTACGTTCCTCTTCTGAGTGTGGAGCCCAGGGCCGTTCTGAGCTGCCTGCGAGGCAGTGTGTGGGGGGAGGGAAGGTTGGTTCCCAGAAACTGACGTATCCTGTGGCCATCTAGCTGCTGACTAGCAGCCATAGGATTGCTCCCTAAGAAGCCCAATCAGTTTCTCTCTTAAACCGATTGTATTTCAAGCATAACAACAATAAAATGTTCGGGGAGCAAGGCACCGTTACAGGAAATGAAGACAAGAAAAAACCTCAGAGATGAATAGGAACTAGTTACTTTGAGGCCCGACTAGTTGCAGTCACAAAGACTTCCTCAGTGGCAACTAAATCAGAGGAACTGTTTAAGTATCCTCAGAAGAAACTGATTGAATTGCCTGTGATGTGAAGTCCCTTGATGCAAAAAGCTTTGAGTCTATACTAGTTTTTGAACTTTTGCTTTCCATATTTTTTGAAAACAAGCATAAGTTTGTTTGAGTGAGTTGTGTATGCTCAGTGAAGCATATGTTTAATTTTGTCTACCTTGTTTTGTACCTTTTTGTCCATGTACTTAACCTGTTTTCCTCCCTATTTTGCTTCTAGCGCAATGGTGGGTTCTGTTCCAGGAAGCACATATCCTAGCCAAGCCTCAGTCTACAGCCCACCCCCAGCTGCTACTGCTGATGTTGCTGCTTATCAGAATTCTGGAACTATGTCCCAGGTGCCAAACTATAACTTAGTCACCTCAACCCTGCCCCAACCACCAGGCAGCCAACCACCACCACAGCAACAGCCTCCATCATCACAACAAAATACTTATTCTCAGAAGGCACTGCTATAGGATATAGGACTTCTGATTCCTAATCTGCTCTAACCTCTGCTGAAGGCAGTTTACCATGTTATGAGTTTATTCCTTTAATATCTTAAACGTGGGTTATCCTCGGCTTAATAGGAATCTTTCTTGGTGAACAAGTATGATGATTCTATTTGCACTGACTTTTTAGGATTTTTTTTAAGTTTGCAAAGGAGTTAAAATACTTAGGACATTTAATTCCTTTAAAAATGCCTAAACATTGGTACAAGGTTATTTATGTCTGCTGAAACTGGTTAGTTTGTGAAGAGTCAACTTGGCAAACTCTTGTGGCATATATGTTATGTACATATAGTGTGTTTGTGTTAGTGGCTGTTTTGAATTACTATGGTGATCATGTGAATATACAACAGTGTTAAAATAATTTACATTATTGTTTTATTAATCATGAGCAGATGGACCATGTTCATGTATTTTATAAGAATGTCTGTTCAAAGTGTAGATGGCTCTAACCCACATATCACAAATACTTACAGGCTATGGATATGCTCTTGAAACTGAACTGGGTAGTTTTTCATTAATTGTACATTGAACGCAAGTGTGTCCTGCCTTCCTGTAGCCTTTGGGTGCTACTAGATGACATTATCTACCAAAGTAAGGGGCCTAGAACTTCAGACACTCTGCATTCAGAAAACATTCTGCTTCTATGAATAATGGTTTCAAAATAATAACTTGCAAGCTGCTAAACATATGGGACCATGAAACACATCTGAACTGTTTTATTGTTATTGTTTAAATGATGTAACTTACATTTCCATGCTGGTTTTATGTCACCTGAATGCTGAAGTATATTCTGTGTATATTGGTGGAGATCACACCAAAGACAGAGAGGGGACACTTTGGCTGTGAGTGAATGGCATTTTTAAACTGGAACAAAAAACACTACATTTATTAAAGTCTTATTAAGGACTGCCATAATTGTCAGATCACTTGATTGTGTGTGTTTTGTTAAAATCTGCAGCCTTTTATCCGTCATGAATTTTGTGTAGCCCCGCGTGTGGTTTCTACACCTATGCAGAGCAGCTCCAAGTAGGGAAATAGCACACAAGCCTTCTCCAGGGGGAGACTTCTGCTCAGCTGCTTATGCCTTGAGGAGTTGGGGCAAGCACCAGTTTTTGGCAGCCGCTCAGGGGACATTCTCTGTGGACATCTTCCTCAGCAAGCTTTATCATTTGAACACAAGTGTATTCCTTTTTTTCCCTTTACTTGTGAATTTGTCTTTGTTTTTATTTCTTTCATGTATTTTTCTTTGGCTTTCCCTGAAGGTCTGTAGTATAGTGTGCCTAGCATTTAAAAAGCAGCACCTGATTTGCAAGGGAAAACATCTTACCGCAGATGGGCACAATCACTGGTTTAATCTGCCTGGGACAACATTGCCTAAAATTTACTTAACAGGCACAGTTTAATAGTTCCTCAAGCCTTAGGTCATCCTTGCAGGAAAAAAGCCCTAATGGTTATGATATCTGACAAAACCATGCAGCCTTAGTATGGGAGTACAGATGAGATTTCCTCTTCAGTATCAGCTGCATTGGGTACTGTCCCAATTCCAACTCCTGTTTCTGCCAGCCCGTTGCTGCTTCCCTCCTTCTGCTTATGACCGTCCAGAATGAGAGCTGCTTCTAGGGGTTAAGTTTCTAAGCAGCAACTGCTACACACCCTTGGATTCCTCCCCTGGGCCATAGTGTAGCTTTGAATATCCATGTGCTCATCTTGTTCTTAGAGGGGGATGGTGAGAATGCTACCTCCTCCTCTAGATCAGAAGTGCCCATGTCCTTATGTTGCTTGACACTGCTTACTTCTCAGAGCCACCCTTCTGAGCTTCTGGGGACTGTAATCACCCAAACAATAGACACAATTGTAGTGCAGAATACTTGAAGACTCATCCGTTATATTCTCCATACGGGTCATTCTATGTATCACATTTGTACTAGCATTGGCACCTGGCCTAGGAAGAGCAAGATCTCTATGTTCCTGACTAGGGTAGGTATGGCCATGCTGTATCAGTTTCTTTCTCACCTTGTAAGGACCCAGACATCACATCAAGAGATCCTTACTTATTGTACTTATTGTAATAGGTATCCCTATTTCAAATGACCTCACTCAAGATGGTACAGGTTACACCAGTCTGCGGCATTGGCTACTATTGTGAGTCTGGATCCTTCTTCTCCAGTTGCTTTAACTTCAGCTTTTCTAAGGTTGTAATCCTAACTTCACTTGGGAGTAAGCTCCACTGAACTCAAGGGGACTTAAATTTTGAGTAAACATGGACATGATTGCACTCGGTGTCTTCTAAAATCAACCATATTGGTACTGGCATCAGCACAAGTAATGATCAATGCTTCAACAACTTCCTCAGAATACTTAGGCATCAAATAATGGGATTCATACCATCGCTTTCTCAATTACAAGTGTAAGTACTTCTGCTAAGGCAATGCCACCATTCTGATTCAGCATGGCTCTTACGTTGTTCTGATTCAACCTAGACATTATATGCCTCGAAGTGTCCATATGCAAAGGAAATAAAATTCCTGTTCTTAAATCTTTCAAAATCCACTCTCAAACACATACAGGAAAAAAGATGAGATGGTGAATCATTCCTGCTCCATCCAACGAGCTTGTTTCTCTTCTCTTACCTGAAAAGGTGTGTGTCTGCCTCATCTGACCAAGGAAGAAAACTGTGGCTATATGGATAGACCCAACTCAGCAACAGATTTCTAAATCCCAGCTGAGTGTTCTGGGCTTCAATAATTATTACTATTTATGGGTTGTGGTCCTTGAAGCATCCCTCAAGTTAGATAACGCAAAGTTGTACCATAAAATATATACTTCATTGCTCAAACCATCTTGCAGAATAACAAAAATTTTGCAATGATGAAACAAGCAAGACATGCCACCTACAATACAATTAGGATGACAAAGCACAATACAACTAGTAGCTAGCATATTCTTAATAATAAAGTTGTTAGGTTTGCTTTCCTCTTAACCAACAAAATAGTTATCATTAGGATCTTACATTTATCCAACTGGCATACATGGTTTGGGTAACCATGTTTGGTAGGCTGTTCATTCTCCCATGATCTCTGCTTAATCGGGTCAAAATCTATAATCTACCTAACATAAGCTCAAGTCCTTTCTCTTAAACATCTATGACAAACAGGAGCTTCAGACCTAAATATGGGTCCTGCCCTTACACCTGGGACAGCCTGTCCCTAACAGGCAGGCTTACTACCTATTTCAGAAGCACCCAATTGTAGGTCCATCCCTTTCTGAGGTAAGGAGTGTTTTACTTCTAAGAACTAACTGCGTCTGTGACAAGCTCCCTTGCTTCCTGATCTAAGAACACATTCTGTACTTAAAGCCACCACAGAGCATATACAGAACTAATCACTCTGTTTAGTTAGCAGATACAGATTATAATGAGAGGTTTCCAGTCTTAAAAGCAGCTTCAAAATAATGATAGATACATAGATAGATATACACCCCTATAAAATACAATGAATACAAAAACCCTGTCAAAATTACTAATCTAAAAGTTGGTTCTCACAGCACAATAGCTCATCATACAACTTAAAATACAATATAGCAATGATGTTACTCCCTCTGGTGCTACATTTATTTCTTATTAATGATATATAAAATTTTAATATTCAAACACATTTCTACATAAACGATGAGTGTGTGTGTGTATATACATACATACATGTATATAAATTGCAGACTCGCAATGCTTGGAGCCAAGACAAACTTAAAATCATTTGCCAACTCTATTCTCACTGCAATCCAGTCTATATCTTCATTTAAACCACTGGGAATCAATGATCTTAATTTGTCTCCAATACACCTCCCTTTTTTCAGTTTGTTGTAAAGTTCTTTACCTTGGGCTTGTACTTTCTCTAGTCACCAGGACCTCAGTCCTTTTTCATCATGACCGAGATCTTGAAAATGCTTAATTATAAGATCTTGAGTTTTTTCACTTATAATAAATACAGCTTTATATTCACAGATGCATGCCCTACCTGCTGTTTTAGTCATGCCAGTGTAACACATGGCACAGACGTTGCACAATATATATCATTGCTTTTTTATTGTAAGTGGGGAAAAAGTTTTTCATGTAGTGCTGTATGTTATCCAAAAGGGTTGATAAAGTTCTTGATCTTACTACACTTAGAACGTATACCGTGGTTCCCCACCTGAGAACTGACCTCTAATATTTTCTTCCCATCCAAGGTATTAACAAAATGTGATTTCTCTCTGCTTATTATACATATACACTAAACATTTCAAATTTAGCTGGTGCTTGTAAGCAAATATGGGGCCATTTTTACATTTAGGAATGTCTTCCAAGAGGTACCAAAACTTGTTAAAGAAAGTCTTATCCTGACTAATATGTACAACAAATGTTAATGACTCTATTATTTTATCAGATTGCCCACTTCTGACTTTAAAAGGGCTGTCCTCTCCACACGTTTTACTTTATATAATGCCTGCTTTAAAATCTTTTGAAGGTGATACTTTTCTTGCAGCTGTTGCATCACCATGTTATCCTGTTTGAAAAACATCTGGCATATTGCTACAATTTCATCATAGTCTCAACATTTGAGAATACAGAAGATTCCTCTTTAGATGTAGAGGATGAATACTTTTGTGCTGCAGAAATGAATTCTCATCTGCTGGTTTTCTGTAAACATGAGTTCAGAGTCTTCCTGCGGTTCTCCTTCAAACGGGGACCAACTGCCTTACCTGGAGCTTAGGCTACTCTGCTATCTTTCCCCAGTGCTGTTCCTTGCTTAGTTGCTAGTGATAAGTATCTGAAAGAGTCATTAAGTTGTAAAGGAATAAAGCCTTGGAAAGAATCCTCGTTGTCTGTGTCCTGAGTTGGCTCTTGGAGGGGACTGCAAGAGGCAGCTAGGGCACTCCTGACAGCCAGATTATATCAGGGGGCTTGGCCATCTTTATGGCCTGGAAGCAGGTTCTCCCTCTGATTGGTTATCTGATTGGTTTCCAAGGCAGGGCCTGGGTATATTGACTGCACCGCTGTAATGTGGCAGCATCCAGCCATGCTAGGCTAGCTGGCTGCCTTCACTGCTCCTCCCAGCAAACCCCCACATGCATGCCACACAAAGAGGGGCTCACAGGTAAGTGGAGAGCCTGGGCTTGCTCAAGTTACCTGGACAACAGAGATGTGTTTCTCCTTTTCCCCATTCAGAATGATGGCAGTGGGAGTGTTTCATGGTCACTTAGTGACATTTTCACATAGCCAAATTGGGTTATGTAGTGCTATGACACCATGTTTATAAAGCGTTCCCTAATTGGTTGCAATCATGCAATGAAGAACATTTTTGAAATACCAAAGCAGCAGCAGACTGGGACAGTAATGGAGACAATTCAAATTTTAAGCACCATGGTTGCTGTTGTTCAGTCGTTCAGTCGTGTCCGACTCTTCGTGACCCCATGGACCATAGCACGCCAGGCCTTCCTGTCCTCCGCTCTCTCCCGGAGTGTGCTCAGGTTCATATTCATTGCATCGGTGATGCTATCTAGCCATCTCATCCTCTGCCATCCCCTTCTCCTTTTGCCTTCAGTCTTTCCCAGCTTCAGGGTCTTTTCCAGGGAGTTTTCGCATTAGGTGGCCAAAATATTGGAGCTTCAGCTTCAGGATCTGTCCTTCCAATGAGCACTCAGGGTTGATTTCCTTTAGGACTGATTGATCTGACCTCCTTGCAGTCCAGGGGACTCATAAGAGTCTTCTCCAGCACTACAGTTCGAAAGCATCAATTCTTCGGTGCTCAGCCTTCCTTATAGTCCAAAGCACCATGGTAATCTACTACAAAACAATGAAGATCATAAAATTTCAAATGGCTTTGGTGAATGTATTGCATGACAGGAAAATTATTGGAGTGAATGCAGCGGTCATCTGGCAGGTTTAATTTCTGAGGCAGATATTGCAGTTACACTGGTGTTGACAACTTTCCTGAACCCACCTTTTGCCTGATTCTATCCCATTTACTTTTAATTGGAAGGAAAAAAATATCAGTGACTGGGTGTACAAACCCATGCATAAGGAGGGTGGCATATTTGTATCAGCATCACACAGGCAGATAAAATTCTTGCGAAAAGCTATCAACCACTATTACAGTAATTATTCTGATTCATTTGTTCTTACTCCAAATTATACAGCAATGTTCTATAAGTGTTTTGCTTGGGTTCTGATTAAATATTTTGGCACAGGAAAGACTAAGGAATTTCACCCATGAATTAATAATCATGGATTAGTCACAATAGTTTTGTCAGCTTCCAAGCATGGACTACACCGTATCGAAATAAAAACAGGACATTGTCTCTTTTTATAAAAAACAAAAACAAAAAAGTGCACTTGTGTATTCCTTCTGATTTATGCTGATGGTAACTTTCTGTTTGTTTAAGAATATCCAAATTGGTTTGCTAGATTAGATGAAAGGGCTATCAAAAATGCCATTCAATCTCCAAGTGGCTAGCTCCTGGAAAATCTACAAATGGGGCATAATAGAGGCAAGAGGCATCATCTTTTTTCTCAAGCATCTAGTGCCTTTCCAAGCAGAGAGGGATACTGCCTCTGAATGAGAAACTAGGTCCATGATCCCAAAGGTAGCAAGCCCCAGCCCCCGGGCTGCCTTGCACCTACTAGTGAGCATCACAGCAGCTAGAGGCAATTAATTCAATAAGGGCACAATCCTATGCATCTTTAAACAGAAAAAAGCCCTACAACTCCCAGCATTCCCCAGCCTGCCATGCTGAGTGGGGAATGCTGGAAGTTGTCGGACTTTTTTCTGTCTAAACATGCATAGGATTGCGCCCTAAGTTAATCATTTGGTGCATTACATATTCCTCCTTGTCTGTTCGTAACTGATCCACTTTTTTGTATAACCTTTAGGGAGCAATCCTATGGCTGCTAGTCAGCGGCCAGATGGCCATAGGATATCTTGTTTTCTGGGAACCGATCTCAAAGCCCGTGCTCCGAGGCCAGTTCCCAGAGAACCAACCTTCCCCCCATTCTACACTGCCCTACAGGTAGCGCTGAGAAGAGGAGCATGGAGCGGCTGAAACGGGGCGTTCGGGGGGGCATTCCGGGGGGGGAGGGGAGGGCGGAATGCCGGTACGACACATCCAGTGTTTCATACGGCAGCCTCTTCCCCCACTCCGCCATCCCACAGCTAGACAGCCACAATCAGCTGTCTAGCCAAAAATGCAGGGAGGAGGAACGTGGAGGGAACGATCCCCTCCGTGCTTCTCCTGCCCTGCATTGGATAGGTGGTTGCCTGGGAGTTTGGAGGCAGCCACCTATCTGCATAGGAATGTGCCCTTATAAGTTCTAACATCATTCATTCATTCATTGCATTTATATCCTGCCTCTTTTCCTCTTGCAAGGAACCCAAGGCGGCTTACATTCTCCTCCTCCTCTCTATTTTATCCTCACAACAACAACCCTGTGAGGTAGGTTGAGGGTGAGAGTCTGTGACTGGCCCAAAGTCACCCAGTGAGCTTCCATAGCCGAGTGGGGACTAGAACTCGGATCTCCCGGCTCCCAGTCTAGC
Organism: Heloderma suspectum; assembly: GCF_057233095.1. Classification (NCBI taxonomy): domain Eukaryota; kingdom Metazoa; phylum Chordata; class Lepidosauria; order Squamata; family Helodermatidae; genus Heloderma; species Heloderma suspectum. Next base: position 198,756,933 of record NC_139462.1, read on the forward strand.
ACTCTCACCACTACACCACACAGGCTCTCAAATGTCGTGCTGGCATTTCAGGAAAGATCATAATTTCTGTCACTTCTCCACACCCTCCTAAGTTCATACATCTCATCTTAGCTTTCCACCATCCATCCCCAAATACCAAATACCTTAAAAACTTTCTTGATATGGAAAATCTTCCACTCTCTGGTAGTTTGAGTCCTTCAGATCTGTAATATTCTTTTTGAGCTAGAGCAACTACAGTGGTGCATAAATTCAAGCCTTCACTTCTCATATAAGAGTTCAAATGCCAACAAGCTGCAATTCCACAGGTCCCATTAGTAGCACACTAATCATACCCTGCATAATGATGTGTGAATCCATTTCATCTTGTCTCAGTTTCCACTAGCTTTTTGTGATATTTCCCCTGTGGGTGCTTGAAAAAAAACCTTAAAGTCTTTCCGAGTGTTTGCAAAGATGCAAGTGTTTGCAAAGATTGAATAAGATGTGCCTCTCTCTCTCTCTTGCTCTCTCTCTCTCTCTCTCTCACACACACACACACACACAGCCCCTTCCTTTTTCTAAACTCCCCTGGGGGACCAGGGAGCAGGATTGGCATCATCAAAGTATTGGCAGCATCCCGTCCCTCCAGGGCTGCAGTATGTTAGATGCAACTAGCACTAGGAAACCTAGTTCTTTAGGGGTCTTGAGTCCAACAGCCTATTGGACTCAGGAACCTGACGATCTACATTTCCCAGCACTACTTGCACCTGGGGCTCATGTTGTACCATTCTGGATTCCCAGGAGGGAGAAAAAAAGAGTTCCTGATGTAGCTACCCATGCTGGGTAAGTTTGGGAGCAGAAAAAGGGGTGGCAGGGAAGAAACCCTGGCTGGCAATAGCAGGATGTGAAGCCTAACGTGAAGGAACTCAAGCCCATGCCTGAATCTCGAAGGACCTGGGCTCACCTCATAATGGCATTTTGAATTTTGGGGCCTTGTATTTCAAGCTCCTCCCACTTGAACTTCACCATGATCACCCGTTCTGCTATAGAGCATTTCATCTTGAAGCATCTCATTTTATATAATCCATTCTCAATATTATGCTAAATGGCATTTGAATTGCTGTTTCGGGGATGGAGGGGCATACTATAAGAGGTGGACTATATAAGCAGTGATGCGTATGTATCATGTTCTGAATGAAAATTACAATAGCAATAATGTCAACAATTGTGCAACACTGACTAGACTACATTGTTTTTGAAAAGGACAATTTTGTTCTTGGAAATGTCAGTTGTATTGTATGCTTATTTGACATTTGGGGCTTTTAGGCTTCCTACCATAGTACAGAAATGTCATACGACTGACCATTTTTCATTTTAGCTGCTGTGAGTTTTTGACTGGAACCTTGCAAAAATGTTAACTTTTCCATACTTCTGACTTCTATGAATCAAATAGGACTCCTGCTTAAAAGTCTTTCTGAGAATACTTGTGGATGGCTAGATTCCAAAAGTGCTAACCCATTCCCAGAAGTTATTAGATTTCTAAGTAAAGTTTCATGCATTGTACTTTCATGATGTCCTTTTATAAAAAACAGTGGAAACAAACTAAGAACAACACAAATCTATGTACTCAGTTGGGTCTGTCCACTGATAGACCCCGGTATATTTGTCAAAGACCTGTTTCTTATGATATAACAACTCATGGTGGGTTGTCACCCTTGTTTCAGGGTGGCCTGTTGTGATGTCCAAATGCAGCACAGTTTCCTCAGCATGGTTTGTTAACCACATACAAAATTCGCAAGGCAAGAAAGGGGGGGATAGAATTTCATCACAGCAGGAGTATAGAGGAGTTGTGTTGCAAAGGCCCCTGGGATATGTGCTGGGAGCAAGCAGAAGGACAAAGGGGGAAACAAACCATGGCAAGCCGGAGAGCGCCTGATCATCTTTCGGCAGCAGTGTGGCTGAGTGAGAGATTAACCAACTCACCATTGTTTATTTATAGCGTGGCTTATCATGACGTGCAAACTGGCCCAAATATTCCGATCTTGTTGTAGGCTCATAGGAACCTGTTTGTTACTAGGTTGGTAGTTCCATCTAGCTGTTTACTGTCTCTTTTGATTGGCAGCAGATGTTACGGCTTCTCTACACAAGCAATTTATTGCACAGTTGTGATTGGCCACTCACAGAAGTTTGCGGGTCCTTTACACGACACCATCAACCTACATGACATCTCCTGCACTTTCCCCTTGTTATCCTGCTTTCAAAAAGATCGGAAATAAAAATTAATATGACATATTGGCAGTGTGTAATGCCAGTGTAGCGCTATAATTCAGCTGTTTCATTAAACATATACAGCATTTCCGAGAAAGGAAGTTTTCAATTCCACATCCCATGTTCGCTGTCTAAAGGAGCCCATCATAATCCTGCAAAGAAACTGGTAACGTTTCTGAAGGAAGCAGAAAGCCTGGTGTAGAAATCCTCTTAGTCAGAGGCCCTTCCCGCCACCTGCCACATAATCCTTTTAGTTGACTGGAGATGCCAAGGATTAAACCTGGGAGAGTAGACTGAGCAGGCACACAGGCCACCTGGGGCCGATCTACCTTGCGCCCGCCATCACAATGAATTCGGTGTGCCGTCGGGTTAAACACTCTCGCATTAAGACGTGATTATTCACACTCACCCATTTTCCCCGTTGCAGTGCTTCATCGAATGCGCGAGCTCGGTTCACACTCGAGCGCTGTGCTATTTTCCTGCGCGCGCTTGTCTGATCTCGGATGCTAAGCAGGGTCGACCCCGGTCAGTAGTTGAATGGGCGACCACCTGGGAACCAGGCTTCCTGCAATGAGCAGGGGGTTGTTCTATCCCTTCAAATGAGACTAAGTTTTACCCCCTCCTATCCCCCGCTCCGGATGTTTTTTTTTAATTAAGGCGTTATCCTCACAGAATCGGGGCTTCTCCATGATGTTTTGTTTTTTCTTTTCTAACAGAGGCATGATCTTCAAAGCTTTGAAGTTGTGAAGCTTCACAACTTTGAAGCTTCGAAGATCATGCCTGAATTAGAAAAAAAAAAAAAGCAGTTCACACAATTGCTAATTGCGTGAATGGTGTCTCGTCCAGTTTGACCTTAAGTAAGCACATTTGAATATGCATGTTCTTCTGCCATCATCCATGGTAAGTGATCATATTCCGTACTATATTTCATCCGCTCACACCAATATTGCAGTTCTTTTCTTTCAAATTGACTTAAAGCCTGCTCCTTTGCTGGAATAAACTTGCTTTTGCATTAATCCTTTTTAATAAGGCTTGCATTGAAATCAAAACTCTCATCTGAAGAACCTCAATGTATTTCATTTCATTAAAAAATACTGATTGTTCAGACGTTAATCTCCTGGGAGCTGGAAAGTGAAATCTGTTTCCTTACTCAGATAAATGTTCCATCACATTGCACAATGCTCCTGTTTTTCAAGGTTACTCATCATCCACATGCAGAACTTGGCATAGATTCATGTGTTGTAGAACAGAGAACATTGCTACCTTCTTCCTGTGCAATAGCAGCAAGCAGGTGGGTGTCAAAGCATTCTCATGGAATTCTCCCCAACTTTTCTTGAATCATGAGAATGTGAGAGTATATCAGAATAGTCTGAGAAATGCCAAATGTGGTATCTTTTAAAACCCTTTTCCCACAAAACATTGCTTTAAATCAGGAACCTGAAGATCAAGTTATTCAGTTTGCTTTTGACAAACATGGTTTGTGGAATGATGAAGTAAAAACAATAATTAACAGCCCAGTCCTAAAACTTGCTGCTCTCTCTGTCTCTCTAGATGAAGAAGAGCACTAGTCCTTCTTCACACAGCATGTAGCTAAACTATGGAATTTCTACCATAAGAGATAGTGATGGCCGCCTACTTGGATGGCTTCGGAAGGTGATTGGACAAATTCAGGGGGATAAGGTTGCCAATGGCTACTGGTTACGATGACTATATGACACCTCTGTACTTTTGCTGGGGAACAAAGGTGGGAGAGGGCTATTGCCCTCATGTCCTGCTTGTAGTCTTCCCAAAGGCATCTGGCTGGCCACTGTGAGAAACAGGATGATAGGTCTTTGATTTGATCCAGATGGCTGCTCTTACGTTCTTTTCTTTCTCACGAAATTTTACTTTATTTTGAAATAAGGTTAACACAATAAAGACAACAAAAAGAAGAACATACGTAATAATGAATCAAAATCCCTAAAGAAACAAAGGAATCCAGTAATTATAAATCTTAACCTATAACAGATATGCTTATGAAAATCTACATTAAAACGATCTAAGTAGGAGCTCAATATCTAATGAAAGTAAAAGTACAAGTTGTACAACATATAAAAGGAGCATGTGTAAGTGTAGGTCATTTTGTGTGTTTATGCATATTAATCAGAAAAAATACAGGCAACTGTACTTTTTTGGAACTTTATCAAAATTTTGAAGTGCCCCGACATAGGAAATGAATGGAAACTATGCTCTTACGTTCTTATGATCAGGAATTGCATGAGCTCCAATTGTTTCTATTTTCTGGTGCTTGCCCTATTTTTGCCTGATGGATGATGTCTGGTTAAGATTTTGTCAATATGATTTCATGTCATGCCCCCATCTGAAGCCTCCTCTAAGGAGAAAAAGTTAGAGGCCCCAATGAAGGACAACACCCAGACCCTGCCAGGGCCCACACTGCAACTGTTGGAAATATTGCAACCTCATCTGCAAGTTACAGGAAGGGGGCAGTACTACAGTTGGTTCATGAGAATTTGGGGTACAGCTATCCTTAGGATCTCTATAGCCTACAGTGTGGTTTCCTGCTCCTCCCCGTCCTTTCCTCTCTGTTTCTCTCTCTGACCTTCCTCTCTTGTTCCTGCCAGTGTTGTAAAACATAAATGGACTGAATAACCCCTTTTGAAACCCTACGCTGTGCCTGCATTTGTATGTGCAAGAATACTTGTGAGTAAAGCTGTTTTCTTTCTTCACTAAAGAAAGGTGTGGTCTTTTGTGTGCATGTGGGACCAGTAAATGCTCATTCTGTTCTGTCTTTTGTTTTTCTCTGCTAGCTGCCTTTCTAACAGTAGGCAGCAATACCAAGTAATTCCCATGAGCAACAGTAGGCTGAGGCATGGAGGAACCAACCAGCCCCTAAGCAAGAGGGGGAGTCTCCCTCAGAGAAGGAGGCTGAGCTCCCCCCAAGGTCCCAAGGAGTGACAGCACCAGAGGAGGGAGGCCCACCTCAGAGAACGTCATAGAAGTGCCAGGCTGCAGCAGAGGTCTACTCAGGAGGAAAGGGACTCCTCATAAGTAGATGGCTGTCCTCATGAGGAGGACTCTCAGCAATTGAAGTGAACAACTGCAGCTGGATCTTAGGTGGGGCTCTGGCAACTCCAGGATAAAAAGTGAAGTAGAAGTTTCCAGAAGTTGCTGGAAACAATGGGCATTTCTTCACAAGACTTTTATTGCATGCTCATGATTGGTCATTCATGGAAGTTTGCAGGTCCTTTACACAATGTTGTTAACCTCCAGGGTGTCTCCCACACTTTCTGACCTTTATCCCAGTTTTTAAAAGTTCAGGGATAATGCGGTAATAAATCCACTTTAATGGCCATGTATAATTGTGCAGTTCTGCTATACCACAGTGCCATCTAGTGGCTGCATGATGAAACACGTAGAACTTGCAGACAAAGGAAGTCCCCGAAAAAAAGCCCATGTCAGCCCGTGTAAGGAGCTGAGCTTAACCCTGCAAAGCTGCAGTAAGTTACAGGATCAAAAGCCTGGTGTGGAGAAGCCCAAACATCTGTGTTTAACTATGGCTTCAGCCTGCTCTCTGCCTGTGGACCCTGCCTTTGGCTTGCTCTCCTGCTCTGTAAGTGACCTTGGCTTGGGATTTGACTTCTTTGCAGAACCCCTCTTGTCTATACCACCTGGCTTTGCTATTTCCTACTTTGACTCAGACAAGGACCATTTGTGGTCTCTGGCTTGGCTTGTCCCTTTGTGGTACCTTCAACTACTGACTCACCAGACCCCGACCCAACTTCAACACCGGGGGGGGGGGAGCAGGAATAGGACACATGTTAGTATTGCCATGCTTCAGGGCTCAGCTCTTTCCTAAAGGTCTCTAGAAGTTAAAATGCCCAAGCATGTGTCTGGGGTAGATACATCTTATCTCTGCAGACATGCCAATAAATGCATGTGCATGAACACTTACAGTGCAATCTGATAAAGTTCTGTTCAGAAGTAAGAGTTCAATGGAGCTTACTCCCAGGCCAGTCTAGGGCTGGTGTATAGTTGCACTGTCAACATGGGCGTGACTGTGAAATGAAGGCATAAAACAGCCTTCCCCAGCCTGGTGCCCTACAGATGTGTTGAACCACAATTCCCAGAATAGCTGGCTAGGTAATGCTGCCTGGGGAACACAACTGGAGGGCATCATCCAGATTCGCATCCCCTTTTCTCCTGCTTTGTCCGTGTATTGTCCTTGGCAGAATGGCTCCGCCACCGAGTTTTCTGCCGATATACTGGGGGAGTTCCACCCCAAGCAGACATCTCATGCTGATGACATAGCTCAGGGTCTAACAGTGCAGTGGGACATCGGCCACTTCTTACAGCCCCCTATCCAGCAGGTCTTGAGCAGAGGATTGTAGAACCTGCCATTTAATGCACTGCAGATGTGGAGGTAGATTTTGAACTTCAGATCACATATTGTGGGGCCATTTTATGTTTTTCAAATATATCTAAGAAAAAAATCCACACAACCTCATGGCATTTAAGTCAATGGATAGTCTACATGAACCTCTCTGGGATACGTTTTATGAAAGGGTGGATATACCTTAAATAAATAAAATATTTCAGAGTAAAGAAATACATACAAGAGAGCATACATGAGAGGATGAACCTCTACAAAACTCTGGACAAATTCCTTGAGGAGAAGGCTATCAATGGCTGCTAGTCCTGATGGCTATATGCTACTTCCAGTATCAGAGGCAATATGCCTATGAACACCAATTGCTGGGGAACATGGGCAGGAAGGTGCTGTTGCACTCATGTCTTGCTTGTCGGTTTCCTATGTGAACAGAATGCTGGACTAGATGGACCCTTGGTCTGATCCAGCATGGCTCTTATGTTCTTATGTAAATAGGAGCGGCTTAGACTCCTTGAAATGAGAGCCCTGGGGTGTTTTAAACAGGTCTCTGTTTTTCATCTGTAAGATATGCATATGTGTAGACATAAATGCTGCATTGGGGCATGTAAAATCCAAATCCCCATGGTAAAACATTCTCAGGAATGTGGACAGGATGAAAAGGAACTGACACGAAAGGTCAGGAAATGTACAATAAACTAAGGAAAAGGGAGGCATGTTAGATATATAAACTACAAAATTCAGTTTGTATCCAAAGACCCACTGATGTTCCCCACTTGTACTTGATAAAAAGCCACTCTGGATGGCTGAGAGACTTTCCCCATTGTGAGGAATATGGCATAGCAGGGATACAGCTTGAGAGGGCGGGGGGACTGTTTGTAGAAATTGGAGATCTCCCCCTTCTGCTAGGGTCCCTTTGGATCCAAGCCAATGGCCTCTATGCATCTGAATGAAATCATGGATTAGATGCTAGTGATATCTTAATTTTACATCTGATGCTTCCCTTTTCAGTTACCAGAGAGCTCGCCATGTTACTCTGTTGCAGCAAAAACAAGAGTCTTGTGATACTTTAAAAACTAACAAAATGCAAGAATAATTTGTTAGTCTTCAAGGTGCCACAAGACTCTTCGTTGTTTCTCTTTCAGGTAATTCCTCTAATCTACAGTGTGTGGATGTGTGAATAAAGTTTGCCTCAGGCAAAAACAATCTGTTCTTTTACTTCTTTGTTCCTGCTTTCCTTTTCACAATCAAAATTACCCTGCTATTGTTTTGTGTTCTTTCTAATCTTGTGCATTGTATATAAGGCTGGCACCCTACTAGACAATTCTTAGTTGGTTGATTGATTTAAACTCATTTGATCTATCAGTGAATCATAGAATCACATAATAGTAGGGTTTGAAGGGGCCTATACAACCATCGAGTCCAACCCCCTGCTCAGTGCAGGAATCCAAGACAAAGCATCCCTGACGGATAGCCGTCCAGCCTCACCTTGAACGCCTCCAGCGTGGGAGAGCCCACCACCTCCCTAGGTAATTGGTTCCACTGTCCTATTGCTCTAACAGTCAGGAAATTTTTCCTGATGTTCAGCTGGAATCTCGCTTACTGTAACTTGAGCCTATTATTCCGTGTCCTGCACTCTGGGATGATCAAGAAGAGATCCTGGCTTTCCTCTCTGTGACCACCTTTCAAGTACTTGAAGAGCGCTATCATATCTCCCCTCAGTCTTCTCAAGGCTAAACGTTTATTATAGGCTAAACATTTCCAGATGTCTGGGAAAGGTGATTTTCTACTTAACAGAGTGATGAAAAATTTACAACTGTTTGAAACTCATAGATGTTGACACTACACTAGATCTTAGTCAAAAGGCCAAGAAGCTATGTGAACTCATTATACACTAGTATTCCTTATGGTGAGGCTCATAGAAGGTCATATAATCTTTTCTAAACATAATTGACTGCTTGACTCTTCCAACTTGTCTTGGAAAATAAATATTTCATTTTTTTCTCCAGGCACATCTATATTCAGATTAGAAAAGTAGATATGGACAATCCATTTACCCCTACTGCAACTAATCTATTCAGTTCCTCTCTAGAGAATATTTTGGGTGGGATCCAGACTAAGGCTAGATCTACACTACTGCTTTATAGTGGTATTGAAGTGCACTGATAACTGTTGGGGCACATTACACATTCAATATACTGTTTTTGTAGTGTTATTTCCTGCTTTTTATTCCATATTATCCAATATACAGCAACAAATGTCACTGTGTGTCCTACGAGGTATAAATGCTCAAGAGGGATATAGCATTACCATGATGGGATTTTAATGATATGATGCAAGGTGTACAACTGGCCCAAGTCCCATTGATTTCGGTGGATCTGCTCGATGACAAAATCTGGATCCAACCCAGTATGCAATCTAGCGTTGCATCTGTTTTATAATGTGATAAAAATGATACATTGATGATATTTTTGTATTCTCTGTACATGTCTAAACTGAATGGTTTTCTACATTTAGACTAACACCACTCATGCAACCAGAAAGTTTTCATGCCCCTTTGATTAAAAAATATATATTAACCACTGTCGAGAATGATGGCCTGTTTTCCACCAGAAGATTAGGTCAGGCTGTCATGTCTGATGTAACCACCTGGGATTGTGTGTTATTCTAGAGGCTCCTCATTTGCTCAAGGCTGGGCACAGTCCCTGCTAACTGGGAAGTGATATCACCTGGAGTTCGTAGGGAGTTCCAGCCTCTTCGAGGCAAGGCTGGGCCACCCAGGGGCTGAGCCAGTGTTTGGCTGAAGGAAAATCTGCCCTGGCTTGCCAGGGCTGGGCTTTAAAAGAGGGCTGAGGTCAAGGCATAGGGTCTCCCTTCAGCCTGGTGTCCTGGACTTGCAGGTGGCTGGTTGCTATCCAGGGAGAGCCATACGTAGGTATGTAAGGATTGGCCAGGAAGATTTATTATTTTGCTTGGGTGTGTGTTCAGGAAGCTCTCTGTTTATAGTTAAGTGATCTGGCTTTGTACCCTCTTGTGTTATGTTACTTCCATTCTTCCCTTTCCCTCTGCCCCTTTATTTTGATCTTAATAAACCTTTATCCATCCTTTAGTTGGTGTGATCTCTCTGCATAACCTCAGTGCTAATTTCAGTGCCTCTTGGCTTAAGAGGGTATTTGGGGGGACTGAAAGGCTGGGTTTGGCCAGTCCTGTTTTGGAGAAGGGGATCCTGGGATTGGGTCCTGAGCAGTCCTCCCTCACAAGGAGGTTGGGGGCGGTCCCAGCAGCTGGGATCCTCCTTCCCTTCCCAACCACTGTGTACACTAGTTCTCAATAGCAGAAAATTATACATTCAATAAATAGAATCCCAACCAGAGAGATACTGGCACGCTTTTGTTGGGTACAGGAGGTTTAACCCTTCCCACTCAAGCCACTTGTTTTCCAGAATTTTCCCCACACCCTCCATGTACTGGGGCTAACAAGGAGAAAAGCATTCATTGTGAACTATGCAGAATGGAATGTAGAAAAATGTAAAAAAAATTCTTTTGGTTGGTTTAGTAAAAATACATACAGATAAAATTTATCCTAACTTCTGAAAATTTCAGTGCAAGAAAATATATATATTTTTAATCACGGCTGGGGACTGCTGGGAGTTGTAGGGTTTTTTCTGGCTAAACATGCCTGGGATTGCACCCAAAATGATTCAAATATTTGCTCATTTCTGAATTCACTGGCCAGTAGTAGGCAAGCCTCTATTTCTCAAACCCATCTAAAATAGGGGTATAAAAACCACAGCCATCTTACAGGATTTTTTTGTGAGAATTTTGAGTGCTTGGCATGGGGTGGAGGGGAATGGGCCTCCTATATTTAAGTATTATTGCTATTGTCTCTGTACTTTCTCTATTCAAAACTTTTAAAGCATGAAAACAAATACATGTATGTTTTGACTTATATGGAAAACAACAGCCATGGCTGGCTTAGCTCAGGGAAGGAAATACCAGTATCTTCCATGAAGGAGAGCAGCTTTTTGCTGTCGCCGTTGACACTGTTGCTGACACAGGAAGCATGATGTTTAAAATAGCTCTTACACACTGTGCAAATTTACCTCAATGTGTGACAAAAAAAATAAGAGCCCCAGATCGTAAAAAGAATATTCCCAGAGTCCAGACAATTTTGTATTATTTCTTTACCAAAATTTCTAGCCAGACCAAATATGATTTCATAAAGCTTTCAGTCTTCCAAACATTATATTCTAAACAGAAAAAAACCCAGTATCCATTTTAAAGCAAACATAATATCAGCCAGGGGTGCAGAACTTCAGGCTCAAGGGAGAAATCTGATCCCAAATGGCCCCATCCCCTTTCCCTCAACCATTGATTGTTTGGTGGCTTTCAGCTTTTGTGCAGTATGTCCCCCAATCCCCCACTCCCCAGTCTAAAAGGTTGAAGTGCATTTCCTAAGCTTAGTTACTGGCAGTCTGCTCTTTAAGCTAAAATATGCTGATATTTTTGGTATTTTTGGACCTACCCCTGTTGCCTTTGGCCCTGCCGCTGGAATGCAGCCCCTCCCCGCACTCCCACAGAGCTGTTCCAAAATGGAATTTGGCCCTTTGGGCTGAAAGAGATTCAGCACCTCTGATATAAGCTATTCAGCAGCAGCAGAGCGAGATTATTATTTTTTTAAGCCCCTGACTGGCAGATTCCAGTAACACAAAAATACAAACCTGCTCAATCAACAATGAGGCCTCACTCCTCAAAAGCCTGCTGGAACAGGAAGGCTTGTTTTTTTACCTACTTTCTGAAAGTAAATACTGAGCTAGCCTAGTTAGCCTTTCTCTGGAGGGAATTCCTCACTGAGGGAGTTGCTTCAGCAATAGCCCCTTATGGTAACCAAGTGTCCTATTTTACAGAGAACAGTCCTCTGTCTGAAGGTGTCCTCTATTTGAAGGGCTCTCCAGTCCAATCTATTTTAAAGATAACTGTATGAAGGGGGAGAGCAGGGACCTTTAAGTTGCCCATTAACAGTTAGTACTGTCAGGATTCATTGAGCCCCCACTTTATTTCAACGCTGAAGACAAACACAGATGAGAGGCTTCAGTCTACAGCTTTTAATCCATTACTTCACAGGCTCATACAGATGCAAATTCTCAGTCTACAAAGGAATGCCTTCAGGGGACTTCAAAAGGAAGTTAAGAGAGTTGCCCGCCATTTGAAGAGCAAGGCGGTTTCACTAGCCTAACTTAAGGTGGGGAGGACCCTCTCTCTTGTGAGGCTTCTGAGTGCAGCTTCTCATACAAGGCCAACTGGGTAGACCGTCTAAGTTCCACCCCTGCCTTCTCTCTCTTTGCTCTGTGCCTGCGCCTGGCATCTATTAGATCAGATTCTCCAACCCCCCTTCTTCTGTTCACTGTCTCTCACAGGGGTGTGTGAAGAGGAACCCTCATCCTCAGCCAGCTGGGCATTTGTAACCTGAGAAGCTGGCCTAGTCATGTCCGGACTAGCCTGGGAAGATATGTCTGGCGGTTCTCCTTCAGAATCTGAACTGCTATTCCACTCCCTGTGCTCAGAAACAACCCTGACAAGTACTTGGGCAGCAAACTGAGGAGGCACACCTCACAGGGCACCTGGTCAGAGTCTTTTCCACTATAGCAAGATATTCCATATTTCCATTAAAATTATAGTCATTTTTTCTATGCATTTTAAAATTTGCATCTATGCATAGAAATTAGCATGTGCAAATGTGTGCCCTCTTTTTTGCTGATGTAGTTCCTGTTCTGTGGTGATGTGTAAATGGCCACCCTGAATGGAACTCAAAGCAAGGGCCCCCTCAGATGACTCTGGCATGGGGCGGAGGGGGCTATGCAGGAGGAGATGTTCTCTTAAGGTTAAGCTAGACTAGCCACCCCCAACCTGGTTCCCTCCAGGTGTTTTGGACTGGGGCTGGTAGGAAACTCCTACCAGCACCTGCCAGCATAGCCAGTGGTTGAGAATGCTGGAAGTTGTAGTCCAAAAACTCTGGAGGGCACCAAGCTGGGGAAGCCTGAGCTACGCCAAGGCTGTGTAGGGCTTTAAAAGTTACGATGGGCACTTTGAATTGTACTTGGAAACAAATAGGGAGCCAGTGCTGATCTCTTAGCACAGGTGTAACATGCTTCCAGGTTACTCCCACTGCTTACTTCCACTAGTTGCATTTTGAACTGCTTGGAGTTTCTTAGCAGTCATCTTGAGGATGGAAGGATCAATCTGTTTCGATCAGTGTCAGTTTCATATGTGTTCTTTCTTAAGCCTGTTCAATGTTAGTCTCTGGATTGTTTTTGTTTAACACATGAAAATTCGTATGTATTTTTGAACATATTTTTGCACGAAATGCAGAGTTACATATTTTATCACATAGTATCCATTTCTAAATGCATTTTATCCTATAATATGCATTTCAAAAAGCATTTTTTTGCTGAGAACTACTTTGCAAAATTTTGAGAAGTCCGAAACCAGAAAGATAATTATGTTCTAACCCACACATTAGTTCAGAAAGTTCAGATCGAGTCTGTCCACATCAGAATATGCAAATATTGAATTCCTCAAGTATCCCTAGTCTTCGTAGGCAGTGCCGTGTAGACCCAGGAGTGTTGAACCTCTTTCAGCTGAATTCCATTTTGGAGAAGCTCTCGTGGGTAGGGGTAAATCTTGACAGCCTCTCCAGATAGAAATGGGAGCGTTGGGTATCATCTGCATATTGCTGGCACTGATCTCCAAATCTCTGGACAGCTTTCCTCAGAGGTTTCATATAGCTGTTAAACAGCATAGGAGACAAGATGGATTCCCTCAAAACCCTACAGAATAACCCCCCCCCCAGCACCTGGAACCTACTGCCTAGGAAGGACCAGAACCGTCATAGAACAGGGCTCCCAACCTCATCCCAGCCAGGCAACCCGTAGGAATGCCATGGCCAAGGGTACTGAAAGCCATTAAGAGATACAGCAGAACTAACAAGAACACATTCCTCTGTTTCAGATCCTAGTGCAGGTCGTCCACCAGGGCCACTAAGGCTGACTTGGTGTCCATGGATGGAATGGGAAGGTGAGGCCTAAGTGTTTTAATAAATAATGAAATAGTTTGCATAAATTTTTCGGTTTTTAGAAATTGGAGTTTAATTTCTTTTTGTCAGGATGGTGTATGGTGTGGTAACAGAAAACCTGTCAATTCAACCTACTAGGAATTCAGCAACAACAAAATGATCCCCATCTTAAAGTCACGTAATGCAATTACACTTACAGTGCAATCCTGTGCATGTCTACCCAGAAGTAAGTCCCATTCAGTCCAGTCAGGACAGTTCAAGTAAGTCCCATTTAGTTCAACTTCCAGATAAGCGGGTATAGGTTTTCAGCCTTTATCTAAGACAGCCTTCCGCAATCTGGTGCCCTCCAGATGTGTTGGACTACAACTCCCAGCATCACCAGCCATGCTTGCTGGGGGATGCTGGGAGTTGTAGTTCAACATATCTGGAGGGCACCAGGTTGGGAAAGGCTGATCTAAGAAGTGGCTCTTTTCTTTTTCTACACTCGTTATTATATACCGTAGGAACAAGTTCTATTTAAAATTTTACTCCTGACTATAGGGCAAAAAATTGTTGTCGTCTTTTTACTGCTCCCCGTTTGCCAAAAAGTTCTTCTTGGAGGCAACTGAATAACTGATCTGTTTCCCACATTCATGGGATGTGTTCCCAGCGAAAAAATAAAATCTGCTGAGCACTCATCACTTTATCACCTGCAGCTCTGTGGAAGCTCTTCCTTCCTTTTTCCTTCAGCATGAAATTAGCTGAGGGAAGCAAGGTTTGAACTGTGAATTCCTGTTATTTCAAAATGCCCCCTGTCGCAGGGCACTTCCTTATCGTTAGACAACCAGAATGCACTCCCTGAACTATCAGTTCTCAGAAATGAGCAAGACTTTCCTCCTTCCTAGCTTCAACAAGATACCTTACAAAAAGAACCCATTACATGGCATATTCTGGTGGAAGGCAAGAGAAGTAGTAACTCACTCACAATGACTCTTCCTTTGCTCCTGATTTTTATTTCATTTCTTCACAGCGCTTTTTCATTAGTGGGTAAGTTCCTATTGGATCTTTGCCAAGGACGGGGATGGTTTAGTATGAAACGGCAACCCTGATTTTCTGTACCGTACTTAGGAGCATCCAGATGTTCAAATAGATATTTAGTGTAGTGATTTGAATTGTATACCAGTTTGAATGTTGAAAAAATGAGTTTACTATTATCTTGTCTGTAAATTATATTGAGCCCAACAAGATTTTTCTGTTTGATGTTTTGGCCTGCCAAATGTTATTTAACCCTGTCAATTTCAATGTGCATTTTTATACCTGAATTAACATATGCAAATTAGAAATAGTCAGGGTGTCTGTTGCTGCTGTTTTAAATGAAGAATGTCTTCAATGCTTATCCTCACCATATATTCCTTAGATGAAATCTCAAAGTAAAATTAATAGCATACTAACAGCAGGCAGTTCTATTGGGATGAAATATATCATTTGGGGCATCAGGAGATAAAAGAGTGGTTTTCTCTACGGCTTTGTGGCTCTGGTCTTTTTCTTGCTTTGAAGGCAATAATTAATTTCTTATGAGATTAGCTCCTGAGTACAGAACTAAGGCTGAAATCCTATACCTACTCATCCCACGGTAAGCCCAACTGAACTAAATGGAACTTCTGTGTAAACATGTATAGAATTGTGCTGTGAATCTTTTAGGATTTTCAGAAATGCACACATTGCATAGATGCAACATGTTTTGCTTATGTGCATGCTTTCCCCCCCTTCTATTGCCTATACAGAATCATAATATAGAAACCATCAGGAATTCCCTGTGTTTTAAAAATCATTTTACTGAATGCTACACCTACTCTTGTTGAATGCAGGAATATGGGTTTGTACACATAATGTGTTTTCTCTGTGTTCTGCTTGGGGATATTTCCTGTCCATCATAGTCTTATCTCTGCTGAACATAGTCCTGTGCAAGATTATCTTAATCAATGGGTGGAGGAGGCAGGGGGATTACACCTCTGGTGTTGTTCCTACCCTCCAGGTGTTGAGAGGGTCTTTTGCACAGAGCCTAGGCATATATGCTGTATGCATGAGACCTGGAATTTAGGACATCTACGCAGAGCTTGTGAGCGCCCAGAAAGAGACATTCGTATGGTTACCTTCTATTGAGCTGCGTATCGTTTGCACATCTCAAAGCAGATGTTTAAATACTGGATACAGCATGATAGTCTTCATACTGATCAATTTTCCTTAGTCTCTTTGCCATTAAAATGAAGAATGGGACTTTGGCATCAAACAAAAAGAGACCTGAAGGGAAAAGACGAAACAGGTCTGTCAGTTTTTCTTGAGGACAGCTGTGTGAAGGCTGATGGCACATACAGGGCTCTGCACCCAACAAATGTTTTTGAAATGTTTATTTTTATTTTTATTATTTTTGTGAACCTTCCAGACAGCTTTGGCTATTGGGCAGTACAGGAAAATAAAATGAATAAATGTACAGATGAATTGTGAGTCTGGAAAAAGAGCTCCAAGAACAGTGTGCCAAAAATCAGTGTATACAGAGTTCTGTGCGTGGAACAACTGCCACACAGCCGCCACCATCATAAGCACAACCACAGCAGCAATTGGACCTCAACGCACACAGCCACTGCTAAAGCCACGTTCAGAAGTGTATCAGTGGCTCCGGCTCTGTGGATTCAGTGAACACACAGGGCTGCCGCATGTCTGCAACATGTCTACTCGCAAGTGTAAGTGTATAGGCACCTTTTCCTATAATCAGGAACCCTGGGGAGGCAGAGCCCCTGGGGAGAGGTACCTATACATGTACAGGCATATATGTGTAAATATTCTGCAGATATGCACTAGAGTAGACACAGGAGTGGCATACCAGCATGTTGGAGTGCCAGCTGTACTTCTGGAATTGGACTGAGTAAAAATATGTTCATTTTCACAAAAATCTATTATTGCTGCTTTATGCTAGATTGGAGACATCTCTCCAATATATGGAGACATCCCTCATCCTCATATTCTTTATTCCCCGTTTTCACACATACGTGTATGCCACCCATGCATTGAGAAAGGAATAATTTTCGCTAGGCACCAACCCACGACAATGATTTGGCCATGTGGCTTTCCCCACAATTTTGATTAAAAACCGGTTTCGAAGGAGAGCCTTGCTAATGGGGCTTCTCTTTAAACAGTTTCCAATTAAATTCAAGAATCTAGCACTAAGCTGAGACAGGTAGCTTCCCAATATCTCATACTCACTTCTTGGCCATCTCTCTTGGCGTCAGAGCTGGTAACTCACATGGTCACAGATTGCTTGCTTGGCCACGCAAGTCAAACTCTGCTCTTGCCAGTAGTGAATCGGTGCCTGTGCAAGGCACAATATTCTGAACAAAAGAAGTAATTAAGGGAATTTGAGGCTAATGCATTCTTTTCTTTTTTTAAATCCCCATGGGAGGGTTTTCAAGAATTGAATGAAGCAAAGAAACAGAGGCCAACAGCGCAGCTCCTTATCAATGGGACGACATTAATTCAAAGCATGGCACGAGCAGCACTTTGCCGCTACATTTATTTCAATGATCTCCATCACTCAGGAGAAATTCAGAAAGGAAAGGATGGGGCTAGGGATGGTGGAGAATTCTGCCACAGCCTCCAATGAGGTGGAATTCTAAAGAATCCGCCCCCCCCCCCCCCCGGAGTCCATGGCAGAATGGAGCACTCACCTCCGCCTCCCCGCGGAATCTGTCCAGGTCGGATCCCTCTCAACATCTATCCTGTGGAGCCAGCCACCTGCTCTGCATCGCTGGTGAATGTCAATACAGCCGGCAGCCGTTGCCGTACCGTATCACTGTAAAAATAAGTCTCCAGATGCAAATGGCGTAGTGGGCGCCATTTGCGGCCATCAAGCTGGTAGATTAGCCTAAATGCAGCTGTAATGGCTGCATTTAGGTTAATCTACCAGCTTTATGGCCGCAAATGGCGCTCACTACTCCATTTGCGTCTAGAGACTTACTTATACAGCGATATGGCACGGCAATGGCTGCTGGCACCTGTAACGACGAAATTCGCCAGCGATGCGGAGCTGGCAGCCGGCTCCACAGGATTGACGCGGAGCGGAGGGATTCCATGGGTGGAGCCTGGATGGATTCCGTGGGGAGGGATGGATCGCATCCCCCCATGGGCGGATTCCCCTGCGGAACGGCAAGTAGGGAATCCGCCCATCCCTAGATGTGGCTGTTACCTGCAGCACAGCTCAAATATTTTTGCTCCTCTCGTCTAAGATGTTGCATCTTGCTCTTTGCTGCCAGTAAGCAGCATCCTGCATCTCCCTCTCCTATTAATTAATTAATTAAATTCATTAATCGCCCATCTGGCTGGTCACCTAGCCACTCTGAGTGATGTACAACAACAGAACAGTTAAAACAATAAAATTCTACATTAAAAACATCATAAAAATACCCTAACCCACCCCAAATGCCTGCCTGAACAACCACATTTTTAATGCGTGGCGGAAGCTCATTAAAGAGGGGGCATGGTGGAGTTCCCTAGGGAGGGAGTGTCAGGAGGCGCCCTAGTGGCCTCTTTCAGTAGACTCCGATAGCCAACTCAAGACACAGACAAAAGGAAGGATTCTTTTCAAGGCTTTAATCCTTTTACAACTTAATGACTCAGATACTAATCACCAGCGACTAAGCAAGGAACAGCAGAGTGGCCTATGCGCTGAGTAGACAGTTGATCCCCGTTTGAAGGAGAGTCACTTGAAGACCCAGAACTTATGGGCTAGGGAGAGATCCCCCCTCTTTCCCTTGGGTCCACGGGAGGCAATTGTTGCTTGCGCGCCAAACGGGTGCTACACCTCCTTTCCGCGCCCTCCATCGCTCGTCTCTCTTTGCATCTGCGTCAAGCGTCCAGCAAGCCCCCCTCCCGCACTTTCTCACTGCTAGGATCACTATCTCAGGAATGCTGGCAGGGGTAATCTCTGCCAGTTGCTGTGCCTGTGAGGGATGAGCTGGCTCCTCTCCCACAGATTGCTGATTCTCCTCAGAATCAGAACTGCTCTGGGGCTCTATAGGCTCAGTTTCCACCCTGACAGGGAGTTCAACAGAGTGGGGGCCACCACAGAGAAGGCCCTCTCCCTCGTCCTCACCAGCCTAGCTGACCTGGCTGATGGGACAGAGGGAAGGCCATCCGAGGCTGATCTTGTTGAGCAGCCTGTCTGGTGTTGCTGGAGGCGCTCCTTAAGATAGGCTGGGCCGGAACCATATAGGGATTTAAAGGTCAAAACCAACACCTTGAATTTGGCCTGGAAAACAACTAGTAACCAGTGCAACTCCTTCAGCACCAGAGTGATGTGATCTCGCCAGCGGCTGCCTGTAATCAGGCGAGCTGCCGCGTTCTGTACCAGCTGCAGCTTCCGAACTGTCTTCAAGGGTAACCCCAAATAGAGTGCATTACAGTAGTCTAAACAAGAGGAGACCAGGGCATGTACTACCGATGGGAGCAGATGGTCGGGAAGGTAGGGGTGCAGCCGCCGTATCAGATGGAGTTGGTACAGTGCTGTCTGGCTGACAGCTGACACCTGAGCCTCCATGGACAGCTGGGAGTCTAAAATGACCCCCAGGCTTTGGACCTGGTCTTTCAAGGGTAGCCGTACCCCATTCAACACCAGGTCAACATCCCCCAACCTCCTCTTGTCTCCCACCAAAAGTACCTTGGTCTTGTCAGGGTTCAGCTTCAGCTTATTCCTCCCCATCCAGCCACTCATCTTCTCCAGACATTTAGACAGGGATTCCACGGTCAACCCTGGTGAAGATTTGAATGAGGTAGAGCTTGGTGTCATCCACATATTGATGACACCACACCCCAAACTTCCTGATGATAGCCCCCAGCAGCTTCACATAGATGTTAAATAGCATCGGGGAGAGGATGGAACCTAGTGGCACCCCACAAGTGAGTGGCCACGGGTCCGAAACCTCCTCTCCCAGTGCTACCCCCTGGTACCTGCTGGAGAGAAAGGACCGGAACCACCACAATACGGTGTTTCCAATGCAGACCAATTGGAGAGACAGGGTGCAGGAAGAGGAGCAGGGAAGCTGGGCTGCAAGAGCAAGTGGGACAGGGAAAACGAGCATCCTGGCCGGCCTCCCCATCTCGATACAGCATCAATGGTGGCTGAGGAGCCCTGCTGAGCCAGTGGCTTTTTCTTGGATTGAAGAATATTCATTCATAGAATAAGGACTGCTGGCTGGCCAGGGCCGTCCTGCTTCAATGCAAGAAAATGCTAGTGGCAGCCAGGAGGAAAGGTACCCAGGGTCCTTTTGTGGTGGGAATGGGGGACAGGGAGGTGGCCAAGAAGCTAGCCACAGCGGTAGCAGGCAGGCAGGCAACCAGCCAGCAGTAGCAGGTGGGTGCTTGGTCCGCTGCCCCCTGCAATGTGCTGCCTGAGCAAAGGATTCAATCTGCCTAATGGGAAGGCTGGCCTTGGATGCAGGGGCTAGGGAGTTATGATGAGCAAAAAACAGTTGAAGGGTGCAATCCTATGCATATTTAGACCGAAGAAAGGCCTACACGTCCCAGCATGCTGGTAGAAAAAAAATTAAGTTGAAAGTATCAAAGTGAATAGAAATTCAGCTACTGTAGATGCATTTTTTAGATCCAGTATATGGGTACATAAGAAAGAACAGGGGAGAGAAACTGCAGGGAGAGCAATGTAACCTGCAGCCTGCCCCTCTGCATGATTATATAGAAGTGAGTCCCACAGAATTCAGAAGGATGTAATCCCATATATATATGCATATGATTCACAAAAAGCAAAGGTAGCTGTGTTGATCATAAGAAAAATTCCAAAACCCATATTAGTGTAATACTTTTATTAGGCCAACCAAAAAATAACAAAAAATATGCAACCTTTTGGGATCTCCAGCTCTCTTTTATAACAAGATGGTATAAAAGGAGGAAGAGAGGAGGGGGAAAACCGACTTGATGGCGTAGTCACATTGTCTGCATGTGCAGAGTCCACGATGAAATGTGGGAGGTGGGATCTGCAGACATTCATTTTAGGCTCTGCAGGTCATGTGATGGTTACAGGAAGGAGCTGCTCCTCGGGCTGCTGGGATGAAGAAAGGGAAGAATATTGGACCCTCCATTTTTAAAAATATAAAATCCAGCTGTTCCCAGAAGTGTTTCCCATCCTAGGCAAAGCACATGGGCTCTTTTTATCCATAGACCACAGAGAGAGATGAGGCAGTCTTTATAGTTATAAAGCAGGAGATAATTTTAGATGCTGTTCTACGTCTGGGCTGTCAATTTGTTTATAATATTTTGAGTAGCTGTTTTTCTTTTTATCCTAGTCTTAGACATCCCATAAAATTATAAAATTTGCAAGCATTGCACATATTTGTTTACATAGACCTAGCTTAATTGTCGGCACAACAATGTTATACAAGACTTTATCACCATTGGTGACAATTGTACATTTCCTTGTATTGTCAGTAAGGAAAACTGACTGGCAAACAGCAAAAGTTTATGCCTCCACTACTCATCAACTTTATGCTGCTTCCTAATGGGTTGGAAGCCGAGGATGACAAGAGGAGGAAACCAGTTTATGGATGAGATAAGTGTAGGTCAGCTTTTTAAATGAAACAGGAGAATGTTCATTTCCAGTTTATCATTCTGCACAAGAGCCACCCATTGCATCTCAGCAATAATAATAATAATAATTACTGTGGAAACTATATATATATATATATATATATATATATATGAATGAGACAAATATAGGTAGTTCAACTAATGGCGCAGTCCTATCAATTGTGCTCTCAATGACTGGAAACCCCCAAACCTGGAGGCTTCCAATTATCCAATGCAGGGCGGGAGGAGTAGAGGAGGCGATCTTCACCCCCCTGTCCTCCTAGCCTGCATTTTTCACTAGATGGGCTTTATTTTCGCTAGATGGGCTTTATTTACATCTAGCAACGGCACTTCAGAGGGAGAGGGAAGCAGGCTGGAGAGGCCTCAGGATAGCTGCTATCCTGGTGTTTCTGATCTCCTCCCTCCCCAGCACCCACCGGAATGCCCCCCTTTCCCCCTCTCCGAGATTGATTTTCCAACCTCGGAGGCCAGCCGGCACGATTCTTTTCATGCCGGCTGCAAGGGGACAGGAGAGGCGGTTCGGATCTCTGACTCCACCTCCTGAGGTCGGAGCGCTGTCTCTGACCTTGGAGCGGGGAATCCCCAGTATCCTATGGCTCCTTCAATAATGTCTAGAAAGCCATAGGATTGCTCCCTCTAACTATCTTTTTCAGTCTCTAACATTTCCAGGTGGGACTGGGAATGACCCCTGACTGAAACCCTGCAGAACTGCGCTGCCAGTTGGTGTAAACCAAGGGTGGGCAGACGGTAGATTGGAATCTACTGGTTGATCTTTGTTTGATTTGCAGCTGATCAGCAAGGGTTTCTCACTATGAAGAGTTTAACAGTCTTTTGTTCCTCACTTGTAAAATATAAATTGATTGGCTTTGAGTGGGTCTTTGTGCAGCTCTAGTGGACAGTTTTAATATTTTCTATTAGAATCCCTGATCTGTAGCAACTTAGATGTAGTTGTACTGTATATACAGGTAATCCCAAATAATGTCCAATGGGATGTGACAGAGGTAATTGGCTCCTTCTGAACCACTATTTTGCATCTAGCTCCACCTCCATTATTTTGCACCTGGTTTTGCTGGTGGACCAAAGAGTTGTAGTAAAAAATAAAAGTAGACCCTGCCAGCCCAAGGTCTGCCCACCTCTGGTGTAGAAAATATTGAACGAGAGAGACCAATGGTCCGACTCGGTATCAGACAAGGGTGGGCAACATGTGGCACTCCAGATGTTTTGGCCTACAACTCCCATCATCCTTCATTATTTACTATGCTGGCTAGGGCTGATGGGAGTTGTAGGCCAAAACATCATGAGGGCCACAGGTTGCCCTCCCCTGGTACAAGCCATCTGCTTATGTCCTTATGTCCTTTAACCTGAATGCCGAAGTCTGATTCAAACTGGTTGTCTTTGATAGTTCTGGCTCAGCCACTACAATGGATATTTCTCTAGCCATACTAGCTTGATAGTTCTGGCTCAGCCACTACAACGGATATTTCTCTAGCCATACTAGCTTGATAGTTCTGGCTCAGCCACTACAATGGATATTTCTCTAGCCATACTAGCTTGATGGTTGTTTCAAATTATAGGATTGAATTTGCCTTTCCAAATAAAGGTTATACATAACTTTCCCAGATAGAGAGAAAGACAGGAAGTTGGGGATAGGGCTTTGGGCATTCAGGTTTTAAGCAAAATGTTTTTAAAAAGAAAAGAAAACAAATTGTCCCATATGTGTGACATAATGGCAAGTCAATTTGTGTATTTGTTTAGGATCTGCAAATATACTGATTTTTCATGATGATGATAACGATTTGCCTTTGTGTGTGTGTGCGCGCGCGCACACTGAGTGCCCTGGAGAAGGTGCCACTGGTGCAATTATCACGGACCATTAGTAATCCGTTTACTACAGCTGAGTGCAATTTACTAATCTCTGACCATTATCTATTTTTTAATTAAATTTCTCAATCGCCCATCTGGCTGGTCACCCGGCCACTCTGGGTGATGTACAATAATACAACAGTTTAAAACAATAAAATTCCACATTAAAACATCGTATTTCAAAAAATACCCTAACCCACCCCAAATGCCTGCTGAACAACCACGGTTTTAATGTGCAGCGGAGGCTCATTAAAGAGGGGGCATGGCGGAGTTCCCTAGGGAGGGAGTTCCACAGAGTGGGGGCCACCACAGAGAAGGCCTTCTCCCTTGTCCTCACCAGCCTAGCTGCCTGGCTGATGGGACAGAGAGAAGGCCATTCTATCTCAGGAATGCTGGCAGGGGTAATCTCTGCCAGTTGCTGTGCCTGTGAGGGATGAGCTGGCTCCTCTCCCACAGATTGCTGATCCTCCTCAGAATCAGAACTGCTCTGGGGCTCTATAGGCACAGTTTCCACCCTGACAGGGAGTTCAACAGAGTGGGGGCCACCACAGAGAAGGCCCTCTCCCTCGTCCTCACCAGCCTAGCTGACCTGGCTGATGGGACAGAGAGAAAGCCATCTGAGGCTGTTCTTGTTGAGCAGCCTGTCTGGTGTTGCTGGAGGCGGTCCTTAAGATAGGCTGGGCTGGAACCATATAAGGTTTTAAAGGTCAAAACCAACACCTTGCATTTGGCCTGGAAAACAACTGGTAACCACTGCAACTCTTCAGCACCAGAGTGATGTGATCACACCGGCGGCTGCCTTTGATCAGGCAAGCCACTGCATTATGCAGCAGCTGCAGCTTCTGAACCATCTTCAAGGGTAACCCCACGTAGAGCACATTGCAGTAGTCTAGACAACAGGAGATGAGTCTAGACGAGAGGAGATCAGGGCATGAACTACCGATGGGAGCGGATGGTCAGGAAGGTATTTATTTGTTTATTTATTTATTTAAAATATTTCTTGGCCACCTTTCAGGGCAGAAGCCTCACAAGGTGGCTTACAGCAATAAAATACCTAAAAACAGTTATTAGTTGTGATACCATGTTTAATTTTATACATACTTTGGGCAGTCCTGTGAAACTTTAGTAGGGTCAAGTTCAGCCTAGTTTTCTTGTTTAAGTGCTTTCAGAAAACTTCAGCAGACTTGGAGGATTTCTCCATGACAATGAAAGAAGTGAATGGAAGATTACCTGGGTTTTTTCAAGGGATTGGCTCTGGTTAGAATCATAGAATCATAGAATAGTAGGGTTGGAAGGGGCCTACAAGGCCATCGAGTCCAACCCCCTGCTCAATGCAGGAATCCAAGTCAGAGCATCCCTGACAGATGGCTGTCCAACCTCGTCTTGAAGGCCTCCAGTGTGGGGGAGCCCACCACCTCCCCAGGTAATTGGTTCCATTGTCGTATTGCTCTGACACTCAGGAAGTTTTTCCTGATGTTCAGCCGGAATCTGGCTTCCTGTAACTTGAGCCCATTATTCCGTGTCCTGCACTCTGGGATGATCAAGAAGAGATCCTGGCCTTCCTCTCTGTGACAACCTTTCAAGTACTTGAAGAGTGCTATCATATCTCCCCTCAGTCTTCTCTTCTCAAGGCTAAACATGCCCAGTTCTTTCAGTCTCTCTTCATAGGGCTTTGTTTCCAGTCCCCTGATCATCTTTGTTGCCCTCCTTTGAACCCTCTCCAGTTTGTCTGCATCCTTCTTAAAGTGTGGTGCCCAGAACTGGACACAGTACTCCAGATGAGGCCTAACCAGTGCTGAGTAGAGGGGAACTAGTACTTCCCGGGATTTGGAAGCGATGCTTCTATGAATGCAGCCCAAAATAGCATTTGCCTTTTTTGCAGCCACATCACATTGTTGGCTCATATTCAGCTTGTGATCGACAACAATTCCAAGATCCTTCTTGCTCGTAGTGTGGTTGAGCCACGTATCCCCCATCTTGTAACTGTGCATTTGGTTTCTTTTTCCTAGGTGCAGAACTTGGCATTTGTCCCTATTAAATGCCATTCTGTTGTTTTCTGCCCAGCACTCCAGTCTATCCAGATCACTTTGAATTTTGTTTCTGTCTTCCAAAGTATTAGCTATCCCTCCCAATTTTGTGTCATCTGCAGATTTGATCAGCATTCCCTGCACCTCCTCCTCCAAGTCATTAATAAAAATGTTGAAGAGCACTGGGCCCAGGACTGAGCCCTGCGGTACCCCACTCGTTACCTCTCCCCAGCTTGAGAAGGTCCCATTGATAAGCACTCTTTGAGTCCGATTCTGTAGCCAACTGTGGATCCACCGGATCGTTGTTTCATCTAGCCCACTTTAAGCTAGTTTGCTCATCAGGATATCATGGGGCACTTTGTCGAAAGCTTTGCTGAAGTCGAGGTATATGATGCCTACAGCATTCCCACGGTCTACAAGGGAGGTGACTTGATCAAAAAATGAGATCAGATTTGTCTGGCAGGACTTGTTTTTGACAAATCCATGTTGGCTTCGAGTAATCACGGCATTGTTGTCAAGGTGCTTCCAGATGGATTGCTTTATGATCTGCTCCAGAATTTTCCCAGGGATTGATGTCAGACTGACTGGTCTGTAGTTCCCAGGTTCCTCCTTTTTACCCTTTTTGAAGTTAGGGACAACGTTAGCCCTCCTCCAGTCATCTGGCACTTCCCCGGTCCTCCATGATTTCTCAAAGAGAATAGACAGCGGTTCTGAGAGTTCTTCTGCCAGTTCCTTTATGACTCTAGGATGCAGTTCATCTGGCCCTGGAGATTTGAACTCATTCAAAGTAATGAGGTGTTCCTTGACCATATGCCTGTCGATCTCAAGCTGCAATCCTGCCCCTTCAGCCTGTACTTCACCTTTGCCAGGGGGGTCATAGACCCTCTTTTGGGAGAAGACTGAGCCAAAGTAGGAATTGAGCACCTCTGCCTTTTCTTTGTCATCTGTTATCATTTTGCCATCCTTATTTAATAGCTGAACAACCATTTCTTTCCTCTGCCTTTTACTATGCACGTAGCTGAAGAAAGCCTTTTTGTTGTTTTTAGCATCCCTCGCTAACCTCAGCTCGTTCTCCGCTTTAGCCTTCCTGACGCCATCCCTGCAATTCTGTGCTACCTGCCTGTACTCTTCCTTTGTTACTTGGCCTTCTTTCCACTTCCTATATGTGTCCTTTTTTGTTTTCAGGTCATCCCTAAGATTTTTGTGAAGTCACATTGGCTTCTTCTGTTGTCTTCCACCTTTTCTTCTTGTTGGAATTGTTTGTGATTGTGCTTTGAGAATTTCCTTTTTTAAAAGTTCCCACCCATCTTGGACTCCTTTTCTCGTTAGCGTCGCTTGCCATGGGACCTTACTGATCATTGTTCTGAGTTTATTAAAATCAGCTTTCCTAAAATCCAGGGTACGCGTTTGACTACACTCGGCTTTTGCTTCCCTTAGAACCAAGAACTCAAGTACAACATGGTTGCTTTCCCCCAGAGTTCCTGTAACTGCTACTTTATCCACTAAGTCATCTCTGTTGGTTAGGATCAAGTCAAGGATAGCCGATCCTCTAGTTCCTTCCTCTACTTTCTGTAGGAGGAAGTTATCCACCACACAAGTCAGGAATTTCCTGGAGGGGCCATGTTTTGCAGAATTTGTCTCCCAACAAATATCGGGGAAATTGAAGTCCCCCATTACTACTACATCATGCTTCCTTAAAACATTGGCTATTTGCTTTTCAAAAGTTTCATCCTTGTCTTCTCCTTGATTGGGTGGCCGGTAGTAGACTCCGACCACCAGGTTCCTTTTATTCTTTGCTCCATTTATTTCAACGCAGATGCTCTCAATGGGGCTACCAAGCTCCTCCTCCTGTATTTCTGTGCAGAGATATGTATTTTTCACATACAGTGCAACCCCACCTCCCTTTCTGTTCCTCCTGTTCTTTTTGAACAAGTTATATCCTTCAACTGCTGTATTCCAGTCATGAGAGTCATCCCACCAAGTCTCAGTTATACCTATCAAGTCATAATTTCCCTCCTGTATTAAGAGTTCAAGTTCGTTCTGTTTGTTTCCCATACTCTGGGCATTAGTATATAGACATCGAAGACCATGTGCTTCATAGTCTGGCTTTCTTCCTACATATGTCTGAAGACTATTATTGGGCGCTATCAGAGCTGTTCTCTCCATTGCAGTGCATGCGCCTATGTCCATCGTTACCCCCAACATTACATCTCCCTTCCCCGTAGGATTCAGTTTAAAGCCCTCCTGATGAAGTTCTTCATGCTGTGGCCAAACACATTCTTCCCAGCCTTTGTGAGGTGCAACCCATCCCTAGCCAACAGCCCATCTTCCAGGAAGTATAGGCCGTGGTCCCAGAATCCAAATCTCTCTCGTCGTCACCACCTTCGTAGCCAGTCATTCACCCGGAGTATTTTTCGTTCCCTTTGTATCCCTCTTCTAACTACTGGAAGGATGGATGAGAAAACTATCTGGGCCCCAAAGTTCTTGAGTTTCCTTCCCAAAGCTTCAAAGTCTGACGTGATCTCTTTGTAGCTCCGCTTGGCGGTATCATTTGTTCCCACATGGATGAGAAGAAAGGGATACCTGTCAGTGGGCTTTATGAGTGCAGGCAACCTTTCAGTCACGTCTCTAATCTGTACTCCCGGGAGACAACATACCTGGCGAGTCCATGGGTCTTCGCGACATACTTGGGTCTCGATCCCACGCAGCAAGGAGTCTCCCACTGGCTTTCATCGCCTCTGTTTGACTGACCTTTAGCCTCTTGCTCACTCTCATGCAGGTTCCCCTGTGATTCTTCCTCTGCAGGCTGTCCTCCAGTCTCATCCGCAAGTACCTGGAATCGGTTCCACAGCTCCACTGCTTCCACTGGTGCAGAGTGGCGTCTAGTTCTTCTTCTCCTAACTGTCACCCTTTTCCAAGGAGTATCTTCTATTCCATTTTTCTTCACCTCAGCATTTCCCACTGCCTCATCTTGCTGTTGCTCTTCAAGCTTCTGGTCTGCCCTTTGCTGCTGTAGTTCCCCCATTCTGTCCAAGAACTCTTCATGTTCTCTTATTCCCCGGAGGGTCGACAGTCGCCGCTCCAGTCCACTTACTTTTTCCTCCAGCAGCGTGATCAACTTGCACTTGTTGCAGGTGTAGGCCATGTTGTTCTCAGGCAAGAAAACAAACATTGCACACACCTTGCAGGTCACCACCACTGGAGAGTCTTGTCCTTCCATAGCCTCTTTTCCCTTTTTGTGTCTAGCTTTGTGATTGTTCTAGACTAGCCTGTGCCTGCTCCTCTACTCAGTAGAGGTTAAAAGCAGAGTCCCACTGGTGTGAAAGTGTGTGTTACAAGACAAATAAATGGAAAAAAGTTAGTTAAAATAAAAAATAAAAATAATTAAAAAAAATGTTAGGGGCCTCCCCCTTGACCTCCCCTGCCGAACTCCCCTGGCCAACTCCTGTTTGCTCCCCCTGTTCGCTCCCCCTGTTCGCTCGCTCTCTGGGAGCTTGCCTGCTTCTGTAGTCCCTGGAGCAGCTGGAGCAGCTTGCTCTGCTCTGCTCTGCTCAGCTGGGAGGCGGGAAACAGACTGAAGCTTCCCGCCCAGTCAGCTGCTGGGAGTACTCAGGCCACACCCCTCCAATTCAGTTGGAGCTCTCAGAAGCTCCTGGTGAGCTCACAGCCAATCAGAAGGATAAAGGGCAGCGCCCTGGGCTTCCTGCAACCCACTTACCTCTTAGCCTCTGTCTCCTTTGTCTCCTTTGTCTCTTCAACCACTGCAACTCCCCTGGCCAACTCCTGTTTGCTCCCCCTGTTTGCTCCCCCTGTTCGCTCGCTCTCTGGGAGCTTGCCTGCTTCTGTAGTCCCTGGACCAGCTGGAGCAGCTTGCTCTGCTCTGCTCTGCTCAGCTGGGAGGCGGGAAACAGACTGAAGCTTCCCGCCCAGTCAGCTGCTGGGAGTACTCAGGCCACACCCCTCCAATTCAGTTGGAGCTCTCAGAAGCTCCTGGTGAGCTCACAGCCAATCAGAAGGATAAAGGGCAGCGCCCTGGGCTTCCTGCAACCCACTTACCTCTTAGCCTCTCTCTCCTTTGTCTCTTCAACCACTGCAACTCCCCTGGCCAACTCCTGTTTGCTCCCCCTGTTCGCTCGCTCTGTTCGCTCGCTCTCTGGGAGCTTGCCTGCTTCTGTAGTCCCTGGACCAGCTGGAGCAGCTTGCTCTGCTCTGCTCTGCTCAGCTGGGAGGCGGGAAACAGCTTTGGTTCGCTTTGGTTTATGCAGGACTCCATGAACGAGTGCACTGCACCAATATAAGTCACTTCACAGAACATTCTTCCTGGTGGGGTGGGGTGGGGGGTTGGAGTGAACATCATCTGACTGGCGGGGCCTGCTCAACCATAACAGAGGCTTCCCCTACATCTAGGCTCCCCCAACTCTCCTTCGATAAAATCCTAGGAGGTTTCCTCCTGTGTCTAGACAAAAATCACTCTCTCTCTCTGCCCCCCCCCCGCAACATTAAGCACTTCCTTAAAGCAACAATCATTACAGGAACACAGCGTTCTCCCTGCCCTGTTGCGATCAATCGAAACTTCAAAGCTTTGATATTAAGGCTCCTAAATGCGTTATTTCGATTCATGGGACTCCCAATAACTTTGGGAGTGCGCATTTCAGGAAGAAGCCTCATTGACCACAATGGGAGTGACTTCTGAGTAGACACACATGTGTTTGTGTTGGGAAACACAGCGACAGGAAACACCCTTTGACCGGGGGTCACAGTGAAAGGCACACCCCTGGGCAGGGCTAGCATACCTGTGGTAAGTGCAGGGGTTGGGTCACACAACAACTATATTATGGAGAACCCAATTTAAGGAAAATAATTGACTATAAGCAGTCTCAGGAAATCCGATTTTTCCACGATAAGCTCTGGGGTGGCTGCTGGATGGCCATGATATCATGTATCCCTAACGACCACCAAACTCAGCCAGCTTGGAGTAAATCACTCCTGGAGACACCTCCTTGGAGATGCAATATTTTATGTTCACTTTGTATGTATGTGCAAAGATGGATCAAGAGGTTTTAAAATTTTATTTACTATATTTCCTGGCTGTCTTTCAAGACTGCAGCCTTCCCAAGGCAGTCTACAATATAAAACAGTGAAATTCAGTATCGCATTATAAAAGCACCTTAATGTAAACAATTTTAAAATTAACCAGTTAAAATAAAATCTGGGTTCAGATATCTAAGAGCAACAAATACCATAAACCCTTCTCAACTAAAAGCCCCAGAGAACAAGTATGTTTGTATAGCCCTTTTAAAAACAACAAAAGGTGGAGCCAGCTATGTATTCCTCCAGGAACTCCATAGGGTAGGGGCCACCACTGAGAAGACCCTCTCTCTAGTGTCTGCCAACCTTATGGATCTTAGTGGCAGGTCAGTAAATAGAACCTCCAAAAGTTATCTTAAAGCATGGGGAAATGTAGGTGGTATTTCTTCATGCTTGATTCAGTAAGGCACAGGATTAGTTGTTTTTAACCAATTCCTTTGCCAATGCTTACATTTACCTTACTTTTTCAAATACAGATACAAGCATCTTTCTAATATATAATGAAGACCACCAGGTTTGTGTACATGCTCGGGCTTCAGACTATGTCACTACCAGTCCCTGCAGCCCTACCAACGTGGCACAAAAATTCAGATGGATTTCCAGTCACCAGTTGATGAGTGTTTCTTTGAAGTTATGCCTTGGTGTCTCTGAAAAGTTCGACTGGAGACCAGTTACTCTGTACCCGTGCAACACGACAAGTGATCTCCAGAAATGGGAATGCAGAAATGACACACTTTTTGCCATCGAAGGAGCTGATCTGTTTTTCAACTATGGCAATAGAAATGAAAGAAGAATTATGCTATACAAGGGATCAGGTATATGGAGTCGATGGAAGGTCTATGGAACCAAAGATGATTTGTGCTCCCGGGGTTATGAAGGTAAATTTTTCCATCTTTTTATTCTGAGTTAATTTGCTTGGTTACTCATTTCTTTAGGGAGAAATCCTATGGCCCCTAGAAAGTGTCTGGGGGGGTCACAGGATAGTTTGAATTCCTGGATCTGAGGTTGGAGACAGTGCTCTGACCTCGGAGTGGAAATCTGTACTCTGATACCCCCCCTCCCTCTCCCTCTCCCTCGCAGCTGGCACAGAAAGAAACGCACCAGCTGCCACTCTTAAGTCAAAGAACGCAACCTCGGAGAGGGGGAAAGGGGGATGTTTGGGGAGGAGGGGAGGAGACTGGAGAGGACAGGACATGAGTTATCCTGGGACCCCTCCAGCTTCCCCCCCCAAAAAAATGCCCCAGCTAGACAGGCAAAAAAGACAGGCTTTTTTGCCCATCTAGCGCAGGACAGAGAGGTGAAGATCACCTCTGCTGCAGCTCCCATTCTGCACTGGATTATTATAAATTTCTGAATTCGGAGGCTTACAATCATCCAGGGCTGAAACAATAGGATTGTGCCCTTAATCATGTTACTGTATAATGCACAGAACTAAGAGCACTTATTGATAACTATTTTTTGCCCCTGTTGAGTTTTATCACTCTGGGGTAGCTTGGTGGTCTGTATCACCCAAGTGGAAAGGAGGATTTTACTGAACATTAAATGCAGATGTATAGTGAAATGTCAGTCTGTATGACCATTTCTTTCAGCAAAATCAACAAACAGTTAGAGCAGCCTTACCCAACCTGGTGACCTCCAGATGTTTTCGTCTGCAACTCTCATCATCCCCCATCATTGGCTGTGTTGGCTAGGGCTGATGGGAGTTCAAGTCCCAAACATTTGGAGAACACTAGGTTAGGGAACGCTGATTGTATGAGCAACAGATAATATCTAGTGTGAAATATCTCTGCAGATATACACAATTTTATGACATCTCTTCTGTCTGAAATAACAACAACAACAACAGTAATAATAATAATGATGCAAAGCAAATCTCTGCACAATTGGACATTTCCATGTGGTGTCAGATTCACCTTCAAGACTAATTGAAGTCTCACTGATTTCAAAGAATATTTCTGCTTTACATATGACTTGGTCTGGATTTAAGCCATTGTGATCTAGATATTAGGGATGTAAAGGCAGCTATTTACACATTGGCAAAAAAGAGGAAAAGCACTGCCAAAAATGAGGACACAGCAGACAAAGATTTATATAAAATTTGTGTCAGTTAAATTAATACATATAGACACAAATGTGGATATAATTGATATAACTTCAATAGAAATACAATTCATCTTATCTCATCCGAGTGGGGAGGGCTGTCACCAGGTGACCTGTTGTTGGGCAACTTCAAGATCCCTGATTTGCCTTATCATAGTTCTTTGGGCGAAAGTAGGGATGTACGAAAGTCACTTACCTGGTCTCGCAGCTTTTTTCGCGGTGGGAGGGAGGCGCTTCGCTTCTCCCCCCGAAGTTCATGCGAGGGGGGGAGGCTTCCTGCCTCGCCCGGCCGAAATTCAGGCCGGGGGGCAGGCTTCCCGCCTCGCCCGGCCGAAATTCAGGCCGGGGAGAAGCGCCCTGTCTCCCCTGCCACGAACTACGAAAGAAAGAAAGAAAGAAAGAAAGAAAGAGACCACGTGGCCGTGATAGGCTACGTAAATCGTTACGTAGCCTATCACGGGTGACTTTGAAAAAAAAAAAAGACCCTGTGGCCGTGATAGGCTACGTAAATCGTAGACGTAGCCGATCACGGGTGACTTTGGAAAAAAAAAAAAAGCACGTACGCAAATGGTGGCGCCCATGGGGCGCCGCCATTTGCGTTCCTTATTTGACCCCTGTAGTCTATGTAAAGATTTACATAGACTACGGCGAAAATAAGGACAACGCTATTTGCGTTGCCCTTATTTTCGCCGTAGTCTATGTAAAGATTAACAATTACAATGTAATTGTAAATATTACGTTGTGATTGCTTACGGATTTCCTCCGTAGGGGGGAATCCCCCCGTTGCTTCCACCATACTCTCGCCATTGTGGATTGCCTTGGCCAGAACTTTTCCACTATTTTCGTAATTATTTACGTATTTTTTGTCGTTGCTGCCCGAAATATGTTTCCCGCCTTCTGTGCGCTCCCCCGCTGTCTTGTTTTCTTGGACAGGGACAGGGACTGTGATTTTATTAATTTCTGGGACTGTGATTTTATTAATTTCTGTGTATTTGTGCTTGATGATCCTCGCGTTTACTGGTCTTGTTAACCTAACCGCCTCACAATAAAAAAAAAACGGGGCTGCAGCTCCGCTTCCGCAAAATCTGTCGTCAACTTCCTGCTAACTTCCTGAATGTCGTCTGCATTTGCGCTTGCATCTGCGTGGGGATTTGTGGGTGGAGTTCTGTGGTGTGGTGGTGGTGGTGTGTTAGTGGTGGTGCTTGCTTATTTTTGGATTTCCTGTTTGTTCATTGTTGTGGTTTTGTCTGGTCTGTGTGTGTGTGTGTGTAGTTGTGCATTGTGGTGTTTTTGTCTGGTTTGGTCTGTGTGTGTGTGTAGTTAAGTGGTGGTTGTGCGCGTGGCTGTCTTGGTGTGTGTGTCTGTGTGCAAATTGCAAAATGGCTGCACCAGTGCGTGGCAGAAGGTGGGACCATGAGGAGACCAAGGCCCTCCTCATCAACATTAAGCGCAGCGAGGCGGTGGCAGTGCTGTTTGGCAGCTCCTCCTGCCGCAATGAACTTTATTGGGCCCAGATAAAGAGGAGGATGGAGCGAGCGGGCCACCATCGCACAGTTGGACAACTGAGGTCCAAATGGAAGGCCCTCAAGCAGTCCTTCGTCAGAGAGGGGATTGCTGCTGCCGAGCGGAGGGCACCGCTGTCCAACCCCCCCGCCTACTACTGGCGCATCCGCAGAGTGTGGTCAAAGCTGGCCGGCCCCCATTTTTGCAGAGGTATATGCCTGGTAAGTTATAGTTATCCCATCCCATCATCAAGCTCAACTAAATATGAAGGCAAGGATGTGTACCGAAAATGAAGCTATCTCTTTGTGGTCTCATGCAGAAACAAACAAATCCTGACATTTAGCCTGCAATCCTATGCTTGCTGAACTTGGACAGAAAAAGGTCCCATCATCTTCCGGCCACTTTGGCTGGTTGAAGAAGGGATGCTGGGAACTGCATTGTTTTTCCCTGTACAACCACATGCATAGGATTATGCGGGCCTGGCTACTACAACTCATATTACACACTGACACGCTGTCCATTTCCAGGGAAATGCTGCTGCTGCCAGTCTCTGCAGTGCACACAGGGGGACTGGCACCAGCCCAGCAGCAACAGGGCCAGCCTCTCGGTGTCGTCTCCCTTCTTCATGTAGTGATTGCTGAATTTTTGCACCCCACCCACCCCACCTTTCTACCAAGACATTGGCACTCAAGTCAACTCATGAGCAAGTGTTCATCTGAGACCTTGGAGATCTGGGTATAGTCCACTCAGCCATGGAAGCTCGCTGGGTGACTTTGGCCCAGTCAGAAAGCCCCAGCCTACTACCTCAGTGTTGTTGTTGTCAGCGTTAATGGAGAGGAAGAGGCTAATGTGAGCCGCCTTGGGTTCTTTGCGCTAGGAAAAAAGGTGGCATTTATGCAATGCATCTCTAGAATGAACAGATACCATGGCATTGCAAATGTAGAAGTGGGGTGACTAGAAGTGCAATCCTGTGCATGTTTACAGAAGTCCAACAGTCCCCATCACACCAAAACTGTCAGTACTGTATAATCTGCCCCCCTAATTATCCCCTCATCATTAGACCTTGTGGTGGGAGGACAGAATCAGTGGTTCTTATGGTAGTGGGGATGGTGATAGACAGATCAATCAGTGACTGTGGTTTTGTTCACTCACCACATATATAAATGCATTCATTCTGTTACTGTGACATCCCACAGCTGCGCATCGTGCCTTGCTGGTGGAGGAGGCACTGAGGGCCGCGGAGAGGGAGAGGACAGAGGAGGAGGAGGAGGAGGAAGAGGAGGAGGAGGAGGAGGAAGAGCCAGCAGCGAGAGGAGGAGCATCTGTGGAGGAAGGCCACCCTTCTTCCACAGATGAAGCCCCTCCTCTTGTGATCCTGATGCGTCTGATAAGAGACGTCCGGATGCTCAGGAGGACCTGTAAGTAGTACTACAGAATGGCACCTGACCTGAGCTAACAACTCTGCCTGCAAGATGCATATTACCATTGTGCTTTATTCTTCTCTTTCTTTCTACACACAGGTGACGACCTTCAAAGAAGGGTGGAGGCCCGGGAGCGGGAAAGACATCCTCCTACTACGAGCTGAGGCCTGCAGCCACAGCCAGCCAGCCCAACGTTGTTTTTGAATTGTTGAATTGTTTCTGTGTTTTGTTTTGATCT